>NC_045428.1:68920640-71678140 GCF_902635505.1 Sarcophilus harrisii
CAAATCGCTGTTGAACAGAGAAATGCAAATTAAGATAAATCTGAAATACTACTACACACCTCTGAGATTGGCTAGAATGATAGGAAAGGATAATGATGAATGTTGGAGGGGATGTGGGAAAACTGGGACACTGATACATTGTTGGTGGAATTGTGAATGAATCCAACCATTTTGGAGAGCAATTTGGAACTATGCTCAAAAAGTTATCAAACTGTGCATACCCTTTGATCCAGCAGTGTTTCTTCTGGGCTTATACCCCAAAGAGATCTTAAAGGAAGGAAAGGGACCCATATGTGCAAAAATGTTTGTGACAGCCCTGTTTGTAGTGGCCAAAAACTGGAAACTAAAAAGATGCCCATCATTTGGAGAATGTCTGAATAAATTGTGGTATATGAATGTTATGGAATATTATTGTTCTGTAAGAAATGACCAGCAGGATGATTTCAGAGAGGCCTGGAGAGAACTACAGGAACAATGTTAAGTGAAATGAGCAGAACCAGGAGATCATACATGGCAACAACAAGACCATACAATGATCAATTCTGATGGACGTGGCTCTCTTCAGCAATAAGTTGATTCAAACCAATTCTAATTGTTCAGTAATGAAGAGAATCAGCTACATCCAGAGAGAGAACTATGGGAAAAGCGTGTGGACCACAACATAGCATTTCCACTTTTTCTGTTATTGTTTGCTTGCATTTTTGTTTTCCTTCTCAGGCTTTTTTTAATCTTCTTTCTAGATCCAATTTTTCTTGTGCAACAAGATAACTGTATAAATACATATACATAGATTGTTTTTAACATATTCTTTAACATATCTAATGTATATTCCCTGCCATCTAAGGGAAAGAGTTGGGGGAAGGAAGGGAAAAGTTGAAATAGAAGGTTTTGCAAGGATCGATGTTGACAAAGTACCCATGCATATGTTTTATAAATAAAAAGCTATAATAAAAAAAAATTCTTCCCTTGCTTCTACAAATTTTGATTACAATTTCATTAAGTATAAAGAGCAAGTTAGACATTAATTCTAGTATTCCCTCCATTGTCTTTCTGTATCCTTTCCTTCCTATTTATCTTCCCTTACTTTTTTTTATAGATTTTTTGTAGGGTGCTTCATTTTATAACTGTAGTGTTGTCTATTTAATCCTTTCCCAATAAGAGTAGGTTTTCAGAACTGTGAGTCCTCCTCCCCTCCCTCTAATGCCTCTAAATCTATTCTTTTGCACCTCTCATTCGTATAAATCTTTTGAGCTAATTACTGGTGTCAATCTTGAATAGATTGTATATATGTCCATGTAAAAAATGTAAATATCTTAGGTTCCTTGAAATTAATGTTGGATATTGGCTCTTACATGTTAAATTTTCTATTGAGTTAGTTTGGTTGAAAGAAAGTCCTAAAATATGTATGTTCATCAAATGTTTATTTATTTAATACAATAATAGTGGATAATTTTGCTGGATATCATATTTTTGGCCACAGGCCTAATTTTTTTATTTGATTGAATATATGATTCCAGGAATTGCATTCTTTTATTGTAATTCTAATTGTGGCTCCAGAATATTTGAATTGCTTTTTTCTTGTTTCTTGTAGAATTTTCTCTTTGACCAGGGGTTTTTGAAATTTGGCAATAATATTCTTGTGTGTTTTCCACAAAACATCTCTTTGAGGTGGTGATCCATGGATTTTATCAGTTTCAACTTTGCCCTCCTGTTCTATTGGTACAGGACAATTTTCTTGGATTATTTCTTGCATTATTGTGTCAAAGTTCTTTTTCTGATCATAGATTTCGGTAGTCCAAATTGCTTATATTTTCTCTTTTTGATCTGTTGACTAGAACTGTTGTTTTTTCTTATTAGATGTTCTACATTTTATTTTTTAAAAATCTTTATATTCTGTTATTTCTTGATTGCTTACTTTTCAGAGAGTTACTTTTGACTTTTAACATGTTTAACATCTTTCTCTTTAGTTAACTTTTTTTTATAATCTTGTTTTTCTTGGATGATTTTTATTCATTAATTTGTTTTCCTTAATTTCTCTCACTTGATTTTTAAAAATCTTTTCTGAGTTTTATAAATTTTTTCTGGGCAGATATTCATTTAAACCAGGGATCCTCAAACTTTTTAAATAGAGGGCCAGTTCACTGTCCCTCAGACTGTTGGAGGGCCGGACTATAGTAAAAACAAAAAATTTGTTTTGTGGGCCTTTAAATAAAGAAACTTCATAGCCCTGGGTGAGGGGAATAATAGTCCTCAGCTGCCGCATCTGGCCCATGGGCCATAGTTTGAGGACCCCTGAAAGTTATTCTTTGAAGTAGAAGAAGCTTTTTTTTTTTTTTTAACTTCAGCCTCATCCTCTGAAGATGAACCCTGATCTTCTTCCTTAATAAATTTCTTTAGTTGGGATCTTCTTTGCTGGTTCATTTCTTTTTAAATAAGAAGTATTAGCATAAATACCTTTACTGGTGGGGGCCGTGGGGGTAGATATCTCTAGCTTCACTTCAACTCTCTGCTCTAATCTGGCACTCCAAATCAAAAGCTCCCCACTCCTGCAAATTCAGGCAGCAAATTCAGGCAAATCCAGTAGCATCCTTGCCCCATTGTTTTTGCACTCAGCTTTTGCTGGTCCCTTTTCTGGGTGCGCTGGTTCCTTCTTGACCAGGGCCTCATCTCTGCAGCATAGCTGGGCCCTAATCAGCCCAGATTCATTCAATCTTCCAACTCTCTCAAATCCATCAGGTGATAAGTTTCTGTGGTTCCTGGTGAAGCACCAGCCAAATCCAGATCATCCCAGGAGTCCCCACTTGCTATTTCTGTGGAGCTAACTCAGAAGTCTTTTCACTTCACTTGGGTTAATCCCCAAGTCTCGGGGCTTCAGATCTTGGATTGTACCAGAAGGACCCCTGTTCTGCTCCAAATCTTCTTAATTTTTTCACCAGTCTATGTTTGCCCTGAGGTGCAAATTTCTTCCGTTTCAGGAAAAAACTGGTCAGCTTGAAATTTACCAACCTATTCCATCATCTGCCCAGAATCCTCCTCATGAATTTTTTCCCCACTGGTTCTCTTGATATTCTTGACCTTTTTTTCCAAATGAATTGCGTGATTATTTTTGTAGCTCTATGACATTTTTTGGCAGTTTGGTATGTCTTTTTGAAATTGGCTTTCCTCACCCAAGAGCAATTGATGTTTTTTGGATCTGACTTTGTGTGAAGTGTTTTGTAATTGATTTTTTTAAGCCAAAACCTGGACCTGAAACTTCTCTCCTTATCAGAATTTGGTAAATTACATACAGACCAGCAGGAAAAGATAACTTGTTTTGGCATTAGGAAATTTAATAGGTATTATTTGGCAATAAGAAATTAATTAGTTATATGGCCTCAAGAAAGTTCAATTTTTACTATTCTCCCAGGATTGTTAAAACCATGAGTGTTATTTCTTTCTAAATTATATATTTTATAATTTGTAAATTACATGACCTATAAAACTGTAACTAGTTGATAGCTATTTAGCTATCACTTATGAATCTTATGAGGTTGTTAACTATGTTATTTGAAGATGTGATTTTAATTAATTACATATATAATGAAATGTGTAGGTATTTTAGAAAAGAAAGTTATACAAAGACCTTGTTAGTGTTATAGAATTCCTGAATAAATGAGATAGAAAAAGGTGATCCTTGTATAAAAATGAGGGGGTGATTTTTCAAGTCTACTTATAATGTTGAATGGGTTTCATCTAAGTTTGTCTATCAAATGAATGTTTATAGGCATCTTGAAGCAACTTAGAATTAAACTTTTTTTTTTAATTTTGCTTTACAAGGTCAATAAAGATATATATTAATTTGAATGTTTTTTCAAGGAGTTTAAATGAATGATCACATTTACTACATGGGATTCTAGAATATGTTTTTCTTTATTTCTAGTGATATTTAAAGAAGAAAAGCATTGAGTAAAATTTTAAAAGCATGGAAAACTTTGTTGTGATAAGAGTTAATTTTTGATTGGTTGTGTTTTTCTTTGACTTAAAAAAGTGGTAACTGGTAAGAATTTTGCAAATGATTTGAGAATTTTGTTAAAGTACTTTGTTTAAAAATTCACACCAACTATTTTAGAAATTTTTTTCTTTAATGCTAAATAATAGATTTATCATTTACCTTATAAGAAAGGAAATACTTCAAAAAAGGAAGAATTGTTAAGTTATCCAAACCTACTGTGATTAGTGAGACCCTAAGATCTTGGATATTGGTTTGGTGTTGTAACAGCTCAGTGAAAGAAACATCTGAGATCTGAAGGCTAGTGAATAATCTGTCTTTAAGAATAAGCTAGGGAGGATACTTTGAAGGCTAAGATGAATTGTTAATTCAAAATTTGAGCTTTCTGATATCATGATAATGGGAAATTTTATGTCCATTTAAACTTACTTTTTACTGTAGACAATTCTTTCATAAAATCTGTTCTACACAATTTAGAATTGATGTTTACACATCAAAGTCTATTGTGTATGAGATTATAGTCAAGAAAAAACCTACCTGAGAGTTATTGGAAATTGTTAATTTTCAATTAAGACTTCATGGGACTGTTTACTGATTATGCCAGATATGATCACCAAACCATAATTTATAATGCCAGCAATCCCATGGGGTTTTATTGTTTTACATACTGGGAGCTTTTATGGGAAAAGGCTAAGAGAAAAACTATTGGCAAGAACTGAGGTAGGATTCTCCTGATCAATTTCCCCAATATGACACTTTTGAATAAAAACTATCACGTTTCGCTCATGCATGGCCATCTACAACACTTTCCCAAGGACTGACATCAAAATAAGGGATCATTTTCCCTTATGTCCCTGTTCTTGTCCCTGACAAATTTCTTTAATTTTGGATAACAATTGGAAAACAATATTAATTTTTATACAACTGAAGTTTAGAAGCATATCTAACTTTGTGTGTGTGTGTGTGTGTGTGTGTGTGTGTGTGTGTGTGTAATAAAATACAGGTATATGTAATAAAATACAGTGTATATGTAGTAAAATAGAGCTATATATTTCTGGTTAAGTTAAAGATCTTTTAATTTCTCAACTATGGGGATAATTAGGCAAATTATACATTAAGTTTATGAAGCTATGATATTCTATTAGTTAATATGAGAAATGTCTTAAGGAAAGGAATAAATATTTTGTAGATGTGACATGCCTTTGCTAAGAAATCTGTTCATTTGAACCAAGATAGAAGTTAAAAGGTTTTATTGTAAATAATATAAGCATTTCTTTATACTTTAAAGTGGGATTCTTTAAATTGTTACTCATTGTATTTTTGTATCCATTCCAGAATCTTTTGTCAACTTTAGGTAAAACTGGCAACTTTAGATTAATTCACTGTTGTATTGGAAATATATTATAATATTAGCTTCTGATTTCTATTTGTAGATATATAGATAGGCGGTATAGGTGATAGATATAGGTAAATTGTGAATTCCTAATTTAATAAGAGATTCAATAAGGTTTGTGCTAGCTTTCATTATCTTACCTGTTTATTGGCAAAGTTAAAAAAAAAAGTGTTCTAAGATCAATTTTGTACAAGACTTCTACAAGTGACCTGAGCTAGAGAAGAACAGACCAGAGCCACAGAATTGCATCATATATTTCTACAGGAAGGGAAACATTGACTTTTTCCCTTTGCATCTTTTATCTGTAAGGTCTCTTTATCAAGAGGTCTGCTCTCTTTGATTTTATTAGTATTATTAAAGGGAACTTCCCCTTTTGATTGTGGTCAAACGTCTGTCATTTTTCCCTTTCTCTTTTCGTATTGTCTCCCTTATAAGCTCCAACAAATCCTTAATGAAGTGTTTATCCTTGGTCTAAAAGAGGTGGCCAAATGACCATCTTTCTAAATAATCTATTGTCCTTGTTAATAAAATAAATTTCCCTCAAAAAATTTAATTTTACTATTTTGGAGATAATTTAATTTGGAAAATTGATCAATCATTTAGCAACAAATAGAATTAAGAAAAAAGTATACCAATTATTTAATTAATCAAGAGTGTAAAAAGCATGATAGGATATAGTATCATAGCAAAACTATTCAACTTACAACTAAAAGGTTGCTCTGAAACAGAATTTTAATTTATATTTTATATTTCTCCAGGTGTATATCACTAAATGTTTAATAACAGGCTGTCTGGGGTGGGGAGAAATGTGTATACCATATATTTTTAAGTTTAATCTACATTTTTAATATTTTCTCCATCACTTTCTTAACTCTAGACAAGCAAGAAAATAAACCAAGCATTTGCCAATTTCTGAGGTGTAAATAGTTAAAACTTATTAGCTCTTGTGAGCTTTTCCAAGTTGATGACAATATATATATATATATCATGATAGATGATAGAGAGATAGAAAGATAGATACACACATGGATATGCATGTGTGTGTGTATATATATATATATATATATATATATATATATATGCATATACCAAAAAGTTAAGAATTAATATTTTTGAAATATAAAAATAAAAGTTTACACTTTTCTAAAGTTTTACTACTAATATAGAAAAAGCAAAACATCTCATTTTAATAACATTTTATCATATTTCATATAATAGATAATTAAAGAGCTGATATCCCTTTATGGATATTGCATTCTCGTATGCATAATACAAATCCCTTTAATTTATATTTTCATTTGCCTTTTTTTATAGAAATATTCATTTCTTTAAAATCAATTCTACAAGCAATATGATGGTGAAATTTGAAATTACCTCCAAATGACCACAATTTTCCTTAGAGTCCATTTTCTTAGTTAAATTATATGAATCTACCTCAGCAGAGACTTACTTAATACATACTTGTTGGCTTGAATTAGTTTTTAATAAAAGAGAATTTATTGAACTATCCAATAGCAGAATGAATAGAGCATTGGCCTTAGAATCAGATTTATATCATGTCTCATTTACAAGCAGTAAGAGACCTTCTGATTTATTTCATCTTTCCCTTTTATTCTTTCCCTTTTCCCCTTCCATCTCCAATTGACATTCATGAAACACACTATAAGTTCTCATTTACTCTGCAGGCACATGTATATGTACAAAATACCAGAAGTATTCTCAAAATCTTGAGACAGAGGACCTGACTAAGGCTTATTCGAAGGCTTATTAGCAATAAGAGTAGGTTTAATCTTTAATGAAATGTCAGGACAGTCAAAGAAACTTGAAACTTGTGCAAACATTCTCAGGATATGGAAGTTTTCAACTAGACAGACAGCACTGACAGATGTGTTTTCAGTTGCCAATGATTATCAGATTGGTAGAAGAGTGATTCCTTTTTGACTACAAATTTACAACTCTGAAAAAGTATCAGTTAAAAATCAAACATTATCATGCGTTATAATGGAAGTTGCTACCTTCTGTTGTTTTGTTTTTGCAAGATCATAACTTAAAAGGAAAATAAAGGTATTAGTATCTATGCCCAGATTACCTCTTCAAAAAAACAAACAAAATACCCAGTATTTCTTTAGTAATCAGAGCTACTAAATATTAACCTAAAGTTAACTATCATGAAATATTATTCAAAAATATTACTTTGTTGTTTTGATGCATCAATGATTTTATCAGGATGAATATTCTATCCACTGAGACAAACTGCCTATCAACCATAACTTCTTATCTGGCACAGTCTTTTTCTATATACATCCATAACTTTTTCTTGGAGTACCCAGATGATGCTCTCAAGGTTACTCTCTGATGCCTTCAACATTTTGTAGATTTCTGTGCAATGCCTAGGCTACCCACAATGCTATGTTATCCCGTTTTTTATTACTTGAGCCAGAGCCAATTTTTCCTGATATATATTTCATTGATTTGTCTATCATATTTTGTATTTTATCTATGATATCCCATATAAATCTTTATTGATGATGATGATGATATATACAAGGATGAAACCAAGTAATATTATATACATATATATAACATTTTATATGTATATGTATATAAAATTAAATAGTTACTTCATTGCAAAAACTATCTTCAATTAAATCACAGTGACATTTGGTCTTGATAAGTGTAAAATTTTTAATTTTTATCTAGAAAAAATAGACATAGGAGGAGATGAGCTTGAATCCAAAGATGATATTGAACCAACATGTGAAGGAGTTACTTACAAAAGTCTTCTTCAGATAAGACACACTTAGCATGAAGCAATCACAAAATGATGGCTAGGGATGACAGTGTAGAGATAAAATAGCTAGGTGAGACAGTAGATAAGGGCTGGGCCTGGAGTCAAGAACAAGTGAGTTCAAATTTGACCTCAGATACTTATCAGTTATGTGAATCTGGACAAATCACTTAGGCTGAATCTGCCTCAGTTCCCTCAACTATAAAATGGAAATGATAACAGCACTGCCTCTCAGGGTTGTTGGGAAACCCAAATGTGATCATATCTGTAAAGCAGACATTGGCACACAGTATATGTTTAATAAATGCTTTATTGCATTGCAATATGATTGTACATGTAGAGCTTATATCAGATTGATTGCTATTTGGGGGAGAAGAGAGGGAAAGGAAGGAGAAAAAATGAGATCCAAATTTTATAAATATTTTAAATTCTTATTTCCTTCCAGATTGATGAATGAGACATACAACTAGAAAAAGAACAAATTAAAAATCTCCAAAAAAAGTAGAAATCTTGAAAACCAAAAAATATATATTGAAAATAAGAAAACTACTGAAATAATAAACAAAGCTAGAAGCTGATTTTCTGAAAAAATAAAAAGACAAAATATTGGTAAATTGGATTTAAAAAATAAATACAAAATTACCATTATCAAAAGTGAAATGGTTGAAGATGAAATTGAAGCAACTATTAGGACTTATTTTTCCCAATTATATGTCAGTAAAATTGAAAATCTAAATGAAATAAATGAATATTTACAAAAATATAAACTGCCCATATTAGAAGAAGAAATAGCTAGAAAATGAAATTACACAAGTCATCAATGAGTTCCCTAAAAAAAAATTCCCAAAGACCAGATGGATTTACAAGTGAATGTTATTAAACATTTAAGAACAATTAATCTAATATTATACAAACTATTTGGGGGGAAATTAAAAGGTAAAGAAAGAATTCTACCAAATTTTTTTTATAATTACAAATACGGAACTGATACATAGGCAAGAGATAGCAAAAACATTTTTAAAAATTGCTTGTCAATTTCCTACTATCCATGCAAAGATTTTAAATAAAATACAAGGCAAGGAGGTTAAAGTAATATGTAACAAAGATCATATAACAGGTGAGATTTATACCAAGAATGCAGGGCTGGTTCATTAATAAAAAAACTAACATATAAATTTTTTTAAAATCATATGATTATATCAATAAACAAAATACAACTATTTCCATTGAAAATATTAGAAAGCATAGGAATCAACTGAGCCATTCGTAAAATGACAGGCACTGTCTATCCAAAATCAAGAACAAACATCATATATAATGGGGACAATTGAAGGCTTCCCAATGAGATTCGTAGTGAAACCAGGATACCTATTGTCACCACTATTATCTAATATTGTACTTGAAATGTTAACTACAGTATTAAGACAAGAAAAAGAAATTGAAGGAATAAAAATAATAAATTAACAAAATTATCATTCTTGGAAGATGATATGAATAGAAAACTCTAAAGAATTAACTAAAATCACAGATGAGACATTCAACAAATTCAGCAAAGTTGCAGGGTATAAAATATAAACACATCATCAATCATTAGTATTTCTATATACTATCAACAAAACCTCTAGGAAGAGATAGAAAAAGAAATTCCATATTAAGTAACTACAATATAGAATACTTGGGAGACTGCTAGCCAAGACAAACCCAGGCATTATATGAATACTATTATTAAACATTTTCACAGAAATAAAGGCTGATCTAAACAATTGGAGAAATAGTTGCTTATGGGTAGATTATGCCCATACAATAAAATTGATAATGTTACCTAAGTTAATTTAATTAGTGCCATACAAATCAAACTACCAAAGAATTATTTTTATAATTAGAAAAAATAATAATATAATTAATCTGGAGGAACAAAAAGTCAAGAATATCAAAGAAATCAATAAAAAAATTTAATGAAGATGGTCTAACAGTTCTGAATTTGAAACTATATTACAAAGTGATAATCATCAAAACAATCTGATACTGGCTAAGAAAATGAGTAGATGGTGGATCTGTGGAATGGATTACATTTTAATACATATTAGTAAATGATTATAATAATCTAGTTTTTGAAAAATTACAAAATCCAAGCTTTGGGAATAAGATCAACTTCTGACAAAAATTTCTAATAAAAGTATAAACAGTCTGGCAGAAACTAGATGTAGACCAACATCTCACAACATATGCTAAGATAAAGTCAAAGTGATTAAATGATTTTGGCACAGTGATATCATAAGTAAGGTCGGGGAGTATGGAAAGTGCACCTATCAGATCTATAGATAAAAGAAGAGTTTATGACCAAACAAGAGATAGGATAATAAGCTAAGAACAGATAATTTTGATTACATGAAATTTCTTGCCAAATAAAAATTATGCAGCCAAAACTAGAAGAAAAACAGCAAAAGGGGAGAAATTTTTATAAATTTCTGTTATAAAAGTCTTATTTCACAAAAATACAGGAAACTGAACCAAATTAATAAAAATAAAAGTCATTATGCAGTTGATAAATGGTCAAAGGATATGAATAGTCAGTTTTCATAAAATATCAATGTTATCAACAATCATGTAAAAAAACCCTAATCACTATTAATTATATAAATGCAAATTAAAACAACTCTGAGATAACATTTCAAATCTATCAGAGTGACTAACATGACAGAAAAGAAAAATGACAAATATTAGAGGAGATATCGAAAAAGTGGGACACTAATGCACTGTCAGGAGAGTTGTGACCTGGTCCAACTATTCTGAAGAACAATTTGGAAAGATGTCCTCCAAAGGTCTATAAAACCGCATGTGTTTTTTAACTCAGTGATACCATTACCATATCTGTATAACAAAGAGCAAAGAAAAGAGAAAATGACTTGTTTTTACAAAAAAAAAAAATATATATATATATATAGCAGCTTTTTTATGATGGCAAAGAATTGAAAATTAGAGGGAAGTCCATCAATTAGGGAATGGCTGAACAAGTTGCGGTTTGTTAGTTAGTTTGTTTTTCTTTTAATTGTCTTGCAGTACTATTGTGCTATAATAAATGATGAATAGAATGATATAGAAAAATCTGGAGAAATTCATATTAACTGATGCAAAGTGAAGTAAGCAGAACCAGGAAAGCATTGTACACATTAACAGCAATAAGGTAAGAAGGATCAACTGTAAAAACTTAATTACTCTTATCAATTTCAATGGACAATGAAAGATGCTTTCCAACTCTAGAAAAAGAAATGAACTCCATATGCCAAGTAAAGATCAATTTTTAAATTCCCTTATTATTACTGTTTTATTTTCTTTATGTTTTCTTTTATAACACTATTAATATGGAAATGGGTTTGCATGACCTCAAATGTTTAATTGATATTAAATTATTTGCCTTCCCAAAGGTGGAAGAGGAGTGGGAAGCAAGGACAAGATTTAAATTTCCAAATTAAAAAAAAAAAAAGAATGCTAAAAAAGTTTTTAAATGTAATTGAAAAATATTTAACCAAATAAATTTTAAAATTATGATAAAGTTTAAAAAACCCTCAATGTCAGTATTAAAATTTATATTTGGATACAGTTACATGGATGATTACAAATTTATTTACAAATTGGGGACCTATCAAATATTAATTAAATTCATGTACTATCAGCTCAAGGGAGCTATATAGATTGCTACTACTCATTAAAAAATCATAAATGAATTGATAAACAGATGGATAAATTTTCTCCAAGCACATAATCAATATGTTAACATACAAAAAGTATTTCTAGAACAAACAGTAAAGGTTAAATAGCTGAATAACACTGTATTTGTAAATTATAACCAAAACAATTTACTTTGTGCATGATTCCATGTAATGGCAAAGATCTAACAATTAAACAAAAGACTTTCTGATATTATTTACAAAACTTAAATAATTAAACTTTGACAAAGTAACAGAAGAATGACAAAGTTATCATAACAGTAGTTGTTTCCATAAATTTAAAGCTTCATGGTGTTCATTTAAAACTAGGTTATTGTTGACAAAAAAGTAACGAAAGTTTATCCTTAAGTATTCTGGTCTTATTAATCAATCTAAACTATAGAGGGGAAACTGTAGAAATAGAACAATATATTACAGCAAAATGCAAATATTTAGCACTTATTGACTACATAGCCACATGTGATCTGGTGGCAATTATATCTCAAAAGTTTACTGACTTTAATTCACTAATTTCCTACTACAAATACAAAATTCTGCAAATAACCTACTGAAATCAGAGCATTGTATGAATAAAGTTATTGATCATACCTGCCTGGACATAATAATAATGATACATTGATATTTTTAAGCAATTTTACCATACTGAATAATGATAACCTCCTAATTATGTGGAATGAATGAGTAGGAAAATATCTAAGTGCTAAATATAAGTCAAGAAATGTGATAAGCACTGCAGATAAAAGTGAAAAAGTAAGATAACCATTCCCTTTAAGAACAAAAATTTTAATAGGAAGAGACAGAACATATATGGCTGACAGGCAAGGAAAGGGATTGTCTGCAGAGACACTGGAATGATGAGTTAATCCAAAGACACTCACTTAACATACTCTGTTCATCACTCTAGAAAACAGTAGTATTGATTACTAAGCTGAAAGGAAGAGGAAGTGTGCAGGGGTGGGATTTGGTGAGATGAGGAGGTAGGGACTGTTATATGGATGGCTTGAATAGCATGGTGACTAGCATGATGAGCTTTAAGAAGAATAGGTCAGTTGATTTAGCATTCACATTCAGCATTCAAAAGTTCTGCCTGGTGTTGTAAAAGTGAATTTATTAATTCTGTCTAAAGGCTAGGGATGTTTTTCTAGCTTGCACCAGTGATGCTAATTCAGGTGGGAGAAATAAGTGACAACTTGAGAATAGATGGGAAGTTAGCCATAGTAAATGCCTGGATAGGATAGGAAGGGAAAGCTTTCAAAAATAGAGACTTACAAGGAAAAATCAAAAGCATTTGGAACAGAAGTGCTTTACAAATACATCATCCCTTCTTCCATTAAACCTGTTTACTCTTAGAATTGTTGGTCTCCATGCTTCTAAATTGGCTTGCCTCCGCATGCTTAGAATGTATTTTCTGCTCACCTTATTATAATCCTTTGTTTTCCTCAAGATCATATACAAGCTTCACCTTAAACTTGAAGTCTTTTCTGATCACCCTTAAGTGCAAATACTTTCCTGCCCCAACTTACCCCTGCTCAATCATCTTTTACTTATTTTGGATGTATTGTTCCTATGTGAGTGTGTTGTCTCACTCATTAAAATTTAAGGGTTCCTTTCTTGAGGGAAGGATCTATTCGACTTTTTGTCTTTGTCATAATATCAGAGCCTATATGACACAGAGTAGGTAATTAACAAATGATTGACTAGTAGTTTTTAAAATGCTTTCAGAGAGCCTGAATAATATGAGCTTCCCCATACTTTTTAATAACCAAAACCCAGTATCTTTAATGCCAAAAAAATCAGTAATTTTATCTACTTCTGCAGTAATCTTTAGGACAGAAAAAAATAGTAGTACAGTGACCTATCTAATGTTCTTTTTTACTTGAATTTACTTTGTCATTAGATAAGAATGACATAATAATAATGATCATAGCAACAACCAACATTTACTTTGAATAGGAGAGGATCTTATGCACATTATGTCATTTGAAATTTACAACAGCTTTGTGAAATTGGAATTGTAGGATTCTCTTCATAATCCTTTTTTCAGTTGATAATGTTCTGACTTCATCAAGCTTTCTGATATTACGAAGACCTTTTGAATTAATTCAATGGCCACATCAAAAAGAATGAACTCATAATCCTCAGAGGAAAGCCATGCAGATACAGAATATTCTAAAACTAAGATTATAGGTAGTTGAATATACAGTCCATCTTTCATTGATCAGTACCTATATCCGGACTAGCTCTATATGCATAGATAATGAACTGGGCCCATATTTGAACAGGAGAAGAACAAGCTGAATGAGACAGGGAAAACTGTACTGCAATTTGGATGATCTCCAAAGGCCATCACACTCAAATTCTCTAGTTATATAGAGTGTTCTATTGTTACATACCTAAAGTGTAATTTGTGCATTGATAATTCTGCATAATAAAATATGAATTTACTACTTGGTAGTGGGAAATAAAATGGAATTGATATACTTTTACTGTAAAAACAAAACAGTACAGTATAAGTAAACAGTATATTCATATATATACATATATATTATACATGTGTGTATGTGTATATACACATAAATATGAAATTAGGAATATCATTTTAAGTAAGGGAATTATACTGTAATGGATATATAAAATACTTATCCACAACCATTCTGCCTGAGCTAACAGTAATTACTTCTTTGGCATATTTTTCACAATGATGTGAAATTCCAATATTGGAATTTTAATATTGTTTTAGGTAGATTATAATTACTCCCTCCTTCAATAAACAATAACTAGTTCAACCTACACATTAGATCAGCGTTACGGAATAGGCCATTTCTTTCTCTGAAACAATGATATATTCCTTATATGTGGTTAACATCCATTTATGTGTAATAAAAGGTTATATTTCCAATGTAAACAAATATTTTACTCTCTTAACCAACAAGATTTCTTTATAACAGTGGTAAAAATCCACATAAATCTGTTTCTGAATATATTATACATATTTTAATATTACATATAATATTAGTATTATACATTATTTATAGGCTATATTTACATATAATTGCTGTGTAAGCCTTAGGTCAGAATGGTCTTCAGTGGTATTCTGAAAAACTGATATGACATGAAATATAATAACCATACAAAATTTTAGGGAAACCACTGGTTGGAAACTGATCTCAAGAAATTTGATATTGAAACTTGTAAATAGAACATAACATTTATGAAAGTATAGTTTTATTTTTGTAAGCCAATCATTATTATCAATCATCAACTATATATTCAGTCACTTTTATGTAAAGGTCATCTTGAATAAAAATTAGATGCAGTATACAAATTAAGATTTCTGTACTGATAAAGATAGATTAAACTTATTTGAATTCAATATATATTTATGAAGCTTCTATATTGTACAAAGCCTTGAACTGGTATTGGGAGAGATAAAAAAAATAGATTAAATTAAATAAACATTTATTGGGGCTTCAAAGACAAAAATATAAGGCCCTGTCCTCAAAGAACTTCTATGAGGGAACAAGACATATACATAAATAACTAAATACAAAGCATAGGGACAATATTTTTTTTTTCATTAATCAAATACATCATGAAAGTCAGGTGGTTTTGCTACTGAAACACATAATAAATCGAAGAATATGGACCAGATGGAGTGAAAGAAAATGAGATTGCTTCTTTACCTTAAATTTTATTCTGGTTCAAATTCATTCACTTGCCACATCAAATCGGATTGACTCTTGAGAATTTCTAATTCTAAATGAGTTAGTTGCCTGGGACAAATGATATAGTCCCAATAAAAAAGAATGATTGGATTATATTAATTTCAATTTATTGCAATAAATTTTGTGCATTTAATATATCCAATTTACATTTCTAAGCACTAAAGAGATGAAAACTAATGGACAAAGTCCCTTTCTTTAAGAAAATAATAACAACTATGAGTATAAAATGAAACATGTGCATGCAATATTCTAATATGTGTGAAATGCTTTCCGATTCCATGCTTTACATAATATAAATATTAAATTTCTAAATTTGGGAATGAAGAACTAGAGATTCAGAAAGACAAAGAACTGATGCTGAGGGAAGTACTAAAGATGATGGTTGTTGATATAGCACTTTATGCTTCACACTTTATAAAAAAAGATCCTATTTGAGTCTCATATAATTCTATAAGATCAGCAAGTGTGAGATCATTTGTCTCTTTACAAGGTGAGTAACTAAGAGAGATGTAACAAGTAGCCCAAAAGTGCAGTTTTAAGAGGCACAACCAGGTCTTACCATATACATTCCTCTATAGTGCTCCTTCTCCTTTACATTATCCTTGTTGTATATAAAGTAAAAATATAAATGAATCATATATACTGGTAGATGTTAAAAATTACACATAATATAATAAATCAAGGCTAAAATCAAGCTTGAAGCAGAGACTCACCAGGTTCAGTCATTCATTCTTTTTTTCCCTTGAATTTGTTTCAGAATGTATCTCCCTCCTGCCCTCCATTCTTTCCTTCTCTCCTACCAAATCCTTTCAGCAGTTGATAGCTACAAATCAATGTTCAATTCCAATTCAGTGATATAACCATGCAATATGGGTTTGATGTCAAGTTCTATTTCATCTTTTGTCAACTAAGTAACTATCACTCATAGACCAAGATCCCTGTGGTCTTCCTCAGCTTCTAATGATGGTAACATGGTGCAGCAGAAAATTCAAAGAATTGAATTTTCATAAAAACTCTGCTATTAATTAAATATGTGGCCTTGAGAAAGTCACATAACTCCTCTGGGCCTCAACATTTTCATCTGTAAACTGAGGAGATTGGACTAGATGGACTAAACTTTCTCTTTTAATTCTAGATCTATAATTCTATAATTTTATAAATCCCTAGAGATGCATGCTCTAGAAACAGGTCTGTATTTTAAATAATTAACTAATAGAATTGATTCAATATATAAATATTAAATTTTAGGACATTAACTTTATTTGACTTGAACAATATTTCGTTTCACTTGAACAAGATGGGTATCATGGTGATACATGCCAAATTGTTCTACAGGTAACTTGATCCAAAATACAAACACATACCTAAACCCCATATCCTTTCTATAAGGAATGAAATATAGAAGTAAGCATGAAAAAGAATTATACAAAGTTGTCTTATGTGTATATAGATGCACATGTATATGTTATCTATATATAAATATTTAGTGAGATACATCTACATATAATGGTGATTTTTTAAATGTATTTATTTCAGTTCAAATAAAGATGTTTTATTTCCTTGATCATTATTACTTTCTAACCCATCCTCTTTGCCACTGCCATTATGATTCTCTAAGTGGAACAACAGACCAAACTCATGTTATTAACAATTCAGATTTTGGGGGAAAGTGTGATCCATATGCAGACCCATTTGGAAGTATCATTCTTATAGCTTCATACTTGAATCAGGTCTGATGAACATAAGCTGCTTTACAATGTTGTTATCACTTTATATGTTTTAAAATCTCATAAAATTGAGCTTCATTTAATAATTATAACGCTTTTCAGATTCCTTCAGACTGTACACTCCTTGAGGGCAGCCTTTGTATTTTTCATTTGTATCCTGAGTGCTTTGCCCAGTGCTGGCCCAAATAGGCATTTAATAGATGTTAATTGTATTGTATTGTATCTTATGTACTACTGGAGTTGTACCAAGGGTACTTTAATGAACTGATTGAAAGTAAGCTTACATCTTAATCATTTCAAAAAACAATCATTTTATCTATCTGTGTAATTCTCCAGAGGACATAAAATGTCAGAGAATCCTAAGAGCAGATAACGACTTGCCCTAGCAGCGTTTTTGTATGCAATCTAGTAAACAAGATGAGAAGAATGTATTAATCTTATCTTCTTTTTAATTTTTTTGGGGGGCTTGGACCTGTGGTTTCTCTGGTATAGGGAACTCTTCATGATAAATCTCCCTTAACCAAGGCAGATCACTGCCTTTTATTCAATATGTAATCTCAGAGTTGACTAGGGTTCTGAAAAGTTATGACTTACCCAATATAAAATAGCCAGCTAATATCAGAATTAGAAATCAATCTAGCACATTACATTCTGAGGCCAGTTCTCTATCTATATAACTCATCAATAATAAAGCAATAATCAAAAATTCCTTTGCCCCTAGTTTCCCAGTACTCTAATATATCCAATATTCAGAAAATGACTATAAGATTAATATTTCTGAAACCGTGAAAATTATGTCCTCTAGAAATCACATTAAAAATTTAAATAATCAAAACTATTTCTGAATTAGAAAAAAATGAAATATAATCATATGCAGTTTATTCTCTTTCCTGATAACAATTTTCAGAATCAATTTGATTATTATATTGATTTCACATTCTTAGTCACAATATTGTTTCCTCAACTAATGTTAAGCATTAAAATTAGTAAGTACATCATTTTGCTTTTTAAGATGACTTACCCAATTCCTCATCACAGATGGAATAGAAAGCATACAGATCACTAATGCAACATAGGATTATGAAATATAATTAATAAGAAAGGAGAAAAAGGACAAAGAAGAGAAAAGTTTTTTTGCCAGGCTTATTTTCAATTTCCATAAGATCTTAGAATACGTAAGGTGAAAAATTAACATTATAAAGTTTCATCACATTACTAGAAAATTAATTTTGGATACTTTTAAATAACTTGTTTATTCATATTATACATTATTAATTATCTATGAATGGAAATAGGGTATATTATTTCCAACTTCAACTTTGAGAAAAATCAAGCATTTTTTTTTTTTAGAAAAGCTACTATTAGGTTTGAAGTTTCTTGTAAAATTCTGAATTTTCAGTATTCATTTTTATGTTGTATAGAATATTTGAATCACGATCCACACTTTTCTAATTTCTACTATAAATGTACCAACTTGTGACTTTATTCATCAATTCCCATCAAACATTGCCCTGTATGGCTTTGAAGTACAACTTCTTTAAAATTTTTCTTACATTGTTTTAATATTTCTGTACTTATATCTTTAAAGCTGTCATCTCACTGAAAAAGATTTTTCTTGTTATTATTTTCAGTGACAGAACTCATGTCTTCATCAATTTATGTCCCCACTTGGTTGTGTGTATTCCTCAAAGCTAAAATATAACAACTAGTAAGCCTAATTCATTTTTATATATTTGTATATTTTTAAACTTTATACCATATTTCCATTAAAAATTTGAAATTATTTTCCCAAAGACACTAAATGTGTATACCTTTTGTTGCAGTGATACCACAATACAATACTTCTCTGACATTAAGTTGTATAAATATTATCATCACCATTTTAGAGATGAAGCTCAGAAAGATTAAATGATTTCTTGGTTGAATTGAATTGCCCATGATGAGGTTGTAAGGTTAGAGATACTTTAAATCTAGCTCTTCGGATTCAGCTTAATGACCTTTGCCTTATATCACTGCTTCTCTATCAAGAGAGTTAGAAAATTAGTAGATAATGCCTTTTCTGATTGTTCTTTTCGCAACTTAATGGTTAGTCTCATTTTCTTAGCATTATGAACAAATGGGAAAAAATAAACACAATATATCATTTTACAAGCTCAATAAATATCATTGTGATCCATTCATCAATAAATTTTCATAAATACCAGTCTGTGACTAGCTAATAACAACCTCTAATACAGACATTAAGGTAGATGGCGATAGTAATTTCTAAATCTTATTGACAGTGTGTGTTACAAAGAACAATCCAATCTTGGAGCTGCAAAGCTATCCTCAAATGTCATAATGAGATTCTGCCAATGAATTGGAGAAATGGTGACTATGATAATTACAATGCATGAAACTATGATTAAAGTGGAACAGTGTACTTGGGTAGAAAATTTAACTATAATGACTTTTATATATAGCACTGGCAAGAGAAATCTGTAAGCACAAGATATTTTAAAGTTATTTTCTTGATCTTAGATTTCATTTCTCTATTATCATTTCTTTCAAATATACATTTGTTTCCAAACAGCTAGAGTTTACTGCATATCCATCATACACTTCATTATTGAATTCCACGGACTCAACAAACTAGTCTATTCAACATATAAAATAAAAACCAATATTACATCCAGTACATATCAAGACATATATACAATAAAGGCCAATATACCACTAGATCAACCAAATACAAACTAAACTATATTATCTCAGGATGGAGTCTATGAAAAAGCTAAAAATTACAAAATGAAATCAAAAAGTTCTCCATGAGTAATATGCTCATAAAGTAAACAACAATATATTGACAGTTTCAAATAAATGGCTGAGTGACGGGAATATGATTGTAGAAATGGAAAATTTTGTGAAGGCAATCCAGGACAAAAGTATTGATACCAGAAATTACAGAATTACTATCCTTAAAAAGTTCAGACTCAATGAGCATGTAGATTATATAAGAAAACAGTGATGAAATGCATCACTATAGGCAGCCAATATTTATTACTTGACCAAATACCCAGCAAGACATGACCTGAAGACCAGAAGTTTGCAATCTTTCTTAAACTGACAAATGACAGACACCTATGTAACCAAAAAAAAAAAAAAAGAAAAAAAAAACACATTTCCCAGAATTCTCAGAGAATGGAAACAAACGAATTAGTAATTGAGCTTTTGTTTGACTGAAAAACATTAAATTTTTCATTTATTTCAACTTTACTCTTTATTTGGTTGATAATAAAAATTATAATACACCAAGGATTTCTTGGTTTCATATTTCATAGTAAATGACAGTAATATCTCCAGCTGTTTTGCCCCATTAGCATTAATCTAAAGCTATGAAACTGCAAAAAATTATCAATTTAACTTCATAAAAGTACATTAAAGAGAATGTCACCTTTGATTTAAGCACGTGACATCAATAAGGAAATTAGTATCATTTTCTGCATTGAGTCTCTAAACAACTTTTGAGACATGTATGGAAATTAAAAGACCTAATAAGTTAAAAGTTTAAAATATTATTCATGCAAAATGAAATCAGAAAAAAAGATTAAAAAATAGCTAAAACAGAAATTTTTTACAATTTCATGCATGTGATCCTAAATGTATATTTTATAATATATACATCTATGATTAAAAGGATAATTTTTAAAATGTGTTATGCTTACAGATAACTCTTGTTGATGCTGAATATGTTATTGTAGTTGCTTTTTGTAGTAAATACCATAAAATATACAGAATAATATGTTTTTTTCCACCATGGTATAAATTCATTAAGGAAATTGAGTTGCTTTTTTTAAAGCTTAAAATTAGAGAAATAATAGCCACTATTCAATTGCTCTTTTCTAATGATATCCTCTTTAATCTTCCAAAAAACCCTCTCCATGTTCCTCTAAACTGAGAAGGCGCTGACTCTACCACAACCATGGAAAGGGGCTAAATCTAGTAATAATCATAATAATAAAGTGCTGTTGTAAGTTTGCTCTATAACATGAATTAGATGAAAATTGATTAATTCAAGAACTATGTGTCCAAGCAGATCCTAAAATGTACATGGATAAAACACAACATGAGCTATGATTTCTGTGCTCAAGTAGCCTGTAAAATAGCCACAGGAGTGTTTTAAACATATCCTTATAACTCAAAAAGAAAGTGACTAGGCATTTTAATTCAATCATATAATAGGCTTTTAATTTTTTTAGTATTAATTGTTCTATATACAACAAGCAAATCAGAATTCATAATATAAATCTAACAATGTTTAGAAAGCCTTCATTTCCTAGAAATGTGCTATCAGACTGCTCAGAGTATTTATTATCATTGGTCTCCCTCTTCCTCTGTCTTGTTTGATCAATTTGGGAAAAAACATTAACTGACTAAAAATAAGGAACATAAAAACTGACCTACCTGGTTATCATTTTGGTTTTTTCTCCCTAATTTATTTATTTATTTTATTACACATTGCTTTAATGTTGAAAGAGAAAAGTCAGAATAAAAGGGAAAAACCATGGGAGAGAAAAAAGAAATGAACATAGCATGTGTTGAATTACATTGAATCTCCACAGTCCTTTCTTATGGATGCAGATGGCATTTTCTATCCAAAGTCTATTGAGACTGCCTTAACTCACTGAACCACTGAGAAAAATCGAGTCTTTCATAATGGATCATCCCACATTCTTGCTGTTTGTATGTTTGCTGTAAAATGTATTCCTGGTTCTGCTTGTTTTGCTCAACATCAGTTCATTTAAATCTTGCCAGGTCTTTCTAAAATCAGCTTGTTCATCATTTTTTATAGAACAATAATATTCCATTATTTTCATATACCACAACTGAACAAGTTGTGGTATTCTCCAACTGATGAACATCCAGTCTTTTTCCAATTCTTTGCTACCACAAAAAGAGCTGCTGCAAACATTTTTGCACACGTGGATCCTTTTCCCTTTTATGATTTCCTTGGCATAAAAACCCAGTAATACTGAGTCAAAGGATATGCACAGTTTTATAGCTGTTTGGACATAGTTCCAAACTGCTCTCCAGAGTGGTTGGATCATTTTACTCCACCAAGGCATTAATGTTCCAGTTTTCTCACATTCCCTCCAACATTTATCTTTACCTATCATCTTGGCCATTCTGAGAGTTATGAGGTGTTTTATATTTCTCTAATCAAAGGCGATTTATAGAGCATTTTTTCATATGACTAAAGATGGCCTTAATTTCATAATCTGAAAATTGTTCATATCCTTTAACCATTTATCAATTGGGAAATGATGTATTCTTATAAATTTGACACAGTTCTTTATATATTTTAGAAATGAGATCTATTATCAGAAACACTGGCTGTAAAAAAGATTTTTTCCCAGCATTGTATTTCCCTTTTAATCTTGTTTCTGTCCCTGGCCCTTTATGAATATAATTTTTATTGCATTGTGGCATGAAAAGGAAGCATTTACTATTGCTGCCTTTCTGCATTTGATTGTGAGTTTTTAATGCCCTAATGCATAGTCCATTTTTGTGCAGGTACTATGTCCTGCCAAGAAAAGATTCCTTACTGTCTCCATCCAATTTTCTCCAGAGATATATCATATCTAAGTTTTCTAGTATTCTATTAACTTCCCCAAGTTTCTTTCTTGTTTATTTTGTGCTCAGATTTTTCTGATTCTGAGAGGAGAAGATTGAGGTCCTCCACTAATATTTTTCTTCCACTAACTTGCTTAATATATTCTCTAGAAATTCATATGCTCTACAACTTGGTGCATATACATTTACTACCATTACTACTTCATTATTTCTGATAGCCTTTATCAAAATGAACTTTCCTTCCTTATCTCTTTTAATTAGATCTTTTTTTTTTATTTTTTGCTTTTCCTCAGATCAAAATTCCTACTCCTGTTTTTTTTTACTTCAACTAAAGCATAATAAATTCTGTCCAGCCTTTTACCTTTATTCTGTATGTGTTTCTCTGTATCAAATGTGTTTCTTGTAAACAAAATATTATAGGATTCTGTTTTCCAATACACTGTGCTATTTCATTTCCATTTTATGGGAGAGTTCATCCCATTCACATTCACATCTATGATTACCAGCTCATATTTCCCTCCATCTTATTTTATCCCCTGTATATTTTTTCTCTCTCTTTTCACCCTGTCCTTAGTAGTATTTTTTTTTTATCTATCTCACCCATTACCTTTTCTTCTATCACCCCCCTTACATTTTTTCCTAATGTTTCTGCTTTCCCTTCTATCCAGGCCCTTCCTTTTCTTTCTTCTTTCTTCTCCTACTCCTTTACAGGGTTAGATAAATACCCATGTGAATGATTAAATTATTCCCTCTTAGAACCAAAACTGATCAAGCTTCAGACAATGCTCATCCCCCTTCCCTTCTTTCCCTCCACTGTAATAGGTCTTTTGTGCCTCTTCATGTAATCTAATTTGTCTCATTATACCTCCCCTTTCCTCTTCTGCCAGTACAGACTCTCCCACCCTTAATGTCTTTTCCTTTGATGTCATCATATCAAAGTCCATGCACAACCACATCCTCTGTCCATGTAATGCTTCCACCCCGCTTTCTCATCTCTCCCTCCTCTGCACTGGTCTGCTCCAGTGACAGATATAATTCTCAAGAGTTAAAGATATCATTTTCTCATCTAGGGATACAAACAGTTTAATCTTTAAATTATATATATTCATTCATTCATTCATTTAATTATTATTATTTTTCCTGTTTACCTTTCTTTGCTTTTTTTTTCTTTTTTTTTCTTTCTTTCTTTTTTTTTTTTTTTATTTCATAGCCTTTTATTTACAGGATATATACATGGGTAACTTTACAGCATTAACAATTGCCAAACCTCTTGTTCAATTTTCACCTCTTACCCCCCCCCCCTAGATGGCAGGATGACCAGTAGATGTTAAATATATTAAAATATAAATTAGATACACAATAGGTATACCCGACCAAAACGTTATTTTGCTGTAGAAAAAGAATCAGACTCTGAAATATTGTACAATTAACTTTGAAGGAAATCAAAATGCAGGTGTGCATAAATATAGGGATTAGAATTCAATGTAATGGTTTTAGTCATCTCCCAGGTTCTTTTTCTGGGCATAGCTGTTCAGTTCATTACTGCTCCATTAGAAATGATTTGGTTGATCTCGTTGCTGAGGATGGCCTGATCCATCAGAACTGGTCATCATATAGTATTGTTGTTGAAGTATATAATGATCTCCTGGTCCTGCTCATTTCACTCAGCATCAGTTCATTAAGTCTCTCAGGCCTTTCTGAAATTATCCTGTTGGTCATTTCTTACAGAACAGTAATATTCCATAATTTTCATATACCACAATTTATTCAACCATTCTCCAACTGATGGACATCCATTCAGTTTCCAGTTTTAAGCCACTACAAAAGGGCTGCCACAAACATTCGTGCACATACAGGTCCTTTCCCTTCTTTATAATCTCTTTGGGATATAATCCAGTAGTAACACTGCTGGATCAAAGGGTATGCACAGTTTGATAACATTTTGAGCATAGTTTCAAACTACTCTCCAAAATGGTTGGATTCGTTCACAACTCCACCAACAATGCATCAATGTCCCAGTTTTCCCATCCCTCAACAATCATGATTATTTTCCTGTCATCTTAGCCAATCTGACAGGTGTGTAGTGAGTATCTTAGAGTTGTCTTAATTTGCATTTCTCTGATTAATAATGACTTGGAGCATCTTTATATGACTAGAAATAGTTTCAATTTCTTCATCTGAGAATTGTCTGTTCATATCCTTTGACCATTTTCAATTGGAGAATGGCTTGATTTTTTATAAATTAGAGTTAATTCTCTATATATTTTGGAAATGAGGCCTTTATCAGAACCTTTGACTGTAAAATATTTTTCCCAGTTTATTGCTTCCCTTCTAATCTTGTCTGCATTAGTTTTGTTTGTACAAAAACTTTTCAGTTTGTATAATCAAAATTTTTCTATTTTGTGATCAGTAATGATCTCTAGTTCTCTTTGGTCATAAAGATCTTCCCCTTCCACAGGTCTGAGGGTAAACTATCCTATGTTCCTCTAATTTATTAATAATTTCATTCTTTATGACCTAGGTCATGAACCATTTTGACTTTATCTTGGTGTGCGATTTTAAGTATGGATCAATGCCTAGTTTCTGCCATATTGTTTCCAATTTTCCTAGCAATTTTATCAAACAGTAAGTTCTTATCCCAAAAGCTGGGATCTTTGGGTTTGTCAAAGACTAGGTTGCTATATTTGTTGACTGTTTATCCATTGAACTAATCTATTCCACTGATCGACTAATCTGTTTCATTAGCCAATACAAATAGTTTTGGTAACTTGCTGCTCTATAATATAATTTTAGATCTGGTACAGCTAAGCCACCATCATTTGATTTTTTTCATTAATTCCCTTGAAATTCTTGACCTTTTGTTTTCCATATGAACTTTAGTTGTTATTTTTTCTAGGTCATTAAAATAGTTTTTTGGGAGTCTGATTGTTATAGCGCTAAATAAATAGATTAGTTTAGGTAATATTGTCATCTTCATTATATTTGCTCGCCCTATCCAAGAGCATTTAATATTTTTCCAATTGGTTAGATCAGACTTAATTTGTGTGAAAAGTGGTCTGTAATTTTGCTCATAAAGTTTCTGATTTTCCCTTGGCAGATAGATTCCTAAATATTTTATATTATCAGTAGTTACTTTAAATGGAATTTCTCTTTGTAACTCTGACTGTTGGATTTTGTTAGTGATATATAAGAATGGTGATGACTTATGTGGTTTATTTTATAACTCAACAACTTTGCTAAAGTTGTGGATTATTTCTAATAACTTTTTAGCAGAATCTCTGGGGTTCTCTAAGTATACCATCATGTCATCGGCAAAGAGTGATAATTTGCTTTCCTCTTTGCCTATTCTTATTCCTTTAATCTCTTTCTCAGCTCTTATAGGTAAAGCTAGCGTTTCTAATACAATATTAAATAGTAACGGTGATAGTGGGCAACCTTGTTTCACTCAGATCTTATTGAGGAATGGTTGCAGTTTGTCTCCAGTTACATATGATGCTTACTGATGGTTTTAAATAGATGCTGCTGATTATTTTAAGGAAAAGTCCATTTATTCCTATACTCTCAAGTGTTTTTAATAGGAATGGATGTTGGATTTTATCAAATGCTTTTCTGCATCTATTGAGATGATCATATGGTTTTTGTTAATTTGGTTATTAACATGGCCAATTATATTGATAGTTTTCTAATATTGAACCAGCCCTGCATTCCTGGTATAAATCCTACTTGATCATAGTGTATTATCTTGGAGATGATTTTCTGTAGTCTTTTTGCTAATATCTTATTTAAGATTTTAGCATCAATATCATTAGGGAGATTGGTCTATAATTTTCTTTCTCTGTTTTCAGCCTACCTGGTTTAGGTATCAGTACCATGTCTGTGTCATAGAAGGAATTTGGTAGGACTCTTCATTTCCTATTTTATCAAATAATTTATATAGCATTGGGGCCAATTGTTCTTTAAATGTTTGGTAAAATTCACATGTAATTCATCTGGTCCTGGGGATTTTTTCTTAGGGAGTTGTTTAATTGCCTGTTCTATTTCTTTTTCTGAAATGGGACTATTCAAGCAATTTACTTCCTCCTCTGTTAGTCTGGGAAGTCTGTATTTTTGGTAGTCATCCATTTCACTTAGGTTATCAAATTTATTGGCATAAAGTTGAGCAAAATAACTCTTATTATTTCTCTAATTTCCTCTTCATTGGTGGAAAGTTCTCCTTTTCATTTTAAGACTACTAATTTGATTTCCTCCCTCCTTTTTTCTAATCAGATTTACCAAAACTTATCTATTTTATTGGTTTTTTCATAGAACCAACTCTTAGTTTTATTAATTCAATAGGTTTTTTTTTACTTTCAATATTATTAATTTCTCCTTTAATTTTAGAATTTCCAATTTAGTATTTGATTGGGGGTTTTAATTTGGTCTTTTTTAAGTTTTTTTAGTTGCAAGCCCAATTCATTAATCTTTTCTTTCTCTGTTTTATTCAAGTAAGCCTCTAAGGATATAAAATTCCCTCTTATTACCGCTTTGGCTGCATCCCACAAATTTTGGTATGATGTCTCATCATTGTCATTATCTTGAGTGAAATTATTAATCGTATCTATAATTTGCTGCTTCACCCAATCATTCCTTAAGATGAGATTGTTTAGTTTCAATTACTTTTGGTTTATTTCCCCTAACTTTTTGTTGAATGTAGTTTTATTGCATCATGATCTGAAAGAAAGCATTTACTATTTCTGCTTTCTTGCATTTAATTTAGGTCTTTATGTCCTAATATATGGTCAATTTTTGAATAGGTTCCATGAACTGCTGAAAGAAAGTATATTCCTTCTATCTCCATTCAATTTTCTCCAAAGATCCAACATACCTAATTTTTCTAATATTCTATTTACTTCTTTAATTTCTTTCTTATTTGTTTTGTGGTTTGATTTGTCTTATTCTGAGAGTGCAAGGTTGAGATCTCCTACTGTTACAGTTTTGTTGTCTATTTCTTCTTGCAACTCTCTTAACTTCTCCTTTAGGAAGTTGAGTGCCATACCACTTGGTGCATATATGTTTAATATTGATATTGCTTCGTTGTTTATGCTACCCTTTAGCAGGATGTAGTTTCCTTCCTTATCTCTTTTAATTAGATCAGTTTTACTTTTGCTTGATCTGAGATAAGGATGGCTACCCTCTTTTGACTTCACCTGAAGCATAATAGATTTTGCTCCAGCCTTTTACCTTTACTCTATTGTATCCCCTGCTTTAAATGTGTTTCTTGTAAACAACATATTGTAGGGTTCTGACTTTTGATCCAGTCTGCTATCTGCCTCCTCTTTATGGGAGTTCATCCCATTCACATTTACGGTTAGAATTACTAACTCTGTGTTCCTGCCATCCTAATAACCCCAGATTGTGCTTTACTTATTCTTGCCTCCCCAACCCTCTTTCCCCTTTTAAACTTATGTACCCCTCTTGTATCACGATGCTAATCCTCTTTATAATCCCTCCCTCCCCCTTTTGAGGTCTTCCCTTCCTTCCCTTATTACTCTTTTTCTTTTCCCTTTTCCTCTCCCCCATTTTTAATGAGGCGAGAGAGAATTTTCTCTAATGCAAATGTCAATTATTTTTCTTTGAGCCAACTCTGATGAGAGTAAGATTCACACAATGTTCCTCCCCCTCTCTAAATTCCCTCAGATATGATAAGTTTCCTTAGCCTCTTTGTGGGATGTGGTTTCCCTCTTTTTATCCCTCCTTCCCACCTTATTCTGCCATCATCCCTTTTCCATATCTACTTCCCTTTTTTATGTTATATCAGTACAATCAAATTATACATGTATTCTTTTTGTATATCCACAACAGAAATACAATTCTCAAGAGTTATTTTTACCTTTTCTGCATCTCTTGAGTTCTATGCTTGGAGATCAAATTTTTTGTTTAATTCTGGTTTTTTCTTCAGAAACAAATGGAATTCATTTGTTTCATTAAATGTCCATCTTCTTCCCTGGAAGAAAATGCTCATCTTAGCTGGGTAGTTTATTCTTGGCTGCATCTCAAGTTCTTGTGCCTTTCGGAATATCATATTCCAGGCCCTTCTTTCCTTTAATGTAGAGGCAGCCGCTTTTTTTTTTTCAATAGAAATGGCAAAAAGACTCTTTACTTCATTGGAAATTCATCAACTCCCCTGATAGATGATGCTCAATTTCTCTGTCTTAATTCTTGGTTGTAATGACCTATCCTTTGCCTTCCAAAATATGGTATTCTAGGCCCTCCAAACCTTCACTTTAGAAGCTTCCAGATCCTGGGTAATTCTGACTATTGAATTATTTTTTTCTGGCAGCTTGCAGTATTTTTTCCTTAAGATTGTAATTTTGGAGTTTTGAAATCATATTCCTTATTTTCCTTGTGGGATCTCTTTCTGAAGGTGATTATGGATTTTTTCAATCAGTATTTTCAATCAGTTTCTAAAATATTGGGGCAGTTTTCTTTGAGGATCTCTTAAAGAATCCTTTCCTGGCATTTTTTTTTTTTTTTTTTTGGTCATGGCCTTTAGGTAGCCCAATAATTTTAAAATTTTCTCCTCTGGATCTTTTTTCCCAGGCCAGTTGTTTTTCCAATTTCATATTTTCATATTTTCTTCCATTTTTTCATTATTTTTAGTTTATTTGATTGATTTTTCATGTCACATAAGAGTCATTAGCTACCATTTTCTCCATTCTAGTTTTTAAAGTGCGATTTTCTTCAGTTAGCTTTTGTATCCCTTTTTTATTTGGTTAATTCTACTTTTGAAGGTATTGTGTTTTCTTCATTTGATTTTTTTTTTTGCATTTGTTAAATTGTATTTTTTAAAGGAATTGCCTTTCTTTTCCAAGTTGTTGACTTTCTTTAGCATACCACTCATTCTTTTCTCATTTTTTCTTCTACTTCTCTTATTTGGCTTTTAAAGTCTTTCATGAGCACTTCCAAGAAGCTTCTTTTGATTTGAGACCTAATTATATTATTTTATGAGCACTTCCAAGAAGCTAGAAAAATTGGTTTGAGGTCAATTTATATCACTCTTTGAGATTTCTTCTGTAGACATTTTGTCCTCTTCTGAGTTGGTGTTCTGACCTTCCCTGTAACCATAAAAACTTTTTATGGTCAAGGTTCTTTTTTGTTTCTTGCTCATTTTATTCCCTTTTCTTTTGGAATTTCCTCTTTTTTCACTTTTATGGCTGAGCTCTGCTTCTAGGATAAAGGGGATGCTGTCCCAATCTTCTTGTGTAGCTCTGAGCCTTGGCTTTGAGCACAGAGTGCTTTGTGTTTGCAGAAGATAGGTTTGCGTGCTCTTTTGAGGAAACAGCCTGGTTTCCCAAAGTTTGCCTTGGCTGGGCCTGGAGGCTGCCCCCCTACTGTGCTTCTCTACTGAACAAAGATGGAAGGTCTCAGTTGCTGATTTTCTGTGCTTAAGACTCTCTCACCAACTTTTCCGAGTTTGTCTGAGCTGTGTTGAACATCCTTTCCACTCCAGTGAGAGTGACCTTTCTTGAAATTTTTTCAGTCTATCTTGAACTGGAGAATGTTTTTATTCCTTCAGACTCTGTTCAGTGGCTTGGTTTTATGTGGTTTTCTAAGCAAATTGAGAGAACTCGAGAATTCCCTGGCTTTACTCCACCATCTTGGGTCCACTCTTAGAATTCCCCTGGTTATTATTTTAGGAAAAAAAAAATCCATATACTGTATCTCATTTTAAAAGTATGCACTTCTGAAGTTTAATAGCTGATTTTCTTCAAAATGCATTTTTAGTCATTTTAATGAATATATTTGTACATTTATGTATCTATATACATCTACATGTATTTATATGTGTCCTTTATGATTCAGTAATATTCAGTAAATGGTCATCTTTTATAATAAAATTACAAAAAATTAGGTAACCAACCAAATGAGATTTGTTGACGATGACATATAGGAAATTAGTAAATGAACTTCTGTGGAGTTTGGAAAAGTCAGTTGTAATGGAAGCAACCAGAAAAGGATCACAGGATCACAAGCTTGAGCTGGAATGAATCTTAAGGGATTCTTTTCTCAGGATTTTGCCTAAGGGTGGGAAATTAAAACAAGCTGATAAATTCCTTCCCTGGGGCATTTCTTCCACTGCCCACTCAATCCCTGACAGCCACTTTCACCAAAGAAGTCTTCCTTCTCTTGCCCATTCTGTCTCTAGTAATGATTGGTATTGGTTTCCTCATCACTGAGGCTTCAAGACAGAAACTTGACAATCAATGATAATCAACAAATGAGGGGATTCTTTTGTTGGTACAAGATGGGTGTTCCAAGGACTTTCCATATCTGAGATTCGGTGCTGAGTTTGAGGTGAGGAATAAATATGCAAGTAGAGTTACTTAAAGGCAGTTGTATAAATAAAGCTCAAATAAAGACTAGAGATCAATGCTGAAGATGTAAATTCAGAATGCTGGCAACAGTGTAACTAAGTCATGAGAGAAAGAGAAATTACAAACAATGCAAATAATGAAGAGTTGAGGAGCCTAGATATAATTTTATAGAATAGTCATAGCTAGAATTACTGGGGATTAGGGATTGAAGAGAAAGAGACAATAAAGCAAAGAGGCTGGGCATAAAAATGTCATGCCAGTCAATTCTACAGGGCGAAGACAGCACCAGCAGGAACAGGAGTAGAGCAGTGAGACAGCTATGAGGGCCTTGAAAACAAACACGGATTATTTCCTAGTTTTGCCTAGGGGTTAGAGCTTTTAGTATTCCTTCTAAGAGTCAATATACTTCAGTGCTATCCATCTCACACTCCAGCTCCTAGAGGGTAGAGACTCTAAATCATTTTGTGCAATATTTTCAGGAAAAATAGTAGTGGTAATTGATGCAATGATGCATGTATGGTAGAAAAAAGTGGGCAGGAGTCCTGGTTTCTAGTTCTAACCCTGTGGCTGACTAAATTTTCTATTCTGTAAAATTAGGGGACTGAAATCCATGTATCTAGGTTCTCTTTCAAATCTAAATTCCAATAAGCTTTTGATTCGGATATAATGATGGCAAATCATTTTCATAGGCTCTTCCAAGAATCAGAGCAGTCCTAAATCAAATAAATTCTATCTTAGCTTACACTACTACACTACCATTACTTCCTTGTAACAGGAATTTTGGAGACAACTATAAGAAATTGTGCTTGAACAACAGAAACTTGACATTGTTGATATCTAGTAGCTTTGACCTACTTCTAAATTAGTAACTCTTATGCTATTATTATTATGCTAGTTTGACACATTTTTTTCAAAACTGGAATTCATTTTTAATATAAAACACTTGAAATTTTTAGGGTATTTAACAAATATAAAACATTTGCATGAGTAGCTAGTGGCTAAGGATTTCTTTTTTTCCATAAATTGAATACTGATCATTTTTAGTCATAAATTTTCCATTAGCATACAATGACTGAAGAAATTAGCCTTATAAGTATCAATCTCCATTAGCTAGAAATCTAGCTACTGAATATTAATTCATGTTTCAATATTACTTGTAAAATTCTAACTTATTATGATTTGAGTACATGAAACATTTTTAAATCACAAAAACCTGTCATTAAATAGCTGAAAGAAACAAATTTGACTTTGAAATGGCTACTAGAAGAATCTGTTAAAAAATTCACATAAACAAGCCATAAAAACACAAACAAAAATAATGAATTTCATTACAGACTCCCTTTTTAAAAATAAGTTATATAAATCCCAGAATAAATTTTCATTTTGAGACTTGATATTAACAGCAGTATAAACAAAGGACTAGAAGATATACAAACACACACATGCACACATATATAAACTGATTCTCCCCGCCCCTCCCCCCAGGCAATTAGGGTTAAGTGACTTGCCCAGGGTCTGAGGCCACATTTGAATTCAGGTCCTCCTGACTTCAGGGCTGATACTCTATACACTGCACCACCTAGCGGCCCTTAAACTGATTTTTTTTTTAAATCAAAGAGTAATATGCTTGTCAAATGAAAAAAGAAAGTATTTCCCACACATAAAAATGCCTCTGATTCAATACAGAAAAAAAAAAATCAAGGGCAGAAAATTCTTTGTACTAAAAACCAGTTTTACTCTGGAAAGACAATGATAAATGCAAGATAAAAACCCAGGAGGATTTTTCGAGGATCCAGTTTCTAGTCACTACTACCACCCCCTTTCAAAAAAAAAAAAAATCTTATAATTCAAGGATCTTTGTTTTCTTCGCATCCAAATGAAACAAATAAAATCTAGGGACAAATTTGTAGTATTCTAATTAAATAGAAGTTCATAAGTATTTTGTTGTCACTGTCTTTATTGTAAGTTATAGGATTTTGAGAGAACTACATGTGCTGTGAATAAATGATAACATTATTATTTGTACTTATGCTTTTCCTATTTACATAAAGCTTTTTTTTTTCTAACGAGACAGCTAGGTGGTCCAATAGGTAAGACACTATGCCTGAAGTCGGAAAACGCCAAGTTCAAATCTAGCTTTACACACTTATTAGCAACTATGTGAACTTGAATTTCCTCACTGAAAAAATAGGCAAAAGCAGAGCATAAACCTTGGGAGGATCAAATGAGATATTCATTTGAAAAGTGCTTAGCATTGTGCCTGGCACCAAATAGTGCTATATAAACATTAGTTACTCCTATGATTGAGAAGATTCAATAAATAATGTTTTTCTTAGAGACTACAAAAAGTTAAGTGTAGAGGGTGTCCTGGGTGCTAGCGCGGTCATTACAGTTAAGCAAAATCTTGTGAACACAGCAGAGAAAAAACTGAAAACTGGACTCTTGGAACCCTTGGTTCGCACACAGATTGTCTTATCTGTTATCCCTCATCCTGGCTATAATCAGTCAACCACTCTTTTTCTGGTAATACATTTGTATGATAATACACCTTACTATGACTTTCATGTTCAAAAAACTGACAAATACACCTTCAATTGTGAGGAAACATGTGCTTCAATGGTCCTGCCTTCCAGAAGTCTGGGTCACCTTCCTAACACAAAGAACATCAGAGAGCCATGCCAATATAGAATCAAAAATTTAAATAATACACCAATACATCACCAATGTAAAAACATAATTCTTAAAGGACCAGAGATAAGATTAAGGCATTCAAACTATTAACACTTTCTCTATAAGAATGGAAACCAGTGGGAAAAGTACCTATAAACAAGAAAATCTGTAACTCAAATTTTTTTACATTTGTAAGAGAAGTTATCTTTGTATAAAATCATTGATAAAATCTTTGAAAAGGAATTCTGTACATATTATTTATTACCTTTTCAGTAAAATATACATTAATAATGCAATTTGTTACCAAAATAGCTATGCTAAATATTAATTACATGAGGGCTGGATAAAAACTTACTACTCTAAAGACTTAATATAATTCAATCTGTAACTAAAATTACATTACCCAGCTTTAATTAAGACATTATACACTAATTTTCCTTGGATGCTCACAATCATAATTATTGCATGCATGAGTGAGTCCCTGAATTACTTTTAATAGAATTTAGTATGTGATCTAGTATCCCCAAAGCCAATAGAGCCTATGAATAAAAGAAACCACCTCTGTGGCAGTACTAAAACATCAATAAGATTCTACATAAGCTATAAAAAGGAAATATAATTCAAATTAAAGATTTGGAATTTTCAAAATAATTTGTTCATTCTAATATAGATTCTAATTTTTTCCAAAAAACACATGATCTATAAATAGGTCACAAAAACCATTAAACCCCCTAAAGGTATAGAAATGGGCTGAGAAATACATTTGGCTTCTTTCCACATTAACTATTATCAATCCTTTCCCATAGGAGTTTCCCTTTTATGCCACTTTATGCATTGGATATAATTCAGTCCAATAAACTTAACTCTTACTAAGTGCCTGAACCTTTTTAAGTACTGAGAAATGCTAAATTTCATTAAGAAACACTTCCTGTCCTCATGTAGCAAAGATTTTAACAGATTAGGTAGAGAGGACATAAACATTTACAAGAATTAATTAGAAGGAATTGTTAGAACTGAAAATCTTATTGAAAAACATTTTTAAAAAAAATCAGTGGAACAGTACATTGTTAGAAGCATAATTAGAGAAATTTAGCACAATCAAGTAAACTATACAATGATTAATTTCTTTTTTCCCTTTCTCCAGCACTCTGGGCAACATATAGTTTCCAGTATAGTTAGAATGTCTGCAAAGTCCAAAGGGCCTCAAGAAAATGATGTGACATCTGGAGCCTGGGATGAAGTATTAAGTAAGGCAGATATGGAAGGAGATAGCAGAATGGGAGTTCACTATATTTAGCAAAAGAATACATAGCTGAATTGTAGCTAAACTGGAAGAAAACACTAGAAAACTCTGCTTATAAAGATGAAAAGTTAATTCTTAGCAGGTCAAATTTAAATTCAAGGTAGACAGATACAACAAAAGAAGGTACAGAAGAATTAGCTGTTCTCTTAGCAGATCTCTACAATTAAACAAGGGACAAAGGGAATAACTAGAATAAGTAACTAGAATAACAACCGACAGAAATCAGCCCTGAGAAAAGCAGAAAGGGACATGCAGGAAAAAGAAGTTGGGAACAGAAGCATTGAGCCATTTAGAGCAGTCATTTAGATGTGTGCAATAACCTCAATCAGGAAATGTGGCTCAAGGGTGACAATGATGATATATAGAACACTATACTGCACACCAGCAAACAGACAGCATCCATCTCTTGTCAGCATAAATCAATTTATTCTAGATATATGTAGGGGAAAATTAGAAATCCCCCCAGGGAAGAAAATAAAGGATGGAGACATTTTCTAAGGTGGAAATAGTGGCATCAGTATAATTAGAGAAAACCATCAAAGCTTCGATAAAAAGCCATCATTGCCCAGAATTATTAAGAGCTAAAGAATTACTAATTCTGACCCATAGAACATGCTTAAAAGGAAGAATTTGGTGGCACAATAGCTGAAAAATTCCACTTAAGCATTACCCATCAGAGAGGATCTTTACTGTCTCACTATGAAAACATCAAATGCTTAATAAATATTTTCATTTGTTAAAATGGAGGGGAAAAAAAAATCACATCACATGAAGTATATGAGACTAGCATATGAGACTATATCCAGAAATGTAGTAATACAGTGTCATCGTGACTAAAGTAAAATAGGCAGCCTAAGAAGACTTTTATACAGACCTACACACAAAAAAAATAAAATGGAACAAAGGCCTTAAAATGAACAAGGAATTAGCATGATAATATAACATGTCATTGGATTGGTTTGTGTATGTGTTAGGGTTGGGGGGAAGTGTTCCCCTTTGAAAAATCTAATACCTTCTTTGGGGTGATAGACCAGTTTTCTAATATTCATGGAACATATTTGTAAACAATTGCAGACAAAGACTCCAACTACTCAACTTGTTACACTCAATGCCAACAAAAACAACATTTTATTTAAAAAAAAAAAAAAAGGAGCTTATCAAAGATGATTATTCCCATTTTTTCTGGTGTTGAGTTTTGTTGTCTTATTTTGTTTTATTTTGCTGATTTATAAACATCAATTATAAGCAGAGAAATTAAATAAGTCAATATTTAATCTCCTCAATTCTCCTAGTACTGTTGGCATTACCTGTGGTGACAATCAGTAGACTTATAAAATTTTTGTTTTTGCTTTTGTCCTTGCTTTCCCAAGAAATTCAAGAGAATTCTGACCTAAGGAGTACCCTCAGAAGTGGCCAAATTGAAAACCTTCCTTTGACTGAGGGTCAGAGAACAGAAAATGCCTTGGTTAAGGTACCAAGTGATGCAGTTCTACTTCACTAAAATCTCCTAATACGCATTCCCTTCTTGTTCCTCTACCATTGCAACATCCAGGGATAGGAGTGGGGTGTGGGGTAAAGTAGCTGATTCTCTGCCCATTAGCCTGCACTGAGAATTTTTCCTTTTCTTTTTCACCTTCTATATCCGGGACTATTTTAGACTGATATAATTTGTCGTTGTGGTTGTTTGACTGGCGGGGTTTGTTAATAAAGATATTTACCTTCTTAGTAATCTTATTGTTGCCCATCAAAAATAGTGCTATTAATTTTCAAAGTATAGGTTGAAAAATATCTTTCTTTTTCTTCCCTCCCCTCCAATGTTCAACATGCATTAGCTAAGATGATTGTTGGATTTGGCACTTCTACTGGTCACTCATATGTTTTGAGAGAGATGAAAGGCACATTTCCTTCCTTAGGCTAATCTGGTTACATTGCTTACAAATCACTAAAATAACATATAATGGGTTTGTTTAGATGTGGTTATGCACTCTTATTTAAAGTTATTTGGCTTGTTTAACTCAAGCTAGAAAATAAAATGTACATGGGCCCCTTGAGAATTTTTTAAAGAGAATCACATATCTGCAAAGAACCATCAAATAAGTAATCAATGCTAATTGAGCCTTGTGAAAAGTTTGGGGGGATTTAGAGAGTAGGAGTATTGCCAATAAATGTGTCCAGTAAGTAAGTTAACATATCTAGGATGAAAACAACTTTATTTTTCAAACTCAAAAAAACTATTAAAGAGTAAGACTCAAATTTTATTAAAAATTGTTGATAAAAAGGCATCATTATGCTTTTTTATCTTTTCTGTTTCTAGTCAGAAAAAAAGAAAGACCAAGAATTGCAAATTTGGTGGAATAAGAGGTTTGAGACTCTTATGCAATTTACAAAGTATGGCTCAGGAAACACATTAGCTATTTAGTGAGAGTGAAACCACCCAAGATATTAATACAAAACTTTAATTTTTACAAAGCACTTTACATACATTATCTTACATAAGTCTAATAACAACCTTATGAAGTAGGTGCTACTAATTTTATCATTATTTTACAATTACAAAATTGCATAGTTCCCACTGATTCTCTAATATTACAGACAACAGGAAAAAGCATTCTAAGACTTTTTAATGACCAAGCTGTAAACAGTTTTCTAGAAAAGATATGGAGAGAACTACAGCTTTTCCATAACCTTGAGCCATTATAGAGGAAGAAATTTTAAGTTTTTCTGAAGTAAAAAAGGAAATCAAGAAGTCATTAAAGAGCAATTAGTAAAAGTTGAATTTTATGAAAAAATAAATGTTTCTGTCCATTTTATTTCTTGAAATATTGCTCACCATCGTGTTTTTTTAAATTTTGATACAATTTTTACTTACTAAAACAATTCCTACTTTTCTTTTTCTATGTCTAATCAAGGTGCAACCCTAGTTTGTGAGAGTTATATGGCAAAATCAAAAATCCCTTAAAAGAAATGAAGTAGTCTTAAAAGAAATGAAAACTAAAACTTAAATAACAATAAGAATAAAAAATTATAAAGAAAAATAATAAGAAATGAATATGGTTGGTTGATGAGACTTTACAAATGCCTAAAGAAAGAAGGAAAATGACAGGAAAAGGAGAGAAAAATATACTCAACTGAATGTAGAATTTCAGAAAATAATAAGTAAAGATAAGAAGTTTTTTTTTTTTTTAATGAGCACTGCAGAGAAATAGAATAAAATAATAGAGATAAAAAGAGAAGAAATCTCAAGAAAATTAGAGATATCAAAGAATGTTTAATGTAAAAATGGGCATGATAAAAGACAAGTAGGGATTCAGCAGAAATAGAAGAGATCAAGAAACAGCAAAAATGTATAGAACTCTGCAAGAAAGATCTTAACATCAATAATGATCATAACATGGTTACTGATCTACAGCCAGACATTCTGGGGAATGAAGTAAAGTGGGTCTTAGAAAGCATTGCTAACAATAAGGATAGTGATGGTAATGAGAATCCACCAGAGCCGTCTAAAATCCTAAAAAGATGATTCTTTTTAAGTTCTACACATGATGCCAGCAAATTTGGAAAACTCGACAGTGATCACTGAATTGGAAAAGATCAGTTTTCATCCCAATCCTATAGAAATGCATTGCAAAAGAATGTTCAAATTACCAAATAATTGCACTCATTTCACATGCTAGCAAGGTTATGCTTAAGATTCTGCAAGTTAAGTTTTAGCAGTATTTGATCCAAGAATTACCAGAAGAGCAGACTGGTCTTTACAGTCAGAGGAACTTGAAACCAACTTGCCAATTTTTGTTGGATTATGGAGAAATCATTGGAGTTACAGAAAAAAAAAAAAGCATCTACTTCTGCTTCACAGACTACACTAGAGCCTTTGACTATGTAAATCACAGTGAAATGTGGCAAGTCTTCAAAAAGACTGAAGTACCAGATCATCTTATTTGTCTCCTGAGGAGCCAGTATTCAGAAAAAGAAGCAACAGTTATGTGGAGGGGCAAGAACAATAATGTGTATTGTCACCTCTCATTTATTTAACTTATATGAAAAGTACATCATGCAAAAAAAACAGGCTGCATGAATCAAACGCCAGGATTAAGGTTGTCAGAGAAATATCAACAATCTCACATATGCATTTGAAAGCATTTTGATGACAAGAAGTGAAAAAGAAGTCTCTTGATGAAAGTGAAAGAGAAGTTTGTAAAAACTGGCTTGAAGATGAGATGCACTCTGACCAATGGAACTTTTCCTCTTTTGAACACTTGTACTAGTCTTGTTCTTTCTGTTCCTACTACTAATGCACTAATATTAGTCTCTAATATCCTAAAGTAACTACATAAAACTCCTAGTCTCTCTTCTTTTAGAGTAAGGGGTCCTCAAACTTTTTAAATAGGGGGCCAGTTCACTGTCCCTCAGACTGTTGGAGGGCCGGACTATAGTAAAAACAAAAACTTTGTTTTGTGGGCCTTTAAATAAAGAAACTTCATAGCATAGGTGAGGGGGATAATCGTCTTCAGCTGCCACATCTGGCCCGTGGGCCATAGTTTGAGGACCCCTAAAAAGAGTCTAAAATTTAGACTCTCTTTTTATTTCTCCTTCAATCCATTTTCATATGATTCCTATACATAAGTATAGTTATATGGCACTGCTCTACTTTTTCAATTTTATTACATTTTTCTTCCTCTGTATGAGACTTATGTATATTAAACTGAACACTCCCCCATAACATTTTGTTTTCTTCTTATGTTTTGAATTGTTATTATTATTGCCACAGTTCCTGTTCATCTCTAAAGACTGGGAATGCAGAAAAAAGGAAGTTCCCTGTTCCCATGGAATTAACATTTTAGTAGAATTGTACCACATGTTCAATTTATACATAAATATATATATATATGTGTGTGTGTGTGTGTAGATATATAGATATATGTGTGTGTAGATAGATAGATAGATTGATAGATGGATTTTTTTTTTTTTTTGCTAAGGCAATTGGGGTTAAGTGACTTGCCCAGGGTCACACAGCTAGGAAGTATTAAGTGTCTGAAGCCAGATTTGAACTCAGGTGCTCCTGATTTCAGGGCTGGTGTTCTATCCACTGCACCACGTAGTTGCCCCTATACATAAATATATAAAAACAAATACACAAAACAATATGAGATAATTTCTGGAGGGAAAGCACTAGCAGCCTTGAGAGGGAATCAGGAAAGGTTTCATGTAAATGTTGGTACTTGAAATGAGTTTTGAAGAAAAACAAAGATTCCAAGTGGTGAAGGTAAAAAAGGAGAACATTCCAAAAATGAAGGAAGGCCAGTGAAAAGGCACACAGATAAGAGGCAGCATTTCATATGTGAGCAATAGGAAGAAGGCTAACATAACGATTTTAGAGAATACGGATAGGAATATGTTTAAAACAAAAACAAACTAGAAAGTTAGGAAGGAGCCAGATGGTAAAGCACTTTAAAACTAATCAAAGGAGTTTATATTTGACCCTAGAGGTAAAGGGTAGTTCTCTGAATCGCGAGAAGGAGAGGTGTTAACAAGACCAAAACTGTACATTATGATAATTGCTTTGGTGACTGTGAGGAAGGTAGACCGAATGTGAGAGCTGCAATAGTTCAAACAAAAGATGTTTGTGACCGTAAATAATGAGATATCTATGTAATAGTCAGAAGAAAAATGCAAAAATAAAAATCCTGTGGAGATTAAAAACTACAAGATTTGTACTATTGCCTTGGATCAACTGTAAGCTATTTTTATCTTTGTTATCTGTTCATTTGCTTAAAACTTGACACAACTACATGGTGTGTATTGCTCAATAAAATAGTTTATGAAAGTTACAAAAGTTTATGAAAAATCAGTCAATGTTATTGGAGGAAATAACCAACATGTAAGGCCTTCCTCTCTACAGGATCAGAAATATAATTTTATATAAGGACAGCATTTTATTCCCATAAAGAAACCAAAGTCTGCTGATAATTAGCAAAATTGATTAATTCAAGAACTTATTTTCTATATTTTATGCAAATTTATACAATAAGATACACATATTTATTTCACAAACCAGAAAAAATTAATTTGCATTAATCAGCACTTGTCATCTAGAGTACACAAGAACTTTATGATAAAAATGTCATTGATTTTTTTTTTTACAATAGCTCTTTTAAGAGACAAAACAGAACTGATGTGACATGGTGATATTGGTGTATCAAAGAGGAAGCAGACTATAAAGCTTAATAAACCTAAGTTTGAAAGTAGGTCTGTAAAACAAAGCTTTTATCTCAAAGAACAGAAGTCTGATTATTCCATTTTTGTGTCTTTGGAGATAACTGAATTCTACTGAAGAGTTTAGGGATTTAAAAATAAAAGTGAAAGATGGATAAGCTAGAAATGTGTTATAAGCACACCAACCATTATAAAGAAAATCTGAATAATAAATAAAATCAATACTTTAATTAAAATATCCACTGTTTTTATTATAGTATAATTAATATACTTTATTTCAGAATTTTTACACCTTTTAAATATTCCATTTAGTGAGAAAGTAAGCTTCAATCTCGATGAAAACCTGGGGAAATGTTTATTAACATCTGTTTAATCTGTTGTCTAATGTCTATGGAGATATAGGAGTCATCACTGGGAATTCTGCAAAGATTTTCAAACTTTTATTCTTATAATTATCTTACCTGTATGCACATTAAGATATAATTAAAATGAAATGAAGGACACTGTTACAAAGAAGCTATGGTGAAATATCAACCAGGGACTGCACACCAACAAAGTAAACAAGAAACAATTTTGCTTGTACAGACAACCAACTAAAATCATCACATCAATAAGTTCAATAATTAAGAAACAAATGAAAAATAGTAACAGTAACATACTGTTAGTGAAGTTGGAGATAATTCCATCTGTCTCATTTAAAAGGCTTTGTTTGTTCAGAGATGTTGGGATTGTGCTGAATTATTTTGAATTATGTTGGAAAAATAAGCACAACTTACTACTCGAGTAAACAATTTTTTAAAAGTCCAGTTAGCTTGTTGTGTGATGCTTTATACTTATGATATCATTTATAGATGGCTACTTGAGCTAAGTAGGAAAATTTTTGAAAATGAGAAAATATTTCAGTTTTTGAGATATTGTTGACTTTTTAAAAATAATTTTAGACATGTTTTAAAATGTTAATTTTTCAATATCAGCATTGCTTAAGATTTTTTTCTCTTGTGCTTTTTTTTTGTCTTGAGAAATATGATTTGTCTTTACCACAAATATTTTTCAACCCAATAATGGAATTATAGTCATAGAAAATGTATAGAAAAATGGAAATTTTAATATAGAAAATATATTTTCATTGAGAAGAACGTAAGCAAAATAAAATAACCATAATCAACTGAACCATCATTTTAAGCAAAAATAATACAGAATAACTAGAACCATTGAACTATCATTTTAGATAGACACATATAACAAACAGGATGATTGGAAATGTTCTTTATATGTATCATTGCCATCAAAACTTTCATTTTATTTATTTGCAATTATGATGTCTTGCTATAGAATAGGAAAAACTAAGTTAATGAACTGTAGCAATGCATAAAGCAAATATTACAACTTCATTTTTATACTTCTTAAATCTGAGTTTTGTAAAAGCACTTGTTGAGATGTTTAATCATCAGGTACATTATGAGCCATATGGTCATTAGTGAGCCACATAGTCAACCATAGAGAACTTCAGAAGCTAATACTCAGCTTATTTAGAAGGAACTACTTATCATTATTAAACATAGAGTTGTCTCAAGTATAAAAATATTTTGTATATTTTTTTAATTTTTGAAGAGGTACTTAACGAAAATATATAGAAGGATCATATCTGTAGCAGTGGATAGAAAATCCACATTGATCATAGATCCATGTAAGAATGAAAATATAACAAAATATATTAACCAAATGTGGTCACAAAATATATTGCCTAATAAGACATATTGCCTTTTAAATACAGGGGATATCATAAACTGTTAATTTCATTTCTTTAGGATAGGTTTCAATTCTTTAAAAAAATTATTAATATATATACACATAAAACCTAACCACATCCAAAAAATGTATATGTCAATATATCCTGTTCGTCATCTCTTTTTTTCAGGAAGTTTCACTGTGGCTTTCTCTGAAATTGTGATTGGCTATTATATTGATCAGAGATTTTAAATTTTTCAAAGTTCTAAGGTTTAAAAGAAATACAAGACGGTGTAAGTACAGCACCCCATCTGGAGCCATCTCCCCAATTTTTACTCATATTGCTAGGCTACCTGCCACATGGTAACTTTAACTATTGGTTTATGGGTTATCAGAATAACCCTGAGGCTCTAGGGTTTCTAACAATGTCACTCAAGAATCCCTATTAGTATCTTCAACATTTTCATTGAACTCCATTGGATTTTTATTTTAATTAAGTATGTATATATTGAGAAGAATTGTTATGAAATATTCAACTTCCAAAACCAGTAGTGCATTCCACCCAAAACAAAGAAAGTGCCTGGAGAAGATTGGTTCAAATTCTTTGTGTGATATTGTATGATATTGATCTCACACTGAAAAGAAAAGGTGTGAAAATAAATAGAGAGATTGTAAATGAATACTTGGCTATCCTGAATGAATTCAAAATATGAACCTCAATTGAACTATTAAATAGCAAATATAATAGCTGAGCTGGCCTTAATAAAAACTTTGAAAGACTATACAACATAGTATAGTTATCTCAGAATTTTAGTAGGGTGACTTTGTCCTTATTTAAAAAAAAAAGAATAGATTTTTCAAACCATACATCAATGATCCTGACAATGCAAAATTCTAGAATGAGATTATTAAAGGGATAGTTTCTAAACCCCTCAGAAAGGAAAAATGTGAACAAGGCTCCACCAAAAATTCTTAAGCAAGATAATACCTTTTGTTCTGATAAAGGCCTTATTTCCAAAATACATAGAGAATTGACTCTAATTTATAAGAAATCAAGCCATTCTCCAGTTGATAAATGGTCAAAGGATATGAACAAACAATTTTCAGATGATGAAATTGAAACTATTACCACTCATATGAAAGAATGTTCCAAATCACTATTGATCAGAGAAATGCAAATTAAGACAACTTTCAGATACCACTACACACCTGTCAGATTGGCTAAGATGACAGGAAAAAATAATGATGAATGTTGGAGGGGATGCGGGAAAACTGGGACATTGATGCATTGTTGGTGGAGTTGTGAACGAATCCAGCCATTCTGGAGAGCAATCTGGAACTATGCTCAAAAAGTGATCAAACTGTGCATACCCTTTGACCCAGCAGTGCTACTACTGGGCTTATACCCCAAAGAGATACTAAAGAAGAGAAAGGGACCTGTATGTGCCAAAATGTTTGTGGCAGCCCTGTTTGTAGTGGCTAGAAGCTGGAAAATGAATGGATGCCCATCAATTGGAGAATGGTTGGGTAAATTGTGGTAGATGAATGTTATGGAATATTATTGTTCTGTAAGAAATGACCAGCAGGATGAATACAGAGAGGCTCGAAGAGATTTACATGAACTGATGCTAAGTGAAATGAGCAGAACCAGGAGATCATTATATACTTCAACAACGATACTATATGAGGATGTATTCTGATGGAAGTGGATTTCTTGGACAAAGAGAAGATCTAACTCAATTTCAATTGATCAATGATGGACAGAAGCAGCTACACCCAAAGAAAGAACACTGGGAAATGAATGTAAACTGTTTATATTTTTGTTTTTCTTCCCAGGTTATTTTTACCTTCTGAATCCAATTCTTCCTGTGCAACAAGAGAACTGTTTGGTTCTGCACATATATATTGTATCTAGGATATACTGTGACATATTTAACATGTATGGGACTGCTTGCCATCTAGGGGAGGGGGTAGAGGGAGAGAGGGGAAATGTCGGAACAGAAGTGAGTGCAAGGAATAATGTAAAAAATTACGCAGGCATGGGTTCTGTCAATAAAAAGTTATAATTATTTAAAAAAATGATAATGCCTTTTGAAAGATAAATATCATGCACAACCATGATTCTAAAACACTGATGATAAAATATGTTATCCATTCCCTAGAACAGAAGTAAGGGACACAAGCTACAGAATAAGAACTGAAACTTTTGGAGCTAGCCATTTTGAAAATTTGTTTTAATGGATTATAAGCATTTATTTACAGTACTTTTGTTTTTTTTTTTTAAATACATTGTGGCAAGAAAAAATATGGAAGTTAGGAAAAGGGTTTCTCCCTCCAGAAAATGAGAAAAAAAATAGAAGGCCAAAAGAAATATTTATTTTTTCCTTAAAGGAAAACAAGTTCTACATAATAAATATATACAATGTCATATATAGTTTTCTTGTATTACAGCAAATATGGAAATGCTCATTTTATTTTGTCTTAAACAAATTTGTAATAAAAATTAATACAAATTGATAGAAATTGCAGGAATTGATAGAAATTCCTAAGTGTTTTTTTTTTTTAACATCAAAACAAAACTTCCAAATTTGTATTTTGTTTTCCTTGTTAATCATCTTAACTTGTTGGGTGAAGGCATAAAGATGTTAACATTCAGTTGCTTTCAAGATGATTTTAATTAAAGCCTCAAAAAGATTTTAAGAAGAAAGAAGAGGAAGAAGGAGGAAGAAGGAAGGAGGAGGAAGGAGGAAGAAGGAGGAAGAGTGAGAAGGGAGAAAGGGGGAGGGACGAGAAAGGGAGGAAGGAGGAGGGAAGAAGGAGGAGAAAGAAGGGAAGAGGAGGGAAGAGGGGGAAGGGAGGAGAAAAGAGTGAGGAAGGAGAGGGAGGAGAAAGTGAGGAGGGAGGAAAAAAGGAGAGAAGAGGAAGAGGGAAGAGGAGGAAGGAGGAGGAGGAGGGAGGACGAGAAAAGAGGGAAGAGGAGGAAGGTGGAGGAGGAAGGAGGAGGAGAAGAGAGGAGGAGGAGGGAAGAGGAAGAGTATGACAGCTAAATGGCATAGTGGATAAAGTGCTGGCCCTGAAGTCAGGAGGACCTGAGTTCAACTTCAGCCTCAGACATTTAACATTTACTAGTTACAATAACCCTGAGAACTTGCTCAGGAAGTAACTTCATGTAATCCCAATTGCCTCACTGAATAAATAAATGAATAAACCAATATCAAATGGTTCCGATGACACCTACTTATAATATTAAATTCATTCACAAAAAAAAAGAAAAAGAAAAAACAGGGAAAATCTATACAAGTTGGTTAGAAGATTTGATTTTGAAAAAATTTTGATTTATATACAATTCTTTATTAAATGCTAAAAAATATTTGAAACTATGCTGAAAAAGTTATCAAACTGTTCATATCCTTTGATCCGGCAGTGTTACTACTGAGTTCATATCCCAAAGAGATCTTAAAGGAAGCAAAGGGACCTGTATGTGCCAAAATGTTTGTGGCAGCCCTGTTTGTAGTGGCCAGAAACTGGAAATTGAATTGATGCCCATCAATTGGGGAATGGCTGAATAAATTGTGATACATGAATATTATGGAATATTATTGTTCTGTTAGAAATGACCAGCAGGATGAATACAAAGAGGTCTGGAGAGACTTATATGAACTGACGCTGAGTGAAATGAGCAGAACCAGGAGATCATTGTACACAGCAACAACAATACTATATGATGATCAGTTCTGATGGATGTGGCTCTCTTCAACAATGAGATGATTCAAACCAGTTCCAATTGTTCAGGAATGAAGAGAATCAGCTACACCCAGAGAGAGAAACTATGGGAAATGAGTGTGAACCACAACATAGCATTTCCACTCTTTTGGTTATTGTTTGCTTACATTCTTGTTTTCCTTCTCAGATTTTTTTACTTTCTTTCTAGATCTGATTTTTCTTTTATGGCAAGATAACTGTATAAATATGACAGAGCCAACAAAAGTTCGAAGTAAGACATTCTTGCAAGCTCAGACAATTAAGGCAGCTAGTAAAAGAGATCTGTGACACAGGCCTGGAGCCCATGGAAGATAAAACAACAGTGGTGAGAATAGCTGTTGGCAACAGAAGCAACAAAAGCTTTCGGAGCTCTCAAACTAGAGACAGGAAGGGGATTGTCTCTGACAGAATAACTGTCAGAAACTGAAAAACTGAATATAATCCTTCAAGGAAAAAAATAGATAATTAATGACATTTTCAAACATTCTAAATGGAAATACCAGAAATGAATAGAAAATTTTAATTTCAAATAAAAGACTTGAGAGAATCAGTTTTAAAAAGGAAATATGTAGAAAAACCGTAAGAGACTCAATAAGGTAAAACTGTTTACATTTCTATATAGAAAGATGATATATATTAACTATTAAGAACTTTATCATTATTAGGGAAGTAAGAAGAAATCTACATGGACTGCAGATGTGGAAGTGAGTCAATTATGTTGGGATGGTCTCAAAATAAAAAAAAATATATATATATATATATACACACACACGCGCGCACACATACATGTATATATATACATGTTGTGTGTGTATATATAGATATATATGTATCTATATATGTATATACGTATATATATACGTATATACATGTGTGTGTGCATATATATATATATAGAGAGAGAGAGAGAGAGAAGGAGGAAGGGATAGAGTAAATAGGAAAAATGAGGGACACAAGGAAGAGGTTCTACAAATAGAGAGGAAAACTGGGAGGGAGGCAACATATGAAGTTCATGGTCATATAAAGTGGTTCGGGGGTGGGGGGAAATGCTTATGTGTTGATATATTCATACGAATATATGTAAATATATGCATGTATTTATGTATGTATGTGTATGCCTGTTTGTAAGTTTGCATAGACACACAGTTGAATATAGAAAACTAACTTACCTACCAGGAAAGAAGAAAGGAACAGAGAAAGGAGAAAGGGGGTGGGTGATAAAAGAGAGAGCAGATCAAATAATGCAGTAGTCAGAGAAGGGATAAAATAAAAAGAAAGAGTAAAGGGAAATGCAGAGTTAGTGGTGAATGTGAATCAAATAAATTCAGCAATAAAACTGAAACAGATAGCAGAATGGGATTAGAAACAAGAATCTAACAATAGATTGATTACAAGAAACATACTTAAAAGCAGAGAAATACATAGTTAAAATGAGGGCTGGAGCCAAATCTATTATGTTTCAATTGAAGTTAAAAAGGCAAGGATAACAACCATGGTCTCAGTCATAGCAAAATCAAATATATAATTAAAAGAAATAAGCAGAGAAACAATATATATGTGCCAAATGGCATAACATTTAAATTTTTTTTTGGGGGGGGCTGAGGCAATTGGGGTTAAGTGACTTGTCCAAGGTCACACAGCTAGGAAGTATTAAGTGTCTGAGGTCTGAGTATAAGAATTCAGATCCTTCCGTATTCAGGCCTGGTGCTCTATCCACTGCAACACCCAACTGCTCCACATCTAAATTCTTAAAGAAAGGTTAAATGACTCAAAGAAGGAAATAGACACTAAAACTATTCTACTGGAGGACCTCAACTTTCCCTTCTCAAAATTAGATAAATCTAAACACAAAATAAATAAGAAAAAAGTTAAGGAGATTAATAGACTCTTAGAAAAGTTAAAAATAATTGATCTCTGAGGAAAAATGAATGGGAATAGAAAGGAATATACCTATTTTTGTCAGCTATTTGTTTTACCTATACAGAAATTGTCTACCTGACAAGCAATGCAATGAAGTAGAAATATTAAATGTATCATTGTCAGTCCATAATGCAATAAAAGTTACATTCAATAAAGGACAATGGTGGGCCAGCTGGATGACAGTGGATAGAGCACCAACCCTGAAATCAGAAATACCTTGGCTCAAATTTAGACTCAAACATTACATTTACCAAATGTCTAATCCTGGGCATGTACTTAAACCCAAAAAAAAAAAAGTAAAATAAAATAAAATAAAAATAAAAGGCAATGGAAACACAGACTACAAATTTATTTGAAAGTAAATAATATAATCCAAAAGAATGAATGGGTGAAACAACAAAACATAAATAATTGGATTAAAGGGAGTGACAACAATGAGAAAACCTTCCAAAATTTGTGGGATATAATCAAAGTAGCTAAGAGAGGAAAATCTGTATCTCTTAAAGCATTTATCAATAAAAGGGATTAAGAAAAGAACAATTCTTTGGACAAGCAACAAAAACAACAGAAACTACAAGAGAAACAAATTAAAAATCTACAATTAAATACCAAAATGAAAATCCTGAAAATCTAAAAGAGTTAAAACTGCAAGTTTAAAAAAAAATTAAAAAAATAAAACTAACAACTAGTTATAATGGGAGAGGATAAAATAGATAACACATTTGATTTTTTTTTAAAAGATAAATTCTAGTAAGTCTTGAATATCAAGGGAATTAATGAAGGAAAAAAAAAAAAACAATGCAAAGGAAATGTACCAGACTTAAAACTGTAAAAAAGTAGCAATCATCAAAACCATTTAGTACTGCCTAAGAAATAGAATGGTAGATCAGTGTGATAGGTTAGGTACACCAGACACAGCAATCAATGAGAATAGCAATCTATGGTTTGATAAACCCATATTCTAGCTCTTGGGATAAGAACTCATTATTTGACAAAAACTACTGGGGAAACTGGAAAATAAAATGGAAGAAACAAGACATAGACCAACATTTGACATCCCAAATCCCAAGATAATGTTGAAATAGGTTCATGATTTATACATAAAGGGTGATATTATAAGTAAATTAGGATAGCTACGAATAGTTCATATCTCAGAATGGGAGAAGAAAGGAATTTATGACCAAACAAAAATTGAGAATATTATGAAATTCAAGATGGATAATTTTTATTACATTAAATTAAAAAGGTTTTCCAAAAATAGTATCAAGTCAACAAAGATTAGAATGAAAGTAGAAATCTGGGAAACAATATTTACAGTCAATGTTTCTGATAAAGGCTTCATTTCTCAAATATAGTGGGTTATTTCTCCAATATTTTGCTGAATCATTTATAAGAATACAAATCATTCCCCAAAAGATAAATTATCAAAGGATATGGACAGGCAGTTTTCAGATGAAGAAATTAAAACTATCTATAGTCATACAAAAAATGTTCCAAGTCATTATTGATTAAAAAAATGCAAATTAAAACAACTCTGAGGTACCATCCTGCTTGCATCTATAGATTGGCTAAGATAACAGGAAAAGAAATAATAAATGTTGGAGAGGATGTGGAAAAATCGGGACACTAATGAATTGTTGGGTGGAATTGTGAACTGATCCAACCATTCTGGAGAGCACTTCGGAACTATATACAAAGGGTTATAAAATTGTTTATAATTTTTAGCAAAAGCACTACTAGGTCTACCTCCCCCAAAAAATGATCATAAAAGGGAAAAGGATCCATATGTACAAAACATATTTTTACCAGCTCTTTGTTGGTTGCAAAGAATTAGAAATTGAGAGCATGCCCATCAACTGGGGAATGGCTGAACAAACTGTGATATATCATGTAGCAGAATATTATTTTTCTATAAGAAATGATGAGTAGGCAGATTTCAGAAAAACTTACATGAATTGATGCTCAGTGAAGTGAGCCGAACCAGAACACTGTACACATTAACAGCAACATTGTGTGATGATCAACCATAATAGACTTAGCTTCTCTCAGCAATACAGTGATTGAAGAGAATTCCAAATGATTTTTAATGGAATGAATATACCATCCATATCCAAAGAACTATAAAGAATGAATGCAGATTGAAGCATAATATATTCACTTTTTCAAATTTGTTTTTTTGTTTTGTTTTTTCTTTCTTGTGGTTTTCCTTTTTGTTCTTATTCTTCTTTCATGACATAATAAGGAAATACATTTAACATGATTGTATGTTTATAGTTTATAATAGATTGTTTGGTGTCTTGGGAAGGGGGAGGAAAGGATAAGAGAGAAAATTTGGAACTCAAAATCTTACAAAACTGAATGCTGAAAACTAATACTTAGAAAACCGTAAAATACTATTAAATGATTAAAAAGTAAATTAAATAAAACACAACATCTTTTTCAAACCAATACTCCAGATATGATATGAGGAGAGCAGATTTAAATCTCTCTCTTAACTCCAAGCTAAATATACAATTAGTTAAGTTATGCTGCCACCATTCATTTGTAAAATATTGGATGAAAAGTCTAACCATTTATTTCTAAAGAACAATTTATAGGATGTTTGTCAATTAGAATGAAAGAACATTTGATTTTTAAAATTGTTAAAAATTACCTAATTATGTACTGCTGTATAAAATGATATACTTAGTATGTATTTAAAAGCAGATTATAATGACTATCTTTATTCAGGAAGGAACATTAATTTTTCTTAGCCTTTAAAATATTACAACCTCTGAGAAGACATATGGATTCTTAGATGTCCCCCACCCTCACCTGAGAATGTTGCAACCATTATAAAACACAAATACTTTTCTGAGTTCCAGTGCTAAATTTTGCAGTTGACATGGTAAACTATCTCTTAATGCTCAAACTGAATTTTTAACTTCATAAATCTAGCCTTTTATTTCTTGCTGAAGTCTTTCTAATTCACTAGTTTCAAAGTTTCAGAAATGAACCTAAATGATAATTTGGGGATGGCAACTAATTGAGGAAGGTTTTAACTGATATATTTAATACAAACTGGAATTTTGAGAGGAAATTTAAGAAAATTGTCTTGCCACTAACAAAAATCAATTGCGAGAAAATTATTTTAAGGTATAACAACAACTGCTAATAAAAACTGGCATCATGTTGTTACAATCTCTAAAGTTTCTATAAGTATGCAAAGTAAGAAATTGAATTGGAATGCATTTTCATGGTCAAAATTAATTTTCCTAGAATAATGAACTTTCAAACAAGCAAATCAGTACAAATGGTAAATTTTAATTCTGTATCATATTTTAAGTGCACAGTGCTGAAACCGATTTTGAACTAAGAAAAATCATAAAGTTCCTGTGATTGTAAATGACGTTTCTATAGTACTTTAATATTCTATTTCCTTTAGGTCTCACAACAACACTGTGAAATAGATACAATACTAGTAATCCCATTTTGTAGCTGAGAAAATTGAAGACATTTTCATTGAAATCACAGATAGTATTCCAAAGCTTTATCCATTGCACTGTGCTACATCTCTGGGGTAATTTGCTATTTGCTATAAAAGACAGGAAACAAGGAAGTGTGGATGCACATGTATCAATCTGCACTATTAGAGGAATAATTCTAAAAGCATGCCCCACTGATGAAAGGTCAAAAGCATCATCCATAACCCAATTACCATTTTTGCCCATAAAAGCTGTCTCACTGATTTTACCAATATGATGCAATTAATCAATAGGCACATGAAATATATCCCAGCTTCAAGCAATGAAGAATCCTTTATTGGAGCTTAGAATTATATTGAAGGCTTAGCCTGTCAGTTTCCCAAAAGACAATTAAAAAAAAATAGATGCAGCTTTCTTTTGCATTGTCTATTGTTACTACTGTGGAGATAAAGCAAGTATAGTAAAGCATAACAAAAATCAAATTGATTATTTTTTTTAAAAAAGGAAATATATATGTATATACATGGAAATCATAAGGGAATATTATAAACAATATCTCCTTACAAAATACAGAAAAGTAACTGAGACAAAAATGAGCATATATAGAACCTGGCATAAAGTCAATTAATTCTGAGCGTTTCATGTGTTGATATGCTGGACTGGAACACAGGCAACCAAAAAAAAATGTGAAACTGAACATAACTGTAGAATAAGATATGTAGTCTATTCTAGTTAATAATTATGATGGAATTACCATATTTGGATTTTACCACTTTCTAATATTTCATCTCTTTATTGAACTTTTATAAAAGTGACATATATGCTTTGAAGGTATCTATAACTTCAGACATTTCCTGTTAACATCGGGATTAAATATAATACATTGATAGCCTATTACAAGCAAGGCAGTTCACTGGCAATACAAAAATAAAAGCTTTGTACCAAATATCTCTTATATAGGTATGATTCCAAAATAAATAAATAAATAATGGAAATGTTTAAGACCAAATGTCATTTCCCAATTAATTTCCCACTAGATAACACATCAAAATATATGAATGGCTCACCCAAGATTGCAAAAAGACGACAAAATATGGGAATAGTTAATGCTGGAGAATATGTGGACAGACAAGCACTCTAGAGTCATATTTCTGAACTAATCCAATCTTTCATAAAAGCCATTTGCAACCATGCAAATAAAGTATCTAAAATGTCCATATTTTTTGACCCAAAAATTTTACTGAAAGTTATACACATCAAAGAGGCCAGTAACAAACAGAAAGCCTCCAAACACAGAAATATTTATAAGTATCACTTTTATAGTAGCAAAGAACTGGTAACAAATGTCCAATGATTTTGTAATGGGTAAACAAATTATAGTATATGAATATAATATAATATTACAGCACTATAAGCCATATATGATGAATAAAGAAAACTATGAAAAAATGTGAACTGATATAAGGTGAAGCAAGGAAACTCTCTCTCTTTCTCTCTCTCTCTCTCTCTCTCTCTCTCTCTCTCTCTCTCTCTCTGTATATATATATACACACACACACACACACACACACACATATATATAACATATATATATATATATATATATTTAAGTATAACTATATAAATGTAAAGAACAATAACTACAAGCCAATGGAAACTGAGTATTGAGAAATTATAAACACTGAGATTGGTCTCAAAAAAAAGATATGAGAAGACATCTCTTTCCACCTGCTCTTTTGTATATAATGTCAGATTTTTTTCAGTGTCTAAGTTGGTTTTGCTGGGGAAGTTTACTCTTTTTTCTTTTTAAAAAATCCTTCATTATAAGACATTAGTCTTGAAAAGGAGGGATTCAGAGAAGAATTTAGGTAACAGAAATAATATAACTTCCTACCACATACTCTATGACCCAGAGAATCTGGACTTCCTGCTGTTCATCCACACAGTGTGTTCCATGATATTGCATAGGCTTTGACACCTGGATGAAATGCATATCTTCGCCCCCCTCCCCCAACTCTGCCTTGTAGTATCCTAGACTGTTAATGTTTGTCTTGTGCACCTCTCACATTTATGCTAATCTCACATTTCTTCTAAATGAGCGGCTACTTCATTCCTCAGAAGCTGGAGTCTCTTCCAAAATTGATCTGTTATTTATCAAGTTTTTTTCTATTTGCTTATATATGCACTTGTCTCCTCCAAAACTATATATGCACTTTGAAGAAAAGTTGTTTCATTTTTGTCACTGTATTGTCAGCACTTAACACAGGACTTCCTACATAATAAGCACTAAATAATGCTTAGGGATTGAATGATTAAAATATGAGAAGGGAACTGGCAGCTTTTGTCCATTCTTTCCAAGCCAATCATTAACTTAACAGTAATATAATTATGGTAGATTTTTTAGATTTGCTGTGCCATTTGTTGTTGTTTTTTCAGTCACTTAACTCAGCAGAGTAAAATACAAATTTAAAGGCAATCCTAAAAGTGTCTCCCATGCATATATTACAATCATATAAGATTCCATCAGATAGTACCATGAAGATAAATTTTTTTCAATGATCTTCTCAGTACCAATAACTAGCAAAACATAAAAAGCGACATGTTCCAAACATGATTAAGCTATACCTGCACAAAACCCAGATGGAAGAGGAATTCTTTATCTACTGAAAAATTGCACAGATTCATTGACATAGAAAAATGAAGATGGCATTTTTTTTATTACATTAAATTTTAGGAGGTCAGAGAATCACCTCTTTTGAGGTCATTCAAAAGCAATAGACCTAACCAACTATGCTGCAAAAACAAAGTAGATATGGAATATATTATTGAGATTATGATTTGCAGTTTGATAGACAATCCACTGAATTTTTTCTGTCAGTACATATATCTAGATAAGTATTACAATGTGTTGAACCAAGAAAGGAATAAGATGTTGAAATTGTGTTGTTGAGGTTTTTTGAGGAGAGAAACTGCATTTGTCTAAAGGATCCCCATCTTCTCACTGTAATGAAAACAAACCATTTCAATGACAGCATATTCCTGGAGGTGGTGTTTTACACCAAATGATAAAATAATATGATATGAGAAGAATTTATAGTATATACAATCCAAAATGAAAATATGTACAATTGGTCTAAATAGACCACAACTGATTAATAGCAATTAGTCATATGCAAGAAATATCTTAAGATGCATTGTGTTGGGTATTCATAAATGAAAAGAAACCTTGAATTTTGAATATGTAGGGAGAATTGAGGATAATATACAAATGCTGCACCAGAATCCATGAAATGTGGAAAGCACCAAAGGAAGACTGGCACTCTCTCTAGAAAGAATTTAAGGAAAAACATAAACAAGAAAATCGAATGTGTGAAGGCATAAAAGGTTGTGTTTTGCAGCAGTGGAGGGGGTGGAGATCCATTGGAATGTTGATGTCATTGTTCACTCTTGCCAACTTGTCCTAGTGAAAAATTAAACTTCTGGTTTTCCTTCAGACTTATTTAGTCACAGTGATTGATAACGGAGATTGCTCCGTTATCAAAACAGTAATGTAGCTATCACTTGTTTTCAGAAAAGTGACCAAATGAACTAACCCAGCCTACTTCCTTGTTCCCTGAGTCAAAAGTTCACAGATTCCTTTAAACACATCTAAAACTTTGCCAAAAGTTTCTTGACACCTCTCCAAACCTTAATTTGGCCTTCTTTGCCTCCTAACTTTGTTAATTTACCACTTTTATCTTTGATTCTTAATGTATCTCCACATTCCTCTGATATGGCTATGCCTCTTGGTGACCAAAGCAATGCTTTTTACTAAAACTCATCAGGAAAAACCTGAATCTGGATGGGACTGTTCCTCAGCCTTTTCTTGACTATTATGCAGCTTGGCAGCACTATCTGATTATTGCCCATTGAAGACATTGGATTTGACTCCTGAAGCAACTACTGGTCTCATGAACCAGGACAACTGGCACCTGATCTCTGTCTTTAGATTTCTAATAACATACTCCATAGATCATACTATATCACTGATATTTCCAAAATTTTTGATAAAACAATGCTAACAAATGTTTGTCTTTTAATTTTGTGCACATTTTTAGGATTAGGAAATATCTGAATTTTAACATACTTTTAGACTTCCATCTTTAAAGCAGCAGCTTGGTATAGTGAAAAATGAGATGAATTTGAAAAGGATCTGCATTCAAATCTTGACTGCAACAATCACTGCTTATATAATGATGAGCAAGTCACTCTCTCTTTCTCTGGGCCTTAGTTTTCCAATAAATAAAATATAGAGTTTGACCTAGATGACCTTTAAAGTCTCTGTGTTCCAACTTTAAAACTATCATCCTATGATTCTGATATTTTTTAAGTCGTCTAAAATCTTTGTCAACATGTCCAGGGAATGTAAGGTATAGCTAGGGCTTTCAGCTAATTCTCTATGAATGTGTTTAATTTGATAAAATTACGAGGGATCAATAAACAAGGTAAAATTGTATTTCTCATGGACATTCATTAACCTATGGACATATCATTTTGTCTGTTTATACAGTACTTAATTTCTATAGTAGGAAGTTAGAATTTTTATGCATATGAAGTGGTATTTTGAAGGCAAGCTTAAGTTCATGGAATTATTGGCTCATCCCTATGCAAGATGAAATACTAATTACCAAAGTATTTGAGATAATCTATGTCCCTTCTACTTTCCCCCACAAAAAAATCCTTGCAATGTTTTCACCCTATCTCATCTTGTAGACCACGCCACTTGCTGGCCACATCCAATTTTATGACACCTGCAGTCTGGTCCTCTTCTCCCTCCCATCAGAACCTAAATTCTAGCACCTGAACTACAAGCTCAGGAAGCCATGCCTACAATAAGACCAACAAGTCAATTCCCAGCCTCCCAAACCCTGTCATTTTCCTTCCTATTACTTTCTAACTCCAATTGTCCTATACATGTTGTCTTCCCATGTTGCAATGTCAGCTTCTTGGGGGAGGAACTTTCTTATTTGCTGCTTTTTGTCTGCCAGTACTCAGCACAGTATCTGGCATAAAAAATTTAATAAGTGCATTTTCATTTACTCATTCATTCAAAAAGATGTAGCAAATTAAGTGAAGAAAAAGCAAATAAGTGAAAAGTTCTAAAAATGAAGTTAAAGTAGGACTTGAATAACATTATTTTAGAAATCATTTTAAATCAGTGTAAATATTCGGGTGTAAAAGCTTCATATTCCATATTTTGAGGTCTTGTATTTGTATTAATAAAATGGTTAGGCTTCTCACTAGCATTAAGATGCTATATCATTTTGCCAACTGCATTTGAAACTAGCTCATGCAATTATTTATGATAAAGACTGGAGAGAGAGAGAGAGATTTCAAGGTGATTTTCCAACTTCTTACTCTACAAAAAATGTAGCTAAAATGACATGTCCTTTGCCTACAAAAAGAAAGGGTGATATTTACCTCAGTGCCATCCAGCTGGTAATTTTTGCCAAATTGCTGCCTTCCTTGAATAGATGCAGTTTAGATAAAACATGCTTTTATTTGCTAGAATGTTCCAAAACTGCTTATCAAGTGATTTTCTAAAAGAGATACCACTTGGAAACTCTGTTCAAACGCCACAAACTGTGGTAAGATGCCCAGAAATTCTAACAATCAATCACTTTTAAACATTCAGTAAAATAGGTTTGCTCAAAGTTAAACCTTTATCACCACAAGCAAAATATGCTGACATTGTTTTTAAATAGCACAATTAAAGGGTCTATTGCTTACATAGTAATACAAAGGGCTACAATTGCCTTTGAAATCTGTACAGGTGACAATAATAATATGAGAAGACACTAAAAGCTTTCAAATTCTTTTTTTCAGAAAACTTTCAATAAAATAATAGAAATTGGCTGAATTCTTTCCTTTTTAAAAATGAAATTATCATTTTTGCTGACAAGGAAAGCACCTAAATTTATTGTCTATTATGTGGGTGAGTATATAATGGTACACTGTTGTTTTAGGAATTTTCTTTTTTTATTAATTTTTTGTTTGTTTTTAACATATCTTTTTTTTAATTGTGTTCTGGTTTTTCTCTTTCTGCAGTCCTTCCTCTATCAATTGAAAAGGCAAGCAATATGATATAATTATACATACAAAACTTATTTCCATATTTGCCAGGTTGCAAAAAATGAAATAAAAATGAAAAACCAAAAAAAAAAAATAGGCTTCCATCTGCATTTGTAGTTCATGTGTTTTCTCTCTGAAGGAAGATAGCATTTTTCATCATAGATCCTTTTGAATTGTCTTAATCTAAGTATCTAAGTCTTTCACAGTTGATCATTGGTGTAATATTGTTACTGTGCACAAAGTTCATCTGCTTCTGCTCACTTCACTTTGTATCAATCAGGTCACAGAAATCTTCCCAGTTTTTTTGAAACCATCCTGGTGGTCATTTCTTAGAGCACAATAATAATTTAATACAATCATATACCATAACTTGCTCAACTATTCCCCAGGTGATGGGAATCCCCTCAATTTTCAATTCTTTGTCACCATAAAGAGATCTGCTATGAATGTTTTGGTACATGTAGGTTCTTTTCCTTTTTCTTTGATCTCTTTGGTATACAATTATAGTAGTGGTATTACAAAATAATGAATTCTTATCCTCAAATCTTTAGTTTTTACACTGGCCAAATACAAGGTTACTGTATTATATGTCTCTTCTGTTTCATTTCATTTTTTTTCTTTTTCTGTTTCATTATATTTCTTATCAGTACTATATAGTTTTGTTAATTATTGTCTTATAGCTTAAGATCTGATACTGCTAATCTTCTGCCTTTATGTTTTTTCATTAGTTCCTTTGATTTTCTTAATTATTTGTTCTTCCAAATGTATTTTGTTTTAATTTTTCTAATTCAATAAAATATATTTGGTAATATAATTGAAAATATAAAGTGGACCAATAAATATTTATCAAATTAATTTTTATTTTATTTGTATATATTTTAAATATTATTACTTTTGTTTATATAGTTCTTGGATTTGTTTTGGCAGGATTACTCCCAGATATTTTATTTTGTCTTGAGTTTTTTAGAGTGTAAAGCTAAATTTATAACAAAGGCCTAGGAAGGACTGTTTAAAAATAGTTTAGTGTCTAATTGATATAATTAATCAGTCCTCTAGTGTCAGGAGATTTGAATCTGAGTATATTCTTGAAAGGAAAATTCTAGGATTATTAATATATTGTTTATGGTAAAGTTGAGAAACTGAGTTCAAGAAAAAGAGGAAAATAATTGCATTGGATTATGGCAAATAATTTTTCATTTATCCACATACAAACATACTGCTTCAGGAATACTAAATTACAGTTCAGCTAACATTTATATTTAATAGCTGGATTTATCAAGTATTTTCCTGTCTATATGGTATCTAATTCAATTAAACAAACATTTTTAAAAGTACTTTCTCCATGTTTGGTGAAGCTATGAATCAATCCAACTATTCTGGTGAGCAATTTGATGCTATTTCTAAAAGGCTATACATATAGATTGATCCAATAATACCACTGTTAGGTCCTTATCACAAAGATATCCCCAAAAAGGGTAGAGGGGGAGACCTATTTGTACAAAAATATTTATAGGAGTTCTTTTTGTGGTGGCTAAGAATTAGAAATTGAAGGGATGCCCATTAGTTGAGTAATAGCTAAACAAGCTCTGGTACATGATTACAATTGGAGTATTATTGTGCTATGAGAAATGACAAGCAGGATGATTTCAGAACCAGGAGAATGTTGTACACAGTAACAGCAGTACTATATGATAAAGAACTGTGAATAACTTAGCTATTCTCAGCAATACAATAAAACAAGACAATCCCAAAGGAGTAATGATGAAAAACATATTATCCACCTCAACAGAAAGAACTGATACTCTTTTAATACAGACTGAAGCATGTTATTTTTTGCTTTCTTTTTTTTTTATTTGAGTCTTCTTAAACATGATTACTAATAGGGAAATTTTTTACTCAATTGTAATGTATAAACTATGTCTGAATGCTTATTGTCTGAGAGAGGGAGTTAGAATGAAGGAGAAAAGGATAGAATTTGTAAGTAAAAACTTTTAAAATATATTTAAAATTTTTTAACATGAAATTGAGGAAAAATAAAATTTATTTAAAAAATAAAATGAGAATAATAATACCACCCATCTAATTGGATTTTTGTGAGGACCAAATAAAATGAAATAAGATAACATATGTTAAAGTTTTGCAAACTTTAAAGCATTATATAAATACTATCATTAAATATTATATAACATATTATGTTATTATAATATGTTTTTTAAAAAGTGCTTTTTACATACTATTTTAGGACTTGTGGATGTAAAAAAAAAAAAACAGTAATAACAGCTAGCACTTAGTTCCTACTATGTGCAAGTAGATGCATGAAGCACTTTACAAATATTATTTCATTTGATCCTCAAAACAATGATAGGAGGTAGGTGCTATTCTTACATTTTACAGAGGAGGAAACTAAGACAGAGGTTAATGGTTGCCACAAAGTCACATAACTATTTAGCTTATTTATGCAAGTAGGAAGCATTGTGAATAGAACAAGGGGGCCAGAAATCAAGAAGACCTGCTTTTAATACTTACTATCTGTGTGGCCCTAGGCAAAGCAAATTACTTAACTCTGCCTCAGTTTCCTCATCTGTAAAATGAGATGGAATAAGGAATAGCAAACTACTTCAGTATCTTTGTCAAGAAAACTGTAAATAGGGTTATGAAGAGTCAGATATTGAAATTACTGAACAACAACTTCCTAACTGTAGGCCCATGTAGGTGCCTAATACCTGTCTTCAGTATTTGACATACTAACAAGAATAGTATATTTTTCATTAGTGATTTACTTCCCATTTTTAAGAGAACAAAAACTTTGTATTTCCAATTCTGGATAAATATCACTTTATTTATCTTTATCACTGAGAGTAATCTCTAGCTGAGATGTGGTATTTAGTAATTCCCCATAATTTTCCACAAAAATACTTCCATAAGTTAATGCATAATACACCTGGAGGAGGTGAAAATTTACACAGAATTCACGTCTTCATTTAGACCTTATACTAATCTTTCCCATACACACACATACATACCACTGTCAAACATACTTTCAAATAGATGACCATCTTTCTCCTTCTTTATGCTTTATTTGATATGAGTAATCAGAGGGTCCTTAGAAAAAGTTATCTTATTTTTATCAAGGAATATCGCATGACATTATATATAAGAAAGATAACTTTTTAGAGGAAAGTCTAATGTCATGTTCTGTCTGCTTTCCCAAATTAATTTTTTTTAAAATGTGGAGCTCAGGAGCCTTGTATTCTCTGCATATTTAATCACAGAACCATGAAAATATGGTAAATTGTAGAGAATCAATTGTAGTAATAACAAGGTTTACAAAGCATGGTGCTCACATTATCTTATTTAATACCTATTTTTAAACTACTCTTTTTATTTTCATTAAATATGTCATCAACATATAAAAAAATTTTAAGTAAAAATAGGGTTTTAATGATGTTTATCATTGCCATTTTGGTTCACTAAAACTTTTGTTGTCTTTTTATTTTTCATTATTTTGTTTTCATCCTCTGCTAAAAATAATTTATCATTTCATGTTATCAAGTGAAACAATAAATGTACAATACTTTGCAAACCTCAAAAAATTAGAAAATGCTATTATTATTATATGTAATTATTCCTCAAGTGCCTTTGACATTAGGTTTCTTTTTCCTTTTTTTTTTTTTTTTTTTTTGCTGAGGAAATTGGGTTAAGTGACTTGCCCAAGGTCACACAGCCAGGAAGTGTTAAGTGTCTGAAGACAGGTTTGAGCTCAAGTCCTCCTGACTTCAGGACTGGTGCTCTATCCACTGTACCATTTAGCTGCCCCAACATTGGGTTTCTTAATGCTATACTAATCAAAGAAATAATTTAGAAGACCTAATAAAAACAACAAAATTCATTTAAAGTAACAAAAGAGCTAAAATATCAGGAGGGAAACAGAAAGCATAGGAATGGAAGGGAAAAAGCATTTCCATAGCTCAAATTATATTTATGAAGCAGTAGTCATCAAACCTATTTGAATTAATAAAAGATATCTAGATCAATGAAACAGAACTAGACAGGGGAGAATCATAAATTATAGTTGATCAACTAGTGTCCAATAAACCAGAAGGCAAATTACTAAGGATTCTGTATTTTATAAGAACAGCTGAAGGGGAGGAAATAGAAAGCCAACTGGCAAAAATTAGGCTTCAAATAACAATTTATCCTATAACCTGCAATTAATCCAAAATATATATTTGACAAATATTAAAAATCATTGTATAAAAAATTATACATATAGTTTACACAATTATAGGAAGAAGATATAAATGTAATTAAATAACAAACAGAAGCAATTATAAAAGAAACAAAACAGATTATTTTAATTACAGGAAATTAAAAAGCTTCTGGACAATATTAACACAGCCAAGAGAGGAAAGGAAGCAAATTTGGGGGGAAGGAGGGGAGAGAATTCTTGTATGAAGTTTCTTGAATTAAAGATTTGATTTACACAATATTTAGACAACAAAAAATATGTTAAGACTAAAAGCCATTCCCCAATAATTAATCCAAGGATATAAACAGCTTTTAAAAGAAAATTTCAAACTATTAACAACCTTATAAAAAGATAGACATTGTAATAAATTAACAAAGTTGTTTTATCTTGGTATAACCACTTTGGAAAAGAATATGGAATTATCCAAAGCAAGCAGATGAAATGTCTATTTTCTTTACCCAAGAGATTCCATTACTGGACTTACTTGGAAGGAAGAAAGACTCCACAAGGAAATCTCTCTCCTTTCTCTCTATTTGTTTCTTCTCCCTCTCCCTCTCCCTCTTCCTGTTTCTCTCTCTGTCTCTAGTGATACAAAGAAAAGTAAGCAAAAGCAAGAAAACTATATATATAAAGAAACAAAAAATGGAGAGATAAAAAAGCACTACAAGTAATAAAAAATTAATAATGCAAACTTACATCTTGGCACCAACAAAGAGATATGAGAATATACCTCTTCCTATTATTTTGCAAAATTAGAGAATCCTAGAGTGTGAATCAGATCATATCAAATTAACTTTTTTAAGGCAATATTGATCAGTTTTGATGATTTTTTTTGTCTTTTTTTTTTTTAATTGCCCAACTTCATTTTATGAGATGGTTTTTTTGGTGTAAAGAGGAAGAGAAACTCAGGAGCAATTTAAGTTATGTAGAATCAAAAGATAGAAATAAAACACATTTTAATTTTTAAAAAAGGAAATTGAAATTGAGAAATTCTATATAACTTGCCAAAATGATAACTCCAAGCTCCAAACAGAGGGATCTCTCCATTTTACTGCATTCCTATTTAATTTAGCTAAGTTGTAGAAAATGCTTATACATATGTATGAATCATGAATCTATATCAATAAACAAATAAAATATATCCTTTCACTCAAAGTTTATTTTTCACATTCACATTTATAATTCACATTAAAGGATTCACAAATCCTTTCCTGCAATTAGAAAATTTGATTCCCCTTAAAATATTTAGGATTATCAAAGCATAAGAAAAACAGGGAATGGTAAATTTATTTTCAGTCTAATTCCTCATAATTTTAATTCGGTCTTATTCTTGCTTTATTCTAAGTGACAGGAGTATTTATAGATATATCTTAATAAGTAATATAGGGTAGTGTGTGAGAGAGAGAAAGAAAGCAAGAAAATATATGCAAGTATAAAAAGGAGTGGTATTAGTTTAATTTGTTTCACTGTTAGTCTGTTACAGTGCAGGGATGACAATTAGACTATAGAAAGGGTTAATAGTTTCTCTACAGGGCTGTAACTGTGGGTGGTTTATGTTTTAAGCAAGGTGTTAATTGACTGGCACTGAGTGGGCTTTGGGGTTAGTTATAGCAGATGGAGACATGTGAATGTAGTTTTGTAATCCAAACTCTGAGTGTATTTCAGCTTTGTGCATCTGAGCTATATTTTCTGTCTACAGAGAAATAGGTGCTATAACATCTGCTACTTAATTAACACCTTTTTCCAGACACTCACACAGTTATTTGATTCTCAGGCCTGCTATATAAGCTTTGCATATTAAACTCTGGGTCTAGCTTCTTTAGGAAATGTTTCATCCAAAACAAAGGAAACAAATCATATATGGAAACATGCGATGTTTACTTGCTAATAGTACTGAGATAAGCATCTCTCCCAGTGCTCAGGACAGTGTTTTCCTTTTTTCTATATAGAGTCTTTCCTGGTGATCTCATTAGCTTCTAGTTCCAGTGATTACCTCTATACTGATCAGGCAGCTATAAGTGATGCAGTGGATAAAGACTCATCTTCCTCAGTTCAAATCTGACCTCTGAGACTTCCTAGTTGTGTGACCCTAAACAAGTCACTTCACCCTGTTTCACCTCAGTTCCTCATTCACAAAATGAACTGGAGAAGGAAATAGTCAATCCTTACAGTATCTTTGCCAAGAACATCCTAAATAGAGAACAGACATAACTGAAAACCAATAAAAATGAAATGGCACCAAAATCTACATATCTATGATCTTCTTTCTCTAATAGTGCATGTAGAACAAGTAGATAATCTAACCCTATCTCCCCATTTTCTTCCTTATAATATTCATCTTTTGATCAAGAGCACCATGGGGAATCCAAGTTCCCAAACTATAAGTCACCCTAAACTCTATATTGTTACTCATTCTCACAAATGGTTGCTGGTTACTGGGTATAAACACAAACAATCTATATGTTCATTCCTTTAACAGGTTAAACAACTATCAACTTCTCTCAACTCATGAAAAATGGCACATATATACATATACATATGTATGCGCATATATATATATACACACACACGTGGATATATATAGATAGATAGATACATATAAATTGCTTGTATGTAGACACAGTTACCAGCCCATACAAAGTACTTAATGAATTTATTGGCTAGAGATACATAATAGAAATGAAAATATATTTCTCCTCCCATTTTGAAATCTGTATGTTTAAGTAGCATAAGCACAATGACTATTTTATAGATTATATGAATAAAATAGAAAATATATGAATAAAGCATGTAAAATAAAGACTTTATCAATATCTACATTTACTCAAATGCAGGTAGATGGGAGACCACACAAATGGATCTATGATCTCATCAATGCATTTCTCCTGACACATATTGTTAGCTATTTCTATCTTCTCGGTCTCTGTATATTTGTCCATGTTTTTCCATAAATACTCCATAAAAGATACAACAATTTAACTAGAGTTCTTCCTTTGGGATTCTCCTTTTAGTATCTCCTCTCTGCCAATTTTAGGATTGGGCTATTGAACTTTATTCCCATCTTACATGCTCTTTAATTTAGAAAGCAATGATGCTCTCAGATTTGGGTTCATGGTGTTCTGAAAGACAACAAGAAAAGATCATTTCATGGGAAATTTGCTCTTCTCTTGGTAAGCCTTGGTTCTGGGACCTCTTCTCTTTTCTCTCTACAATTTCTGACTTGGTAACCTAACCTGCTTCTGTAGTTTTAATAAACATAGTAAAGCAGATGATGCTTAGATTTTTATGTTGTTGTCATTCAGTATTTTCAATTGTGTGCAACTCTTCTTGACCCCATTTGGGGACTTTTTGGCAAAAACACTAGAGTAGTTTGCCATTTCCTTTTTCATTTTATTTTACAGATGGCAAAACTGAGGCAAGCAAGATTAAATGACTTGCCCAGGATCACATGACTAGTTGAACCCAAGAAGATGAGTCTTCCTGAATCCAGGTCCAGCCCTCTAACCACTGCACCAACAAGCCACCCAACTTACCTTACCAAACTCGCTACCCATTACTATTTTTGCCTCAATCTACTTTATACTAACAGGCATTCTTGCTGTTTTTCAAACATAGTACTCCATCTTCTCCCTCCCCCATTATTCTTTCATGCTAGAAGTGTCCCATATCTAGAATGTTCTTTTTCCTCAATTCTACCTCATACATTCTTTATTCTCTTTATGGACCCACTCAAATACTACCTTTTATATGAAGTTTTTCTTGATAACCTATATATGTTGTCCCCCAGATAGAAAATAAGCTCAAGAGAAAACTTTCATTTTTGCTTTCTTTCCCCAAGACCAAACACTAATAAATACTAATAATAAGCTCTTAGAAGTCATTGAATACAGCCCCCCAAACCTGAATGAGAAGTTCCTCTAGAATAAATCAGACAAGTTGTCCCCTAGACTTTGCTTCAAGATTTCTAATGAGAAGCCCACTGACTCCTAAGAGTTCCATTTCCATTCTAAATAGTTCTGTATGCTTGGAAATGTTATAATACATTAAATCAAAATTTCTAACTTCTAGTCATAGTTTTTAATTCTACCCTCTGGGAACTTACACAATACATTCCCTTTCCCATATGACAACTTTTTCAGTATTTAGAAATTAAGGGTTTAGAAACCCACACCCCCAGTTCCTTTAATTTCATCTTTCTTCCTATAGACGATTATATTTTAATGATTTATCTTACTTTAATATCATAGTCATTTGTAACAAAAGATATCCTTACAGAATAACCCTCCCCCATTTTTAAAAAATTACTTAAATCTTTTATTTTTTTCTCCAATTACATATAAAAAGAATTTTTAACATTCATTGCTTCCAGAGGGGTATATGTACTGTTCCAAACTTCAGGGGTTTTGTGCATCTGTTTTCAGAGATTTAGGGGACTTGTAAGTTTTGAATTCTTCCAACTGTTATGATATAAGGAAAAGTGTTTACTTCTCTAGCCAAGTCAATAGCTTGTAAAGGAGATGCACACACACACCCCTACCACAAAATATACTGAAAGAAATAACACCATAAAAACAGACTAAGCCAAATGGTAAAGGAATACAAAAACCCAATGAGGAAGAGAATGCCTTAAAAAGTAGAACTGGACAAATGGGAGAAAAGTCCACTGAAGAAAACAACTCCTTTAAAAGTAGAATTGGACAAATGCAAGAAGAGCCACAAAAGCTCATTGAAAGAATTCCCTAAAATTTTAAATTGAGCAGATGGAAGCAAATGACTTTATAAGAAATCCATAAGTAATAAAACAAAACCAAAGGAATGAAAAAGCAGAAAACAATGTGAAATATCCCATTGGAAAAGCATTCATCTGGAAAACTGATCCAGGAGAAATAATTAAAAAATCATTGGACAACCTGAAAGCCATTATCAAAATCATCTCAAGTAATTATCAAGGAAAACTGCCCTGTTATTTTAGAACCAGAGATTAAAATTAAAATGGAAAAAATCCATTGATCATCTCCTGAAAGAGATCCCAAAATGAAAACTCCCAGGAATATTATGGCCAAATTCGAGCCCACAGATGAAGGAGAAAATATTGTAAGCAACTGGAAAGAAAAAATTCAAGTATGATGTTGCCAAAGTCATGTAGTACAAGATTTAACAACTTCTATGTGAAGGAGAATATTCTGGAGGGCAAAGAATTAGAATTACAATCAAGAATCACCTATCCAGGCAGAGATTCCAAACATGGTCGCCATGTGAGGACCCTCTGTCCACTGGACCCTCTGTCCAGTGCCATCCTTATCTCTACCTTCACCTATCTCCTACTTCTAAACTCAATAATAAACCTCTTTTATTAATCTAAAAAAAAAAAAAAAAAAAAAAAAAAAAAAAAAAAGAATCACCTATCCAGAAAAATTGAATATATTCGTTCAGGGAGAAAAAAATTGATATTCATTGAAACAGATTTTCAAGCATTCTTGATGAAAAGACCAGAAGTGAATTTAAAAAACTGACTTTCATATACAAAATTCTAGAGAAACATAAAAAGGTAAACAGGAAAGGGAAATCATAAGAAACTTAATAAAGTTAAATTTGTTTATATCCCTACATGGGAAGATGATACTTATTAGTTGAAGGTGAAGTATGATATCTAAAAAAGTAATATTAAGTGGTAAGAGAGGAATGTGATAGGAGAAAGGAAAAGGGAGAGGTAGAATAGAATACATTATCACACATAAAAGAGGCAAGAAAAAAAGCTTTGAGAATGGAAAGGAATAAACAGAGAGGTAAGGATTTGTTCATGAACCTTACTTTCATCAAAATTGGCTCCAAGAGAAAATAATAAGCATGCTCACTTAGGTATAGGATACCCCACAGGATAATAGAAGGAGAAAGGGTTAAGTAAGATGGTTGACAGAAGGGAGGGAAATTTAGGAGAGGGAGTTGTCAGAAGCAAAACACATTTGAGAAGGGACAGAGAATGGAGAGAGAGCAAGAATAGAATAAACTGGGAGAAGGGAATACAGTTAGCAAGAGTTATTGTGGGAGGGAAAAAAATGAAGCAAATCTTTGATAAAACCCACACTTCTCAAACATACAAAGAATTAAGTGAAATTTATAAAAATAAAAGCCATTTCCCAATTGATAAATGAATAAAAGATAAGAGCTGTTTTCAAATGAAGCAATCATGGTTATCTATAACCCTATGGAAAAATGTTTTCACTATAGACTGAAGAAATGCAAATTTTAAAATTCTGAAGTACTACCACATATTTATTAGAGTGACTAATAGAACAGAAAAGGGAAATGTCAAATACTGAAGGGGATGTGGGGAAAATGAGACATTAATGCCTATTGGTAGAGTTACAAACTGATTCAACCATTCTGTAAAGCATTCATATAGCTTATAAGGATAACTGCTGAATCCAGAAGAATCTAACATTCTCTTAGGAAATTTTTTGTTCATTGGAAGAATTTGAATCATTAACTATTAAAACTACTTTTTAATCACAAAAGATAAGATGTACACATGCCAAAGATTTTTTTAAAAATATTTAATTCATAGATAGCAAATGCCCATACTTTTAAATTTAGATAATACAAGTTTAAAAAATGTAATGAGACCATTCAGTTGAGTGAGAATACAAATAAAGTCCTAAATGCTTGAGATAAGCCTAAAGGTGGAATCTACATGCAAATTTTCCAGACTCTTCATTCCTAAGGTGTTATCCTCATATCTTTATTTCAGTTATCAGAAGGGAAGTTCTGCACAGTTCAGATAAAACCATATTATTTTGCCTTCAATTTAATTGCAACATGTTGGGATAGCTAAACATGTATATAGATTAAAATCTAGTAATTGCTGCATTAAAAAAGGAAAAGTAGAGAAGGAGGTTATTCATTCAACACCAGCAGCAGTGAAAGTTCATTTACATGGGCCAATCAATCTATAAATGGAATACACATTCAATAGTGAGCTTCACCAATTATCCTACAAATCAGTTAGACTCATCAATCACTTACTAGAGTCCTCCAATACTGACAATCAAGAACTAATAAGTGGAAGTTATAGGAATGAATCAATTATTCAAGAGTTAAAGAATAAAGAAAGAAAGCACAGAAGTCATTAATAAAAAACTAACATTTTTATGTTGTTGTTTTTTAAACATTCCATGCGTGACTAATTCAATCACTTATATGTACTTACATTATTGTATATGTGGAAATGTAAAGGATCATGGGGCTACACTGATTTTATTTTATTTTCTGAATATAATCTTGCATTTGTGATTCTGAAAAGCTGACTGAGAAGTACCCACGAAAATCCACTTGTTAAATTTTCATAAATCATGAAACGTTTACTTTTATTGTATTTAACAAATCTATTATTTTAGAACATTATTTGAATAAGAAAATAATAGGAAATCAAATTTAATATAGCTATATATATATGTGTGTGTGTATATCTATATGATGAGATCTCGATATGGAGTACCTAAATGAAATTAGGGCTTAATTGAGGTCTAGTGGCAGGTTCAGGGTGCAGGGAGTCAAATGGAGCTCCCCTGCAACCCCTTTGGATTCGGTACAAGGACACGGAGTTAAATGAAGTCTAGTAGCAGCTCCCAATAAAGGAATTCATTGGCCCGAAAAGCTAGCTTGATAAAAGAGGTTTATTATGGGGTTTGGAAGTAAGGTTAAAGTATAATTAAGGAAATAGGTGAGGATAAAGAGATAAGGAGGGCACCGGAAACAGGATTCCAGTGGACAGAGGGTCTTGGCATGCCAGGCATAAAGCTGGCATGTTTAGAACCTCTGCAAAAAGAGGGCTCCAGCTTGATTCTTTTATAAGGAGAGATTTAGCTAAAGAGGCCTGTGGGTGGAGTCCCAAGTTGGCTCAGATCTGGGTGAGGCTGGGACAGGCCCAGATCTTTTATTGGAATTCAAAGGGACCAGGATTTGTGAATCTAAAGATCCTAGATTGATAAAGAAAGGAATATATCAATTTTTAAAGGGACCACACCTGCATCATATATATGAATAAATTTTAGTTTTTTCATTAGGTAGTAGTAAAACTAGTATTTAGAATAATTAAGTTAGAAAAGACAGTGAGAAGAGAGAAATTCCAGGCTCAGTGCTATTCAACACCTTTGTGTCCTGGGAGAGGCCATGTCACACCTCTAAATCTCAGTCTCTTCATATGGATAATAAAATTACTGGTCTAGCTTCTCTTTAGTACCCTAGAAGTTCTCCCTTCTCTCCAGCTCTATATATCTTGACTTTTCCCTCTTTTTACTTATTCTCTGATAAAGATGTGGCTCTTATCTTTAGCTAGATCAATACCTTTCTTATATAGCTTTTGTCTTAAGTTCTTCTCCTTCCCTAGAAAATGGCAACAAAAGAATCCTTTTTTTCCCTCTACTCTTCAAATTCTCTAAAATAGTCTCCTCATTAGTCTTAGATGTTGTTTATAGTCACACCCAAATCTAGTCACCTACAGAATGAAACTTCTCATCCCCTCAAACTATTACCTTTCACTCCTCCCTTTAATAAACTCCCAGAAATAGATGTTTATGCTATGTTTAGAAAAAACAAAAAATATTTTTTATACTTTAAGTTTGTTTTTTTGTTTGTTTGTTTGTTTCATACTCTGTTAGATAGGAAGAACAAAAGCTCTAGAAATTCCCTATCTAGTAATGATAAACAGTAATTATCTACTTTTAACTGATCTGTTGTCTGATAATGGTCACAGGTTACCTTTCTTGTCAGCAAGTGAATGAATGGCAAAGCTCTTTTCATTATTATTTCATGAATTTCATTCATTTTCATTTCATAGAGTTGCTATGAGGATGAAGTGAGAGTATACATGTAAAAATGCTTCATAAGCCATGAAGCACTAAGCAAGTAATAGACTGTTATCATCATCACTGCAGACTAACTTGTGATAGCTATTGGAATCTTCTGAATTGAAACTTTCAGTAAAAGTCAAGCATTAGTTTGCAAGAAGAGAAGCAAACTGGTTTGCTGCTAAGCCTTTTATATTGTTTAAGTTTTACTTACAACTAGCTGTTACCTACAAGAAGTCTTAATTGGCTACCATAGGTAAAGAAGAAAATGATAGACTCTATTAAGAATATAAGGTCAATCTGGGAGAGGGGATGGGGGAAGGAGGGGAAAAATTGAAACAAAAGGTTTGGCAATTGTCAATGCTGTAAAATTATTCATGCATATAACTTGAATATAAAAAGCTATAATAAGAAAAAAAAAATATAAGATCATTGAAATGCCCTCAATTTGAAACACTTAAAATGCCTTTTTTAAAAATAGCACTTAGCAAGTGTTTTATATATAATCTTTTCCTTGATAAATATTTGTTTTGAATTGATCTTTATAATAGGATCAAGTTTACTGAAGGAAGAGATCAAGTTTATTGAAGGAAGGGGTCAAGAAATCTGTTCTCAAAAAAGAATAAATGTAGGAAAAACACAATCTTAAGCCACAGGACTTGGTTGAAAACTTTAGAACTTCTACTTATTAACTGTGTAACTTTGGGTAATGTAATTTACTCTTCTGGACTTCAATTTCCATATGTCATAGGTTCTTATCTCTGGCTTTCTGTTAATACGATTTTACCTACCTATAATGTCTTTGCTCACACCTATCCTGATATCTCTTTCCTCAGGATATTCTGTCCTATTTTTCAGAGTAAAAACTCTAAAGAATTCCACCCACTCTATTCATTCTTCAAAGCCCAAGTTAAGTCCCATCTTTTCTCCATAAAGTCATTCCTGACCAGTCAAAACTACATTGATTTCTGTCTCCTTTGATTTGATAATACTTACTGCATATATTGTTCATTTAAAATTATAACAAAATATTTATATTGTTAAACAATATTGTGTCCATATTTAACTTTTTATATATGCTTTATTTTTCTAATTAAAATGCAACCTTCTTGGAGGCAAGGATTATGTGTTATAGTTTTGTCTTCACGGAGTTTTAGCATACTTAGACACATATAATATGTATTAAATAACTATGGGTTGAATGAATGATCATAATTGTTATAGCAGGTATTAACATACTTGTGAATAGGAACCATTTTAGTCATATAATTAAGGCTATCCACTTAAAATATATATATTTTTTTATCAACCCATTTTTTTACACCATGGAGGTTCACTCAAAAACACATATCAAAATTGTAAACAATAAAACAGTAAAACTGAAAACCTGTGTATCAAAGAAGCATGATTAATATATCAACATGAGTTGAGTTTTATTACAGATTTTAAAAAAAGAAAGACAACAGTATCCTGTAAATAGGCCTGATAAACATAATTGGTTTTATTTAGGAAGTATTTTAAAGCAGCACATTATTTGGTCATTAGTGTAGCAGTCAGGTTGAAGACAGCTGACACAATATTTTATATTGTTATCTGAGATAAGTTGTAATCATATGTAAACAGCTCTGCCTATTGGGTTTTATTTCTTAATTGGGTGGTTTTGTATAAATATTGGTTACTTTCCAATAACTAGAGCTCTTAGAACAAATTTCTTTCTACAATCCATACCTAATCATTCAAGTGCTACAAATCTGTTGCAAGAATAACAAATGTTACATAAACTCTGAAGTAAATTTCAAAAAGCCAAAACACATACTGACCTAGCTCCCTAACTCTTAAATAATTAAGCTCATGGCTTACTTGGTGAAAAGTAGCAAATGAAGGAAGGCACTTTAATTAATTTTGGCTGTAGCTACCTCAACTACATTGTTTATAGGAACTTTCAAAATTAAAAACAAGCTTCAAAATATATCCCTTAACAATATATTTTAGTTTTAAATAAAATTGAATTTGGATAAGATTAGTATAAAAAAGAATAAATATAATAACATTGATTTTAGCTATTATAATTTCTTAGAAAAGTTTTTCTTCTGCAAAATACTACAATCAAGAGACCAAAGAAGTATCTAATCTACCTCAACTAACAACCGTTTAACTTTGTTTCTAAGCAGCTGAAGGAAACCTTGCATTTTAGTGTAAATACATTAGAATGACAATATTAATGACAATAATAGCATCTCTGTAGCATTCTGAAGTTTGAAAAGACCATCAGAAATATTTTCTCATTTAATTCTCTACCCTGAGAGGTAGGTACAATTATAATCTTCATTTTACAAATAGGGAAACTGATCCAGATGAAGGATAAATTACTTGTTCAGGGTCATTATACTAGCAAGATCCTGATGCAGAATTTGTATTTAGGTATTATTGACTCCAGGTTCAATGCTTTATCCATCCATACCACCAGTTGCCTTGGAAAAATATACAGGAAGACAGCAGAAAACTGTGAGCAGTACTGCCTCACAAAATAGCAAAAAAGAATTAGAAAGAAAATGAAACCACAAAAAGCTTGTAATGAATATTTAATCAAGACTAATAATAGCTTTTTATCTTCAAAATACATGCAAAGGCAGTTTTCAACTTTCACCCTTGCAAAACCCTGTGTTCCAAGTTTTTCTCCCTAGGCACCCCCTCCTATAATGTGTCCAATATTAGGTGAATATATGCAATTCTTCCATACATATTTCCACACATATCATGATAAACAAGAAAAATCAGATCAAGAAGAGAAAAAAAATGAGAAAAAAAAAGCAGGCAACCAACAACAAAAAAGATGAAAATGTTATGTTATTATTCACAGTCAGTCCCCACGATCCTCTCTCTGGATGCAAATAGTTCTCTCCATCATAAGACCATTGGAATTGTCCTGAATCATCTCATTGTTGAAGAGAACCATGTCCATCAGAATTGATCAACATATAATCTTCTTGTTGCCATATACAATGATCTCCTGGTCCTGCACATTTCACTCAGCATCAGTTCATGTAGGTCTCTCCAAGCCTCTCTGAAATCATCCTGCTGGTCGTTTCTTACAGAACAATAATCTTCCATAACATTCATATACCTTAACTTATTCATTAATTCTCCACTGATGGGCATCCACTCAGTTTCCAGTTTCTTGCCACTACAAAGAGGGGTGCTACAAATATTTTTGCACATGTGGGTCCCTTTCCCTACTTTAAGATTTCTTTGGGATACAGATCCAGTAGAGACACTGTGCACGGTTAATCAAGGCTATTCTGAAAGCATGGACATGAAGGACTTTTTTTCCTAAAATTCACTTTTACTTGATAAACATTTATTCAACAACTATTACAAGTGCTCTGCCAGTCACTAGAGAAAGAGAGGCAAAAAATGAAATCATCCTTGCCTTCCAGGAACTAACTTTGTACTGGGAGAATATAACAAGTACACAATAACAATCCTCTGAAAAACCTATCAGAAGGGACCATCTATCTCTCTTTCTGTACATTTGTATAAGAACACATACATTGTATAATATATATATATATATATGTATTTATATATATATATACACACACACATAATATATATGTGCAAAATTATTGACATCTTGTGATATATTATGTGTGTGGTAATGGACTAATGTGTGGTTCAAGAAATTAGCTATCATAATCTGGACAGAATGTGTTATTGTCCAATTTTTATTTCCAGTATGGGTGGCTGAAACATTATCTTCTAAATAGTGATAGAAATAAAACAAGGAAAAAAATTAATTCAAAAACTTAGGCAAATAAGAAACAAAATTTCACTTCCTGCAAATATTATGATTAGCATACTTTGAGAACCCTAGGGAGTCAACCAAAAATAAAAAAAAAGTAATTGAAACCATTAAAAAACTGCCAAGTTACTGGATATAAAATAAATTCACAAAAATCATCAGTATTTCTGCATATTAACAATAAAATCTGGCAGGAAGATTTAGAAAGAAAAATTACATTTAAAATAACTGAAAATGCATAAAATAACTGAGATTTTCTCACCAGTACTGCAATAAAAATATCATTTGTAGAAATCAAAACATTTAAATAATTGAAGAAACAACAATTTTTCATGTGTCTAAAGGCTCAAGATGATCAAAATAAGAATGCTACATAGTTTGTTTATATAAAACCATACCAATCAAACTAGCCATGTATATCGTTTTAGAACTAGGGGAAAAAAAATCCACCTGGAGGGAAATAAAATTCAAGAATAACAAAGGAAAAATTGATGGGTGGAAGTAGGGGAAAAGAGGAGAAAGGGAGGGGAAATAACCTTACTAGAATTCACAGTATACTCCAAAGCAGTTATCATTAAAATAATTTAAATGATTGATTAAAAATTTAAAGTCAAGAGGTAGAGAAGATAGCAGAGTATATCAATAAATTTCAAACTCTCCAGATTTCCCCCACAAACAGAACAAATCTGTGCCCTAGAGAAAACATAGACAAGAACACTTGGGGTCCTTCTGATATAATCCAAGGCAACCCAAAAAAGAGCCCAGACTGCATAAACACCAACTAGGGACCTCTGGGGTGAGCTGATGTGGATGAATCTTCAGCAGGAACTAAAAAAACTTTCACCTCCAGGACAGTTGGAGGAATCGGGGGCAGAGTCTGGAAAGACTGAGAGAATGTTGGCTGATCGGGAACACCAGGCCCAGCTGTGCTGCTGACTGGCTCTGGGGGGGAGGAACCAGCAAACAAGAGTGCAGAGGCAGTGGGGCAGGGATGCTGCTGGCTGTGGGCACTTGTAGGAGGGAGGAGCTCTTTGTTTGGGGTTCCTTGTCAGAGGGGAGAGCTGAAGGGAAACTAGAGGCACCATCTCCACCCCATAATTAGAGGTGCTTATGTTTATAATTCTTATTTAAAAAAATAAAAAAGAAGCAACAAAAAAGAAAGAACCCAACCATAGAAACTTACTATGGGAACAAGGAAGACCAGGGTTCATTTTCAGAGAAGGACATTGAACTGTATTTTTTTGTCAGCTATATTATTATTGTTTTAGATGCATGTAAGTCTATGAATGTGTCTATATAGATATATGTATAAGAGTGTGGGTCTGTGAGTGAGTGTGAATGTATATTGTATGTATGTAATATAAATATATTTCTGTTTAACTCTAGCCTGCTTAGGAGAGGTAGGGGAGATGTGAAAGGGGGCAAAAATCAAATAAAAAAGTGCTTAGCAGAGAACAAAAGAATAACCTACAAGGAAGCAAAGATGAAATTCATGATTATAATTTCTTCCATTATTACATATGCTTTCTTGAAATGGAAATTTATTGTTATATATTTTAAATATTCCCTGATGTTCTGCCAGGGACCTGACAATGTTTTGTTTTGTTTTGTTTTCCTTTTCTGTCTTTCTTTTTTCAATTCTGTTTTTTCTTGTTTTGCATTTAGTTCAATTAAAAAAAAATTAAAGGTCAATTGATGGAACAGATTAGGTACAAACCCCCCCTACACCCCGAAAAACAAAAATACTACCTACTAGGATGATATTCACTATGTGACAAAAATTTCTAGGACAGCTTTAGAGCAGTAGGCTTAGAATTAGGTTTAGACAGTAGTGTGATGGTAAATGTTTAACAATGACTCTAGAAAAAAATGTATGCACAATATACTTTTAAGTTTAATTTGCACTATTATTTTCTCTACCATTTTTTAACAATTAACAATGTAATAAATTAAGCCTTGATTTGTGGCATTTGCCAGTTTTCAAAGTAAATTGGAAATACTCAAGCAATTTTAACAATTGGTTCTTCAGATGGGTAAGAGCTGACTCCAGCACAACCCTGGGTATATATCAATGCCATACATACTAGGAAAATCTCTAAATAGATATACAACCCAGAAACAAAAGATCATATCATAAGCATATTGAAAAAAATGAAATTATCTTTATTATTTCTTGATAAGGGAAGCATTCATGATCAAACAAGGGATAGAATCATTGAAAATAAAATGAACGCTTTCAATTAAAGTTTGTTTGTTTGTTTGTTTTCCCATAAAGAAGCAAATACAATGTAGATAAAAGTAGAAGAGAAACAGTTAACGGGGGTAAAAAATCTTCATGTCAAATTTTTCTCATACAGGTCTCATTTCCAAGTAATTAATTAACAAAAGAAAAGGAGCTATTTGACAGAGTAAATGGCCAGTGACTATTGTCTTTGTTATCTACATCTAAAGAAAGAACTATGGAGACAACTTATAGATTGAAGCATAGTATTTTCATCTCTTTTTTTGTTTTTCATGGTTTTTCTCTCTTTTGGTCTGATTTTTCTTGCACAATATGACAAATATAAAAAGATGTTTCAAAGAACTGCACATATTTAACCTAAATTGGATTACTTGTTGTCCTAGGGAGAGGGAAGGTAAGGAAGAGAACAACTGGGAATAGTCTTACAAAAATGAATGTTGAAAACTGTCCTTACATGTATTTGGAAAAATAAAATGCTATTGAGACAAAAAAAAAAAAAAAAAAAAAAGAAAGAAAGAAAAACTCCAAGCTACCTTTAGCCATAAAAATGCTCCAAATCACTAATAATTAGAAAATAAAAATAAAGCAACTTTGAGGTTTCATCTGCCACTAATCAAATTGGATCAGTTTTCAGAAATGGAAAATGAGAAATGTAAGAAGGGCTGTGGGGGGGGAAGCACATTATTGCACTCTTGGTAATGTGAAATAGTATAAGCATTCTGAAAAGCAGGTTAGAATGAAACTTCAAAAGTTACTTTACTGTAGATATATTTTGACCCCATGATGATACTACTAGGTTTATATCCCAAAGAAAATGTCCTATATGTAAAAGCATATTCATAGCATCTCTTTTTGTAATAACAAAAACCTGAAATTTAAGTGACTACCTATCAAATTGGCTAAACAAATTATGGCATATGAATTTAATTGAAAATTATCATACAGTCAAAACAGAAAAGGGGAAAGGAAAAAAGAGGAACCATCCCAAAGGAATCTAGGAAGACCTATATGAACTGATGCAGAGTAAAGTAAGCAGAAAGAGAAAAATTCATAATATAGCATCAACATTGTAAAAAAACAATTTTGAAAAATTTAAGAACTCTGATCAACAATCAATTATAATTTCAGAGGACTGACAATGAAGGCTGCTACCACAACTTGATAGAGAGGTAACATAAACTAATGAGTTGAAAAATACACATTTTTTGATGTAGACAATATGGAGATGTGTTTGGTTTGATCATTCCTGTTTGTTACAAGAATTTTGTTTGGTTTTTTTCTTCAGTAGAACTGGAAGAGAGAGAGGGAGAAAAAATGCTTGATAAAAAAAAAATTAACCTTAAAAATAGCTTTTAAAAGGATTTATTTATTTTTTTTTTTTTTTACTATGTCAACATCCTGAGATGAAGAAAACATCAATCTTATTTACACAGTAGAATTTCATGTGTGAATACATCAACAATAATTTCATCAGCTGAGCTGGGTCAATGATATGACAGTGGCTGCTGGAGATCCAACCCAGACCTGCAGAATGGATCTTCTCTTGTGAGAGGATAATACATAGAGGCTGAGCAGCAGTTGCTGTTCTCTGACCTCTCCACTGAGGGGCTGTGGTGTTGTCTGACCTTTCTCCTCTTCCCTCTGCCCCCAATTTATCTCATTCCCAGTCCATACATGGGTCAGCAAAGGCTGCCTTGCAGCTCCTTCAGATGCTATATGATTCACAGCTGTGGAGGCTCTCGGAGAATTGACCTATCCCTTAACAAGAGATAAACTGAAGAAACTCCCCAAATTTTGTTTCTTTATGCCAGGGGTCCTCAAACTTTTTAAATACGAGGCCAGTTCACAGTCCTTCAGACTGTGGCGGGCCGGACTATAGTAAAAACAAAAACTTTGTTTTGTGGGCCTTTAAATAAAGAAACTTCGTAGCCCTGGGTGAGGGCGATAATCGTTTTCAGCTGCCGAATCTGGCCCGCAGGCTGTAGTTTGAGGACCCTTGCTCAATTGCTGCATTTATATTAGCAAGGAATTAGGTGTTTGTTTTAAAACCTCCCACTGATTCCCCAGGTACTTATCTTAGAAAGGTAGATTAAAAAAAAAATAAATAGTGAATTCTATTGGCAAAGTACTTCTCACCTACTTTGCTTCATTATGAATAAAATTAGAAAGTAAATTTTGTTGCAGATAATCCAGCTGCTCCTGATCAAAAGCTTCCTCTCTGTTTTCTATCACCTATAATCTAGCTGTCCTGTTCTTGCTCAGATTTTCAAAGTCAGCTGTTTGTGTGATGCATGAATTACTACTTCATGTGATAAGTGGTAGCAGGCAGTTTGAATGAAAGGGAATAATTTATAAATCATTGAGATGTTATTAGTTATTATTTTAGGTCACTGATTATAGTATAACGAGATAAACAAATGTTTCTATACTGTGGTAAGATGAGCAGATCATTTCTCTATTTGAAAATAAGTTATTTTTTTAAGAATTCAGATTTAAAATGATTTTTGTCATGAATGCAGGAGGAAAATATACCACTAAGTCTACCATTAGCACTACTCACTAAAGCAATAAGTAGAGTGAAAGTGGCCTGAGTTTAAATCCCACCCACAGGGTCATTTCCTGTGAGGACCATTATAAAGTAAGTGCACAGACCTGTGAGAAGAGTGTCAGAAAAAATAAAACGTGGAATGAATTGAAACTTTTGAAAATCTGCCTGTTTCATTCTCCACAGCGGCGCTTCCAAATCTCATTCCTCCTCAAACTTCCTACGCTCCCCTGCCCTCTATTTCTCAGCTGAGAACTTTGCCTCCTGCTTTATTTTAAAAAGTGGAGAGCACTCATTGGGGGCCCCCTCTTGCCCCTGCTTTCCACTCCCCCATTTCCCAGGTGCCCGCTGACTGTCTCCTCCATCCCTGTCTCATGTGAACAGATGGCCTGGCCATTTCTCTCCCCAGCTCCCTACCACATCCAGTGGTCCCACTGCATCCTATCTCCTCCAACACTCCCCACTCTGGTTTATTTTAACAGGCTCTCCTTGTTCACTGGCACATCATGTCCCCCTGCCTGGAGAAAGCCCTTGTGTGACTCTTCCTTCCCCACTAACTCTCCCCCCATGTCTCTTCTACCTCCCCCAAAAGGCTGTCCACACCCGGCCTCCACCTTCTCTCTTCTCACTCTCTCCTTAACTCCCGACAATCTGGGGTCCAACCCTCTTTCTCAAGTCTCCAATGATCTTAGTCACCAGATCCCGTGGTCTTGACTTAATCCTCACTCCCCTTGACCTCTCTGCAGTCCTTGAACTTATTGGTCACCTTCTGTCTTCTGACATTGCGACAAGCCTGTCGCAGATCCTCCTCAACTCATACCTGGACTGCTGCAATGGCCTGCTGATTAGCTCACCTGCCACAAGTTTGAACTTAATCTAGTCTATCCTCAACTCAACTGCCAAAGTGATTTTCCTAAATCACCATTAAATTACCTAAATTACCATACTCAGTAAACTCCAGCAGCTTTCTGTCACCTCCAGAACCAAACACAATATGCTGTTTCTGGCATTCAAAGGTTTTCAACTTTGAGACCCTCTGGTCTTTTTACACCTTATGTCCCCTCCCAACACATACACATACACTCTTTCACTAGTGACACTGGACTTCTTGCTGTTCCAAAAATAAAACTCTCCATTTCTTGACTCCAAGAATTTTCTCTAGCTGTCTCTCATGCCTGAAATAATCTTCCTCCTTGTCTCTGCTTTCTGGTTTCCTTCAACTTGAATTAAAATGTCACTATCTACAGAAAGCCTTTCCTCATCCCTCTTAATTCTTGTATATAGCTTATTTGCACTTGGTTTTTTGTTTTGTTTTATTTTGTTTTGTTTTGTTTTTTTTTTGATTGTGAGTTCCTTTCGACTATTTTTTGCTACTTTTTTTTTTAAATATTTCCAGTGCTTAACATTTTAAAAATGCTTACTTATTTATGGCTGACCAGGTTCCCAGGATTAAATGAATTACACTTTACAATGCTATGACTTTACAACTTGTGATCACTAAACTGGTTATTTTGATGATTTGTGGGAAAGAAATTCCAGAAGTCTCAAGACCTATCCTGATCTTTGGAAAGGGAAAGAAGTTATGTTGCACTTGTTCAAGTAGCTGATCTTAAGCTAACATTACAGAATCTGGCAGTGAGAAAGAAGCTCAGAGGTCATTTAGTTAACTCATACATGAACAGAAATCTATTAAAATCCAAATGGTTGTGAAGCATTTTCTTGCTCAACAGTGATGAGGCTGATTTTTAAAAGCAGCCCATTCCATTTTTATATGATTATAAACTATTACAAAGTTGTTGACTTTTTTCTCCCTTACATCATGATCAGGTTTTTCAACAAATTCTGCCCTTTACTCTTAGTCATTCTACAAGCAAAATAGATTCTTAAACAGATAGTTTGTCATCACTGATGATTAGGCACCAATATGGATTCACTACCAAAAAAAACAAAACAACACATTTCCTCTTTTGATAGATCTATTAAAAACAAGGGAATTTTGTAGACATATTATATCTAGATTGCTATAATTATTTAATAAAGTTATTCATGGTATCTTTGCAGAAAGAGACAAAAAAACTATTAGTTGATAATATGCTTAGATAGATTTCAAAATTATTAAAAAATTGAAACCAAAAGTGTGTTTTAACCAAAAACCCATGGGATGACTCGAGGTTTTGTTCTTGAGGCTGTTTTGTTGAATATTTTTAAAAATAATTCACATGAAGACTTACTTGGCATGCTCAATCAAAAGGCAAATGAGATAAAGTTGGGAGGAAATATGTTAAATGAACCTGAACTACCAGATGAGTCTAGGCATTCCTGGCCTGCTACAGATGGATTTGTGAGATAATGAGTTCTCTGTGTTCAAGTGAAAGCTGGATGATCACTAAGTAATTTCATAATTCATGTGAGCTGGACTAAATGACTCTATGATCCCTCTCAAGTATAATATTCTCTAAAGTTATTATTATTCTACAGATTAACATGTTTCTATCACTAACATGGTCCTATGTTTGAACTCCAAAGGCAAAATTATAGTAGTTATTATTTTTTTTTTTTAAGAAAGACTGGATCTGCCCATCTTGAGGAAGCTGGATGTACTGGGGTTACTTATGGGCTAATTGGATTAAGAGTTTTACATGATTCCATTTCTGACCTGTACTAGTCAGCCTTTTTTAGGCAACCTATTTCTTGCCCCACTTCTACCCCAGGGTTCCACCATATTGATAACAGCCCAAATGTAGCTCAGAACTCCAGGGCTCAAGCCATCTGCCAGTTTCTCCTTCCTAGATAGCTGAAACTACAATTATGTATCACCTTTTACTGCAGGATATAATGTAAATTATTTCAAAAGATCTATCTCGAACCAAAACACTGTAGATATTGATTTATTCTTCTCACTCAATTCCTTCAATAATAGACCTACTTAGTTTCAGCAGAAATAGCCTAAATGATTTCAATGGGGGACTAATTTGGCTGATTTTAAAAATTCTCTAACCTGTCCTGAGATATCAACATAGCGAACATTCAAGAAACAACATAGAACATTTTTGTTGTTATCCATTGTTGCATCATTTTCATGTCTACTAACCAGGCTGTAGATGATTACAAAAATTCCAGAATTTTAAATTTAATTTTAAAAAGCACTGTAGTAAAACTTACTTTGAGACAAACTTTTTCCTTAATTTTTTGAACCTGTCAAAATCTGAAACAAATTAAAAAATATGTTTACATTTTTGAAAGGGAAGCAAATATTAGAGAAACAGAGAGGCAGAATTACACAATCTAGTAATAAGTTATGTGTAAATGTATATTATTATATGTAATAAGTTAAGTATAAATGTCTTCTCCAGTAAAAATTTAAAATTTGCAGGTCAGGAGCTTGCAGTGGAAGATGGTAAAGTGTCCCTTACTTGACTGCTGAACAAAAAAAGCTGATGGTTCAGAATTGCAGAGGTACAAAATGAACTCTCAGATTCTGCTTCTTCTTTTTCCTCAGTCCAAATAAGGACTGAGAAGGGCTGATTGTCATCTCAACTCTCCAGGGTTGGGAGCACATGGCTATCTCTGACTCTTACTTATGGGTTCTTTCCTGACATTAGTTTCCTTAGGCAAAACACTACTCCATGGTGTATACATTCAGAACAAATTTTTTCTCTCTTCCTGAAGCAAAAAAAGACCAGTTACTTTTCATCCACCTTTGACTATATGAATGACTAACTATATAACCAATATCCAACACATTGGCCAGACTGAACAGACTGTGCTGGAGAATAATCTGTGATTTCATAGGTTATTGAATTATACTGCCATATATTGTTAGAGAATACTTGGTCCAAATTTACCATTTTACAGATAAGTAAAGTGAGGCCCAGGGCAGTTAACCAAGTTAGTCAAATCTTACAAATAGTAAGCCTTGGAGGCAAAATTTGAACTTACATATTGGAACTTCTTCTATCAACAGAGATAGCAAGAAATTTATCATTTGGAAGATGAATTTTAGAGAGTAACCTGTGTCTCAGAGAGATGACATGACTTAGCCATGCTTAACTGTAAGCATATATGATTAATATAACTATATTAGTGGTTAGATTTGAAATCAGGTATTTCTAATAGCAAGAGCAGCATTTTATTCACTATTCCATGCTATCTCCAATGTAAATGTATAGATATGTAATTTTCACAGAAAACCAGCAGCCAAATTTAAAGGAAGAGAAATAGAAAATTCAAAACAAAAAGTGAAACATGAGATTTAAAACCGTAGAAAGGACTTTGGTGGCCTAAGTGATCCAGATTGAGCATGCCCACTGCCACAATAATAATTTCAGATAATTGTTAAATTGCTTGGTACATATGGATTGTGAGAATCTGGCTTTTTGGGGATCTGCATGAAAACACCGCATGTAACCGACATCAATCTTTGTTTTTAATTTCAATAGTAAAAAATTATCACGGCAATTTACGTTTCCTCTGATGGCCTCCTTTATCAAGACATTTAATCTTTTTCTTTTTCTTTTCTTTTCTTTCTTTTTTTTTTTTTTTTTTTTTTTGGTAACTAACTTTTATATACAAATGACCAGTCATGTAAACTTAACTTAGCTGTATGACCCTGGCCAAGTCACATACCCCTTTTTGCCTCAGTTTCCTCATCCATAAAATGAACTAGAGAAGGAAATGGCAAACCACTCCAGTACCTCTGCCAAGAACCTCAACGGAATCATGAAGAGTCAAACACTACTGAAAACAATTGGACAAACAATAGCAGCAAAAAGAAACAAATTGATGTTAGTGACAATATATCTGGAATGACATTGAAAAGATTTCCACTTGCTCAAATATATGACATATTCATCAAAACTGGCTAAGAGAAAGAAGAAGTTTTTCAAACTGCACTCTATGTATCCTCCATGTTCTTTAATTATAGGTCTATCAAGTTCTCGATTTCTTATAATTCTTTTTCCATGACTTCTTGACTTTCCAGGATAATCCCAGTTTTTGCCTCTGATTTAATTCTCACTGACCCTTTGATATCTCTAGTGGTGACCCTGTCAATCAGTCAATAAACATTAAGCACTTACTGTGCATCAGTCACCAAGCTAAATGCTAAGGATCCAAACAAAGGCAAAAGAGTCTTTGCTATCAAAGAGCCCACAGCCTCACAGGAGAGGCTGACACAAAAACAGCTAGATCCATAGCAACATGATATATATATATATATATATATATATATATATATATATATGTGTGTGTGTGTATATATGTATATACATATATATATGTATATATATGTGTATATATATACACATATATATATATGTATATATACACATATATATATATGTATATATATATATATATATATATATATATATATATATAAAATAAATTGGAAGTGATCAACAGAGGAAAAAGAGCAGCTTTAAGAGGATGCCAAAAATTCAGAGGGAAAGACAAGGAGGGAGAGTGCCGTGCAGGGGTAGTCAGTGAAAATTTCTGACTGGAAATTTTCAGCCTGAATTTCTGACATGGAATACCTTGGGAAGGAATAGACAAACGGCCACTAATGATGGATCTCAGAGAGGGTTAGGGTTGTGTGGGAGAGGGGAAGAGGTGAGAAAAAAGGATAAAAAGTTTAGAAAAATAGCAGAAACCCAGATTGTGGAAGGGTTTTAGTGCAAACCATGCTTTTCATTTGTTCTGCCTGGTGATCATAAATCTGCCTGTCTGTAAGAGGGAGACTGGTATCCAATATATGTACTAGATGATGCCCTCTTCCCACTGCACTGTAATCCTTGAGACCAAGGCCATTTCTTCATTTCTTTTCTATCTCTCCAGGCTTTTTTTCTCAAACCACCTATTTTTCTCAAAAGCATGTAATTATCAAATGTTGATTAACTAGGAAAAAAGAAAATTTTAGCCTTGACATATAGAAAGTCTCTAGAAAATGAATTCTGAGAGGTATGAAGGTATAAATGATGAACTGCAGATTTTTGTTTTTATTTTTTAATTACTAAAGAAAACAGATTACCTGGTTAATTTACAAGAAATCGTACCACCAACAGCTTCTTACTGAACTGACTGAAAAACATACCATTAATACTAAAAAGTAATTGTTACAGAACACTAGCAGTTGCTTAAATACCTTAGCCACATAGTGAGAAGACAAGTCATTGAAAAAGATCCTGATGTTGGGAAAGAAGGATGGCAGAGGATGAAATGGATAGATGATGTCATGGAAACAATAAACATGAGCTTGGAGACTTCAAGAGAGAGTGGAGAACAGAAGGTTCTGGTGTGCTATGGTCCCTGAGGTCACAAAGAATCAGACATGAATGAACAAATGAAGAATAACAAAAGAGAAGTCCATCAACATCAAAGAGCAATTAAAGAACATAATAGATTGAATTATATCTATAGGCTACAGATGCACTATAATCAAATATCTGCTAAGAAAATCCTTCTCAAAATATTTCAAAGAGATGGTAGTCATTTTGAAAATCTAGTTTTTAACACCACATCCATTTCACTACGTGGACTTCTGGATATTGAGCATTCTGCAACTATCTTCTGCCTGCTAGTGAGAAAAGGACAGAGACAGAGAAAGAAAGAGAAGGAGTAGGAGAGAGAGAGAGGAAGAGAAAGAGAGAAAGACAGAGAGGAGTAAAAGGAACAAAAACAAGAAAAAGAGGAAGAGAAGGAAAGAGGGATCAGGAAGATGAGATGAGTCTCCTGATCTAGTATTTCTTTCTTTTTCTTTTTCTTTCTTTCTTTTCATTCTTTCTTTTTTTCTCCTTTCTTTTTCTTTCATTCTCTTTCATTCTTTTTCTTTCTTTCTTTCTTTTTCTTTTTTTCTTTCTATCAAATGTCTACCTATCTTATCTAACATATAACATATATGATATATAATTAATATATCATATAATATATATACAATATAAAGAAAGCTAAACATAATATACATCAAGCTATATATATATATGTAATTTTTTAAGTGAAAAGGTTTGTGATTGGCTCAATAACAATGAGGCACTTTTTTTCCCCCTAAAAAAAGATATTAAACCTTCTTTTTTATTTAGCTACATATTACTGGTTTCAGATAGTGTTTACTTCTATAAGAGGTTTTTTAAAATCTTAAAATCACTTATTAATTATATATTATATATCATATAAATATAATTATATATATGAACCTATTTTACAGATAGTAATATAATATATAATAATTATATTGCAGATTATATATATTTTATGTATGTGTCTGTGTGTGTGTATGTGTGTGTGTGTGTGTGTGTGTGTGTGTGTGCACATTATAAGGCAGGTAAGTGGCACAGTGGATAAAGCTGCCCCATAATATAGAGTCCAGAAGACTCACATTCCTGAGTTCAGATGTGGTTTCAGACACTTACTAGCTGTGTGACCTTAAGCAAATCACTTAATCCTAGTGTCCTCAGTTGCTGCTTCTGCAAAATGAGTTAGAGAAGAAAATGGTGAATCATTCCAATAATTTTGTCATGAAAATCCCAAATGGGATCAGAGTTGGACACATCTTAACAACAATGATAGCAACACAGATAGATAGACATAGATAGATAGACAGACAGACATATGTATTATATGTGTATGATATATTTTTAAATGAAAAGATTTGTTAGTGGGTCAATAACAGTGAAGTATGGTTGTTGCGTTGTTGCCTTAACACCATAAAAACAGAGATATTAAAACCTTTTTTTTTTAAATGTAGCCATATATTTCTGATTTCAAATAGAGTTTACTTCTTAAATGTGTAAGACTTTTTTTAATCTTATAATCACTTCCTATTCATATGAATGTGATATGAATTCTATCAATATGAATAATAAAAAAGATATATGGTAAACTAATAATTATTAAGTTCCCTACTTGAAAAGACAAAGTAACATTTAAAAAATCTGAAACAAATGTAAACAGGACAAAAAAGTATAATTAAAAAATATATTGATAAAATGTTTATCAGGTGGAAAAAATTCTAGGTAGAAGCTTTTCTAGTCTCTGAGGATAAAATCAGGCTCTTTTATGACAGACACTAATTGGCCATATGATCTAGCATAATTAATGTTCTAAACTATGTTACATATTTGTAAGTCAGAAGAATTATCATTTCAAATAGTGCACATTTTTATTTCAGCAGTTTTAATGTGATTTACTTTTAATTATTTTCATTAAAAGAGAAGAGACATGCATAGGAAATACACATACACGCATACACATGTGTGGTTCAGAAATGGTGAGAGGTCACCTTTTAATAAAAAAAACTGGAGAGATCTCTAGAAGCAAAGCAAAGTTTATTATACATTCTTGCAAGAAGGGCATCCCATCCATCCAGCAGTCGAAGGGAGGAAGCACCTTCTGGGGTAGGGTTAACACTTTTAATCCTTAACACAAATATCCCCTCCCGCCACTGACCCTTATCCTCATTGGCTGAGGATCTTACATTCTAAACTCGGGAACTCCCCAAGAAATTGAACTTAACCAATAAGTACATAGTTACCCATATTTAACTGAAATAAGGAGAAAATGATGTCATGGGAGGATAGCAGGAAGGGGACTTAAGTATGCCCTTGGATCAATGCTCAAAGTCCTTCAGGCCTACTCAAACTCTGAAGTAGATGAAGCCTTACTGATGTTCATAATTGTCTTGAAAGATCTCACCTCATCAAGTTCACACACACACACACACACACACACACAGAATTCCCAAAACAGGTAGAAAGTCAACTTACAATTATATACATTAACAGAGGAGAGTAACTAATAGAGATAATAAAATCTATTAAAAATAAGATGAATGTAAAAAATTCAAAATATCAATAATAATTATAAAGTCACATTGTAAGATGACACAAGAGTTTAGAAAGTTAGATAATCTGTCCAAGTTTTCCAATCTGTTCTCTACTCAACTATCTTGAAATATAATCATCATTCATTGATCCAAAAATCACACATTAAGAATGTATAAACTATATTCAAGGTGTTGTAGGAGAATAAGATGAAGAAAGGTTAGAGCTCAGCGGCTGCATGTCTTTTCTGGTTCTAGGGATAACCCTAGGGGCTTGGGATACAACTTTTTAATAGCTAAATCTCACAAGCCTCCATCATGAACTCCCTCCCTCTATGTTTATGAATTTTTATCACTTAGACAACCAGACTTCATTAATCTTTATGAAATGGCTATTTATACCACTCTACAGGTGGTAGAGTAGGTATGAAAAATCTTCCCCTTCCCCATTTTTTCAACTATATAACACATTCTTGGATCAGAAAATACAGATTCCAAGGGATGAGACTCAAGCTTAGTAAACAGTTAACTCATAGTTCCCACTTCTTACAAGGCTTTTTGCTGGAGTCCTCAAAATGCCCCCCCCCCCCCCCTTAGGTATATTGAAGCTTTTCTCTTGGGCTCTTTGTAGAACCATGAATCTGCCTTTCTTCCTTCATCCACTCTGCCTTAAGTTTCTACTAAAGACACTGCCATCAACTGTTCAAGGGATTCAGTATAGGATGCCGATGAAAAGTTCAAATCCTGAGGCTCTGTCAAGTTTGCAAAGCCCTCCTGTAGCCAAGGTGGGGCATGGGGACCAAGAGAATTCTGTGACAGGAATTCTCCTGCCCTCCATTCAGGAGGTTTCCCTGGTTTTACCTTGCTTTCCTCCGGTCTACAATTAGATGCCTGAATCTCTGAGTTCTAAACTAGTCTGAGTGTTATCCAATATCTGCAGAGAATTGCCAATTATCTCCAATCTATCTAAAGATAAATCTTGTGTGACAAAACTCCAGTTCATACAATGACTTTCACAACTGATAAGACTCATGAAGGACATTTTCTGAATTATTATAAATCCTATGTTTGATTGATCATTCTTGCTTTAGGATATATTAGGGAGTAGTAACTTCTCACTATCTTTAAATTGGGTGGAGTGATTGCTTGACTGATTCCATAGGCCCCACCCTTAAATATATTTACATGGAAATGAAATTCACAATACTGAGACAAGTCCTCCCAGAAGGCTACTCCTAATTGGGATTTTAAACAGGTTTCTACTGCTAGTTTCTATCAATGTATATTTCTTTAATAGTCAACCAATACAGAATTGATCCAAAAAAAAGGGCATGTACCTGAATAGCATAGCATAAATAGAAGGTACAAAACATTACCCCTCACAAACCAGAGCCACATTCTCTTCCAAATACACATGGAAAAAGTAGGTGCAAACTTGAGACTAAAATGGCAATGAGAAACAGTATTGAATCCTGATTAAGTTTTCCCTGAGAAGAGCATTTCTTCTGGGCAAATTGTTCCCTTAGGTTCACAGGTTCTGACAGTTCCCACAATTTGATTCTCCTCTGCTAGGACTGACTCTCTCTAGAGTCCACAGCTGGCTTTCTTTTTTGTTGATAGTCATGTTCCATGAAGTTACTTTGGACTTTAAGCCCCTACCTTCTCTCTATCCATTTCTGTCCGAAAAATGAATCTCTGATTAACTCTTGGCTCCCAGATCTATCTTCCCAAATCAGCATTTACCACATAGTAGGCACTGAAATGACTATTTATTGACTGATTAAACTCTTGAAGGATAGATGAGAGGGAAGAAGAAAGAAAAATTTCCTCTTCTCCCAAAAAAGATGAAAAGCTAAGTTTTTTCTCCCATATGCTAATTCCTGTATCAACTGATTCCGGAGTTTAGGTATTTAAAACCCTACAAGGACATAATCAATTTTTTTTTTCCTTGTTTAATGGTATTGTTCCTTTCTGACTTGATCAGAAATAGAGTAGTAAAACAAAGCTATCAGTCTTTGAAGACGACACGATGGTATATTTAAAGAATCTTAGATCATAAACTAAAAAGCTAGTTGAAATAATTACTGTATATTACCAACAAAGTCCATCATGAAGAGAGAAGAGAATTTCCATTTAAAATAACCATTGACAAAATAAAATATTTGGGAGTCTACCTGCCAAGACAAACACAGGAACTACATGAACACAATTACAAAACACTTTTCACACAGATAAACTGGGAAAAATGTTAATTGTTCATGGATTGACTGAGTCAAAATAATAAAAACAACAGTTCTATCTAAATCGAGTTGTTTATTAACTGCCATTCAAATCAAACTACCAAAAAAAAAAAAAAAACCAAAATTTATCTAGAAAAACAAAAGGTCAAAAATACCAAAGAAATCAATTTCTTTAAATGTGAAGCAAAATAGCCTAGCATTACCAGATATCAAAGTAGATTACAAAACAATCTGGTATTAAGAAATAAATTGGTAGATCAGTGGAATAGATTAGGTACAAAATACACACTAATAAATAATTATAGAGATCTAGTGTTTGATGAACACAAAAAGCCAACATTTTGGGACAAGAATTCACTATTTAGCAAAAATTGCTGAGAAAACTAGAAAGTAGTTTGGTAGAAACTAGATATAGATGAAGACTTCACACAATATACCAAGTTAGACATAAAAAGTGATACAGGAGGCAGCAAGGTGGCACAGTGGATAGAGCACCAGCCTGAAGCCAGGAGCATCTGAGTTCAAATCTGGCCTCAGTCACTTAACACTTCCTAGCTATGTGACCCTGGGCAAGTCACTTAACTCCAATTGCCTCAGGAAAAAAAAAAAAAAAGATACCATAAGCACATTAGAGGAGCATGAAATATCCTTCCTGTCAGATCTATGGATAAATACAGAATTTATGACAAAACAAGAGATAGAGAATATTATGAAAAGTAAAATGGATAATTTTGATTACATTAAATTAAAGAGGTTTTGCACAAACAAAACTAATGCAGCCAAGACAAAAAGTTAAAGCTGGGAGTCAGGGGGGAGAGGAGAAGAATTTTAAAGCAAGTTTCCCTAATAAAGATATCATTTCTCAATCTATAGAAGACTGAGTCAAATCTATAAGAATGAGTCATTCCCTATCTGAAAAATTGTGAAAGGATTGTAAACAGGCAGTTTTCAGGAGAATCAAAGTTATTTACAGTGATGGAAAAAAAGTACTCTAAATTAATACTGATTAAAGAAATGCAAATTAAAACAATACTGAGCTACTACCTCATACCTATCAGACTGGCTAATGTGACAAAAAATGACAAATATTGGAGAGTGTGGAAAATTAATTAATGCACTGTCTATGGAGTTGTAAATTAATCCAATAATTCTAGAAAACAATTTAAAACTAAGCCATAGGACAAGAAAACTGTACATACTCTTTGACCCAGCAATACCACTATTAGGTCTATATCCTAAATAGATTTTTAAACACATTAGAGAAAAATCCATTTGTACAAAAATATTTTAACAGTTCTTTTTGTAATAGCAAAGAATTGGAAATTGAGAGGATGCCTTTGAAATGGGGAATGGTTGACTAAGTTATAGTATATGATCATGATGGAAAACAATTGAGCTATAATAAAGTTTGAGAGGGATGCTTTAAGAAAAACCTGGAAAAATTTACATGAACTGATGTAAAATGAAATGAACAGAACCAGAAGAACATAGTATATAGAAATAACAATATTGTAAGATAATCAACTGTGAATGACTTAACTAATTTCAGCAATATAATGATCTACAACAACTATATTAAGGACTTAAGATGAAAATGCTATCCACCTCCAGAGATAGAATTGATGAATAGTCTAAAAGCAGACTGGGGTATAGTTTTATTTTTTTCAACTTTATTTTTCTTTGGGAGGCACATTGGGAATGGGTTTGTGTTTTCGTTCATAAGATGGCTATTATATACATATATTTCATAAGACTGCCTATTTATAATCTATATTAAATTGTTTGCCTTCTCAAGGAGGGAGGAAAAGAAAGAGGGAAGCAGAAAATTTTGCAATTCAAAACTATCAATAAGCATAAAAATTTGTTTTACATGCAATTTGAAAAAAATAATTTAAAAAGAAAAGAAATACAGGGGGCAGAGAGTTCATATTCATACACACTTTGGTGTATTACACTTCAATACATCTAAAACACCATATCAACTGTTACTATAGATTTATCCTTTGTCTAAATCAACTGAGTTGGGTGAGAGGCCCAAATCTCTGTTCCATTATTTACATATATGCATGCATATATAGGTACATATACTTTTCATATATACATATGGTTATACATATGTTTTATGGATATATGTGCAGATGGCTGAGAGAGAGAGAGAGAGAGAGAGAGAGAGAGAGAGAGAGTGTGTGTGTGTGTATTTGTGTAGGAAAGTGAAATGCCATTGTTTTGGGGGCCCATCCTCTACAAGAAGTAGGATGGAGAAAATAATGCTAGAGAAGTTAAAAAACAGACTAGCTACTCAGGCAAGAGTTTCAATATTAGTCACAGAGTATAAATATAAATATAAACATTTAGCATATGGAATATCAGTAATAAATATTTTTATTTGTATAGGTTCATAATAAGAGGATAGAACTATACTTATGAAACAATTTATTTTCTGTTTTAGAAGTTTCTCATTAAAAGACAATAAATGGCATTAAGTTATATTCTTTAACTTAGAGAGAAATCTAATATTTGTTTTCATTGCTAGTTTAGAGTTTGACATTTTTAACCAGATAATTTCTTGTACAGCAATTATTTTTTTTTATATATCTAGCTTAGATTTTGGGCTATTTTAAGTTTAATGGCACAAAAACTATTCATTTGCATTTTTAATGAATAAAAACTATGCTATTGTTTCAGTGCAAAAAGAAAAAAAATCATTGAGTTCTAATTCTCTCCTATAGTTGTCATTTAAAAAGATGCATGTGGATAGCAAAATAATTAGACTTTAGAGCAACCTTTAGAAATAATTTCAGAGGAATAACTCTTCTTTTTAATCAACATGTTTTTTTAACAAATAAAATCACAACTCTGGAAAGAGTTTTCAGGGCTTCTGATAATTGAACCCTTAGTAAAGCATTCTGTCTGTGAGGAAGTTATTTTTAATAAAAGTATAACAAATAAACCGATAATAAGCATTTGATAAAATAATAGAAAGACACTGAAAAGACATAACCTTTACTGGTATACATTTTCTCAATTTAGATGACATAAAGCAATAATTTGTAAAGGTCAACTTTCTGAATCAAATATTTCACATTCAAAAGCAACTAGTAAAGTGTATAATCTTTAAAGATTACTTTCTTAACAAAGTTTATGTTAAATGATGACTTCTCCCTAAACCAAAATGTTGCTTGTTCATTCCCAGGATAGATTAAGGAAATGTCGCAGTGAATAATGATATAGACTTTCATTTTGAATTATCTATGACACACTTCCACCATTATAATTTTTTTTTTTTTTTAGTTAAGCAGCAAAGAAGGAACACACAAGAAATATTTATGCCAATCAAGTGTTTAGTCCAGGTCATCCTTCTAAATTTCATCCTTGCCATTCAATTCAAATATTTGGCATTCCTCCCAGTATGCATCAATACTAAGCATTCACTATTTTAAACTTCAATGAGACTGACATCTGGCAATCCCTTTTGTTTCCCTTACAACTTGACATGTTATTAATAAAGATTAATTTTATTGCTCCTAAATATATCTGAAAGTCAGAATGTAAAAATAAAATGTTATTATATTATTATTCTGCTCTTTTAAAAATATTTGATGGAGAATATTTGCAAGATAATGAACAAAAATGTCCTTATGTTTGTAGGGAAAAAAATGCAATTGTATATTTGCCAGAGTTTCACTAAAACACGGCATCATAGTTTATAATCACTGTGTTCTTATTCAGCCAAACCAGGGTTGAGGGAAAACTAACGTATGTGGCCAAAACACCAAGAAATGTCAAACCATAACCATTTAAGAGCAAAATGACCATTAAGTGCTGCTTTTCTTAGAAATTAATTTCAAGTTTCTAACAGAAGAACTTATACCTACTAATCATAGGATGCTAGAATATTAAATACTTACATATCATTAGAATGAACATGAATCCCCAATTTCAAAAGCAAAGCAAAGCCAAATTACCAAAAGAATTAGACTTTGAGATAATGATCTGTGCTGGACAGTCTGATTCTCATTTGCCAATCAGTCAATCAGTTAGCATATATGGGGTGACAACTATATGCTAGGAATTTCCTAAGCCCTGAGGACATAAAAGAAAAGCAAGAACAAAGGCCTCTTCTGTCCAGGGTAATGGTGTCTCCTTTAGGACAGGTAGCCTCATTAATAATGTGCTGCCTTGGCAATGGGCCTCCTCACCAGGGCTAAGTCCAGATAATTCACCATACTGTGCCATTTCTTCCACAGTGTCCTGGGCCATGTGGGATTTCCCAGAGAGCTGGAGCAGAGGTCCTGTTCCCCTATATCCTGCAGTACAGTCTCCAAAGGGCAGGGCCTGAACTCCAGCAGGAGCAAGGCCAGAGCAGTCTGGGGAAAGCCCAGTGGCCCAGGCTGAACCAAAGCAGAAGCCACTTGGAGAGAAGGGGCCAGCAGAACAAGTGGGAAGCAAGCTCCATCTTTGCAGGAAGCGCAGAACCAGCACCACCATCAACATCTGCTGGGGGATTGTTAGAGTCACAGCAAGAGACAGAGCTAAGACCGGCTTCAAGACTAGGTAAAGAGCAATTTTGAAATGAAAATACAGAAGTCAAGAAAAACAAAGAATGGGAAATAAAACTGATCAACTGGAGGGAATGAAAAGTTAAGAATCTCAAGATAAATAATGGAAAAAGCAGGAAAAAAGGGGGCTTAGCAGTACCACATCTCCAAATAAACTATAAAGCAGTAAACATCAATCAATGTGCTTTGCTACTGGTTAAAAAGTTGAGATGTAGATCAATGGGAAAGGTGAAGGACACAATATACAGAAGTAAACAGTAGTATCATGTCTGAGAAACCTAATGCTCTCCCTCCTGGGGGTAAAGATTCACTAGTAGAAAAAACCTTCTGGCAAACTGGAAACCAGTCTAGTGGGAAAGAAAGGCACATCAGCATCTCAAACCATATATTGAGGTAAGTTCCAAATGGATATATAACGTAAATATAAAAAGTCACATCATAAGCCAGTTAGAGCGAGAAGGAAAAAATACATTTCACAATAATGGATACGACAAGAGTTCATAACCAGACAAGGTACAAAGAGGATCCCATTCTTTGTCACAGGTACTAAATGCATATTTGTTGAATAATTGGCTGATCATTTAAACATAGGACTACAGCTTCATCGGCTCTGGCCACAGTGTATGTCGGGGAGCGCAATGAATTTGACCTTATGATGCTGACTGTAACCAGCTGAAAGTTTTAAGCCTTGCCCCTGACTTTGTACTTGGTGACAACATATGTTCCTAAAGGAAGGGCAGAAGCATTGATACGGCCCCTATTATACTCCAGAAACTGCACAGAGTATTTCTCCAAATATGATCTTATCCTTAGAACAACTCTGCATGCTAGATTTTGTTATCAGCTCCATTTACCAGTTGAGGAAACCAAAGCAAATAGAGGATAAGTGAGAAAGAAGCATCTATATTTAATGTGTAATATATAATATCTATGTGTGTGTATAACATATGTACCATGTACATGTGCATTATGTATCTGGTACACACACACACATATATACATATATTTCTAGCAGCTTTTTGTTATTGGAAAAACTGGAAACTAAGGGGGGGTATACATATATTGGAGAATAGTCAAGCAAATTATGATGTATGAATGGAGTGGTATATCATTGCTCTTTGAGAAGAGACAAAAAAGATGATTTTGAAGAAACTTGGGAAGATTTTGTGAATCAATCCAGACTGAAGTGAACAGAAAAAATAAAATAATTTATTTATTTTTAATAATTGTAAAGACAAATAACTTTAAAAGACTTAAGAACTTTTATCAATGCAAGGAGTATCACAGACTCTAACACTTAGCCCAGTAAATGGCATATAGGATGTGCTTAATCAATTATTGGTTGGTTGATGCATGCTTGTGGCTTTCTAAGACTCTAACACTCTTTTATAGAGTCAAGGTATAACGTGATATGCATCTTCTGACAATGTAGAAATGGAAGGTATCAAAGCAGAAATTTGTTTGCTTAACTGCATATTTACTAGAAGTTTTGTTTTTGTTTTCCATGTGGGATAGAAGGTAGGAATAGGGATTGATAAGGAAATAAATGTAAAGAAAAGTGGGATCATGAATGCAGTGTTTAAAAATTGCACAGAACAGGATAGAAGGAAGGCCAGAAAGAATTGTAGGCAAGTTCGACAGATTAGAAAAGTTAAATGTTAAATTTATTTTTGTTGTTCAGTTGTTTCGGTCATGTTGGACTCTTTGTGATCCCATTTGGGGTTTTCTTGGCTAAGATATTGCCAGTTCCTTCTCCAGTTTATTTCACATATGAGAAAACTAAGACAAGTAACTTGGCCAGGGACACATGGCTAGTAAATGTCTGAGGCCAGATTTTAACTTGGGAAGATGAATCTTCCTGACTCCAAGCCAGGCACTCTATCTTGCACCACTTGGGTGTCCCTTTAATTAATTATATACTTATTTTTATGCATAAGTTATTGTAATAGATATTTATGGCTTCATGCACAATCCTGCTTTTGTGTCCAATGTATATGGAAATGCCTATTTTAGTTGTTATTTGTTGACATAATAAAAACAAACAAAATTAAGTCAAAAATTAGGAAAATAAAATTGTTGTATATGCAAAGCATATACATTTTAAAAGTTAACTTTTCCTTAACTACTTTTTTGGATATCTATTTTTTTCTATTATATTCTAATTTGTATCAAATCTATATGAGTGGTTGATCACAATTTGGAAGATGGAAAGCTCCCTGACAGTTGGTTTTATTCTTTTTTATCTTTGAATTATCATCACCTTGCACAACGCTTTGATCATTAATAGATTCCTGAATAAATGTTTGTTGAATTGATTTAGTAGTTAATTTCATTCCTTTTGCTTTGATCAGAGGTGTTCATCATGATAATACAATATTTTGAAGCTTTTCTTCCTGTTATCAAAATACAAGGACTTTACAGGTCAAATATTCATATGCTATGCAAATACCTGTATTTTATTAAGAACTTAAACTGAAAACAAAAACCCCTTTCAAAACAAAAATGCTTTGAGAAATAAAAGAAGAAATACAAAAAAAATCTGTTAATGTTCTTCCCTAACAAAAATCAAGGCTTAATTTATAAATATGTTAAGGCATGAAATCCAAATACTCATTTATTAATATACTTATTAGAAAATATACACCACACATTTCATTCTAGACTGTTTCCTTTGCTTTTCTTAATCACTTTCCAACTTGAACTCAAGCACTCTCTAAGCATTCACTAACAATAGAGCCAATTATCAATTATTTTTGACAATAGAAGTAAAGTTATTATGAATAAGTGAGATCTGGGGATCACTTCCGACTCTTATTTAAATAATAAGCCATTAACTTATTCTGGACTTGTTTAATCATTTCAATTTTGACTCAACCTTTTATGACCCCAGCTGGGGATTTTTTGACAGATATTGGAGTGGTTTGCCATTTCCTTCTCAAGCTCATTTCATAATTGAGGAAACTGAGGCAAACAGGGTTAAGTGACTTGCCCAGGGTCACACAGCTAGTGAGTGTCAGAGGACAGATTTGAATTCAAGAAGATGAGCCTTTCTGACTGCCCTATTGGGCTTCCCTTTATTCTGGACACCAGGGTACCATTTTATCAGCAGAAACCTATTAAATGAAAGCAGTCAGTCAGCCTATAAACATTTATTTAGTAATGAGCTACAGAGAAAGGCAGGAGACTTTCCTTGTCCTCAAGGAGCCCACAATCTAATGCTGTGGACAACATGGAAATAATTACACAGAAGTAAGCTTTATGCAGGATATATTAGAAATGATCAGTCAGAGGAAGGTATTAAAATTAAGAGGGATAGAGAAGATACTTTCTGTAGAAGGTGGTGTAGTTGGAATTTGAAGGAATCTAGGAAAGCTAGGTAATGGAGATTAAGAGGATGACTATTAAGTGCACGAGAGACAGGCAGTAAAGACACCTGGAATAGTGAGATGGAATATCTTATTTGAGGAATGGCAGAATAATAATGGGGTATGGGGTATAATAAAACTGCCAAAGTATCATGGACCCACACTTAACACGGTATACCATAAGATCAAAATGGGTCCATGATTTAGACATAAAGAACAAGATTATAAATAAATTAGAGGAATATAGGATAGTTTACCTCTCAGACTTGTGGAGGAGAAAGTAATTTGTGACCAAAGATGAACTAGAGATCATTATTGATCACAAAATAGAAAATTTTGATTATATCAAATTAAAAAGCCTTTGTACAAACAAAACTAATGCAAACAAGATTAGAAGGGAAGCAACAAACTGGGAAAACATTTTCACAGTTAAAGGTTCTGATAAAGGCCTCATTTCCAAAATATATAGAGAATTGATTCTAATTTATAAGAAATCAAGCCATTCTCCAATTGATAAATCGTCAAAGGATATGAACAGACAATTTTCAGATGATAAAATTGAAACTATTTCCACTCATATGAAAGAGTGTTCCAAATCACTATTGATCAAAGAAATGCAAATTAAGACAACTCTGAGATACCACTACACACCTGTCAGATTGGCTAAGATGACAGGAAAAAATAATGATGAATGTTGGAGGGGATGCGGGAAAACTGGGACACTGATGCATTGTTGGTGGAGTTGTGAACGAATCCAGCCATTCTTGAGAGCAATCTGGAATTATGCCAAAAAGTTATCAAACTGCATACCCTTTGATCCAGCACTGTTTCTACTGGGCTTATACCCCAAGGAGATACTAAAGAAGAGAAAGGGACCAGTATGTGCCAAAATGTTTGTGGCAACCCTGTTTGTAGTGGCTAGAAACTGGAAAATAAATGGATGCCCATCAATTGGAGAATGGTTGGGTAAATTGTGGTATATGAATGTTATGGAATATTATTGTTCTGTAAGAAATGACCAACAGGATGAATACAGAGAGGCTTGGAGAGACTTACATGAACTGATGCTGAGTGAAATGAGCAGAACCAGGAGATCATTATATACTTCAACAACAATACTGTATGAGGATGTATTCTGATGGAAGTGGATTTCTTTGACAAAGAGACCTAACTCAGTTTCTATTGATCAATGATGGACAGAAGCAGCTGCACCCAAAGAAAGAACACTGAGAAATGAGTGTAAACTGATTACATTTTTGTTTTTCTTCCCAGGTTATTTTTACCTTCTGAATCCAATTCTTCCTGTGCAACAAGAGAACTGTCCGGTTCTGCACACATATATTGTATCTATGATACACTGTGATATATTTAACATGTATAGGACTGCTTGCCATCTGGGGGAGAGGGTGGAGGGAGGGAGGGGAAGAGTCGGAATAGAAGTGAGTGCAAGGGATAATGTTGTAAAAAATTACCCAGGCATGGGTTCTGTCAATAAAAAGTTATAATAAAAAAAAAAAGACCTCAGTTTACTCAACTATAAAATAAAGGGGTTGAAATTAAAATAAAAAAAAAAACTGCCAAAGTGGGGTGGGGGAAGTCAAGCCAAACAGAGTTTTATATTTTAAGGGTTATTGGTTAGAGTAGAGGATGTATTGGATGGGGATAGATTTGTGGCAAATAAACCAACCATGATGTGATAAGGTCCTGCACCAGAATAGGGACAGCATCAGAGGAGAGAAGAAGCCCTATAGAAGAAATGTTAGAAAGGTAACTAAGATACTCACTGGTATATTGGTGGCTTGAATGAGTTCATAAAACTTTTACTTATCTAAAAAATCAAGCCATTCTCCAATTGAAAAATGGTCAAAGGATATGAACAGACAATTCTCAGATGAAGAAATTGAAACTATTTCTAGTCATATGAAAAGATGCTCCAAGTCATTATTAATCAGAGAAATGCAAATTAAGGCAACTCTAAGATACCACTACACACCTGTCAGATTGGCTAAAATGACAGGAAAAAATAATGATGATTGTTGGAGGGGATGCGGGAAAACTGGGACATTGATGCATTGTTGGTGGAGTTGTGAACGAATCCAACCATTTTGGAGAGTAGTTTGGAACTATGCTCAAAAAGTTATCAAACTGTGCATACCCTTTGATCCAGCAGTGTTACTACTGGGATTATATCCCAAAGAGATTATAAAGAAGGGAAAGGGACCTGTATGTGCACGAATGTTTGTGGCAGCCCTTTTTGTAGTGGCTAAAAACTGGAAACTGAATGGATGTCCATCAGTTGGAGAATGGTTGAATAAATTGTGGTATATGAAAATTATGGAATATTACTGTTCTGTAAGAAATGACCAACAGGATAATTTCAGAAAGGCCTGGGAGAGACTTACACGAACTGATGCTGAGTGAAATGAGCAGGACCAGGAGATCATTATATACTTCAACAACAATACTATATGATGACCAGTTCTGATGGACCTGGCCATCCTCAGCAACGAGATCAACCAAATCATTTCTAATGGAGCAGTAATGAACTGAACTAGCTATACCCAGAAAAAGAACTCTGGGAGATGACTAAAAACCATTACATTGAATTCCCAATCCCTATATTTATGCACACCTGCATTTTTGATTTCCTTCACAAGCTAATTGTACAATATTTCAGAGTCTGATTCTTTTTGTACAGCAAAATAACGTTTTGGTCATGTATACTTATTGTGTATCTAATTTATATTTTAATATATTTAACATCTACTGGTCATCCTGCCATCTAGGGGAGGGGGTGGGGGGGGGTAAAAGGTGAAAAATTGGAACAAGAGGTTTGGCAATTGTTAATGCTGTAAAGTTACCCATGTTTATATCCTGTAAATAAAAGGCTATCAAATTAAAAAAAAAAAAAAAACTTTTACTTATCCCTAATTTAATATAGAAACAAGACAGTAAAAGGTTTGTACTGAGAAAAAATGGTTCACATTCTGGAAAAAAAAAATGAATCCCTGAAGCATTATATAGAGCAGAAAAAGATTCTTCTATTTTGTTTGCTTGAAGTCTTTTAATACCTACAGATTTTCAGATTTTAAAATGTGTAAATGACCAATAAATAAAACTCACAAAAAGGGGATTATAAACATACATCAAGTTATATAGGGAAGAGAAATCCTATTCAATTGCCTAGGACCAACAATCACCTTACACCAAAGCCAAGTATCTTCCTTCTGTTTTTAGCACACCTTTTGTTTCATTTTAAAAGGAGGTATGCTTCTTGCCTGTTGCAAATACAATTAAATATATTATTCTATTACTTTGATGTCCTACAGCTTTATCTATAAATTTCCTCTAATAAAAAAATAAAGAAACAATTCAGGGCAATTTATAATCATTTTGTGATTTGGCAAATAGTAAAGATCAATCTTACAGATATTGACACTTGATGAACATTAACTTCCAGTCAAACACTAATTAATGAAGCACAAAAAAACATTGATAAACCACACAATGGTAACCAGGGTACATTTTAATATGGTATTGAATAATGAAGGTAATAACTTAGAGCAAAAATAAATAGAACTTTTTGATAAAATGCAATATAATTTGCACAGGAGTGATTCCTTCCATTTACTACTAGCCTCATGATAAATGTCAGGATTGCATGATTAATACTACTAAGATCTCAAGTAAAATAAAACTCAGCATGTTTAATTGCTCCCATACACTCCAAGTCCCCTTGTTAACTGATTCAGAACTAAAAGCCCAGCAAGAGTAATTTGAAGGGAAAAAAAAAAGAATTCAATGTTGCCTAATATATTAATACATATTTTCATTTCTAATCATCCTGAACTTTAAAAATGTTCAAAAGACACTTAAATAATAAGAAAAAAAAAATCCCAGAAGCCATTAACTATTACAACTATAGTCCTCAAGAATTATTAAAAAAAAAAAAAAAAAAAAAAAAAAAAACATTGTTAGTAAAACTCCTGACAACCTCCACATACAAAGTTCCTTAAGTAATCCTAGAAAGTGCATAAAATGTCAGCTTTGATGTATCTGAAAAGAAAGGCTACATTTCTTCTTTACTTAATTGACAGTAAATAGACTTGCCTGTCTATCTATCTTTGTCTCACTTTTTCCAGCTGGATAAACTCAATTGCTATTAAACTTGACAAAAGACAATGATATTATTAATGAAAGCAGTTACATGATAGACTTTTCACTGCAAGATCACAATGAGCTTCCATTAATCGCATGATAGTTAGGCTAAAGAGAAGAGAAAATGTTCAGTGAAGTAAATGGTTGTTCTTTAATTCCTCAGTAGAGGGACTGGGAGCTCAGCAGGGGTAGAGTCAGGGAACCAGGATGTTCTCACCTTCCATCCTAATCTTCAGTGTTTAATTACCACCAGACACGGGATATGCCCTTTCTCATTAGTTTGCTGAACTCCCAAGCTCACCCCAATTAGGGAATATTCAAAGTCCCAGCTCCACTCCAACCTTTGGGCTCATTATCAGGACAAGGTTATGGCCAATCACACCACTGGACAAGCAGACAGTCATCAACTACAATCCTTTCACTCAGATAATATATACACTTTACTATCTCCCTGTGCTTGCACAAGTCCCCTGGACCTTCCTTTTGTCCTGCTGATACACTCTCTAGGCTCCTGAGCATTGCCAGGTGACCTAGGTCTTGCATTAAGTCCTGCTAAACTTTTCATCTCCTATGTTCCCTTGATTAGAACGTGGGTTCCTTGAGATCCAGAATTGTCTCCTTTTTCTTATTACAGTCCCAGTGCTTGCCACAGAGCTTGATATATATATATATATACATAGCAAACATTAAATGATTTTTCATTCACTCATTCGGAGTTTGTTTTTCTTATTTTTAATGGGGTATTAGAACTGAATCCTTGAAAAAATTTAAATCATATCTTTACAAATTCATGTAAAATGTGATTAAGTATATTTTTTCTTAGGAACATTTTTTCTACTATATTTATTTAATGACATAGTACATTATAAATATTGATAATGCTAATGAGGTGTGCCAAATACTAATCATAATTTTAGTGTCAGAGAGACCTAAAATAAATATAAACCTATGAGGAATACAATATTTGCTAATACGATATTGTACTAATGTACACTCCAGATAGTTCATCTGAACTGTTTCTACATACACAAAAGCAAAGCATGGGAATTCTAAAAGCATATCTTGCTCTATTGTTAAGTTTCATTTACTAAAGTACTATGAAATAAAATACTGGAAATACTCCAGGAAATATGGTAACTTCTACATAGGTATTATTTATCCTGGTTATTATTATTATCCTGGTATTCAGGATAGTTGACATTTCCTTGGAAGGTTTTGAAAACCATGCCCAGTTTTAAATATATACATACATACAAATTTGTGTTACCTGTGTATATGTATATATGTATATATTCATTATACATGTTCCATTTTATAATGGGAGAACTAAGCTAAGAAAAGGATGCACTGCTTAAAAATACTTAATAATATAGATATATGGAAATACTAATACCCTAAAATAGATGAATAGAGAAGAAAGAAATTATTATAGTTGACTATCAATCACTATATTGATTACTCAATGTTTTTGGATAATGTAAACACTTATTCTGGTTTTACTTCTATTTGAATGTACAGACAAGGTCCAATGCTATTTTCCTCCTAGGTAAACTTGTTTGAAATAATATGAACTTTCTGTTCAGATATGGTGAGTAATTTACACAAGTCCTATAGATCCGGTCAACCAGTCAAATAAGCACTTATTAAGCACCTGCTAAGCTTAAGACACTATGTTAATCCTTGGGGATACAAAAAAAAAAAAAAAAAAAAAAAAAAAAAAAAGAAAGTCAGCTCTTGCTCTCAAGAAGCTAACAATCTAAATGAGGAAAAAGCAGAGCAAGTATGAACAAAGAAGCTGTCCAAGATATATAAGAAAAAAATCAGCAGAGAGAAAGCAATAGCATTAAGAGGGATTGGGAAAAGCTTTCAGCAGAAGGTAGGATTTCAGTGGGATCTGAAGGAAGCCAGACAGGATAGAATGTGCAGAGAAGGAGAAAGACCAGGCAGGGGCAACAGGGAACAGAAATTACCAAAGGACCAAGTTTGAATGACTTAACTGAAGGAAAATTAAGAGGCTAAGCAAATTACATTTTATTTTTATGATAGGAAATTTACTATAAATTTACTTTTCTACAGTAGTGCTCTATCAGTGATAAAGCAATAAAAGAGAAGACACATGCATCTATATCCATATTTTTAGCTACCATCAATACCTCTATCTACGATTACATCTATCAGATGAGAGAACTATCCATTTTGTTTTGTAATTTATTTCATATTTATTTTTCTCTATTTACACATTTGTGTATGTATAAACTTTTAAAATATTATGTAAGTAATCTCATTTTTTATTATTTTTATTTTTTCTTTCTGTCTCTGCAGGACTTAAAGGTTATTGCTCTTGGGCTTTACAATACAGCATAACATCCTCCTAATGATATTTGGCAAAGCTTTTTGGATTACCTTTCACATATACAAATATATTCATATACTGATATACATAGGTAGCCATACAGACATACATATGTACATACAAATAATTTTGCAATGGTCCTGTGACCTCATCAGTGTAAAACTCTCACAGTGGAAAATGATTTTACTAATTTAGATAGGTAGCTCTTCTTCAGCTTCTAGTCTGAGAGGGTTGCTGAAAAATTGAGATATCCCTAACTTTCCAAAGGTCATTCAATCAATGAATGACCTTGAGGTTCATGTTTTATGCACTATGCCTCTTTTGCCTATCCAGCATAGTCACTGAGAAATATTTAAATTGAAGTAAATCAAAAGTTCTGAATATGATCATCTTTAAAAAAAAAAAGTGTAAATACCTACAGTACCAGGATATTAAAAAATAATAATAATTTTAGTTACCCAATCAAAATTAATCAGCAATTAGAATTTTTATCATTTCCTTTTAAACATGGCATACCTGATGTTAATCTCTGTGGTGTTCTTCTATGAAAGCAAATGATTTCCCCCTGAGTCTTATAAAATCATACTTATATGTGTGTGTGGTTTTATAAGATTTATATTTTATAATCTATATGCATATATTTATTGAGAGAGAGAGAACGATTACTATTGATTGATGTTGGCAAGGAATACAAGACTAAATGCATCAGTATGTGTGGTCTCATAAGGAAAATAGCCATCTGGCTATTGAAATTCTGTCCAAAGATATTTTAATGTAAAAATCTGAACTGGTCTGCCCATGACAAAATGTATAAATGTATATGGAACACTGTAGTATAAAACATAAAAAATGCTTATGTGATCCTATTTCATCTTTGTAATTCTCACAGATTAGGTTCAGATTTAAAAAAAAAATTAGAATATGTGACAATGTAAAATCATATTAAAATTATGGAATATATTGTGTATAATTTTGATTCTGGGATCAAATAAAAAATCATTCAAAAGAATAGTTATTAATATTGTTTTCTTTCAAGAATAAAGAACAAAATGTGTATAAATATAAATGTAATTTCAGAAAAGAGCTTTTTTTTTATCAAAAGATCAGATATCAAGCTCATTTTACCTAAATATAAAACATATTAGGTATAGAAAAGTAAATAAATTTTATTATTTATTTTGATTCATTTGTGTGTAATCAATTGCAGGTTACTTGCAAAGTGTCATCAAAGAAAAAAATAGTAACCTAATGGTTATTAACTATCAGACAACATATATCTGATAATATTTATTATGCAGACTAGATTTTCCAAAGTTAACTCAACTTCTCCAGTCATCCCGATTCCCTACACCCAAGGTGATCCTGGCTTTTATTTTTCCTGACAAGATTAAAGACAAAAATTTGGAGTTGCCCCAGTTATGTACATCAAACTTTCTCTTTCTCTTCTCTTCTCTCCATCTTATCTCATATCTCATTTCCTTACTGAGCCTAATCTTGTAATCCTGTCTGTTACATAGGGTCCATCCTTTCACTCCCTTTCTGACCTCTCACAACTTCCTCTCTTCCCTTCCTAGATCTTCACTATAAACATGTTCAGCCCCCATCCTCCACCCTCTTCCTATCAGAGTCCTTCTTCATTTCTGCTTTCTTTCCCCTTTAGCTCCTACCACAAGTTCTTTCTCCTAGATTCTTGAAAGCGGGGTCTACATGTGCCATCTTCACTCCTCTAATCATTTAATTCCACTACTGAAACTCCTCCTTCTACGAATGACATCCTAATCTCAGGAGCTAATAATATTTTCTTATTCATCTTCCCTGACTATTCTTCACTATTTGAAGCAGAAGACTCCCTGTTCATTTTATTCCTGTGACTTCTGTAACAACGTATGGTTCAGATTCTTCTACCTTCCTGATTCCCCATCTCTTTTATCAACTATTCTTTCCTCCTCTCACTAAGTATAGATATTGCCCGTAGTTCTTTATGTCATGATCTTCCTCTCATCTCTCTCCATGTTCTCGTCCCCATGATCAAGTTTCATCCATGTAAACTCTGTGTAAACCTATACAAATCTATAACTCAAGCTATAGGCCTAGTCACTCTTATGTTTTCTACTTGTAAAGTTAATTTTTATCTCCTATTGGCACCTCAAAATTAGCATAGTCAAATCATCTCTACCCTTATCCCCCAAGCTCTTCTTCCTAAGATAACTATTTCTGTTGATGGTAGCACATTAATAATAATGATTGCCCTCTAGTAGATGCTGCCTAGCTTATCAATGTCCTTTGTAAAATGTGATAACATTTGCTAAAATATAATAAATCCAGTATCCTTCAATTTTATAAAAATATATAATTTGAGGGATAAAAGCATTTTCTTGAAAATAAAATATATCTTCACATTAAAAGGACTAATCAGATTATTTTGACCCAGGTCAGAAAGATGTTCTTGCTTCAGGGCACTGAGTAAGATCAGGTATTCTGCGTACTTTCCATTCAAATTGTACTTGCCAAGACAAATAGGAAGTTTTACTGCCCTGGCATTGTGTACTTTGCATTTGGATTGCAGAGAGATATCATAAAGGTAAGAGGAGGGCAGTGAATTGTTGCCAAAAAAATACGTTAATAGTTTTCAAACTGTTAAAATTACAATGTTAGTAAAATTAAAGAAGGTCTTCATTTTAATGGTCTATTTTCAATTTCCTGCTAAAATAAGCACATAGTTCTATAGGGAAGTCTTCTTGAATGAAAATAATGGAAGACAAATGAAAATTCTAATAGATGATTTTAAAAAAAGGAAATGAACTAGCTAAAAGAATTTTAAATCATAGTATCGCTTTTTAATATCTTTAATATAGTACTTATTTCAAAACATTTTCTTTCATCTAGTACTCAGGTCAGATTTCTAAAAGTCGCAGGAAATGAATATATCTTCTTTTACTAATTTTTTATGCTAGAAATGTGTAGAGAAATCTAAGATCAGGGTATTAATATCTTTAGAAATAATTATACTTAATGGAGTAATTTTGCCAACATAATTTGCAGTTTCTAAATAGAACCTTACATGTACTTATATATATATATATATATATATATATATATATATATATATATATATATATATATATATATTTTGAGAGATAAATAGTTTAGGAATCAGAAAGACAAATAAACTTTTCAAATATCTTTGTCATTTATGTTATTCACCAATAGTTAATGTCACATCTCAAATATGTGGACACACACACACACACACACACACACACAGAGAAAGCTTTGATCAGTTTCGGAAGTACCAGCACAGAAGAGATATTCATGTGCTTTTATAAAAAGAAATGCAAATTAGTATAGTCACAAAATAGTCACAGAAGAATAGTTGAAGAATCTTGAGAGAATACCTGTTCTAAGCTCCCTCTTACAGATATCTAAATTCCTAAACAATGGGTGGGGAAAGTGTTCAATTCTCTGATCAATCCTCTTCCCTCCCACAAAAAAAAATGGAAACCCTTCCATTTCTCTTAGCAGCCCATTAGAGTTTTCCCCAGTCCTGAGAGTCAAGCAGTATGGAAGATTACTCCTCCATACACACACTGCTTTTTGTACTAAAGGTGTGATTTGAAAACAAGACTTCCTGGCTTAAGGGCAGCCCTTTATCTTCCACACCGTTCTGCAGACAAGCGGGCATATAACAGTATCACATCATATTCTCTTAATCAGGACACCAAAGTGCTACAAGATCATGACTTGCCAGAAAGGATGTCCCATACACACACAGCCTGGGGGTTGCTTCGGTCACTGATTTAGGGACGCAGATTAGAGATGGTCATGACCTTGTGAGCCAGGTACCGGAAGGCCCAGAAGCAGACTCCTTGCCTAGTTTCATAGGTCCCAAGAAGGAAAGAGTGACCATCAGGGCTCGGTCCAGTGGTAGCCAAGAAGGATTCGTCTAGAGGCTGGGCCAATGCTGTTAGGTTTCCTCTCAGTGTCCCTAAGGACTGCAGAGAGTGGGCCATGGCCCTACATGTAGAGGGGATGGTGTTTTTAATTGTTTTTGCTATTTCATCATACAAACATTCATTATAAAAATAGTAAATGCTACCCTGTTTAAGAGGACTAAAATTGTGTGAAACTGATGGAGATGGGGGGACGGAAGAGGTAGCTAAGTGGCTTGGTGAATGGAGTGCTGGGCCTGGAATCAGGAAGACTCCTCTTGCTAAATTCAAATCTGGCCTCAGACACTCGCTATCTGTGTGACGCTGGTCTGCCTCAGTTCCCTTCCTGGAGAAGGAAATCACAAATCACTCCAGGATCTTTGCCAAGAAAACCCAACTAGGGTCATCAAGAGTCGGACATGGCAGAATGAACAATCGCAAAAACAAATAAGGGGAACACTGAAATGGAAGCACTGGAAAATCTACTTTTTCAGGGGCACCATCAGGATCCCTAAGGAGAAAGGGAAATGTAGCCAACCTTATTCTGTTAGAGGTGCCTGGGACACTAAGGAGCTGTTATTCAGCCAGAGTCAAAAAGCTGGTATGTGTTAGATAGAGGTGTGACTCCAAGTCAAGTCTTTCTGACTCACAGATAACATTTTATCCCCTACACTAGAGCCAATCACTACACAACTGCATAAAATACAGACTAGGTAGAGTCACATTTTGAATAGTAAGAAACTAAGGCTTAATCAGAAAACTTTTTTGGTTTCAATCTTTGTCATTGAAAACCTTCCTAAAATGCATAGGTTCACTTTCCAGCCTAATTAAGTACAAAATACTGAATGTAATTTAATTTTTATTGATTGATGATCTTGCTGTATCACAGGGTCAGTCATCGTTCTGAAGATTAAAATCTACAGTTTCGTATCAGACTTGTAAAAAACAGAAACAAAGAAGGTCCACAGGAAACTTTCCTAATTTTCAGTTATGATTCCCAATTTTGAATATTCCATTGTTTTCTAGTACTATTCCAGTTTTCCCAACCCTATCTTAACACCCCCTCCCCCCCCCCCCCCCCCCCACCAAGGTGGCTGCTACAGCTAAGGATGCTTCAAACAGCTCTGAGCATAAAACTCATTAAGTTGGGGAAAACAGGTGTTAATGACACAACAGAACTAATAGATGCTTTCTTGGTGTAATTCGGAGAACTGAAGGAACTTGAAATAGGAAAAGCAGCATAAGTTGGCAGAGCTTTGTTTATATTGGGTATAAATACACCTAAGTTTATTTTCATGAATCTCTAGAATTCATAGCTTTTGAAGAGAAGAAGACACTCTATTGAGTTGTTAGTATTTGGATCTTTTTCTTAATATGCATATACCCCCATTAGCTTCACATAATTTTACATATTACCTACATAACTGTACATTTCTGGCTGCACCATCACCTACCATATGACATCAGCCTCATGGCATTGTCTAGGAGGGAGAAATCAGAAAGCACTAGGAAGAAGGTCTAGTGAGCTGAGCATTAGAGAAGATGGTGAAAATTTCATCTTACTATGGTCACATGTATGTTTGGACCAAGATTTTATGGCAGGAAGAACCTGGTGGGCAAAAGTGTCTGAATTAAATTCCCCCTACACAACGAGGGGTATAGGGACAGCCACTGGTTCTGTGATGTTGTTGGTGTAAAAACTTCCTCTACCAAAACAAATCCATGCCTTCTCCATGACTAATAGTCTCAAGGAAGTGTCTGGAACACTTTTCCAGGATCACAGAGACAGAATGTGATAAACCACGGTTTTTTGTTTTTGTTTTTTTTCTCCCCTACCCTAGACACTATAGCCCTGGGATATTCAAGAAGAAATTACAAGTGAAGACTGGATGGGCAAAAAGATCTTCATTTCTTCCTGGCTGTGAGACCCTCAGTGGGGTTTCAGGGCTCAGGTCTTTTACCCCACAAAAAAGTCATTTTTCTCTATTCATTGCATCTATCTTTTCTATTTTTAAGTGAATGACAAGATTCTAAATGGCTGGGGCCTCAACAGCAATCAAAGGCCAGAAAGATATGCCATTCTTAGTCTGAGAGGCAGAGCTCAAGACAAGATTTCCCAGAAATCAGATAGTAGGGAGCAAGAGGACCTGAGGGATCAGCCAAGCATAGCAGAGCTGCTGCTCCCCTTCCCCCCAAGTACAGCAGACTTACAGTTGAAACTGGTGAGACAACACTATGTAGAAACCGCATAAATTCGGAGTCACCTCCTCACAGGAACCAAGGTGACAGTAATTAGGGGTTGTGGGGGATGGGAGGATGTTTAAAGCTTCTATTTTTGCTACTTCTTTGAAGTACTCTTTGAAAAAGTGTTTTTTGTTTTGGTTTGCTTTGTTTTTTTTTTTTAAGGACAGGTAACAGTATGTGGAGAAATTAAACAATCTCAATGTTGAAGATATGTTACATTCAAAGGTTATGATAAAAGACCTCATTTCTAAAATATAAAGAGAATTGAGTCAAATTTATAAGAATTCAAGTCATTCTCCAATTGATAAATGGTCAAAGGTTGTTGTATCCTGCTTTCTAGAGCCCCCAAGTTGGGGTGATTAAAACATATTGTCTTAGTGGAGGAGTGATGATGAGGCGAGACTTGTACACCCTCATCCTTATATAACCAAAACAACACTACTCATGCGCTATGTGCGAGTGGGACCGCATAAACAACTTGCTATTGTACGTAGTTTGCCACCTGCTATCACTCTGTTTCAATCACAGCACAGGTTGTCACTGCCCCCTGACTTCTCAGGAAGACCAAGAGCCCTTAGGGGAGATGGGGAGCTGAACCAGACATTGTCAGCAAGTTCTCTCTGGGCTGAAGGGTCTTATACCTCACCCACTGTCTGTGGCCCTCTACAAAAGGATATGAACAATTTTCAGATGAAGAAATTGAAACCATTTCCAGTCATATGAAAAGGTCCTCTAAATCACTATTGATCAGAGAAATGCAAATTGAGACAACTCTGAGATATCATTATGCACCTCTAAGACTGGCTAAGATGACAGGAAAAGGTAATGACAAATGTTAGAGGGGATGCGGGAAAACTGGGACACTGATATATTGTTGGTGGAGTTGTGAACTGATCCAACCATTCTGGAGAGCAATTTGGAACTATGCCCAAAGGGCTATAAAAAGTAGTGTTTCTACTGGGCTTATATCCCAAAAAGATCTTAAAAGAGGGAAAGGGACCTGTATGTGCAAGAATGTTTGTGGCAGCCCTGTTTGTAGTGGCCAGAAACTGGAAACTGAGTGGATGCCCATCTATTGGAGAATGGCTGAATAAGTTATGGTATATAAATGTTATGGAATATTATTCTGGAGAGACTTCCATGATGCTAAGTGAAATGAGCAGAACCAGGAGATCATTGTATTCAACAACAAGATTTACAATGATCAGTTCTGATGGCTCTTTTTAACAATGAGATGATTCAGACCAGTTCCAATGCTCTTGTAATGAAGAGCGCCATCTAGATCCAGAGAGAGATCTATGGGAACTGAGTATGGATCATAACACAGTATTTTCATTCTTTTAATAGTTGTTTGCTTGCATTTTATTTTCTTTCTCATTTTTTCCCTTTTTAAGTTGATTTTTCTTGTGCAGCAAGATAATTGTATAAATATCTTTATACATATATTGAATTTAATACATTTTTACCATGTTTAACACATATTGAATTATTTGCCATCTAGGGAAGGGATGGGGGAATGGGGAAATTGGAACATAAGGGTTTACAAAGGTTAATGTTGAAAAATTATCCATGCACACATTTTGAAAATAAAATGCTTTAATAAAAAATATTGAAGACACAAAGAAAAAGACAAATAAAAAATCCCTGCCTTTAAGAATCTTATATTCTTTTAGAGGAAACAATGTAGGTGCACATTGTTTCTAGTACTAGTGGGTGCACACAAACAAGTGGGTGCAATAAGTAAGTGATGAGAAGGCAAGACGCATTGGTAGTTGAGTCTAGAAGAAGGCCACATGGACAAAATGGCACTTGCAAAGCAAAGAGTGTGCTAATGAGACAACTACTACTATAATGGGGGACTACCTGGCTTAGGGACTAAGAGCTGTTATTATTTCCTTTAATGCTGAGAAACACAATGAAGGAAAAACTTTATTCCTAAACCCACTGTTGGGTTGCTTGTTAGCATCCTTCTAGTTGTAAGCTCATAGGTAACCCCTCTACAAAGCTTTTTCTGGTCACTGCAATTGTTACTGTTCTTTACTTCATAAAATGATCTTGGTTTTACTCTCCAGTTTATGTATTGTAGCATCTAATAGAATCTAACATCCCTGGTGGCAGGTATATGTCAGTTTTGTCTCTGTATCCATACTGCCTTGCACATGGTAAGGAATTAAATGACATATTTTTAAGATGGATGAGGAGGGGCTGCACTTGCAGAATGCAGAAATATTCCTTAAATTAGAGTATTTGATTAAGAAGACTATTATGTGGGCATCTGGGGTTTAGTGGTTTCTTCTTAATGATCCAGACAATGAATCACTCGTGAAAAAAGGCATACAGAATAGCAGACTAAATACAGAAAAGCCCAGTACTATTACTTCATACACCTGCTACAGATATGGTCCAAGAAAGTCTTCACAGATTCAATGTGCTGTGTCTTCAAATTAGCAATTCATTCTAAGCCTAAAGTGAAATTTTCAAGTGCATACATTCTATTCAGAATTGACCAAAGAATGGAGGCTTAACTCAGATGCTTTTAATAAGTGGAAGTGGTCAGAACTTTTGTGTGTGTGTGTGTGTGTGTGTGTGTGGGTGGGTGGCAAGGTGACAGTAACCCAATCTCAACTTACCCAGGGGTGATACAGGCAGAACCATCTGAGGCTTAGGAACAAGAAAGTATTTTGTGTTCAGATTTGTTTTTGTTGTTGTTGTTGTTGTTTTTCGAAAGAGGAAATATGATGTTGGGGGGAAATACTAGACTTTGAATAAAGGGATGTTTTGCAAAAAAAAAAAAATCAAGTATATTACTGTCTACAGCACTGACAACCTTCAAATTTATTAGCTCTATCAAAATTATTAAATACTACTTCAAATCCTTAACCACTATGAAAAAAAGCAAATCACAAAATGCCTCTGAGATTATTTTCTCAACTGTCAAATGAGGAAAATAATACTATAGTACAGCCCCAAAGGTTTTTATTGTAATCAAATAAACTAATACATGTAAAATTGCTTATAAATATTAAAGTGGTATATACACATGTGTGTGTATATATGTAAATATGTATATATACACATATACATATATGTATAAACACTAGCTATACACCAGCTAACATTATTGTAAGTGAACTAGTCTAACTCTCTTTGGAGATTATCCGAAGTTGTGATTTCATGCAGTATTATAAATAATAATAATAATTTTAAAAAAAAGCTGACATTTATATAGATCCTTTTATATGCCAGGGAAACATACTAAGTGCTTTACAAATATAATCTCTTTAAATCCTCACAACAACCCTGAAAGGCAGGTGCTGTTATTATCCCCATTTTACAGTTAACAAAACTGAGGCATATAGAAGTTAAGTGATCTTGCCAAAGGTCATGGAGCCAGTAAAGTGTCTGAGAGTGCATTACAACTCAGATCTTCCTAACTCCAGTCTAGTACTCCACCCTGAACTATCTATATATCAGTAATAGTCATAAGATCTATTAGTCTTAGAGGAATATGATACATCAATGAATATTATCTTAAAATACTTCTAAAAGATGAATCCAAGGTTATTCTTAGTAGTGTGATTGACATTTTGTGACAAGGTTGTTCACAACAATCTAATCTCCAACTCACAGGTCATATAAATAAGAATGATTATCACATTTGACTTTATAATACATCCTGTACCATAAGGGAGATAAAACAAGATCAGAAGAAAAAAAAAAGAGGATTAGTATAAGGATGTGAGTTTAGTCTATACTATGAATTTTCCTTGAAACACCTTGATAAAATAGAATAATTATTCATTATTTAAAATAACATATATATTATATACACATATATGTGTGCAGGCACAAATGTGTATGTTGTATACACACATCTATATTGCTCCAGTTTCATGTAAAGCATTGGATCCTTTCTTTTCTTAGTATTTTAATTGACTTAAATTCTGCTCAATATTTTAATTTTATTAGGACAGAGTTGATAGAACATGGAGTTGAGTCAGGAAGACTCCTTTCCCTGAGTTAAATTAGGTCTCAGACATTGGGGAAGTCATTTAATCCTGTATACCTCAGTTTCCTCATCTGAAAAATGAAGGTAGAGAAGAAAATGACAAAGTACTCTAGTAGCTCTACCACAAAAAACCCTAATGGGGTCACAAATAGTTATATACAACTGAAATGACTGAAGAACAAAGCTTTAAATAGAGAGTTAATTTTTTTCCCAGTCTGTAAAACATCCTTCTGAACTAACTTTTTCATTCATTCATTCTTTTCAAACTAGTGATTTTTAAGCTATAGAACTTGAGTTAATACATATTTCTCAACTAAGCTCTAAAATGATAAACAGGATCAAATGGTATACTTCAGCATATCATCATTCATATGTATACACATACTATGAAGATGATTAGATAAACTGCTTACACTTGCACAAACATAGGAGAATAAATTTTCCAGAAGCAGTCCCTTTTCATCTTATTTGCTACTATTTCCTTGTCATAGACAACAGTCATAATTCAAACATGTTCTGACAATTCTGCCACTTTGCAAGATGATTTGTTAAAGCTAAACTTATGCAAACATAAATATTTACAAATTAATTTATTGCTTTGACAGAAACTTTAATTATCTAAGAACAGAACTTTGGCAATTTTCATTTGGAAGAAATTAAAAGAAAAATATACCATGAGATTTAAGAATAAAATTAATAGTTTTCACCAGGCATTTTTTAACTATATTGTGTGCAAGTGAAATATTAGAGAAAGCATGGGAGCAATATTCAAGAATTATTGGAACAATGATAACAGAAAGAAGCAAGATTACTTCTCCATTATTTTATTTCTATTTTGTCTCTCAAGGATGATCTTGGACAATATGAAGACCAAAAAAAAAACCAACCAAGATTAGACAGGATTTGAAACTAAACACAAATAAAAAGATCTTGATAGTATTTAATTGCATGCCATCAACCAAAATCACAACCCTGGATAGATAATTCTAGAAATCAAAGTCAATAATTTATGAGCTTTTAGAAAAGGAAGGATTGATAATTCATATAATTATAAGACAATTGAGAGTTCATCAAAAACATTTCATACAAAACTAATCTTTTTCCTTTTCAAAAAACTTTAAGATTTAAAAATCAGGAGAGAGGGCAAAGAGAGACAGAGAAAGAGAGATAGAGAGACAGAGAGACAGAGCCAGAAACAGAGAGAGTTTCATACATTTGGGTTTTGAGGATAAAATTTTTTGAGGATAAAAAACTAGGAAAATTTGCGTAGAGACATGGGAGTTTTATCAGACTGTAAATGCAATATGGCTTGATAAGATCAGATATTGAGTGAGGTTATAGTTCTATTATACTCTGCTTTGTTTGGTCTGACGACATCTCAAGTGTTCAGTTTTAGATGCTACATTTCAAGAAGAACATTGGAGACCATCCAGTGGATAATATATATGTCCAAGCATTTGAAAGAAAATCCTATAGATGAGAAATTAGATATCTTATGATTCTATTGTACAAATAGGGAAGCAGATTTAATTTTTTATTTTTTTAAATAATGTTATCTTTTTTATTACAGCTTTTTATTTTCAAAACATGCATGGAAAATTTTCAACATTCACTCTTGTAAAAATCAGATCAAAAAGGAAAAAAATGAAAAAGAAAACAAAATGCAAGCAAATAACAACAAAAAGAGTGAGAATGTTATGTTGTCATCCACACTCAGTCCCCACAATCCTCTCTCCGGGTGTGGATGATTCTTTTCATCACAAGATCATTGGAACTGCTTGAATCACCTCATTGTTGAGAAGAGCCCGTCCATCAGAATTGATCATCGTATAATCTTGCTGTTGCCATGTACCATAATCTCTTGGTTCTGCTCATCAGTTCATGTAAGACTCTCCAGGCCTTTCTGAAATCATCCTATTGGTCATTTTTTACAGAACAATAATATTCCATAACATTCATATACCACAATTTATTCAGCCATTCTCCAATTGATGGGCATCCACTCAGTTTCCAGTTTCCTGACTCTACAAAAAGGGCTACCACAAACATTTTTGCACATATGGGTCCCTCCCTCCTTTAAGATCTCTTTGGAGAGAGCCATCTGAGCCCAGAGAAAGGACTGTGGGAACTGAGTGTGGATCACAACGTAACATTCTCACTCTTTTTGTTGTTATTTCCTTGTATTTTATTTTCTTTCTCATATAAATAAATAAAAACACAATAGAACATGTACAATGTAAATATATGGTTTTCTAAGTCAACATGGTTTTCTTTGAGTTTGACATCCCTGCTCTAAATGACCTTTTTTCCTTCCAAATTAGAGAACATAACAATACACAGGAAGAACACTAGTTCTGGAGTCAGAAGACCTGAATTCAAATCCTGCCAATGTTACTTCCTACTTCTATGACTTCAAATGAGTCACTTTGCTTGTTTCTTCCTCTATACCCCAAGAGGGTTAACAATGGTCTTTTTCAACTCAACAACCTATAATCTCTAAAAAGTGTTTATTAACTAAGGGATGGATCCTAAGGCCTTGTAATCTACCATTCTTAGCATCTAAGAATAATAATTGATATTTACATAACATCTTAATATATAATAGGATTACAGGATCTTAGACTGAGAAAGGGCCTGAGGGCCAGCAAGTGCAGGTAGCACATGAAAGAAATCACTTCCCGGTATACCTGATATAGTCAGGTGTATAATATTTCTTCATATCCCCAGAACTTTGCACAGTGTCCGGGACATATTAGGTGCTTAATAACTGCTTTTTAAACTGACTGCTCATCCAATGTGAAAACCGCTGACAAAAAGAAGCCCACTATGTCTCAAGACCGAGCCTATTCTATTTTCACAAGGACAAGATGAAGTTTTCTTTGAAATTCCAAACAGTGCTCCTTACTCTGCCCTCAGAAACCAAATAAAGGAAATCTGATATTTCTTCCACAATCCTTCAGTTACCTGAAGATGGTGATCAGTTATCCCTTCAATCTTCTCTTCTCTAGGCTAAACAGCTTTTTGTCCTGTTTAGAGCAGAGGCCCAGAATCAGGAAGACCTTCCAGTCATATGAGCTATGGCAAATCATTTAACCTCTATTTGCCTCAGTTTCTTCATTTGTAAAAAAGGGAGGGATAATAGTAGCACACTCCTCTCAGAAGTGCTGTGAGGATCAAATGAGATGATAATTTAGAAATGCTTACTTAGCCCAATTGTCTAGCACAGAATCATACAAATGTTCATTGTTGTTATTATTATTTTTAAATATTCTCTGTTCCTTAATATTCATACACCTTAATACTCATACAATGAAAGTCACCTTTCATTATTATCTTGCTTGCCCTCTTCTAGACATTCAACATCTTTCTTAAACTGTAGAACATAGAACAAAAACAATATTCTCAATGTGTTCTGACCAAGGCAGAAGAAGAGCTATCTGCTTGTTTTTTCTGGAAGCTTTTCCTTTCTTAATACAACCCAAGATCATATTAGCTTTTATGATTCAACATCATACTGAAGATTGGTATTGATTTAGCACTCAGTGCACCAAAAACTCCCAGATCTTCTTCAGACTAACTCTTTATAACCATGACTCTCCTATATATAAAGCTGTTTTAACTCAAGTGTATAACTTATGTTTATCTCCATCACATTTCATTTGATTAGGATTCAATATTCTTTCTTGATGCTCTTATTTGTCAAAATACTTGGGCTCCTGACTCTGTTATGTAGTGCATTAGCTCTCCCTTCCAGCAAGAATCAATTGAAAATTTGATGAGCATGCCCCCATCTGCTTTTAATCAAGTCATTTATAAAAATGTTAAATATCTAAATATTTACAGGATATATATGTGCATTTACACATGGATGACTTGGGGGGAAATTCTTTGTAAGACTTTGTTTAGATATTGCAAAGGCATGATGATGTTTGGATGATGTTGGATCTATTTAACAAATAGCGTACCATGTCTCATCTTTTACTTTGTAATATAGGTTGAACCTATAATTTGTTGACTCATTATCACTAAATGGTTTCTCTGCTGCTGTGCTGGTCATTCATCCTTTGTTCTCAAAGAGGACCAATGGACTAATAAATCCTGTAAAGGCTTTACTGAACAATGCTTGTAACAGTCACTTTTCTCTCTCCTATCTTTCTTATCATAACCTTAAAACCCCGTCCTATGTTTTTGTTTGGTTCACCTCCATATTTTCTCATTTTCTTGACATTTCTTTGTAAGTGGAAAAAATTAACTCTACCAAGTAGTAAGCACAGAGTTTTGTCTTTTCTTAATATCTTTTCATCTCACTTTTTATTTCCTATTCAATTTATATACAGGACATAGTCTGTTTCCAAAATTGTATTAATTGTGAATTCAAGAATCTATTCAGATGCTAGCTACAGATGTTAACCAAAGCAAATCTCTGCTGGAAAATAAAAGTGAGGAGAATTAGAACTACAGACTAGACAAGCATATAAAATATATCCCCCAAAAACTGCCTATAAAAAAGAGCTCATAGAAAACTTTTTAAAGAAGACATTTTCTATTACTTTTGTAAAGAAGACATTGTGAGAAATGGGTTTAGGATTATGTGTGGATCTGGCTTGTAGCCAACTGCCATCCTTGACAAAGCAATTAAGCTTTTGAGATTGTCCTCACTGTTGGCTAACAAAGGCCCAAAGTTCCATGGATACACTGCAACTTCCTAACTCTTTTCCATTATCCTAGTTGTATTCTTGAAAAATGAGAATAATAATTTATACAAATAAATAAGAACAGGAGCTATTATTCTCCAAGAACATTATCAAAAGAATCGAAAAGTATCAACACTGATATGACAAAATGCTTTATATAATGCTTAATAATGCTTTAAAATGGGTAATAATAAGATAACTACTACTTAAATCATCAGTTCTAAGATTTTTGCCTCATACCTGGAAAAGAAGGAAAATGAAAAATATGGTATATGATGGAAGGATTTTAGGTATATTGGCATATTAAAACAATATAAATAAGAGCTGCAGATCATACCAATCATTTTGGAAAACAACTTGGAATTATCCAAGAACAGTCACTGAACTTTTTACAGCCTTTTACTTACTTCCATTAGGAACATACCTTAGAAAGAAATAAATGGCAGAAATGTAAAGCCATAATTTCATGGTAACATGGTAAGTATGCATAAATTGGGAAATGGATGAATAAATTATATTACATTATTGTAATGGGATACTATTGTACCAGAGGAAATTATGAATATGAGGAATTCAGAAAACAGGAATATGACCTCATTCTGAATTTTTTAAGCACTAAGAATGACTACAAAAAGACAAAGAAAAACAACACTACCCTATTGACTGGTGTATTAATTTCTTCCTTGACTGAACCTTTTATAGAGGTAGTGAAAGCTTGGAAAATAACTATGACTAAAGATGTAGAAGAAGGGACTGGGGTGAGAAATAAGGAGGGTTTACACTCAATGTACGACATGATGGGCAAGGGGAGGACAAGGGGACTGTGAAAACTTGTGTTTTAAGTGAATAGGGAAAGAGACAAAATAAACATTAACACAGAGCCTCTCTACCTCTCATTATCCAGGTATGATTTTTCTTAAAAATCCACAAGTGATGTTTAATTGATATCAAATTGCTTACCTTTTCAAGGTGTGAAAAAGGGAGGAGGGAAGAAAAAAAATTGGAATTAATTTTTTAAATGAAATTTAAAAATTTTAAAGATGTAAAGGGGGGGCATAATAAAATAAATAAAAATAGATTTTTAAAAATCCATATATGACAGAGGTAGAATTAGGCCTGGGGAAGTTAATGAGGGGAGTGAAATAAAGGCATACACTGCTGTTTAACTCTAGGACTAGGACGATAATCTCTGGTAGGATGGACTGGAGTATGCATACTGTCAAGCAGGTGTCACCCTGGCTGTCCTGTGCAAGATCCAAAACCAAAGGAAATTTTAGGTGATCTACTTACAGCTTACAGGGCCTTTTAGGTTCTATATGTGGCCTGGGTTTTGTCTTACAGCTTTGCCCCCACTTTTATGCATGATAATTGATTAATCACAAACATTTAAAAATACTTAGGGCACTATGCATGGTGCAGTGAAGCAGTCTCTGTTTTCCAGGACCTTCCTTCCTAATGATCTCCAGACAAGAGGAGTTATTGTTCTGCTGTATTCTTTCACAGTTCTGCCATTGCTACTTCTGGAAATGATATTATAGTAAGATTATTGATAAACTAGTGTGGAATGGCCAAGAAAAGAGTGGCTTATGAGTCATTAAGAAGGAAAACAGTGGACATTCAGCATGAATTCATCAAAAATAAAGTATGAACTGCTGATTCCTTTTTTCTTTTTTGATGGTATTACTGGATTTAGAGATCAAGAGTAGGCCAAAGATATACTTCAAGGAATTCATGATTTTCTTGTAGATAAGATGCAGAGATGTGGTCTTGAAGAGAGCATGATTAGATAGTTTAGGAGTTGGCTGAATGACTGGATCTAAACACTGATGATTAATTTATCAATGTTAGTTTTGGGTGTGGTCTCTAGTGGGGGGAAGGTGCTTAAGCTTTCTTCCTGGTCCCCGGGTTTCATTATTTTTATCAATGACTTGGATGATGATATAAACTAAGTAAACCATACTGCCTCTATCTTGTGATTTAATTCTAAAGCTAGTCCTTTTCTATTCAATTATGGGTCTCATTCAATTTCTATCCTGTGAGAAAATTTTATTTAATTATGAAAATTGTAAGAAAACATTTTTGCATTGTTTGAACCTAACCTTGCATGTTGGGAAGCTAGTCTACCTCTATCTATTAGAGAAACTCAGGCTCTAGGCTATGCAGATCAGAAATACAGTCAGATCTGAAGACCAGATGTAAGAGTTTTCTCACTATTATACATCTCAAGCAATCCATATGTCTTATCTGAAAACTGGTCAATCAGTTGCTATTTTCTTAGTTCTTTGATTGAATATAGACTCTTGGGAAATAGACATTTCTTTGTCCAGTTTCACAGAATTGCATTTGCTCCCTTCTCCCCCCAACTCTCAAAACTCATTAGTCTTACTCCCAACTCAAAAACTCCCTACTCTTTTCTCCATTTAGAAATCAGATTACCTAATCTTGTATTCTGTTTTATATCCTGTTAATTGTTTGTTTTTAATGCATAAAAATTTGTCTCCTGCACTAGGGGTCCTATCAAGCCTTAATTTGTTATACAATTAATATGCATTGCTTAATGATAGGAGAGCTTGTCTCAGTTAACAATAATCAATACACTCCATTTTTTTAAACAAGTAAGAAAATATAATATATATATAATATAATATAATATAATTTTTAATCATATTGATTTCCATATGGGAAGCCTATGAAGGAAACTCCTAAGAAGAAATATTCCTTGAAACTCAAAATAAAAAACATATATAACTTGAGGGTTCATTTACTACAAGATTTCTTAAAACTCAGTTGCCTAAAGTCATAGTCACCCTCCTTAAATACTTTCATTCTTTGCTGTAAATTTAATTAATGACCTTTATCTTCAGGCTCATGGGATCACAGGATTTAGAGCTAGAAAGAACCTTAGAAATCATAAGCTTCAACTCTTACATTTCAAAGATGAGTCCTTAATTAACACAATAAATTGTATCTATCAAACAGAATTATTAAATCAAGAAAGATACATCAAATATTTCTCTGTCCTAAAATTTAGAAAGAAACGTATTTGTTGAGTAATTAATGCATCATGGGACACCATCACCAGAAATACCATTTAATTTTGGTTCATGCAAGATTGTTATTCAGAGGTTACACAAACAAAATTCTAAATTTGAATTGATTTTTAGTCCATAAGGTCGAAAGCAGATGTTCTACAGCAAGCTGGGGTCATTCTATTGCCAAAATATACTATAAAGAATAGTAATTTACCTCTTCATGGAAATAAATGAAGTTATTACATTTAATTTAATATTATAGCTACTAAATATTTAATTGAATTTTTTTTTGTCAAATAAACTTTACTACAAATAGTTTTTTCTTCCTAAATCATTTATTTAGATATAAAGAAGAGAAATTAGTCAAAGAAATGCCACCATTGCACATTTGTCCAGAAAGATGGGATATTTTCTTTTTCTGCTTACATAACAGGAAACCTATCATGAGCAACTCTACCGTTAGAGCAATAGCAAATTGCATAAATTGCTTTAATATTCCATGTTATACATGAAGATGCTACTGAGAGAGTCCTAAATAAGTATAAGGGAGAACCAGCATTTCTAAGATAAAGACTTAATTATTCAAATGAATGCACAAAACATACAGAGGATTCTCTATTGGCTCCAAGAAAAATCTCATAATTTTTAGCCAGTCAATTAAGGCTCTCTGTAATCTGGCTACTATCTGCTTTACCAAATCAGTCCAGGATGGGCTACTAGTTGTTTCCCCATGAGGTTTCCTCACTCTGGCTTGGACAGGGAAGGGGGGGCACCCAAAGGGTGATTTTATTAATGAACTTTTAGAAGCTTCTCAGTAGTGGAGATGTTTAACTATATGACTATGGAGGAGTCCAGAGCAAAGAGACTTTAGTAGTAGAAGCATACTTGGTAAAAGCAAGACTTTTTGGTTTGGGGTTAGTTTTTTAGAGGGAAAGTAGTCTCTGAAACAGTTCAGAGGCCTCCATGTTCCCTTCATGGAGGCTTTGACTAAAAGAATTGTCCAGGGAGGAGGTAAACAAAAATAAAGTCTTTTAAATTCCAGATTGGGAGATGAAGGGATGAGGAGTGGGCACCCTTTCCTCATTTTTTTCTTTCTGCTTTAAACTCCCAAACCTTGTGAAGCATCACCATCTGCTAGTTACTGCCTCCTTTCTCCTCCTCTTCCTCTTCTTATTCTTTTTCTTCATTTTCTTGTTTTTCTTCACATTCTTCTTCTTCTTCTTCTTTATATTTTTCTTCCTATTTTTCTTTTTCAACTACTTTTTCTTCTTCAAATATTTCTACTTTCTATTCATCTTTTTCTTCTTCAAATACTTTTTATTCTTTTTTCATATTCTTTTTCATGATCATCATTTTCCTCCTCCACCTCTTCTTCTTCTTCCTCCTTTTTCTTCTCCTCCTTCTCCTTCTTTTCCCTCTTCTTCTTCACATTCTAGGAAATTGCAAGTAAAAATACAAGGAGTTCCAAAGAAATGATCTTTGGAGCCAAGGAAGCAAGCCTGCAAATGGAATAGCAGCTCAATATCAGAGACTTCTGAAAGATTTAATATTCCAGGAACTCTTGAGCAAATGACATGCTTAAAAAGAAGCAACCTTTTTATGAGTTAAGGAGACATGAATATTTAGTAGATGTCCTACATTTTTACATTTGTGGGAACTTAATGAATTGCTATCTATACATTGTTTTTTAACAAAAATATTAGACTTTTATCCATTCAAGTTACTCAATTCTACTACATTTAATGTTACAAAATAAGCACATAAGTAATAGTAGTGAACAAAGTTCAATTGTCAACTTGTTAATTATAATAATGAGACTTTTACAGATTGGAAATAACCATATATATTTGTGTATATATATTTACACATGTACAATCTATATATTTATATATAAATATGTATATAAACATAGATACAGATATGTAGATATCGAGAGACAGAGAAAAAAAATCTCCAATTATCTTCTGTAACCCTTGACTCAAAGGTCATTTATATAAGAATCTAACTTATTGCTCTTTATCAAAGGCAAAGCTTTTGAGAACTTGAGAAAAGATCCTGTCTTCTGCAGCTTGCTTCCAGATCCATATCTCTTCTAGCCCTGAAGGGAGAGTTCTCGGAGGAAGCTGACAAAAAGAAGAGATGGCCCCTTGACGGTGTGTCCCTGTCCTCATCTTCCTACTTCAGAAACTTTTGGGAATTCCCCCTTGAGTGAGAACTAAGATTCTTTCAGTTCAGCTGAGCTATTTCATTCCAAAAGAGCAAGCTCATTCATTCTGTTTTGACTGTTATGTTCCCCTAATAATGTGTGTGTGTGTGTGTGTGTGTGTGTGGGTGTGTGTGTGTGTAGGTCTATGTATAGATATGTTAGTATAGATGCCTCTGATTTCTCTTTTGCTGTTAACTTAGATAAATAGGTTTATTCATGCTTTGTTCATCATGGAATTGGTATTTTATGGAAAGAGAGTCAAGCCTTGAATATATAGCTTAGGAACCACTTTGGCTCTTAAGGGATAGTAATCAGGAGTGCACTTGAATTTAAAACAATTTCCATATGAACAATATTTAAGGTTAGTGACATAGCCTCTAATTCTAAGAGAATAGAGTGGTAGCCTCTGGCCCCAACCTCCTGTCTCCCCTCTTGGCAACTTTGAAAAAATTGGAGGCAGGAGACTAGAGATATTTTCTCTTGTATAAACCACCTTTGGACTCCGAGCTCCTTTAAGGGTAGGAACGGTCTTTTGCCTTTCTTTGAATCCCCAGCCTTGATAGAAGAAGCTGGTGGCACAGTGGATGGAGCATTGGGCCTGGAGCCATGGAGACCTGAATTTAAATGTGGCCTGAGACACTAGCTGTGTAGTACCCAACATACCCACACAGTCTTACATATCGATTTCTATATGTCTATAGATAGATCACAATCTTTCTATTTGTCATTTCTGCTCCATAACTCTTAGTCACTGAAAACCAAGCTTCTACTGTAAATGTCTTGACTTTTCACCTTTTGAGTCTTTCAGATTTCTCTTTTCTTCTGGCAGCAATCGCATTCAACAACTTGATACACCTGATATTTAAGTTGTATTCTGTCTCTAATAATCTGCATTAAATTATATGATAAAAGCATCATTAGGAGCTTATTCACTTACTGAATTTACAAGTTGAGATGAAGTGGTATCTGGGGTTAATTTGGAAATAATATAGATTATAATTTAGAAATAATTTTCACAGGATAATCAAACAACAAGCATCAATAAAGCACCTTCTATAAATTAAGTCTTGTTTTAAGTGCAAGGATACAAATAATGTGAGACAGTCCCCATCTTCAAGGAGTTTATATTTTGTTAAGTAATTGTCATAATTTTACAAAGAAAAAAACAAGTACCAATGTTTTGTTTATTTTTGAAGAAAAATAATAATTGCAATTCTTAAAGCTTTAATGCTTTATATTAAAAAAACAATTCTATAGATTAACAAAATATCCCAGGAACCAAGAAATACTACAACTTTCTAATAACATACACATATAAAAACTTGAGCTTTTAAATTTTTATAATAAAGACCATGACCTTTTATTTGAAAGTATAAAAATGCATAGCTACCATTTCCTTGATTTACTATAGAACTAGAGACTTTTATTTCTTTCTAATTCTAGAACATCTAATACAATCCTCTACAAACCATATGTGTACAATAAATGCTGTCTGAATGAAGGAGTAAAGTAGCCAGTTTGTAACCTATGAAAAGTCTTTTTTCTTTAGAGAGAAAAAGTTTTCATTGTGTTTTTTCCTCATATTCTAGTTCACTCAGGCAAATGTTTTAAAATATTTAAAATCAATCAAGTTTTCAGCTGTCTTCTATCCTATAGCAAATAGCCAAATCAGCCATTTTTATCCCAAATTTTTATGAAAAGATATTAGAACATTAAGATGATATAAGAAAGGAAGGGACTGAAGTCTCTATTAACTATTCATTAATAATGCTACTATAGGTGTGAATTCTACTTTTAATTTCTTTAATTTGTACTTAAATTTCTAATTTGATTTCTATTTAATTTCTAATCAATCAAGTTTTCAGCTCTGTCTTCTATCCTATAGCAAATAGCCAAATCAGCCATTTTTATCCCAAATTTTTATGAAAAGATACTAGAACATTAAGATGATATAAGAAAGGAAGGGACTGAAGTCTCTATTAACTATTCATTAATAATGCTACTATAGGTGTGAATTCTACTTTTAATTTAATTTCTATTTAATTTAATTTAATCTAAAAAAATTCTTTTTTTTTAAATACTTTTGGTATTTTTTGACAATACTTATTTCATAGAAAGTATTTTATTGATCAGTATGAAAGGTTAAGCTTATCCATTTTTCAAACCTGGGCAATTCCATTCCTATTCAGGCAGCCTGATGAGCTCCCAAGAACTCACTATATTTGTGCCAGACCTCCTGTGGACATCTAAGCAGCTTAAGTTCTTCAGCAGGTCAGAAATGCCTCAACTCAAGAGACTCATCAGCCTCCACTTTCCCAGCAGCAGGCCAACCTCAATGTACTACCACACTCTAATTAATCAATTCTTAACATGTTGGAGAGTGTGTGTGTGTGTGGGGGGGGGGGGGGGGGGGGGGGGGGGGGGGGGGGGGAAGGAGAACCTAGTAATACTAATAAAATATGCAGAAGATAACTAGTGATTTCCTAATCTACTACAATTAAGGATTAGTTTCAAAGAAAGCTTCAATTTAAAATGAAACAAAAATTTTAGAAAATGATTAAAAAGACATTAGATTTAATAGTTTATTCAATCTCCTAATTTGCTTTTAAGATCATATAAAACATACTAGAAAAATATGATATTAGTATTAGGAAGGAATATACACATATAAAAAACTGATTTCAAAGGTTTTAGGTTGGGGAAAAAATGAGTTTATTTCTATCGTCTAGGTGGTTGCCTTTTTTCCTTGTGAAAGAAAATATGTTCTACTATGTCTATATATGTATGCCTATCTTTAGAATATAAACACAATTGAGATAGATATCACTTAAAAGTAATTCGATTTCAACTTTTATTATGTCCCCATCTTCACCCTAATATTCCAGTTCTCTACTTCCTATTTAATGGTAAGCTCCAAAAGCTATAAAGCTTTCAAAACAATCAACTGTACTTCTTAATAGCTCCTATTAGCCCCTGACATGTAATTATATCCTAATTCATTAGGAAGCAAAATGCCATGTTTTTGAAGAGGTTTACAACCTTGTAAACCTTTCAAAACTCTTATAAAAACTTGACATCTTTTTAAATAGTCATGGGTATATATCTATTTATACTGAAGGAAGACTGGAAGGTAGAAGGGACGAAGTGATTCGTTACTGCTCCTATCTTCTTTCCAATAATTTGTATTTATTATTGGTTCTGTCTTCTAATTCTATTGGTGGCTTTTAACTGGAAACAGGCTACTTAAGGCAAGAAAAACTTCATATAGGAAATGTTGTTTGTTTGAACAGATAATTTGAATAGATGCCAGTAAATGGTGCTTCAAAATATATGATATATTTTTATTTCACTATAATTGTATCCTAAGGAAATACTACATAGAGGCCATAATTTCTTAAATCTTATGACCAGATAACTAAACAACATAAACGAATGGCAAATTACTTGATTTTTTAAGGTATGATCAGTAGCAGATAAGAAATTGGATAGTCACTGAAAAATTAATTATGATTGAGATATTTAATTGGGGAATTATACTGTGGGGTAAGGCTTCAGATGCATCCAGATGGCAAAAAAATTGACTGGGAATCTCTAAAATACAGATAGTAATACAGGAGAAACACAAGCTTAATGCATTTAATATAATATCACAGAATAATATATTATTCTATTCTATAGAATATTATATATGACATTCAATATTGTAAAAATAATGAAATGTTAATTTGAGAAAGCTGTCATTTAATTGCTATTTCAATATTTTATTATATAAGTAAATGAAACATGAATATTCATGTATACACACACACACATATATACACTCCTTGCCTCAAATCTCATCCCACTCTAATCCATCCTCAACTCAGCTATCAAATTAATCTTCCTAAAATGAAAACCTGACCATGTCTTCCTTCTATTAAATAAACTTCAATTACTCCCTATTGTCTCCAGATCAAATACATAATAAATCTTCTTCTAGTGGAACATGAGCTGCTTGAGGGCAAAACCTGATTTTTCTCTTTTTATCCCCATATCCAAACACAGGAATGATATTTAAATGTTCATTGAATAAATGAATGAATGAATGAATGCTGTAACTTTTACCCAAAGCCTGTTTCACACTTTGCTACCACCATTCCATTAAGAACAAAGTTGCATCCAGAAGAAGGCATCTTCTGCTTCCTTCTTTTCTTTTCCCCTTAACTTTCTTCTCTTTAAAGTTTTGGGCATTCATCCCAACTCAGCTTGAAAAATCCTTGAAACTGAATGTACATAACTAATTAAATTGCAGTGGTCTGGTAAATGATCAGTAAAAGGGACACCATATCTCCAGTTTAGTTTAAGAAAGAAAAAAAAAAGGAATAAAGTTACAAGGACTAATGGGGGACTATAGTTTTAAAGCTGGGAAAGACAAAGAATTTTGTTGTTAGCCTATGAAGAACAAATTAACTTACTGACTTTATCTTGTATGTTGCTCAATTTGCAGATCAACAATAACTGCTTATTAAGTACCCACTAGGTACCTGGGCCCTGGGGATACAAATCTAATTGTACCTGCCCACAAGGAACTCAGATTCTATTAGTGTGGTACAACACATCAGTGCAATGGTAACCAGGCAAATGATATGGCTCAACAAGAGGAGGACACAATGGCTTCCATCTTGGTAACAGAAAGATGGCAACATGCTCAAGCAAAGGACTAGGTCCCAGTGACTAGGTAGACTTGCATACTGGTGGATATGTTTCTGAGTGTTTGAGACCAGTTAGTCAGGGTGGAGACAAGAAGCAGCCTCAGTTAAAGTGATTAAAAAAAAAAAAGATTCTAGCTTTAAGCGTGAGAGGGCTACTTGTTAAAGGTGGCTTGCTTGGGAATGGTAGTTAAGCATCATTTACTTACTTTTAGCAAAGAGAATTAGACACAACTTACATGTTTTAACTTGGACCGAGTAGAATAAATAAAATAATTCTATAAAAAACATTACAATAGACATTATATGAGTTGATAGGAAAGATTTTAAATTGTTTCTACATGTGTAACAACCAAAGTCCAGACAACTTTCAATAAAATTGGCACCACTTAGCATTACAGAAAAGTCAGTTGTGAATATTATTTTTTGTCAATTGTTCTGGAAGAGGACCATGCCATCAGATTGGTGACAAGCAGAGGAATTGGATTTAAGGGAGGGAGGGCTGGGCAAGGTCACCTGCCTCACCTTCTCCTCCAGAGCCATAGGGGTCCAGTGGCCAGATACAGATTAGGACGATGGCGATGACCCCAGATGAAATGGGAGACGCTCGGCCTTTTTAAGCTAAGATCTTCAACATGTTCAGTTTGACTTAGACAACTCCCATTCAGTGATTAAGGCTAAGTTGCAATTGAGACAAGAATCTCCTTTTTATCTTAGTCCAAAATATCTAAATAAATAAATGAATGAATTAATCTGGGAAGGGAAGACCCTCAGGGTTTGACTGATAGACAGATAGATAGATAAACAGATAGATATAGATAGATATTGGTATATTGGTATATATGTGTTGATATATATATAAATGATATAACTGAAGAAGTACAGAAAGACTTACTTTCCTAAATGAATACCCAATTCCTACCAACATAATGATCCCTTTGAAAAGTGTTTCGAAGTCACTATTGATCTCTTTCCTGATAGCATATTAAAATTATCCACCAAAAATACATTAGCACAGATGACATGATCATCTCTTAGGCAGAATGCAAGTCCCTGAGGGACTGGGTCAGCAATCAGATACAATTTTTGGAAATGAAAAACTTCAGTATATCCCTACAAACAATAGCAACAACAATGACTGCCACAGATGCCTAAGGGAGCTAAGGAATCACAAAGTTACATATACAAATCACATACTTCATAGTTTTACAAAGAGAGGGCTAAAATATTCATTTAAAGTGGTACCATCAACAAAAATCAGAAGATCACTGTGATAGTACTGTCATTCAATTTAATTCAAGATCTTAGTGATTCTCCTCCATGCCAAACATGTTACAATTGCTCTATCCTCAGAGACCCTGGACTAGAGGAGTTAAGGTAAATAGTTTTGGAATTCTCCATCAAATCTCTGTCGTCTTGATTAGTGCGAGCACCTGAGACCTAAACTCTCCCATGTACCTTGCCATGTTTCATTATCCTTCTGCTGTACTGTTGCACTCATTTCTTCTCCCTTCTATCCTAGAAACTAATAAAAAAAAAAAAAAAAACCACTCCCATCTTTAGTTTTTGGAGGCTATCAACCAACTACCCTATGGCTCCACTCACCATACCTGTAGGTTCTAAGAAGATCCTTCCCTAGTCATCATTCCCCTATATAGGTTTTCTCTTTTATTAGAATGCAAGTTCATGAGGGCAGAGACTTTCACTCTTTAGTACTTTTATCCAAGAATTTATTAGCACATTGTCAGGCGTGTATTTACTTATTAAATGTCTTTTTATTCATTCAACAAACTAGGGATTAAAAGAAAATAAAAATAAAAACATATGAAAATTCTTTACCTTCAACATGCTAACAGGAGTAACATATAAATGAATATAAATGAAAATACTCATAAGTCATCTTTGATTCAAAACCATTTATGCCTGATTCCTTCAACTAAATCTGGTATGTTATGGCTTTTAAACTTCACATATAGTCATCTTCCTTTGGACCAATTCCAATTTGTCAATGATTTACCCAGGATGCAGTATCTAGAACTGAAAACAATACTTTAGATATGGCTTTATCAAGGAAGGGATCAGTAGAAATATCACCTCCTCACTGTGAATACAACTAATATACTTCTAAGGTTATCCTTGTAAGACTGGAAAGTTTTCTGTTCTCATCTCCTCAATTTCTCCTCAAGAAATATCACTGCCCAAATCAGGCAATTCAGATATATTCTGGAAATCTCTTTGGAAATTTCAGCCTGACGTAATATACCCCCCAAATGTTCCCAATTCCTAAGGCTACCCTATTAGGCATGATGGTTTCCCCTTATAACAATTAGATTAAGCAGGCTTCTTTGTTGCTTTTATATCTACCAGGTTCACTCTAATTCTGACACAAACACCTAAGGTTTTGTTTTGTTCCAAAGCTGTCTTCTATTTTCAAGTGAAGATTCATGAGAAAAATTATATAATCACTTATAATCTAAATCAGTATAATTTAGAAGGCAATTTTAAAATATGTATAATTTGAGATTAAAGTCTTCAATTTTCAAAAATTCTATTTGAGTTTAACATATCTAACTGTGATATCCTTTGGCAATATTCTAACAAGCCAAAAATCATTTTATTAACATTCTACTTGTAACAGTAATATAATCTATAACAGCAATCACACTATACAGTTGACCTTGCTCTTTGCTGAATGTTCTTAAGCCATTTTACTACTGACATAGTCAATCATCTAACAGTAATGACATTTAGTACCATTATTGATGATTAAAGTCCCTAATTCTAAGGCAGTTTTCATTGAATGAGTACAATGGGCCCTCAATTTTTTTTTTCTTAAGCATTTTCTTATTTAGTTACTGCATTTATTATCTGGGTTTTAATACTGCTTTAGAATTTGGTGCATTATATTTTATTTAGATGAGCAAAACCTTCATTATTTAAATTAGGCATTAAAAGAAATTTTAAAATATAACATTCCCTGCCTTCAATATTCTAATAGGAGTAACATATAAATAAATAGGTACATACTACAAGATATCTATAAATCATATTTTTCTAAGCTATTTATGCCCAGTTCCTTCAACTAAGAAACTTCAACTCAAAAATACAAACTTCATATCCTAAGTGACCTTAACAGATGTGATAGGATAATTATTCCTCTAAACTACCAAATGAAAAGCATTCTTTTACTTTTTTATCACTCAACTTTTATAGTAGTCAAAGTTTTGGTTAATAATTTCAAGCTCTGAAAGGATCTATTTTCAAAGTATTCACAATTTGTTGTCCATATTAATATAGAAAAGCCTTGAGAAAAAAAGGATTTTCAGAGTCTCCAATTCACCTTTCCTTTTATACTTACTGTATATCAATAAAATCATAAACAGCTATTATTAAATTAAAATTTATAAAATTATTACACCTCTCTTTTAAAGAACATATCTAATTAATTGTGTCTGTATCCTCAGAACTGAAAGAAATTAAAGGTTGGCAGGCTCAAAAAATGGATTAATTATACAAAACAACAATATGACATATGTCTTTTATAAACAACGTAGGTCCATAAAAATTGCATTCTGTAACTTATATGAAATAAGACAATACTACTAAATAGACAAAAGGGGAAAATAGCCTAAAACCTGCAATAATCAATGCAGAATCAAATACTATAGACTTAAGAAACTAAGTTGTGTTATTTTCTCTTTTATATTTGTACAATTTACTCCCTTAAGCTATACCAAGATAAGGTCAAAATGAGTATGTGAATTAGACATAAAAGAGTGGTGCTATAAGTAAATTAAGGCATAATAGAATAGTTTAACTGGGACAAGGGAAGAATTGATTACCAAACAAAAGACAGAAAGCATTAAGGGTCATAAAATAGATATCTAAATGTTTTGTATAAACAAAACTAATTGCAAGTAAGATTAGAAGATAAGCAAAAAATTCAAGGACATTTTTTTACTGTATCTATCAAATATATAGGGAAATGAGTCAAATTTATTAGAACACAAGTCATTCCCCAAATGATAAACAATCAAAGCATATTGTTACAGGAGCAGCCTGCTAGTGGCTGCTGAATATTATGGGAGCCACTTGCCAATGGCTGCTGAAGATCCAAATCAGACCAGCAGAATGGATCTCTTAATGTGAGAGGATACAAAGAGACTGAGAGGCAATTGCTGTTCTCTAACTTCTCCACTGAGAGGCAGTTGTGTTGTCTGACTTCTCTCCTCTTCCCTCTACCTCCAATTTATTTCATTCCCAATCCACAAACAACATCTGTGTCAGTAAAGGCTGATTTGCAATTCCTTCAGAGTTGTTATGATTCACAGCCATGGGAGCTTTTGGAGAACTGACCTGCCCCTTCACACTTAGGCATGTTCCTTAACAGCATATGAACAGGTAATTTTCAAATGAAGATATCAAAGCTATCTATAGTCAAATGAAAAAATATGTTTATTCACTATTGATTAAAGAAATGAAAATTTAAACAACTCAGATACCATCTCATAACTATCAATTTGATTACTATGACAGAAAAGAAAAATGACAAATGTTGGAGGGGATGTGGAAAAAGAGGGATAACTGTTGATGGAGTTGTAACCACTCTAGAGAGCAATTTGGAACTATGCTTAAAGATCTATAAAATACTGCATACTTTTTAATCCAACAATACCGAGACTATGTCTGTATCTCAAAGAGATTTTAATATTTTTTTAAAAGGGAAAGGACCTATTTCTATAAAAATATTTATAGCAGTTTTTTTGTGGTGGTAAAGAATTAGAAATTGAGGATATGGCTGAACAAGTTGTGGTATATGATGGTGATGGAATGCTATTTGGGCAATAAGAAATGATAAGCAGCATGCTTTCAGAAAAACCTGAAAAGACTTACATGAACTGATCCATTATAAAATGGGCATAACTAAGTTTGCATATGGTAATAGCAATTTTATACAGTGATCAACTGTGAATGACATGTTCCCAAATTTGGGAAGTACTATATGAATTGATGCTAAGTGAAGTGAGCAGAACCAGGAGAACACTAATACATCAATATTATGGCTGATACTGTAAAAGACTTAGCTACTCTGATCAAGAAATGGTCTAAGACAATTACAAAAGTTCCACGATGAAAAGTGCTACCTACCTCCAGAGTGAGAACTGAAGTACTGTGAGTACAGATTAAACATATCTGTTTCACTTTCTTTATTTGGTGAGGGGGGGGGGGGTGGAACAGGGGAGGATGGGATAGGGGAAGGAGAGATTGTGCATGTATTTTCTTTTCCAAGATGGCTAAGATAGAAATATATTTTTCATGACTTCACACATATACTAGATATCATTGCTTGCTTACTCAAGAGCTAGGGGAGGGAGAAATCAGAGAAAAAGAATTTGGAACACACAAAAAAAGTTTTTAAGTGAATATTGATTGATCCTTAAATCAGAAAGTTTTTGTTGTTCAGTCATTTTTCAACATTGAACTTTTCATTACTCCGTTTGGGGTTTTCTTGGCAAAGACACTGGAGAGGTTTGCCATTTCCTTCTCCAGCTCATTTTACAGATGAGGAAACTAGAGCAAACAGGGTTAAGTGACTTGCTCAGAATCACACAGCTAATAAATATCTGAGGTTGGATTTGAATTCAGGAAGACAAGTCTCCTGGCTCCAAGTCCAATGTTCACTCTGTGCACTATGGTGTCCTTTAGCTGTCCTCAAGTCAGAAAGAAGTGAATTTAAATCTGTTTTCAGATAATTAGTTCCTATGTTACTCTATACAATTCAAACTCAACAATCAACAAATGGACTCCATTTTCAGAAAATAAAATGGAACCAAATTAAATTATTAACAACAGATGAATTAGAGATTGATTTTTTAATTAAAAATTTTTCTAAAAAATATTCTATAGAACATTTAAATATATTTGCAGAACATTACCATGTTCACAAATTAACTAGGTGTTAAGAGTTTGTCAACTGAATATAAAGCAAAAATGATTATAATATAATCTAAAATTATACTGTATTGTAATAGTAAAAACTATTTTTAATAAAAATGATTTATATGCAAAGTTTTAGGAACATGCATTACACAAATGAAATTATATATATATATGTTAAAGAATGATTTATTTATATATTAAATTATAATGAATATATTTACATATCATATATCAAAGAACATGTTTTATGCAAATGATATTTGATTGATAGATAGATATTAGAAAAAAAATATATCTGCATCTGTTTCCAGGCACAGAAGGTTCAAGTTTACTCAATGAACTCTCTAATCATAAAAAAGGTTCAGTTGAATTGGAACCATAACATTATTTTAATATAAATTTGTTTTTTGTTTTTTTAATGCAATATCCCTTCATTGCTTTGGGCTTGTGATTGCAGCTCCATTAATGACCTCATCTCCTTCTGTTTTCAGCACACTGAACTACCATTGTGCTAATGGGAAAGCTCTATTTATTGCACTTTTGTGGTTTTTGTGCTGACTAAGGTGATTATGAGAGACAGAAAATGTCAGTGAGTTAAAACAATGATAAGTAAAGATGAAACAGAAAAAGGCAGGCTATGCCATAATTAGCATTTCACCCTCTCTCATTTGGCAAAATGCAGGAGATTCACATAACATATTTAATTTCAGAATATCACAACAATAATCTAAAGATTTTTCATTAATGGCTTACTTAATTTTAATTTGCTTCATCAAGCTTTCAGGCAAATTATACTCAGAATGAATTTTGGCCCAGACCATAAATATGTACTATACATTCTTTATCAGGTTATAACTCAATGAATTAAGAAATAATTCTTGCTTTGAAGGAAAAAGTTCTAAGGTCAAAACCAATTAACAATTTAGGAGCTCTTTTTGTGATAACAAAGAACTGGAAACAAAATGAGTTCTCATTTCTTGTGGAACAGCAAAGAATGGTGGCATATGAATATAATAGATTATTACAGTGGCATAAGAAACAACAAATATGAATAATAATAATGAAAATAGCTGTGATATACAGTGAAGTAAATAAAATCAAGGCAACAACACGCACACTAGTGGCACCATAAATTAAAAGAATAAAATAATACTGAATATAGGGCAATTATAATGACTGATATTCATTAGGGAGATGGGGAACATGGATGTAGAATATTGTATACCTTGTCAAACATTGCCATTTTGTTAAATGATTTTGATTAGACAGTTTTTCCTCTTTTATAAGGAAAGACTCATTGGTTTGATGAGGGGAGGAAATAATGGATAAATAATTAGAATAAATAATAATAAATAAATAACTTAGAAATAACTAAAGGGAAGGGAAAAGATGTCACTAAATGGAAAACATATATATTACTAATATATGTTTTAAATTTAATTGGCTCCTGGTGAGGAACTTTTTTTTTCAGTGGCACCTGATTTTCAATTTTTCATTTTATTAGCTAAAGATATCCATCCCCTCAGGGCCAAATGGTCAAGATATCTAAGAGGGATTGAAACCCAATTTCTCCTAAACCTAAGGCTGGGTCTCCTCCCACCCCCACTGCTGAGATCCTCTAGAGGCCTCTTTGGGGAGAGCCCAAGCAAACCAAGCTTTGGTCCTCACTGGGATTCACTTCTGATTTTTGGGCTTCAGCGTCACATTCCCTTCTTTGTCAGCTCCCTTTCCGTGCCTTGAGAGCAAAGCATCTATTTGCTTGAATTTCTATACTTAGGGCTTAGCATAGAACTTGTCGCATAGTAAACATTTCATAAATGCTTATAATCTTACGTATAAATATCACATTATATGTTGTTACACATATGAATGCTACATTATTTGTTGTTACTTATACATACATATATATTACATTGCATATACACACATCATACAAGAAGAGAAGGTAAGCATTTATTAAGCATAAATTCATGCTAATAAAACTTATTACCTTGTGCGTTTATGGGTATGTGGATATATGCAGGGGTATGTGTGTGTTTGTATGTGTATGTACACACAGCGTTTATTTTCACATATGGTCACCATGTTGATTATTTTTCTTCACAGTTTGTATTTGTTATAAGGAAATGTTCAATTCCTGTGATGGACAGAGTGAGGAGAAAGACTGAAATAGCAACACGTGACTGTTTAAAAGGTATCAGCACACCTTTCTCCTCCAAAAGCTAATCTTTTCTTGTAAGCTCCTGGGCCAAAGTTCTACAAGTGAATCCACCACATATATAAAACCCTGTTTCCAGCCACCTTTATTTCAGACTTGTGTGTTCTCCGGCCAAGCCACTTTCTAACTATTTCAGCATTAGAACGAACTAGTAGACCACAGGAGATGCAAGAATGTTCTGGTAAAGTAGCCACAAATTCCCAGGGTGTCCCTATGTCCTCCCGGCAGACTTGCTCACAACACTGACCACAGAACCACTAGCCGCCTTCTCATTGCCTGGCTCACCAGCTGATGCTTCCACCCTTGGCCAGCCTAATGGGCCTGTCACTCCCCACTGCTAGGTATCCCGCCATGGTCACCTTTCTGCTGACCCTCCCACAACTGCCTCCTGTCCAGTCACCCAGCCACCACGCTCCCACAAACCACGATCATATCAATATTATCACTGGTCCAGAATGGGGCGGGCCAATCCATTCTGTCAGAACTTTACTTTTCTGTCCTTGTGTTGCGTGGTTGTTCTGAATCAGTCCAGCTCTTCCTGACTCCATGGACCATAGGCCTCTGGGCCTTCCATCATTACTCTCCAATCTTTCCTTCCCCTTTGGGGTAAAACATTCTTCTAGTCTCCATCAATCACTCACTCAATCAGCATTCATTAAGTGCTGATTATGTGCCCACAATGAAAAAAGAAGCAACAGACAATCCCCGCCCTGCAGGAGTGTACAATCTGAGGTGGGGAAGAGGAGAGGGGAGGCCCAGGAATTAACAAGGGCTAATCCAGGCTTCCATTTTTAATTAGGACCTAAAGGAAGCCTGAGAACTCAGCAGTTCCAGTGGAGGAGGGAGAGCACTCCAGAGCAGGGATGACTGGAGACTCAGGATGAGAACCAGCACTAGGAGGCCTATGTCACTGCTCTGAAGGGTCTGTATTGGACTTCATAGCAGAATTCATAATCATAATCTTTATATTATCATTAATTAACATTATAAAAAAGGCATAGGAATTGAAAAAGTTTAAATATATGACTAAAGGAATTCAATGGTTGGATTTACTAATTTTAAAGTAGATGATCAACTTTTTTCTTTATAATGCAAAATAAATATCCTACTTTTTCACTAATTGATTTAATTTAATTGTTTTGTTTTCATGAAAATGCATGAATATCAAAATAGAGAACAATGTCATAATCTAAGCCAAAGCCATATTTCCAAAATAAAGAAAAAAATATTTTTAGCTTGGTTAATTTGGATAATTGTCTCATTTCTTTATTTTCTTTTTCTATACAGGTTAAAAACTTCATTTAGGAAACCACTGAAGAAAAAGAGTAAGTACATCTAATGTATCCATTTCTACAATTAACAAGTATACACATGCAGTGCAAAAAAGACTTTCATTTAATATACTGTTTACAAGTAGATACGTAGATACCAAACAAGTCCCAAAATTGAATATTTTCTTCCTAAGAACCCTCTACATCGGAGAGGATCTCAAGCTTGTTTGCACAAATTCCTGCTAATATTATAGACCCTCAGAGCTTATTCTTTGTGTTTTCCTTTGATACTATTATATAGTAACCCAAATTTAGTGTCTGATGATACAAGAAAGCACTTTATCATCAAAAATATAGGGTTCTCTGCTGAAATATATATATGGCAATAACAATAGTAAAAAAATCTCAGTCCAGCTGCTTCTTTCCTGTGGATTAAGAGTCAAGCAGGACAAGATGTTGACAATAGGTACATCTGTAGAGTGAAATGTATCAACAAAGATTTCATGAATATTTCCCTTTTTAAATAACTGCTGTAGTTTTGAAGACTTAGTCCTTAAGTGAAAGCATAGTATCTTAAATAACAAAAAAGGAAGAATCATCTGTCAAATTATAAAGTCATTTTTGTATTCAGGGTTTTAAAATTCTCAAGTGATCGACACACATTTTATTTTCTGAAATATTGTTTTATCTTCTTTTAGAGGAGATATTCCTTCGAACATAAGGAAAAAAGAATCAGCCTTTATATGTTCAAATTCAAGAAACACTCCAGGTATCTTTGAAAATGGGCATATATTAAGGAATTCTGAAAAATCTGAAAATTTTAATACTTTCTAAAGATTTACAAAATGTTTATTCATGATATAATTAGGTTTTAGATGGTTAATATTGCCTTCTATATATTCCATTACTTATTGACTTTAAATTTTAACTTAAAAAATTAAAAGTTGTAAAAGTTATAACTAAATCCCACATTTGTGGGAGCTCCAGGATGAAATACAATTATACAATCAAATACCTAATATAAATTCTAAATAACCTTAAAGTCTTCATATGGATTATTGTGACTACTGGAAAATTTGACAATAGCATTGTTATGCCTTGAATAAAATTATTATGGCCACCCTTCCCCTTCTTCCTTGCCATTCAATTGGGAGAATTGAGTCAGGAAAAACCTTGAAGCTCTGACCACTTTACATACATTGTGTCCTAAACTCCAGATGCATTATCTCACATAATTTCCCTTCCCTTTGAATATTGCCCTTTGCCTCACTGTCACCTACTCTTGACCTTCTTATCTTAACCCCTATCTTGTCAGGATTAAGTTATGATCCTTTCTTGGAATTATGGCTTGTCCCCCTACCTAATGTCCTCCTCGCCCCATCTGCCTTTGTTTCCCCTGTAAAATTGTATACTTAGGCTATGTATTCTGCTTGCAAACCCTAGTTAGCTAAAACCCTATATAAATTCCCTGCCTCAGCTCCTCAGGATCGGAATGATTTGAGCATGAGTTCCATCTGGTTGACTAGCCTCAACTCTCCACATTAAAAGATTAAAAACCCAATCTCTGTCTTGCCTCAGAGTTCTAGTATTACAGTATGTGTAAGTACTATTTTGCAAAAGTAGTTACCAAGTAATATAAATTTAAATATGTTTTCTTATCAGTAACAAAATGGGTTTAATGAATATAAAACCAATTAATGGCTTCTTAATAAAGGGTTCTACAATTCATTAGTATAAGACGCTTACTAAAATATTTCATTATTATTTAAATTTGTTATAAACTATTCTTATAATAGCACACAGTACTCTGCATATCTGTTGTGGTTTTTAGACTTGTCCTACTCTCTGTGATTCCTTTTGGGATATTTTTGGCTAAAATACTAGAGTGGCTTGCCATTTCTTTCTGCAGTTAATTTTAACCATGAGAAAACTAAGACAAGCAAGGTTAATGACTTATCCACGGTCACAAGGATAGTAAGTATCTGAGGTCAGATTAGAGTTCAGGAAGAGGAGCCTTTCTGACTCCAAACCAGGCACTCTATTTACTTTACCAGCCAGCTACCCTGCTGAGTACTACATAAACCCATAATTTAAGACTAGGTCTAATATAATATCAATGTACACAATAGTATTAGTCCTGTTCCCCAACACCAATATTATAAATAACTTCCACTATACTATATTGTACAGGAAATACTTTCATACAAAATTCATATTTTCCTGTGTCCATATATTTTTCTCTTCCAAACAACACAACCCTTTACTTGTTTTAAATTGATGATATTAATTAGATAAGATGGAGGAAATTGTCAAGTAAAGAGAAAACCATCATAAATTTTGATGGTGTGAATGTCTAACAGAAAATATCCTGAGGGTTTAGAATAATAAATTCACTTTACCTTATGAAGAATGGGATATTCCCTCTATCAATGAAATGATAAGGGGGGAAAAAAGCACCCTATCAATTAGCAGTACTGTCAGAAGAGTGTCTGAAAATCATTTTAAAACAGGACACAAAAATATATACATCTCAATATACTTAAGAAATTACAAAGATCATATAAAATCCTTTTCTTCAAAAGAAAAGTGATTTGCTAGTTACTGGTTCTAAAAAGAAAAAGTATTTGGAAACAGATCTTCCTGGCTCCAACTCGCAATTTTCTTGAACTGGACAAGCAATATCGTGGCCTAGGGCATACAGCAAGACCATTCAGCAATCAACTCTGTAATTCACAATGCAAAAATGATACAAGTAAATTAAGAAAAATTCAATTGAGCAAGAGGAAAAATTAGATACCATAGTGGTTTCTACAGTGCTGGAAGAATACATCATTAAATTTTTGCATGCTCTGAATTGGGATGTCCTGAATACTGTTCCAGTCACCATTCTGTAATTACAGCTCTATTTGAAGTAGTACTTCCTAGAGCTACAGTTTTCATAAGAAATGTTTGCCAGCAAAGCAAAAGAACAGTTAAAATAAAGAGACTAGGGAGTAAAAGACACTAGATGTAATAAACTGCAAACAAAGGAAATTACATTAGGACCAGAAAAGTAAAAAATAATAATTCAAAAAAAATTTAAGAACATGAATAGAGTAGTAACTTTTGTCTTCTGTATGCAGTTCACATTATTGCATGGCCAACCTAAATTCAATTTAATGAGTATTTGGCTGGGAATCTCCTATGTGTCCAGTATATTTCAAGATTAAAAAAAATAAAAGTCCGTGCTTGTATTTTGCTGTTATTTGAATTATGTGACTGCTAGGTTCATCCACTAGATTGGTAAAGTATAAAAGTTAAAACCTAAATTTGAAAAGGTAATTCATTACATAGTGCTTCTTCCTCAGTCAGATATACAGATTTCCCTAAGATAATTCTTAGACATGGTAGATACTTAATGACTGTCAGAACAAAGATGAGAATGGGAGATAAACAACTTGCCTATCTAAATAAATGTGGTCCAGGTGCATCTTCTAGTGTTGTACCACAAAAATGAATTGAAACTTAAATGCTGTTCAATATGGGAATAATAGCTGTAACTATCTCTCTGAAATCCAAGTTTACATCTTGCTTACATGTTATTTCCCGTGGCACTTTTCCAAATCCATGGTTCTATTAAATAAACAGAAATTATGTACTCGAGTGTGGAGGTAAGAAAAAAGACAAAAGCTATTAAGGCATGTCTGAAGTGAAAGAGTATTTATAATATTACTTTAGAACACTAATTATTTAGCTAACATAAAATGAGTAGTTTTCAAATTCAGCAAATTATATAATCCCCATCAATAGCTAATTAGCAATAAATTTTTAAGCCTGTAACTTTGGTCCTGTTACCCCTTCCAAAAACAAATGAACAAATATTTCATTGTGTTTTTTAACAGAAAAATTATTTGTCTAGGGTATATTCTAATGAAGATGATTTTCCAACTCACAAAATTAACAGATTAAACAGTTAGCCATAATTTGAATTTCTATTAACAAATTAAATTTTTGCATTGACTATAAAATACAAGATATATTCATACTGGAAAGTAACCCTCCAAAAGACTCTAGCAAAATACTAAAACAAGGTTAACTAAACTCTTAACTAACTAGATCCCAGCATTAACTAGAATCCAGTAAAATACAAAGCCACTGAAACCAAAAGCATTGTCCCAGTTTGGAATCACAGTCCTATCTAACAGCTTGTCATTTATTTACAGGATTTTAAAGATGTTCCCATACTCCTTCCTTCATGACAGGATCCATAGGCTTTAGAACTGAAAAGCACTTGAGAGATCATCTCACCCATGCCCCTTTAGAGATTAGGAACCGGGGACCTGGAGAGAAGTGATTTACCTAAAGTCATCTCCTCCTCCTCCCAGGGGAACTTCCCATGCTAAGAATATTTCTTAGACTACCTGCATGACTTGTGAAATGTTGCTCGTCTCTTTTCTGGGAGGGGCAAAGTATTTAAATATAAGAGAAGGAAGCCATGTAAATCTCTCTTACAGACATCTTTTGCTCTGCACTGCCATTTTTTCTCCCATGCTGTTTGCTTCCCCCCCAACACACACACACACAACTCACACACATAAACATACAAACACATAAACACATACACACACAAACATAACACCCATACACACACAAAAATACAGAAACACAAACACAGCATACACATAAACACACAAATACACAAACAACACAAACATACATATACACAAATATAAACACACAAACACACACACAAACATAACATGCACAAACACACTCATATACAACACAAAAACATAAAAATGTACATACAACAAATATAACATATACAAGCATACATACAAACACAGACATAAACACATATACACACATATAAAGACATACACAGAAACAAACACACACATACACACACAAACACACACACATATTCACAAACACACACACACACACACACACACACACACACCCCTACCTTCTAGATCTAGCTCTGTTAAAGCATCAATCTTTGGTCCTCTGCCTCTGCCTGGGGCTTGACTTTGACTGACAAATAATTAAGGGCAAATTCACCTAAGTGACTAAAGTAACTGGCCCATGTTCCACATCCATCCACCCAAGACATCCTGAGCTATCTGGGAAGAATCAACCAATCAATCAACGAGCATTAGGCATTCACCATTTTCCAGGCCCTGTGTTCCATGTCTGGGACATAAAGACCAAAGTGAAACCGTCCCTGCCCTCAAGAAATTTGTGTTCCCGGGGTTAATGCCGCAGACATGTAAGGGCCTACGTGATCATATGCAGTTACATGCATGCACATGTGAGTGCTTTGTACTGTAGGGTATATTCCGTGCTTATATTCGTAGGGGAGGACATGGAGAAAGGGCTGCGCACGGCCGTGGAGAAAGCTGCTCCTGACCGAGCCTGACCGCGGGTCTCCAGTCCCAGAGACATGGCAGAGGACAAGGCAGTCCTGGGTTCGAGCAGGAGAAGCCCTAGCTCCAGGGGCCACCACTTTAGGTGAGCCTCACCTCCTCTCCCCCAGACTGCTGCCATGGCCTCCCACCAGGGCACTGAGGCTGTGGCCATAAACACTGGGCCATCCCAGAGAGAACTACAACAAGCCTGTGTCTCCACTGGGGCCGAATGGGGATAAAAAGCAAATGTTCCTGTGGCCCTAATTTTTTTTTGTCACAAGAAAAGAGGGGACTATTAAGGAAGGAAGGTTGCCTGATTCCTTTGTACCACTAAGGCACGAAAGTAGTAAAAATCAATGTGCAAGCATTTAATGCCTATTGTGTGCCAGACACTAGGAATAAAAACCAAACAAAATAGTACTTAATTTGAAGAAATTTATATTCTATTGAAGGAACCAACCCATACACAAATAAACATATGCAAAGGAACTTACCTATCACTATTGGAATCAGTGAGATGGCTTGGTAGACTCTGTCTTAGGTTCTTAAGTTGAGGGATTTGTTTTGGTTTGGTTGTTTTTTGGGGGAGACTTGTGTGTCTATGTGTGGGCACGCCAGTCAGAGCCACTTCCAGTCCTCCTGATCTGGACCTTGCTGCTGGACCCAGATGATTCTGGAGGAGAGAGCGAGGCTGCCTCCCCATTAGGACTTTGAAGGCAGTCCTCTGAAGAATGAAGGCCGAACAACAACAGTTGGTGCACATAATACTTGTTCCTTTACTTGATGTCTTATTAGCCTGAATGATTGAAGAAAACTGAGTTTTTTGGGGGAAAGCAAAATAAACCAATACCAATGTTTCCAAGGTTTTCTTTGGAGTGGGGGAAGAGGCTATCAGGGGAAAGATGCACATTTGATAGATATTGTGGGCAACTTCCCATTCCCCTAAAAATATACCTCTATCTGTTGTATCAAGGGCTAGAGCCCAGCAGAAAGACTGATCACATATCATGTACTCAGATTGTACCTTATATACTCTTTCCACTATGAATTCTAAATTACAAGTTTGCTCCAATAAAAAAAAAGCTAAAATGGCTTCCTACATCTTAAGTAAGTAGTACAAACTAAAACCCCCACAAAATAATCATCTTGAGTATGAATTATAACTTTTTGCTTTATTATTCAATAAGAATTATTAAATATTTCCTGGAAGTATTACCAAGAAAATGGGAATTAAATGAATGTACATTTGCTTATGATGACTGTATAAAGATCATATGATTTTCTTTTATTTCAGGGGTTATGTAGGAGAAATTTAATGCAAAAAGACTATGTTGGTAGAGCAGATTGCTCCTCAAAATTAATATCAGGATTTTTAAGTGTGATTTTAATTGTGGCCTGAGGTCAAAACTATTTTTTTTTTCAGATTTCATTTCTGAAATGATCATGGAAATCAATAGAAAAACTTTGGAGTGTTAGTGTGCAATTTTAAGCTTTTATACATAACTTTTCAGGAACACAAAGAAATTTCATGTAGGATATGATTAATTTTATTACTTTATTGACCCCTCTCACTCTGCCCTTTCATTACCCTGCCTCTCTTACACCTAAAAAGAGTGCTTAATTATTTGTTTTAAGGAAAGATCAATTACTAGATTTTGTTTCAAAATTCACCCCTTTCCTACTTTGGTACAGCTCTAATTGTTAGGAAGTTTTTCCCACCATCCCATCTTTCCTAAACTGTTAGGTTTGCACTTTCAACACATTGCTCCAGAGGTTTTTGGGGCACTTTTCAACAGCCTTTCAGTCTATGTACTCATTGAATTTTCTCTTCTCTATAATAAAAATGCCCAGTTCTTTCAATGAGTCCTCATAAGACATGAACGAAAAGGTTCTTTACTATATTAGATGCCTTCCTTTGGTTTCTCTCCAGCTTATCTGTTCAATTTCAGGTCATTTTATGACACATTACATATTACTCACATATTGGGAATTTCTGAGGCTATGGTCTATATACTTCAATCTAAATGAGTTATTATGAGACATTGTTAACCCACATTAAGAAATATTTATTGAAGAGAAAGAATTCAGATAGTCTCTTGAGGTTTTTTGTGAACAGAATTTAACCTGGTGATTTTATAATTCTCCTTACACCTAACCAGATTGGACTATACAATCCAAACAATAAATATTAAAATCTATCTAATTTTATTATGTATTCTGATACATATACATTAGATTTTTAATATAGATGTGATGAAAAGGGCATCTCATAAAACATACAGGAAAAATCTGTTATATTCTGACTTGCAATGTTTGTTTTTTAAATAAATTCTAAAGGCAGTATATATAATTAATCAAAATCAAGATTGATTTTAATGTTGGGACTAAAAAGATGTAAGTTCCAGTCTCACCATGTAACCTGTTGACCTCAGATTATTACCCCACTTTAAAAATGCAAAATGATGCCATGTTATTTTTTCACTTACTATAGTGCTAAATTTTTATAATTCCATAATTATATTTCATTTACACTCAATATTGAAAGAATCATAATTTTATTCTACTTATCAATTCATTTATTTCATTTTCCCATTTCTATTCTTTTCTATTCCTGTGTTTTTATAGAGGCAAGAAGTAGGGAATTTAGAGGACAAAGAATATAGGCAAGAATTAATCTGTGTAGAGGTTGTTACCAGGGGAGGGAACACCCACGTTCACACAATCACAGATCCATTAAAAAACCATAGTACCCAATGCTTATTAAGATGCCTAGAACACAGCTCTTAAAATGATTGTTACTTGCCCACCAAAATATCACAGGGATTAAGACAAAATATATATTATTAAATATTTAAAATATGTACCTATTTAAAAAACTTATTTAAAGAGACTTATTTAAAAAACTATATTTTCCTCATTACATAAACTTCACCAATATAAAATAGGAAAAACACCATATTTTAATAAGTAAAACTTTATATAACATTCATGATCACTTATAAATTATCTCTTGTGACTAGCAAATAAAGAACTTTGGAAACTGGGCTAAACATGAGCTCATAATACAAAGTTTGAAATCCCAGCTCCCACACTTTCTAGGGAACTGATAGTGGTCAAGTAACTCAACTACTATAAAGTTCAATTTTCTCATTTGTAAGATAGGTATAACATTCACTGTATTCATAGTGTTGTAAGAAAAACTCTTAAAATGTTATTAAGTTATCATTATTTTTATGGGCTGTTAACTGAGTGAAATCAATTTTAATCCTAGTGATAATATTTAAATTATTAAGTAGGTTTCAACAAGTAATTATGACTCAGCACATTAAAAAATACCTGCATTATTGCATAATGAGTGATCTTGGAAAGTGACTGGATTACTTTTTACCCTTCAAAATGATAAACATGTATCATATTTTTCAAAATCTAATATGTTGCCATTTAAGAAAGACAAGAGTAATGAGTTAAACTGGGTTATTACAGCAATTATTGTAGTTAATGTTGTTCCAGCACTTCTATATCAAAAGTAATGCAGTTTTATCAATTGACTAATACTTTAGATTACTAGGAACTAAAAGTAGAAGAGTGCAATTTCTATAAAAGAGATTTCATTTCTGCGGGCTCTAAGTTGTATTGACTTTTTATGGTAAAAAGTGAGCCTGTGAATTCATTGACCTTGTCTTCTTTAATGATGCAAGGATAAATTACTTTATTATTTCAAAGTTTTCTTATAAAAGTAATTTTTATTTTTACTAATTCTCCCACCTACAGTAGTACTTTCCTTTATCATTATACCTATAATATACTATTATAATATTATTAAGATTCTCTCTCATCAAAAGTGACCCACCAATATTATCATTGGTATGTTTGGACCAAAATATCATTTCATCAGTATGGGAGAATCTAATGTGAAAATTTCTACTAACAAAGCAAATCAGTACATCCTCTGAAATGTACCATCTTAAAAAGTTACCTTGTTGCAAAGAACTTAAGCCACTTGCTTAAAGTCACACAAGCAGTATATATCACAAATAAGGATTAGTCCTTGTCTTCCATATTGGCTCTCTGCTACTCTCTGCTTTTTCATACTGGGACATAATAATCTCAAAATGAAAAAAAATGATCTAGAAAACCAAGAATTTTAATATAGAAATTCATTATTAAGTTTATTTACCTAGAAATGTGTACTTATAAGCAGTGATTGTACTGTAACCATTTAAGCAACAGAAATTATATATATATATTTTTTTCTTCAAATTGTTATGGTTTGTCTACTGTTTTAATACATAAAATACATAATAACATACATATTATTACATATTACATATATGTAATAAAATATATAAGAAATACATGAAAATTAAACATTACTAATTCTAAATAGCAAGGTATTTAATCAAAATAAATGTATAGAAAAATTCTTTTAAAATGATTACTTCTAATTCCATTCATATTTACTTATTCAATAAGTCTAGATGAAAGATGTGGGACTAAAGCATTCTAATTTTAATAAGCTGAAATGGTCCATCTAAAAAAAACTTTTTTCTCTGTTACTAAAACTGCTATTAATTAATTTTCTTCCTAATTCTCTACATTACACAATTAATGGATCTTTATGGCTTATCTGTTATTACAGTAAAATAATAATACTCTTTAGGGTAAATTTTTACTCTTAGAATTTTTATTTCAGTTTTATAATTAGTGGAAGGAAAACTAAAAAAGAATTCTATACATATATTTTTCAGATTGCTGTGTAAAAATGGTTGATTATGTAATTTTCAGAGGCTTGCATTGTTTAGTAGAAAAGTAAAATTAAATCTCCTAAGTTCATCTGTACCTAGTAAAGATCTCTTTCATTTTTAACAACCAATAATACCTTGAGATCTACTTGCTAGTTCCTAAAGAATGAAAGAAACAAAGGAGGAAAGAAAGGAAGAAAAGAAAGGGAAGGCTTTGAAGAGAGTAAGAGGAGAAAAAGGAAGGAAGAGAGGGGGGAATGGAAGAAGGGAGAGAGGAAAAGGAAGATAGAGAAGAAGAGGGAGAGGGAACAGGAAAGGGAGAAGGAGAGAAGAGAGGATAGAGACAGAGAGGAAGGGGAAACAGAAAAGGAGAGAGTGAGGAAAGGAGGGATTTTGGAGAAAGATGTTTTCTTAGAGGAAACATGGGGAAAGAAATGAGATCCATAGAAGAAAGATATTTTTAAAAAGAGAATTAACATCTTGGAAAGGGCTCAATAAGTAGAGTTGAGAATCATCAGCAAAGAAATGCTAACTGAATGCTTGGGAGTTGATGAAATTATTAAGAGAAGTCATTGAGAGGGAGAAGACAAAGCTGGAGAATGAAAGTCTTTGTGGGACACCTATGGTTAGAGGCTGTGATCAAGAGGAAGATCCAGCAGAGGAGACAGAGGAAAAACTAAGATAGGAAAGAGAATAATCAGGAGAGAGCAGTATGCCAAAAACCTAGAGAGAAGAGAGTATGAAGAAGGGTAATTAAGAGTCCCAAAAGCTACAGAGAAGTCAAAATGTATGAAGATTAAGAAGACGCCATTAGATTTCACTGCTATGTTGGAAAGAGCAGTTTGGGCTGAATAGTGAGGTCAGAAGTCAGGAGAACAATTTATACAACAGTTATGTTAACAATTAAGTCTTTACAGACTTAAGAACTCTAATCAAGAAAATGACCACCACCATTCCAGAGGACACATGCTAGCCATCTCCAAGTGGAGAGGATTACAGACTCTAGCATATATATTTTTGGATATGAATAATACAGGAATTTGTTTTCCTTAACAATAGATATTTGTAACAGGTTTTGTTTTCCTTGATTCCTTAATGAGAGAGGGGATTTGAGATATTGGGATATTGAGATTTAATAAATGGCACACCCACCTCCCCAAAAATCAAACCAAAACAAAAAACCGTTTTACTGCCTCAGGAGGGTTGGCAGAATTTGGATCCTAGTTTATCAGTAGTCCTTCGAGGAAATACAGTAGCCTATGGCAACAGCATTCCATACCTAAATTATGATTTATTTATGTGTATTGAGTTTGCAACTTTGGCTCCCCTTTGTAATTGAGGAGGATTTAGTTTATGGATTTAAGAGAACCTTACAAGCATAATGTTCTGCTTTGTTTTACATTCGCTAAACTTCATGATTGATCATATTGTAAGCAATCTAGTAATATATGGAAAGCTTCCATTTTCAGTGTTAAATAGTTTACCTTTAAGAATCAAGAATATTTTCCTTGAATAACAAAATATTGTTATCTATTTACTAATGCAAGAGATCTTAACTTTTTTTTTTATGTGTAATGTACTTCTAGCAATTTTGTGAATTCTGTGGAACCCTTCTTTGAATAATGTTGTTAAATATACAAAATAAAATGCACAGAATTAAAGGAAATCAATTATATTGTAATGTAATATAATTATTATCAAAATTTAGAGAAAAAAATCATGAACTTTCAAGGTAAGAACTCCATGCAAAGACAGCACTTTTTAATGGAACAAACACTATACTAGAAATCAAGAAAACTGGGAATTAGCTCTGATGCTACATCATACTAGTCATGTGAGTAGAGACAACTCACTTAATTTTTTAAGACTTTCGCCATTTGTAAAATATGGATAATACTTCTGGTGCTAGGAATCAGATGGCTTTGTTTTATGGATAATATTTATAAAATATAAAGTACTATGTAAATGTGAGTTTTTGATTCTGAAGTCCTCTGCATTAGGCTTAATTTTTAATTGGAGTAGAAAATAAATAAGCTTTTAAGATAAAATGAAAAAGAAAATAAGAAAAGGTAGCACTGATATAGACTATTTCATATAAAGGAAGAAATACATATGCAGATAATGCTAAGTACAGTAACTAATGAATATCACGATTACAGGCTGATTCAAAAAAATTTCTACCAAACCCTCATATTTAAGTTTAGTCATTCTGTTTAGTCAATTCAGTCATTTAGTTCATTCTGTTTAGTCATAGTAGTATACAAAAGTAACTGGAGATTTGTTAAATTAAACACACCTATAATTGGGAACTATTTAATAAAATAAAACACAATAAAACATGGATATTATTAATAGGGGATTTTCCAAGTCAGTATGTGTTTTCCGGGTTTCTTATGGACAACTTAATGGTCTCCATTTCTATCTACATTTGACAGCACTATTCTATATTGCCACATCCAGGACCCTTAGAAAGATGGTTAAAAACCACGCAGTCCCCAGGTCAGTGAGCTAAGGACTGGGCTACCATTGTCTAGTTAAAGTCATAATTCTGGAAGCAGTTACATGGGCAGCTTCATTTTCCTGAACCAAAAACAGCAACTCAGAAGATGATAATAATGTGGTTGTCTTTATGTACTCTCACTGGGAGAGCATAGATATGATCTCTATGCAGTTTGCATGAAATTCCAGAAATCTTATGATTAGCTTAAGGTGGGCATGATTGGGACTAATCTTTGATACTCTGAACCTAATACAAGCACCCAAGTATCAACTTTAACTGCTGTCCTTATCTTCATTCCCTCTTCTCCAGCCTTTCTCCCTTAACACTCTCATGAGTCCAATTAACATCTTTTTGAAGATAATTCCTCAGTCTGGATACAAAGTCAAATTGTTCTTGGGGACTGTAGTCTCACCACTTTCCCAGAAGCCCCTTATGATATCCCATCGGCCCCTCAGATTCAACAGGTCCCAAACTAGCCTCAAAGGGTTTTTCCTCAATAGTCTTCTATTTATATTGATAGGACCATTACCTCTCAAGTTGGAGATATCTTGGTTTCTTCCTTGTCCATTATCTCCCAGCCCAATCAGTTGTGCAATCTGGTTTAATTTTCCCCCAAGATATTATATTTCTTCCTCTCAATATATATCCATCATAGTAGTTAAGCAGTTGTCTCTCGCCTAAACCCCCTCACCCCTTTTGGGGATCTCATAACGGAATGTGGGGGGATTATAAAATTATGATTTATTATCAGTAAATGTTTGACTTACATATCTATTTTATATGACTATATACCTGATATATAAGTATTTTTGTACCTATCTATACCTTTTATATACCTCTTCTTTTGAGACCAAGATCAAGTGATCTTTCATCCATGAAGTCTCTGGTATTCCTACCAAGAACTGTTTTCTTCCTCTTTATTTTTAAAATATTTTTTTTCTGTATATCTTCTTTTGCTAATAACATTCTGCCTCACATCTATTTTTTGAATATATTATTTCTGTGATATAGTATTTGACAGGACTTTATCTTGTTTGATCTTTATATTTCTCACATCTACTCCAGTGCCTGCATATAGTAGATGCCTAAAGTAGGTATCTAATAAGTGGATCTCTATTCTTAAGAAAAATATTCCAATATTTCTCTCTTGCTAACTACAAAACATATTCAGCTAAAAGAAATTACTTCATCAGCAGATATCTGTACCTAATTCAAGACAATTCCAATAGATTTGGGATAAAAAATCCCATCAATATCCAGAGAGAGAACTATGAGACTGAATGCGGATCAAAGCATTGTATTTTTACCTTTTGTTGTTGTAGTAGTTGTTTGTTTGCTTGGTTTTTTTTTCTTTCTTACACAACATGACAAATATGAAAAAAGTTTAAAAGTTATACACATATTTAACTTATATCAGATTTCTTGCTGTCTTAGGGAGATGGGTGGTTAGGGAGGAAGGAAAAAAAAATTGAAACAGAAAGTTTTACAAGAATGAATATTGAATACTATCTTTACATATATTTGGAAAAATAAAATATTATTGAAAAAAATTTGTACCTATGCTCAAATGTGACATCACTAAACTCATTTCTCAATCAGATATAGTCATAGAATCTGATGAAAAAGAGGTTTTAATATTGCTGACTAAAAATCAAAGACCATCAGTAAGGAAGGAGTCAATTGTCAAGGACTTTGTTTCCCTAGAAAATTTACAAATGAAATCATACAACATGGCATTGATATTTGGGGCAAATCTCAGAGGGGGTTCAAGAGTAGCTTGAATCTATATGGTCCCCCCCAAAATCATTATACACAGTTGATCTTATTCTCCTTTATAAAACAATTATATTATCAGTAAAAAGTCCATTGTTGAAGATTTTAAGAAAATTAACACATTGTCAAGACATAGAAATATTGCTTGACATGAACTTATCATTATATTTTTTTATATTATGATATGCCACAGGATACAAATATTATTGGACAACCACAGCACCTTGCTGAAAAATCTAGAAAAATGATTTAATAGTAATATCAACAATGGCAAATTATAATTGTGTAGCACTTTACATTTCATAAAGCCCACTCATTAATACATTTGATTCTCAATAACAAATCTATGAGAGAAGCAGGGAAAGTATAATTAGCTACATTTGAAAAGAAACTGAGACTATGATCCTGAGCAAGTAATTTACATTTCCATGATCTATACAATTAATCAAGAAATCAACAAACATTTATTAAGTGCCAGGCACTGTGAACTCTTGGCACATAGGAATCAAAATTTTCAAAGTTTAAGTGATCCACCAGCCTTAGTCCCCCTATTAGCAATTATTTTAGTCACCATTCCTAGTCAATTATTCATGCAAGAGAATTGTATCAGAGAGGTGATTGATGTGCCCAAATCACATCTCGAGTATTTGTTTTTCACTCCTGGGCACCATATTGTAGGAAGGGCTTTGGTGAACTCTAAAGTATCTAGGATTAGGCAACCTAGATAGTAAGGAAACTGAAGATCCTATCATTCAAGGATTGTTTGAAGAAATAGAGCATGTCCAACCTGAAGAAGAAAAGACTTAGGGGTAAACAATAGTTATCTTGCCATTATTCCTTTCTTCTCAAATCATCTTAGACTCATTTTGTTATCTGCACATATTTACATTTATGTATGTTTTATTTATTATCTCCCATTATCGAATGTATCCTGGAGAGCAGAGAAGGTTTCATTTTTGTAATTTCATTCTCAGGGCTTGATATATATTTGTTGTTGCTCTGTCATTTTTACTAATGTCCTTTTCTTAGTGACCATTTTTGGAGTTTTCTTGGCAAAGATATTTGAATGGTTTGCTACTTCTTTTTTCAGCTTTTTTTTTTTTTTTTTTAATAAATGAGAAAACTGAGTCAAACAGAATTAAGTGACTTGCCTGGCGTCACACAGCTAGTAAATATCTGGTAAATATTAGGTGCTGGATAGCCACTTGTTGATTGATCTGATAGAAGATGTTGACAGGGTTATCATTGTAAAGATGTATTCTCATCAAAGGAGATTTCACGTCTACTCTTATTTATACTTAACAATACCTCCTTTGTTTTGAAACTTTTATGTTCAACCAATCAATAAACATTTATTAGTACTAGGAACTGTGCCAAGTACTAGAAGTGAGCTGTAGGCGAGGAAGACTCCAGTCCCACATTTTATAGGGGCAGTTTGGCATAATAGACTCAGAAAAATCTGACTTCAAATCTTGTGTCTGTTTCCATGTCTACGTCCATAGTGAAGCCAACTAATCTCAGCTGCAGTAACACCCTCCTCACAGGGTTTTTGGTAAATTATGGCACAATTTAAGTGCTCTGCACACTTTAAAGTACATTGTAAACATGCCATTCTATAATTCATTAAGTGTTACACAGGATGACATTATTGTGGTAGAATATTTAGATGACATAACTATGATAAAGGAAGATTCGATATGGATTTGTTATAGACACGCACACATACATACACACACACATTTCAGGAATGGGAACAACAGATTGGCTGAAAAACACAATTTGGATCAACTAGAATTTATTGAGTTTGCTAGCAGGGGAGCCTCAACCAGAGACAAGGACTCCCCAAATGAACAGTAAACAAGGTGTACATAGGATCCAAGGAGTGAGAAACAGATTAAGGGATGAAGCAAAAGTTTATTGGTCAAGATCCCAGTAAGGTGCTTGAGGCTCATCTCCTGCGATAACTTAGTGTCAGGGATGGGGGTGCTTAACAGGATGTAGGACAGGGATGGGCTGTTTCCCAGAATAGATTTCTTAAGAAGATACCATAGTGCATCTTACTTTGGGTTACTTACAGCTTTAATGGGAGAATGTATGTATGTGTGTATATGTGTATATATATATATATATATATATATATATATATATACATAGAGAGAGAGAGAGAGAGAGAGAAAGAGATGGAGATTGAAGATATATAAATATAAATGCATATACACCCATGTACATATATATGCATATGGAGAGATGTCCATGTATGCAATGTATATGTACATATGTCAACAAATTTAATTGATTCCCAAAGTGGAATAGCTCCGGATAATACACACATGTGTATACATATATATATGTACGTGTATATGTATATACTCTCACATATATATATATATATCAATTTATATACATATGTGTATATCTATATACATACATATACCTATATGCACGGGGAGGGGAGAGACACTGGGCAATTAACCCATAAAATGAGCTGGAGAGGGAAACTGCAAACCATTCCAGTATCTTTGCCAAGAAAAACCCAATTGAAGTCACAGATAGACACAGCTGAAGTGACTTAATAACAACAAACTAATGCCAGATATAAATGGAACAAGGTATCCAAGATGCCTCAGATGGGATTCATTTCTGAATTGAACACACATAGGATTTTTAATATTATTAGTTTGAGGAAACTCATTCTAAAACCTCCCTTTGCCAATGACGGTCACAACCTATTATTTATTTAATAGTTAAGTCCTAGAGAGTTGCATAAATCAAACAGAGGCTAAATTATTTGCTGAGGCTCACATATCTTTTGCACTAAAGTTTTTATGACTTCAAGCCTCATAGTATATTGTTTCCTGAAAAAAAAATACTTTTAAAAAATTAGACTTTATTTTCATTATTATTATATCCTTGATAACTAGGCATGAAAATGAAATAATTCTGTAAAAGATTTTTAAGGTATCTCATAAAAATGAAAAACCCAAGAAAAAATAAACTGAAAGTTAATTCTTCTGGGGATTGTCCAAAAAATTAAGTATGCTCAGATATTCTATTTCAGCAATTCAAATCTTTTCTGTGAGGGAATTAATTTCCTTCTGATCAGTCTTTGCTTACTGGTCCATAAATTTTTAATTTGAACCTTTGTGTATTGGTTAGACTTTCATTTTCAAAAAAAAAAAAACTTTCTACTTTTTTTTCTTTTCATGTACCACAACAGAATATAAATCTTATTATTTACAATTTAAAGAATATAATTTTCTAAATCACTTGCAAAAAACAAATAAAAGTAATCTAAATCTTATTTCTCTCAGTAATATGGAAAATTATTTTGTTCTTAGCAAGTAGGTTTTCATTTGGATTTGAAATGGAGGTAGTCCATGTTCATCCTATTTCCTGAATTAAGTGCTATTACCATCGTTCATAGATTAGATATAAAGAAGATAACTCTTAGGAAAGTTTCACTACTTCCCTAGTGATTAAAAAAAAAGTAGTATCATTGTGTATTTTTTAGGAAATTGGATCTTTTTTTTTTTAATCATTTCAATCTATTTTCTTTATGAATATCAGAGAAACCAAAATCATTTGAAATACTTTCTATGAAAAGTATCTAAGCATCAAGAATTATATGGAAAAAATTGAATACTAGCTACATGGGAGCCTTTTGCACAACATGTCAGTCACAGATACAATCTCATATTAAATACTACTGGGAAATGATCCAACCTAGTCTCAGTATTTTCCTATCTAATATGAGTATATCTACTTATCATTTATTGTAAAGCTCAAATGGGATAATATCAGTAAAATATCAGATAAATATACAGAATTTTAAAGTTCTGCATAAATATCAATTACCAACTAATATTACAATTGAGATTATATCAATTCGTGGAATAGGTATAACCCTTAAATATACCTAAATCAACTTTATGTAAATGATACCTTCCATGCAACTGATTGACATTAAAAATTTTTTTTCAATTGAATTATTTTTGTAGAACATAAATTACTTGTCCATTTATCTGAATATTTTAAATTCCATATAATAAATATTCTTAAAATCAGACATACTTTTTATATATTTTCTATATTTAATAGTATGTGAGTGCATTCTTATGTTACTTATTAACTTTTAAATGTTTAATTTGGTAGACTAGTTGATCAGTGGAATAGCTTAGGTTCAAAGGACAAAATAGTTAATTAATAATCTAGTGTTTGACAAACCAAAGACCCCAATTTTGGGGATGAGAATTCAGTGTTTAACAAAAACTGCTAGGAAAATTGGAAATTAGTATGGCAGAAACTAGGTATTGACCCACACTTAACACCATACACCAAGATAAAGTCAAAATGGGTTCATAATCTAGGCATAAAGAATGAGATTATAAATAAATTAGAAGAACATAGAATAGTTTACCTCTCAGACCTGTGGAGGAGGAAGGAATTTGTGACCAAAGAAGAACTAGAGATTATTATTGATCACAAAATATAAAACTTTGATTATATCAAATTGAAAAGCTTTTGTACAAACAAAATTAATGCAGACAAGATTAGAAGGGAAACAATAAACTGGGAAAACATTTTTACAGTCAAAGTATCTGGCAAAGGCTTCATTTCCAGACTCAGAGAATTGACTCTAATTTATAAGAAATCAAGCCATTCTTCAACTGATAAATGGTCAAAGAATATGAACAGACAATTTTCAGATGAAGAAATTGAAACTATTTCTAGCCATATAAAAAGGTGTTCCAAGTCATTATTAATCAGAGAAATGCAAATTAAGACAACTCTGAGATACCTCTACACACTTATCAGATTGGCTAGAATGACAGGGAAAAATAATGTGGAATGTGGGAAGGAATGTGGGAAAACTGGATGCATTGTTGGTGGAATTATGAAAAATCCAGCCATTCTGGAGAGCAATTTGGAACTATGCTCAAAAAGTTATCAAACTGTGCATACCCTTTGATCCAGCAGTGTTATTATGGGGCTTATATCCCAAAGAGATCTTAGAGAAGGGAAAGGGACCTATATGTGCACGAATGTTTGTGGCAGCCCTCTTTGTAGTGGCCAGAAACTGGAAACTGAGTGGATACCCATCAACTGGAGAATGGCTAAATAAATTGTGGTATATGAATGTAATGGAATATTATTGTTCGGTAAGAAATGACCAACAGGATGATTTCAGAAAGGCCTGGAGAGACTTACACGAACTGATGCTGAGTGAAATGAGCAGGATCAGGAGATCATTATATACTTCAACAACAACACTATACGATCATCAATTCTGATGGTTGTGGCCCTCTTCAACAATGAGATGAACCAAATCACTTCCCATAGAGCAGTAATGAATTGAACCAGCTACATCCAGCAAAAGAATATGGGAAATGAGTGTGAACCACTACATAGAATTCCCAATCCCTCTATTTTTGTCCACCTGCATTTTTGATTTCCTTCACAGGTTAATTGTACATTATTTCAAAGTCTGACTCTTCTTGTGCAGTAAAATAACTGTACGGACATGTACACATATATTATATTTAACATATTCTTTAATATATTTATCATATATTGGTCTATCTGCCATCTAGGAGAGGGGGGGGGGAAGGAAGGGAAAAATTGGAACAGAAGGTTTTGCAAGGGTCAATGCTGAAAAATTACCCGTTATATATCTTGTAAATAAAAAGGTATTTTAAAAAAAGAACAAACAACTTGAAAAAAATGTTTAATTTGGGCTCTTTCAATTGCATCATCTTTCCCATTGCTGTATACCATGAAATTCTCAAATGACTAAAATTTCATGTCATTGCTGCCACAGTATGCTATTACATATTAACATACACAATATTTAGGCTAACATGCAATCAAAACTTCTAAATGATATATATGAATTTTATCCATTTTCTAAAGGTAACATTTTCTCTTTTACCTTTCAATTTATCTATCTAGAAAGATTTTTACTAGGCCATCTTGATCATCTAAATAACAACTCAAAATAAAAGTTTAATGTATGCAAATCTTTTTAGGGACAATAAAGTACAAAATGGTATTACTATGATTTTCGGGAAAATGGCTTCCCTATATTATATCTCTTCAACTCATAGCTTTCTATCTATCAAAGAAGACAGTAGAATGAAAGTGAAACCCCGAAGGAAATAGAATATTGTTAACACTTGAAAAGTATGAACTGGAATGGTTTTAACTTAGTACTAGAAAAATTTAAATTTACAATGTACTGTAATGCTAGAAAGGAATAGAGATAGCCAGATGAAGAAGTAAAATGAAGAAAACCTATTAAGGATAGAAAAGTTCATTGCAGATAGCTACAATGTTTACCAAAGTACTTCAGAATTGATAAAAAAAAAAAGACAACAAAATAATTATGTAAAAATCTCAATCCAAGAATTGAATAATTTATTTCCTTAAACTTTGTTTTTGTATGAAAAACACCATCCAAATTCAGATCTGTAGCTCAGGAAGACACTAAGTAATTGATTTTATTTTACTATGACTCCCAAATCTGGAAACAATGGTATTTCTCCCAAACTACCCTAACAAATTGCATTAGGTTTTTTCTTCCATATTTCAAAAGAGCTGGCATTTGAGATTTATTCCAGCCCAGAGAAATTTTAAACTGTCTACTTTTATTTCATTGACATCAAAGTTAATCATATAGTTTAAAGTTCTGTCAAAAGAAGAGAAGTTTGTTTCTTTGTGACACAAAAAAGCCCCAACCCCCCAAAACTCTGAATATCAAGCATGAAAACTTTGTAGAAATAAACCAAAAAGAGAACCTCCACAAATGGGAAGTGTCTTAATCTCGAAGCATTAAAAAAGAAAATGTTCAATTTTATTTTGCTTTTCTTTTTTTCAGCTACATTATAATTTTGGATATTCTTGCACTATATGCTCCAAAACTGTTTTTCCCAAATGTAATTTCAAAGAGTGAATAAAATTTATCATATATAAATTACTTTTATATTTTTTTAAATATAACCATGTAAATGAAACAAAGTGCTGAGTTCTTGAATTTCAAAAGTATAAACCATATACTAGCTCCCTTTTGAGAAAAAAAATGCAGACATTTCAAAGTTTAATTTGCTAAGAATAATGATGGCATTAGGCATGAAAATGTACGACTAGAGATCAGGGAAACAGTTAAGTAAATAACAAATTTAAAAATATTTCCAACTCATTAAAGTCATATTGCCCATATCATATTGAACAAAGTAATATTAATGTTTGATCTGTAATTTATCTAAATAATTAGTTTTTAATCATTTATAAAATTAAATAGGTTTGATGTCAGCAAAAACTTCCTAACAATTAAAGGTGTCCAAAAATGGAATATGCTTCTTCAAGAGAGGGAGGGTTTCCTCTCCCAGAGATCTTTAATCAAATAAGTGAAATCACCTGTGGGAATTGTTATGGCTTTTTATTCTATCTATAGTTTGTGGACTAGACAGACATGTAGGTCACTTCTAACTCTCAAATTCTGTGATTCTGTAATTCTATGCCATTATCTAGAAAGTTCAACAATAACTGTTATATAGTTGGAAACAATAGAAAATTATTGAACAATCCATTTTGCAAATAAGCTAAACAATGCTAGGCAATAAGAAGTATGTATGAATCACCTGCTTCTAAAAATCACTTTAGCCATACCAGCCCAAGGACTGGGACCCTGAGCAATCATTTCTTCTTTCTCTTTCTTTCTTTCTTTCTTTCTTTCTTTCTTTCTTTCTTTCTTTCTTTCTTTCTTTCTTTCTTTCTTTCTTTCTTTCTTTCTTTCTTTCCTTTTCTTTCTTCTTTCTTTCTGTCTGTCTTTCTGTCTTTCTTCTTTGCCTTTCTCTCTTTTCTTTCTTTCTATTAAAGCTTTTTATTTACAAAACATATGCATGGGTAATTTTTCAATACTGACCCTTGCAAAACCTTCTGTTCCAAATTTTCCCCTCCTTCCCCACACCCCCTCCCCTAGATGGCAGGTAGTCCAATACATATTAAATATCTTAAAATATATGTTAAATCCAATATATGTATACATATTTATACAGTTATCTGAGCAATCATTTCTTGGGTAAATCTATAAAGATCCACCTAGTGCTGGTGCTGGTTTTAGGACAGTTTACTCTTTTGTAAAAGCCCAGGGAGATTTTAGTGAGTTGTAAAGTATCTGACAAAGGGTCAAAACTCTCTAGGTTTCAAGGAACCAAAAATGTTCACACGTCCACAGTTGCTGCTGATGTAAGCAGATCCTGTGCGATTCAAATGTAAATATGCATGTAAAAATAAATTAAAACTCACTTTAGAGAGTATTGAGTTGTATGCTAAATCTGAGGAAATAAGTAGATTTTCTTACATTTCAAAAACCATGGCTCATACATGAAAATTAATTATAGTTCATTGATGGGAATAGAAAGGCAAATATAAGATGTTCTGCATAATCAGCTTCTCAGTAAGAAAGATCTAGAAACATGACATTATTTGATATCATTGCTGTTGTTCTTGTCCTTAGCTCTCTAAAAGACCCAGGACCTCAGGAGGCACCATGGCATGAAGGTGAATTGGATGGAAATGAGGGAGGGTGCACAAGGTCACCTGCCTCAGTTTCTCCTCCAGAGCCATCGGATCCCTGTGGCCAGATATAAGTCAAGATTACTGGAGATGGCCCTGGTTACAATGGGAGACTTTGGTCTTTTTAAGCTAAGTTCTTCAATGAGTCTCAGTTTGACTGAAGCTGCACGCATTAAGTAATTAAGGCCAGGTGGCAACTGAAGCAAAAATATCTTCTCTTTCACCTAGTCCAAAAAAAAAAAAATAATCTAAAGGCAAGATCCCCATTTCTGGTCAAAGCAGAAATGACTGCTATTTACAGTTAATCTGAGTCAATCAGGATCCAAACAACAACCAAATGGAGTTTGGCTTGGGAGCTATTGGTAGCCAATCAATGAGAATCAAAGTGGTTTGGGTTTAAGGTAGGGTCCTTAAGAAAGAAATCTAGCCAGGATTTTGAGAGGATTCAGAGGTACAAAAGAGGAAAAAAAAATGCTTTTAAGAGCATCTGTAGGTAAGGGTATGATACCCTATCAGACAGAGGGAGAAAAAGGAAGGAAGTAGTAAGGGATGGAAGGAAAAAAGGAAGAGAGAAGAGAGAAGGAAGAAGGAAGGAAGGAAAGAAAAAGGAAGGGAAGGAAGGAAGATGGGAAGGAGGGAGGGAAGGAAGGAAGGAGCATCAAGTACAGGCAAAGCTGAGTTTAAAGGCCATCTCCAAAGCTGCTCCCCAGGTGACCAGCGGATGTCATTTAATCTCTGAGCTTCAATTTTTCTCTTCATGTAGAATGAAGAGATTGGACTGCCTGCATCAAGTGGATCGGAAACATCAATCCAATAATCTGATGATCCTGTCTTGGGCAGATGCTAGGCAATTCCATGACAAAATATGGCAGAAGAGTTATGGGTCTGACTTAGCAGCTTCTTCATTGAGAAATCACAGACACTGACCAAACAGAGAGGCAGGGCAAGAGAAAGGAAGGGAGGCAGAGAAAGGAATGCAGCTATACAACATTCTGTCACTCAAAAGGCAGAGTTTGCCTGTCATAAGTTAGAAACCCTTATATTTAAGTCTTTTTTACAATGCAGAGAGTGCTGAAAATGACTAGAAAGAAGCTTTGTTATCCATAGTTATGAGAAAACTGTTTTGTATCTTTATCTTTCTTGTTTATGATCTTAATACTAATCATATATTACAGATTTCAGTGAAAGGTTTAATAATTCATCATGAATCTATCAGGGACATTTATAAAGTGTCTTTATGATGTGAAGAATTATTTTGGTCCACTTTCCCCAGAAACATTTATAGAACGTGTCAACATTAGTCAGTCAAAGGATGTGACACTTCATTATTCTTGCTATTATCACTATTACTAATCATTTAAACAACCAAAAATGAACTAGGCATTGTAATCAATCAAGTTTACAACTGGTAACTATAACATATAAATCATCCATTTGACCTAAAGACATTGCTCTTACCAAACAACTAAGCCACCACTTTATTTTGGTGCTACTTTTTTTGCTTTCAGGTCATTGTGATATAATTTAATTCAATAAATATAATTATGAAATTTCTGAAAAGTATATTATATGTTCCAAAGTACTTGCCCAGAAAAATGAGGTCTACTTAACCTATTATGCTTATAAGTTCAACCACATACTTACATAAAATGTCTGATTAAAATGAATATCATTTACACAATCTGCCACTGACTTGGAAAATTAGACTACTTCAATTGTTATAAAAAGAATTACTGATCATATTATCAGTAGGCAATTAGTCCCCTGTTTACTATCATCAGACCTCTAAACTACCAAAGATAAATTCAGAAAGAGCTTTCCACTTATTTTAATAAAGTATTTCAATCTCATAAATGCATCCAGTTAGATGCTATTGAATCTAAGTTTTTAAGTTTTCCCAAGGAGAAATGTGATTATGATGGGCCATTGCAAATTTCCCTGAAACAAAAGCTTTCTTTACTATCAGCAATTCATGGTTCTGAAAAATAAATACTATTTTGCATACTGCAATTATGTCAGCAACTTTATTGTGTCAGTATAAACATTATACATGAACCTGGAGTATTTCAACCCAGCAAAGGCCAATAATCTAAGTAGCTGAAAAAACAACAACAACAACAACAACAACAACAAAAAACAGTTCCAATGATGTGATCATGTAAGCAAAATAGTAAAGGAAAACTAGGAATCAGTCCAGGAATGAGAGGAAGAAAAGAAGGATTAAACTCACTTCCAAAGCCATTGTATTTGAAAACTATTTGCAAGACATTGCAATAAATAATTTTATTGAATGGTATTGCAATCAATTGCTCCAAGAGAAATCAAACCCACAAATCAATTTTATCTCTTGTGGTCTAAATTACTGCAGACATATGCTTTACTTAAAATTTACTATTAATATAGAAGCTCAAATTGGTGATAGAATTACCATAAAACTTCTAATATCATAATAATTCAATTTTCCTTTTTAGTTAAAATAATACTTCTGATTAAAATATGAACAGAAAATTTTGTGATATTTTCCATTCCAAACACCACAAAAGCAAAAACGTTCTAATGACACCCTTATTTAATATCACTAAGAACTTCATCTCACAATAAATAACACCTTTCACTATATAAACTAAATTCTATTAGCAATGAATTTTGGAAGGTATTGACATTTGGAATAATTCTGGTACTCCTCTAATACCAGTTAGAAGGGGTGATTTCTTTAATGATCTCTGTGTTAGGTAATTTTTTTTAATGTTCAGCTATGAACCTTGTATGCTTTTGAAATTGGCACACTTTGAAATTGTCATCTTTCAATGTACTGAGTTAAATATATAATTGTTAATATATTAAAATTAAATTTAATTATCTGTCAAATGTACCAAATGTTATATGCTACACATAATACGTGATTATAAATGTATTTAGAATCCTGTTCATTAAAAAAAAAATGATAGAAGTTGAATGCATAAATGGTCAAATACTGAAATGAAAAAATAAAACCTCCAATAATGTTGAAAGGATATACAAAGGAATATACACAAAGTCTAAAAAATAAGAATATTGAATTTAATATAGTTATATATACATAGAGAGTTTTTTTAGCGCTTATTCTTTTTTTCCATATCCATCATTACCCATTAATCCACCTTTCTCCCAATTAGTAGCAGAAACCTTCCTTATAAAATATACATACAATAAAAAAAAAAAAAACTACCAATTGGCCAACCACATCTTAGAATGAATATGTGATTCTTTATCTCTGCTAAAAAATGGGAGGCATATTGCATCATCAGCCTATTGAAGTCATGATTATTCACTGCCTTGGTCAAAGTTCTGAGATAATTCAAAATTATTTTCCCTCACATTATTATTATAATCATTGCAAAATTGTTCTCCTGCAGTTTTATTCATATGCATTCACATCTCTTCATACAAGCATTCTCATATCTGAGTATTTCATATTTATATTGTACATTTTTATGGTACAATAAAATTCCATTACATTCATACACAATAATTTGTTCAGTCATTCCCCCAAATCATTTTTTTTCCAGGTCTTTACTTCAACACAAAGCATTGAATATTTTGGTATTGATACATCCTGCTCATTGTTTTCATTGGAATGATGTCTAATAGCTTAGTGTCACTTTTAGAAATCATTAAAAGTTGCTTTTCCAGAATGGTTGAATTAATTTACAACTCCATCAAGTAAACTTGTTTTCCCACAATCCCTCAGCAAACTGATGTTTTTCTTTTTAGTCATCTTTATATTGATGGGCATCAGAAAAAAATCTAAGAGATATTTTAATTAGCATTTCTATTAGTACTAATTGTTAAGAATATTTTATATGGTTGTGGATATAATGTATTCCTTCATTTGAGAATATGTTCTTAATCTTTGACCACTTATCAGTTGGTGAAGAGCTCATATTCCTTTATATTATCATCATTTCTATATTTCATGTCTTAAATCTTTAACAGAGGAATTTTTTGTGATATCTTCCATTTCCTCAGTACTTTCCATTTGTAAATAACATAATGGACTTGAAATTGTAAATACTTAAGTTCAAGTCCAGCCTCAGACACTTAACTAGATGTGTGACCTTGATAAAACATTTCACCTCTGTCTCAATTTTATAATAATAGTACCCATTATTTGTGTTTGGAGCGGGTCAAATGAAATATATATACATATATATACATATAGTATTTTATAAAATTTGAAGTTTTATATAAATGGTAGTTTTTGTGTTTATTACTATTACTTCTATGCAGAAGCTTTTCAATTTTATGTAATCATTTTTATCTCTTTTTTTAGGTAAGAATTCTTTTCTAAACCCTATCTGCAAAAGTCATCTTCCTCTTCTAGTCAATTCACTAGCAGGTGTGCATATGTGTGTGTGTGTGTTGGGGGGTATGATATGATTTTGAATATTTAGGGCATGCAACCATTTGGAAAGACAGCTGGGGCACAAGATTCAGCACTGGGTCTAGAATCAGGAAGACAAATAAAAAACCACCCTCAAACCTTTACTGGTGGTGTGAGCCTGATCGTGTCACTTACCCCTGTTTGCTTCAGTTTCCTTAACTATAAGGGAATATGAGCTGGATAATAATAATAATAATAATAATAATAATAAATGAACTGGATAAGGAAATGGCAAACCATTGTAGAATCTTCACTAAATATATTCCAGATGAGATAAGGAGGAGTCAGACAAAACTGAACAACAAAATCATTTGGAAATTTCTTGTTTTATTTACCATGGCATGGTGTTTTAAACTTAATTTATTTCAGACTGCTTCCTAGTTTTACTGACAGTTTTTGTGAAATATAAAGTTATTATCCCAATAGTGGGAATCTTTGGGTTTATCAAACATTATGATACTGCTTCTGGGTTTTATTTATCTAATGCATTCCACAGATTATTTCCTATTTTTTAAGCATTACAAAATTATTTTAATGATTACTATTTTATAATAATTTGAGATCAAATATTGCTAGACCCTCTTCATTCTTAATTTTTTTTTCATTTTGTTAGTTCATTTTTTATTATATCACCTGAGATTCTTTATCATTTGTTCCTCCAGATGATTTCTGTTATCATTTTGTCTACATTTATAAGATGATATTTTGGTATTCTAATTATTATCTTGATAAATTTGTGATTAATTATTTAATTATATAGGAAAGGTCCAGTCATAAGCAATTACTATTTATTTAATTATTAATAACTTTGTTTTATTTCCACAAAAATGTTTTGGAACTGTATTCATATAAGTTCTTAATGTGCCTTTTTTACATTCCATAGTAGTATTCTGTAGTTATTTTGAACGGGATTTCTTTTTTCTAGCTCTTCCTGCTAGGTTTTGTTAGTTACATAAAGACTGGTGATTTTGTGGCTTTATTTTATATTTTGTTATTTTACTGAAGCATATAAATGTTTCCATTAATGTTGTTAGTTGAATCTTTAGAATCTGTTGAGCAAACCATCATACTATTTGAGTATATCAATAATTATTTTCTATTGGCCTACTATTATTTCCTCAATCTTTTTCTTCTTTTATTACTATAGAATTGAAATTACTTATTGCTAATTATTATACATACATAATTTATATGTCTATTATATATACATATTAAATAATAGTGAAGACAATGAAAATCATTGGTCAAAATTGTCAAGTAGAAAGATTCAATTATATTTAGCTTCAAATCTTTGCAAGTAACTAATACTGAAATGCCAGAGATAAAAATATTAAACATATTCCAGGGTCCAAAGGTATGTGAAAATAAATTCATCATTATTCTTTCTTACTATTCAGGTTGGATAAAACAGGGCTCTGATTCTTTACATTTATTATACATTAATGAGACAATTAGTCCCTGAAAAAAAAATTGAGGATAAAATATTTATCCACAATTCAGCCCTTCAGAGGCTGCCCAGAAGCCTTCCCTCTCAGTACCTAGTTTACCAGTTCCAGGACTGGTTAAAAGAGTTCCAGATTTTATAAACCTGTGCCAAAATAGTACTAGAGAAGCTGCCAATTTACTTCTACCTTGAGATTTCATCAAGAAGAAAAGCAATATGAAGCCCTGACTAGACCAGAAAAAAGGCAGTAGGATGAATGTCTTCCATTTGGCTGCTACTGAAGTTAACAGTGTGAATGTCCTATTATCCATGTTTTAGTTCAAATGTTTACAGAACATCATATTAAAGACTTACAAGCAAAAGCTGAACAGTATGGAGAGCAAGAAATCTTGGTCCTGTAGTACAAAGGATGAGGTATACTTTCTACTTGATAAAAATTATAGGCAACAAAAGATGCATAATACTGCATATGCTCTCACATGCACTGGTTCTGTTGGTATTTTCCTTTATTACTAGGGAGGTTTATATGGCAAGGATATTTTGAGAAATTACTCTGATATAAAAACTGAAGACTATTATCATTATCACCATCCTAATCACTATTAATTATCTTACAAAATAAAAATTAATATTAAATATTATAAAATGCCATTATCACTAAAGATAATAAAGGATAATTAGTAATTTTAGTATTGGGCTTCTATTTAATCCTTCTTCCTCTACATTTAAACTTTTAGGAAAAAGATTTTGCCCCTACATGAATTATACACACATGCAAAGTATGTGCTGAGCCTAATTCTTAATCCCTTCAGACATTCCCTCCTTCCCCCCAGGTCAGATTTCCTCTTATTCATTAGTTCTCTGAGAGGACTACACAGTCTGACACTTTTTGCAGGTCAAGGAAGAGAAAATAAAGTTGTATAATTTCTGCTGCCTTGGAATTAGAGTTATCCCTAACAGAGCATTGTGCTCCCCTCATACATTTTTCTTGGTCTTCATGTGAGGAGACAAAATTGTGGTTCATTGCTTTTGCAACAAAACACAGAGAAAAGAGCAAAGGTGGTTAATAGTCTTACAGCCAAGACTACAGCAGGAAAGAAATGTTTGGGCAAGTCCCAAAGAATAATCAAATAAGTAGGTTTGTCAGGGCTAAAGGATCATGAAGAAGAGGGAAAGGGGTGCTGAATGAGAATCCTAATATCAGCATTCTCCACCATTATTATATAGTTATTATTTTATTGTGTTTCTTACTTTCCTTCCCTGTGGAAATAGTTTTATTTGCTCTTCCTCCGGTTCATAATTCCTTTATTTTATTTTCCTTTTAAGAGTTAGTGGGGTCAGAGGAAAATGACATTTTCCTTTTGTTGGTCACATAACCCTCCTTTTGCCTTATTGGAAATTATACATAATCATGCAAATGTCATCACTTATGTGAACAAAAAAAATAGTCTTGGAAAACCAAACTATGAATTTATGGTTTGTACTTAAATTTAAGTTTCATTTCTGTTAAGTTACAAAAAAACACCAAAGCACATGTACATATATACATACATGCAACACACATTAACATATCACAATTGATGCTCTGAACAACAATTTCTTCAAGCATCAAAGAAAAATTTAATTGCTTCCAGAGGCAGGGATTAGTAAGTAATTCCAAATTAACTAGAAAGCTCAATTAATCTGAACATTTCATTTCTTGGGACATATGTTAACTGAGCTTTTGTTTTAATGTGTTCAAATACTGACACATTGACCATAACCACCATATCATACTTGTGATTGAAAATAAATTTTGCCTTGAGAAAATGATAGTCCAGAGTTCTGACAAAAGTGCATGGGGTAAAGTTTCCGTTAACAAAATCAATAACTCAGAAATTATAATGGAATCTTTTCTCATCTGTCTGAATGATGAAAGTGAAGATCTTGGGACAAACCATAGCCTTCAACCTATGTTGAAAATACATTAGGTATATAATATACTGAAGTGGACAGATCTAGTAGCATAGTGTTCATTATATCCAAAGATCCCAGTTATTGAAGTAAGAATTCACTATATGATAAACTTCTGGGTAAACTGGACAATAGTATGGCAGAAATTACATTTAGGTATTCTTCTCAATGAAGTTGGGAGTTCATTCAGTTTTATATGTATAAAGGGAATCTAATTAGAATATACAAGTTAATATAAATCATTTATGGCTTTAATGTTAAAAGGAAAATGTTCCTGAAAACAATTTAGGAAAAATACACAATGTAACTTGCAATAAAGTTTTCTATTTTAAATAATGTATCTAATGATGATGGGAAGAAGGGAAAACTATTAATTAAGATATCAGAATGTTGGAAAACAAATTAAGTAAAATGGTATCCATAGAATCTATTCATTGTTAAGTCCAAAGTCATCTTATAAGTTCATTACAATATGAATTATTTTTGGTTCCTTTTTATGACCAAACATATTAAATAAACAATTCTTGTGTTCATTACATAGCAATAAAGTATTTAGAATTTCAATTAACAATTATTTTCCAAATTTCTAATATAAACTATAAAATCCTTCTTTCAATAAGCTAATGAATTATGATATTGTAATTGTCATTAATTAAACAAAATAGAAATTTTGGAGTACTATAATAGAAAATATGAAAAATATTATGGATAAAGTTAATTCCCCTTACTGAATAGCAGAAACAACACAAAAAAGAATATTACTTCTATAATATCTAAATGCCCCTAACCCCTGAGTGTCATCAATTTGCACAAAGAGCATTCATTAAATTGTAGATGCCATTTGTATCTTTATTATTAGAATACTATATCAAAAATGTATGAGTATACAGAAATTAAATGTTTATGACTCTTCACTAAAAATTAATTATTAAAAATTCCCAAAATGTAAGAAAGAATGCCATGAAAGGTTACCCACACATTTTTCTGAATGTTAATACTTTCTAGAGTAAGATGAACATCATTAGTCTTTCTTGCTTTAGTCAAAGGACATAAAGCAATGATGATGAGATTGATGTTATTATTTCACTGGTAGAGAAAACCTGAGATGGGGAAATTTCTTCTCTCAATGCAGTTCAGAAGTTTCTCTGCAATGCAGTTGCATGAGGCAACTGGAGCAGTTCTCAGAATTAGTATTTTGGCAGAAAGACTTTAACCCAAATCTTCCTAATTCCAAAGCCACTTGGCTCTTAGTGCACTATTCCATGCTGTACATAAATTAAGAATGGAAAATTCCCTTTATTTCTGATGGTCAGAAAATGTACTATTTTGGTTAAGTTATTATTATCATTAATTCAGAGTCAGCCTATATGTATACTAAGGATGGGCTACTAATTTCCAAAGAGTACAGATGAAATGTTAAATGTTTTAAAACTACAACAAATATAATTTAACTTTTGTTTGATAATTTAAAAAAAAAAAGGTCAGAATCTTACATGTCTAACATTCATGATTACCTAATATAACAACTTTCTTCACATAATACTATAAAGAAATTATTTGTGTTTTGGTGTGGGAGACAGCTCACAAACTGGAAATTGTCAGTTAATGTTGGAATTAGAAATCTTACTTGGCTTTGAGTCCTGACTCTTCCCAACTAGCTAAATGAACTTTAACAAGTCATTTATAAACTCTCTGATGTTCAATTTTTTTACCCATTACATCATATTTGTACTTCCTATCGCATAAGCTTTCTCTAAGGAGAGTTCTTTACAAACTTTACAAACAAATATACACTGTTCATTACTATCAACTATTCTAACATCACCAGTTCTTAGATTACAATCAGGCAGAGAGAAAAGCAAATGGGTGGCATAAAGGGAGCCGACCTTGGAGTTAGGAAGAGCTGATTTCCATACTTTGGTTCCTTCTAGCTCTATGACTATGATCCTATGCCACAGGACACTTTGTTCTGCAGTGCTCCGCACACTGAGACTGTAGTTTGCAAAGTAGAATGATGACTTGATGAAGGGAGTTCCCTCCTTGTTACTTCCCCAGATTAATGAAATCACAAATATAAAAACAAAACAAAACTGACACCTCTGCAAGCTGTATAGAAATAGTAAATTCATTTTCAAGTAGTAGTCTATTTTCAGCGATGATGTTTGCATGTTAACTGGTCAGTTGCCATGAGCAAGCATTTATTCGTCAAAGCCTACGAGATATCTTAACTGATCTAAATTTAAACTTAATTTAAAATGCTTCTGATTTTTGAACTCAAGGAAATTTACTGTCTATAAATACAAGTTATTAAAATAGTTCTCACTTTAAATTTAACTAGCATTAAACTTTGTGGTCATCATATTATTATAACTTTATTGTTATAGAATTTGCAGGTGGAGTGTCTTTCAATTGGAATTGACAAGTGTTTTTCAAAAGAATGACCACATGCTTAACTCTTCATTTCACTGTATTAACCTACTGATATATTTTTTTCTTAATTAGTGTCAAGAAATAGTTTGCATTTATGTACCTATGGAATTTCCCTGTCCTAATGTTAGAGTACATATACCGGATGGAAAATTACTGGCAAGGCATTATACCTAATAGTAACAACAGAAATATTTTGTCTATATTCTACCGTGAATGATTTGTACATTGATAGCATCAGTAAAACTTTAATTATAATAAACTTTTTCTAACAATGTTTATTGATTCCCATATAGTATCTACTGAAAACCATATTTAATAGGAACAAAGAAATGATAAAGGGACTTTTTAGGCAACAATATATATGTAGCAAATATTTGCATGTGATTGCATCCATGTGTTATATAAAATATGCTAATATAAAAATATACATATAATTTTCACCATTAGTAAAATAAACAAACAAAAAACTGCCCAAGTTAGGATTAAAAATTTATAAATTCAAATTAGAAAAATAAGAAATATTCACATTATCTTTCTCACTGAAAACAATAAACATAAAACTACTAATGGCTTATAACCAATCTTATAGCTTCCTACTTCTTTATTAGAGTTAACAAACAAGAGATCCAATGAAAAGAATAAAGAAAAGAAACTGGTGAGGGGTAGGGATAGAGAAAGAGATAGTAGGAGAAAAAGCATAAACAGATAAATGATTCTGTTAGTCTAAGGCTATTCACTGTCAATATAGCTTCCACAGTGTTTTGTGTTGTTTCCCACCATTTAAGATACTGTTAAAAAGATTAAACACTACTCACAGCTCTTCAACTATTCTCTAATCAGTCATCATTTATTTCAATTGTGATAATAAAAGCAAATCACTATAATGTTAATTATTCTCAGAAATAGAGAGAGATCAAGCTGAAAACAATAGTTCAGTCAAAGAGGCAGAACTAGCCTTTGGCTGCACATTTCCCCCTCTTGTTTTTGTAATATTTGGCCAAGATTCCTTGCCTCTATGTTCTTCCACTCCTCATATTTGAGGCTACTAAATTTCCACCTGTAAATTCAGGTCAATTACAGGCCAGTTCTGATGCCAGAAGAGGAAAATATAAGGGTGTGAGTAACAACATCAGGTAGAGCAGAAAGCCACCTATTGGATATCAGGGATAGAATTCCAAGTTACCATTGGAACATTACTCATAATATGTCAAATAAAGACTGGGCATACCCACTCAAAAAATTTCAAACCACATTTTACCAATATTTATCTTTTTTTTTTCAATAGCAGGCAAGATTTTGAAAAATCTTTTACAAAATCTATGTAAACTAAGCATATACCAAATTCCTGAACTACCAATAAGGTAACTAGGATCAAAATAGGATATAAAACTACAGTGGCTGATTGTGATGTGATCACTGCTTCCAATTCATTACCTTTTAAATAACATGTTCTGAGATTTTCCTGGAAGTCAAAGTTAAGTTCACTGGTTTATAATCTTTATATCTAATATTACCTATAATTTCTCTAGTCCCATGATCCTTTTGCTCTCCACTCTATCAAAGCTCAGTGACTGAAGTAGCTCAATAATAAGAGTCAGCAGTTCATTGTTTGGTTCAGAGCTTTAAGAGTTGGAATTATAAGAAATCTTTAAATTCAACTCCAATTTACAGACTGTGTAACAGAGGCACAGAGAGTTGAAATGACTTGGCCACAGCTAGATAAGTATTTGAAACAAGATTTAAACTTATATCTTCCAGATTCCACGTCTAGTTCTATAACCACTAACTGGTAGTGTCAAATTCAAATAGAAACAGACTGCAGTGGGCTGCACAGAGATTCAGAAAACCACAACTTAACATTATCTATGATGCATCATATTTTCATTTTTTTCTTAAACATTTCCTGCTGAATTTTAGATCAGGAAATCCTAGCTACATTTTCTATGAATTTTTTTTGAAAAATTCTTTCTAAAAGTCCAGGATTTCTAGCATAGCAGGCTAGTGAATCAGGCATTAGACCTATGATTTCACTGGTCTAGGGAACATCTGGATGAGGAAACTCTACCAAAGTTAGCAGCTTTTGTTCACCTATGGTCTCTTAGGCAGTGCGGCAGATAGAGCACTGGGCCTGGAGTCAGGAAGATTCATCTTCCTGACTTCAAATCTAGCCTCAAATACTTCCAGATGAGTGATCCTATTCCTCTCAGCTTCCTTATCTGCAAAATGAGCTGGAGAAGGAAATGACAAAACAACCTAGTTTCTTTGCCAAGGAAAGCCTAGATGAGGTCATGAAGAGCTGGATATGACTGAATGAGTCAACATATGGCCTTGGAGAGTTTTAGGGCAGGAAGGATTGAGCCACCCCAGACAGTCCAACGAGAGGTGGCTTGCTCTTCTGCCAGTACACGATGTGGCCTGTCCATCAGATTACTTCTGGCCTGTTTTGTTTTGTTTTTTTTCCTACTTCATTACCTCTCCCTAAGTTTACTGGCCTGCTTCAATAATCGGTTCTTCCTTATTAATAAGAATTAGGTCTAGAATGGGAGATGACCTCATTACCTCCTCTAACTTGTGATGAATGAAATTATCTTTGGGGCAAGACAATAATTTATTAGCTCTTCCTCTAGAATAAGATAGAGAGCAGCAGAATAAATCTGAGTAATGAAGACCCTGTCACTAATATATCATAATTCCAGGCCTGGCTTATGATTTATTTCCCTGATTCTCCATCTATGTTCTCTTTCAGCTCCAGCTGCTAGCACAGTAGACAGAATGCTGGGCCTGAAATCAGAAATATCTGAGTTCAAATCCAGCTTCTAGGCTTTCTAGCTGTGTGTTCCTGGCCAAATGACTTAATCTCTGACTCATTTTCCTCAATAATAAAGTGGAGCTGATATTAGCACCTACCTTCCAGGGTTGTTGAGAGGATCAAATGAGAAAATAATTGTCAGATCTTGTAGCACAGTGCCTGATACCTAGTGGGCTGTATATGGATGCTCATGTGTCCCTGAAGACGCTGCCCCACACAGACCCTGCCCAGTATACTGCAGGGTACAACAGTGGCAGGGCAACTGCTATTCCTTTCTCCAAAGACCTACACCCAAACGATATCTATCACATTCACTCCCTCTTGTTCTACGGTTTCCTCACATTAGTTTATTTTCTTAATAAATACTACTTCCCTGCCCCATATGCTTTTACATATTCTGTTCCTTTTGAATAAGATTATCTTTGCGGTGAGAGGCAGTGTGGCCATACAGAGAGCTTCCCCCAAAGCTAGTCAAGTCCCGCCACTGACACAATCCTGGCTAGGACACTTAATCTCATAGTGCTCCAGGCAGTTCTGTAGGAGTGTGAGTGGTAGGAGAGGTGCCACCTTGTATTAGTAGACATTTCCTGATCTAGGAAGCCTTAAGGCACTAAGTCTGTGTTTTAAACTGCTTCTTCCCTCATGTCAATAGGACTTTCACAGATGAAACTCTTTTGAAACACAGTCTGGAAAATAATTTCAATTCCTATAGCTACTACTCTAGATTCATACAAATTACCCTGAAAAATCCCACTTGGCAAAGGAGAAGGATGAAACTAATGAGAAGACTCATTTCAACTCCCATCATGCTCTTGGTCATTAGTTTTGGACCCATGAAAATCATTTCAGTAGCAAGATTCAACAAGGGACCAAGAAAAACCAGCAGGTTTTGCCCTACTTCCCCTACTGTCCCCAATGAATTCAATCAATACCAAGGATTCCACTGGAAATCTTAACAGACCTCTGGTTCCATCCCCTATGGATGACCCACATGACCCACCCAACTAAATCTATTGAATCCCTCAAGCCTAGCCAGTCACAAACTGGGCTACGTCATCACAGAATGAACTCCAGTTTCAGTTTCTGTAAATTGTATTTTCCCAAATTTCTCTTTTCTGGATTTCCACATTCCCTAATTCCACCACTTCTACTATCAGAAACACTCTTTTCACTCTAATGCACAATTCAAACATGTGTTTTATAAGGAATACAAAAATATAAAAAGGAATGAGAAAAATTTTAGTAGAAGAAAATTTAGAAAATATTCTCATCTCAGATAAAATCTGAGCCAATTATTTGGGTTCATATTCTATTTTGATATTTTAGTATACCAATCTATTATATATGCACACACATATGTATGTATATACATATGTGAGTATATATTACACAAATGTGTGACATAAAAAGACATATTAGAAAATTTCATATAATGATAACAATTGTTTTTTTTAACCTTAAACTGATTCCCAAGTTCTATTCAGAATTTTATGTCCAAAATTTAGATTATTTAAATAACAGTTGAGAACATTATCTATTTGGATAGTATCAGACAAATTAAAAAAGAAAATTTAAAAAAAAAAACCCTCCTCCTTAGAACTATAAAGAGTACAAAACTTAACATGCTATACAAGTATATACAGATTCATTGCATAAGTAACTTTTCCTTCCAAAAACTGTGAGTAAATGATAATAAAACTTTGTTTTTTAATCAGTGACATTGCATCTATCATCCCCAGAGTCTACCTCACTACAATTATTATTTTAAAAAGGCAGACAAATAAGAGAAAAAATGCTAATATGAGGGGAAATTTTGCAATGACAAACAACCAAATTATTGAATAAAATAGATCTGTATACATAAGCTATGTATCTATACATATACACACATTTATATGTATATGTATGTTTGTATGTATTTACATATACATATAAATATAATGCAGGCCTGACATATCCATGTAATATGCACAAAATGAGATTCTGTTTATTTTAGACACTATGGGGATCCTTTTGTAGATGGTATCTTCCTTATAACTACAGCCTCTAAGACAAATCTGTAGAAGAGTCCACTTAGTCTGTACTGCCATCAAGTGCCTAAACCACTTTGTTCAAAAATCATCACCAATTCTAAGTAGATTCATTTACAGCTATAATAGCAATTTGGGAACTGGCTAAATGCAAGCACCCACTATGAATCCCTAAAAATCACCAGAAACTTCCATAAGAAAATGTAAAAATCATTAATAGATACATAGAATTCTTACCAGTTCACTGGAAGATCATGCAGTCTAAAAATGTCACTTAACTTGTATTCAGTTTTTGGTGGAGAAATATTTTCTTTGTAGAAATATAAATTTGGATTTGGTTGTATATTGATGGGAAATTCTGAATCCTAAGAGAAACAAAGAGAAAAAAATTAAGATCTTTAAACAGCTAAATCACAGAAAATAAAACTAAACAATTTACTAGTAAATTCTTACATAATGACTTCTGATTTTACCTCTTCCAGGCCCTACCATATGGCTTCCAAAGTAACTTATTTAATAATAATATTTTATTTTTTTAGCTCATCCTCCTTTTTTTTAGCTTTTTATTTACAAAACATATGCATGGGTAATTTTTCCAACATTGACCCTTGTATAACCTTTGTTCCATATTTTCTCCTCCTTCTCCCCCACTCCCTCCCTTAGCTGGCAGGTAATCCAATACACGTTAAATATGTTGAAATACATTTTAGAACCAATTTATGTATACATATTTATACAATTTTCTCACTTCACAAGAAAAATCAGATCAAGAAGGAAGGAAAAGAAAAACTGAGAAAGAAAACAAAATGCAAGCAAACAACAACAGAGAGAGTGAGAATGCTACGTTGTGGTCCACACTCAGTTCCCACAATCCTCTCTCTAGGTATAGATGGCACTCTTCATCACTGAACAAGTGGAACTGGTTTGAATCCTCTCATTGTTGAAGAGAGCCATGTCCGTCAGAATTGATCATCGTATAATCTTGTTGCTGTGTATAATGATCTGCTCATTTCACTTAACATCATTTAATGAAACTATTTCTAGCCATATGAAAAGGTGTTCCAAGTCATTATTAATCAGAGAAATGCAAATTAAGACAACTCTGAGATACTGACACACCTGTCAGATTAGCTAGAATGACAGGGCAAGATAATGTGGAATGTTGGAGGGGATATGGGAAAACAACTAATACACTGTTGGTGGAATTGTGAATACATCCAGCCATTCTGGAGAGCAGTTTGGAACTATGATCAAAAAGTTATCAAACTGTGCATACCCTTTGATCCAGCAGTGTTACTACTGGGATTATATCCCAAAGAGATCTTAAAGGAGGAAAAGGGACCTGTATGTGCAAGAATGTTTATGGCAGCCCTCTTTGTAGTGGCCAGAAACTGGAAACTGAGTGGATGCCCATCAATTGGAGAATGGCTGAATAAATTGTGGTATATGAATGTTATGTAATATTATTGTTCTGTAAGAAATGACCAAGAGGAGGATTTCAGAAAGGCCTGGAGAGACTTACATGAACTGATGCTGAGTGAAATGAGCAGAACCAGGAGATCATTATATACTTCAACAACAATACTGTATGATGACCAATTCTGATGGACGTGGCTCTCTTCAACAATGAGATGAACCAAATCAGCTCCAATAGAACAATAATGAACTGAACCAGCTACACCCAGCGAAAGAACTCTGGGAAATGAGTATGAACCACTACATAGAATTCCCAATCCCTATATTTTTGTCCACCTGCATTTTTGATTCCCTGCACAGGCTAATTGTACATTATTTCAAAGTCCGATTCTTTTTGTGCAGCAAAATAACTGTTTGGACATATATACATATATTTTATTTAACTTATACTTTAACATATTTAGCATGTATTAGTCTACCTGCCATCTGGGGGAGGGGGTAAGGGGAAGGAAAGGAAAAATTGGAACAAAAGGTTTGGCAATTGTCAATGCTGAAAAATTACCCATGCATATATCTCATAAATAAAAGGCTATAATAATTTTTTAAAATATCAATTCATGTAGGTCTCTCCAGGCCTCTCTAAAATCATCCTGCTGATATAGTTTCTGACAGCACAATAATATTCCGTAACATTCATAAACCATAATTTATTCAGCCATTCTGCAAATGATGGGCATCCACTCAGTTTCCAGCTTCCTGCCACTACAAAAAGGGCTGCCACAAACATTTTTGCACATGTGGGTCCCTTTCCCTCCTTTAAGATCTCTTTGGGATATAAACCCAGTAGAAACACTGCAGGGTCAAAGAGTGTGCACAGTTTGATAACTTTGTGAGCATAGTTCCAAAATGCTCTCCAGAACTGTTGGATCCATTCACAGTTCCACCAATAATGTATCAATATCCCAGTTTTCCAACATCTTTATCATTATCTTTTCTTGTCATCTTAACTAATCTGACAGTTTTTAGTGATATCTCAGAGTTGTCTTAATTTGCATTTTTCTGATCAATAATGATTTAAAACACCTTTTCATGCGACTACAAATAGTTTCAATTTCTTCATATGAAAATTGTCTATTCATATCCTTTGACCATTTGTCAATTGGAGAATAGCTTGAACTATTATAAATTTGAGTCAATTCTTTATATATTTTAGAAATGAGCCTTTACCAGAATCTTTGAATGTTAAAATATTTTCCCAGTTTATTGTTTAGAAATTAAATTAATTAGAAATCTTGTCTGCATTAGTTTTGTTTGTACAAAACCTTTTTAACATAATATAATCAAAATTATTTATTTAATGATCAATAAGGATCTCTAGTTCTTCTTTGGGCACAAATTCTTTCCTCCTCCATAGATCTGAGAGGTAAACTAGCCTATGTTCTTTTAATTTGTTTATAATATCATGCTTTATGTCTAGATCATGAACCCATTTTGATCTTATCTTGGTATACAGTAACAATACTATTTTAGTCAGCAATAGATTTCAATACTGAACTATAAAACATATATTTCAGTAAATTTCTATTCAAAAAGCAAAAATTCTGAGACATCAAATCATAGAATTAGTTATCCTAAACTCCATGTTAATGGTCCCAAATGGACTAAACAGATCTTAACAGAGTCTTTCCTTTTCCCATAACATCCATGGACACAGGAACAAAGTTATATTTGAAGTTGAAAGACCTTAGAGATATAGTCCAAACCAAAAATCCAGAGAGGAATCAAACTGAGACCCGGACTAATCCCCCAACTCATGCTGACAGCAATTCCCCCACAAATAGTTATGTATCATTAGTGGTTGTGACCTCAAAATTCAAGTGTGTTCATACTAATGCCAGAAAACTTCACTGTCCATGACACAATGGATTTATTTCAAGTTTCATGGGTTAAAGAGAAGCTCAGAAACTCCTCACAGTAATACAGAGGAGGAATAATGTTCAGACCAATCCTAAAATGCCCCAAAATCCTGGGATGCTTAACCCATGGCACTATTTATTATCAGACTATATTTAGGAATATTTTAAATCAGTTACCTATCCACAATTTCAGTTCTATAACCTGCATTATTCTTTTTCAAATGGAAAAACAGAGCTTAGAATGTGTTTAGCCTTGTGTTGAGTAAGGCCACTCAGTAAAAGCCTAACTGTAAAATCACCTCATTAGATGTTTGGTCACATTGCTTCAGTAGCAGCAGTGAATAAAATTAAATTCATTAAATATTTATTGTGTTTGCTTTATGCAAAAGACCATATTAAGTATTAAGTATACTTGATGAAAAAAAAAATTTGGTCTTGCCCCTGTGTTCTCATGGCATTTGGAATATATTAGGACGGTTTCCCTAGAAAACCATATAAAACCAAGCTTCTGAACAGAGTCTCATGGAATAAAACCCCTCTCCAGCTCAAGATTAGACTGAAAAAACTTCATGAAAGTCAGTCTCACTGGCATGAAAAGAGTGTTCTGCCCAGGTCACCAGTGAGAAGGTCTTAATCACAGCAAATCAGCAACTAAGACTCTCAGTCCTGGCTCAGCAGGGGAGCACAGCAAGGGGGCAGCTTCCAGTCCCAGCTCAGAAGGAAACTCTGGGAAAACAGGCTGTTTCCTGGAAAGAGTAGATAAAGCTAACCTTGCAAACACAAGAGGGAGTTGTGCTCAAAGCCGAGGCTCAGAGCTACACAGGAAGCTTGGGGTCATGTTCCCTTTATCCCAAGAGTAGAATTCTACCTTAGAAGTTAAAAAAAAAAAAAAAGAAAAGAAAAAGAAAAGAAAAAGAAAAAGAAAAAGAAGAAATATCAAAAGAAAAGGAAAGAAAATGAGCAAGAAACAGAAAAGAACCTTGAGTAAGTTACTATGGTGAGAGGGCAGACAAAAAACTCAGATGAGGACACAATGTCCACAGAACAAATCTCAAAGAGTGAGATAAAGTGGTCCCAAGCCCAGAGAGGCTTCTTGGAAGTGCTTATAAAAAACTTCAAAAGGCAAATGAGGTAGAAGAAAAAAAGGGAAAATAAATGAGAAATATGCATGAGAGAGTCAACAGTTTGGAAAAGGAAAGAAAAATTGTCTGAGGAATACACTAGGGTGATATAGAATTACCAAATAAGTAAAATACAAAGATGGTTTTTTGGAGCAAATGATTAGCTCACAAATTTGACCATAAGAATGCTAGCAGGCAACATCTAAGGTTATTAGAGAATACTTGTTGGAGCACGTTCCATAGGACTTGAACCTCAAGAAAGCACAGTATCTCTGAAAGGGAAATTGGATCTGAAATAGTAAGGAGTTCTGCTCCTAGATCTCTCACTATAAGATCAGAAATGTACCTGTTCTCTCAAGGCCTCAAGTTTCCTCATTTATAAAGGGAACTAAACTACAATTTTTTTCAAGTTACACTCTGAATCACACAATATGTGAATGTTTGTTTCTATGGAGAAAAAAAAAGAATCAAATGTGTTCTTGATTCCAGAAGGTAAAAGCAGTCACCATAGAAGTCAGAGAAAAACAGATGTAGACTACAAAAGAAAGGATGTAAAAATTAGAGTTGTCAAAACTTAAATTGAGGTGTCTTAGGACATGATAGTTTCCATTTCAATGGAGGTCTTCAAGTGAATTCTAATACTCTTTTATCAGAATGCTAAGGAGGGAATTACTGTAAAGTTACTCACTGCATATCACCACCTTTGAGATCCCTTACATAACTTGAGGATCTATGATTCTTTTGAGGAATTCTAGCTCTAACATTATGTTTATGAGAGGTAGCTGGAAAAGCTTCATGATAATTATGTGTTTCCAATTAATTAATTGATATGCATTTATTCTCTTGGGTTGTTGGTTTAATTCTAATGTACAATTCTTTCAGAAGAAGGCCAATTCCTTGAGACTGGAAACTTTTTTCCTTTTTGTATTTGTTATCCCAAAGCCTGACACAAGTGCTGTCTTCTATAGTGTAGATCAAACTTATTTAGTAATAGTTATAATAAAAATTATCAGCATTATCAATTTTAAGGATAATTATTATTATGACAGTCATTTTAAATATGTGCAGTATGGTACACAATTATTGGACCTGAGTTGAAGTCAAGTGAACAAGAATTTATTAGGAGCTTTCTATGTTCTAAGAATGGTGCTAAGTGCTAAGGATTTAAAGAAAGGAAAAAAAAAAAAAAAAACTAGTCCCTTCCCTCAAGAAGCTCATAATCTAATGGGGAAGAAGTATTGATGCACTCTAGTTCTATCACTGTGTAACTACAAGGAAGTAACAACTCATAGCCTTATTACTAGAGGAAAGGGATTAGCAATTGTCAATGGAGCCAAAAGGAAGCTCAGAGTTGCCTGTGATAATTTTCCAACTGCAAAACACTCTAAATGTGTTATTATTGATATTATCTTTGATCCTGTTCATCTCCCACCAGCTGACCTCCTTTGACTTCTCTGTTATGATTCTTACAAGGTGCTGAGTCACTGGAATTGATAGGCACTCTGGGACATTCACAAGTCAGGATTCACTCTGGGAGATTCACAAGTCAGGATTCAGTTGGGAGATTCACAAATCAGAAGGACAAGCCCACTAGAGGAGGAGCCCACTCTCGGAGGCAAGACAGATTCATTCCAACTTCCATCTTTGTGATGACTAGAGGCTTTGGATTCTGAGAGAGCTAGAGGCTGAAGCTGGAAGAGACAAAGGACTAGCAACAGGAACTCTTGGAATCAAAGAGAGAGATAGGCCTCTAAGAAAGATAACCGGGCTATTTTGGAGGAGACAATAAAGGACTGGACTTTAACAGCTGGTTGAATTTGAGGTGATAATTACTCTGAACTGAAAGAAAGGCTGCCTCCAGAAGCCCCCCGAGAAATCTGCTCCCAGAGAACAATTATACTTTAGAGAAAAGAACATTACACTTCTCTGTGTCTGCACACTGAATTCCTTCTCTACTTTTTTGTTGTCTTCCCCTATTAAAGCAACTTGAGGACAGAATCTGCTTTCTTTTGTATCTCCAGTATTTAGCTCATTGTTTGGTCCAAAATAGGTTCTTAATAAGTATTTATTAACCAACTGACTAATATTTGTAATTTTAAAGTAATTAAGTATTAATGGGTTTGAGTTGCATTAAATAGCATGAAAAAATTACTTTTAAAAGAATTTACTCAGTCGATTATTATAATGGCTGAGATTGACAACAAAAATAAGAAATATTTCAAACATGTCTATCTAATCATGATGAAATCTTTTTCCAGGGCAAATTCTTTGCCAGAACTCACCAAAGAGTGAAACTAACCAGGATAAATTTTATCTTTCTTAATCACATGTCCTGAATATTGAAATGGTGAAAAGCTAGGCAGTAGAAAAGTGAAAATTACAAAGAAACAAAGATACTAATTAATTTCCAAAGAAAATAATTAAACATGGAATATTTGATTAACAAACTTTTGGGCAAACAAATGTTCCTCTCAAATATCAGTGTAAGGAGCAATCTTACCAAGATTAGATTTTCTGAAGTGTAGAAAATAAAAGCTACATAAAGGAATATGTTTTATTTGGCCTTTATTTAATGTCCAAAATGCAGCAGAGCCAATGTAATACACAGCTATGGTAGACTCATATTTCTAAACTTGTATTATATTTTGAAAATTTAGGTACATGAGTATATGATACTTTGCTTGAATCTCTTTTCTTCTGAAGTCATTACTTTAGAAAAGGATGGCGTACAAAACACAAAATTTAGTGTTTCATTGTGTTTTTTGGATATAAGGTCTATTTCATTGGAATTTGTCTACTCTTCTTATCAAAATACTGTAAGCTCTATTTGTCTAAAGTGAACACTTACAACTCCATGTATTTTTTTTTATCATCCCTCTTAAACCAGTAATTAGACAAGAGACAAAGCTAATCAAGTAGGCTCTTTAGCTTTGTAGTTAATTATAATAGTACTGAGTTACATATTATTTTACAAAGTAAAATAATAATGCTAAAGGTGATTAAAACAGAAATTACTTAAGAAAGAATATAATGTACAACTCTTTTAATATTTATCAAGGAATTTTGTTAGAAATGTTATAGGTAAAAAACACACAATTTAATTAAAAGTGATTTGTATGGCATAGAATCAATTAATAAACTTTTTTACTTTCTCTCTTTTTTTTTACTCTGCTGGAAATTCTGCTATTGTCTGGGTTTTACAAAAACGAAGTATGAAATAGTCCTTCTTCACAAGGACTGACATTCCACTGGAGGAGACAAGAAGTACATATGTAAATATATACAGATTAAATATGAATTATCTGAATGGCAGGCAAGGGTTAGCAGCTGGGCGGAATCACAACAGACTCTAAGAAGAAAAGGATACTTGATCTATCTCTTGAAGGAAGTAAGGGATTCTATAAAGAGGAGAGGAATTTAGAATACATTAAAGGCATGAATTACAAGGCTGTGCAAAGATAAAACAACAGGAAATGGAAGATAAAGTTCCATGTGTGCAGAAGAAAGAAAAAGGCAGTTTGGTTGGACCACAGAGCATAGGAAGTAGAATAATATATAATAAGGCTGAAAGAATAAGTTGAAATATGATTGAAAAGGACTTTAAAAATCAAATCAGGAAGCATATGTTTTATCCTTAAGTTTTTCATAAAGGAAATTTCAAGTGGATGAAGAATGGCTATAGTCCATCCAAATTATGGTAAGCAATTAGTGGACTAAATTCCTTGAGATTCCATACTGCTTTGTGTGTGATTTGCATGTATGTATATGTATGCTCACATGCACAGCATAGGCACATGTGTATATGTATATTTTGGACAGATATTATAAATGGACCATGAGTTGGGATCAGAAATAAGTACGGATAGGACAAAGTACTGGAATGCCTTTCAGAAACTGCAAAACCATTTTAATAAGCGTGTCTCCTTGCAATAAAGACTCAGATTCTTCCAGAATATTTATATGGCTGTGAGTGGCAGGAATGCCATGACATTCTCTGGAAATTGTCCAAAAAATGGAAAATCCAAGAGAGCAGTCTGGTTCTGAAGTTCAAGTCTTACTACTGAAGTTTACTGACTATATGCATTTGGGCATCACAATTTTCTTGGGCTTCAATTTCTTAATCTATAAAATGGGGTTAACAAATCACAAACAAGCAATTATGAAAAAATGGAATGAGGAATGTCATCAAAGAAATACATAAGTGAATAAAAAAAAGGACTGTCTTGTAATGAAACCAAGGGAACAAATGATGGCAGGTTAATATCAAGGAAAAAACAAGAATCAAGTTCTTGCACATAGGGTGTATTCCCTGTGAAGAACTTATAGAGGGACATAGACTAGAATCACACAGCATAGACAAATACAGCTGCATTCTAATCTGTATTCCTGAAGCGAAGAAACATCAACAAAATCACAGATTCACTGAAGGACTTTTTATAGTAAATTAAAATTTATGTCAATTAATCTGTGAATTCTAGGAAATTTTGTTCATTCAAATATGAATCTGAAATAATTTTGTTCATTCAAATAAAATTGATTAATTTAAAATAAATTTGGTAAAAAGTTTTAATTTTAAGATCAACTAAACAGAGAAGTTAAAATGACTTATTGAATTTCATATAAATCATAAGACATTTTATATATAACTATCTGATACTAAAATATATGTGAAAATATATTTTTGGATATATTTATGTATTATATACATGGGTAATTAGATGGAACAATGGATAGAGTACTAGGCCTGGAATTAGGAAGGCTCTTCTTCCTGAGTTCAAATCTGTCCTCAGATATTTATCAGCTGTGTGACCCTGGGCAAATCACTTTACCCTATTTGTCTCAGTTTCCTCATCTATAAAATGAGCTAAAAAAGGAAATAGCAAATCATTCCATTATTTTTGCCAAGAAAGCCCCAAAATGGAATCATGGAGGAGGCAACAAAACTGAAAAAAACAAATGAACAACAATGTCTATGTATAGGACTTGGGAGCACCATAGTAACACCCTAGGGTATAAGACATTCACAATTGATAGGATCATGGCAGTTCATTATAGCAAAACAGTGACAGCTGCAAATACAATTAAATAAACACCTTCACAATGAACAGGAAAAAAAAAGTAACATTCACTAAGAGGAATTTCTGATTGCTAAATTTCATGTCTAAATACTAAAGAAGAACAACCAATCTAGAGACAAAATCCATACATTAGCTTTTTTTATCTTTGTTGAAATATTTTGAAAAATAGGATTAAATATATATTTTTCTTTGCATTTTTTGCTTCCCTGTCAACTCATATTTTTAAAAGTTTAAATATTAAACTAAAATATTTATTACTGACATCAATTAACCAAGCTAAATGGAATTTATTAAAAATAGATTTCCATTTTAAAATGTCATGAGAGTACTTAACTTTAAACAGTAAATTTTAAAGGGACTCACAAATGCTATTAATATCTTTGTCAGATGTTACTCCTAAAGAGCCAAATGGCCATATATTTGTAAAATTTCTGTTGCTTGATGCTGTTGGCAAAAGTACACCATTTACTCTTATCTACTAATTACCACTGGATCTCAGAATTCAAAATACAACCTAAAACTGCATTTTAAAACTGGATCCATCATATTAAAAAGCAACTTGTTTTCATGTGTTTTTTAAATAAAATCTAGGATAATTATTAATGTTCAGGAATATACAAAAACATAACCACATCTACATTAAGATGGGTGAGGATGGTTGATAATGGTAAAGGATGAGCCACAAAATCATTCTCACATTCAAAATTCCTCCCCTGATCTGGCTTCTGGAAGCTTAATAATATATACAATTTCTGTTCTTCCCCCCACAATTTGATCTCCTGAAAGACTAAGCAACACCTTTCTCTGGAATCCCACATCAGCATCTCTTCTCCTGACACAGAATGTGCTCATGACCCTTCATTGTTATTATTTTATGTACTGGAATTGGGAAGGAACCTTAGGGATAATCTAGTTCTATCCTCTTAATTACAGTTGAAGAAACAGAGCTTCAAGAACTTCAATGGCCTATCTAGCGTCATACAACTAGAAAACTGCTAGACCTGACCTTTTCTAGGCCATTTGACCCCAAATTCAGATCTCTTTCCACACTCTATGATGGCTGTTTCCTAATAGTCAAGAGCAACAACTTCTGCTTGGCCCTCAAATTGAATTCACATTTTGTTCAGTCTATTACCCTCCACCATCTCCTAATGAGGAACTTCTTGCCATTAACCATCTTACTGTCTGTGATCAGAACACTGTTGCAGAACAGAACGCTGAAGAAAACTTGAAATTAGATGACCAAGACTACAACATAGCATTTTTACTCTTTCTGTTATTTGGTTGTATTTTGTTTTCTTCTCAGTTTCTTTTTTCCTTCTTGATCCAATTTTTCTTGTGCAGCAAGATAACTGTATAAATATGTATACATATATATATGTGTGTGTGTGTTGGATTTAACATATATTTTAACATATTTAACATGTTTTGGATTACCTAACATCTAGGGGAGGGGAAGGGGGGAAGGAGGGGAAAATCTGGAACAGAAGGTTTTGCAAGGGTCAACGTTGAAAAATTACCCATGCATATGTTTTGTAAATAAAAAGCTTTAATTTAAAAAAGTAAAAAGAAAGAAAAAGAAAGAAAGAAAGAAAGAAAGAAAGAAAGAAAGAAAGAAAGAAAGAAAGAAAGAAAGAAAGAAAGAAAGAAAGAGAGAGAGAAAGAGAAAGAAAGAAAGAAAGAAAGAAAGAAAGAAAGAAAGAAAGAAAGAAAGAAAGAAAGAAAGAAAGAAAGAAAGAAAGAAAGAAAAAGAAAGAAAGAAAGAAAAAGAAAGAAAGAAAGAAAGAAAAGTTAAGAAGAAAGAAAATAGATGGCCAGGTGTTAGGAAAATAAACACTAAATTATATTTGCCCTTAGTACAATCATCAAGGCAGCACTGAAGGGAACCTAAGAGATCATCTACTCTAACTCACTCATTCTGCAGACCAAGAAACTGAAGCCACAGGAGAGAGCGCTGGCTTTCTACTCAGTCAGACACTTCTATTTCCTAGTCGTCTTTATGACCAATAAACCTCCTTGCCAGAGGACAGGGTTAAGGGTACACTATATAGAAATGTGACAAATGGTTTTCTCTGTGCTAAATGAACTGCAAAGGTGATGGTCAAAAGCAAGACTTTGGTCTAATCAAAACTGGCTACCTGACACAAATAATAACATACTAAAAGATTGACTCCTTATAGAATTTTAAGTCTACTCCAGAGAATCATAACCAACATATTACCACTAGTCAACTATGATACAGGAACATACAGTTGTAACAGAAGTCAGGCCAGCTTTCCAGGTAATAACTATTGGTGAAAATATAATGGAAATATAATCCTAAAAATCCTCCAGATACATTTAAAGGTTACCATGATAATGATTTTGTATGTCCTTCACTGTTTAGTGAAAAATCTTTCAAGACTTTTTAACTATAAACAAAATGTAATAAAAGTACTTGCTAGTTATATAGCATTAAATGCTAATGTCAGTCTCTCCAGTTCATATCAACAGTTCCAACCACCAGATATTCATGATGGTAAAGTAGTTATTGCCTCATTACTGGGATAAAGAAGTAAAGCTTATGTTACAAAAGTGAAATATCTTATAAGACATAAATGTAAGTTACATGAGATTCTCAATCCCATTAACTCCATTATCTCTTTTCTCCCAGTGACTCCCTGAAACATAGGTTCTACTAGCGGTCAAATAAAACACTAAGAGAAAAAAAAAAAAAAAACTAGCAAAGCTCTGACCTCTCATCTGTATGCACAACTTAAATAAGCAAGTAGTTTCCTTGACTCTTGCCTAAGTGAATGCTGACAATTGTCAATCAGTCACATGAGATTCTCAGAGATGAATAGGTTTATGAAAAGATTTTTTTTTAAAGAAAAACATACAGAATTTCTGTTTTATTTGGGTCAGAAAATATTTTTTATCTCTATCATCATGACTGAATAATGAAAATCAATGAGTAATCAATATTGGCCACAGGGAGTTTTGCTTTCCTCATGTGATTTATAAACATTATACTTAGACTCATCCAGATTCTGTTCCTGCTTACGATGTATGTTGTCACCAAACTTGGTTAATGGAACAAGTCTCAAGCAACCTTTAATGTGGGAGGTAAGTAACCCAAGAAAAAGAACACTGGCTTGGGTACCCTGAAGATCTGGATTCAAATCTCTTTTCTGATTCTATCTGACATTTTTGTCAAGTAGTTTAAAGTAGTTTAGTGCCTTGGATTTCCTTATTTGATTGGGTAAGTGTCCTTGCAATCCTAGTTCTATGGTCCTAAACTCCTACCTTTCTTCAGTAGATATGAAATGGTTTAACACCTATTAATAATATTAATTATTAAAGGTATTAACCCAGTTCTTGGGCATCTGGAATCTATTGCTATATTTTCTGTTTGTAAAGTAGGTATAGGAATGGTAATCTATGTTATCCCATTTTCAGGAATGCTTATATGTTGGAATCTTCTTATATGCAAATTGATAATTTTGCATAATTGATGCAAATTATAACAAACTCATACTCATATATATATATATGTATAAAATACACACATATATAATTTTAATAGATTTGTATTTTTATACTGAGCTAGACATTTCTCTCAAAGTCCACATCAAAGTAAATCTTCATTAAGTACCTATCTCTTTTATCATTTGATTGTATTTATGTAGTCATTGCAACATCCATTTGTGCCATGAAATCTAATGAGCTATTGTCTGGGAAGTAGAAGAGTCAGTTCCTTCTTCAATCAAAGGATACTAAATTTAGGGAGAAACAGAGGTTTATCTTCTTCAAGGAGTAGTGAGAAGAAAGGAAGGATAGTAAAAGATACAAAGATATGTATTCAAGTGAATAAGGGAAAAATTAAAGATAGATTTCATTGGAAATGGACTCATTTTTTCCTACAAAATATTAAGTGAAGTTATTTTCTGTGGGTAAAAGGAGTTGGAATGGGGTTTGAGTAGATATAGAAAGCCTAAGTATGAGAGTATATATGATAAACAAGATGCTTTTTTGCAAATAGTATTTTTTTTTCCAATTACAGGTAAAGATAGTTTTCAATATTCATTCTTATAAGATTTTAAATTCCAAATTTTTCTCCTTTCCCCCTTTTCTTCCCTCCCTACAACAGCAAAAGAACCAGATGAATTTCAAAGAATGAACTTCTAATTGGCCCCATGGTATATGGTTAAAAAACAGTTTTCTTTCGCTAGTGTTAAGAGGCCAACAGAAAGAGAATACAAATAATGACAATGATCCAAATCGTGTTGGAGGTGTACAAGGTGACACTGCAGAATGTAAAAGAGGAAGAAAGTCAAAGTGGAGAGGTCATTAAAGTATCTGCTTATTATGTTATTGTTGTTGCTGCTTGTCCTTTGGTTTCAAAGAGGATCATGATATCAGGAAGGTGAAACTAGGACAGGTGAGTTAGATTTACTGTGCAAACTCACTAGCCTCACTTTCTCCTCCAAAGACATCTGGGTCCAGTGACAAGATATACATCAGAACTAGATGCAGTAGGACACCTCGACCTTTTTAAACTAAATTCTTTAGCAGATCTCAATTTGACTGAGGAAATGCTTAATCAGTGATTAAGGAGGATAATAAATGAGGCTTAAGGGAAGGAAGGAATCCATGAAGCCAAAATAAGTCTAAATAGCAGGAAGCAAAAGAAGTTAAGTAATTAGAAGACTGAAGAGCTATAGAAAGCATGCTCTATATGTGACAACAATTAGAAGTGATAATAAGGAAACTGGCCAGAGACTGGGAGCATCAAATTACAGGTTGTAGAAGCAGAACTAAATCTTGGGATGTCATCCAGGCCATGATAGTAATGCTATGTAGTTGATGTGGGAAAAGGATTCAGTAGAATTAAGGAAGGCAAAAATCTGAAATGGAAATTTTGAAGGTTTTTTCAGATAGAGTCAGTCATCTCAGAATAAAATAATGATGTTTCAGAAATCAAAGAAATCTACAAATCAGTCAGATAGCAAAATCAGAGAAATAGCATAGAAATAAATGGCAAATCTAGTTTCAGTGAGACTTTTAATAGAGAATAACATCATAGAATTGTCAACAAAATGGAGAGATGTATACTAGACAACAGAAAAATTAGATCAATTAAAAAGTGGTTGAACAAGTAGACCCAAAGAGTAGCAATTAATGACTGATTAATGTATCAGTGTCATCCCTGATGAAGTTTCTAGAAGAATGTTACAGAGAGTGGGTTCTTTTTGCCATTAAGTTCAGCACTTATTATCAATGACTGGCAAAGACACAGACAGCATGTTTGTACAACTTTCAGACAACTCAAAGCAAAATGCAATAGCTATTGCTGTGGATGGTAAAAATGGGAAAGAAACCATGTGGCAAATCTATAAAGATGAAATGTAATAGGAATAAATGGGAAGTGCAACATTTTGTTTTGTTATCACACAGAGAAAAATGTGATAGCTGAGCCATCAGGCTTTGATATGGCAGCTACAGTCAGGAGTCATAAAGAAATGTGTCAGCTTCTCTCTGACACTAGGACTATTCTCAATCAGCACATAAATGGAGAAAGAATGTCATATCCCTGTTGATAGTTGAATGTTGCTGCTAATAATACTGCTTATGCAAAAACTCACAGAGTTTGGAGTAGGACAGAGGAGGCACATAGGATTACAAAGCTCTAAGTAGTTGGAAATAATGTCTTTTACTTTGTGTGAGTAAGTTTTGTTTCTTAAAAAAAAAACCTCCATGTACTACATGGCAATTTGTGCAGTTTAAATGTCAAAGTTTTTGGTGGCTTTTCAACACTAGAGACTATCTTTGATAAATCTGTGTCCCAAAGTCAATGAAAGCCTTGATTGTTCTTTTTGAGTCATTTCCTCTTCCTTACAATATGCTGATATACTAAATTTTAAAAATCAATGCTATCATGGACAGAAGCAGCTGCACCCAAAGAAAGAACACTGGGAAATGAATGTAAACTGTTTGCATTTTTGTTTTTCTTTCCGAGTTATTTCTACCTTCTGTATCTAGGATATACTATGACATATTTAACATGTACAGGGCTGCTTGCCATCTCGGGGAGGGGGTGAAGGGAGGGAGGGGAAAAATCGGAACAGAAGTGAGTGCAAGGGATAATGTTGTAAAAAATTACCCTGGCATGGGTTCTTTCAATAAAAAGTTATTTTAAAAAATCAATGCCATCAATATAGGATTATGAAATGACAATTAGATCATTCATGTAAAATTTAAAAATGACATTTTGAGTTCTTTGAACATAAATGAACATTAACAGTCAATAGTATTATATGGAAGCCAGAAAAACTAATGTAACTTTTTTCCCTCCAGACCTGTGATTTCATTGGTATAGGAAATTCCTAAGTAGAAAACTCCTTCCACCAAAGCAAGATCAATGTTTGCTTGTCATTTTATAGGCTTAAAGACTTGCCTGGCACATTGATATGTTAAGTGATCTGCCCAGAACCACATGACCAACTTGTTAATTAGTTCTGACTCTAAGGCTTGTTCTTTATCCTTTATATCTGAGGAAATTGGGAATTTAAGGGAACCACACTGACCCCATCTTGTGACAATTCTGAATCTAGCTCAGTTCCTTATCTATCCAATTAGGAGTCTAGTCCAATTCTTGTCTTGTGAGAAAATTTTATTCAATTATGGCGACATCGGGAAAACTTTATTGCATTCTTTGAACCTAACCCTGCTTGGCTGGAAAGCTAGACTATCTCTACCTACCTATTGCTTGGAGAAATTCAGGACATAAATTATGCAGTCAGATCAGAAGATTGATGTTTAAGCAACCCCTACCTCTTATATTTTTTCAACTGAACCTCAATCTTCTCTGCCCAGGACTATAGCTTCTTCCTATCTGTATCCTCTCAATCTCTACCTTTACCTCAAAAGGGATTTTTTTGGGGGGGCTACCAAGCTATACCTCCATCATATGGTCAGCATATAGCCTGTCTTGAAACGTCCCTGTCTCCATCATCACCTCCTACTATATAAGTAGATTGCTGATTTGTTTTTCAATTTTACCAAAAAGTTAATTCAATACTCTAAACCGTGAAATAAAAACAAGATTTCAGGTCAGACCTACACATCTGGACTACAGAACTTGGTCATCTTATTTTGGCCATTTATGATCCTTCAAGGTCCAAGTGCAGCCACTTTCCTTGCAAGGTACTCTCAAGATGCCAAAACATCAAACATTAAAGAAGCACACCAACCAGAAGGGCCACCCAGGAAGAAACTTTCCCACTTTACAGTTTAGAATGACTGTTCCCATACCCCACTGCTATTTTTAAGTTTTTCCTCACAATGAAGGGTAGAAAATGCCATGTCATCTGTCCCAAGTAGGTTTACTGTGCACAAAGTATCAAATGAGCCCTTGCTCATTTGTTTTCTCAATCACTCCTATGCCCTTACCAATTCTTCCAAAGTGCCAGGGAAACAACAGAACCAGTCCCATAATAATAGTATTATAAATCTACATACAAAATAGTCATCTACACTTAAGTCTAGATCCTGCTTCTCCAACCATCTCCCTGGGATTTGCTCACACAAAGTACTCAGCACTTTGTGAAAACTTGGAACTGTGCCAAATCTCATGTTTGTCACCATAGTCCCCAGTGCTGCCAAGGTAGAGACTAGCAATAGATGTAGGACTCCCAACTAATCTAGCACCATCCTTTTGAGCTACCTTGAACAACATTCATCTTTACAACACTACAGACCCAGACCTTAGGGTCAAGTCTAGGAGCTCCACCCGAGTCACTCTTTCTTGCAATATGGATATCAGCGTGAAGCCCATTTAAAAAAAATTAAAAAACTTCCTATTAAAATACATAAATATGCAACCAATATTTTATTTACTCTTTTACTTCTTGGATGATACTAATTCAATTAACAGCACATTCACTAAGAAAAAAGGATTACAACACATCATTCAAGTTTGACATAAAGATACTGTTAACCTAGGAGATGATATGAATAAATTTTGTGATTTAGGGATGTTGAATTTAATGGCTAACATGTATTCTTATGTTTGGGGTCAAGGGATTAGGAATAGGTGAATTTAATGTATCTAGTATTCCCTTATCTAGAAAAAGCACAGCTTTATTTTCCAGCTTCATATTTTCATAATTTTTTAAAAGACATTTTATCAGAATATATTGATAATCAACTAATTAGATAGATCTATGAAGGGCTTCCTTCACTGGTGAAGTGCAACACTGTCATGCCTTTTCATTCTCAGAGATTCTTCTCCAAATCTTTCCATAAATCTTGTATAGCAACTTTTTATGTAAGATGAAATAGACAGCTTCCTTTAGTCCTTTTAATACATTGTGGCTAAATAAGACCCCCTCACCCAAACAAGATTATTGCCATGCCCCTCCCAAAAAATAACTGGCCCTCTTCAGCATCCTAGTGTTGTCCTGATGCATTTAGTGAAGATAGACCCAGAAGTTCCATTCATCAAACTGGTATAATAATGTATCAAGTTCTCCAAGCAACCAACCATTGAATCATTGTGAACTCAAAATTTACCATCTTAGCCTAAAGACATCAAAGAGACAAGCTGGTTGAAAACAACCCTGGATGTATCACTTCCCTGCCCAATGTCAACCTCCATCCTGTTTAAAGATGCCAGATCCCTCTTATAACATGGTGGTTAATGTTTCACTATTTCCCTTGATTGGCTGTCCCTACTTCCCAAATTAACAGTCTATTGTTCTTCCAAAAAATATTTTGTAGCTAACAGAGAAGTGCCTTAACTCCTTCCTATCCATCACTCTCAACTCATTTTCTAAGTAAATTTGACCTTCTATAGTGCTTAACCCATAACAAAAAAGCCTAATTACCTATAAAATTAATACTATGATTAATGAAATGTAAGTCAATGTGATAAGGTAAGTTATTGTCTACAGTCAATGTTATCAACTGATTCATTTTAATTGTACTTGCATCTTCATTTAAATAAAAATTTCAGTACAGAAGGTAGCAGGGGGCTAAAACATCTCAATTTGGAGAATGATCCAAAATATAAATTGGAATTATTATAGACTAAATGTTATTAGGAACATGCATAATCTTTTTTATTTTATTATAATGTAATATTATAATTTGGAAATATCATTTTTAATTATTTCAATACATTTGAATTATTATCATAACAAAAACTGACCGACATTAAGGAATTAAGAAAAAAACCCAATGGTATTCTTCATCAGTCTGGTCACTGAATAGGTTGGGTGAACACATTCACCCACAATCCATATTTACCTATAATCCATAATAGTATGGAATTTTAAAATGACAACTTACATTTGAAATATTAAAAACATAAAAAATCATTTTAAACAAAATTCATCCCACTAAAATTCAAAATTTATTTTATATTAATACAAATTATACTGAAATCAGTTAATCAATCAGTAAGTGTTTTTTTGAATATTTACTACATACAAGGCACTGAGAAGTAATAAGAATATTTTCTACATTCAAGGAATGTATACTAGAGCAGGAGAAACAAACATGAATAACATCTAACAATAAAAGTCAATTCATGATAAATACTAAATGAACTATTGTTCATCAAATAATTATGATATGTCTTCGGAGGAAGAAATGTGAATAAACCCACCTTTAAATTTGCTTGTGAGCAAACAAATATACAGATCCTTTCATCAATAAAATTTTAAGTGTCCTTATTTTCTTTACTGAAAGAAAAATAAGCATTTTCCTTGTTTGATTTTATGTTCCATCATCTTTCCAAAGATGGAGAGATTATTATGTAGTAATTGTTGATTGTTAATAATGGGAGTTAAAAATAAGGTCCACAATTAAAATTCCACTATTTAAAAGCATTTCATAAAGCATACCCTAAGACACTTTTAACTAAAATACATAAAATCTTATTGTTTAAGACTGAGTTGTCTGGATAAATGGAACATACTGAATCATCCCTATAATTATTAACGAAATACTTTTAAAAGTATGAATAAAATATTTAAACTGCATATAGAGTGGGATAGTTCGTTATATTCTTATTTCAATCTTTACACCGCATTATCATCATTACAAACACTTATTAAGGCTTTTCCTGTAAATAAGAAAGTATCCAAGGAAACACTTTAGGATTCATTCAAAAGGAAAAAAAGTCTAGAGGTAAATAGAAGTAATACTTTTGTTTTTCCAACAAGAAATGTGGCATTAGCAATTATGTATCTCACTGTGCTTTTGCTTTACAGAATATAGTTTGATTTTTTTTTTTTTTTTTTGGAGAGGAAGTGACAGAAACCACAACCACAACCACAACCACAATAGAATTTATATAGCTACTGTATGTCATACACTGTGCTGAGTGATTTACAAATATGATGTCAGTTCACTCTCATAAGCAATCCAGGAGATAGTTGCTACTAGTATCTCTCTCTTACAGCTAAGGAACAAGAAGAAGAAAGTGGAATGAATTATTTGGATAAATTCTGCTGCCACTGGTAGTCATTAGGCTTCAATGAGACCACTCCACTCCACTGCAGAACTCTCTGAATGCTTGCTAAGATTAATTAATGACCGTGTGAATAATTACTGCAGAAACACTCTTTGTTTACTTGCAGTAAAATAGGTTCATTCAAAAATCCCCGATTTCTAAAGGACTTTACAATGTATCTATCTTCAAGAGTTCCTGTTTCTGTTAGTGAGAAGACTATACAGGGGGAAAGTACTCTGTAAGGGAGGAGAGAAACACTGAAATTTAGCCCTCACATATTAAAAGTTTTTTTTTTTAATTTTTACCATATCTATGTAATACTTTCTAAAGTTCATTGCTCTAACTTTATTAAACAGAATATATTAAACAATCTAACCTATTGTTATAAATAATAATAGCTGACACATAGCACCCTAAGCTTACAACATGGGCAATGAGGAACATAGAGTGCTACTTAGAGTCTAGAAGGCTCATTTTCCTGAGATTTAACCTAGTCTCTGACACTTATAGCCAGGTGACCCTCACTATGTCATTTCATACTGTTTGCCTTAATTTCCTCATCTATAATATGAGCTGAAGAAGGAAATGGCAAACTATTCCAGTATCTTTGCCAAGAAAACTCAGAGTTGGGCATGACTGAAAAAAATGAACAAAAATAAAATTAAGTTTACAAAGAACATTCCCAACACAATTTTATTTGATGATCCTAATGACCCTAGGAGATAGGGATGGCAGGCATCAGCCCATTTTATAGATGAAGAAACAAACTCAGAGAGTTAGGGTCAGAACAATAAGTTTTAGAAGTGAGTTACCTTTGTATAAGGACATCATTCATTATTCTAGGTTACTACACCCTCAGTAGACTTTTTAAATTTCTCAGTCTTTTTTTAGACAGAATAGATATCATTTTTCTTGCTGTTATTAAAGATGTCTCTAAAAGACCTTTATTCTGTCATACCAGACTTACTTCTCTTCTCTGGTCCTCCTAACTTAATATGGACTGACTGAACACATTCAGATCAAGGATCTGAATGAGGACCTAAGAAGTATTAATATAGCATATTAACTAATTGGCCATATATGTCATTTTGTCAGGCAATCACAGGATCACACAGATAGATAGAAAGGGTCTAAAGCTGTATTTGAACTCCTGACTCCAAGCCCAGTGTTGTATCCACTGGGCCACCAATGTCTCTTCAAATACTACCGGTCATCTACCTAACCCAACTTCCCCTAAGTAGGAGACTAACTCAGTTATGAAGAAGGTAAAATTCTGGGTCCAAAAAAGAGAAAATTCAAGAGGGCATAGTGCAGTCTAGCTTTTGATTAGAATAAGACATCCATAATACAGAGAATCCATGATGGGCCAGATTGGATCTAATGATTGGCAGCTTTGGGAATCCCTAGGAAAATTCAATTTCTAAAAACAAAGGTTTGACATTTCAGTAAATATCTATTGGAATGCTCTAATGGTTTCCTAACTTTCCCCCAGAACAAATAAACAGGAATCTCTCATCATGATGGCAACTTTATGGTCTTTAGACCTCAAAAGTGATAGTCACTGAGAAATGGAATAAGTACTGCAAACAATTTTTTTCTATAACAATTTTTTTTCTCTCAAGTCAAGAAATGCTTAGTGGTTTCACTCTGAAAATTTCAGAGGGCAGCCAGCTGGCTCACTTCCTCTTACTGGCACGGGACAGAGTCTACAGCTGGGCTGCTGATTCTTATACTTCATTGGAAGCCATCCTAGTGGCTCACATCCTCCCCAGGAGGCTAAGCAGATGCTAATCCAAATTGAAATAGAATTCAAAAAGGTTATAAGGTTACCCATACAGTATTTATTCATTGCACATGTGTATGTATAAAATACAGCCTTATTTTACCAACTGTTTCAGGGGACACAGGTATCTGAACTTAATTCCAAGAGAAAAATATAAATTATAAATGTTCTAAAATCTTTTGGGGGAGGAGAATGAGTTTATTAAAAGAAAGATAGAATAAAATACCCAAATATTCATGGGGAAAAGGAAAAAATAATTTTACTTTGGAAAGTCAAGTTTGAAAATTTTATTAGAAAACTAATTTACAAAAATTCTATTGATCAGTCAATTCAATAGTTGCAAACTAAAACAAAATAAAAAATTAGATGCATTTTAGATTTTGTCTCAAAAACTATTATTTTCACTAAATACAAAACAATTATTGTATTTTGAAGTCATGGAGACTAAGAATTATTGTGAAGATACATCTAGTTAACCAAGAATCACCAAATTGTGTGACTTGTCTAGTTGCATTCATTGCATAACATATCTTCCAGTAGTTGGCTTCCAAAATGTAAGCATGCATTTGTGTAACTGAACCAGCATCACTTAGATCAGCTATTTTGTCTTTACTCTCATTCTAATAAAATTAATAATTGTAATATAATTTTAAAACTTTAAAAATTTACATTTTTATTCTATTAAGAATTGTTAGGCAGTAATGTAAGCAAATCTTATTGCATAAATAAGAACTAGTTTTGTATAACTTTTTTACATTTCTCCATAATATGGTGTGAGAGGAAAATAGAACAAAAATAATAAGTTGAGAGGTAAGGAAAAAAAAATCTGATTGCGCAATAATTATCACAAAAAACAATTTCAATCAATGTATTACAAACACAGTGTCAACACAGTTAAGGACTCAATCATCTCTTGCTAATGACTTGTTGCCATGAGTGATTCTATCTTTCTGGACTATAATATCAAAGCATAGTTGCTTTAGATGTACCAGGAATGTTCCTTATTTTGTTCAGCCTGAAAAATCACTAGCATATTGGTCAAAGTTGAGCTAGCCTTGCACAGCTAAAAGGAGTTGATGGCAGTAGTTTATTTCTGAGTTAATTCATATTTATCTGTATTCAATAATTAGGTACAAAATGCCTAGTTCCTAGAATCATCCAAAGACCTGTCCACCCTGAAATTTCCAACTAGGGTATTTAACTTCTAGTACAGTATTTTATGAAATTCTATTATATATATATATATATATATATATATATATATATATATATATATATAAACCTAGCTTCATGACCTCAATTTATCTTGGAACAATTGTTCCAAGATACCTAGGATTTCATAAATTTAAGTAGTTTTCAATTCTTTCAAGCTTATATAAAATGTTTTAATGGACCTGTTTTTATGTTTATATTATTCAAATTTTATGCACATGCATATATACATTTATGCATTTTGAATATGCATATATACCATTTTTTTCTATTTTGTTGTCAAATTTCACCTCTGTTCTTACCAGTTCATAGATGATTCTAAAACGACAAAAATATCAGCAACCAAGTTACTACCTGTCTAAGTTTATGAAAATTCCATTTTTTTTGTGATTTTGCTCAATATTTTTCAAGTCTGTTACTTTCTGACATTCTTTGCTTTCTCAACAATATATTATTTTTACAATTATTTGTAAAGATAGTCTTCTACATTCATTTTTGTAAGATTAAGAATTCCAAATTTTTTCTCCTCCTCCTTTACCTTCTCCCTCCCCAAGACAGAAATCCCCAATCTGATATAGATTATACATGTACAATCATTTTAAACATATTTCTATATTTGTCAGGTTGTGAAAGAAAAATCAAAAGGGAAAAACCATAAGAATGAAAAAACAATAACAACAAAAAGATGAAAATAGTATGCTTCAGTCCTTATTTGAGCCCCCATTGTTCTCTCTCTGGATGAGGATGACATTTACTATAAGTCCATTGGAATTTCTGACATGTTTTTAAAAGTATTTATGATGTATAGACGTGAGGCTTCTGAATGTCTTACAGCTTCTGTGGCTATTTCTATTCCTTAATTCCAAACTGAATTTCTTAACTTTTTCTAACATTACATTATTAACTATTTTTACACCAATGTCATTGGGTATCAGTTTATATGTTGATTTGGTTTAAAGGATATTAACAAATTCTTCATTTTTTTCTGCTGTCATTCTCTGCTATAGATGTTGATGCATAAGATGACAATGACTGCCTATGTTTATCAAGAATTCCAAAAGGTAAGAAGATCGAGTGTTTCTATGAAATTATATTGCTTATTAATTCTAGGTACCCAATGAAACCAACTCTAAACCAGAGCAGTTGCCAAGAAAGCAACTTCTTGGTGCGATCTAGTTTCTTTAGTAGAAAAAATGTCAATATTGATACGATTAAGTTCTTCTGGGGGTGTATTATCTCATCAGTCATCAGACAATAATATTCAATTTAGAATGAAGTTCTTAAAGTAATATTTTAGATGGTCAGAAATAATGTGAATCTTAGCACCCTCTAAAATACTAAAAGATAAAAGTTGAGGTTGATTCTGTGTACACAAAACAAAATCATATCAACTCATTTGAACAAAATGTTGATTTCAAAAAAAGGAGGTAAAATGAAAGACATATACTCTGATGTTAATTATTTCTGTGAAATTTAATTGAAAAAACCACCAGAACAAAGCTAGACAAAAAGGCTAATAAAATATTTTAGTCAACAGTAATAGATTTTCATAAGCAGAAGAACATGACAAAATAAGACAACATTGGTTAAGAAAGCAGTTTCCTATGAAAAAGAAAGCCAGTATTTGGGAGGGGAAAAAGACTCTGAAAAACTTAATATAAAACATAACCTAACCATTTCAAATACATGAAACTGGAAGACAAAAAATGGAATTGAAATTGAAAGGACCTGTCAGGGTTTTTATGATAAGCATTTATGACCCATGGCCATTAAAAATGGATCATCCTAGAAGGCCAGAATGCAATGACAGTGGAGCCTCCACATTTGGCCCTATCATTCCCAGAACTAATATGCAATATAAGGAAGCAAAAAATAGCTCATGAAAAAATAAAAGTCTGGGAAATACTTGGAAACTTAATACAATAAGGGGTAATCTCTATGCTGGAAATGATAAAATGTTAGATAATCATAGACTGACTTTTAAAATACCTGAAAAGTAGAAAAAGTCCAAAAATAATGAAAAGGATCATGGATTAAATTAGCATCCAAAATAAGATAGTTGAGAATATGTCAATAACTTTTTCATCAGCAATAATACTTTCTTATCTTCATAAAAGCTTTATTGAGAATGGGATATATATTTATAAAAAAAGTATCATAAATGAATATATGAGAAAGTCACAGGTAGATTTAGACAAATTATTTTCTTTAGATTATTTTCAATTAAGCAGATTACATCTTGACAGTCAAATAACTGCCCATTAACTATATAAAATAAAAAGATCCTGCTATGATAACAATTGTAAGACAAAACAAAATGACCATTTGATCCAGCATAGCAGAACAAGGCACAGTTCACTGATAAAGATAAATTTATGAATACTTTATGGTGAGACAGGGTACACTGACATATGCGACCAAAGAGACATTTCTCATTTTCAGTTTTAAAAAGAAGGCATAAAACAGGAAGACATATGTTTACCAAAGGTGTTTACCACTGTCACAAAGGAAATACTATACTAAGTCCAAATGAATGAGAGATTTCCTGTATTTGATAAGGTTGTCATGATAGTGCCATCTATGGAGAATATTATTATATTGGTGCCCCAAATGGAATATGTAAGAATTGCTCAGAAATGAGAAAGACTTATATTACACTCATGTAGAAGAGCCTTCATTAGCGAAAAACACCTAAAAACTTTTTTAAATGGAAGGGAATGCAGCTTTAATAAAAATCACAGGAACAATGTTTTTGTTCCATAAAGGAAAATAGCTTGCCTTGTTCCACTAAACTCATTGACTGAATAGTTATGAGAATAAAATGAGATAAATAATGTATATTGGGAGGCAGCTAGATGGATGACACAGTGGCCCGAGCACTGGGCCTGAAGTCAGGAAACTCATACTCCTGGATTCAAATCCAGTCTCAGATACTTACTAGCTGTGTGACAATGTCATTTAACCTTGTTTGCCTTCATTTTTTTTCATCTGTAAAATTTGAGAAAATAGCAAATATCTTCAGTATCTTTGCCAACAACACCCCCAATGGGGACATAAAGAATCAAACAACTGAACAACATCAATAACATATGTAAACATAAAATACTAAACAAAAGAAATCATTATCATTTATATATATATATATATGATTTATAAGATTGTTATATTACTACTCAGTGTAAATTGAGTGATATCACAACCAAAAAAAGGAGGGGTTCTATAACTGGCTCATTAAAATAAATTTGCCAGCTATGCTTTTCCTAGAAATTTTTAAGCTTTCAAGATTATATGTTTATGGTTCAAAGGAACTGCTACTCCTAGAATCAGTTTTAAACTGCAAGAACCTTAGAAGTCATTTGTCTTAAACTTGTCATATTGCAGATGAGAGAACCGGGTCCCAGATTAGTGGAGTGATTTTTTTCTCCATGTCACATAGATTTTTAACTGCAGAACTGGGTCTCTATCAAGGTTTCCTGATTATTAGTTTAGGTCTCTTCTTTAAGAGGATTTCCCACACTTCTCAGTCCTAAGATTATTCTCACTAGAAAAGTTGGTGGATATAAATGTTATGTAGGTTGGATGCCATGATTTTCAATTCATGGATTTCTCTATATTAAAATTAAATGACTATAGTAAGAGAAAATAATGCTATTTTCTCACCTATGACACTACTTATGTAATCTTGTGCAAGTGATTGGTTTGGCACTCTCATTTTCCTCATATTATGATGTTTGATTAGATGACCTTTCACATCCCCTTCATCTCTAAATTTTTGATCTTATGATCCTTCATGTGACATGCCTCGTCTTCAGCTCTCTTGAATTATCTTTGTTTTGTTTTAATAATATCTTTTAAAAGTCATTTATTTTAACATTTTTCCTTTAAAATTCTGAGTTCCAAATTCTCTCCTTCACTGTTGCCTTCTCCAGTACCCACTAAGAAGGCTAGCAATGGCATATACATATGAAATCAGACAAAACATATTTCTATGTTGTCCATATTTTCAAAAAAGCAAGATAAATAAAATAAAAAGGTCATACCTCCAGAGTTGCATCAGTTCTGTCTCTGGAGGTAGATAGCCTTTTTTTTCATCATAAGTCCTTTGAAATTGTCTTGTATCATTGTATTGTTCAGAGAAACCAAGTCTCTCACATATGATTATCATTACAATATTGCTGTACACGGTGATCTCCTGGTTCTTCTTACTTCACTTTGGATCAGTTTATTAAGTCTTGCCTTTTTTTCCCCTGAAACCACTTCCCCACCCCCCACCCCCATTATTTCTCACAGCACCACATTACTCCATCACAATCATATGGTACAACTTGTTATGTCGGAACTATTATGCATCACTTCAATTTCCAATTCTTTGATACCGCAAAGAATTGCTGTAATTTTTTTTACATATCAATTCCTATGCAGCTAGGAATTGAAGTGGATAGAATGCTAAGTCAGAAGTCAAGTGTTTAAATGTGGCACTTAGGCGGTATATGAATTGGGGAAATGACTTACCCCTGTTTGCCTTATCTATAAAATGAGCTGGAGAAAGAAATGGCAAACCACTCCAGTAGCTTTGTTAAGAACACCTCAAATGGGGTAACAAAGAGTGAGACATGACTGAAAAACAACTGAACTACAGCAACTAAAATAGGTCCTTTTTCTTTCTTGCAAGGGGATATTTTAGCCTACAACTCAGTTAAATTTATGACAGATTTGAGATACAGGTCATAGATATCAACACAGCTTACAACAGGCACAATAAGTTTACAAAAGGTAGATTGTTTTGCTGCTTAGAGACTCTCTGAGGAACTTTTGTGTTACATGAGCAGGGAAGGAATTTTTCTGAGAAACACTGGCTATGCGGTGAGTTCTCTCTTACCCCTTTATTTGGGACCTTCCTGTTTTTCATTTAAAAGAAAATAAATTTTAAAAATTCAGTGTTGAAGATCTAACCAAAGTGGTTAGTCCATGGGAAAACATGAATAAGAATCACAATAAATAGGAAGATGTTGGATGGGTTACAAACTGCCCCATTGAAAGGAATACCCATATTAATGAGATCACAGATGCTTTATGACGTTACATACATACTGTGGTATTATCATCATGCTCATTCTCATATTCAAACTCATAATTGGAACTATTCAGAAAAGGCTAACTTCTGAATCAAGGCAAGGAAGAAATAGAATAGAACTTCTCATAATTTGGGGGTTTATATTAAAGCAATGTGAACATGATATCATTAGGAATTTCTTTAAAAAGTAGATGACTAGGCCACATAAGAGAAAATATGGTTCAAAGTAAAGTAAGGACTAAACAAGTAAACAACTTTTCACTTTTTCCCTGACTCTGTATTTTTGTAGTTTGATTAATAGTTTTGTTTGATAAAAGTGAATCCCTTTTTTTTTAGTGCTTACAAATATTTAATGTTGCACTGGTATGCTATTTCCATGTGTCTACATTGTCAGATCCTAAGGGCCATGACTAAACTATTACTGGCTTCATTTTTCTAGCAAGCAGTAGTAACCGCTTTAATTAGAACTTAACCCAATCTTCAGACAATACTTAGAAGGTTGTCTTTTTAATATTACAATCTATGGCTCTGTCCAAGGTCTGTGATCCATTGTAAGACCCTCTTTTTTGTCTTAGAATCATAATTTCACTGCTTGTCCAGCTTCAGCTTCCTTTCCAACACCTTCACAGCTTCATCAATATCACTTTTTCATTAGGATCAAATCTTATCAAATGCAAAAATGTATTGTCCCAGATACTGACCTGTGAGCAATATTACCTGTTTCACCTTTCTACAATTCCTATTTCCCTTATTAATCTCAGCTCCCTTCCTCATTGTCCCAGAACAAATTCTATACAATGATTTTGACTGAACCAATCCACTAAAAAGTATTTTACTGCAGAGAAAACATATTCTGGGGCCAAAAAAGTGGGGAGGGGGACAATTATAGCAACTGCATTGCTTTTATTTATAATCATTTGCTAAGTGTGTTTATTGTCAAGTTTATTTCTCTCCTATGAAAATTCTCTTTTAATTAGATGGTAGCAGCTGATTTTCTTTTCTTGTTTAATAAACAACTTTTCTTAAAGAACAAACTACTTGTTCTAGCAATTTATCTACTAATTAGAATAACAATAATAATACATTGTAAAAAAAAAAAAACTCTCCTAAGACTTATTTATTGAACATTCGTTTTGAATTACCTACAAGCTAATTTGATTCTATTAAATTTACTATATGATATATAAAATATATAGAAAACATAAAATTCACAATCATATGTAAAGTAACATTCTAATTGATATAGGAAACATAAAAATGAAGAACACTTTGAACTTTCCAGGAGTTTACAATTTTGTAGGGGGGTAAGGAGAAGCCTACATACATAATTCCAAGATAGAATGTACTCTTTTCAATAAAAGATATAGTAGTAATAATAATGATGATAATACTAATAGGTAACATATATTTAGTGCCAGAATTAATAAATAATATGCTAGGAGGGTTCAGGAAAAAAAGAGAGATTACTTCAAAATTCAGGGATTCAGAAACAGTTTTAGAGTGGCGATGGCAAGAAAACTGGACTTAGACTGGTAGAACTGCAACAGCTGGAGGGCAATACAGTGAGAACATTTCAGGGGAAAAAGATGGCAGGAGCAAAGTTACAATAAAACAAAAGCATAAGCTGGGTTCAAATAAGCACTGGTTATCCAGTTTGGCAAAGTCATAGCAAGGTAGTGACGCATAAGGCTGTAAAAGTAGAATAAAATCATATCATGGAGCATCTCAAATGTCAGAGTAAAACAATTGACTTATTCAGCACACAATAGGTAGATACTAATGATTCTTTAAGAAGACAAATGACAAAGAAGCTATCACTATCTCCAAACTGAAATTTATTCTTATTTTAAAATAGTTTTAACCAAAAATTTTTAATTTTTTAAATAAAATACTGTATATATACATAGAAAACAATGTATACCTGACCCTCAGAGATACTCCATGCAAGTACCAGGGAATATTCTTTTCAAGACTTTTGGATATAAAATCAAGGCAAAAGAATTGTGGAATTAATCCATTCTGGATCAAGCCAAATCTAACACACTTAAGGAAAATATTATAAATACTAATAAAAATGTTAAATATTAAGAGTTCCACTTGTTAGGTCTTTTTCAAAGTGATCTATTTCTCACCTCTACCCCCAAGGAAAAATTTTAAGTTTCAATATTAAATTAAACCATGTATATAGCAAGTATAGCTTGAAAGAGAGAAACATCCTAGCATAACTCATCTTTTTGTCCCAGAAACAAAATATATGTTCTTTTTAAATAATAAATATAAATCAAATAAAAATGTTAAAATCATAGCAAGACAAAGGAAAATTTTAACTGCATGCCATATTTTGCTTAGTTTGCTATAAAACTCAACAAAAAAATCTCACTGTTTAAATTTCTCCTTTTCAGCATTATAACCTGGATAGATTTTCTTTTCTTTTTAAATAAACATAAAGATAAAGTGCAATAAATAGTAAAAGCTATATAATTAAAGACATTGTAAAACAGCTGTTCATGTATAACAATATTAATTGAACTATTCAGCCAAAGTTTGAGTACTAAATTCCAAGGGTGATCTTAAAACTAAAACTACTGATGCTATTAGAATTTTAGGGTCTGTAAAAGCATGTAAGATGTACGATACTTGTCCAGGCAGTTAGAAACAAAAGAGTAATTCAGATTCATTACCTTTGTGGATGGTCCTAACTTTATCAATATTTTATTTTTAAGGACTCTAATGAAATAAATGCAGACACCACTGACAAGACCATAGAAAAGCTTTTCTGTGTGAGATAGCCTATTCCTAGATTACTCACAGGGGAAAAAATCTGCAAGGGAATGTTGGCTTGGTTTAGAAAATGTATGGACCTAGATTGTAGCTAGGAAAAGAAGATAGGTGAAAGATAGTAAGTGGAGAGCCAAAATACCTTAATTACCCTCCAATATCAGGAGAAAACAAAGAAGGCCTCTAAAACACAAGTTCTACTTGCTGTGACAAACTCATGGGAGGCTATGATTAAAGGTGATATAAGATGAGAAGGAATTCTGTCTAACTGGGAAGAACTCCCATCCACTTGCATATTTCAGTATGTTTCATTAATGTTCGTTTAATGTCTTTTGGAAATATCACTTCACTTTCCAATGATTGTTCTCCAATAGAATTAGTGCTTGAAACAAAGAAACACAATTAAAACAACAACAACTCAACACATTGACCACATTTTATCCCTATGGTCTAGCACTTCTCTACTGAGATGTGGAAATTCTGTTTTAACTCTCAATTTCATGTTGCCTTCCCTCCAATTCTATCATCCCTCTATCATACCTCCCTCCAAAAGAAACTAGAACTCGCTTCTTGGGTGCTGGGCTCCATTAAGTAAGCTTTCACTGCGTTTTTCCTAGAACCAGGTGTCCACAGCACTTTCCAGCCACTTCCATACCACACCACCACCACTTCTATGTGATGTTAATCCCCACTAGGATCTATGTTCCCTGAGAACAGGGGTAGCCTTGCTTGCTTATATCTGCAAGACCAATGCTTAGCACTGTGCTTACAAACAGGGCTTAATAAATGCTCTCTACAGCTCCATACATCCTATCTCTATAGTCAGAAATGGTGACCACATTGATGACTTCTGCATACTTCAATATTGTTTTGCATAACATTGTTGTGCTCATCATGCAAATTGTTCTCCTGATACTTCATCCTGCATAAGTTCATAAAACCATTTTGAATTCTTCATGTTTGCTATTTCTTAAAACCATGACACTCCCACAGGTCTAGTTCTACAACTTGCAGTGCAACTGACTGGCCAAGTCCCCAGAGGGAGGTGACTCATTATTAATAAATTCAGTGTTCTAGGGGTAATCCTGAAAATAAATGAGTTTTCTGTTGCCTGTGATAGTCACTAGTGTGCTGTTCAATACCACTCAACCAGTTGAGTTCCATTAGCTTTTAGAAAAGGCTTATTTTAAAAATAACAATAGTAGCAGTAACCAGCATTTGTACATGGCCTTAATGTTTACAAAACACTTTGCATATACCAAGTTATTTGATCTTCATAAAACAACCATAAGACAACTGCTATTATTATCCCCATTTTATACATAAGAAAACTGAGTCACAGAAGCATTGGGTGATTTGCCAGTATCACACAGCTAGTAAGTGTCTGAAACAGGGTTTGAAATCAGGCCTTCATGGTTCAAAGCCCCACAATCTGTCCACTGTGCCACTGAGCTACCTCATACACCACCTTAGTAAATAACCCAGCATCTTATACTGTGGTTCCTGACCCCATACAAGACCCCTAACTAAATGTGGGGGTTACAAAAATTATTGTTTTTCAATAAATGTTTTATTCATATAACTATTTTATATACTTACATACCAAGCATCACATAAAATTTCTTAGGGAAAAGAGGTCACAAGTGGTAAAAGTTTAAGAAGTCCTGCTACATAAGAACATTTGATTCCTTCCCCCGCCTTCCTTGATCACACACTTCTACAGCATTGTGGAAGCCCCCGGAAGAAGCAGACTCAAACTTAACGTCAAGAAGTACATACACAAAAGCAATGAGAGTCCTTTGTTTCCTTTTCAGAATTCTTGTGTAGTTTCCCTTGGGAGTTCTCAGAGGGGCTTTAGTATCTGTACCTTTCTTGCTTCTAGAGCAGGCACTTTGCTGCCAAGAAGGGTCCTAAGCCCCTGAAGTTGCTTCCTTCATCCTGTGTCTGGTTTGTCCTTCATGTCTTTTACTTCTCCTGATCAAATGTGTTGTTTTCTACTAGTCTACATTCTTCAATAATCTAATTAATATTTGGGGTTGATTAACTCTTCCTTTGCTGCTCTCAGATATAGATGAAAGGATCTACCTCCTCAAGATGCTCCCAAGCCTGGAGTCCTCCAGAGTATAACATCTTGCTGTTGCACTCTCTTCTACTTAAATTATTTTAGCTATTTGAAGCCCTCAGAGTTATAAATAGTATGTTTCCTTAGTTAACAGTCAATTCTCTTCTTGACCCAGTCAAAAGGTTTTCCATCTAGTAAAGACATCACTTGGAGTGAATTGTCACATTTTTCATTTTAAAACTTCCTCACTCTCTTATACCAGTTATAGATCATCAATTGAGAGGGGTGCAGTGCACTCAAAATTCAATAATAATCCCATTACATTGTTCATATGCTATACTTTGTTCAGCCATTACCCCATGAAAGGCAGTCACTTTCCACTGGGTTCTTTGCTGCAGCAAAAATTACTGCTAGAAATATTCTTATAAATATGAGACCAATCTATCCATGGGGCATTGTGGAAAGAATGTTACATCTAGAATTAGAGAATATGGGTTCAAATTTTGCCCCTTATCACTTAACTACCTATTAGTCTCTGGACTTCAGTTCTTTATCTGTAAAATAAATTACCTCTAAGGTTCTTTTTTGGCAGTTAAATGGCATAGTGGAGAATCAAGAAGATATAGCTTTCTAAGGTTTAATTTTACATCAGGCACTTCCCATTTAAAACCTGTGTGACCCTGGGCAAGTCCCTTAATCCTCTTTGCCTCAGTTTCTTCATCTGTAAAATAAGCTAAAGAAGGAAATGGCAATTTGCCAAGAAAATATCAAATGTGGTCATGAAAAGTCAAACAAAATTTAAAAATCACTAAATCACAAAAGATCCCTTATTTCTAAATTAATAATCAAAGTCACCCACAAAACAGAAACAATAATTTTAGATAGCCATATTTTGACAGCAAGAACTAATTAATTTAATATGGGTCAATTTTCACAAGTAGCCATCACTCCTGTTGGTTCAGGCAAGTTTCTCAGTTTTTCTTTTCTGCCTACATATAAACATGAATGAAGGTACTTAAGCAGGTCCCTAGGTTTGACCAAAAATACAATCGCAACATACACATCCTTTATACTTCCAAATATTTGAAGTTTTGCATGTGTTTGTCTAAATAAGTTGTTCCAATATCTAATAGATTTATCCAGAGAGATGCATAAACTTATACGTCAGGCCAGCTGAGATAGCTCCTAAATATTGAAAGAATTCCTTGGCTCTCATAGTCCTCTATAGACATCCATAGAAATTTCAAAGTCCCTTCTCTATAATAGTCCTTTTCTCAAGAATGCAGAGCAAGAACCCAGTGTCCCAAACTGGATTTCATGAACTTAAGCAAATAGCTCCCAGCATAAAAAAAAATTCTGTTTTACACATGTCTGATCTTACTCTGATGCATGCAATTCCCTTGAGCTCTTGATTTCTACAAGTCAACAGAAGTAGTAAGCACTTAGGATTTATCCATCTCCCTTTTATGATTGTATAAGGAGAAGGGTTTTCACCAAGAGCATGTGGAGTTTATTAAATGTAATTAATGCTAAGAACCCTCATAACAGACTCATTCTGTCCCTATCTCCATTGTCACCTGTGATGAGAGGACAAGCAAAGAGACAAAGCCAGTTGGGGGCAGAATTTCAAGGTGGGTAAAATTCTACAAAGTGCTCTAACCTTCCTACAAAGTCTTTTCTGATTCTCTCAACTCCTAATGCCCTTCCTCTCAAACTACCTTATATGGATAGATGGTTCTGGAGGGGAAAGTGAGGCTGATGACTTTGCATAGTCCCCCTCACGTAAATCCAATTTACTTGCAAATCATGGTTACTTCCCTGATATCATGTTCCTCTCTGTGAAGAAGGACAAATAACAACCCTTGTTTTTGGAGTATTTGAAGTGGACCCATTACTGAACCTTGGCCAGCTGGCCAAGGCAATATAGCTTGCATATTTCTCTTCTCTCCCTCCTTCTTTCCTCCAACCCTAGTGCCCTCCCTCCTCCTTTCTTCCTTCCTTTTCTCTTCCTTTTTCCTTCTCTTCTTCCTTCCTCCTTATCTTCCTTCTTTCCTTGCTTCCTTTCTCCCTCTTTCTATCCTTCCTTCTCTTCCTCCCTTCCCTGCCTTCCCTCTCTCCCTTCCTCCTTCTCTCCTTCCCTCCTTTCCTTCCTTTCTTCCTTTATCCTTCCTTACTCCCTCTCTCCTTCCCACCTTTCCTTCCTTCTTGCACTTTGGTTTTATTTGAATTAATTCCCATTTTTTTATTCAGCACACAGAAACATTCCTGTTGCCTTTCCTATTAGAATATCAATTCCTTCCTGATAGGGATTTTTCAACCACATTTGTATCCAAAGTGCCTAGTATAAAGTAGCACATTATTTATTTCATTTGATTTATTGATTTTTATTTACATATATTAAAAGATTAAAAATAATTACAAGGCCTCTAGCCTTCTAAATATAGCCTTTGTGCAAGATCTATGGAAATTCTGGGCAAGAATCATATGGAATGAGAAAATGTGGCTGGGTTTCCATTTGCACTATTTGAGGAACCCTAGAGGGCTATCTTTTCATTTTAATGATGAAGAAACAGGCCTAGACAGGTTGTGTGATTTGACAAATTTCAGAGTCCTCTCACTCCAGATTTATCACCCTCTAGCCAATCAAATGATAATCTTCATTTATTCAATTGCCTAAATGAGCAACAATATACTAGAAATGGATCTAGGACAAAATCCCACCCCTCCAAAGGATGTGAACATAGGCAAGCCGCCCCTATTCTTTCTCTCTCTTCTCTCTCTCTGTCTCTCTCTCTCTCTCTCTCTCTCTCTCTCTCTCTCTCTCTCTCTCTCTCACACACACACACACACACACACACACACACATATATATTCCAGTTCTGTTCCTAGAATCTTATGATTTATTTCTCTTTCTTTGCCTGGTAATTAGTGTCTTTCCATGCATCTTTCTAGCCTTTCATTATCTATACTTATATTACTCCTTTCCAAGGACTCTGCATTCCCACCCAAGTGAACTGTTTTTTTTTCTCTTAAATAGTCTCTTTAAGATGTTCTCGATGCCTTTCATGTTCTCTTTCTTCTTGCCTATTTTTTTAAAAAAATATACATTTTGGTTTTTCATGTCATTTCTATTTTCAAAAGCATCCTTATCTGGTAAGACAGATATCCCATACACCAAAATAAAATTAAATATTAAAAAAAAAGCTACCCATGGCTTTTTGGGTGGCAGTTCAGTAAAACTACCTGACAAAGTAACTGAGTCTTCCATGTTCCAAGATAGTTCTCTGCCTCTTTAAAGGCCAGAAAGTGTTTTTTCTCCTATCTTCTTCAGCCTACCTATAATTTAAAAAATTAAACTCAAATACTACCCCTCTGTCAAAAAGCCTGCTGTGAGTACTGCATTATACATCCTTTACACACTTATCAGCAACTATTTTGCGTTATAGTTTTCTGTGTACGTGAAACACCCCCCTAACAGACTCTAAATTATGAAAGGGAAAATTTTAAGCTCTGAAACTTATAGTTGTGTAACCATGACCAAGTCACCTTATCTTTATTTGAACGATTTACCTCACAAGTCTAATGGAAGGAAAGTACTTTAAAAACTTTAAAGTATGATATAACTTTGAGTTGTGCTTATTGTTACCATCTAAGCTTTGTATTCCTATAGCTCTGTACAGAGAAAACACTTGATAAGTGTTTATTTGAATTAAATTGAAAATATATATGTAATTATATAAAACAGTTATATGAAGTATACAACATATAATAACATGCATTCGTATGCTTAATAGAATCATCTATGGAATATTATATAATTAGTTGCAGAGGAGAATAAACAGGATTTGATATCCAATTATATGAGAAAAGTCAAAATAATGCAAGATTGAATATTATTGAAATACTCCATTGTGTACCATTTTATAAATAAAGGCATTGAGCTCTGAGAGTATGCAATGTTCAATGCACTGCTGATACATCCTACAAACCAGGCTATATAGACAATAAGGAACAAACAGGAAATGCAAATCAACAATTAGTGCTGTCAAAATTAGTTCAATGAGATTCTCATAATGTCACATTCTAATGTATACATTTTTAAAAAACTAAACCTATGATATGATTTCCATTCTGAAGGGTACTTCTAATACAGAAACTCTCTGAGAGCTCAACTCTGGGGAATTAATGCCATATTCATGGTACCTTTAGATTATATAGTATCTTTTAAATTCTTTATCTTCTTTCCCCACCTCACCCAAGAAATAAAAACATGAAGCATTTTTAAATTTTTTTCCCAAATTCCCCTAGGTTTCTTCTTTTCTATAAGATTCAGAAGTTTTCATGTATATTCACTGAATGGAATGTATTTAAAGACCACAAGATAATGTTTTTATTCTTAAAGACCGATAAAATTGCCTATTTAGTTATTAGGTTTTATGATCAATTACCTTAAATTCAAAATCATAAACTTTCTGAAATGTTGCTTCAATTGTTTTATTTTATTTTCATTTCATTTCCTTTAAAAATTACATTTTATTCTCTTAGAAAACAAATATTCTAAAATTGGAAAAGAATTTCCAGAAAAGCATATTAACAAAGTGCTGCTAAGTTCTTGTATGTACATAAAAATATTATGTCCAAGAAAATAAAATATTTTTAAAACTTTCTAATTTGGCAAATAAATATTCATTTTAAATTTTAGAATGTGCTTAATTTATTCATGAATGTATTTTATGATAAAGAAATATGAATAAATTCATTATTTGTTAGACATTGTTATTTTTAAATACAAAAACTCTGGAGAAAAAAAGAAATATCCAAATTGTAATGTAAATCCACAATGTTATGTTTGTAATTTATAAATACTAAAAACAGGTATGAGCAATATAAAATAAATGTTAGAACTGAAAAACTAAAAACTATTATTACTTCTCAATGTTGCTTTTCTTCTAATTTAGATTAATTTGTTTTCCTAAATACATTAAGATAGGAAAATCCTATATGATTATTTGAATTCCAAGCTACAACTTCACGGTAAATAAATTGGTTTGAGTTTTATATCTTTGAATGCAGGCGGTTTCTGGGCCAATTTTTTCAATAGTGTAGGAAATTCTCTTTAATAATACAGATTAGCAACTATTCAGTCACTTAAAATCTTAAAAGGGATGTCTAGGGCACTTCACCCAAGGTCAAACAGGTATCATCAGAGGCTCCACAACTTCAAGGACAGATCTGTAAACTATATTTGATGATGACAGAATACCATAAGTAAATGTTTTGATTAATATATTTCCTTTGGGGCCCTTATTATATTATTTGTACATACCAAGTGTTAAAAAGAGTTTTTACCACCATTATTAAATGATATTTATTAAAATTTCCATTTGCACTTAGTATTTTCCTAATACCAAGTATTTTAACAGTTATCAAAGTTTAATTCTTTTCATTACATAAAATTGCTCTGTAAATGCAAATCTTTTAAAAACATTTTTAATAATAGCTTTTTATTTTCAAAATACATGCAAAAATAGTTTTCAACATTCATCTTTGCAAAATCTTATGTTCCAAATTTTTCTCCCTCCCTTCCTCCCTTCCCCCATTACGGCAAGTAATCTAATATAGACTAACCATATGCAATTATTTTCTACATATTTCCACACGTATCATGCTGCACAAGAAAAATCAGATCAAAAAGGAAAATAAATGAGAAAAAAGCAAGCAACCAACCAAAAAATCACACTCAGTTCCCACTTGTCTCTCTGGGTGCATGTGACTCTCTCCCTCACAAATCCATTAGAACAATCCTGAATCACCTCATTGTTGAAAAGAGCCATATGCATCATATAGTCTTGTTGTTGCTGTGTATAATGGTTCTGCTCATTTCATTTAGCACCAGTTCATATAAGTCTCTCCAAGCCTCTCTGAAATCATCCTGCTGGTTGTTTCTCATAGAATAATAATTTTCCATAGAATTCATATTCCATAACTTACTCAGCCATTCCCCAACTGATGGGCATCCACTCAGTTTCCAGTTCCTTGTCTCTACAAAAAGGGCTGCTACAAATATTTTGCACATGTGAGTCCTTTTCCATTTTGTATGATCTCTTTGGTATATAGTTTGGATCACAGTATGATAGCTCTAGACACGGTTCCAAATTGGTTAGATCAGTTCACAGTTCCATCAACAAATGTATTAGTGTCCCAGTTTTCTCACATCCCCTCCAATATTTATCATTATCTTTTCCTGTCATCTTAGCCAATCTGAGAGTTGTGTAGTAGTATTCAGGGATATATTAATTTGCATTTATCTAATCAATATTGATTTAGGGCATTTTTTCATATGACTAGAAATGGCTTTAATTTTTTCATCTGAAAATTGTATGTTCATATCCTTTGTCCATTTATCAATTGGAGAATGGCTTGTAAATTTAAGTCTCATTCTAATTAAATTTTTTCTAAAATTCTTTTCTGGCTAGTAAAAATCACACCATAAACTTTGTCATACTTATAGGATTTGTAGCTAGAAGAAACTGTAAAGATAAATCGGTCTACAACCCTTACATTCAGGAATGAAATAACTGAGTCCTAGAAATAAAGTCCCTTGCCCAAAGTCACATGATTAGAATTTGAATGCATTTCTCCTGATTCCAACTCCAATTCACTTCCTAAAATTCTATTACATCTCTGAAAATGCCTGGAACTCTGCTGTGACAAGACACCCACCTTCTAATAAAATAAAAAAATAAACCACTGTAGTCTCAGTACCACACACAGAACAGTAAAGAAAAACATTCTCTAAAGATCTAGGCTGTAGATTAATAATCAAGTTCTAGCCTAAGAAATTCACTAGAATCATGGTGCTAGTCAGATATAGGACATAGGTGAGTTAATGATTTTCCTAACTCTTTCTGTAAAAATCAATAGATTACATATAATGCTTTGAATTTTAGTCAAAATATTTTTGGAAAATATTAAATGTATAAGAAGGAATATTTAATAGTCAAGGAATATGATTCCCTTCCTTCAAGAAAATCAAATCAAAAGTAAAATATTAAGTATTTGAGACAATTGAACAGCTGAAATAGTCATCAAATATATGTATAGGAAGATCCGCAAAAGATTATAGAGGGCTTGAAGAATTATAGGTGCCTAACAAGGACTGGGGTCATATATCTGCTTGCATTAGAAAAAGCCTTGATAAAGAATACAAATCAATAAACTTGTTTGCGGTTGTTTATTTAGTGCTTCTTGTCATTTAGTGGTATTTAGTTAATTTATTTCAGCAAATACTTAGAAAATCTTGAAAACTGATACAAAACAACGTACAATAGTAGATACACAAATAAATAGGGCAATCCTTACACTCATGAAACGAATAATATAATCAGTATAATAAAACAAATTGCCAAATAGTTAATGAAGGAAAAAATGTAAGCAGAGATACTTTAAACAGGTTATATTACCTATATTTGTTTTTAGTATCTTTTTCAAAGTACCATTTCATACCTGAAAACCTGAAGTGAGACAGGGAAGATATTAATTAAAATATGAGAAATTTATCAAATAAAAATAAATGAACACACACTAAAAAAATGCTGCCTTGCCACTTAGAAAAAATCACATACAGCTCTAAAGAACTAAAAATAAGCATGATTAAAATCAATGGATATATCTGAAATCTCTTCTATAATTTATGAGGAAAATGTTACTGCAATAATCACTTTGGTTCTACAAAGTAAGTGTGGAAAATAATTTGCATATTATATATTATTAACAAACATATAATTAAATTACTTTAAAGTAATGCATCTTCAATGATTAATTATTAACAAAGGGTATTTACAAGGGGAAATTGAAGTTTATGGCTGTAAACCTCTTAAACAATAACTTTCTATATTTAACTGCTATATGGTTACATAATTTGGGGAATATGATTTTTCTTAAATATGAATTTTTTAGGTTTATATTATACATAACTACATATATATTATATACATATATACATATATAGAGAGAATTATTACAAAGATTTTGATGGATAACAAGGTATAAAAGCAATGTGTTTATTTTGAACTCTGACAACATTTAAGTAGTTTATATTGAAAATATTTTGGTTACTTCACTACATGTCATTTACTCATCCATTTTCCTTTTGATACATTTTTAATCTTAACTTTTCTGGAGAGAGTGTCAAAGGCTCTTCCAATTGTAAGTTTTTATAACTCTATAACTATCTGCTACAATAAGGGTTGGAAAGGACAAGTCAATATTCACTGACTCCTTTCCTCTACTGCTACATAAGCACTTCTTTCCATGTCCTTAATTTTTCTTTTTCCACTTGTCTTCCCAACCCCTTAAATAATCTTAGCTAATAGCAAACCACAACTGTTTCTTGGGACATTTAACATACTTGGTATCAATATACCAAGGAAGCAAATAAAGCAGAAGGTTCCTTAATTATCTGAGATTCCATTGCCTCACTCTGCCTTAGATCAAAAGTGACTAAAACCTGAAGGAAAATCTGCAATGTATATATAGGCATCACACATTTCTGAAATTTTATAAATTTGTTTCATATCATTCTCTCTGTCAAACAATATTGACATATTGAAATATTCAGATTACATCTTCATTTTAATTTCATAATTCATTTTTTGTGCTTAACTGAGGGTGGCAGGGTTGTAAATCATTCAGTTTACAGAATTATTCCTCCTCCTTTTCCTTTCATTACTTGTTAGACAATGTTATTTGAAATATAAAATACTCTGGAGAATAAAAAGAGATGAAGTTTCATAACATGCTATATTCATAAGTAAATATTTTCAAGTTGATATTTTTCTAATATGTGAAACAAAGCTGGAAATTATACAAATAATTTCTTCAAGCTATTTTATTAACCCATGCAATGATTTAAAGAATTATTTTTTAAAATTGGATACCAGATTGATGTGTATGACTTTTTATTTTTGATTAATAATCATTTGAATTCTGTCTTTTTAATATTAAAACTGAAGATATGATCTGAGTTATGTAATAGCAAAACTGTTATTAACATTAGGAAATTAAATGAGATTAGGAATGTTTTCCAATTGGTATTATTATACTAATGGCTATAACTTCTGACATAGAAAAGAGAGTTAATCAGGATTCATGCTGGCTTATTTATTTTCTAACAACAAAAAGGGTAAAATTAATTCACTGAATTATGGTGAAACCACTTTGAAAGGCTTTTTGTTTTACATTCATTTGATTCAAGCAAATCTTAATTGTTTAAAAAAGAGCTAGCTTTAACCATTAATCTCAGCATTAACTCAATTTTATTAAAAGAAAAAAAAACGGTGGCAATTAAATATACCAAGTTTTTATAGTAATATATGAAAAAATTATAATATAGTTAAATAGATATAATATATTCTGGATGATTTCTAGTTATTCCTTTTGCAACCCTCATTGAGCACCTACTGTGTCTCTAGCTATGTATTAGGATAGAGAGGGGAAAAATACAAAGAAGCAGTAGATATGATTCCTATCTTCATTGCTGTTTGAAATATAATGGCTTAGACATATAAAAATTAGAGAACAAAATAGTCTATAATAATAAAAATGTTAAATTATGTATTAAAGAAAATAAGCATGATACAAATTCAAAAAATAAGGAAATAAACATGTGAGCTAGAATTATCTGGAAGGCTATATGAAGATAATCAGATTTGAATAGGGTATTGAAAGATGAGCAGACAGGTGAAGAGATGAACAAAGAAAATCCCCAATAGGGGTTGAATGAAGGTAAAAATAAGATTGGTACATGTACAAGGGTAAGATGAAAAGAATAATTTCATGTTTGGGAGCAGTGGAATATAAAATCAAATAAGTGAGAAAGGGCCATAAACTCTGGAATGAGGAGTTTATTTTTAATTATATTTATTTTTTTGTTAAAGATTTCACAATTACATGTAAAAAATTAATGATTATTTTTTAAAATTTTGCATCCCAAATTCTCTCCCTCTTTCACAGTTCTACCCCCTTGAGAAGGCAAACAATTTGATATTGATTATACCATATGAAGCCAAGCAAAACAAATTTCCATATTAACCATGTTGCAAAACAAAATAAAACAATAAAAATAGAGTAAAAAAATCATACATCAATCTGCATTGAGAATTTATCAGTTCTGTCTCTGGAGATGGATAACATCTTTTAACATGAGTCCTCAAGAATTATCTTGTCATTGTCTTGATCACAGTAGCTCCTTCATAGTCACATAGTTCTTTCACAACCTCACAATATTGCTTGCTATCACTGTGTACAATATTCTCCTGGTTCTGTCAATTTCATGCTGCATATGTTCACATGAGTCTTTCCATGTTTTTCTGAAACCTTCCCCTTTGTCATTTCTTATAACACAAGAGTATTCCATTACAATCACATGTTACAACTTGTTAAGCCATTCCCCAACTGATGGACATCCCCTCAATGTCCAGATATTTGCCACAATAAAAAGAACTGCTATAAATATTTTTGTACAAATATGCTCTTTTCCCTTGTCTTTGATCTCTCTGAATACAGACCTCACGGTGTTATGGCCTTTGGGCATAGTTCCAAATTTTTCTCCAAAATTATATGACTAGTTCACAACTCCCCAACAAACACATTAATGTCCCTGTTTTTCCATATCTTCTCCAGCTTTTATCACTTTCCTTTTGTGTCATATCAGTCAATCTGATAGGTGTGAGATGCTATCTCAGAGTTGTTTTAATTTGCATTTCTCTAATCAGTAATGATTTAGAGCATTTTTTCATTGATGGTTTTGATTTCTTCTCCTGAAAACTGCCTGTTCAAATTCTTCAACTATTTTATCAACTGAAGAATGGCTCTTATTTTTATAAATTTGACTCAGTTTTCCATAAATTTGAGTATTGAGGCCTTTATCAGAGAAATTTGCTGCATTTTATCAATTGTTTTTTCTTCTAACCTTATGTTAATTTTATTTCTGAAAAAGCTTTCAAAATTCATGAAGTCAAAATTATTTAGTTTATATTTTCGAATACTTTCTATCTCTTATCCACAGATATGATAGGTACATTTTCCATGTTCCCTTAATTTATTTAAGAGGTCACCCTTTATGTCTAAATAACTTATCCATATTGGTATATGGTGTGAAATGATGATCTATGATAGTCTCTGCAAAACTGCTTTCCAATTTTCCCTGAGATTTTTGCCAAATATAAATTCTTATCTAAGAATCTTGGACCTTTGATTGTGTAAAATACTAGATTACTATGGTCACTTTTTACTGTGCATTATGTACCTAATCTATTCCACTGATACACTCTATTTCTTAACTAGTGCCAGATTGTTTTGATGACTAATGCTTTATATTGTAGTTTGAAATCTGGAACTGCTAAGCCATTTTTTCTTTGTTTACCTTGATTTTTTTGACTTTTTGTTCTTCTAAGTGAACTAAATGCTATTACCATACTATTTTTCCAAGATCTATAAAATAATTCTTTGGTAGTTTAATTGGTATGATACCAGGTAACTAAATTAGCTTAAGGAGAATTGCCATTTTTATTATATTGGCTTGTCTTCCCATGAGTAATTAATATTTCTATTTCTCCAATTATTTAGTTCTGTCTTTATTTCTCTGAAAAAAGTATTTTATAACTATATTTACATAATGTCTGGGTTTGTCTTGACATGTAGATTCCCAAGTATTTTATATTTTTGTCATTATTTACATATAATGCTTGCTTTTGATTTTAGATTATTATGAGAAAACGTTCATTAATTCCTATGCTTTCTAGTGTTTTTCATAGGTCTGGGTGTTGAATTTTGTCAAATGCTTTTTAAATGTATCTATTGATATAATTTTTGTTGTTTTTGTTACTGATATTATACTGATAATTTTCCTAAGATTAAACAGGGTTGGAAAAAGGTAAAAATTAGGTTGGTACATGTATGATAGTAAGGAAGGAAGGCTAAGTTCATGTTTGAGAGTAATGGAAGATAAGATTCAGTAAGTAAGATTGAGTCAGATTATAAAGGGATATGAACTCTGGAATGAGTTTTAACCTAACAGATGAGCAACTGAGAATCAGTGTAGGTATCTTTTTCTTAATCGGGGATTGACATGATTGAAACTATTTTTAAGAAAGATTATTCTGCCAGTATCACACACATTAGACAAACAAGGAAGCTGATGCAATATTCCAAGAGCACGAAATGATAAAGACCTGTTACAGGGTAAAGATGGAGAGGAAATGGACAAAAGCAAGACATACAGTCTTTGACAGGAATTTGAAGAGGAAATAGCTTTGGTAATATTGAAGGGAGCTGGGGGTCAAAGAGGAGTTTGTAGTTGTGAGTCTAAGGAACCAGGGAAATGAGGGTGAGAAAAATACTCTTTGAGAAAGGTAGCAAGGCAAGCCAGTGAAAGGAGATAATGAATTCAACTTTGGACATGTGAACTTTTAGGTAATGGTGGGACACGTGTCCCAAGTGGAAATGTCCTGTAGACAAATGGGAAAAATCGGAATAGAGCTATAAAAAGATATTGGGAATAGAGATGTAGATCTGAGAGTCATCAGCAAAGAGGTGAGCTTGAAGACATGAGAGTGAATTTCTCCAAGAAAGTAAACTTAGAGAGAAAGAACCATATATACTTTCTAAGTACCATGACTGAATTCCGAGTAGTTGCCAGCAAGTGAGCCTTGTGGTCCAAATACTGTTATAGATGTAATTAACCAAGAACAAAGTGTTGGAATAAAAATGCAATTGAAAGTCTCATAAACCTGAACTGGGAACACCTGGCTCTCAAAGATCAACTGATAAAGGCCTCATATACATCAGCTATCCCTCATGACTCTCTGACTAACTACATTACATCATCACTCAGATCAACTCTTGTGAACCTTATGCCCATTTGATCAGCCCATGGTACCCCGGTGTGAGCCTGAAGTAAAATGGGCAGGGTGGCGAGGGAGGCGAGGGAGGCGAGGTAGGCGAGGGAGGCGAGGTAGGCGCTGTTGATTGTAGTTCCGCCGTGGGGCTGAAGTGGAAGGGCCAAGGCGCAGGTGAGGCAGTGACTGGTAATTGCTGGACTTCTCAGTTACTTGGTTCATGAGCTGTAGATCAAAGCAAGGGGAGTAGACAAGGGTAAGCCAGATCAGGTTCAGAAAGCTGGAACAGTGATAAGATAATGTGAAGTAAACTATGATAGTGTGATCACTGAGGCAGGTCAAAATCAAATAGCCAGAAAAGCAATAAGGAACCAAGGAGTTAATCAAGGTGTACTGAACACTGAGATAAGCCAAAAGTGCTAAAGCGATTAACACACTGGGATCAGAAATAACAGCCAGGCTTGTTAGTCTACCTGACCTGTGTCATCAGTGAATTTAAAGCAATATCAGCCTGTGAGGGGCTATGACTCTATAGGGGCAATGGTTTTTGTTCCCATGCCCCAGAATCCTCCAATTCCTAACTTGAGGTCTCAGATGAGATGATTGTTGGCAAAAGTAATATTACTGTCTATAATAACCTTTTAAAATAAGTAATATTCTAGTTGTTGCTATGCTGATTTATTCTTCCCATCTTCTGTACCATTTAACTCAAGACCCCAGAAAAAGAAGTTTTCTGCAAATTTTTACTCTATATTTCATAAAGATTTTACTATTATAAATAAAACACAGAATACATCAACTATATGTTAAATGTAATTTGACAAAAATAAAACATCTAGATGGCACAATAGAAAGACCTTCAATCAGGAGGCCCTGAATTCAGATTTGACCTCAAACACTTACTAGTTATGTGATCCCCAGTAAATAACTGAATTTCTTTCCATCTTGATTTCTTTATAAATAAAACAGATATAACAGTAGTATTTGTCTCCAGGATTGCAAAAATTAAAAACTTTAAAGTAATTTATAAATGCTATTATTGAAGCAATATTGCAAGGCAAAGATGAATAAGAGATATTATGTGCCTTTTATGATATAATTGAAGGATAAAATAAGTATATAAATAACTATGAAACCATAAGGTATCTACATAATCACAAAACTGTTCTTAATAATATTACCTATTATTGCTTTACATTCACTGAATAACAAAAATATTACTGATGTATAATTATTGTGACCCTTTACTTTCTAGAACAATGTTCTTAAATATCAAAATGCCTATTAATGTACTTTCATAACTCATGACATAGTATGACATCATTTATCAAAATTTAAGGTCAACATAATGCTGCTATCTCTCCCTGAAATGTTTTTTGTTTGTCTTTTTTGTTAGTCTTTTCTTCATTTGAAAGCCTGAATGGAATAGTGAAAAGTGAACTGGACTTAACATTTGAAGAACTGAGTTTTAATTCTGGATTAGTAAGTTAATGTACTTTCTGGGTGACCTTAGCCAGGTATAACAATAATAATAAGTAATAATAATAACTGACAATTTACAAAAGCTTTAAGGTTTGTAAAGTATTATAAAATAAAATATATTACACCTTATTTGAACCTCAAAACAATCCTGTAAAATAGGTGCAATTTTATGACTCCAATTTTACATATGAGGAAACTAAGGCTCTATCCAGAAAGACTGAATAACTTGTTGAGGATCACAAAGGCAATGAATGTGAGTCAGTTCTTTCTGACCTCAACAGAGTTGTTCTCCCTCACAGGAAAAATGTAGAAAATAAATGAAATTCCTAAGCAATTTCTTTATAAAAACATTTAAAAATGCAACTTATTCGTGAGACTCTTAGTGGGAGCTTATTGACTTTTACTGTGATTATGGATGCTCTGTTTTATAGTTACAAGAAGTCCATTGCTAAGTAGAAATCCTTCACAGAATCTGAAATCTGTAGACTGATGGTTGATTGTACTTATCACACACAGCTTTTATGATATTGTCTTTAACAGTACTTAGTTTTGAAAGGTTTATAAATACTTTATAAGCTTTATTAATTATTTATACTTTCAGAAAAAAATCAATAAATTAAAAGACTTTTTAATGTAAAATTTAGACTTTATGGCTTAAAAAAACATAAATCTTACTGAAAATCACTTCTAGTAATTTATAGCTTGATTTTAATTCTATTCAAGTTCAGATATTCTTCTGCACTTCACTTGGAAAGGGCTAGCATCTCCAAAGGGCTGCTCACACACACAGAAATTCAGAAAAGCATGGCCCCAACTACCACTGCACCAAGCAATCTCAGCTCACTAATTCTATCCCTCCAGTGAAAGTCCTCTTCCTGACTGCACATTATTCAATAAAGTCCAATGGTTTTCTATTGCCTCCAAGAAAAATATAGAATTCTCAATAAGGCATTAAAATCTTTCAAAACCTGACCCTTTCTTACCTTTCAACTTTACCTCCCTCCTCGTATTACATGAGTTAATGACAATGGCCTCTTGGCTGTTCTTCCCATGAGATGATCTATCTTTCCCACTCCAGATATTTTCAATGGCTATCTCCCATTCTGGGAATTGTCTGCTTCTTCATCTCTACCTCCTAGCTCCCTTTAAGTCTCAGTTAAAATCTCACCTTCTCAAGCTTTTCTTGTTCCCCTTTAATCCTAAGGCTTTCCCTGTTCTTTATTTTATTTCTGAGGTATTCTGAATATATTTTGTTTATCATAGTTTTTGTATATGATCTTCCATGTTAGCCTGTGAGATCCTTGAAAGCAAGAGCTTTTTTTGCCTTTCTTTTTATTTCAAATGCTTTACACAGACTTACTAAATGCTTGCTGGCAGTGCCTATTCTATATAAATATTCTTTTTGGTCTGCAATTTTAAAATTAGATTCAAATTTATCTTGTCTTTTTTTTTCGACCAGGGATTAATGATTTGTAAACTGGTTTGATGAAGAAATCAGTTTCTTTCTATAAAACATCCACTAATGTCTAATAGCTTTCTGTCCTTGCCCCAGTATTTCCTCTTCAAGTTTGGAGGCCAAGAAGCACCACAGAAGGCACCTGAGATGCCCAACTACTCTGTCTCTTGTCTGGGGCCAGACACCCTATATTCACAACATACAAGTCAAGTTGAAAAACTGACTAAAAGAGAGAAAAAAGTAGTCAACATGCATTTATTCATCTTCATGTAGAACAGACCCTGTTAAATACTAAAGCAGAAATGAGGGAACAGAAGAAGGGAAAGGTAAGAGATAGACAAAGTCAGAGTGAGAGCCAGAGTTAGAGACATGGGAGGGAGGGAGGGAAGGGGAAAGAGAGAGACAAAGAGAGACAGAGAGAGACAGCGACAGAGAGACAGAGACAGAGAGAGAAGAGAGACACAGAGACAGAGACAAAGAGACAGAGAGAGACAAACACATACACACACACAGACAAAGAGGCAGAGAGACAGAGAGATAGATAGAAAGGCAGAAACAGAGACACATACAAAGAGACAGAGAGAGAGCAGAGTAAAAGATAGAGAGAAAAGAGAGACAGTCAGAGGCAAAAAGAGAAAGAAATAGAGATATACACACACAGAGACAGAGTCAGATACAGAGAGACAAAGAGATGGAAACTGTGGAGCAAGAAAGGACCATCACTCCTTTGTCCGTTACCAAATTACTAAGAGATAACATGGTCCTACTATAAAACATGACGTTCCTGAATGCATCATTATGATATTCTTTTCTCTTATTTTTTTTGTTTTGATAGGTTACATGTGAAAGAATTCAGTTAACTAATTTTCCTTTGTTGACTTTGAGACCAAATTATAATTTCTATATTTTAAGCCAAGCCATGCCAGTATGGAAAGACCAAAATAACTTGGAATAGACATCTTAAAAGATAAAAAAAAAATCAAGAACATTCTTCCCTATCTTTGAAGGAATGGTCATCTCTCCAACCTAATTAAAGTTCTTAGAAATATCCTCTTTTTTCAAGCCTACTGTTACAAAAGAATCTGGATTGAAAGTGGAGGCTGTTTTTGTTGTTGTTGTTGTTGTTGTTATTTCAGTTGTGTCAAACTCTTCTGAAACTCCATTTGGGTTTTCTTGGCAAAAATACTAGTGTCATTTGCCACCTCTTTCTTTTTCTCATTTTATAGATAAGGAAACTGAAGCAAAGAGGGTAGAATGATTTGCCCAGGGTCACACAGTTAGGAAGTGTCTGAGTCCTGAGTAGCACTCAGGTCTTCCTGACTTTAGGGCTGGCTCTTAATCCACCACATTCGCTAAAAGAAAGATTTGTCCAAAAATATCTAAAATAATGACAAAGATAACAACATAAGTAGACTTCTAACTTAAATTTTGAATCCAGTTACAGTCTTTTACTTGGTATTCCCATCTACTCTTTCCCTTCCATGATTCATTCTTCATAAAGTTGCCAAATAATCTTCTGACTACAAATGTTCAGTGGTTCCACATAGGGTAAAATACAAATGTTTTATCTGGACTTTTAAAGCACTCAATTGCAAGGCTGATTGTTCCAAACATTTCGTATTACTGATTGTTCCAAACATTTCGTATTACTACTCTACTTTTCCAGCCATGTGAACAAGTAGTTGCTTCCCAATCTCAATGTTCCAACTCCCAGATTCTTGCAAACTGCCCTTAATGTCTAGAAAATACTCACTCCCTCACTGTGGATCAAACCATAGTATTTTCACCTTTTTTGTTTGTTTTTTTTTTCTCATGTTTTCCCCTTTTGATCTGATTTTCCTTGCACAACATGACAAAGGTAGAAATATGTTTAAAAAGTTGCATATGTTTACTCTATATCAAATTGCTTGATATCTTGGGGAGGGAAAAAATTCGTTACACAAAGTCCTACAAAAATGAATGCTGAATACTATCCTTACATGTATTTGGAAAAAAAAAACTACTGAGAACAAATAGGGTGGCTGGTGTGAAGAGGGGGTGTTACAAAGTGCTTTAAGATTAACAAAGTACTTCATATAATTTATTATTTGAACCTCAAACATAGGAGCAAAATATTACAAATATTATTATTCCCATTTTACAAATGAGGATGAGACTGTTATTGGATCTCTAATTAAAAGGTCGTCTTTGCTACTGCTTAAGAATCAGGACCCACAATGCATACAGAAGAAGATGATAAGCTAATAACATATCCCAGATTCAGCCTCACATTTGTGTGTCTGCTTCACACTTAACTTCACACTTAACTTCATTTCCTATCACTGGGGAAGGTTGGGGGAAAATTTTCAACATAAACTATGTCATATTCCCTTTTTCTTTGCTATATTTTAGGAGTCAGAAATAGATATCAGGATTTCCTACTTTTGCTTATGTATAATAACTTATTCAAAAATATCATAACATAAAAATGAGTTGCTAAGTCTTATAGAAGAAAAAGTAATTATATAGCAGAGCTAAACTAATTTTGCCACTAAAACATTTTCTACATTTACAAAGGAAATGTAGTCTTTCAGTTTATGAAGTACATTTTACATACACTACAATCACACTTGTTTCTCTCAATATTTGATCCTGAGAAGCAAGTCTATTTTTAGCTGAGGAAATTGAGGTCAAGAGGCCTTCAATGACTTATCCAAAAATTATACCGTTAGTAAGAGCAGAGTCCGATCCTAAGCTTAGGTCATCCAACCCTGGATCCACTGCAAGGATTTTATAAGCCTAATTCTAGAAATGTGTGATTATATGAACTGAAAGGGCCTTTTCCCTGGATGAGAGAATGCACAAGTATCTGAGAAGGGTGAGGAAAAATAGTTTGACTGCTGACAAAGAGCGGAATGTGCTATAAAAGGCGCTGACCAACCAAAAGGAGCTTCGTACCAGCAATGTACACAGTGGAGGAAGCTGGCAGATACATCTTTCACCCCCTTCCTCAGTGCTCTCAGTAGGCCCATGAGCACATAGCCGCTGAGCCAGCCTGTCTAACATGAGGCTACTTCCTGCTTGTGCCTTCTCTTCTTCCATGCGGGGATCTGTGTGATCTCTCAAAGGGTCAGGACAGCCACTAGTGATCCAGGGGCTAAGATTGGGAGTCAGCCCTGAAGAGCAACCAATTCAACCCATCTCAGCAGTGGATTGCCCCCAAGAAATGAGCCACCATTTCCTATAAGCAAGATAGACATCCATCCAGGCCATGCCCTATCTAAGAGAGGAGCTACTAGTAGAAAGATTTTCTTTTTCATCTCCACTTTTAGGTCTAAGCTCTCTCTTCCCAGGGTATGAATTTTACAGGCAAAGACCCAGTTGGGGACATTTTATACTCTGGTTCTGTGTGTTTCCCTTTGTGATATATATATTCAGACAAACTGCACAGAGGGCACTTAAATGGTCATCCTTGGTGTCCATTTCTCTCTATATATATTAGTGGTATTCTAGTCCAATCCCCTCGTTTTACAAAGAAACAGACCTAGAGAGAAGTTAAGTAACTTACCCAAAATGATATATTCAATCATTCAATCAAGAAGCAGTAAGTATGTATAATAGGCCAGGCCCTGGGTGAAGCACTAATAACTGTCAATATAAATTTTAATCTAGGCCCTTTGACTATAAATCAAATCCTCTTTCTAGTATATACCATGCTGCCTTATTTCAGCATGTACTAAATGTACTAAAAATCTTGTGACTTTACCAGTGAAATTACATCTTAATATAAATTATTGCCAGAAACAGAATACCCACAAAATTGACAACATAAAACCATGAAGAATGAAGATAATAAAGATGGTGATAATCCTTGACTCAGAGGAATATCTCACCTCAAACTTGCTAAAAAAAAGACAAGTCTATCATCAAATTTTGACTTTAAACTTACTAAATTGAGAGGGCTGTTAAATTAACTCTTATGTCCTTTGGTATCAGTTAAAATGTATATCCTAATAAAAGACTGTTCCTAATATTGGCAAACTAAGAATTTAATATTCTTTAATAATAGTTTGGAAATTATCTGAATTGTGATACAATGGGATCATGAAACAAAAAAGTCTTGATTTTAGAAAGTCTGTTTTTCTCATATAAGTCTTCCTATTCACATCATTATTATTGTAAGTTGTATGCATGAACTATTTTATTTTAAATTGAATTAAAATTTCAGGTATTATATAATTTTTAAATTAACAATTAGCCTGTCTGATCATTTCTATACTATGCTATCTGAACTCCAGCCATTATTAACACCTCTCCCCTTGACTCACTCAACCAAAACCATGAATTCTACTGCTGGAAAGCACTATAAGAAGTGAGCTTTTGCCTTATCTTGCCCAGACCCAGCATACCACAAATTCCTATCCATCAACATACAGTGCCAAAGTGTACAATACCCTTTCCTTTTTGGTTCCCTATTATGTATTGTCTTCACTTGAGGGCAGGGGTTATTTCTTTGTCCCCAGAGCAAAGGCTTGCCACACAGTGTGTGATAAATGTCCATCTGTCCTTCCTAATCCTTCCTTTCTGTTTTCCTTTTCTTTCTTTTCTAACTCTTTATCTTTTTATTCATGTATCTAGCTTCATACCTAAGTTAAATTTTAACTTGCTGTGACAACTATTAGATTTTTTAATTTCACCCCAAAATATACTATAACCCACTCACAAATTTCACATACTTTTGTTTCCTTACTTTATCTTCTATTCACTTTGCACTTCATAAAAGACCTATTTCAATGTTTACTTTCTTACTGATGGAGGTAGCCCTGGCTTTCAGCTGAACAAAGGACATGATGATTAAGCTCTTATTTTGTAGGAGAAACTATGCTACACCATGAGGATTACAAAGGCAAAAGCATATTAGTCTATTCCTCAAATAGTTCACATTCTACTCAGAATGGGGCTAGGAGGTGCATGTATACAGAAAAATAAATACAAATTATGGACAAAGTAATTTTATGAGAGTGACTATACTAATAACTCAAAGAAAAGTCTCAAGTAGAAAATGATATGAACTAACCCTTAAAGGAAGATAAAGATTAAATGCTCATACTAATAAATTACTAATTTTTCAAAGTATCAAATTAACTCATGAGATATTTTACTTCCAGTTAATTTGTAGTTTGTCAGTATGATTGCAGAGAAAGAAATGATTATATCAACTGAAAGGTGACAACTGAAAGGTAGATAAATGTTGGCACAACTCTCCCTTTAATAGAGAGAGGAAGGAGTTCATCTCAAGTTTGGGTTAAGGACCATAGAGATGAGAAGAGAGGAGGCTAAGTAGGAAGCCAGTCATGCTGGACTATAGTAAATAGGAAGGCAAATTCCAAGGTTAGCTTAGTCACTAATATGCTGCCTTCAATTGGGATATCATCACCATTCCCCAACATACTGTGTTAAACCCTGAGGATACAAAGAAAGGCAAAATATAGTGCCTTTTGCCCAAGGAGCTCAGAGTCTAATGAGGAAAACAAACATATTATCAGGTACACACCAGATCTCTATAGAGTAGATGAGAGACAATTGGATTTGAGAGGTAAAGTTCAAACATAGTGATCAGCCAACACAAAGAAACAATGAAAGAAGAAAGCATGTTGTATTTGAGGAACAGTGAAGAGATCAGTGTAAAGGGGTCACAGAGTGCCAGAATAAATATTAAAAAAAAAAAAAAAAAGACTGGACTAGGAGTAACAGCTTTAAATGCCAAATAAAAGAAATGACATCTGATCCTGGAGGTAACAGAGACTCCCTGGAGGTCCTAAGTAGGAAGCAGTGACATGGACAGGTCTGTGCTTTAGAAAACTTACCTTGGCAACTGAGTGAGGGATGGACTGGAGTGGGGAAGGGCTTGAGGCAGAGACCATTTAGAAAGCTATTACAGCAGGTCAGCCAAGAGATGATTGGGCTCTAAAGGGGTAGTTTTATGAAGAGGAAGAGGAGGATATATAGGAGACCTGTATGTGAAAATAGAAACTACAAGATTTGGCAACAGAAAAATATATGAGATAAGCACGAGAAGTTGAAAATTATATCAAAATTGCTAGCCTGGTTGACAGAGAAGATAGTGATGCTCTAAACAGTAATAGAAAGTTGGGAAAATGAGAGGGTTTGGGGAGAAGAAAATGAGTTATCTTTTAGATATGCTAAGTCTGATATGCATGCAGAATATCTAGTTAAAGATATCCAAAAGGAACTGGATTCTGTAGAACTGGAGCTTAAGAAAAAGAATGGGTCTAGAGACATAATTATAGTTATATAAATATGAACATACATTAGATATATGTGCATATATAAATATATATACACATGCATGCGTATATATTATATATATACTACAGAAGAATGTATGTGGGCATGTTATACACACACACACACACACACACACTTTGAAATCATCTGCATAGATAACATAATTGAGCCCATGATAGCTGATGGCATCACTAAATCAGTTTGCATAGACAGAAAAGAAACTCATGAGCAGGTGTGACCTGGCACATGGCAAGAAACTCAGAAAGGAAGAATGACTAAACAAAAGGAAACCAAGAGAGAGAGAAGTATGATGAAAACTCAAAGAGGTCAGAATAACCAAGAAAACAGGGTGTCTTCATAGTGTCAAATGTTGCATAGAACTCAAAAAGGATGAAAATTCAAAAAACAAATCATTAAATTCGAAGCAATTTCAAATTTTATATTCCTGGGCTTAAAAATCATTGCAGACCACAAGTACAGCCATGAAAGTAAATGACTATTGCTGCTTGTAAAGAAAGCTATGGCAAATCTGGACAGCATACTAAAAATCAGAGACTACCTTACTGAAAAGGTCCAAATAGTCAAAGATATGTTTTTTTTTTTTTTTTTTTTCCAGTAGCCATATGTAGCTGTGAGAATTGGACTAAAAAGAAAGGTGAGCAAAATTGATGCCTTGAACAGATTTTGGAGAGTTCCTTGGAGAACAAGGAAATCAAATCAGTCAATACTTAAATAAGTTAATTTAGGTTAGAGTCAAATACTGAAGCTGAGGCTTAAATACTTTGACCACATATTGAGAAGAAGGGACTTACTGAAAAAGAACTTGGTGTTGGGAAAGCCTGAAGGCAAAAGGATGGGCGGACAAGGAAAGGGTTAGATAGTATCCTGGGAACAAGAAACATTAATTTGCACAGACTTCAAAAGCCAGAGGAAAATAAAAGGAGTGATGTAGTCCACAAGATCGAAAAGAATCAGACAGGACTGAATGACTGAACAACCATAAAAACTCTGGAAAAGTTGTTTCACTTGAATGTTGAATTTGGAAGGAAGCAAGAAAAGAGGAAGTGGAGACACCTATTGTAGCTAGCTGTCTCAAGAAGCTTAAAGGGAAAGGAGTGGAGAGTTATATATAATAGCCAGTGGGAATGAGAAGAGGGTTGGGTTGTCTTTTTGTTAGTTTGTCTACTTGCTTGTTGGTTTGGGGTTTTTTGTTTGTTTTAAAGACTAAGGGAGACATGGATGTGTTTTAAAGACTTTTGTTTGTTTAAAGACTAAGGGAGACATGGATGTGTTTGTAGGCAGAAATTAAGTAAATTTGGAGATAAGGTAGGGATGATATGGGGGAAAGTCTGCTAAAGATGAAAAGAGTATGGGACCAAAGCAGATTGAGAGATTGGTAGATAAATTGGTTTTAACAAAGTAAAAGGTCATTTCTTCATCTGAGACCAGAGGTGAAGAAGGAAATAGTGCGGGAAAGATTTCTAAATAAAAATAACAATATCAACAATAACAATAATGGCATTTACATAACACTTTAAGTTTGAGATATATTATGCCATTTGATTCTTACAACAATCTTATGAAGTAGATGTTATTTGTAAGAGGAGTACTCCCATTTCACAAATGATGTAAAGTGAGGAGGCAGGGACAAAGGGGTTCTCAGAGAATGGCCTCAGTTTTTCAGTGAAACAATAAAACAAGCTCTGCTTTATATAGACTTTGCTGTTGGTTTGTTTTTTCCATTGGTCACAGTAAACATTTAATAATCAGCTCTTCCATACCAATTTGAGCTAGTTTCAGGAAACTCCTGGATTAGGGGGAGAGGGAAAAGAATATTTCAGGCATGGTAAAACCTCCTGGGCAAAAACCCAGAGGCAAAATATGAAATGTTGGATATAATGAACAACTGCTAGCAGGTTGATTTGAGTGGAAGAGATAATGACAAAGCAAAGTAATATGAAATCGTAAGCTTAGAAAGCTAGTTGGAAGCCAAAATATGGGGACTTTAAATGCCAAATTAAAGATCTTGCATTTTATCATAGAGTAAATAAAGGACGCTTCAAGTTTTTTGAGTAAGCTCTGTATTCTAGAAATGTTCTATCCATTTGAATGCATGGCTGATGGCTTTTTGATGTTGTACAAATTTACTTTCCAAATATAATGACAGGTTTACCTCTAGTAAAAGGGAAGTGAAGGACAGCTGAAAACAAGTCTATGGACATTATTTCATGGTCAGGAAATTACTTTCTTATGATAAGCTCCCATAAACCCAATGATTCAGTTATTTTCCAATGAATTCATTTTGTAATTTTATCATTTTTCTCTAAGTAATTAGTAAAACCACTTTTGAAAATGCATTTCTATTTCCAGGTGAGGTAATTGAAAACAGAGTGACCTCACAGGCACAATCCAGCCTAGTAGCAATGATAGAAGAAAATAGAGAAGAGGGCATGCCTAAGCATCTACGAGATAACAGCCAGCAACATTGATTTACAAAAAGAGGACAAAAAGAGGGAAACTTACAAAAAGAAGAGAAAATTTGATCCTATCAATGCCTCTGTAGAAGATGCTCATTTTGTTGCATTCTCACATATCCTTCACTACCCTTGTCACTCTAAAATGACAATCAGGTTTAATTTCAGTCAACAGAAAGTCTAGTATGATTTCATGAGAACCCTTGAGTCCTACCAGCCTCCAAAAAAGTCATCTGATTAAGGATGAGAGAAATTATTATTAAGAAAGGAGGAGCTTTTCATTCCATATAGACACAAATGTTTTAAATGAAAATTCTGGATGGAACATTAGTGTAGAATTGTAATACTGTATGACTATATGAGTTTCAGTTGAATTGCAATAAGTCACTCAATCAACATATGTAAATGGTTAAAATCAGACTCTGTTTTAAAGGGAAAAAAATAATTTGAAGGCAGAAGGGGGCCAGTAGAACATGAAATGGGAGGAGAAGTTTGTCATCAAAAAGGACAGAGATAGAGACAGACTAGAAACACAAAAGACAGTCTTTGAAAGCTTCACAATTTTGATCAGTATCAATCCTGTTTTCTTTCGAATTTGCTGAAACAAAAAGAACTTGTACACAGAATCATTTTTATCCAATAGCCAATGCTTTGTTTTGTTTTTAAACATGGTGGGCTTCACATAAAGAATCTTTGTTCCAAAAATAATTGAAGTTTTAAGCATTTCAATTACAATATGAAAAGATAGACATTACCACTTTGTAAAAAGTTTGAGACTAAGATGAAATTGATTCCATAAACAAAAATCAGTCTTATTACTGGATAACACTTTCCATAATTATACCTCTTATTTTCATCTACCTTTTTAAAAGAACTTTTAAACTCAAATGATAAATTATTTTATGAATCTAAACATCAGTTTATAACTTGTTCCTGGGTTAAATGTGAAGCAATGCAATAGGATATTTCATACCTTTGTATTGGATTTCACTTTTACTTTAGGTCTGGCTTGTTCTCTGGCTTCACGAAGAGCTTTCTGGGTTGGGCCTTCAGGCTTATCTTCTCTCTCACATCTGTGACCTACTACAAAATAAAACAATTTCTTTTATGTATGATTACTTTTCTCCTCTGAAATAAAGCTTCTTCTAAAAGAAAAATAATATCAGTCCAACATGACAATGAAATAAGAGTGAAAATTATTCATATAATTCATATAAACTATACATTAAAGGGATACAATGGAGATAAATGGTCACTAATGCCAGTCCTAGAGCTGAAGATAAGAAAAATGAAGAGGAAAAAGAAAAGATAAAAGAGAATATAAAAATTTAACACAAAGGAAATAGATTTTCTACATACGATCTAAAATGAGAACAAGGGAAGAAAAATTAATAATAATTTAAAATATCTATAATCTAATTTCCTAATCTTTTCTTAATATTTATTATTAAGTAGCATGAACAGGAAATAAACTTCTAAAATTATAAGAAAAAAAAGATTTCCCTTTTGTTTTTCATCTTCTTCATTTTGCTATTTTGCACTGTCGTCTACTTTAATTGCTGATGAGATTATAATGCTGAAAACATTACCAAATGTATTATCTCTGTGTTGAGATTATGACATGAAGTATAAACAACAACAACAACTGAAATACCTACAGAAATCTAGATGCTTTTCTTTAATGGATCCCATGGCAGCAGTCTCATAAAGGTCTAAGGTCAGGCACAGCTTCAACTTGTAGCTAATGCATTCCCTCAATGCCATTTCTGGTTAAAGGAAGGATAAAGTCCCCATACAATAATGGGTCATTTAACAAGGAAGCAGACTGTAACATTCGACTTTCCTTCCTGATACTTCAGAACTAACTTTAGGCTGTCAGTGGTCAATGTAAATGCTAAACTGTCACTTCCTACTCCTATGCTAAACTAGTGCCAGTGGACTTGGAAAAGGTGGTGTCATTAGTCTTTGCAGCTGCTTGAAGTGATGGTAGAGTATTGTTAAATATCCTTCATTTCTCAGAATCTACTAATGGTCTAGGAAAATAATTTAAATTCAGTAGTATGGACCGCTGTTACTATCTCCTTGGAGCCTGGGAGATCCTGATCAAAGGGGACAACTCTCAGAATGATAATCTTAAAGGGAACAGTTCCCCCTCCCCTTCAACCTAAATTTCTTTTGCTTCCACTTTTTAGAATGCTTGCCAGAAGCTGCAGGCCCCTAGTATAGAGGGATGAAATATGCCTATTGAAGTTATAGAAGAACTAAACTGTTTACTATATTAGGTAATATATATACTATACATGCACAAATGAAGGAACATAATTCCAAAAAGCAAACCTTGACAAAAGTCATAAAAAAGTAAACAATCCCTAGAGTGGCACTTCAGAACACATATTCCACAACTGTTCCAGTATTGGCAAGGTAACAAAAATATTTATGCTAAGAGCAACTGCTTTTGAATAATTTCTACAAGGTAGCAAGAACCAACATGTTTTCCCTTTTCATCAGATAAGCACAATTTTTTATTGTAAACACAGTTTTGAACATGTATTATACATTGTTTGACAAAATAGTAAAGATTCTCTGACACTAAGTTTATGTTATTTTCCTAAGGTTTCAAATCACACAGAATTTAAATAATCTTAAATGGCAGCTAGATAGTATAGTGAATAGACTACCTGACCTAAAGTCAAGAAGACTCATCTTCCTGACTTCAAATCCAACCTCAGACACTTACTACGTGACCTTGGTCAAGTTAATTTACCTAGTTTGGGTCAGTTTCTCCAATTATAAAATGAACTGAATAACAAAATGGCAGTCTCTCTACCAAAAAAAAACCTATATAGGAGCACAGAGTCAGACACAGCTGAAATGAGTGAACAACAAATAGTATTGTAAACTTTCATTTTCAGAAATTAAAAAAAAAGCTGGAGGAAGAGTCCCTTGAAATTGTGGCAGAAGCATATGAAAGAAAAACAGAACAGAACTAAGTGGGGGGGGGGGGGAGTGTTTGGCAGTGGAAAAGAAAATGGGAGGGAAAATAATATAGCCCAGAAAGATGGAATAGAGAACATGGAATAATGAACCTACTAGATCTAAATAACAGGGATAACTCATCTATAAGGAGTAACAGTGTACCTTATAAAGAATTAAAATAAAAGCTGTATGTAATATAAAGAATAATGGCATGGAAAGGAAAGAAGCTGTCCAATACCAGTAAGAAGATAACAGAATTTTAGAGATAGAATTGACTTCAACTTCCATTCAATCAAATTCTACACAGAAAAGAATCCCCATTACAATTTGCCGAATAAATAGTTTCCCATTCTCTGCTAAAAGAAATGAGTAAGCAATGATTGTTGATTCCTTTTTAAAGGGTACTTAAATAGCCATAAAGACTATGACCATAAAGACATAAGACCATAAAGACATAAGAAACATGTAGGGGAAAGAGAACTGAATTTGGAGTGGGGGGGTGGGGGAAGAAGGCTCAAACCCTGGCTCTACCACTTGTGCAACTTGAGGCAATGTACTTACAATGTACTTACTTCTCTTTGCCTCAGTTTATCAATTAAGAAGTTTGAACTAGATGAGCTTCTAGGTCTAGAGGTATGAGTCTGTTAATCTGCTCTGACATGACCAAAGGGAAATTTCACATCTTCCTAGGGTTATGTGCGTGTGTGCGTATGAGATAGGTGATAGGAAGCAAAGAGTAGCTTTCTATGAAGCCTGATAATGAGTGCCCGTTTGTGGCTATTGACATGAAAGCAAATAATGTCACCTGAGAACCCTTAGAAAGCATCACTGATAAAAGATTTTTACTAAGAGATTAAAGTCCTCATAGGCATACAGGTTTGTTTTTGCTGTCTGTGCTACTGATTGGTAGCATGTGCATCAAAAGATCTACCTGAGAAGCACAGAGACACTTTAAAAGTTGTGATTTAAGAATTTTGATTTCTGCACCACAGCTTAAAATAATGAGAAGTACCAACATTATCTACTCTGATTTGCTTTCAGGAATTAATTTTGGAGGATTTCTTACCCTAGGAAATTATTCCCATACATAGAAGCACTACCCATTTTTTTGTTCTGTGTTACTACATGGTATAAGAAATTAAACATCTCAGCATTAGCACAAATTTCTCAAGGGATGCAAGACAAATATATTGTTGAAGGCTGACATATATGGAGGCAGAACCTATCACATATGTGTGTTTGTACCTTAAATATCTGAGAGAACAATATCTTTAAACTTTTTTAAAAATCAACTGAGCCCTTCCATAGAAATCACTGTGGACTCCTAGACCCCCATTGTGGAACCTACTTCCTGGCTACAAGAGGACCAGCTTCCTAATCTTAGAAACTCTTAGGGACTGGATTTGGAGGTTCCCTTGTCTATGAATTGACTCCTACATGTGTATCTCAATAGTATATTCAATCTCTATACATTTTGCTTTCTTCAAGTTTTGCTTTTAATGTTATTTTTTGCTTCTCTTCCTCCAGCTTAACTTTTGCATTTCTCTATTTGTGTTTCCAGTCATTCTTTTTGTTTAGTTTTGTTTTTGCTTAGTTTTTCCACCTAAGTTTTTATATTCTTCCAATTATTTTTGCTGTATACAATTCTTACATAAATTCTTCTTCCACAATTTTCTTAAATTATTTGGGAAAATCTAAGTATGTCTCCATGGTCTTTGGCAAATTTTTAGTATTCTCACCTCACAAAATGTTGATCCTTTTTTCCTTTGTCTTAAAACATTTATTCATAGTTGTCTAGACACAATTAGACTTCTGGAGGCCATATATATCCTTCTGTTAGATCTTCCCCGATGATTTATCTAATTGTATTCCAGGCTTTAAACTGAATTTTATTCCTCCAGAGATCATTGGTAATTTCAGTCTTTTCCTCCCTATTATGGCTCATTTTATGATTCCTTGCCCTTTTATGCCAATTGTCCAAGGGAATGGAAATCAACTCTTTCTCAGCCTCTCCCATATTAGGGAACTCACTAGCCTTAGTCTTGGTCCCCCCAACTGACTTTTAGAGGAATTGGTTGTAGGCTAGATGTCAGTATCTTCAAAACAGTAGAGGCTCATACATACTTAGATCTGCCCTTCTTCCTGCTCAGAATGCTGACACTCTGCCATCCTAACCACAGTAAGAGAATGTAAAATATACTATAGAGATAGAATCAGATTGCTCCCGAAACAATCCTTCAATAATTCAGAAAACAGGAGTGGAGCCAAGATGGTGGCAAGTAGATAGGATATTGCCTGAGCTTGGAACCCCTCAGAATCAAAGCTAGATAGAGCCTCTGAATGGACTTTTGTAGTGACAGAACCCACACATATTGAGAATTTAATGGAAAAGTCTGTCACATTGGAGCAGGAAAACATGGCCCAGTTCAGGCATATCATGGAGAGGCACAGGCAGGGAGGGTTCCTGGTGTGGGGACACTTGGCCAGGGGAATCTAGATGGAGGCTCTTAGCCAAAATACAGCAGCACTGGTTAGTCTGTCCTAGTTCAGAAGCCAGTGGTTCAGCAGACCAGCTGTGAGATCCCAATACAACTGCAGAAATACAACTTTATAAATGAACTTTAATGTGATCATATAAAAAAAGAAATTAGGGATGAAAAAGGGATTATACTGGGAGAAGAGGAAAAGGGAAGTAAAATGAGGTAAGTTAATTCCACATGAAGAAGAAGAAAAGAGGGGAAATTGTAAGCCCCCAAACCTCAGCAAAACAGGTGGTATTTAGGCCCACCTAGTATAGTGGGAAGGCTTGTAGCACCACTAACTCCAGCCCAGCACAATCAGTGACAGGCCTCTGTCCCTCTGCTGAAGAGCCTGGGACAATTTTCCCTGTGCACTAGCAGCAGAGCTCAAGTTTTAAAAATGACCAAAAAAGCAAGAAGAGTTCTGATTATAGAAAGCTACTATGGAGGCAAGGCAGACCAGAACAAAAACCCAGAAAAAGACAGGAAAGGCAAAATACCTTAAGGTGAAGCCTCAAAAGAGGATATGAACTGGTCTCCAGCTCAAGAAGGAATCTTGAAAGAGTTCAAAAGGGATCTAAAAAGAGAGATAAAAGAAAATTGGAGAAAAAAAAATGAGAGCCATGCAGGAGAATTATGAAACATTGGTGGGGGAGCCACAGTTTGGAAAAGGAAGCACAGAAATTGACTAAAGAAAATAAATTCCTTAAAAATAAATTTGGCAAAATAAAAAAAAAAAAAGAAAGAAAGAAAGAAACTTCTTAAATAAATTTAACAAAATAGAAAAAGAGAATAACTACTTAAAAATAGAATTGGGAAATGAAAAAAACAAATCCACTGAAGAAAACAATTCCTTTAAAACTATAATTGGCCAAATGTAAAATGAGGTAAAGACACCTTTCAATAAATCTTTAAAGAAAACTGTCCCGATGTCCCAGAATCAGAGGTTAAAATAGTCTTTGAAAGAATCCACCAATTTGCCTCTGAAAGGGACTCCAAAATGAAAATTCCAAGGAATATTATAACTAAACTCCACAATTATCAGATCAGGGGAAAAAAATACAGTAATCAGTCAGAAAGAAACAAATCAAATACCAAGGAGCCACAATCAAGATTACCCAAGATCTAGCAGCTTCCACCTTAAAAAATAGAAGGGTCTAGAATATGATATTCTGGAAGGCAAAGGAGTTTGAACATCAACAAAGAATCAACTACCCAGAAAAACTAAGTATTATAATCCAAGGGAAAAGATGAACATTCAATGAAATAGTGGATTTTCATTTTTTTGATGAAAAGACCAGAGATGAATAGAAAATTTGAGCTTCAAATATAAGACTCAAGAGAAGCATACAAAGGTAAAAAGGGAAGAAAAAATATTTGTCTTTTAAAAGTTAAAATTTTTACATCCCTACCAAGGAAGATGATATGTTTAACTTTTGAGAATTGTATCTTTGTTAGGGATATATTTAGAGGATTTAGGTATAAATTAACTTTAATGTGATAATATGAAAAAGAAATTAGGGGTGAAAAAGGGATTGTACTGAGAGAAGAGGAAAAGGTAAGTAAAATGAGGTAAGTTAATTCTACATGAAGAAGAAAAGAGGGAAAAAAGGGGGAATGAGCATTTTTTGAACCATAATCTTATCAAATTTGGCTCAAAATGAGAATAACATATATATTTAGTTTGCCATAGAAATTTGCTTCACTGTAGGGAAGTAGAAAGAGAAAGGGGAAAAGAAAGGGGGAGGCTAATAGAAGGGAGAGCAGAAATAGAAGGGGAAAGGAATAAAAAGGGAGGCTGAAAAAAGGGAAGGCAGATTAAGGGAGGTGGTGATCAGAAGCAAAACACTGGTAAGGAGGGAAAGGGGGAAAGAGAGAGAAGAGTATAACTAGGGAAAAATAGGATGGTAGGAAATACAGAGTCAGTAATCTTAACTGTGAATGTGAATGGGATTAACTCATAAAACACATACAGATAAAAGGGTGCATCAAAAGCCAGAGTCCTACAATACATTGTTTACAAGAAACATTTGAAGCAGAGAGATACATAGAGAGTACATAAAAGGCTGGAACAAAATCTATTATGCTTCAGGCTAAAGTTAAAAAAAAAAAAAAAAAAAAAAGCAAGGGTAGCAATCCTAATCTTAGATAAAGCAAAACCAAAAACAGATGAGGAAAGAAACTATATCTTATTAAAGGATACCACACATAATAAAGTCACATCAGTATTAAATATATATGGACCAAGTAGTATAGCATCCAAATTCTTAGGGGAGAAGTTATGCTGCAAGAAGAAATAAATAGAAAAACTATACTAGTAGGAGATCTCAACTTCCCTCTGTCAGAACTAAATAAATCTAATCACAAAATAAACAAAAAGCTTAAGGTGAATAGAATTTTAGAAAAGTTAGGTAAAATACACATTTGAAGAAAACTGAATGGAAATAGAAAGGAATATATTGTTTTCTCAGTGGTACATGGCAACTACACAAAAACTGATCATGTATTAGGGCATAAAAACCTCACAATCAAATGCAGAAAGACAGAAATAATAAACACACCCTTTTAAGATCACAATGCAATAAAAATTATGTGTAATAAAGGGCAATGGAAAAACAGATGAAATATGAATTGGGAACTAAATAATCTAATCCTAAAGAATAAATGAGTTGGAGGAGGATTTTGGGAAGGAAATATAGTAGCTAAATAAATCTCAGGCTCTCCAGGTTTTCCAAAAATACACAAAAAACAGAACAAATTTGCACCTCAGGTTGAAGACAGACTGGTGAAATATCAAGAAGACTTGGGGCAGAATAGGGATCCTCCTGACAACTCAAGAAGGTCCACTTGCCTAAAGAGCAAATACCTCTGGGCTAGTTCTGCAGAAACACCAAGTAGGAGGCCCTGAGGTGAGCTGGGTGTGACTACAGCCTCAGCAGGAAACACAGAAACTTTCACTTTCCAGAGGACATAAGTAGTGGGGGAAGGGGAGGCAGGGAAATAGGGCTTCTGAGTCCAAGAAGATTAAGAGAATTTCATTTGATCAGGAATGCCAGGCCCAGCTTGCTGCTGAGATGGCCCTAAGTGGGAAGAAACCAGCACATCAGGAGTGAAAAAGCAAGGATATTGCTGGCTGTGGGTACCTGCAGGAGGGTGGAACTCTTGATTTGGAATTCTTCGTCAGAGGGAAGACCTGAAGGGAAGCTTGAGGCACCATCATCCCCTTACCCCATGAGTAGAAATGCTTACACTAATAGCTCTTATTTTTTAAAAAAAAATTCATACAAGAGAATAACAATAATGAGATACTTTATAAGATGCAGCTAAAGCAGTTCTTAAGGGAAATTTTATATCTCTAAAATGCTTACATGAATAAAATAGTGGATAAGGAGATTAAATTGGACTTGCAACTAAAAAAGCTAGAAAAAGAATAAATTTTTAAAAACCCAATTAAATACCAAATTAGAAATTCTGAAACTGAAAAAGATTAAAATTTAAAGTAAGAAAACTATTAAATTAATAAACAAAACTAAGAGTTGGTTTTATAAAAAAAAACAACAAATAGATAAATCTTTGATTTGATTAGAAAAAGAAAAGAAGAAAACCAAATTACCATTATCAAAAATGAAAAGGACAAATTTACTAACAATTAAGAGGAAAGTAAAGCAATAATTAGGAGCTATTTTTCCCCAATTATATGCTAATAAATCTGACCTTTTAAGTGAAATCTAAGTGGATGAATACTTACAAAAATATAGACTGCCCAGATAAACAGATGAGGAAATAAATTACTTAAATAATCCAATTTAAGAAAAAAGAATTGAACAAGCCATTAAAAAAGTTCCTAAGAAAAAAATTTCCAGGGCTAGATGGATTTACAAGTGAATTCTACCAAATATTTAATGAACAATTAATTCCAATACTATATAAACTATTTGGAAAAAAATAGAGGAAGTAGTCACCAATTCCTTCTATAATAGATATGGTGCTGATACCTAAACCAAGAAGAGCCAAAACAGAGAAAGAAAGTTGTAGAACAATTTTCCCAATCTTAAAATATTAGCAAAAAGATTATAGAAATTTATGGATAATGCACAATGACCAACTGGGATTTATACCAGGGAAGCAGGGCTGGTTCAATATCAGGTAAGCTATTGGCATAATTGACCATACCTATAACAAAGCTAACAAATCACATGATTATCTCAATAGATGCAGAAAGAGCATTTGACGAAATATTACCCTAATTCCTATGAAAAATACGAGAGCACATAGAAATAAATGTAATTTTCTTTAAAAAAATAAGTAATATATATCTAAAACCACCAATAAGCATTATCTGTAATAGAGACAAACTAGAAGAATTCCCATTATCACCAGTACTATTCAATATTGTACTAGAAATGTTAGCATTAACAATAAGAGAAGAAAAAGAAATTAAAGAAATTATAGTAGGTAATGAGGAAACAAAACTATCATTCTAATTGCAAATAATGTGATGGTATCTTTAGAGAATCCTGAAAAATCAAATAAAAACTACTAGAAACAATTAACTTTAGCAAAGTTGCAGGATATAAAATTACTCACAGAAATCATTGGCATTTCTATATGTTGTTACCAACAAAGAGCAGCAGCAAGAGATATAAAGAGAAATCCCATTTAAAATAGCTTTAAACAAAATAAAATATTTGGAAGTCTACTTGCCAAGAACTATATGAACACAATTACAAAACACTTATCATATAAATAAAGTGAGTTCTAAATCAACTAGAAGAACATCAAGTGCTCATGGATAGGCCAAGCTAATAAAATAAAAATTGCAATTCTAACTCAATCTACTTACTCAGTGTCATGCCAATTAAACTGCCAATAAATTATTTTATAGAGCTAGAAAAATAATAACAAAATTAATCTGTAAGAACAAAAGATCAAGAATTTGAAGGTAATTAATTTAAAAATGCAAAGAAAGGTAACCTAGCTGTACCAGATTTAAAATTATATTATTAAGTAGCAGTCATCAAAAACATTTGGTACTAATAAACAGAGTAGTGGATCAATGAAAAAGGTTAGGTTCACAAGACACATTAGTCAATGACTATATTAATCTAGTGTTTGAGAAACCGATTTTAATCTAATGTTTGAGAAACCCAAATACTCTAACTTCAGGAATAAGAACTCATTATCTGATAAAAAGTGTAGAAAACTGGAAAATATGTCAGAAACTAGGCAATGACCAACATCTAACACCCTACTGCAAGATAAGATTGAAATGGGTTCATGATTTAACCATAAAGGAAGATACTATTAGCAAATTAGGAGAATAAGGTAAATATACCTCTCAGATCTGTGAAACAGGAAAGAGTTAATGACCAATGAAGAACTAAAGAATGTTATGAAATGAAAATGGATAATTCTGATTGCATAAAATTAAAGGTTTTGTACAAACAAAATCAAGGCAGCCAAAATTCGAAGGGAAGCCAAAATCTGGGAAAAAAAATTTACATCCATTTTTTCTGATAAAAGCCTCATTTCTAATATATAGTGAGAACTGACTAAAATTTACAGGAATAAAAACCATTCCCCAGTTGATAGTCAAAGGATATAAACAGACAATTTTCAGATGAAGAAATTAAAGCCATTTCCAGTCATATGAAAAAATATTTTAAATTACTATTGATTAGAGAAATACAAATTAAATCAATTCTGAGGTGTCACTTCAAACCTCTTATATTGACCAAGATGACAGGAAAAGGAAATGATAAATGTTGAAGGGGATGTAGGAAAACTTGGACAATAATTCATTGTTAGTGGAGTTGTGAAATGATCCAACCATTCTGGAAAACAATTTGAGTTATTCCCAAAGGGCTTTAAAACTCAGCATACTCTTTCATATAGTAATATCTCTATTGGCTTTATATCCAAAAGAGATAATAAAAAAGGGGAAAAGGCCCTTTTTTATAGTGGCAAGGAACTGGAAAATGAATGGATGCCCATCAATTGGGGAAAGGCTGAGTAAGTTATAACATATGAATGGAATGGAATGTTATTGTTCTAGAATAAGAAATGATGAATAGGCTGATTTCAAAAGAACCTGGAAAGACTTTATATGAACTAATGTTGAGTGAAGTGAGCAAAAAAAGGAGAACACTGGAGAGGATTCTGGAAAATGGTGGAGTAGATTGGTAAATTTCAAGCTCTCCAGATTTCCCCCACAAGTACAACAAATTTACATCTCAGGGTGAACACAGATTGGTGAAAAACCAAGAAGACTTGAGGCAGAAAAGGGGTCTTCCTGATACATCTCAACAAGATCTGGTAAAAGACCGCAGGCCAGTATTAACCTGTCTGAACTGCAAACATCTCTGGGCTCTACAGAAACACCAAATGGCGATCCCTTGGGCTAGCTGGGTTTGGTTGGAGTCTCAGCAGGAACCACAGATACTTTCATCTCCCAGTCTGTTGTCCTAAGATTGAGTGAACTTTGATTGATTGAGAATGCCAGGCCCAGCTGCGCTGCTGAGATGCAGCCCTGGAAGAGAAGGAAGCAGCACCTGCTGAGTGCAAAAGCCATAGGGCAGGGACACTGCTAGAGGGAGGAGCTCTTGGTTTGAAGTTCCTGGTCAAAGGGGAGAGCTGAAGAGAAACTTGAGGCATCATCCCCACCCCAAGATCAGAAGTACTTACACTAATACCTCTGATTAAAAAAATAAATAAACAAACCACAAAGAAGAACCATACCAAAGAAACATACTAGGGAATAGGGAAGACCAGGATTCATTTTCAGAGGATGACAGCGGAGTAAATAAAATCTTCTACCCCAAAGAGTAATGTGAAATGGCTCTCTGCCCAGAGAGAATTTATAGAATTTAAAAATCAAATGAGAGACATTGAGGAAAAATTAAAGAAAAACAAGGCTATTGAAAAAAAGCTAACTGATTAGAAAAGGAGATAAGAGAGCCTGCAAGATGAAAATAACACTGAAAATTAGAATTGAGGAAGGGAAAGCCAGTGAAGCTATAAGAGAACAAGAAATAACAATGCCTATTATAAAGAATGAGAAAATAGAAAAGAATATGAAACATCTCATAAGATAAACAACAGATTTGGAGACAGATTAAGAAGAGAAAATATAAAAATTATTAGACTGCCAGAAGTTGTGACCAAAAAGAGCACAATAATGCAGAAAATAATCCTAGAAAATTGTCCTGGAGTAATAGAACATGAGGGAAAAGTAGAAATAGAAAAAAAATATATCCAGTGATTTCTACCTCGAGATCCTTTGTGGTAAACACATAGAAATATTATTGTCAAATTTTGAAATTCCCAGATCAAAAAGAAAATTTTACAAGAAATAAGGGGAAAAAAATTCTAATATGCCAGGGCTACAATTAGAATTGTACAAGACTTATCAGCAGCTACAATAAAAGACTGCAGGTCTTGGAATCATATCTACAGACAAGCAAAAGAACTAGCCCTGTGGCCAAAAATATCATATCCAGCACCATTATCTATAAATTTCAATGAGAAAATACAGAATTCAACTAATTTGCAGATTTTCAGGACTTTCTATCAACCAAACTTGAACTTAACAAAAAATTTAACATACAAGATATATCAAAGAACAATTTTAAGGAACTCAACACGGACAAACTGTTTAAACATAGACAAATTATGCTTTTTTTTACATGGGAAATGTATGCTATATGTTTAGAAAAAAATTGGCAGAGAAAAAGGTTAAAAATAATAATTATGATATACAAATGAGGTGCAGAGAAAGAATACACAGAAGGAGGAAGAGGGCTCTTAGTTCTGAAAACCTACTTACAGCAGGAATGGGTTCAATAAACACTACATGCATACTATGAAGGGTATAGAGCCCTCCATAATCTATAAAGAAATAAGATGGGATGGATGGATGGGTAGGGAATCCAAGAACATGGGAAGAAGGCAAGGGAAGGATTCATGAGTTGGGGAAGATTAAGTAATAGCAAGAAAAGTTATGAAGCAGAATTTAATGAATATCAGCAGGGATAGGAAAGACGTGTGTATGTGGATTGTGGGTGTGGATGTGGTATGAGAATGTGTATCTATGTATATATCTACATTTCTATACATAAATATATCTTTTCTATAACTGTAGTTTGCTTGGGGGATGGGGGAAATGAAAAGGAGATATGTATGTATCTATGTGTGTGTATGTATGTATGAATATATCTACATATGTATATACAAATATATCCTTTCTTAACTATAACCTTTTTGGCTGTGGTGGGGGAATGGAAGGAGGGGGAAAAATAAAGTAAATAAGGTGCCCAGCAGAGAACAAAAGAACAATTTACAAGGAAGTAAAGAAAAGACAGGCACTCATGAATTTAATTTCTTCTACTAATATATATACTTTTTTGATCTGGTAATTTGTTGTTATATATTTTGAATCCTCCCTGATGTTTTGCTGAGCATATGACATTGTTTTGTTTTATTTTGTTTTGTATTGCTTCTTTTTGCTTATTCTGTTTCTTCAAATAAAATAAATTTGGGAAAAATGAATAAAAACAGGAGAACATTGTACACAGAAACAAGAAGATAATGTGATGATCAGCTGTGATGGACTTACTTGGCTCTATTCAACAAAGAGATGATTCAATTCCAATATACATTTGTGAATGAAAGAGCCATCCATTTCCAGAGATAGAACTATGGAATTTGAATATGGATCAAAGTATAGTATTTTCACCTTTTTTGTTTTTTTTTTTCTTTCGCCTTTTTTTCCCTATTTGATCTAATTTTTCTTGCACAGCATGATAAATATGGAAAATTTAAGAAAAATTACACATTTATCCTATATTGGATCACTTTTTGCCTATGAGAGGAAGGGCAGAGGGGAGGGAGGAAAATTTTGGAACACAGGCTTTGCAAAGGTGAATGTTGAGTGTATTCAGGAAAAGATTTTAAAAGAAGAAAAAAACTGTGGTTCTATTTAGCCAAAGTAAATTGGTAACATGGCAGCAAATAGCCAGAATACTACTCCATGTTCATCCATAGTTCTTGTGAAGGATTATATTTTGGTATAAGCTCCAAATAGATTATCAGATAGGTTAATTTTATTTACTTTTCAGTGGTAATGAGAGAAACAGAAACAGAAACAGAGGTAGTGACACAGAAACAATTCCATGAAGTTATGCTATGCAGAACAAGACTATTCCAATGAAATTAGCTTTTAAATATATTAAGTAGGGTGTTTGCTAAGTAAATTAATTTTTCTTTCCCTGTTTTTGTGTTTGCGTATGTGTGTATGTGTATGTGTCTGTCTGTCTCTCACAACCAATATTTTTTAAAAAGAGATACATAAGTATAATAGAGGGGAACAGTTGGGTGGTACAGTGGATAGAATGCCAGACTTGGAGTAAGAAAGACCTAAGTTCAAATACAGCTTCAGACACTTACCAAACTTGTGATCCTGGGAAAGTCACTTAACTCTGTTTATCTCGGTTTCCCCATCTATAAAATGATCTGGACAAGGTATTGGCAAACCACTCTAGTATCTTCACCAAATGTGTTATGAAGAATTAGATATGACTGAAAAACTACTAAATAACAAGTAGATACAGGTTGTTTGAGAGTCAGGTGGAACTAAGTCTATGATTCTGTAAAGACCATATTTTGATGCTGGCCAAAGTCAATGAAACTGAACGTTTAATAGTTTGTGATGTGCTAATTTTATGTAAAGCTATAGCAACTGCTTTGAGAGATATTGTTATAAAACAGAGATTTTTTTTATCTTGGAATCACTTGGGTTAGAAATTTTGTTTCTTAGGTGAAGGTAACATGACATGAATAAAATGTTGGACTCTGTGCTTATAAAAACTGGGATTAAAATTCCCCCCAAAAAATAATAATTCAGAAAATTGTAACCTAAATTCAAAGAAAACTTAAATTATAAAAGAAAAATTATTTATCCTATATCAAACTAATAATTGAAAGGCAGGATATATTATTTTAAAGCATATCTAATGAAAGGACACCATTCTTAACTAGGTGCTTTCTATCAATCGACTCTTTACCTCTAGTTTTTTGTTTCGACATAGTCCCACAAGAAGTTTGTACATATTCATGCTCTGGTGGCTGACGGTGTCTACCTTTAGGCTAGGAAGACACAGTAAAGGAATCAGAAAAAAATAACTGAACATGAAAGCTCCATAGATGATCTTCGAGGGAAGAACAGAGATCTTTCCTCAAACAATTTTGCTGACCCAGATGAGATGTTTGAAAAGAATGATGTTTAAATTCAGCTTGCTGGTTTCCTCTATGACCTCATTAAGGAAGCTCATGATCACAGAATGTTTGAAGTAGAAGAATGACTAGTGTCCACAACCATTATTTTCTGTACAAGGACATAAACTGCAAAAAGAATATTAACTTCTCAAGATTTATCCTCTATTTATTTAATGACAGAGACAATGATGTCAAGCCAGAAGGTAAATGAAAAGACTTCAGAAAAGGGTTGGAAACAGAGAACAGATGGAAATACTTTCCTTTGAGAATAGCAGGAAGAATGAAAAGGAAAATACAAAGGTATATAAGCATGAAACAAGGGTAAATGAGACAAATCATCCTTCATTGCCTCCACATTTTAGGAAACAATGGTCTGAGTAGTCAAAACTGGAAGAAAAGTTTAGGATTAAAGGATTCAAAAGATTATGGGAAAAATCTAGAATAAATGCTAGAGGGATAATTATATAAAGGGATAAAAATGAGGTTACAATAATGATAGCCAACTGAGTAAAGGCCAAATGAAAGTTTGTAAAACAGTATAAATGGTTCAAACATATGCCTGTGGAATTCTTACAGGAAAAAAATATCACATCACAAAAAAGTGATTAATGAACAACTTTAAAGAAAGTGAAATTACAAGTTTGTATAAAACATAATTATTGTTAATCTTTAAAAAATAAAAAAAATTTAATGTTAACTTTAAGTACTTATTACACACAGAGAATCATGCTAAAGGCTCTCCTGAGATCTCTATAATAATCCATTAAAAAACCTTGAGCAGAGCCAATCTGGGTGACAATGAACTCCATAAAAACAACTTCATCCCTTTATAACCAGCATGGCCCTAACAATCCACTAGTCCCATTGTTCTTGAGTGTCAAGCAGGACCATGGATACAACATCTACTCTTCTACTTTCATGATGTGCTGCTTTTTCAGAGATTAATAATAAAATTAACTTTTTTTCTTTTTTTTTCTTTTTCTTTTCTTTCTTTCTTTCTTTTTTTTTTTTTTTTTTTTTTACTAAAAAGAACTGCCAATCTATTTTTCATAGCTTAACCCAGGTTTACTGTTATTCCAAATTGCCACTAGGCTGCCTAGGCTGCTATGGATGCTTACATTGAAATTCCTTTTTGCCAAATTGCCCTTCCCTGCTCCCATCCATTATTAGTCCCATATCTCAATCTCTGATTTTGCTCTCTAAAAATTCCATTCTACTATTAACTACCTTTCATATTTGACCTAAAGAATGCTTTTTACATATTTTGTATTTACTCATGAGGTGTAGATGCTGTTTCCCTGCCATATAATATAAACTTCTTAAGAACAAGAACCATTTCTTTTTGTCTATGTATGTTCAGCACCTAGCTCTATATCTGGCTTACAAAGAAAGCCTATTAAGTTGATCTAAATTGAATGTCAGATGTTAAGTATACAATTAGGGTAACCCACAGGCCTCAAACCTGTCTGTGAGTTAGGAGGATGTCTACCCCAAGCATGTGAAGATGATCATTCTATCCCAGGCCACTGGCAGTCTTCTTGACTTTTGTCCTGCCATTGAACTTGAATGACTCAGAAAGAGTAGCAAGATTGATAATTTGGTGCCATTCTATTTCACTTAAATCCAGTACAAGCCAAGCTATCACTCTGGGATGTCTCTGGTCCTCTTTGAAAACAAAGGACAAACAATAATACAATTAAGAAACAAAAGGTACTGAATGCCAGAATTAGGGCAGAGACTATGGAGGGAAGAAATATTGAGGGAGGGGAACAAGACTTGGCAACTGGTGAAATATGAGAGGTGATATATAATTTTTTTAAATTTTATTTATTTATTTTTTAATAGCCTTTTATTTACAGGATATATGCATGGGTAACTTTACAGCATTAACAATTGCCAAACCTCTTGTTCCAATTTTTCACCTCTTACCCCCCCACCCCCTCCCCTAGATGGCAGGATGACCAGTAGATGTTAAATATATTAAAATATAAATTAGATACACAATAAGTATACATGACCAAAACGTTATCTTGCTGTACAAAAAGAATCAGACTCTGAAATATTGTACAATTAGCTTGTGAAGGAAATCAAAAATGCAGGTGTGCATAAATATAGGGATTGGGAATTCAATGTAATGGTTTTTAGTCATCTCCCAGAGTTCTTTTTCTGGGCATAGCTGGTTCAGTTCATTACTGCTCTTTTGGAAATGATTTGGTTGATCTCGTTGCTGAGGATGGCCTGATCCATCAGAACTGGTCATCATCTAGTATTGTTGTTGAAGTATATAATGATCTCCTGGTCCTGCTCATTTCACTCAGCATCAGTTCGTGTAAGTCTCTCCAGGCCTTTCTGAAATCATCCTGTTGGTCATTTCTTACAGAACAGTAATATTCCATAATTTTCATATACCACAATTTATTCAGCCATTCTCCAACTGATGGACATCCATTCAGTTTCCAGTTTCTAGCCACTACAAAAAGGGCTGCCACAAACATTCGTGCACATACAGGTCCCTTTCCCTTCTTTATAATCTCTTTGGGATATAATCCCAGTAGTAACACTGCTGGATCAAAGGGTATGCACAGTTTGATAACTTTTTGAGCATAGTTCCAAACTACTCTCCAAAATGGTTGGATTCGTTCACAACTCCACCAACAATGCATCAATGTCCCAGTTTTCCCGCATCCCCTCCAACAATCATCATTATTTTTTCCTGTCATCTTAGCCAATCTGACAGGTGTGTAGTGGTATCTTAGAGTTGTCTTAATTTGCATTTCTCTGATTAATAATGACTTGGAGCATCTTTTCATATGACTAGAAATAGTTTCAATTTCTTCATCTGAGAATTGTCTGTTCATATCCTTTGACCATTTTTCAATTGGAGAATGGCTTGATTTTTTATAAATTAGAGTTAATTCTCTATATATTTTGGAAATGAGGCCTTTATCAGAACCTTTGACTGTAAAAATATTTTCCCAGTTTATTGCTTCCCTTCTAATCTTGTCTGCATTAGTTTTGTTTGTACAAAAACTTTTCAGTTTGGTATAATCGAAATTTTCTATTTTGTGATCAGTAATGATCTCTAGTTCTGCTTTGGTCATAAAGACCTTCCCCTTCCACAGGTCTGAGAGGTAAACTATCCTATGTTCCTCTAATTTATTAATAATTTCATTCTTTATGCCTAGGTCATGAACCCATTTTGACCTTATCTTGGTGTACGGCGTTAAGTATGGATCAATGCCTAGTTTCTGCCATATTAGTTTCCAATTTTCCCAGCAATTTTTATCAAACAGTAAGTTCTTATCCCAAAAGCTGGGATCTTTGGGTTTGTCAAAGACTAGGTTGCTATATTTGTTGACTGTTTTATCCCTTGAACCTAATCTATTCCACTGATCAACTAATCTATTCCTTAGCCAATACCAAATAGTTTTGGTAACTGCTGCTCTATAATATAATTTTAGATCTGGTACAGCTAAGCCACCATCATTTGATTTTTTTTTCATTAATTCCCTTGAAATTCTTGACCTTTTGTTTTTCCATATGAACTTTGTTGTTATTTTTTCTAGGTCATTAAAATAGTTTTTTGGGAGTCTGATTGGTATAGCGCTAAATAAATAGATTAGTTTAGGTAATATTGTCATCTTTATTATATTTGCTCGCCCTATCCAAGAGCATTTAATATTTTTCCAATTGGTTAGATCAGACTTAATTTGTGTGAAAAGTGGTCTGTAATTTTGCTCATAAAGTTTCTGATTTTCCCTTGGCAGATAGATTCCTAAATATTTTATATTATCAGTAGTTACTTTAAATGGAATTTCTCTTTGTAACTCTGACTGTTGGATTTTGTTAGTGATATATAAGAATGCTGATGACTTATGTGGGTTTATTTTATAACCAGCAACTTTGCTAAAGTTGTGGATTATTTCTAATAACTTTTTAGCAGAATCTCTGGGGTTCTCTAAGTATACCATCATGTCATCGGCAAAGAGTGATAATTTGGCTTCCTCATTGCCTATTCTTATTCCTTTAATCTCTTTCTCAGCTCTTATTGCTATAGCTAGCGTTTCTAATACAATATTAAATAGTAACGGTGATAGTGGGCAACCTTGTTTCACTCCAGATCTTATTGGGAATGGTTGCAGTTTGTCTCCATTACATATGATGCTTACTGATGGTTTTAAATAGATGCTGCTGATTATTTTAAGGAAAAGTCCATTTATTCCTATACTCTCAAGTGTTTTTAATAGGAATGGATGTTGGATTTTATCAAATGCTTTTTCTGCATCTATTGAGATGATCATATGGTTTTTGTTAATTTGGTTATTAACATGGCCAATTATATTGATAGTTTTCCTAATATTGAACCAGCCCTGCATTCCTGGTATAAATCCTACTTGATCATAGTGTATTATCTTGGAGATGATTTTCTGTAGTCTTTTTGCTAATATCTTATTTAAGATTTTAGCATCAATATTCATTAGGGAGATTGGTCTATAATTTTCTTTCTCTGTTTTCAGCCTACCTGGTTTAGGTATCAGTACCATGTCTGTGTCATAGAAGGAATTTGGTAGGACTCCTTCATTCCCTATTTTATCAAATAATTTATATAGCATTGGGGCCAATTGTTCTTTAAATGTTTGGTAAAATTCACATGTAAATCCATCTGGTCCTGGGGATTTTTTCTTAGGGAGTTGTTTAATTGCCTGTTCTATTTCTTTTTCTGAAATGGGACTATTCAAGCAATTTACTTCCTCCTCTGTTAGTCTGGGAAGTCTATATTTTTGGAGGTAGTCATCCATTTCACTTAGGTTATCAAATTTATTGGCATAAAGTTGAGCAAAATAACTCCTTATTATTTCTCTAATTTCCTCTTCATTGGTGGAAAGTTCTCCCTTTTCATTTTTAAGACTACTAATTTCATTTTCCTCCCTCCTTTTTCTAATCAGATTTACCAAAGGCTTATCTATTTTATTGGCTTTTTCATAGAACCAACTCTTAGTTTTATTAATTAGTTCAATAGTTTTTTTACTTTCAATATTTTTAATTTCTCCTTTTAATTTTAGAATTTCCAATTTAGTATTTGATTGGGGGTTTTTAATTTGGTCTTTTTTTAGTTTTTTTAGTTGCAAGCCCAATTCATTAATCTTTTCTTTCTCTGTTTTATTCAAGTAAGCCTCTAAGGATATAAAATTCCCTCTTATTACCGCTTTGGCTGCATCCCACAAATTTTGGTATGATGTCTCATCATTGTCATTATCTTGAGTGAAATTATTAATTGTATCTATAATTTGCTGCTTCACCCAATCATTCTTTAAGATGAGATTGTTTAGTTTCCAATTACTTTTTGGTCTATTTCCCCCTAACTTTTTGTTGAATGTAGTTTTTATTGCATCATGATCTGAAAAGAAAGCATTTACTATTTCTGCTTTCTTGCATTTAATTTTGAGGTCTTTATGTCCTAATATATGGTCAATTTTTGAATAGGTTCCATGAACTGCTGAGAAGAAAGTATATTCCCTTCTATCTCCATTCAATTTTCTCCAAAGATCCAACATACCTAATTTTTCTAATATTCTATTTACTTCTTTAATTTCTTTCTTATTTGTTTTGTGGTTTGATTTGTCTAATTCTGAGAGTGCAAGGTTGAGATCTCCTACTATTACAGTTTTGTTGTCTATTTCTTCTTGCAACTCTCTTAACTTCTCCTTTAGGAAGTTGAGTGCCATACCACTTGGTGCATATATGTTTAATATTGATATTGCTTCGTTGTTTATGCTACCCTTTAGCAGGATGTAGTTTCCTTCCTTATCTCTTTTAATTAGATCAATTTTTACTTTTGCTTGATCTGAGATAAGGATGGCTACCCCTGCTTTTTTGACTTCACCTGAAGCATAATAGATTTTGCTCCAGCCTTTTACCTTTACTCTATATGTATCCCCCTGCTTTAAATGTGTTTCTTGTAAACAACATATTGTAGGGTTCTGACTTTTGATCCAGTCTGCTATCTGCCTCCTCTTTATGGGGGAGTTCATCCCATTCACATTTACGGTTAGAATTACTAAATCTGTATTTCCTGCCATCCTAATAACCCCAGATTGTGCTTTACTTATTCTTGCCTCCCCCAACCCTCTTTCCCCCTTTTAAACTTATGTACCCCTCTTGTATCACGATACTTATCCTCTTTATAATCCCTCCCTCCCCCCCTTTGAGTCTTTCCCCCTTCCTTCCCTTATTACTCTTTTTCTTTTCCCTTTTCCTCTCCCCCGTTTTTAATGAGGCGAGAGAGAATTTTCTCTAAAACAAATGTCAATTATTTTTTCTTTGAGCCAACTCTGATGAGAGTAAGATTCACACAATGTTCCTCCCCCTCTCTAAATTCCCTCAGATATGATAAGTTTCCTTAGCCTCTTTGTGGGATGTGGTTTCCCTCTTTTTATCCCTCCTTCCCACCTTATTCTGCCATCATCCCTTTTCCATATCTACTTCCCTTTTTTATGTTATATCAGTACAATCAAATTATACATGTATTCTTTTTGTATATCCACAACAGAAATACAATTCTCAAGAGTTATTTTTACCTTTTCTGCATCTCTTGAGTTCTATTCTTGGAGATCAAATTTTTTGTTTAGTTCTGGTTTTTTCTTCAGAAACAAATGGAATTCATTTGTTTCATTAAATGTCCATCTTCTTCCCTGGAAGAAAATGCTCAGCTTAGCTGGGTAGTTTATTCTTGGCTGCATCCCAAGTTCTTGTGCCTTTCGGAATATCATATTCCAGGCCCTTCTTTCCTTTAATGTAGAGGCAGCCAGATCTTGGGTGATCCTTATTGTGGCACCTCGGTATTTAAATGGTTTTTTTTTGGCTGCTTGTAAAATTTTTTCCTTAATCTGATAGTTCTGAAATTTTGCCACAATATTCCTTGGGGTTTTTATTTTAGGGTTTCTTTCAGAAGGTGTTCGATGAATTCTTTCAATGCCTATTTTACCTTCTGATTCTATTACATCTGGGCAGTTCTCTTTGATGATTTCTTGTAAAATAGTATCTAGGCTCTTTTTTTCATCATAGTTTTCAGAAAGTCCAATAATCCTCAGATTATCTCTCCTAGATCTATTTTCCAAGTCTGTCGTTTTTGCAAGTAGATAATTCATGGTTTTTTCCAGTTTGTCATTTTTTTGTTTTTGCTTGACTGATTCTTGCTGTCTCAATGAATCATTAGTTTCTATTTGTTCAGTTCTAATTTTTAAAGAATTATTTTCTTCATTAGCTTTTTTTACTTCTTTCTGTATATGTCCAATTGAGTTTTTGAATGTATTGTTTTGGTCTGTGGAATTTTTTTCCATTTCACTAATTTTTTTTTTTAGTGAATTATTTTCTTTTTCCAATTCACAGATCCTACTTTCTTGCGTGTTCTTTCTTTTCCAATTCACAAATCCTACTTTCTAGTGAATTCTTTATTTTTTCCAATTCACAATTCTTACATTCCTGAGATTTTTTTATTTTTTCCAATTCACCAATTTTGTTTCCCTGCACTTCCTGGGAATTTTTTAACTTTTCCAATTCGTATTTCAGGAAGTTGTTGCTCTCTTGTAAGGCTTCATGGTCTCTTCTATGAGAGCATTATGTAAAGGAGGACAGTCTGATGCATTTTTGCTGTTTGAGGTCTCTTCAGGTTTGCTGACAGTCTGATGCATTTTTGCTGTTTGAGGTCTCTTCAGGTTTGCTGACCTGCTCTTTTTCTGCATAGAAGCTGTCAATCGTTCTTTTCATCTTTTTATTCATGTTTTAAAGCCTTTAGGGTATGCCTCCCAGGCAAGGGGGTTACCAGCTTCCTCTGCAGAGCAGGGAAAGACGTAAGCCGATTTCCGGCTCTGAGGTTTGGGAGTGCTCTGAGTGAGAGTTTTCCCTTCCCCCAACAGGGAGTGGATTCAGCACTGGCCGAGCTATCAAACTGCTTAGTAGGGCTGAGTGGGTTAGCGATTGCCCTAGGCTAGAGACTAAGGGGTGAAAGTGTCACTGCCCCAGGCCGGAGCCTCTTGTGGGACTGTTGAGTATTAGCAGCTGACTGCAGACCACCCCCAACTCTGCCCCAGTGTCTCTGCCTGATGCAAATCGGCCCTGGAAAAGCTCTATGGCCCCAAGCCAAGCTCCCCACTGCGCAGATTGGAGGCTAACCAGAGCTACGTCCTCCTGCCGTGCAGGATCACAACTGCCCCAAGGAAAAGCCCCGTACTGCGGGTTGGGGCTTTGCGCTTGTGCTGAGATCTGTGCCTTCACCCTCGGTTTGAGACTCTCCTCGGAACCTAATTTCTCTCCCGTCTGCGCCGATCTCCCCCCTGGCCCCGGAACCAACCTTTTTTGGTGAGACTGCAGATTTTCTTTGGCTGATGAGTTGTTCTACTTCTTATCTTTACGAATTGTAGCAGTCAAGACTATTTTTGAGGCTCGATATAATATTGATAAAGAGGGTAAGAGAAGAGCTTAGAAAGTCGCGTGTGTCTTCTTCGCCATCTTGGCTCCGCCCCCCCCCAACCCCCCCAGAGGTGATATATTAAAGAAAAGAGTCAAGAATAACTCCAAGTTTGTTAAGTTGACTGATGGGGTCGCCCTCAATAGAGAAAACTGAGCAAGGACTTCTCCATAATACGAATAACAAACAGTGAGTTGTTCCCAGTAAATAGAAAGATAAACCCCCTTAAATTTCCTTGAAAAATTGTCTATAGATACTGTTTTTACTAAATCTTCTGGAGGGAATAGGATTGAAAATAATCCTGTATAAAAGAGACAAGAGAATCTATAAATACAAATTTTACTGTTTCAGGATTAAAAAGTGTAAAATATTTTACAAACAATTATTGGCAAATACTGAGTAAATATATCTTCATCCTATGGATTTGACACACATAAACACAATTCTTATAAACAAATAAGAAAATGTTGAAATTAAAAGCCAAAACTAATAGCTTTAAGTGCTGAACTAATGGTGACTTTTTTTTTCTTTGAAAATTATGTAAGTCAATTTTTTTTAAAATTTGCATTCTTTCAAATCATTCTCTAATTTATGATTTAAACTGCATTCATGTTCCCATATACATTAACATGACAAATAATAAAATGTAAAATTTAATTTAATTAAAATTTTATTCATTTATTTTTTTGCTAAGGCAATTGGGGTTAAGTAACTTGACCAGGGTCACACAGCTAGGAAGTGTTAAGTGTCTCGAGCCAAATTTGAATTCAGGTCCTCCTGACTTCAGGTCTGGTGCTCTATCCCATGCCACCTAGCTGCCCTGTAAAATGTAATTTTAGAGTTTGATTGTCTATAGGGAGTTTTTTAGAAACTACTTCACATTATCATATATTAAATTTCATATTTTCCCAAATAATAGCCAACTTTAAGATAACTGAAATAGCAGCATGTTTCACAAACTAATTTTGATACACAAAAAGTAATTTGTAATGTGCAAATATTCCACAAATGAAAATCATAGTATAGATATAAAGGATAATAAATTCCTTTTAAAAATTATTTGGCATCTATATAAATATAAAAAATGTCCATTTTAGATTTCTACTTTAATTGTTAAATAAGTCTTTAGTTTACATTAACTGGTATTTTAAGTTGCACAAAAAAACAATGTATAATTTTCCATAGCCAAGTTCTATGATTTTATCCATGTAGGGAATATGGTTGACATGGAAGGCAACAATACATTCCACTAATGCACTGAAAAATTAAGTGATTTGTTCTGAGTTACACAGAGGTGACCCTCCTCCACTATGCTAAACTAAATTAAATAATTTCTCCTATGGTTTTTCTTATTCTTAAGACTATCATATAAGGACAAAGATATAATTTTTAAAATCTTTATTAATATAGTTCTGATTTATTAAAAATTTTCTCTTGTCCTGGATATGGAAGTAATGCAAGTTTTTAAAAAGCCTAAAAGAATAGGTAAGAAAAGCACATAGCCAGAAGTGTCAGCACTGGTGGCCTTACACCTTGCATTACATTAAGGTTCCTTACAATTTTATTGGGTAATCACGCTGATTACTATCAAACAATCAATGGAATAAAAGACAAAGAATAATACCGGAAGAAATAGAATTTGCAGGGAATTCACTCCTAAAAGGAAAATTCTTCCTCTATGTATTAGTTGAGATTATGCCTTCATTTTATATGGATAAAATGTGAAATTTTATACTTTTAATCATGATCTTAAAATCTTGTTAAGATCTTAAAAGAAAAAATCAGCACAGTCTTCTCCAAATTTAGTTATGATTGAAGTGAATATGTCTTAAAAAATAGCCAACATTTCTGAATCAATGTCATAAAATGATTCATAATTAATATATCATCATGCTATTTTAATCATAGTAATAAAACAATTTGTGGAATCACTGAACTTTAGAACTGAAAGGAACCAAAATTCATTTAAGCTTAACCTCCTACGTTGCATAGAAATCTTCGCAGCTTTAAGGAAATTGATAATACTTTTTTGTTGTCCTTAGTATTGTGTAGAGGCCTCAGATTGCCTCAGTTTTTACATTCCTTACACTCTTATTACAGATTTTTGCCGCTCTTTTGTATTCTCTTCTTTGGTTTTTCCAATTTTTGCTTTATATTCATTTAAAATCAGAGTACCTCAGAGAGTACCTGTTAAAGGTCTTTAAATTTTTAAAATTTTCCTTTTTTGTCTCTTTAAATTTATTTTTAAAAAGCAGAGAAAAACAGAAAAGTAATACTAAAACAAAAGGGAACATTGTCATGTGACCAGAAGTACATCAGGAAGGATTCAAAATCTCTAACACCAACATATATAGATAACATATATAGATATATAGATATAGTATATATAGTATATAGATATAAGCATTAGAAATTACATTCATGAATGTCCATCTTTTTTTTTTACTTCCTTGTAAATTGTTCTTTTGTTCTCTGCTGTGCACTTTTAAAAATTCATTCTTCTTCCCCCTTCATTCCCCCCACTACCTCCAAGCAAGCTACAGTTAATGATATTTACAAAGAGATATAGCCTCCCCCCACCCCACATACATATACACACACACATCTTTCCTATCCCTGTTGACTCTTTGAATTCTGCTCTTTAACTTGCCTTGCTATTACTTAACTTACCCCAACCATGGATTCCCCACCCCCCCCCCCTTATCTTCTTCCCATACCCTTTGCTTCATGGTCCAATCATTCATTATCTCTTATTTCTCTATAGATTGTGGTGGGTGCTATACCCTTTGTGGTATATATGTACTGCTGCCTATGGTTTTCAGAACTCTGAGCCCTTCTCCCTCCTCTAATGCTTCTGTGTCTGTTCCTATTTCTCCTCTGCACTTTATTTATTTAAGTGCCATAGTCTTTTCCTCGAGCTATCCTATTGTTGATGTCAATCTTAAACATATGGTATATGTTTATTTCCCATATTAAAAAAAAAACAAATTGTCCTTGAAACTGATCTTTGATATTGGCTCTTATTTGTTAAATTTTCTATTAAGTTCAGATTTGGTTAACAGAAATACTGAAAATCTGTAAGCTTGTTGAATTTCCTTTTTTTTTTTCATTCAATATTACAGATAATTTTTTTGTCAGTAGATATGATTCCAGAATCTACAGGTTTTTTTTTATTGTAGCTGCTGATAACTTCTATATAATTCTAATTGTAGCTCTAGCATACTTGATTTTTTTCTTATTTCTTGCATATTTTTCTCTTTGATCTGGGGATTTCAAATTTTGGTAATTCCACAAAGGATCTTTTTGAGATGGTGATGGGTGAATTTTTTGTATTTTTACTTTCCCCTCATGTTCTCTTATAACTCCAGGACAATTTTCTTAGATTATTTCTTGCATTACTATGTCAAAATTCTTTTTTTTTTTTTTTCGGTCACAACTTTGAAGCAATCCAATTATTCCTATATATTCTCTTCTTGATCTGTTCTCTGGATCTATCATTTTTCTTATGTTTCAGGTTCTGTTCCATTTTTCTCATTTTTTATAATGTCATTTTTTGGTCTCTTGTACCTTCACTGACTTCCCCTTGCCCAATTCTAATCTTCAAAGAGTTATTTTCACCTTTAAGACTCTAATTGGTTAATTTTTTTTTTCACAGTTTTCTTGTTTTTCTTAAATTTTCTAAAAGTTTGTTTTGTTTTTGTTTTGCCTCAATGTCTCTCATTTGATTTAAATTTTTTTTTTTAGTTCAATAAATTTTCTCTGGGGAAGCCATTTCACTTTACTCTTTGGAGTAGATTCTTTTACTTCAGTGTCCTCCTCTGAAGAAGAACCCCAGTCTTCCCTGTTCCCATAGTATGTTTCTGTGGTTGGGTGGGTTTTTCTTTGCAGTTTCATTTTTTCTTTAATAAGAGGTATTAGTGGAAGCACCTCTATTCATAGGCCTCTACTCATGGGGTGGGGAGATGGTGCCTCTAGCTTCCCTTCAGCTCTCTTTTCAATTCTCCCCTTTGATCAGGAACCCCAAAGCAAGAGCTCCATCTTCCTGCAAGTGCCCACAGTCAGCAGTGTTCCTGTCCCACTGGTTCTACACTCATTGGATTTTAGTTCCTTCTTACCCAGGGATACATCCCCCCTCAGCACAGCTAGACCTGGGTTCCTGATCAGCCAAGATTCCTTCACTGACTCCTCAAGCATTCTGGGAGGTGAAAGTCTCTCTGGTTCCTGCAGAGGCTCCAGCCACACTCAGCTAGCCCCAAGGGCTCCTAACTTGGTGTTTATGTGGAGCTAGCCAGAGGTGTTTGCACTTCACAAGGGTTAATCCCCAGCCTGGACACTTTCTTCAAGTCTTCTTGGGCTGTACTAGAAGGAACCCTGTTCTACCCCAAGTATTCTTGATTTTTCACCTGTCTTTTCACCTTGAGGGACAAATCTATTCTATTTGTAGGGGAAATCTGGAGAGCTTGAAATTTACCATTGTCCCAGAATCATCCCACAATTTATTGTTTTTTAAACATCTCCTCCATAATCAGCATTTTGGAGCATCCCATCTGTCTCTCTTTTTTAATTTTATTTTTTATTATAGCTTTTTATATACAAAACATATGCCTGGGTAATTTTTCAACAGTGACCCTTGCAAAAACTTCTGTTCCAACTTTTCCCCTCCTTCCCCTCACCCCCTCCCCTAGATGGCAGGTAATCCCATACATATTAAATGTTAAAGTATATGTTAAATACAATATATGTATACATATTTATACAGTTATCTTTTTGCACAGGAAAGATTGGATTTAGAAAGAAGGTAAGAATAACTTGAGAAGGAAAAAAAAAACAAAAATGTAAGCAAACAAATAACAGAAAGAGTGGAAATGTTATGTTGTGGTCCAGTGTGGACCAATGTGGGTCATTTCCCAGTGTTCTTTCTCTGGGTGTAGGTGGTTCTGTTCATTACAGATCAATTGGAACTGATTTGGTTCCTCTCATTGTTGAAGAGGGCCACGCCCATCAGAACTGATCCTCATATAGTATTGTTGTTGAAGTGTATAATGATCTCCTGGTCCTGCTCATTTTACTCAGCATCAGTTCATGTAAGTCTCTCCAAGCCTCTCTGTATTCATACTGCTAGTAATATTCCATAACATTCATATAACACAATTTATTCAGCCATTCTCCAATTGGTGGGCATCACTTCAATTTCCAGTTTCTAGCCACTACAAAGAGGCTGCCACAAACATTTTTGCACATGTGGGTCCCTTTCCCTTCTTTAAGATCTCTTTGGGGTATAAGCCCAGTAGTAACACTGCTCGGTCAAAGGGTATGCACATTTTGATAACTTTTTGAGTATAGTTCCAAATTGTTCTCCATAATGGTTGGATCCATTCACAATTCCACCAACAATGCATCAGAGTTTTCCCACATCCTCTCCAACATTCATCATTATCTCTTCCTGTCATCTTAGCCAATCTGACAGATGTGTCCCATCTGTCTCTCTTGAACCATATCCCTTTTCTTCTCTCTAGAAACTTGATTATATTTATTTTTCTCCACATTTTTTTACTTAACTTTGATTTTTATATACGCAATGAATTGTTTATTCCATGACAAAGATTTTTATCATGTTGGCTTTCCTTCCTTGGTTAGAAATAAATATATACTTTGATTTGGTGATAAGTTATTAAATTTGTTTTACCTTTAAGCTCAGGGACCTGGAGACTATGTCCCGTTTCCAAATTCCTTAATGTTGTTTGAAGTCCTGTAATCTAAGAATAAAAAAGATACTATAAGGTTATGTTTTTTGTATTACTGATAAAATTAAACAAATGACTCAAATAGGCTTAACCTGATCATACAGTGTCAAAATGGATTATAATGCTTATTTAGTTTCAAAACTTCAAGAATCTATAATTGCATCAAACTTCCTCCATTAATTGAAGTTGCAACCATCCTAAAATATTGTATATGATCTTAGAGAGTTGTTTTGGTTGAATTATCCATCATTTTGTAATTATAATGATAATGATGAGATTCTCCAGCTTTCAAAAACAAAATATATAACTGACCCATTTAATCTGGGAGGATGTGCTAGAGTTTATATGTATGTGGCACAGTTTTTGAGAAAACAAGGTCATCTTCACACATATCAGGGTAGGATTTTAATGGAAGGGTTAATTATTTATCTTTGATTAATTATCTGAAAACTTGAAAAATAAATTCTTTATAAAAGTGCCTACACTAAAAATAATTTATTTGATTTTATGAATCAAAACTTTTGCTAGTTTTAGTAACAATTTACATTTACCCAGAGCTTTCAGGCTTACAAATTTAAAAACTTTATTGTATTAAATCTTCAAAACAGCCCTGTGAAGTATCTTGTACTAGGTATAATTATCTCTTTGTTATAAATGAGGAAATTGACATTCAGAAAGAAGTAACCTCATAATCATATGTCTTAAAGTCACAAGTCAGGATCTGAACCCAGGTATTTCATCTTGAAATCCAGTGCTTTTTTCACTATATCACTGTACTGGACATTTATAATTAAGTACTTTGATTTGCAAAATAATTTTTTCTGAGTTTAAACTGACATATAATTACTTCGTTCAATCTTATAATGTGAATATAATATAGGAGGCAAATGTTACTATTCAAGGGCTTATCCAAGGTTTAATAAATACTTTGAGCTAGATATTCTGCCCGCAAAAGCTCTTTGTTGAATTAAATATATTTTATATTAAAGAATATTTGTTTTGGTTGGTGAAATACGGATTGAACACCCACAAATTATATTTAGGTTTTATTTAATATATTAAATCTTTTAAAATTTCGTTACTCTACTTTATATAGAGAGCTATGCCAAGATAACACTTTTATTCATTCTATATAATTTTTCCTTATTCTATCCTATCAGCCATAGCATTAGTGATTATCATATCATTAAATTCAAAGGATAAATTCTCATGAAATGCCCTTTAAAAACAAAAATTACTACTATTAAACTTTTTATCTATCTTTGGAAGTCAAATGGATTGCATCAGATCTTTATTGACTCATGTAACAGGATTCCATTGGTAATTCTGAAATCCAAAATCCCTTTCTAAAGTCAAATTTTTCTGTTACTAGAAATAAAAAAAAAGGTAAGTTAAAGTTCTCATTAAATTTTAAATTGCAAGAGAAATTATCAAACACTACAATTTATCTGTGAGAATACAGCAAATTTTGCTAACAATTGGTTGTTTTTATTACTGTGCATACTATGCTTAATTTATTTTCTTTAATTACATATTATATTTTGGTTTTATTTTTAATATACTTGAAAAAGAATAGCCTGTATGAAAGAAGTTTTTTTCAAATAGGTGTTAACACTCTTAAAAGAGAAATCTTTATTTCCAACATGGTCAGGGTTCCAAGGAAGAAATATAGACAGGGATCAGAATTGGAAAAATAACTGCTTCTTTATATTTTTAAATTTTATAGTAAAAATCCAATTTCTTAATTCTGTTGAGAATAAACTTAAGAACTCAATACTTTTCTATATTAAAAAGTATAAATGTATAGTAAAAAGAAAAAAATTAAATTGTTGGATTATCTTTACCTTGAATTATTTATGCCTCTGCTATTTATATAAACATATAATTTATATCATAAAGAGATGACATTTCACTTTCAGTTTCCATAAGCAATACAAATATTTCTAACATTAAAATAAACGTGTTTTCTTTAAAAAAAAAAAAAGGGGGGGGTATTTCAAAGAAAATTTTTGTAAAATGAATCATTTTCCTAATGATTTTCAGTTTTAGTTAAGGATGTAATCCTAATAGGGGAAAAATAGGCCCATAAGGAAAAAAAGGCGGAGATTGTGGTAACACTGCAGGCATGCCTCTGGGAAGAAAGGGTGAAAATCTCCATTTTGGCTAAAGCCATTCTAAGAGTTTCATGAGATATATGTCTCAGAAAAACAAGAGGTTGATTTAAGGTAAGAAATAAGTTTTCAGGGCCACTGGATCTAAGGTACCAAAGCTAGCTCTTTAGCTCAAGGGCAAAACCCTTCTTAGAAATAGTCATTTCTGTGCCATGGGAAGAATTTAGAATAGGGACTGACACATTTATGAGGAGATTAGATACTTTTCATGCTTCTGTAAATAGTTTCTATTACCATATTCTCAACAGTTAATTTTTGGACAAATGCATTCAATAAAATTCACAGGACTCATGGATTAAATATATATAGCAAAGTTAATTCTTTATTATAAGAACTGATAGTCATCAGGAAATAAAATACAAATCAATATAGAAATTTGCTCAGTTTCAGCAGAGGCAGACCAAAGAGTCTGCTATAATGAGAAAGAAAAAGAACAAAAAAGGATCACAGGCTGTCATAAGGGACATATGTTTTGTGCCTAATAGGATGCTTTCCTCTTCTTTCAGGTTATATGAAAGGAAAGCCTATGAATCCTGGACTACATTCTAAATCCAACTGTAGAGAATACAAAAAACTCTAATTAGCTTTGGGGATTTTCCTTTGTCCTTTGTAATATTCTCCAACTTTGTACTTTGGTGATCTACTTGACCAGAAAATAAACTCTAAGCATTAAGCTTACAATGGTGCAGATCTTTACTTCTAAAATTAGGCTACAACTAGACCATGGTGAGCAGTATAGAAATAAGATGACTGTCATTTTAATAAATAATGACAGTGATTATAAATAGTATTGTTTATATAACAATTTATTTGAAAGCTCAAACTGTTTTCTTATTTTTCTTTTCAAAAAACTATGAGATAAGATAGGAAAAATAGCTATTTTCCCTATTTGGCCAGGAAATTAAGATACTGGAAAGTTAAATGATTAGGTGATCTCATCCATTTCTATAGTTCAGCTGTGCCACCTCTATGGAAATGTCTCCAAATCTACAGGAGACACATTTCAGCTTGGCCTTGGGCAAGAATCACTTTTCCAGCTCCCTTCTGTAGCTTTTCCAAAACATCCCCACTAAACATGTACAAAACTACAATAACATCCTCCTGCTCACCTGACCCCTGGCCTTCCTTCTAACTTTCTTCTATTAATTATACCAGAATCATTCCTATCAGGCTGGAAATTTTTGAGTCTTCCCTCTTCTTCACAGTCAGGGTCCAAATAACTGCCAAGTTCTGATGCTTTTACCTTTGCAATGTCCCTTGTGTTCATCCTGCCTTTCCCTCTAAAGCTTCCTATTCCTTCTCTAGTGTATTTTCAGCTTCCCAATTGTTTTTTCCTCTAGAGTCTCCTTTTTTTCCAATTTATCCTTCACATAGCTTCCATTTTGTCTAATGTTTAAGTTTGACTGTGTGACTCTTGCTTAAAAATCAGTTGCCTATGTATAGTTCTCAAAGTATGATCCAGAGACTCCTGGGGGACCTCAAGTGTCTTTCAAGGGTCTATAAGATCAAATCTATTTTTATAACAATATTAAGACTTTTAATTTCTAATACAGTAATTATCAATAGATATAAATCTAAATTTAGGGATCTACAATAATTTTTAAAAATATAAAGGAGCCCCAAGACCAAAAAATTTTGAGAATCACTGGCCAATAGCAGAAAATAGCAATTCTTTACCCTAAAACTGAAAGCTCTTTCTACTTTCCAGCACCAAGATTGTCGTTCAGCTTCTACAGTATACTCTCAATTCATTAATGCTTTTGTCTATTTTCAAGGCCTATTTGGTTATATCTTATTCACAAAGACTTTTCTGCTTCTTCAAGCAGATTTTTTTTTGTCCTGTGGCATTGTGGGTATCTCTCCTTCCACTGTAAACTTCCACTGCAAACTTTCTGTGCATACTCCCATTGCTATCAGACTGCAAGCTCCCTGAAGGCAGGGACTTGGTGGGTTTGTGGCAGACACAAATCAAATGTTTGTTGAATTAAGTTGGCTTCCTGACATTGCCCAGCTGGAGAGCAGCAGGGTTGGCTCTGGTACCCAAGTATCCTCTGAACTTTGCCTTATTTAATCTGGATCCCATCTTCTGAGCCCATAAAGGGTTCTGTGGTTGGATGTGGAGGTTACCTGAGGTCATGTAAAAATATCTCCAGCAAAAAAGAGGTCACAAATGGAAAAAGCATAAGAAGCCCTGATCTAAACCATTATCTCTCTGGCATAGGCTCACATCTCTGTGGGAGCCGAGAAGACTGGGTCTGAAAGGAGCTCTGTGTAGGTGAAAAAAACAATAAGCCCAACCAACCATCAATAGGGATAACTAAGAATTATCACATTTACAGGAAGATAATGTATCTCATATGCTTTACAACCATAAAGTGCAATATAATACAAGCCCTTATTGTTAACAAGGCATATAAAGTATCTGTTTATGGAAAAAATATACACATAGTACTGAAAAATTCTGCTTCTACTATAGGCTAAGAAATATAATAAATGTCAATGGAACTACATATATTTATATATATACATATTTGTATATAAATTATATATATATAATTTTAACAATTATATATAAAATATATATAATAAATAATAAAATATAAAACTATATATTTAGTAGCTAAAAGATAATGTTAAGTATGCTTCAAAATTCTTTTTTAAATAAAAGCACAATTAATAGAACACATTATTTTAATATAATTTGGAGAATACAGCAATGCTTGCTTTTCCCCCTAAATTCTATAAAAATAAGTTGTGGGGGGAAGAGGAGAATCCTTTTGTGGTAGCTTTGACTAATCATCTTGTTACCTGCCCAACTGCTTTGTCTCTTTCCAAGGAGGTAAGCATTTTCTGCCTCAGTAAAATATGGTGCCTGTCATGCAACACCCTTATAGTTGGCTCATATGATGCATAATGTAACTTCAACCTACGAAAAATAAAAGGCCAATTGCATTTTAAAGGGCAATTGAGTTAAATCAGTGATTTCCATCTAAATAGGTTTTTTGCACAGGATCACAAATAAACCATACAAAGGTCACCACACAAGAGATATCAAGTGTTATTTTGCATGCAACCTCTCCTAGGCAGTATGGAAAAAAGCATTTTAGTCATGAGATAACTATTTCTATATTTCTTACCAAAACATTTTGCTGTATTTGACTACATTTCAAGGTATACATCTACTATTTGTTGCAATTGAGAAAACCACATATTTTTCATTCAGCTCAGACCTTAGTATCAAAAAGACAGAATACAAGCTATAGACAAAAAGAGAAAAATTCTTCTATGATGAAAAAAGCTAAAAGACAATATGACAACCATAAAATAAAATTAGCTCTCCCAAATACCTAAGTAAAATAGATTAAATAGTAATACTGATAGAAATCAAATGAAATATCAAAATATTCTGCCATATTACACTGCAGAATTTTGAAAATTCAGCATATAACTAACAACTTTTAAAATGATAAAGTTTATTAGAAATTTGAAAATAAAGAAATTTTAAAACATAGTTTTCCTGGGATAATGTAAATTGGTACTTTATTCATTTCAATTATTTATTTAATCTTTTCCTTGAAAATTTAGTATAACTAACTTTTTCTTACATTGAATCATATTTTCCCATTGGATTTTTGTTATTGCCATTTTTCTTCTTCATAAACTCAAAAATATTGAAATTCGTCTCAGACCATTTCTTCCTTAATAAATAAGTTCTTAAGAGAATTGCACCCAGGGTCATCTAATGATATGTAAGAGGCAGGACTAGAACCCAGATCTTCCTGATTCCATTAAACCTAGTTTCCTCTCTCTAGATCTTAATTACTACTAACAAGCTTAAAGGTATTTTTTTCCTGAAATGCCTTCAAAATCAATGCAAAAAATGCAAAATTAGAGTTCTTACTATTCAAAGACACATTTTCATTATTCCATTTATAAAATTCCCCAATTTGCTTGTTTTTCAAGTTCCAATTTTTGTCTATTAATAATTCTTAAAAGTGGCTGTATTTGTGTAAATTATATAATTCTTTGCTATTAGCAGGAAATACATTGATGTTTATGTCATTTTAGAACTTCTTATTTCAACAATTATAATCATGAAATCATATTTAATTATTCATTTCAACAAAAGAAATTACATATAATCATAAAATAAAAGTTTGTCATCATGAACATACATATGCCCTGACTTAGAAACCAAAAACTTTCCAAACACCAGATGAGACAGGACTCAAAATACCCTGTTAACAGGGAGGTCAGCAGTTTTCTCTAAAGCTCAAACCACTAGGCAGTCAGGTTGGTAAAGGAAACAGCCCTAGTACTTAAAAAAGTTTCCCTTCTGATTCAAAGGAAAGAGGGAAGGATCCTAAAGAGGGAGAGCTGCATGATGCAAGTGGGATCCATAAGTTTAACATTAGGGAAGGGGGTAAGGAGGGCAAGAAAAAGAAAAGCATAATCTGGGGATATTAGGATGGCAGGAAATACAGAATTAGTAATTTTAACCATAAATGTGAATGGGATGAACTCTCCCATAAAGCGGAGGCGGACAGAAGACTGGATCAGCAGCCAGAACCCTACAATATGTTGTTTACAGGAAACACATTTAAAGCAGGGAGATGCTTGCTGAGTAAAGGTAAAAGGCTAGAGCAGAATCTATTATGCTTCAGGTGAAGTCAAAAAAGCAGGGGTTGCCATCCTTATCTCAGATCAAGCAAAAGCAAAAATTGATCTAATCAAAAGAGATAAGGAAGGAAACTATATCTTGCTTAAAGGGTACCATAGTTAATGAAGCAATATCAATACTAAACATATATGTACCAAGTGGTATAGCATCTAACTTCCTAAAGGAGAAGTTAAGAGAGTTGCAAGAAGAAATAGACAGCAAAACTATGAGGGAGATCTCAATCTTGCACTCTCAGAATTAGATAAATCAAACCACAAAACAAATAAGAAAGAAATTAAAGAGATAAATAAAATATTAGAAAAATTAGATATGATAGATCTTTGGAGAAAACTGAATGGTGACAGAAAGGAGTATACTTTCTTCTCAGCAGTTCATGGAACCTGTACAAAAATTGACCATATATTAGGACATAAAGACCTCAAAATTAAATGCAGGAAGGCAGAAATAGTAAATGCTTTCTTTTCAGATCACAATGCAATAAAAAACTACATTCAACATAAAGTTAGGGGGAAATAGACCAAAAAGTAATTGGAAACTAAACAATCTCATCTTAAAGAATGATTGGGTGAAAAGCAAATTATAGACACAATAATTTCACTCAGGATAATGACAACGATAAGACATCATACCAAAATTTGTGGGATGCAGCCAAAGCAGTAATAAGGGGAAATTTTATATCTTTAGAGGCTTATTTGAATAAAATAGAGAAAGAGAAGATCAATGAAGTGCTTGCAACTTAAAAAGCTAGAAAAAGACCAAATTAAAAATCCCCAATCAAATACTAAGCTTGAAATTCTAAAATTAAAAGGAGAAATTAATAATATTGAAAGTAAAAAAACTATTGAATTAATAAATAAAACTAAGAGTTGGTTTTATGAAAAAAACAATAAAATAGATAAACCTTTGGTAAATCTGATTAGAAAAAGGAAAGAGGAAAATCAAATTGTTAGTCTTAAAAATGAAAAAGGGGAACTTTCCACCAATGAAGAAGAAATTAGAGCAATAATAAGGAGTTGCTTTGCCCAACTTTATGCCAATAAATTTGATAACCTAAGTGAAATGGATAACTACCTCCAAAAATATAGGCTTCCCAGATTAACAGAGGAGGAAGTAAATTGCTTAAATAGTCCCATTTCAGAAAAAGAAATAGAACAAGCTATTAATCAACTCCCTAAGAAAAAATCCCCAGGGCAAGATGGATTTACATGTGAATTCTACCAAACATTTAAAGAACAATTAGCCCCAATGCTATATAAACTATTTGAAAAAATAGGGAATGAAGGAGTCCTACCAAATTCCTTTTATGACACAGCCATGATACTGATACCTAAACCAGGTAAGCTGAAAACAGAGAAAGAAAATTATGGACCAATTTCCCTAATGAATATTGATGCTAAAATCTTAAATAAAATATTAGCAAAAAGATTACAGAAAATCATCCCCAGGATAATACACTATGACTAAGTAGGATTTATACCAGGAATGCAGGGCTGGTTCAATATTAGGAAAACTATTAGCATAATTGACTATATCAATAACCAAATTAAAAAAACCATATGATCATCTCAATAGATGCAGAAAAAGCATTTGATAAAATCCAACATCCATTCCTAATAAAAACACTTGAGAAGATAGGAATAAATGGACTTTTCCTTAAAATAGTCAGGAGCATATATTTAAAACCATCAGTAAGCATCATATGCAATGGGGAAAAACTGGAACTTTTCCCAGTAAGATCAGGAGTGAATCAAGGTTGGCCACTATCACCATTATTATTCAGTATTGTATTAGAAACACTAGTGTTGGCAATAAGAGTCGAGAAAGAGATTAAAGGAATTAGAGTAGGTAAGGAGGAAACCAAACTATCACTTTTTGCAGATGATATGATGGTATACCTAGAGAACCCCAGAGGTTCTACTAAAAAGCTATTAGAAATAATTCATCACTTTAGCAAAGTTGTAGGATATAAAATAAATTCACATAAATCCTCAGCATTTTTATAACATCATCAACAAAATCCAACAGCAAGAGATACAAAGAGAAATTCCATTCAAAGTAACTATCGATAGCAAAAAATATTTGGGAATCTATCCACCAAAGGAAAGTCAGGAATTATATGAGCAAAATTACAAAAAACTTTCCACACAAATAAAGTCAGATTTAAATAATTGGAAAAGTATTAAGTGCTCTTAGATAGGCCAAGCGATTATAATAAAGATAACAATACTCCCTAAACTAATCTTACTTATTTAGTGCTATACCAATCAGACTCCCAAGAAAATATTTTAATGATCTAGAAAATATAACAACAAAATTCATAATGAAGAACAAAAGATCGAGAATCTCAAGGAAATTAATGAAAAAAACAAATGAAAGTGGCCTAGCTGTACCTGATCTAAAACTATATTATAAAGCAGCAGTCACCAAAACTATTTGGTATTGGCTAAGAAATAGATTAGTTGATCAGTGGAATAGGTTAGGTTCACAAGACAAAATAGTCAACTCTAGCAATCTAGTGTTTAACAAACCCAAAGATCCTAACTTTTGGGATAAGAATTCATTATTTGACAAAAACAGCTGGGAAAACTGGAAATTAGTATGGCAGAAATTAGACATGGACCCACACTTAACACTGTATACCAAGATAAGATCAAAATGGGTCCATGATTTAGGCATAAAGAACAAGATTATAAATAAATTAGAGGAACATAGGATAGTTTACCTCTCAGACTTGTGGAGGAAGAAGAAATTTGTGACCAAAGATGAACTAGAGATCATTATTGATCACAAAATAGAAAATTTTGATTATATCAAAATAAAAAGCTTTTGTACAAACAAAACTAATGCAAACAAGATTAAAAGGGAAGCAACAAACTGGGAAAACATTTTCACAGTTAAAGGTTCTGAAAATATAGAGAGAATTGACTCTAATTTATTAAGAAATCAAGCTATCTCCAACTGATAAATGGTCAAAAGATATGAACAGACAATTTTCAAATGATGAAATGGAAACTATTTCCACTCATATGAAAGAGTGTTCCAAATCACTGCTGATCAGAGAAATGCAAATTAAGACAACTCTGAGATACCACTACATACCTGTCAGATTGGCTAACATGACAGGAAAAAATAATGATGAATGTTAGAGGGGATGTGGGAAAACTGGGACAATGATGCATTGTTGGTGGTGTTGTGAACGAATCCAACCATTCTGGAGAGCAATCTGGAATTATGCCCAAAAAGTTATTAGCAAACTGTGAATATCCTTTGATCCAGAAGTGCTACTACTGGGCTTATACCCCAAAGAGATATTAAAGAAGGGAAAGGGACCTGTATGTGCCAAAATGTTTGTGGAGGCCCTTTTTGTAGTGGCTAGAAACTGGAAAATGAATGGATGCCCATCAATTGGAGAATGGTTGGGTAAATTGTGGTGTATGAATGTTATGGAATATTATGGTTCTGTAAGAAATGACCAGCAGGATGAATACAGAGAGGCTTGGAGAGACTTACATGACCTGATGCTGAGTGAAATGAGCAGAACCAGGAGATCATTATATACTTCAACAACAATACTGTATGAGGATGTATTCTGATGGAAGTGGATTTCTTCGACAAAGAGAAGATCTAACTCAGTTCCAATTGATCAATGATGGACAGAATCAGCTTCACCCAAAGAAAGAACACTGGGAAAGGAATGTAAACTGTTGTCATTTTTGTTTTTCTTCCCGGGTCATGTTTACTTTCTGAATCCAATTCTTCTGTGCAACAAGAGAACTGTTCGGTTCTGCACACATATATTATATCTAGGATATACTGTGACATATTTAACATGTATAGGACTGCTTACCATCTGGGGGAGGGGGTGGAGGGAAGGAAGGAAAAAGCCAGAACAGAAGTGAGTGCAAAGGATAAAGTTGTAAAGAAATTTTTTCCAAAAAAAAGAAGAAAAAAAAAGTTTCCCTTCCAAAAGAACAAAAGCTGATAAAAACATCAGTTCAATTTTCCATGGCAGAGCTCTATACTACATTTTTACTATGCCAACAGAATGGGACTTCTTTCAACATTAAGATAACAAAACAAAACAGAGAAAGTTTTAAAGTTTATAAAACCCTCTCCTTGCATTATTTTATTTGAGCCTTAAAACCCTGTGAATAAGTATTACTAATAATAGGCATTATGGATACTACTTTACATTTAAGGAATGAGTTCAGAAAAGTTCTGTGGAATATCTATCATCACTATCTATTAAGCCAGAAGCAAAATCTAAATCCAGGACTTCCCAATTCCAATTCCAGCATTCTATCCGCTATATCAAGCAGCAAAGCAGTGCAATGAATAAAGGTCAGGCCTAAAATGTTAGGAATAACTGTGTTCAAATCCAGGCTCAGACATTATCTATGTGACTCTGAGCAAGTCACTTCATTCTGTGTGCCTCAGTTTTCTCATTTGTAAAATGATCTGGAGAAGGAAATGGTAAACTGCTTTAGTGTCTTTACCCCAAAAATCCCAAATGGAGTCACTAAGAGTCAGACATGATTGAAAGAACAACAAACATCTATTACATCACATTACTCAATGAATTATGAACTATGATCCACAGAAATATTGCCTAAACTGCTGACTTGATTCTTTAAAGCTCTCCTCTAACTTTCTTAAGAATTCATTGCTAGCAATGGAACATATGACCTAGCAATTAATTATCCTTCACTTTCACTTCATGTTTAGGCCACTGCTTATTCTATTATGAAGCTCTTTAAGATGATATTCTTTATCAATACAATCTAGCCTAAGCATCTGATCTAATCCATTTGTATAAGCACTATATATTCAAGAAACTGGCCCAACTACTGGGATTACAATGACAAAAAAAAAAAAAAAACAATCCTCTCTGAACTGACATTCTTTTATATAGCTACTCATTTAAAAATCTTCATCATCATTAAGATAACTATGGTCCAATCACTCATCTCTACTGTCTTTTAAACTCTTTAGAGATTGGGCATACATAACAAACTACAGCATTGGAAGAGTGCTGATACTTAAAAATTGGACCTTTATTTCTGAGGGAAACTTAAAAGTTATTAAAAGTACTGTGCAAATAGCCAAAAGCAAAACCTAATCATTTTTTTTCTCCTACTCTATAATTCTGGGCTCCAAATTACAAAACTTGCCTGACACACAGTAGACATTCATTCAATAAATTGTGTTAACTATTATATATGGATTAACCAACTCTATATATTATTTATTCTTTTTTTATTTTTCCCCATTTTACTTAATACTTTTCTCCAATGACATTCAAAACAAAAAAATTTACATTTGTTTTTTAAAATTTTTGAGTTCTAGGTTCTCTCCCTTATCCCCCCCCACAACCCCACCCACAATTAAGAAACCATATGTGAAGTTATACCAAAAAAATTCCATAAAAGTCATGTTGAGAGAGAGGAGAGAGAGAGAGAGAATACTTCAGTCTGTATTCAGATAAAAATCAGTTCTTTTTTTGGATATGGATAGGATTTTTCATACTTTATAACAGTCATGGATCATTGTACTCTGAGAATAGCAAAGTCATTCACAACTGGTCATCCTAGAACATCACTATTATTTTGTATACAGTACATTTCACTTCAGTTGAGTTCATGGAGGACTTTCCAGGCTTTTTTTTTTTTTCCTGAGAGCATCCTGCTCATTATTTTTCATAGAATAATAATTGAATATCATAATCTAAATAAAGTATATATTCTTTAGCTGCTTATTTTTCCTCTTTTGAATGACTACAGATCTCATTAAAGAAGTTCTTCAATGTTCTAGGGTCTGATATTTATGTTCTAGAGTCTATGTAATCCACAAACAGCAATATCTTAGAGAGCTTCCCCATCTAAAGGGTTAGATATATATATATATATATATATATAATATATATAATATATATATATATATATAATTATATATATATAATATACTTCTTCCATTTAGTCGCAATATTGGACATCTTCCAAAACTGTCTCAAACACTTTTGGAGAAGATAACTTTATCTTTTTTATATAATTTTATAATTTGCATGACAAAAATAGAAAATTATTGAACAAAGACGTTTCTGTGATTTTTTATCCCATGTCCTCTATTATTTTAATGTATTCATGGTAGACAGTTTGCTGAAGGAAAGCATTTTAAAAAGTATCATAGAATCAAATGGAATTTTTGTTTGTTTTTGTAATGAAGAAACAATGTAGCACAGTAGATAATTATACTTTGATCTTTGGAGTTAATTTTATGACTATAAATATGTAATCAGCTGGAGATTATTACTTACAAAAGTTTGCCTCTTCCTTTTCATGTCTTTATCAAGTATATTCTTGTTAACAAGTGAGTATTCTCATAAAGATTTTATAGATAGTTAAATAATCAATAGCTTTTGATACTTCTTAATAGCATTTTAGGGGTAATAATAAGTTATTTGATATTTTTCAAGCATTTGAAATTTTTTCTTTAAAATATCTTGAGAATCATATCTATAAATTCAGCTCCAGTCTCTTCCCCCAAACCAGTTGCTTATTGCATTTAATACTTGATGTTTCAACATTGTGTAAAACTGAATTCATTTGAATTCAATGTCATCAAATGATAGAATATTTCCAAAGTACTGAGCACAATATCTGGTACATAGTAATTAAATAATATATATGGATTCCCTTCCCCTTTCCTTTTCTAATTCTGTTTAAAACACATCTCTCCTTCCAGTGTCCCAAGTTCATCCTGGACTCTTTATTCTTGTTCTCCCTTCTCTTCTCCATCAATGGGATACAATGGTTTACTCAAATTCCAGCTAAAATCCCAACTCATTCTTGTGTTCTTCCCTCTGCTAATTATTACCTGCTCATTCTATGTATATCTTGTTTGTACAGTTATTTGCATATTGTCTTCCCTCCATTAGATTGTAAGGCACTTGAGGGCAATTTAGCACATATTAGCTTTATCAACTTAGCTTTATCAACTTGTGCTGACTGAGTCAAACACCATATGCAAAACTTTATTATGTTTTCTTCTAAATATGTTCTTCCTTCATCATCAATATCCAGTAAATGACAATTCCAAAGGACCCATGACAATAAAATGCTATCTACTCCAGAGAAAGAACTGATGAATTGTGAATGCAGATTGAAATATACTTTTAACTTTTCTTGCTTACTTTTCATTTGTTTTCTTTTACAACATGGCTAATATGGAAATATGCTTTGCATGACTTCATAATCGATCCTATTTGCTTGCTTTCTCAAAGAGTGATAGATAGAATTTGGAATTCAAAAGTTTTTAAATGATTGTTAATACACACATATAATTTTAAAATATTTGTCAGTGACATTACCATTAACTCTCTCATGGTCAAAATATGGCTATTACTGCAACTCTTCTTGCTTCACTTCTCAACCCTTCAGTTACCAAGTTCTTGATGATTTTATCTTTGTGGTATTTTTCATGTCTGTCGGTCTATAACTAGAGATGCAGCCCAAATTAATAGTTTGCTAGATTAAATCATTTGCTTATATAGGTCTCCTCCATATGTGTTCCTACCCACTACTGCCAATTAATTCTTCAAAATAATAATAAAAAAAAAAAACCTTTCTTTATACCTTGGTAGAGTCATGTTATCGTCTGTCCAGAAATCTTCAATGGTTTCCTTTTCCCTAATGGCCAGTACTTTAATAAATTTCATCAGTGGAAAGATTCTCCTTCCATACAAATCACACACTTACAAATAAATAACTACTATACCTTGAGGCTCTCTCTACCATAGGATTGTGCATGGTTATTTAGGAAGGACTAGCCCTCTGCTGGAGAGCTCATTGTTCATCCATCTTTGATGTCCACTTGGCACTCAATTCTCACCTATGGAGCCACAGCATGGGCAACAACCATAGCCCAGTAACAACATCACAGCAGAGATGATAAAGTAGGCTAAGGGTAACCAATAGGCCTTAAACCTGTCGTGGAGTTGGGGGTATGTGTCTGTCCTGTTCCCATGGCCATGGAGGCTGCTGAAGTGAGCATCATAAGTGGAGTGCTTAGAGCTTAGTCAGACTTTGAAGAGGTCCAGGTCAGCCACTGCATGTCAGGTCATCACCAAGTGTCTTGGGTTTGTCTTAGAATAGGATTTCAATGACTCAGGATGAGAGTAAGACTGACAACTTTGTGTCCTTAGATTCAATTTGAGAGCAAGTCAAGACATGAGTCCATGATGTCATTGGTTCTCTTCAAAAACAAAAAACACTTTGCTATAGTCCTAAATTGTCTGTTAGTTCCCTAATTCTCTAGTTTCTTCCATGTTTTTCTTACTTCCTCAACTAGATTCTATGCTTCTAAGGGCAAGAATGAACCTGCTTATGTCTTATACAATTTGTAGATTGAATTACAGAGGAATTTACCTACTCCTCATTATTATGTATTTAATAATAATAAATTACTACTTTTTCCTCACTTATCTAGTTCTTCAACTCTTTTAAAGGTACTGAAGTCAAATAAAATACTTATTATTGACTAAAAGTAGTTGGAAATATCTGATCATTTAGTTTGGTTTTCAGATATTTGTGGCTTTCAAAAGAGCTATGACAAAGTGAACTGAAAATAATTTCTTAAGACTAGGTATAATGAATGGATCATTGATTTTTTTTTTCCTTTTCCCAATTAATATTTACAAAAACAAACAAACAAAAAACTTCCATGTAACTTCTACAGGACAAAATTTCAAGACTAATAAATGTCATAATTATTGCCTATAAACCATTTTCAGTCTTCTTAGCAAAAACAAAAATCTTAATGATAAGTACAGTCAAAGGAAAAAAATTTCTTTGTGGTCTCTGATATTGGTATCCTTGGTGATGACTAGGGAATAAAGATATAGTAGAGAGTGAATCAGACTTGCAGTCAAGAATACCTGAGTTCAAACAGTTTCAGATTTTTACTAGCTTTGGGACTAAGCACAAGTCATTTAAGTATTCTGAAGCTTAGTTGCCTTATCTATAAATTGGAGATAATAATACCCTTTCCCCTACCCTCCCCCAAACAGGCTTGTTTTAAGTATCAAATAGGGATAATATAGTTCAAATATTTTGCAAAACTTTAAGCATTAAATAAATGCTATTATTTACATGTTACAAAACAACTCTCATAAGTGGCTCTATGAAAACATAATTTATTTTGATAGTTATTAGTGCTTTACCCAGGGCTCAGCCCATCATAAATATTTAAGGCTTACCAGTCATTTTTGCTTTGATCAGAAACTCTGAGAGTCTTCCCCTCCCAGATTCATTCGCTCATTTATTTTTTACTTAGATTTTTTGGACTAAGTGAAAGAAGAGATTCTTTGCTCAGTTACCACCTAGCCTTAACCACTGGATGGGTGCAGCCTCAATCAAACTGAAACTTGTTGAAGACTATAGCTTAAAAAGACCAAGGTCTCTCATTTCATCCAAGGCCATCTCCACTTGTCCTGACCTCTATCTAACCACTGGACCCAGATGACTCTAGAGGGGAAAGTGAGGCATGTTAGTTTGCCCAGGTCATGATCCTTTTAGAGAATGAAGTACAAACAACAACAATAACAACAATTGACACGGAAAAATAAGTTCAAGAATTTTCAGATGATAATTATATATGTGTGTGTCCTGGGATATTCTTGCTGAGGAAGAAGTATCTGTTGTTATAATTTTTTGGTTTTCCATAGATAGCAATGAGTTAATATCCATTCTATGTTTAATATAATAAAAAACAGGTTGTGGAAAACTGATTTCCTACAAGTAGGAAACCTGTTATATGTTAAAAGTACATTCAAAAATATCTGCTGTCTAGTAATTGCTAATGAATATATGATGTATAAACATCTGATTTTAAGTCTGTTGGGAAAAACACTATAAAATTTAAAGTTATGTAGACATGAACTATTATTATGGTTTTTATACTTAGTGAAAAATTATAATAAAACTGTAATTAATTATAATATGTGTTTTAAGTATACATTCAGTGCCTTGTCCAGAGTCCGACTTCAATGCCTCATTATTTCAAAAAGAAATCCCTGTGTTCTTAAAGGCTGTACCAAGCAAAATGTAAAATCCTAACATGTCTGGTTGGTTGTTGTCCTTTCTTCTTGAAAAGGACCAAAATGACATCGCTATGTTAGAGTCAAGTTACAGCATGTCCAATTATGGCCAATTAGACAATACAAGCTTTCTACAGGTAGAACACAAATAGTTCCTATGAACCTCTGGAGTGGCTTCACTAGTTTTATGCATCTCACCATTCTTCTGAGCTAATTCAGTTCTGCTTTGCTCATAGAACACAGCACCTTCTCTGATGAGGGCATGCTATGTTGGGCGATCCTGTGCCAGGGTCTCCCTTGTCATATAGTTGATTCTAAAGTTCTTAAGAGAGACCTTGAGAGTATCCTTGTATCACTTTTTCTGACCACATTGCTCACAATGTGTGAGTTCTTTATAAAATAATTTTTTTTTGGCAAGCATACATTTGGCATTTGAACAATGCGGCCAGTCCAACAGAGTTGTGCTCTCTGTAGTAGAATTGGAATACTTGGCAGTTTAGTTCAATAAACGACCTCAGGGTTTGGTATCTTATCCTGCCAGATGATCTTCAGGATTTTCCTAAGACAAACCAAATGGAAGTAGTTCCGTTTGCTGCATGGTGCTGGTATACTGTCCAGGTAAGTTTGCACAATGGCTCTGTAGACCTTCAATTTGGTGGTCAATCTAATCATTCTCCTCTCCCACAATTTCCTTGGAAACTTTCCAAACACTGAGCTAGCTCTGGCAATGTGTGTGTCAACTTCATTATCAATGCGGGCATTTCTAGAAAGTATACTCCAAGGAAAGAGAACTTATCCACAGCATTCAAAACTCCACCATTACTGTAACTAACTGATGGTTCCACATGGATGGTGTGGTGCTGGCTGATGGCTGTTTTCTTGGTGTTAATTGTTGCCAAATATAGGTTGCTAATTTCATGGGAAATCCTTTTGCATGACAACCCATAAAAGAAATAAAAATACAAAAATAAAAAATACAAAAATTCCTTAGTCTCTTCTGTTTCTGCAGCAAATGGAGGCAGAGAGCAAAAAAGGGAGACATGGACTTAAGAATCATGATTTACATTATCTATAAACGCTAACTTAAATGTTGGTACTTGAAATTTGGGATTATTTTCCAATAACCAACATACCACTGAAGAAACTGAAATCCTTGCTAAAAATGAAACCCGAAGATGAAAGGAAGCTATAGCTAAATTAAAAGAGACTTCAAAGATTCTTCCTTAAACAAACAAATAAACAAAGAAAAGTGGAATTGGTAAATAAGACTGTTTAAGAGAAGAAAGATTATTTTATGGGATATTTAGTCATTTTGTATTATTATCTTATAATTAAAACTTAATTGCTAAGAGATAGCAAACTCAGCTAAATTCTCCCTAACATTCCATTCTAAACAATTTTAAAATAATGCCCCAAATCAAATTTTGTAGTAGTGACATCACGAAAGGTCAGGGTGGGATATTTTACCAGCCTAGACAATTAAGAAAAGAGTTCTGTGACACCAAGGTGGGGACCAGGCTGGGGTTCACCTGACAGTATCATCACAGGTACATCATGTACGTGACCAAAAGTCAACAAAAGTTGCTGTCAATGGCAGCAACTTCAGATTTGGTAAGCAACCCAGAAAAGTAAGAGGGTCAGACAACTTGTAAAAAAGAAATTAAGGGAAATCCTTCGCTGGCAATGGGTGCACTTAGCATTGATGGCAATTCCACTGTCCATATGCAATTCTTTGTCACAGTTCCAGAATGGAGACGAGAACTTGGGAACAGAGGACAGGGGCCCTGAGTTCCAGAGCAGAAAGGAGCACTAGTGCTATTAGATTCAAGAGAACAAAGGCCCTTGTGTAAAAACCAGAATGCAGAGCAAGAGATTTACCTTTCCCTAGATCACACCACTTTGGAAACACTGAAAACTTGCTGATCCCCCAAACTAGCTCTAAAAATAGCAGCAGAAAAAAAGCCTGAAAATAGGGATAATGTCTCCTCCACCTTGCAGGAAACAAAGATGAACTTTTACAAAAAGTTGAAAATAAAAAAATTAGGCTGAAAAAGTGAGCAAATAATTTTAAAAGTCACTTAACCATAAAAAAGTACAATTAAGTTGGCAGGGAAGATCAAAACATAAACTCAGAAAAAGTTACTGATATAAAAAGAGTTATAAGCAAAGCTTCAAAGACACTGCTAGTTGGGACAAAAAGACAAGAAGAATTTCTGGAAGATTTGACAAGATAAGAGTGATAGAAAAAAAAATGGGAAGTTAATAATGATGCAAAAAAAATTAATAGCTTGGGAAAAGAGTTACATGAATAATTAAAATAGCACCTTAAGAAAAAAAGCAGAATTGACCTAATGGCAAAAGAGGCACAGAAAATGATGAAAAAAGTTCCATCAAAAGCAGAATAGACCAAATGAAAAAGAAGGTACAAAAATTCAATGAATAAAAAAGGACTCTTTAAAAAGAATTGACCAAATGGGAAAAGAGGTATAAAAATTCACTCAAGGAAATAACATTAGAATTGAGAAAACTGAAATGAATGACTTGATAATACAAAAAAAAAAAAAAAAAAGACAAAAAAGGGAAAAGAATGGTAAAGACAAAAAAGTTGAAATATTTCACTGAAAAACAATGAGGAGAGAGAATTTAAGAATTATTGGACTATCTGAAAACCAACATTAATTTTTTTTAAAAAGAACCTAAACATCAATAAATTATAAAGGAAAATTACCCTGTATCTGAAATCCAGAGAATAAAATTGAAAAGAATCTACAGATCATCTCCTGAGATACCAAAATGATGAAACAGCCAAAATCCAGAGTACCCAGGTAAAGGAGCAAATATTACCAAACAGTCCGAAATATCTGACTACTGTGGAGCCATAGTTAGAATCTCATAAAATTTATCGGCTTCCCATTAAAGGAATAGAGGGCTTGGAATGTGATATTGGAGAGGACAAAGGAGCTAGGATTACAATTAAGAACAACTCACCTACCAAAACTGAGTATAATACTTTGATGGAAAAATGGATCTTTATTGAAGTAGAGGACTTTTTAGCATTCTGATGAAAAGATCAAAACTAAAAAGAAAACATGACATTCAAATACAAGACTCAAGAAAAGCATAAAAAGACAAATATGAAAGAGAAATCATATGGGACTCAGTACATTTAAACAGTTTACATTCCATTATGGGAAGATGATAAATGTAATTTCTAAGAATTTCATCATTATGACGGCAGTCAGAAACAGTCTACATAGACAGAAGACATGGATATAAAGAGATTATGTTGGGATGGATCTCAAAAATATAAATTTAAAAGATTAAAAAACTTAAAAGAAAGACTTGAGTGTTATGATCAATACAGTGATCCAAGAGTCATGATGAAAAATTGCTATTCACTATGGATAGAGAACTGATGAATTCAGTACAAACTTCAGTATAATTTTCTCATTTTATTTTTCTTGGGTTTTTGTGATATGGATAACATGGAAATATGGTTTCTATGATTTCATATGTATAACTGATAATATACCTTCTCATTGAAGAAAAGAATAAGAGGGAATGAGTTAATTTGATACTCAATTTTAAGACAATTAAAGGTAAATAAATAATAATTTTTAAAATTAACAATATTTTTGCAAAAGATGAAAAAAGTACAGAATTTGAATAAATTCTGTTAAGTCCTTCAAAATCTGATATCTTCTTAGCTTTCCTCTGCAATGCTCTACAATCCATGGCCACTAGCTTTCTTGTTCTTGCTCACTCATAACATTCCATTTCCTAACCCTGTACTTTTTCACTGGTTATTACTCATGTCTGTAATGCTATCCCTCTCTTCAACTGCATCACTTAGTTGTTTTGGATTTCTTTAAGATTCAGATTCAAGACTACTTTCTGCAAGATGCTTATCTAACTACACATCCTACCACCCTACCACCATTGCTTTCCTCTGGAATTATCTTCCATTTACATTGTTTGTCTCCATTTATTATATAGTTGTTTGCAGTTGTCTTCCTGAATAAGGTTGAGCTCTTTGAGGATAAGGATCATGTTCTTGATTTTCATGATCTCCCCAGTGTTAGCACTGTATCTGGCACATATAAATATTTAATAAATGTATGTTGATTGATTGAAAATTAAACCAATATATTTAATGCAAAGGGAATGGTACATAAAGATAGCAAAACATAAACAGAAAATATAATTCAATAAGAAAGACTAAGAAGGGCCCCAAAGAGAGATTACACAGGAGTATAAAGGTGTCTACATAATGAATACTTCAAGAAATGAATCTGTTAGCACTGGAAATGGCAAAAAATCAAATTGCAACAAAAGTAAATGAAACTGATTATATTTATTTTAACAGATAAGAAACAACACCTTACTGTTGTGGTAGTCATACCTGAATCAGCTGGTAAATATATTCAGAAAATCAAATTGTTAAGGTAAATATTCAGATGAACACAAAGAATTAGCATGAGAAAAAGAACATACAATTAAAGCAACACCAATTCTACCTATTTAAATGTGTCTTTGGTGCCACTACCATCTTCTATTGTAACCATTTCCTATCAATATTTATTTAGCCAAAGAAATCAGTTTTTATAATGACTCCCACAGAGTCTAAAAGCCACTTAGTAAACAAACACAAGTTATTTGGCAAATGCTAACAAGGTACAGCAGTCAAGGGCAACACTAGTTTAGAATATAAACTGATCTATAAAGTCCTGGGAGAAAAGTGACAAGGTGTGAGAAGTACTGCCTCATAAAACAGAAAAGCAATAGATAAAAAAATTTTGAGTTTAGCAAGAAATTCAACTAAATAAAACTACTAAATAAAATCATTCAAAGAGCTTTTAAGGATGAAAGTAGGACAAAAAACTTCAAAGAATGAAAAGATCAGCAATAATCTTTCTAGTAATTTTTTTTACCATCAAGAATGATAAAGGATGTTATGTCTGGAGTCTAATATTGCAATTCTGAATAGGTTTATAAAGGAAGGGGAAATGCCCTGAAGACAACAAACATGGGAAAAACAGCTCAACCAGGATAGCAAGGGATGATACAGTGAGTCCAGGCACAAATGCCACCATTATAAATCAAGAGTATCAATCTAGCGCCCCTTGAAGTAGGGTTCCTAGATTCTCTTACATAGGAAACTGTATTAGTGATGGATTGAGCTCAGTGGAGAAGGGGGAGAAATCTCTTTCGAAACTAAACCAAGTGTGAATGGAAGAGGTCAGTGCAATAGGGAAGAGAAGATCTTATAACATTGCAGGTGACTTTAGATAACATGTTAGTAACAAAAATGCCTTCAGCATAAAAAATAAAATCCTTTGGCTTTCAAAGTCTCCATAACCTTGGCCCTTCCTGTCTTTTCTACTTTCTACTGTCTCCCATATACTCTGCAATGCATTGACTCTGGCCTCCTTTCTGCTACCCTCACAAGATTACAATTCTTCCAACCCTGAGCATTTTCTCTGGTTGTCTCCCATGCCTGAGAAGCTCTCTTTCGTCATCTACACCTTCTGACTTACCTAGCTTCCTTCAAGTCTAAATCACAACTTTCTGTAAGAAGCTTTTCCAGATTCACTCTTAATGCTAGTATCTTCCCTCTGTTGATTATCTCTATTGTGCTAGGGGATAGAAAAATTAAAGACTTGTTTACTCTAATCAATACAATGAACCTAAACATTTCCAAAGGAACCATGATGAAAAAAATGCTATCCACCTCCAGAAAGTGAACTGATAAATTCAGTGGAAAATGTATAAATTTTTCACTTTCTTTTTTGCTTTAAAAAGAATGTTAAAATAAATAATAAATTGAAAAGTAAAAGGCATAAGTGAAGATGAAGATCATATTCTAGGCTTAGGAGAAAATCTTATTCAAAGAAATGGAGGAAGAAAGTGGAATGTCTGGATCAAAGAGTACATGAAAGGAAGTAAACTGGAAAAATAAACTAGAAACAGAAAATGAAGAGCTTAAAATGACAAATAAAGGGATCTGCATTTTATATTAAAATTCAGCTTTTTTTTGATGAGGGGGCCAATGAAGATTCTTAATCAAGTACAGGAGTTATATAGTCAGATTTTTAGTAATAACTTTTCATCTGTGTAGTGGATAAATTGGAGAAGAGAGAATACAATCAAGAAAAACAATTAAAGTACTAATGCATTGATGTGCTGCCAAGGTCTGAACTAAAATGGAGGGGTAAATGAAGAGAGAAATGGATAAGGGAAAAATTGTAGAGAAAGAAGCAGCAAGACACAACAATTAATTACACATGGGGCCAAGGGAAAATGAAGCAGCAAGAATATTACTCAATAGGTTGGAGCTGGATATCTAAAATATCAGTGATAGCCTTGAAAAAGATAAAGATTTATGAAAAATTATAAGGGCAATGGAAGGCTATTATTCCTTAGGTACTCAAATGTATAGATTCTCAGAATATGTCCTAATACTGAGCAAGTGACAAAAGTTGCTATTTCTGCAATGGTATATATAATACAAGATCATAATACTATACAAGATGTAAGAAGGTAATTAGCGCTAACCATAGCCTATGAAGCCTTCATAAGATACATTATGAACTTTTGTTGCTGACTCCAGGCTATTGTTCTAAACAAGTTGCAGAGTGTTTTTTCTCAGCCTGAACACCAAGAAGCAAAAGTTAGAATCACAAGACATTTAGCAGCTACCACAAAACAGGGATGAGAGTGCTTAGAATAATATATTCCAAAAGATAGAATATAAAGACTTTCAACTAAGAAAAACTAATCTGGTAGAATGATATATAACCGTAAAGGGAAAAAATAGACTATTAAAGAAATACAGTAGAGGATCTTCAAGCATTCCAGGAAAAAAAAAAAGGCCTCAATGTACTAACTAAACACTTTAAAATGGGGGCAGCTAGATGTCACTTAACTCCAATTGCCTCAGGAAAAAAAAAAAAAAAGTTAAACTCTTTGTAATGTAAATGAAATGCAGGAGTCAATAGATACATTTGATCATTTTGAAGGAACTATTTGAGGAGAAACTTTTTATCTACTAATAAGGGAAGAAAAATCAAGGTTAACCAGAGAACCTTAATAATATCTTCAAAGGGTCATAGAGAAAGTTAAGATAGGCAGAGTTTTGGGGTAGTTTTATTCTGTTTTGTAGTCTTAAAAGAAGGAAGAAATGGGAGGAATGGGAGAAAAAATATGGGGAGAAGTGGAGGAGAGAAAGATAAATGCTTATCTCACATAATAGAAATGAGGAGGTGAAGATTATACAAACATGGAGGGAGGGAAGGTTAGGGAACAGGCTTCACTTACACCTGAAGCAAAGAAAGCTTGAACACACAGTTACAAATACACACAAAAAGTATGAGGTAAATACAGATCAAATTCAACAGTAGGAGAGGAAAGGAAGAGGACAAAAAGCAGGGGCGTGTTGTCAATCACCAGTCATGAAGTATTAAGTACCTACTATATGCCAGGCACTGTGCTAAGCACTGGGGATACAAAGAAACAAAAAATAGTCCTTGATCCCAAGGAGGTTAGAACCTAATGAGAGAGACAGTATCTAAACAACTGTGTACAAAGTGGATTTATACATGACAAGTTGGAAGTCATTAGCAGAGGGAAAGCAGGGGCATGAAGAACAATCAGGAAAGGCTTCCTGCAGAAAGTGAGATGTTGGCGGGTACTTGAGAGAGGTAAAAGGGGACAGAGGTGGAGACAAGAAGGAAGAGAATTCTAGGCACAGAGGATAGTCAGTGAAAATTCAGGAAAACCAGACAAGAATGTCTTGTGTGAGGAACAAGGGTGCCACTGGCACTGGATCACAGAATACATGGTGAGGGAAGGTAAGCAAGGTGTAAGAAGATCAGAAAGGTAGAAGGAAAAGCAGGCTATAGAACATTTTGAAATCCAAGAAGAATTTTATATTTAACCCTGAGATAGAGAGCCAATGGAGCTACTGAATAGGGGGAAATCTGTACTTTATGATGATCAGTCTGACAGGTGAATGAAGGATGGCCTGGAGAAAGGAAGGATGAGACAGAGAGGCCAATCGGGAGAGACTGCAATGGTCCAGGCCAAAAACGATAAAGGCTGAGACAGGTGTTGGGAGTGGCAAAGAGAGAAGAAGATATGTATAAGAGATGGGATGGTGGCAAAATGAATAGGACTAGCCAATATACTGAATATAGGGGATGTGAGTGAGAAGACTTAAGCTGGGAACCTGGATGGCTGGGAAGATGGTGGTACCAATAGTAACAGGGAAGATCAGAAGAGGGGAGTTATAATGTTCTCTTCTCTAAATTGTAATGTTCTCTGGGAACAGCTTTCTTGGGAGGCTTCTGGGAGCAGCTTTAGTTTCAGTTCAGTGTAATAATCACCTCAAATTCAGCCAGAAGTTAAAGTCTAGATCCTTTATTGTCTCTGTCCAAGTCTTGTCCTTCCTTGGGCCCAATTAGCTTTCTTAGAGACCTATCTCTCCCTGGTTCCAAGAGCTCTTGCCATTAGTCCTTTGTCTCTTCCAGCTTCAGCCTCTAGCTCCCTCCAAATCTCTCCAGCCAGTGCAAAGGTGGAAGTTGGAATGAATCTGACTCTGCCTCCGAGAGAGTGGGATTGTGGGTTTCTGTCTTCCCTCGTTCTGCCCAACTTGTGAATCTTCTCAACTTGTGAATCTCCTCAACTGAATCCTAGCTCTGAATCTCCCAAAGTGCATCCTGGTTGAGGCTCCTAGCTTATATATATGCTCTCTTAAAGGTGTGAACTCTAATAAGTACTAAGTACATAAGCATTGTCTCTATCAATTCCAGTGACTTAGCACCTTGTTTCAAGTTCTGACCCATAACAGGGTGTGATTGAGTGAGTTCAGTTTTGGACATGCTGAGTTTAAGATATCTATAAGGCATCCAGGCTGAGAGGGTCAGCAGTCAGCTAGAGATTTAAAATGGAAAACATGATAGGGAATGAATTACTCATAAACAAAACAAACCACAGCATCAGAGGAAGAAAGAGGGATTTAAAAAGAAGAGAAGAAAAAAATAAAAACTCAATCCTGGAAGCAGAATAATGGAGAGATAAGGCAGTAAAGTAGAAACAAATTACAACATCATTTATGTTCACATGTTAGAAATACTCATTTTTTAACCACTTCTTTTTTGTAAAAGAGAATGGGGGGACAAAGTACAGGAAAAATACAAGAATGATTAAATAAGAAAAAATAAATAGTTAACCTTGTATGCAAATATGATAAATTCATCTACATAACAGAAAATGATAAAAGCATTATTAAAAAGCAGAATTCAAAAAACTTATATGTAATATACTTAAAATACACTTTTAAAATATAGGTCTTGAATAAAATATATCATACTTCAGATGAACTCAAAAAAATAAGCATAACAATCATGATTTCAGACAAAGTAACAATAAAAATATCTCTGACAGAGAAAAGCAGGGACACTTCATTATGTTCAAAAGCAGCATAGGTAAAATAATAATAGTACATATATGTATATGTGATGTATATGATGATAACTAGCATTAGATAGCACTTAAAAGTTTGCAGAGCACTTTCATTTTATTACATAAACATATATAATCACATACTAAACAGCATATTATTTAAATATTTAAAAGATAAATCAATCAAATTGCAGGTAAATACAGATGACAAAATCTCAATGTATCTACCTACCTATTAGACTTAAGACAAATTGAATAAAAACATAAATAAGCAGTATTACATTCAAATTTTAGAAAAATCTAAGACAATAGATATCTGGGTAGATAGTGAATGAGAACAGAGCAGAATTCATCTATTTCTCAAATATGCATAGCACTTTTATAAAAAATTAACCATGTAATAGGAAAAAATCCTTCACAAATGCAGAAAAAACTAAATATAACATTTGCTAATCATAAAGGTCATTTGAAGAAAGAAATAAAAATATTTGGAGATTAACTGAGGAAGGTCAGGGGACTTTCTAGTTCAGGGACAAAACAAAGATACTCATTATCATCACCATTATTGAATATAGTAGTAGAAATGATGGATTTAGCAATAAAGCAATAAACAAAACTGAAAGAATAAACTTGGGCAAAGAGGAAACAAAACAACATTTTTTACAAATGACACGACCATGTATCTAGAGAAAACTAAAGAATCAACCAAAAAATTAATTGAAATAATAAATTCAGCAAAGTTTCAGCATATAAAAATCAATTCACACAAATCATCAATATTTATTGTATGTTACCAACAAAATCCATCAGAAAGAGGTAGAAATACAAGTAACTAAAGTATGTACAAAATACTTAGGATTTTCTCTTCCAAGACATACACAGGAATTAGATAAATGCAACAAATACTTAATACAAATAAAGGTGGACTGAAATAATTTAAGAACAATTTTTAAAGACATTAGACTTTTGATCATTGCAAAGGTCAAATAGGATTCTGGAAAACTGAAGATGATTCCTTGTTCTAACCTACTGACCAAGAAGTAATGGACTCAAGATATAGAATAACACATATTTTCAGGTACAGATGATAAGAGAATTACTTTGTTTGGCTACATATATTTGTTAAAAAGGGCTTCTTTTCCCGTTGGGAGTGAGGAAATAGCATACAAGGATAGGAAGGAAAACAGTGAGGAAGAGAGAGAGAGAGAGGGAAGAGGGAGAAAGAGAAAGGGAAGTAAAGAAAGAAGAAGGAAGGAATAGCTATTGGAGAAAGGGAAGAAAAGAGGAAGGAAGAGAGGGAGGGAAGGAGAAAGGAAGGGAGAGAGAGAGGGAGAAAGGGAAGAAGAGGGGGTAGAAGGAAGGGAGGAAGAGAGGAAGGAAGGGAGAGAGAGAGAGAAATGAAAGGAGGGAGAGAGAGAGAGAAGAAGGGAAAGATGGAGAGAGGAAGGGAGGGAGAGAAGAAATGTGGGAGAAAGGGAGGGGAAAAAGGCAGGGAGAGAAGAAGGGAGAGAGAGGAGGAGGGAGAGAGGAAGGAAGGTGGGAGGGAGGAGCGAAGGAAGGAAAGAAGGAAAATGTTAGGGAGGGGTCAATGAAGAATCTTTTTTAATGCAAAGAAAAGTTCAAAAAGAACTACAAATGAGCAGGTTACTTTTGAAAGCTAAACCTCCATTTTATCTGGTGTTTCAGATATTTTGAACAAAATTAAATAAACAATACATATATGTAAGTATAAAGGAACTAGTTGGTTTTACCAGAGAAGTTGAACAGAGAAACAAGGGAGAGATGAGGAGACAGGTCCCAAGAAAAGCCCTCCCATCCCTTGTTGTGAACTGCAAGTATGACCCATATTGGGATAATCTTGGTGAAGATCCTAGTGAAAAGGATGCAACATGTAGGTGAACTCTTGAGAGTTGTATAAGCATATCAAAACTTTCCTGCCCAAAAAGAGTCTAAGAAATGAATACCATTCCTGTCTAATATTCTCTGAGGAATATGAATTATGTACGGAGCCCAAATTCTTTGGGACTGGAAACAACTACACTAAGTCTGAGACATGCCCAATGCCTGTAAAATATTAAGTACATAAATACTTGTTGACTGACTGATATCCATATGCCTCAAAGTTAGACTATGACCAGTGGACCTGAAAATATAGACTTACCCTCAAAAAGTATGAAAACTAAACATGCAAAGATAATACACCATGCCATGCCACATGCATCTTCATGAACCTTTCTATTTGTTCTCCTGTATGCAATCAAATGTCAATCAACTAAGCAACAAGCAGTTATAAAGTACCTACCGTATACAAGGTAGTTGTATGATCCTGATCAAATCACTTCACCCTCTTTGCCTCAGTTCCTCATCTGTAAAATGAACTGGGGAAAGAAGCAACAGAGCACTCTAGTGTCTCTGCCAAGAGAATCCGAAACGGACATAGGGACAAGGAGCTGGACATAAATGAAATGACTGAACAACAGATTCTAAACTTAATGGTGAATAAATTTGCTAGCAGGTACAGAACTGAATAAACAAGACACAAACTCATTTTAGAGTTATCTGGATGGGAACAAAGTAAATCATCACAATGTGAATCCAGCCTTAGAGGAAAGGTGTTGACAAAACAGGTCATACCTTGAAAACAGTAACCTATCTGTGGAAAATGTACAAAAGAAAAACAGAATAATATAATCATAATTCTGCTATGCTTGCTCTAGTGATCCTAAAATCTTATAGGATTCTGTTATAAGAACAGGAATCAGATATGATGGCAGCACAGAAATTATTCTCAGGCAACGAAGAATAAGCCTAGTCAACTCTAAGAGAATCACTTCTGCCTTGCTCTAAAAAGGGCCACTATTCCTATAATTAGAAGTCAAGGGTAGAGGAAAAAAAACCCTAAATTTACAAAATCCTATAAAGTTTCATATAAAGAAAAATCTACTTAAAATACTATCACCGCCATCCCCACTAAGGGACACCTGGATGAAACAGTATAAATAATTTCCTGATAGAGAGTATTCTTTTAAATCCTTTAGTGGATGGAGCCCTGGACTTAGAATCAGGAAGTCCTGAGTTAAAATCTGACTTCACATACTTACTAGCAGCTGTATGACCCTGGGCAAATCACTCATCTGTAAAATGGTGACAAAATTAGCACCTTCTCCACAGGTTGGTAAGGCAATCAAATGAAATAATTTTTATAAATTTTTTAAGCCTCAAAGTATTATATAAATATTAGCCATTCTTGTTATTTAAAAAATTAAAATGGCCCTCGGCCAATTCAGAAAAATAAATTTCTAATGAATTGAAATGTATTTCTCATTAAAAGGAAGGAAAAAACTTTATAAGTCAAAGTGGAGGAAAAAAACTTTCAACCAAAAGACAATATTATCTCTATGTCTTAAAAAAGTTTAAAAAATAGATATTGACTATTTTTGGAATAAAGATGTTTTTTTTTTTCCTACAGTATTCACATAATTAAGAAGTGCTTGCCTATTTCTTCTTCTCCTGAGATTTATAGAATAGTTACAATATTTTGACAACTAAACTAATCAATTTCTGTCTTGAACCTTAAGCTATAATCAAATTATTAAGATGTACACTATTTATATTCACTTAACAATAACTGAATTTTTAAAACAATGAAATATGTCATAAACATTAGAGACTTACCCTTTGAGATCACTAATAAGACTGTTCTTTTCCTGGACTATCCGTTTGTGATGCATTCGATGGAAATCACGTTCTTTCTGAGCCTTCAATAAATCTTCTCTAGCTTTACTGTAGACAAAAATATGACCAAAAACTACCATTCAATTACTTATGGTATCTTCCTAAAAAGAGAACACTAACAAAATAACAAGTAATTTAATAACTGTCAGTAGTTTCAAATCCAAAACTGCATGTTATTCAAAATTCTATGCAAAATTATTTCCTATATAAGTCTCAGTAATGGTGCATAATCATCATCACAATTAATAATTTTGAAAGAGGCAGAAATAAGTACTCCTAAAACCATGACTCCTAAAATAACTCTATCAAATTATATTTAATGTATTCAGTGAGGAAATGACAGAAATCTAGCATGCAAATATTACTATGAAGTCTCTTCTATAACATAAAAATATATTAATCATATGTGTACAGCACTTTAAGTATTGCAACACACTCAACATATTATCTCATTTGACTGAGACTCAATGAGAATTTTATTATCAATGGATTTAATGAATAGAATTCTAACGAAGAAATAAATTTTCTTTAAAGCTTAACTTTGAATCATTTGAAAATACAATTGATTAATGAATTTGTATTTGTCTTACATAAAATATAAAACGTTTACATCAATAAAAATGTTAATACAGTTCAATCGGTTGGTTGGTTGGTCTTCTTTTTGAAGACCACCAAAATGACATCACTATGTGAGAGTCAACTTAAAGTACATGTCTGACTGTGGCTAATCAGACCACTACGAGTTCAGAATGTTATGTCACAGGTTGGACACATAAAGCCTTTATGAACATTGAGGGGTAGTTTCTCTAATTTTGTTCATTTCACATTTCTTCTGAGCTAATTCTATTCTGCTTTGCTGATATAGCCCAGCACCTTCTCTAATAGGGACATTCTATGCTGGGTGGTCCTGTCTCCCATGTCTCCTGTGTCATATAATCAATTCTAAAGTTCTTAAAAGAGACCTTGAGCTAGTCCTAGTATTGCTTTTTCTGACCATCTTGTGATGCTTGCTCCATTTAAGTTCTCCATACAATAATCAAGGCTGTGTACTTGCTTCTATGCTTTTTAACATGTTTTCATGTCAAATCCATTGGAAATAGACTGATTTAACCATTTATTTCAGAGTTCAAATTATTAATCATGAATAAAAATTGTCTTCAAGCTATTTTTTTTTTAGCTTTAAGTATGAAAGTGAAAGATAATGTGCTGTAGTAAATATTAAAAGTTCATCTCAGAGTTGGGAAAATCTGAGTTTAAGACCTGCTCCTGGCACTCCAGCTGTGTGACCATAGGAAGGTCACTCACTATCTCAGCATCATCCACTGAGACACTGCAAGAAGTGGAAATCAAGAAGTACATTACAAATGTGCAGACACACAGCTAGGAAAAATGGAATAGCTGGCTGATTGGGTGCAGCAAAAATGGCCGACTTGATTCTGTGGAGGATGTGAAGAGAAAAGAAAGTATATCTATAAATAAGTATGTTTACAAATAATCAATTTAATGCTTTTAAGCTGCGTTTAAAAACTTATTTGTGATTCATATGAAAAGACAAGAAAGCAAACTTTTTAAAGTTACTATATTTTTCTACTATTGATTTTTTTTCAGAAAGTTTAATTAGTACTGTTTATATTTTCACAACTGTTAACTTTTGAGTAAAATAGTTTAAATGTTTTTATGGTGATGTCTCTCCCATTATGAACTCTCAGACATGTTTATAACAAGAAGTACATAAAAATAAATCTAAAGAATACAGTTCTTTATATAAGTGATAACTTTAATTAAATCCATAATTAAGATTCTGGAATATTCAAAGGAACTATTTCAAGCCAAACCAATATGGCATTTCTGCTCATATAGAGTAAGATGGCACAACATAGAAGTCAAATGTTTTGATTTTTTTTGTAAGGGGTTTCTCAGCTAATCACTTTCAAATGCATCTGTCCACCTTTCTTTTTGGCAACATCATCAATATTTGCAGGCCTCAATGTATCCATACATTATATTATAATAATGCAAAAAGTCACACTTAACTTTTATGCTATAATAGACAATGTAATTTTTAAGGCAAGTAGGTAACTAATATGCTGGGCCTGCAGACAGGAAAACCCAAGTTTAAATTTGGCCTCAGACCCTAACTAGTATTGTGACCCTACACAAGTCATTTATCCCCTCCCTTTAAGCCTCAGTTTCCTCTACTGTAAGCCAGAGAAGGAAATGGCAAACCACTCTAATACCTTTGCCAAGAAAACCCATATCAGATCATAAAGAATCAGACATGGCTAACGAGTCTAAACAACAACCACATATCCCATATTCCTTTTAATTAAAAGTAAATAAGCAGGTCACAAATAAAATGTATATGTATATGTAATAAAATGTATTGCTAAATTCTTATACACTAATATGATATATATATTCATACAAGGCACTATGAAATTCTTTAGTCCATTTAGTGATTTGTTGAACTGATTACAAGTATCTAAAAAGCTATATTTATCAACATCTGACAAATAATATAAAAATATTCCTGGGATTGATGCCATTTTGAACAATTACTACTGTCAATCTATTGTAAATTAATTTAGCCATTTACTTTATACTTCAAATTATTAATCAATAAAAAAGTATTTTTAAGCTTAGCTTTAAGTAAAAAGGTGAGAAATACTGTGGTGTAGTGGATTTAAAGACTAGGTTCAAAGTGTGCCTGTTTGTCATATCCTTCAGCTGTATAAACAAGGGAAGTTCATTCAACATACAAATGTCTTCTAAGGAACTCTCTATGATCATAAATTACAGCAATTTATGATCAATGAATCAATGAAAGGAGATTCCACATTAGAGTAGAGTAATGAAATCATATGTTTGAAACAAAAACACCATGAAAACATTTCAGTCATAGTTCAGCAATACTGCACTATTTTGCTCCATGTGTGAAATTAATCCAGTTACCTTTAAAAATAAATCAAAGGAACTTAAGGTACTCTTAGTATTTATCAAGTAATAGCCTACAGATAGTTTTATGTTGGCAACCATTTTTGATTACAATTGATAATACTATTTCTTAATGATTCAGATGGAGTTAGCAGATTATCTATCACCATTAAACAAAAGAATAATATAGTGCAACTATGTCTGGAGAAAATACCTTCTTAATTTAGCAAGCAATTACCTAAACACTAAAGTATGATTTGATGGCTCTCATTATTATATTAGTTTCCACAGCTATGCATGTTTCTAAAAGACATTAAATTAAACAGACCTTTGGAGAAGATAGGCACTGTCTGACCTTTTACAAGAAGTGAATTTCATAAGTGAAATATAGACTCCTTTAAAAAGCACTTCCTGTTACTTCTTCAAAATTTATTATTGTTTAATTTTGGTTTCCTTCCTATCGTTTTATTCTGGTGAAGACTAAAATAAAGTGTTTTATCATTTTCCAGGATACTACTTTTTCCCCTCTAGTTAATACTTGTTCCTATGATTTCTTCCCAGATATTTCTAATTATCTTCATTATTTTTCAATAAACTTTTTTCAATGTCTGCTGAATTTCCCTTAACAAAAACTAATGAAAATGAACTATGACAGTTTAAATATTGGTAGATTATAACAGATTCTATTATATACTATCTGTTTAAGTTCCATAATGCTAATGCAAGCCAAAGGCTCTTTTAAGTAGTTATTATGCAGGTCATAAGTGATCATAGGTGATCTAAAAAAGTCTCACAAGATTGAATCAAATACAAAGAATTATGAGTGGCCAATTTACCTCCAAAGTATGCTCACTTTCATAAACAAATGCAATTCTACTGTCCCATCATCTATAAAGATGCTCACTCCAAACTGTTTTCCTTTTTGGGGGGGGAAGGAGGGAAGAAGAGATTAAGTGGTTTGCCCAGATCAATATTAAGTAAATGTTAAATGTATAAGACCACATTTGAACTCAGGTCTTCCTGATTCCAGGGCCAATGCTCTATCCACTGAACCATCTAGCTGTCCCCCTCTGAACTTTTTTTCAAATTGCATAGTAACTGATGACCCAACTTACACTCTCACTTGCTCCAAATGGATAATTGTTCAAAAGATATGGATAGTTTTTGAAAAAAGAAATTAGAAACTATTAACAACCATTGTCCCAAATCAGTAATAATGCAGAAAAAAATGAAAAAGGGAAGATTCACATCACACACAGAAAAGTAGCTTATAATGAATGACAAAGGACAGAAATAATCAATGTTGGAGTTTTCAAAAGATAGGCACACTAATTACTATACCTGAATGAGGAACTGGTCTAATCATTTTGGAAAACAATTTTGAACTATATCAATAAAGTGGCTAAAATATAAGGTCTAATATAGAACAGCCACCCAGTATGTGCAAACAGTTATGGCCAAAACTAGTAGCCAAGAACTAGAAATGAAGTAGATGTCTACTGATTAAGAGAATGGCTTAAATTGTGATATTATTACTCCATAAGATACGATGAATCAAAGAAACCAAAGAAAGACTCACTCTAAACTATTGCAAAAAGTAGTAGAACCAAGAAAACTAAGCACAACAATAAAAGTAAAAACTGACTGCTGTGTGATTATAACGATATAAGTTTGTCCCTAAAGAAAAGATATGAAATTTGTCACCTTCCCTCTGTTTCGAGAACTAAGGAACTGAATACAGTCCAGTACACATACTATCAAATTTGAATGATGTTCAAAATTTTTTAAATTGATTTTGCTCTTTTTATTCTCTGCTCTTCTCTCAGTTCCCACAGTCCTTTTCTAATTGATCAAAAGTGTGTACCTTTCTACATTTGACTCTTCCAATGACAAATCATAGCTTTCCATCAAAAAATGTTGGAAATTCCTACCTCATTAGCAATCCTTTATTTTTCCTCTATAGGATTGTACTATATTTTGCAAGATTGGTGATTTTCATTTATAAAACTTTATAATTTTGCTTTGGAATTTCATATTCCAAACTCTCCTTTCATTTACTGTGGTCTATAGTCTTATGTGATACTGACAGTGACTTTTTGGTACTTGAAATTTTTATTGTCTCTTGCTTTGCATTGGGGGTCCATTGATTGGGAGAAAAAACCTATGATATAAAGAAAAAATGAAATGACAATAATAATGAATTCAAAAAAACAAGTTAGGACATGGATAAAATAGTATATAGCAAAGAAAGCATAACCAGGATAACCAGTATAATCATACTATAAAAAAAAAGAAAAAGAAAACAACACTAAAGATCTTAGAATTAGGATTAAATTCCATGACTAAATTTGTTTCCATGGGGCCAATGTCAAAATGTGCTTCCTTTTGGAGGAAAAAAGTCAACTACTTTGCATTTAATTACTTTGAATTTATTCTGAATATACTTTTATATTATATTGATACTTAGTATTTAACTACTTTGTATTACTTTTAATTTATTCTGAATATGATTTTGTATATGTTGAATAATCAAACAGAATACGGCTTTGAGAATATTTTGAGAATAAGGCTTTGCCATTTTTTTTTTTCTATCTGCCATGCTTAGCCCTAGCTTTATAAAGTGCTAGCCTTGGAATCAAGACGACTTAAATTTAAATCCTGTGACTCTGAAGAGGTCTTTTAACCCTCTCTCAGGACAAATTTCTTTATCTGCATAATAAAGGTAAAATTAAAGTCCAGGTTAACTCTAGATCTAAGATTACATAATCTTAGTAGGTGTTTACTTGGAAGTTTAAGTAGTACTTACCCAGTAAATTGCTTCTTAATTTGATTCAATTAACACTCATCCCCTGTCTCTACTTTGCACCAACTCTTTTCTCAGCCTCTCTAATCTAGTTTCTGACATAATCACTTAAATAAAAATGTTCTCTCCAAGATTATCAATAATCTCTTAAATGCTAAATCCAGTTGATGGTTCCTATATCTCATCCTTCTTGACTTCTGTAAAGTTCTTCACACACTGACATCTGGGATTCTCTTACATTACCGAGTTTTCATGAACTTGCTCACAAAATATCCTGCTAGCTTTCTCAGGCTCCTTTGATAATTATCCATATCTCATCGTGGGCATAAATATTTGAGCTCTGTAAGCTCTGTATTGGGCTTTTTCTCTATTTACTGACTCTCTCTTGATGGCCTCATCAGTAACCATATCACAGACTTCACAATACACATGTCCATGTTTCATCTCTCTCCCAAAGTCCATTCCCACATGACTTATTACTGGAAACCTTAACTCACAGGCATCTCAAATTCAACATACCTAAAATGGAAGGAATTATTATCTTTAAATCTACTTCTCCTCCTAACTTCCTTATTTTAAATAAGAGCATTTCCAAGTTTATAACCTCCCATTTTCACAACCTCAGAGTCATTCTTAACTTTTCATTCTTGTTCCAATCAACTGCCAAATCTGGTCAATTTTACCTCAACAATACCCTTCCACAATTGTCCCCTTTCTACTTACACAGCTACTATCTTACCAATTCTTACCTGAATTGCTACAATATTTTGCTAATTATTCTCCTTGATTTCAGTATCTCCCTTATTGAGTTTATTCTCTATATTTTGAAAGCATAGTTTTTTTTTTCCTCTATTCAGGAAATTACAATTCTTCTGTTTGATTTTTAAACTTTGAAGTCCTTACCTAATATGACTTCAGAATATTTTTTCAATTTTTTTCTCATTAATGCTCCTCCATCCACTTTTTAAGTCAAACTGTCCTTTTTGTTGTTTCTAATATAATATAATAATATAAATCTAATATAATATGCCTTTGCAGAAACTATCTCCCATGCTTGCAAAACATTCTCCCTTCACCTCTGCTTCTTGAAATATCCAACTCTTTTCAAGACTAAAATCAGATCAACCTCTTATACAATTTCCTTACTGATTCTTCTGTTTGTGATGACTCTCCAAGTCAAAATTATTTTGTATTTTCTTATCTGTGTATACAGGTAAAAAGATGTCTCTCCTAAAAGCACTTCACCTGCTTTTTTTCCACAAAAGTTTTGTCAACTGCTAAAATTCCTCTGATATATAAAACTTCAAAGGGCAAATAAAAGATATATAAATTTTTCTTTTTATTTTTAACACACTTCTCTAAAGAGATGAGAGATCCATTGGTGTGGGGACATTGTATGTTTCTAAACTTTTTGATATATTGATTGACTGATTTTTTTTTCCTTTTTCTCTTCTTTAAAATGTTGTATAGAGTGAAGAATACTAGGAGAAACTGTAATGCCAGAGAAACTGTGGCAGGATAGAGATTAGAGAACAATTTAATAATTTATTTAATGGAGAGATTTACTAGGACCAGTGGTTTGGTCCCAGGGCTGAATGAGACTATTGTCTCAAAGAATCCAGCAGTGAATGTCAGATACAAGATTCTTTTATAGGGTAACAAGGACAATGACATAATGGGGGAGGTCCCTGGATGGGGATGACCTAATGGGGGGAGGTACTTAGAATGACATAATGGAGGGAGGCACCCAGGATGAAGTAAGGGGAGGTACTGGAGCAGCTCCTGATATTCTAATGGTATCTAAAGTGGATAAAGACCTTTATCCCATGTAACATTAAGAGGGAATGGTTATAGCCTGAGGCAGAGTAATTGAATAGGACAATTAGGGAAACTGGGTCAGGACATTAAAAGAGAACTGTGGCAAAACAAAACATGGTGATGTAAAAGCAAAATATGTCCATAAAATTAGTTTTAAAATATATTTTTAAAATGCTTTCAAAGTTATGATTAGTTAGTTTGGTTAATCAATTTGTTATTCTTTTCTAGAATCAAGAAGAAAATAAATCATAAAGCATTTTATTTACACATCTAAAACCTTACCATCATTATATTTAAAAATCTTATAATTCAATTAACTGAGGTAAAGCTAAAGCATCAGTCTTATATAAGTAAATATTACTAAACTTTATGTATTTAAAGAAAATCTTCATTTAAGCAGAATTAAGTTTATTTTGCTCTACTATTGTTTGCTCTAAACACATTACCTTCAATTATGACTATTGTAGCATCTAATAAAATACTGTATTTTTACATTCCTTTTTCAATTCCCCATCCTTCCTGGATTTCCAAGTAAAAAGACCACTATACTGGAAAAAATTTTGAGGTTTTGAGATGCAGACAAAAATTCATTATAATACAATATGATTTCAGTAGTTTTTCTAGATTCACAGGTGATAACCTGAGTGAACTTGATGATCTTATGAGACATGACTGAAATATAACTTGAAGCATTCAGATTATTTATTGAAAGCACACAAGGTTATAATACATTATGTATAAGTAGTTCTCTATAATATGAAAGTATTGCTTTAATTAAAAGATAAATTCTTTTGCTTGTTCTAATAAGTGGGGTTAGATCTATTAGCAGTAAAGATTTATAGCTTCATAGGAAGATGATAGAACTGTTATTTATATCAAATAACTTCCTCTCCTAAATTTGAGGAAATAATTTTGCCAAAAGGAAAAGAAAGTAGCAGAAGAAATAGTGAACTCTTTCTTTTATTTCTTTCCAGAGTCTGCATAATGTTTTCTTTACTTGATCTCTCATCTCCAGCTATGATGAAAACTATCTTTGCATATTTTGAAAATAAAAAGCTATTATTAAATTTTAAAAACTGTAAATAAAAGGAACAAATGATAAAATGAAACTTAGCATAGTCATTATAATAACTAAGCAAAGTTCTAGAGAAGAAATCAGAAAATATATCTCCTTTCCCTGGAGAAGTAGAAAATCTGCATATAGAGTATTGTCAATGTGTTGGCAGGCTTCACTAAACTTTTTTTTTCCTTTTTTAGTCTTTGTTGCAAGGGAAGGTTTGCAGAATATAGTAGGGGAAAGAGTAAATTTAGAAATAAATGTGACTTAATAATAAAAGGCATTAATATTTTAATAGTAAATGAGTACTACCAGGCATTAAAAGAATGGGGTTATGAATAGAGAAGGGCAGAGATGATTTCATCAAATTTTATGTTTGTTCTATGCCAACATTTAATAGAAAATTCAGCCTTCTAACTCTAGCCTACTTCTTCTTAGAATTTTCTATTATATCAATTCTTACTTTATCTTCCTGAAGCCCATCTCCTTGACCCTTAACTTCCATAAACCTCCCTTTTCCTAACATCTTGAATCTCAGATTTTCCCTTCATTTCTCTATTCTTATTAGCTCATACTTTAGTATTTTTTTCTCCTAGACCCGCTCAGCTGTCAGTGATAAAGTCTTCCATTCTAGCAATAACAAATGTTCTCAAAATGATGTTCTACCCCCTAACAGGATATCTTGCATAAGGTTACTAGGCTTAACTAGGTTTTAGTGACTGGTCACTGGAAATACATAGAATCAAATTTATTCTGATCAAATTATGGAATAATGGAAAAATGCTTCTTGGATGTAGAGTAAGGGAAACTTAACTTTTAATCTTATTTCTGCTACTTGGGATTTATATGATCATAGCAAAGCTGTGCTTGTTTGGAGAGAGGGGCAAATGGGTTGCTGAGGACTGGCTCTTGGGCTGCCATGCCCACACACTGCTGAGGAAAAAGGCCAATCCTAGAATCTTTTTCTCTTTCTCCTGGTGCCACCATTTCCTAGACTTTCTTTCCTCTTTTTTCTGGGCAGCACCATTCAGAGACAGTAAACTGAGTTGGTCTTTAACAGATGACCATTTTGTTTTTTTTGCTACCAGATATGTAAGAGAATTGTAAGGGAAATATATAGAGACAGTGGCCAGGGAAGATTATTTCAGAGGATAGGCCCAAATTCCTACTACCTGTAAGAAACTATTCCCCCCCTCCCGGATTACTGTTGAGGTAGCTATGGAAGCAAATGTTTATAGCGTTTATACCTTCTGAATTTTCAAAGGTATATTTTTTTTAAATGGATAATAAAATACAACAAAAACAACTTTGTATTTTATTATCCCTGAATGCCTTATTGAATTTCAAATTCCAAATCTGAATCTAGCTTAAATTTGACCTAGCATATTTGGCAGTCCACTGGGCTTATGTTGCAATGGCAATATATTTAAAAGAGTGGAAAAGGTGGTATCAAAAATAGATAAATAAATAAAAGCCTGAGGTGACCAGATGGCCTGATACAAACCATTCAAACTAGAATCCCTTTTTTCTAAAAAGTCCTTCCTAATTCTCCCTAAAGCTAATAACTTTTATTCTTGATATTTTTCTTTGTATATAACTGCTTTAAAATATTGCCTCCAAAATTAGACTGGGCATTCCCTATGACCAGGGCCTGTTTTTTTTTTTTTTGTTTTTTTTTTTGTCCTTATGTCTGTTTGTTTCTCCAGTACTTAGCATAGTGCTTTGTAAGAGATAATGGTTTCTTGACTTGTCTAATATTCTGTAGCTACAGCATTGTTTGAGATACATTTGAGAGTCCTTTCAGTTGGATAAGGAGAAAGTTCGCATCCATCCTGTGAGATTAATGAGATAAATGCCCGAGGAATTTAATAGGGAAATTTAAAAATATTACCTGTTCTTACTGACAGCTTTGGAAAAGCTGCATTGCCCAGGCAAAGACATCCTTGTACATTGGACAATTAAAGACATAAGTGAAAGAACCTTTGTCCTTTAAAGACAATGTCCTGAAGGCAGATGAAAGATTAAAAGACCTAACAGATAAAACCAGTGGGGAAAAAAATGCAAATAAAGGTGGGGACTGATAGGCTAAAAGTGAAAAAGGTAAGATCTCTGCCTCTCAATTCTCTAGAAGATGTGCTAAATCCAGTTAAGATTTGAATTATAACAGAAGAAACCACAAGAAAGGATAATCTTAATAACTATGTCATTTCATAATAGAGCCTTGGGTTCATCTACTAATATCTTCACCAAAATACAATTTCACAGGTAGTAACTTCAGTGGAAGGAGAGTGAGTGTTACAAAGTGGTGACTATCAATGTCAAGGAACCTAGATAGTTAAGAACAAATCTAAACAGTAAGCATGTGATATAACATTTATGTAGTGCTTGTTATGTGATAATTTATTAAGTGCTTTGTGGTTATTATCAAATCAGATCCTTGATCAAAACAACCCTGAGAAGTAGGTGCCCAATTTTTACAGTGGATAAAGCTGAGGCAGACAGAGCTTACATGATTCACCCACAATCATGACACAGCTAGCATTGCTTCTAAGACAATATGGATCGGAACTCAGGCCTTCCTGCCTCTAGACCCAGAGCGCCAACAATGGCTAATGAGGCTATTAGTCTAATGGGGAAATTCAAGGTATTTGTCAATTGCAAGGTTTTATTGTTGGGGAAAGCTTAGAGATGATTTTTTTTTTTTTACAAAGTTGGGAGAATCAATATAAGGTTTCATAGAGATTGGCTTTTGTTCTCTATAACTCAAAATAGAAGCAAACAAAAGAAGAGTAATTTTTAATTTTATGTGTATGTGTATGTATGAGGCAATTGGGGTAAAGTGACTTGCCCAGGGTCACAGAACTTGGAACACTTAAGTGTCTGAGGCCAAATTTGAACTCCAGGGCCAGTGCTGTGCCCACTGAGCCTTCTAGCTGCCCTAAAAGGGCATCTTTTCACCTTAAAAGAGATGAGATTGGCTGCTTGGATTTATGCCTTCTTCCCTAAATATTCACACTTTATCACTAATCTTCTTTGAGCATGATTACTGCCTGCTTTGGGAGCATAGGCCTAACTGGGCTTTAGCTATGGGCTTTTCTGACATAACACTGTATTATTGGTTTGTGTAGATCAGTTGTTAAGGTCTGAACAGAAAACAAACTGAGGAACTGCACAAGCGAAGAGGGTCAGCCATATGAAGCAATGATGGAAGCCTGCTGCCATACTGGATGGGCAGAGTGTGATGATATTTTCACAAGCTATTTTAGCTGTGGCTCTTGAAACCTAGCATACATTAGAAGACAATTAGAAGACCTGATGGTCATCCTTTCAGGTTATTAGTAAAATGTTATCAGTACATCAGGGAACAAGGCACTAAGGTTCCTACTGCCCTGCCAACATTTACAAGAGTCCTACAAATCTCTATTCCATATGGTCATGCCCCCATTGATTCTGGTTGTTTACAGCCATTCAGGTCTTTGTAGCCAGCTTGGAGTGACTGCTGGAATGGTCCCCATAGACTTTTAACTGTAAAACTAACAAGGGACTAAAGAACAGATCCAGTTTTTGTGGCTTGGAAAGGAGTGGATTCTAAGGTGCGGCTAGATACCAGAAGATGGATTATTATTATTCCAGAAAATCCTCAGTGGTTTCATATGAGGAATCACAGTTTCTATTAGAATTTATGGAAATAAGACCAACCTTTGCTCAAGGAGAGATTAGTGAAAGTGCCAATTGTGGTGCCTGATTGGGGAAGTATAGACATGTATGAGATTTTGGGAGTCATGACTTATCTAAGTTGCTGAGGGCCTAACTTGAAACAACACTGCGGCCCAAAGGGCATAGTGGAAATATCTAAGTCTCTGTAACAGTAATAAAAGACGTTAAGAGTACTTTGTTACACAAATTATAATAACTATGTATGGATCAGTAAATAACACATATACCCTGGCTATTGACAATAGATGGAAACTAATTAAAGTTGTTATGCTGTGACTTTGGCCATGAATGTAGTAGAATAAATATTCCATGCTTGGACTTATTGATGTCAGGAATGTCTTCCCTATTCCATGGCTAAGACTTGTCAAAAATTGTTTGCTTTTCCTTGGGAAGGAACAGATATACTGGCACTTTCTTATGATTATCTGAATTTTCTTTTATGATGCCACAGTTTGATGGAAAGCAATCTAAAAGAAGCTTCACTTCTTCACAGCATTGATATCCTGATGATGAATTGAACCAGATGAGGTGATAGTAGAAGAGGCCCTAGACTGAATGGTAATTTGTAGGAAACAAGTAAGAGATCAACTCTAAGAAAATCCAGGGTCATGCTCACTACAGTTCAAGTGGGGTGAGTATATTTGCTGGGAAGAACTAAAAATGGTTCTAAAAATAGCATGAAAGAAGACACTGATTCATCCCCTATAGACAAAAAAAAGAAATTCAGAATTTTAACAGACTCTGGGTTGGGAACAACCAATATTCTCCACCTGAAAATTTTAGTGGTCTTCATTTACCAAGTTACTAACAAGTATACCTTTTTTGAGTGGTTACGGAATAGACTACAGTCTTAGAAAATCTAGATCAGACTATACAGCAGTACCATCCTCTGAATATTTAAAGGAGCTGTATGTTTGGATGTCTCTTTACATAAGGTCCAGAATGAAGGGAGCCTATGGCAGGCACAAATAGTGACCAGATTATTAAATGACCATTAGGCTTCTGGAGCATTAAAGCTCCCTAAAGCAGCCATTCATTACATCACTTCAAAAAAACATCTGCTTGCCCTGTTATTGGATCCTAATTGCTACTGAACTGAGAATATAAGGTTCTTTTACATCCTTTCCTACAGAATTATCCATTATGATATGTATGGTACAAAACATTTTTCACAACAAAAAAGATTAAGGCACAAAAGACTTCCACTCTTAAATGGAAATAGTACATCCAAGATTGTTCTTGCCTGGATCATTCAGGTATTAATTCTGTTGTGAACAGGTTATAATGCTGCTAGATCCTAAGATTTCTATTCCTAGTGCCAATATTTTGCCTCCTCTGTTAGTCCAATGGGCTAGAAGAATCAATTTCTTCAAAAATTGAGGCAATGCCCATCAATTGGGAAATGGCTGATAAGTTATGGATTTAATGGAATATTATTGTTCTGTAAGAAATGATGAACAGATCAATTTCAGAAAAGCCTGGAGAGACTTACATGAACTAATGCTGAATGAAGTGAGTAGAACCAAGAGATCAATATTTGCAGTAAGATTATGTGATCATCAATTGTGATGGACTTCATTCTTCTCAACAATGCAGTGATTCAAGGCAATTCCAATAGACTTAGATGGAAAAATGCCATTCACCTCCAGATGTACAATTATGTGCATTTAAGCAAAATATTTTCACATTTTTTGTTTTTTCTTGTATTTTTTCCCTTTTGGTCTGATTTTTCTTGCACAAAATGACAAATATGAAAATATGTTTAAAAGAACTGCACATATTTAACTTCTATTAGATTGCTTGCTGTCTTGGGGGAGGATAAGTAAGAGAGAGAGAAAAATTTGGAACACAAAATCTTACAAAAATGAATGTTGAAAACTAACTTTATGTGTATTTGAAAGAAAAATAAAATTGAAAAAAAATCCAGTTCTTGAGAAAAACTTTCTTGATTTATGGATGGTTCTTCCTATTATTTGACACATAAACAAATAAACTTTGTTAGTCACTTATCTAACAACTGGAAATACTATGAGTGATGAAAGTCCTACAAAGTTCTGCCAGTGGGCTAAGCTAGTATGTAAAAGAAACTTAAGGAATGGAGAAAACACGATTTTTAATTATACTGATTCCTGGGGAGGAAGGGTTTTCTATGAATTTGGTTGAGTGATCTGACACCTGGAAAAAAATTGAATTATACAATTAGAGAAGCATTGAAGACTAGACCCACAAGGTATTCTGATACCCACTGTATATAGTTGTTTGTAGTGCATCAGATACATCATATAATCCTATGCTGAAATTTTTAAATTATGAAAACTGTAGAGATTTGGGATTGGATCCTTCATCAAACAAATGATCAACAAACATTTATTTATCACCTACTATGTGCCAGGCACTGTAACAAACTCAGGAGATAAAAAGACAACGAATGAAACAATCCCTACTCACAAAGAATTTACATTTTAATAGGGAAATATATAGAAGGTAAATATAAAAAAAGCTGTGGTTCATATAAACTTATATATAATCTCCTTATGTAAGGATTATGTGCTGAATACTAATCAGAGTATCTGTCTTTGGAGAACCAGTACAATGACAGGATTTTCAGCCTACTGCTGATTAGCTAATTATTCCCTTTTCCTCCTTCACAGGGCAAAAATTTAAGTCATTTCCTACATGGCACTGATTCCTCAAACAATGACATTGTTTCCAGTTGAGTCCTTTGCTGGACCAGAGTATCATTAGTCACTCTAGAAGATCAGTGCTTGCTCCTTTGGGCATTAATATTGTGCTGGATGTAAAAGTCAGCTTAGATACCAGCTTCAATATTCCTGTGGATCACTCTGATAGTTTCTGAAATTCCCAAGGTTGGACATTCCATTCCAAAATCTAGAATGGAAAGTAAATAAGTGAAAAGAACAAAGAGGCCTGCTTCTCAGAAGCCATATGCCATATAGAGGAAAGCTTTGGATCTTCTCTCACCAAATGCCAAGAGTCAAGAAATTACTTCTCTCCTGAAGCAGAGTGCTGTGCTTTTTTTTTTGCGTGATCAGCAAGTAGGGGTGAGGCTAATTATTCATTACAATTCAGTTATGTTCACATCTCTTCCTTATTGCCAGTCTTCCTCCATTTTCCTTTTGCCTCTCCTCCCTTGCAGTTCCTTTCTTTCTTGGACAACCCCAAGCAGTATCTACAATGAAGAACACACTCCAGCAGCAGGTAAACTAGATTAATCCCTTAAGTGGTAGAAGATTATTAGGCTGCTTTGACACCTGAAGTGTAAAGGGACCAACCAAGAGGAAAGTTAAATATGAAGTTAAATACTTGAGTTCCTGACCTAGCTGGTCTGAAGGCACAAAGGAGGTAACATTTAATATATCATTTAACCTGGAAGTTGGGTTCTTTTTATTTCTTCCAATTCGCAATCTTGTTTTTATCATATTTATCCTATTTTGTGATACATGACTACCTCACTGCATTTTAATCCCAAATTTGAGTAGCTTGGCCTTCAGAGGCTTGGATCAAAATGTGAGATTTTAAGGAATTTCTCCATGCCTTGGTTTTGTCATCTCTGAAATAAGGGAAAAATAATTTCTAAGTCACTTTCCTGCTCTAAATATATAGAACTACAATCTTGACAAAAAGGTTAAGCAGCAGTTATTTAAGTTACCCTTCTGACCTGATGACTAAATACAAGCATTTAAAACACTCATGGATACACTGGCAGCATTTCATTCATATCATTCTAGCTAAAAATCTCTGAATACGATGAAGAAGATGCTGAAGCTATATTTATAGCACAATCTAAACAATTTCCTGGAAAATAAAAACCAAGCTACTTCCAACTTTCACCACAGTCAATCAACCAGCATTTATCAAATGTATACAAAGTGCCAGGTACTGTTGCTAAAAGGTGCTCAAAAGGCTTACATTCAATGCCTACATTCAATTAGAGAAAACAAAAATCTATGTATCACACACTCATACACACACACACACACACACACACACACACACAAATATGCATAATAAAAACAACAATCAGCAAAAGTTAGTCTAGGGAGGAGACAGCCTAGCATTTATTGTTTGAGGGGTGGGGTAGAAGAGAGGCAGTTTGGCTCATAATTGTGATTTTACCCATGTAGAGAGTTCCTTAGTGTTTCCCTATAAATACATGTGCAACCATTCTACAATTTATGGTGTAAGGGAGCTGTCTACGGCACTAAAGCCCAAGATCACATAGACAATATGTGCTCAAGGCAGGACTTTAGTCAAAAGCAAAATAATTTCAAGTTGGCACAGGGCAGCTCGGTGACCCAGTGGATGGAGTGCTAGGTTTACAATCAGGATGATTCCTCTTGGTGAGGTAAAATTTGGCCTCTGACACTTATTAGCTCTGTGACCCCAGGCAAGTCACTTAACACTGCCTCAGTTTCCTTATCTGTAAAATGAGATGGGAGAAAGAATTATCACACCACTCCAGTCTTTTTGCCAATAGAACATCAAAGAGGGTCACAAAGTTTGGACACGATTGAAAAAATTATGCAACAAAATGATTCCTAAATTATTTGAGATAGCTTTGAGTTTGGATATTAATAACAATTTCAAATATACATTTTCTCTTTTATTAACAATTAAAAATACCATAAATCAAGCAGATTTAGGATGCCATTTTATTTAGACAGGTTTAAAACAATTCTGATGCCATTTAGTGTATTTATCTAAAAGAACTATGATGTCTCTTAATAAGCCATCTTACTTCCTTATTTTTCTAAATGAGAGATTAAAACACTTTTTTTTTTGTCTTTTCATAAAGGATGAAAAACAACCTATGATTCCCTGTTTTGTGAAATTTTTAAAATTTAGAAGACTCTAATAAAAGATAGATATCAGTCACATGACCATTTGCTTAATATGAAATCTGAAATCTCATCTGTATAAGTACTGCCTCTCAGTGTAGAAAACAATCTGAAGTTATAACCTCATCATAGATAACATTTATCCACATCCTCCCATAAATTCTCTAAAGGGGATATATCAAATATTCTTCTAGATATTTTGATATTACATGGTTAGCTTGATCTTATTACATCACAGGCTTGCCTCCTAGAAAATATTTCTTTCATGATAAATTTCTTTCATTTCTCCTGCACAATAAAAACAACAAAACAGCTAATATTTATAAAGTATGTGAAGTTTTGTAAAGTATTTTGCATATATTATTTGATAACTGTACACTTTCAATGGATCATATATAAATGCCTATTAACTTAATTAATTCTTGAGAAATTTCAGTATTTCGAGGCTAAAAAACACAAAGCATCACCAGAAAAATACTGATATGTCTGTAAAGAAACAAAGGTCATAAAGCTAGCTCATTATAGCCCACTAGTTATATAGCCATTATATTTAATGAATTTCCTCCTCACATTTTGAAGAAGCAAAATATTTGGTTTTCTCATTTTTAATCAACCAAATACAATATTTCTAAGTAGTAGTAAAGTAAATAAAATGGAGAAAACAAACAAAAAACTATCAAAACTCAGTGAAAAGCAAAGATAGTCAAAGATAGTCATCTAAAGTTAAGAATTTCAAATAACAGCAAAACCTTTTATAAATCTTTTACCTTACCACTGACAACTGTAGACTCCAGGTTTCTTGCTACAAGAAAGTAAGATTGGTAATTGTTTTGTTAGAGAATCTGTCTCAGAAGGTCTTTTTCTTTGCTCTGTGTTCTTTTTCATCTTTATCAAAGCAGTACTAAACAAAGTAAATGTACAAATAATTTTTCAAAATCCTTGAGGCTGAGGGGTACCTAAATATGAAACATTACCTTTAAGAATAGATTTGGGATTTGAACAAACTGCAGAATATCTTAAGGCAGCATTAGGCATAAATCTGGAGCACTGAAGCTCTAACAATCAGTACCTTAGAGCTTTATGACAACAAGCCACTTGAATTTCTGACAATTTAAATTACAGATAACATGTAAAAATACAAAAAGATTTAACATAGACAACCACACACAATCCAAAACAACACATGCTCTGAAGCACTACTCTAACTCTCCCTGCCACTGGTGAGTCAGGTCCTTAGCATTTGGTTACTACAATCCTTCAGAGTTCTCAGGGTTCTATCAGTTGAGAATAACAGCAGAGATACACCTCAGTGAAACATCCCTAAATAGCTTTCAGTAAGGGGCATTTGAAGGTGTAACAAGTAAGGAAACTTCCTTATTAAAATCCTGGGGCATGATCTCCTGTAAGTACCTATCAAGTCCAGAAGAAAGGGACCACAGGCTGAGAGGGGACCAGTCAAAAGGATAACTCACACCTACAGGTTGCTGAAATCCATTTGTCCCCTTTGGGCTCAGAAGTTTCCCTCAGGCCTGGTGTTGTCTCTTTGCCAGAAGCCTGTGGATCTTACTGCCATCAGAGGATCCAGGGATCCCATGAGGAAGTTGAAAATTGACATCCTTCAGATTTTTGTAATTTATAAGGTCTTTAAGTAAGAGAATGGGGAAGGAGATCTAAGCCATAGCTAAGAATCAAATTCCTTGAATGCCAAGTTTTCTTTGACCTCTGCAATAACAAATTCTGAAGTAGTATGATAATTTATCAACAAAACCTAATGCATGACCAAGTTTTCTAGAACTATCCAAACAAGATCCCAGTATACCAGTGGTTCTCAAACTTTTGTTTTCAGTATCTTTATCCTATTAAAAATTATTGAGGATCTCTCCAAAGTGTTTTTGTTTGTCTGGGTTATATTTATATACATTTACCATATTGGAAATAAAAACTATTTTTGAATTTGTAGACCCTCTAAAAGGGTTTCAGAGATCCCAAGGATTCTCTAGACCATACTTTGAGAACCACAGCTGAGTAATACTATCACTTTAGTCACAAAGAACATTTTTATACTTCCTCTAAAGTTTGTGGCCAAGTTTGTTTGACTGGGCATTTTATTCACTTATTCTAAGTAGAATGTGGTGATTTGATCAAATAAATCAACCAATTTTATCCTTATATCATCCCAGCCCCTGTTGCCCCACCACTTCATCAATAAGTTTTCCCTGCAACAAATTTATCAGTGTGTTTGACAAGCAAAGTTCATACTTTCAAATTGTAGATAGGAGATTCTAAATTACCCATTTTGATTTAATTAAACTAAAAAGTTTGTGTATGAACAAAACCAATGAAGCCAAAATTGGAAGGGAAGCAAAAAACTGGGAGAAATTTTTTACATCCAAGAAATCTGAAAAAGGCTTATTTCTAAAATATATAGAAAACTGACTCAAATTTATAAGACTACAAGCCATTCTCCAATTGATAAATGGTCAAAAGATATGAAGAGACAATTTTCAGACTAAGAAATTAAAGTCATTTCTAGTCATATTGAAAAAATGCTCTAAATCACTATTGATTAGAGAAATGCAAATTAAGACAACTCTGAGGTACCACTACACACCTCTCAGAATGGCTAAGATGACAGAAAAAGATAATGATAAAAGTTGGAAGGAATGTGGAAAAACTGGGACAATAATGTATTGTTGGTGGCATTGTGAACTAATCTAACCATTCTGTTAAGCAATTTGAATTATACCCAAAGGGCTCTAAAACTGTACATACCCACTGATCCAGCAGTGTCTCTACTAGGCTTGTATATCAAAGAGATCATAAAAAAGGGGAAAGGACCTACACTATAAAAATGTTTATAGCAGCCTTTTTTTTTGTAGTGGCAAGGAAACAGAAATTGAGTGGATGCCCATCAGCTGGGGAATGGCTAATAAGTTATGGCACATGAATGTTATGGAATATTATTGTTCTAAAAGAAACAATCAGCAAGATGATTTCAGAAAGGCCTGGACAGATTCATATGAACTGACACTAAGTGAAATAAATAGAACCAGGAGATCATTGTACATAGCAACAAGATTATGTGATGATCAGTTGTGATGGACTTGGGTCTTGTCTTTTCATGAATGAAATGATTCAGGCCAATTTCAATAGATTTGTGAAGGAGAGAGTCATCTGCACCCAGAAAGAGGACTATGGGGACTGAATTTTGATCACAACATAGTATTTTCATCATTTTTGTTGTTTGCTTGATTTTTTCTTTCTCTTTTTTTTTTTGTTCTTTTTGATCTGATTTTTCTTCTGATGATAAATGGGGAAATATGTTTAGAAGAATTGCCCATGTATGTTGGATTAATCATTGTCTCAGGGAAGGGAGGAGAGGAAGGAAGGGAGAAAAATTTGGAACACAAGGATTTGCAAGGGTGAATGTTGAAAACTATCTTTTATATGTTTTTTGAAAATAAAAATTTATTATTAATTTTTTTAAAAATAAATTATCCATTGTGAAAGGCTTTTTCAGTGTTTTGTATAAAGTCTCAGGAAAAAAATCTAATCAGCACAATCTATAATCAAATATGTTAATTCACATTCTTCAAAACTGAAAAATTGAAGTTTCTCTGATAAATGACTTCACAACTATTTCAAGAACTGATTCAAATTTAAAAAATAAGTCATTTCCCAACTGATAAATGATCAAAAGATATGAATAGTTTTCAGATGAATTAATCAAAGATAACTATGTCATATGAAAAAAAATTTGCAGAAATGCAAATTAAAACAATTCTGAGGTACTACCTCATATATATACATGTGTGTGTGTGTGTGTGTGTGTGTGTGTGTGTGTGTGTGTGTATGGCAAACTGGCTAATAGAACAGAAAAGAAAAAATGACAAATGGTGGAGGGAATGTAGGGAAAATAAGAAATGAATGCATTACTGGTAGATATGTGAACTGATTCAACTATTTTGTAAAGCAATTTGAATTACACAAAGGACTATAAAATCATGCATACATACCCATTGACCTAGCAAAACCACTACTAGGTCTGCATCCCAAAAAAAGACAAAAAAAACAAAAAGGAAAAGTACCTATATGTACAAAAGTTTATAGCAACTCTTTCACTGAACTGTTAGGAGTGGACTCTGGTCCACTGGAGCTGTAAGATCTAGTGTGCTAAAAAACAGCAAACCAAGTCTTACTTTGCCTGAGCTGGAACTATGGCTGTGCTGGCCCAATATGTGCTGGTGTTGCACAATGGATTCCCACTCTGTTGCCACAGACCTTTTCAGCTGACCTTTCAAGTCTTATTTGGAGTCTGATAAAAGAGAGGTCTGGAAGCCACTAGTACTGCCACTAATTCAAGAAGTCCCTAGATCTGTTCCTGCTTTACTAGCATGGGGCTGGGGCCTGCACCAGGACTGAATGCTGGATTGCCACCCTGATGTCACACACCTTTTCTGGCAATCTTCTAAGTTGCCTTCAGCTGGAAAATGTTCCACACCATGTTTTGGGTGTTCTGATGCTCTAAAATTTGTTTAGAGACATTATTCAAAGAAATTTGGAGAAGTTTACCACATCTGTTTCTACCTCTAGCATCTGTTCCTTTCTTCCACTTCTCTCCAGACCTATCAAAACAGATTCCCAATTGGTTTTCCTGCCTCAAATCTTTCCCTTCCCATGTATCCTGCACATAGATCACCATGTGACTCTCCTATTGAACAAACTCTAAGCTTGAATACACCCAATTTCTTGTAATTAATATATCAGTTCCTTTCTGTAGCTTTATAAGCTGGTCCCAACCTAAGTTTCCAGTTTGTTACAAATTACTCTCCTCATACTAGTCAGACTGACTTTCTCTGCTCTTCATATTTGACACTCCAGCTCCCATTATCTGTTCTCCATGGCTAGAAATGTTTGGGAAATGCATCATGAACTAAGACTACTAGTGCATCATTCTTTACCAACAGGAACTTCTAAATTGTAATATTCTCCATCCTGAAAATTTAGATTTTTAGTTACAGATTTAGTAAAATGATCTCAAAATTTAAATCTAGAAGAGTGGGACCTTCCTCCTTTTATAAAAGAGAAAAATTAAATCACATGAGTAGTAAATGGCAGGGCAAGAAATTCAAGAATTTCTGACTCTATATGGCTCAGTGTTATTTGGAAGAAGATAAGAAATTTATTTTAGAAGTGCTCAAAGTTTAAAATTCCTCTACTCGGTACAATCCCCACTTCCTCCCGACAATTCTTTGGGCCAGTACTAAAAATTGCAAATCATACCATCTTTCTAGAGGTTCAAATGGATAGAGTGCTGTGCCTGAAGTCAGGAAGACTCATTTTCCTAAGGTCAAATACAGGGAAGTCACTTAATCCTATTCACCTCCATATTTCATTTGTAAGATTATCTGGAGAAGGAAATGGTAAACCACTCCAGTATAACTTCTGCTAAAAGACCAAAACAAAAACTCCCAATTGTCTCACAAAAGAGATGGATACAACTGAAAAATGACAACAGTAACCAATTTCCTAGGAAGAATATCTCCAACTTATAAAAATGTTGCCGAACATTTTCACAATAAGCTTCACAAATCAGCCCTTTCCTACACTACTTCATGAATTTCATTCTAGATCACAGAGAATCAACTGTAATACATGATAACTAAAATTATTTTACCGATCTGCCATGCTTAAAATTCTATAAAATATCAGTTTAGTTAAAATGAGTGATATCTATGAAAGTAATAATTTTAAGTTATAATTTGAAACATTAATGAACAAAATGTTAAGAGTCAGAATCTCATATAATTATTTGAATGATACCTGATTTAATTATGATTCTTTTTAATATGAAATTAATAATTTAAAAGTGAAATGGCCTATTCATTTTGATTATAGTTATTAGCTATAATATTCAACTGAGCAACAATGATTATTTAATGTCACTGTGGCAAAACTCTTTTCATGGAGAGGAGACAGCTATCCAAAAAGAAAAATTAGCAAACATAAGCAATAGTGGAAGGGGAAATCAGGCTGTTCGAACACTATGACAGACATTCTATGAAAAATATGCTGTCAAGTTCTCAGCACCTGAATTCAGTATCAACAAAAATTCAGAATAAACATAAAGGCAGATGCTATAATTTATTTTTTAAAAAGTTAATGAGAAAAGATGGCTATAGATTTAGTAAGATTTTATTCTTAAGACATCAAGTATGCCTTTAGTCATATGTATTCAGTACAGAAGTCATGAAATATAGAAATACAATTTAGCAAATATAAAACAATCTAAATAGATGACTGTCACTTAGTTTTTGACCCACTGACATGTATTAAACAAAACCAGATTATAAATGTTTTCTCCTTCTTACAAAAAGGAATTGTCTCTCTTGACACAGACAATAGTTTCATAAAGTCTTATATGCATCTAATCTAAACATATCACTTTTTTCTTGTACTTCCAATGCCCAATATCATATGTCCTGCAGAATAGTCTTTAATACATTGTTTGGTGAATTAAATTTGAAAACAACAGTTCTAGAAATACTGTCCTTTGGGATTTAAAAGTGACTGGTAAGAATTGTCACCATATTTCATTCAACTCTGACTTCAACTGAATATAATTCAGTTTTACAGATACATGTAAGACATACTTACAATAAATCTTTTCTCCACGTATTAACCTCTATTAATAGTTCATTCATTTCAATGCAAAATAAGATCACTAAAGGTAAATTAACATACTCAGCTGCATCTTTATAGTGCTTCAAATCCTTCTTCAAAAATTTGTTCTCACTGTCCAGAAGCATATTCTGAGTGTACACATCTGGAACAAATCCAATATCTGGAGGTTTAAATGAACCCTTCTGAATTAATTCATACCTAGGGTAATACAAAATTAAAAATCTATCAATTCATTCTACTAATTTAAGTCATATTTGAAATAAAAAGAGTATCTTATAAGCTGGCATCATATTACACTTATGGTTTACTTAATATCCATGAAATATTTCCTATATTAAGAAATTTATGGATGTATTAAGTGCCATCATAATTATATATCGTCACCACTGCTGTCATCAGGTAGCCTGCCTTATATTAATGTCTCATTAATGTATTAATGTAATAAAATTAGTTTATAAGATTTAAAATAATTGATATGACAAATTATTTAGCAATTTAAAAAATACCTATAAGGAAAAACAATTTCTGCATGAGATCATATTATAAGAAAAAAACATACATGTCATATAGCATCATGTCTTATATTTTCAGGACAGACATGACGACATAATCAAATGAAAGGAAGTGAGAAGAGAGGAATGGAAAGGCTAAAGTTGGATTCAATTTACTTTACAATTCATTTAGTAGTTTTTGTGAATGGTGTGATACAAATACATTATAACTAAACTACTAAATTTATTTATTACAACGTTTATTTAACTATAAATTTCAATTAAATCATTAACCTACTGAGTAGAAATCTAAGACATATGGTAAACACCACAGCAGAAATACAACTCTGAAATAAATCAACAGTTATAAAAATATGGAATATGAATGTTTCTATATGCCAAAAGAAAGAACTTAATACCGTATTATGAAAATTTTTTGTTAGCACAAGGGAGAAAAGTGGAGAAAATCTATCAGAAGATGAGATTAAGTTCAGCTATTGCTCTGGGGAATGCACTTTTGAAGAAAAAAGGGAAAGAGGACTTTAAAGTAAGGTATGAAAAAGATGAGCTATTTGTCCTTCTGAAATTGCTCTCTCATTCTATGGACACAAGAGGATTGATTTAAAAGGGATCTCCAAAGCAATGACTTAGTATAGCTAGGCTAGCTCAAGATCCCCCCATTTAGATTTCTTCTTAGCATCTATGATATACCATGAAAACCCTCAACTAGAGGAAGAAGTCAGAGTGTGGCCCTTGAGGTTATGCTTAGCCAGCTCAAATCCACATTAGAAAGCAGCTTTATGACTCTTCAATCATTTGATAAGCTGAATACTGAGAGGCCCAGTTGATTTCTCTGTGCCAAGATACTTCTTTCAAAGGTCATTTTTCTTTCCAGCAGTGAATGACTGTTTTTTGGAATTTCTAATTTTCCATTCTGATTTTTGACTATTCACACTTTGATGATGTTGTCAAAATAAACTTTGCTAGGCATAAGTCTGATCCAATTAGTTTTACTTATTCAAAAAACTTTCAGTGCCTCCATATTACCTCTAAAATAAAATCTCTTCTGCCTGGTATTTAAATCTGCTTTGGTATATCTTTAAAGCCCTATTTTGTACTGCTTCCCTTTCAAGCCTTATTCCATACTGCTTCCCTCTGCAAGCTACATTCCGGTCTAAATAAGAAACTAGTAATTTCCCTATCCTGACATTCCAATTCTCACTTTAGTGCACAAATTGTTTCCAATGTCTAGAGCACATACCTTCATCTCTGTGTATCAGAATCCATTCTTTCTTCCAGGCTAAATTCATAATCTTTTGTGTGAAACTTTCTTTGAAGCCCCTAGTTATTAATTTTTCCTCTTTTTGCTCAAATAACCATGTACTTAATTTACTTGTTTCTTTGCATTTGATTCCTCTTTCCAGTGGAATATAAACTCCTTGAGGGAAGGACCAATTTGTTTTCTGTCATTGAGTTCCCAGCATCTTGTTGTACATTCAAGACACTAAAAATTTATTGGTGAATTGAACTCAATACAAAAGTTTTATATCTATTTCACTTGATGAAGTTCTTCAAGAGAACATGTCATTTTTATCACATTTTCTTTTTCATGTATTTTGATCCCATACACAATACAGAAGAAGAAATATAAGCCCCACTGTCAGTGAAGATCAATTCTGAACTTCTGAAGATATGGTTAAACTAATTATTATAATCTCAAGATAAAATTTGAAACACTATATTTACTCTGCTGAGAATACAAGTAGAAGAGGAAATCAGAGCTTTGTTTTCCAGGGATTCTTTATATCACATTAGAAGGCAAGAATCTGACAGTTCCTGGCAGATTTTTTTTTTCCCCTGAGGCAATTGGGATTAAGTGACTTGCCCAGGGTATAAACAGTTAGGAAGTGTTAAATGTCTGAAATCAAATTTGAACTCAGGTCCTCCTAATTTCAGGGCTGGTGCTCTATCCACTGTGCCATCTAGCTGCTCTTCCTGGCATATTTTAAATGCATTCCAGGGGTCTAACTGAAGCGTTTCTTCTATATTCAATAGTTTTTGTTTAAAAAAATTCTTATAAACTATGATATGAGAGCAAGATAAGATTTCTTTCTATTATTATAAAATTATGAAATACCAGTCTCATTATAAATACCAGTGTTTAACCTGTACAATTAAAAAACAAAACAACTTACACAAGATGCTTCATAAGGATTTCATTGATGCTACACAAAGTTATGATTGGCATTTCAAGAATATCACATAAATATAGTTATAACTTATTTTGGTGATATTAATTTATTAATGCAAAATAGAAAATCTAAAAAAACTTGATAAATTCAAAGAACTTTTTAAAGTATAAACACATAGTTTTAGCTAAATCATTTTCATACTTATGGTTAAAACTACTTCTGAAAGTTGCCCTCAAATCTGTCTTTTCTTAACAATAAGGAATTTTATAATAATCATCCTTCTAAACATTTATATTGAAAAATAACAATTTAAACCAATTTGAAAAAAATATTTCCTGTGTATTTTTAAAACAATATCCTTAGGACATCTACAGAGAATTATAGGGTGGAACTAGAAAGGATCTATTTCAATATCCTTATTTTACAAATGAGGAATCTGAACACAAGTCACTTACCATCTCATGACTTCTAACTTTTAATTTTTTTAAAAGGTCTTTATACTGAGGTTCTTTACTACTTTATAGCTTTAATAAACTGGGAAAACATGTTTATATCCAAATGATCTGATAATGTTCTCATTTCTAAAATATATAGAGAATTGACTCAAATTTATAATAGTTCAAGCCATTCTCCAACTGATAAATGGTCAAAGGATATGAACAGACAATTTTCAGATGAAGAAATTGAAACTATTTGTAGTCACATGAAAAGATGCTCCAAATTACTATTGATCAGAGAAATGCAAATTAAGACAACTCTGAGATACTATTACATATTTGTCAGATTGGCTAAGGTGATAGGAAAATTTAACGACAAATATTGGAGGGGATGCCCCAGGGAAAACTGGGACACTGATACATTGTTGGTGGAACTGTGAACGTAGCCAACCATTCTGGAGAGTAGTTTAGAACTATGCTCAAAAAGTTATTAAACTGTGCACACCCTTTGACCCAGCAGTGTTTCTACTGGACTTATATCCCAAAGAGATCTTAAAGAAGGGAAAGGGACCCACATGTGCAAAAATGTTTGTGGCAGCCCTTTTTGTAGTGGCAAGAAACTGGAAACTGAGTGGATGCCCATCAGTTGGAGAATGGCTGAATAAATTGTGTTATATGAGTGTTATGGAATATTATTGTTCTGTAAGAAATAACCAGCAGGATGATTTCAGAAAGGCTTGGAGACTTACATGAACTGATGCTGAGTGAAATGAGCAGAACCAGGAGATCATTATATACAGCAACAATAAGACTATATGATGATCAATTCTGATGGACATGGCTCTCTTCAACAATGAGATGATTCAAACCAGTTCCACTTGTTCAGTGATGAAGAGAGCCATCTACCCGCAGAGAGAGAACAATAGGAGCAGAGTGTGGAATACAACATAGCATTCTCACTCTCTCTCTGTTTTTATTTGCTTGCATTTTGTTTTCTTTCTCAGTTTTTCTTTTCCTTCTTGATCTGATTTTTCTTGTGTAGCAAGATAACTGTATAAATATGTATACATATATTGGATTTAGCATGTATTTTAACATATTTAACATGTATTAGACTACCTGCCAGCTAGGGAAGGGGTGGGGGGAAAGAGGGGAAAATTTGGAACAAAAGGTTTTGCAAGAGTCAGTGTTGGAAAAATTACTCATGCATATGCTTTGTAATTTAAAAAAATATTTTATAGCTTTAACATTATGTGATTAAATAACTTATGTAAAGATATACTTAGATTAAGTGACCCAACTAGGATTTGCAGACAGTTATTCTATCTCAAAGCCAGAGTTCTTTCTAACATGCCATGAGACCTGTTAAAATAAGAATTAATCTCACACATAGGTTCCATTTTTAATAAAAAAACTTAATATTTCCACTATTAAACCCAATCCCTTTTCTGTATATTATTATTATGTGCATTATTATTATTGCATTATATGCATATTAAGCACATGGAGTTGGGGATAGAGCAGGAAAAAGAAACAAAAATACTATTTTTACCCTCAAAGAACTTAAACTCTAGTGATGGAGAATGACAGCTACAAATCAAAATACACATGCATATATCACCCAAGTTTTGTGAGAGAACTAATAAAGAAAACACTCCTAGCTGGAGAAAATAACTGATTGTAATAGTTTCAAGGAAACATTTCTGGCATTAGGAAGAGTATGATCAAAAACATAAAGGTAGGCAGGGAACAAAGAGTGAATTCAAGAAATAGTGTCTAGTCCACTTTGGCAGAAGTCAAAACAAGATATTAATAAAGTATACCAATTGTGACCTATTTAATTCGCTAATATCAATAACTGAATCATTTTTATAATGGTCATGCTTCATCTTATTGGCAATAAATCAATTAAATGAGAAAAAAAGCTCCACCCAAATCACACTTTAGTGGAATTAACAGATATAATGAAAGTTACTCATATAAGAAAACAAAGATTTAGGACAAAGCCACCTTTTTTATATGCTTATATAACCTATTAATCATTTCTCTTAGTATTATAGCATAGTATGCTAATGACTACAAAAGAGCAGGTTTAAATACCAAATTCAATTTCATATTCCCCTAGGGAATTTTAGGATGCTAAAAAGGTAAGTGGTAGTATTCTTTCCAAAGGAGAAAAGAGAGATGATCATGGCTGGATTTTACAATTTCTAAACTTTGAAAAAATGCTTTTTAAAAAGCTCCTGAGTTTTGATGAACCTTTCAAAAGTAATTGTCTAGATTGAAATATAAAGATTACAGAAATCCTGTAATCAATTGTTAAAATAAGGTTACATAAGCCATTAACACTGATGACACAAAATGAAACATGGGGAAAATTGCAAAATAAAATTTACAAAGAAGAATTTTATAAAACAGCTTTCAATTTCACAACTCCTATATATATATTTTTAATTGTATTTCATGATTCAGGCCAGTTCCAATGGCCTTATGATGAAAAGAGTCATCTGCACCCAGAGAGAGTACAATGGGAACTGAATGTGGACCACAACATAGTATGTCCACTCTTTTTGTTGTTTGCTTGCATTGTGTTTTTCTTATTTTTTTAATCTGATTTTTCTTGTGCAGCATATTTGTGGAAATAAGAACTGCACATGTTTAACATATATTGGATCACTTTCTGTCTAGTGGAAGGACGGGGAAGAAAAAAATTAGAACACAAGGTTTTGTAAGGGTTTATGTTGAAAATTATCCATGTATATATTTTGAAAATAAACAATACTTTAATTAAAAAATTATGTCTTAAAAGTATGTCTTACATGTCTTGAAATAATATTCAATTTCCAAAGCAATTGTTTGAATGATTTCAAATGTGAGGGTGTAGCTACTAGACTCTATTTTGGAAGAGCTATTCATTTAAAAATTGTATGCAGTTTATATTCTATTCACAATCAATAATTCAAATAGAAATACATATTTTTAAAAAGCAAAATTGCAAAATCCCATGGAGGGAAAGAGGAAGAAATAGATTTGTACCACTTTAACTTGGGTTAGAAAATGACAAAGGCTTTAAAATGATTTGAGATAAACAATGTAATTATTATTCTTAAATGTTAATATGTATTTGCTTATCCATGAACTAGCATCCTAAGTAAGATGTTCAACTACAAAAACTGCATAATATTTTACCATTCATTTTGAAAGCAGCTAAGAGTTCTGGTCATTCCCATTTTGATGAGAAAATTGCAGAGAAAGTCTTCCACCACTTCAGGTACTTCTGCCAAAGATTGTTTAGTAGGTATAATCGTTTTTTGACCCTGCAATTTAAATTCAACACAATATTACTTTCAAACATATACAAATTCTGATAGACAACAAAGGAATCTGCTTGCCTTTCAAATTTTACATAATAGCATTTATTAAAGAAAAGATGACTATTTTATAATAAATGAATCAATTTTAATATTCTGTACTTTTATCATGTGTCATCTGTTTGTGTGATGGAGGTGACTTTTAACTTTCACCATCCATATGAACAAAAGCACAAAAATTTAGACTAATTTATACAGAACCAACCAAAATTAAAAGCCTTTAGAGTCAGAAGAAAACTCAGTGCTCACTCACTGGAGACAAACCATGGTGACTCTGAACCACCCATGAAAAAGCAGAGATGTCACCTTGCTGAGAGAATCCTACCAAGCCCAAGCTCTGGCTTCAGTAACAAGGTACAACGGTGACAACTGGACTACAAGAAAAGCTGAGCGCCAAAGAACCAACACTTTCTACTTGTGGTACTGGAGAAGACTCCTGAGAGTTCCTTGAGGCTGTTCTCTAGAAGGTCAAATGTTGAAGAAGCTGAAGCTTAAATAATGAGAAGCCAGGACTCACTGGAAAACAGCCTGATAATGAGAAGGGCTGAAATAAAAAGAAAAAAGAAATGACAGAGGATGAGATGGAGAGAGAATGTGTCCTGGAAACAATGAACATGCTCTTGGACAGAGTTCAAGAAGTCCATGGTCCATGTGGCTGTGATGAATTCGACAAGACTGCATGACTGAACAGTAACAACAAATATGTTTAAGACAGGGAAGATGATATGTGTGTAACTTTGAATTTGTTTGCCAAGTATAAAAATCCAGGAAGTAATAAGTACAGATATGAAAATAAAGTTCATGAAATTGAGAAAAAAATAAACATAAATGGGAGTCACTTCAGTCAGTCAAAACATTTATTAAGCAAGAATCTACTATATACCAGGAACACATGAAATTAGAAGTTAAGTTGTAGAAAGTAAAGAAATTAAGAGGAGAGAAAGTAAAAGCACTACTATAGGTAAATGGCCTTCTCAAGGGGAATGGCAGCTACAAAAAGCAGAAGAGATATGGGTAAATAGCAGAGACAGTAAAGTTTTTTTTGAAGATGAGGGAGACAAGGATATGTTCATAGGTAGCAAGGAGATAGTAAGTAAACAAGGAAAGCTTGTAGATAAATAGAAAAAGGAAATAATAGAGAGGGCAATCTGTTAGAGAAGATATGATAGAATGAGATCCTTATGCAGATAGAAGGGTTTTCCCTGGAAAGAAGGGCAGCTTCTTCACACGAGAAAGGGGTGAAGAAGCAGATAGTGGGAGAAGGGACCTGAGTGATATGAAATGAGGAAGGAGAGAAGAGGAAACTCAGAACAAATGGCCTCAATCATTTTTTATGCATAAATGATCATTGAACCAAGTAGAAAAAGTGAGATCATTAGCTCAAATGATAAGGGTCAGAACTCAGATCACGTGGGCCTAAAGAGCAAGTAGGTAGACAGAATCTGAAGATTATGAATGCTGAGTAACAAAAACAAGAGGTACCTGATGGTGAGTATGCTTATGTCAAAAAGATCTGCAGCAAAGTGGGATGAAGCTGGAAACCCACACTCATGAACTTGTATCATATGTGAAGATATGAGTAAGAGTCAGACAATATGGGCAAACATGAATAGGGCTTCATTGCTTTAAATACCATGTGAATAAGAGGTTCACTGCAGTAAAATGTTTAAAATACTAACTCTATTGTTATAGAGACTTCAAATACTCTCATCAAAATTCATTAATTGAAGTTTAATTTGAATATTAGAAACAACATACACACATTCAGATCTACATAAATACACACTTATAAGAATGCAACACTAAATAAAAATAAAACTTTTTTTCCATATGGTGTAAACTAATAACCATCCAATGGAATAAACACAAAAGAGTATGAGAACTCTAGAAATGTTTTAAATTTACTGCTTCAGGAATTATAATCATAAATGGATTTACAATATTGCGAATTCATTATTTTATAGTACAACTCAACTTATCCTACCCCCTTTTTTATTTTCTATTGTGTCCTACTTTCCAGAGCCCCCAAGTTGGGGGTGACAAAACGTACCATACTTTCTAGAGCCCCCATGCTAGGGTGATTAAAATATACCATCTTAGTGGAGAAGTGATGAGGTGGGACTCCTCAGGATGGTGGAAATATGGAGTCCATTTATTCTTAGTTCTTTCGCCTTTTTATACTCTAATACCCTTATGTAACCAAAACACTGTTCATGCCCTAAGTATATACTATGCAAGTGGGACCATATAAACAACTTGCTATTGTATGTAGTTTGCCATCTGGTATCACTCTCTCACCTAGTATCACTCTTCTTCAATCACAAGGCCTTCTCAGGAAGGCCGAGAGCCCTTAGGGGAAATGGGGAGTCGAACCAGACATTGTTATCAGGTTCCCTCTGGGCTGAAGAGTCTTATATCTCATTCAGAGTTCCCCCACTGTCTGTGACCCTCTACATCTCACCCTTTTTGTTTTAATTGAAGCAGGTACACACCAGTGATTAAATCCACCAGCATGGGAGGAATCCCACAGGCAAGTTGTAATATCATACAAGCAAATAGTAACATAAACAATATGAATAAACAAAATACTATAAAGATTTCCATGAGTCCCAGAAGGAAGGTGTAGAAAATAACTATCAATTCACAACCACATATACACCTCCTTCAGCAGCCAAGAGATAATCCAAAGCCAATCTATTTTCCATCACTTCACGTGTTAGGGAATCCAATGATTCCTGCAGATTTTGAAGTCCTGCATCAGTCTTATGTCTCAGGGAATCCAATGATTCCTGCAGGTTCTGCATCAGTCTCATTGACAATTACTTTTGAGATTCATGAGTTAATTGCCATGCACATAACTGCCAGGCTTTTTCAGTGGTGGGCCCAGTCAGCGATGGAACCATCTGATGTTTCTTGGATATTCTCCTTCGTTTCGAGGGTCTTCTTTTCCGTCTTTCTCCAATGGACAAAGTGGATATGGCCTGTTGACACCCATCAGGTTCCTTCTCCATCTGTTGAGACACAAGCAAACTTCCCCCCCAAGCAGTTAACCTATCTGTGGTCCCTTCCATTCACCACTTTCTGAATCTTTCTACATCATTTGGCAATTATCTAAAGATATTGGAGCTGCTCACACTGGATACTGCCCTTCCAGCGGGTTATGAAACCTGCCTGCTGGAGCCAGTACATCTCCATCAAAAATAAAAATATATATAGCATATAAAGTTAAGTTGAAAGTTCTCTAGAGTTACCTGAGACTCCCCCTTTCTTTTATTTTTGGAGGAGCATCTTGATGTCTATGTTTCTTCTCTCTATTATTGCCTGTCCTTGAGGATTACAAAGTATGCCAGTGGTTTGTAAAATCTGATACTGTGGGAAATACAGGAGAATTCCAAGGACATAGAGAAGGTTGTAGATGACCTTGATCAAATTGCTCCTGTATTATATCTAATAAGGCCTGAATTTTTTCACTGGTTAAGGGCCACTGTTCTGCCTACATTGGTGTATCAGTTTTCCATTGAATGGGAACAGTTGAGAGTGCTGGCAGGTCTTCAACAGCAGCCCTGCCTAAAAAGTCAAAGTACTTAATTGTAATCCTGTTATAAGATGTCTCTTCCCCATAGATTGATAGGGATTTTTTTTTTCTACCAAAGGAGTAAAAATTCATGTTTTATCTTCAAATTTCCATCTCAACAACAGGGTAGCACTAAATTCAGTTGCTACTGATCCCGTTGTGCCAGACTTATGGGTGTTTGCTGAAATCTTTGGCCAGTGACTGGCATATTAGCTACACATTCCCCAGTTCCCAAGTCAATGTTTGGATGGACACTGTTTTGTAAGCACTCTCAGGAGGTGAAATGGTCAAGCTGAGTGAGTGGAGGCAAGGGGTCTATAGGCCAGACAGGGACAGGTTTCAGCTCTCTAGGGGACATCTCAGTAGTCTCAGCAGCATACAACTCTATTCTCCCTAATTGCAATCCCCTTTCCCCACAGGCTTACTTAAAGACTCTCTGGGTACAATAGCAGTTGCCATCATATTCCAAGTGTTTTTTGCCTGGGGCCCTGGAGCCAAGCTTCTCCTCTTATAATGAAGTAGGGGGTAGGCAAAATTGCTTCATGGTAGTGCTGATGATGTCATTGCCCCTCACTCCTCTCCTACCTGCAAAGGTGGAGTTAGGGGAGGAGGGTCAGGAGATGGGAATACCCTAAGGGAGCATTCTTAGGTGTGGGCAAAATTGATGATGAGCTTTGAAGGTGAAAAGCAAGCTCATCAGCAAGGTACTTAAGGTGCTTAATTCCTTTTCTGCCCAACTAGCCATGGTACTTTAGATACTTAACTATTTTTTATCTCCCAGAGCAGTAACAAGCATAAATCAGTAAAATACTAAAAAAGACTTCCTTAGCTCTGCCCCATGTGCTGTGCCCTCCACAGCTATAGGCATCAACCCTCTGCTTGTTTTTCCCTCATAGTTCCTGGTTTAACCACCAAGTTAAAATCTTTCCTTGTTTTAAAACTTGTAGGATTCCTTAAAACCAGTTTTACTCCATTGTATTCAGTTAGTTGTTCTCCCACTAACTTCCAAACTCTCCTTCTTACAAAGCATCTTATAGAGCATCTGAGAACTCTGTGATCTGCTTCTGGGTTATCAACAAACCTTGCTTCTCTGTTAACCTAACTAAGCATGCTTCATACTTCCCTTCGAGAGGAGGTTCTTTTCTTAGTATTTGCCTCATTTTGGTTAAAAAACAAAAGTGACTAGATTAGCCCTTAATGATTCCTCCTTGCCTGTTTTTATACTTACCCTATTCTGGGTCACAGGGACTTCACTGAACTCAGCTGATCAAGTCAGTCAAGCTGATTTGTGCCCTGCTTTGCAAAGCCCTGCATTTCTAGGGCCCCACACTTAGGCACCAAATGTTGTGTCCTGCTTTCTAGAGCCCCCATGCCAAGGTGATTAAAATATCCCATCTTAGTGGAGAAGTGATGAGGTGGGACTCCTCAGGATGGTGGAAATGGGAAGTCCATTTATTCCCAGTTCTTTCTCCTTTTCACACTCTAATACCCTTATGTAACCAAAACAAATGCACTAAGTATATACTGCCTGAGTGGGACCACATAAACTTGCTATTGTATGTAGATTGACAGCTGGTATCACTCTTCTTCAACACAGGTTGACCTCTCAGGAAGTCCGAGAGCCTTTAGGAGGGCAAATTCCCTCTGGGCTGAAGGGTCTTATACCTCACCCAGAGTTTCCCCATTGTCTGTGTCTCTCTACAATTTTCAGTTCCAAATTTTCTATCTCTCTCTACGTAGTTCTCCACCCATCAAGATGGCAAGAAATATAATACCCATTACACAAATAAAACATAATCACATAAAACTTATTTCCTCATTAGCCATGATGGGGGGCGGGGGGAGGAAGCAAGAAAAATAAAGAAAGAAGAAGAAAATATGCTTCAATCTGCCCTCAGAGCTCTCTGTTTGAAGGTGGATAGCTTTTTTTTTTTTTAATCATGACTCCTTTGGAACTGTTATAGGTCATTGTACTCATCACAGCAGCTAAGTCTTTCATAGTCTTTCACAGTTGACTGTCATTTCTATGTTGCTGTTACTATGTAACAATGTTATCCTATCTTTGTACAATGTTATCTGCTCTCTTCATTTTGTATAAGTGAATAGAAGTCTTTCCAGGTTTTTCTAAAATCATCCTTTTTGTCATTTGTCAATACAATAGCAATCCATCACAATCATAAACCAAAACTTAATTTAGCCATTTCCCAGTTGATCCTATCTCCTCAGTTTCTAATTCTTTGCCACCAAAGTTGATATGAATATTTTTATTTACAATTATTTATATATTTACATTATTTATACATATTTGGAGCAGTTAGGTAGATAGTTAGTGGAGGAGTTAACTGGATAAAGTGATGGGCCTGAAATTAGGAAGACCTGAGTTCAAATCTGACATTAGTTGTGTGACCCTGGGCAAATCACTTAATCCTGTTTGCCTCAATTTTCTCATCTACAAAATGAATTTGAGAAGAAAATGGAAAATCATTCAAGTATTTTTGCCAAGAAAATCTGAAATGCGATCACAAAATGTTTAATGTAACTAAAGTGGCTGAACAATAAATAAATATTTTTGTATAAATGGGTCCTATCCTGCCCTTCTACCTCTACATTTGCAACAGTAAAAGTACTGTTAAGCAGAATTTAAATCAAAGCAAATTAAAACATCTGGCAAAAATATGACAAAATGACTCAAGACTAGGAATAATGAAATATTTCCTGATTCTTACATGGATTTTTTTTTTTTTTAATTAAACATTTAACAAAAGCAACTTGATACTATTTGGAAGTAGAAGAATGCCTTCAATTACTATTCACAGAAGATAAATAAATGACAAATACTTAAGTTAATTTATCAATAACTTCTTCCAAAATACCTAACTTTTTCCAATTGATTATCTTAAATCTGACATTAAAAAATCACATTCATATATTGTTTGAAATACAAATACCCAATGTAAAAATGAATTAATACAAAATGTACCAATGTTGTATTATCATTGGATTCAATTTTCTTTAATTTCTAAAATACTGTAAAAATTTTACAAAGTTGGCCATTTTTCTCCTTAAGGGAGTGCCACAGATTCTCTGTGGCTTTTAAGTCTATATTTCTGCAAGTTTTCACCTATGGTTTGGATCTACATTCTATATCAGGAAAGGAACAATTATAAAACAACTAAAAGCTATCCAAACTACATAATTATGACAAAACTGATTAATAACTTCCCTTCCAAATTTTTATTCAATAATTTTGTGTTTTAAAGTAATTTTATCCAGTTTTATTTCAAAGAGCTGGAGTCACTGTTAAGCTTGTGCAGCAAATTCTCTTTTTTAAATAGATTAAACATAATGTGCCACCAATTCTGAAATTTTTCATTTACTAGGCCAACTCAGGGTTATAGCCTATCACAAGAACACATGTATTTATTTAAATGACAACTAACAAATAGATTGTTCACTCCTTGACTTTATCATTGAAAGACACTTATATTATTATTAGCTTTCCTTCTTCTGAATAGACCCTTATTTGCAAAAATTGAAGGCACACACACACACACACACACACACACACAAAAACCTAAAACTAGGCTAATAAAAAATCTACATTGCAAAAGAAGTACATTATATAAAATGAATAATGACACAGTAATAAAAGTATACCCTCTTTGTAACTATACCAAAGTAAAATCATAACAAAACTGTTACTTCAAAATAGGAAAATAATCTTTGTAGTAAAAATCCCATGGTACAACTTAAAACTAAAATACAACTGTATAAACACTAAATGCGAAAACAATAATAATGTCTGTGATAAAATGCAATTTTAAATTCATATGCAATAGAAATTTACAGCTATTTTTCTATGATCATATGTACAACAAATTTTCTATAGTTCCCCTTCTACCAAGGAGCTCAAATAACTCAATTACTCTGTAATTTCCTAGAGTTAACCCATAACAGTAAAGACAGCCCAGAAGCATTTGTATCTTACCTTTTCAACATGACTTTAGGAAAATAGCCATCAACAATTGATAAGCTCTGATACCGAGAACTGACAGAGTTGAAGCTTTTCTCCGCATAACATCTATTCAACAGTATCTTTAGAGAACTCCATTCTAGTTGATCACCATTTATTAAGTACCTGTAGTCACTTTACTGGACACTGTGCTCACAAGACTACATTGCTAGCACCTTCAACAAAGGAGAGGGGACCTAAGGCCACATATATCCTGACACAAAGAGAAGTTAATGCAAAGAGCAAGAGGTAATCAGAAAAGGAAACACTCAGTTTCAGTCAGTCAATCATTAAGTACTCATCAAGCAATTACTGTGTGCAGGGCACTGAGTCTAGCAATGGGAGTATATAAGTAATTAGGCATATACAACTTATAAAAAGAAGGTAATCATGAGGAAGAACCAGAAAAAGCTTCCTTCAGAAGTTAGGACTTAATCGGCCGAAGGAAGGCAAGTAAGCCTGACCCAAAGATCAGGAGGAAGAGCATTCCAGGCAAGGTAGTATGCTGATCAGGTAAGAGCTTGTCATATGTAAGATGGGAGAATTTGGAAGGGAGATAGATAACAAATACTTGTTTTAGACAAGATGACTTGTAGAAATCTATGAGGATATTCTAGTTTGATATGTCTATGAGGCAGGTGGAGATGCAGGATTGTAGCTCAGAAAAGAGATTAATGTGTTATGCACCACACAAACACAAACACATATGTACATCTCAGGTGGAGATACATGATTGCAGCTCAGAAAAAAAAAATATATATATATATATATGAGAGAGAGAGAGATAGGAATCATCTCCATAGATAATGACCATGAACCCATGGGAGCTAATGAGATTATCAAATAAAATTATACAAATGGAGAAGAGAAGAATATCTAGTACAGGATGGCGGTAACAGACATCCTCAATCAGTGGGTATGACATGAGTAAAGCTCTAATAAGAGAGACAGAGTAAATAACAAGGGGAACAGAGAGAAATTTTACTTTCACTGTGAGTGGGCAAGGTGGAAGAAGTAAAGTGAAGAGTAGATGATGCTTGAATTGCATACCACAGGAAGATACTTCTAACACGAAAAAATCAGGTAGCAGAGAGAACCCCTTCCAAGAATATGAACAAAGACATGAAGCTTGGAGAAATCATAAGAACAGAAGACAATTATAAGTTGTCTATTTTGGCTAGAACATAGGACAACAGTATGGAATATAGGGAAGTAGTATGAAATAAAGTTGGTAACATAATAATAAAAACTCAACTACAAAAGATTTATGATTCACCTTTAAAACCACTCAGTCAAAAAAGTAGTTAAAGTATTATGATCCTCACTTTGTATATGAAAAAAGGCTCTGAGAAATTGAGTGGCTTGTAAAAAGGTCCACTAATAAGTGAACCTCAGTCCCTTCTGCCTGCAAATTTCATTCAATAATAGAGTATAGTATCACTGAAGCCAGAGAAGAGAGGATATTAAGGAAAAATAAAGGAGTTTCAAAACTTATAGGATTCATTTAAACTAAAATCTTATAATAAAATAAATTCTGACGAAAAAATCCTCATCATTGTAGGAGATAAACCTTTTCTTTTTTTCCCCTTGCAACTTAAGTTTTTGTAAGAAGGACAATGGATAATAATGAAAGTGTCTTCAACTACAATTTTGCAAAAGACAAAGAGGCATTTAAATGGATGTCTCTTATACTGACACTCAATAAAAACTAAATAAATATAATATTAAATAACTGACTGGAAGCATTTCTAAGGGGCTGAAATAATATGGTTCAGATATTTTGATTTCTAAGAGAATTTAAGAAATCCAGCAAAATTAATATATATTAGGTTGTCTCACAAATATTCAAATATCAAATATCTTGTTCAAATCTTTGGGGAGTACTAGAGATCAATTTATGATTGAATTCTTTAAAAAGCATAGATATCTAGTGCAAAATGAGAATTCTATGACATTAATACTAGAAGAGTCCTTAATATATTTAATATAACCCCCTTTTTTTTTTAACAAATGTGGAAACTAAGAGCCATATCCTTGAGGTAATAACTGTAAGAAAAACAAAATTTATTCTGTCAAGAGGAATTTAAGACTTGGGCTTGTTCCTGCTAAAATCATTTAAACAGACTAACTATAGATCAGGTTAATATGTTTTCTCAGAAAAGGTCCAAATCTTCCTTAGTAGTTGATTAAAATTCCATACTTGAATTGTAATAAGTGAAATGGGTGATTTCAGCTTGAAAAAAATTTTAAGCAATTTATCAACAAATCTTATACATATGAACTTCAATATGGCCCCCGTGGAGCCATGTCTAGGTATAAGCATAAGTGAATCCAAATGCAAGACAAATCTGCTGCAAAATGTACTGATAAACAGATGAATAAAATTTACTATTGGATGAAATTATCCAAGTTTGCCTATTTAAATTTTGGGGAATGCCTAGAAAAGAAAAATAACTTGAGTTTGGATATAATCCAAACTGAACTACACCTTCAGATAATCAAGAGAATCCACTATTTCTTAAGACTATTCTTGTCCTTACAGCACAGGAAGGTCTCCCTATTAAAACAGAAAAGAAAAATATCAAATTCACCCCACAGGGATGATGAGTCACTTATACAGAAATTAAAGGAAAAGCAATTAGGATATTGTTTTGTTTGATACTATTTACTCAGTCAAAAGACCATTTCTACAAAATCTTGATTTTAATTAATATTTATTATAAGTAATATATATTACATGTTCCAAAGATCCATATGAAGACTATATATGGTCTGGTCCACAGAGAGTTCTTTTCTATTATATCAGAAGCTAATAGAAGACTGATAAATATTGCCTTAAGTATTTGATCATTAAGTATAAGACTAGGTTCAAAATCTTAGATGAAAGTGCAAAGCATAGTAGTAAGTAGCATTACCAGGAAACTTTAATTACCTACCTATTTACCAGTCTATCCTACATTTTTCTTCTTGGACATTTCTACTATTTCATCCTGGTTCAAGAATTTTTGCCTCAGTATCTCAAGTCACCATTGCCTACCTAGTATAAATTACTATTCTGTTCTGCTAACAAATCTTTTCTTCAACCCTAATAACTTTTTTTGACTTAAAATGATCTCTACCAGCATTAATTGATTCAAAAAATATGTAAAATAACATTCCTGGAGGAAAGTAGCCCTCAGGAAAAACATGGGTACTGAGAATGTTAAAGTAGAATCTTAATATTATGCATTAATAATAATATTGAGATAATATGTTGGTCAAGGCAAATTGTCCTAAAGACTCTTTAGTTGATAAAAATCTGTAGTCTACAATTCAAATACTGCTATTCTCAGCTGGGAGTAGTGGGACACTTTTTTTTTTTCTGTTTTCAGGGAACTATACCTATTTATTCTTCCTCTTCCAAGTTGGAAAGCCCCTATCCTTTCCTTCAATTAGAAATCAGATTACCTAATTTTGTATCCTGGTTCATATCCTCTTAATCATTTGCTTATAATGCATAAAAATCTGTCTCTCCCCATATTTGGGGTCCAGTGGAAAGCTGAGGATGGCTGGTATGCACTGTTTAATAAATCAATATGCTTAAAGCTTAAATCTTTTGTTCAGTTATTCAAATTTCACTCACCACATACTATATCATACATTCTCCCTCTCAAAGGAGAAAATTCTCACCATAATTTGTGTATCTTCTTTCTTATCTTCAATCATTTGAATGGCTTTTGTCAGATCTTCGTCACCTTCTGGAATACTTAAGTCATCTTGTTCTGATACCTAAGCCAAGAAACAAAATAAAGGAAAATATACATACAATTATTTCCCTTCCAGAATCTCCAATCATATCACAATATCCCAAGGTAAAAAGTAAACTAAAGAAATTTTATTAGATTGTATCTCAGAATCATTCCCACACATAATGCATTTTGGGCAATTGACATATATAAGTGAAGATTTTTTTGTTGTTGTTTTTGCTGTGTATTAGTTTAATAACCATTATGAGATTGCCTGATGTTTGCCTTTATCCAAAAATTCAATTAATAATATTTACAAAATCCTATTTACAAACAATGAATCAGATACTACAGGAGATATATAATTTAAATATGTAATAGATACCTTCATGGAATAGTCTAGTTAAAAAAGCAAATTGTTAAAATATTCTAAAAATACCATTGCTCACCAAATACCATCTTTTTCCATTTTTTCCCTACCATTGGTTTGTCAAAATTAGTACCTACTATAAATCTCTATTTTGTTATCAGAATTAAAATAAGAGAACCCTGCAAATACTGTTCTCAAAGATGATTTGCTCCTTCAGGAAAAATTATTGTATGGGCCGAATAAAAACATTATCTTTATAAGGTAAATGATTCCCTAGGTGATGAGTGAATGCTATCTGTCTGCTAAAAGAGACGTTTTGTAAAGTGACATGCTAAAAGATAAGTCTCCTGATTTCACCGATTTTCCACTTTATTTTAGAGCCATCATCCTCATATTCAAGCATAAGGAATTAATACATACTTAAATTTGTCTTCCATTTTCATCTGTGGTAAAAAGAAAGGCAAAAAATTACTAGCAAAGAAACAATTTTTAAGTGTCTTAAATGGGGAATTTTTCATTAAAATAAGAATATAGTTAACTCCTAATTATTTATATTAGTGTAATGTTCATTAGCATAAATAATTAAGATGATGCTTACTTTTCTGTAACTGGTATTGCTTCTCTTATCTTTCTACTCTAAACTTCAATGGATCTGTTTCTAACACCAAAACAACTATTACATTCAGAAAGATTTTTATCCTACTTCACCCAGGACAAGACCAAATTATCAAAGAAGATGATATTTGCAAAGCACTTATTATAAGGTCTGGCATGTAGCAGGTGATTCAGAAATGATTATTCCCTTTCCCATCAAGGGGAATATTGAAAAGGGGAGAGATCCAGGACCAGTGCATACACTGAAAAAAAGCAAGTCCTAGTCCCAAATATTCAAAGAGCAAGGAAAGAATTTGGGACTCAACTAGATGAGAAAATCTAGACTTAATATATGTCTATTATAGAAAGCCATGCCAAGATGAAAAAAAGAAAATAAATGATCCCAGGAGAAATTACATTCTTCAATACAGTTATATAGTAAAGGCAATCAGCTTACTGTAAAAGATAATTAAAAGCAATAGTAGATATATTGCCTAATATAAACATTTAAATATATAACATTTCATTCTAAACTAGCTGACATTAGCTAAATCAGTTGAAACACTAAAACTGATTCTTTAAAGGCATTAGAAAATAAAGAGGGGAAAAAAAGGAACAAATCATTTTTAAGTGTTTCAGAAAGTTGTTTTTTTTTTTTTTAAATGAAATCTTTATAAGAAATACTGCCTAAACTAGACAATGCTATACATTTACAAATTGAAAATCGGAGAAACATCTTATTACCTCATCATACTGATAATCATCTTCTGATGGTTCGGTTATTGTAACTTCTGAACATTCCGTCAAGTAAAAACTCTGGAATATGTAATAATTTCAAGTGACTTGATCTAATGTGGAGTTAAACTTTGGATTTTACAGTAATAATTAAAGTTTTTACTTCTGATAAATTAAGTTCTTAATTTGTTCTCCCAAGTATTCTAAAAAATACAAGGATATTATTTTTAAACAAAATGTTTAATTATACTCTTGCGTATGCTTGGAGAATACAACATATTTTACAGAAGCTCATTTTATTCCATAGCCTCTTGATTCAGCTTTTTGCCATATTGCTCTTCAGTTTGTCAGAAGCAATGCAAATGAGCAGAACATGAGGAACATTTATTCTTGAATGTACTTTAAAACATTTTAATGCCATGTAAGATGACTTTTATAAAATGCAGCATTGGAAAGTAATTCTTTCACTATCTCTGCTATATAAACATAGACCATTTTAGAGTGAGTTCCATGGGGCAAAATTTTAAATGGGGAAAAAAATGTAAGTTAGTTTACATAAAAATGTCACTTAATGGAATGGAGAGTTATCCTGGTAAAGCAGAGTGGTGGGATTGAAGAGTTACTCAAGGTCTGAATGGCCTGGAACACCCTATGGTTCCAAAATTGCAAAATGATGCAATGCCTCTTTGAATATGTTTTTATCTTAGAAATCTCATAGCCTTTGAAGATAAATCAGGTTAAAATAAGAAACAAGAGACATACTGACAAGTATAATTAATATTAAATGGATTTCCAAGACAAGAGTTAAAGTTAAAAGGAAGAGGTTTCTAATGAAATTTAATTCAGAATGTAATATTGTGTAGCTTTTTAAAATTAATTTTAAATTAAAATCATATTGTATATAAAATAAATGTCAACATCAAAAAATGCTGTTTGTGGTTTATTGTTTAGGGTTTGTTCTGCTGTATTTAGGCAAAACTTAAAAGGTATGAACCACCTCGCTCTTTGTTATTGGCTATAAAGACCTTTAAAAAAAATGACCATTTGTAGTTCACTGCTAATTGTAAAAAATTCACTCTAAATTGTAGGAAAAAACTCCTCCCTCTGCTTTTCTATCTTCTCAGAATTAGCTGGAAAATCAAGTATCTCTAACCAACTTTTTCTGTAGTAAGTACCTTTTGTGCTTCTTTAAATTTCCTCTCACTCTTTTTCCCCTTTTGAAAACCTTTCATTGTCTCCTCTTATAGTGACAAAGAATTAGGTTTATATTCTGCCTTACACATATATAGCAAGTCACTCAATTTTCCCAGTGGCCCAGGCAAATTTTTTAAATTACCAATTATATAGAGGTACTGATCTGCATCAGTGGAGACTTTTTGCACCCAAAGGTCCCTAAATTAGTGAAACTGAAAATGGGGGGTGGGGAAAAGAGAGAACATTCACTTTTCTAAACTTATTTTCCCACTTGCTTTGCCCAATCCTTTAAACTTTTGAAAGGAGGCTGTTTTACCTGACATTTCAACCATCTTCAGAATCTATCTCCTGTGTTGGGTCTCCATAATCTCATCACTCACAGGAAGCATTGTGGCCCTTCAATTCTTGCTAATCCTTAGTCTCTCTTAGCTATCAAATGCTACTATTTGTCAGACAAAAGGCTTCAGGAAACAGTAATATGAAAACCAGACATGGCACAGCAGGCAGCTCATAATGAACAGTGCATATAAAAATCTAAGCTGCTATGCTCTTGTCCATCTAATCCCAAATACATTTATTTCTCAATTTCTGCCTTTAGTCACTAGGAATCTACTTTTCTCATGATTACAACTAAAAATATGACAGGCTATTGTTAAAAAAAAAAAGATTACTTAATATTACAAATCTAACTATAAAGGAGTGGACACCATGCTTATCTCGAGAAACTTTTTTTTAAGAAGCAGTGGCTCTCAGCACACTCAATCTAAGAGAAGGATTATAGAAATCTCACTGGGAAGGAAACATATGAATCTGCATCAGTTGGCTGGGTGATGTGTAAATGGACACTAGGGATATATGCCAAATAAAAGGTGGAGAGGAAATGCAGGTGCTAAGCTGACCAAGTGAGGAAGCTGAATCTGGAGTCACAGGAAGCTCAGTCGCTTCTCTTCTGCTGGGTTGGGGAGACAAAGAAATTAATGAGTTGTGAGATTCATGTTTGTTTGATAACAAATGCAAGGTAATTTAGGAATGAGTAATTAATACTTTAATATGATACTTAATTCCTTGTAATAGTTTTACTATAACTGTTTCCCTGTTAATTCACTTTAAATTTTCAGTCATTGGATTTTTATTAAAAAAACAAAACAAAACAAAACGAAAAAAAACCAGTGGGGGCTTATGAGCCATGGCTTTTAAAAAGATCATTATCCTAATGGTACCAATGATACCTGGCCCTAGAAGACGATATAAAACATAGTATGCCGAAACACCAGAATGTTATGTGACAAATTAATGACAACAACAATAATAATTAATAATAAAACAGTACCATAGTACTGGTACAGTGGTACAGTACTGTACATGGTACAGTGGAAAAGTTAGACAGGGGTCTGAGAGACGTGTGTTAGAAATCAAAGGTTTAGAAAAAGAAGGAACCTAAATGGTCATCTAGTCCAACCCAAAGCTATTAACCAAAGAACAATTTTTACACATATGAGGGAGGAAAAGGTTTTTGGTATATACTGCATTTGGAATTTAGAATCAGAAAGACCAGATTCAATTTTCAGCTCTTCCTAATACTAGCAAGAAATTTAACCTCTCTGGAGTTCCAATTTCCTCCACAGAAAAATAGGAACTTCTATTAACCAATTCACAAAACATCACAAAGATCAAATAATACATGTAAACTACATATATGCAAACTATACAAAATGAGATATATCAGTACCTCCCAAGGTATAGCTATATTTATGGATAATAGTCAATGGTATAGAATTCACAGCATATGAGTGTCTAATTATGTTTTCTAAGTAATTCACTAAAGTGTCAATAGAAATTAATAGTTTCTTATATTCTAAAATCACTTCAGTGCTAATACAGATGGGGCAATCTATAATCTAGTTCAAACTATACCACCACACATTTCATTGTCTTAATGTTCTCAGTGGAACATCAGAGCTAGTTCGTTAAGGACCATGCCTAAGTGTGAAGGAGCAAGTCTATTCTCCAAAAACCCCCACAGCCATGAATCATAACACACTTGAAGGAATTGCAAATCAGCCTTTATTAAGGCAGATGTTGCTTGTGAATTGGGAATGAAATAAATCAGAGGCAAGAGGGAAGAGGAAAGAGATCGAAGAATGCAACTGCCTCTCAGTCTCCTTGTGTTATCATCCTTTCACATTAAAGAATCTGTTCTGCTGGTCAGAATTAGATCCCCAGAAGGCATTAGCAGGTGGCTCCCATAACACTAGGTAATTCTGCAAGTTGTTCTATTAACTAAATTCTATATAAACTGTACTATTCTTCCCACATTTACTACTAGCATGCCCTTGTCTCGTTGTTTCCCAATTTGTTGCCCAGAATTATTGCTTGGAACATACCCTTGATCTATGGCTATCTTTTCCATGGTAGAGGTAGTTTCCAGCCCTACTCAATTCAGCCCTTCCTCAGACTTACCCCACCCACATCCTTTCCATTTAATCCCTTCCATAGTATCTCATTCTATTATAAACAAACTCCTCCATATAATGGATGTATTCATTAAGAATTTGTTTTACTTCTCTTTAACATTAACTAAAATCTGGCTTTCCCCTGAGGATACCATATCCTCTCACTTTCCCATCCTGGACAATCCTTTTTAACCCAGGAACACTTCTCTCACTATTATCAGGACATTAACTGGCATACCTTTTCCTCCCAGGACAGTTTCCAAAACATGCTTCTTCTTCAACCAGGACAACAATTTTTCCTGCTTCAGGCTCTAGGGCATTGAATTACAACTTCTCTTCCTTTAAAGTCCCTGCACCTGGCCAGGTCTTTAGGGAAGACTGGGGCCATGGACAGGGCCTGCCAGGTGGGGAACTGTAAAGGTTCTTTAAATGGGCCAGCACAGTGCAACAGGAGGTTTGAGTGGCCTGGAAGTAATTTTCTGTGGCTAGGGACTGGCCCATGGGCAGGGCTCTTGTCATATCAAGATAGCTTTGTAATGGGAGACAGCTCCCTCAATGATTGGCTGTGTGTGTGTCACCTCACAGACCCTCTTTAAGCCCACTGCCAGCAGGAGGTTGATCTCTTTATCCTGGGGTAGCTGAGCCAAGTGGATGGATAGCCAAGAGAGGTAAGGAGCTTGATAGTGAACACAAGGGTCTCCAGACCACGTGTTCACTAGGGAGTTAACAACTTAGGGCAATATGTGAGCAAGTATAATAAAGGCTTTAAGTTTGCACATGGCTGTTCTTGAGTGCACTATCGGTTATTAAACTACAATTCAAGAAATCGTAGCCAGAGATCTCTGAAGGCCTCAGAGGAGGTCAGCCAGGTAGAATTAGTTGTCACTGTAAAGGTCAGTGGCCAGAGATAACCTGAGGCCCTGGGAATTAGGAGAGACTGGCAATGTGAAATATCAAGTAATGCTAGGCCGTTCACAGATGAAGTGACTGCCCAGGGTTAAGTAATAATACAATATTTTACAGGGAACCTAACTGTCTTCTGTGATATCAGTTTCTGGATCTATGAAGAGTGGTACAGGAGCACAGCAATAATATTAATAGAAATAAAGACTCCCTGAGACATAGGTCAAAACATCCCTTGGGAGAGGAAACAACATGTAATCAATTCCTGAGAAGCATTTAAACTAAATTAGGTATAGGTATGAAAACTCAACAAAAAGAAGATATGCAAACAAGTCAAAAGGCAGAAATGCAGAATTCAGGAGTCTTTTATTCCTAGGCTATACTATCTCCTGAACACCACATTTTGAGGTTCATTGTTTATAGTTATCTACTGAACCCCAGAGCACACAGCCCTCAACAAATTCAACACCTTGCTCAGTCGCTAGTACTGAAGTGAGAGGTAACACTTGCCTACTCCATGGCATCCCATCATCATTCTTAACAATTCTGAGTCCATGTTGATAACCAATCTAAAACCCCAGCCAGATAGTCTTTCCCAGAACTTTAACTCTGCTGACATCCACATCATTTCAGGCAGATTAGTTTGCCTTCAAAGTACTTATGCTCTATGGACTCATAACTTTCAACTGCATCACTTTAGATTATAAACTTTGAAATTCCTCTTATCTGATCAATCTCCTATGAAGAGAACTAAACTTCTTTCTTATTATCCTTTTAGTTTATTCTCCAGGGCACACCCTATAACCACAGGTATCTCACAGGGGTCTCCCCTGGTCCAACTTTTCTTCTGTTCTCCCCCACCCCCTCTTCACCTTGCAGCACAGCTAAACTTTATACTCCTCCCACATTCTGACCCAGAGCCAATAGCCTTCTTACTGTTCCTTGAATATAAATAGCTTCATACTCAGAGCATTTTTATTGACTGTTCCCCATGCTGGAATGCTCTCCTTCCCCATCTCTGCCTCCTGGCTTCCTGCAAATCCCAGCTAAAACTCTACTCTCTGTTAACTAAGTCTTTCCCAACCCACCTTGATTCTAATGATTATTAAATCTTGTTTGTACAAAGTGGTTTGCATGCTGCCATTATTAGACTGTAAATTCCCAGAGAACAAAGGCTGTCTCTTTATCCCCCAAACTTGGCCTGTGGTAGGCCCATGTTTATTGAATTATCCATTCCCTAATGCTAATCATTAACTACTCAATACTTCTAGCCTTAATCATCAAGCTAGTTCTAACTCATGTTGCTTCTCTGGCAAACTTGAGTTTTTGGTACTTCATATTGTGTACACTCAATCATATTACTATTTTTGGCTTCCTCTTTCCTAACTTTCCCACAGTCTACATACCCTTGTACTTGGCAAAAACAAATAATCAAATACTGTCCTCGTAAACTATTGCTGCATATACAGAAAGTAAAGAGTGTCAATGGTATCATATTAGAACTACAAAAAAAAAAAAAATGTGAGGGAGCTGATTTAACTGGCAGATATATGTTGCCATATTGTTATGAAGTCATACAAGTTGCATATACTACAAATTTTATAACATATGACTTCCCTTTCTTACAGTTTACTTTATCCACTCCCACAAAATTCCAGATGGCAGCCAATCCCATTGCCTCATACTGTTAAGACATTATGTGTTTTCTCAATTCTCCTCCACACTTCTTTATCTTATCTTTTCATCTAGTTTCTCCTATTGCGTGTGAGGAAGAGCTGCAGAAACAATTTTTCGTCCAAAGTTATTAATCCCTCTATTTATCTACCTGTTCCCTTCTTACCATCATACCACTCTCTCTCAAGTTCTAACAATCTCAATTCTCCTAAGACTTTTCTCTATTATTCAGATTTTTTTTTCTTTAACCTCCAATCTCTTGTTTCTGTGATTATCAACGAGTCTCAAAATCAGGGACTGAAAGGACATTTTGTCCAACTTACACCTGAAAAAGACTCCTCTATGCAAAGAGAATAATTTTGTTAATACTAGTTTAAATTTAAAACACACTTATAAAAAAAGTATGACAGTATTAGTTGCAAGGCACCATAATAGGTATTAAGGATACAAATACAAAATATTTGGTCCCAGGTTTTAAGCAGCTTAAATTCTACTAGAGTCCACTAGTGTCCACATATTATGAATACAAACTAAATATAAAGTCACTTCAACTGTGCTAACAGCCAGATCAGAAAAGCTTTATGTAGAAAATAGGCTCTAAGTTTTTAAGAAAATTAGGGATTCTTTGAATTAGAAATGAAAAGAAAATTTACTCAAGACAGAGTAACCTTTGACCATCCTGGCTATAATGGAAAGCTGATGAAAAATTGTAAAAAGACAAAAAAGGCAGATGAGTTAATTGTAAAAGGACCTATACACGCTAGGGACCTGGAGATTATCTTCTATTTTTTTCCCCAAATGCATCAAGAAAAATTTTTTAATAAGAAGGGGTTAGATCTGTTTTAAAATTTTGATGTGATTGCCATACAGATAGTAGTTGGGAGAAGGGAGAAAATGTAAGTACAGAGACCACTTGGGAGTACTGCAGGCAAGAGATGATGATGATGACATGAACTAGGATGAAGGTTGTATCGGGAGAAAAAAGGAGAGAATCTATGAGACTGGCAAGTGTAAGAGTGAGGAGTCAAGGATAATTCAAAGATTATGAATCTGGGTGACTGGAAAATGGTGATATCCTCAATAGAAATGGGTAAACATGAAGGAAGAATGCATCCAGGGAAAATGAATTTTATTTTGGATATGCTGTGTTTGAGATGCCTATAGGCTACCCATGCAGAATGCTCAGCAAGCATTAGTAATGTAAGTCTGCAATTCAGGTAAGAGCATATAGCTTAATATTTGGATTTGGGAGGTATCTGGGTAGGAAAAAAAATGAATCCCATATTTGGTGGATAAGAAGAGGATAGTCACACAGCTCGTGTCTGAGGAAAGATTTGAACTCAGATCTTCCAGATTCCTTATGCAATGCTCCATATGCTATGCCATCTTTTCTTTTATGGAATTACTTGACAATTTAAGTGCATTTAGGGAGGATAATTAATAGACTTAATTGTTTTAATTAATGAACTGAACCAAAATTAGTTAAAATTAAATTACTGACTACAGTACTATCAATGGATCATTGAATAATAGGATTCAGAGTTAGAAGGGATTACATCCAACTCCTTCATTAGATAGATGAGACGGCAGTCCAGAAAAAATGAAATTAAAAGGCTCTGAGAGTAAAACAAAAGATTTATGAAGTAAATGCAGAATGTCGATAAGTATAAATTAGTATAAATTTTAAGTATATGAGGAAAAATACAAATTTATTAGAAAAATAATTCTATTGCTCTATAACAAAAAACATCATTCTTTTGTGTTTTCAACTAAATTCTAAATTCATTTAGAATTTGTGTGTATAACTAATTTTCAAAGAGCACAAAGTGAATTAATAGTGATTCAATCAACAAAAAGAAGCCTTAAAGTTGGAAGGATTACAGTTGGGGGAAAAATAAGCTTTGAAGTCTACATCTTCGGAGATTTCTAAGAAACTAGAAAAACCTTCTGTCTTGACTGGTAATCCACTTCTCTGCCTGAAAGCAAGGGATTTCTAATCTTAGCCTTTCCTCAGTTATCAATTCTAAAAAAAAAAAATCAACTTGTGCTCCACATCCTTTTCCAAAATAGCACATAAAATATACAGAATTTCAGTTTTGTTATCTACTTGTTGATTACCCACTATATAGGCTGTGCCCTGAGAATCTTTAATTCTCTATGGTTTCTTTCTTCTATTACTACACTAAACTTCTGTGTTATGGGAAGAATGCTTTCAAGTAATGCAAACTAATTTTAGCATTAGCTTAAATCAGTGTTATCTGAAATTAATTCAGATGAAATACAATGACATGAGGCACTCCACAATCAAACAAGAACTACTATAACATGAATAATCAATCCAGTTGACTGCATTGAGTTTTAATTGGAATGGTAATAGACCTTGTATCTTGGGCTTCTGGGCAACCTACAGAGATTCTTTCAAGACAAAGGGTTTTCAAGGAGTTGGGTAATTTGTTTAAGCAAACTGGGTTGGAAATTGATAATAAAAAAAATTCATTTTTGGGCAGGAAGGAAGGAAGGATGGAAGGGAGGGAGGGAGGAAAAGGAAGAAGGGAAAGAAGGAGAGAGGGAACAGAAGGAAAGAGGGAAGGAAGGAGCAAAAGGAGGGAGGGAAGGAAGGAGAGAAGGAAAGCGAGAAAGAAGTAATCTTCCTTCTTCTCTTTTTGCCACATACTCCATTGCGGATACCCAAAGAGACAAAGCATAGTAGAAATTTAAGAATTATAGCACTACGAATGTTTGTGGCAACCCTTTTTGTAGTAGCTAGAAACTGGAAACTGAATGGATGTCCATCAGTTGGAGAATGGCTGAATAAATTGTGGTATATGAATATTATGGAATATTACTGTTCTGTAAGAAATGACCAACAGGATGATTTCAGAAAGGCCTGGAGAGACTTACACGAACTGATGCTGAGTGAAATGAGCAGGACCAGGAGATCATTACATACTTCAACAACAATACTATATGATGACCAGTTCTGATGGACCTGGCCATCCTCAGCAACGAGATCAACCAAATCATTTCCAATGGAGCAGTAATGAACTGAACCAGCTATGCCCAGAGAAAGAACTCTGGGAGATGACTAAAAACCATTACATTGAATTCCCAATCCCTATATTTAGGCCCACCTGCATTTTTTATTTCCTTCACAAGCTAATTGTACAATATTTCAAAGTTTGATGCAAAATAACATTTTGGTCATGTATACTTATTGTGTATCTAATTTATATTTTAATGTACTTAACATCTAGTGGTCATCCTGCCATCTGGGGGAGGGGGTGGGAGGTAAGAAATGAAAAATTGGAACAAGAGGTTTGGCAATTGTTAATGCTGTAAAGTTACCCATGCATATATCCTGTAAATAAAAGGCTATTAAAAAAAAAAAAAAGAATTATAGCACTGCTTTCCCCATCACTGGCAAAAGGAGGAGAAAAGTGAATCATTTGTTGGTGACAGGAGGGGCTCAGGAAGAAGATAGGAAAATAATGATAAGATCTGGGAGAAGACTCCATAAGTCAGCTCCCAACTTAAGAGCATAGGCCTCCATTCCTTAAGTCCCTGTCTTACCCCCCAAATCTCATCTGTTGCCAGGCTTGCAGATTTCACATTACCTCTGTCACACACCCCCTTCTCTTTATTTATTGCCAACATCTTGGTGCAAGCCTTCACCATCTCATGTCTCAACCATTCCCAATAGCCAACAACTAGGGTCTCCTTACTCACTACACTCCAATCCATCCTCTACTCTACTGCAAAATTATCTTCCTAAGGCTAATAATCCCTGTTCATGTCAGATAATCAATACATCATAATACCAATAAATTCTAGGACCAAACAGAAAATTCTCTGGCATCCCAAAGCGTTTCTAACTTGCCCTCCCCTCCAACTCTTCCTGCAGTCTCCACCCCGGGTTCAGACCTAGGGTCACTACCCTTGATGTTTCCCCATCTCCAGCATCCCGGAATTTTCTCTGGCTGCGCCCAATGCCAGGAGCACTCTCCCACATCTCCACCTCCAGACTTCCCAGCCAGAATCCCACTTTTTACAGGAAAGCCTTTCCTGACGCTTTTTAATTCTCAGTGGATTCTCTCAAATTTCACCCGTCTCTTCCTTGCCTATGGCGCTTTACTGGTGGTCTCCCCAAGGGGCTAAGAACTTCCTCACGCCTGGCTTTGGATCCCCAACTGCACCCAATAGGCCCTTAATATATGTTTTCTTGGTGAGTTTGTCCTTTGTTCGGATAAGAGGATGTTGCAGATTAGAGCTCGCCAGCACTCGCCCGAGAGAGCAGGAAAGGGAAGGAAAGGGACGCGTGGGCTGGTAAACCAAGGCGGGACCAGAAGAGGGAGAGAAGCGCCCCCCCATTACAGAAGGGACTCAGAGATGTGACGCCACAGGTAGCTAGGTGGGGGATGGGGGGGGCGTTGAGTTCTGGGGTTGAGGTAGGCCCCCCGCCCGGCCCCTCCCTCCTACGCGCCAAGGATACGCTCCAAATAATAGGCGCCCTCCGCGGCCACAGCCTCCGCGGTCTCCCCGGCTGCCATCAAGCCTGCCACGGCCGCCCCTTCCAGGGGCCTCGGGCCCGACAGGGTTCGCTTCATGGTCGTCAGCTCGACTCCGACTCAGTTGCCCGCCTCCGTCCCGGTGCGCACGGTCACTCCGAGCCCGTACCCCCCAACCTCACCCCCCCCCCCCCGAGCCGCTAGGCCCCCCGCCCAAACCCTTCCCCCCGGCTCGGCTCGGCTCTCGCGAGAGGCGGGGGTGCCGCGCGGGCCGGAGGGCGGCTTGGGCCCAGGGCGAGAGCTGGCGAGGAGGGAGCCTGAGAATTTGGAGAGGAGTGCAGAGGGCAGCCCCTCCATCCTGCCCCACGCCTCTCCCCTCGCTCCCCACGTGGCCCAGGACGGGCGCCTCCCACTGGCTTCCTGCGTTGCCCGGACAACCGTCTCCTCGTTACCTAGTGACAGGAGGAGCGTGGGGGCGGGACTTAGGGACTCCCGCCCCTAAATGGCGTGGTGAATGGGATGGGGAGCTCCAGGCAAAGTAAGGACTCTGCTTCCTTCCCCATTGGGTTTCAGCTCCCTCTGTTTTCCCTCCAATCTTTCGTACCACCTAACCGTTGCCCCTTCACACACACACACACACACACACACACACACACACACACATCACTATATTTTACCTGCCTTTTTTCTTGCCTCTTTCATCATGCTCTGCAACTTTTTTTATTTTAATTTTCATATGGGAATTTGTTTTTCTGAGCTACGCGTGTGTTGAGGACTTAATTTTCAGAGTGTGTGTGTGTGTGTGTGTGTGTGTTTGTGTGTGGTCCCAAAACCTGTAGGACACTTTCCTTATTTGTCATACAGCCCGGCAGCTTGAACTCAGTCCTAATGCCACGGCCAGCATTCCTCCCACTCCACCTGACTACTTCTCACAGAATAAAAGTGAAAAGTCCTGCATCCTTCAAACACTAACTTTGTCAGTTAGTTACAAACTTATTAACAAGTTAATTCCACTTAACCAGGATTCCTTCAGTGCTTTCTCGGTGTCGAGCACCATCCTGGATTTTAGGAATACAGTAAGAAAACATTTTCTGCCTTTGAGAACTTTACAGGTAATCAGAAGAAATATCTATTTATACAAGTGCAAAGGAATGGTGGGGGCAGTACTAGTAGTTAGGGAATCAGGAGAGAAGATGGCACTTGAAGTGAATTTTAAAGGGAAATAAGGATCCTAAGAGGAAAAAGTGAAGGCATGCATTTCTTTTTTCTTTTCTTTTTTTTTTTTTTATTATAGTAACTTTTTATTGACAGAATCCATGCCAGGGTAATTTTATTTACAACATTATCCCTTGCACTCACTTCTGTTCCGATTTTTCCCTCCCACCCTCCACCCCCTCCCCCAGATGGCAAGCAGTCCTATACATGTTAAATATGTCACAGTATATCCTAGATACAATGTATGTGTGCAGATCCAAACAGTTTTCTTGTTGCACAGGGAGAATTGGATTCAGAAGGTAGAAATAACCCGGGAAGAAGAACAAAAATGCAAACAGTTTACATTCATTTCCCAGTGTTTTTTTCTTTGGGTGTAGCTGCTTCTGTCCATCATTGATCAATTGAAACTGAATTAGGTCTCTTTGTCAAAGAAATCCACTTCCTTCAGATTACATCTTCATACAGTATCGTTGCTGGCGTATATAATGATCTCTTGGTTCTGCTCACTTCACTTAGCATCAGTTCATGTAAGTCTCTCCAAGCTTCTCTGTATTCATCTTGCTGGTCATTTCTTACAGAACAATAATATTCCATAACATGCATATACCATAATTTGGAAGGCATGCATTTCAAGCATGAAGCAGAATCTATGGAAAGGCACCAGGGCTCTTGCTGTCAAGGATTAAATTTTCAGGGTACTCATTTACACGTCAGAAATCTACAAACACTACAAATGAGGGCTCTTTTTATTGTTTTGTTGATTGTTTACACTTTAAAAGAAGAATAGAGAAAGTATTCCTGATGCAGATTAAACTTAAGTGTGTTGTACATTTTGGGGAAGCTAGTTGTTAAATATTTACCTGAAATCCAGGGTAGTTTAAACCATAGCAAGCAGACCTACTTGGCTGCAGTGTGGAAAACATGAATAAATAATTCAAGAAACAACAGTCTTGAAAAAGTAGACTGGCATCATTATATGAAGGGGTCTAAATGTTAGAAGCACTGGAGCTTCTTGAGGAGAGGAGTGACAGGATCAGTGGTGTAGTAATATCAATTTGGCAGCTATGTCAATGGTGACTTGGCAAAGTTTGGAGATGGAGAGACCAGATGTTGTCACTTAGTTATCTCTAACTTTTCATGATCCCATTTGGGATTTTCTTGGCAAAGATACTGGAATAATTTGCCATTTCTTGCTCTAGTTCATTTTACAGATAGGAAACTGAGGCCAAATAGTTTTAGGTGACTTGCTTAGGGTCACAATTAGTAAGAGTCTGAGGTCAGATTTGAACTAAGAAAGTTTTTTTCCTGACTCCAGAACTGTCCATTTATGTGCCTTTGCAGGCAATCACATCTGCTTAGTCTGTGCATAGTTTGCAGGATTCCAGGTCATCCTGACCTGGCTCTGAACCCCCATTAAAATTAGCCCACAGGCCAGCTGAGGCTGAGCAATTTTGGGAACAGATATACTTGTATGGATAGGAATGGGTTTGTAGAAATGATATGATAAACAGACTGGATTGGAGGAGGGACCGCTTGTCTGAGAATGTTAAAGTTTCTCCTTGAACCCTGAAAGTCACATAGTCCCTTCATACCGTGACCAATTTATCTACTTTTTGTTTTCCTTTTGTTTCCTTAGCAACTTTATGGTTAGAGAGCTTTAAAAAGCAGGTTAGTAAAAATGAAGATGTCTTGGCTGAAATTCATCATTGTTTCTCTTTCTTCTCTCGTTTTCACGAAATCTTCGAGAGCCCTTGCAGCTGGTCTTTCAGTGGCAGTCCACAAATTTATACATCGTACCACCTATCTGCCATTAGAGAGTGGTTTAAAGGGTACAGAAATAATCTAAGGGAGAGTTGTTGAAAGTATGAAAAATAGTTTCAACAATGAAGTGTTAAAAAGGACACAATTGTATAAGAGGTCAAAGCAAAATTGACAAGACTTGATAACTAGATATGTCTGAAATAGAGAAAGTGAAGAATAGCCAAAATTCTGAAATTAGGTGATTGAAAAAATAGTCTTCTCTCAACAGAAATATGTTTATAATTCAAGAAATAATTTTTGTGGTGACTATGGTTTTGTAAATGTTTGCATCTGAGATATGAGCTTGTCTGTGTGAAGAATTTTTTTCTCCAGAAAAGAGCCAAAGGAACCTGTCTAAACTTTTTATCCCTTATTTTGAATTTTGTTAATGGAGTCTAGTTAACTTTATTAAATAGGGGCTGAAAAGCTGGTTAAGAAATGACATCTGAGAAAGGAATTTGTATTTATGAACTAGAGCTAAAAATTTAAAGCAGAAAGACTACTGGTCAAAGATGGTGTGCCCCAATCAAGGATCAATGAAAATGCATTTGTCTAAGGTTTTGCAAATCTAATCAACTGGGGGGGGGGGAAGAGATAGAGAAATAGTATAACAAATAGCTACATTGTAGCATGGAAAATAGTCATAGAAATGCCCATTTACAAAAGGTAAAAATCAGTGAGACAACTAACATGTTCTCATGTATATCATGTATGTATGTTTGTATGTATATGTGTGGACATAGCTATAGTTATATGGAGATATAATTACACATACACAGAAATACACAGAGGGCCAAAAGATGAACTAAGGGGAAATTCTTTAAAGAACCTGATAGGACCTGCCTAATTAAGTCAACAAATAATTTGATAGCTGATTATTTCTGTACAAAAGAATATGAGTAACATGTGAGGTGATCTATAAATCAAAATCAAAAAACAAATTTGACCTTGTAGGTTTAATTGATATATTGGTAGAATGATATAGTAGATTTTTGAGATGAATATGATTCTCAAAGGCTATGCTTTATGCAAAAAGAATGAGGGATAGTTTAATATCATTGTATAAAAAGATATGTGTGGAAATTCAGCAATCTAAATGGAAATATATAGCTGAAAACAAAAGAAATATTGTCATTAGAAATCACTTAAACAGAAAGAGAAAATAAGGAGACTGGGAAAGAAATCAAAATCCCAGAATAAAGGTATGATATAATAGTGATGGGGTACTTCAATTATCCTGGCATAGCACTTTCTCTACCCAAAGCAGAATGTTTAGTGATTTTCTGACTTGTTTTAATGTTGGTTTTATTTTTTAAAAGATGTAGGAAAAAGTAATAGGAGTTCTTTTTAAAAAATTAATTCATCAATATAGAAAGACTTATTTCTGAGCTGAAAATAACGGGGAATTTTTGTAGGAAAGAAGCCATTTTAGCCTCTGAATTAGAGATTGAGAAGAAGAAGAAAGCTAGTCATATCCTGATAGGCATTACAGATCTGAGGACAACAGATTTCTTAAAAGGTAAATAAGGATCAAACGAGATAACATGTCAAGTGTTTTGCAAACCTTAAATTTCTATAGAAATATTAACCATCATTACCATTCTTTCCAGACATCATCCCCAAAACTCCACCATTTGCTGAAACTGATGGTTCCACATATGGATGATGTGGTGCTGGCTGATGGAGGATCCGTGTTTTCTTGGTGGTGTTAGGCCAAAATTGGCACAAGCAGCAGAGAAATGATCCATACTTTGTTGCTTCTCAGCTTTGGAGACTGCATTGGGGGCACAAGCACCTGCAAACAAAATATCACGCACCAACCCTCCCTATACTTGGTTTTAGCCTTTTCAAGTTGAAGAATTTACCATCAGTATAATGGCTGACTTTTAATTCCATGTTTATCCTCAATGAAGGTGTTGGACAGCATGGCTGAAAAAATCACCGGGACGGGGCGGGGGGGGGTTTATAAATAACTTTTTACTTTTCTATATTATATACCAGAACATTTAACTGCTTTACAAGGTTTTTGTTGTTGTTGTTATTGTTGTTAATAAATCTCTTCACAAGGAATTTATGTTTTGGGTCCAGTATCTGAATGATATTAGCTGTGAGATGCCTTCCAAGTCTGAGTTTGTGATTATGTGAGCTGATATTCATAATGATGACTAAAATATATAATCATAGAATTAGAAATTTTTAGAACTATATGGAACCTTAAAAATTATTCAATTTAGCCCTCCATTTTTGAAGATAAGTAAATTAAGGCATAAGACTAGAACCTGACTCCTAGTACATTGGATTGTTATGTAGATATACATAAATATACATGAATATATGTGTATGCATTACATATGTGTCTATACATATATGTGTGTACATTTGTAGGTATGCTTGGATAGATAAATATACTATACAGAGTCAAATATCTAAGCTTTTTTAAATTTTTGAACATGGTGTATGTTTATGATAAATGTATATGGACACATATATATAATATATGTGTCTGTGCACATACTCTTTAAAGAAAAGAAATATGCTGTATACTTTGTTTTTTAAAAAGTTTTATTGATGCTTTTTGACTCTTAAAGCATGGTCATTTCCCCAAAATGCTTCCCACTCTCCTCCTATCACCCATCCCTATAGAATCCTCCTTTATATCAACAGAGTTATGCAAAATCAAGTATAGTACATTTTAGGAAGAGTTACAATAGGGTGGTTAAAATAATATTTATAAAGTTTGAAATTTAACTAGAAAACAACTATCTAGAAAACAAAGCAATCTCAACTATCAAAGTGAGTTAGTCATTCTGTTTCTTATTACTCAAGAACAAGAGCTGAAGATTTTTGCTTTACTTTTTAATTTTAAATAATAATAGCTCTTAATTTGTCAAAATACATGCACCGATACATTCACCCTTGCGAAACCTTGTGTTCCAAACCTTTTATAAACTTTTAAGAAGAAAAGCTATGCAAATAGTTAGTAAAAAACATAGTTGTCTTTTCTACAGATTCTCCTGAAGCAGAAACACAAAACATATCTAGGTATTTACGAACCCATTTCTTTACTATATCACTTTAGAGATCTTATTTCTTTGCTATTTGATTTATGATAAATTGATTTATGATAAATTTATAAACAAGTAAAGAATAATTTTATTGGCATGTCAGTGAAGGAAAAAAATTTAAATCATTTTGTTCTAAAGCCATTTTTTTGGTTATTTTAATTGAAATACATCATTATTTAAAGAAGGGAAGGAAATGATTATATAAGATCACAGTAGTGCTGCTTTTGAGTTAAAATGGGTCCCCAGTCAGGATTCCCTATTTGTTTTTAAATATCTTTCACATTTTTGAATCAAAAGAAAAGAAAGTTTTTTGAATTTGTATGAATGAAGAGAGAATTGCTAGCTTCCTTTGAAAATAATCTTGAAAAGGCTTGATAAAACTACATGGAAAACCAGTGAAGATGACAAAAATTAAGTAACAGGATAGAAAGGATAAATGTTATTACCAACCAGTTTAAATGAACTGTTTTTATATTAATATTTTTTTCTTTTTTAATGCAAAATAGAGAGGGAATCCAACATTGAATTTACTATTGGCATTTATAGTTCCAAAAAAGGAAATGATCTCCCAGTGGAAGGATACAATAAATCAGCAACCAGCTGTTACTTGCTTGAAATTTCAAGTGTCTAGAGAATCATGAGATGGTATAAATAAAAGGCATCTTTAAATTAATCTAGTCCGGCTATTTCACATATGAGCAAGCTACAGCATAGGAGGATAAATGACTTGCTTGAAGTAACATAATTTAGCAATGGAACCATTGCTAGGAATGAACCATTGATGTTCATGTGGAATATTATATGCATAGTAGATCTAGGACTGGATTTGGAGTCAAGAAACCCTGAGCTCAAATCTTGCCTCTGACACAATCTCCTTGGGCCTCAGTTTCTCAAAATATGAACTGAAAAAGCTAAAGCAAATGACCTTTGTGTGGTACCTACCAGCTCTAGAGCATATGCAAATTTTTGTAAACTTTAATATTCTCTGTAAATGGCAACTTCTTACATTTATCAAACTGTATCAAAAGAGTCTTGCTTTAGTGAACACAGGTAGTAGAAATATAATAGAAACAGTTTTTATAGGGAATGAAAATTATTTTCTTGGATTTTTGAGATTCATTATAATAAAGGAATTCCTAAGCATGTAAAGAAGCAACTTGTGTTTATTGCCTCGAATAATGGGTCATCCATTTAAGGGAGTAATCTGTTTGATACATGGTGTTTCAAATGCTTTCTCAGTTGCTTTTTCCATGCCTCTTTAAAAATAAGGATGATAACAATAATAATTATAGGTTGCCAAAAAGTCACATTCATAAAATATGGATACCTGGTATCCATATGTCATAAGCCAGAGTCAAAGATCTGTGCATTTACAGGAAAATTAGACCAGGCCTGTCCAGGAGCAACAAAGATATTCTCTCTTTATTTAGGTATGGTAATGTGTAATCTTGAGTTTAAGTTGAATTTAATTCAACATGTTATACAAAACAGACATAGAATAATACTGAGTTCAGAACCTTGGATACATTAGGGACTTATATATTAAATATATGATAAATGCTTGATATGATAAATTACATACAAAAAATATGATAAATTACTAGATGAATAAATTAATTTGCAAATAAACAGGAGATTTGCCTAAATTTTTACTACTTAATTTCATTGATAAAGTTTCCCTGTAGAATTACATTCAGGATGCTTGAGGGCATAGAAAGTTTCATTTTTGTCTATTTCTCTCTAGTGCTCAGGATCATCCATGGCACTTAGAAGATAATCATTAATGCTTGTCAAATTGAATTGAATTTCACTAGTTTACTGTGTGGAAAAGTATAATTTCTGAAAATAAAAAGAATGCAGGAAACCTAGTTATCTTATTTTAAAATGATAGTCCATACTTTAGGTATCAAATTAGTATTTTGGCATTTGGCATTTTGTTTTTTACTTATAGTAATTCAATTAATCAGTTTAATAAAATCTGTTGACCACTTACTCAGTTGGGGAAAGATTCTGGAAAAGGAAACATTGCCAGAAAGGTTAACTTTTTAAAAATCACAGTATTAATGAAATTTAAATGAACTTCTAGATGTTCTCATGAATAAAAGGATAACAATGTGTATGTATGTGGATATATGTCTATATCTACATCTATCTATCTATCTATCTATAGTACTCACGCTCACCTTATTTTAAAATGATCAATTTTGACCTTTCCTTTCCCTCTTCAGGAAATGGTGTCTTTGCCAAAATAAGGCCATAATTGGTTTAGGATAATGAAGCAAAACTAAATGCCCAATTAAATTTCTATTTCTTCTGTATTATCACTATTGGAAGCACTAAAAAGTTATCTCTGATATGCTTATGAATTTTATACTTTATAAGAGATTTAAAGTCTAATTAGCTTATTAAACAAATGTAATCATAGCCCTTAGTAGATAAATTTCCTGCCCAAAAGTTTCCCTAAACTTAGTATTTCCCAAGTTCCATTTCCAATGCCCTTTCTTAATCATGTCTCAAAACATGTTCCCAAAACATGCCAGGAATCCAAAAATTGTGGTATTACCAAGGAGAATGAAACATGGTAAATTATGTCACTATCAGATTAAGCTTTCTCCATGAGTATGTAAGACTGATCATATGGAAAATCTAGAACATGGACTGGCCATAGGCCAGAGGTCTAGGGTTGGAAATGACTTCAGAGGCCATCTCATCAGTGAGTCAGTAAACATTTATGAAATGCCTACTGTGTGCTAAGCACAAGGACTAGCACTGCCCGGAAGACAGGTATCTCACAGAGGCAAGGAATCAGGAAGAGAGACCATTTCCAGAAAAACATCATCTGGCCAAGATGGTGGAAAGAAGGCCTTGTGGTCCCAGCCAGTGACATTCCTAGAAGACAGCAACATCTTCCATTTGTGTGTCCTGATCTCAACGGTAATAAATGCCCTATCCAAACGTGTTCCATTCAAACACATTCCCTACATGTATACAACTTATTCCTTAAAAGTGCTTGCATTTGTGGTAGCGTATGTTCCTGATTTAAGGAGTGCTTTTTTTCTTACAATGGTATTATATGCCTTTTTTTTAATAACTAATTGTAGGGCTGCTAGGTGGAGAGCAACAGGTCTGGAGTCAGGAGGACCTGAGTTCAAATTTGGCCTCAAACACTTGACACTTACTAGCTGTGTAACTCTGGGCAAGTCACTTAACCCTGATTGCTTCAATCCCCTCCCCCAATAAAAAACAACCAATTGTGTTTTCTGTTCATTCATGGTAAATACATTTGTGTGAGCTCTGGTTTTATCATACGTGAATTCAAAAGAGAATTGTTTCCAAAGGACAGGCATCCTCTGGCATTCCACACACCATGATTTGGGAAGGCCTGAGGTACTCTCAGATATTACATGTAAAATGAAAAGGTTGGTCTAAATCTTTTTCATTGATCATTTCCCACACTAAAATTTGATGACTTTTTGGATCCTTCCACCAAATACTTGCTTTACTAGGGGAAAGGAAGAATATCTTACAGCTCTTATCATTTCTCTTTTATGTCATTTTAATTGGATTCTAATAATGTACCTTCTCTGCTTTTAGCATTTTTCTAATTTCCATTTTTCTTAGCAAGAACCCCAGGCCATCTTCCTCCTAAGAAAATAAGAATATTGGAAATTCGAAAACATAAACTTTAAGGATATTAGGTCCATTGATAAGAATATGTAAATATATATATATCAAATGTTCTTCAATCCTTGGGCAATAAAGGTATTTGACATAAATTTCTACTTATTCCTAAGGAGTAGAAGAGTAGAATTAATATGAAGAACAGTTCATCAATATCACATAAAGGGATTTTTTATATGCCTGATGATGAGAAAATTTACTATTTGTCTGCCAACCTTCTTCTCTTTCAGGTTAAAGTAATCTGAAGAATCAAATGATAAAGTACATGGAATCTTGCACTTGCGAGAGTAAGCCTTTAATTCATATCCTTCCTTGGACACTTACTTGCTGAATAATCATAAATAAAAGTTGCTTAGATTCTTAGATTCCCCAGCATATTTCTAATACTATATTTTACCTGGGATGTGATCCACAAGGAAATCACAGGTCACTGATGTAAACAAACCAAGTTACTGTAACCTTACTCTAACTTTTCCTTTGAAAAATTTGGAGTACTGTCAAGAGTGCTAGATATGGAGTCGGGGGATTTGTGTTCAAATCCCAGATAAATGTGTAATCTTTATTTAGCAAGTCACTAAACAGGTGAAACTGTGTTTCATTATTTGTAAAAAGAGGTATTGGGAATAGATGGTCTCTTAGGTCTCTTCTAGCTCTTAGCTTGTGATACTATGATGCTTTGACATATTAGCACATCTTACATGCCCATTCTATTTCAATTCAGTGGAATAATGATGCTTTTTTTCTTTTGCATAAATTTTCCATGATGGAATGTTGACTATCAACCACAGTAGATTTGACTCTTTAAAAAGTATAAAACATAGCTGACAATGGATAATTTTTCATTAACTAAGGCCTGTCACTTTAGGGTCAAGAAGAAACAGCTAATGAGAGTGTGGGTTTAAAAGTGGTGGTGGGCATGTGCAAAAATGTGGCAGCCCTTTTTGTAGTGGCAAGAAACTGGAAAATGAATGGATGCTTATCAGTTGGAAAATGGCTGAATAAATTATGGTATATGAATGTTATGGAATATTATTGTTCTGTAAGAAATGACCAACAGGATGATTTCAGAGAGGCCTGGAGAGACTTACAGGAACTGATGCTAAGTGAAATGAGCAGAACCAAGAGATCATTATACACGGCAACAGTAAGATTATACAATGACCAATTCTGATGGACATGGCTCTCTTCAACAATGAGATGATTCAAACCAATTCCATTTGTTCAGTGATGAAGAGAGCCATCTGCACCCAGAGAGAGGACTGTGGGAAATGAATGTGATTCACAACATAGCATTTTCATTCTTTTTGTTGTTATTTGCTTGCATTTTGTTTCCTTTCTCATTTTTCCCCTTTCTGATCTGATTTTTCTTGTGCAGCATGACATTTGTGGAAATATGTATAGAGGAATTGCACACGCTTAACATATATTTTGATCATTTGTCGAATGGGGGAGGACGTAGGGGGAGGGAAGAAAAAATTTAGAACATAGGGTTTTGTAGAAGTGAATGTCAAAAATTAACCATGTATATATTTTGAAAATAAAAAGCTTTAATTAAAAATAAGTGGTGGTGGGGAATACATCCATTTTTCAGGAGCTAAGAGGGCTGAATAAGCAGTAAATCGCCATGATTCTCTTAGATTGATCTCCAAACAATCAACCTAAACAAGTCCTAGGATAGCAGGGCCAGGAAAAAGATGGGATGAAGCAATCTTAGTTCAAGAAACTTGAAAAAATCAGCAAGAAATATGTGTCCTAGTCTAGTAAATCCAGGACAGGAAATGTCCCAGTAACCCAGTAGCAGGTTCCATTTTGGCAAATCATATGCCTCAACATAGCCAGGGGAACCACCAGAAACTTCATTGAAGCCCCAGGAAAAATAGGCCTCTTACATTGGCCAGACCACCCCATAGGGCAACGCAGCCCTAGACAAAAAGGTGGATCCTAATTCTACCAGTGCCTAAGCAAACAGGCAGCCACTCTTCAGTGTAGCCCCAAGGAAATGCAGAAATGCAGACATACCCCTCCTAGTCTCAGTACAAGACAGACTCCACCATTAGGATGCCAGTTTAGCACCAGGTAAGCTTCCAGACCTGGAAAGCCCCAGCCTTAGCTAACACCAGATACCAGAATCTCAGGCAATATCCATGCAGAGACCAGGTAAACAGCCAAGGCTTAACAGCCACTGAAGGTTGAGATAGTACCCTTCCACCCTGCAAGCAAAACTCAAATTTAAAAGAAAGAGAAAAGGTCCACCCAAAAATCAACAACAAAAAAGAATCTGATCATACATAGATCATTATGTAAAAGGGAGGATCAAGCCACAAATTCAAAAGGCGACAACAATATCAAAACACGGATGAGCAAAACCCCCAAGAAAAATGGGAAGTGGTCTCTCAAAACCTGAAAGAGGTTTGAAAAAGGAACTTAAACATCACAGAGTAGAGAAAAATTGGGGAAAGAGAGTGATACAAGAGAATTATGAAAAAAGAGTTAACAGCTTGGAAAAATAAGACAATTGTTTTAAAAAGTAGAACTGACTAAATAGAAAAGGAGATAAAAAAAATTCATTGAAAGAAGAAAATCCTAAAAAATATAATTGGCCAAATGGAAAAGGAAAAACAAAAGAACTGGGGAAAACAATTTCTTAAATCATAGGATTTCTGTTAGTTTGGTTACTGATATAGTCAATTATGCTAATAGTTTTCCTGATATTGAACCAATCTTAAATTTCTGCTATAAATCCTACTTGGTCATAATGTATTATCCTCGTGATAAGTTGCTGTAATCTCTTTGCTAATATTTAAGATTTTTGCATTAATATTCATCAGAAAAATTGATCTATAATTTTCTTACTCTGTTTTGGTCCTTCCTGGTTTAGGTATCAGCACCATATCTATATTATAAAAGGAATTTGGTAGGACTCTTTCTTCTACTATTTTTTCCAACTAGATTGTATAATATTAGAATTACTTGTTCCTTAAATATTTGATAGAAGTCACTTGTAAATCTATCTGGCCCTGAAGATTTTTTCTTAAGGAGTTCACTAATAGCACATTCAATTTCTTTTTTTTAAAATGGGATTATTTAAATAATTTATTTCCTCCTCTGTAAATCTGGGCAAGCTATCTTTTTGTAAGTATTTATCTATATCTCTTAGATTATCAGATTTATTGGCATACAATTGGGCAAAATAGCTCCTAATTATTGCTTTAATTTCTTTTTTGGTGGTTCACTTTTTTCATTTCTGACACTGGTAATTTGGTTATATTCTCTCCTTTTTCTAATTAAATTAACTAAAGAGAAAACAACTTCTTTTTTTAAAAAAATCTAATCTATTTACTTTTATTGTTTATTTATTTTTGTTTTGTTTTTTACAAATTTTTTTACTTTTTACTGACAGTACATATGCAAGGGTAATTTTTTACAACACTATCCCTTGCACTCACTTCTGTTTTGAGTTTTCCCTTCCCTCTCTCCACCCCTTCCCCTAGATGGCAAGCAGTCTTATACATGTTAAATATGTTATAGTATATCCTAGATACAATATATGTGTGCAGAACTGAATAGTTCTCTTGTTGCACAGGAAGAATTGGATTCAGAAGGTAAAAATAACCTGGGAAGAAAAACAAAATTGCAAACAGTTTACATTCATTTTCCAGTATTCCTTCTCTGGATGTAGCTGCTTCTGTCCATCATTGATCAATTGGAATGGAGTTAGATCTCTTTGTTGAAGAAATCCACTTCCATCAGAATACATCCTCATACAGTATCGTTGTTGAGGTATATAATGATCTCCTGGTTCTGCTCATTTCACTTAGCAATAGTTCATGTAAGTCTCTCCAAGCCTCTCTGTATTCATCCTGCTGGTCATTTCTTACAGAACAATAATATTCCATAACATTCATACACCACAATTTACCCACCATTCTCCAGTTGATGGGCATCCATTCATTTTCCAGTTTCTAGTCACTACAAAAAGGGCCGCCACAAACATTTTGGCACATACAAGTCCCTTTCCCTTCTTTAGTATCTCTTTGGGGTATAAGGCCAGTACTAACACTGCTGGATCAAAGGGTATGCACAGTTTGATAACTTTTTGGGCATAATTCCAGATTGCTCTCCAGAATGGTTGGATTCGTTCACAACTCCACCAACAATGCATCAGTGTCCCAGTTTTCCCACATCCCCTCCAACATTCATCATTATTTTTTCCTGTCATGTTAGCCAATCTGACAGTTGTGTAGTGGTATCTCAGAGTTGTCTTAATTTGCATTTCTCTGAACAATAGTGATTTGGAACATTCCTTCATATAAGGGGAAATAGTTTCCATTTCATCATCTGAAAATTGTTCATATCCTTTGACCATTTATTAGTTGGAGAATGGCTTGATTTCTTACAAATTAGAGTCAATTTTCTATATATTTTGGAAATGAGGCCTTTATCAGAACCTTTAACTGTAAAAATGTTTTCCCAGTTTGTTGCTTCCTTTGTTTGCATTAGTTTTGTTTGTACAAAAGCTTTTTAATTTGATATAATAAAAATTTTCTATTTTATGATCAATAATGATCTCTAGTTCATCTTTGGTCACAAATTCCTTCCTCCTCCACAAGTTTGAGAGGTAAACTATCCTATGTTCCTCTAATTTATTTATAATCTCATTCTTTATGCTTAAATCATGGATCCATTTTGATCTGATCTTGGTGTAGTGTTAAGTGTGGGTCCATGCCTAATTTCTGCCATACTAATTTCCAGTTTTCCCAGCAGTTTTTGTCAAATAATGAATTCTTATCCCAAAAGTTGGGATCTTTGGGTTTGTCAAACACCAGATTGCTATAGTTATTGACTATTTTGTCCTGTGAACCTAACCTATTCCACCGATCAACTAATCTGTTTCTTAGCCAATACCAAATGGTTTTGGTGACTGCTGTTTTATAATATAGTTTTAGATCAGGTACAGCTAGGCCACCTTCATTTGATTTTTTTTTTCATTAATTCTCTTGAAATTCTCGACCTTTTGTTCTCCCATATGAATTTTGTTGTTATTTTTTTCTAGGTCATTAAAATAGTTTCTTGGTAGTCTGGTATAGCACTAAATAAATAGATTAATTTAGGGAGTATTGTCATCTTTATTATATTCATTCGGCCTATCCAAGAGCATTTGATACTTTTCTAATTATTTAAATCTGACTTTATTTGTGTGGAAAATGCTTTGTAATTTTGCTCATATAATTCCTGACTTTCCTTTGGTAGATAGATTCCCAAATATTTTATGCTATCAGTAGTTTTTTTTTTTTTTTTGTCCATGTTGATTTTATTTGTGAGAAACAAATAGAAAGGCATACAATAAGGGAACTTCTTAAACTGGTTAGCAGAAAATGGAATAGGGGATTGTTTGCACTTTCCAGGTGCCAGATGGACCAGACCAAATTCTGTGAAGACAAAGCAAATCAATGCTCCAATTTGCTGATACTTCTATTAAGGTGGTAGTGAAGCTGGCTTAATTCTGTGCTGTTGCTGTTTTGCAAAAAATGTGAACCACTGATGTTCAGAAACTGTCAACGTGCAAAGTGAATATAATTATATAATTATCTCAATCTTTCCTCGGTGAGAGGAGACCAAGAAGGATGCTTTGCACTGAAATTCTTCTGGTCAAATCAATTTCTTTTTTTTTTTTTTTTCTTATAGTAACTTTTTATTGACAGAACCCATGCCAGGATAATTTTTTTTACAACATTATCCCTTGCACTCACTTCTGTTCCGATTTTTCCCTCCCCTAGATGGCAAGCAGTCCTCTATATGTTGAATATATCATAGTATATCTTAGATACAATGTATGTGTGCAGATCCAAACAGTTCTCTTGTTGCACAGGGAGAATTGGACTCAGAAGGTAAAAATAACCCGGGAAGAAAAGCAAAAATGCAAACAGTTTACATTCATTTCCCAGTGTTTTTTTCTTTGGGTTATTAGTAGTTATTTTGAATGGAATTTCTCTTTGTATCTCTTGCTGTTGGATTTTGTTGGTGATGTATAAAAATGCTGAGGATTTATGTGGATTTATTTTGTATCCTGCAACTTTGCTAAAGTTATGAATTATTTCTAATAGCTTTTTAGTAGAATCTCTGGGGTTCTCTAAGTATACCATCATATCATCTGCAAAGAGTGATAATTTGGTTTCCTCATTACCTACTCTAATTCCTTTAATCTCTTTCTCGACTCTTATTGCTGAGGCAAGTGGAGAAAACAACTTCTTAAAAGTCATAATTGGGCAAGTAGAAGCTAATGACTGTATGACACTTCAAAAATTAAATTCAAAAGAATGAAAAAATAGAAGATACTTCTTTGGAAAAGCAACTGACCTAGAAAACAGATCCAGGAGAAACAATGTCAGAATTATTAGATTACCTAAAAGCCATAATTAAAAGGAAGACCTGAAAAGCATCTTTCAAGAAATTATCAAAGAAAAAAACAGAGGGCAAAATAAGATTGAAAGAATCCACCAATCACCACAGGAAAGATATTTCCCCCCCAAAAAATAACCTTCCAAGGGACATATTAGCCAAATTTCAGAACTATTAGACCAAGAAAAAAATATTGCAAATGGCCAAAAAGAAGCAATTCAAATTTTAGGGAGCCACAATCAGGATTACACAGGATTTAGCAGCTACATCATTAAAAGATCAGAAGTCATGGAACATGATATTCCAGAAGGCAAAGGAACTAGGACTACAACTAAGAATTAAACTTAATACATCAAATGATCATTCAATGAAATATAAGGATTTCAAGTTTTCATAAAGAGAAAACCAGAATTGAATGAAAAAATTATAACAATATTAAGTTCCAAGAGAAACGTTAAAGGAGAAAAGAAAACATAAAGCTTCAATGGAGCTGAACTATTTACATCCCTACTTGGGAAGATGATTCTTATAATTCTTAAAAATTATAACACTAATAGTATAACTAGAAGGAATATATATAGAAGTTACAGGTATAAGGTGAATTTGGAGGAATGACACAGAAAGGGGGATGAGAAAGAGGAGTACACTGGGTACAGAAGGAAAAGAGAGGCAGAATGGGATAAATTACTTCACATGAAGAGACATGAAAGACCTATTACAGTGGAAAGGAAGGTAGGAAGATAAGCAGTGGACATCAGTAGAACCTTACTCTCATCAGTATTGACTCGAGGACCAAATAACATACACAGTCAATTGAATATAGAAATCTATCTAAGGTGACAAGGAAGTAGGAGGAGAAGAGATTAAGAAAAGGATGAGACTGACAGAAAAACATTGTTCAGGAGGGAAATGGTGAGGGGAGAAGACAAACAAACAGAAGGAAAAATGGAATGAAGGGAAATATACAGTATTCATGCCTGTAAATGTGAATGGGATGAAATATCTCCATAAAAAAAGAAATGGATAGCAGTCTGGGGTAGAAAAACAAAAAATGCTACAAAAATTAACACTTAAAAGCAGAGACACACAGAATAAAGGCAAGGGATTGAAGCAGAAGTTTAAAACAAAAAAATAGGGATAACAATCCTGATCTTAGACAAAGCAAAAGCAATTATAGATCTAATTAAAACAGACAAAGAAGGAAACTACATCTTGCTAAAAGCTACCATAGGTAAAGAAATAATATTAATACTAAATATATATATATATATATATATATATATATATATATATATATACCAAGTGATATTGCATCTAAATTCTTTTATTTCCATTGCTATTTTATTTATTTAACTTTAAAAAATCACATCCATCTACATCCTAGCAAGTTCCTATGGCAGCAAGGAAGACAAAACTAGCTCATTCCTCTTGAGTTAACCCTTGGAGAACCATGATTAATTTTCTCCAGACTGACTGAAATCAACCTTCCAAACGCCAAACTTTGACAAAAGACAAAAGTGAAGAAACAATATATTTTGGCTACAAGGAAACTTTGTACTCTAATAAGCATATTTACTATATGGTATGTTACATACTCTAGAATGTTCATGGCCTTAAACTTAAACTCCTTGATTCCATTTTAATTTTGCAGATCAAAGAACTAGAAGGGACTCCTGTTCAGCTATAGATTGGACTAGATAGCTTTTGATGTCTTTAACTTTATAATTATATAATTTTGTGATTTTCAAAGCCATGGAACCAAACTTAGAATAACACAGAAAACAACAATAAGGATGTATACATAGTCAAGTGCAAAGCTTAACCTTGAACTCAGTTCAATAGTACTTTTAGTATCTGACTTTGGTTCTTTTTGAGTAAACATACAAGAGGAATTGTGGAGAAGGAGGAATAAAAATATATAACATGGGAATGGAAATTTTCAACAGCATAAAGGAAAATAATTTAAAACAAATGTAATATAGTATCTATTATCTGTGAAAAGATACTTCTGTAAATAATGGACCTATCAGCCAAGGCATTGGAGTCTGGTTTTGCCATATAGAGAGAGTCCATGAATTCTTCCATACCATTTAGATATGTTTATCTTCTTATTTTGTCTATAATTTTTTCTAACCCATTTTTGAAAACTGTACCTTTCACTTATATTGTTTTGTCTTAATCCTAATTCTGTCACTAACTATGTTAACATTGAACAAGCTATTTATTGGATCTTTTCGATCTTAGGAGTTTGAATTAAAATTCAGGGATTCTTAACCTGGATTTTAAATATATGTGTGGTGTGTGTGTGTGTGTGTGTGGTGTGTGTAACTATTTCAACATATTTCATTTCTTTTGTAATTCTATCTACATAGTTTAAAATGTTATTCTGAAAAGGGATCTGGATTTTCCAGACTGCCAATGGGCTCTACCACACATAAAAAGTAAAGAATCTGAGTTAGATTATCTCTAAGATTCAGTATAATAGTTGTGTTGCAATTTAAAGTTGAAATTTTTAAATGCCAATTTATTTAATTCTTGGGATGTGGGGAGCAGGGAGGAATTAGAGTTTCTAGACAAGTAATATCTTTGGATTATAGAACCTCTGCTGTGATAACTCCCTACTCATCTGTAACAGTGTCTTAGGAATTGCTTTTACCTGGGACTTCAAGAGGCTAAGTAACTTGCCTATGGTCAGACAGCATGTGCCAGAGGCAAGACTTCAACCCAGACTCCAAGGCCTGTTATCCATCCAGGACACTATACTGCATCACACATATGCTTCCTACCCCTTAAATTAACAAAACCCTGAAGTTCTAGTATAATGTACTTCCATTTACTAGTGCACATGCAAGTATAATTATGAATTGCCTTGCGATAAAAGCCTAGAACTGCTAAACAGAGGAAAAAACATGTTAGAATTTTGTGAGCTGATGAAAAGCCCTTCAGTCTGTTCACACCCACTTGCTCAGGACTTTTGGGATGCCTGGCAGTTGTAGGGCACCTCTGTAACTCTGCTCAGGCCTTGTAAATCTAGGCTAAGTAGCTCTGGGTAATCCTGCTTAGTCTCTCCTCTCTTTGTTCCCAGAGATGCTCCTAGCTGACAACCCTGCCAGGAAATGTCACTTTAATTGCCAGCACTGCAGGAGTCAGATGGCTCTGCTGCCAGAAAGAAACAACAGTGACATTACCTCCATCCCCAAAGTGGTTATTATTTACAGTGTCCTGGGAACATATGTGGGAGGAAAGAGCTGCATTGAGAAAAGTCTTCAGAAAAGACTGCTGCCTATCATTGCACCTAAAGAAATAATCCATCATTGCATCTAAAGAAATCATCATTCGAGCAAGACGAGCTGAAGTAACTCATGGGCTGCTGACCCTTTCTTTGCTGATGGAAAGATTCATGATGGCATTATGAGCTCATCGAAACTCTTTCATTCACTGTCCATTCAAAGGTTTTTCAGTTAAAATAATCCCTCTAAACAACAGAAATTTGTTTTGCTCATTTTAAATAGCAGTTGAATGACAAATTTATATTAACCCAGGCCATCAGATTATTTTTTGATGCTGGGATTGATAGTGTCTTTATGTTTCCTGCCAGAGTGGGAGAGAGAGACAGAGGCATGTGAAATGCTGGGAAAACCACATTCATACAATAGCTCCTAGTAGCAGAATCCCATTCAAAGGAGCAGAGGCCCCAGACTGATGGTTCTAGAGAAAAGACTATTATTAATTCTTGGTAGCTCTTAAGGGAGAAGGCCTAGAATCTCGTGTTTTATTTACTGCCTTTTGACACTTAGAATGGAATTTGCACAACTCCTGATTCCCTAGCTCCAAGTGCTCTTCTCCCCCAAAATTGTGTTTATTGTATATATGAATATGTTGGTTCTTCTAGTAAAACATAAGCCTCTACAGGGTAGGGTTGTTTCATGATTGTATCTCTATAGAGCCCTGGTACTTCCTAAATATTTAATACATGCTTCTTCATTGATTAATTTGATTAAGCAACAAAATCCAATTACTTATTTAAGGATGAGAGTTGATCATATCCATCTTAGAAGCCTCTCCTAAAAATCCCTTTTATAGAAACAGAATACAAGGGGAAGTCAATACTTTATTATATTTATCTTCTGAATGAACAGGGCCAATTGGAATAGGTGGTATAATAAAAGGAGTACCTAAGTGGTGTAATTTAAAGAAAAAAAACTTGTCATAAAAAAGTTATAAAAATGGATTTGTTTTCCTTCTTTGTGGAGGTGGGGGACTGTAGGTGTGGAATATTGCAGATGGCATATATTGTTAGACTCTATTACTTTGCTAATTATTATCATTAAACTGCTTTTGTTCTCATTTTGAAAGGGTTTGTTTTGGTTTGTTTTGGTATTGGTTTTGGTTTTCTCATTTATCACAAGGAATGGCTCATTGGACAGGGAAAGGAAGACAGATATAGTCAGAAATGAAGAAGATGTAAAAAAAATGATTTTTTAAGGCATGCTGAAACTGAGATTTGAACCTACTTATTATTGTTAGGTATCCCTTACTTTATGGAAGCAATACATCAAGCTATAAAGCTAACTGTAAATTGAATTTTATTTACTAAATAATTTTCATCTTCAAATCAAACCACACCTTTTTATCAGGAAAATAAGAATCAATTAAAAATTTTGGAGATGTAAACAGTTTCCAATGTGAAAAGGTTAGGACAACTTAACAAAGCAATATTGTTTTGTTAGAAATTTAGAAATTCAAAATGTTTGAAAATGCTTTAATTTTTCTGTTTTGGTAGCTATAACTAGTTCATTGATTTCAAGTCCTTATTTTGTCATATTCCACATGCATCTACAATTACCTCAGGGTAAAGAAACTTTTCCCATAATTTCCCCCCAAAATTAATTTTAATTCACTTGAATTTTTTCAATAAAAATATTTTATTTTTTGCTTTATTCATTTTTATGTTGATGATACCAACTAAATCATAAGATCTCATAACTATAAGGTTAGACTTTTCAACAGCTAAAATATATTTCTTTTTTTTCTTTAATTTTTTGTTGTTGTTGATAGTCTTGTTAAAATAGTTACTGAAATATTGTGTTCATATGAACACAAACCACTGTTATTACTCATATTAGAGAGCACATTTAATAATATTATAGATTACAAATAATAAATTACTACTCAAATCATTGTTAATTGAAGTGGACCAGCCATAAAATAAATCAGTAGCATGTCAGGACTACATCTACTTTATGTCAAGCTGACACATTTTTACTTTGGATAAAACCTTCAGTTTTGTGTTGTGAAATTATCTCTTTACTCCAAAACCAAATTTCTTTACTTCCTATCCCATCTCTGCTACCATCTTTATTTTGGTGGTTTGATATTTTCCTTCATCTTTATCCAATTGTTTATTCTGCTGGTGCTAGTGAAACCAATAAAAGCATTTGACGTTGAATTCTAACTTGTAAAAAATGTTATGTAAACTCACTAATTATGTCAAACAAAAGTCATGACAGCCCAGCAAACAAAACTACTCTGAAGAAATAACTTTAATTTGATCTTCTGATCACAATCCAAAGACTGAAAATTTTCCAAAAGAATTTTTATCTCATCAATATGGACTTTCTCCTCAACAATTCAGATTACAGTCCATCCATCCCACACTTCTTTTGTGATTCTGGTTCAATTAATCAGTTAATAAGCATTCATTAAAGCCTCCGGGGATACATGGTGCAGTGGAAAGAGTTTGAGGATCTGGTTCTTTGTGTGTCTTTGGGTAAATAATATAATCTTTCCAGGCAAGAAGGGTTTAGAATGATTTCTGAGGATCATTGCAACTGTTTGAAAAGGCTCATTCTAGGAAATGGGGACAGACAAAAATAAAACATTCCCTGCCTTCACAGAACTTATTCTATAGAGGAGACAGTATGTAGATATATAAGTATATATAAAATATTTTTAAAAATACTAGAAATTTTGCATGTAGTGGAAAAGAGGTACCAGTATCTGAGAAGATGAGGAAAGCCCTCAATGTTAAAGATAATGATTGAACTGAAGTTTGAAGTAGGGATTCTAAGAGGCAGAGGTCGTTGTATGAGTATTCTTCATAGGATCTCTTTGAGGTGATGATCAGTGAATTTTCTCTATTTCTGTTTCAAATTTCCCCTCTTCTAACACTTCTGGACATTTTTCTTTAATTCTTTCTTGTATTGTTTTATCAAGATTCTCATCTTGATACCTTTTAGTTAGTCCAATTATTCTCTTGTTTTCTTTTCTTGATGTGTTCTCCAGGTCTATTGCTTTTCTTATGAAATGTCTCATATTCTCTTTTATTTTTTAATTCTTTAAATTTTGTTTTATTATTTCTTGGTTCTTATAATTTCACTAACTTTCCCTTGCCCAATTCTAGTTTTCAGAGTCATTTTCTTAAGACTTTGCATTTCTTTTTCTAGTCAATTGTCTTTCTTTTCATAACTTCTTACTATTCTTGGATTATTCTTATTAATTTTTTCAATCTCTCTCTCAATTGATTTGTAAAATCTTTTTTGAGTTTTTCTATGAATTCTTTTTGGGCAGGCAACCATTTGATGTTACTTTTTGGGGTACAAGAGACTTTTTCTTAATTCAGTATCCTCCTCTGAAAATGAAACCCAGTCTTCCCTATTCCCACAGTAACTTTCTATACTTCAGCTCTTTTTCTTTTGCTGACTCACTTTTGGTTTTTTTTTATTTTTTTAAATATGAACTAATTAATTTAATAACCACTAGTCCTGAGGTGTGGGGGATGGTACATATCCTGGGTTCGTATCCTCCTTTAGTTCTCTGCTCTGGCTGGGAGCCTGGAACCAAGAACTCCACCTTCTGTACAACCAGCAGCTTCCTTGACCCACTGCTTCTGCACTCACCCAGTATGTACTGGTTCTCAGCAACACAACTGGACCTGAAATCCTTATCAGTTCTTAGAGGAAGTTTTATATCTCTAGATGCTTACTTGCATAAAATAGAGAGAGAAGATCAATGAACTGGGCATGCAATGAACAAATTGAAACCCACCAATTAAATACCAAATTTCAAATATTCAAAATAAAAGGGGAGATTAATAAAACCAAAAGTAAGAAAACTATTGAATTAATAAACAAAACTAAGATTTGGTTTTATCAGAAAACCAACAAAATGGATACACCTTTAGTTAATTTGATTAGGAAAACATAAGAAGAATCAATTCTGATGGATGTGGGCCCCTTCAACAATGAGATGAACCAAAATTAGTTCCAATAGAGCAGTAATGAATTGAACCAGCTACACCCAGCAAAAGAACTCTGGGAAATGAGTATGAACCACTACATAGAATTCCCAATTCCTCTGTTTTTGTCCACCTGCATTTTTGATTTCCTTCACAGGTTAATTGTACACTATTTCAAAGTCTGATTCTTTTTGTACAGCAAAATAACTGTATGGACATGTATCCATATATTGTATTTACTATATACTTTAACATATTTAACATGTATTGGTCTACCTGCCATCTGGGGGGGAGGGGAGGGGGAAGGAGAGGAAAAATTGGAACAAAAGGTTTTGCAATTGTCAATGCTGAAAAATTACCCATGCATATATCTTGTAAAAAAAAAAAAAAAGGTATAATGAAAAAAAGAAATACATAAGAAGAAAATCACATTGTTAGTATTAAAACTGAAAAGGGAGAACTTTCCACCAATGACGAGGAAATTAAGGCAATAATTAAGAGTTATTTTGCCTAACTACATGTCAATAAATCTGATACTCTAAGTGAAATGAAGAAATACTTACAAAAATATAAATTGCCAGAGCAACTAGGTGGATAGAGCACCAGCCCTGAAGTCAGGAGGACCCAAGTTCAAATTTGCTCTCAGACTTCCTAGCTGTGTGACCCTGGGTAAGTCATTTAACCCCAATTTCCTCAGCAAAAATATATAGATAGATAAATCTACAGAAGAGGAAATAAATTATTTAAATAGTTCCATTTTAGAAAAAGAAACAAAACAAGCCATTAATCAACTCCCTAATAAAAAAATCTCCAGGGAGGGCCAGACATATTTCAGGATTTACAAGTGAATTCTACCAAACATTTAAAGAGCAATTAATTCCAATACTATGCAAACTATTTGGGAAAATAGGGAAAGAAGGAGTCCTGCAAAATTCTTTTTATGACACAAATATGATACTGATACCTAAACCAGGTAGGGTGAAAACAGAGAAAGAAAATTATAGGCCAATTTCCCTAATGAATATTGATGCAAAAATCTTAAATAAAATATTAGCAAAATGATTACAGAAAGTCATCCCCAGGATAATACACCTTGACCAGGTAGGATTTATACAAGGAATGCAGGGATGGTTCAATATTAGGAAAATTATCATCATTATTGACTATATCAATAAACAAACTAACAAAAATCATATGATTATCTCAATAAATGTAGAAAAAGTATTTGACAAAATCTAACACTCATTCCCATTAAAAACACTAAAGAGTATAGGAAGAGAGTTTTCCTTAAAATAATCAGTAACATCCATTTAAAACCATCAGCAAGTATCATATGTAATGAGAATAAACTAAGACCATTTCCAATTGGATCAGAAGTGAAACAAGATTGCCCACTATCACCATTATTATCCAATATTGTATTCAAAAGGTTAGCTTTGGCAATAAGAGAAGAAAAAGAGATTAAAGGAATTAGAGTAAGTAATGAGGAAACCAAATTATCATTCTTTGCAGATGATATGATAGTATACTTAGAGAATTCTAGAGAATCAACTAAAAACACTACTAGAAACAATTCACGGCTTTAGCACAGTTGCAGGATACAAAACAAATCCACATAAATCATCAGCATTTTTATATATTACCAACAAAATCCAGCAACAAGACATACACAGAGAAATTCCATTTAAAATAATTGGAGATAATATAAAATATTTGGGGGTCTACCTGCCAAGGCAAAGTCAGGAACTATATGAACACTATTACAAAACACTTTTCACACAAATAAAGTCAGATCTAATCAATTGGAAAAATATCAAGTGCTCATGGGTAGGCTGAGATAATACAATAAAAATGACAATACTACCTAAATTAGTCTACTTATTCAGTGTTATACTAATCAAACTCCCAAGAAATTATTTTACAGAACTAGAAAAAATAATAACAAAATTCATCTGGAAAAACAAAATGTCAAGAATTTCAAGGGAATTGAAGAAAAAAATGCAAAAAAAAAAGTGGCCTAGCTGTACTAGATCTAAAATTATATTACAAAACATCAGTCATCAAAACCATTTGGTACCGGTTAAGAAATAAGAGTAGTTGATCATTGGTATGTTAGGTTCACAGGACAAAATACTTAATGATTAAAGTAATTTGAGTGTTTGACAAACCCAAAGACCCCAGCTTTTGGAATAAGAACTCACTGTTGACAAAAAATTCTGGGAAGATTGGAAATGACTATGGCAGAAACTAGGCATTGACCCACACCTAACACCCTAGACCAAGATAAAGTCGAAATGGGTTCATGATTTACACATAATGAGTGATATTATAAGCAAATTAGAAGAAGAACAAAGGATAGTTTACCTTTCAGATCTGTGGAGAAGGAAGGAATTTGTGGCCAAAGAAGAACTGGAGTACATTACTGAATGAATAAAAAATGGATAATTTTGATTATGTTAAGTTAAAATATTTTTGTACAAACAAAACCAATGCAGACAAAATTAGAAGGGAAGCAATAAACTGGGAAAAAAATTTTACATTCAAGAGCTGAAAAAGGCCTTATTTCTCAAATATATAGAGAAATTGAGTCAAATTTATAATAGTTCAAGCCATTCTCCAATTGATAAATAATCAAAGGATATGAACAGACAATTTTTAGATAAAGAAATTGAAACCATTTCTAGGCATATGAGAAGCTGATCTAAATCATTATTGATCAGAGAAATGCAAATTAAAACAACTCTGAGGTATTACTACACACATCTCATATTGGTTAAGATAACAGGAGAAGATAATAATGAATGTCGGAGGGGACATGAGAAAACTAATACTAATTGTTGTTGGACACTAATATATTGTTGGTGGAACTGTGAATGGATCCAACCATTCAGGAGAGAAATTTGGAACTATGCTCAAAAAGTTATCAAACTATGCATATCTTTGATCCAACAATGTTTCTACTGGGCTTATATACCAAAGAAATCTTAAAGGAGGGAAAGGGACCCATGTCAAAAATGTTTGTGGCAGCCCTTTTTGTAGTGGCAAGAAACTGGAAACTGAATGGATGCCCATCAATTGGAGAATGGTTGAATAAATAATGGTATATGAATGCTATGGAATACTATTTTGTAAGAAATGACCAGCCGGATGATTTCAGAGAAGCCTGGAGAGACTTACATGAATTGATGCTAAATGAAATCAGCAAAACCTGGAGATCATTATACATGACAACAAGGAGATTATATGATGATCAGTTCTGATGGTATGGCTCTCTTCACCAATGAGATGATTCAAACAAGTTCCAATGATCTTGTGATGAAGAGAGTCATCTACCCTAGAGAGAGGACTGTGGGCACTGAGTGTGGATAATAACAGAGAATTTTCACTCTTTTTGTTGTGCTTTGCTTGCATTTTAATTTTGCTTCTCTTTTAAAAATTTTTTCATACTGGTTTGATTTAATTTTTCTTGTGTGGCACAATAATTGCATAAATATGTATATATATATATATATTGGATTTAACAAATATTTCTGCCATGTTTAACATGTATTGGACTACTTGCCATCTAGGGAGAGAGTGTGCAGGAAGTGGGGGGGTCGAATTGGAATATGAGGTTTTGCAAGGGGTAATGTTAAAGAATTGTCCACACATATGTTTTGAAAAATAAAAACTTTTATACAGAAAAAAATGCATCTGTTCCTGGAGATTTTTTCTTTGGCAGTTCATATATGCCTTATTTAATTTGTTTTTCTAAATTGGGATTATTTGCACAATTTATTTTTTTTTGTTAATCTGGGCAATTTATGTTTTTGTAAATATTCAACATTTCAGTTTGGATTGTCAGATTTGTTGGCATACAGTTGAATAAAATGGATCTTAATTATTGCTTTAAAAAAGAACCATTTCTAACCATATGAAAAGGTGATTTAAATCATTATTAATCAAAGAAATGCAAATTAAGACAACTCTGAGGTACCATTATATCCCTTTTAGATTGACTAAGATGATAGGAAAAGATAGGACAGATATTGGAGGGGATGTGGCAAAACTGTGATATTAATACATTGTTGGTGGAATTGTAAACTGATTCAACCATTGTGGAGAGTAATTTGGGACTATGTCCAAAGAGTGGTAGATGGGGAGAAGGGAGGGAAAAGTTTAGAACACAAGATTTTCAAGAGTGAATGTTGAAAATTATCCATGAATATATTTTGAAAATAAAAAACTTTAATAATAATAAAAAAAAGAATACCAATTTGGAGGCTCTTCCCTTAGTAAAGACAGACAGGAAAAAGTAATGAGGACCTGAATGAGAGTGATTTCTCTAAGAATATATAGAAGGGATAAGATACAAGAAATGTAGCAGCATTAGAATTGACAAGACATAGCATTACCTATTGCATGTACAGGGTAAGGAAGAATAAGGAGCAAAAAATCACTCTCAAAGTTGTGAACCTAGATGTCTGAGAGGATAGGGCACCTTGAAGTAATAGGCAAATCCAAAAGAAAGAAATATTCTCATAAGCTCACCACATAGGAGCTACCTACCCTGCAGAGAGGCTTTCCATATTTAACAAAAGATTGGCAATATTTTTTATCAATTCATGGGATGACTCAAGACAGCCAGAACGGTGCAATTAATCTAGAGCAAGGATTCTTAAATGTGGTTTTGTGTGTGTGTGTGTGTGTGTGGTGGATCCCTCTTGTGAGTCTGGTGAAACCAATGGACCTTTTCTCAGAATAATGCTTTTAAATGCATAAAATTAAATGCACAGGACTACAAAAGTCAGTGAAGATAAAAAAATGGATATTTTTACAATTAAGTTTATAAGCTCAGTAAAATCTATCCATGAGTCCTTTAGGGCTTTATGGACTCCATTTTAAAATGTCTTCAAATGGAGACTTTGACCTAAATCTTATTTAAAAGTAATGACATTTTTAGTTGAAAAAGACATATCAGTTGAATTCATTTACACACCAAAAATAGATTAAATGATAGGTATAACTTTTTTTCTACTTTAGATGAAGTCTTTCCTCATGGATTCATATGAGAGATTCTACAGAAGCATTTGAAATAGTGATTTTTGAAAGGAAAATTATAAGTTAAATATGAAATCAATGAAGGGACTAAAAGTAAAAGATTAATCATAATACAAGTATAAGTATAAAGATGTTGATTTTTCTCATGCAGTTAAAGGGAAAAATACATATGTATTGATAAATATTCATAAATTAAAGAGTTTAATACAAAATTAAGAAGAATGAAAAGCCTAACTGAAATCAGGGAATTTTCAGAAAATAGTTCAGAATTTTAAGGACAGTAAAAACTATCTAGAACCTTTGAGGACTAAATCATTCTGCACAATCTGTTTTTCCATATCCCTGAGCACTCTTCACATATAAAAATCTTTATTTTAAGTATTTTACTGAAAAAATTTGGTAAAATATATGCCTTCATATTTTCTTACACTGAAGATACAAAATATAACCAACTTTTCTTAATAACTCTAATAGTCATTATGAACTGTGATTATTATATTATTTGTTCAGATGTAGGCTATGCTCAAATTTCATTGATGTCTGCATGATCATAATAAGGGGTTCCAAAATGCTTTTTTTTTTAGTCCTCTTCTCTGACTTTTGTAGTTCTATTTCTTTTCCCTTGCTGTCAGATCTTACTATAATCATGTAAGTCTTCCTTTAAATATCCCTTACTAGTTTTAATTTACTATGGACTTAGGAACTAAATAACTAAACTTGCTTCAATTTTATAAATAGTAAGAGTAAATAGATATGGAGAAAAGTTTTGGTGGGCTTTCCTACGATTAAAAGGTATAAATTTCAGTGTATGAAATTTATGACATTTTGGGCACTCAGAGATTTTCTTTATTGTTTAATTTCTGTTTCTCAAGTTATTCCAAACAAGTAGGTAAGGTTGTTAAATATTTAGGATTTTTGTAACCGAAGTATTATTGTCAATGAGTACTGACAACAACACCAGAAAAAATTTCTCAAATTAATAAAATCTTAAAACTCTCTTACTAGTATATTAGCCAAAGATGCCTTGATTTTATTATAAAATATTTTCTGAATTTTGAAAGAAGTCACTCATTGTTTTCCCATTCTTTGTATATAATTTATGTCAAATAGAAAAGGGTGCTAGATTTTATATTTTGTTATATACATGAGGATCTACACTAAAGAATCAATGAGAGAATAAAGAGAAAAAAATTACATAAGATAAAAAGGATTGAATGGGTTGTGAAAGGCACTGATTAAGAAGATACACAAATTAATGAGTCGACTGTGTATATGGAAATGTTCTTTTTCTGGTCTTTTTTATTTAAATTCAAAAATGAATACAATAAAAAAAATTAATTAAACCCAAAATTAAAAAAAATTAATGAGATGTAGATTCATGGACATATTGTTATATCGAAGAAATGTGCTTTCTATTAGGGAGAATGCCATTGATGAGATTTAAAATTTTAGAATCACAGAATTCTTAGTGATAAAAGACATTGCATGATTTGACCATGGTCACATAGTTAATTAGTGGTAAAAACTAGTATTAGAAACCAAGTCTTGTGGTAATTAGCAATATGATGATCAAAGAGTACATAAATCAGAAGCTGTTTCTTCTTGTACTAGTTTATTCCCTGGTTTTTTGTTCAATAAAAAGCAAATCACAGATAGTCAGAGTTGGAAGTAACCTTAGGGGCCATCTAGCTCAACCTGTACTTGAATTAAAATCTTTCTATAACACAGCAGGGACATTATCCAGAACCCTATACCCTTCAATATAAAATCCAATTATTTTATTTTATTTTATTTTACCAAGATAGCCCATTTCACTTTTGGACAGTTTCAGTTGTTTGAAACTTCCTGGCAAATCAAAATTTTCTTTTTTGTGCTTTCCCCCATCCATTGCTCTAGTTTCACTCCCTGTAGCCAAACAGAACAAGTCCTTCACACTTGAGGACAGATATCACAGAACAGGAACTGGTTCTGTAATTTTGTTGGCTTAGAAAACTCTCAGAGAAATTCCTCCTATGAATTCAGGGCAACAAAATATTAATTTATCATCTCAGAGAATTCAGAGCCTGAAAGATTAAGTAATTTGCTCCGAAATACATAAGGGACAGGGCACCTATCATATCTCTCTACTGTCACCACTAATTTTTTTTTTTTCTTCTGGCTAAATCAATCATCAAATTAATTTATCAATTGATCTATACCAGTAAAGGGAATATATCAGGAAGTAGATTATTTAAAGGATTACTATCCCAAAGAAAGGTACTTCATGACAAAAAGAATAGAAACAATTTGGACTTTAAAGTATTTTATGTGCATTTACAGGACCTAAAATCTTAAAAACATAAAATTTTAGAGATGGAAGACTATTACAAATTAAGCATTTACTATGTACCAAATGCTATGCTAAGCACTGGAGATACAATATCAAAAGGGATATAGTCGCTGTCATCAAGGAGCTTGATGGAGGAAACATTTGCATATACAAGTATAGAATACATACAAAAATAAATGAGTGGTAGTTTTAGGATCACTAGCATGGTGGGAGGAGAGGGAGAAATGAAGAAAGACTTAAAGGTTAGAGGTGGGTTTGAGCTGAATCCTGAAGGAAATCAGGAATTCCAAAAGGCAGAGATGAGGAGGGAAGGAGCCAGGTTGTAATAAGCTTTAAATGCCAAGCAGAGGAGTTTGTAGTTGGTCCCCAAGCTCCTTCAACTAATTAATCTCTCCAAAGCTCAGGTTTGTTTGTTTTGTTTTCTTCAATAAAATGAAGCTACTAACTTCAGAAATTTATGAAGGAGTAAAACACCAGTCTTTGGAAGAAATAATCTTCAATGCAGCTTTCTGGTGACTTCAGTAAAATAATTGAAGTTTCCTGATACATCACATATTGCTAAATTAGAATAGCTCTCTCAACACTAAAGTTCTAGGATGCCTCGATCTGACTCTGGGTTCTCCAAGGCAGAAGGCAAGTTCAGGCAGGGCCTCCCAAACCTGGAAACTTTCAAGTATAATTCAGTAATGTATGTGTTGAAAAACAGGCCAACTGTGTTCAGAGAAAGTCCTTACCAGAAGGTTGGCGACCTGTTGTCTAAGAAAGAAATGCAAATTGGGATGCATTCACAGATCTTTCATCTAAAACATCTAAAAGGCAGTCCTTGAATCTCTTCTCTCAGACACAGGAAGACCTAGATTCAAGGTTTCCTGGCTTTTCTGACCCTAGACAAGTCAATCTCCTCTCAGTTCCCAAGCAACTCTACAAGTTGAAGAAAAGGTGCTAATCTTCATTGCTAGAGGAAGTTCCTTTTTGAGAGCTCCCTGTAATGAAAAAGAATAACGGCTCTATTTTTTTTTTTTTTAACATCTAAAGGTACATTTGAAAAAATAGTGTAATACTAAGGTCAGCTGGGATCTCAGTTGAAATGGGATATTTTCCACTTATGCCAAAAAGTGGCATTTTCCATGAATCAAATTCTGACTTGTTAGAATTGCAATCTAAGAACAGTATTGATATCAGGACTATCAAAAAGTATATAAAATACTCAGATCTTCATTTAGCATGTGATTATTACTTTGCTGAAGGGCTGAAATGTACCAAATAAATCTATCAGGTTATAACTAATATTTGAGTTCTTCTGAGTTCATATAATTTTATCTTTGGGTTAAAACAGCCTCAGAGCAGATGGAGACAACCTCCTGATTATTCAAATAGTCCCCAAACAGCTATCACCATTCAGGTTATCTTTCCTTGTTCCTATACAAGCTTACAACTGCTATTTCCAAACTACAATGTTCTTTGTTCCCATGTGAATACACTAAGCTTCTGGTATAACTTCTCAGAATAGAACAGATGTGTGCTGGGGGAGCTTTCATACACAAAATAGCTATTTAAAATTACATTATCCCTATTAATAATGCAAATCACAACAAAGGAAATGCTATTTCTAATCTGTTTTTTTTTTTTTTTTTTTAAGTCAGTGCTGGAGGGCTTTTAAATCAAGGTCCAAAATGCCAGATCAGGTGTTGAAATACTAAATGTGCTTATCAGCCTTCATTTGTGTCTCAGAATTCAGAGTTGGAATGGACCTCAACTACATTCTAGTCAAGCCCACTTGTTGTTCAGTCGTGTTGGACTATTCATGACAGTGTATACAGTTTTCTTGGCAAAAATAATAGAGTAGTTTACCATTTCCTTCTCCAGTGGCTTAAAGACTTTCCCAGGGTCATACAATTAGTGAGTGTCTGAGGCTGGATTTGAACTCATTTCTTCCTGACTCCAGACACAATGGTTTGCCCATAGAGCTATCTAATTGTCTTACCCATCCCTGAAAAAAAATACTCATCACAACATATTTGACAACTCCTCCTCCAGCCACTGCTAGACTTCCAACAAGGGGGAACCTGTCATATCTTAAGGCAATCCACCCCCCACCCCCACCCCCATTCCACTGTATAGCTTTCATTGTTAGAAAGTTTTCCTGCTACCACGCCTAATAGTGCTTCGTGGATACCTCTACTCTTTGCTCCTGGTTCTGTCCTCTGGGCCAAACAGGACACAATAGTCTTTCACATCTTGTTTCCTGGGTCTTCTCTTATTTAAACTATAAACATCCCCAGTTCCTGGGGATATTTACTCATATACTCATGGTTGTGATGTAAAAAGAATAAAATATTATAGGATTTGTGGAAAAAACAGGTTTGGTTTGTTGTGTTTATTTTTTCGGGGAGGGGGGGACATTCCTGAAAATGACAACCACTTTAATTTAGTTCTTAGTACTAATGATAAACCATGCTACCCATCCCCTGAAAGAAATGTACTGAACAAAATGCAGCATGAGATGTACTTCTGGACATGACCAAAATGGGAATTTATTTGCTCAACTACAGATATTTGTTACAAGGATTCTGTTTTACTTCCTCCCATCTTGGCACTTTTATCCATATGAAAAATTAAATTTTAAAAGAAAATAAAAAAAGATATAAAATAGTGTTAAAGAGATGAATCTTTATTTCAGAATGGAATCTGTAATCATTAAAAGTGCTACCTTTTTTTCCAAATACAATTTTCTATTTTCTCCTCTTCTATTCATTTCTGGACCCAGTTTGCTGTCCTTCTCCAAAGCCTGTCCAAGGTACATATAAGAATGGGCCAGCTCCATGAATCAGCCATCCAACTTCCTATCAGTCTGGCAGTAGACGTTCTTTATCTCTCTGCATTTTCCCCCTGTGTGCATAGTTAGGCCAAACTCTTTTAAGTAATTATGGCTCTCATTTAGGAGATTCTGCCATGTTCCAATATTTGATGCTATCAACCCAATGTCATCTCCAAACAGAAGCATTATCTGGAATACCTTAACATTTATATAAAATCTATTTTCCATTTGGACTCTACACTCTATACCTGCCAGAACAGTGGCAAATGCCTTTAATGAGACAACCTTGATATTGGTATTGATATGCTTTATCAGATATTGATAATTAGTGTATTGGCAAAGTTATCTTACTGATTGTATGGTAATTGTTGTTCAGATATTTTAGTCACATCTGAATCTTCATGACCCTATTTGTGGTTTTCTTGGCAAAGCCACTGAGAGTGATTTGCCAATTCCTTCTCCAACTCATTTTGCAGATGAGGCAGACAAGATTAAGTGACTTGCATATATACATACACATATATACACATACATGCATATTTGTCTATCCGTATATGTAGAAGAGAAGGTTTTCTTATGTATACATGTTTATATGTATATGTACACACACTTTTCTGGTGTCAAGTAATACTTCTTCCATGAAAACTTTCTTGATTTTTCACTCCCTTCCCCTGGCAAAAAGTAGTTTCCTTCCCTAATTTCTTATCCTTTCCTAATTCATCTCCTGTATGTACTTTTTACTATATATATTTTATATTATAACAATATGCCAAAATATTCTTATCATATTATATTTTAAACTTCTCGAGGGCAAAGATTTTTCATACTAGCATTACCAGTAATTAAAACAGTTGCTGTTTAGTCATCTTTCACATCTGTCAGGTGTGTCTGACTTTTCATGACCCCTTTTGGGGTTTTCTTGGCAAAGATACTGGAGGAAACTCAGGTAAACAAGGTAAAGTGACTTGCCCATGGTCTCATAGCTAGTAAAAGTCTGAGGCTAGATTTGAACCCAAGAAGATGAGTCTTCCTGACTCCAGCCCTGGCCCTCTACCCACAGGGCTGACTGGTTGCCCCAAGTTAGAGAAGTACCCTACCCATAGTGGGCACTTAATAAAAAATTGCTGACTTGAAATTATCTGAACTCAGTTGCCTACACGATCCACTGTAGGACTGGTTCTCCTCACACATTTCACCAGTAGAGTCTTTGGAGTTCTTCCAAATGTCCAATTTCCTAATACCAGTTGTGACAGAAAGAAATCTTTCCTAGTCACAGTTTGTCCAAGGCCTTTCTTCCTTGAATGTTACAATCCAAAACTGGTGCCCAAATGAGAAAATTTATAAGTTTCTGTGTGTGAAATTTAAATAATTAATGTCTAACTAAGTGCTTTTCTACCTAAAATATTTCAGAAGATGATTACTATTTTATAAGGTTATTACAAAAGCCTATTTCTTTACCACTGGTATTTCTGCAGCACAGCTACAAATCATGGAATTTGGTCATCTTAGAAGAATTAAAATTACAAATTACTGACAGGAAAATGGAAAAACAAGTAGCTGACACAAGAAACTTCTGAATGTTCCCACTGATAACTTTGTACACAAAAAGTCAGATAAATTATATTACTAAGAATACAGTATGAATGGAAAGGCCATTGGGGCAATCACATACAACAATTGGGTGAAAGAGAGCTGAAAGTTACTTTAGAGGTTATTCATTTAGTATTTTTAGTCAGATGAGGACAATGAGGTCCAGGGAGACTATCTTGCCCATGATCAATCAATCAATAAACTGAAAGCCTATGATTTGTTGTTCAGCACTTTCCACTGGACTCCTAATAAGGCCTGAATTGGACAGAGTACCAGGTCTGGAACCAGGTAGACTTATTTCCCTGTGCTCAATTGGGGTCTCAGACACTCACAAGTTGCATCACCCCAAGCAAGTCACTCAACCCTTTTACCTCATTTCCTCATCTGTAAAATGAGGTGGAGAAAGGTAATGGCACACCACTCTATTATCTTTGCCAAGAAAACCCCAAAAAGCGTCCTGAAGAGTCAAACACAACTGAAACACATTATTTAATGTAATAAGGATGAAAAACAATTTACAAACAACTAGAGTGTTTTTTACTTTCCCCTCTTGCTCATTTATATCCAATCAGCTACAGAACTGGGGGAAATTATATTGTGGAATACAGTGAAATCCTAAGTGTAAGTCCTATCTAATCTTTGTTATAAAAATGTCTCTGGAGTTTTATTTTAGATGAGGTAAAGCCGGAGAAAGAATTGAACCTTCTTGGAGTGAGATCCCCAGGATCAAATTTTAGTCTATATGATCCCAGACTGCCATGACTTGGGAGATAAGTAGGTTTGGATACCAGTCTCTGACACAATACCTAAAAAAGCTTCTTAGTGGATTTTCTTGTTGACTTGTGCTAAAGTCTCTGACTACAAATGGAGCTTTCATTTCCCTAAAATACCTTTTCTCCATGAAACTCATCTGCTTCCTCACTTTTAGGTCATTAGCAATACCCCATGTCAGGAGCAGAAAAAAGAGGCTCAAGCTTCTACTCCCCTACTAGATTCTCCTAGCACAGCTGACAGGAACTAATTTAGTTCTGTCTGGCAAGTTCAAAGGAAAGAGCCCTTGGCTAATATCTGCAGCTTAGGATACTGTCTGTGATGTATGATATAAAGTAACTACTGTACACAGTTCCAGGCACAGATCCTAAAGAACAATGGTTCCTTTTCCTGGAATTTACAAGTCTCCTCTCTGACCCACCCAAATGACCAGGCTAAAACACAAATGATCCTACTCCATTCCTAAACACTGTGGGAATGGTAGATCAATCACATTGTACTGACAATTTCTGCCTGATAAATTTTGATTTAAAATTCATATCTGTTTGTTGGTGTAACCTTAATGGTTGGTGATCATAGTTCTAGATTTGGAAGGGATTTTCCCCTCCTTTTACAGATGAAGAAACTGAGACCCAAGTAAACTCTGACCAAGGTAAAGCAGGTAATTACCAGAAGTGAGATTTGAACGGAGATCCTTTGACTAAATTAGTCACTGTTTTTCCCACCATAACAACATACATGAAATTACATGATTTTTTAATCAACTAATGTTTATTATCATTTATTTTATAAACATTTTTGTCAACTCATCAACTTGATTCTGAGAACCTAAAATCCATAGTTAGTGTTCAACTTTTTAAAAAATTATTCACATCTCATTTGATCCCTCCAAGAACCAGCGATGGTTGATTTTACTGATGTTATTATCACCATTTGACAAAGGCTATGGAAAACAGGCTGAGTAAACACAAACCCAGTTAGAGAAACTGACTTGCTCAGGATATTATAGTAAAGTCATGATCAAAACATATCTTCAAATCCAGCCTTTTATCATTGAATATCATAGAATGTTAGAGTAAAGCTTGAATGTACCTTAGAAATTATCCAGTCCCATTTCTTCCTTTGAAGAATCCTAGTGAGGATGATGATTTGTCAAATATCAAACAGCTAGATAGTCCCAAAGACAGGGTTAGAATCTAGGACACATAATCCTAGAGGCAATGTAAGACCATTGTCCAAGGTAATGGCCACCACTCTGATTCATTCCCACTCACCTCACAAGTTTAATGCTGCTATAACCTGCTGGGGATGGGGGGGAATGTCTGTCTCAGGTCTTTTCCTAGTGTAACCCACTCAGCCACTGAAGTGATTTTTCTAAAATGTAAGTCTGATTATATCACATCCCTATTCAATAAACTATTTCTAAGAACAAATACAAAATGCTCTTTTTAGCATTCAGATCCCTTCATAACCTAGCCCCTCCTCCATTTCCAGTTTTCTTACACCTTATTCTCCAACATATTCTCATCAATCCAATAACACTGGCCTCCTGGCTGTGACAAGACACTCTTTCTCTTGGCTATGGCAATTTTCTCTGGCTATCTCTCATGCCTGAAATTCTCTCTTCTCTTCTTCAACTACTGAACTCCCTGGCTAAAACCCCACCTGCTATAGGAAATCTTCCCCAATCCCTCTTAAATCCAGTGCCTTCTCTCTGTTAATAATTTTCTATTTATCCTGTATATATCCTGCTTTGTATACAGCATATTTGATCGTAGTTGTCTCCCCCATTGGATTGTAAATTCCTGGAGGGCAAGAACATTTTGCCTCTTTTTATATCCCTAGGGCTTAATAGCATCCCACACGAAGTAGAAAATTGAATTGAATTGAATTGAATTCCACAACTAGCCATATATCCCAAGGATATAAATGACAAAAGAAAAGTTTCATATTTACCAAAATTTTTATAGAAGTACCGTTTTTGTAGTAGCAAAGAATTGGAAACAAAGTAGATGCCCATTAGTTGGGGAATGGCTAAACAGATTAACATTACTAGGCTATAAAAAATGATTCTTATAATTAATACATGAGAAATCTTCAGCAAATGTAAGGGAAAATGGCAGAGAGCCATCAAGAAATGAACAACAGGAGATAGCAATAATTTTTTAAAATAGAATTTTGGATGAGATGATCTTTAGTATAATTTCTAGCTTTGACATAAAATTTTTACCTCTGTATGAAAATGAATTATGAAAATTAGTCCAATGTGAGAAAACAATGATCAGGTGAAGTATTAGAAGTCCATTTTATAGAAAATTAGAAGTTACCTCTCTAGGAAAAGTTTGCCTTAAGAGAGTTTTTTAAAATTTTTCCTACGACTAGGTAATAGTTGTACCATATGCTTGTAAAACCTTTAATAACTAGACCAACCGAGACTATTAAGCATAATAAACTATTATCTTAACTTTTCCATAAGATAACTCACCCAAAATGTTCAGATACCACTGTATTAGCTGTCATTGGAGAAGTCATTTTGCATTATTTGCATATGGGTAACTGGGCCCTTCTTAAATTTATAAGATAATACCAGACTGAATTATTTCAAACAATAATATTTATTGATTTCCCAAAATTCACCTAGCCTATTAATTTTTATTCATGTGCCTGGGCTTTTTTTTTTTTAATGGATTAGCAGTAAGTTTGCAAAATAACTGTGTACCATCTTTTGATTTTAGGAAAATCATGCTGAAGTTCACTTAGAAACCTTATAATCTCTTGCTTACAAATAAGTAACCTCTTTCCAGAAAATGATACAGAAAAAAGGATACAAATCACAAAGGCTCATGGATTCATAGAGTTAGACCTGGCATGAATATTAGAGTCTCACAACTTCATTTTACAGATGATACCCAAGATTTGTTTCTGGGTTTTGGAGGAGTTTTTTGAGGCAGTTGGGGTTAAGTGACTTGCCCAGGGTCAGATAAGATTAGAACTCAGATCCTCCTGACTTCAGGGTTGGTGCTCTATCCACTGCACCACCTAGCTGCCCCTGATGCCCAAAGTTAAATGGCTTAGGACTCACACAGTTAGTTTTGGGTGAGATTTGAAACCAGCTCTCCCTTCCTCTAAGTCAAGTTCTCTGTCTAGGTTGCCATCTAAAATAGTATTCATACACTTCTATAGGATTATCTCCCTTTTCTTTGATATGATCTTTCCCTGCTCTCATTATTTTGACTGATTTTCAGATTAGAACTTCCATTGTGTGTTCAGTTGTATCATAAACCCATGGAGGCTAAGAACCTGTGTGAGGATGGACTTCCCCTCCCCAACACAGTTAGGAAAAAGCAAAAATAATAGATCTTGATGAACCTGGCCCCAGGGATATGGACAGAACCATACCAGAGGACCAGGGTGTGCTGGTGGACTTTGGCTGTGTGGCTATAGCTCTGTGGTCACCTTGAGGTGTAAAAGATCCCATGCCCTTGAGATCAGGGCTTTCCTGGCTTGGTGAATGTTTGAAAACCACTTGAGTCACCATATCCTGCCCTGCAGACAGAAGAATTTTCAGAGGTAGAGGAAGATGGCTGAGTCTTAAAAGCTGAGTCCCTTATTTCATCCCAGAATTGAACAGAGCAAGCAACAGGCCTGACCCTAATCTTTCACAGAATCACAGTTTAGAATCAGAAAGGACCAAGGAAGCATCTAGTTCAACTAATTTTTTTATTATAGCTTTTTATTTACAAATATATGCATGGGTATTTTTTCAGCATTGACTCTTGCAAAACCTTCTGTTACAACTTTTCCCCTCCTTCCCCCCACCCCTCCCCTAGATAGCAGGTAGACCAATATATGTTAAAGTATATGTTAAATATAATAAATGCATACATATCCATACAGTTATTTTGCTGCACAAGAAGAATCGGATTTTGAAATAATGTACAATTAACCTGAGAAGGAAATAAAAAATACAAGCAGACGAAAACAGAGGGATTGGAAATGCTATGTAGTGGTTCACACTCATTTCCCAGAGTTCTTTCGTTGGGTGTAGCTAGTTCTATTCATTATTGAACAAATGGAACTGATTTGGTTCATCTCATTGTTGAAGAGGGCCACGTCCATCAGAATTGATCATCATATAGTATTGTTTCAACTAATTTCTTAACTGAATAGCAAGAGGACTCCAAGGTAGAGGTGAACATATGTATGCATATATTATATGTGAAAAAATATATATGCATATATATGCATGTGTATATATGTACATGCACATATAAGTGTATAAATGTGTGTATGTATGTATGCTAGTGTTTGCATATATAAGTATATGCATACATATGTGTGCATGTATATGCACATATATATGAAGGTAGGCACAGACATTTTATTTTGGTTTGGCAAATGTAAAATTTTTCCACTTCTCAACTAATATAAAAATAGGAGACTTTTGGTGCAATAAAAATAGATAGTCAATTGGATATTTCCCAAGGACACTAGCTCTAAAGAAAGTTTCTTTACTTCTCATAGCCTGAGGCTATGTATTCAAATCCTACACCTCATCTTGAATCCCTGTGTGACATTGGACAAGTATGCTAACCTCTTTGGATTTAATTTTCTTCATTTATAAAATGGAAGGTTGAACTAAATAACATCTGAGATCCCTTCCAGTTAGAGATCTAAAATATCAAATTCTATGGAGCAGGAATACCCTTATGTGAGAGAGCGACCCTTACCCAATTAAAATAAGAGAGTCTCAAGGTAAAAAAGCAAAAAAGGATTTATTACCATCTCCCAAGAAAGGGCAATTCCCAACAGAGAGGGGTGCAAAGCACAAATTGCAAAACACAAAATTATATGGACTCTAACACAGAAGCCCCCACCCCTCCTGACACTTTCACCCATTGACTAGGAGAGTCCAGGCTTACATCCTAATGGAGAAATCAACCCCAGAGACAAAGAATACTAGTCAATAATACACTCTTTAACATATTAGGTACCTAACTGCTAATGAAAAGGTCAGGGAGGGACAGAAGAAGAATGTAAGTTTATTTAAGATAATTGAATACCTACAGTTTTTAGCTATAACTCAACTTGTTATTTCAAGGTTTCAAGTCACAATTAGGGCCTAGATCAAGGCCATATTCTTATGAGAGCTCTTCACTCAGTTTATGCCATTTACCCTATAAAATATTCTAAGCATGACATACAGAGCAGGCTGTCCAGAAACACTTGCGGGAGAACCATGTACAAATTGAGAAGAAATGGAATCCTTCTCTGCTAATCCCAGTGAGCCCAAGGTCAAGTACCATCATTTGGGGGTAGATAAGAGCTTGGAGAAAGAGACATGATTAGGATTATTAGCCAGAAATTAAAAACCTTCATTACCAGGCCATCCCCCTGTACTGACTATTTTTTCCTCCCTTTCCTAGGTCAACATCTTGGTGAACCATTCTCATTATCTATTTACTTTTCTCTCATTTACTTGGGACTGGTTGGGGTTAGAAAAAAAAATGACACTCAAAAATCCACACAATTGGACTGATTAGGTCCATTACAAATTTGTGTTACATAATCTCATCTGGGTCTTCCCTGCATCAAGGCAAACTTTCCAATTTGCTATCTCACTCACCACAATAGCTATTCCAAATCTTTCCATCCTTCCTCAAATTTACCTCAGTTCATTCATAAAAGGCCCTCTGTAATGCTTTGTAAGACCCTCTGTAATACTTCACAAAACAGTCAAAGCCAGTTGGCTCTCCTATCTTAATACTCTTCAGTCTCTCATGCCTTAATCCTGGGTGACCTCTCAGGCAATATGTTGGAGCCTCTTCTCCCTTTGTGATAGTTCACACTTTGAACCTATAGGTGCCATAGATCAATTAGTATTCCTATGCAGATGATTCCCAGATCTATAAATCCAGGCCTAGCCTTTCCCCTAAACTACAGTTTTGTACATCTCAAACTGGATAAAGGTGGTTCAAACTCAACTCATCAATCTTTACCCTTTAAGCCTTCCCTTCTTCCCAGTTTTCCTGTTACTATGGCGGGAATCACCATCCTTACAATCTCAGTGTCATCTTCAGCCTTTCATGCCTTCCCACCTGAATTATCCAGTCAGTTGCCCAATCTTATCCATTCTACTTTGACAATATCTCTACTATATGTGTCCAGGCCCTCACCACCTAGTTCTTTGAGTTTTGTAGTAACCTTCTCTCTGCTTCAAGCTCCATTCTAGTCTATCCAAAGTGATTTTCTTAAAGTATAGGTCTGACCATATCATTCCCCTGTTGCCCCTCTCAATAAACTTATGCCTCCTATTAACTTTAAGAGCAAGTAAAATCCATTTCTCATTTAAATCATTCACAATGTGAATTTAAATCAGAACCCATCCTTCTTTTTTGGTTTTCTTATACATTACTCCTCTCCACATACTTTAAGGTCCAAGCTTATCAGTCTATGCTCCAGTTCTGCATGCCTTTGAATGCTTTAAATTTTCTTTCTTTTCATCTCCATCTCTCAGAATCCCTGGCTTCTTTCAATCAGCAACACAAATTGCTTCTTTATTCAGGACTCCTTTCCTTTAAGAGTTTCCATTTGAGTAAGTATGGTGCTACGTCTGGGAGCAGACTACATAGGATTTCATCTGTATGGTATGTGACCCAAGAGTAATCCAGTAACAGTATATTTATTTTCTCTTACAGTTGATAAAAGATTAAGCATTGGAGTAGTTTGTTAATAAGATCAAATCATTGTTTAAAGTTTTTAAAATGAAAGTTCTTAAAAATAAGAAATTTGTCTGTTTGAGTACATTGCCAAGAACATAGAGATATTATTATACTTTCTTTTTTGAGGAAAATAGAGGTCAAAACCTTGAAACAGATTAAATGCTAAATTAAAATAGAGGTTAGAGATAATTTTATCTTAGTCTCTCTAATTAATAACCAATCTGTTACATTCAGGACCATCTGTAGTCTATTCAGTCTTCAATAGTAAAACCCAATATAAGGAATAACAATAAATTAGCTCCTGTTATACAGAAACACTTGTAGAGTGCTATATCTAAATGAATTCAGACCCATATATAAGGCAAATTAAGCATGTTATTAAATTAAAACATTATGTTATAAAATATATTATTAAATTAAATACCATTATTTGGCTATTTTCAACAATAAGGTGATTCAAGCCAATTCCAGTGGTCTTGGGATGGATAAAGCTATCTGCATCCAGAAAGAGGACCCCAGGAATTGTCAAATGTGGATCACAACATGGTATTTTCGCCTTTTTTTTGGTTGTTCTTTGCTTGCTGTTTATTTTCTTTCTTATTTTTTCTTTTTTTATTTTATTTTTCCTGTGCAGCATGACAAATATGGAAATATGTTTAGAAGAATTGCACATGTTAAACCTATATTGAATTACTTGCTGCCTAGGGTAGAGAGTTGGGGGAAAGAAGGGAGGAAAATTTGGCACACAAGATTTTCTAAGGTTAAATTTTGAAAACTTTGCATGTATTTTGAAAATAAAAAGTTATTATTAATTTTTTAAAATAAATTAAATACAGTCCCTTACAAGGGTCACATTGGTATTTGTTCTCTTTATATATTATGAAATTAAATAGTCCTGTCCTCATACACTATATATTTTAATATGAAAGTATTATGTCTACTTAATACTTAACCAATTTTTCCACTGATAGATTTATATATATATTTCATACATACAAAAACATTTATTGCAATAATTTTTTTTTTTTTTTTTTTGGTGATAGCAAAGAATGGGAAATAAATGACTTGTTCAGAGCCATGCAACTAAGTGCAGGGCAGAATTTGAATACTGATCTTCTGGCGTACAAATCCAATAGTGCCACTTAGTGGCCTGTTATCTTTACACTCATTCTAATCTCAATGTTTTGGTCTTTTAGACCCACTAAAGTCTGACTATGTATAGTATGTATATATCCATGTATATATCCATGCATATCTTTTGAAAATATAAAGCTTATAAGAAAAGAAAGAAACCTCTTCATCCTGGAAGACCATTTCAGCTGTGTGATTCACTCCTCAGAAGGAATCTTTGCCCTAGAGCCCCATTTTCTAACTAGGGGTTGTCTTCCAGAATCTCCACATAAGGAGGTACACTGGCTTGCTATTAATCTCTTTATTTCTCAGCAGCCTATATACTATCCATCAAATCTTTCCCACCCCTACCTCCACCCCCTGCATGTACAGCTTCCTTTTATGTATTGTGTCACCCATTAACATGTCAACTCTTTAAGAGCAAAGACCATTTTTCTTTTTTTGATCACATTTGTATTCCCAGCTCTTAGCTCAGGATCTGGCATACTACTATAGGAGCTTAATAAATGCTTGTTGATTGACTGCTGAATAAAGTTTATTGACAAACTAATAAAATCCAGTTGAAGATAATTCTATTCTTTCTTTCCATTATTATATAAAACATAACAATGATGACAAAAGAATAAGGAAGATGAAACTAATAAAATATTACTGGGATTTCTTGAAGAAATCTAGCAATGACAGAAGCAGAATCACAGAAAAATCATTTTTAAGCTGTCACTAGAACCTATCAATGGATCAAAAAGATGGGTTTTGAACAGTTTATGGTATCAATTGTGTGAAGCTTAAATGTCATCTTGGATCCAAAATGGGGGAGAAAAGGGTTCTCCCTAGGTTCCATTTCTGTCCCCTTTTTCCAATATCGAGGTCCCTATTCAAACGATACATTCACTGACACTGTAGAACTAGAAAAATGACAAGAGTGACATCTGCTGTCCTCGTTGCAGTGTTGCACTTTTTAAAAATTATGAATTATTGAATTGATTTTGGTAGGTTAATAGGCACTGAAATAAGCCAGCAATTCAAGAATTACATAGTAAGAAATGGAAAGAATTTCAGTAATTCTATTAATTTTCCAGAAGACAGATAGAAACAGATTATTTTCTCACATCTATTTTTCTTCCATATCTGGTTCTAGCTCCATTCCATCATTAAGTATTTTTTACATATTTGTATGTTAATTAGAAATACTATATCTACTAGACATTATGAGGAACTTAACAATACATCTCCAGTGGCAGCAGTATAGATTTCTTGAGCAGTTTTGGACTAATTGTTGCTTTCTTAAATGTATTTCTTCATTAGCTTTTACATTCTTCTTCTAAATCTAATTAGCAATGAAATTGTACTTGTTAGATTTAGATAATTTGCACATACATACACACACACATACACACACAAACAACTCTACACAAAACAAGATTATAAATGGAGACTTGAGAGGGCTGCAACTTTACTATGCTATTTCTAAACATTTCCAATAATGGGATTCAAGTAATGGTTCTGAGTGTCTCATTGTGTATTTTACATTAACACTCTTATAAAGTGGATAAATTTTGATGTCACTGAAGAAATGGAACTTTTTTTTTTGGTTACATTTATTATGCAAATTAGTGCTAGCTCTTTCAGCTAACTAGATCCTTAAGAGAACCAGTCTTCAAGGAGGATATAAGAAGTAATAATTTTAATAAAACTGGAAATATGACATGGAGCAGTTAATTTGTTCCTGTATCAGGCAGTCAATATTAATGACCATCAGATCTGTTATAACAATGAGGTTGGTAATATTAAAAATGTGGGCAGGGGAGAGGGGCATAACTGAAATCTGGGAGAGAGGTTTTAATTAAAATAAGCTACTTACAAGACTAGTCAAATCATGTCATCCATGAGACATCTAGTTAGATATATGAGGTGGTGGTGGGGAGGACAGAAAGTTTCCTGTGTTCATTATACTTATTGTCAGCTATTACCACCCAAGGGATTTATACTTCAGACCTAGGAATGCAATCTTTAATCCCTTTATTTCCCCTTTCTTTATTCAAAAATTATCATTACCATTACATTTAGTTAATCCTGTAGAATGGGGGACTAAGGAATGCAGAGGATAAAACTCTTTTCAGGTAGGCAGATTACAAGGTACATATTGAGACTAGAGATTCTAGGTTTGTGCAGCTTAAGATATTTTATTTTGGGATTTCCCTGGTTTTGAATTCATGCTCTCTTACAAAATGAGTCCAGTCCTAGCTCTGACTCTCATCAGCCTGTTCTTACTTTTAAATTTTAAGTCAAAGTTTTGCTTTTTTTGCATTCATTAGAATCTTGAGAACACAATTTCATTTTTGTCTGGGATTTCAGGTCCATCCTTATTTACCATTTAATCTCAGTAAAATCTGTTTGAATTAATTTTCTCCTAAGTTAATTACTTCATGAATATTTTCATTTTGGGAGAATTCCTTATTGAATCTTCCCTATTTATCAGTATCCTCAAGACCAGCTCCTTTTTTCTCTTTTTGCTCAGTTTTTTGAATGTCAATTTGTTTACCCATTATTAATTTACATATATAAAAACCTGCTTTTGCATTGGACAAATGAGATAACTAATGTATGCAATCAAAAAAAAGAAAGTGTGCACAAACTTCACATAATTGGGGGATGGGCTATCACACATGCAAATTAAAAAAAAAAAAAACTTGTTAGCCCATATAGATCTCTGAGAGCTATGACCAAGGCAGGGAAAACAGAGTTTTGCCCCAATTTAAAAAGTGCTAAAAGCACTTATATTCCTAAAGCAACAACAATTTTCCATAGGATCTGGTTATTAAGAATGATTAGTAAAAGTAGGAAGCTGCCAGATAGCATACTTCCCCATTTCTGGAAGGTCCTGGAGGTCCTACCTCAGATAAGCTCCTTTTTGCCCAGTAGTACTCTCTTGGTATCCTTCCTTTATTCCACCCAAAGCAACCAGTGTCTGGGAGTATCTAAGTTCCACCATGAAGTGATGTCATGGGGTCTTTACTCTCACACAAGTCTTTGTAGCCCAAGATCTGAACTCTCTTCCCTAAGATTATCTTACTGGGGTGGAACCAAGATGACAGAGAAAAGGAAAGGACTTACCTGAGCTCTTCCGAATTCTCCAAACAACTTTAAATAATGCCTCAAAATGAATTTCGGAGTAGCAGAATTCTTTAAAAAAGATGGGGTCAAACAATTTTCCTGCTCAAAATAAATTAGAAAGTTGGCTGGAAAAATCAATTGCACTAGGATGAGAATAGAGTGCCTCATTGTGCCTTGGCAAGCATTGGGGACAATATACTTTCAGAGAAAGAGCTGATAAACAGAAATATAGCATGCTTTTTTATACATATGCACATGAACCTATATGTATATGTGTATATATACATACATGTACACACATGCACAAATATACATGTTTGTGTCTAATTATGGTCTTCTTTAGTGTGGGGTTGGGAGAAAGGGAGAAAAAAAATCAAAATTGCATGGTAGAGAAGAAAAGAAAATTCAGAAGGAAGCACAGAAAAGCAGAGTAGTTTTGAAAATGACATCTACATATGTTTTTTCCCAAAAAGTAAACAGTGTGAAATGGAGATTCACTGTTTCATATTAAATTGTGTTTTGTATGTGTGTTGTGCTGTGTACATGGAGGTTATTTTTTTGTCTCTTTGTATTTAAGTTCAAAGTGAAAAAATTTTTTTTAAAGAAATTATCAAGGAAAACTGTCCTGACAATCTAAAACCAGAAGGTAAAATAGACATTAAAGGAATCCACCTATCACCTCTTGAAAAGAGATCCCCAAAATAAAAATTCCCAGGATTATTTTAAGCAAATTTTAGAATTCCAAAGTCAAGGAAAAAATATTGTAAGTAGATAGAAAGAAACAAGTAAAATATCATGGCACCTCAGTCAGCATAATACAACATCTAGTAGTTTGTACATTAAAGGATTAGAGAACTTGGAAGATGATATTCCAGAGGACAAAAATATAAAACCAATAATCACCTACCCTGCAAAACTGAGTATAATCCTTCAGGAGAGAAATAAATGTTCAATGAAATAGAGGACTTTCAAGCATTCCTGATGAAAAGATCAAATCAAATAGAGCTAAATAGAAAATTTGATTCTTAAATACAAGATTCTAGAAAAGCAAAAAAGTAAAGGTAAACATGAAAGATAAATCATGATGGATATAATAAAGTGAAATTATTACATTTTTATATGTGAAGATGAGATTTGTAACTCCTAAGAACTTTATCATTATTAAAGCAGTTAGGAGTGCACATAGACAGAGGGCATAGTTGTGAATTGAATATAATGATTTGATGTCTTCAAAAAAATATAAAATTAAGGGGTGAAAAACAGGAAAGCAGACAAAGTTATCTAGCCATATGAAAAGTTACTCTAAATCACTCTTTTTGAGAAAAATACAAATTGAAACATTCTGAGGTACTACCTACATCTATCAGATTGACCAAATGACAGAAAAGGAAAATGACAAATATTGGAGGAGATGTGAGGAAACTGGAACGTTAGTGCACTGTTAGTGAAATTGTGAAGTGATTTAATCTTTCAGGAGAGTAATTTGAAACTATGCCCAAAGGGCTATAAAATTCTGCATACATCTTTGAGCCAGCAATACCCCTACTTGGTTAGCACCTTAAAGAAATAAAAAACAAAAAGGTAAAGGACCCATATAGACAAAAAATATTTATAGCAGCTCTTTTTGTGTTAGCAAGCAATTGAAAATTGAACTAGTTGTGGAATATACTTATGATGGAATACTATTATACTACAAATAATGACTAGCAGAATATTCACAAAAAAACCTGGAAAGACTTACATGAAATGCATGCATTACATGATACAAAGTGAAGTGTGCAGAACCAGGAGGAAGTTGTACATAGTAACAGCAATATCATATGATAATCAACTGTGAATGATTTAGCTAATCTCAGAAACATAATGATTTAAAACAATTCTAAAATACTTTTAATTTAAAAAATGCTATCCATCTCCAGAGAAAGAACTAATAGAAATCCAAATGTAAATCAAAGCAATTTTTTTAAACTTTATTTTTCCTGAGATGTCTATTTTTTCACAATATGACTAATATGGAAATTTGTTGTGAATGACTGCATGTGAATAACATATCAAATTGCTTGCCTTCTCACTGAGGAGAAAGAGAATTGGAAACTCAGGTTTTTTTTTAATGTTAAAAATTATTTTTATATATTATTAGGAAAAATATTTTTTTTTTTGTGTGTGTATGTATGTTTAAAAGACAATCTTAACCTTATAACTATATTTGCATTAAACAGTTAATTTGAAGCATCTTCTCATGGTGCTTTCCCTGGGAACATTTTGTGGTTCTTATTCCAGGTTCCAGAATTACTAGTTATGATAATGCTACTTTTCCCAGGTAATTTTTTTTGATCCCTCCCTACTCTAGCATACTTATTCATTAGTGTCAAGTATCCTTGGGTTCCTTCTACTTTAAAGAAAGGTGAACTAATAAATAATGAATATTAAGTTAATGCATTACCTCTCCCAAGTATTCCCATCTTACAAAAGAATTACACAGAAAATAGAGGGATAAATTTATAATGGTAAAATGTCAAATACAGTAGTATATAAGTGGGAGAAGATATAGATGTATTTTTTAAATGTAAAACCCTTCCTAAAAATGTACCAGTTAGGCAACTACCTATTCTGACTATAAAACTATATCTGGGTATGATAATCTACTCAAAAGTTTAGAACACAATATAAACTTTCAGTGACACCCACAAATATATGTGTACACAAAGATGGAGCTCACTTAAATCAAGCAAAAGGCTTCAAAACTGCATATTTCTAAGTTATATGTTATAATAAAACCCAGTAAAAGATAACAATTTTTGTTCAATATTTTATATTCCATAGCAAAAATATAAAAATATATTAATAGGATATTTGTTATAATATATAGTTTTCTCTAATACTATACATAATGAAATTTAATTTGAACATTATAGTACTTACGTTGTTTCATATGTTCCAAAATTTTTGGACAAAATTTAACCACACTAGATGGCCTAACACCAAGGATCCAGATATAATAGTTCTGACTAGGAAATAGAAATGTACTAAATATCACTTTGCAAAAAATTCAAGGTTTTGTTTTACTTTATTTTTTTTTCCTAATTCAAAACAAGTAAACCTAAAAAAGTTATTTATTTATAAGCACTAAAGCTACTTCAAGCCAAAATTCCAGGTGTGTGATCTGGGCAGCTAGATGCCAAAATCCTTAGGAAGAAGGCCCTAGTCAGAATTCAGGAAACTGGGCAAATAGCCCAAGAAAATAGATATGAGGCTCTAGCCACAGAGAGATCTTGATATGGGAGCAACCTTCTCCAGGTAAGGAAGTTTCTTGTTGGGAATCTTTTCAAATGTTTCCTACCATATTCCTGGGTAGAGAGTATGAATGTAAGGGCAAATCCTGATTGGCATAATATAGGGAACATGTAATATCCATAGGTACTTGAAATAATAAGCAATAGAAACTATTATAGATTTTCAAACAATGGGATGACATAATGAAAGCTGTGTTTAAGAAAATTTACTATGACTACGATATTCATGTTAGGTGGGTTGAGACCAGGATTTGGGAGGCCAGTTAGGACGTTATTATAGGAACCTAACAAAAATGTGCCCTGGAGGAAGATTTCTTCATTGTTTTTGTATTAGTGGACCCCATAGGTTATCCAATGAAGCCTATAGATCCGTTCTCAGAAAAACATTCTTAAATGTGTTTTTTAAAACCATACAATTAAAAAGAAGCCAATTGTACTGAAAGTCACTAACATTAAAATTTGTTTCTTCTTAATAGTATTTATTTTTTCCAATTACATGTAACGATAGTTTTCAACATTCACTTTTATAAGATTTTGAATTGCAAATTTTTTTCTCCCTCCCTTTTCCCTAAGACAGCGAACAATCTGATAAAGATTATAAATATATTTCCACATTAATCATGTTGTGAAAGAAGAATCAAAACAAAAATGAAAAACCACAAGAAAGAAAAAACAACAAACAAAACAAACAAAAAAATGAAAGTAGTTTGCTTTGATCTATATTTGAACTCCACAATTCTTTCTGTCCATGTGGATAGCATTTCCATCATCAGTCTTTTGAAATTGTCCTAGATCATTGTGTTGCTGAGAAGAGCCAACATTAACATATTTTTAAAACAAATGATACAGAAATATAGCTAACCACAAGCCTAATAATTATAGTAATTTCAAAATAGTGGCCATAAATATTTCAAGATTAGCTGTAATAACCATAAGGTGATATGAAAAATCTGTGATCCTGCTGTGGATTGTTACCAATTACATTCATATTTGAAGAAAATGTTAAATATCAATTAGAGGTTAGTGAAAACAAAGATGTATTTTTCTCACCCAAGATAACAGACCACCTAAAATCTATTCATGAACCCTTTGAAGGTCTATGGATCTCAAGTTTAGAATCTGTGTCCTATAAATTGAGAACTGCATTATTAGGTGAAGAGATTTTTCTTTTCCCTTCCATTGGTGCCCACATAAACACTTTCGTTATGGGAATTCACTGAGAGCCATAAAATAAACACATCTCTCACTATATAGACAAATTTATCCAGATAAAACTATTTATAAGACCAAAAATAATGACAAAACCTCCTATCTTCCTCTATATATGTATCAATCTCATGCCTGCTATAATAGAAATTTCTTGATACAAAATAGGATCATATCTTCCTTCAAGTTCCACCTGAAAATACAGCTTCTACAAGAAGTCTAAGTTGAGTGCTATTAATGTGGTAACTTTGACCTTCTCCACTTAATCCTTATTTTGGTTGTCCATAATTGTTTATATGTTGTCTCCCCTATTGGACTGAGCCAGTTAAAAGCAGAGATTGTTGTATTTTTGTTTTATCCTCAGCATTTAGCACAGTGCCTGACATATAACAAACACGTAAAGCTTAAAAATTGATTGACTAAAAATGGAAAGGACTTCAGAGGTACATCCTTATTTTGCAGGTAAGGATGCTGAGATTCAGAGGAATTCATAAATTCAGAGTCAGGAAAGACCTTAGAGAGACCTCATTCTCCAGGTAAAGATACTGAGGACAAGAGATTAAGTGATCTGTCAAAGTCAAACATGTAGTAAGTGATTTGAACTCAAGTATTTTAGCTCCAAATCTAAGACCTTTTCCATTGCTTCATGCTTCACAGAGAGAAAAATAGGTATGGATTTCTATTGCCTTTTAAAATAAAAATTCCTAACTATGACCAAATGGCTATCACAATGTGTATTCCCTTTGATCCAGCAGTATCTCTAATGGATCTCTATCCCAAAGAGATCATAAAAAAGGGAAAGGGACTCATATGTACAGAAATATTTGTAGCAGCCCTTTTTATACTGGAAACTGAGTGGATGCCCATCAGTTGGGCAATGGCTAAATAAATTATGGTATATGAATATTATGGAATATTATTGTTTGGTAAGAAATGACCAACAGGATGATTTCAGAGAAGCCTGGAGAGACTTACATGAACTTATGCTAAGTGGAATGAGAAGAACCAAGAGATCATTGTACATAGCAACAAGAAGAATATTTGATGATCAACTGTGATAAACATGGTTCTTTTCAGTAATTGGGTTGATTAACAATAGTTGGGTGATTCAGGTCAATTCCAAAAAACGTGATGGAGAGAGCCATCTGTATCCAGAAAGAGAACTAGGGGGGCTGAATATGGATCACAATGTAGTATTTCCACCTTTTTGTTGTTGTTGTTTGTTTTTTTGCTTGTTTTTTTCTTTCTTTCTCATTTTTTCCCCTTTTGATCTGATTTTTCTTGTGCAGCATGAGAAATATAAAACTTTATTTAGAAGAATTGAACATGTTTAACCTATATTGGATTGGTTGTTGTCTTGAGAAAGGGGTAGGGAGGGGAGAGGGAGAAAAACTGGAATATAAGGCTTTGCAATGGTGAATGTTGAAAATTATCTTTGCATGTATTTGGAAAAATAAAATACTATTGAGAAAAAATAAAATGAAATGAAAATGCCCAAAGTAAATATCTATAAAGAGAAGGGATGCAAAAAAATTGTTAAATGTTTGCTTACTATATGCCAGGCACTGTTTAAGCACTTTATAAATATTATCATGTTTGATTCTGAAAATAGCTGTGGGAAGTAGGCAAGTGCTATTTTATCTCTATTTTACAGTGGAGTAAACTGAGGAAGTGAGGGTCATTAACTTGTACAGGATTCTACAGTTAGTATCTAGGACCAGATTTGAATTCCTGCCTGCCAGACTCCTAGCCTAATATTCTATCCACTTTGCCACCTAGTTGCCTCTAAAAATTTATTATACTTTTAAAAACCATTTTCTATGTCTTCACAAACTTAGTCCTCAAATATTCTCCAAAAAGATTAATTTAATCTTGTTATTAATCAGACATGCAAACCTCTTGGGCACACATATTTATTTTAACTTGTCTACACATATTGACTTATGTAAAGAATTGTTCCTTTCAGTGAAATTATAAAATATGACAAAATTTCTATCACTATAGTATTAGAGAACATGATTAAAATCTGCCTTGTTTGTTAAATGTATTATATTATTTATGCCCTTTATGTCTAAAGATAATAATAGCTAGTATTTATATATCACATTGAGATCTATAAAATGCTTGTCCCATAATAATCTTCCAGGATAGTTTCTACATATATTATCCCTACTTACCATATGAGGAAACTAGAACAATTTGTTCATGGTCTCAAAGTTAGTGAGTATTAGAGTTGGATTGGATTCTAGGTCTTTCAGTTCCACCCATATTATTTCAATACATTATTCTCTCACCATATGTATTAATGAGCCTAAGCATGTTCTGTTTGAAACATCTCATCATCCCAAAATCACCCTCCCCAAACTATACTAATAATTTGAGAAACATTGAGTTTTTTTGCCTGTCATTAGATTGTTTTTTGAAATTGCCATATTTTGAAAACTTTTGTAGGGCTTTTAAATCTTTCTGCTAAGATCAATGATGATCAACTCATATATAGTAGAGTAGGTCTTAAGTGAAAAAATCTGTAACTTGAAACTCAGGCGACTTCAAAGCACAGCTCATGAAATTCTGGATCTGATATGAAGACCTATCCTTTGCTCAGTTTCAGGTATCCTGTCATTGGTTAGTATCTCCAACCAGTTTCCATCACAGTCAATTTGTTGATCCTCTGAAGAATTGTAGAGTAGGGTAGGTCTCATAAGGGAGGAACTCTCTCCACTCCCAGCACATTTCTTCTGATATGAGGACAGAGGTACCTTAAAACATAGAGCTTTGGCCATCAGAAGGTCTCAATATTTCACTTCATCTCATTATATTATTAAAGTTATCAAAGAGTGCTTATATTATTTCCACTCTTGGGAAATCCAACATTTTCATATTTCAAAATGTAGTTCAGAGAGTTATACAAAGACAAAAAGAATTAGAAATAAAAAGTATATTCATTTTTAAATGCAAAATTATAAACACAGCATTGTTTTATAATTTGTATAATTAATAAATTAGCATTTTAACAGAAAAACAAGAAAATAAAAAGGTAATGTGAAAATAAAATTTTCCCCATTGAAAAAATAATTTCCTTTTTTTCTTTGATTATATGTTGGGAATAGTTTGTCATAAGATAATGAATAATGGCTCTCAGAAGGCTTGAGGTGCATGTACATAGGAAAACACTTTCTAAAAGACTGAATCAAACCATTTTAATTGTTTTTTCTCCCCGTTCAAAATTTAGAAAACCATTTATATGTTATTGTCTTTTTTCCATTTTTTTTATTATAGCTTCTTATATACAAAACATATGCTTGGGTAATTTTTCAACACTTACCCTTGTATAAACTTCTGTTTCAACTTTTCCCTTCCTTCTCTCCACCCCCTCTCCTAAATGGCAGGAAGTCCCATACATGTTAAATATGTTCAAGTATATGTTAAATACAATATATGTATTATATGTTATTGTCTTTAAAAGTCACAGCATTTGCCTCCTTAACAGAAAGTTTGTTCTAAACAAGGATATTCCAAACATAAAACATTTCAATTATTGTTTTTAATTTGAAGTGTCAGAAAATTGGTTTTAAAAAATCCACAATTACATTCACAGGTCATTAGCACCCTCTAGTGGAAATGTATGAGTAGTTTTAACACAAGAGATTAATATTTCAGATTGACCCATAAGCAAAAGTTTGTCATTTTTTCCTTATCCATTTAACCATAATCAAATATATCAGAATACTTCAAGGAAAAGTCAGGGTATTTACAAATGATTTTCAAAAATCAGTAGATTTATAAAAAATCCATTTAAGTCAACAAAATTTGCAGAGGTTCCAGTCACACTTAACCAAGGGCATCTCCTTTACAGTTGAATTGTCTTTATTTCCTTATATTGCTTCCCACAGGAAAGCACTTTTAGTACCCAGTAAACCCTTCATATGAGAGGCAGAGCCTGGGCTGACTTTATAGCGTGGCATTCTGTTTTGATATTGTTGCCTTGGAAGGCTAGGTGATTACATGAGGTCCCCACAACCTCCTAATACTCTCCAAAGTGTCTGTGCTCTCATCAGAAAGTCAGTGTCCAATGTCCACCCATCAACACTTCCTAGTTCCACAAAGGAAGTGTCGTCTGGGATTGTTTTACGATTAAGAGAACATTTGTTTGTAAATCCCAATTTCATTTCCTTTTGCCCTACTCTTTCCCACTTATGACCTAAGCAAAAAGAACAGGAAACATCTTCTACAAACACATCAAATTTCTTATAAAAATTAAAACAAGATAAATAGGGGGAAAAAAAGCAGAGAGTGATTGGGAGAACATGCAATATTTTATGATTGGGGGAAAAAAAATCGCTTCCTGATTTTTAAGTAAGACTGCTCCTTGATTTTAATTAGACCTGGGTGTATAACCAGGTGCTTATTTCCATGGCTGTTACATAAGTATTTGCAGTTTAAAATTCATTAAAATAATCAACTTACACATCTTCAGTTCTTAAAGTGTTGTATGAACCTGTAGGCCAAGTGCGAGTGCCAAACATTTTATGAAAAGGTTCTTTAAAAACCCTGCAGCTTATATTATTAAGGCTGAATGTAATTGGATGTCAGAAGATATTGTGATTTATAAAGTACTCCTTTCCTAGCATGTAATAAAAACCCTTGGCACTAAGTTCTAATATTTGGTGAAACATGATAATAACTTTATTTCCAAAAGACAACTTGACCTAGAACCTTTTATCATTTTCTGACAGTATACCACTCCTTCAAGTCTTGTTTCTACCTGTGCCTTATACTTTCATTTGAAATGAAGGGAGTTCAGCATGCTATTTTTTTCTTAGCAAAATTTGTTTTTCTTTCTTTGGATACTTTATTCGTGTAGAAATTGTGTGGAAAATGTTTCAAGTCTGATATTTTGGCAAGCATAGCATAATTTAAATATCTAAATGAATGGTGTACCCTTCAAAGTAAGCAGGAATCTTAGAAAGTTATACATTCTAATTGCTTAAAGTCCCTCTTTTGAAATTGCTTTCAGAGCCTGTAACGCTTTTTTAAAAAATGTTGCCTCATTGCTGGCAAATCTTCACTCTGAGTGTGGATATGATTTTTGGAAACAGCAAGAGGTTATTCATAGTAATGATGATGCCATTTTGAGTCAAAAACACCCTGAGACTACAAAGAAAGTAGATGGATTTTCTTTCAAGGGCTAATAAACTGACTGTTAAGGCAGTTCCAAGTATCAGATTTTCCCCAAAATTCAAAACAATGGCAAAATCTTTGGGATATATTTCTAGCCTCCTAAGGTGACTATTTTATAGGTCAATACTCATTTGGTATGTTCTAGTATGTTTGTTTTAAAAATCATTCATATTACTTTATAATCACATCTTGTACTAAGAAAAAATGCCATGGAAGAAAAATGAAATCAAATTGTAGAACTAGTAAGGAAACAGTTTCAGCCAAAACCAGGGAAAAAATCAGTCCCTTTTCTAAATCTTTTCAATTTGATAAATAAAATTAAATTTTTTTAAACTTTAAAAAAATAAAATTTTAACTTAGAAAAATAAGATTTTAAACCATTCATAGGACTTTAAATGGTATAATCTAAAATTTATAATAAAGATCTCACACTAATGTGTTAATATGTCCATGTTTTTAATATAAAATGTGTAATGTTTTATAATTATTTCTTCCTCCCCCCCCCCAGTGTATTTCATTATAATCAAAGCTGAATAAAGACATTATCCTTCATTTCAGGAATGTTTCCAGCTTCTTTCAGCTGCCAGCTACTAGGGTCCCCTGACTTCTGACACAGGCACACCTGGGAGGACAGGGAAGGACTCAAAAGGATGCCAGGTATTATTGACTTTGTGATAGAGTCATCAGTGCCCAGCCCTTTGGTGTGTTCTGTAACCAAGCCCTCAGGCATCTTGCCACACAATCCAATGGAGAAGACTTTCCCAGAAAGATACACAACAAAGGAAAAGCCACCTAGGCAACCAGATTCCCCAGAGTTATAGGGCTCTACCCAACAAGGCCGCTCTTGATTTTCTTGTTCTTCCTATCATCTTATTCAGTTCTATAGATATAAAATAGGAGAAGGAAAGAAGAGAGGAAGAGAGAAAGAGAAGGAGGGAAGAAGGAAGGAAAAGAGGGAGGAAGGGAGGAAAAGAAGAAGGGAATAAGGGAGAGAGGGAAGAAGAAAGAGAGAAGGAGGGAAGGAAAGAGTAAGGGAGGAAGGAATGAAGGAAGGGAGAGAAGGAGGGAATAAGAAGGGAGGGAGTAAGGAAGGAAGGAAAGGAGTGAGAAAGGAAAATAGGAAGGAAAGAAGAAAGAGAGGGAAGAAGGAAGAAAGGAAAAAAATAAAGAAAGGAGGATAAGAAGAAAGAAAGAAGGAAAGAAGGGAGAGAGAAAGGAAGGGAGGGAAGGAGGGAGAAAGGAAAGAAAGAAGAAAGAGAAGAAGGAAAGAAGGGAGGAAGGAAGGAAGGAAGGAAGAAGGGAGGGAGGAAGAAAGAAGAGAAAGAGGAAGAAAAGGAAGGAAGGAAAGGAGGGAGGGAGGAAGGAAGGAAGGAAAAAAGGAAGGAAAGAAAGAAGGAAGGAAGACAAAAAGAAAGAGAAAGGAATAAGGAAGGAGGGAAAGAAAAGAGAGAGGGAAAGAGAGGGAAGGAGGGAAATCATGTTCATTTATATAATAAATCATGTTATATAGGAAGTCTCTTAGTTTTGATATTTTCTAAGTTAAATCATCTCATACCAAAGGAATATAGATTCTGTTTAAAATTTTTAGGCAAAACAATGAGTTCTAGGATCACTGAAACTTCAAGACCAAGGCTATCATTTCCCAATTTTTACCAAATACATATAAGGTCCCATTGAAAATCAAGACAGGGAAAAGAGCAAAGCACAGATTTAGTTTCAAAGTCCAGGCCTTCTCTCCAACCCCAGGCTTGTGTAAAACACTTAAGCCTTTTGTGGATGGATGTCTGCTTTCCCATTTGTCCACAATCTTGGCCAGAGCCTGTCTAGAACTTGGCGTTGTGATGATCATGCCTCCAGTTTAAAATGAAAAAAAGGAGGCAGTTTTGGTTTTTTGTGCCTGATCTTGGCCTTATGAAATTACCCTATAACAAAAGATTATAAAAGAATTGAACTTTTTCAAATAAGGAAAATTACAGGATCTCCTTTGGGCACTTTTTAAGACCCAGCAGCAATACTCCTTCCCCCACACCTACTGACATAATCAGGTGTCCCCGAGTATGACTTTGCTTATGCACCAGGAATCTACACCAAATTGCTATGAGACTCACAGGCATTTATGAAATTCAGAGTATCGGGACAAACTAATATAAGCCTGACTGAAAATATTAGGTGTTAGACATGGAAGAGAATCCTGAGAGTGACAGACTGAAGTGTACTGACAAGTCCAACAGGTGTGGTGGAAGGCATCAGAGGAGTGGAGCATGCCTTTGAGTGTATTGCATCACTACTATTAGGCATTTTTCTTTAGTAAATGTAACGATCATGAAAAGGAGCAGATTAACACAACCAATTCAGCTTGGACAATTCCCTTGCTGATCTGTCAGTCCTGACACCAAGGTGAAGGGAAGTTTATTTTCCATAGTTCCTTCAAACTGCAGTCTCTCTGTTAAGGACCAGAAGGAAACCCTTCAACCTGGTTTTTCCTCATAAAAACAAAAACAGAAATAAACAAAAAACCCACATTAAAACTACCATATGAAGTACATGAGAACTCATGGTATAGAAAAGACTTCAAGACTGACAATTCAGGCTCCATCTTCAGAGACTGTAAATTCAAATTACTACCTACTAGCATTCCCTATACACACACACACACACACACACACACACACACCCCATAGCTTTATTTTTTATAGACACAAAAACCAAGGTACACCCAAAAAGTTTGATATGTTTAGTTGAGCTAAAGACAAGCTTAATAACACCAACAATCATCCAACTATGGTTTTTTTTTTCCACTGATTTTGCTGGTTGTTTAAAAAAATACATCCCCACTGGTGTTAATATCAAATAAATACCTAATTATTTCCCTTTCTGCATTCAATTACATGTCAGAGACATATAAGATATAAAGTACATAAGCAGGATACATTTCAGATAATTTATCACAATTTACATTTATATGTCAAGGTACATAGAACATATATTGTTATCCCCATTCAATAACTATTTAATGAACTTCTATGAAGTCCAAGGACTAAAATATATGACATATCCTTTTGGATACAATCCCTATACTGCCTAGGCAGGATGGGATTATGGGTAAAGTTTTGCATTTGGAGTCAGAAAAATCTAGGTTCAAATCTACATTCATTTGTGTGTCCATGGACAAATTAAACTATTTGAGTTTCAGTTCCTTCATTCATATAGTGGGGATAAGAAGACATACAGTAGTTACTTATAGAACCATAGTAAGGCACAAATGAAATAACATGTAAATAACTACAAAACATACATATTAGTTATATGTGAGTTACATATATACATGTTAGTATGCATACAATACACCAGTTTTTCACACTATATATTTGCACATTACATTATATTTAAGAAAATATAAACTAATTTGTGATACATGATAGATAAAGGACAAAATAAATCTCATGGAAATTAGATTCTTCAGCCTCTCTATTCATCACAAAGCAGCAGCATTCCCTTGATCTATTAATCTAATACTCAGATTTTCAAAAGAATCTGTAATATTGATTCCAAAATTCCAGCTGCAAGTATACAAACGGAAACTCTTCCTTGACAAGCCATCCCATATGATGCTCATTAACATCCTCCCAAAGTTTAACACTGGGGATCAACCCAACTTTCTGGGGGCCTTCTTTTTCTTCTCCCTACATCATAAAGGTCCTAATGGAATACATTTTATAATGTTACCACAAAGTAATATCAAATTCATTTGCTTATAATTTTCAGGTTCCATTCTCTTTATTCTTTTTTGAAACTAGTGCATTTTTCCTTCTCCAATCCAATGTTACTTCTCTCATTTTTCACTCTTTCAAAGACTGATGATGATGAATCAAAATGATAACTTGCAATAATTTCAGTATGGCAGGATGAATTTCATCTGGGTTGAGTGAGCTAAACTCTTAAATTGCAATTAGATACTCTCCTATGTGTCTCTTTATTTACCTTGTAGATCCTTACAAATCATTTTTGTTCTATTCTTTCTAGTCCAAGGGTTATTCTTGTTGGCAGAGAAAAAGAAAAGAAAAGGAAAATCTGAGTATTTTTTCCTTTTTTCTGCTAATATATTTTCTCCATTCCAAACAACATTCTGTTGCTCCTTTGATCCTCATTTTTTCTTCAATAGAACACAGAAATCACTCCCCCGCCTCTTCTTAGCTCTCCTTGCCAACCCCAACTGATTCCAAGTTTTAGCATTTCTGATACTAATTGTACAGGGCCATGTTTTGATATTCATCTTATATTAGATATATTTGCTTCCATATACAGTCTTTTTAAAAATTTAAGTTAGAAAAAAATTTAAATAAAAAGCAAAATAAAATTAGTTTACGAATTTAAATTATCCTAATTAGCATGTGTCACTGGAAAGTGTATTAGATTTGGAATCAGAGGATTTCTGTTCAAATTTTAACTCTACTTTTTCTTGCCTGTGTAATCTTAGAGAAATCATAGCTTAACTTTTCCAAATCTTAATTTCCTATATATAATAACACACTGTTCAAAAAGAGTGTGGAGTTGGACAAATCTGCCAGAATTATTTAACTTTTAAAAAGGGTAGTAAATCAAGTAGATCAAGAAAGAATATTACAAAAACCAGTGGGATACCCCTTTCTTTGCACAAACAAGATCTCTAGAGAGAGTAAGATGTAACTCAGAGATATCATATGACCAAACGATCATTTACTGCATTCAAACTTTCTGTTCAACTTTAATATAACATTTGCATGAAATGGACCTTGTTGTAAACCTCAAGGAGTTAAGCTCCTTTCATAGGTTATGAAACTTTTGAGCTAGCTCCCTGACCCAAACCCACTCTCATTGTCAGGTCTAAATTATCAGAGAAGGACCACCAAGATAAGGACACAACTTAAAATCTAGCATCCTAGAGAGAACTCTTGTTTTTATGGGAGAAGGGTGATAGATTCCTTCTAGTTGTCACTTGAATCCTCAAAAGTGTGGTATGCTGTACATCTATACAGTATCAGCCACTCCCAATGATAACACCATCAAATAAAATATAGGATATTTATTAAAGTCATAAGACAAAAGCAAAAATATCAATACAATATAGTTACTTAATATGAGGCAAATATAAAAAAAATCAACATAAATAATATAGTGCAAAGCAGAGATCACAGAAAAATTAATCAGTTTTCAACCTGTGCTTATGGCAAACTAGTTATCTTTTCCTCTTTACTTTTCCCTTTCTAATTAGAAGATTAGGGTGTGCTAAGACTACAAAAGCCGAGGATTTCCACAAGCAACCTCAACCAAACCTTAAATTTGCCATTAAATGGAAAAATAAGGAGAATTACCTCCTATACACTATGCGGTTATCACATTATCAGAGATTAAAAAGAAAGAAAGAAAAGGAAACATCTGGAATCAGAGATGGGGTCAAAAAAGAAAGAAAAGAGTTGCAACAAAAGAAACAGATCATTTTGTTTATAGATCATGAATACTGGGCAAATGCTTTCTCTTTTACTTATACACTTTACACTTATATTTGTAAAAAGGAGAACAGTAATAAAGAGTTGGGGGAAAAGGACCAGGTAAAAGAAAATATATAATTAAGTATCATAACTATAAGTGTGAATATGATTTTCTCATTTATAAAAGGAAGAGAATAAAAATACATAAGAAATAAGAAATATACTTTAAATATAAAGATTCACATAGAGTTAACAAAATCTAGAGAAATAAAATCTATTTATTTAGTTAACTCAAAAAAGCAGAAGTAGCAAACATAATTTCAAATAAAGAGAAAAGTAGGCAAATGACATCATGCTTAAAGACAACATAAATAATAAATCGACACCAATAATATATACACACAAAAAATCATAGTATTCAAATACTTAAAGGAAAAGCAAATTGAATGGGAGAAAGAAATGTATAGCAAAGCTATATTTAATAGGTGAACTCAATGTACCTCTTTCAGATTTCAAGAAATCTAACCTAAAATAAACAAGAAAGAAATTAAGGACTTGAGTAGAACTTTAGAAAAAAAGAGAGAGAACATATCTCTGTTTATTACTGAATGGAAAATGGAAATTTATATGCTTCTAAGCTATTTGTGTTATTTTACAAAAGTTGATCATATTTTGAGTGATGAATATCTCATCAAAAATGTAGAAAATAGAAATGCTAAGCACAGAATTTATTAATTATAAAGAAATAAAAAATTATATTCAATAAATGGTCCTTGAAAACATAATTAAAAAGCAATTGGAAATTAAATAATATAAGCTTAAGAACTGATGTGTCAAAAATAAGTTATAGAAACTAAAGAAAATTCATCAAAGACAATGACAATAAAGAGATAACATAGTAAAATTTATAGTATAAAACAAAAATAATTGCTTGGGCAAATATTTATGTCTGTAAGTAGTTTTATTAATAAAACAGAAAAAAGATTATATCAACAAATTAGGAAAAAACTAAAAATAAAACTCGAAAGTGAAACATTCCCAACAAAATGACAATGTAGGAAATCTGAAAAATAAAAATTAATAAAATTGTAATAAAAATAGTTGAACTGATAGATGCAGGAGCTTGTTTTAAAAAAGGATATAAACAAAGTTAGCCAAAATGAGAGAAAAAAAACAAATTTTCAGTCAGTCAATTAACAAAAATTTAAGTACCTAGTATGTATCAGTTTTTGTTCATATCAAAAATGAAAAAAGAGAATTTGTCATAATTGAAGAGGAAATAAGGGAATTATGATGTTATTCTGCCTAATTTTATGCCAACAAAATCATTTAGAGGAAATGGATGGACAATTACAAAAATGTAAAGTACCAAAAATAAACAATTCCATTCAGTGAATGGGGACAGTAAAAGATAACAGAACAAGCAGTCATCTTTAAGAAGTCTTACTTCTCCCAAACTGTAGATGAAACTAAAGTGCAATAGTTCTAATAGTAGAACTATAACAGAGTTCAACTCTCCTCCATATAGAAAGCTTCTAGTCAGTGGTATGCTAGTAAATATTTAACAAAAACAAAACAAAAGAAAAATTCTTACCCAAAACATACTTTTCAGTCTACTCTGCATATTAAAATTTTCTATCACTTTCTTAAAGGTAGAATTCAATTAAACAATAAATCAAGTCCTGATTTGTAGCATTTGTTGATTTCTGTGTTGAAATGCTCAGATGGAAAATTTAACAATTGGCTTTTTTGAGCAAGTCAGAGCTGAGTTCAATTCATCCTGGCTCCTAGTACTTTCTTCAGTCAATTTGCATAAGTATGTCTATGTTCCAGTCAGCAGCCTTCCAATTACAGAGCCAGAAGCCTTTCTGTCAGTCTGAGAGCTCCAGCTAGCTTCTGTTCTTCTTACTTTTCTCTTCCCTTCTCCTCTCCCTCTTTCTTCTCATCTCCCTCCCCTTCTTTCCCCTCCTCCTCCTCTTCCTACTCTTCCCTTTCTCCCCTCTCCTCCCCTTCTTTTCTTCTCCCATGCTCCTACTTCCCCTCTCTCTTATCTCCCTCCCCTTTCTATTCCTCTATTTCCCCCTTCTTCCCTTCCCCCTCCTCCCTTTCTCCCTCCTCCTCCTCCTTTTTTTCCCCTCCTCCTCCTCCTCCTCCTGGTATTCAGTGACTCATCTTTCCCTTAAAACTTAAAATTCTCAAAAACTTCCTTTTGGTTAGTTATAAAATCAACATTCCTTATTTCATCATCCCACAGTCTCCAAACAGTTCTTTGATTTACAATAGTTCTAAGTTTAACCTCTGAAATTCTAAGTAGGACTACATCCAAATGAGCTTAGAGTCACAATGCTAGCAGTCTTAGTAATGTCTGAACTCCAACAGGTTCTCTCAGCTTTCCAGTTGGTTTTCTGACCAGCCTGTGTCTCATACTTTAATGGTAAACCTTGTTTTATTACATGTGGATTTTAACAGTTTTAAATGTACAAAGGTTCTTTTTCTGACTCTTTTTGCAACCAATTAGAAATAATACTTAATATCCTTAACAAGTCAATTCTTTTTCTTTAAGTATATATTTGAGATATGAAAGCTTTATCTTTAAAACTCTATTTTAAAATCCCCTCCAATTTTCTGCTTTCCTTTTAGTTTTTGCTGTTGGTTTTATTTGTACAAACTCTTTTCAATTCAATTCAAATTCATATCAAAATTACCCATGATGGATAAGAGCTTCATTTCTCTTCTTTTCATTTTGGGTAAGATTAAGTGAGATGCAGAAGATAAGCAATGGACCATTTGTGATTTATATGCTAGATCTTATTACATCATATTTCCCCTTAAAATTCACCTTTCTTCTAATCTCCCCCAATATTTCAAAGGGCAATCAATTCACTCACTCAGACTCATGACTCCAATGTCACTTCTTACTTCTCACTCCCTCTCATTTCACATATCCAATCAGTACCAAATGCAGTTTTCACTGCTCTCATATGAAAAGGGTAGTATCTTATAGTCTTTACACAATAACATTTACTTGAGCTTGGTCCTGAAAGTATGCAAACAATTTCTATAGGTAAACATGGAGAAAGCCCTTCTAGGCATAGGGGATAAGAGAATAAATGAATGAAGATGGAAAAGGGAGAGGTGAATTTTGAGTGGTAAGGAGACATGATGGGGCAACTAGGGAGCACAATAGATAGATCACCAAGTTGGAGTCATGAAGACCTGATTTCAATTTTTGCCTCAGATACTTACCAGTTGTGTGACCCTGACCAATCACTTAGCCCTATTTGCCTTAGTTTTCTCATGTGTAAAATAAATCTGGAAAAGGATATAGCAAAGCCCACTCCAGCCAAGAAAACCCCAAATGGGATCATGAAATATGGGACTTGACTGAAAGAACTGAAAAACAAAATTGTTTAAGACTATATAGAATTTAACTAATCCAAATCTAAAATCACTGCAGCAAATAATTATAAGGACTCAAAGAATAAAATGTCTAACAGGAATGAAAAAGGAATAAAATTACTAATATAGATCATCCCTCAACTAGAATTAAGATTTAAAATTTCCTTACCTTTCCAGTTTGGATTATACTACACTATACACACAGAGGCTATAAATGTGTGGGGAGTAGCTGTTATTTTTTTTCTTTATTGCTTAATGGAATTGAGAGAATGAGTTATGGAATTTGAAGATATAATCAATTTTAAATTCTAGAGTTTTTAAGAGTAGTTAATTGGACTCTTCCTATTACTTTGTTAGCTAGACTAAAAAAATTAGCATTTCTCTGTAAAAGAAGCAAAGATTCTTCCATTTGTAAAAATTTTATCCTCATTTTGATTTGTATTTTTAATTGTCTAGAGTTTACTCTTAGTACCAAACTTATGCTTCACAATCTTGGAACTAAGAGAGTTAAATAAGGTAAAATTTAAACTCAAATACTCTAATGGCAATATGATCCCAACAATGTGAGTAATACCCCAGAGAAAACCATTCACAAACCATAAAGGCTTGCCTATCTGGTGGAATATTCATCTGTGTCTTCAAATGAGTTCAGCACAGAAGTTTCAACTTCTCTAGTGGAGGCTTTCTTGAAGTTTTTCTAACATAGTGAGGATATCAGTGGTGTAATGGGACTTCTATTATCCTTTGTTTTAGCCATATGACCAACTCGTCTTTTTCAGTTTTACATTTCATTGATGATATAGTTTATACGGTTTTCCCTTTATTACTTTTAAAATTACATTTTATTTCATCATTGAACAAAAACTAACTTTTCTTCAATTACTGATTTTCTCACCTCTTATCAATGAAAGATATATACATATATATTCAAGTAAAACAAATTTCTTTATAGAGGACTTCCTCAAAATGTCTCATTCATTGGTCTAGTATCACTGTTAGGAGGCGGGTAACATGCTTCATCATTGGTCCTCTGGAATCATAGTTATCAATTGTGATGATCAGAGTTCTTAAGGCTTTGGAAATTATTTTATATTATTGTTATAGCATTTTTTGGTCTTTGTTCTGCTCATTTTACCCTGTATCACTTCATATAAGATTATTTTATACAACTTTTATGAATTTCAGTGAAACTCCCTTTCATCATTTCTTATGGCATGATAGTATTCCATGATTTTCATATATTGTCATTGATTTGATCTTTCTCCATTTGATAGGTGACCCCTTAGTTTCTAGTTTTTTGTTACCATAAAAATATGTTGCTATATTTTTATGCATATAATTCCTTCTTTTTGAAATGCTCAGTTAAATAACATTTGGGACATAGCTCTAAATTCCTTTTCAAAATGGTTAGTCTAATTTATAACTCCACCAAACATTACATTAAAATTCCTATTTTCCTATAGCCTCCCCATCATGACTTTGTCCTTTTCTTTCAATTTTGCCCATGCTCATTCTCTCTATTTCTTTATTTTTTTGTTGATATGACTAGCATTTTTAGCATTATATCAAATAGTACTAGTTACAATGGATATTGTTGCTTTAATTCTTGATCATATTTTATGACCGCCAGCTTATCCTTAGATAATGCTGATCTCATATTTAGTTTTATTCTACTTAATATATTAAGGAAAGGTCCTTTTAATCCCATGTTTTCTAGTGTCTTTTTAAAATAAAAAATGTATTTTCTTTATCTGTAATGTAATCATATACATTTTTGTAGTTTTTCCTATGAACATGTTCAATTATGTTAGTTTTCCTAATATTGAACTAGATTTTCATTCTTGATCTAATACAAGATCTTTTATAATTCTTCATTTGTATGTAGTTCATTGTTATATGATCTTGCCAATCTTGCCCTTTAAGTGATATTGTTACTGTTTAGTCATTTTCAGCCACATCCAACTCTTTGTGATCCCATTTGGGATTTTCTTGGTAAAGATACTGAAGTAGTTTGTCATTTCCTTCTCCAGCTCATTTTACAAATGGGAAAAATTGAGCAAACAGGGTTAAGGGACTTGCCCAGGGACTCACAGCTAATAAACATCTGAAGCCAGACTTCCTGGGCCTAACTGTCCCTTTTGTGTGAAAATTAACTTTAGTTCTCTGGTGACTTTAGCAATTCATGATGATAGTCATACAACATCACTGACATAATTTTTTTTTGTTTTGGCAATACAAAATCAGGACTTTATTTCAGGGAGAAGTTTTGGCTAATTTAAAGGAGTTTGTATTTTCCTAAAGGCAATACAATCTGTCCTTCTGTGCTCCTTTGGGTCAAATTCATTATCCAATTGTATTGTCTATTCAAACTACATTATTTGATTAACTCTATGTGTTGTTCATTTAATGACATATCAGAGTCTGATCAATAGGTATTCTTTGTCCACTTGGTTTTTCTTATGTGAATAATTAAGTCTGACTCTAGAGAAAGTGTTATCAATGCTTTTTAGAAGGACCTGCAATATTCCAAGGCAATATTCTGATATAATCAGAATAAAGTCATCCACAGATAGAAGTGTCTGGAACACCTTACTATCTAAAATTTCTTACTGAGATTCTAGTTAGAGTGTTCTCTATGATTTGCTTGATATTTGTGATCACAGTGCCATTAAACAAAGTTATCTCTGTCTTTATATTTTTATTTCAAGTGCTCTTGTTTAATTTTCTGTGCATTGAAGATGCCTTGTTAGAGGAGAGGCTTTAAATTGACATTTCGTTTTATTAATTCAAAGTCAATTTTTTATTCAACAAATAAGTACAATTCAATCTTGTACTCTTTATATCTTTTAGCAAAATGTATAATGGTAAAGATGAGATCCATTAAATGTTACATTGCTCACCTGTCACCTACCATCACCCTAGCAATACTTATTTATTGCTATTAAAGTTTATGCAAATTACAAAGTAGGAATATTATCAGAAGACATTTAAGTTGTCTCATTTGTTCTTTTATTTTTTATAAGACCTGATTCCTAATTTCCTTCAAAATTGGGTCATGCCTAGCATAAACTTCTTCTGTATGTATTTGGTCCCACCTGCTGATTTTCCCATTTTTTTCTTCAATGCTATTTCCACTTCTTCATGAGGAATATTCAAGATTATTACATTGAAATCTAATTGTGGTCATTCCACTGTCATTGATTGCAAAAAGTTTGCTACAAAAATTCCTGCAATTCTTTTCTATCTTTGTGTATTTTTCATCCTCCTACTTTCATCTTTAAATATTCTTGAAGTGATTGTTTAGTTGGGTTTTTCATCAAGTTTTATTTAAACCTACTTCCTTTCTCCACTACTTCTTACTTTTTTTATGAGGTTCTATTGTTTATAACATTCTACCATCTTTTGCAATAGGATTTTATCCATGAGTTTATATCCTAAAACTAGATTTCTTTGTCTGCATTATCCACTTGTAAAGTAAATCAAATGTCTGTTGACTAAATAAATGAGAATATACACTAAACACTGAACTGAACAAAAGCAAAGTGAATTTAATCTAACAAATATTTATTAATCATCCATTATGTGCAAGGCAGTGTAGAGTGGTGCTGGGAATATAAAAACAAACCAGTTCTTATATTCTTTTTATTTTTTTTACTTTTTTCATTTAATACTATTTTATTTTTTCCAATTACATGTAAACATAGTTTTCAACATTCATTTTTTATAAGATATTGAGTTTCAAATTTTTCTTCTTCCTTCCCTTTCCCCTAGTCTCCCCATGATAGCAAGCAATCTGACACAGGTTATATATGCACAATCATGATAAACATATTTCCATATTAGTCATGATGTAAAAAGAATTAGAACAAAAGGGGAAAATTACAAGAAAGAAGAAACAAAAAGAAGTGAAAATTTACTTTGATCTTTAATCTGTATACATAGTTCTTTCTCTGGATGAGATGGCATGCATTTTCTATCACAAGTATAATGAAATTATCTTGGATCACCATATTTCTGAGAACTTACATTTTTTGGGGAAAATAACGTGTGTATGTGTGTAGAGAAGAAATAAAAGAAAAAAGGAAGGAAAGGAAAGGAGGAAGGAAAGAAGAAAAAAGAAAAGAAGGAAGAAAGGAAGGAAGGAAGGAAGGAAGAGAGAGAAATAAAGAAACAAAGAAAGAAAAGAAGAGAGAAAAAGAAAGAGAGAGAGAGAAAGAAAGAAACAAAGAGGAAGAAAGAAAGAAAGACAAGGAAAGATAAAGAGGGAAAGAAGGAGAAAGAAGTGAAAGAAGAAAAGAAGGAAGGGAGGGAGGAAGGGAGGAAGAGAGGAAGAAAATTCTAATTATACTCTAAGTGACATTAGGAAGTCAAGAGAAGTAAATGTTGGAGGTTCAGGAAAAGACTTTTAGGTATCTCCTGATTTTAGCTTTAAAGGATATTCAAGATCAGAATGCATTCCAGATATCAAGGATTATCTTTAAAAGACATGAATGCAAGAAACAGAATGCTAGGTTCCATAAATAAATGAATTTTATAATTAAAATTTACTAAAAAGAATACAAAAGTAGCACATAATAACAAGGAATTTGCTCTGTCTAGAGGTTTTGTAGCCAGGAAACAATAGCTCTTTTAAGACTAGTACCTTCCCTTATACTAAAGGAACTTAATTTAAGAAAGGTTTTGATGGTAGTCTACTTGGAAATCTAGCATGAATTATGGCCATATAAAAAAGGAGCAGTCAACTCAGTAATGATTAAATTTTTTAAACTTTCATTCTTTACTGTCCAAATGCTCTTTATGTGCTTATTAAAAGAGCGAATCTAAGCCAAAGTCATAGAGTCAGCAGCTCTGTTCCTACATTAAAATGATGAGCCTGTGTGTTTTTCTTGCTGTGAAAGACACTAAAATGAAAAGCCACAAATTTAACATTGATTTTGCAGCTTCATAAGAAAGAGAAATTAATCATAGCTTTTCATTCATCTGATTGAAAATATAATTCCAAATCAAATTTTTGTATTTATAATTTATTGGTATTTATAAATTCTCTGTATTATAACAAGATGATTTGTTAATTTTTGCTACATATCATAAAATTTGGTGAAGTTAAATAGGATACAGTTATCTCTATGTACATATGTTTGCCATGATAATTATTAGTTTGAGATTCTGTGATGGCTGTCATAACATTATTAATAAGTGCATAGAACATTTATAGAGCTACCAACATTGTTTATATATTAGTGACATATACCTTCCTAATTTTTAGGAAAACTGACTATTTATTATATGTATTTAGCATTGAGTGGATTAAAATAGAATTTTAGATATGGCAAGGAAGGCTGTATAAAGTCTGCAGAAAGCCCTAGCTTATGGTCTTCTAATTTGTATGAATGAAAAACTCAAATCCTTTATACTCAAATTCTTGCAGGTGCTTCTTGGCAATAACTATCTAAAGCACTACTGCAAAAGCTGTTACTATTTTCTCCTTCCAATTCAGTAGGTTGAACAACAAAACTGCTTTTGTTTTAAGAATAACAAATATTGAAAAACAATGCCATATTCCATTGTCAATAAGAGGACATTTGAATTGTAAAATTCTATGTAACAACTTCGATGGAATTTAATTTTTTCTAGAAGGAATCTGAGAACAAAAGCTCATTCAACCAACTTGGCCTTTCCCAAACTTACACAGCCATATGCTGCTCCCTGAATTGTTTGTATTCATTCTGCTCTTTTTTTTCTTATAGGAAAGATTTCTCTGACATCTCATTTTGTAAGCATATCTTCTGAAAATTGTTGTAATTTCCCAGTTCATAGTCATAAACACATTGATTTTCAGCAAGACTATTGAACCCTTAGGAGGCTTACTATAAAAATTTAAATAGTCTCTCAATGACCATTCGATAAAGCACTCAGATGAAAATATCAAGGACAATTCCACAGGAATGTTTTCTGTGAAGACTTCAAAAACATACAAGCATTGTAGACATTGTTTTCTGACTCTACTGGATGGCAGAAACATAGTGTTTCTCCACTTTGTTACAAAAACTCACCACACCAGTCTGAGGACAGAAGCAGAAGCAGGGGTTTACGTCTCTCTCTCTCTCTCTCTCTCTCTCTCTCTCTCTCTCTCTCTCTCTCTCTCTCATAGGCCATCTGAACTTTTCCTATATCTCTGTTAAAAGGAAGCAGACATCCACTTATATGCAACATCCTGGGTAATCTATCCTTTTCTCAGAAAACTTTGTTCTTATCCAAGCAAAAGAAAAATCTGAAAATTGAACTTGCCTTAATACACATATCACTGATCCACTTTTCACCATGTCTATTTTTCAAAAGTCCCAAGGAGGATTATGAAGGAATTACCTGGTTAAGAATATGAGCACCAGCATCACAGTCAGTCTTAAGCTGTTTTTATTTTTTCACTCACAAAACAGCATCTACTTTTTGCTCTAGTCATGTGAATCATTTCTTAGACTAGTACTACTCTACCCAAAAGACATTCTGAGACCCTCTATCTTTCAACCAACAATTGGTAGTTTGAGGACAGGGTGTTCCTTCCCCTAGGCAAACTTACATGCTATTTAAAGTCTAAAAGGTTATATCCAGGGAAAATATACTTCAAAATTTTAAGGACCTGTAATTTTTTTATCAGGGTGGGTTCTCCCCCTGCTGACTCAGATCATACTTAATTTGTATATGGTCTTCATGAGTTATGTGACTGAGAAATTCATCATCATCCCGACAGCCTGATAAAGAACTGCTGTGGATCTAGCTAAACTGAACCTTGGGCAACAGACATCAGTCAGCATTGGGCCTGGCCCTGAAGACTTTCCATCTTAAAATCTTCCAGAGCACTCCATAATGAAGCATCAAAACTTAGATTTGGGTTTTTTAAAATAATTAAAGAATTCAATTTTCTAAAATAGTCTGTATACTAAACAAAGAGATCTAATAGTTCATTTTTTCCCCTACTCTAGCATAATTATGTTCTATTTTGATTTACAAATATCTGTGTGTCTTATCTCCCTATTAATTTACAAAGCTTATGTGGTCAGGGAAAATGTGTTCAAAATTTTGTCCCTCTCAATATCACTGTGCTGTGAATAATGAGTGATTAAAATTTTTTTGAATCAAATTAATTTCTACCCCCAAAATATATTTATACAGACATGACTTCCAAGGTTAACTAGATTCTCAGGTTATAGTCAATAAATACCTACTTTTTAGTCACATTCTATCTCATTAACTCTCTTCCCTAATCTCTATTCTATGTATCCAAAATTTTGTCCCAAAGGTATTGATACTATTAAAAAGACTATTTCAAATATAGACTCTTTGTTTTTCAAATTTTAAATAATTCAATGAATATGTATTTAAAATTTCACAAACACCAACAAATCTAAGCTTTGTTATATAAAAATAGAACATAAAAAGAAGGTTGTACATAAAACTAAAAGTCTTCATTATGTGCAGCTTTTAAAAAGTTCTTTCATTTTATTTTTTTAAATTTTTATTTCATTTTATTTTTCATTTTAACTTATTGTAGCAATGGACTTTACTTAACATATTGTTTTCCTTTCCCTTCTGAAGGGTACTGAGACCATTCTTTTTGTCACATCCATAAAATAAAATGACATTCTTTTGGAAACAAGGTTAACAGAACATAGTGACACATGTAATTCTCTCTACCTGGGAATTAAAGGCTTATGGATCTTATAAGTTTCAGGAGTTCTGAGCTGAAGTGGGCTAAGCCAGCTAGTTGAGCATTAATAGGGTAAACTTCTGGAAGTAGGGATCTATCAGGTCCCCAAAAGAAAGGTGAACTGGCCCAGGTATCTTGAATTACAGAGATTCTGTGGGAAAGGAAGAGAGAGGATGGGGTGGGGGAGGGAGGGAGGAAGGAAAAAAGGGAGGAAGGGAACGAGGGAGGGGGGAAGGAAGGGAGGAAAAAAGGAAGAGAGGAAGGGAGGGAGGAAGAAAGGAAGAGAGGGAGGGAGGGAGGGAGGAAGGAAAGAAGGAAGGGGAGGAAAGAAGGAGAGAAAGAAGGAAGGAGGATATGGAGGAAGGAGAGAGGGAGAGAAGGAAGGAAGGAAGGAAAATAAGAAGGAGGGAAGAAAGGAGAAAAGGAGGGAGGGAGGAAAGGGAAGGAAAGAAGGAAGGAAAAGAGAACCAAAAAAAGGAGAAAAATAGCTTGCTTAAAATATAATCTTTTTCATAATTTCAGAGAGGCCTGGAGAGACTTACATGAACTGATGCTAAGTGAAGTGAATAGAACCAAGAGAACATTGTACACAGAAGCAGCAAGATTATGCAGTGATCAATTCTGATGGACATGGCTCTTTTCAACAGTGAAGTGATTCAGGTCAAATCTAATACACTTGTGATGAAGAGAGAGGATTATGGGAACTGAATATGGATCACAACATAGGATTTTCACTTTTTTATTGTGGATTTGCTTGCATTTTATTTTCTTTCTCATTTTTTTTTCCTTTTTGATCTGATTTTTCTTGTGCAGCATGATAAATGTGAAAATATGTTTAGAAGAATTACATATGTTTAACATATATTGGGGAAGGAAGGGAGAAAAATTTGGAACACAAGGTTTTGCAAGGGTGAATGTTGAAATTTATCTTTGCATGTGTTTTGAAAATAAAACCTTTTAATTAAAAATATAATGTATTAATTTTCTGATCAAAATTATTTTAGATAACATCTGGATGAACATCTATTTCTAAGCAAAGAGCATTTAAAATCTTATCTCTATGACCTATATGTACACTCCCATTCAGAGATACAGTAGCAGGTTATTGTTTATAAGTGTGAGATCAGGGGATAAAAAAGATCTAAAAGAAATCAATTGACATGACAGCTGGGTCAAATAGAAAAATTTGAACTTTAAGTTAAAGGATAATAAAAAATGTTAATGGTGATGATGGATAAGTAATATTTCTGTAGTTCTTACTATGTAGCAGGCATTGTGCTAAGTACTTTAAAATTATTTCAATTTGTTCTCACAACAACCTTAGAAGGTAGGTGTTATTATTAACACCATTTCACAACTGAGGAAGTTGAGGAAAACAGGGCTAAATGATCTGTCTAGGGTCACACAACAAGTAAATGTATAAAACTGTATTTGAACTCAGGTTTTCCAAGCTCAGTGCTTTCTCCACTATGACACCCTCTCACTGTCCTAGAATTAGAAAAATCAAATTGACTTGAAGTTGGAGAAAGTCACGTCAAATGACTAAAGCTTTAAAAATTTCACCTACATCTTTGAAGGGAGTTGTATGTGAGGCAGATCATAAATTTAGAACTGAAAGGGACTTTAGGGATTCATCAAACCCAACCCCTTTATTTTATAGATAAGAAGCTACCATGGATTAAGTGACTTGCCCAACATCACAGAAGCTACAAGCACAGTAAATACTCAGAAAGCACACCTCCCTGATTCCACACTCTGGACTCTTTCCCACCTACCATACAATTCAAGTTCTTGGTGCTAGACTTTCCCATTCAGTATTTTTATTTTGCAATGCAATTTACATATTGGAGACTATGAAATGTAGTTAACTGGCTGAGAAAGTGCTAGATTTGGATTCAGGAGTTTTGGGCTTGAATCCCAAGCTTAACTCTAAATAGCTGTGAAATCCTGGGAAAGATGCTTGTTCTCCCTAAAACTGTTTCCTCACTTGTAAAGTATGTACTACTTAGACTACTTGTCTTGCAGGATTGTTGTGAAGAAAGAAATTATCAATCAAAGTACTAGGAAAAATATGAGTTGCTATTAATGTTTTCAGAGTTATTTTGTCAAAAATTTAAAATTTTTCCTTTTAAAGTATGATTTTTAAATTATTTGAATATTAAGTTTGCAACATTCTGGGCCAGAACTTTTCCTTGAATAAAATACCTCTGTTTTTATGATAGAAGTTAGTAGCAAATAGGGATTCATTCCACAAGACTTTCCTGAAATTTCTCTCCTCCTTTAAGTGACAGCTCTCTCCCTAAGCCACATGCCCTATCTTTTTTCCTGCTGTTCCTTCCAGAAAAGTAGTTTAAAATGGGTTTAAATATGGATTGCAAGGGCTAAGCAGATATTTGACACTACCACCACTACCTACAACCCCAGGATAGAGACAGAGAAACTCAGGGTAATACTTTTCTTGTTCCTTAAAGTGTTAAGGAAAAGTAAAATCCCTTCAATCGACTGGAGATATTCTCTCTGGATGAGTGTTCCCTATTATTTATTGCAGGGCTAAACAAACTCCTACCATCTTTCTCACTGCTAAGAAAATACTAGAGAAGAGCCACAGGGATGAGATATGACCCAACCTATTGCTGGTTTGGGTTGAGAGAGGGAGTCAGCTCTTCACATAAACATGATATAAACTACAAGTAGGGAAGACCTGTTTGTTCCAAACTACTTCCTATTTGAAGGGCCATCTCCAGTCATCTTGATTTCTATCTGGCCATTGGACCCATATGTCTCTGGAGGGGAAACTGAGGCAGGTGACCTTGCACAGTCCTCCTTCACTTAAATCCAATTCACTTGGTTGTCATGGTGTCACTTCCCAAATGTCATGTTTCTCTTTGAGAATGAAGGATAATAACAACCTATTTGGAGGCAGTGGGTTCCCCATTTTGGGGTTTTTAAAGTGGATTCCTATGCAAGTACAGTTTAAACTTGATTATCACTGAGATCCATTTCAACCTAGAGATTCTATGATATATGTTCAAGAGGTATTTTAACTTACAGGCTATGAAACTTTAAAAAATATTGTGATTATTACTTTATTTCAACTAATTTATTTCCTTTATAATCAGGTATAATTTAATTTGTGAAATTAAAAAAATATTATTTTGAGAATGTTTGAGGTTTACAGACTTCAAGAGGTCTCCAAAGGGGCCATGACCCACTCACAAAGTTAAAAATTCCTCATCTATAATAATATTATTAATAAATAGTGTCCAGCATTTATATAATATTTAAAAGTTATATAATTTTATATAATTAATTTGATATTTATAGAAATTTTAGAAGGCAAGCAGCAGAAGTATTCACTGTATAGATGAAGAAATGGAGTCTTGAAGAAATTGTGACAATTAAAATCACATGGCTGGGAAATCTTAGCATTAGATCTTCTTATTACAGTAATCTCTCTAGTACACCAGTCTTTCTTTCCTTACAAGCAGATCTTTCATATATGAGGCTTACTAATTAAGAAATAATTGGATATGAAGAACAAATTAATGTCTTTCTTAATCACAGTATGTCAGAATGTCAATACATCTACTGCTTTCTTTGCCCCAACTATATCCCATATTCACAGACACAAAATAGTTTCCTTTTATAGCAGTGAAAAAGTTGTTCCCATCTCCTATCTAATTAGTCCCTTTACCCTTTTATTTTCATTTTTTATCTTGCCCTGCAATCTTTCCTTCTCAGTGTAGCCCAAGTTTCCCATGACTTCATAAATTCTCCATTTTGCTTTACCCATCCTGTGAACTTTGACATTCCACAATAACCATCAGGGTCTGTTTCCTTATCTCCAAGGTACACTTAACCTGGTATCCTGGCTTTCAAGTTTTGTCTTTGAAAACAACCTGCAATTTTAGACTTTACCCTTTGTTGGCTGGTTTTCTTCAATCTATAAGATCATTTGACTGATTCTAAAATTTCAAAAACTTCTATACAATTTCAAATCCTTTTTTACATAATAAAATTAATTTAAGGATCACTTATTATTTCTAAATAAAATAAAATACTAAATAAAAATAAATAAAATATTATATTTATTTCTAAATAGAAAGAGTTACGTTTCTATATTTCTGGACTTCTTATTCACTGTAAACCCCCCATAACTAAGTATTCTTTAAAATTATTATGGACTTAAAACATGAGACAGAAAAATGTCCTCTTCTCTAAGCTGAACCTTTCTTTGAGTTGAAGTCAGCTATAGGGTTACAAATAAATCAGATGGATGCTTTGGCCCCTAAATTGATCAATGCCTGGGTAAGGACATGCTCCTCTCTTCTATCCTTCTATATAACTGCTATACAATTGAGTTAATAGAGCTCTTCATTGTCCTTTGAAGCTTCAAGTAATGATTTTATCCAAAGACAGACTATTAAGTCATCTAGTGTTTTGTTTCAGTGTCTTACACTGAAGCAAATCCCACACATTTATAGTTTCAAGTCTCTCACAAGCATGGCAAAAAATGTCTTTTAGTTATTCTAGAGAAGGGTGATATATAAAATAATAACAATAATAATTCTTCCCACCAAAGACCTATGATGAAATACTCCAGGATGTTCCCTCACAGGTTTATTGAAACTCAAGCTAATTAATTGAAAAGAAGCCCCTGTATTTGTGCCTGTACTCAGAGTAATTAACTAAAGTGAAACACATGTGTTGCTAATCTTGCATATGGTGATTAAGAAACAAATGAAGATGCCCATCAAACTAAATTATTTCTTCATTAGCAAGGCTCAGGAATGTCTCTGCAAATATGAGATTAATTTTCATTTTATTATATTCTTGCATATTGTGAGTCCAAGAGAGAGATGTTTTCCCCTGTTAAAAATGAGATAAAATATGGGAACATATTGATTGCAATTTGTTCTGCTCTTTAAGGGCAGCTAGGTGGTGCCATCAGGCACAGAACCTGGCATCAGGAAGATTCATCTTCCTGAGTTCAAATCTGACCCCAGACACTTAGTAGCAGTGTTACTTTGAGCAAAACTTTTTAACCTTTTGCCTCAGTTTCCTTCTCTGTAAAATCAATTAGAGAAGGAAATGGCAAACAACTCTAGTATCTTTGCCAAAGAAACCCCAAATGGGATCACAAAGAATCAGATGACTGAAAAATGACAGAACAATTAATTAACAATTAATTGCTATTTAAAAGACAGTGCAAGAAGATTTAAAAACCTGTCATCATTAGTGGACTAGAGATAGCTACTAAATAATTGTGTCTCTAACTATTCCTTTACCCCATATGTATGTACAAGTATGAGTATATATAGACACATTTTTTAAAACATGTCCAAGAGGCACAAACATTTGCTTGCTTTTAAATATAAAGTCCTTGTTAGGAGTTTGTCTGATATTCTTGGCAAAACAGAATCACTGATATCTTATTACCTTATAGTTATTTGAAATAGCTGACAAACTGCTAGGTTTATATCTCAAAGACATAAAAATAGAGAAAGGACTTATTTATGCAAAAATATTTAGAGTGGATCTTTTTGTCAAGGCAAAGAATTTGAAATCAAGAAGTTTCCTATAAATTGGGAAATGGCTGAACAAACTGTTTTATGATTGTGATGGAATTTATTGTACTATAAGAAATGAAAACCTAGAACACTTACATGAACTGATGCAGAGTGAAGTGAACATAACCAAGAGAAAGTTGTACACGTAACAACAATATTATATGATGAAGAACTGTTAATGATGGCTATTCTTAGCAATACAATGATCCAAGACAATCTCAAAAGATTCATGATGAAATGTGCTATCTACAGAGAAAGAACTGATCCTATTTGAATATGCTCTGAAGTACACTCTTTTTCACTTTCTTTCTTCCATTCTTTTTTTTTTAATTAGGTGCTTCTTGTATAAAATGACTAACATGGAAATTTTATAGGATTGCACATGTATAACCTTTCATGGATTGTTTACCTTTGAGGGGTGAGAGAGAGAGAGGGGAGGAATAGGATTTAGTGCTGAAAACTTTACAAAAATGTTAAAAATTGTTTTTACATATAATTGAAAAAAATAAAATATTATATTAAAATAAATGTTAAAAATGAAGTAAGTGACATAATGTGTCACTCTTATAAGAATAATACCCTGTTAGGAAAAAGAACATCAATAAGTCATGTGGCTATACTGAGGAATATCACGGGATTACAGAGAAAGAACTGGAAAAAAGTCAGAAGGCATCTTGTCCATCTCTCTCCTTAACTAACAAAGCTCAGACCTAGTGAGGTTAAGTGATTTGAAAAAAATCATATTTGCATTTTAGGAGGTGCATTTTGCTAATATTTTGCTATTTTAATTTAATCTTTATTCTCTCTTGCTAGACTTTTTTTGATCAACATGGTCATTTTGCTAATCCTCTGAGTCCAAAGTGACATATTCTTGCTAACAGCACAGGTCCTCTTGATTCAAAATGTACCTGCCCTTTAAAAGGAGGGTTCACTACCAATAATTCCCTAAATCTAATCCCAGACAAAAATGAAGAAAACATAATTTGTTCTTCCATCCTTCAGGGAGAATAAAGTGGTAGTCTATTTTGATTCTTTCAAGAACATAGGACTGAAAACAATGTGAAGAATACAGGAAGGATACATATAAAAACTTCTGTCCTTTTTCATCTCTACTCTTGATTCCCCAATGACCATATTAGAAGCAGCAATCGATATTGCTTATTCCTGGCAGACAGAGGTATACCAAGTTCCAAGTTTTGTACCATGTACCAAAAATGCAATTTCAAGCCCTAGGTAGATAGGTGAGATCACCAGGGTCATGGAGAAGTAATTATCTATGATTTAATTCCATTCTCTTTAAAGGAATTTTCTGGTGTCTATACTTTTAGGATTATGATTTAGAATTATAGCATTGATTTACAAAATTCATTTTGGTAGATTTGCATGTTTGTATTGAAGTAGAAATTTTTCTGAAAGTCTGCACATTTGTAATATTTAGTGCATGCCACAAGCATAGGTCATTAAACGGGGTTCATTCAATCCCAAAGTTCTATAAGTTACTCCTCCCACAATTGCTATTCAGGTAGCAGAATTAGTTTTCACCACAACAAACTTTCCTGGAATGGTGATCAAAATATCCTAGTTTTAGAGAAATGAGACAATTGATATGTCTTTATGGTTTTCGTTTTGTGGGGGAAAACAGATTTATATGCAATTAATCGCAAATATGACTGAATTTCTTCAGAAGAAGTCTACTTGAAGCTCCAACTAAATATTAATACTCAATTATTCTTGAATTGAACTATGCAAAGGGAAAATAAGGTTTTAAATCCTTTATCATTGGTATAAATACTCATACCCATTTATAGGATGGTTATTCTAGTTACAGAAGCTCATAGCTCAGGGCATCTGCACAAGTCTATAGAAAACAAATCGAGAACAGAAATTGTTCCAATATAGAGATTTTGATAAATAAAATGATCATATGAAATACAGAAGTACATTACAGGAAGTTCACTCTCATGGATTTGGTGGGCCACAAGACAGATGAACAAAACAGAAGGAATATTATGTCAGGACTATATTTTGCCCTTCTATGCTGCCCTTCATCTGAGTATGAAACAATGAGTCAAGAAGCATTGTTTCTCACATTGCTTTCAAGTGACACAAATAGATTTAACCCCATCTTAGTACTCAACAAAGACAAAGTGTGTTATTCTGACAAGAACAATTAAACTCATCTCACAGTAACCTCCCTCTGACATTTAACTGTGCTGCCTTCCTATGTAATTACTAACAATCATTTTTATTCATTACTCAAAATAAGAAGTTAATTCCAATTAACTTCCATGTATTTTCCAAGCCTTGCTCCATCATTTGCAGATTTACACATTCTGTCCAGGCTTTTTGACAGACATTCTCATTAAACTTCTGACAAATATAAAATGGAGAGGAGGAGGAAAGATTTCAGAGAGGCTAAAGGTGCCAGATGATGCAGAGCTACTGGGCCCTAAACCATCAGGAAGATCCATGATTAATTCAAAACCTTTCAAAACAAATGCAGAAATTATTCGGATAAGGGTAAGATGCCTCAGTGGCAAAATATGGTGAAACCATCGAAAGTAAATAGATGACTACTGGTCATCCTGCCATCTAGGGGAGGGGGTGGGAGGGTAAGAGGTAAAAAATTGGAACAAGAGGTTTGGCAATTGTTAATGCTGTAGTTACCCATGCATATATCCTGTAAATAAAAGGCTATTAAATAAAAACCAAAAAAAAAAAAAAAAAGAAAGTAAATAGATGAAAAGATAGAAAGTGGGAATCTGGCAATGTTGCTGAGATGTAATACTGAAACAAAACAACAACAGAAATCCACATTTCTAGAGCCATTATCATTGTGGAACAGAGTGTTGACTCAGGCTGTCCACCTTGAGGGACACAGGCTACCTCTCTTCTGGGAGAGTGATTTTTATATATTTCTCATCATATGGTGAAACCATCTGTCAGGCGCTCCTCTCCCAATTAACTTCCCATTAACTTCTACATGGAAATTCTGAGGGACAGGCCCATCAACCCTTTCCAGAAGTGCTACACATATAATTGTATTGTCTTCTGTTGCTTCCTCCTCCCTTCCCCCCAAAAAAGATCCTGCTTTTGCCCCAAATGTAAAACTTGCTAGTTGTACCTATAAAAATTATGTAGTACCACAAAACAAAAAGAAAACGACAAATCTTAGAAAAGAAAATCTTTGTTCTACAGACACAGTTTATGAAGTCTTGAAACCTTGCCATAGCAATCTTATCAAAATTTCACCTTGTTTGTCACTGTCATATAAAAACAACCACAAGATAATGAAGTCCTAAAGACTAAGGAATTATTTTTATTCTTTGGGGGTGACATTCCACTATTTTGCAACTCATACAATTACCTGCATTTCCCCAAAAAGTTGCGCTTATGCATGTATATTTGGGGATTATTTTTTTCCCTACATACTTGTCCAAGCTTATGATCAGCATGATGTGATAAAAAGGTCAGGGGACCCTGGGTTCTAGTGCAACATTAGCTACTAAAAATCTGGGTAGCTTGGGATAAGGATCACATAATCAAAGAACTAGACCTGGCAGAGGCAAAAGAAGTCAGTCTTCTTATTTTACAGATGAGAAAGCTGAGGCCCAATAAGTGACATGATCTCCCCAGTCACCCAGGAAACTCAGGTTCAAACTCAGGTCCTAAAAATCCAAATTCATGCTCTTTCCATTACAATTTTTTTTTTACGTCTCTCCCACAAACTTCATTTATAGATAATCCTTTTTCCCCAAAATTACCTTCCATTTAAGCTTCCAAAATAAGCTGTATTTTGTACTTACATAATTGTTTAAACGTATTTTTTCCCTCCATTAGAATGTGAGTTCCTTGAGTGAAGAGGTTTATGGTTTTGCCTTTCTATTTCCAGTGTTTAGTCCAGTGTCTTGTACATAGTAACTGCTTAATAAATAATTGCTTGAATACCACTATAGAGCTATAGCTCAAAGAGATTTTAAAAAATCAAAAAGGACCTATGTGTACAAAAATATTTATAATTGTACTTTTAGTGATGGTAAAAAGTTGGAAATTGAGAGGATATACATCAATTGGGGAATGGTTGAACAAATCGTATACGACTGTAACAGAGTACTACTGTGCTTTAAGAAGTGATGAGCAAGAGACTCTCAGAAAAACATGGAGAGACTTGACTGAACTGATGAAAAATGAAATGAGCAAAACCAGGAGAGCATGGTAAACAGCAATAGCAATATTATATGATGATGTGCTATAAATAACTTAGCTATTCTCAGCAATACAATGATCTAAGACAGGATTTAGATTGAAAGGTCCTGTCTATCTTCATATAAAGAACTGGTAGAGCCTGAATGTAGATCAAAGATTTTTTTTTCTGTACATCTATTATTTTTCTTCGGGTATTTTTGTCTTTTTTTTTTTTTTTTTTTTTACAGAATGACTTAGTCTGAAATAATTTCTGCCTGACTACACATGTATAACCCATGTAAAATTGCTTGCCTTCTCAGAGAGGAAGGAAGAGGAAGGAAAGAATTTGGAATTCAAAATTTTTAAAAAGTTAAAATTATTTTACATGTAATTGAAAAAGCATAAAATATTAAATAAGATTAAAACAAAACAAAGATCAATAAATAAGTATCTGTTGACTGACTGACTAAAGTCTCTAAAGTAATAAAATAATTCCTCTAAACTAATGGGGATTTGACTATGGTGCAGACATAGGATCTTTCTAGCAAGAAAATTCGTAGCTTCTAGAGCTGTAATATTGATGCCATGTAGCACTTTTGAAATTGTCATTATTTAAAACATGCTATTTTCACCTTCCCCAGCATAGCAAGTATTTGTCTCTCATGATGTTCAAAGGATAAAATGCTGGTTCTTTAAGATGTTATGAAAATTCTCCAATAAGGAATTTACTATGCATTATTTTTAAGTGAATATAATTATTACATGTTACTTAGTATGTCTAATAATTCTTGGAGATGATCTTGAATGTGAAACTTGAGGAACTTGAGGCTGACAAAAAAGAATTCAGAAGTACTTGTGGGATTTGGTGTTTGCTATTTCTGTTGGGCAATTTTCTGGGGGAGGGATCTGTGGCAGTTACAGATAAAGCTACACAGAGAGTGTCCATTGTTTATAGCTACCTGAAACAGGGGTTTTGGCTGCTTGGGTGAAAGGGGGTTTTCTAACGGTTCCCTGTCAACTTCAAATGTACCCCAACTTTACGGGGGAGCCACAGTGGAAACTTACCCTCATGATAATAATCTTTCAGAATAAGAACGTGGTAAGCCCCCAAGCCTACCTCTCTCTCCCCACAGACACTATTTCCACCAAAGCCCTCCTCAGAGTTTCTATTCTGAAAGACACAAAGCCCTTAAAAAGAAGAAAAAAATGTTGCTGCTTCCACCAACCCAGAAAAACTTGAGTGAAAGCATCCCTTTTTTAAACACATGATGACATTAGTCAGTTTAATTCATACTTCTTTCCAGAAAACTTTCTCAGACTCAGAAGCCTCATAGATCCATCTGTTGATAATTACCAGTCTTTATTTCAACAAAACTTCTTTGTTAAGTGACTCTTTCAAAAATACTAAGGAAAAATCTCTGAAGCTTTCAAATCAAGAAATTTGGATCTTTTAATTGTGAACTTGTGCCAGAACTGGAAGTCAGGAAGACTTTCTTCATATGCTTATTAACTGTGTGATCCTGAGCAAGTCACTTTACCCTGTTTGTCTCAGTTACCTCATTTGTAAAATGAATTGGAGAAGAAAATGGTAAACCATTTGAATATCTCTGCCAAGAAAACCCCAGATGGGGTCACTGAGTCAGATATGATTGAAATGGCTAAATAACAACAACAACTAACATTTATGTCAACCTCCTTCCTCCAAGTACTGGAAATAAAAGGTGACTTTAAGGTCTAAGTGACATAAAACTGGCTTTCCCATCATCTCAAAACCATAATATTCTAAGACTCCTCAAACACACAAAAGTGCCCCCTTTCCCCACAGTTTCAAATCTACATCACTATCCTTTCAAGTTCTCTTGCAAGCTCTACTTTTACATCTCTACCTGCTTGCTTGACATCCTCTTCTGTCCAAAACTAGACTGATCACATTTTCTCCTAAATTTGTTTCCCCTTCTAGCTTCCCTTTTTCTTTTCTGTCAGAATTATGAAAATTCAGTCATAGACTCAAGCTCCTCAGGGCTTGGAGAGACCTTAGAGTATTAGTTTAATTGGTTCATTTTATAAATGAGCAAAGCAAGATCCAGCAGAGTTGAATACATTGAGTTACAAATATTTAATTCTTCTCTTTCCCATAATCCTAATATTTAATCAGTTGGTGCTTTTTGTCAATTCAATCTCAGCACAAACTCTATTCTATTATATTCTAGTACCCCAGTTATGATCTTCTTTGCATCTCATGTGAATTTTGGTTGTTTAGTCTTTCTAGTTTCTCCACACAACAATCCTATACCACTGTTAGAATAAGAACCCTCTTTTGCTCAAATATGTTCAATGGTTTTTTATTATCTATTTTTAAAAGTCCAAAATCTTGAAGACTGTATGAAGATAACAGAGTAGGTCAGAAAATTCCAAGGTCTCCAGATTTCCCCTACAAACAAAACAAAATTGCTTCTCAGGGCGAAAATAGACCAGTGAAAAACAAGACTTGGAACAAGAAGATCCTCCTGGGACAACCAAAAAAGAAAGGATTAACTTTGTGAGAAGTTTTTCTCCTCTGGGTAGCTCTGCAAAAACACCAAGTAGGGGGAACTCTGGGGCTAGCAGGGGTTTGACATAGCCTCAGCCACAATCACAGGAACTTTCATGTCCTAGTCAATAAAAGAACTGGGAATCTGAGTCCTGGAAGACTGATGTCAGAATGTCAGCTGATTAGGAACATCAGGTTCAGCTGTGCTACAGAGATATAGTCCTGGGTGAGAAGGAACTAGCACACTGGGTGAGTGCAGAAGCAATAGGGAATGGATGCTGCTGTTTGTACTTGCAAAAGGGTGAAACTTTTGTTTTTGGGTTCCAGGCCAGATGGAAGAACTAAAGTGAAGCCAGAGAAGCCATGTTTCCCACCCCAGGATTAAAGATACTTACACTATTAAGTTCTCATTTTTTAAAATGACCAGGCAAAGGAGAAAGAACCCAAACATAGAAAGTTACTATGGGTATAAGGAAGACAAGAATTCATTTTCAGGAGAGGACATTGAAGCAAAAAAATTTCCCCTAATCCAAAGAGTAATGTTAAATATTATGTGTTTAGAAAGAATTTATAGAAGAACTAAAAAATAACTTTAAAAATCAAATGAAAGAGATTGAGGAAAAATTGAAAAAAGATCAATCTAAGAAAAATGATGAAGATTATTAAAAGAAAATCCAACAACTAGAAAAGGAGATCCAGATTCTTAAAGAAGAAAATGATCCTTTGAAAATTAGAATTGGATAAGGTGCAGCCAGTGAAGTTATAAGAGGCCAAGAAATAATAAAACAAAATATAAAGAATTACGTAGTTGAAAAGAATGATAAATATCTTATAAGAGAAGCAACAGATATAAAGAATGGATCAAGAATAGAGAACATAACAAGAATTGGACTAACTGAAAGCTGTGACCAAAAGAAAAGAACCTTGATACTATGATACGAGAAATAAATCAACAAAATTATCCTGATGTGATAGAACAAGAAGGGAAAGTAGAGGTAGTAAAAAAACTACCAATCACTACCTCAAAGAGATCTTACAAGCAAAAGATAAAATTTTACAGACCACAACAACAATAATTAACAATTCAAATATGCTGGAACTACAATAATAATTGCACAGGATTTATAAACAGCTACAATGAAGGCTGGTAGTTATGAAAACTTATTCACATGGGGAATGGGTTAAAGAGGCAACAAGAAGGGTATAACAGCCTCCAAAAATCTGTGAAGAAATAAGGGAAGAGGAAATAGGATAAAGTGAGATGTATAGAGTAATAGGAATGAGATAAAGAGGGAGAGAAAAAGTAGGGAGAGAGAAGTTAAGAGAGGAATCCATTGTGGGGTGGGTAGGGAGATTAAGTATTAGCAAGGCAAGTTAACAGGTAGAAGTAAAGTAGAATAGTTAACAGAAATAGAAAATAAGAATTATACATAAACATAATAACAATGATCAGGAGTAGAATTTATTAGAAAAAAAAGTAGGGGTAGTAATCATTGATATTAGAGTCAAACTTAAAAAGGATTCAATGAAGAAAGAAATATACATTATATGTCAGCCATATTAATATTAATATTAATAATTTTAGATGTATGTACATCTGTTATCTTTATGTATATGTATGTATGCAGGTAGGTGTACATATGTGTTTGTATACATATGTGTGTATGTGTGTGTATACATGTAAATATATCCATGCTTAATTGAAGCCTTCTTGGGGAAGTGGGATGGAAGAAAGGGGAAAATAAAGTAAAAAGTGCACAGCAGAGAACAAAAGAAAACCTACAAGGAAGCATAGAAAAGATGAACAGTTATAAATACAATGTCTTCTATTATTATATAAGTTTTTTGAAATGGAAATTTATCATTATGTATTTTGAATCCTCACTGATGTTCTGCTGGGCACATAAAATATTTTTGTTTTGTTTTTTATTTTTATTTTATCCTTCTTTTTTATTTTGTTTTTCCTTATTTTGCATTTAAGTTTTAAATAAATAAATACATTAAAAATTGTCATCTATCAAAAAATACAAACCTCTTAGATTTTCATTCTCAGTGGAAACATAACCTCTAATTTACAAATGACAAAATTTCAAAATTTGGCCCTGTGATTTTTTTTTTTTATCTTTAATCTTGAGAAGAAAAATTGGCTAAGATGAAATCCCTTTATTTTCAAGTGATTCACTCTTTAATGACTTCCCCACACTGGAATGTGAATATACTAAACCCAAAAGAATTATGAGTCAGCATCATCCAGACTGATAAATGCTTCATTTCCCCTCTCAGAATAAAGACTCTTCAAAAGTGGTGATCATATCTATACACCCCAACCAAGGACCATGGGGAATACAAAATCCAGATGATGTAAGTAAGTGTCATTCAGAGGAAGAGTTGGGATTGGAGCTCTATGTTAATAGTCAGGCCCTGCTCTCAATGATATTAATGGGCCAGTATAAACAACTTGTCCTTCTTTCTACCATCACTGAACTCAGAACTCCCCAAACACCCACTGCTACCTCTGGTCAGCCTTGGGAAATTGTCTATTTCTAGTTAGTGTGTCATTATTCAAAACTTACTTTTGGATTATGAGGAAGTTTGGGGTAGCAATGGAATATCAAATTTGCTATGGTATTTTTGTATTGAAATGAAACAAAACACTATTTTGAAAAATTTTTATTATAGTTTTTTATTTACAAGATATATGCATGGATAATTTTTCAGCATTGACAATTGCAAAACCTTTTGTTCCAATTTTTCCCTTCCTTTCCCTCACCCCCTCCCCCAGACGGCAGGTTGACCAATACATGTTAAATATATTAAAGTATAAGTTAAATACAATATATGTATATATGTCCATACAGCTATTTTTCTGTATTAAAAGAATTGGACTTTGAAATAGTGTACAAATAATTTGTGAAGGAAATCAAAAATGCAGGTGGACAAAAATAGAGGGATTGGGAATTTTGTAATAGTGGTTCATAGTCATCTCCCAGAGTTCTTTTTGCTGGATATAGCTGGCTCAATTCATTACTGCTCTATTGGAACTGATAACAAAATACTATTTTTTCCATGCTATATGAATCAAAGGAAATCGCTTAAGTATTAAAAGTAGCATTTTAATTTCTGAATTTTTATTTACACAAAGGTTTTTGATGAATTATTCTATAAATCATGGTATTGTTATGCTCTGATAGATAACATGGCTCATTTTGTTGCATCATTTTAATTATGTCTGACTCTCCATGAGCCCATTTGGGTTGTTCTTGGCAAAGATACCAGGATGATTTGACATTTCCTTCTCCAGCTCATTTCACAGATGGGAAAACAGGATTAAAAGGCCCAAGGTCACACAGCTAGTATCTGAAGCCAGATTTGAACTTAAGGCTTCCATTGTACCACCTTGCTGTCCCCTCATGGCTCATGATAATGAGGCCCACCATTCACTTCTCCCTTTTCCATCTTCATTCATTTGCTCTCTTATCCCTCTACCTTGAAGGCCCTTTCCCCATGTCTATCTAATGAAGTCTTTTGCATGTTTCTAAGACAAAGTGAAGTACTTTATTGTGCTTTCCCCAATTTCCTCAACTGAGTAATTATTCCCTCTTCAGTTCTCTCATAGCACTTTTATTAAATTTCTCCTGATTTTAGAATATCTATTTTGTATTATAATTTCTAATGTAGCATGATCTATATATTAAAGCACTGGAGTCTGGAGTTAGGAAGACCCAAGTTCAAATACAGCCTCTGATATTTACTAGCTATGTGTTTTTGAGCAAGTCCCTTAACTCCTTTCCCTCAGTTTCCGTATCTGTAAATGGAGAAAATTGTACCTTTGAGGGTTGTTGTGAGGAACAAACAAGATAATATTTATAAAGTTCTTAGCATAGTGTCTCTCACAGGAGGTACTGATAAATACCTTTCCTTACCATTATTTCTTATATTTGATTATAGATTCCTTAAGTCATGGATAATACCTTCTTCATGTGAGTGCCACAGTTCCTTGAACCAATTAATTACTTATTAAGTATTTATTGGATGTAACAGAATTCAATTGAATTAAATTGTTTATAAAATACACTCAAGTTTGTGGTATCAAAATTAATTAATTAAGGTATTCTTGAAAAAGCCTAAGGCCCTGTGACAATCTAAAGTAAGAAAATCTACAGAGATCCTGACATCTTTGTCTTCAGGGCTGAGCTACCATTTGTCAATGAATATAACAATCAAATAATTTCCTAGCAAAGGTTCAACTCAGTACAAAGAAAGGCAGTGTGTTTTCTTGAGACCAGTGGACAAATTGGGTCTGGGAATAGGGAGCCCTGAAGGTATTAAAGCAGTGGTCTCTACAATATAAGATGTGAGAAGAAGCATGGAGTAAAGTTGTTGTTGTTTGTCCTTTCTTCCCAATAGGACCAGGACATCAGGGAGGGAATGCCATGACGTGTAAGTGAATTGGATTTAGTAAGGGAGGGCTGGGCAAGGTTACCTGCCTCACCTTCCCCTCCAGAGCCATTTGGGCCAGTGGCAAGATGTAGATCAAGAAGACTGGAGATGGCCCTAGATACATGAGAGACGTTAACCTTTTTTAAGCTAAAGTCTTCAACAGGTCTCAGTTTGACTGAGGCTGCACCCATTTAGTGATTAAGGCTGGATATCAAATGAGGCAAAGAATCTCATCTTTCACCAAGTAAAAAAAAAATCTAAATCAATCAATCAATCTAGGAAGAAAAGATCTTCGAGGGTTTCTGGCTAAAGCAGAAATGCCTGCTGTTTACATTCAATCTGAGCCAATCAGGACCCAAACAATGACCAAATAAAGGTTGGCTTGGGATCTATTAATGGCCAATCAATAAGAATCAACCTGGTTTTAGTATAAGGCATGGTCCTTAAAAAAGAAATCTAGTCAATAAACCCCAAGATATCTTGGGAGGGTTCAGAGGTGCAAAAAAGAAAAAAATTGGTTTTAAGAGCATCTGTTGATAAAGGTATGATACATTATGTAGACAGAGGGGAGGAAGGAGAGAAAGGGGGAAGGAGGAAAGGAAGAAAAGAAGAAAGGAAGGAAAGAAAGAAAGAAGGAGGGAAGATAGGCAGGAATGAAGGGAGGGAGAGAGGAAGGGAGAAAGGAAGGGAGGGAGGAAGAAAGGAATATGGGAGGAATGTGGAAGGAAGGAAAGAAGCAATGAAGGAAGGAAGGGAAGGAGAGAAAGAAAAAGAGAGGGAAAGAAAGAGGGAGAAAAGGAAGGAAGGAAGGAAGGAAGGAAGGAAGGAGAGAGGAAAGGAAGGAAGGAAGGAAAGAAACAGGGAAGGAAGAAAGGAGGGAAGGAAAGAAAGAGGGAAGGAAGGAAGGAAAGAAGGAAGGAAGGAAAGAAGGAAGGAAGGAAGTTTTCCAACTGACCAGTTCCAGTTTGTGGGTCTTTTTTACTCAGAGAAATTGTTTCCTGCATTCTGGAAAAGAACCATGATATCAGGGAGGTGGTGCCATGACATGCACATATATGGTAGCAAGAATTAAGACGAGAAGTAAAAATGGCCCGAACTATTACAGGGGAGGGAGTGAGAAGAAGGGACAGAGATGGGCAGTGCCATCAGACTTCAATCAAGTTTGACATCTACTTGTTAACTTTAATGTCCATGTCATTCTATGTATGAATAATATACTCATGTCACATTTAATTTCTGGAGTTTGATCACAAGACTTATATGTTCCCCTTGAATTCAGACAAGATGAGAGCTCTAATAATAAGATTTAGAAAGGCCACAACATTATCAGCATTGAAATCCCATTCACTGAAGCTCCACTTTGTTGGCTAGTACCCAAGAAAACAATGGATGATTGCAGAATGCCTAAATAGCTGTTGGATTCCATTCTCATCTATCTCTCTGGAAGACCCAGCAAGCAGCCCTTGGAGTCAAGATGATGCAGTGCACTCTGTCATTCCATATTTCTTTGTCATTTCATTGGGTATCCATGGGTCTGTAGACAAAATCCCTAGAAAAATAGTCTTATTTTGTATCTAGGCAATGGGAATCTATAACTGGTGTTGGGATGGCTCAGTGCAGCAGTAGATGAGACAAAATGGAAAGGAAATTATACCATCTAAAGGATGACTCAAAACATTAACTAGTAAATTGAGTCCACACATTGTTAATGTAAAATGGGGAGGCAGGAGTGGGGAGCAAATACTTATTATGAAACGTGTTAAGCATTCTACAAATATCATTTCATTTGATGTTAATAATCTCACAATAAGGCTATGAGGAAGATGTTATTATTATTCCCATTTTTTGAGCAAACTGAGCCAGAGGTTACGTGGCTAGCCGGGGTTACATCACTTGTAAGAGGCTGAATTAGAACTTAGGTTCTCTTCACTTTGGGTTCAGCATCCTAGACTTACTCATATAGTTGAGGAGTCACCCCAATATATAACAATGAAATTAATGTGCATGTAAATGTTTCATGCCATTTTTTTCTGCAGAACAGAATCCTTATTTATTTCAGCACTAGCTGATCATAGAATAGTTAAGCCTTCTGTTGACTGTTTAATTTGTAGTAATATATAAATATTACAAAAAGTTATATGACAACGCTTGGATTTGGTTTTACTCACATCAAGTTATTTACAAATGACTTGTGTGGGAAGTCAAGCATTACTAGAATCACAAATTATAATTACATGAACATTGTTGTCATCTTCACAGAAGGTAATGAAAATAATTATACTTTTTCTTTGTAAAATCCTCAGTGCTATGTTAAGACAATAACATGTTATCTTGAGTTGATATGATATTTTCTTCAAGATAGTTTATAGAGCTTCAAATAATCATCACAAAATTCCTACTGGCCAAGGGAAAGAAAATCAACCATATGCCAATCAATAAAGGAGCATCTATTTAATACCTATTATATAGTACGTATCAGGCATTGTGTTAAGATACTGGGAATAAAGAGAAAAACGAAAGAATAAGATTCCGCAGGAAGCTTACATTCTAGCAAGCAATAAGGTCATTTGTGGAAGTAGGTAGATATGAAATCAATATAAATAATACAAAAGGAGGAAAAGTGCTTAAGGTGAGGGCAGAGAGAGGGGATGCAGGGGTATTCAAGGAGAACTTGATTCTTGAGCTGATCTTTCAAAGAAGCTTGAGATTTGATGAAGTGTAGTTTAAAAGAGAATACATTCCAGGCATGTGGAACAGCTAGAAAAAATTCATGTTTCAGGAATGCTAGAAAGTTAAGTTTACTAGGGTCATAACGTGTGTGAAATAGAATAATACACATGGAGATAACAATTCAGATGCAGATATCTAAAATTGTTATTTCATCTATAGAAGAAACACAGGATGGAAACTCCCTATACTGATACGCTCTGCATCTTGTCCATAACTTAAGAGGCCTGGAGAGTTGTAAAACAGTAAAACAATAAAAACAGTAGCAAACAATCAGTGTATGTAAGAGACAGGGTTTCCATTCAAGTCTTCCTGAATTATAAGTATGTATTACATCACACATATAAATATGTGTGTATATATATATATATATGTTACATATATATATATATATATATACAAAATGTATATATACACATAAATGTATAAGTACATATATATGTTACATACACATAATATATCCTATTAATATATTCATTTTTAATATATTAGATATCTATCAACTGTATTATTCTAAAACAAATTCCATTTTCTATTGAATTTAAGTTCACTTCCATTTCCTAGGGAAAACATTCCTTGATTAATTAAGATTAAAATATGTTCTTACCTAGAGTGGTACATTAAAGAACCTCATCTTTGCACAACTGAAATATGTAATAGAGGAGAAAAGGTTAAGGGACTAATTCAATTTCATCTCCAGAAGACATACTCTTTGAGTGCTGGGAGGTCAGTGCTTGCTAAGTACAGGTTATGAAAGAACTAATGATCTGAAATCAATAGCTAAAGGCAATGACTAGAAGTGCCATCCCTGAACTACTGAAGGTGGGAAAATGGTACTTTCACTTAAAATGATAAAATATGGAGTTAGTACAAATTTTATTCCAATACAGTTTGGTTTGGACTATATATGACCTTTCTGAGAAGAAGCATTTGTGTATAGGTTTATTATAATATTATTTTTGTCATCAACAGCTTCAATTATTTTAAAGCCTGGGGGAGTTTATCTTAAACTGGTATTCTTCCAGCATAAACCAGTGAAAGGTGATTCAATTCAATTCAACAAGTACCAATTAAGCAGCTTCTAAGTGTTCAGATTTGTGCTAGATGCTGCTGGCAACTCAAAGATAACTAAGGAAATGACAGCCTAGTGAGAGAAATAAAATAAATATACTCTGGTAATATGAGGCTGAATGTGGCAGTGACTTTAAAGAAGGCACAAAATGTGATTGTTTCCTGATGAATTAAAAGAAATGTACTTTAGTATAATAGAAATGGTTGAGAATCTTGAGTTCAACCATATAATTTGCTCATTTTGTAAATAAATATATATTTCATGTGATCAACACTATTATCATTATAATAACGTAATATATTAAAATTATTATAAAACTTGTACCTTAAATTAAATGTGAATGTAACAGGGAAAAAGGAATATTTACTCTCAGAAGAAATCTCTTTTGTTATCTTATTCCTCCCCAAGTACTAAATACTCTCATGGGCTTTTCTGCCCCTACCCAGTAAGCAGCTAGGTGAAGAAATAAATAAAAACAAATTTACTTAAAAGAGCAAGCTTTGAGATGGGTAGGAAATATATCACTAGCAAGCATTCCCTACCTCCATGGCCCTAAGGAGACCATCTTTATCTCTTCCCTATCCCTTAGGGTTAGAAGATGGTGAGTTTGATTTTTACCCCATTCCCCAAGCTGGTTTCAGGCCATGAGAAGTACAGGAAGATAAACAAACACATCATATTCCCAGCACATAATATGGAGTTTTCTGAATCAGAGCAATTAGTTTGTTAACAAGCAATTAACAATAAACTTGCCTACTGGAGCCGAGGCTTTAAGTTTGCTTTCCCTCTTCCTCTGACAGGAAGCATTTGATGATCTGTATAAAACAAGTACGCCAAATATCTTTTATTTTTATTTCAGCCCCAGAATTCCTGATCACACATTCTGTTCTGGCTGCCCTCCTCTGTCTCCCCACATCAATCCAGGTTGTCCAGATACTAAAGCCAATCAGAATGTACAAGGATTGGTGATCTCTGGAGAAAGACTTTGGGACTCCAGGGCCATATGTCTTCAGAAACATTCCTTGTATAAAAATACAAAATAATCTGTCAAAGAATAGAAATTGTTATCAATTTTCAAAATTTAAGAAACCCAAAACTGGAACGAGTATATGTGTATGGCCAGCTAGTTGTATTTAGGGATAATTCGATTACTCTTTTTAATTTACCTTACCACAGACTTAACCAAGGAACACAGAAAATCTTTTTATAGATGTTCATTCCTATAAAAGAAATATTTTTTAAAAAGACCAAAAAAAGAAATTCTATAATTTCCTATCACTTGTATTCCATTTTTATCTTATATTTAATTCTTGACATGCTGTAATATTCCTACTAGATTATAATTTCCACAACAGTAAATTATTCTTTATTTACTTATTAATTTATCTATTTGTTTTTAATCATTCCCAGTGTTTGGCAGATAGCTGATATTTCCAAAATATTTATTGCATTGAATTGAAGTGTTTTATTTTTTAGTTACAAATCAACAATTGAGATTATAGGAAAAAAAAGTAAAAAGGAAAGTTTTCTATGTCTGAACAGTTGAATATTGGTAATGCAGAGAGTTATTGAACTGGAGCCATGAATGCTTGAATTCATAAATTACTTTTGACATTACCTGTGTGACACATCTCTGAATTTCCGTTTGCTATTAAATAGAGGTATTAATACCTGAAAACCGTATAGGCTTTCAAGACTTAAATGAGATAGGCTTATAGATTTGAAGCTGGAATGGAACTCAAAGGTCATCTAATTCAGTTTCTTCATTTATAAATTGAGGCCCATGGTCAAAAATCTAGGTGGTACTAGGGCAGGATTTAAATTTAGGCTTTTCTCACTTAAGCTATTTTAGCACTTTACCCACTATCCCACCATCTAATATATAGAAAGTGCTTTGCAAACTTTAAAGCACTATATGATGGAATAATGCCATGGTAAACTGGAGAGAATAATGAATCCAAACTTGAAGGACCAGGGTTCAAATCCTACCTTTGACTATAGACACACTCTGATACTGACACACATTCATTTACCTCTCTGTTGCTTACTACCTGTGTGATCTTGAGCAAGTCACTTAACTTGCCTGGGTCTGGCTTTCCTCATCTGTAAGGTAAGGAAACTGGAGTCAATGGCTTCTGAGGTCCCTTCCAGATTTATATTTGTGATTCTGTAATCCTTTTAAAAAAATCAAGAGTAAAAAACCCAGTGCCCATGGATCTTAAGATTCTTCTATATGGCTAAATGAATATGGTCTACCTTTCCATTTCTCCTTCTTCCCTGTTTAAAAAAAAAAGGAGAGAAAGTTCCTGAAATGTGTCTATGATGGATTGAGAGATCCTGGAAATGGAATTTCAGGTAATTAACTTACTATTTAATATATACTCAGTCAACCAAGTGCCAAATTAGCATGCAGATTTAGATCATCAATGGAGATAATTCAACTGATGTAATTATAAAATAATTCAAGTGAGTTGGATACAGTGATCCAACTTCAGTTCCACAACCATTTATTATTTATGTACTTAATAAGAATGGCTAACATTTATATAGTCTACTGTGTGCTAGGCACTGTGTTAAGCATTTTATAATCATTATCTCATTTGGTTTTCATAACAACCCTGGAAGGTAGGTGCTATAATTATTTCCATGTAAGAAAACTGAGGCAAAGAGAAGTTATATTCCTGCAAGATCCTGACCAATTAAACAGTTAAACTTTACACTGTCTTCTAACCTCAAATAATTTGTCCTATCATTCTCCCAGTCCTCCCAATCACTACCACACATACTTTAGTCATATCATTCTTCAGTTACCATCACCATTTGTTTTTTTTTTTTTTTCTGCTTCTGTCCCTGGGACACTATGACTGGGTCCATACAAATGGATAACTACTTTTAACTAACCCCTATCTGTTGCATGATGATCTCTTTTGTTTTTCCTGATTGACACTATATTATATCTATATATCTATATATGCTTATATATGTATATATCTACATCTATATCTATATGTGTATGTATATATCTCTACAACTTCTCTTCCAAACCTCTTCTTTCTTCAGTCTCTACTACTCTGTACCCCTTCCCTTTTTTCATCCTCAAGGGGAACCACTATTCAGATTTTACCAAGAAAATAAAGCATATTTATCACAAGTTCTCTCTTTTTTTTAATCCAACAATTCCAATTTACTCAACATCACCTTCCCCAATGTTCTCTTCCTCTGCCCCAGGCTCTGAGAAAGAAATAACTCATCTCCTTTTGTTATTCATCTAATCTTCTCCCATCTTTTTCTGGAATTTATCCCTTCTATTATCTTCTCTCTTCCTAATTTTCAATCTATGGACTGGCTACTTTTCTGATATTTATAAACATGTTCAGCTCTCCTAGTCCTTAACAAGCCTTCATTTGACCTTACCATCCCCTTATATCACAATGGTCTCTTTTTCCTTTCATGAAAAAACTTCTACAAATATCCATCAACTTTCACTGTCTCCTACTCACTTATTAATCCCTTATCTAAAATGCTAACCTCCTATCTCTGCTTCTTGGCTTTCAAGTCTCAATCAAAATCCTACTACCAGCAAGAAGCCTTACAGGGTCCCCTTTAATGCTAATACCTTCCCTCTGAGATGACCTCCAATGCATCCTGTATATATATATATATATATATAATTTGTCTATGGTTTTCTTCTTTACCATTAGACTGTAAGATCCTTGAGAGTGGGATGTCTTTTCTTCATTATCTTTGTACTTAGTACCATACCTGGCACATAATACAGTAAGCACTTAATAAAACTTTCTTGATTTTAATCATTTTATATTACTTCTCTCTATAATCTCTACATCAGCCAAACTGGTCTACTTCCTATAATTTATACACATCATTACATTTGCCACCTCTAAAAGGCTATCCTTCCTCATCTCTTCCCTTGAAATCCTTCAAGCCTCAGTGCTTACAGTAAGCTTTTTCTGACCTTCCCAGTTGTTAGTACATTTCCTCTTCTGAACTTATTTCATCTAGACACTATCTTTGTTTACCCGTGTGCAACCCGTCATCTTTAGCAGTGGACTCTCAACTCCTTTTTGTCCTCACATGTACCTTAAACAATATGGCAGATTCTTTAAAAAGGCTTATTGAATAGAATCAGAGATTTCTTAAGAGAAGTACAGGCTGTGTTGAATAATGAATACTCTTTTGCTCAACCCTAGAGAATGGCCAAGATCTTTTTACAGCAGGGCTATTGGACTTCAGAGGATTGTTAAGCTTTCTACAAATTTCTGACAACTCCTCAGATTTCCTTGGCATTTGTCTCCGATGAAAGCCGGACTCCCATTTTCCACCGATCCATCATGCCCTCTTCCTATCTTATTCCCTTTTCTTTCTTCCTTCAGGGATGATTTTTTCCTTTTCATTGGTGTCCCTTAGCATACCCAGCTGGGTTCATTAAAGATTTCAGTTGGTTGTGGATTGGTATCCTAAAGCTATTTTTGAAAGGGCATAGGTCTTCTTATAGGTCTTCTTATAGGAAAGAGGGTTTTCATTTTTCTACTCAAAATGAAATAAGATAAGACAGGTATAAAGAAAAGAAATGATCATCAGGTTAATATCTTATCTTTCCCCAATTTAACATCTAGTGAATTAAAATTTTCACTTTTTAAAAACTTTGTACATTTAAGTTAATAATTATGATATTTGACTTAAATCTATTTTGGCAGGTTCATCAGAGTCAAGAAGGCACCAAAAAAAAGTTCAGCCTTAATTGGACAACTCCCCATATAAACTGAAAATCAAAGAGAGAAGCTCTACATACACCAAATTCCCTAGTGATGTATCTAATAGTGGAAGGAGACAGGAATCTTCCTAAAACTGTCAGACTTGGAGCAAGAAGAGAATAATAAAAATGATATATAATATCCACAAGCAATCTCAACAAGAAGGTAGCCCTCTGGTAGGAAAACAGGCAGAACATCACATTCCTACTCCATTAACTTTTCTTTATTTGAAAATTTAGTACAACAGAATTTATAATAGCCATGTTTCTTGTCCATTGACATTATCATTGAATTAACTATAGAGTACACAATGCCTATACAGAGTAGTTGTAAGGACACTTTTTTGTTTTTCTGAAAATGTGATTTAACATTAGTGTTTGTTTTAAACAAGCTGGATTGTATAATGAAAAATAAAGCTAAACATTAATTTTAAAAGCTGAATATTAAGGAAAAACTGATATTTGTTTCAAGTTGAAGATCACCCTCCATAAATTGTCAAATCCAAATATTTGAGGAGAATAAAATTAAAACCTTAAGAAAAATGAATACTCACTAGAAATAAAGCTTTAGTCATAGGCAAATGTATATCCTTTTTTATTTTTGGATTTCATGTTAAAATCAAATTTAATAAATTTTTGTTATTCTTACTTGGTTTTATGTTAAAATCTAATTTTTTCATCATGTCATAGGGAAACCTTTCATTCTAACAGGGAAACATTCAAGGATAATGGGACTAATTTTCAGAGATGTTAAACATATACATACATACACATGTATTTTGCATGTGTATGATATGTATGTATATGTGTATCCTTCTCAGATTAAGCTTATTACCTCTAAGCTCATCACCATGTAGTTAACTCAAGCCTTGACTAATACCATCTTTCTCAACCTCTTCTCTCTCACTGGAGGACTACCAAAATTTCTTTCAATGTCTTCATTCATAAGAAAGTAGAAACTAGACTTCTGAACTCACTCCACTCTTTATTTGCTACTCTACCCAGTTTCAACTCCACAGAATAAGTTACACGAATAACCTCTGTTTTCTATCCCAGCCTACTTTCCATCCCTCACCACTTTCCAGCCTCCCTTAGTATATTTTCTTCCCCTATTAGATTGTAGCTCTTAGACAGGATTTGACTTTCTTTTTATTAATTGTTTGCTCAGCACTTAGCAGAATACCCAACAGATAATAGGCATTTAATAAATGCTTATTGGATTGGATTGAATAAAAAATCTCTTTATATCATATACATTATGTGAAAAGATGTTAAGGAGTACTATGACACCTAGCAGAATTCTCACACCTAGTAAGCAGCAGGAATCTGACTGAGCAGAGTATTAGGATAGAGCAATATCACAGAAGGCAAGGTATGAGAATGTATATTTGACAGGGTCAATTGCCATAGTGAAAGAAAACTGGGTTGGAAGTCAGAACCCATAGTTCTAGCAATGTACTCCTACTAACAAAAACTTCTCTATGCTTTGGTACTTTAATGTGAATTAAATTTGTACCTTACTATAAATTAAATAACTAGTATGAATTGAATAATAAATTAAATAACTTTGGTAACTGTGAGTAGATCTTGATAGGGGAGAAGATAGAGCATAAATGAAGGAAGGAAGAAAAAAATGAAAATTGTTAAGTGTTTGATAAAGGGCTGGAGATGCAAATACAAAAGTGGAGGCAGTCCCTTCCATCAAATATCCTACATTCTAATTGGAGAATATTTCTAGTATCCAGAAAAAGAATATTTGGTGAGTTTGAAATGGTAAGCTGATCCTTAAGGCAATCAATTTACACACTCTTTACAATGGTACTATTGTTTTGATTACTATGCTCAGAGCTTGGGCATAGTGTAAAAAGGGGAGATGTTTGGGGGAGGAACCATAGACTTAGAGAAAGCTGACCTATGCCAGTGGTTTTCATACTGTGTTGCATCATTGTCTCTTTGACCAAGTTGCTCTTGCACTATATCTACTGAGGCCTGAATTTTATCTCTTGTTGAGGGCCACTGTTCTACCCACACTGATCTGTCAGTTTTCCATTGAATAGGAACAGGTGAGAGTGTTGGTAGGCCTTCAACAGCAGCAGCCCTGCCTAAAAAGCCGAAGTACTTAATTGTAATCCTATCTGCTGTAAAATGTTTCTTCCCCACAGATTGATGGGGATTTTTTCAACCACAAAAGGAGTAAAAACTCCTGTTTCATTTTCAAATGTCCATCTCATAGGGGCAGCACTAACTTCTGCTGCTATTGATCCTCCTACACCAGACATGTAGGTATCTGCCTTAATCTTCTCTTTGTGGAGAAGATTATAGATAGATTCCTTTTGAGAATAATGTCTTTAAATGCAGAGGATCACAAAGAAACAAATTATATTGAAATACAATTATAAAATTTAGAAAAAAATAAGTTCACAGGTCCCAAGTCAAGAACTAGTGAAGACAGATAAGTGGACAGCAGACAAAATTAAAGAAAGGTCTAGCCTGGGATATGGACTCAGGTAAGTTTGTTCTCATATAGTTCCCAATCCATATGGCTGGACTCCAGAGTGGGAGTTCCAAAGATGAGAGCACAAAGGCACAGGTGCCTAAAGAGGAGAGATCTCAAAGAGATACTTTACCTTTTCCAATTTTGCTAAAAGTAGCATAATCTCAGATTGTGAAGAACAATAAAAGTCTCAATAATTTTAACAGATCAGCACCACTAAGTTTTATTTGTAATGTAAATCAAATCATAATATTTGATTATATTTATAGAATCTTTCAACACTATTGTGATATTGTGAGGAAAGTTAGAGGCCATATGGCATAGTAGAAAGAATACTGACCATACAGTCAAAATACCTTGGTGTGAATCAAGTATCACACTATCATTAGTTATGTGAACTTGAATAAGTCACTGGGTTGTTCTCTATATTTATAACTTGAGAGTTGGACAAAATGAACTGCAGGATCCTATGTAGTGTAACTCTAGAAGGCTATAGAAGCTATTAACATAAGCATTGCAAATGGACTTCTTCCTATATAATCTTCTACTTGAGAATCTCCCATGAAAGAGAATCCATTACATCCCAAGTGGATCATTTTATTCTTGGTCAGAAATGGATCTTAATAAAGTTGGGGAACTATTACTGAAATGTTTATGCTAATATATTTTTATTTGAAAGTACATTTATAGCTTATAATGCTAAATAAAACTTTCATTAAAATCATTTTTTTTGGAATTTGGCAAGAAAAAAAGAAGTATTTTAAAACATTTGAAAACCTTTTTTTTAAAACCATTAATACTTGCCATGTCAATTAAATTATATTATTCCTGCACTTGAGTTGGTAGGAGTCTGAGTTTGTAAGTTACATCAGCATCTTCTTGATAAGTGATTGAAATAATCATGCCTTTGAAAAGATAGGAAATGTGAAAATTTCATGAATTTTCATGAAATATTCCATAAAATATTATAACATACATTCTAATATATAAAATAATTCTACTCCTTGAGAAAAACTGCAAAGTTACTATCACAGAACATTACAAGTTTCTGGGAGGAGAAAGTACTAAAAAATCACAGTCACCTTTACAGTTCAAGGAAAGGAAATCAAATTATATTTTAATGAAGTTTTAGTAACAGCTTTTTGGCTATTGAATTTTATTTTATTTTATTTTATTTTGAGGTATGGCTCTTATTTTTTTTTTTATTTAATAGCCTTTTATTTACAGGTTATATACATGGGTAATTTTACAGCATTAACAATTGCCAAACCTCTTGTTCCAATTTTTCACCTCTTACCCCCCACCCCCTCCCCCAGATGGCAGGATGACCAGTAGATGTTAAATATATTAAAATATAGATTAGATACACAATAAGTATACATGACCAAAATGTTATTTTGCTGTACAAAAAGAATCAAACTCTGAAATATTGTACAATTAGCTTGTGAAGGAAATCCAAAATGCAGGTGGGCATAAATATAGGGATTGGGAATTCTTTTGTAATGGTTTTTTGGCTATTGAATTTTAAGGACCATGAAATGGAAATTCTAATTATACTTATTTGACAAGGGAAGGAAGGAGACAAGACCTGGGGAAGTGAGAGATTTACTGCAACAAAAATTATGGACAAACTTGGTAGATAATAAGTTTTTACTTTTCTTTTGACACTATTAGTTCCCTTTTATTACAGGTAAAAACATATTCTATAATAGAATCATAAACATTTAATAGAAGTCAATGTTTCACTAAATTTAAACATTACTTATTTAGAATAGACAAGTTGTTCACAAAAAAGTAAATCAGAATAACTTGTACATTGGGAGTTTATAACTCAACTTGAGATCTAATAAACTATTTTATTAGAATATGTGAAAATATGTCAAATGATGACAACTTCCCTTTTATTCTCTTAGTCATTTAGAAGTAACATATATAAATGGGAAAAAGTAGAAGAAAAAGTTAAATTATTAACTTTATAGTGTTCCTTTGGTTAAGGTACTCCTTGGTTTCTTTTTTTTTTAATTAAGAGAATTTTGATATTAACTACTTTATGTGTAATATGGCTTATATATATATATATATATATATATATATATATATAAATTGAGACCCCATTGCTGATGAACATGAAAACTGATGCTCCATTTCTTTGTTCTGTTCCAATCCATAACACTTTGCCCTTTCTGATAGTCTCCCACTCCTTCACCATATTGGTTCCTAATTTAGTTTTAACACTGGATCAATTTTCTCTTTACTTCAGCTCAGAATTACTCACTTCAAGAGATCCATCAGCCTCAGATTCTGTAATGATATAGATTATAGGAAAGATTATATGTATGGACTGCCATATGTAACAAAATGTACCATTTCTAGGAGCATAAAAAACCTTGAAAGGCTGCTTGACATAGTGGCCTGTATATTGGCTTTGTGGCCAGGAAGAGCCAAATACTAGTCCTGCTTCTAATACTCCAGCCATTTGACTTTGAACAAAATCTTTTAACCTCTTGTCTCAGACAGTTCTGAAAAATAAATTGGAAAGCAAGTATCCCTAAATACCAATTTCTTATTTGTAGTTCCTGATACCAATGAAATTAAAGGTGAAAATTTTTAAAAAGTGATGTTATATCAATACCTTCCATAGAACTCTGCTATATTTCTCTTGCCTGACAGATATACTATGGAAGAGCTTGATGTTATTGGGGCAAATTTTAATCTGACTCATGTGGCACACACACACACACATATAGATATAGATAGATAGATAAAATGACTGCAAATAGATGAGTATTCTTGTGAATATTCTAGCCAATAATTAAAGCAGTAATATTAGTAGCTTAACTAAATTTCCTTTCATTGCAATATTTTTTCTTTCAATAAGTATCTAATCATCTCTAGGAATGTAAATAGTATTTTTGGTATGATTTAAACGGACATAGTAATGCTACTATACTAACACCTTATAAATAAAAGCTACTCACTTACACAGTATAAAGAAAAGAATCTCTAAGACCATATCTCCCTCCAAGAATATAATATCATAGTATTCTACAGCATAAAATTAAATACAGGAACTGTCTTGTCTAGAGTTCACTGATCTAGCAATTTCAGCTACCCAGATTCTAGCAAAGAATCAAGAAATGGAGGAAGGAGGAGAATGAAAGAGGAGGAGCTGTATGTTACAAAGTCCATTTGCCAATGTTCATGCATTTTACATAGAAGGAAACCATTGTGTAGCAGCAAAGTCCAATAATTTAAATTCATAATAATGACCCCAAGTCATAAAGAAATGTTTCAATTATGTTTAGCATATGTGAAGGAATTAATTACATCCTAAAATGGATCCATTTATTGTACTAGGAGTTAAAATATCCTGAGTTCAAATCCTACCTCTAATATATACTACTGTTGTGACCCTGGGAGCACAAAAGACAGAAATATTACATTCAAACACATCCTTACTTAAAATATACTGCAAACTGCAAAGCACAACCTTCTACTTTATTCTATCAGTTTTTACATTTATCTTTTGGTGGATAAATTTCCAATTTTCTTTTATTCCTTTCTTCTTATCCTTGACCTTATTCTATACATTCTTGGCTGTGCATAAAATGTGTCAGTAACTCAAAATGATGATGGCAGAAGTTCTAGCTCATCCTTTAATCTTTCTATTTCCTTCTCAACTCAAAATTAAAATGCTTGTCATCCTTTCCAAGTTATTTATTTCATTTCTATTTTCTTTGTGTATTTAATTCTCCTCTACTCAAATGTTTCTTCTCCCTTCTTCTTATGCTCTTTGTTCTACTGAATGATGTTAATGACACAAGGTCCTGGATTAGAGTCCCCAAAGAGTACTTCAATCCACTAGCATTTTAATGATCCATAATCCTGGCCAAGTGATTTATAAGCATATTAACTAGATGGCCCTGAGATTCTGTGAAACTGGTTTATTCACAAAGTATAAATTGTATGCTTTTATAAACTTTTAAGTACTATATAAATGTCAGCTATTATTACTAAAAAGGGAACTATGAAAGAATACATATGATTCAGCAGAAATTAATCAACACTGGTGAAAAAATCCTCAAATCAAGTGACCAATGGAATACTAACATCATACCATTATATGAAGACTGGCATCTTGTCATACAGCCAAATTTCATATTGTGAATTAAAGTTGAGAGGAGATGTAGCCCAGTAAATAAAGGAATAATCTTCGAAACAAGGCAGACTTGATTTCAAGACCTATCTCATATTTCCTATCTGTATGAGCTTCAGCAAATTACTTAGGGCCAGAGGTAACTCTCTAAGTAAGACCAGATACAGGCCAGTCACTGAGATGTATCAATAGAAAGATGTTCTTTCAGAAGTTTCCTATACCAATGAACTCATAGTTCTGGACCAAGCCATACATACATCCCAAGCTTAAATCATACTCTCATTTCCTAGAGTGGAAAAAAGAAAAAAAATTATCCCTGGTCAGCAACATAGTTAATTTGTTGGCACAGTAGATAGAGCACTGGGTGAGGAGTCAGGAAGACCTAAAGTCAAATCTATCTCCAAACACTGGCTGTGTGACTTCGGCCAAATCATATAATCTCAATGGTGGAGCCAAGATGGAAGAGAGTATACCAAACTTTGCCTGAGCTCTTCCTGGCTTTCCTCAGAATCAACACTAGATCAAGCCTCTAAATGGGTTTTGGAGTGACAGAACCCACAAATATTTAAAGTATAACAAATTTTCAGTAGAAGATATCTTGAAAGGACTTCAGGAAAGGATTGTCTCAATTGCCCAGTGCAGGTGCAGCACAGGGAAGCACAGGGAGGCCCAGGACAGAGATGTCCTATGCAGACTCGGCCAAAATACAACAGTGTTGGCTACTCTGTCCTGGTTCAGAAGCCACTGGATCAGCAGACAAGCTGTGGGACCTCACAACTATAGAAGGCAAATCGTGATCCCTGAACCCCAGCATAACAGGTGGGACTTGGCCATGTGCAGTCAGTGCAGGGGAGAATCCTACAGCGCCACCGGCTCTAGAGAAGTGAGAAGCCCCTGTGGCTGTGTAAGAGGAAGCTCGGGGCAATGTCCCCTGTGCCTTAGGAGCAGATCTTCGACCTTTAAAAATGAGCCAAAAAAAAAAAAAAAAAAAAAAAAAAAAAAAAAAAAAAAGCTCTCGCCATAGATAGTTATTACGGAGACAAGAAAGAATATACCTCAAACCCTGAGGAAACTAAAGGTAAAAGCTTCAAAGGGAAATATGAATTGGTCTCCAACTTAAAAGGCTCTCTTGGAAGAATTAAAAAGAATCTTAAAAAGAGAGAAGAAAAAAGAAAATGAGAGCTTTGCAGGAAAGTTCAGAAATGAAAACAAATTAACTGAAGAAAACTAAGAGGATTCTGGGAATATGGCAGGGTACGTTATTAAATTTCAAGCTCTTCAGATTTCCCCCACAAATAGAACAAATTCGCCTCTCAGGGTGAACAGAGAATGTGAGAAACCAAGAAGACTTGGGGCAGAACAAGGATATTTGGTAAAACCTGAGAATATCTGAAGAAAGACTCAAGGCTGGGTATTACCCAGTGTGAAGTGCAAACACCTCTGGCTAAAACCCCAGTAACACTAACACTAAATGGGGACTCCTCAAGCTACCTGGGTGTGGCTCAAGCCTCAGCAGGAACCAGCATAGAGATTCTCACCTATTGGACAGCATGAGGATTTGAGATCTGGGTCTAGGAAGATTGAGGGAACCTTCACTGATTAAGAATGTCAGGTCCAGCTATGCTGCAGAAGACCAGCCTTGGGTGAGAAGGAACCAGTATCCAGTGAGTTCAGAGGCAGTGGGGCAGGGACTTTGCTAGCTGTGGATACTTGCAGTAGGGTGGAACTCTTGGTTTGGGGTTCCTGGACAGAGGGGAGAGCTGAGATGAAGCTAGAGGTACCATTTACCCATCCCAGGATTAGAGGTGTTTACATTAATACCTCATATTTTTTTTTAAAAAAATGAACCAGTAAAGAAGAAACCATAGAAACATACTGTGGGAACAGGAAAGAGTGGAGTTCATCTTCAAAGGAGGATACTGAAGTAAAAAAAAGCTTCTACCCCAAAGAGCAACATGAAATGTCTCTCTGCCCAGAGAGAACTTATAGAAGAACTCAAACAAGATTATGAAAAATAAGTTGACCAACTAGAAAAGGAGATATAGAGTCTCAAAGATGAAATTAATGTTTTGAAAATTAGAATTGGCCAAGGGAAAGCCAACGAAGCTATGAGAGGCCAAGTAATCATGAAACATTATAAAGAATGAACAAATAGAACAAAATGCGAAACATCTTATAAGAAAAAAAACAGATCTGGAGAAAAAAACCAAAATAAGAAAATATAAAAATAATTGGATTGCCTGAAAGTTGTGACCAAAAAAAGAACCTTGACACAATAATGCAAGAAATAATGCAAGAAAATTGTCCTAGAGTGATAGAAAATGAGGACAAACTAGAAACAGAAAAATCCACCAACTACCACTGCAAACAGATCCTTTGTGGAAAATACATAGGAATATTACTGCCAAATTTCAAAACCCCCAGATCAAAAAGAAATTTTTGCAAGAAACAAAAAAAAGTAATTCAAATATGTTGGAGTTACAATTAAAATAGTATAGGACTTATCAGCAGTCACAATAAAAGATCCCAGGTCCTGCATCATATCTATCAACAATCAAAAAAACAAGGACTGTGGCTAAAAATATCATATCCAGCAAAATTATCTATAATATGGAATGAGAAAAAATGGACATTCAACAAACTTGCAGATTTTCAGAACTTTCAACCAACTAAACCTGAACTTAATAGAAAATTTAACATATAAAAGTCAAAGATCAATTTTAAGGAATTCAACATAGGCAAAATGTTCGTTTTTTTAACATGGGAAATATATAAAACCTAAATGTATAAACCATATATTTAAGATGGACATCAACAATAGAATAGATCTAAAGAAAATTTTGGGCAGAATTAGCTAGAGTTAAGATAAAATAGTAGTCATGCTATAGAAATGAGGTACAGAGGAAGAATAGACATAGAGGCATTAGAAGGGGGAGGAGGGTTCATAGTTCTGAAAACCTACTCACACCGGGTAGGGTGTGATAGGCAGCAAATAGGCAGCAATACGTATGTACCATGAAGGGTATAGCACCTCCAAAATCTATAAAGAAATAATGGGGCAAGGATGAGTGGAGGGGGAAGGAAAAAATGGGGGAAGAGAATAAGAAAAAAATCTCTGAGTAAGGGGAGGTTAAGTAATAGCAAGGCAAGCTAAGGAACAAAAAAAAAATTTTGAGCAATTTAATCATTTTATTAACAAGGCCAAGAGGTTACTAAAAAGAATGGTAATTTGGTCATCTTTATTAGACCAAAGATAAACTCTTTATCCAGGATTTGTTGGGGTTTAAGAATGTGGACAATGTGAAGGGGAAAAATGGAAAAATGGATGATAAAATGGCTTAACAAAAACTAAAAAGGGCAATCCCTTTTGATAACATTGACAAAGTCAAAGAGGACAGTGCCCTTTGATAAGTAGACCTTACAGATAAAAGATGCAAAGGAAAAAGTAGATGTCTCTTTTCCTCTAGATACATCTGATGCTGTGGCTGTCCTGTGGCTCTAGTCTTTTTCTCCACTTAGGTCACTTGTTGAAGTTTCCTACAAAATTGATCTCAAAACAGTTTATTTTGCCAATAAACAGGTAAGAAAATGAAAGTTAGTTCAAACCTTATGGTATCTTTTATTAGAACAGGGAATTCAATTTTACCTACCGCCAATATCCATCACCTATAACACCTATCTACAAACAGAAATCAGAACTCAATATTATAAGATGTATTCCAATACAAAAACAATCTAAAGTTGCCAGATTTATCTTAAGTTAATAAAAGGTTCTGAGATAGATACATAAATACACTGAGTAACAAAGTAACCTCAGTTTAAAGTTTATAGCAACGCATATAGTTTACAATAACTATAACTATATAACAAATATAATTATAACAATAACATAATTAAAAGCATAACAAATACATTAACTTCTAGCTCTCTTCAGATGAACATACTTCTTAACAAATGTTACATATCCTGTAAAATATCTCTTCTTTTCCTTAACACAGAACAGTTAATTATCACCATAGGATTGAAACATTAGCATCTTTAACTTAATCAGCAATATGTAGTTAGTATACCTCTATCTTACTATATATACATTAAGTCAACTGTGATCCTTAATTAGCTTATAAAGACTTAATATTGTTTTCCAGCTGGCATCCAACATGATTATAGAAATTTGCTATAACAGAACAGGCACATAAAGGAAAGTTTTTCCCTTATTTTGATCTCAAGTCCAGCCTTGCATGAGCCAGATACGAGTTCCATTCAAGAAGTGTCATGTTGGGGAAACCTGATCAAGAGAATCCTACCTCATTTCATGTCATTCTCACAGTCTTTCTCCATGACAAGCTCCCAGAAGGTGAAACTGTAAAAACTGATAGGGTTGCCAGCCTTGTGAATAATGACTTGATGATCACACCTGGTATAATCAGTAAACAGTCCCATAAGGTCTTAAATGGCAATTTCTCATAAGTCTCAGTTGAGTTTTTTTCTTGACTATAATCTTACTTACAATAAACTTTGATATGTAAGCATAGCAATCCTAAATTGTATAGAACAGATTTTATGAAAAAATTGTCCACAATAAAAAAACATATTTAAATGGACATAAAATTTCCCATTAGCATGACAGAAGAAAGCTCAAATTTTGAATCCACCTTAGCCTTCAAGGTATCCTCCCTAGCTTATTTTCAGAGACAAAACTGGCTTTGGATCCCAGATATTGCTTTCATTGAGCTGCTGAAACAGCAAACCAATATCCAGGATCCTAAGGCCGCACTAATCACAGTAGATTTGGACATAAATTGTATTAGATATAAAAATTAGAATAACATAAAACATTTCTTCTTTTAAGGTATTTTCCTTAATCAAATTCTCACTCTAGGCACATATGATAGTATACGTAGAATACTAAAGTATACTTAGTATATCTAGAAAATCCTAGAGAATCCACTAAAAAATTACTAAAGAATTTTCCTTTCTTATAAAATAAATGACAAGTCTAATTCAGCATTAAAGAAAAATCTTTTTTTAAGCAAACTACTTTATTTTTTAAAGCAAAGTGCTTTAACAAAATTCTCAAATCATTTACAAAACTCCTACCTGTTACCATCTTTTTAAGCCAAAGAAAAAATACAACCAATTTTTACAGAGTCACAACAAAGTTTGCCAGGCTTTTACAATTTTATTCAATGTTTTTTCTTTTTTAAGTATCACTAAAAATAAAAACACATTCTTAAATCCCACATAGTAAATACGGTAATTCATTTAAAGCCCTTGATAAGGAGCAGAAGTAAAGCAAAGAATTAGTTAGGGATAGGAAAGATTATGTGTGTGAATGGGAAGAGAAATGGTGTGTATATATACATATGTATATGTATATATATATATATACATATACATATGTATATATACATAAATATGTCCTTTCTTACCTACAATCTGCTTGGGAGTGAAGGGAAGATGAAAGGGAAAAAATGAATAAAGTAAAAAAGGTGAGCAGCAACAAAAGGAAATTTACAAAGAAGTAAAGAAAAAATAGATACTCATGAAGATAATTTCTTCAACAGGGTTAAGTGGCTTGCCTAGCATCACAGATAGTAAACGTCTGTGGGCAGATTTGATCTCAGCTCTCCCTGACTCCAGAGGCAGTGCTCTATCCACTCTACCACCCAGCTGCTCTCCTGTCCCTATAGCCACATTCCATTATAGCATTTGATATTAAGTGACCTGTAGTTCAGAAATTTAATTCTAGAAAATAAAAGCTTCAGAACATTCATTCCTTCTTGTCTCCAGACCCTTCCTGGCCAATTTTTAAATGAAATGCCAAATCTCTTTTGCTTGAATCAATCAACAGATGGCATTTCATCTAACATCTCTAACATCCAAAATATCTAAGTAACTTCTTATTTTTATCCCTCCCTGATATTTTGTATATATAATTTGAAAATATATGAATATATTTTGAATATACTTATCTGTATATATGGTAATCCCCCCCATGCCCTCCAGTAGAACATAAACACTTGAGGGCAGGAACTATTTCCTCATTTATCTTTTATCGCCAGTATTTTGTACTAAAAATCATTCAGTAAATGAATGATGGGTTGAATCGAATATTTTGCTAAAAGAACCTGAAAGTGCCTAACTGGGAATCACTACAGAAATACATGTTTTCCCCAAAATCTATAATTTATGGTGTTGAGAAAGATATTGCAACATCAATCAAAATTTTCAAAATGGAAAAAAAATTAAAAAGAGACTTTACTCATAGCCTGATGAATACAGGCTAGATTTGATTTCTGTGTTTAGCCCTGTCCGAAACTCACAGTGAGGCACTGAGTATTCTGTCCTGCTACATAGGAATACATAGGTGTCTCATTTGGGTTCATTTTTCCTCTATAGAGCTGAGCAATAATGGAATTGGGGCATTTTTTTGGAATGATTAAGATGTTCTTTTCATAAAATATGGAGGGAAGCCAAATCATCCTTAAGGAAATATTTTTCCTTGTTTTTTTTCCCCTGCCAAAAAACTGTCATAGAGTGAAATTCTAATTCTGTTTTTGAAATGATTCAGTGATTCAACAAACATTAATAAAACACCTACTATGAGCATGGTGCTATTTAGATAATAAGGATTCGAAAATGGAAAATAATATCATCATCATCATCATAATAAGTTCTTGCCTTTAGGGCATCTGAATTACAAGGAAGGGAGACAAAATATATACAAATATACTATGAGAAATGGAATGACAGGGTTATTTGTAGATGAAGAGAAAACTTTCAGCTAAAGGCAGAGGAGATTCAAGGAAGGACATGAGGCAGCACCTACTCTGAGTCAAGAAAGAAGATAAGAATTCCAAAATGAATAAATTAAACATCCCAAGAATGATAGATAAATTGTGAGAGCCCACTGAGGCAAAAGATGATGCTAATAATCTGTCATACAGAGTGGATAAAGTGCTGGATATGTAACATGACAAGAAATGAGATATGCAGTTTGAAGCCATACTAAGAATTTTTGCTTTGCTTTTTTTCTTTAATAATTTCATTCAAGAGGTAAAATGGAAGGAACCATTGAAGGTTTCTGAGTAGAGGAGTGCTGTAGTCAGACCTGTGTCTTATAAAGATTATGTCAACAATTATGGGAAGAACCAGTTGGAGAATGTAAAGAAGTAAAACAGGAAAACTTAATTAGGAAGCCAGTGCAGTAGTCTAGATAATTATTACAAATTAATCAAAAATAATTTTGCTAAGAAAATCATGCAGCAGTATGGCATAGTAGATAAAGGGATAACCCTGGAGTTTGAGAGATTGGGGTGTAAATCTTTCCTCTGACACATGCTATTTGTATGTCCATGGACAACTCACTTAAACCTGTCAGCATTATGGGTCACTCACTAAGATTACTAGTACAGATAGGTTGTCACATGGTACCAATGGACAACAATTTTCTACTCTGAAAAAAATCATCAGTGTACACTAGACCAAATGATAAAAAATCACAAGAACAAATAAAAGAGCAGTTTTTAGAAATTAAAATACCAAGGAAGGCATTGTGTATAGCATTAAAAGATGACTTTTAAAAAGAGAGAAAATGATGAAAAATTGGAAAATATAATAAAAACTTGAGAAATCAGAAGCAATTAACACATAATATGACAAAAACAAAATTACAGAGAATGTAGATGATATGCAAAAAAGGAACTAAAAAATAAGTCAACTATTGAGAGAAATGGAAATTATGGGGGGGAAGTGACAAATCTAGAGGTCAGGATTAAGAATAACTTACATTATAGAAAATGTAGGGAAAAAATTAAATATCTTAGTACATTTCTAGGAAATTATTAAAAAATATTTCCCCAGAATTGTGAAAAATAAAATTCTGCTCACCATGAATAGTGACCTTGGGTTCTCAAAGTCTGTGTTAGGAGAAGGTAAGTTGTGACAGATTCTATCATGGTGGAAAGATTTCATAGACAATTCTGACTATTAATATGTTTTTTTTGGGGGGGGGGCGGGGGGACGACAACCTAGTTTAGAATTAAGAGATTCATCACCAGTTGGTTGGCCACTAGGTGGTGACTTTTTATACCATAAAAAACATAGGTAAGGAAACAAAGAAATATACTTAGTAGTCCTTTATCCTGTGTGATCCCTTTCTGCCTTTTCAATGAAGGTTGCTAGATGTTCGAAAAGTGAGCTAAAGGTCCTAAAACTATACAGTATCTAGACTATAAACATTAATATTATTTGAGACTCTATTTAAATAAGAGATCTTTGAATAATTTAAAAGTAGACATATCATAATTCGATTTTTTTGTATGAACAAGTTATATCAGCTTTGACATTGTTGGCAGCAATGAAACTAGAAGGCTAATGAAAATAATACCAAATAGAAAGATGGCTCATAGGTTCTCTTTTGGAAATTAATAAGGGACTTGGTGGAATTGTATTATTGTATAGCTAAAGGCCATAAAAATAATGTTTTGCAACATTTGGTGATCTACATTATAATGCACAAAGTAAACATTTCCAAAAAGACCACTATGAGGACAATTGCAATTTATACACTAATATCTGTAGTTGAAGATGATAAGAAAGAGTAGTTCTGCAGAGAATGCAATATGACCCTCCAAATTTAAATTAACATATATTTTACTATTGGGTAATTTCATTGTGGAAGTGGGCATAGTGTACTGTTGTGCAGTTTGTTGGAAAATATGATTGAGAGCAAGAAAAAACTAAATACTTATTGATTATATAGATTTTTTTTTCTAAAAATGTATTATGAACCCTTTCTTTTAGAAGAGAATCAGGAGGTACAAGATAAGATGAGAACCAAATAATGATGATAGAAAACATAAAAATGGACATAATTTAACAGATTGGAAATGCTTGATTATTAATTGACACATAGTTAAATGTATAAAATCAGATCACTTGTTTGTTATAGCAAATAACAATCACTTAATCAATAGACAAACATTTATTAAGTAGCTATGGTATGCCCAACACTATGCTAGGTGCTAGAGATACAAAGAAGAAACAAAACATTTTCTTCCCTATCATCTATCTATCTATCTATCCATCTATCACACTGTATTCACATAAAATAAATACAAACATATAAAGTGAATACAAATTAATGAGAGGGCACTAGTAGCATGGAGAGATTAGGAAAGATCTTGAGTGGGAAGGAGCATGAGAGGCAATCTTAGGGGGAAGCTAAAAATCTAGAAGATAGCGTTAAGGAGGGACTACATTTCCAGCTTAGAACACAGTCTAAGAAAGATATGGAGATGAGAGAAATTCCTGATATATAGAAGAAAAGAGGAGCCAAATGGTGAAATCTTTAAGGACTCTCCTGCCCCCCGCCCCCAAATAATTGTCATGTTATTTAGAAGCAATCAAGAGATATTGGATATTTTTGTGCAAGGGAGTTACATAGTCAGAATTATTCTTTAGCTTTGTTAATTTGGCAGTTGTGTGGATGATGATGGATCACAGAAAAGAGATTATAGGCAGGGTGACCAATCAATATCTTACTAAAAGAAGAAATAGAGATGAAAAGACATGAAAGTGAATGAACTTCAATCTGATCTATTTAAACAAGCCACTGAATAATGGCTCCAAATGGTAAATTAATAAAAGACCAGCCAATAATATGAACTATAACTATGAAACAAGGTAAATCAACTTCCTTAGCAAAGAGACTATAAGAGTTATTGCCCCAGCCAACAAACAATCTCCTTGCCAAAAGCAGAATGGTGGCTGTCAAAGAGAATGCCAAGTTTAGAATACAAACGTGTTTGTAAAAATCTTGCACAGGAATAAAGTGAGCTTAGGAACAACAGAGAGAGGAGGTGAATAACTTGAGATAACTTGATAAAGAGCTAACTAATTCAATTCAGTTAAATTCAAATAAAATACAACTTTCATTAATTAATTATTGCATTCCATGCAAGGCAACATCCTAAGCACTATAGCTAAAATAGAAAGCAAATAATAAGCATATTCTATTTTTTAAATGATTCTCAAAGTAGTTAAATTCTAATTTGGAAATAAAACATGTAAACAAAACTGGGTTTAAGCAATGCACATTAAATTAGAAGTGTGTCCTGTGTACTAGATAGGCAGAGAAAATAAGAGAGGGTAAACCAAGTGAGGGCACTGACATAAGCAAACTCAAGGAGATAGAAATGCCCAATGGCTAGCGGGGAAAAACAAGAAGTATATCAGTTTGTCTGGATTAGAGAATTCATATGGGGAATGATAGGTCATAAGGAAATTTAAAGGTAAGTGGCCTCTATGTTCTAGAGGGCATTAAATATCATTCTTTTCCTAACTGTAATGTTTATGTGCATGTCTTTGAACCAAGCAAATGCATAATAAGGTTATGTTTTAGAAAAATATAAGATCATATATGTAGAATTAAAAGGAAGCCTTGAATTTATCTATTCTTAATTTTACAGATTCAGAAACTGACAGCTAGAGAAGTGAAAAATCTGTCCAAGATCACAGAGATAATTAGTGTCAAAGATGGGGATTTGAATTCAAGGTCCTTGACTACATCCTCTGCCCTTCTTAAACTGTATCACACTGCCTCTGCTAGTGGCATCCAAGATGGATTGTGAATAGGGAGGGAAATGGGTTGAGGAAATGATTGGAGATAGGGAGTTAGGAGACTTTTCAAAGATCTGGGAGTGAAAAGATGCAGACAATCTTCAACTGATGGCAATAGAGAAAAAAGAAAGGGTTGGATATTAGAAGCTAAGGAATAGTCAACAAAAGGCAATGGTTGATTGGTTATTCAATATGAGGGAGCAGGATATGGGATCAAAAGTAAATAAAGTTTCCAAGTATACATTTTTTCAACAAAAATAGGCAAATTGTGAGAAATAGGTTTTCAAGAGAAGATGATGAGTTTAAGCTAAGAAGGAACTTAAGAGGAACTTCCAAGTGGAAGATGTATAGCTAGGGCTTTTGAAGGAAGTTTGGAGAAGAGATTTAGATTTATAACTCATCTTCATAGTGTGATCCCTCTGAAGTTAGTGAGTTCTCTTTGAGAGCATCTATTTATTAAGCAAAACATGAATAAAACGCTCTTCTGGTCCCTTAATTCAACAAATATTTGTTGAATTAAATAATTTCAAGGTGTAATTAATTGAATTAATCACACTAATGAATAATAGCATTAATTGAAAAAAATCAAAGTTGTAACTTACAATATACTTTTAAAAAATCCAGACCTGTTAATTAATTCATTTGGGAAACTCCCAGTGAAGAAACTCCCTTTATTTAAGCAGATGGGCAATTTGTTCATAATTTATAATCTCAGTGAACTCTATGAGTCAGAGAGGTTAATGACTTATCTATGAGTCTTATACTGAGGTTAGCATATGTCAAAGTGAATATTTGAATCTAGGTTTTCTTGCCTCCAAAGCTGTATGGTCCAGACATGTATTGCCAAATTTTTAACAATTATCTCTCAGGATAGGGATGTGGGATAGAATATACACAGGAAACACTTTTAAACTTAATCTGAATTATTAACATTTTCCTTAGCATTTTAAGTCTCAATAATTCATCAGGCCCTAATTGACTGAATTCCAAAGTGTCAATGCTCACACTGAAAATTTAACAATTAGTTGTCAAAAGCTAGATTCTTGAATAGCATTGAATATTCCTCAATCCACCATCCAATGCCTGTCATACAGTTGTCTATGTGGTTAATGTTCTTTTAATTTCCTATTTTGATAACTACATTCTTACATCTGCTTACTGGTTTATGAATTTTGTATATAATACTACTATGTCCCATTTTTCACAAGGAACTTGAAGGCAAAAAAGAGATGAACTTTTTTTGGGATAGGGAAATTAAAACACAGTGGAGTGATCCTGCCATTTATCCATTCTAAGCTTTGCACCTCGAATGGCCTGGATTTCTTCTTAATGACCCAGACAAGTGTCTGTCATCCAATATTCAGGACAGTATAATTTTCTGAAAGTCTTAACTACATTCCCAGGACTCTTCTTCAAGAGGATGAAAAGAAAAACCCATATCTTTTTAAATGTCTCATTTATTAGACATATATTTCCCCCAATTAATGCTAGAAACCATAATTTTCTTCTTGAAATTTGATTTATATTATTCATATCTGATTTATAAAAGTAAAAGAGATGAGACTATTCATTTCCCGTAAGTCAAGCTTGTGCTAGTGGATGTTCACAGTGTTCAAGAAAGCACATTTAAATTTAAGTAAAAGAGTTAGGGGTAGATTTTTTTTTGGCCTAAATATAAAGGATTGTTTTTTTTTCTCCTCATGGCATTTTATGACACTTGGCAGCTCATTATCACACTTCACAGCAGGTCATGTCATAATGTCAAATTACTCTAAATTCTGAAAATATCACAGCATTGCAGTTTTATATAATTGATATTGTACCGTTAATCAGGAAGTGTCTCCCTCACAAGCCAGTATTTTCAAAGGCTTATTACTGAACCCTAAAGATTTACTGCCACCTAAAAAGTTTCCATCGAAAGTTTTATCACTGAATTATATTTTGAATTTAAAAAATAAGCTAGTCCTTTTACAGATCATGCCCTCAATCTGAACATTGAAATTGTTATTTTTAGAATCCCATTTGGCCTAGAAATCAAAAAGAAATTGTGAGAAACAGGGAAGGGAATGGAGAAGAAGAATGAATTAGAAGGGAAAAAAGTGGTAGCTAAGAACTTACATTCTTTAAAGTGAGAAGTTGGAATCATTAAACCTAGAGATTTTCTTATCATTCTGAGAAAATTATCTACATTAGCAACAATGAATGAGTCCTCCTAATCATATGGTGAGCTCTCTGTCAGTGGAAGCTGAGTCCATCTCAGAACAGGTTGGATGACCATTTGTTAATAACTCACATTTATATAGCATTTTAACACTTATAAAGAATGTCCTCCTCAGAGTGACATATAAAGTGTGCAGCATATATTTTCTTCTCATTTTACTAATAAGGATAAGCACCAAGCTATTTGTTAAAGGGTATATAACTAATAAAAGTCAGACTAAAGTTTGGAACTGAGCAATCTTTTTTTTGGGGGGTGGAGTTGGGGACATTTGGGATTGTGAGTTGTACAAGGTCACATAGCCAGGAAATATTAAGTGTCTGAGGCCATGAACTCAGGTCCTCCTGATTTCAGGATTGGTGCTCTATCCACTGCACCATCTATCTGCCTCTGAAGTGATGAATTTTAATTGATTTCATCACTCTTTCTTCTAAAAAGACAACAAATTCCTATACTGTTTGAGAGGATCAATCTATTTACTTTCCAGGATTTATTTAAAATCAGATGCAAGTTATTAAAAGTGCCACCAAAGTAGAAGCCCAGAAATGAAAGATTTGGTCTAGGAAATGTTATTTTATTCTACTATTCCTAGCGAGGTAATGCTATGAATGATGATAAGGGATATATAAAGCACTAAAATTGGAAAGTGTAGGTAAGAAGTATGGAGGGATATCTGCTATTAGAGATTTGGGAAGGAATTCTGGAAAAGATAGAAGAGAACCCCAAAGGAGAATAAATAAAAATGGTTTTAGAAAAATGTTATTTTAAAAAATATTCAATGTCAAAGAAAAGGGAACATATATCTAGAATACGTATACAAAGAGGAAGGAGAAAATCCATAGATGTTTAGTTCTTTCAAAAGAAATAGCACTAGACAAAAGAATGCAGAAAATTATCATTACTGAGCTATGAGACACAAACAGATGAGGGTGTCTTGTATCTAACACAGTAATTTTGTAGATTCACTAAGTGAATGTGGTTGGGGGGAGGGACACTCAGCATTAACCATAACAATTTAAGGTGACCCAGTATGGAGTTAATGCATCTTTAATCCCCCACTAAACTGATAGATCTCTTGAGTTCTGAGATGCATTGAACTAAGCCACTCCAATACCTGTATTAAATTTCACATTCCCATCTCTATCCCCTAGAACACACAGACACACCCCTTAGTTTGCCAGAGGAGGGAAAACTTTTCCAGGTTGGAAATGGAAAAAGTCAAAGTTCCTGTTTCAGTCAGTGGTGGGAGTGATGAACTTGTAAGAAGGCTTCCTTCTAGCTTGGGCCAGATGGAGAGACTCAGTTGCAAAGAAGTCTCATAGAACAAATAGAAGCTACAAGTACCGAGGGGCAGCTAGGTGGTATAACCAGTTCAGGAATCAGGAAGACTTGATACTTACTAGCTATATGGCCCTGGGCAAGCCATTTTACCGTGTTTGCCTCAGTTTCCTCATCTGTAAAATGAGCTGGAAAAGGAATTGGGAAACTACTTCAATACCTTGATGAGAAAACTCCAAATGGGGTCACAAAGAGTCACAAAGAGATATGACTGAAATTATTTGAAAACAACAAAAAGGAATAGAGTGGGTAGTTAAAAGGACATGAGAATATTTTCTAAGAGCATGTGAATAAAATGCATTTGTATTTCACTGTTAATTTCTGAATACTTCTGTGAATAGGCACAAAGTTAACTACGAATATAAACTTAGATAATTTTGAGTAAAGATAATAATTATAATCAAAGAATGCTTATTGGTAACACAATGGATAGAATGCTGAGACATGAATCGTGATTGGACAAGTGACAACTCTATTTGCCTCAGTTTCCTCATCTGCAAAATGAGGTGAAGAAGTAAACCATTCCAGTATCTTTGCCTAAATGAAGAGTTGGATATGAATGAAAAATGATTAAACAACAAAAATATCACAGATCTATTTCTTTAGTGTCTATAACTATTCTTGAGTGAGAAATAATAAATAGTGAGTTGCAGATAACAAAATACTAAATGGCTTTTGTGAATGTTATAACTTCTCAGGAATTTTTAAAGTTTAAAAATGAAATGGTTCATCACAATTATAGCCTTTTCTTTAAAATGCTAGTCAAACTGGCATGTGAAAAAATACAGGCTTTTCAATCAAGAGTTCAAAATCTTGTCTCTTAATTAACTTGTAGTAGATATGTAACTATAGTCAAATTACTTAATTTCTCTGTTTCAATTTTCTCTTCTACAAAATGGGCTAGTAATGACCAGAGAACTTCCTTTATAGAGTTAAGAAGCTAATTGTGGAAGTGTGTGTAGGTGCTTTTAAAAACTGTAATATGCTTTTTAAAAATTGTTCATAATTATTAGTCATAACTGATAAAATCATTCTGGAGAGCAATTTGAAATTATGCCCAAAGGGCTATCAAACTGTGCATACTCTTTGATGCAGCAGTGTTTCTACTGGGCCTATATCCCAAAAAGATCTTAAAGGAGGAAAAAAGACCCACATGTGCAAAAATGTTTGTGGCAGCCCTCTTTGTATTGTCAAGGAACTGGAAACTGAGTGGATGCCCGTAAGTTGGAGAATGAACAAATAAATTGTGGTAAATGAATGTTATGGAACATCATGTTCTGTAAGAAACAACCAGCAGGATGATTTCAGAAAAGCTTTGAGAGACTTACATGAACTGATGCTGAGTGAAATGAGCAGAACCAGGAGATCATTGTACATGGCAACAAGAAGATTATACGAACATCAGTTCTGATGGATGTGGCTCCTTTCAACAATGAGATGATTGAAACCAGTGCCAATTATCTTGTGAGGAAGAGAGCCATTTGTACCCAGAAAGAGGACTGTGGAAACTGAGTGTGGATCATAACACAGCATTTTTACTCTTTTTGTTGTTGTTTCCTTGTATTTTGTTTTCTTTTTCATTTTTTCCTTTTTGATCTGATTTTTCTTGTGTAGCATAATAATTGTAGAAATATATATTAAAGAATTGCACAGTTTTAATATATATTGGATTACTTGCCGTCTAGGGGAAGGAGTAAGGGAAGGAGGGGAAAATTTGGAATACAAGGTTTTGCAAGAGTCAGTGTTGAAAAATTATCCGTGCATATGTTTTGAAAATAAAAAGCTTTAATAAAAAATTTTAAAAATAGCAATCTGAAAAATCCAAAAAAATTATTAGTCATAGTCTTTCTTTCATCTTATAGGTGAATTCATGATTTTCCATAAATTCTCTAGCTACACATAAAGAGATTTGTCACATTATATCTTTCTTTAATGCAACCATTGAATTTTCTTTTTTAATTGATATTATTTTTGTCATTGTGTATACAAAGTTTAAATCATTGCCTTGTTCAATAAATGTGTATTAAATGGTTGAATCTATTAGAATCCAACCATCAGCCTCAGGACCAAATGTGTATAACCCAGAGCTTTGGAAGCTTGAAGTATGTAAAAACAAAAAGAAAGTAAAGCAAATATATAATTCACAAACTCTTCCTGCCCATCTTTTCTTTAATTTGGTCATGGATAGTTGGTAAATATTTAGAAATGTATAACTCTTGTCAAATCACTTAGCCTCTCTAACAAGCCTCAGTTTTCCCTTGAATAAGAAGGAAATATCAATGACTGTCAAGCTTACCTCACTGTGTCAGGAAAAGATTCAGGAAAAAAAATCTGGGAGCTTCAAAGACCACTTTGACCTTTTTATTTTTTTAATTTAATTTCTTTCCAATTAACAAGCATTTATCTTTTCTTCCTTCTGCTCCTTTTATCAATTGACTAACAACATAAAAGAAAAAGAAAATTTAAATATGAAATCAGTTAAAATAAATTCTTTCATGAACATGTTCAAAAATTTACATTTCATTCTGAATTTTGAGTCCATGATCTTTCTGTGGAACTAATTATTTATTAATTGCCAGACACTGTATTAAGGGCTGTGAATATATATATATATATATATATATATATATATATATATATATAAGCAAAAAGAAATATAATTCTAGTCCTTAAGGTGCTTACATTTTAAAGGGGTTGGGGGGAGATAGAGAATAATACACAAAAGGGGACTGTCAGACAGAATAAGATGGAGAATGAAGATACCTGGTACAGGGACATGGTTTAAAAGTCCAGAAGCTAATCATGGGGCTTTTAGGAGAACAAAGGCCAGCCTGAGTCTCTCTACAAAATGTCAACCCCAGACAGAAGTAATAAATGGAAGGAAGGAGAAGGTCTTACAGAGATAGACTCCACACTGAGAAAGTCAAAGGGATGGTTGGATGTTTCAGGACTGAGGAGGTTCCAGGAATGGAGGGAAGTTCTATGATAGGACAGTGAAAACAGCATGGTTTTAAAGTAGGGCTAGAAAGGGTCATCTGAAATCATGGTTTATAGCTATATTGATCTGAGGGTCAAAGTTGTCTATAATTGTTTATCATACAGTTATTAAGCAAACTGTTCTCCTTTTCTCTGCATCAATTCCCACAGATCTTCTGAGGTTTCCCTCATCTGCCCATTTCATTATTTCTTAAAGGACAATGACATTCATGCCATGTAACTGGTTCAGCTCCTTCCCCAATAAGTGATCCCTTTGATTTCCAGATTTTGGCTACTTTGAAAAAAGCTGCTATTAAATTTTCTATCTTCTTTTTTTTTGGATCTCTTCAAAGTATACGTCTAAATAAATATTTATTGCTTTTTGTAAGAGAAAGCACATTTTAATAACTTTTGGGGCATGGTTCCAGATTGTTTTCCAGAATGCCTGGACCGCTTCATAAATTCACAACAATATGTGAATGTACCTCAAATTTTCTTGCAGAGTTTTCAATATATGTCATCCAAAGAAGTTGGGGCTGGCTATTTTTGCCAATCTGCTGGGTGTGATTGGGCACCTTAGTGGTTATAGTTTGCATATCTCTAATCATTAGTGACTTGGAGCATTTTTTTTTTATGGCTAGTCATAACTTGGATTTCTTCTTGTGAAAAATTACATGTTCATATCTTTGATTATTTATTAATTGGGGAATGACTCTTTTTCTTATAAATTTGAATCAGTTCCTTATCTATCCTAGAAAATAGACCCCTATTAGAAAAAAAAATTGTTGTTAAGATTTTTTTCCTGTGGTTACCAGTTTCCTTTATAATTTTGGCTGCTTTAGTTTTTGTTTGTGCAAATTTTAATTTTAGGTAAACAAATTGTTTAATCTTCTAAGATTCTTGTTTGATCATGAACTTTTCCCATATCTGAAAGAGTTTATTTATTTGTTTATTTATTGTTTGCTCCAATAATTTGCTTATGATGTTACTATTTATAGCTATCATATGCTTTGGGATTTGTCTTGGTTTATGATGTGAAATATGACTATAACCCAGTATATGATTTCACACAGGTAAAATTAGAGCAGAATCTCAACTAGCCTTTATTGAACTTCAAGGAAGTGAAAAATGAAAGGATCTCAAAAAATAAATGGAGAAACTGATAGTAAACTAGAGGCAGCTAAAACTATGATAAATCAACTTGATATTACCTTTCTGTAAGATGATTCCATTTAAAATAAAAAAATAACAAGAAAAACCCTTTGGGGCCTAATTCCACCATTTTTTTATTTTATAAAGCAGGAGTTCGTAATTTGGGATACTAAAGTTCATGGATAGATTTCAGGATGTCTATGGACATGAAGGGGGGAAAATATATCTTTATTTTTTACCAACCTTTAATAATATTTGGCATTTCCTGAAATCAAATGAAAACATTTTGAGGAGGATTCCATAGGCTTTGCAAAAGTGCCAAAGAGATCCCAGGCACACACATAAACACACACACAAATTAAGGAACTTTGATCTAAAGGATAGTGATAGAAAGAAATAGTTGTAGAAAATCCAAAGGAAGGCAACTGATACAGTGAGAGGATCTGATTTTATACTATGTGAGTATCTGTCGAAAGAACTGAAGATTTTAGCCTAGAAGAATCTCAAAGGTGACATGAAAGTAATCTCCAAATATTCAAAGGATGTCATATAGAAGAGTGTTTAGTTTTGATCTTCTTAAGGGAAGAGCCAGAATAATTTGGTGGAAGTCATAGAAAAAGTAATTTAAGGAAAACTTCCTCCAAATTAGGGAAATATGTTATGAGGTGGTAGATTCTTTATCCCTGGAGTATTCAGGCAAGGGTGGGATGTCTACTAATCAGGCATATTACAGGAAAGAATTTTATTCAGATGGAGGTTGGACTAGATGTCCACTAAGGTCTCTTTTCAGTCAGATAATACAGTGTGTAAAAAGGCTAAGAGCTGAGTGACTGTCATCTAATCTCTATTTACTTCATTTTTTTCCACAGTAAAATGAGGACAATAGTAGCACTTAATTCCTAGGATTGTTGTGAGCATCAAATGAAATAATATTTATAAAGTACAAATAGAAGGCACTTAATAAATGTTTGTTTTCTTCCTTATGAATGTGAGATTCTGTGATATATTTGAAAACATACCAAAATCCAGAAAATAACCTGGGACTAGAAATAAAGTCTTCTGTTTTATGTACATTTTGTACATTGTTGTTAATTACAATAGAGCGGCTTTCTAGTACTGGTGGTGACAAATATGTGACTGCGGGACCATAGCCAACTCATTTAAACTTTTTAGCAGGGTTGTCCAAAGGCAGAAAGACAAAAATCTAACCAAGATCATTTTCCTTTGACTTCTATTCATCACCAATAATCTGGATCAATTTTAAATTCATAACCCTCTCAACTCTTTCAAGTTTTGGGATCAGCTCTCCTAATATTGCACTGGTATCCTCAGAAATACTGGAAGAATCACAGGGAAGCTACCAAGATCTACAAGAAGGGATGGACCAGAAACACATGAACTGGGAAGTATTGGATGGGTTCTGGTAAAGGGAATAACCATAATCTTGATATAGATATACTGAAGTTTTAAAGTACCTACATAAAAGTTCTTTCATCATCAGTTAAATGTCATCTTATGATAGGATATCGCAACAATTTCCATGTAACCTTTATTGTGTTGATGTTTTCTGGTTTAGAAACGCTCCTTTGTTAAAAGATTGCATTTTACAGTTGTTGGGGTTTTTTAAACCAATGTTACTTCATTAATTACTTCAAAGAGAGAAACTGTAATAGACTTCTAACTCTACTATGAAAAGAGTATGGAAGTTTTTCTGGATGACGTTCTTGAAAACATTTGCAACATAGACATATAGTCTAAATATCAAGGAATAAACTTGTGTAGGAAAAGTTGGAAAAAATTGATAAACATTTAAATGAACTGACAGTTTCACTATAGAAATAGAATACATAGTGCAATGGAAAGTGATTTAAAAAATTCTTTCCTTAACAAGCAATTCAGAATCTAAACCAGAAAGTACTGTGGGCTCATAAAGTGAAGCCTCTCAAAAGGAAAGTTCTTTTTATAGTGAAGAACATTTCACCTGACCTAAAGACGTTAACAGACAATTTCAATTTTCCTGGAAGAAAAAAATTCTTAACCTGGTTTCTGTAAAATACACACACATACACACATACACATAAATATAAAACAATATATATGTATGTATTTATGTATTTTATATATACATATATATCAATATATGGAGATATTTATACATATATATATATGTATGTATATATATATATACATACATATATATATATGTGTAAATATATATATATATATATAAAAAACAATTGATATTGTTGTTGGATCATTTAAATCTTGTCTAGTTCTTTGTGACCCTATCTGGGTTTTTCTTGGCAAAGATACTGGAGTGGATTGACATTTCCTCTTTTATAGATGAGGAAACTGATATAATAAGGGTTGAGTAATTTACCCAGGATCATCTAGTTAGTAAATGTTTGAGGCTGGATTTAAACTCAGGTTTTCCTGACTCTATGCCCAGTACCACTTAGCTGACCCATCACCTGTAATAACACAGTATTATTATTATACCATTTATATGATATTTCATACAATAAAATTGTCAATATTACCCTACTATTATTGTATAATATTTACATGATAAAATGATCTTTTTATTATATATTTTAAATAATAAAACTGCTTAGTATTTATCATCTATTCATGTATATGTTGATAATTATACTTTGATATAATTTAATTCATATAATTTCACTTCCCATCTATTTTGTTTTGTTTTGGCAAGGCAGTTGGGGTTAAGTGTCCTGCCTAGGATCATATAGCTAGTGTAAAGTGTCTAAGGCCACATTTGAAATCAGGTCCTGTTGACTTGAGGGCCAATGCTCCATCCACTGCACCATCTATCTGCCCCACTTCTTATGTATTTTATCCATTTAAGACATCATTCTAAGCAAGGGTCCACACGCTACACCAAACCTATAAGATCATGAGAAACAAATCATGAAAAATATCTTCTATTTGCTTTTGACCCAAGACTTTTTTTTTTATAAAAACACTATTCCATGATAATATGTATTTAATGTTCACAGTAAATGCTTTTTTTGTACCAGATCTGTGAGTTAATTGAATGGGGATCTCTACATGATCAGTACCTTATACACATGAAAAGGTGTCTGAGCATTGAAAGATGGAGAATGAACTAAGGATAGGACTATATAGCCAAAATATATGTCAAGACTGGGAGGTCTTCCTGATACTAATGCTAATTCTCTCTCCACTATCCCATACCACTTCCCTTATGATTTACCAACTTTTAAAAATATAGAACTTTTGGAGAATGTATTCAAAGTCAAGGAAACCAGCAAAGTGTCCCCTTTTATTGTCTAAAACTGAGCTATACTTTAAAAACTCATTTCTTCCCAAATTTAAATTTTATTTTCAAGTCAATTTAAACCTCTCTCATGTTTATTCCTATTCCTTCATTTTTCCCCATGGCATTTGACAACTTTGGAGGGATCTGATAACTGTTTTCTAGTATGTGTGCAGTTAACACTTGGAAGAAGGATTTGACTTGTTCTGTTTGGCTATGAAATCTGAGCTAAGAATATATTTGGAAATTGTTATAAAAAAAAGAAATTAGTCTTGATTTCAGGGAACCTTACTAACAACCAGAACTACCTAAAATCAGAAAAGGCTGTGTCAGAGAATAATGGGTTCCCTCCTTGCTAGAAGTCAAGGCTGTTACTTTTTTTTCTGGAAAAAAGAGAACTCTTAGCTGCTGATTTTTAGAATCCATTTTAGAATCCATATCATTTCATAGTGATAGTTCTTTTCAAATACAGTTCTTGTTCAATTATATTAACCATAAACCAATTATAAAGAAAAACAACTGCATAATTACACAGTGCTACTTACACAATGATAATTATACAGTGTTATTAAACATTTATTTCATACAATGAAACTATCACTATTACTCTACTGTTTTTATATAATATTTTATTATTATTATGTAATGAAATTATGTATTATCATTATGTAGTGAAATGACCACTTTTATTATATAATATTTTAAATGATAAAACTGCTAAGTATGCATGGGTGTGTCTATTAATACTTTTTTTCCCCCACCAGGAAACTAAATATCTTTGTAGAAACTACTTAATTATAAAAACAAAAACAAAAAAAAACCTTGGAGGCCTCCAGTCCTAAATCACCCAAAGTACATTACCAGCCTCCATGGTACAGGTTGGCATTGGTCTTTCACTTGTATTTTATGTTCTCCTGTATAACTATGAGTTTGATTCTGGATGTCTGACAAACTCCCTCTGACTCCAGTAAAAGTCAATGGTTGTTTTTGCATGAGTCAGATCACAGAAACAGGGCCTTTGTTTCCTGAAACTTATCTCGGCCCTAAGCATTTATTAGTCTGGATGAGTAGGTAGAGATTCTTGATTAAGGCCAAACAATATATTATTTATGTAGGCATGGGCAAATATTGAGAAAATGCTATTTTCAAAATTATACCACAGACAAACTGAATAATCTCAGAATTGCCCTGAGAGATGCCTTATTTAATCTTTAGTTTTACTGAATAAGGGAAGCAGACAAATGTAACGATGTGCACTTTTGCACACTGTCACAGAGCACTAACAAGAAAAATTCCTTGTAGAATCAGTTACGAAATACCTTCTGGGAGCTCTACTCAGAAAGTCAGTCTGCATATGTCAGATTACGTTTTACATACTAGTATGGAGAAAGGATTCTAAAAAGCTGTGGAAATAAATAGAGAATTTTTTTAAATGAAAAAACATCTAAATGTGAGATGGACAAAACCTCATAAAATACAGAATCTATCATTACCACTAAAGTCTTTTATTGGAAGTTGAGGGGAGGAGGATGGGATGAAACATGGTCTGAATTATATCTTGTTTTAAAAACATCAATTATGAAAAGCATTAGGATCACATTTTTACCAGCAACTACTTACCACATATCTGGGAATTTGGTATAATTTTCACAAATGGGGCCTATAATGTAGCTCTGGGCTGTAACTTACCTCAAAATAGCATGGAGCCTCACCAGAAACAGCCGAGGTCTTAGAAATATTGAGTACGACACAGGAAATTTTTTCTATGCTCTATAGAATTGGGATGAGAGAATCATAACAAAAACAGAGACAAACACATGAGGGGAAAAAAAAAGGAAACGAAAAGATCCTGTATATGGTGCGGCCATAATAAACATCATTTCTCGTGTGGCTATGCCAAATTAATCTCATTACTTTGTAGTCAAACCTCATATATTTTCTTTCAGAAAAGAAAAGAAAAACAGATTAAGGATAACAGTGACCTATTGAACAACAAAAAAATTAAACTTGTCACACCCTAAAAGGTCTATATATTCACATTGATTTCAATCCCTAATTGTAATCACTAAATTTACCTACTGACAAATATGGGTTATAGCTTATTTTAAGATAATTTTATAAAAACAAATATTAAATAGGTCCTTCAAGGAAAAAAACTTAAAATTGGTATGAATTTTTACCACTATGCTTAGAAAGTTAATTATTTTTAAAAAGAAAAAATAAATATCAAGGCACAGTGAGAAAAAAAAATTACAGAAAGAAGTGCAGATGAGGGCATGAACAAGCAGGGCAATTTACTCTATATTTAAAAAAACAAAATATAGAATGGAAGTTTACTGTTTCATATGGAATCTTTGCTTCTGTTCTTTGCCTGTTGAAATGTTCATTTTTGTCAATGAATTTATGAATGGTTCCTGACAATGGAAGAGATTACAGTATTTTGAGTCTGAGGCCTTGTGTTCAAGTCCTACCTCTAGGAATATGTATGACTTTGGGCCATCTACTTCACCTCTATGAAACTCAGTTTCCTTATTTGTAAAATGAAGATCTAAGTCCTTTCCAGCTCTCATTCCATGATCTTATAATAAAAAGAATATTATTTTTAAAAAATAAAATGATACTGGCTATGGAATCAGAAGAACCTGAATCCAGCCTCAGAAACTTACTAGCTATGTAACTCTGAGCAAATCACTTAATTCTGATTGCCTCAAAATATATTTTTTCTTCTATTTAAGCACAGTAGTTGCTACAATCATTAAATATAAATGTAAACTACTGCGCCTACAAAACAAGCCATCATAATCTAAAAGAACTTACATTTTTCTTGAAGAATACAATACATATATAGATAAGTACAGAGTTTATTCTTTTTTTTTCCCGAGGCAATTCCCTGAGTGACTTGACTGGGGTCACATAGCTAGGAAGTGATGTTTGAGATCAGATTTGAACTCAGTTCCTCCTGACTTCGGGGCTGGTGCTCCATCCACTGTGCCAGCTAGCTGCCCCAATATAGAATATATTCAATGTAAATTAAAGCTAATTTTGGCAGGTAGGCATAGGGAAGAATAAGAACTATTTTTCAGGTTTGGTCAATGTGATTATTTTTCTCTTAATATTTTATTTCAGACACTAATACTCAATATATTTCTGTGATAACAAAATGAAGATTAAATCTTTCATTAAAAGCTTGCAAACTACTTGATCCCTTTGATTTATTTCTGCTACATTCCTTGTCTGCTCATTGTGCCAGCTGTCTGTCCAGCTATGTGCTTTTGTTGTTCATTATTCCCAGAGAGAGTCCAGCTTATCCTTGAAGGATAGGTGGCATTGAGTAAGCTCATTTTTAATTAGGAAACATCTAAAAAACAACAGTAGAGAACCTAATGTAATTACAAGATGTAATTCAGGCTTCAATAAAATCCATAGCTAACACAATTTTTGTACTTCCCAGAAATTCAAATTTGGAGGGACTTTGGGACATCTATAGACCCATGTCAGACCAAGATTTTCTTGTAAAATAAATGGTTGTTCAGTCTTTTCCTGAAGTACTCAGATGAGAAAATTCTCCCTCCTAAGGTATTTCATTCCGCCTTAAAAAAGCTGTTACTAGGATCCTTTCCTTGTGCTGAAATCCTTTAAGGGATCTTCATATGGCATGAACCAAAGATCTTTTACTATACCTATAGGCTTCTTCATGACTGAGTTCGAGCTTAGCCTGGCATTTATGGATTCCCAAATGAATTCATGGATATTTTTCAGGAAATTGATGAACTTAAATGGGAAAATTACATCTTTGTTTCACTATAATTGTTTTATTTTGTGAATCTTTTGAAAGTATTAGTCTGAGGTGTCCATAGATTTCACCTATATAGTGCTAAAGGGATCCATAATCCAAAAAGTTAAAGACTTCTGCCCTATACACTTTCTAGCTTATCAGTGCCCTTCCTTAAATTGGTATCCCAAATCCTAAATTGAACACAATTATTCAGATGTCCAATACTTGGAATACAACACTAGAGCATAGTCTCCAAATTAAACTCAATTCAAGAGTTATATTTCATGATGCTATACTTTCATGTTTGAATCTACGTATGTGGCAATCAAATAACCTGGTGTCTCCCAAGCTATGAACCATTACTACTCCTAGGTTACTAATACATTTGGGAACTCATTTATGTTCTATTTTCAACCTTTATTTAGCTCCAACAAATTAACATCATTCAACAGACATAATTTAGCAAAATAAATAAGCAAACATATTTTATGTGGGCTGAACAAATGATATGGCTTACTCATGTGTATTACAGTTTGAAAATGTATTATTGTTAATATTAAGAAAATACACATTAATTCAAAATTGATGTTTTGGCATTGATTTCCTTAGTAAGAGAGAAAAGAGAGACAGAGAGAGAGGAAGAGGGAGAGGAAGGGGGGGAGAGGAGCAGGAGACACAGAGAGAGACAGAGACAGAAAGAGAGACAGAGACAGAGATAGAAGAGAAAGATAGAGAGAGAAAGACGGAGTCGGAGAGACAAAGAAAAGAAAGAGAAAGAGAGAGACCGAGAGAGAGAGACAGAGACAGAGAGAGACACAGAGAGAAAGACAGAGTTGGAGAGACAAAGAGAGAGAGAGAGAGAGAGAGAGAGAGAGAGAGAGAGAGAGAGCATTTATTAAATGCTTACTATGTGTCAAACATTGTGCTTAAGCACTGAGGATACAATAAAAGTTGAACAAAATAGTCCCTGCTTTATGGACTTTTGGAAAGAGCTGGATAATAATAATATTTATAATAATAATAAATAAAAGGGAGCTGGAAAGGGGTGGATTTGTGTAGAGAAAAATAAAGAAGTGGGATAAAGGCTACTTCTGAAAATGGAGACAACACTAAGTGGTTATTAATAGTGTGATTATTATCATGGTGATAAAGGCAAATTGACAAATGTTTTGACATCTAAAAGGAATCCTCATATGTAACAAGTTTAGAAATATGCCATTAGTCTAGTCCATATTTCTCTATTTTATTCACATAAACAGCATGAAAAATGATACACATGTCTGGATATTCAATAGTAAATATTCTTGGAAATGTTTTTACAAATATTTTATTGATGATTCTTTTTTTTAACTTTATAGTCATTTCCCAATAGCACTAATCCCTAAAATAGAAATGTCTCTTATGTTGAGGAATTTGCAATTTCTTTAACATACAGAAGTTCTGGCATGGTTAACTCCCTTCACCAAGGTGGATGAAAAATTGTCAGTGACTTAGTGCATAAATCTTAGTGAGTAGAGAAACTACTAAAGATTTTCCATTTTATGTGTAATAAATTTTATTAAATTTCTAAGCCTCCAAAAGATGGAGTCAGATTTACAACACACACACATGCACGTGCGCATGCACACACACACGCGCGCGCGCACGCACGCACGCACAATTTAACAAGTTTCACAAGAAATCCTTGATTTCTGAATGAGAAGACTTGCAGTCTAAAAGCTTGAGATTGAATCTTAACTCTTTCTTGATTCCTAGTTATATGACTGTGAGTAAATCACTTTAATTCCTTAGTTTTCTTCATTTATACATGAGGTTACTAATATTTATATACTTACCATATATATTGAAAGTACTTTATAAGTATGATACAACACAAAAATAATAAACTCTGTAAAAATAATCATTACATTTTACCTAATTTCCACTTCTTTCAGGGTATATTACAGTGCTTTGCATATAGCAACTTCTTAATAAATATTTGTTGAATAAATGAAAGATGCAATTAACTGGTAGATCTAACTTACTTTAAGGAGATAATATATCCAGAGACAGATGCATTGTACTATACTTTAAAAGAGTTCATGAATTTCAGAATATAGTAGGGCAAGCTGGAAAGACATAATGGTCTGATCAATACAGTGTCATGCTTAGCATTAAATATGGTACATGATAAATAAGCAATAACAGATAATGAGGTGCTGGGAAATGTTGAGAACAGAAATGATGACAAAGAAAGTCAGACAAAGGAAATTGGATGAGGTTATCAAGGCTGACAGCTAAAAAAACAAAACAAAACAAAAAAACAATTTGACCTTTAGAGCCATACAATGGAGAACCATTTCTAATGAAATCTAAAGGTGAACTTACGAAAACATTGTCCCAACTGACATCTTTTTACCACAATATCATTAATATGTTATTATCAAATTCCAGCTTAACATGAAAAGCCTTGCTGTCATATTTTCAGTTAAACCAGCCCAGGTCTACTATTGCTCACCAACCCTATTGGCTCAAGTGACCTAAGACCCTAGAATTTTGAAACCACTCTGGTCAAACCTATTCCAAGGCTATATCCTCCACTCACCCACCCTTACTTGCCCAACCCTTCTCTGGTATCTGCCACCCTGCCCCAGAGTTGGTCTGTCTCTACCCACAGTCTAGGAATATATTATAATATTTATATTTTCTAGTCACTTCTAAATAAGTGAGGGGAAAAAGAATGGAACTGCATGTTATCTGCCCCATCAGATTGTGAGCACCTTGAGTAGTCCTTGTCTTTTGCCTTTCTTTGTATCCCCAGCATTTAGCTAAATGATTGACATACAGTAATGGCTTAATAAATGCTTATTGACCAAAGGTCTATCAAACTGAATACCCTTTGATCCAGCAGTGTTTCTACTGGGCTTATATTCCAAAGAGATCTTAAAGGAGGGAAAGGGACCCACATGTGCAAGAATGTTTGTGGCAGCCCTCTTTGTAATGGCAAGAACCTGGAAACTGAGTGCATGCCTATCAATTGAAGAATGAGTGAATAAGTTATGGTATTTGAATGTTAGAGAATATTATTGTTCTGTAAGAAATGATCAGCAGGATGATTTCAGAAAGGCCTGGAGAGACTTGAACTGATGCTAAGTGAAATGAGCAGAACCAGGAGATCATTGTACATGGCAATAATAAGACTGTACAATGATCAATTCTGATGGATGTGGCTGTTTTCAACAATGAGAGGATTCAGATCAATTCCAATAGAAGTGATGGAGAGAGCCATCTGCACCCAGAGACTGTGGAGACTGAATATGGATCACAACATAGCATTCTCACTTTTTTGTTGTTGTTTGCTTGCTTTTTTCTCATTTTCCCCCTTTTGATCTGATCGTTCTTGTTCAGCATGATAAATGTGTAAATATTTAGAAAAATTGTACATGTTTAGCCTATCTTAGATTACTTGCTGTCTAGAGGAGGAGAGTATTGGGAAGGAAGGGAGAAAAATTTGGAGCACAAGGATCCTGAATGCTGAAAATAATCTTTGCATGCATTTTGAAAATAAAAATCTATTATTAAAAGCATTAAAAATGCTTATTGAATGATTTACTGAGAGTTAGTGAGCCCTAGTGCTCCCCTGGTATCCACATAAAATTAAAAAGAGCTCTAAGATGTTTCCAGCAGGAACATGATCAGCACAAAAGCTCAAACATGAAAGACATGAATAAGAATCACATAGGATGAGAAGGCATGGGTGGGGATATCTGCCTCCAGGAAAGGAACAACTAAACTGCTGAAATCATAGCTCCATTGAAGGACAGAATTACATTGTTGCTATGGAATTAAATTTAACATAGTCTTGACTAATACTGATGTTTTCCCAGAGCCAATTGATGATCTTAGATGGATGTGCCTTAGTTAATAGGATTTCAATGATTATCTAATAACAATAACATTAATAGTAAACAGCTAACTATTATGTAGTGCTTTAAAGTTTGCAAAACTCTTCACATCTATCACATTACTTAATCTTCACAAGTCTGTGAGTTGACACTATTAGCCCATTTTACACATATGGAAAGTGAGGTTAAAAGAGGCCAAGCGACCTGGCTCCCATCCTTCATCCTCACTTGTCCAACCCTTCTTTAGTATCTGCCATCTTGCCTAAGGGCAAATTTAAATTATAGCTACCACTACCTCAGAATATTATTGGGATTATATTCTCACTGTCATTTTATAATAAATAGCTTAAGCATTAATTTTCCCTATCCTTTTGAATAGCTACACTAGTTCACATATAATGTGAATATGATGCTTGATAATTTGGTCTTTTTCATTCTTCTTCCTTTACTAAATTCTGACATCAATGACTCATAGCGTGGAGGTGATCCTGAATTAATGAAGACTTTGCCAGCTAGAGCTCTAAGCAGAAAGTCTTGTTGATGAGATAGCAATCAGGGAAGGTGTCCTTGTGTGAGTGGAAGGATTCAGGAAACTCAGGACATTAGGTAAAGGTATAAAGGTAAGTTGAGAAGTGAAGTGGGGCAATATAAAGTGGTGGAGTATCACCTACATGGACCATCTGGTTGCTTCCTAGATAGTGAAGTACTTAACACACCACACATTTGGAGCCTTGAATTCAAATCCTGCCTTAGACACTAACTGACTGTGTAACCCTAGGTGAGTTAATCTCTGTCTACATTAGTTTCTTGGTCTGCAAAGTGGGAATAATAATAGCAGCTTCTTCCCAAGACTGTTGTGGAGTTGAAATGAGATCATATATGCAAATTGCTTGTCAAAACTTCAAGTATTGTATAAAGGCTAGCTATTATTGTTATTATTATTAATTGTTCTTGATTAACTACATACTAGTTAGGACATGTCCATGTATCCCAGAGATGATGAATGGGGAGGGAAGAAGATATCTGACTTAATTCTTTCACCTCTCAGTCTCCCTTTCCTTTTCATTCCTACATACAGATGTGATGCTGTGTACCTATCTCTATTGTAACTATTTTTATTAATTGTTCTTTTTAACTATGTACTGGTTAGGACATGTCCATGTATCTCAGAAATGATGAATGGGGAGGAAGACATTTAACTTACTCCATTCACCTCCCAGTCTCCCTTTCCATCTCCTTTCCTACATATGGATGTGACCCTGGGTACCTACTGGTACCTGGGAGCCAGATATCTGACTTCTTATTTCCCTAAACCACAGTGGAGGGGCAGGGATAATCTATATCAGTGTAAGTCCTGGGGCAGATAAAGTCAAACATTGTCAGTTGAGGTAGGAGAATTAATCTAGAAGACCTGAGTTCAAAGTTTCAAAGAACTTGAATAAATTATTTTGCTTCTTTACACCTCAGTTTCCTTAGCTAGAAAAATGAGGGGCTGGATTCAATGATCTCTCAGGTTCCTTTCAGATTTAGATTTATAATCCTAAACTGAGTGATAAAACAGATTTTAGAAGAATCACATATTTGTGGTGAGGCCATGTTGAGTTATTCTTTCTACCAATAGCCTTCTTTTTTGCAGAACTGAGTCCATCCCCCTTCTCCTTTAGAGAATTAGGTTTTGAATTCAAGACTTCAGATTCAGTATTCTTTATACTTAGCACCCTGAGCAGCTTAAAACAGCAGTTTGATCCTGCCAAGATGGAAAAATTTAGCAGAAGTCCAGCAATAGTTCATCCTCCAATGACCAACCTTGCTAAAAAAACAGGAAGGCGTTCTTTAGAAGGCTGGACTCATTAATCTATATATTAAATCACAGAAGCTTCTAGGTGACATAGTGGATAAAACGCTGGGCTTGGAGTCAGGAAGACTCCTAATTTCAAACATACATTGTATGTATGTATGATCCTAGGCAAGTCACTTAATTCTATTTGCCTCAGTTTCCTCATGTGTAAAATGAGCTGGAGAAGAAAATGGCAAACTCTTCCAGTGTCTTTGCCAAGAAAAGCCCAAATAGAGTCATGAACTGAAAAAAACTGAACAACAAATCACAGAAGTGTGTTTTTAATCAATGGAGGAAATACCCCCTTTGGAGAAATTAGAGACCTTTTGTGGTATTGTAGTCTGTTTAATGACAACTGCTTTTTTAAGCCATCATGCTTTCAGATAGATTTATCAGATTTCTATTCATTTTTGAATTCACGAAGCAACATTTATTTTAGTCTGAGAACTAAGTGACATCCATGGCCTCACACCATATCACAAAGATATTATCACTATCATTTTAGAGAATGCATTCATTTTTTAAAATGTAGTTTATAGAAATGGATGCTAAAGTATGGCTTGTTGAATTGAAGATTCATTTGGAAACTGAACTCACAATCAGAAAGCACTTATGTATGGATTTCAATACAAAACAAATATAAAATTGTGATCAATATTTAATCTCTTACAAATAATGGATTTAATTTCATTTCCTGGTGAGGAAACCTCCAGAGATCACTCATCTCACTGGGCAGTTGACTGGGAAACTGACAAAGATAGGTCAAATATTCTCTAGAGTAATCAACATAATACCCACTCATTGTGCATGAATTACTCAATTATTCTCACCTCCAGATGAAATTAAAGGGTCTGTGGCTTGCCCCTCTGAAATTACCCTTTTATTATGTCTGGCTCTGAAAATTTCAAGGGTTCTATATAGACTTTCACATTCTATGCAAGTGTGATAATTAAATTACACCAACAATTACTTCATCTTTTGTATTGACTGAAGCATTACAAGAACACTTTCCCAGATTTCATTCATAATGTTGTTATTGCTGTTGTCAAGTCATTTCAGTCATGTCTGACTTCTTGAACCCATTTGTGGTTTTCTTGGCAAAGATATTGGAGTGGTTTGACATTTCCTTCTACAGCTCATTTGACAGATGAGGAAACTGAGGCAATCAGCATTAATTGATTTATCCGGGGCTCACATCTAGTAAGGGTTTAAAGTAGTATTTTCATTTGTAATTAATAGAATTAAAGGCACTTTAACCCTTGCCAGAGTCTTATAGCATAAATAAATGGAATATTATTTGTATAGGATAAAATTAAGACATAATAGAATGAAACTTTAGTTTAAGGTAGTAAAACTAAATTGGGGAAAGAGGAGGTACAAAGAAAGAACATTATTGCTTCTCATGGTGAATGGGAAATGATAAGCAACAATGTAGAGAAGGAAGAAATGCTCAATTTAGTAAAGCAACTTTTTCCATTTAAACCAATAGGAAAAAATAGACCATATTCAAATGAATATATGTACATTTCCTTGGTTTTATCTACATATAGACAAAAACAGAAGTACAAAAATTCAATATGTATCCGTGTAAAACTGCATTGCATATAAGTAATGAGACTACTTTGTAGAAATGCAGTCCATCTTATTATTCTACAATCAAGCCATACTAGTTAATTTCATTTATTTATATTCACCCCAACACTAAGTGAGCACAAATATATCATATAATTGAACTGATGATCCTATAATTGCTGGTTCCACTCTTATCTAAATATCTGCAACTCTGACTTATATTAACAAAGTCTCAAACTCCAGATAAATCTTGGAATCAGTGGACTTTTCCATGAGAATTTAAGTCAGCCTAAGTCAGATATTCCAAATCCATGTTATTTCTCCTCTACTAGATTTTAAGTTCTTTGAGTACAAAAAACCTTTTTTTATGTTTTCAAAATTGCTACTAATATATTTTGATGTTTTTATCACCTTTATTTCTAAATATATCCATCCCTGCCCCTACAAATAAACTTGTCTCATAAGAATTTTAAGAGAGAATGAAAAAAGCAGTTTAGTGAAATGAACCAAAACCAACCAACATATCAACTGACTGAACATGTAATGATCCCCACCAACTGTCTGTTACCCTATTCTCTTAAGCAAAAGAGGAACTTGTATTTTCTCACCTCTTTACATTATTTAGTTTATGATTTTTGCTGTTATTCATTCAACTTATATCATGTACATCTTTTAAGTAATGGATTTGAGTAATATTGCTGTTTTACCTTCAGTGCCTAGGATAGTGTCTTTTTTTGTAAGCTGACCCTGATAGTTTTGGTCCAAGTTTGGAACATAATGAGGCACTGGTAAGTCATTCAACAATTAACAAAAGGATATTACTTAGCCATAGCAGGGGAAGGATATTTAATCAGGTAATACTACAAGGATACTGGGAGTTGATTCAACTAATCACAACTCCCCTGTTTCTTAACTACACATGTTGGTCATCTTGGAAAATATTAGTGAGCAGCTTGAAGCTCCTCAAGTCTTTTACTTAGGTGATCAGGATGTGATGTTGACACCCTGAGTCATTAGTCTCCTAATTGAGACCAATTAGGTCTCAAAAATAATTTAATGCCTTTTATGGAAATTAGCCTAACCCAAATGGTGCGATAGCTATCCTTCCTACTACAGTATTGTTCAAAGCAGATATTCCATCATTCAATCAATTAAACCAATTTCCTTAATTTCATGAGTATTATGTAAATTCACTTATTCATAGATGACATTTATGAAACTGTTGAAGAAGGTAGTACTTGAACATAATTTGGTAATTGTCTTGATTATATTTTTGCTTGATGAGCAAAGTCTATCGCAAAGATCTCCTTTTGACTGAAGGATTAACTGTATGGTTCATTCATGCAGCAAATATATCAGCTGCTACCTTAAAACAGAGATCAGACCCCCTCCTTTCCCATCCCTCCTCCCACACACATACTTTCCCTCAGTAAGACTGTCTTGTGCACTAAGATATTCCATTATGCTCTGTGGAACCTCACGCCACTAGGTAGAACCCCTCCCTGTATAAGTAACCCATTTCTTACCATTTTTTTTTTTCTATTTCCTCCCTTTAAACGGAAACTTGGTTTTCCCCAGACAATACCACATCCCCTCTGTGGTATTGTCGTATCTTCTCTCACACTTTCCAAGATTCAGTAACAGAAGATGAGGGTTTGGACTATTCCTTGCTCAGCAGTAACATAAACCACTGATGCTACACCCTCACTCTATTACTTTTCATATGAAACTATGTCATCCAGCTATACTGCCCATTTTAAATACTTGTTTTTTTAATTTACAAATTTCCACATACCCTTCGATTTCTTAATGACATTAGGATTTACATGAATTTTATTACCTGCCTCATTTCTTTCTAGGCATTAATACCTACCAGGAAATCATCACTATATCAATGCCCCAAAGGCAAAGCCCCATACTACCTACCCAAGCTATAATGATTTTCCTTATTTCTGTAATTTTTGATAACCCATTATAAGTCTGAAATGCTCAGAGATGTTAGATTTTATCTTCTCTTCCTCTGTAATTCTAAAATTATCTCCCTTTTGCCCAACATCATAGCTTGATAGATGAGAGGCCTTTGGTAGTAGACCTCATTTATTAGCTATCCCAGTTACTGTTATCATCAAAAACAATATTCATATTCATAACCTTTGATTATGCCTTTGAGTGAACTTATCTTCATTCTATATTAGTTGCTTATAAAGATGGCTATATCCAAAACCTCATCATTGATTGGCACAGCTATACTTTTATGACTTCAGGATTCTGGAACTCCTTTCCTCTTAATACCATTTTTTTTAATGGCTACCATTTCTAAACCTACAAAATTTGTTCTTCAACCTCATTGAGAGTGTGAACTATTCCATTTTTATATAAAGCTTTTTATTTTCAAAACACATACATAGTTTTCAACATTCATCCCTGCAAAACCTTGTGTTCCAAATTTTTTCTCCCTCCCTTTTCTTCCACCCCCTCCCCTAGATGGCAAGCAATCCAATATATTAAACATGTGGAATTCTTTTATACATATTTCCACAATTATGCTGCACATGAAAAATCAGATCAAAAAGGGAAAAATGAGAAAAAAGCAAAATGCAAGCAAACAACAACAAAAAGAGTGAAAATGCTATGTTAAAATCCACATTCAGTCCCTACAGTCCTCTCTGGGTGCAGGTGGCTCTCTCCATCATAAGACTATTGAAACTGGCCCGAATCACCTTGCTGTTGAAAAGAGCCACTTCCATCAGAACTGATCATCATATAATCTTGCTGTTGCTGTAAACAATGATCTGCTGCTTCTACTCACTTCACTTAGCATCACTTCATGTAAGTCTCTCCAGCCTTCTCTGAAATCATCCTGTTGATCCTTTCTTATAGAACAGTAATATTCCATAGCATTTTTATATCATAACTTATTCATCCTTTCTCCAACTGATGGGCATCCACTCATTTTCCAATTCCTTCTCACTACAAAAAGGGCTGCTACAAACATTGTTGCACACATAAGTCCTTTTCCCTTTTTTGTGATCTCTTTGGAATACAAGCCCAGTAGACACTTTTGGATGTGGGTGCTTGCTGGAGAATAGAGCTCTTGGTTTGGCATTCCTGGTCAGAGTGGAGACCAATTTAGTCAGAATTGTAATGTTTATTATATTAGCTCAGCCTGCTCGTGAGCACTTGATATTTTTCCGTTTGAGTAGATCTGACCTTATTTGTGTGAAAAGTGTTTTGTAATCGTGTTCATATAGTTTCTGACTTTGCCTTGGCAAGAAGACTTCCAAATATTTTTTATTACCTACAGTTTTTTGTTTTGTTTTTGTGGAGGCAATTGGACTTAAGTGAGTTGCCCAGGGTCACACAGCTAGGAAGTATTAAGTGTCTAAGGTCAGATTTGAACTCAGGTCCTCCTGACTTCAGGGCTGATGTTCTATCCACTGTGCCACTTAGCTGCCCCTACCTACAGTTATTTAAAATGAAATTTCTTTTTGTATTACTTGCTGCTAGATTTTGTTGGTAACATAAAAATGCTGATGATTTATGTGGATGTATTTTGTATCCTGCAACTGTACTGAAGTTGTGAATTGTTTTTAGAAGTTTTTTTAGTTGATTCTCTAGGATTTCTTTTTCTAAAATGGGACTATTTAAGTAATTTGTTTCCTCTTCCATTAATCTGGGCAATGCATATTTTTTAAGTATTCATTAATTTCACTTAGATTATCAGAATTATTGGCATACAGTTGGACAAAATATCTCCTAATCATCACTTTAATTTCCTCTTCATTAGTAAAAAGTTGATCCTTTTCATTTTTGATACTAACAATTTGATTTTCTTCTTTTATTTTTCTAATCAAATTAACTAAAGATTTATCAATTTTGTTGGTTTTTTCATAAAACCAACTCTTAATTTGGTTTATTAATTCAATAGTGTTCTTACTTTCAATTTTATTAATCTCCCCTTTTATTTTCAAAATTTCTAATTTGTTATTTAGTTGAGGGTTTTTAATTTATTTCTTTTCTAGCTTTTTTAATTGCATACCCAATTCATTGATCTTTTGTATTTTAGCAAGTAAGCATGTAGAAATATAAAACTTCCCCTAAGAACTGCTTTGGTTATATCTCATAAATGTTGGTATGTTGTCTCATTATTATCATTTTTTTTGGATGAAATTATCAATTATGTTCATTACTTGTTGTTTCACCCACTCATTCTTTAGGATTAGATTATTTAGTTTTCAATTAATTTTTGCTCTGTTTTCCCCTGACCCTTTATTGCATGTAATTTTTATTGCATCACAATCTGAAAAAAATGCATTTACCATTTTGTGAAGACCAAGTTAGCACCCTGGATACCCTAGAATCAGCCGGACTCAGGATAAGCAAAAGTCTTTGGTCTTTATTCTTAGTCTTTAGGGGTAGAAGTGAATTGAATGGACAAAGGATTTCCACGACTTCCTTCTTCCTCATCTACCACCAAAGTGATTCTGGCCTGTCTTACTCCATCCCCTCATCCTTCCCACAATTCTCTGAATACACCAAAAGATTGAACCAGCACAGAATAGTGGAAAGGGCCATTTCCAAGCATATGCTAATAGAGTATTGTCCAATCAGTAATTAGCCTTAAGTGCTCAGTTGTCCAACTCAATACATCAACTCAGAGTTTCAGCTCTTTACATTTCCCCCTTTTTTTTGGTTTTAGAATACAGGTGGTCATGCCATCCCTGATTTCTCAGTGAGGTGAGTATCCCAAAAAGGATGTGATCATACCCTCCCTGACTTCTCAGGAAAGGAGGTGAAAACACCGAAAAGGAGGTGATCACACACCCTCCCAGGACATCTCAGGAAGGGAGATGAAAAGCACCAAAGGGAAGTGGGGGTTGCTAGCGGGTTTCTGGGGTGAAGGGTCTTATTAGAAACAGGTATGCACAAACCCATCAGCATGGGAGGTATTACACAAGCACATAGCAATAACATACAGGCTATTAGTGATGACTCTCCCACAACCAGTGCAGGCTCAATATGGTGCAACAAACATGAATTGTACATGCAAGTAGTGATATAACAAACAATATAAATCAACATGGTGTTGTAAAAGATTTCCAGAAATCCTAGAAGGAGGGTATGTAAACAACAGTCACATATACACCTTCTTCAGCAGCCAAGAGGTAGTCCAAAACCAATCTATTGTCCATTACTTCACGTGTCAGGGAATCCAATGACCCCCTCAAGTTTTTGAAGTCCTACAACAGTCTTTTTATGTGCTAGGGAATCCAATGATTCCTGAGGGTTTTCAAGTCCTACAACAGTCTAATCGTTTCTCAGAAAATCCAATGATTCCTGAGGGTCTTCAAGTCCTACAATAGTCTTATTATGTCTCAGAGAATCCAATAATTCCTGAGGGTTTTCAAGTCCAACAACAATCTTTTCATGTCTCAGGGATTCTAATGATTCCTGAAGTTTTGAAGTCCAACAATTTTTGATATCCACAATTCAAATGCCATAGCTGCCATGCTTTTTCAGTGGTGGGCACAGTCAGTGATGGAACTACCCGATGTTTCTTGGGTCTTCATCATTTCACGGGTCTGCTCCGTCTTTCTGCAATGGACAAGGCGAATATGGCTCGTTGGCACCCATATGATTCCTTCTCCATCTGTAGAGATACAAGCAAACCTCTCCCCAAGCATTAACCTATCTGGTCCCTTCCATTCACCACTTTCTGGGTTTCTCCACATCACCTGGTGATTATCTAAAGATAGTAGAGCTGCTAGCACTGGACACTGCCCTTCCAGTAGGTTATAAATCCTGTCTGCCAGAGACAGTGCATCTTTGTCAAAAATCAAGAAGTTAATAGTATAAAGGGCTAGATTTAGAAGTTCTCTAGGGTTACCTGTAGTTCCCCCTTTCTTTTGTTTTTGGAGGAGCATCTTAATGTCTCTGTTTCTCCTCTCTACTATTGCCTGTCCTTGAGGATTAAAGGGTATGCTAGTGGTGTGTAAAATCTTATACTGTGAACAAAAGTGTGGAAAATGTTTAGAAGCATATGCAGGTCCATTATCTGTTTTTATTGCTTGTGGAACACCCATAATTGCAAATGCTCGTATAAGGAATTAAGTGACCACTCGGGCTGTCTCTTTTGTTGCTGGTATTGCAAAAGTGAATCCTGAAAAGGTGTCTACCACAACATGGATAAAAGACAGATGACCAAAAGATTTATAATGGATCACATCTATTTGCCAAATTTCATTGGGTCTCAAACTTCCAGGGTTCTTCCCTGGAGGCAGTGTAGAAGCGTGGAAAGGAAGGCAAGCTGTACTGGCTTTTACTATGCTCCTAGCTTCCTCTCTTGTTATTCCAAATTGTAAATGTAAAGCTCAAGCAGCCTGATGATATTTAAAATGAGATTCTTGGGCTTCTTGAAATAAAAGAGTATTGGCCACCATAGTTAGAAGGCTATTTGCCTTCGAATTACCATCAAAAATAGGACCTGGAAGTTCACTATGAGAGTGGACATGCAAGATATAAATCTTACCTGGATGCTTTCTCACTTGCTCTTGAAGTTCCTTAAAGAGCTGATATATTTATATTAGAGGCTATAAATTTTATTTGGGCTGTGGCAATTCTTTGTATTACACCCACTGAATAGGCTGAATCAGATATTATATTTTTATCTCCTGGATAATAAGTAAGAGCTAGAATGGTCGCATACAATTCATTCTGCTGAGTGGACTGAAAAGGCATTCTGACTACTCTCTTTATAGTTAAGTCATGAGAGTATACAGCACAAATATTATGTTTGGATGCATCTGTAGAGATACTTGGTCATTAAGAGGAACTTTAGAAACCTTTTCTTCAAGAATCCATTGCCAATTATGTAATAGTCTGGTTATCTTTAATGGAGACCCATGTGTAAAATTTGGAGCCATGGCTAATAAAATTTGCCACTCTGAGATGGTTTCACAGCATACATTAATTTGTGTATTGGTATAAAAGGTGTATATCTTGTCAGGTCTTATCCCAGATAATTGTACTGCTCGCTTAATGGCCTTTAATAAAATTCTAGCCACAAGCGCTGGGTAAGGAGTAAGGCTTTGTTCTGGTTGTGCTAGGAAATTCACACACTCTATCACACTTTCTCCTTGATGAAGGACTGCTGTGAGTGCCTCTTGTGTAGCAAAAACTGATGTTTCCAGGTTTTTGAGTGACTCTTTCAACCACATTTCAAGCCAGTTCAATTTCTCTCAAAGCCTCTTGAGCTCTTTTTGTAAGCTGACATGGTGAGTTTAAAGCACTGCCTCCCCTTAAAATGTCATATAATGGTTGCAAATGATAGGTAGTCAAGCCTAACACTGGATGCAACCATTGGATATCTCCTATCAATTTCTGAAAGTCATTTAAGGTGTTTAGCTTCTCTGTTCTTAAGGAAAGTTTTTTGCATTGTAAGCACCTTAGGGTATACTTCATATCCTAAATATTAAAAAGGAGCATGCCTTTGAAGTTTTTCTGGAGCTATGTGCAATTTGTAGTTCCTTAGTGTTTCTATGGTCTTTTGTAGACATGCATCTAACATTTGTTCCTCAGATACACATCCCAATATATCATCCATGTAATGCAATACCATTACTTTTGGAAATGCTTTTCTTAACTGGAGTAAGAGCAACAGCAACATACATTTGACACATAGTAGGGCTGTTTTTCATTTCCTCTGGCAAAACTGTCCATTCACATCTTTTATAAGGCTCAGCTAAGTTAACACTGGGCACTGAAAAGGCAAATCTTTTCTTATCCTACTTATGTAGAGGGATAGAATAGAAACAATCCTTGATGTCTATAACCCAAAGAGGCCATTCTCTAGGCAACTAGTAGGAGATGTAAGTCCATGCTGAAGACTTCTCATAGTTTCCATCTGATTTTTCTTAAATCAGTCAACATCCTCCATTTTCCAGATTTCTTTCTTACAACAAATAATGGGGAATTCCAAGAACTTAGAGAAGGTTGCAAGTGTCCTTGGTCAAGTTGCCACTGTACTATATCTAATAAGGCCTGAATTTTATCACTAGCTAAAGGCCACTGTTCTATCCACACTGGTGTATCAGTTTTCCATTGGATAGAAATAGGTGAGAATGTTGGCAGGCCTTCAATAGTAGCCCTGCCTAAAAAATCAAAGTACTCATTTGTAATCCTAATTGTTGTAAAATATCTTTTCTCCACAGATTGATGGGGATTTTTTTCAACTATAAAAGGAGTAAAAACTCCTGTTTTGCCTTCAAAAGTCCATCTCAAAGGGGTAGTACTAACTTCAGCTACTATTGATCCTTCTACGCCAGACATGTAGGTGTCTGCCTTAATCTTTGGCCAATGACTGGGCCAGTTGGCACGTCTAATTACTGTACGATCTGCACCAGTGTCTACCAATCCTTCTAATGGTATGCCATTTATATAGATAGTGAGCATAAGTCGGTCAGCTGTCATAGTTGTTGTCCAGGATATTCCTGGATTTTGTTGCTTGGAGTCAGAATCTGGGCAACTATCACCAGATTGCTTATTAGGAGTCTGTATCAGTAAACCTGATGCTACTACTTCTCCTGGTTGATAAGTCACACATTGTCTACCTGTATTAGTGACTGGAATATTATCCACACATTCCCCAGTTTCTCACATCAGTATATGGATGGATACTGTTTTATAAGTACTCTTAGGAGGTAAAATGGTCAAGCCTACTGTGCCTGGAGGCAAGGGATCCATAGGCTGGAGAGGAACAGATTTCACCTCTCTAGGGGCCATCTCGGTTGTCTCATATGCATACAACTCTATTCCCCCCATTGTAATCCCTTTCTCGCATCAGGTTGCTTCCTGGCTGATTGATTGTGTAATCCCTTTCTTCCATCAGATGGCTTCCCAGCTAATTGGTCATGTCTGGGTACTGAACTTCTAGGCACTCTCTGGGTATAGCATTAGCTGCCATCATACCCCAAGTATTTTTTGCCTTGGGCCCCTCATCCCATTTCCCTGAATCAGTCTACATTCTGATGCCCAATGGAAGTCTCTGTTGCATTTTGGACATGGGATATTGCATCTTGTTCTCCCACCCTGTTTTCTCATTCTGTCTCTATGCTAACATTGAGCTTTCAGATGCCCTACTTTACCACACTGAAAGCATTGACGAGTCTTTCTCTTTTTCGCAATTGTAGTTCAATTTTAATAAGTCTTTTTTTGCCTCTTCATGAGATTTTATGTTCATTTTCTTCTTCTTTCACAATACCCTTTCCACCTTTAGTTTCTTTTTTATATCATCACAATAAAATCAGATTATATATACAGCCTCTAAGTATACATACTTATGAATACTATGTATACAAAGTATACTTATACTCAAAACAGAGATACAGTTCTCAAGAGTTAAACATATTATCTTCCCATATATGGATGTAAAAATTTTAATTTTTAAAAGAACAGTAATTTTTTCCCTTTATACCTTTCTATGCTTCTCTTGATTTCTGTATTTGAAGATCAAATTTTCTGTTCAGTTCTAAACTTTTCATCAGAAATAAATGAAATTCACTTGTTTCATTGAATATCCATCTTTTTCCCTGAAAGATAATGTTTAATTTTGCTAGATAGTTGAAACTTTACTGCAATCCAAGTTCCTTTGTCCTTCAGAATATCGTATTCCAGGCCCTTTTATCTTCTAAAGTGGATGCTACTACATTCTGGGTAATCCTGAATGTGGCAATTCAATATTTTAATTGTTTCTTTTTGGTTGCTTTCAATATTTTCTCCTTCATCTGATAATTCTGAAATTTAGCTACAATATTTCTTGGAGTTTACATTTTGGGGTCTTTTTCAGGAGGTGAATGGCAAATTCCTTAAATGGGTATTTTACCCTTTGGTTCTAGGACATGAGGGCAGTTTTCTTTGATGATTTTCTGAAAGATCTTGTCTAGTTACTTTTTATTCATCATGGTTTTCAGATAATCCAATAATTCTTATATTGCCTCTTCTGTGTCTATTTTCCAGGTCTTTTCAATTAGGTATTTTACTTTTTCTTTTCTTTTTTTGGTTTTGTTTGACTGATTCTTGATGTCTCATTGAGTCACTAACTTCCATTTTTTCAATTCTAATTTTTGGTGAATTATTTTCTTCAGTAAGCTTTTTTCTCTCCTTTTGCATTTGGGCAGTTGAACTTTTAAATGAATTGTTTTGTTCATTTGAATTTTTTTTTATTTCACAAATTCTGTCTTCCAATGAGTTGGTTTCTTTTTCTATTTCATCAAATTTATTTTGTAAGGAATTAACTATATGCCTTTCCCATTTCATGAAATCTATTTTGTAAGGAGTTATGTGCTTTTTCCATTTCACTAAATCTAGTGAATTCAGATTTTTTTTTGGATTACCTTTTGGACGCAAAAGGTAAAAATAACCTGGGAAGAAAAACAAAAAATGCAAACAGTTTACATTCATTTCCCAGTGTTTTTTTCTTTGGGTGTAGCTGTTTCTGTCCATCATTGATCAATTTAACCTGAATTAGGTCTCTTCGTCAAAGAGATCCACTTCCATCAGAGTACATCTTCATATAGTATTGTTGTTGACGTATATAATGATCTCTTGGTTCTGCTCATTTCACTTAGCATCAGTTCATGTAAGTCTCTCCAAGCCTCTCTGTATTCATCCTGCTGGTCATTTCTTACAGAACAATAATATTCCATAACATTCATATACCACAGTTTACCCAACCATTCTCCAATTGATGGGCATCCATTCATTTTCCAGTTTCTAGCCACTACGAACAGGGCTGCCACAAACATTTTGGCACATACAGGTCCCTTTTCCTTCTTTAGTATCTCCTTGGGGTATAAGCCCAGTAGTAGCACTGCTGGGTCAAAGGGTATGCACAGTTTGATAACTTTTTGGGAATAATTCCAGATAAGCATCTCTAATCTTGAGATGGGACCTGGAGCCCCAAACCAAAAGTTCCCTGCTTCATGCAAGTGCCAACAGCAACCCTGCCCCACTGCTTGTATTCACCGGCTGTGCTGGTTCCATTCCACCCAGGGCTATGTCTCAGCAACACAGCTAGGTCTGGCATTTCTAATCAGCTGAGGCTCCCTCAGTCTTTCCAGACTCCGACCCTGACTCCCCATGAGTTCCATAGGTGGAAGTTCCTGTAATCAAGCTTTGAGAACTCATTTATTTTTATAGCTCCAAACTATTCCTCCACTGGGATGACTACCAAATCTGTAGCTCTGATTGCTCTCCAGAACTCTAATACTACATTTCTAATTGCCTGCTAGATGTTGCTATTTTCGTGTCCTACTGTCATTTTAAGTGCAACATTCCTGAACCTACATTTGTCAGTTAAAAAAAAAATTAAAGCCTTATAAATGCCCTCAAGGATCTCATAGTATAATTGGGAAGATAAATTAGCATCCAGGAGAGAAAACTAAGTGCTAAACTGGATATTATTGTAGTTGCACTCACATCAATACAAGAACAAGAAGTTGCAACTTCAATACAAGAACAATGTGGATTACAGTGGTAGTTAAGGAAAGATTTATGGACTTGAAATGGACTTTAAATAATGGATAGAAGAAACAGCCAGAAGCAACAAACTGAAAAAAGGGATGTTGCATAGAAGGACATACTAAGAACACCAGTCCAACTGGAACCAGATATATGCTGAGGAGTAGTGAAAAATAAATGTGGACACGCAGGGTGGGGCCAGATTGTGATGAGATTTGAGAGGGAAGCAGAGGAGTTTGAACTTGATATGGTAAACAATTATGAATCATTTTAGGATCTTGAGCCAGGAAATAGTATTCTGAAAGTGATGTTTAAGATACCTTCTCTTGAACTTACACTCCTCTTTAGATAAGCCCTATTCCTCCCCAGGTCCACTCCACTACAGTTCAGTCAACATTTCCTAATCCTTGCTAATGTTTCTTATAGAATTATTTCTTTTTTCTCCTCTAAGAAACTTTCCTAATAATAATAAAATAAAATAATAAAATCCTAATAATAATTCATATTTACATGATTTTTTAGGTTTTACAAATTCATGTTCATATTTTTCTCTAAGTAATGTTAATAATGAAGGAAAAGAGCATTTTGAGGTCTCCCTGGACTTGAGAGTTTATTCTTTTTTTTAAAAAGAAAGTCTCATGTGGACTTGATTCAATGCTCTGTATCTATCAGTGAATTAATATTGCATTTGTGTTTATGTATGTATATTTATAAATATGTATATACACATGTGGAGAAAGAACTATGAAAACTAGATTTCTAATGTTTCCTGAAGTGGTCTAAACTTTTATAGTATATGTTTACAAATTACTTTATATATATTTGAATTTATTCACTTTATATTTATGGCATATATAGGGAGATATACATATACATCTATATATGATATACATATCTACATTTATCTATCGCTATCTATCAATTTATCTATCTCTCTCTCTAGCTGTGCATTCTGATCATCTGTCCCATTAGAATGCAAACTCCTTGCAAGTACGTATTGTTTCATTGTTTGTACCTATATTCTCATTACTTAGCCCAATGCCTGGAATGTAAAAGGCACTTAAGAAATACAGGGTATTTCAAAATTTTTATTGCAGTTTTAACCTTTAATATTTTAACTATGCAAGATTTAACAGCTTAAAACTATGTTAAAACTTATGGGAGACTATGGATTGATCAATTGAATTAGAAAGAATGGAGAAATTAAATTGACATAATAGGATGCAGAACAGAAAAGATTAGGGCCAAATTTAAACAAGAAAATACCTTGCCCATGTTGTAGTGTTTAGGCTAGCTTTCTGGAGGTCCTTCAGACCGGCCTTGGTCTCAGCAGGATAAAGACCATGAGATTGCTCAGGAATAGAGTCTAGAGTCTTTATTCTGGCCCAGTCTTGATCTTATTGGAGGAATACAGGAGGCAGCAGAGCCACCAAGAGGATGATCAAAAATGGAATGTCTCATTCCCAGTCCTTTCAGTCCTTAAATACCCTATTACAATTACACCATTACAACAACTGATTATGGATGAACTAGGGAACCATTACATCACCATGCTAAGTACTAAGTATATATATACTAGAGAACCATCATCTCATCAATTCCACTGAGTTAACACCTTGTTGTAACTATCCTTGTTTCAAGTATACTTCTCCAAAGTTCTGGCCCTCTACACTATGTTATGGGAGGAAAAGAACAAAGTTCAAAGTAACATGCAGATTTTTAAGGAGATACAGATGCCAACCAGTCCACATGACTCATTTTACAAATGAGGAAACTAATATTCAGAAAAATTAATTAACTGACTCAATGCAACATAGAGGAGAGGAACTAGTGCTAGAAGGCAGATCCTCTGACCTCCAGTTCCAACACTTTCTACCCAACCAAAGTCCAGTGGCAAAATTATGTGAATATTGAATGTGAGGATGTATCCAAAACACTTTTTAGAATATTGAAGCTATTGAATCAAAGCTAGTTACTTTTATTTATTTTTTACTTATATTTTTGCTTTCTTTCCTTGGATGTGTTTTTATTCTTTCTTTCTATAATTATTCTGGATGGGATACTATGTGTTTAAGCTAGGAAAGCCTGTAGCTCAGAAGTGTAAAAATTGGAGTGGAGTAGGTAACATTTGTGAGTCAATAATTCTAGCCTGAACCATATTAAACTGTAGGAGAATGTTTAATAAAATAATAATACAATAAAATATACATAATATAACATTTTAAAACCAAATCAGTATATAATATCCAGAGAACCTTATGTATGGATTAGTGGTACCTATTTCTACTTGAGTTTGACCACCATTGCTCTAGCTGACTGCGTGCATGTGTATTGGTTCAATGGCAAGGTATGGTTGTGTGGGATCACAATTGGAGCAAAGGTAGGAGAAATTCTTGGAAATAACACAGATCAAGAGCTAAGTATATATGGAATAAAGTGGAAATTAAAAATTGAGGTAGTTAGTGTTTAGAAAAGAATAGTTATTAATCAATATTAAAATTAGATGTAGTTGGCTGTCAGCTTTGGTGATATTGTAATTCTAAACAATTTACCTGTCTTATGGAAAGAAATGGGAACTGTGATGTACACTGTGGTGCTTCCTTAAAAATTAATGCAAAATGATAAATGTGCAAATATGTTTAAGAGAATTGCACATGGTTGACCTACACTGGACTACTTACCTTCTAGAGGAGGAAGGTAGAGGGAGGAAAATTTGGACCACAAAATTTTGCAAGGTGGATGTTGAAAGCTATCTATGCATATTTTTAAAAAATAAAAGGTTATTATTTTTAAAAATAGGAAAATGGATGCAAAATGTTCAATACATGCACTATTTTGAAAGTTTACAATATGTGCTCAGGGGAATGAGTCTATATTGAAGACTTCTTATTGCTTTGATAATTTTTATGTATTTTAAGAATTTTACCTACTCTATATTGGTGACAGTCAAAAATGGTATATATTAATCAATTGTTCCATCTCAGGAATTATAATAAGCTCTGGTGATAAAAATGCAAGAAAAATAAGACAGTTCCTACTTTCAAGGAACTTACATTCTAATGGAAAAAAATAATGCATAAAAGGGACATCAAAGAAGAGGTAGAGAAGGATGATACTACCAAGAGTAGACAAGACAGTAAGTCAAAAGATAGTGGCTACAGTGTCTAGAGACAGTGGAGGGTGTCTAGAGAACAGACACTGGAATAAATAAGCATGGCCTGGGTACCTCATGAAATGAAAATCGGGGCTGTGACTCAGAAACTGAGAGAAAGGAACATAGAGCAAAAGTATTCTATAATACCATCATTCTCCTCTTTGCTGCTAGTACTTTATTACAATAATTTTTAGTTTAGGTTTGATTCTTCTGTGATGATCATATACATATGACTGTACATGAATGGGGTATAGAACTAGAAGCTTTGGGGAGAAAATTATCAAAAACTGAATAGGTGCCACCCAAGTAAGATTCTAGCCAATAATGACATAGAAAAACTATCAGCTAACAAGATCCATTATCTTAATGCAGAAAGTTTGATAAGTTTTGTAATGATTTAAATGGTGAAAAATATCTTGTATGTTGAAATCATTTCGGCAATAGTTGCTTCTTACCAATTGATTGTGGTTCTCTATTGATACTAATTTCCTACACCAACAGAATGGTTTTTGTTTTAGTAGACATACTAAAGTATAAGATTAAATTGATTTCAAAAAACATTATTGCTGTGATATACAAGTTGATTTCTCTATATAGCACACATGAAGCGTGAATCATTCCAGGTGATTATACCAGAATAGTAGGGAGGATAAGAGAAGCAGCTTCATGAAGGTAGTGGTGAGGTTTTTCTAATTATCCCTATTCTTTTCCTCAATGGGGTTAGCCTCCACCTGGCCTGAGAACTATAATTCTGGGAGAACATGAAATAAAATTGAAGGAATTCACAATTCTGGAACTAAACCTTAATCAGAATCAAAATTGCTTTTGTGTGACTTCCCTGGAAGCACAAGCTTTGTGAGAAAGAGAAAAAGAGAGATCAGAGGAAGCTTTAAGGATAAAAGGATCAAGAAGGAGTGGCATAGTAAATGGAGCAGGACAGTGAGTTGAGTCCCTACTGGAACAATACTTTCCTTATAATGCTCTACGCTTATGAATCATGGAATACCACATTCTCTGGGGAATTGAAGTTTCAGGTCACCTACAGGACAATGGAGAGGTGTGTGGGATGCATAGGATAAGTTGGTCAGAACCCACTGAAGAAATAGAATCAAGGAAAAATAGTATCAAGGGTATGTGTGTGTATATATATGATTAAAATAAAAGGTGAGTCAGGTATGTAGTAGCAACAAAGTTTAACTGATATGTAGCTTAAAAAGCAAGATTTCTGGGGAAGTAGATTGTTTCATTTGTAGTATTTTTATCTCCAGCATCAATCAGCAGTGAGGCCATCTAAAAGCTTACTATGTGATAAATGTTAGAGGTACAAAGAAAGGCAAGGAACTCAAAATTTAATGGGAGAGATAACATAAATAATTAGTTATATATAAGATGTATACATTTATGTGTATATCTACATATATATTTATATTTATCTATCTACACACATGTTTATGTATATATAGTTACATATACATACAAACACACACAAACACATATAACTAGAAATTAAGGAGATAGTGCTGGTCTGGAAATGAGGAAGACCTGAGTTCAAATTCATTTTTAAATATTTAGTAGCTATCCCTAAGCAAATCATTTGACCTCTGTATCAGTTTCTTAGCTTTAAAATGGAGATAATAAGGGTTGTTATGAGGATCAAATGAAATAGTAATTGTAATCATATAAATGTGAAATATATAAACATATGTATATGTATATGTTTAATCTATATAAATATTAGATATATAAACAGCTGCGTGGCAGGGTAGATAGAGTTTTTTCATTGTGTTTGTATAAGCTACCTTTACCGAAATAGGGAACGTTCTAAAGAAATATAGGTTTATGTTTCTTTAACATAAGAAAGAATACTTTTGGGGGGAATATGTTAAATTTGAGATGCTGATGAAACATCCAGGTAAAGATGGAATACTGTTTCATATGACACTTTGTTACCTTACCTTTAAGTGCTTATAACAAAAACAATGAAAAAGAGACCATTAGATTAATCATAATATTACATTTTAATATCTATTTCAGAGTTTAGGGAAAGCAAGAAATCCTTCAGAAAACAGGAAAATGTTCTCTAAATCAATCATATCTACATTGATCTTCAATAACATCAATATGAATGTGGTAAGAAAAATGGAGGGCAAAGAAATAGTTGGAAAATATGGTCTATGAGAAAGAAAACTTAAAAAATTCAAAATCTTCTCCACTACTTAAAAATTATTTGTCTATATACCATGAATATTTCTAGAAGACATTCAGAAGGAACTGGATATCATAGGCACTGAGTAATATTTAATGAAAAAAATAAAAGCAATTTTCTTTTAATAGAATAAAAAATGATTACTGATATCCAATATATATCGAAGTGAACAACTGTCTGTAAATTATCAAATTATAAACCTCTTGAAGCAAATGTGAGTATCAATACCAAATTAGAATAAATGATAAAGATGGAAGATATCATGATTATGATTGTTTCACACCACCTATTCAAATACACTAATGATATCAAAAAAATGAGGAATAGAAGGAAATGATAACATTATGAACATTTACTATTGTACATTAACTCATACATATAGTCATCAAAAGATGTTGACAAAAGAGCCTAGAAACTGCCCATGGCAAGACCAACAAACCTTAACTAATATAGTGATTTCCACAATATTTCTGTCTACATACTTTTATGCCATGAGTTACTATATGTTTAAGGATATGATTTTGCTTTTTAGCACTTTTGTAATTTTAAGTGTATCCCTTTCTCACCCTTATAAATGTAAATGAATATTGCTTCCTATAGAATATATGTATCCAAATCTATACATATATAATATATTGATACATACCTATCAATCAATAAGATCTTTATTCTCCTATTAAAATTTTTGTTTACTTATAGTTTATTCCTACTCTCCTATAGTGTCTAAGTCAACATTTCATATGAGAATTCCAAAAGAAAAAACTATTAAGTACCATGTAATTTCTGATTTGAGAGAATAAATCAAGGATAATTTAAAAGATGGAAACTCCCTGGAAATATGTATGCCCATATTGGCATATGTTTTGGCATATATTTTGTAAATATTAATTATTAGATTTTTTAAACTAAAGTTTTAAAATCAGGCAAGAAGGTTCCCCCAACTCTTTTCTCATTAACTTCATAGATAAATCTGGGTCCAGATGGTCATATGGTACTCGTCATCATTGATAAAACTTGCCATGTTATCACTCTTGTACCATACTTTTACTGCTTCAGCTAATTACAGTGTTCAAAGATTACAAGGCATTGATCAGGAAGCAGAGATAATGGATAAAGTTGTGCTCCCCATCAACAATGACCTGAAACTCCCAAAATTGAGGGAGCATCTTTAAACATATCAGAGGAAAGGGAAAGCTAAGAAGTCATCTTTAAAGTGCACTACTACTACTAATACTACTGCAAATCTGAAGAAATGTCATACTTCTGCCCTAATCAGGGCATAGATTTGGAGTCCACAGCATTCCATTTTCAGTTGGCTAAAACGATTATTCTTTATTAAATCCCCTTTGGACATATACATATTGTTCATGGGTTTCCTTTTCCTTTTCCTAGTACAGAGATAGGTTTACCACACAATCATTCATTTGGAGAGGCATTTGCTTTCAAACAAAGGAATTAAGATGGATAGTATAAACTGTCTCTTAAGTTTTAAATTCCCCAAACTCAGAGAACCCTTATTTCAATTGCTTTAGCAAATATCCCTAATTTCTTTTCTTAGCCAGAAAACATTTGACTTGACTGAAAAGTGGAGAGAAAAAAAAAAAGGGGGGGGGGAGAGACATGGCAGCCAAAGGCAACATGAATTTAGAATATAAATTCATTTATGGAATTTTATGGAAGAATATGATAGAAGATCCTGAGCAGCATCACCTCACAAAACAATAAAAAATAGTTGTTCTAGGAAAAGAGGTCTATTGAAAATTTAGAATGAAACCTAACAAAGATATATCAGGAAGAAGGCATTTACTGATGAAACTGAAAGTACAAAACAGGGAGCAAAAATTGTTTTGGTAATCAACCATTTTCATCAATGAGAGTAATATCAATACATTAGAATACTAAAAAAAAACACCTGTATGGAATGACAAAGCAGAAATGGCATTTAAGAAGACAAAGCTGGACAAAGAGGTTAGATCAAAACATATACAAGTGAAATCCATGATAGATGACACAATCATTGAAGTTCTGAGCTATAGATTTAAAAATATTTGTAAGAGGAAAAGATATCATACAAATAATTAGATAAAATCACAAACCATATTATTATCCAAAAAGGAAGTCAAAAGGGCTTAACAGGATTATAAATTTAGATCTAAATATTACTTCAGAAGTCATGAAGTGCAACATCTTTATTGTATATCTTGAGAAAACTGAGAGCAAGAGAAGTCGTTTTGTTTAAGGTCACACAGTACTACAATAAATAGTGGAATATGAACTGAGTTCTGCTAACTCCAAATTTGCCATTTTTTACATTCTGAATGATGGAATAGCAAATGTATTCATTGAATCATCATTTATTAGAACATCTCTTTTGACCAAATTATTTATTGTAGTTATAGTCAATCCTGAATGAAAATGGTCTTTAACAAAATGTATGAAATGAAATACAGAGAGCACACACAGTTAAAATGAAGAGGAAAAAGTATAATATAACATTAGCATCCTTTAGAATATTATAACTTGTTGTTCAGTTATTTCAGACCCTTTCTGGCCCCACTTGGAGTTTTCTTGGCAAAGATGAAGTGGTTTGCCATTTTTTTCTTCATCTGATTTTATAGATGAGGAAACTGAGGCAAACAGAGTCAAGTGACTTGCCCAAAATCACATAGCTATTAAACATCTGACGCCAGATTTTAATTCAGGAGTATGAGTCTTCTGTACTCCAGGTCTGGCACTATAGCTACTATGCCATCTAACTTCCCAATGGGTGTGTTTGTACATATAAAAATGTATATTTTTATATACATTACATACATACATACACACACACACACACACACACACACACATACCCCTAGATACATTCAGAAAGGGGAGGGGAGAAAGAGAGAGACAGAGACACAGAGAGCCAGAGAGACAAAGATAGAACGAGAATGAGAGCAAGAGCAAGAGCAAGAGAGAGAAACAGGGAGAGAAAGAAAGAGTAGAAACACAGACAGAGGAAAATGGTAGTCAAGGGGCTAACCTACAAAGAAAAGTAGCTAAGAGAAAAGGAAACACAGATCATAGGGTATGAGAGGGTCTGGCCATCCAAATCTATGATTCTCTATAATTTAGAATGTAACCATGGTTAGTTTAGTGTGTATTTAGAAATTTATTATTATTTTTGCTAGCATCTTATTTCAAGAAATGCCTGTGCTAATGAGAAAAAGACCTGAAGCTAAGTCAAAACCAAGAATAACAGGATATAAGAGGGGTGGATGAAACCATTTAGTTAAAACATCCTAGGGGGGGAAAGATTCTGGGAAGATGGCAGAGTAGGTCAGTAAATTTCAAGATCTCTAGATTTCCCCCACAAACAGCACAATTACTGGTGAAAAAAATCAAGAAGATGAGGCAGAATAGGTCCTTCTGGGACAACCCAAGAATATCCAAAGAAAGACCCCAGATAGGGATTAATGAGTCTGCAGTGTAAACTACCTCGGGGTTAGCTCCATAAACACCTAAGTGGTGACCCCTAGACTAACTGGGTTTGGCTAGATCTTCAAAAGGAACCACAGGAACTTTCACCTCCTGGACTGTGTATGGAGACAGGGGTCTGAGTCCACGAAGACTGAGGCAACCTTGGCTGATTAGGAATGCCAGGTCCAACTGTGCTGCAGAGATCAGCTCTAGAAGGGAAGGAACCAGCACACTGGGAGTGCAGAGGCAGTGGGGGAGAGATGCTGCTGGCTGTGGGCACTTGAAGGATAGGGGAACTTTTAGTTTGGGGTTCCAAGTCAGAGAGAAAACCTGAAGTGAAGCTAGAGGCAGCATCTCTCTCTCTCTTCTCCACAATCCCCAGTGCTTACACTGACATTTCTCATTAAAAAATGAATTGGCAAATTCTACAGAACTACAGAAACCTACTATTGGAATAACAAAGACAGTGGTTCATCTTCAGAGGAGAACAATGAAGTAAAAAAGAAAAAATCTTCTATCCCAAAGAGTAATGTGAAATGGCACCCTATTCAAAGAGAATTTATAGAACTCAAAAAATAATTTAAAAATCAAATGAGAGACATTGAGGAAAAAGTAAAAGACAAAAACTATCCAAGAAAAATTATTATATAAACATTTTAACCAACTAGGAAAGAAGATACAGAGTATTAAAGATGAACATAACTCCTTTACAATTAGAATTGGGCAAGGGGAAACCAGTGAAGCTATAAAAGGCCAAAAAAATCCCATAAAGAATGAAAAAAAAAGAACAGGATGTGAAACATCTTATAAGAAAAACAACAGATCTGGAGAAAAGGTCAAGAAAAAAATTATAAGAATAATTGAACTATCTGAAAGCTATGACCAAAAAAAGAACCCTGACACAATAATGCAAGAAATAATCTAAGAAAATTTTCCTGGAGTAAGAGAACATGAAGGGAAAATAGAAATAGGAAAAAAAAATCCACCAATCACCACTTTAAAGAGACATTTTGTGGTAAACACATAGTACCATTATTGCCAAATATCAAAACCCCCAGATTAAAGAGAAAATTCTACAAGAAACAAGAAAAAAACCAATTCAAATATGCTGGAATTACAATTAGAATTGTACAGGATTTATCAGCAGTTACAATAAAAACTTTCAGGACCTGGAATTATATATACTGGCAATCAAAAGAATTAGACTTGTGGTCAAAAATATCATATTCAGCAAGATTATCCATAATATTGAAGGGAAAAAGGACATTCAACAAACTTTCAGATTTTCAGGACTTTCTTTCAACTAAACCCAAACTCAATAGAAAATTTAATATATAAGATCCAATATTAAAGATCAATTTCAAGGATCTTAACATGGACAAATTGTTTATGTTTTTAACATGTAAATGTGTACCATATGTTTTAGATTGACATTAGTAACTGAATAGCTCAAAAGATGACTGAGGTAGTTGAATAGACTCCAAAAAAAAAAAAAAAAAGGAAAAAAGAAAAACCTTCTACAGAAAGGTAAAAATAGCAATTATGTTAACAAATGAAGTGCAGAAGAAGACACCATGGCATTAGAGGAGAGAGGAAGGTTAGTAGTTCTGAAAAGTGAAAAGTTCTCACATCTGGAATGGACTAAATAAGCAACACTACGTATATACCATCAAGGGTATAGTACCCTCCAAAATCTGTAAATAAATAAGAGGAGAGAGGAAGAATGGAGGAAGAAGATAAAAGAGGAATCCATGGGTGGGGGTAGATTAAGTAATAGCAAGGCAAGTTAAGGCACAGAATTAAAGTAGAAAAGTTAAGAGGAATAGGAAAGAAGAGATGTCAAATGTAAAGATTTAATTAAGAGAGATATCCACATTTGTATGTCAGTCATACTTATGTTTTTAGATGCATGTTTGCATTGGGTATATGTATGTGTTTGTATATGTGTGTCTGAGTATATGTAGATATGTATGTGTATTGTTCTATGTATATGCGTATATATGTATGAATCTATATAACACATAACACATATAACATGTGCTTAATTATAGCCTACCTGGGGAAAGTGGGAGGGATGAAGTTGGAAAAAAGAATAAAGTAAAAAAGTGCACAGCAGAGAACAAAAGAATAATCTACATGGTAATTAATAAAAAAAAATACTTAGAGCACCCAAAACACAAAAAACAATAAGATGGTTAATAGGAAAGTGAGTTCTAAAGTTTGATGGAAGCTTTTATAGAATTATGTGAATGATATTGCAAGAATAAACAGCAGAATTGAAGCATACTTGACATTTGTTTGAATAACATTTGCGGTGTGGCAATAGGGAGATTATATTCCTGACCATCATGAGGATAGGAAAAAGGAGTAAAATGCCTTACTGAATTTAAGTCCTGAATTTTCTGAAGAAGTTGTAATTTAACTAAACAATCCAGTCCAAGCATTTCCCCACAGCTTCTAAATGAGGCTATGATTTAAATAATCATTTAGATACATCTGAATTTCTTACAAATTCCTTATCTGGCTTTGAGAGGCATGAGAGGCAAATAATCTAGGCTGTCTGATTAAAATATAAGAATATACAATACTTTTTGAAAATTATATTTTCAATAGATGATGACTTCACAGTGACATATTTGAATAAAAGTTGTAGAAAAGAAAAAATTTCCATAGTTTGTAATATTTTTTAAAGTTAGAGTAAATAACATTCTTATAGGTTCTTCTCCAAGATATCTTTCGTATATATGTAAGGACGATTCAAGATTCTTTAACAGATGGAGCAGCGATATATCGGTTTATTAATAACAAGTGATTCTAAAACAGGGATAGATGTTTAGCAAATGTATTCTCCTATAGACTCTAAGTTAACATTTCATATGAGAATCCCAAAAGAAAAAAAATTAAGTAACATGTCATGGAGGATGTACAGCACAGACATCAAATTAATGAGGGATTCTTTATAGATGGTGAAATTCATCAGATTTTCCTGTTTGTTGTGACACCAAACTTATTATGCTAAATTCAGAAAGAATGTGGAGATTCCCTGAAAAGATCATAGGACCAAAAAAAGCCAAAATTGGATCCATGACCATTTGAAAGAAATTGAGTTATCAACTCATATAAGAGAAATAAAAAGAATGAAGAATGCCTACTAATTCAGCTTTCATTTATTAAATCATTATGATATGTGTGGAACTGTGCTAGACACTAGAGATAAAAACAAACAAAAAGCAGGCTTTCTCTCCAACCAGTTTTTGATACATTGAAAAATTGTATGGTCCAGACCATGGCCCATATGGATAGACTATTAGATTAATCTGTCAGCACATATGTATTGCATAATTCATTGCAGAAGAATTGTGAAATAGATCCACAATTGAACAGTCAAATCAAGAAGTATTTTTAAACATCTTCTATGCGTCAGATACTATGCTAAGTGCTGAGGATACAAAAAAAGTGAAAACAGACCTTTGCACTTAAAGAGCTCACTATCTAATAGGGGATAGAGGAGGGGTATAAAGAAAATATGAAAACACTGAATGAACAATATATGTATATGTATATATATGATAAATTAGAGCTAATTTCAGAGGGAAGATACTCAAGAAAAACCAGGATTTTAAAAGGTAGGATTTTAGCTGAAAACTGAGAGAAGCCAAGAGGTGAAAGTGAGGAGGGAGAAAATTTCACACATGGGGGACAACCAGTAAAAATGCATAGAGTAGGGAGATGAATTGTAAAATGCAGTGTGAGACCTTGGCCTTTTTAAATTAAGGTCTTTCCCAGGTTTCAGTTTGTCTGAGGCAACATCCATTAATGAAGCAATTAGACTAATCCTTGAAGATTCCTCTAAGCTCTAACTTCTACGAAAAATCTATGACTGAATTTTCAAACTATTTTTGTGAGAACCAGGAAATGACACGACCTGTTCTTGATTAAATTATGAAAAGTTTTGCTTCTTTTGTTTTTAATGAATTTATTATGTTTTACTGGTTTCTAATGGCAGGTGATATAAGAATGATAGCTAGCATTTAAATAGCACTTGCTCTGTGCCAGAAACTTTACAGTTATTATCTCATTTGGTCCTCACAACAAACCTGGGAAATAGATTCTCTTATTTCGATTTTATATATGAAGAAAATTAGGAAAACAAAGGTTAATTAGATTGGCTAGGGTCACACAAATAGTAAATGTCTGTGGCCAGAATTGAATTCATATATTCCTAACTCCCAAACAGGTACCCTACTGACCATGACACCAATGTCTCTGGTGAATTTGAAGAACAGTTGGCATCCATAATTGTGGATTCAAAATACTTTGAAGCTCACTTGGTTGAGAATGAGTCAGATGGGGTATACATCCCAAAGAGATCTTAAAAGGAGGGAAAGGGTTTTGTGGCAGCCCTTTTTGTAGTGGCAAAAAACTGGAAACTGAGTGGATGCTCATCAGTTGGAGAATGACTGAATAAGTTATGGTATATGAATGTTATGGAATATTATTGTTTTATAAGAACGATCAGCAGGATGATTCCAGAGAGGCCTGGAGAGACTGACATGAACTGATGCTGAGTGAAATGAGTAGAACCAGGAGATCATTATACACAGCAACAACAAGATTATATGATGATCAGTTCTGATGGACGGGACTCTTCAACAATGAGATGATTCAGACTAGTTGCAATGATCTTGTGATGAAGAGAGCCTTCTACAACCAGAGAGGACTGTGGGAACTCAGTGTGGATCACAACTTAGCATTTTCACTCTTTTTTGTTGTTGTTTTTTATTTTCTTTCTCATTTTTCCACTTTTTGATTTGATTTTTCTTGTGCAGCAAGAAAATTGTATAAATAAGTATGCATATATTGGATTCAACATATATTTTTTACTATGATTAACATATATTGGATTACTTACCATCTAGGGGAGGAGGTGGGGGAAGGGAGGGAAATTGGAACACAAGATTTTGTAAGGGTTAATATTGAAAAATTATCCATGGATATCTTTTTTTTTAATTTAATAGCCTTTTATTTACAGGTTATATGTATGGGTAACTTTACAGCATTAACAATTGCCAAACCTCTTGTTCCAATTTTTCACCTCTTACTCCCCACCCCCTCCCCCAGATGCATGCATATCTTTTGAAAATTAAAAAGCTTTAATAAAAAAATAAGACAAGCACATCTAAGTGCAACTACTTCAAAAAAAGAGAATAAGCCAGAAAAAATTCATATAAAATTCGAAGAAGTGGTAGACCCCAGGACCATAGCATGAGGTTAGAAGTGGCCTATCCCAGCAAAAAGCATTGAAAGAAATCAAGAGGGTAGCTTAAAAGGATGGTCTGTTTCTGTGAGGATTAACAATAGGTGTCCAGTTTCTGGAAGAGGAATATAATGTTCAAAGCAGCAAAGATAACTTTATTCTGAGGTATAGGACTATTAGTGTAGGTTTCCTTATGCTCCCCTTGCATTAACTCACAAAAAGAGTCAGTCTTGCTCTTGTCCCTGTTCTAACCCTAGCACCACAGTTACTGGGCTCCTGCCTTGTTTCCCAGTGACTTCCTATGTGTAAAATGCAATATCCACCAGTTCCAAGTAACTGTCCTGTCCACTCTCCTCCTAATTACTGCATATCTCACTTGGAACTCCCTTGGCTGTTTTCTGCCTTAAATCTCACTAGCCCTCTAAGTCTTGAATACCTGATGTTGGACTTCCTTAGTGCTACCTACCTAAACCTTTATTGATCCTCTCCTTGTTCTGCTTGAGTCCAAAACCCAGAAAGCACAGATTTTGGATTTACTTAGGAGTTGTCTGTCTTTCATCCAGAGTGTTCAACTCTATTCTGGATTTGCCTTCAATGTTTCATATATCTCCTCTTCCCCCACCCCATACCTCCCATATTGTCTATAAATCCACAACATCTAAGATTATATTATGCTCTTCATAGGCACTGATTAAATATTTTTGTGGATTATTGAGTAACCCAGGGCTCAAGGCCATTTGCATGAGACTCTCCTCATTGGTGAAGAATGATTGCTAGATAATGCCTAAGCAGCAAAATTGGTAAGAGAGAAAGGTTTTTAGGTTTGTTTTGTTTTCTTTTTAGCTTCTAGCTTTGATAGAGGACTCATATGTTGTTCTAGATTTTTTTCAGAGTGAAGTTTCTGGAGGGGGAGAAAGACTCCATGAGGAAGCCATATATAGAGGATTCAAAGCCTGGACCTTGTGCCTATCCCCAGCGTATCATACTAGAGTTTCTAGGGAATTTCCTATTGAGTGGTACTGGAGATTCTCTTATGGTTGAACTAACATAAAGCTCATTCTCTCTGTATATTGTCTGGTATATTATTTTAACTTTTTTTTTGCTATATTAGCTATTGTCATAGTTGAATGTGTTTATTTGTTATTTACTATATGTGATGGGTTTTTTGGAAATGGCATTTGTTGAGTAAGGAGTCAAGATCTTTTATATAGAACTTGTGGTATTTTTTTCTGCATTAAAGTATAGCAATCAAGAGTTGTTTGAAATATTATTTCTTCTAGACTAACTGTTGGGGGTGAGAATGGATAGATATAACTCTAGTGCCATATTTCATGTCTGAGGAGAGGAGAGTTGTTAAACACATGATTCCAATTTCCTGCTCCTTTCCTGGCAAAAACCAAAGTCTCCCTTGGAGTTGACAGAGCAGGCTTTAGACATAGCATTATATACCTCCCTGCAACACATATCAAGACAGATCCTTGTAGATCCATGTAAACTTTATGGGCACAAACTCACACATAAACCTTAAAATTGGTGCATAAAGATATGTTAACTCTGGAATGCTAATTAAATAGTGATTGGCAGTCTTATCAAAAAATCCCTTCCCTGTTTTTGTGGTTTGTGAAAAGCCAAATTTTAACATTTGAGCAATTGTATGCCATGGTTCTTCATTGTTGTTTCATGACAGAGATGACAGCATTCCAGGGGCTGAGGGAACCTGTTCATAAAGTCATTTTAAATAAAGGACTTCAGGATCCTTCCTGTTTATTGAATTGATGTCATTTATTGTGGAACATAAATACCATGTCTCATATTTTTACCCTCATTGAACTAATGCTCATCATGCTATATGGGAGGACATTAAGGACCAATAAGACAAGCCACCTCAGAATCTGTTCCTAAAGCTTACCCAAAATGATGTATGATGGAAACTGTCAGCAATATGGATTTAAAGTGAACTAAAATGCTGAGGACCAAAGGATTTTTTTTTCTCATTTAAATGGCCTACATGTGGGACATGTATAATACTGGGACTTATTGTTTGTTTTGAGATAAATACTTGGCTAAGGCATATATTCTATAACTTCTGATTAAAGAAACTGTGAGCAATGCTGGTTGCTGTGGAAATGATTATGATGTCAGAGAGGATGGCGATTTCTCATAAGGGACAAGTACCAAGAACAGATGTGCTCATAAGAAACAAAGATCTTGTTTCCATTCAAACATTCTCAACAATAAAGTACAAAAGAGGGAAAATCCCAACCACCCAGAATATGGGGGGAAAAAGCTTCTAAATAAGAGTATTTACAAAGATCTTCATCAAATCCTTAGCTGTTCTTCAAAGCATTACCAGTTCTAACTTGGGCAATGGACATGAAGTAACAGCATTTACAAAATTAGTATTCTGGTTATGCCGGCTCCCTTTTCCAGCAGCTTCAAGGATACTTTATACAAGCAAAATTACAGTAACAAAGAAAGATACAGAGTTTCCTGAGTTTTATGCCCTACTATTATTATTATTTGTCTATTCATTGAAGAGATGTGCCCTTGTACCATAAATTCTTTTAGTAAATGTAAACCTAAATAATATTTTGTTAATGCCATCATTGGAAAGACCTATTGCTTCTGAACAAGAGGGAGCCCACAGGAATAATGTAGCAAGAAAGTCTTATGTTCAAGACCTGCCTCTTATGTAAAACTTTTGTGACTCTGGATAAGGTATGCTTTACCTCTTAGTGGCTCAGGAGATTCTCTAAGACATTGATGAACTGCTGTAGAGTGCTCTTACTCTATGAAGAAATCATGGGTCCAGATTACCCTTCCTCAAAAAAAAATTTTGAGATGGTTATTACCATCATATTGGTTTTTTTTTTTAATAAATAAATCTTTGTCTTAATTAATATCTAGCAAAGGTTAGCATGCTTAAATTCACTTTTATTATTAGCTCTATTTAGAGGGATTCCAACCACCTGAAATATAATTATATTCTGTATATAACAAATAATTTGTCTAATTGTGCATTATATCAGAAACTGAAATGTTTTTCTTAAATCACTTTGGATTTAATCCTATGCCTTCATAGGTGGCATTTATATAGTGCTTTAAGATTTGCAAGTACTTTATATTTTTTACTTCATTTTATCCCTTCTTGTTCTCAGGAAAAAAAACTCATAACAACAACAAAATCAAATCATCTATTTATTTAAGATATATCATATCTAGTCAAACTACCTCTCTATCCAATTCTACATACCTATGGCCTTTTTCTGCTTCCAGTATAGATTTACCAATAAGTACTTGTATGAGTCACAATAATGTATTAAGTATTAGGCTTTGGAAATATGGTATCTGAATTTCTAATGGGAAAGATAATGTGCAAAAAAAAATCATACATATAACACACACACTCACACACATACAACACAAATAGAAATAAATCTTGGGAAGATCTGGAAAGACATCTTTAAAGGGGTAGGGTGTGACTTTAGTTTGAAGCCAGAAAAGCCAGATAAAGCTAAGGAGTGCCCTTCATATATAAGAGACTTCCAGTAAAAAGGCATGGAAGTAAAAACAGGGCTATATCTTTGTAACAGTCATAAATGGACCACAAAAGGGGGGAAGGTGCATCCAATGCTACCAGTTTCTAAGACAGTGTTTCTCTTATACCAATGTACAAGCTAAAGGCTATCTCTGTTCTTCATTGTGACATGGATATAATCCTGGGTTCTCAAAGTCATCACAAGGAATCATGAGCTCGGTAGGTGCAGAAAAGCTTTGAGTCCAGAAGCAAACTATTGCCTGAAGACTAACCTAGCCAGGTTCACAAAGACTCTTTACTAGAGGTCTGACCATTGGATAACTTTCTTTTGTCCCCAGGAACTCTTCTACCAAAGCATGTAAAGGGATGTAATCTACATCTGGCTGGAGTAAACACCCTATTTACATAATAGATCTCTGAAGAATTTAATAATGCTAATAATGAATCCCTTAAAATTAATATGCATGCAATAAAAAGCTTAGTTTTTCAAACTCCTTAAATTACCCTCTACTCACATGATTTATATGCATTTTTGCTATTTGCAAAATATGTTTAACATCCTTATTAATTATACTGTTAAAAGTCAGTTAGTCCAATTCCCTTCATTTTGTGGTTGGGGAAAACTGAAATCTAGAGAGATTAAATGACTTGTAAGATCACATGGGTAATAATTTACAGAACCAGGATGTGAACCTGACTTTAGTTCCAGGGCTCTTTCTACAATAGCCTACATGCTGCCTCCATTAATCAATTAATGAATAAGCATTTCATTAATCACTTTCCATGTGCTAGTTATTGCTCATAAATTTGTATATCCCCTCCTTTGGGACTGTCTTGGATCACAATATTGTTGAGAAAAAGTAAGTCATTCACAGGTTTTCATTGAACAGTATTGCTATCACTGTGTACGATGTTCTCCTGATTCTGTTCATTTCACTATGTATCAGTTTGTGAAAGTTATTCCAGGTTTTTCTGAAATCATATCGCTTGTCATTTCTTATAGAATAACACTATTACATTACAACTATACCACAGCTTGGTTAGCCATTTCCCAATTGTAAGCATCCTTTTGATTTCCAATTCTTAGCCACACAAAAAGTGCTTGCTATAAATATTTTTAAACAAATCGGCCTTTTTTTCCTTTCATTTGATCTCTTTATAGTTCCAGCAGTGGTATTGCTGGATCAGAGGATAGGCACAGTTTGGTTGCCCTTTGGGCATAGTTACAAATTGCTCTCCAAAATGGTTGGATAACTTCATAACTCTGCTAACAATGTATGAGTGTTCCAGTTTTCCCACATCCCCTCCAACATTTACTATTTTCTTTTCCTATCATCTTAGCCAACCTGAGAGGTATGAGGTAGTATCTCAAAATTGTTTTAATTTTCATTTCTCTGAAGTTATCTAGAGAATTTTTTCATATAATTATAGGTAAAATTAATTTTTTTGTCTAAAAACTGCTTCTCATATTCGTGGACCATTTATCTATTGGAGAATGACTTGTGGCTTTTTAAAATTTGAATTAGTTTTCTATCTATTTGAAAAATGAGACCTCTATCAAAAATACTTGTAAAAATTCCCCTCCGGTTTACTACTTTGTTCATAATTTTGATAATTAAGTGCAATAACTTAAATTTTATCTAACTAAATTTATATAGATATAATCATATAATTAAAATTATCTATTTTATATTTTGTGATGATCTCTTTTTTTAGTCCAAAATTCCTCCCTTACCCATAAATCTGACATAAATTATTCCATACTCTATTAATTTGCTTAAGATATCATATTTTATGTATAAATCATGTACCCATTTTGACCTTATTTTGGCATGTAGTGTGAGATGTATATACCTACTTTCTGCCATACTGTTTTTTACTTTTACCAGCAGTTTTTGTCAAATAATAAGTTTTAGTTTGAAAAGCTTGGATCTTTGGGTTTATCAAAAACTATGGTTGTTTAAGATAATTTAATCTGTATTCAGTCTATTCCACTGATTCACTATGCTATTCTTATCTATACCAGTTTCTCTTAATAATTACCACTTTACAATGCAGTTTGAAATCTTGTACAGGTAAACCACCTTCTTACACATTTTTTTTGGTAGAGGGTTGAAACTCTAAATAGGTGCACTTGAATCAGACAACCAAGTACTTAAGGCTAATTACCTGTTCAATATGAGACAATGACTCTATTAGCATATGTTTGGATAAATGGCTCTTCTCATAGTTGATGCTGGCTGATTGGTGTTAAGATAATCATAGACAAGGATTAGAGGGCAGAGGCACAGAGGCCAGAGTCACTTTGCAGCAGGACAAGGAGAGAAGTTGGTAACTTTGAACCCAAGAATCCAGGAGACATCATTAGTGAGTCTAGTGGCAGTTTGTCTGTCACTTTCACTTCTCCTCCTAAAGACCAAGGACTTTAATTATCCTGACTCTGGCTGACCCCAAGACCTTCCAGAGAGTTAGCCCATACTTTACAGTTTTTCATTGATTCACTTGATATCCTTGAGTTTTTGTTCTTCCAGATCATTTTTGCTTTTATTTTTCTAGCTCTATAAAATAATTTTTTGACAGTTTGATTTGTATGACACTGGAGAAAATAGATTTATCCTTTTTATTATATTGGCTTATCTTATCCATGAATAATTAATATTTTTCCATTTGTTTAGATCTGACTTTATTTGTGTGAATTTTGTCTTATAGTTGTTTTCATATAGTTCACATAGTTCACATAGTTTTGGCAGGTAGATTCCTAAGTGTTTTATATCTTCTATAGTTATTTTAAGTAGGATTTTTCTATCTTTTTTTTTATTATTATCACTATTTTTTTATTATAACTTTTTATTGACAGAGCCCATGGCTGAGTAATTTTTTTTTTTACAACATTATCCCTTGTACTCACTTCTATTCCGATTTTTTCCCCTCCCTCCCTTCACCCTCTCCCCCAGATGGCAAGCAGTCCTATACAAGATAGAATATATGTGTGCAGAACTGAACAGTTCTCTTGTTGCACAGGAAGAATTGGATTCAGAAGGTAAAAATAACCTAGGAAGAAAAACAAAAATGCAAGCAGTTTACATTCATTTCCCAGTGTTCTTTCTTTGGGTGTAGCTGCTTCTGTCCATTCTTGATCAATTGAAACTGAGTTAGATCTCTTTGTCGAAGAAATCCACTTCCATCAGAATATATCTTCATACAGTATTGTTGTTGAGGTATATCATGATCTCCTGGTTCTGCTCATTGCACTTAGCAGATTTTTCTATTTCTTGATACTGGATTTTGGTAATATATAGAAGTGCTGGTGATTTATATGGGTTGGGCTTGTATCCTGCAACTTTGTTGTTAATTTCAAGTAGTTTGTTATTTGATTGTAGAATTTTCTAGGTATAAAATTATATCATCTGCAAATAGGGATAATTTTGTTTTCTCATTGCCTATTTTAATTCCTTTAACTTTTTTTTTTATTGCTTTTTATTATTGATTATTTATAGATTTACATATATAATTTTATATATAATTAATAAAATATTATTAATATTTTAGTAAAATATTAAATGATAGAGGTAATAATGGGTACCCAATTGTATTAGGAAGGCTTCTAGCTTGTCTCCAATACAGATAATGCTTGCTGATGGTTTTATATAGACATTACTTATCATTTTAAGGGAAGGCCCATTTATTCCTATGCTCTCTAGTGTTTCTAATATAAATGGGTTCTGTACTTCATCAAACCCTCTTCTGTATCTATTGAGACAAGAATATGATTTCTGTTGGTTTTTATTATAGATAAGTTCATTTGTGCTGATAGATTTTCTAATATTGAAACAGCCTTGCATTCCTGGTAGAAAGCCCATCTGGTCATAGTGTATCCTTGTCATATGTTGCTGTAATCTCTTTGCCAATATTTTTATTTAATTTTTTTGCATCAGAGTTCATTAGGGAAATTATTCTGTAATTTAATTTCTCTATTTTGGGTATTAGTACCATATTTATGTTGTAAAATAAATTTGGTAGAATTACTTCACCTATTTTCCCACATAGTTTATATAGTATTGGAATTGTTCTTTAAATGTCACTTGTGAATCCTTTTGTTACTGGTGATATTTTTCTTAGGAAATTCATTGATGGCCTGCTCAATTTCTTTTTGTAAGACTGGGTTATTTAAATATTTTATTTCTGCTTCTATTAATCTGAGTAATTTATATTTTGTGTAGATATTCACCCATTTCATTTAGATTGTCAAATTCATTGGCAGAAAATTGGTCAAAATAGCTCATAACAATTGTCTTAATTTTCTCTTCATTGGTGGTAAGACACTCCCAACTCTTAATTTTAACTAGTAATTTGGTGTTCTTCTTTCTTTTATAAAATCAAATTAATCAGTGGCTTATCTATTTTATTGATTTTTTTTTCATAAAATCAGCTTCTAATTTTATTTATTAATTTAATGGAGTTTTTTTTTTTTTTTTTTTACTTTCACTTTTATTAATTTCTCCTTTGATTTTCAGGATTTCCAATCTGGTTTAAATCATGAGTTTTAATTTGTTCTTTTTCCGGTTCATTGTTGTTGTTGTTGTTGTTGTTGCATGCCAATTCATTGATTTGCTTTTTCTCTATATTTTATTGGTATAAGAAATTAGAGTGGATATAACATCAGCCCTAAAGTTAGGAGGACCTCCGTTCAATCTAGGTTCAGACACTTAATACTTCCTAATTGTATGATCTTGGGCAAGTCATTTAACCACAATTGCCTCAGTAAAAACAACAAACAAACAAAAAAACCCCTAAAAGCATAAATCTGATATTTTTCATTTCATAAGTCCATATTTTCCTCAGTCCATTGGCTTATCTTTTCCTATATCATAACAATATTCCAACCTTATACTGTCTATTATTTTAAATAGTATAAAACAATATTTAAATGGCTGACATATAGCATAGTTTCCCTATTTTTTCTTTTGATTAAATCTATTTTAGTTTTAACTTTGTCTGAGATTATGAATATAACCCTTGCATTTTTTAATCTAATACATTCTATTCATGATCTTTATTTCATGTTTGTGAGCATCTCTTATTTCCTACCTCTCATTTCCCCCACTCTTTCCCATACCTTCTTGTTTCTATCTGAATTTAGAAGACTATTATAACCTTCTAGACATAGACACAAATACATATACACACACACCCTTTTAGACAGAGACAGAGACACAGACACAGACATACACACACACACACACACACACACACACACACACACTTCCCTCTTTAACCCATTCCTGATAAGAGTAGGGTTCCAGAACTACCAGCCCTCCTCCACCATTTAATTCCTCTTGTTAGTTCTTCTTTTCACACTCATTTGTATAATTACTCTTTTTTTTTTTTTTACCTTTTCTCACACTGTTTTGCTTTTTAAAATCACATCATCTACCCAAATCTTTCTTTTGAACTACCCAATACTAATGATAATCTTAGAAAGACAGTTCATATCTCCATGTATAAAAAATAATGTTTGTCCTTTTTGAGTCTCTTGTAATTTCTTTCATATTTATTTTATATTTTTCTTGGATCTTGTTATGTCAAATTTTATATTAAGTTCAGATCATTTTGCAACAAAATCCCCAAACTCTGACAATTCACCGAATGTCCATGTTTTTTGTTCAGGATTAAGCTTATCTTTGCTAGTATGGTATTTTCAGCTGCAAGCCTAGTTTTTTTTTTTTTTTTTTTGCTCTTTGATAGATAAATGTTAAGACCTGCAGTCTTTTAGTGTAACCACTGCTAAATCTTATGTGATTCTAATTGAAGCTCTGCTATATATATTTTTTTCTCCCTTTTTCTTCTGGCTCGTGAAATTTTCTCCTTGATCTTGGGGTTTTTGACTTTGGTTATCATAGTCCTGCAGGTTTTTCTCATGGGATCTCTTTCAGGTGGTGATCAATGGATTTTTTTCTATTTCTTAACACTTCAGGACAATTTTCTTTAATTAATTTTTGTATTATATCAAGATTCTTTTCTTCATTTGATTGTAGTTTTCAGGGATTCTATTATTTTTATGTTTTTTTTTATCAGTCTCATCTATTATTTTCATTCTTTACATTGTTTTATTATTTCTTTGTTTCCTATAACTTCACTTGCTTTCCCTTGCCCCATTCCAATGACTTTCTTCCTTAAGATTCTAGATTTTCAGGGCAGGTAGGTGACACAGTGGATAAAGCACCAGCCCTGAAGTCAGGAGGTCCCAAGTTCAAATCTGGTCTCAGACACTTAATACTTTCTAGCTGTATGATCCTGGGCAAGTCACTTAACCCCAATTGCCTCACCCCCCCAAAAAAAAAAATTCTGGATCTCCTTTTCCATTGATTGACTTTCTTTTCATAATCTTCTTGTTTTTTTTTCCTGGATTGTCTCCCCTCTCCCCCAATTTTTCTTCAGTCTCTCTCATTTGATTTTGAAAGTTTTTTTTTTTTTACTTCAATATCTTCTTCTGAAGATAAACCCCAGTCTTTTCTTTCCCAAAGGAACTTTCTATGGTTGAATTATTTACCTTTACCTAATTTTTTAATCTGCAGCAGATTGTTGGCATAATCACCTCTTGCCCTACGGTGTGAGGAATGTTTTCACTGGCCTCAGGTCCTCCTTCAGTTTTCCCCCTCTAGCCTGGAACAAAAACAAAGAACTTATCTCCTATGAGTATGCACAGCCAGCAGCATCCCAGCCCCATTGTTTCTGCACTCACAGGGAATATGTGGGGTCCCTCTCACTCAGGGTTACCTATTGGCAGCACAGTTGGGTCTGGCATTTCTCATTAGCAGTGGTTCCCTCATTCTTCTTCTCCTAGGTGCAGGACATCTGGGAGATGAAAGTTCGAGTTGCTCTCCTAACCTAGCCTTAGGACTTTTTTTATGTGTGTCAGTGGAGCCAACCTGTTACACTTCACATGGGTCAAACCTCCATTCTAGTATTTTTCTTTGGATATTCTCAAGATTTACCACTCTATGTTTGCCCGTGATACTATTTTGTCTTGTTTGTGAGGGAAATCTGAAGAATTTAGAATTTTCTAATCTACTCCACTATCTCCCCAAAATCATGTTAACCATGAGTTCCACTTTTTAAAAAATGATATGTTGAATTTGAGATAGGGGCAGAGCCAAGTAGAAATGTTCAGTGGACAGTTGGACATGTTGAATGAGACCCTAGGAAGATAAAGAAAAGCCAGAGAGAGAGAGAGAAAAGAGATTTCAAAAGTCGCCAAGTATCAGGAGGATATTGTTGGGAGAAATTTTCAAATTTAAAGAGTAGGAAGGAAGACTAGCAAATGAGACATAATATGTAATAAAGGGTGGATATTTTTCCCTATTTGTAAACTGAGGTGGTTAAAAGTGCTGTCTACGATCTAAATTCTATGAGTCAGAATGATATACTGGAAACAAGTTTGGAGTCAGGTTCAAATGACACCTCTGATACCTATTGACTTTCTGCAAGTCATCTAGCTTTCTGGGCCTCAGTTTCCACATTTGTCCAATAAAAGAATTTCTATAAAATGACCTCTCCAGCCTCTTTCTTTGATCACAATCTTGTAAAAGCCAAATTTTAGTTTTAAGGAATGAATAATTGAATTGAATAGAAAGATTGGACTGAAAAAAAAAAAAAGAAACTCTGGAGAAGCAGTTTTCATCATCAATGGGGAATGAAAATCATATGACAAAGGTATCAAGGACTGAGTAAGGGAAGGGAGATACAATGGAGGAAGCCTTAAAAATTATTTGTTTTAAGACCTAACTCTGAAGGGAAGGAAAATTAAGATGGCATCTAGAAAAGATAGTAAAGTCAAATGAATGTTTTTGAAGATAGGAAAATGACATATTTGGAGACAGAGGGAAACAGAGCTGATAAAAATGTAGAGTTTGATGTTGTAAAATAGAGAGATGAATTGAAGGACCAAAATACCCAAGTTATGAGAGAGGGAAAATTTTAAAGTCATAGGTGAAAAAATACTTTTTTTTTTTAAAGAAGAGGAGTTACTTGAAACTTTAGAAAATATACAAATTCTGTATTGCTCTTTCAATAAGTTTACATCTGGAGGAGAAATTTCAGTGAGGTTCCTGCATCATTTTCCTTTGAGATAAGATTTTCATCATCTTCCTTAGAGATAAGATAGACAGAAGATCAATGCAGAAACAGGTATGTTGAAGTTTAGAAGCTACAAACTAAGAAAGGTCAGGCTGGATGGGCGTAATCCCAATAAAGCTAGAGGTATGGGCACACTTCAGGAGGGGGAAGTTTTAGAAAATTCATAGCAGGGAGTCTCTCAAGGAATTAGAAAGAGATTAACAGAAAGATTACAAAATAGTAGAGAGAAGTGAGGAAGTATTTTAAGTGCCTGCAACATGAGTACTCAATAAATGCTTGTTGGTTGACTTATTGACTATTAGGAATGAAGGCTGCTGTGGGCCAACTGAAAATGCAATTTTCTCCAATAATTCTTTGTAGGATGGGGAAAGAAATTAGACAATAGTAAGACTAAAAGGGCAGAACTGTTTGATGAGTGAGGAATAAGATTGAACAGGACAATGTATACAAATAAGTCATGGCACCATATAAATTTCCTTGTCATATAAAATTGTTTTATGAAGGATTAGTGTCTTATATCTTGTAATCAGCAAAACATTCTCTTCCTGGGAGCCAGATTCCCTTCAATGCCAGCAATCATAAATCACTCCTTTACCACATCACCACTTCCAGGTTCTTCACAAATTTCCAAAGAACAACTATATACATTTCAAGTGCTTAAGCCAAAAATTTCCTCTTTGAAGATTCTTGGAGGAAACAAACAAAAAGAAACCTTCACAATCTTCTGTAAATCAATAGTTCCCACTTCTCTCAGTTTGCAAGCAGTTCTTTATTTCAAATCCTGATTGCTTTCTATGTGAATATGCATCCCTTCTTAAAACTTTATTGAATGGGTCAAAAATGAAGCATTATTTATTCCCCCTCCTACAAGAAGCCTTTCCCAGCCCTCTTAATTTCAGTACTTTTATTCAGTTGATTATTTCCTGTCTATACTATATATAGCTTGCTTTAAATATGTGTATGTGTTTACACATACATATTTATTCATGTATAAATGCAATGCAGCTATGCATGGATAGCAGATTTGTACATGTGTACACGCATGTGGATCCATGTGAATAATGTAGATATACATAGATTTATCCATATAATACATGTGTACACACATGTATGCACATTACATATTTATACACACATATACTTATACATGTACATACACATTGTTGTGGTTGTTTTTTCTTTGTTCTCAAAGAGGAACGTAACATCAGGAGATGATGCCATGACATGCTAGTGAATTGGGTTTAAGCGAGGGAGGATTGTACAAAGTCACCTGCCCCACGTTCCCCTCCAGAACCACGAGTCCACTGGCAAGATATAGATCAAGATGACTGGAGATAACCCTGGATGAAATGAGACCTTGGACTTTTTAAGCTAAAGTCTTCAACAGATCTCAATTTGAGTGAGGCTACACCCATTCAGTGATTAAGAATATGAAGCAAAGAATCTCCTCTTTCACATAGTCCAAAAAACCCCTAAAGAAATCAATAAATAGGGGAGAAGCCTCTCTATTTCTGGCCAAAGCAGAAATAGCTGCTATTTACATTCAAAATGAATCAATCAGGATCCAAACAATGATCAAATGGGGCTTGGCCTGGGACCTATTGGTGACCAATGAAATAAGATTGATTTTGATTTAAAGCATGGTCCTTAGAAAGAAATCTAAGCAATAAACCCCAAGAGATCTTGGGAAGGTTCAGAGGTGCAAAAGATAAGGAAAAAAAAATCCTTTAAGAGTATCTATAGGTAAGGGTATAATATCCGTATAGACAGAGGGAGAAAAGGAAAGGAGGGAAGGAGGAAGGGAAGGAGAGAAGGAAAGAGACAGAAAAAAGGGCAGGAAAGAAGGAGGGAGGGTGGAGAAAAGGAAGAAGGGAGAGAGGGAAAAAAAGGAAGAAAGAAAAGAAAGGAAGGAAGGAAGGAAGGAAGGAAGGAAGGAAGGAAGAAAGGAAGGAAGGAAGGAAGGAAGGAAGAAAGGAAGGAAGGAAGGAAGTCTTCCAACTGATCACTTCCAATTTGTGGACCATCTTTAGTCACAGAATTGTTTTTTTTCCCCTTCATTCATGAAGAGGACCATGACATAAACACACACACACACACACACACAATCTGCATGTTGTCTCCTCCATTAGACTATAAGTTTCTGGAGGGCAAGGACTGTCTTTTATCTCTTTCTATCCTCAGGGCTTGACTGGTAGTTAGTAGAGACTTAATAAATGTTTATTGAATTGAATAGAATTGAAAGATAAGTTCTGGAAAGAATACTCTGAATGAAGCTGTATCATCAAATATTTACTATTGTCACTTCAAAAAATTTTATTTGGAAAAAAGAGTAAGAAAAAAGAAAAATGGAAAAGAAATAAAGCAAAGCAAAAGAGAACATTGTCATGTGCCCAGCAGAACGGCAGGGAGGATTCAAAATATATAAAAACAAATTACCAGAACAAGAATATATATATATAGGAGAAATTATATATTCATGAATGTCCATTTTTTCTTTATTTCCTTGTAAAATGTTCTGTTGTTCTTTGCTGAGCACTTTATTTTTTCCTCCCCTTTTTATCCCCCCCTTAAACAAACAACAGTTAAGAAAAGATATATTTATGTAGACATATATATGTCTATATATATATATATATATATATATATACATACACCCCACACATACATACACAGACATGTTTTTCCTGTTGCTGCTGACTCTAATTAAATTCTGTTCCATAATTTTCCTTGCTATTACTTAACCTCCCCCCATCCAAAGACTCTTCCCTTATCTTCTTCCCTCATCCTTTGCTTTCCATTCACCCATCCCTCCCCCCTTATTTCTTTATAGAATTTGGATGGTGCTATCCTCTTCATGGTATATATGTAGTGTTGCCTATTGAACCAATTCCTGCTATAAGTAGGTTTTCAGAACTACAAGCCCTCCCCTTCCAATGCTTCTATGTCTATTCTTCCTCTGCACCTCATTTGTATAACATGATTACTATTTTTACCTTAACTCTGCCAATCTTTATTTTGAGCATTAGTGATGTGAATGTTAAACAAATAGTATGCATTTCCCATGTAAAAAATCAAACTATTTGTCCATGTTTAAATAGTTTGTTCATGCTGAGTTCCTTAAAACTAATCTTTTAATTTTGGCCCTTATATGTTAAATTTTCTGGTAAGTTCGGGTTTGTTGATAGAAAGTCCTGAAAATCTGCAAGTTTGTTGAATATCCATTTTTTTCCATTCAAAATTATAAAAATTTTACTGGATATGATATTTTTGGCCACAGACCTACTTATTTTGATTGTTGGTAGATATGACTCCAGAACCTGTGGTCTTTAATTGTAGCTGCCGATAAGTCTTGTACAATAACTGTAGCTCCAGTGTATTTGATTTTTTCCCCTTCTTTCTTGCAAATTTTTCTCTTTGTTCTGGGGGTTTCAAAATTTGGCAATAATATTCCTGTGTGTTTTCCACAAATTATCTCTTTGAGGTGGTGATTGGTGGATTTTTTTTCTATTTCTACTTTACCCTCATGTTATATCACTCCAGGACAATTTTCTTGGATTATTTCCTGCATTATTGTGCCACAACTTTCTGGCAGTCTTAATTATTCTTATATTTCCCCTTCTTGATCTGTTCTCCAGAGCTATCATTTTTCTTATGTTTCACATTCTGTTCTATTTTTTTCATTCTTTATAATCTGTTTTGTTATTTCTTGGTCTCTCATAGCTTCACTGACTTCCCTTTGCCTGATTCTAATTTTCAAAAAATTATTTTCATCTTTAAAACTCTGTACCTGGTTTTCTAGTTGGTTAACTTTTTTTCATAACCTTGTTTTTCTTGGGTGGTTTTTACTTATTTTTAAATTTTTACTCAATGTCTCTCATTTGGTTTTTAAAATCTTTTTTTGAGTTCTATGAATTCTCCCTGCGTGGGGAATCATTTCACATTATTCTTTGAGTTAGAAGCTTTTTTTTTGCTTCAGTGTCCTCCTCTGAAGATGAACCCCAGTCTTCCCTATTTCCACAGTATGTTTCTATAGTGGGATTCTTTCTTCTTTGTTGGTTCATTTTTTTTTAAAATAAAGAGATATTAAACACCTCTAATTGTGAGGGGGGAGGATGGTGGTTTTAGCTTCACTTCAGTTCTCCCCTATGACCAGGTACCCTAAACCAAATGTTCCTCCCTCCAGCAAGTGCCCACAACTAGCACCGTTCTTGCTCTGCTGCCTCTGAATTTACCGTGTGCTAGTTCATTCTCATCCAGGGCTGGTCTGCAGCATAGCTGGGCCTGGTGCTCCTAATCAATTGAAGTTCTCTCTGTCTTCCAAGATTCAGACCCTGACTCTACATTCTGTCCAGGAGGTAAAAATCTCTGTGGTTCCTACTGAGGGTCCAGGCACACCTAGCTAGCCCCAGAGGTCCTCCCTTGATGTTTCTGCAGAGCTAGCTAGAGCTGTTTACACTTCATACAGGCTAATCCCTAGTGGAAGACTTTCTTTAGATCTTCTGGGATTGTATCAGCAGGACCCCTGTTCCACCCCAAGTCTTCTTGATTTTTCACCTCTCTATGTTCACAAAGATGCGCAAATTTGTTCTATTTGCGGAGGAAATCATGTGAGCATGAAATTTACCCACCTATTCTGAGATCTTCCCAGAATTCTAGCCCTTGTGGTTACTTTTATGAAAGCAAATAGATGCAGTTGTCTCCACAAAGTTGTATCCATATAAATGCCAAAGAAAGTGCTTTTTTTCCAATTAAATTTTAAAATAAACAAGCTGGTGATTTAGAAACAGTATTGGTTTTGAAGTCAGAGGATTTGGGTTTAAATCCTGACTAGTTCCCCTGGACAAGACATTTATCCTTTCCTCGTCCCTACTGTCTCATCTTTAAATAAGAGAGTTGGGCTAGATGTCTTCTGAGATTCTAAATCAGTTATCCTGAGAGTACTTAAGCCTAAAGTGTTGTTTAAATCTATGATGCTATGAAAAAAAATTGAAGAAAACGGGTAAAAGAAATAATGAAGGAATGACAATATCACTGTCAATTCAATTTAGCAAGTCTTTATTAAACCACAGTTGTTTTCAAGGCACTCTCCTAATCCTGGATTAGCTAAACAAAGAAATAAAATAATTCATGGTCTCAAGACACTTATATTCCTCTATGGGATCACAAATTATACAGAAGTTTGTAAACACAAAGTATATATAAAGTAATTTTAAGAGAGAGTGACCACTATCAAATTGGGGAGAGATCAAGAAAGAGCTTGGGCAGGAAAGGAGGTTTGATCTGTGCTTGGAAAGAGGGATGGAATCTACAAGGTACAGGCAAATGGGGTTTGGGAGGACTAAATGGACAAAGGTATCCAATTAACTGATTAGCATAAAATTACATTAAATAATGACTTTGCTAATAATATTTTCATATTTACAAATACTTCCCTAAATTCAGTCTCTAAAAACTGTACCCTACTCTTAAATTTTACAAACCATAGAACAAAAACATAAAGTGATTTTCTAAATCCAGACCTTTATCTTTGGAGATTACTTCAAGCCAATATAGATGAGGATTGATCATTCTAGCTTAAAAACCCAAAAATCGTCCAAAAAAGGAAGTGAAGTTTAATTGTCTATTTTGGAATTTCTTTTTTTTTCCCCTTTGGCAGGGCAATTGGGGTTAATTGACTTGCCCAGAGTCACACAGCTAGTAAGTATTCACAATCTGAAGCTAGATTTGAATTCAGGTGCTCTTGACTCAAGGGCTGTTGTTATATCTGCTGTGTCATCTAGCTGCCCCATTTTAGAATTTCACAGAATTTAGTTTTCCTTCTTTTTTTGTCATGTTGTAATGCCAGAGAAACTGAGGCAAAATAGAGATTAGAGAGTCTTAATATTTTATTTATTGGAGAGTTAAATTTATTGACTGGACAGGACTCTTGTCTCAAAGTATCCAGTGGTGAATGTGAGAATCCCAGGTTTGTTTGTTTGTTTTTTAATAGGACTCTAATAAGAAGAGAAACAAAGGCAGGAAGAAAAGAGCGGGAAGTCTCAGGACCATAAATTTGGTTCTAGCAGGATGGGGGGAAAACTATAAATTCTTACTAGGAAGCCAGAGTCAAGATGTCTGAACAAATAGAAGTAAAAATGTCAGTTAGGTATCTGAGATAGTCTTATCTTTTGGAATGTTTAGAGGGGGTAAAGCAGCCCTAATGGATGGGAAAAAAAAGTGGGGATTGAATGCTGACTCAGGACAATGGAGATATAATTTAGGGAAACTAATGCAGGGAAACTGAGGTAGAACAGTTCAAGGAGGCTATGGCATAACAATGTGTCTTATTCTTCCTCAAAATTCAGTGGGAAGATCAACTTATCATAGACTTTAAAACTGAAAGGAGCCTGTCTCAGTGACTGTCTAATCCAATTTGTAGCCTAAAAAAATTCCTACCACCTGATGAGTCTTCATCCAGCCTTTCCTTGAAGATCTCCAAGAAGGAAAGATGTCTTTCTTCCTGAGGCAACCCATTCTACTTTTCGATAGATGTTCTTGTTATAATTAACAATTTTCTTGACATCAAGCCTAAATTAGGCTGTATAATTCTGTATAAATTCTGCCAATTGTTCTGTCCTGTGAGGTTGGACAAATCTAATTTTGTTTCCATGAGTCCTCCAAATACTTGATAGTAATGATCATGTCCTCTTTCTGTCCCTTCCCCTAATCTTCTCTTTTCTCTAATTCTAAACATGTTCTTTCAAATGATTCTTACATGGCATAGAATTAATTCTATTCCTTCACCCTACCTCATGGTTATTTGCTCTCCGCTGGATATTCACCACTTTACTAATATATTTCCTAAATTATGGTGGTCAAAGTGGAACCCAATATTCCAAATGTGGTTTGAACAGACTAGAGATTATTACATACTTATTCCCAGAATCTGTCATTCTTAATGTAGTTCAATAATTCATTAACTTTTTTGTTGTTGTTGCCGTATCATTCATCTATTTTCAACTCTTTTGATGCAATTTGGAGTTTTCTTAGCAAAGATATTGGAATGAATTGCTATTTCCTTCTCCAGCTCATATTACAGATGAGGAAACTGAGGTAAACAGGGTTAAGTAACTTGCCCAAGATCACACAGCTAACAAATGTCTGAGGCTGTATTTGAACTCAGGAAGATAAGTCTTCTTGACTCTAGAATTGGCAAGTATCCATTGCATCACCTAGCTGCCATTGGTTAGTTGTTTTTTTGTCTGTCATGTTATGTAATTATAGATTCAGAATGAATTGTTATCCAGGGATATTGCTATATCTTTTTTTTTCAGATTGCCTTCTGGTCACACACTTCCTCCCTATCCCTTTTTGGACTTGTGAGTTGATTGTTTGAACTCAGTTGTAAGATTTTATATTTATTTCTATTAAATTTCATCCTACTAGATTCAAAGCAATGTTCTAGCCTATAATTATCATCTAATATGTTACTCCTTCCATATTTGCATCACCTACAAACTTAAACTCTCAATCCATGTTTTTTGTTTGTTTGTTTGTTTGTTTGTTTGTTTTTTGGAGAAACTGATAAAAATGTTAGATAGTAGAGAGCTGGATGTAGGTTCCTAGATCACTTCACTAAAAGTGTCCTGCCACGTTGATTTTGAATTATCCATGGCTTTTCCTGAGTTGGGCCATTCAAACAGTTACAAAAACATCGAGCTCTATCTCTCCATAATATATTCTTTTAAATGTCTTACTAAAATCTAGGTAAACAATACCTAAAGCATTTATCTTATTTACTAGTTCAGTAACTCTGTCAAAAAAAGGAAATAAAGTTACTCTGGCATAATGTGTCTTGGATAAAGTCATGTTGGCTCTTTGCAGCCACCACTTCCTTTTCCAGATATTCAGTAACTACTTTGCTAATCACACATTCTAAAATTTTTCCAAGAACTAAAATCACATTCATTAGCCTATAATTTGCAGACCTGATTTTCTTTCCTTTTTTTTTGGGGGGGGCGGGAAGTCACACAAATTTTCTATTTCTTCAGGCCTGCAAGACCTCTCCCATTTCAAAATCACTGCCTGTTGTTCTTGTACGGAGATAGTGAGGCTTGCCTTTCTTGTTCTCCCTCACTCCACAGAGCCAAGCACTTTGCTGAACCTTGTTGTCTCTATATCCACAGTAGGTATCACTTCTGTTCTATTCTCACCACTCACAAGGCCACTAGCTTGATACGAGTCTTCATCATCTATCTTATAGACAGTTACAAAAACCTCTTAATTGGTTTAGCTGGCTTAAGTTTCTTCCCCCCTCAAGTCCATATTCTATATAGCCTGCAAAGTGATTTTCCTTAAGCATAGAATCTGGTCATATTAATATACTCAATATACTTCAGTGGTTCTCTAATCTCCTATTTATTCTTGTTTTTTTTTTTTTGGGGGGGGAGGGAGGAAGAAAGGGACATTGTAAATATTCAATTGAAATTTGGTTTCTAATTTTCAGGATGACATGACAAATGTCAATTACATTCATTAGAATACATTTCAGTTGGGAAAAATAATTAAGCTATAGCTTTTAAAGCTTTTTTTTTTTTTTTTTTTAAATAATCTGACCTCACAACTCCATTTCCAGACTCATTATACTGTTTACCATTCCCTTTCCTGTATTCTATTGTTCAGCAAAACTGGGCTTGTTTTTCTTCATATGAGATACTGTGACAGCCACCTTTAAACTGTCTTCAACGTCAAGAAGGGTTTCCTTTGTCAATTCCTCCTTGTTGAATCCCTTATTTTCTTTAAGATTCAGCTCAAGTTCAACTTATTCAGAACTACTCCTGATCCCCAAAGCTGCCAGAGCACTCCCTCCCTAAATTACCTTCTCCTTGATGGCATGAACTGATCCATTTTTCTCTTTGTATCCCCTGGACTAAGTGTGTTTCTGGAATATTGTGTTTAATAACTTTGTTGATTAATTTATCAGTTATGTGACATTGAGCAAATCATATAATAGTCTTAGTCCTGAATTTTGTCACCTATATAATGAGGGGGTTCGAATAGGATTTCTTCATCTTTAGATCTAGGATCCTATCTATAATTCCTACAGTTCTGGACAGCTCTCTATATCTATAATTTTAGTTTCTGTTTTCCAAAATTTTTGTTTTCCTATTTTTTACATCTCAAAATATAGAGACTAAAGCTATACATGGTACCTCACCAAGATTTTGATCAATCAGTACCACAAATAATAGACAGATTAATTTATTCCTTCATATCTTTATGCATGTAAAACACTTATTGGATGCTTTCTGTAGATAGACCAGTGTTCTAGGTAAATTAGCAGCATTTATAGGCTATTTATACAGAGCCCATACCCAACATTAAGCACAGGGATAAAATTATGGTCACAAAATACAGACTATATTCCTCTTCCTTTCAAGAATCTTATATTCTAGTTGGAGAAATTGCATACATGCATGAAATTATATTAGTTACAATTAATAATAATGATACAAATTAAAATTTTGCAAAAACAAACTGAGCCTATTAGTCCTAATAGCATACTAAATAGAGGAACAGTCCAGTATAGTTAATAAGAGAAGGCTTCCTGGAATAGATAAATTTGTAGCTGAATTTTGAAAACGACAGGCAATGAATTGCCAGAAAGAATCTGGGAAAGAGAATTCCAAGTAGGAAGGATGGTAAATGAAACATATTCCTGTTAGTACATATAAATTTTATTTTGGAATTTTAAGTGGGATATTAATGACTCATGCTGTTAGTAGCCCAGTGATTTCATCTGTCGGAGTAATATTTCATCTCTTAAAGCAGTAGTATAATCACATTATCTTTCACCTTCTCTTTGATTGACCATTTCTTAATGGGTCAAGGTCACTATGAAGTGTATTCCTATATTTTAAGAGGTTATAGCTTAATACAGCTAGGGTTTCTCTTTACATAGTGATCAAGCTTGAACAATCTGTCATTTAAAAACAACTGAATAAATACTCCAAAGGACTATATACCAATCTGTGGTACCCTATTAAATATTTTTATCTGAGACTGATCTCTTATAATAGATCTCACTTTTCCTTGTAAACAAATTTCAATTCAACATGTACCTCACTTTCCTAAATTGTCGATTAAACTATTTGGAATAGAATCAAATGTCCTTGTTCAAATAAATATTTTTTCAGTTATCTGGCATTTCAAAAGGAGAGTAGGAAACATCTTTATTAAGGGTTAAGCAGTCTAACTGGTCTATGAGTAGGAATTAAAACAAATTAAGCAATCTGTTGTGTTTTCTAGGGAAAATAATTTTTTTTTTTTTGATTTCCTATGTCAGCAAAACTTGAGATTTAAAAACTTACAAATATTTAATAAAATTGCAATGCTAATTCTGGGCTAAATCTGTTATTCATGTAGAACTAAGGAAGAGGGTTGTTCTTGCTAGCAAGACACACCAACTTAGCCTCACATGAAGTAGGTTTGAATTCCAGCTTTGACACTTCTTTGCTGTGTGATTTTTGGTACAACACAACTTCTGTGAGGCTCAGTTTCCCCTTGGATAAAATGGTGACAATCATATTTGAGCTACCTACTTCACAGAGGCCTGATCTGTAAAGGCTTTGTAAAACTCAAATGATTACACAAATGTAGTACATGGGATCCTGAAAAACTATAAACTGAATTATATTTTAAGCACACTGTGATACAGTGGACAGATAGCCAGTTTGGGAGCCAAGAAGATATGAGTTCAAATTCTGCTTCTGCTACCTATGGATTATGTGGTCTTGAGTAGGTCCTTTCTCCTGAATCCAAGCAAATTTTGAAGCCTGTTAGTAGCAGAGAATGTCAGTTTGGATCACCAGAAGGAAATTCTTCATCCAGGAGAAGGTGATAGATAACAGGGAAATTACAGGTCTTTTCTTTATTACTTTAATGTACAAAGGGAGTTAGCTACTTAAAGGATTCCTAAAATAAACAATTTCAGAGTGAATATTAAAAAAAACTAATATGAATAATCAATGAAATTTTCATGATAATTACTAAAAGTAAGCCTAAAGTCTATGAAAAATGCCTCATCTAAACATATATAAATGACCTGAATTTATGTGATTATAAAATGAATGCCTCCTTTACAATCCAATTCTTCTTCATCAACCTTGTTATCTTAAATCCATCTGTTACTAAGAGCTCAAGTGTGCTAGAGAATCAGAATGATATGTCATTTGATGGGATTTCTTGTCCACCTTTTAATACAATTGCTTCCCCTGCCTTGGGGATGGGATCTGTTGAGAGTTTTCCATTCAATTTATTAGGAAGGCTTTCCTTTAGCTACCTTGACACTGTAGGGGATCCAAGGGCTATCACATATCAATCTTTTGTTCAGCTCCTAAAACTACATTCTCTCTCTCTCTCTCTCTCTCTCTCTCTCTCTCTCTCTCTCTCGAAGTTTGTTTTTGTTTTTGAAATTATGGTAATAAGAAGCAACTTGGCTCCAAGCAAGAAAGCAGGAAAAAATATACTATACTTTCATGTTCAGTATTTTAACAGCACTTAGTATATAGCACAGTATTATGAAGTTATAGAATTATAAGAAACCTAAATGACTAGTTTAACCTCTACATGAAAAATAATATTGCCTCTCCAGAGTTGTGAAAACAGTCTCATAAAACTCCAGAATGGGTCCTAACCAGATTAAAAGGTAATTGGGAACTGTTAAATATATAATAATATAATACAACAGAGATGTTATTCTATATTTTCTGAGTTAATATGTAGCCTTTAAGGATCCATTTCTAGTTGATTTTGACATCATTGCTCTATGAACCAACTAACCTTCACTTAAAGGTAATTAATGGAAAGAAAAAATCTACTCCTAATAAAGCACCTCATTCTACTTTTAGACATTTTAAAGTTAAGATGCTTTTCTTTAAATTAATCCTAAATTTGTCCCTTAGCAACTTCTAACATTGTTTTTCATTTTGACCTCTAGGGCTAAGTAAAGCAGCTCTAATGTTCATTTTATTTTTGTTGAATTATTTTCACTTGTGTCTGACTTTAATGTAATACCTTTTTGGGTTTTCTTGGCAAAAATACTGGAATGATCTGTCATTTCCTTCTCCAGCTCATTTTACAGGTAAAGAAACTGAGGCAAACAGGTTTAGATGATTTGCCCAGATTCACAAAGTCAGTGTCTGAGATCAGATTTGAATTTAGGAATTTGAATATTCCTGAGTCCAGGACTGGTACTCTCTATTCACTGTACTACCTGGCTGTCTCCAAGACCTATTAAAGTCTTTGAAATATTTGTAGACAACAATCATGTCCACCTACATACAATCTTTCCTTCTCCATGCTAAACACTTCATTCAGTCTTGGGCCTTTCACTGTTGTGTGTATCTTCTTTTGGGTATATACTAGTTTATTAATATCTTCCCTGAAATGTGAAAAATAGAACTGAGCATAATAATCCAGATGTTGCTCTTCAAAATAGAGTATACCTTATTTCTCTTCCTTCTGCCTTTATTAAAATAATCCAAGATGGTATCTTTCTTAGCTAATACTTAATATTGTTGATAGTAATGAACTTGTAATCCACTAAAACCTCTCATCTTTTTTTCAGATGAACTTCAATGTCTTCCTTATTGGTATAAAAATGATTTTTTGAACTTATGTGAACACTTTTATACTTATCCATACCAATTTTTGTTTTATACTGTAATTCAATATCTGGTAGTACAGGTACTTCTTTCCTTTTTATTTTAATTTCCCCAGATATTCTGGAGTTTGTTCTTCCATGTGAATTTTCTTGATTCCTGCCCCCTTCCAAATGCTAAACATGATTTACCCATAATTGGCCATATTGCAGGTTCCTCTATCCTGTGATATTATATAGTAGCCAATTCCCAATTCAGAGAATCAGAATTTATTATGTGTCTTTTGAAACATCTCCCAAAGATTTTTATTTTTCATAAGAAATGAAGAAGCAATGTTTATATTTCAACAGTTATTTCTATCTCCCACCACTTTGGTTTATCTGATTTAAAATCTCAACTCCCCCCTCCCCTTATTTTTTTAAAGGGAATAACTACTCTATCACAATTTTGACACAGAACAGGATATTGAATCAATCTCTTAACCGTTAGTGTGAATTAAACCAACATTGTACCTATCCTTTATAACAATGTCTATTACAATTTCAGGTATTTCTAATTATGGAATTTTAAAAATGCTCCTTAGAAAGGGATTATAAGCATCAGCTAAGGAAGGGAAAGCAGAATATTATTTTCTGAAATACCTAAAATCATACTATTTGGACCACTTATTTGTGTCTAGCTTGGTGTGATTTTTTCCCAAATTCTTGAGAAGTCTTGTAAAATAAAAAGAGCAGGACTTGATGGGCTAGAGCTAGAAAAATAGGGAAAATAGAAATAATAGCTTGGAACTCTACTGGAGTAGAAGAAATACAATAGCTGGGAATTCTATTATATCCCCATCCCATTTGAAAAGAGTTCTCAGGTTAAAAGGGTTAGGAGATTTTATGCTAACTTATTTGAGAACACTTGAGCATTTAAAAGCCCCACATTTTAAGACTTGAGTCTGTTTCTTTCTTGCTTTTGTCTCACAGGGCTCACTCAGATATACAAAAAATAACCAAGAAGATGGCAGTCTATTGTTTCTCATTGGAATAAAATTTAATGGTTTACTTAAAAATGATAATAATAATTATCTGAATAAATAAACCAAACAAGCAATTTCTTTTAAATTATTGGGCTAACATGCTCCCTTGAGAGGAAAGATCATTTATGGCAGTGATTACATTTGTAATCTCCATATGGCACAATAAATAAATATAAGAAATATCTAATGATTTAATTAGCAGCCCTAAAATACTCATCCTTTGAAATGAAGAAAACCTTGTTTAGTTATTTTTTATGTCATGTCTAATTTTTTGTGATCCATTTTTAAATATTCTTGGTCATAGATACTCAAGTGGTTTGCCATTTCCTTCTCCAGTTCATTTTAGATAAGGAAATTGAGGCTAACAAAGTTAAGTGTCTTGTCTAGGGTCATATGCCTAGTGCCTTTGGCCATTTTAACTCTGGTTTTCTTCTCTTTAGACCTAGTGCTCTATCTCTCTGCCAATTAGCTGCCCAGAAGAAAACATTACAATTTTTCAATATCTCCACTGACAGTTTTGAAAACACATGAATTTCTAAAATCTGAGCAAACTAAAAAATCAGAGTTTTCCAAAGGGATACTAGATTATTAAATATTAAACTAAGAAAAAGCAGAGGAAAAGAAAAAAAAAGTCAGCAATCTCCCTGGTACCTTTCACCAATCCTAATGGTTTTCTCCCCTTTATGATTTATACTTATTTGGATAGTAAAACTATATCAGATATAGTCACTTTTGGTAGTCAATTTGATTCACAGATTCTCACTTTGGCATGAGAAATAATTTGTTTCTAGAACATAAGAATTAAATGTGCTGTATTTCAAAACTTTTGTTTTCACAGACATTTAAAAAAATAACAGCTTATTAGTTGGCTTTGTAGGAATTTCTTTAATAATGTCCACAAAAGTTAATATTTCAGAAGATCCTGATTTCCTTACTGTGGGGACTCATTTTATTGATATAAATCACATTTTTTTCACGTGTTATCAGATGGTTTTTCTAAATAGCTGTGGAGACCTAACAATTGACTGTGTTTATGATCCAAAGATCCAGGCTAAGTAAACATGGTGGAGGTTCATCATCAGAAGTCTGGTCCTGAGGTAATGAATGTTCTATGAAGTAGCTCATAATTGCTCTTATCTGGATCATGTTATACCTAAAAGGTTGGAGTAATTTGTAACATAACAAAAATTAAAAAAAAAAACAGAAGCATAATAAGCACATAATAAGGCTGTTTCTTTATTACCTTGATCTTTTAGTATATCTTGAACATATCTTAATTGTAGTAAACTGGAAACTTACAGAGTTAGAAAACCAGGAAATATATAATGTAATGTCACTCTAATTTTTGTTCATGAAGATGAAAGTAGAGATTTCCAAATAGATCTGGTTACCAAAGAATAAGGTATTACACTGGTCAAGTAACAGATCTGTCTGACTCTTTGGGGATAGAGTAGAAACTATGACTAAATGCTATATTGCCTGCTAAACAGACTAATGAGGGACAGAAAGTCAATTACTGAGGTGCTAGAAGCAAGAGATTGGTTAAACAGAATAAAAAGAATAAAATATTATCAGATGAGGGTGAAGAGGACAAGTAAAAAAGACAGTGTCTTGAACAATATGACTAGTCAATGTGTGCTGAAAGAAATGATCAGAAGAGTGGGTCAGTAATAGGTTCACTAGGTAATCCAAGGGATTAGGTCAGGCTAGTGGTAAACAAACAAGCAAAATAAGGTACCACCAATAAAGTAGATATCCAAGTAGATTTTGGTTTGAAAAAAAGTTAAATACAAATTTATAACTATGAGTGCAAAAAACATTTTAGCATCCTTTTGAGCCCTGCTATGTGATGGTAGCCTTGCTATCCCTGCTTCTCTGAATGAACTTCAGCTGTGGACAGCTCCCACTCACCACAAGGATTTCACACATGGTAGGTCTACATATTATATATTCCAGCAAATCCCATCTGATATCATGAAGTGATTCCATGGAAACCTGACTAGGCAAAACAATGTTACAATAAGTTAGTTTCATAGGAAAGAATGCGATAAATGGCAGTAAGCCAAATGGAGTCACAGTAAGGTTTATCTGATTATTATATATTAAAGATGTTAGGACAAAGCTACTCAGGATGTACATTATGTTTCAAGTACATAGAAAAGAGATGCTGAAAAAATGCTTATGAGTTAAGTTTTGTACAAGGAAAACTATTATAATTTGCAGAAGGGCTCCCTTGCCTGAATCTTTTGGAGTTACTGCTGCAAGACTTCAGAAGCACCAGAAACATCTCAGTATAATAACAATAATTACTGATTTACATTGTGGCTAGTTATGCAACATTTTAAGGATCTGAAACTCTCCTTAAAGAAAAAAGTTGTTACAAAAGAAAAACGGTTTTCAGTGTTTTAATATGCTTGAAGGTGGTCTCCTACTGCCATAAACTTCTGTGCCTGGTTAGGGATCTGAGTTCCAATGTTCCAACTAAGGGACAACCCTTCATCCCTAATGCCTGGGAATGAAAGAGCAGCTACATACTTAACCACTAGAGGGAGAAAGTGTGCCTCCAATGACCCCAGAGCCAATGAATCAAAATAATACAATGGACAGCCTTTGAAGGGAACTAAATCAAGCATGAAGCAGCCAGGGGCCAGGACCCCAGTAACATGGCAGCTTTGGGAAATTTTGGATGAATTCTTAAGACTTCAAAATAGAACCAATCTTAGCATGGAATTAATGGCTTAACCTAGTCTTATATATGTTTTGAATGATCTTGTCTGATTTCTCTCTTCTTCCCCATACATTTTACATATATTTCATTATGGGACCAGTTGGGAAAGGAGATTATTTTGTAGTAAAAGGAAAGAAATTAGACTGCAGGGAAAACTTACTGACTTTGAGAGTTCTAGAAACCTAGATTTTTTTTTTTTAACCAAAAAGGTAATGTAGATCAGTCTTCTTTGCATTTTTGCATATTCTTCAGAGGAATTGTTTCCTGCTTTTCTGAAGGATAGTTCAAATTTGGTCCAAGGGAATAGATTAGATGAATTGCAAGGATTCTCATTCTACCTTTCACAATGTGATTCTAAGATAACTTATTTTTATGTAGGTTACAGCAGAAAACTACTAAAATCTGTCTTACCACCACAAAACTAAGAGGCATTAGATTCCTTAAAACCATAGTAATTTAAAATTATATACAAAGCTGCTAAATTCCTAAATTGAAATTATTTATTTTTCCAGTAGAAATCATTTTGTTTTTACTATGGTGTTAGACACAACATAAAAATGAAGGTGATTTAAAAAATAAATACCATATCTAATCCTTAGGAAATGAACTCCCAAAATTTTTAGAATTTCAGAATTTATATAGCAATACTATATACAGCATTTAAAAAATCAACCCCAAAGGAAAACTATTAACATGAAGGGAAAAAAGGAATCCAAAGGAAAAAAAAATTGCTATTAAAATTGCTATGTTACAAACCACATATTTCTTTTCATTATATTGTCTCTTATTCCTTAGCATAGAAAACTAAGCTTTTCTGGAATTCTTGACACAGCCTCGTATTCCTACTCCCTCAACATTGATTTTCTCCATAATCTATGATAAGGCATCTCAGAAGTAGTGTTTGGCAGGACTGACAATTTTTTCTGTTTTAAAATCTAAGTCTACATTGTACAGTATTTTCTGTTCCTTTCAATTTCCTTTTTCCTTTAATTATACTGTGATTACATCCCCTCTGTTTACAAATGTGGGTCTGGAAAAAGACTAAATGCTACTATTTGTAGAAAGTACATTTTGCTCTTCTGATTCAAAGTTCTCACCAAAGAAACAGGCTTTGACTTAACATATTCCATGGGGAATGTGGGGTTTGTAGTTTCAATGAACAAAACTGGCCAATCACAACCTTTTCTCTCTGATTTTATTGTCGTTCATAATTGGAAAAAGAAACAAACACTATACTTGAAAGGTGAAAAGACTGTGAAAAAGTAGTAAGTAGGCTAAATATCAGACCAAATTCTTTTCTGATCCCATTTCTATTGGTAATCATAAATGTGTGTCCCATGGTTTGAATTTTTGTTTTCTGAAAGCTGAAAGAACTTTATTTTCCAAACAGCCTCAACAAATATATTACTGATTATACACACATGAACATCTATTACAATAGTACTACACATTTGGAGCCACCCTGACTTAATGAACAAGAGGCTGGCCTTGGGGTCAGGAAGCCCTGGACTGAAATCCTGCCACTTACACATTACTGGCTACTTGACCATAGGCAAGACATTTAACCTCTCTGTGCCCCTAGGCAACTCTGAGACACTAAAGTTACAGATAAATTGCTATTATGCATCTGGTAGAGGGAGTTCCCACTATGAAAGTTCCCCAAGCTAATGAAATCTCGGAGAGACAAAATGAGATTAAAAAAAAAATTCATACAAAGTATCTAATCTCTCATATATATATTACAAACATAAATGGATGTTCCTGGCAAGATACTGATTTTTAAAAATGTACATGTATAGCATATTTAGTAACTGGAAGGATTTTTTAAAAATACTTAAGTAGCTATTACTAGTACACCGTGTTCCTGAAGACAAAAAATAATTTTAAAAAGTCCTTATTTCTTAACTGATTCATAAATCTGAGTTTAAAAGACAACTTCACAGGGGGCAGAAAGGAACCTCACATCCTTTTAATACTTCTTTCTGTGCTTGAGGAGGAGGACTTGTACCTCGGAGTTTGGGGGTGGAGTGGAGTGGGAGGAGTGACCATCTGGCTGGCGGAATGCCCCCTTGCAGACGAGGGTAGAAATAGGAGTGTTTTGGGGGACAGTTCGAGGTAGGAGAAATCTTGACTGAGCTTCATCAACTAAAATGAGTGAGTTTGTGTATGTGTGTGTGTGTGTGTGTGTGTGTGTGTGAGAGAGAGAGAGAGAAAGAGAGAGAAATAGAGAGAGAGAGAGAGAGGAGAGGGAGAGGGACAGAGAGGAGAAGAGAGAAAAGAGAAAGAGAGAGAGGAGAGAGGAGGAGGAGAGGGACAGAGAGAGAAGAGAGGAGAGAGGGAGAGAGAGAGGGAGAGAGAGAGAGAGAGAGAGAGAGAGAGAGAGAGAGAGAGAGAGAGAGAGAATGAATGTGTATGTGTGAGTGAGTGTGTGTTAGGGAGCAGCAGAAGCAGCACTTGTCCTGTAATCGATTGCCGAGTGTGCTGAGCGGCCCCGAGCGCAGACACACACACACACGCACACACACACAGATACCCACTCACCGGGGGCGCGCGTACTCTCCCCTCCTGGCTCTCTCTTTCACACACTCACTCACACACACAGACACGCTCACGCACGCACGCACGGAGGCACCCTCGCGGCTCCGGCCCGCCTGCCCTCCTTTCCCCTCCCCTCTCCCTGTCCTTCCCCTCCTTCCCGGTGCCCGCCCGCTCGCCCGCCCTGCGCGTCCAGCCGGCGCTGGGGAGATGGGCTCGGGCTTGGCAGCCGGATCGGTTTCTCGGGGTTTGACCAGCTGTCCCGGGCTCACCCTGCTCCTCGCTGAAGATGGAGGAAGTAAAAACAGGATTACCCTCCGCTCCAGAGCCACTGCCTTAGTTTCCACAGCCCACCGCAGTGCCCCAACACACACTGGCCACCCAGGGACACCCCGAGAGAGACCCACACAGAGACACGAGAGACCCAGACAGAGAGAGATACACAGAGAGAGGGAGGAGAGGACTCACTCACAGTAAACACAAACAAAAGGGGGATGGGATTGCCTCCCTGCGTGTCCTGCTGAGGTAAATCTCGCTCGGCGCTGGCTGGCATGGTGGAGAGAGCGAGGAGGAGGAGGAGGAGAAGGAGGAGGAGGAGGAGGAGGAGGAGGAGGAGGAGGAGGAGGAGGTGAAGGAGGGAGGAGGAGGAGGAGGAGGAGGAGGAGGCGGCGGCGGCTCGGCCGGATCTGCCCTCACCCGGCCCCGACCGGGGGGCAATGAGCGGAGCTTAAGGCGCGCGGGGGCAGGAGGAGGAGGAGGTGGAGGAGGAGGAGGAGGAGGAGGAGGAGGAGGAGGAGGGTGGCAAAGTTAAGGGTAATTATGCAGCCTCGTCTGCACTCGCCGGCTGCGGGTCCGAGGACTTGTTGCTGTTGGCCAGTGATGAGAAGAGGGATGAAGAGGAGGAGGAAGAAGAGGATGGGGGAGGGGAGGGAGTGAAGCAGGGGGAGGGGAGGAGAGGCTGATTAGTGATAATAATAACAACAATAATACTTCATTTGCTGGGAAGGAGGGGGGGGGGATGCTGGTTGGGAGCCCAGCTAGGATGGCTCCCAGGGGTGCGCGGGGGATCGGATGGGAGATGCCTTCCTCTCGATTTTAATTCCTCCTCTCGGATGATCTGTTTCTGGGATGTTAATCGATTAATCAGTTCTCCTCTTGGACTGCTGTCACGGATTGGTGGTGTTTGTTGGTTGGCGTCTGCTCGGTGTTCACTTGCATTTTGCAGCGTGTGTGTGTGTTGGGGGGGGGGGGCTAGGATAAACTGTAGTCTTGATAGAAGGGGAAGAGCCTGTTGGAATTTATTTTAAAAAATACACACATATAACAACAGCAGCCAACAACCACCTGGCATGACACATGTAAAAAGGCAGCAGCTAAATCACTTTGACAGGTTCTAGTGTCTGAGCGAGAGAAAGAGATGGAATTAAGATTTGTGTGTGTATGTGTGTGTGTGAAAATTTTGCCAAGGGCCAAAAAAACAGTCCTGTGAAGTTGGCCTAGGTCCCTCGCTAGGTTTTGCCTGACTGTCCCTCCCCCCTCCTCCTCCTCCTCGTCCCTTCCCCCCCCCCTTTTTTTCTTTCAGTTTTCTTGTCTTAGCTTTTGGTCGATTCTTAAGGAACCGGTGGATCAAGTTTTTTCTCTTCTTGTTAATCGCATTGCTGTAGCACTGACTGACCTCTCTCCCTCCCTCCCTCCCTCTCTCTTTTTTTTTCCTCTTTCCTGAAAGTACATAGTGCCATTCCTGAGTGACTTTTCCTACTAGACCATCCCAAAGGGAGGGGGAGGGGTAGGAGGAGAAGGAGGAGGAGGAGAAGGGGGGGGGGGGTGTTCCTTCTCTCTCATTTCTTCATTTTGTTTATCAGACGATCTGTTTGCTTGATTTGGGCTCCGAATGACCCACCTGTAAAGTGCCTTCCCTTCTTCCTCGCCTTGAACTCTGCAGGGGGCTTGGCTTGGAGGGGGTAAGGGGTAGTGGGGGGGAGGGGGGACAAGAAACTTCTTTCTTTCTCCGTTTATCTGTACTCCGACATTGTCATCTCTTCCTTAAGGAGTTAGAAGAAGCTGAGATCTCCCGACAGAGCTGGAAATGGTGATGAATCTTTTTTAGTCAAAGGACAATTTCTTTTGTATGTACATTTCGTTCCTGTGCCTTTCCTTTCCTTTCCTTTTCTTTCTTTCCCTGAGGGTTAACTATTTCACTGATGGGGGAGACTTTTCTGTTCCCCCTGACCTTTCTAGCTTTTTAATATATGTGTGCCGGGGAGTACTGTTAGAAAAGATAAACTTATGTATTTGTAAAAGATCTGAAGAACCTGCACCCCCTTTAAACTTTATAGATCACTTTCTTTAAAGGCCTTATGTAATCAGTTATTTCAAAGAATTTGATAACAGCACTGCAGGTTGAAATACGTACTGAGCTGATAATTTGATCTGACTATACCATAAAGAAAGAAAAGTTTTTTTTTGGGGGGGGGGGAGGAATTAGAAAGGGGGGGAGGGAAGTGGTTTTGGAGACAAGAAGTGAAGCTGCCTGTTTTCCAGTAAGTAATGGAGAAATTCCAGGAGCCAGGGCTAAATATACTTGGCGATCAATACAGAAATGGCTCATTGTGAATAATTTAGCTGCTGGTGCAGTGAGAGTTTTGAAACTAAAGGCAAAAAGGACCGGAGCCAAAAGGAGAAAAAAAAAAAGTAAAATTCTCCTATGGACATGTCAGTTCTTTAAACTTTTCCCATCAAAGAATACAGTTAGATTATTGATCTCTTGTTTTCTTTATGTGAAATAAAAGCTAGGGGGTGTCATCCCGTAGGATTTTTTGTGTTTCTGGAGCAGGAGACTTTGTTTTATGTTTATGGCATGCATATGAAAACAATCTCAGAAACTTTTTAAAAAATTACCAAAGGCCACAAGAGGTTATGAATATTCAAAATTTAAGATGTATTAGATACAGCATTCAAATCCATGATCTTTCAGGAAATTAATATTACAACGCACAGGTGCTCGGACAGATCAAGGGGGCGGGCTGAAATGTCAGTACAAGTGAGAAAGTTGGAAAAGTGCTGCACAAATCTGTGAGATAGACTTGGGCACCAAGTTTTTTTGTTTTGTTTTGCTTTGTTTGTGTCTCACACCCCATTCCCCCCTTGATTAGAACATGATGAACCAACTTGCAACAATTGTGAATAGAGCTATCTGTTAACTTGGCCGTCCTCAAACCATAATTTGATTGTGGGAACTAATAAATATTAATATATTTAAGTCCTAGTAAAAACTGGCATGATTGAAGTGTGACTCTCCCAATTAAATTCATTAAACTAGGTAAACCATTCTGACTTTAAGAGGCATTCTTGCCCTGCTACAGCTTTAGATGCACCCTTATCTTCTTTACCCTATCTCTAGGAGGAATCAGATCATTTGCAGAAAGAGTTCAGTGACTTGCAAATGAGCACATACAGTACACAGTAGTATGTGTCTTGGGCACAGGTTGTTGCAGCAGAGCCAGCAGTAGCAACAGCAATATGGGCTAACTGCTTAGAGCTTCAAATAAGTTAAGCATTTAATTAATGGCAGATAGTGAAAGGAATCATTGTTTTAAGGGTTTACCCTTTTGTTTTGTAGCACTGCACTTTGACTATGGAAACTGAGGCTATTGATGGCTATATAACATGTAAGTACTTATTTTCATTGATTTATTAATTCATTAATCACAATCACCTTGAATTATCTTATATATTTACTTAATTCATTTGTAGGTATCATTTATAGATTAGGGATCTTAATTTTATTGCCCATCTGGTCATAACTTTATATTGAAGATAAGTCCAGGAAAAAAAAATGAAACACGAAAACTTTAGGCAAGAGCAGAAAAGGGTAAAGATAGACATTGTTGGTAGTACAAGCAACTCATTGAGATGACTAGTTTGGTGTAATCAACACTTTTCTGCTATAATTTTATTTCTTTCATTTTTTATTTTAAGTTAAGGAGACAACAGATTATGTGTGCTTACTAGAAATTTTCTGTGGATAAAAATCTTTTTTCCCCTAACTTTCATTCATGTAACGTGAAAAAAATACATTTAATGTACTTTGGAAAATGGTATCTTAGAAAATGCTTACTGTAAACAGTGTAATATCCATTTATTTAAACAAAATATTAAAAAGAGAGGATCTTAGAGCTGGAAGGAAATCTTAGAGATCATCTTTGCTAATCCTTTCGGTTTATAGATGAGAAATTATATTGTGTGCCTTTTACTATGGCTTTTTAGAAATATGTGATATTTTCAGTTCACTCTTCTCCCCATGATGTCTTTTTTTGACTTTCTGTGAATTTTGTTCTGTTCTTTTTGGGAAAAAAACCCTCCCAAAATATAACAAACTTTTGTTTGTTATACCCAAACCTGTGTTTAAATTTAAAGCTATGAATATTTAAGTATCCATGAGCAAAAGTTGACAAAATTGAAATGTTATAATTGTATTCTATATGTCAAGAAAGTCTAAAAGATTTTATTTTCGAAAGCAGGTGACAATGAGCTTTCACCTGAAAGGGAACACTCCAATATGGCAATTGACCTCACCTCAAGCACACCCAATGGACAGCATACCTCACCAAGTCACATGACAAGCAGTAAGTCTTCTTTTTTTAATGATTTCCCCCCCCCCCCCATTTCTCTAGTGACAGATTTGGATTTGTTGGGTCTGTGGGGTTCGTTTTCTGGCTGTGGTGCACCTACTGCTATAGATTTAGCTAGCTAAAGAAGAGAACAACGCAGATTTATTCCTGTTCATACTAGTATCTTATCTTAAGCATGAGCTTGCTTACTAGTTTGAACTATCCCAAGGTGGCTTTTGGGAACTGGTGCTTACCTGTATCAGGTAAGAAATACTAGGATTTGCTCATAATTGATTGCCTTTCCAGATATTTAAGAGTAGATTTTGTTGTTGTTGTTGTTAATAGGGGAAAAATGAAACAAAATTTAGAATTTTTTTCCTAGTTAAAACGCTATGCATGTTATATTACTTTGTTATAAGGCTATTCTATTATTAGAGAAGAATGTTAGCCTCTTAACCCTCCAGGTGTAGGTACTCGTATACCTTTATATGTGGTACCTATAGGTGTATACATCTACATATATGTATGAGTATACATATCTATCTATCTACCTAATTATCTATCTATATTTCTTTGAAAGTTTCTTCTACAAAGTCTGGAAAGTGGATCATAAATAAGTGGCTCATAAAACTCAATATTCATTTGTTTAATAAAGTGAAAGGGTTTTGTTTTAGATTGTCAAGAGAAAAACTAAGGAAATATAAGAGGATGTACTGGGCTAGCACTAATAGCCAATTTTAGCCAATATTTTTGATAAAGGATCATTCATATTCATATTGTTTTAAGCACTGTTAGAGACTGCAAAGATTAGTTTGCTTATATTTATTTACAAAGGGCAATATACTTTTATTTATTAAGAGCATGGTTTGTTTCTTGATTCTGATGTTTTATCATCACTTACCAAGTCTAAGTGCTCTATTACTTAGATTCAAAAGTAATTTGAAGTATTTTGTTTCCATGTGCTTTCAGTAAGTGTTGTCTTCTTTTATAGGAAGGACACTTTAATTTTTGTAGATAGACAAAGTTGTATAGTTATGCAGAATTTGAAGCAAGGGATATTTATTCTTTCCAAATGATTTCATAAAGAAATTTAACTTATGTATTAATCTATTATGCATAAACATATTCATACGTTTCTTAACATCTAAATGAGTGTATCTGTTTGACACTTTATTCTTCCAATTTTCAAACATAACTCAGATTATTGTAAGCCTCTAAAATCTATGGGAAGTTGTGTTATTTTTTTAAACCCTCAGTTGTGTATATACGGCAGTAATATAAAGAATATATTGTACTGAGTGAATATTCTTGTCTCATGTATTTTGCTTTAAATATTCTAACTGCTGTTTGGTAATTTTTACATATTTTATTATATAAGCTTGTTGCTTGAAGTTCATTTTATTTCCTTATTAATTAAAGAAACTTCATAGAAGAATCTAATTACAAAAGGTATTTTAAATTCTCTGTCGTATATCAATATACCAATTCCAGTAAATGAGTAGATAAGTTTGTGATAAATTCAGATTCAATAGAAACAATACATTTTAGCAGTTTCCCCCCCCCCCACCTTGACTGTCTGTGTATTTGGAGAAATATGCTTATTCTCTAAGGCCTTAGTTTTCTTATCTGTAAAATGTGAGGTCCTATTTTCTACCTCTAATATCATACTTCAATGGCAAAGAACAACTTTACATTCTCATTATTATATAGTATGTGAGTCTTATAGAAGCAGATTTATTTTTCTTTAACTTTTAAAAATCATATGCATATTTCCCTCAAAGATTAAAAGGTCTTTTTGACATAAAAAGTCAACTTTTTATAAAAAGTGACTTTTTGACATAAAAAGTAACTATTTTCATAGTTAACTGTTTAGTCCTTGGCTTCAAAAAGACAGTATAAATTTGGATAGATGTTAGCTGTTGGTCCGAGACTCCGGTCAAATTTGGGCCAACCAGTGGTTAGGATCCACAACCACTGGCTGAATTTCAATCGTGAGCTTGTTGTTAATGTGATTGGTCCCTTCAGTTTTGAATTTCATTTTAGCCTGACATATGCCTAGTTCAAACAAGCATTTTACCTGTCTCTTTTAAGTAAACAGTGCAAAGACCAGACATGATGATTTGAACAAATGAGAGCTGTGCTATTGAAACATTCCAGGTTTTCTCACCCAACAACAGTAAAATTATGTGTTTGGTAAAGAGATTTTTATTTATTAGCCTGTGGCAATTCCATGTTAGAAGAGTTTTTGGCTAGGTCACTGATGTTTTTGGGTTTTATTCCAAAGGGTTGCAGGTTAAAAATGTTGGCTCTTACTTCAGAGATGTCTGTTGCATCCTTTATATAGCCTCTATTTACAGTATCTAGGTTACCCACTTAGGTGTTAGATGGAGGAGATACCCATTTTTTCCCTGTGTTAGAACTAAGAGAATAATCAGTATTTTAAATTGTCAAGCATCTGGTAACAGAGAAGAACAAAAGCATAGACTATCAACTAGAATGAAAAGTTTAAAATTGGTTATTTTAGTGATTTTGATAAAATTTTCCCCCCAGGTGATTCAAACCTTGACTTTATATGAAAGTATTAGATCTGAATTTCCCTAAGCATTTTTATAGTGTACATATGGATTGCTAATTGTAATTGAATAACAATACCTTATGACCTGTAAAATGCACGTTTAGCTATCCAGCATATTTCTTTATGGCCAACTTATTTTAGTGATTTAATTATGATTTTGTAAAAAGACAATGTAATAAGGAAAAGTGGAATTGTTTTGTCCAAATTCTCATGCAATACGACTGTTTTTAGAAATGGCACAGCCAATACAAAACTACAAGTCAGAGGGAAAAAAACCCACAAGTAATTTTAAAATAGTCAAGATGCAATTAAAGAATTCTATTCAGCAATTTTAACTCATTAACTAAAGTTAACTAAAATTAAAGTTAACTAAAATTAAATAACTAAAATTATTGTTTAGTGGTCAAGGCACATTATCAGTTATAGTTTAGAAAAAGTGGTCAGTGTTATCATAAGGCCACCATGATTTGTTTAATTTTTGGTGTTTAAGTTGAGGAGTGACTACAACTTGCTGCTAACTATCATGTTTTTTTAAAATGGTCTGACTATTATTTGACAATGCTAGAGGAGAGAACTGGAAAGAAGTAGAAGTGCTATATTTCCCTGGACTTTTTTTATTTAAAGTACAGTTTAATTCTAAAAATAAGAGCTATTACTGACTGTAACACTTAACAATTTTTTTCTTGTTTCAACATTATTTCTTTTTAGTATCAGGAAAATCTCTTTGGCAGCAAAAAAAAAAAATCTTTGATAAGAAGATGGGCACAGTTGCCCAAGATCATTAGTGTATACATACTGAGTTTTCTGACACTCTTCAATGTCATGGATGACAGTATATTCCTTGATGGCTATTGAAAATACACAAATAGTATCTGGAAGTTAGAATCTGAGACAGAAGTCTGCCAGAACTATATAAAAGCAAAATTTTTTTTGTTGTTTCTGTCTGTTGGAAGAGGCTGACTTTATATTCCATCTTGTTTCTGTGTAAATATCTTAAATTTCTGCATAGTAACTTCTGATTTAATATTAAACTCCCATTGTATTACTTATGAAATTTTATAGATATGAAAGATTATGATTAATCTTCTTTCTCACAATCTTCTATTTTTCAAATGAATTCTACATAAATGTTCTTTATTATTTAGGTTTCCTTAAAATACATATAAAATTTGGGAAGTCGCCTTATTTTATCATTTTACAAGCTTTCTGTGGTTGAAGAGTTTACCCCATTATTCATCAAATATCTTAATAACCATAAGATATAAGAAAAAAGTTGCTTTCATTTTATAAGCAATTTACCAATAATTAGGTCACCGGATTAAGTTTTGCTTTTACAAAATGCTTCAGATTTATTTTTCTTAGCTAGTTCTTAGAACATAGGATCCTCTCTCCCCTTCAAAAAAAATTAAAGAAATTAAATGACCTAAATGACCTAATCTAGGATGTCTAGTAGCTGAAGGAAAATGTCAAAATGAAAACTTAAAATTTAGGCGTTCCTTTTTTGTTGCTTATACACTTTTTAATAAAAAAAAATTATTATAAATGTGGAAGGACATCAAAATACTAGCAGATTATCCTTTTACATTTTTACTGTAGTGTACTTTAAAAAAATTGACAGTAGGTTTCATTTATTCAACATTTTCTTTCCCCCCAATTTTTAACATTTTATTTAAAGTTTTGAAGTCCAAATTCTGTACCTTCTTTCTTATTTTTCCCTGCCTAAAACAGTAAGCAATCAGATATAAGTTGTACATGTACAATTATTTGAAACATTTCTATATTAGTTACTTTGCATAAGAAGACAAATAAAAAATGAAAGTGAAAAATTGCATGCTTCAGTCTGTATTCAATCAATATCAGTGTTTTTGTTGTTGTTGTTGTTGTTGTTGTTGTTGTTTTTTCCTGGAGGCAGATAGCATATGCTTCATCATTAGTCCTTTGGGTCATTGTCTTGGATCATTGTTTGCTAAGCATAGCTAAGTCATGCAGAGTTCTTCATTGAACAATATTGTTATTACTGTGTAAAAAGTTCTCCTAGTTTTCTTCACTTTACTGTGCATCAGTTTGTGTAAGTCTTTCCAATTTTTCTATAATCAGCCTGCTTGTCATTTCATATAGCACAGTACTATTCCATTACAATCATATACCACAGGTATATGTGATTTCCTGTGATTTCCCAATTCCTTTGATATTCACATCTTAGCCACCACAAAAAAAGAGATGCTATAAGTATTTTTGTGCAAAGAAGTCCTTTTTCCTTTTTTGGATGGCTTTGGGATAGACCTAGTTGTGGTATTGCAGGATCAAAAGTATGTACAGTTTATAGCTCTTTGGTCTCTGATGTACTTTTTTAAGACTAGTTTGTTTTATAGGACTCACCAGCTCTTCTGAGTCTTTTTTCTATATTCTAATTTGGCTGGCATACATAGTTAGACTTCATTTGTAATAACCTTGATATTATGCCAAATGTACTAGACAAAAATTATAATTTTAAAATAATTTGGCATTTTTATTTATGTGTGTATAAAAGCACATTAAACAAAATTAAAAGGCTATCTTAAAGTTGTCACAGAAAAGAGTAATAACTTCTATCTAGCCTTTTCAAATCAACAATAACAGAAATAAACCTTTTTTCAGGTAGGAGTAGGAAAAACAGCTCCTCAGTCTTTTTTTCCCCTAAAATTTCTTTCTCTGCTTCTTTTTGGCAGACTTGAATATAGAGATCTGTGGACTTACAATAAGAATATATGTATGTGTATTATTATTATTATTATTATTATTATCATCTTAGAAGACAGTTTGCTATCTCCAACTTGTACATATTTCCTTCCCTTACTTTTGCTTTTCTAGTTTTGAATAAATGGTTGTTATATCTGTTAGCTTAGGTTTTATATTATTTTCCAAACAATTTCTAAGTGTATATTTTATGTCTTTTAAAGTTTTAAAAGCTCTAAATGTTTTAAGAATCCTAAAAACAAAATGAATTGGGTGTCTCATATATTTTCATTGCCAATTCCAGCATCAGCACTGATGCTATTTAATGATTTGTACCTAATTGAATCCTTGACCTGGGAAGAAGTAATATACATTTGATTTTTTTTTTCTTTATATCGACACAGCAATGTCAAATTTACTTCTTGATTATTTTATTATGCCTTTATGTTGATTAATTTGAGAAAATTATTCAGAGAAATAATGGATATTTATTTCTTATTCCCTCATTTGTAATATGTGTCAACCTCTAAAATAGGAAAAGAGTTCTCAAAAGGATCATATAGTGATTCTCGGAAATTTATGTTAAAGAATTAAGAAAAATACTATAGCTTTTAAAACTCTTAAGGAAACTTTAGTTAAGTAGAATATAAATTAGAAATGAAAGTACCTTTTAAAGAATTTCAGAGACATTGACTTCAGTTATGTGCTTTTTGGATGTATGTGAAAGTTATCTATTCTACCATCAGTGTTCTAAAAATACTGGGCAGTACGAATGGAAAAGGAAAAAATACCCTACTAGAGTAACCTATCCCATGTTTAGAACCACTTCTTTCTTAGATCTTTCCCATCTAAAATCTAACCTTATTTGACTTTCCTCTTGATACCTGAAATTCTCTTTCAGTGATCTGTGATAAGTATATATCCAATTGTATAGTTGAGGGGAATAATATATAATGTGAAGCTGTCTTAAACCCAATGAAATCTTAAAATACAGCAATTGCCCTTAGCACATAATGATATTTGTTGAAATTAAAATCATTGGATAATTTATATGGACAACTTCAGTTTTTCTCTCTGATATATAATCTTGTCTTAAGAGTTCTTAAGTAAATGCACATTTTAAAATTTATGAAAATGAATGTTTAATTTAATTGAATTTTGTTTTTCTCCTTTATTATTTTTTCTTTAATATTAGTGAAATAAACTAGTTTGCTTTTAAAGTTTATATTAAGTAATTATCACATCACCTGATCAGTGATCTTATTTCTACTGCTCTAACATTCTGTGTTTCCTTAATTGCACCATTAAAGCTAAATTCTATATTGAGACATGTGAGTGCTGCTTTCATTGAACTCTCTTTGCTTGATGCAACCATTTATACTATTTTCAGAATTCTGGGTAAGTTATATGGCTGACTAACTGATTCTGAATAAAAACAGAGTAGTATATTAACATAGTGGCATATTTAATGTATTAACTTATCTGGTAACAGTAAGAGAATTCATAAACTCATATATGCCATACTGTTCAGCATGGAATCAATCATAATCTAAGTTATATTTCTGTTATGTGTCTTTGCATGTGAATATGCAATTTAAAACCAGTGTGGGAGAACTTCTCAGCTACATATCATTTTATTTCATATTCAGAGGCATAGAATAGAATATTACAAGAACTTCTTTGGAAAACCTGAATAAAATTCTTAAAGATATAATATATATTACCTGAAATTGATTTGGAACATAGAGGTGTGCATTCCCTTTGTTTCTTTTTAATAATTTATTTATAGAACTATGCCCCCTGTGTAAGTATGTTATATAGATTTAAATCAAACTTCTTTAAGCAAAATATCTGTGATTATCTATATAATCTTAAAATATCTATGTCATTATTATTATTTCTTTCTTTTTTTTTCTTTTTTTTTTTGGTCAGGGTCTGTGGTTTGTTCAGATTATCAAACTCCTGGTGAGGAAATTCCCTTTACCAACTCATATCAGCAACTCTTCTGGAATTTAATAGTTTTTAAAGAATTCTTTGGGTACTGAGAAATTAAAAGACATCCAGAGTAACACAATAATATTTGTTGGAGGCGTAAAAACTCTAAGGAAGGTTAACCTTCTATCTAATACCTACAACACATTTTTTTTATAATTATTTAGAGCCACTTTAAAAAGGTGCTTAACCCAGAGCATCTAAAGTAGAAAATGCCTAATGTTTGGCTTCCTGTCTACATAATTTCAAAATAATGATAAATGGCCTGTTATGCTTTAGTGTTAAAGTAATAAATAATAAGGGGGTGGGGAGTGTATTTCTTCCAGGGAGTCCAAACAAATCAGGTATTACTATAGATCAAAGCTTCTTATATTGTGGGTTGTAACTCTATATGGGTTCTCATAATCAAATGTGAGGGTTACAAAATTATGATTTATTGCCAGTATTGTATACCTATTTTATATGTCTAAATACTTAGGGTCATGTAAAAATTTCTGGGGCAAAACGGGGTTGCAAATGGAAAAAGTTTAACAAGTCATATTATAGATGATAATAAAAGAATAAGTCACAAATTGGTATAGGTGAAGTAGTAGTGGATTTAGAGTCAGGAGATGTGTTAGGATTTTGGCTGTTCTGTGTTATTTTAGGTATGTCACTTTACCTCCTTCTAGCTCAGTTTTTCCTTCAGTAAAATGAGAGAGTCGTATCTAAGGCTACTTCCTTGTCTAGGTTCTATGACAACATCTTACTTCTATGCTTTGAGCAGTGGTGAACATTGAGAATACAAATGCAAAAAATGTAAAAACAGTCAAGTATGTCATGTTCTGTGGAGAATACAACATGCTGACTGTAGAAAGAACACCGGCTTTGGAGGCAGAAGCCTTGGTTTCTAGTGCCAACACTGCCACTTAAAACCTGTGTAACTGCGTAAGTCACCTAATCTCTCTGAGTCTGTTTCTTCTTTATAATTTGTGAGCTTCCATCTCTAATTCATGTTCTTATGAGCCTCCTGAGATGGGTATATAGAGAATTTGGCAAGGTGGAAAGAAGTAATTATTATCAAGAAATGAGAAAGAGCTTCCTGTAGAAGATGACACCTTCACTGATCCTTGGTGGAAGCTAAAACTTCTTGGAGTCAGAAGGAAAGAGAGAGTGTATTTCAGGCTTGTGTGGGGAGTGGGGGTTGGGGGACAACCTGTGCAAAATCTCAGAGAGGAAGTACTTGGAATGCTGAGATCAGGGAATAGCAGTTAAGCTAGTTTGACTTGAATAAAGAGTACCCAAAGGAGAGCAAAGTGAAATAAGTTTGTAAAGGTAGTCTGGAGCCAACCAGCTAGTCAGTCAGTAAACATTTATTAAGTACCAACTATGTATTAGCCACAGTGCTAAGCACTGAGCATATTAATAAATCTAAAAGTCAAATTCTAAACTCAAGTAGCTCTCAAATAGGGGAGAGAACATATAAATAGATATGTATAGATGAGCTATGTATAGGTTAAAGTGGGAATAATCAACAAAGGCAAAGCACTAAAATTAAGGGAAATTGAATAGAGACTTAAAGGAAACCAAGGAAGCCCGTAAGAAGAGATGAGGAAGGAGATCATACTGTGCATGAGGAATAGCTAGTGAAAATGCCTGGACTTAGGAGATGGAACTCTGTTAGTAGAACAGTAAAGAAGCCAATGTCATTAGATCAAAAAGTAAGTGGTGGTGCACTCATGTATATGTGTGTAGTGTGTGAGTGTGTGTATGTGTGTGTGTTTTAAAAACTCTGAAAAGGTTGTAGACTAGGACGGATAATCAAAGGCTTTGAATTCCAAATGGAGAGTTCTGTTTGATTTTGGAGGTAATAGGGAGCATTGAAAGTCTTTAATTGAAAAGCTGAGGAGTTGTCTCATCCTAGATAAGTCTTAGAAAACTACCGGTTCTTGAGTAGAGGACTGATATGCTCTAACATGTAGTTTAGGAATATTAATTTGGAAATTATATGGATAATTGATTTGGAAAGAAGATAGACTGGAACCAAGTAGCTGGTTGTTACATTAATTAAGGTAAGCAATGCTACATTCTTGAATTAGGTTAGTGAATGTGTGAAGGGAAAGAATAGAAAATGTATGATTTTGTAGGGTTAGAATCACTAGTACTTAAGAACAAATTGGAAATTGAAGTGGAATAAAAGAAAGAAGAATCAACAGTGATTGAGGTTGTAAACCCGGAAGATGGAGGGGATGGCAAACATCAACAGAAAAAATTGAAGATAAGGATTGTAATTATTTTTTTTTCATATCCAAGTGACTTCTTATGATCTGCTTACCATATTTCTTAATGCCTCTCACTGGATATGCCATAGATTGCCTTCTTGTTCATATATGGTGTGGACTTGATGGGCTTAAAAGTCCTTTTCAAGTCTTAATATTCTGGGATTCTAATCGAAGATTCATAGAAATATTTCAAAAGTTCTTTATCATCTAATTTTATTTAACAAATGCTTTAAGTTATTATAAACTTCAATCCAGAATTTACCCAATTGGTTACAAACTTATATTATACTTAAATTGTAACAAACGTGTGTAATAGGCACTGAAATTTTTGTCTCTATGAAATCTGAATTATTGTTGTTATTTGGTTGTTTTTCAGTCATGTCTAGTCTTTGTGGTTTATTTTACGGTTTTCTTGGCAAAGATACTGGAGTTATTTAACATTTCCCTTTTAAGATCGTTTTAGGAATGAGGAAATTGAGTCAGACTGGGTTAAGTAAATTGCCACGGATTATACAACTAATAAATGTGAGGCCAGATTTGAACTCGGGGAGAACAGTCTTGGCTTTAGGTCCAGCACTCTATCCATTGTGCTACTAGCTGCCTGTGAAATCCTGAATTAGCAGATGCTAATTTAATGTAAAATAATTCATATGGACAAATCTTAGCATTTATTCTTTGCCTTATGTTTTTAAGGCCAGTTTTCTAGTACTCACTTATTTGAAGCTACTATCAAAAGCATGTGAGATTGAATAATACTTCAATGAGCTTTTCTTTACCATTTTGAGTAGACAGAGATTTAATCACTATAAAATAACATTTTAATAAGTTGACATTTTGTAGTTCTTCAAAATCATCACTTTTATCATTGCTACCTTATATAATTGAAGACATACTTTGAAATTAATGACAGTAGCCTTACCTGATTTTGACCAAGTTATCAGTTTAAGGGAAGTAATTTGATAACATTTCAAAGAAGTATGACATCACATCCCTTTTGCGCTATGGAATATTTCTGGAAGGGCCATTTATCAAAGAAATTAAAAGTCCTAACTCCATTTCTATTCCAGTCTCTATAATTAGCACCTTAGAAATAGTTTAGTGTGCCATCCATACCACTATGTCATAGGATTCTGGTTTTTTTTTTTAAGGAGTACCATTTCTCTATATCAGTCATCAATAATCATGTTATCAAGAATCTGTTTTATATTAAGTACTGTCCTACAAATACATTAAATGGAGCAATTTCCTACTTTTAAGAAGTTTAAATTATAATAGGTAATACAGGTATGCATGTAAGTAAATACAAAATAAATAGAAAGATAATACATTATGCTTAAGGAAGGAGGATACTAGCAATTGGGGCTGAAAACTGTTGTATGTGTTGATTTTAATAGATGGCTGACATATAAGATTGCTATGTTGCAATTAGACAAATTTTTAAAAAAGCAATAAAATTTTATTTGTGTAAAACTAAGAACTAAGAAAATAATTATGAGACTCTATTTCATCTGTCTCTCAGAGTATAAATTACTATCTGTCTTTAAAACCATAACAAAAATGATAGACTTTGAGTTCACTTCTTCAAAGGCAAAAGAACTTATCTTTCTAAATGAATTCTTATGTTATAATAAAACTGTGAGACATAATTTAATAATTACATTGATTACTAGTCTAATTGACTTGTAGATCAAGAAGATAAAAATAGAAATTTAAGCAATTTGTGCAACAAGTCATCCTATTTTTATGTTTGATTCAATTTAGTAAAACAACCCATGTGATGTACAAGAAGGTAAGAGAGCACTTCAAGAGGAGGGAAGTAATAGTAACATATTTCACAAAAATGTAATCTTCAACTTAGTGCTATATTCTCACTAAAGTTTGATATATGAATATTTTCTTTTAAGCTAATTTGCCATTCATATTAAATACTTAAAGACACTATTTATTAATTAATTAGTATTAATAACATACCATTCCAGTCACCAATATTTTCAGTTTCAATGTATGTTTTTCAGCTTTGTTCATTAATATTTTTAAACCATTATTATAAATTTGATATGGGTAACAAAACCATTAAAGAAGATAAAATCGCAGAAAAGGACATTATTTTAGCCCAAATCTTTAATAAGGCAGAATCAAGAGAATTAATAAATAACAGCGTACAGACATTCTCTTGTGTGTCCCTTTCCAGGCTTGCCCAAAGTTCTGATCACTTTTCCTTTAAAAATATCAACACCAAAAATTTAGCTAAAATTAATATACATTTTAAAGTTCTGTTTCTGCTCATTTTATGAGCATATATATCTTCATTTATTCATATATATCTTTCCATATTTTCTTTATGATTAATCTTTTTTTTTTCTGGCAATATAGTATTTGAATGCATTTATATATAAGGCAATTTCTTAATTGACCTGATATTGTTACTTTTTACTTAAAAGGCATATTCTTAGAAAACATATGTAGAATATGTAGATAAATATGTAGAAGTACAAACCTAAATAATAGAAATAGAAGAGATTAAGTATTATCATGTTGAAGGATTAGATTTGCTCTTCATGGCCCTTGATGATAGGATGAAGAGAAATCCATGTAAATTGCAAAAAAAAAAAAAAAAAAAAAAAGCCAAATTTCAACTTGATTTAGCTAACCAAAGTCAAATGGGCTGCCATAATAAGAAATGAGTTCTCCCTTACTAGTCATCTTGAAGCAAAGGGTGAATGATTGATTATCTGTATGTTGTCAGGAATTTTTGTGGGACTAGATGGCCCTTAAGATCTCTTAATTTTGATATTCTATGACTCTATAATGACTTTGAAATACCCATGAGGAATAATTATTGCAGTCTATGATACTTACAAATAAATCTAGAATAGTGTTGTTTGTGATCAGCGGTTGTATCAAAATTTTGCATAAATTTCTCTACTTTTCCTATTCATTGATTTTAATCTGCTATAAATCATACCAGTTGAATTTTAAGCTTGATTTTTAAGAAATTCTGCAGATTAATAAAATGTGATATGTAGTTAATTTGATTACCACGCTTAATTAATTTCATCATCTTATTGATTGAGATATTAGTAAAGTGTTTTTTTTTTGTTTAACTTTTCACACAATATTGTAGGAATTGTAATTTTAAGATATAAGATTTGAATAATTATCAATATAAAAATAATACTAAAGTTGTTTCTGTTTTCTTTTTCTTTTTAAATAAAATGAAGCAAAGGCTATATGATTAATGATGAGGAATGTTATAGAATGAATTATCATTTGAATTCAATTTAGTTGAACTACATGACCCTTAGGTTCATTTTAATTTTGTGATTCTGTAATGACTTTAGGAACCTACCTAGAACAATTGTTATAATCTGCAATACCTACAGAGTAATATGCAGTAATTTTGGTTGTACTGAACAACCTACACTCTTTATATTTATCAATTTAATACATTTAAATTTGATTGGTATGTCAGAACCAAATTTCATTAATCCACATTCTTCAACAATTGTTCTTTAATACCTCTCCTATATAATTATCATACATTATTTTATGTTAAAGGTATATGTATATGAGTCTTATTCCTTTACTCAGTTCAAACCCCATAAAGGTAGAGATTGAGCCTTATATGAACTGTTGAGTTTTGTGATCTGACCACAGTAGTGCTTTAAATAAGTCTTTGTTGACTTCAATTATTTGTGGAAAAACTACTGAAAATGATTAAGAATTACATAGATCGCTGGGGATGAAGAAATATTTGTGACAATCTTAACGGGAAGTCTTAAATATTTTAATGGCTTTCTAGTAAGAGTCAGTGGGAGTTGCTTTTTAAATATATTTTATGAATTCTTAAACAAAGGTATAGGAAAAATAGGTAATAGCCAAATTCAAAAGAAAAGGAAGGGATTTTGCTCCAGGTTCTGTGGCAGAATGGTAAATAGATGAGAAAGTGTTTGTAGAGAGAATACTGGGTAAAAAAAGAAAATAAAACCCATGATACTACATAAGATAGAATCTTAGACGGAAAAAAGTAGAAAAGGTCTCAGAGTCTGAACAAAGAAAGCAAAAGAAATTGAGAAACAGAGGAAGGGAAGGAGAGAGAGGAAAAGAGAAAAGAAAAGAAGGAAAGGGGGAAAAAGTTGTAAGAGGCATAAAGAGGGATATAAAATGCCCTATCTGAACTACAGTGGCATTGGATAGAACCTGTATATGTTAGTAGATAGAAGAGTGAAGAATATCAAGATACTTTAATGAAACGAACATTTGTTATGTTGAAGCTTGAGAGAAAAAAATGGAAGGAAAACCAGTAAGTAAGTATTAGGCTAGAGTAGCTAGGGAATATGTTAATCAAAATGCACTGCAGTTATCTTAAAATCTGTGCATTTTTTATAAGAAGCTAAATGGTGTTTTTTATAGTGTATCTAGGAGTAGATACATTATCTTTTTCTTTTATATCCAAGAAGGGAAGCTGAAGAAGGTAACGACTTAGGAATAGAGAATGAAAGAGTTCTGGACAGCACTGACCCAGAAGTTAAGAACTAAAGAAAAGACTGATGTACTAAAAGGAGTGATACTATGTTTGTTATGCCTGGAAAAATATATTTAGCTGTCACCTATGGGAGAGTTAGGGCTTTAATTTGGAGCAAAATTGATTACCAGTGAAATGTAGATTTCTTCACTATTTGAACCCTTAAATTTTCCTATACTGGAATAATAAAGTTTAGTTCTCTGTACTAGGCTGCCATGGTCATTCAAAAACATAAGTATGGTGAACAAAGTTTTAAATTGCTGAAATATTAGAAACACCAGCATAGAAGAATTAAAGACACTCTTCCCAAAATCTTATAGTAACCTCATATATTTGTAATTCTATGAGTATATTATATGTAGTCATAGAAGTATAAATATAATAGAACTATATAGATAGATAAGTAGAGAGAACTATATTTAAAATAGAATAATATATATATATATATATATATATATATATACAATAGAACTTTTCTACCTCAAGCATTTTATAATTCTATGACTATATACATACACATATATATATATATATATATATATATATATATATATATATATATTTAAACATAGTGAGAGACACACACACATATACACACACATATATAATAAAATTTTTCTATCTGGTCATAAGACAATATTGAAGCAGTGTGATTTAGTGAATAAAGAACTGGAGAGTTGACCTCAGAGTGAGAGATGATGATGATGATGATGATGATGATGATAATGATGATAATGATGATAAATAATAGCACTTTTAGGTATGCAAAGAAATTATAGACATAATCTCTTAATTTTTGCAAAAAACATTTTGCAGTAGGTACTGTTATTATTCCCATTTTAAAAAGGAAAATTAGTTTCCTATACCAGTAAAATTTCACATTTGGTCCAAAAACAAAAACAAAGCAAAAAAAAATCCCAGCACAATCTACTCTTCTGAAATATAAATGAATATTAGGTGCTAAGAATAGGAAAAGTATGATTCACTAGGCATAATGCCTTAGAGAGCTGCCTGAGACACTAAAAAAATTAAATGACCTGCTCAGGATCATTCAGCCAGCATATAGTGAGGCAAAATTTTAAGCCTGATTTTCTTGACTCTGAGAGCAGCTCTCTACCCACTACACATCACTACCTCAAAGTAGTTCAAGTGTTATCCTCATTTATCCTCACTTTACAGATACTAAGGTACAAAGAGAGGATGACTTGACTATGTTCAGACAACTAGCAGTGCATTAAGATATGACAGAGAATTGGATGCTCTTTCCTCTTTATTCCACAGCTGCTCCTCTTTGCTTAATGAAAACATTTCATTTAAAATCCAAAGATACTGAATTTATCATAATTTCATTAAGATTGGGTTGAAATTTCCTATTGACTTTTGGCTCAGTACTAATAAGCAAATTAATAATGGGAACAAGAGCAGTTGTGAGGCTAATCTTTTACATATTTAAGCTAAACTACTTTTGAGCATTTAAATTAATAATTCTTAGTTTAGGATTTCTGAACTTTATTTTTTAAAAATATTTTGGCAAATATATTTTAAAATAATGGGTTTCCTTTGCAATACTGTGTTCATTTTTTTGCATTTAAAATTGTTATTTTGGGGAGGGGCCTGTAACACAAAAAAGATTAAGAATCTTAGATTTAAATAATACCTTGTATTTTTATAAAACTCTATTTTTCAAAGCAGAGTTTTACTTATTATGCAAAACAGTGCTCTGAAGAAAATGAGGTCTTATCCACTCATTAAAGCAGTCATTGAAATACCATTATTTAATAATAATTTGTCAATATTTAATTTGAATTACTACAAAATGATAAAACTTTATTTTCTTAGCTAAGTTTGGAGAGATTTGGAGAGACTAATCACAAACAGATTGTTATCTGTTTCCGTCTATCATTATCATTAACAGATAATGAATTCTTTGATCATGACTTTTAATAAAATTTTGTAAAAATACAAAATAGCTCTCAATATGGGGGGGGGGGGGACTTTCTTCCTTGGAAAGAATAGTGTTAAGAGTAGTGGAAAAGTGGATGAGTGGTGCCAAACATAACATAAACTTAACTGTATAAATGGAATTTTTTTCCATTGTCTAATACTTCATTGATGGAAGAAGTAAACCACATCCATGTTGCTACAAAGTATAAAAAGAACTAAAAGAAATTATCCAATACATTTGACACATCCTTTAAGGAGAACTCATGGAAAGACATGGATTAAAATGGCACAAAATAGCCTAAAGATAAGATTTAATTTGCAGCAGTAGAGCATACCCACATAGACTGATGCAGCAAAGATATTCCACTAGTTGACCAGCTAACTTTCTCTCCATCTTTCTTCCCTTGTCTTCTCTAGTAAGAATAGGTGAAATGTTTGCCTTTATCTATAATTTTAAAAATCCACCAGTAATTAAATATATTTGTTAGCTCTTCTGTGACTTAAAAAATAATTTAATACCAACCAAGTAGTCTTGTTAAAGAGCCTTTAATTCTCAACTATAGATAAAAATAAAGCAGCTTTATGGAATTTAAAGTAGCTAATATGGAGATAAATCATAGCATTCACAATTTTATTTAGGCAACATTCATGAAGGATCTGTATTTAGTTTGGGTTTTTTTTTAGCTATCACTGGTAAGTGTTAGTCTAAAACAGATTATAGTTTGTATAATATTTAACATCTGGAAGATTGATTTTTAAAAATTATTCCCTTATTTTATATTTTGGTGCTATTTAGACAGGACCTCAAAAGCCTGGTTTTGAAAAGTGCTTAGACATGAGACAATTATTAATTCTGTTGTATTCAAATCAATTACCAAAGAAATGAAACGAAAATTACCTAATTAAAGTGAATCACAAATAAACCTGCTTTGTTTGTGAGGGGAATAATTGAAATGGTAATTATGCAGTGATAATGCATTTCTTGTGAAGATGGCAATTTAAAAGCTTTATTTGGTGGCTTTTGTTTGGTGGCAGGTCTTGGATGGCAAACTTCTGATTGGCTTCTTTATCTAACCTTGTTCAGAATGTCTGTTTAGAGTTAACCCTTTTACCAAAACTATCCAAAGGGAACTTTAACATGATTCTAGTGTCTTTCTGGGATTTCTTTAGTCTGAACTTTAGATAACATGTTTCTTATACCATAATTAGTTTTTCTATGATCTATCTGGAATTCTAAGAAATATAAAATAGATCATAAGTATAATCCTTTTTTTCTAGTGACTTATATATATTCTGAAAAATGCATATTATCCCATGAACTCTTTGCAGGAGAATGATTATGTGTTGTGCGTAAGTATACTAGGAATGGAATATTTGGTAAAAAGGATATATAAGCATTTTAAACATAAGCAGATAAAATTACATGCACATTAATTTCCGAAGTTTGAGTTTTATTGATATTGCTAAAGGTAGACAATGTCATGGTTCTGATAAAGTTGAAAAAGCAATGCTTAAAATCAAGTGAAACTTAATATGTGGAACCTTGGTTATTTAGGGTTTGGTAAACCTAGAATAACCTCACTTGGTTTCAGTACTCCAGTTACTCCAGATACTTTAAGAGTGGATCAAAATCTTTAGGGCCTACAATTATCTTGTCTTCTCTAGGTTCTTTTGAATCATCAGAATAGTCCTTTACTCTATGATTTATAATCCTAAAGAAGTTCCAGATTGGGGTCTCACATCAAATTTCACCATGTGCAGGACTCAGATATTTTTGTGACAATCAGTAAACAGTTTTTATAAGTCATCTGTTAAAATGTTGATAGACCTAATGATGGGAAGCCAGCTTTTTGCTCTTGTAACACATGAGAGGATTATATAACAACATACTTAAGTTAACTTTAAGATTAGGATAGTATTAATGAGAGAAAAACAGAGAGAGAGAGACAGAGAGACAGAAAAAAAGAGAGAAACAGAGACAGAGAGAGAGATTTTAGAGAAGATTATGGTATGATGTACAAGGAACAGATTAAAATCTAGAAATATTTGAATTCTGGATCTGTCTGTGACACACACACTGAACACACTGACTGTGTAATCCTGAGAAAGTCACTTAATCTCTCAGTGTTTTGAATAACTCTCTAATCAATTAATTAACAGGCATTTATTAAGCACCTACTAGGTGCCAAGCACTGTACAAAGCACTGGAACAACATGTTCAGAGAATGAAGTAAACCCCATTCTTCATTTAACAGAAGAGAGAAGTATACACACATACACACACACACACACATTTATACAGTATATATATATAGACACACACAGTATATATATATATATACATCCATACATTTTCTATATATGTGTGTCTATATAAAAAATACTCGTGAACACATAGACACACACACAAATATACATTTACATATAAAGCTAACAAATCCACACACACAGATAGAGATATGCAAAGTGGTTAAATATAAAGTGAAATTTGGAAAAGGGGGCACTGGCAGTTGAAAGGGAGAATCAGTAATCGTTTCATACAAAAGATGGTACAGGAGCTTAAGGAAGAAAAGGACTTCACTGTAAGGGAGAAGTGATTAGGGAATGTAGTATAGATATACAGAGTGGACAGTGAGAACAATAGAGATGGTAAAGTATTGTGTGTGAAGAACAAAGAGAAAGCTAGATTTCAAAGAAGAGTTAGAAGATAGTCTAAACTGCTAGTAGGAAATCATGTGGAAGATTTCCATACAAATAAAGTAATAGGTCCAACACATTTCCTATCTTAACAAACTTTTTTTTAATTCCCGTTCTTCTAGAATTCTAAAAGTATAGTTATGTATTCTATGAAATCTTGTGAAATTTAACTTGCTTGGTTTATGGTTTTTTGGATCAAATCTATGCCATATAACTTGGATTCTTAAAAGAAAGTCACTTCCTATAATATATAGCTGAAAAAAAAATCTCTATATAGTCATGCTAGAAGATTCATTTAGGACTTATATACTCAGTGACAATAGTCCCTGTTAATTTTGATGCAGAAAGAATACCCTTTTAAATAATCATTCTATAATTTTTATTTGTTGTTTTTGGAGTCTTTTTGATTCCGTCTGACTCTTTATGATCCCACTTGGGGTTCTCTTGGAAAAAATACGGGGGTAATTTGCCATGGTTCTTCTCCTTCATTTTATAGATGAGGATGCTGAGACAAAGTCACTTGCCCAGAGTCAAACAGCTAATAAATATCCGAGTCTGGATTTGAACTCAGATCTTTCTGACTCCAGGCCTGGTGCTCTATCCACTGCGCCACCTAGAATATCATATAATTCTGAGCTACAGTGGCTTAAAGTCATGAGTATCCACATGAAGTTTGGCATCAATATAATGATCCTAGGGAATGAGGATCTACCAGAATGCCTTTGGAGGGACAAACTAGTCTAGGTTAGAAATGGCATGTCAAAAGTCTCAGGCTGGTCAAGAGTTGGATTTGGCTTGGGAGTGGTCATTACACTCCCAACATGGATGAGATGGAGAGATGTAGTCTCACAATAAAACCATGCAAAAATAAAACAAAACCAAAAACATAAGTACAGAAAAGGAAATAATTCCTTCTCTCAAGGATTTTACATTAATATGGGGATGGTAGGGACAACAGATTCTTAATATAAGAATAAATTGGTGTAAGGAAGTTAAATCCAAATCGTTGGAATACGAAAAGACTTCTTGCTCAAAGTAGTACTTGAGTGTATCTTTAAGAAAGTGAAAGATGTCAGGAAATAAAATGAGTGTTCATTGGTGGGGGACAGAAAGAAGGTCAGTTTATTGGGCTCAGAGATCTTAGGAGGATGAGTACTGAAACTGTTCTGGAACTGGATAGATGGGTGAGTCTAGGTTGCTAGCTAAATAAATGAAATTCCATTTTTATCAACAAGCAATAAAGTTCCATTATATTTTAGGAGAGTAACATGATCAAATTTCAGCTTAAGGAAAATCACTTTGAAACTGTGTGGAAGATGATATTTAGAGTAAGGAGAAAGTAGAGGCAGGGAAACCAAGAAAGAAACTGTCATAGTTCTAGGTTCTAGATCAGGATTACTAATTTAGAACTGGAAGGAACCTTGGAAATCCTCTTGTTCAAACCATTCATTTCTCAGATGAAGAACTGATTCCTAGAGAAGGGAAATAACTTTTCTCAAGTTCACACAAGTAATGAGTAACTGCTGGGATGTGAACTCACTGTGTTTTCTGGCTCCATAATAGGCCTGCTTTTCACTGAACAATACTACCTCTGATTTGTTGGGAGAATTTGTAGGTGGTAGCAAGGACTAGATTTCAGCTACTGATTGAATCAGAGTTGAGGCAGAGAAAGAATGGGAGTCTCCATTGTCCCCGTGAATGAGGAGAAAGAAAAGAATTAGGGATGATATCAGAAGAATGATGAAATAGTTTCCAATATCCAGTTAAACACACAGATTCATATAGAAATAAACATTTTATTATGTCTGATGTAGTTTGTTAAGTGTTTGTTCAAGGTCTTTTACATTTTCTTAGAATCTTCCTATTTCATTTCTTTCCTTGTCTTCTTCTGATTTTCTGGCGTCCTAAAATATCTTTTATCCCCTGATCTTATAGTTGCTTTTCCAATTACCAAGCCCATCTAACTTTCCCTATCCCCTCAATTCCCACCCATTCCTTCCCAGTTCTCAGGATACCAAATATTGCTGTAGAAATTAGTAATACTTTTCTGATTGAGTTAGAATTCATGATATATAAACTCATCAAAACCTTCTATGCACTCTGTTAATTCATAAGGACAACACAAACTGCTTTCAAATTTGTACTCCTTTCAAATCTTCAACTCCTATTCCAAACCTGTTCTCAGGGGTGCCCTAATTTTTAGAGAAGATCAGTTATCTCATGTGAGATAATTCCCTTATTTCCATTTTTCATGCTTCTAGAACTTTTTTTGTTTCCCTTTATTCATCTTCGCCACTTTTCCTCCTTTTCTCAAAGAAAAAGTAGCCCCTCTTTTTGTCAGATTATTCCATTATTGCGCCTTTCCTCCACCTTGTTCCCATGTTGTCTAGGGTCGTCTTCTGTATATCATTTTTTCTTTCAATCATTCAACAAGCATTTATTAAATATTTGTTGAGTTGCAGGTACTATGCTAAGCAATGGTGAAAAAGAAAAAGTGGAGTTCTTCCTCCTATGGAGAGGTGTTTACATTTTAATAGGAGAACATAACATACAAGATATATACACAATAGCTTTTTTGTGTTGTTTTTTCTATTTCCGTCTGTGTCCAGGTTTTTGTGACTTCATTTGGAATTTTCTTAGTAAAGATACTGGAATGGTTTGCCATTTCTTTCTCAAGCTATTTCTACAGATGAGGAAACTGAGGCAAACTAGGCTAAATGATTTACCTAGGATCTCATAGTTATTAATTGCTTGAGCCCAGATTTGATTTCAGGAAGATGAATCTTTCTAACCCCAGGTTTAGCACTCTACCCACTGTACCATCTAGTTGCCCCGCAGACCAGCTAGATGCTTATTTTAGAGAAGACATTACTAGCTCAGCTACGACTCAGCTAGGAATGAGAAAGAGCTCCCTTAGAAGGTAGTAAGGTGACTTGAATTGTGAAGGAAGGTGGTGCTTTTACCTACAAAATGTTCTTACTCCATCCAACATTCCATCTCGCACAGTAATTTCAGAATAATTGTCCTAATGCATGAATATATTCATATCATTGTCCTTCCCATAAACATTAATTGGTTTCTCACTATAATAAACAGGTTGGATTCATAGACTCCAAACTCCTTTGACATTCAAGAAATGTCATAATCAAGACATTTCCATTTTTAACTTTGGCACTTTATTGGGATACCACTCTTCCCTTTTTCATATTGATTTCTTCAACTAAACTGAGTTGTTTTCTATTCCCAAAAAGTATTCCACATCTTCTTTACTTTATGTTTTTGTTCCTAGCCTTCCTCATGCTTATAATAGCATCCTGCACACTCCCATTTAAAATTATGTACATGCTACAAAATCCAGGTTCTATGGAGATTCCTCTGACCCTCTTAGCCAGAAAATATCTCTTTTTTCAGTTTTTATATTACTTAGTCCTTTTTTAATCTACATTTACAATCTACTGTGTAAAAGATTTATTTGTGAATGTCTTTCCTCCTCCATAGTAAGACTCTTAAAAGGAAGGAACCAAATTTTCCTTATTAATCTTTCTTCCTTCTTTGGCATTATAATGTCCACAAACATGCAATAGATGTTTATTAAATTAAATGTAGATATATGACTATAAAAATAAATTGGATAAAAATTTTATTTGGCCAGATATCATGTTGTATCATAGGAGTTCCTGCACAGTAATCTTTCAAAATATAATCTATTTTTGAGACCATGGCTTTATCACATTCTGTGTATAATCAACATTATATGTAAATTAGACAATTAATATTTAGCTTCAGGTTTAAAAAAACCCTTTTTTCAGTGTCATTATTAAATGTTTCATTCAGTTCTCTTCTTTGGCTTTGACAGTAGTTTGAGAGGCAGTGTGTTGTAGATATGTTGACATTTGAGACAGAAAGATTTTGGTATAAAGTTCTAACTATGGCATATACTGACTGTGTCTTTGGCCTTCCTTAATCTCCATGTCCCCAAGCAACTCTCTAAGACACTAATAATAATAGCTAATATTTATCTACACTTTATGCATATTATCTCATTTGATTCTCAAAAAGACCTCTATAAGGTAAGTGGCATTATTATTTCCATTTTAGAGGTGAGCAAACTGAGATTGAGTGACTTGCAAAAGCTCACATAGCTAATAAGAACCTCAGAAGGTTTGAACTAAGGTCTTTCTGACTCCACAACTGGCACTCTGATTACTGGTATAGTATTTTTTGGCATCCTTGGATGTTAAATGACTTGCTTTGGCCAAAGTTATAAAACTGATATGTGTCAGATTTGAATTCAAGACTTTTAGTTCTAAGGCCCGATTTCTTCCATTCACTACATCTTCTTGCCTTTATTTTAAAATAATTGGTGTAATTAGCTTAAAAATTTGATATATGTGGTGGTATTTTAATTATTAGTGTATTATTATGATTCTTTAATAACCTGGTAATACTTTAATAAAGAAAAATGCTTTATAAATAAAATCATTCTTCTTGGGAATGTCTATGATATGCTGCAAAGGCAGATGGTTTTTTCACAAAGAAGTTATTTCATTAAACAGGAAAACTATATTTTGTGCAAATTCTTAGAAAACAAAAATGACTTTCATCAATAAAATTTACTGATGATAGACTAAGATCCAAAAAAAAAGAAAATCAATATCTAAGTATGCAAGTTATAGTTCTTAACTTCGTATTTGTTCATCTTTGTCATATAGATATATACACATTTTTTTTCCCCTAAGGCTAATTTTATTTTTTTGCTGAGGTAAGTGACTTGTCACAAAGCTAGGAAGTATTAAGTATCTGAGGTCAGATTTGAACTTGGGTCCTCCTGACTTCAGGGCTAGGGCTCTATCCACTACGCTACCTAGCTGCCCATGTATATACATTTTAAAAATTGTATATACATATGTGTACTTGAAAAAAGTTTCTCAGAATGAGAATACTCATATGAGTGAGAAATTTGCATCTAGAAGAATACAACGTCATTTAATTATCATAGTTTGAAAATATGAAAACTTGGAAGTTTAAATAGTATAGAATTCAGTTGAATAGTTGACGTTTATTATTATTTAATTTATTTTGATTTTTATTAAATTTATCATTTACTAATAAACTTAAAATTATTCATTGAAGTTTAAATAGTACAAAACTTCAATTCCAGAAAGTAGCACAGTAGCATTTAATAAATGCTTGTTGATCACTTTCCTGAGATATAGGTAGTGTGTAATTCCTTTTCCTACACAATTGTCAGATCATTGGATAAAACCACCTTGTGGTATAATATTCCATTGTGGGAAAAACAGTTGTTAGAATCATAAAACTATGTCTTTCAAAAAGAGTTTTAAGGAACTAAGGAAGGGTCTTGACCTTTCTCCCTATTTTACTTTTTTGTTAATAATATGCTACAGATTAGAGCTCCTCAAATAGAGTTCAGAAAGGCTTCTAAAATATGGTGGAATAACAAAACAAATATCTTTAGATGTCTTTCTAGGTCCCTTCTTACAAACCTTCCATTAATAACGAATCTGTGAGGAGTATAACTGCCCATTTTTCTGTTTTTCTTCTTTAATGATTAAGAAAAAGTCCACAAAGACCTGATTGTTTAATCTCTAATTATAATTTATAGATGGAATATGCTGTGGCTGATATAAACCATATCTAATAATTTTGTTTTAAGTAGCTGCTCACCATTTCATATTGTGGTTGGTACTGGAGAAATAGAACATTGGCCATTTCCTGGAAGATAGCCGTAAGTTTCAATTCAGTCAGAATGCTGTATATACTATGATAGGTTTATAATTATTATCCAAAGATTGATGCTTTTTCAGTGAGTGTAAATTTGTGCAGCAGTAATCCATTAAGAAATCAATAATCATTCCATTCTGATGTGTAGTTCCTTTTGAGTGTTATAAATGTATACCCAGACCTAAACCCTCTACTTCCCTCCTCCCCCTGAAATCCAGTTGCTGTTGAAAATGAGGGGATTAGGAGAATTTTCTCTTTTCTGCAAGATCTCTTTCTCCTTGCAGTGCCCTTTTTTTGGATCGATTATTAGGTTATCTTAAAGACTGAAGACCGGCATATTTCCATATATGTGTGTGTGTATATGTGTGTAAATGTACATATATTTATATACATGTGTGAACATATACATATCTCATTTAGGCAGTAGAGCTTGAGAAATTTGATGGAATGATATATACTAAGCTACAAAAGTTTTGTGTTCTTTTTAAAGTTGTATATGTAGTTATTTGACCTTGGCCAGTCATTTATGATTGAATACCTCAGTTTCTTTTTCCTGCAAAATATGGTGAATCCAGAACTTCATGGACATAAGAGATATATCATTTCTTTATTGTCTCTTGCCAACATTATTCTAATGGCCACTCATCTTTTTTGCTTGCTCTCTTTCCCTTCTGGCCATGTTATTCCCATAGTCTAACCACCATTACTTATAGCATACAGTTATCTTAGTCAGCTATTTAAGCCCTTTCATGCTTCTAGTCTATCTTTCTAGCCTTAACACTTCTTTCTTCATGCACCATACATTCCATCCAGAACGAATTACTAGCAATTCTCTTCCCTTCTTCTTTAATTGCATCTACCTTCATTTATTCTTGCAAACTATTTTTCATGCTTGGAATATATTCCTATCATATCACTACCCTCATGTACAACTTATTGAACTTTCTTCATATTTCTTATTGCACTTTGATTAGAATTCTCCCTTGCCCATAACATAGTATATTTTGAATCATAATCGTTTATGTACATGCATTATTCCTTTTAGTAGATTTTAAGGTCTGGAAAGATAGGGACAACAGATAACCATTCCCACCCTTAGGCTTATCTATCTAACTTACCTCTGATAACTCCCACAAGTGCTATTAGATTATAAGTACTTTACAGCAGGAGCTGTCTTAATTCCCAATTTCACTTGTACTTAGCATAGTTCTTTGTACACAGTAAATGCTTATTAAGTGCTTCTTCATTCATTCAATCCTTTCATCATTTTCCAATGCTTTTCATACAATAAATACTTTAAAATTGTTGATTTTATTAGCTGATTAGTATTTTGTATATAATATAATGTAATACTTTAAGGATAAAATATATCATCTCATTTGATCTTGTAGCAGCCTTGTGAACTAAAATACTATAATAATATTATGTCTTCTATACAGATGAGGATACTGAGGCTTTTAGAGAGGTGAAATGATTTGCCTATGGTCACATAACCAGTAAATATGAGCTGAATTAAACACCATTTCTTTCCTGAAGGGCATTTAGTGTACAACTATAATATTTCAGAGAGAAAATTGTTTTTAGCTGTCTATCATGTTTATCCACCCTCCATTCCTTCCAGAAAACATGGGCATGAACACAAATATAAAAGTAGAAACAAAGCAATTCTCCTTTGGAGATGATGGTAAAGGAGAATACAGGACTTTATTTTTTCTGCTAGAACAAAAGGATCTTTATTTTAAAATGATTTTTGACAGACTTGGGTGAATGGAAAAGCTCTTCAGTTGGCTATGTATGGGAATGAAAAATTAATAAATAACATTGTTATAACAGATCTCTAAACAGTAATAATGCATTGGCGAACAAAGTGGACTTAACCCAAAATGAATAACCCAAAAATGTCTGCTAATCATTCTCTGCAAGAATATTACCTTCTGTTTATTTATAGGTGAGAAGTGATTAAATAATGCTAATGTAAATTTTATGTTAAGGACACATGAAAATCTTGTTTGAGGTTGTTGTTTTTGTTGCTACACAAACTAGGATTCTTTATTCTGAAGAAAAAAAGTTACTGGTTCTTCTCTGTAGCCCAACCCATATAAAGAATTTTGAAATGGGAAATAAGTATAAATGAAAAAAAAAATTTTTTTTTCTATCTCCCAGTCCTTTTGTTAGTTGCAAGTAAGGAGAAAATGAAGGGAACAAAATAGATAAAATATCATCAAATAGAGAAAAAACACTTTCTGTGGTACAAATCAAAAGTTAGGAAGGCTTTACTTGAAAATTTCTGTTAGGCTGGCTTCACTACTTAAAAGTCCTTAGGCAAGATTTGAGGATAGGGAACTACTTATACCTAATCCTATTACTCTTTTACTGCTTTAGCATTCTCTAGGACAAGGACCAGAAAACCTTCTTGCTTCCTAAGTTAAAGTAGTGATGAGCCCCTGGGTCTGTCATCTGATAAGCTTATATACTGGAGCTAGATGTTTGCTGTTTATAATATTGTCAAGAAAAGCTACAAGTTTGGTACGAATTTGTTTATTGCTATACTCTGGAAACCACTATGTTTGGGCAATTTAACTGTGCTGCTGTTCTATCAGATGTGAAACTGGCACATAGTGAAGGCTGGAGGAAGGTGAAGATGGTGACCTGACTTGAAACCATATATTTTGAGCCCTGTGTAAAGGAGTATGTGTGCACAATCTGGGGGTGTTCACAGAAGCTAGGGATAGGGTTGTGACCACAAGGCTATGGCATCTATTCCTAGGAACCTCTCGTATCTCGAAATCCTTTACTATCACAAACTTCTCCCCCACACTCTCTTTTAAACATAGAGTAATCCTGGGGCGCACCAAATCAGAATCTCCACTCTTTCCAGAATGGAATAGAACCTCTTCCAGTGATTGGAAACAAGTATTTTAAAGAGTTCCCCAATGCTTTTGGCTGTTTGTTTATTTTAAGAAGAATGTGGTGAGTTGTCACTCTCCCCCCAAGTTGCTTATTTTTGTCAACAGTTTTAATTCTTTTTACCACTGAAAATAATGCCCTTGATTTTTTTTCTTTTCTTTTCTTTTTTTAATTAAGAAACACTAAGGATCTGAATGGAGTTTAAAATGAATAGATTAGATTTTTGTATTTCCTTTTGTAAAACAGAGTTTTGCAGTGTCATCCTTAATGAGTTTCGAAGACTAGCATAATTACTTCTTAGGAATGTTGTAACTGATGGAATGCTTAGCCCATTCCTCCAATCTCCCTCAGATCTCTTGCTCCAACAACAAACTTAAGCAAACAGTGTAGGTGTGACAAACCATTAACCCATTTTGAACTGAGCATACTGTAGGAGTGTTACTTTCAGATATTTTATTCATAATTTATCTTGAGAATATTTCCTTTTAAAGTTCAGATGAAATTATGGGCCAAACAGTACTGCACTTAGAGTCCATGCATGTATAGAAAAAGAATTTAAGGTATTATTTTAAAATACTGCAAGGAATAAAAACTAGGTAGAATTCTCTAGGGGGAAAGTAGGCAAAGCAGTGTGGGTGACCATTTGAAGAATTCAAACCAATTATTTATTCTTTAAAGCTAAAAAGACTTATTGATAGACATCTCAAAAACTCATAAAAGAAAATAGGATCATCTGGTTTCAGGTGTGCAGCTGACACATCTACAAGCCTTCTTTCTACAAGACTCAATACTGAAATTCCCCAGGTGTGATCACTAGAGTTCAAAAAATAACAAATTAATTTAGATATCCCTGCAAAGGGCTTCAGAAGCTTCTGAATTTATATCTCAAGGGTGTAAGCAACATCAGAATTAGCTTACAACTTCCTATTTCTGCTTTATATGAGTGGAAGTTTTACTACTCTCTCATTAGTTTTACTATTGTAATTGAGTTTGGAAATATGCCTGGAGGCATTATTTCAATATGTGTACCTTAGGAATCCAAAAGACTTGAATGATTCACTCATACTTAGAGGGAAAAGTGGTTAGCTTGGATTTTGTGTTTGGGCTGTTGACACTGGCTGTAGAGACATCATCAGTATCCTGGGTCAGCTTTAACAAAATGTAGGCATGTGCACTTTAGAAGGACTTATTAGTCAAGTGTGTCCAGCTTCTGTCAGTCAATGGCTGTTCCTTGGAATATGACTTTTGGCAGATAAAAATTTTCCAGTGAGAAAATCTGCTGTATTTCCAAGGTTTGCTCGTAAATTTAAGAACGCCTTTTCAGCACATTTAATCATTTTACTGCAGAAATGATGAGAAGGCAGCATAGTACAGTGAAAAGGGAATAGTGCTTAGAATTTGACCTCCTAGGATCATAAATTTAGAATTGAAAGGGACTTTAGGAGCTATCATCTCCCTTCTGCACTTTATAGATGAGGAAACTGAAGTGCATGGATTTAGATGCACAATTGAAATTCAAATAAAAATCTTCTGACTTCCAGTTTATCACATCTTTACTGTGATTGGAGTTCAGATCATAGCTGTACCATCATCTGTCTCTGTTTGGTTGTTCAGTCATGTCTAAGTCTTCATGACCCCATTTGGGGTTTTCTTGGAAAAGATACTAAAGTGGTTTGCCATTTCTTCCTCCAGCTCATTTTGGGAAATGGAGGAAAACAGGATTAGGTAACTTGTCCAGGCTCACACAGCTAGGGTGCGAGGTTGAGCTTGAAATCGCATCTTCTGATTTGAGGCCCTGCATTCTATACACTGTTCCACCTAGCTGCTCTGTAATCTACCTGTGTAATGTAGGCCAAAGAGCTTGATATCTCAGGCCCCAGCTTCAATAAGGGGACTGGACAAGTTATTTTTGTTCTAAATCCTGAGTTTCTAGGATCCTTCCACAATGCATATAATGAATAAAATAGGGACTTATTTTCCAGGTCTGTTGTTTTTCTTTAGGCACTTGTGACATAATCAAGAAATAGGGGTCACAGCATGCCTATGCAAGCATCCATTATTTTGTCAAGAAAGAAACATGTTCTCTAGTAACTCACTCTAGCTCAGTTTTTTGAAGTCTCTTGGTAGCTCTATTTATTTATTTCAAGGGATGTTGTGAAATTATGAGAGAGAAACAATCTTCATAGAATTGATTAGATATTAATAATAAATATGACATTAAAATAATTATGAATGAAAATCATGGATCAAATAAATGTTAGTCTTTTGAAATCCCCCACTAGATTATAAATTGCTGAGTATTAGTAAAGGAAAAGTGAGTATCCTGTTTATCTTTAAACAAATTTCCCCATTGGCTACTGAATCTTTATAGTGATAGTGAACACAGTAAGGTGGTCAGCAATATGAATGCAAACTGAAAACTTTGAAATTTGCATTTTATATTGGTCTCCATGACAATGAATTGAGAAATGAATCTGTTTCTCTTCCACTAATTAAAGGAAAAGTTTAATGATAAGATTCATTAGAGAAAGTATTTGAGCAGGAAGGATACATGCAAGACCATACTAACTTTCTTATGTGCTTTAGAAAAAGGGTATTATGTTTGTACTTTTCTTTCTCATGTCTAATTTTTTTTATTGTCCCTTTTCCGGTCATTTAAAATATTCTTCTGCCCTGTTTTATAACACATAAATAACATTTTTACACTGTCTACCAAAGATACCTATTTTCTTTCTCTTTAGCTCCACTTTTTTTCAGGTGTTCCCTTGGTTTGTTTACCCCAAATACACATAGGTCCCTGTTTCAGTCAGGGAGGTTATGCATCTGTTGACACTTCAGGAATAATCAGTTTAGATTTCAGCAGTTGATTAGGGCAGCCAAACTGAGAAGCAACTGTTAAACATGGCAGTAAGTGTTACTCTCTGGAATTCTATGCATAAAAGGAATATAATTCAGATCATTTTATTCAGAGTATAGGTTCTAAAAGGCCCTGTTTGCTGGTTTTGATAGCATTTAATTTCCTTATTTTTCCCCTTTTGGTATCATGAAGTACTCGTACAATTAATTACCTTCCTGCAGACAAACATTAGGCATAAGTCAGTTGTTTCATACAGCCAAGACATTTTCATTAAGGGCCAGTTAATTTCTATCTGATTATGAAGGTGAAATAAGGAATGCTGGGGAGAAATTCAGGACTATTCTCTGTGACTTGTCGGATCATTTCACAGTAACTTCAGCTGCTCCTTAAACTACCCCTGGAAGTAAGAAATGTGACTAGTGATACCATGTGGCACCCAAATACAGATTTGCTCCAGATAAGAAGCTGTATCCCTCTGATCTGGAACTGAAAGGAAATAGGAGATGCACATTTCAAATGCAGATACTTACACGGTTGACCCTACACTTTACCAGTAGTCAGAGAGAAATGGAATCAACCATTATAAAACAGATTTATATGGTGGATTTATAACAGTTTTGTATATAGAAATCACGCATTTAGTTGGTATCTATTAAGACACTTGGCTAGATACTTTGAGGATACAAAACAATTTAAACAAGATTATCTTTTAAGTCCCAGACAGTTCTCTTAAAGCATAAAACTGTTTTCAGCCTCAGTTTGCTTATGATTTATTTAGATAGAGAAGTTATAAATATTTGAAAAATTAAATCCCTTTTGAAAACTTAAAAATCCAGATAGCCATACAAGGGATCGTTTAAGAAAATCAGCTTCTTAAGTATAAGACGTTTGTATAAGATAAGGGTTGGGGAGAGGGTGACTTGGTTGGATACCAGTTTGTTCTGAAAGTTCTTATGTGTTAGTGGACCATAAGTTCAGTATAGAGGAGTAGTACCATGAGGCAGTCAAGAAAACTAATCTAATATTTAGCTGGAGTAATCTAGAGGGAATAATTGTTCCTTTGAGTTTTGCTCATCCTTATCATGCTTGAAGTGTTTTGCTCAGTTCTGGGCAATATGGCTTTTAGAAGTGGCATTTATAAGTTGGAGAATGTCCAGAAGAAGGCATCCAGAATGCTGAAGGGGTTCAAGTTAATTCAGTATTAGCTTCATTTGAAGAAACTAGGAATGATTTTAGCCTGGAGAAGGGAAGATTTGAATGGAGGCAGTGGGAAACATGATTACTTTTTTCTAATATTTGAAGGTCTGTCTAAGGAAAGGATATTTATTTTATTCTGTTTGACTGGGGGTGGGGCAGAAATATGAGCTTTGGGAAGGATGAAAGTTGAAAAGAGGCAAATTTGAGCTTGATGTCAGTGAGGAAAAATTCCTAATAATAAGAGTCACACAATGATGAAATAGAATTCCTTAGGAGGTACACCAAGTAAAAAAATGAGAATGACTTATTGTCTGTGTGTGTGTATGTATAGGTGTGTGTCTACAAACACATTTATTACTATTTTTTAAAAATATTATTTGTTATATGAGATGGCTTTTAGAGGGGAAAATATACCAGGAAAAATTTTTGCATGTAAAAAAAAGCAATAAAATTTATAAATATTCAATATATACATATATTTATACACATGCATATATACATATATGTACATATGCACATACTATATATATCTTTAGAACATTTTATTATGATTTTTATATATCGAAATTTATGTAGTTTCCCTTCTCAGAGAACCATCCTATATAATAAATGTATTTTTAGAAATATTAAAAAAGATAAGAGAATAAATTGACAAAAAAAAGCAAGCAATACACAAAAAAAGTGTGAAAATATATGCACTATACTATGCCCATAGATCTCACCTTTGCAAAGAAGTGGGGTGCAGGGTATCTTCTCATGTCTCTTCTTTGGTACCATACTTATTTTTTATTTTTCAACTTTCACTTTTTAGTTGTTTTATGGTTGTTCTTTCCATTTAAATTGCTGTAGTTTTTGTTTATGTTATCTTGGTTCTTCACGGTGAATCAGATCATGTAAATCTTTCCATGCTTTATATTTATCATATTTATTGTTCTTATAATACAGCAATATTTCATTGAGTTGATGTATCACAATTTATTTAGCTATTTTCCAGGTGAAGTGCATCCCACTTGATTTCTTATTCTTTGTTACTAAAAAAGTGTTATCATAAATATTTTTATGTATGTGAGGACTTTGTAATTATCAGGGACTTCCTTCATATGTATTAAGATGATATAAGCCTCTGAGTGGAATGACTGTGTCAAAGGATATGGGACTTTTAGTCACTTATTTGCATAATTCCAAAATTGCTTCCAAAATGGTTTGAACTGAACCACAGCTCTACTGACAATGTATGAGTGTACCCATTTTGCCACAATCCCTCCCACATTGATTCTAATCTTTTGACTTCTTTGTCAAATATATTTTATAAAGGATCTTTTTTTTAGGAATGGGTTCGACTACATGATGTCTGAGATCCCTTTCAAAACTGAAATGATATAATTCTGTGATTTCTGGGAAATTCTGGTCCAATTATGTCATTATCTGATTAAGAAAGCTTTAGTGAATCTCTGTTGCCCCTCTAATTAGAATACAAAGTCTTGTTTGACATCCAAAGATCTTTATGATCAGGCTGCAGTCTGCCTTTCTAGACTTATTGCATATTACTTATCTTAATGAACTTTACCTTAGAGCAAACTGGTCTACTTGTTCTTCAGCGTATACAACATTCCATTTCCTGTCTTTGTGCCTTTGTACAGGCTGTCCCAAATTCCTGGCATGTACTTCCTTCTCCTAACTTCCTTCAAAGCTCAACTCAAGCTATATATGATCTTTCTTCTGTCCCTTCTCCCACATTATTACCCTCATTACTTTGTGTTTTCTTTATGCATTTTGTATTTACCTATATGTTTGTTTAAATGATTCCCTCTGTTCTTTTTTATAAAGTATAAACTTGTTGGGGGCAAGATATGTTTTTTTTAATTTTTTTATTCTGAATCCACATAGCCTATCATGACACCCCACACATAGTAAACATTTAATAAGTGTTTTTTTCCTTGGAGATAGCCAAAACAGTATACAAATAATTAATTGCAAGATTTTATAAATACATTTAGTACAATTAGATTTCTTATAAAAAATTCCTTTATCAATATAAGCAAAGATTTGGTCCTCAAACCTCAAACTCTAATAATACTTCTAATAAATAAAGATAAACTTTTCAGTGTATTACAAAATATTTTCTAGTTTCCAATTAACAGGCTAGCACTACTTCCTATGATTTAAATTTAAATTATAATTCATTGAAAAAATATTATAGAGTTCACAACTAGCACATGTTCATTTCAGGCATATGATATATTTAATTTCTCAGTGACAAAAGAAGTTTTCCTATTTGCCACAAAAAGTAATCAATTTTGCTTCAATCTAGTTGTTCAGGCAGAGACTAAGTAAATAAATTATGTGTCATCTTTCTTCTTTATATTCCTAGTGCCATGTACCATACTCTGCACACAGCCATTTAATAAAGACTTATTGAGTTGAATAACCACTTGTCTAGGATGTAATAGGTGGGTAAATGCTTCAGAGAGAAAGTTGGTCTAGATGACTTTTAAGTTGTCTTGTATCTCCAGAATGTGTTGATTCTATAGGTTCATGGAGTTGATAGTCTCTTTTAATACTGAAATCTTTATTGACTATTTCTACCTTTTTTAACTAAAGGAAAATGAGATGTGACTCTAAATAAATCATTTTACCTCTCTAAGCCTCGATTTCCTCATCTGTATAATGAAGATAAAGATTTTTGCTCTAGGTAGCTTGCAGGGTTGCTATGAGCAACATTCTTTATAAGTTTTAAAGTGCTATAGAAATGTAAGCTATATTTAATAATTTTAGATTTCATATTCCAAGGTAGCAGGAGAATGGAGTTTGAATTCTGATTGGCATTTACTGGCTAGGGAACTCTGGGCTAGAAAATTAAGTATTCTATACCTCAGTTTCTTTATAAAGTGGAGATATTTCAGCATATCCCTCAGGAGCTTGTGATGAAAATATTTTGGTACCCTAAAATACTATTAATTGCTATTATTATTACCTATTACCATGCAGTTGATATGTGTACCCTTTCTGGAAGCTCACAGAGCTGGAAGAGACTTTTGAGACCATTTAGTCTAATCCATTCTGTTCTACATATAAGAAAAACTGAAGTTTAGGCAAATTTAGTGACCTGCCCAAAGTCATACAAGTAGCATCAGAAGGGTTTTTTAGTGGTTACTTTTGGCTATTATTCACAAATAATTAATTTTCCAATGACTTGGATTTAGGCTTAAGGGAGGGGGACCATTTTAATGGATTCCCTTCATCCCTAAGACTCTGGTAGTTGGGAGAAAAGTGAAGCTAAGCATGTAGGATAGAGATATAGTATGGATAGACAGCTGACTTCAAAGCTAGGAAGGCCTAGATTAAAGTCTTGCCTTTGACACATACTGGCTAGATTACACTGTGCAAGTCATTTAACCTCCAAATGTTATGGGTAACTCTTTAGAATTATAAGATATAGAGAAGATGCCAGTTAACATCAGTGAGTTCCCTGTACTAGTGAAATCACAGGTTGAGTCTCTCTCTAGCCATATATGTTCTTCTTGACTTTGTATATCCATATCTATGCACACATGCATGTGTGTGTGCACATGTATAAACCTTTCACATATAGATAAAATTTTCCACCGGATTATTCTTAGTGTGTGGCATTTGGGAGAATGGAGGCCCAGAGTCCTTTGCTTTGGGAACTTCTGCTTGGCTGCCTAGCAATTCAAGGAAGCAACCCTTGGCATTTCACACACCCATTGACTTTGCATCTCTTTACAACTAGGTTGGACTAGCCATGATTGATTAGGTTGGAGTAGATTTGGTGCCATACACATACCCTTTGGATAGCAAATGCTGCCTTTTTGGACTACTCCCCTTCAAGCTGGTTCTTGTTGTTCCTTTTAATTTCATTCACCTGTAGGAAGATTGAGGTGGGGATAAGCACTTACCAGTTAGGTCATATTTTCCTCATTCATTGAAGTGAACCTCTATTATTACTGGGGCCCTGGCCCTAGGCTGTGAATACTTCTGTGGTCAAGACTTGAACCCCAAGGTTTAGGACAAGAAAACCTTGACAGTTTCAATGGCCCTGTGGAGCAGTCTAGTAGGCTGCTTTACAAGGAAGCTCTGTGTACTTCTTGACCTCCTGTCTAATCTACAAAGGGAAGAAGTGTACCCAGCCTACATTTTCTGCACTTGATTTTCTCTTTATTATTCTCCTCTTCTATATTTTTTTAAACCTTTATTTCCATTGCTTTATAATATTAGTTTCTCAAAACTTCTGGCTAAAAATTAAGGAGATTTACTTCAACTCAGTAATTAACCCTTCATTATAATGGCTTTTTTTTTTTTTTTTGCATATGAAATGAGGTAGTAATGGGTCTAGTGCTTATAATACAGGAACCAGACTACTACCAGTTCCAAGCAGAGATCAGCCTTCAGAAAAAAAGAGGTAGCTAGCATATTTCATCCAACCTCACTTTTCAGGACCCCTTTTTTCTCTTGGCATTCCCTCTCTTGATACTTAATTTATTTTTTTTTTACATCTCACCCAGGTTTCCATTTCCTGGAATGCTTCAAACCCAGATCCAACCTCTAGATGTATTTACTTATTCTAATTGCATTTTGCCTTCTCTCTCTTTTCAAAATTTCCCTCTTTTGGGTCTCATCTCCAGACTGATGAAGAAGTTCATCTACCTCGAACTTTATAGGAAATCTCTGGGTGAGAAGGAAATTTCTTTTTTGTATCTGTAACTGATTTGCTTTTGATCATACCAACTTGTTTGTTCAGATTGGAATTGAACACTGATATATCTGAATTTCAAGGCCAACTCTATCTATAGCAACAATTCATTTAAGTTAAGGATTTTTGGGCTCAAGTCACCAAATAAACATTTTTTAGGATTTAAAAAGGAACTTCAGTGGCCATTTAGTTCAACCCATTCACAAAGGGGAGGGGGTACAATGTACCTGACAAGTAATCACTTGTCCAGCCATTGCTTAAAGAACCTGCCACCTTTTGGTGTAGCCATTTCCACTTTTATACAGCTCTAATTGTTACAGGTTTTTTTTTTTTTTCCCAACATCATAATTAATTTGGAGTGTGTGAATCATATACTTTATTTGCAATCTTCATGAATTTAATTTTTAAAAATTGTTCATTTTTATTTTATTTTTATTAGTAAGCATTTGTTTTCTCTCTTAAAAAAGATAAAAACAAACTCTTGTAACAAATATGAATAGTCAATCAAAAAAAATTCCCACATTGCCATAGATCATCTTGGAATTACAATATAGATTAGTAGCTCAAGATGAGCAAAATAATAACTTAAGGAAGGCAGAGAAAGGATCAGAAGAAATCCAGAGAGGTAGCAAATTGGTTTTAAGTCATTATAAGGTCATTATTAATAAAAAGTATAAGAGAGAATCAGATATGAGAACATTTCAAATCACATCTTTTTTCAGTAGGAGTTCTTGGACTTTTTAGTAAGCAATTTTCATCAGGCAAAGATTTTTACACATTTAGATACATAAAGCCAATCTATGTTTATATAATCCATCCAGATATGATAGGGAAATTTAATTCATCAATTTCTAGAATGTGTCATTTCCTATATGTACTTTGTGGTAATTTGAAACTCATCTAAATTATCTGACTCTGAGCAAGCTTCGATTTTCCCATCACTAAAATGGGAACACTACTGGTAGCACTCATCTCACAAAGTTGTGAAAAGTTTCATATATACATACATATATATATATATATATATATATATATATATATATAATACACATATATAAAATGTCTTGTAAATCTTAAAACACTATGTAAATGACAATTGTTATAAATAGGAGTCATACAATGGAACATCAGTCACCAACAACCCCCACATCATTGCTGCTGCCACTTCCTGTAGAACTTGGGATCCATCCCCCTTATTTTTTAGAGCTCTCAGTTCCAAAGCCTTTCTCCTACTTCATTAGTTATCTTGCTATTTTATTTGTATTATTATTTAAAAGAACTTGAAGACTGGCATGGGGAGTTGCAATCCATTTGCAATTTTTAGATTTTGAAAGTTGCTATGAACAAAATGATTCTCTGTATTTTGTATTTAGTTAGGCTGATCTCTCATGAAGGACCTATAGTTTGTTTTCGAGCCCCTACTTACAGCCTTTCCATCTTGATAAGATCTGCCAATACTTGCATTCCCATACCATAGCCTTAAAAAACCCAAGGATTACCTCCGTCCCCTGAGGGGCATCACAGTATGATCATACATACAGAAATGCATCCATATTTTATATGTATCACATATACTTATAGGAAAAAAAGAGATAGCTGGCATAGCAGAGTGGATAGAGAACCATGGTGCTAATGAGTCAAGAACATTCAAGCCTTGTCTCTGTCAGATTTGGGAGATTTTCTCTGGTAATTTCTATCTATATCCTTCTATTTGATTGAAAGCTCTTTGAAAGCAAGGCCTATATTCTATTTCATTGATTTCCTGCCCTAGCACAGTGATATTTACATAATTTGTACCTGTTTAATGAATGTTTGTTGGATTCAATAATTTAGACTTCTTAAATAGCACTTTAAAATTGGATGCTTTGTTAAACTTTTGACAAATGGATTTAAGATTCCTTTCTTCCCCTCCTTCCTTTTTTTCCTCTTTCCCTCCCTTTCTTCCTTCTTCTTCTCCTTCCTTCTCCTTTCCAAAATCCATATAATTTGAGTCATAGTGCATTTAGATAAGATATCTCAGTTGGGTTTTCTGTTGTTTGTTTTTTTAGGCAGGAGATCATTCTGATTGATGGGTTTCAGGGTGTGAACAGCAACCTCTTATTATAATTCTGGAGATATGGGTATCTAAAGTTGCCTGGCTTGCTGTAGGGCTGGTTAGCCAGGCAAACATCTATTATCTTGAGAACTTGTACCAATTAATCTGCTATCCATTAAAAAAAAATCTAACTGTAAAAGCATTCATTTTCCCAAGGTGGCAGAGATAGAGATTAAATTCCAATATGAAATCTAGTTCTTAAAATATCCTAAATTAATATAGTTGCATCTGATTGCTAGTAAAATATTTTATTTAGGTGTAAGCTAAGAAGGGACTAAGAACATCTCAAAATAAGAGAAAAAAGGAGGAGGGTTCTATGGCTATCAAAATGTCACATTAAAAGTGTTAGGTGCTAGATTAGATTTTAAAGGCAACATAAAGCATGAATAGTTGTAATTTATATTATTCGTCATTATGACTATTCTTGGTAATTCCACCTTAGTCTATTGATGAGTTTATTAAGAGTTAGAATTAGGGTAACTTATGTAAAATCTTGGTATTAACTCACATACATCTCTTTTAACTTCAGAAACTTTTACCATGTTAAGTTTATGCTGTAGTGCATAGGAAATGCATTATTTCAAAAGAATTCTTTTGGAGAGAGTGATAGATATGAATGCATGCAATAGAAATCTTTGTGCTTCTGGAAGACTTAAATGCTAGATACATACTCTCATATTGTTATTTTTTTCAAAGGAGACATTTACTTCATATAAATAATACCATATTTTATATTATTTATAGTTTTACTGCTGAAGTAACACCCTATATTGGCACTTAAAATACACATGAATGATGTAATTTTTGTAAATTCTTATCATGTAATTCCTATTTAGAATCAATCAGATCAAGAAAATAATTTTGTTTCCAAAAAATGTTGAATATGAGGTAAATGACTTATCTGCATAATGAAGGATAAATCCCTTTATTGTCACAGTGTTACAGATAATAGTAGGATATCCATAAGCCATAGTAGCTTTACTTGGAAATCCAAAAGCTGGATATACCTTTTAGAAGAAGAAAGACTAACTTTTTGATAATGCCATGAGCACTAGGCCATTTTTTCCAGTGCTGATGCCATTTAGACCATATTAATCTAGTAAGCTTTAAAAGTCATTGGGTTTGCTGTCCATTATCTGCCCAAAGGTTTTTTACTAGAAAATATATAATCATAATTGATAAATGGATAAAACTGGACAGCAATCGGGTTTACTTGAATGATCATACTGCTATTTATCTTAATATAAACTCAAGATATAACATTGCTGAAGTACTTCAAGAAGAAATTGCATAGTAGGAAAAATACTAGATTGGAAGTTAGGTGATCTGAATAATAGTTTTGGCTTTGTCATTAACAAGCGATGATATCTTATAAAAGTCGCTTGATTTGTTTGGCTCTTAATTTCTTTGTCTACAAAATGAAATAACTAGATGACCCCTTTGTTGTAATTTGGATTAATGAAGATAATAGAAACCCAGTTCCAAATTCCTCTTTCTCTTTTCATTCCTAATGTGCATCTTTATTATTGTACCAAGATGTTGGACTTAGGCGGATTAATTAATTAATTAATGAAGTTAGCCTCATTAAGGCAAAGGACAAATTAATGCGCCCAAGTACCTGTTACTACTCCTAATGCAAATATGCTAATTAAGGGTTGATATTCTTCAAGGATGCTGCTAGCTGATGCTGGACAAGTATAATTGGATAGTTTGGGTGACAATAGTTATCATAAAGCTTTCCTCTACCACTCTCTCCTTATCATTTTTCTGTTGTGTTTCCTTTTAAAAAAAAAAAAAAAGAAGAAACCTTAATAAAGTGGGTTGGGGTGATATAAATTTGGGCTGCTTCAGTTCAGCCATCATTGGTTACAAATGCCATATTGTGCCAAACAACATTCTAGATAGGGGGATACAAAGGTCAGATGATTTGTCAATATGGGCTCTTGCCCAAATAGATGAATATTTCCCAGAATGCTGTGAACTGAGATCAGCGAAGTAGGTAATACAATATTTGGAGTTCTGGACCTAGAGGCAGAAAGACTAGAGTTCAGATTTCGTTTCATTTCTTACTGTGTGACCAAGGCCCACACATTTGCTTGATTCAGTTTTCTCATCTATAAAAATGGGTATAATAATAACACCTGCCTCCCAGGATTGTTATGAAAATAAAATGAAATCATGTATGTAAACTGCTTTGCAAACTTTATATTAGTTCTATTATTATTATCATCATATTATTTTCTAAAAGCCAGAATTACAAAGTTTTTTTTTACTAAGTTCTAAGCATTAACAGATCGCCATACCTCACTAACCATTTTCTTAAGAAAATTTGCTTATTAGAGATCATATCAGGAAGTGCAAGGCAATAATTATTATCTCCTTCTTTTATCTCTTTACCTGAGCAGCAGCTACTGTTAAGTGCTACACAATGATTCCCTGTGATACTGAGAAATATAATTTTTTATTACCCTTTCTTCTTACTAGTCTTCAGAAAGAAAAGGTAAACCTTTCATCTGATTGGGTTCAAAGTCTATACAAATATAAATTATTATTGTTGTTGTTGTCTCTTGGGGAAACCCCGTTATGCAGTTGGGTTTTGCATTTTTATTTAGTTCTAAAATATTACCATACCTGGCATACAGTTCAGGTTAGGAAAACAAAAGTTAACAGAAGCATTTTATAAGAGTCTGAACCAAGAATTTCCTTCTTCCTACACACATGCTTTACTTAGCAAAGCCCCAGAGATCTTCAGAGATAAACAATAGCATATAGTTTATAACTGAATATTTAAATTGTCAAAAGCATCTTTTGTTTTTATTAACTTTCATTAATTTCTTGTTGGGTGTAAAAATATGAAAATCACTAGTGTTATTTAATTTCTTTTACCTATTTAACCCCTGAAAGAATACCTTTCTGTCCCAAGTCACCTCTTCCTTCTCATCATTTTAGTGAAGGATATTTCTATTAGTATGACTGTTGGTGTTTATAAGAAGCTAGTTTCATCCATATTGACAAATCAGTTGGTATCCTCAGGCATTACTTCATCTACTTGAATTCCCACGTGCTGCCCTCTTAGTCCAAACCATTTGCCAGGTTTCTGCTTTCCTACTTCCAAACAGAGCCATATTGTAGATTTCTTGTTTTCTTAAAGTATTTCAGTGATTGCATCACTTGTCATTTATGGATCAAGAGGAAAAAATCCTTATTTCCCAAACCAGAGTCCTGCATGTCTCAACAACTAATTTTTTGGAAATATGAGGAAATAAATGCTTGGAGAAATGTCTATAAATTTCTTTATTCAATATATTGGCAATAGTAAGGAAAGGCAATTTTGTATTGCCTGTGGGAGGCAAACATTCCATTAACATATTCAAGGAAAAGTATCTAGTCATTTCAATTAATACACAACATTTTCATATTTTTTATTCTTATTGAACATATATGTTCTTTCCCTATTGAATAAACATCAATTTTAAAAAAGTATTAAGATTTAGTTGTCTTTCCCTACCCACCCCCACAAACAAACAAAAACAGTAGCAGGAGCAGCAACAAATGTTCTAATGAATCTGGTCTGCTTACATATAAAATCTTTATCCTCACCATAATTTCTAGTTCTTCCAACTCTTAATGGGAATTGGAAGGACCTTTTCTATAAATATATTTTTCCCTTCCTAATCTAAACTCTATATGTAACTAATTCTATTATATACTTCCCTCTTCAATGGACTCTCTTGCCCCTTTATCCTATTACCATTCATTAACTTGGACAAAGTCTAACCTTATACCTTGGTACCATTTCTTTTTTATATTTTCCACATAATTGTCTTTACTAGTCTCCTTCTGAGTTTTAATCTCTGCTTATTTTTCACATGTTTTTCTGATGCTTACAAGTATGCCCAAGATTTCCTATTCTATAAAAAATGCACTTGACCCTATCTCATCCTTAGCTCATAATTTTATGTCTCTCTTTCTCATCCAAATCCATGGCAAAAGCCATCTATACTCATTGTCTTCACTTTGCCCTTTCACTCACTTTTTGACCTTTTTGAGTCTCTTTTCTGGCCTTATTACTCAATTGAAATTATTCTTTCCAGAATTATCATCGATCTCTTAATTGCCTAATTTGATGGCCTTCTCTCAATCTTCATCCTTTTTGACTTTACTGCAGTATTTGACACAGCTGAACATCCCTTTCTTGTTGATAGTTTATCCTTACTAAGTTTTCTTGATACAGCTCTCTTTGCTTTTCTTTGCTGGATCATAATCTGTGATGTACCCCCTAAAAATATCCCCATATCTATTTCTGTATGTATATATACATACAAATATATGTATATATGTTAAATATATACATATATATGTGTGTGTATGTGCACACACATATACCTTTTTTGTATATATATATATGTGTGTGTATATATATATATATATATATATATATATATATATATATGTATGTATCCTTTCTTGGTAATTTTATTAACATCTGTAAATTAAATTATCCTCTCTATTCATACGACTCTCTGATCTACATGTACATATCCAACCTTAGTCTCTCTTCTGAGCTCCAATCCTAGAGCTAATTCACTCATTTGGCAAATATTCACCAAGGATCTGCCATGTTCTAGATGCTGTGCTGTGTGGGGATACAAAGACAGAAATGAAGCAGTCTGTACCCTCAAGGAGCTTGCATGCTATGTTATAAAATATATATGGATGGAGCATCCATTCCCATGGAAAAATTATAATCAAAAGCATGGGAATAGAAAATTGAAATAAATGTGTGGTATAAGTTTTAAACTTAAACTCTCTAGTCTTAAAACTTAGTTGTTGAGACATGCTGTTTTCTGGCTTGGGATTGGGGATTTTTTTCTATTGTTGTGCCAATGACAGGTGATGTAGTCAGACTGAAATAATTTAAGAAAACAATAAGTTTCCAAGATAGCTCCGTTTGGAAGTGGGAGAACAGAACCCAAGCAAAGTTTGAATTAAGGAAGGCATAGCCTAGAAATTCAAATATGTGAAGTAATACCTGGAGTAAAAACCACCTTGCTTTCATATACTTCAGAGTGTATGGAAGCAATTAGTGATATAACAAGAGTAGGAAGTTAGTTTGAAATATTTAGGATTAGATATTTTTAAGTGGATTGTCTTATGAGCATCACAACTCAACCTGACAAGAATTGTTATTCTTCCTAGAAGCTTTTCCCTCTTATTCATTTTTGAGGACCTCATCATTGTTATGCTCAAAGAACTTTGCAAGTTTGACTTTATCCTTCTTCTTTCCCTCTTACACTGCAGAGATGAACAGATGCCAAGTGGTATCAGCTCTACCTCCATGGAGTCTCTCACATCCATTTCATGCTCTGTACTCACAAGGACATCACCCTTTTTCAATAATATTAATAATATATTTTGAAAATGGTGATGCTGATAATATTATCACAATATTAATTATGAGTTATAATATTTCACATTCATATAGTGGCTTAATTTACATTCTTACTTCACTGTATCCTGACAACAACTTGGCTATTCTTCTTCTTTTGTAAATGAGGAAACTGAGGCTGGCAGAGATTAAATGAGCTGATCAGGGCCACATAGTAAGTATCTAAGGTAAGGATTAGAACTCAGGTCTTCTTGAATCTATTCACTCTCTATTCACTGCACCACTTAGTTTTCTCATGTGTTTAGATCCCAGTTGCCTCTTTTATCAACTATTGCAGGAGCATTTGAACTAGTCTCCTTGTCTGTAGTCTTCTCTCTACTCCAGTATTTACACAGTTGATGAATGATTCTTAAGAAGTCTGATTAAATTACTCTTTAGTTTAAGAAGCTCCAATAATTCCTCTCTGTCTTTAAAATAAAAGGAAACTTCTGTTAAAGCTGATATACTACTTGGCTTCAGTCTATCTTTGCAAGTTTGTTGAATAATTTCTTTCACATGTTCTATGATCCAACCAAGATGGATCATATTGCTGTACCTCCATTCATGACACTCTTACCTTTCATCTCTCTGTCATCTATGCCTCAATCTTTTTTTCTCCTCACTTCTGCCTCCTGTTGACCACAGTATACTTCCAAACTCAGCTCAAGTAGTGTTGGTTGCGTATTTGAATTTACCTTTCATTTAATTGTCTTTATTGTCTTTTCCCAGTAAAATGCTTCTGAAAGCCAGAAACTGTTTTGTTGTTGCTTTTAGCTTTTTATCTTCAGCCCCTATCTCGGTTCCACACATGTAGTGGGTACTTAATAATTGCTTTTTGAACCCAAAGAAACAAAACAAAGAGGTAAAGTACCCCTATTTATAAAAATAAATATGCAGCATTATTTGATATAGCAAATAACTAGAAATAAGAAGTATCCATTAATTAGGGAATGATTAGGTAAGTTATGGCATATGACTATAACGGAATATTATTTCGCCCCAAAATATAATGGAAGGGACAAATCCAGAGAAGATCAAGAAGACTTGTATTAAAAACTACAATATTGTAATGAAAAACATCTTTGAAAGACTTCATTCAATGTATTGAAAATCCCTCATTGCAGAAGATGCATAATGAATCATCCTTAAGATATGGCCAAAGAACAGATCTTTTTTGCTTATCTATACTTATTGAGAGGGAGGAAGTGGAAGGTAGTTAATAAGGAAGTAAAAAAGAAAAGACTTTTAATGAAATATACCAAAAACAACAAAAGATAACAGAAGGAAGCTCACAAAGAAATACAGAAAACCAAGACAATAGTGGAATTACCATTTTCAATTTATTACATATATGTGTATATGCAAAAACAAGTTGATAATTGAGATTTAGGATTTCATAATTTTTTGTACTTTGAATTGATAATGTTTATTGATGGTTGTACCCATTCATTTGAGTGTTAGACTTGGACTTAGGAAGACCAGCTGCTGCTTTAGGTACTTACTAAGGACCCTGACCCACTCACCTTTCTCAGCCTTAGTTTCAACATGTAATGGGTACTTAATAAATGCTTCTTGAACCCAAAGAAATCAAAGAAAGAGGAAAAGTACCCCATGTATAAAAATAAATTTGCCTCATATGTATTTTTTTGTCTGACTTTATTCACCTTTGCTGGATTTTCTTCTGTTTCCCTGATTTGTCCTGTACCTTCTTTTTCTATATAATCTTAGTGATCTTATCATTGGCTTCAATTTATTATCTCTGTGGAGGTGACTGCTAAATTTTTATATCTATCTCTAATCTCTCCTCAATTTCATTATGGCATTACCAGCTACATGCTGAAAAACTTGATAGTCATGTCCCATTGGCATTTCAAACTTAATAGGAAAAAATAGAACTTAACTATTTATCTCCATAAACCTGCTTCTCTTTTAAATTTCCTATTCTTATTGAGGACACACATTCTCTTTTTTGGAGATTGCATTTGTTTTATTTTTTAATTAAATTTTCATTTTTAATGTACAAAAATCAGTTATTTCTCTCACCTGTTATTATCACATTGGGAAAAAAATAAAAACAAAACTCTTGTTACAAATACAAAACCAAATCCCTACATCGACCATGTCTAGAAATTTTATCTTATTCTGTATCCCAAGTCACTCACCATTCTATCAGGAATTCTATCATGTTTTATCATTAGAAAGACACCATGATTATATTTTTTAAATAAAGTTTCAGACTTTACAGTTATCCTGAAATCTTCCTTATTACCCAACCTGCATCTTCAGTCAGTTGTTCTACTTTATCCATAACCCATTTCTGCTTTTTTCCCCCAGAGATAGTATTCAAACGGAAATTCTCAGCTCCTTTCTGCACTATTGCAATAGCACCTTTGGAAGTCTGCCTCTTTCCAGCTTTTTTGCCTCTTTATTCCATCCTGCCATAACTGTCAAAGTATTCTCTAAGGCAGAGTTCTTACCTTGTCACTCCTCCCGCTCATCAAGCTTCATTAGCCGCCTGTTGTCTCTAGAATAAAATGCTTTAGCCTGAAGGTACCTGGTTCCACAGTCTGACACCCACATCTGACTAGTTTTCTAGACCCGTTTCATATTATTCTCCTTCATGTATTATATGTTTCAGCCAAAATGATCTGCTAGTTGTTCTATTCCTCTTCTGCCATATTCCAAAATCGTGGCTTTGTCTAGCCTTGATACAGGCTGACCTCTCCTGCTTGTGATGTACTTCCTGCTTTCCTCTATCTCAAGCCCATTAGTTCCTTCAATATTCAACTCAATTGTTGCTTCCTATGTGAAGCCTCTCTTTATTTTCCCAACTATTATAGTTATTTCTTTCCTTAGACTTAACTTATATTTTTAACATTCTGCTGCATGTTGTTTTATGGATTGGGTTACCATGGCAAAAGAGGTCATTACCAAGCGACCAGCTTTGTGATTAAGCTAACTCTTTACACTTGGTCTGTTGCCAGTTCTGGTTGTATTGTGTGTACTGGTCTCTTCCACTGCCTACAAAATGTATCAAAATGAATGTGTGTTACAGTGGCATTTTGAATTAATTGCTAAATGTATCAAGCACCCTTACTTCTATTTGGGTTTAGCTAGTTCACTCCAACCTGATTTCACACTAACAGTTTTATGTTGTCAGAGAGAGACTACCGCAACCGCATAGTTATATTCAGACTATTTCATGGCCCTGGGCGCAGTGTTGTTGAGAGCAAAATGTATTTCCTTTAAGCACACTGCTAATTGAGCCCTCAGTGTGTTTTTTTATTTACACTATCAGCCACTCACACTAAAGACACTTTAGCACCTTAAAAATAATGAGTGAATTAATGATGAAGAAAAAAAAGAAATAATGATAGTATAGTTAATGTATCAAAGCACATACATAAATGAAGAAGTAAAACATGAACACATAAACAAATCCTGATCACACACTCTCTATATTAGTATACTCTGCAGTTGTGGTGAAATGTGCCAAGGGTAAGTCAGAACTCCACACCGTAAGCTTTAATAGTATTAGCCCAGCCAGGAACATTTGCTCCATACGAAACTACTTTTCTGCAAACTACTGCTTGACTACTGATCCTCATCATCCCTCATCTGGGGAAATCCTCTTTCTCTGCATTGCCTATAAAAGTGCCTTCAATTAATCATTACCCTTAACTGGGCTCTTAGCAAGGGTTGCATTTTAAGTGAATAGCAGCTCTCTTTAGGTCATACAGCTGCCAAGTTCATCAGTCTGGCTATCTCCAGGCTTCCCCAGTTATTCACCCAGATGTTGATGTTGCACTGTTCAATTAGAATCAAAGTCATCACTAAAGACTTGAGGTTCGCCCTTGAAGCTGTTCACCAGGACACCAGAGCTGAGTCCCCTGTGCTCTTCCTGCTCAAACCAAAGCTGGTGGTACAGAGCAACATGCCCTAAATGAGAAAGTTCACCTTTTTCCAACTCTGGGGAAGAGATGAAAGGTAATAAGCTGCTCCTGGACCTCGTGGCTTGTGAAAGCAGTGTTCTCTCACAGTCAAGAGGTCTGAGCTGCTTTCTATGGCCCTCCTGTTGTCTTTAACTCACCTTCTCTGGTTCTTCTTCCTCTGCTGCTGTTTTGTGGGATACCTTTGTGCTACAGAGGCTGATTTAACAGAGCCTTTTCACGTTTGTGAACTTTTTGTAACTCAGAATAAACTTCAAATCTTCAGTGACTCATGACGCTTAATAAAAATCATCTTTTACTTTAAAATCCAGAATTCCCCAAATTTCCTCTTTCAAATTCAGAGTTGTCCAATGAGATGACCCAAATCAGTTCCAATTGTTCAGTAATGAAGAGAACCAGCTACACCCAGTGAAAGAACTATGGGAAATGAGTGTGAACCACAACATAGCATTTCCACTCCTTCTGTTGTTCTCTGCTTGCATTTTTGTTTTCCTTCTCAGGTTATTTTTACCTTCTTTCTAAATCTGACTTTTCTTGTGCAGAAAGATAACTGTATAAATATGTATATACATATTGCATTTAACATATACTTTAACATATTTAACATGTATTGGACTACCTACCATCTAGGGGAGGGGGTGAGGGGAAGGAGGGGAAGAGTTGGAACAGAAGGTTTTGCAAGGGTCAATGCTGAAAAATTACCCATGCATATGTTTTGTAAAAAAAAAAAAAAAAAAAAAAAAAAAAAGCTATAATAAAAAGAACCCCCCCCCCAAAAAAAAAAAAAAAAGGCAGAGTTGTCCTTTTCGGGGGAGCTAGATTTCTCAGTGACTAGAATCTAGAATACCTGTTATGGAGTCAAGATGACTTATCTTTGTGAATTCAAATCCAGCCTTAGACACATCCTGAAAAAGTCTGAATATAACTTTGTGAGAATGATAGTCTCCTTCTGACAACATAACAGCTTTGTTATCCTAGGAAAGCCATTTAACCCCATGGTCTCAGTTTCCTCAACTGTAAAATGTGCTACAGAAGGAAATGGCAACACCCTCTAGCATCTTTGCTAAGAAAATTCCAAAAGAGATCTTAAAGAGAGAGACACAACTGAGCACCTATTTAGTCAATAAGCCTATATATGCAAGTTAATATTTATCAATTTATTATTTTTAATTAATTAATCAATTCTTGCCTATTGAAATCTGTAATAAGGTATACTTGAAAACACTTGTTTACAGTTATATTTTTCTAGTTTTAAATCATTTAAAAATTATATATTTTTCTTTGCTGTCATAACACCAAATTATTCCTACACAAGTAAGGCATTCTATATGTTAGCAAAGAGACCTAAGACAGTAGTTTTATACTACAGATCATTTCTCTCCAAAACTGTCTAGCTCTTGTTTGAAAGCTTACATTGTTTCAAACATAGTAAAATGTTAGTAGTTTATATTAAGACAAAATTCTTTTCCCACTTGTATTGAGTATCAAATATTTCATCCTTAATGGCAGCCATATCTAACATTATTTGACAATTAATATGCATTTCTTCCTTTACATAAAAACCTTTTACATCATTAATTGCTCCATATGTAAAGGACCTTAGGGGAATAATGTATCTTATATCAGTATGATGCTCCAAACCATTCTGTTATGGTAGGCCCTGAGAAAACTTGAGCTGTGTATGAGCTTTAAAATTCTAGGATCCCCTTCCACATGAAAATGAGGTAAACAAATGTAGCAGGAAGTCAGCTAGATGGCATAGTGAATAACGGGTAGGCCTAGGGGTCAGGAGAACTTGAGTTCAAACATGAGCTCAAACACTTAAAAGCTGTGTGCACCTAGGCAATTGTTTTTGCCTCAGTTGCCTCATCTATAAAATGAGCTGGCGAAGGAAATGGCGAACTGCTCCAATATTTTTGTTAAGAAAACCAGGTAGAGTTATGGCAAGTTGGATATGACTGAAGTGACTCAATAATAACTAAATTTAACTGGAAAAAAAAGAGATGAAACCATGATATATTGTAGAGAGAACAAGGGACAAGTAATGGACTAGTTCATGGGGCACATTTCAGATAGGAGAGTCAGCTGAGAAACAACTGTAAGTAGTATGATCTTTCATAACAGACAAATGACAGTTATGAACTCTACAAAGCCACTGATCCCATTGATTTCCATGTAATGTCAGTGTAGTATTTCTGGGGCTACTTTTGTAGCTCATACTTAAATTGTAGTCTTGGGCCCTAGAGAGTGATTGACTATTCCCAAGTCTTCTTAGAGTAACCTAGAGGGTGGGTTTCTAGTACTGTGACTTTTAGTCATGAGTTTGTAGTTCTGTGTTTACCACTAACCGTCAACCATATTTAATTAGGTTTTTAGCAAAGATATTTGCTAAGATAGTAGAGCAACAACAATATCAGTTTTTAAAAAATCCCAGCAAAAATGTCTTTTATATTCTTTCACAGACATACATAGAACCCATTGGGAGAGTGTGTTAAATCAAAGCATAAAGATATTGAAAGATGTGGAGAAAATACACACATACACACACACACACATATATATGTATGTATGTATGTATGTATAGCAAAGGGGAAAGGGATAACTCACAATTTCTTGTTGGAAGAGTAAAAGCCCCTTTCACCCTTTGCAGAATCTTCATGAAGTTCCATTAGATATAATTCTCAGATTGTTTCTGGGGATCAGTGGCTTTGTAGAGTTCATAACTGTCATTTGTTTCTGCTGTGAAAGATCATACTACCTACAGTTGTTTTTCCTCAACTGACTGTCCTATCTGAAGTATAGTTTGTCTCATGGACTAGCTATTCCTTTCTAGATTCAATGAGAGAAAGTTATGTCTCATAAAGAGGTCGCGGCTTGTTTATTAGCTAATAGATATTATTGTGTTCTTACATTGACTAATTGTGATATGGGTTTGAAATCCTTCTTACCATAGAAGACAAAGAAAAGACCTTTACAGGTTTACTGGACTCACAGTGGTGAAGACCTGGACAAGAAGACAAGGGATTTCTACACCTAGATGAGACACATTCTGCAGCACAGGAGGGAATACCCACATAGATGAGATTATAGGTAAAATGGGTTATTTTTTGATTGCCCTTGTAGAATGGAGGCTTCTATAGGGCATGGATGATTTTATTTTTATAACTCTAGTACCTGCCATATAATCGGTACTTAATCCATGTTTATTAAAATGAATTTCAGATAAAGGAAAGGAATGGGGAAAGGGGGGGAAAAACCTTTTTTCAGTACTTGTTATATACCAAACACTGTGCTAATAAACATTTTACAAGTATTATCTCAACCTAGGGAGGTAAGTGCTATTATCTCCATACTTCAGCTGAAGAAACTGAGGCAGACACAGTACCACACAGCTAATAAATATATGAACCTGTATTTGAATATAGGTCTTTTGGTATGCAGGTTCAGCTGTATCCATTATACTATCTGGTTGCTTAACATAGAAAGTTGAATAATGTTTTCTTCTTTATCAATTATATAAAAATGAAATTTCATGGTAAGAAATAACCTCTGTTGAAATTGGTTATCTGTTTGAAGAAGTGAAGGTTTGGTGATCATACTATCATTTCAACTTTATCAGATTGTCTAATCTGTTAGCTCAAAGAAGGAAATAATTCATATTTTTGAAGTTTTATTGAGTATTTTTATTGTTACTTGTGAAATGGGGTAGGTGAATGGGTGAGGCTGATGTTCAGGAAATATATCTTCAAAGAATCTAAATTTTCACAAAACTCTTAAAGAACCTTAAATATATTATTTGAGAAATTAGCACTTGAGTTTTGTCTCTGTTATAATTAAAACTTTTACTATCTTTAACGTCTTATGAGCATGTGTTTCAAGTACTTCATGCCTTTAGCATATCAATGTACATATGTCAGGTCCTTTATGATGATTGTATTTGATGAACAGATATAAAGTGTGTTGTTTATTGTTTACAAAACAAAGATCCCCACTTCCTCTAGGTTTTAAAATTGTTTTTCTTTTAGTAATTGTAAGTTGGAGAAAAACATTTTATCCAGTATTTATGTAAACATCCAGCCAAATAGACCAATTAGTATACTCAGATTCCTATCAATACAATTATACTAAGTACTTTCTATTAATCTTCATTTTTATATAAACTTTGAATTACAAATTGTTTTGAAATAATATCTATTGTCCTGTGATCCTAACATGTAGCATTAACATTATTATCTGTTTTCATTTTGTTTTGGGATTGTTACATAAAATCAGAACAGTATTAAGATATTTATGCTACAAAATGCTTCTGGGATGCATGCCTCTTTATAAAGTAGTGTGACCAAAAATGTCAGAGACCCACTATACCTTATCCATAGGATTGTAAAACAGCAAATAATTTTATTTATCCCCCTACATGAATTATACTACTCTACTGATCTCATTTTCAATTCTTATTTGCTTTTGTTTTTATTACCAGTGCTTATTGTTCTGTCTGTTAAGTTTTAATATTATCAGTTTAGATACAAAAATATGTAAAATGCATAGGCATAATTATTAATTTTCACTAAACTTAAAATCAAGATTATAACTTCTTAAAATGCTAACAATTCATTTAAAAATGAATTTGAAAAAGGACAGTCCCATTAATTCTTATTTCAAAACTTTGTTGTTTTTATAGTTTATACTTTGGAGTAAAACAGCTTAAAAGTTAGAAAGATATAGTGAGAAGCAATTTAGAATTATATCAAATATGTCATGAAACTATGTATAGCTTTTGATATAGTTATCTACTACTAAGCATATACATATCAAAGACAGAAGGAAAGGATCCATAAGTACAAAAAATTATTATTATTATTATTTTTTTTTTTTACTTTATAGCAAAGAATTGGAAGCAAAGGATATGCCTAATTTTTTGAGGAATGGTTGAATAAATCATGGTATATAGATTTAATGGAATATTACTGCACCATTTAAAATAAATGAAAAATTCAGACTTAGAAAAACTCAGGAAGATTTGGATGAATTGAACAGGATGAAATGAGAACTGGAACAATTTATAAAATACATACAATGTTATAAAGGAAAATAACTTTGGAAGACTTAATAACTAATCAATGTAATAAGTTGTCAGGACTCCAAAAGACTGCTAATGAAGCATTCTTTGCATCTGTTGGCAAAGGAATAGTGACATATATGTTATTCAATCACTCAGTAAGCATTTAAGTGCCTACTGTGTGCCAAGCTCTGGACACACACACACACACACACACACACACACATACACGAGCAAAAGACAATCTCTGACCTTGTGGAGTGCATACTCTAATATGCAGATAATCTGCATTTTCAGATACAACCAATGTATTTCATTAGCTAGCTTTATTACTTTTGGAAGAGAGAGTTGGTGAGGTGGAAAGAGGGAGGTTAGTGATAATTTTGTTTGTTTATTTGTTTTGTTTTCTTTTTTGAGAAGGAGAGAAAGGGAAAGGCATTTAAAAACACAGAAGACAATTCAGAAAGGGATACAGGAAAGTCGTGTTACTACTACAAACTCAAACATATGCTTAAAACACATCAATAAATAATATAGAGTGGTGGTTAGTAGTCTTGCAGTGCCATGAAGTTTATTTAACATGTTGGCTAATAGCAAGTCTTTTTTAGAAATGAAGCATTAATATCTTTGGCATTGAAAGTAGTGTTTGCCATATGCATTTTGGTCAGGAAAAATGAAACACAAAGTTTAAAGATTTGTAAATTGAAGTAAAATTTAAGGCAGCACATGGCACCTGTTCCTAAGAACCTGTAATGTGATTTGTGAAGATTTCATCCCTTAATTTATTTGATTATTCATTTATAGGGCAGCAGTTTTAAAAAATATATTAGTCTTATATAAACTCCCAAGGGAAACTGACTGGAAAATCTTTAGTGCTATAAATTAAAGTGTCACTTGGAATTTATACCTGCTGATCGCTTGATAGGAACAATAATCTTCTAAAGCAGAATCTTTGTTTCATACAGAGAAGTTATTGTTGACCAAAAACTTTTTAAAAGTCCAAGAAATAGTCTGGTTGTGAGAAGATTTTGCTTAGAAGCACAAGCAAACTGAAGGGACGTGGCTGTCCTTTTTAAAGAAAAATAATCCAAGGCTGTAGAAATCTTGCTGGGGAATCTTATTTGAGGCAAGTCAGAGTTGGCATCTTATGAGCACCCTTGGCACACTGTAGTATCGAGGAGGACTTCTTTTAGGTAAGATAACCCTAGCACTGTGGATTGATGGCTGCTGCAGTGGAATCAGATCTCAGGTCATATCAGTCCAATAGCTCAGTGTGTAGCCCTGCCGACTGGATTTGTGGGGCACTTTCAGCAGATGAGACCTGAATAGTCCTGGGCCAGTCTATGTAAATATGCCAAATACAGCCCCAGATATGGCAATGGGATAAATACTGGTTACATTATTTCAAGTGGGACTCATTTCCTGAACAGTAAAAACAAGATATTTAAGAATGTGTGAATAATTCTGAGATGTTATTATTTTTTAAATCTTTCAGATATGAAAACAAGCCCACTTTGCATGAGAACATTTCTGAAAATCCTTCCTCTTTCTCAAAAATGTATATTTGTTAGAATTGTATCATTCTAGTTAACCTATAGGGTGGTCTTTTCAAACTATACATAGTTTTCTGCTGTCCCATTGTTTAATGCTGAACTGAGAAAATCCTTAAAACTTTTTCTGTGTGCTATCTCTTCCCTTTTCTCCCATCTCTCTGATATTATAATTATAATGTTTTTCTTTTCTCTTGATTCCTGCTGATTTTTATAAGTTTTAGGCCTAGATTCCCAAATCCTTTCATGGATAATTTTGGATTTTTCTTTACCCTAAGAATGCTTCTTGACCTCATTCCTGACTTCTTCGGCTAATAAACCCAAAATAACTTTCTTGACTGTATGTAATACTCCAAGATGCTTAGAGTATTTATAGACTTGGATACGTATGTGTGTGCTCACAACTCAATTTTACAGACATTTGTTGAGGTTCTGATAGGCACTAAATCCTGTTTTAGGTTCTTGGAATTCAACAGCTAAAATGAAATAGAAAAACCCTTACCTAATAAGTAAAGACAAATCATATACACTACATAGACATGTTTTTATAAATGTATGTAATTTACTCAGTGTATGAACAAAGGTATGTTTGTTTAAATGTGAATTATACATGCACATATCTTCCTTTATAATATAGTTTATTATGTATTCTTCTAACATCTGAGAGATGGATATATTAGATAGCACTGCTTCCATTTTGTTAGTAGAATGATTAAATTTAAGATGTTAGTGCTTTTAAATGATTTAGAGGCAAGTAATGCTTCAGTGGAAAAAAAGAATATTGTATTTAGCAGGAGTGAGTTCAAATGCTCACTCTTATTTACTGCATAGATTACCTGAGACAAACAATTAAACTTCTTTTGATCTTAGTTTCCTCATGTGTAATATCAGGGGGTCAGAGGAGAGGTTCACATGAGATTCTTTCAGCTCTAAATCTTTAGTCCTCTGAGTCTGTGATTTAAACTGTGACCAGGTCTCAGATGGCTTACGCTGTTCTGACCTATATGAATCTAATTTTAAGTGGCTAGTTTGGTCCAAATTCATTAGAACAATTAAGGTTATTCAGATAGGGTCATTCCAACAAGGAATTAGTGTGGCACAATGGAAAAAATTGCTGGGCTAAAACTTAGCAGACCTGAATTCAAATTCTGGCTCTGTTACTTCCTATCTATTTGATCTTTGTAAATATATTTATTGGATAAATTTGAGTTCTTCCTTAGGAACAGATTAATGATAGTTGTACTAGCTACCTGCCATATATGATTCATTCATTTATTCTCTTAATGTTTATTGATTCTTAGAAGCATGTATTCTACTTGCTAAGAGTGTCTGGCTTGGAATAAGGAAATGTAAGCTGTGCAGTTGATAGAGCATTGCGCTTTGAGATAGTAAGCCGAGTTCAAATTCTGTCTCAGATACTTATTAACTGCCTTACCTTGGGCTAACCGTATCACCTTTCTTTACTTCAGCAACCATAATTGAAAAAAATGGGAACAATAATAGCATCTATTTTTAGGGGTTTGGTGAGGATCAAATGAAGTAATAATTATAAAATGCTTATTAGCACAGAGCTTGGCACATAGTAAGTTCCATATAAATGCTAGATATTAATATTCTTATTATAGATACCCTTTATTTTATAGATGAGGAAAACCCAACCAAGGAAACTTAAATACTTGCCCAAGGTCACATAGGTTGGTATCAGAGGACAACTTTGAACCCAGGCTCTTGGAGTCTGTAGTGAATATCCCTCTTCTGCACTATGTAGACATACTACTTCTTAGAATACATGCTTAATAAAGGCTTGTTGAATTGAATGACTCGTTTTGCCATTCACAGAAAAATAAGCTTACCCCATACATTTCCTCCATGTAGAACATTAAATTCTTACCCCAATTTTTTTCGCATTAAGTTATGCAAATAATATGAAGCTTTATATAACATAACCTCTTCTTTCATCTGCTATAACTATTGACATACTTTTGAAGGCATATTCACCAAATTTCTTTTTCTTGTTCCTAGGTCTAAATAATTTGAAACTTGTTCTCATTCATTAAATAATTATTAACCATTATATTAATGTATAACTAATATATTAATCTCATATAATGTGTATATGTAATTAATATTATATATTAAACATTTACTATGATTGACATTGAGGATAAAAACACAAAATAAAACAATTCTTGCTCTCAAGAAGTTTTCATTTCAGTGGTGAGGATAGGAAACAACAGGTGTATAATATAATGAGAAAGGAAAAAATATGTTCCAAATAAGCACAAAGTAATTTCCAAGGATTAGAAATTCATGTGGGCTTTAAGATAGGTTTAGAAAGATATCAGGGATCCTGCAAAGGGAAGGTGAGAGAGTATATTCAAGGCATAGGGGCAGTTGGTACAAAGGCATGGAGACAGACATGTAGTGTTGCATAAAGAGGACAGCAAATGGGCCAATTTGGTTGGAGTGTGAAGAGTAATATGCAATAAGGTCGGAAAGTGAAGCTGGAGCCAGATTATTGAGGACATGACCAATTATTGAATATGGAATACAATTTTGGCAGCCATGTGGATAAGAATAGGCTGCAACATGGAACCAGTGAGGAATTTTGAAGAACAGGAGTTAAGGATGTTTTCAAATAATGGTATAACTAAAAGAATAAAATGAGCTGCTCATGTGGTAAGAACTAGTAGTGAAGGAGTGCCCAAGGTGGGTGAGTCAGATCCTCCATTGCAACTCACCATATACACAAGAGTGTTGGAAAACTCACAACTGGTTGGATAGAGCTCCTGTGGCAAACTTCTGTCAACTAGGGATGAAGGCTTTACATGATGGACCAGGATATATGTGTTGTGATCATTAGAAGGAGCTTCCAAAATGATGAGATAACATTCAATTGGATATTTGAGAATAATGAATATGTTGGAAGGAAGAAAAACGAAAGGCAAGAATAATGGTCAGGAGACTAGCACAGAATTTAGTCAAGAAGCAATGAAGACTTGAACTATGGTGGTCATCTTGTGATTAAAATAGATTCAAGAATTATTGTATAGATAGGATGAACAAGACTCTTGGAAAGAATTATTTTCTTAAGGAATCTTCAAATAACATCAAGATGCTTTGCTTTCAAACCTGACTTTTCTGCAAAAGACTTTAAGATATTTAAGTGTCAGAAAAACATATAGTTCCCTCCCCCCCAAAAAAATAGCTAGTCATATTGCCTCATAAACTACATATCTTCTCTCCATATTCAAGGAATTTTTTTATATTATTCTTAAGATATTCTACCTTTGAATAATTCTATTGTGAAAACCAAAGAAGAAACAGGAAAAAAAAAAGGATGTTTTGAATATTAAAGTTCAGATATTTTGTGGGAATTTGAATGTACCCCTTTTCCTAAATGCTTAATGGATTAAATAGGGGTGAAGAGATATAATTTTTGTTGTCAGATGTTACTATGTAGAAATTGATACTTTAATGAATACTTTGCCATGGGGGATTTATGCATTCATTTTCTGCCTCAGATACTCTTTTTAAAAATTCTCCAAAAGACATCCCAAAGTTAAAGCACTACAAAAACCAATTTCAAAACTCTCAAATCATAGTGCAAATGTAACAAAAAGACAAATACTTTTCTAATCCATTTTATTTAAAGTGAACTAAAGCATGCTTTGTTTTTTTTTTTCAAGGATCTGATTTCCATTGGAATAGGTACCCTTATACTTATATAGGTTGCCTATCTTTTACCCAAAGAATTTTAAGTAATTTGAACATTATTAAAAATTGTTCAAGAATTGTAATAGCTAAAAAACACATCCCTTTATGGGAAACCTGGTAACAGGCTTCAGTGAATTAAATTAACTAGACTTTTCTTCAGGTAACCAATATGAATTATGTTACCTGTGCTAGGAAACCTTTCTAGATTTGTAGGACCTACCATATTTGTCTATTCTTTGGCTTTCAGGAGTCCAGGATTACAGATAAGGCATCAAGGGAGGCCTTTTGTGGATAGTGGAGTTAAAACAGAATTTTTAAAGTTTTTTTTAACCAAATACCAGTAAATCAAAGAATAGTTTTGACTGTTTTTTGTAAAGTAATTGAAGATAAATTATTTTATAATCTTTCCACAACAAGAATCTGTTTTTCATGTGCATATTTTAACAAATTTAAAGCACACTGTCCCATTTTGATAAGTTTATTAAAGTGTATATTGTTTATTTATAAAGTTATATTGTTTATATAAAAATGAACTATTTCAGTTCTAGCACAAAATTACTTAGTTACTTAGTAGATAGACTTTTAAAAATCTTGTATAATTTTTCTTCTCTAGTGGTATTCCCCCCAGTGTATTTTTATTGACAGTGATGTCAAGTTCTTTGGGGAACAGTTGGAAAAGAAAACAGCAAGGGAGAAGAGGATTGGATCTTTGGGGACTGAGGGGAAGGAAAGCAATAGAGGGAATTGGTTTCTATGGGTAGCTCTTGGAAGAAAGATTGTAGTAGGAGGGGAATTAGCTCCTTTGAGGGAGATTTAGGGAATGCAGAGGGGATTAGACTGAAATCTGGGAGTCATTGGGAGTGAAAATGGCAGTCTGAGAGGGATGAAAAAATCCTTTTGGGTCTCTTTACAGATGATTGTGTGACTTTGGGAATCTATTCCTTTGGGAGAACATTAAGATAAAAGTAGGAGTAAAAATCAGTTTTGCTCTTTGGCTCTGCTTAAGTGGGAAGTCCTTGATGTGAGGAGGGATTTTAGTAGATGTGATTACATTACAAACCTTCTGCCTGTGTAAATGTAATTGGTGCTGTGAATGTAGCAAGTTCTGATTTCCTTTTTTTTTAAATGGCCTTATCAGAGTATGGGAATGGCTGGAGGCTTTATTGCTATCTCTATGTTGCCTAGTACTCCAGATCTTTTAAGGTGTGACCTTATCAAAGCTGGAATCTAAATGCAAAGTAAAATGCTGGGCAAGCTTGTTCTAGTTAAAGCTCCTGTCACCAGACCATAGCAATGTGGAACAATGGAGACATTACCTGACTTCACTGGATGTAAGCAGTGCCCCTGCTTCCATAAATGGTCTTATCATGATTTTAATGAGTTGAGTAGCATAGTGTACTGTCTATAAAGAAAACCCCTCCCATCACCACTTTTCATATCTTTATGGATATGATTTTGGTAAGAATTAGGAAGAGCTAGAAAATGCAAAGATCATAAAGTCAGGATTTCTTCCTCCCCCAATAGAATTAAAAACTCCTTTGGCTCTAGAACCTTGAAGATTAGGGGAGTTAGGATAATGTAGACATGTCTAGTCAGTGATGAATAAGTTTGTTAAGGAATAGGCTAGATTAGTGTAACTTTGCCTTCAGCCCTGTGGTTTTCAATTGTGATTTACATTTAGTTCTTAGTTCCTTGCAAATCAGAAAAACATTTGCATCAAACAGTAAAATATTTTAATATTTTACTTTTATTATTATTATTATTATTATTATTATTTTAGATGTAGTCTTGCCAAAGGGATTATCATTACAGGTATGGCCACATTTTTTTTTTTGGGGGGGGGGGAGGTGAGTAAGTGCTGAATCAGTTTTAGAAATGATTAATTAGCATACACCATTCTCTGTAATTTCCTTTTCTCCATTGATTCAGAATTTTGACTTGGCTTCCTCGGACTGTTAAAAAAAACAGTAGTCATAAAATTCACCACTTACATGTTGCAAATACATAGGGCATATTTAGAAAATGAAGTTTTTGAGTGTGCCATATGACATAATTAACATTACTTTAACACAATAGTTTTCCAAATGAAATTGCTTGTTACTTTTTATATATGTTATCTTTTTCTTTTAATCAGCTTAGGGTGATCTTACCAGTTTCTATTTTTAAAAAGTAGTAGTTGAATTTTAACTATTAAACCATGGTAAAAACCAGACAATTTGAAATTCTTTGTTTCAGTTACTATGTCAAAGCTTTTTTTTTTCAAATTGAAGTTCATTACATACATTATATATTTATGTACATGTATATACACATTTTTGTATATATACTTGTCCCTAAATTGTAAATATTTTATATTTTCAAATATAGTTAGTAGAAAGAACTTTAGGTTTCAAATTAGGATGTTGTTTTTAATAATCTTAAAATCAACATTTGCTGCAAGAAATTTTAGATGGTAATGCAGTTTTAAAAAGTATTTTTTCTCTAGGACCCTTTTTCCTCTAAAAATGTTCTAACAATACATTTTTATCTAGTAATTTAAACTTTTTGTCTTTGAAAATCATGTCATATTCTGCTAATCCAATTTCATTTTCTATTCAGAATGTTAATGACTAGAACATTAATAAAACATTCATAGGGATTAGATTTTTGTGTAGGTTCCTTTACTCTGTTGTTTGTTAATAAGGATTAGTTGAATGGTAGGGCTCCTACTGTCCATCTCCATAAACTTCTCAATCCTCCCCTCTTACTTTTTAGAGATAACTCTAATTTACTACATTAATTCAGGATTTAAACCAGACACACACATTAATTTCTTATTGCAATGACAGACTCTTCTCTAAGACAGTAGATTCTCTAGTGATTTTCTCTAGGCAACTTGCTTCCCGCTCTATTTTTTTGCATGTTCTTGTTGCTGTAATAAAATCCTAGAAATTTCCCTCAGTACGTTTTGCCCTGGTTTCACTACAGGGCTTAATCTAGACAAGCTGAAGAGCATATCGGTCAGTCCCTATTCACATTACTTTTGTCTGCATTATAGATTGATCTCCTTTTGGCATAATAATTGACAAGTTCTTAATTTATTGTTTTCTCCTTATTTTATTTTCTTTGTTTTCATTATTCCAGGTGTACCTCATATTTAAGGAGAGAAAAAAAAAATATTCAATCTGGCCTAAGTGAATCCATTCTTCTCCATTATCTCTTTTCATTTATTTTTGCATGAACTCCTGGAATTAGTCATGTACCATAATGTACATTATCAGCTAAATAGTGAAAATTTAATTTCAGGAACCTTACTTTTTAAATTGTCTTTTCCCACTGCCTTGTGCTTTGTGAGCTCATTACCTTTGCTCCAGCTGGATAAAAGTTGGGCAAACAGACACCTTGACAACTGCCAACACTACCACACCTTGGCCTTCCTAGGTACAGAAAATAATCAATTATTTCTGGGATATACTATCTTTCTCATCTGTAGACCAACTCAGTTCTAAAATAGTTGAAATTTGAAAATCAATGCAAATCAAAAAAAAAAAAAAAAAAGGGAGGGGGGTTGTTTTCCATATTTTCCAGTTTCATTAAAAAAAAAAAAAGACAACTAGAGAGCTAACCATCTGGGTGAGGTAGATCCATGACTACAACATGAAAATTGTTTCCTGTTAGTTTTTATGATCACTGTTCTTTTGAGAGCCTCATAATGGACAGATTTTAATGTTGGCTCTTTAGAAACCAGGCTGTGCATCAGCTGTCTGAAACTGGCAGGTTTATTTTGTAAACCTAAAGTCAGCATTCTTTCATTTTGTTCCTGATGCAGGGATTTGAATGAGAGCAGGGTGGTCCATAAGCTGATGGAAAAGATATAAATTGCTGTTAATCATAGTACCAGTGTGGATTATTATACCTCTCCCCAGTAATATCTTGCACCAGTAGTGGCCCCCAAGTTGGAATGTTTCCCCAAATTGATTAAACATGAACTTTCAACTAAAATTTATATTTTGTTGGGCACTAGAATCTTTCCTTAATTAATAACTGTTCATTTCCTTTTTGATTTCTGATTTAAACACTTTCAATTTATATATAAAAGATAGTTCTGTATGAGAAGACACCTTCCCCTGGTTTTTGTTAGTAAGTCCAACTCACAAACATTGATTAATAAGCACTTTGGTAAGTACTGGGCAAAAACATCCCTGCCCTCAACTGGTTCACCTTCTCTTGAAGGAGATAGCATGTAAATAACTAACTTTAAAAAGTTAGAGACATGTTTACTGAGGGTGAAAGTCTGTGGATGTGGAACAAGATATAGAATCAGACTTTCAATATCTTGCTGAATTTTATTTAACAGTTTTATTTTCTTGTTAATTTTTTGTTGTAGTCTGTAACTGTCTTGGATGAGGCAGGGAATGTCCACCTGGTCATATAACAAAAAGGATCAATACAATTATTTAAAAAACAAAAACAAAAGATGTTTCTGTGCAGTGACAATTGGTTAATCTCACTTAATTGAATTTGGGTGTGGGGAAAGGTTTCATACCTTGTACTATTATTTGTATCTCAGAAGCATTCCAATAATTGGCAGCTTCATCAGAAATGCCTCAGAATGAAGTGAATTCTCTTGTATCCTCATGTTCCCAATCTAGACTAAAGGCAAAATAGAGTCAAAGAAAGACATTATTATATTATTTATAACTATGTGGTACATTTTTTAGATAGGAGATATTTTCAGTTTGACTTGAACTCTTTTAGCACACACATGCACACACACACACACACACACACACACACACAGTGTTTTCACGATTTTTTTTAAATGGAAATTTTGTAATAGGCTTTAATTAGAAGTGACTTATTAGTTGATTAGTTGGACTTCATTCAAACATTTTCTCTTTCTCTTCTCTCCTCCCCACCCGTGTTGTTGCTCTGTGGTGTTTCTTTCCTCCTGGGGATAAGGAATACAGAAAGCTTTGTTTTCACTACTGTGGAATGGAGGGATATGCTTCTACTGCTGTCGTAGCTCTTGCATGATTTAGCTAAGATCAGTGAGTGGAATTTGGAACCTTTTCCTTGAATACCAAACGGTAAAAACCTGATGTCGCAACCATGGCAAAGATGACAAAGGGGAAAGTAATAATGAAAATATTCTTTGATATATTTTCTTTAAACAAATTAAATGATAGTTTTATAGGGGAACTTTGTTTTTTAAAGAATTAATTCCTATTCAGTTAAGAATGCTTTGCAGAAGTAATGAATATTGACTTTCCTTAGACATTATCTTTGTGACTTTCTCCCATAGCTATGCTTAGGTAGTGCGAGAGATTCGTGTTGCAACACTACCTAGTGAAGCCATCTGAGCTTCTAGGTATGACAGATTAGACTATCATTACTTGATGAGACACTCACATAGTAACTTAATTGTAATTATGTTATGTTTCTGTGATTGGCTTGTGGTTCACAGTTCAGTGAATAACGTATAGAAGCAGAACTGGTCAGAACTCCTGTGTTATCTTTATTATTTATGTATAGAATGCTATAGAATTTTTTTAAAATAATAGCTTTTTTATTTTTCAAAATATATGCAAAGATAGTTTTCAACATTCACCCTTATAAAACCTCGTGTTCCATATTTTCTTCTTCGCCCCTTCCCTATACATGCTCTAGAATTTTTAAAAAGATTAAATAAAAAAGAGCCACTTCTTTGAATTAAGCCTAGGTTGTACATTTATTTCTGTCTTCTCATTATTATTATTATGTATCAGTGATAATCTGTGCTATTAGTTATTGTCAGTAAAACTTGTTTTTTAACTTAAAATTTGAATCTCTCTTTTTAAAAAAATTTCAGAAAACATTTCACAATTTTAACTGTATGATTGTTATATAATTTATTATTTCACATATAATTTAAACTATGAGATAATTTATCTTTATGACTATTTCTTAAGTTGATTCAGAAGTTTGCTATTATGGCTATTTTTTAAATAAAATTAGGTTTATAGTAGAAATAACTCAGTTAAATTAGACATAGAAATGTGTCACTATATCTTGTTCTTTTACAAGGCATTTTGTTATATTTAGTATGATAGCTTTTCATATTCTTTAGAATGACTAGATATAACCTCTGGAAATTCTGTAAAGGTTTTTTTTGTGTGTTTTTTAAAGAAAAGTATAGTTTTTAGTCTTATGGTCTATATAAATTTTGTTTGATATATGAAATGTTTTTGAAATATGGTTAGTACTTTTCTTTTTAGTCATATAAAAGAATGCTAAAGATGAAAAAAGAGAACCTGTGATGTGTTAATAATTTTTAAGATTGTAGTATCTCCCATGTTTTCTCTATATATTATCTATGTAATGTTAGTTTCCAATAAAGTAATATTTCAAGTATTTTTTCTCACTCCCCCTTTACTAATTCTATCACATTTTTAGTTTCTTCATCAACCATTGGAGAAAAATAAAGGGAAGAAAGAAAAGGACCCTCATAACTAATGAAGACTTAGGGTTTAACTTTTTCCTCATTTATATATAATCTCAGTCAAATGAATATTCCACTACATAAGATTTACTGTTTCAGACTGAAATAGTGGTAGTCTGTCTTACTTCCACTCTGAGATCTACCACTTTGTTGTTATCTTTGCAGATCACATAATTTCTCTGAGACTCAGTTTCTTCTGTGTGTGTGACCAAGCAATTGATCTTTAAGGTTCTGTACAGTTTTCTATGTTTTGGGATTCAAGGATTCAAAAATAATAGCTATAGTTTTTAACAGCAGAAAACTGATTAGAATGGATCTAGATTTAATATAACTGGTAAATCCCAGCTCACAGATTAAGATAGTATTGCTTCTGATATATAGTAATTTCTTTGGCTATTTATCAAAGATTAAGTGAAAAATATCAAGGACAGAATAATTGGAACAGGCACTAGATTCCTTGTTTCTCTGTTGCCCTTGAAGGTCCTGGATAATAAAGGGACAAGTGCTTACAAGTGTTGGATTTTGTTGGCTGGATCCAGCTCTAACATAGAGGCGACAGAGGTCACATTAGTACCCTGGAAGTCTGGGAAAGCTAGAACTGGAGCACCTGAACCAATCCCAGACAAACTAGTTTAAACCAGGACAAAAACAGAAAATGCTTTGCTTATGAGAATTCTTGTATATTGCCTGAAGCAATCGAGTATTTGATTTCCTATTCACATTTTTCCCCCCTGCTATCATCAATTCATGTTTTCTATTGAACAGATTAGTGATGGTTTATTTCTCTTAGTGAGCCAAACCTAAAAATTGTAGATTCTTTCATAGAGCTATTGGGATTTCCTCCTTCAAGTTAATAAAAAAAGGGAATAATGGGAAATTGAGGCACATTTTCAAGAATATGGCTGTAGAGCCAATCACTACTAGACTCATGATTAAAATTTGTTGAGTAGCATATAAACTTAAATTAGAAGCAATAGCTACCTGAAATTTCCATTTTCATAATAATTATTATGAAAACTAACTTTTATACACCACTTCAAGGTTTACCTCAAATTCATTTTCTCACTTGATTACTTAAAAAACCCTGTGGTCCATTTGGAGTTATATTTTCTGATTGCCCCTTATAAAGATCATTTGATAACAAGAGATAAGAGTTATAATCTCAGATATTTTGCCTGATTTCTGGTGCAAGCTTTTGTAAATCATTTTACTTTTTTGTATCTATTCATCTTGAAATATATACATATAATGTAGCTTTCCCAACTTGTAGGATTTTTCAGTCCACTAATTGAATTCAACAAACATTCATTGAACATTCTTATCTAGTATCTGTAAGAGAGCATACTAGGAAATGTGTGCATAAGTAGTGGAGTCTATAGAAAGACCAAAAGTTGACTTCAAAGAGTTTAAAATCAATTAAAAGGAGATATTTGTTCCCAAATAACTGCAAAAATAGGAAGATTAAAAGTGTCATTAGAAAGATACCTCGTACTGTGACAGAGAAGGGCTAATTTACTTAAAGTAGGAGATCATGGAAAGCTTCAGAGAAGGTGGCATTTCATTCACCATATGAAATGGTTTGTGCTTATGCACAGTAAGAAGCATATTGGTTTTATTAGTGCTTAAATTACTAAGGTTCTTTTGCTCGATATAATCCAAGTTCTATCATTTCCAAAATGAATGAATGAAAAAAGTATTTTTCATGGGCTTACTTATATGCAAGGATTGTGCTATGTACTAGGAATATAAATACAAAAGCAGACAATTCCCTCCCTCCTCTCAAGAGAGGTACTAGCCAAGGAATGGTATGTTGATTCAGAAATCAATAGTTTTGATTAAGTCATATTTGAATATGCTCTTCTAGTATTGATTTGATTTTGGAAAACTGGAAAGAGTATGGAAGAAGGAATAGCTAACCAGATGTAAGGAAATAAAGAGAAGAATGGCTAGATCAACTGAATACACTGAAACACAGTGAGGCACATACCTGTGTCTCCTCCTACCTCCAGAATTCCCTAGTTGAAAAAGTTTTGTTTTCCAGAGAGCATTGTTTGTGGTTAAAGTATACCAGCACAGGATAACTGTCAAGAACAGTTATGTATCTAAGAAGTGGGAAAAGGAACATTTTCTAATAGAAATGAGCAATAGAAAATAAATATTCAAATCATAATCATATAAACAATAAAGCTAATCCATTTATTACTAATCTAGGTATTAATTGGGCATTGATAACAATTAAACAGTTATGTTTATATTATACTATTTTCCAACTGATTAATTATCAGCTATTCATTAAAACAATCAACAAGTACCTTTGAATACCTACTTGTCCAAAGCTAAGCTAGATGCTCTGAGATATAAAAAGTCACAAGACTCAAGTCTGTGTTAAAGAAATGGAGAATGAAAAATAAATATATGGGTGGTTCAGATTAAAATGCTGAAATTATATTTGAAAAGATATGTTTCAAACATATAAAAATGCAATTTAATAATTAGCATTTAACTGCTGTTAGTTCAGTATTTAGTTTTTATATTTTAGCATAAAAATGTTTATCTTAGAGTAATTCAGATGGGTGTTGATGGATATAAGAATATTTGAGATAGAATAGAATTGCCTGAAACATAACAGGTATTTCATAAATGTTTATTGATTGGTGATTTTACTAAATTCAGTGAAATGCAATTCAAGAAAAATTTGCTAACATAGGGGAAATATAGACACAAAGATATGAGTCCTACCCTCATGGAATTACAATCTAGTAGGAGAAATTAAGCAGCAAGTATTTATTTATCCAGACTCTCAGAGGCTGGATGTTCAAAGATGAAAATGAAATTCTCCCTGTGCTTAAAGATATTACATTCTGTTGGTAGGGACAGCATATATGTATATAAATTTTAAAAAGGAAAGAGGCTAGGGGAATTTGGGGAGAGGGACTTGTAATTAGAGAGATTAGGAAAGGATCTAGATGGTACCTGAGTTGATCTTCAAAGAAAACTAGAGATTCCAAGAGTTAGAAGTAAGAAGGTAATGTATTCCAGGTTTGGGTGATAATATGCAAAGATATATTGATAGGAGGTGAAGTATTGTAGATAAAGTACATTAAGAAGGAAAGCCAATATACCTCAAGCATAGAGTGCATGAAGGGGAGTAATGCAGAATGAAGATTGAAAAGTACTCTGAAGTAAACTTGTGAAAGACATTAACAGAAATAGACTGCACTCTCTCCCTTCTTAGTAGTCTGATATTGTAAATGGATGCCACAGGGGGAAAAAAATTATCCTTCAGTGACTGACCTTCTGATGATGAACCTCTATGCTCTTAATGAGGCTAAGCTTTGAGTGACGAACATACATATGTCCTGTTGCTTGACCTATATTTGCTACCTTTCTAGCTTGGGGGGAATTGCCAATGTTTTGCACTCTGGTGATGTAGCCTTTGAGAACTCAGTGTTGTCTTCACATCATGATGAGGTATCAAAGTTAACTTTAGTGGAGAATGTAATAAATTGTAATATAATTTAGTGTATAAAAAGGTCTATCAGTTTTTAGCAGTGGCAGAAAACTTTTGGCTGGGGATCAGAGAAGGATTCAAAAAAGAAGGGTAATAAAAATAGAGCTTAAATAATTTGTAGGTTTCCATAATTGAAGATGGTGAGCTATTCTAGGTTTTGGGAATGGTATGAACAAAGACTTGAAGATGAAAAAATCTAGTTCGATCTAGTTTGTTTCTCTCATTTTACAAATATGAAATAAGCCATGGAAGAGTTAAATCATTTGCCTAAGAGCATGAAATGCTCAATATGAAAGGTAGAACCAATATTTGAATCCAAATCTTCTCAATCTTAATCCAGCATTATTTCTACTATACCACACTGCTTTCCAGGAAGAAGAGGTTGGAAGCTGGGCATGGAGATTCTATAATGCTAATCAGAAGAGTTCAAATTTTATCAGGAAGTGGGCAGTGAGGAGCCACTGCAAAAATCTTTTAAGTGGTGAAATGCTATCATCAGCATTGCACTGCAAAATGAAATGCTAGATTCTTGGCTTCTTTTTGACTATTTAATAACATTTAAACCTATTACATAATAAAGAATGAGTTCCAAGATTTGAAGTTTTTCATATCAGAATAGTTATTCTATTAAAAGTTTTCTAAAATCATTTGATAGTAATATTGGTTATTGTAGTGACTTTTTCCAACAGTACTAATCTGGTAATTATATTAAAAAAATTTAATTTCTCTGAAGACAAGAACTTTGTTGAAGAGAAAATAATTTTTTAAAACCTTATAATTTATTATACTGATTGATTACAAATTTGGTTATTTGCAACTACTACATGAAATATTACCTTAGTACCATTTTAGCTAACTTAAACATTTTAAATGAGCTTTCTAGGTATGTTAATTAGTAATTGTATATCATAAAGGATATTGAATTTGGAGATAGATTGTCCTGGGTTCAAATTATTGCTTTGCTGATTATAGCTATTATGACCCTAGCCAAATTACTTAAGGATTCAGAATTGGGGGTTTTTTTGAGGTTTTTTTTTTAAATCTGTCCAGTGAAAGAATTAGTCTGGACGATCCCTAAAGTTCCTTTTTCAGTTTTGATGAGAAGTTCTTAACCCCTTTCATGTTATAGACTCTTTTAGCAATCTGATGAAACCTGTGAATACCTCAAAGTGTCTTAAAATATATGACAAAAATATGTGGCATTATAAAGGAAGTCAGTTACGTTAAACAAGTAGGCAATTTTTTTTTTTTTCTTCTCTAAATTCACGGATCTCCTGAAACCTGAAACTCTTTGGTAATCTCTTTTCACAAGGCAAAGAACTCTTGCTCTATTCTATATCAGTGATTGTAATTTTGTTTCAGAGGAATCCTATTATAAAAACATACCAAAAGCCATGGTTGTCCTCTTAATTCTATGTATTGTGTCTAGGTTTGTTATTTAAAGGCAAATACAGTTTCCCTTTTGTTATCAATAAAGAGACGATATTTTAAGAGATTATTTTTTTTCAACCAAGGAGTCACACCAAAAAGGAAACACCTCAGATAAGGAGTATTCATAGTTTTTTCTTTTTAAATATAAAACAAAAATTAGCACATCATCTCCATCAGCAAGCAACTCCTTCTCTTTAGGCCAGATTAGTTTTTCAAGGCTTTCAATATAGTTTCTGAATGTTAAGCTAATAAGTGCAGTTTTTGACCATAGGACTTTTGGAGATCTGGGCCTCAAAATGACCTTTTCCATCATGTAAAATTCAGATCTAGTTTGGAGCAAGATACCCTTCTGTAGCTAACATTTCCTTGGCAAATGATTGTTTACTTTTAAAGGTTTCAATTACTCTTCCTACTCCAGAATTTCTACTCACTTGCTCTATGTACTTCTTCCCAAGTTATTTCTCTATAATACTGCTTTGTAGTTAAAGTGATTGTTGTAACTGAATGATCTTTGTTACTATGGTAGAATCTTTTAGTGGGATACATAAATTTATATGTAACTCTGTAAGCTGTTAAAAGAAAATCAGATAGAATTTCCCCTTCATTCTGTAATATTTGCATTTTATATCAAATTTCTTCAGTTTCCTTAGTGAGCAGAACTCACATTCCCAAATGAACTAGAAGTAGGAAATTAATAACTTATCCTGAGTTTGGCTTCTTACTAGGACACATAAAGCATTTATTATTAACTTAACTCTAATAAATTATCAAAGTTTAGTTTAAAAAAAAAACACCCCAGTGTATTTGTGTCAGTTTTTAATTCAACCAAATTTGATAGATTTTTTTTTTAGGCAGAACATTTTTAACACGTGTAACCTATGTGAAAAATGTGTAAAAGTTCCTTTGAAAACTGCACAGTGCTATATAGTGCCAAATTTTATTATTATTATTAACAACAATAAAAATTACTTGTTATAAGAAGCAGATCATTGGGGGCATTGTATAATTTCTCAGAGGCAATCCACCCTGCTATCAATGCTGGACCTAGTTCATTATCCATTTGCACTGTCTGTACTCAATGAACTGCCCATACAAGTGTATGCACAATCTGGGTAATAGGCATACTTTATCTACTTGGTGAATCAGGAAACCACTTGTATTGAGATAATAAAGGAAACTATGGGATTTAATATGATTATCAAATCATAGCAATATTAAAATTTTAAAAAGAAAACTAGAATTTCATACCATGGGTATGAAATGGATGAAGATTCCATAAAGGAGACTGAGAAGTAGATAGGTCAGTAGGAGAATCACTCAACTGAGACTGCCATCTCCAAAATGATCAATGAGTTCCTAATAGTCATTTTGATGGTCTATAGTCTTTTATTGATCCTTGTCTTTCTCTATCTCATTTAATACTATTGCCCATGTTCTTTTTCTGGATAATTCTTTCCTCTCTGGGTTCCTGTCTTACTTCCATTTTTAACTCTCTTTTTTTGGATCATCATCTATATCATGTCTCCTAACTATGGGTGTTCCTCAACATTCTGTCTTGGGCCCTCATAATATCTCTAAAATTTAACCCTATCTCTCAACTCATATTATGCTCTCATTAATATAACAGTATTCTAATTTTTTTTTTTTTGCATCAAGTCTCTCTCACCATTGTAGATCATTGTTTACACTACTGTCAGTATAATTTTCCTTAAGTTCAGAAGAGACAATGTGACTACCCTGTGATTGAATTCATATTAGTTGTTTTCATTGCCGTTTATATAAAATATAAGCTCCCCAGTCTCCATTGATCTTTCCAGCGCCATTGGACATTATTACTACATCACTCTTACTCTGAAATTCAACCCTTCTTTTTGTTTTGTAGCACTCTATCTCCTATCGCTATCCTTTTTTGCTGACTTTCCTATCTGCCTTGATTATACTCCCTTTTTATTTCCACCTCATTGAGTCTTCTTCTTTACAAGATGCAATTCAAGAAAAAAGCTTCCATTGCTAGTGTCTTCCCCAACTATTTTGTATTTATTTTGTATTGCAGTTTGTACTTAGCTTCTTGTATTTAGTAACTTTATATTTATGTTCTCTGTGTATGTATACACACACATCTAGCTATCTATAGCTAGATAGATATACATACATTTTTTTCTCCCCCATCAGAATGTATGTGCCTTACAAATAGAGATTATTATTTGTATTTATTCACTAGAATCTAACAAAATGTTTGGCACATAGGACATACATAGTAAACAGTCTTTATTGGTTTCTTGTTGATTTGTTAAATGAGGGTACTAAACTAGATGATTTCTGAGGTTTCTTCTAACTCTGTACTTATCTTTCAAGATTTATTCTTTACATCTTTTGTCATCTTTGCCAATCCAATAGATTTTTAATTTTCATTTCTCTTATTAGTGATTCATAACAAAGTTTCTTAAACAATCTGTCTTAACTCAATATAGCAGAATGTGGAGGTCATAAAGTTATGATTTATTATTAGTAAATGTTTGATTTGTATGCCTATTTTATATAGTTATATACCTGGAGTACTTAAAAATTTCTCAACAGAAAGGGGATCTTGAGTAGAAAAAGTTTTAAGAACCCTCAACTTAGAACACTTTGTATTATTGTTGATAATTTGCATTTCTCCTTTTGAACACTTTCTGTTAAATAATTTGACTTTATTGGGGAAATGTCTCTTTTTATTATATATTTGTATTGATTTTCAAAATTCTGCAGAATGACTTATTAATTCTCAGATCTTTATCAAAGCTATTTGATGTAAAACTTTTCCCCAATCTTAGCTTGTTATTCTGATTTTATTATGTTGGTGCAAAATCTTTTTAGTTTTATGTAATCAGCCTTTTTATTGATCTTTCATGAATACTTTTTATCCTTTGTTTGAAATTTATTTCTTTATCATAGGTGTGAAAAGTATCCACCTAAATTCTTTATTTTTTTTTTATAAAATAGCATTTTTATTTATATAGGAAAGTATCAAAAATGAGAAGGGGAGAGAGATGAGAAAGTGAATGTAGTCTTCTGGAGAAGAGAATAGATATTGAAAATATATGTGTTACTTTGGCAAAAAGAAGGGTTACCTTTTTAAAATAATGTCTATAATTGAGGAAGAGATACTGGCTAATGAAGTCAGAGAAATGTTAAATGAGGAAGAGTTCTTGACAAATGGACTCAGTTTTGTATGTGTGTGTGTGTGTGTGTGTGTATGTGTGTGAAACAGACAAACAGAGAGGCAGATGGAGGGCACAGAGAAACACACACACAAACATACATACATACAACTTTGACTATAGTCAGAGTTGAATTGATAGCCTGAGAAAATACTAAGTGGGGGAAAGATTAAGGACACAGTGAGGATTCATACAGTTTAGAGGTAAAAAGACGTAGGGAGAGATGAAATGATAAGATTTTAATTGGATAAAAGAATTTCAGAAATTCTTAAATGTAGAAATGGAACATTTGTGAGTAATAGCAAGAAGAAGGGATTGGCCATCCTGGTGTAGAGATAAGGTAATTTGGAGAGGCTTAGAAAAGTGGAGTGGTTTTCCTGATCACACAAGTTATAAGCAGCAGAGCTAGGATATAAACCCAGGTACTCTGATCTTCGATCCATGGGAGAATGGTGGTTTGCATGAGAGAAGGTTTTAGGTGAAAAAACAGTGATTTCTGCTTTGGATATTTTGAATTTGATATGTATACCAGCCATCTAGTCCAAGTGAATTTTATTGTTTAATATAATAATTTTTTTTAATTTTTCAAAAAACATGCAAAAATAGTTTTTAACATTAACCTTTGGAAATCCTTGTGTTCCAATTTTTTTCCCTACCTCTCCCTCTCCTAGACAGTAAATAATCTAATATAGGTTAAACATAGGTTAAAAAAATATAGGTTCTATACACATTTCCACATCAAATGGATTTTAGAACTGGCGCTAAGGCAAGACACTAAAGGTAGACAGAAAAATATTTTATCTCATAGAAATAATAAAGCATAGGAGCTGAAGAGATCACCAAGAAAAGAGAATGAAGAATGAAAAGAGAACCAAAACAGAACTTTAAGAGACATCCACAGTATTTGACTGAGAAAGAGCAATCAGATAAAGAGAACTAGAGAAATTAGTGTCTTAAAGGCCCAGCATAGGGAAGAGTATACACTATCTATTCTCGGTGATCAACAATAGCAAATTCTGCAGAAGTCAGAAAAAATAAAGTTTGAGAAGAAATATTACCTTGATTTGGTCACTATGCTGCTATTAATACATACATTAATGACAAGATGGTATTGCCATTTTAGTTAGCAGTGTCATATTTTTGTCTCTTATTATGCTTAGTATGGCAGTTAAGGCTCTTCCACAGTTTGATGTTTCACCTTACTTTTTATGCCTTATCTATTATTACATCCCTCCATTTCCTTTATACTTTAGAAAAACAGAAAATTAAATTTCCTTCTACATACTTTTTACTTTCCTGCCTTTATACCTATGCTCAAAATATTCTCTATTCCTAGAATGCCCTTCTCTCTATACTGAATCTGTTAAATTCTTGCCCATTATTTAAATCTCAGCTCACATGTCGTCTTTTCTAGGAAGTCTTCCCTGACCTTATCTAATTACTAATGATCCATCTATCCTCATATAACAAATAACAATTTGTTTGCATTTCTTTAGGGCTTTTATCATTGTTGTTTGTGTCTTCAAAGACTCTACTGAACTCTGAATTTTTGAAGCTTGTATCTGGCTTGGCCAAGGTTTCCCACTACATCTGGAACCATCTCCAGTTACCCTGATCTACATCTTACCACTGGAACCACATGGCCCTGTAGGAGAGAATGAGGCTGGTGATTTTGCGCAGCCCTTGCTCACTCAAATGCAATTTATTTGCAAGTCATTTCTGTCACCTTCCTGTTGTTGTGGCCCTTTTTAAGTTTGAAGGGCAAACAACAAGGCTTAGCTTGGTGCTCTTTAAGTAGTTTTGTACCTAATAAGTACTTAGTGAATTGTAGTTATTTCAAGTCTTTTACTTTGATGTACTATTGTCAAGATAATCCTCTTTAATTTTATTGCCTTTCCTCTGAGATTATCTCACACACACACACACACACACACATGCAATACACATATGCATATCTATATATATGTGTGTTTGTATATATATATATACCTATATTTTGTTTACATATAGTTTTTTGCATGTTTTCTCCCTCATTGGGGACTGTTTTTATTAGTCTGTTTCTGGTTTTTTGGGTTTTTTTTTTTTTTTTGGACTCCAGAATTTAGCTAAATACTTGGTATGTAACAGAAATATCATCAATTCTAGTTAACTGATTAAATGACTAATAATTGTTCATCTTATTCTTATAATTGTTTTAGCATATATAAATATAAAAATGTACTGTTATCTGTTATATTATATCATTTCACATTTGAAACTCACCATTTTTTCTGGGATCTTTGAGAATCTTTATCTTCCCATTCATTCTAGTTACTATCCCTCCCAGTTTAAGTATGATAGAAAAATATTCACCCAAGTTATTAATAAAATGTAGAGCAGAGTGGAAATGAAGATAACCATGTGGTATATCTCCTGCTGCATCAACACTGATCTCTCAATCCTTTTAGTGTATCATGGAATTAACTAGGAACTTAATCAATATTTTATTATTATAGCTAGGAACCTAACTAATTACATTATTTTATCATTGATTATCATTCTTTACCTTAATCTCTAAAATAGCATAAATTATTTTGTCAGCTGCCTTGCTGAAATCAAAAATTGACAATCTTTATAGCAAGCCCTTCATGAACTAGTATACTATTCTGGTGGATCCCATTTTCACTGGATACACTATAGATTACCATCCCTCTTCATGCTGTATGATTCTTATTAATTTCCCATAAATCCTTCCTAGATGGTTCATCCAAATCTATTTATGGTTTTCTCCTTGTTATTTTTTCTGTTTGTAGAGAGGAAAGAGTAACAATGTGTGGCCAAAGCCAGACTTCTGGTCTCTCCTATTCTTTATAGATGGACTTTTTTCTTTTCTTTTCATTCTTAGGTTCTTGTTGATTCTTTTACATCTGTTCTTTATTATAAGCTCTTTTTGCTCTCATTTTAGAGACTACTACTCACTACTATTTTTTCATTGTCCTCGTCTCTGCATACCAATACTGAGAGAATATTTTTCCCCAAATTGATGGGCTTTTGCTGCACTGAAAACACTGTGCATACCACAGTGTCAATAGCACTGATTCAGCAGTAAGAGGGTATAGGTTCAAGTTCTGCATCTAATATTTAATACTTATGTGGCAAATCACTTACCCTCTTTAGCCTTAGGCTCCTCATTATAAAATGTAGAGATTGAACTATGTAGCCTCTAAGGTTCCTTTTAGTTGTCAAATTCTACGATCTTGTGATTTTTTTTTCAACTCTAATATGGTCCTAATGCTCTTCCTGCTGTGTTAGCTATCTCCTTCTCCTTATAGCATATAATCTCTTTAAATACAGGGCTCATTTTGATCTTATATTCCTACTTAGTATATAGTGCCTAGAACATGGTAATAGTTGTTGAATAATTAATAAGTCTAAAGACTTAGAATTTATTTCAAATGCTTGTTGATTGATTTGTCTAGAGAACTGTAATTTATTTCAGATGATCTTTTCTAATTTATTTTTAATTTTTATATAAAGCTTTTTATTTTCAAAACACTTACATAGATAGTTTTCTTTTTTTATGTTCCAATAAAACTTTATTTAAAAATGTAAAAGTATTCTGAGCTCTTGAGTTGTATATTTCTTTAGGTATATTTACAAAACATATGCATGGGTAATTTTTCAACATTGATCCTTGCAAAATTTTCTGTTCCAAATTTTTCCCTCCTTCCCTCAACCACCTCCCCTAGATGGCTGGTAGTCTAATACATGTTAAATATGTTAAAACATATGTTAAATCCAATATATGTATACATATTTATATATGCTTTCTTGCTGTATAAGAAAAATTGGATCTAGAAAGGAAAAAAATCCTGAGAAGGAAAACAAAATGCAAACAAACATCAACAGAAGGCATGAAAATGTTATGTTGTGGTCCATACTCAGTTCCCACAGTCCTTTCTCTGGTTGTATATGGCTTTCTTTATCACTGAAAATTGGAACTGGTTTGAATCATCTCATTATTGAAGAAAGCCATGTCCATCAGAATTGATCATCATATAGCCTTGTTGTTGCCATGTATAATGATCTCCTGGTTCAGCTCATTTCACTTAGCATCAATACATGTAAGTCTCTCCAGGCCTCTCTGAAATCATCCTGTTGGTCATTTTTTACGGAACAATAATATTCCATAACATTCATAAACCATAATTTATTTAGCCATTCTCCAACTGATGATCATTCATTCAGTTTACAGTTTCTAGCCACTACAAAAAGGGCTGCCCCAAACATTTTTGCACATGTAGGTTCCATTTCCTCCTTTAAGATCTCTTTGGGATATAAGCCCAGTAGAAACAAAGGATATGTATAGTTTGATAACTTTTTGAGCATAGTTTCAAATTGCTCTCCAGATAGTTGGATCCATTCACTACTTTATTTATTTATTACTACTCTAATTTCCTCTTCATTGGTAGAAAGTTCTCCCTTTTTTATTTTTGAGACTAATGATTTGGTTTTCCTCTTGACTTTTTCTAATCAAATTGACTAAAGTTTGGTTATTGGTTTTTTCATAAAACCAACTTTTTATTTATTAATTCAATAGTTTTTTATTTTTAATTTTATTAATTTCTCCTTTTCTTTTTGTTTTTCAGATTTGGTATTTGATTGAGGGGTTTTACTTTGTTCTTTTTCTAGCTTTTTTATTTGCAAGCCCAATTCATTGATTTTTCTCTTTCTCTATTTTATGCAAATAACCATTTTGGCTGCAAATCACAAATTTTAGTATGTTTTCATTATTGTCATTCTCTTGGATGAAATTACTAATTGTGACTTTAACTTGCTGTTTCACCCATTCATTCTTTAGGATGAGATTATCTAGTTTCCAATTACTTTTGCATGTGATTTTTATTGCATCATGATCTCAAAAAAATTCATTTACTATTTCTGCTTTTTCTGCATTTGATTTTGAGGGTTTTATGCCCTAATATATGGTCAGTTTTTGTATAAGTTCCATGAACTGCTGAGAAAAAAGTAAATTCCTTTCTGTATCCATTTAATTTTCTCCAAAGAGCTATCATACCTAACTTTTCTAACATTTTGTTTACTCCAACTTCTTATTTATTTTGAGGTTCGATTTATCTATTTCTGAGAGAACAAGGTTGAGATCCCCTACTAGTATAGTTTTGCTGTCTATTTATTCTTGCATCTCTCTTAACTTTTCCTCTATGATTTTCCATGCTATACTATTTATTGCATATATGTTTAGTATTGATATTGTTTCATTTTCTATGGTACCCTTTAGTAAGATACAGTTTCCTTCCTTATTAAATCTGTCTTTGCTTTTATTTGATCTGTCATCAGGATTGCTATCCCTGGTTTTCTTTTCCTCAGCTGAAGCATAATATATTCTCCTCATGCCCTTTACCTTCACTCTGTATGTATCACTATGCTTTAAATGTGTTTCTTGTAAACAGCATATTGTAGGACTCTGGCTTTTAATCCAGTCTGCAATCCACTTCCGTTTTAGGGAGGAGTTCATTCTATTCACATTCACAGTATATTCTATATTTCCTGCCATCTTATTTACCCTAAATTATGCTTTTCTCTTTCCTATCCCCGCTTCCCTCCTTCCCAGTATTTTCCTTTTGATGACCACCTCCCTCAAACAGTCCTCCCCCTTTAGAACCCTTCTTCCTTTTTACACCTTTTCCCCTAATTCTTCTGTTTTAACTTCTATTAGTTTTTCCCTTTCTTTCCCCCCTTTCCCTCCTACTTCCATATAAGGTGAGACAAGTTTCTTTATGATAGCAAATATGTATGATATTCTCTCTTAGAGCCAAATCTGATGAAAGTAAGATTCACACAATGCTCATCTCCCCTGATTTCTTTCCCTCAATTGTAATAGGTTTTCTTTGCCTCTTCATGGGATGTAATTTCCCTTGTTTTACCTTCTTTTTCCTCTAGTTTCTTTTTCATATTATCATAATAAAATCAAATTATACCCTCATTCTCTAAGTATACCCATAACAGAAATATAGTTCTTAGGAGTTCTTTCCTTTTTACTTTTTTATCCTTCTCTTGGGTTCTGTGTGTGGAGATAAAATTTTTTGTTCACTTTTGTCTTTTCATTAGAAATAGGTGAAATTCACCTACGTCATTGAATGTCCATCTTCTTTCCTGAAAGATGATGTTCATTTTAGTTGGATAATTTATTCTTGGCTGCAATCCCAGTCCCTTTGCTTTTCAGACTATCAGATTCCAGGTCCTTTAAGATGCAAGCTGCTAGGGATTTTTTCGATGCCTATTTTACCTTCTGATTCTAAAATATCAGGGCAGTTTTCTTTTATGATTTCCTGAAGATAATGTCTAGGTTCTTTTTTTCATCATGGCTTTCAGGAAGCCCAGGAATCCTTAGATTGTTTCTCCTAGATCTGTTTTCCAGGTCAGTTGTTTTTCCTAGGAGATATTTCATATTTTCTTGTATTTGTTTCATTTTTTTGTTTTTGTTTGACTGATTCTTGAAGTCTTATTGAGTCATTCACTTCCATTTATGCAATTCTAATTTTTATTATATTATTTTCTTCAAATACCTTTTTTTTAGCTTCTTTTGCAATTGGCCAATTATTATTTTTTTTTTGTTCATTACATCCCTTTTCCATTTTTTTCCATTCCTTCTTGCAGTGATCTCATATCATTTCCCCTTTTTCTTTTAACTGTCTTTTAAGATTCTTTATGCAATCTTCAAAGAAAGCCTTGTGAAATGGGGACCAGCTCATGTCTCTCTTTGGGGCTTCTTCTGGAGTTGTTTTGCCTTTAGAAACCTCAGAATTTGAGGTCGGTTCTTTTCTTTCTCCAGGAAAGCTATCTATGGTGAGAGCTCTTTTTTGTTTTTCATTCATTTTTTTAAGGCTTGAGGTCTGTTCAATGCAAAGGAGTGACAGCTGCTTTAATTTGCCCTGGGGCAGTTCTGCTGATTGACAGCTAAGTCCCGCGTTCTTTTGGGGCTCAGAGGTTTACAATTTGTCTTTTACAAAAGTAAAATCTGCTAAGCCACCTGTTTGCAACAGGGACAGAGTGGCCTAAGAGGCTCACAGAAGATTCCTAGGAGTGTGGAAGCTGCAACGCTCTGACTGTCCCCTCCAGCTTCTTCCCTGGTCTCCCTATGTTATAGACTGGCTTTGGCAGACTATTCCCCTGCCTGATTGAAATAGAACTGTTCTGAAGTTCGTCCAAGCTATCTTCTTCTAGAAATGTGTTGCATTCCAGATACTTGTGGATTCTTTGACTTCGAAACCAGTTTAGAGGCTTAATCTGCTTTTAATTTGAGAGGTTAGAAGAGGTTACAGAGTCCTATCTGCTCTCCACCATCTTGCGCATAGTTAGTTTTCAATATTCAGCCTTGCAAAACCTTGTGTTCCAATTTTTTTTCTCCTTCCCTTCCCTTTGCTCCCTTCCCCTAGGTGGCAAGTAATACCATATATGTTAAACATGTGCAGTTCTTCTATACATCTTTTCACAATTCTCATGCTGCCCAAGAAAAAAATCATATCAAAAAGGAAAAAAAAGACAAAGAAAACAAAATGCAAACAAACAATAAAAAAGTGAAAATACTGTGTTGTGATCCACACTCTTAACTTACAATGCTCTCTCTGGGGGCAGCTGGCTCTCTCTATCACAAGACCATAGAATTGACTTGAATCACCTCGCTGTTGAAAAGAACTTTGTCCATCAGAATTGATCATTGTATAATCTTGTTCTTTTGGTGCTACTCACTTCAGTCAGTTTATGTAAGTCTCTCCAGGCCTCTCTGAAATCATCCTGCTGATAGTTTCTTATAGAACAATAATATTCTATAATATTCATATACCATAACTTATTCAGCCATTCCCCAACTGTTGGGCATCCACTCAATTTCCAGTTCCTTGCCACTACAAAAATGGCTGCTACAAACATTCTGCACATATGGGTCATTTTCCCTTCTTTATGATCTCTTTGGGATATAGGCCCAGTACAGACACTTCTGAATCAAAGGGTATGCACAGTTTGATAGCCCTTTCCTCATAGTCCCATATTGATCTCCAGAATGGTTGGATCTGTTCACAACTTCATCAACAATGTATTAGTGTTCCAGTTTTCCCACATCTTCTCCAACATTCATCATTATCCTTTTGTGTCAACTTAACCAATCTGAGAGGTATGTAGTGGTACCTAAAAGTTTGTCTTAATTTGCATTTCTCTGATCAATAGTGAGTTAGAGCATTTTTTCATATAACTAGAAATGGTTTTAATTTCATCTCAAAATGTTCTGTTATATCCTTCAATCATTTATCATTTGGAGAATGGCTTATATTCAGATGATCTCTTCATATTTTTATCATATCTTTTGCTTTAATTTCTTCTTAATAATGTTTGTTCCTTTTATTTCATTTTGAATGTTGTACTCCTTGATGAAGAAAACTCTTTCTCCTTATTGATGATCACACACAATTTTCCCTAAACCTTCCTTCTTAATCATGTTCTGAATACAATTTTTAAAAAATTCCTATTGTCATCATCATTGTTTGTAAGTTATAGCTCTTTTAAGACTTTATCCTGACATTTTTCTTATACTTTTTTTCCTAGTGCAGCTACACTTTGACTTCTTTAATATCTTCCAAGTTTCTTTGTCATTGCTATCATTCACAATGACACATTTAACTTCCATTCTTCTTTATCCATATTCTCTTTTCATTTTTCTGTTCATGGATTTGTACATTTTATTTCCAAGATATTTTTGAAATCTCTTTTCTTAAATGCTAACATATATTTGTGGCTGTTGCCAGATTTCTTTTCCTTCATTATTTTAAAGATTGAGGTGACATGGTGATTTCCTTTCAAAGTTCTTGTCACCTTCATATTACCAGTCAATTCTTCCTTGGTCAGAATTAAACCCAGAAAAGTAATTCTCTTCAGTTCATCCCATATTTCTTGACCACAACTTTTAGTAGTATAGAGTAGAAATGTCAGATCATGGGATCATAGCACCATGCCCAGTTTAAAGTAAAGTGAGATTTCCAATAAATGTTCATATAGTTGAAATCCATTCACATGACTATATATTGCCATCTGCATGGAAGTATCATCAGTAATATGCTTCATCTAGCCAGTCTTTCTCATCCCTATCTTCATTCTCCTAGGAATCAAGTAGACTAGGATTATCAAGTAATTAAAAAGACCAGTACTGAGTAATAAGCCTGTCAAAAATGAGACATGATCCTGGCCTTTCAGGTAACATATGCAGAAGTATGAATAGTTAAGAAATTGAAGAATAGTAGATTTCTAAGAGCAAAGGTTTTGAAGGTAGATTGTAAGTTTAGAAATATTTGTGTATAAAGTAATTAGCACTGCCAAGTAATCGGCTAAGACAGTTTATGATGGCTGGTGTGCTAGACTCACCTCAGCCTCATTTTAATTTGTAGCCACACAACTACACACAGCTCAAAGTATATACTTATAATGATATTTATATTTTTTCCTCCTTTCCTTTTTCCTCATGCAGAATTATGTTTCTTGATTGTCTTATGGTTATATAACATTTTAATGTTTTACCCACTAAATTATATATTCTTTCCTCATTGTAGATATTGCAAGGAAATCAACAAGATTCATTAATTATTTCTTTTGCTTTATAATGTTGAATTCTATTCTGAATACATGCTTACCTGTTTCTTTGATAAAATCTGTTGTCTTTTATCATTAGAATGTTTCCTTTACCTCTTAAGAAGCTTGTGCTTCCTCTAGAACATCCCTAAGTTTTTTTGTCTTACACAATATCATCTCTGAAACTCTATGCAGACATATATAAAACCATGTTTCTTATTTATAGATAATGTTGCAATTTATATTAATTTGATAATGTCCAGAAATGTCTGAAAAGCAAGCATGATTTTTAAACTTGCCCATAAAATTTAACCTGTATCCTTTTCTTTCATCTAAGTAAACAACCATTGTGATTTATTTTTGTTTGATTATATCATCAAAAGCAAGAATTAGGAAGTTATTTGAACATTGAATAAATGCTTTTTATTCAATATGCATATGCATATGCCTATTACACTATTTCACTTAAGATCATAGGATTTTAGAGCTAAGAGGAAGAGACCTTAGAAATCTCATCCAGCTCCCTCATTTGACAACCACAATAACGGAGACTCTAAGATAAGGTCTTAAAGGTCCAAATGAGATTGACTAAAAATGACAAAAGAAAGAAACAGTTGTAGAAGCATTAACTATTCTCTTCCATGTTATGTCAATTTGTCATATACACGATTCACAGTTTCATCTATAAATGTACTTAGGATAAAATGTCTTAGTTGGGCCTCTCACCAAACCTTCAGCAGAGCTGTTTTCACCTTCACTATTTTATATGTTGCATGTAGTAAAACTGTTTAGAATAAATGGTTGAGTTACTCAATAAATGAAAAAAATCATTAAGTGCTTACTAAATGAAATGCACTGTGCTAATTTGTTGCCATATTGTTTTGCAAATGCATTCAGTTTGTTTTCTGAACTCTTCATTTTTGTAATTGCTTTCTACAGTGGTCAGACTTTTGCAGGAATTGAGGAAAGTCAAGATCTATATCTTTGTGTCTTTCTTCCACTTCTTTTTGGGGAGCCATCTATGGTTTATTTGTTTGTTTGTTTATTTATTAGGAAATAGAGGAGATCGAAACAATTACTGCCATATGCAGTATCATTTTAACTTTCCTTTCTTCTATTCTGATGTTGATTTTTGAACTTCATTCCAACCTATTCATTGCATTGAAATCATTTTAAATCAGTAATCATTTACATCCTTTCTGTTTAGTCAAAATTTTTTCCTTGTTTATTATATACTTATCTATTATACCTTAGGGGTGTATTCTGGAAGAAAGTGATCATAATATATGGGGATGATGCTTCTGAGTGGCCTTCAAACTTTTGGCTTTTTTACTTTAGTTTCTTAACTTTGAATTACATTTACCAGCATACTTTTCATTATTATCTCTTACCTGCTTTCACACTGAATCATTGACTACCAAAGTACAAGTTAACTTGGTTCAGAGGATTTGGTCATGTTCTTTGTAGAATTTTACTACCTTATCATCTATTTCAACAGATGTTGGCACAAAAGCTGCAATTATCTTCATGGTGGTCTTTTTGTTTATGCTCAACATGAAACACACTGCAAATCAAAGTAGTATAAGAGTGGGGATTGGATCTGTGATTTTATTTATTTATTTATTTTTTTGGTATGGGGAACCCCTAGGTGAGGAAGCTGCTTCTGTCACTTCGTTTGTACTTTCTTGACAACTTATATCCTTAGTTTTTTTTAAGAGCACAGATGTCAAAAGTGGGACCCAGCCCCCATTGGCTAGTAACACTGCAATTAGAATTAGATTAAAATGTAATTTGAAAAATATTCAAAATAAAAATACAATAAAATACTAGCATTACTTTAAAAAATAGCACAGGGGTCCTCGTATACAGATTAGTGGCTCCTTTATCTGTTTGTGTTTGATACACTGATCTAAAGCATTAAGAATTTAAGTGATTTTAAAAAAATTACTAGTATTTCTCAAAGGAGCTTTAACCTAAAATTAATCTATTCTATATTATTATTATCTATCTCTAAATTCTAATCATAGAAAGAACAAAACACATACATTTAGACTATTGTTTCTTTTTAAAGTTGATATAAACTAATTGATATAAAAATATCATTAAAATATAAATGATATACTATGCAAATAGTATATATAACATAGCATATAAATACTCTTTTATAATAGTTCCCTTAGTGTTGAAGGTTACTTAAGTTGATCCTTTTTTTCAAAGAAATATTTTATTGAATTAAGCAAACATTTATTGACATCTTCATTTATTTGATCAATTTTCAATTTATGTGGCTATTTACAATCTGGTCCAAGTGTCTTAACTCCCTTTGGCTCTTCCTCCTCTATAAAATTAGGGAAATAAAATAGATGATATCTAAGGTTCTTCTAGCTCTAAGTCCAATTAATTATAAATGTTGGTTACTTTTTAAAATTTAAAACTTGAAGAAATTAAAATTTTAATTGTATTTGCATGAAAGAACTTCCCCAGAATTTAATGATTGGATATTTAACTTTATGAATGTTTTATTGGATACCTACTATATTAGGTATTGGCAATACAAAATAATAGATTGCCCTTGATTTTAAGAAGGTTTATTCCATTGAGGGAGAGAGTATGTACATCTGCAAACAGAAAAGGTAAATTAATTGAGTTTAGTAATGGAGTATATTAACATTTGGAATTATGAGGAAAAGCACTATATAGAAAGAGATTTAGGCATGAGGTATAACCAGTGCAAAGATGTAGAGGTGAGAGATGCCCTACTACATTTGAGAAATAGAGTGATGCTTACATTGATTGTACTGCAATGTATAGGAAAGAAAGTAATGCAGGATGAAGCTGGACAGAAGGTTTAGGCCAGCTTTTGGCTTACAGCCAAACAAGAATTTAATTTAATTTTATAGCAACTAGGGAGCCACTGGATTTATTGAATTGTGGAACATGGTCATATTTATGTTTAAGGAAAATCATGTTGGTAACCTTGTGGAGGATGAATTAGAATGGGAAAATCTTGAGACCAAGAAATCGTCAATATAAGTGAAAGGTGATGAGAACTTATTTGAATAAGATAGTCGTCATGTGTAGAGAGAAGCAGTCACATTTTATGTATGTAAAAGGGGCAAAATACAGCAATTGATTATGTAGCATTAGATAAAAATGGAATGAGAACTATGGAGTGTGAGAATGAGAAACTCTCAAACCTGAGAGAAGGGAAGGATAGTGAAAATCTAAGAAAAAACAAGGGGTTTTGAGAAAATGAATGATGTTTGAGTTGTAGAAATCTCTGAAACATGTACTTTGAAATGTCTAATAGGATTAGGGGAGGAAGACGAGCTCAGGAGAGAGACAAGGTCTTGATATATAGATTTGAGAGTCATCTACTCTTTGAGAATCAAATTAGTAATAGCTAAACTAAGTTAATAGCTAAAACTAAGAAAGCTAATAAAGTTTACTGAGAATAAGTTGATATGGCTATTCAGTCTCCCCCCACTAAAGATCCACTATTGATACCTACTTAACACTATCTTTTGTACAGCATCTATGTTTAAAAACAAGTAAAAACCTAATAAGAAAGAATAAGGGTATAGTGTATGGTAGGGAACATTTTAGTCTGATTTCTATTATTAATATCAAACAAACTTTAAAAAATCTCAGAAAGGCTCTGTAATATTGTTTCTGCTGGTTCCAGATAGACTGATAGAACATAATATTTTATAAAATTAAAATTTCTTGTAAATTGTTCTATTATAAATACATTTTGAATTTATTTGATTCCATAATTTAATTAAACTGAATACTGAGTTGAAAATTTATTTCTTTAAAGTTTGATATTCATTCACATTTTCCTGTATTTCTGTATAGAAACAGCATCTGTTTATGTGCTTCCACAAAAATAAATTAATTTGAGTATTTTAGCTTTTAAGCCATGAATTTTGGTGTTTATTCCATAACTGTGGAGTCAGCATTTAAATCAGGAGTTCTTCACTTTTTTCTTTTTGCTATGGACCCATTTGGCAGGTCACACGGTTTGCTAATATTACTTAGTTTATAAAATACATCATAATAGAAAGAAATGCTACATTTCAGTTACAGGTAATTTTTCTTAAGTTCCTAAGTTTCCTAAGTTCCTAACATCTAAATAGGGAACCCCCTTCCATGTATTCCAGGTTAAGAACCTCTGATATGGAATGATAGTTGTGGCAGTAGTTAAAGTTCAGCAATAATTATTTACTCTACATCTCATCATTGTAGCTCTTCATTTAGCTTTTAATGATTCCCTTCTCATGTTTAAGACCTTCACTACTCTGATTCCCAGGCTACCTTGATGTCTTTCAAGTAAATATAATGTACTTTATCCAGTGATCTTGACATCTCCAATTATTGTCAGCTGCCTCCTTAAAGGTAACTAAGAATGGTAAGCTTCCCCTTCTGTTTAAGTAGTAATAAATTAAGTAGGGTTGTCATTGGAAATGATGTACTTCTTTTATTGACTGCCTTATATCATCTAGCAGTTTAGCCCAACTTCATGTTTGTCATCTTCAATCTACAGACTATATTGTGGGTTTCAGGTGTTTTTCTCAGGTCAGTTTCCCTATCATTAATGCTGCAACACCTTTGCTGAATAGATATCCACTCCCCATCCTTCTTTTATTACACCAATGTGAAACCAGCACTCCTGAATCTTATAAGGTTAGTGAATTAAGTCCTGTTTGGGCTTTTATAAATGAATCATAAAAGTGATTTCTGGACTGGAATATAAATTCAGGATATTCTAGGTCAAGTGACCTTTTACATGTAACAGCTTTGAATGGATTCAGATTTGAATATGTTAACACGATCACTATCCTTCATGGGCTTTTAAGTTGATCCTGTTAATGGTGTTACTTTCCATGACTACCAGTAAACTTGGCAGGCTAGATGACGTGAGCAGTAGTGTTTTCCATATGAAAGCATATGTTAGAAAAATGTCTATTCATAGAACCTAAAATGAGAAAGGAGCTTAGAAATGATCTATTCAAGTTCCCTCATTTTACAGAAAAGAAAATTGAAGTCTAGAGAAGAGAATACAATTTATTGGAAGGGACACAGGGAATAAATGACAAAATGAGAATTGTAATCCTCTATTTTGAAAATTCAAATCCATTGTGTTTTCTGTGTACTCAAATATTCAGCATTTTTTATTTTAAAAAACAGAAGTTGAAAACATATAAAAACACATCCTTAAAGAATTAATAAGTAAAATTATTTTTTATTTAACCATAGCCTTTATGAAAAATAATAGTGGTGATTTTGAAATCACTAGTTTATGGGCCATTCCACTAAAGAATGAAGACAAATTTAGTGGGGAACTAATTAACTGGGTGATAAAGGAGAGAAGAAACCTAGTCCAGATGGATTTACAAGTTAAATTTTGGATAAATTATCAGCAAAAGGATTATAAGAATATTTAAAAGAATTCACTTATTTACAAGAGAAATGCATGGGCAATAAAAAAATAAAATAAAATAAAGGAATTCACTATGTCAAAGTTGAATTTCAATCAAGACTGCAAAGACGATTCAACATTATGAAAGCAATGAACATTAATTATATAGACAATATAAAACATACAACAAAGCCATGTTGCTATATCAAGGAACCTATGAGAAAATGTAATATTCACTTATGTTTAAAAAGCATAGGACTTGTTAGTAATATGATCAAAAGTATAGTTGTCAGATCAAGAGCTTTTTTTTTTTTTTTTTTTTTTTTTACTTATTTACAATGGAGAAACACTGGAAGCCACTTCAATAAGTACAAGAGTAAAAGCATGGATAGCTTACTATTTGAATTATTTCTGTAAAAATTATGAAAAACTATAGTACAAAAGAGAAACTTTTAAGGTATAAGCATTGGCAAAGAAGAGAGAAAATTATGCTTATTTGCAGGTAACATAACAGTTTACATAAATATCAGCAAACCAGTGAAAAACTAATTGAGGCAAGTTATAGTTCCACAAAAGTAGAAGGATACAAAATAAATGCACAAAATCAATTGATATTTTAATAATATAGTGCTGAAAAATTCAACCTTAAAATATATGAAACACATGTAAAATATATCAAAGTGGCAAGTGTCTTTTTTACTTTATGAAAATTTTCACCAAAAGCAGTAGTAATACTTTTAAAAATCACCAAAATAAAGTTTATTCAAAGTAACTAAAACATACATAAAATATTTGGTAGTGAAACTACTAAAACTTTTTCAGGACTTTTATAAACATAACTCCATATCTGTAATTTCACTCACATCCACAAAATTAGCAAAACTAATAGAAGGAAAAAAGTCAACAACAGGGAGACTGTTGAAAGATTTTGAAAAGACAGATACAATAATATACAATTGGTGGAGGAATAAATTGGCTCAACAGTTGTGAAAATAATTGCAGATTGTGAGAAAGTCATGAAATGATTCATCCATTTAATTCAGCAAAGCCTTAATCCTACATTAACAATGAACTATGCATTAATACATAAGGCAATGGCAAAAGGAAATATCCAAAAAAATCCCAAAATGTTCATTAATAAAAGTAAATGATCCTTGATTTGGCTACACAACTATTGTTATAGGAAGCTAATGGAATTTTGTTGCATCTTAAGAAATTAAAAATATGAAGAATTAGGAGAACTATAGAGGGACCTGTTTGAACTTAAGAAAATGTAAATATGAGGAATTTGAAGAAATAGAGAAAGCCATGTTTAAGCTGAATAATTAAAAAAAAGCAGAAACAGGAAAAATATGTGTGTGCATAGAATACACATTTATTCACTATTTGTGTAAATACATATATATGTATTTGTATATGTGTATATAATATACACACTTTCTTTACAATTAATTAAAATGAAAAGGTATCTGGATTTAGATTAAATTCAGTGAAATCTATCTTGTTCTTTGAAGACAAATGATGAATTAATTAACTTCTCAGAAAAGAAGCGGCAGCTTTTTGAATAACTATTACTATTAGTTCTTTCTGTTTAAAGGAGAGTTTCTATGGAGTATTGCTTATTAGGAAATGACCATGATATTCAGTCTATAAAGTTTTAAAATAAAATATAATTAAAAAGTGAGAAAAATTCCAGAGACACTAGAAGAAATTATAAAGATAATAATTAAAATGTTGAAAAATCAAGCTTCAGCAAAGGTTAAGTTAATTGTTATTGTGTTACTTAACAGAGTCTCATAATAATTTTTCAGTTATAATAAGGGATCATGGAGAAAATGCAATCTGCTTTTCATATTCATGATGTTAGAATAACAGGAAATAAGATTAAATTTCAGTGAGGAGTTTTGAGATTCAACAGCAAAAAAAGAATTTTCTGAAATTTTGTTTTGTTGATTTTGGAAATATATTAGTAAAAGAAATCATGAAATCATCATCTCTACATGTCTTTAAAAATAAAATATAATTCCCTTCCTGAGGTCCTTACTGCCATTCAATTTTGTAGTTCTATGTGAGAAAAAATTTTATGTAGGCATTCTTGCTTCTGCATTATCCCTACATATTCAGTTTTATGATGGGTGGAGGATCCCATACTGAATATCTTGAAAATTCTGAAATATAAATTAAATTAATTGGTAAATAGTAATTATTTTAATTGTACCCATGGTTATGAAAATAATACTGATGAAGCATTGAAGGAATCACCTAACACATGGCATATATATATATATATATATATTAGTATATTAAAATTATCAGGTCAACTCTAGAAATTAAGTACTTTAGTCAGGTTAAATTTAGAATTTAATACCCCTTGCTCTGTTTATTTTTTAATAGTTTTGCATGTATATGGTTCATTTACTCTAAAAGGTCCCTCAATTTTTTTTATAGAAACCTGGTATATATAAATTACCGAACAGATATACTATGAAAAATATAATATGAATTAATAGCAAATGCAAAAATAGTATTGAAGTCTCAAAATCCCTTAAGCCCTATTAAAGTCACTTTGTAACTATGAATTTTACCCACAGTACTTTCTGACATTCACACGATCACTAGTCTCATAATCTAGCACAGTTAGCAGTTCAAATTATTTTTGGTATAGCTCAGTTTTTCTACCAGACTAGCTCCTTAAAAGCTGTGACTGTGCCTTAGTCATTTTTATATTCCCAGAACTCAGCAGTTTTTTGCATGCTTGAGGTGATTGATATAAATATTTACTAAGTTAAATTGAATTAAACAGCCTGCCTACTAAAAAGAACATGAACTTTATGGAAAGGTCTCTTTGCTTGAAATTTCCTTTAGTTCAGAAATGTTATCTAATGAAAAACTAGGCTAGTAATAAAAAGTATTTGTAGTTGTATGTTCCCTCCCTAGAAATTCATTCATTTATTGTAAACTTGGTCAAAATTATCTGAAGTGCTACATGAATCCTGGCTATTGTTGTTGTTTTAATTGTATGGGTTTTTAAATTTTAATTTGCATGTCTTCTATTCAAATTTGAAATTTCTTGAAGGTGGGAAGCTTGGTTTAGAGATTTCTTTGTAGCTAAAGCACCTTGAGCATATTAAATGCTTAATAAATATTCTGTGAATTGTACATGGATATATATCTGTGTATCCAAACATTCTTAAGCTTATTTTCTGATAAGTTGTGCTAAAGGAGATAATATAATAAATCAGCCTAGCAGGAAACAAGTTTTATTCAGAATAAATTCTTGAATGGATAAATAAATAGGTATTAGAGAACATACATATATATATATATATATATATATATGCACATTATGTATATATTTTACAGAACTGCTGATTTCATCAGTTTAGAGAGTTCCTAGTAAAAGCATTTTTCTACCAATGAAGGTTAGTGCCTTCATTGCAACTTGGAGTTTTAGAAAATTTACTTGGGGGCACTGAGAAACTAAGAGACTAAGAGACTTGTCCAGGATCCTACAGTTAATATGTCAGAGACACATCCCAGTCTTCTTGGTTCCAAATCTAATTCTATATCTACTTTTTTATACTATTACTACTCCTCAGTGATTATGATGATAATGTTGTCGACAGTGATGATGATAGATCATGGAACAGTTAAGTTTCATCGTGGATAATGAGTTTAAATCCTGCATTGAAAGCTTATTAGTTATGTGGCCAGGGTAAGTTTCCCAATCTCTTAAAGCCTCAGTTTTCTCATAAATAAAATGGTAATAATAATAGCACCCACTTCATTGAGTTTTGAGGCTCCAATGAGGCCTAAGCAAAGGCTTTGCAAACCATAAAATATTATTATAATCTGAACTCTATAAAAATATGAGAATGAAATAGTACATAGCATTTTAGATTAGTAAAATGTTTTAAATATTTGATTCCCAGAACAGCCCCATAAGGTAGGGGTCCCATTTTACAGATGAGGACACTGAAGTTCAGAAAGGGTCACAGTGCTAATAAGTGTGAGGCAGCTTTTTAAGTTAGGCCTCCCTGACTCCAATTATAGTACTCAGTCCACTATACCAAATCTGTCTTCTTACCCTCAAACTGTCCCCAAACTTTTGCCCTCAAACCCATGTCCCTAGGTTACCCATCACTGAGAAATTATATAAAGATGAGCCCTATAAGTGAAATGAGCAACTAGGAGATCATTGTACACAGCAAGAACAATATTATATGATGATCAGTTCTGATGGATGTGGCTCTTTACAACAATCAAATAATTGAGGTCAGTTTCAATGATCTTGTGATGAAAAGAGCCATCTGCACCCAGAGAGAGGACTGTGGGATCTGAGCGTGGACCACAATATAGCTTTTTCATTCTCTTTGTTGTTGTTCACCTGCATTTTGTTTTCTTTCTCATTTTCTTTCTTTTTTCTTGTGTAGCAAGAGAATTGTATAAATATGTTTACATATATATTGGATTTAACATATATTTTAACACATATAACGTATTGCCTGCTATCTAGGGTGGGGGGGGAGGGAAGGAGAGGAAATTTTGGAACATAAAGCTATGCAAGGGTAAATGTTGAAAAATTATCATGCATATGTTTTGAAAATAAAAAGCTTTAATAATTAAAAAAATAAAGATGAAGGAATTTGAAGGAAATTTGAAGGAAAAAAAAACAAATCAGCAGTTCATTAAACTTTTAAGTGTACTGAATGCTGTAATTAATTTTTGATCTAGAAATATAAAAAGCAAAAATAGTCCATACCCTGAAGGTACTTTTCTTCTAATGGAGGAGAAGAGACCACAAACCAAGGAGAGCAGTGGTGGAATTAATTCTTTCACCCAGAATATTAAAGAGATGATGAATGGGACAATAAAAGAGGAAATTGACACTTCCTATCCAGGAACAATGACAAAGTTGATATGATCATATTTGTGGTTCCAGATTTGGGGAATTGAGGAGGCATAAGGGTATCTACAATAGGCCAAAGTTCACCATTAAGAAAATGTCTGGTAACTTGGAAGTGAAATAAAGCAGTGTTTGGGCTTTTCTTAGTGACCTATTTTAGATAGTAATTAATCCAAAAATGGAATCACAGGGCAGGGATTTCTCTAAAATGAGAAGGCAACTGAAGAGGTGATAGAAGAGGTGATAAGAAAGTTGGTAGGGAAATGAAGCAGCAGTGGGACTTCTGAAATAGTACATTAGGAGAGTTACCTTTCAGGAGAGCAGGACTTTACTGCAAATTTCTCTTGGATAGGAAGGCATGTTTTTCATTTTTCTTCATATCTTGGTTTCCAAACTTAAAATACATTCCAGGTTTTCAATTTTCTTAAGAAGAAAGGTGCCTAGAATTGGACATAAGAATCCAGATATCTCTTAACTAGGGAACATTATATAGGACTATCATCACCACTCTTCCCCTACTTGCCATTTTCTGGACATTATCCTTTTTTTATTTGATGCAGCCTAAGAACATGTTGCTCTCTTGGATTCTCTGACCAACTATTACTCAGCTCTTAGTCACTCAGAGAAATTGTGGCTTGGGAAAGACCTTAATTTAAAAAGTCAAACACTGCATCTTTGGCTATTGCCAATAGTCTTGACTTTTGTTTTGCCATTGGATTTCAATGACTGGAGGAGAGAACAAGGCTGAGTACTTTGTGCAGCTCTGCCTTGTTTAAAATCAATTCACACATACGTGAAGACATCAGCATAATTTTTCCATTGGTTCTCTTCAAAAATGAAAAATGCAGTATCAACAACTCATCTTGAATTTGAAGTTGTCCAATCTTTCTTCCTCTTACTTACTTTTTGCAACTTTTTCTGTGTATACTTGCTTTTTTATTTAGGCGATTAATTTTTAAAATTCAAGTTTTGGATTTCACATTTTACCTGATTAGCTTTTATATTACTAGAATAGACTCATTATTTCTAGACTATTGAGATATTTTTGGTTTGTGTTTGAGGGGTTTTTTTTACATTCTTACTTTGTTTTACAGTAAGTTGTTAATTTCTATTAACTCTGGTCATCTGAAGTTTGGATAAGCATGACCTTCATTTTTTTATCCAATATTATGGTTCCGACCTGAAATATCATCATTGTAAAGATGTGGAAACCCATCAATCTATGAAGATGGGTTTCTTGTCTAAAATGTATCATCTTAGGGAGTTACACTGAGAATCTGAATATCTTGCCCATGGATTTCTTGAACTAAAAAGGTCAATTTCCATACAATTATTTCAAAATACAGAATTTGAAGAATATTAATATGATGTATAAATGCCAGAAATTAAACTGATGATTAAAAAGCTAATTAGAAATGCTTTGGAATATTTTAGTGGAATATTGACTTTACAAATAGAAGTAGCCTTATGTCCAGGCAGAAAAAATTGATTATCTGTATGATTAGAATGGAGTATTTTAAAATAAATTGATTTTATTTTAAATTTATTTAAATTAATCAATTAATTGATTTAATTAATTTAAAATAAATATTCTTGCTTCATATAATCTTAGATTTTGGTAGAACTATGGATATGGTCTAGTTCATCTTATAGGATACTCCTCTATAATGAAATTGACTAGTGCCAATTATGTCAGAATACTACTTATAACTAGCCACCTACTACTTTGCAAGGCACAGTCTTCCATTATTGGACACCGAGAAGTGTTAGGGATCCTTATTTACAAAAAGCCAAAATTTATTTTCTTTGCTTCCATTCATTGGTTGTGATCTTATCTTCTGGGACTATATAGAATAATTCTAATCACTGACAAGGCTAGCTCTTTGAGGAGCTGTGAAACTAATCAGGTCCAGCATATTCTTATGGCCCCTATATTTTTATCACAGTCTGACATCTTGTAACTGAAACAAAGAGTATTAATAGTGGCAAATGCTCAGATTAAAGATTTTAGCGGAAGCCAAGTGGCCCAAGGCTAAGAAGCCATTACCTGCATATGTTATGCTCAAAGAGCTTGCATAGGATCCAAGGGTGTATGTTTGTTTCTTTGTCTGGCTATTCTTAGACATAAGAAAATTTTTGATTATCCAGGAAAGACCTTGGTTGGAGTAAAAGCCATAGAATAGATTTGTGTGAGGATTTCTGAAGGCTGAATCTGTTCATTGTAAACCTAGAATTTGAATTCTGGGCCATAATTTTTAAATTGCTCTCAGTGCTGCGTTATGATTTTGTTTATGTGCAGGAAATCAAATAATACATTTAAGAAAGTGTCAGTTCTTCTGAAGAAAATTTCACAAAGATGAAAATATTAATTTATATTTGTAGCCCATATTTGGGATTCAACAAGTAGATACTATAAATTATCATAATAATATATCATCTATTTGTTGAATCCCAAATATGGGCTACCAATAGATACTATGCTTAGTTTCTTTGGTGCTACAAGGATCTGAAATATCCTTTTCCTGTAAATAAGAATGAAAGAAACCAAAAAAGAAAATAACACAAATATTGTTCTTGTCCATTCTGATGTGAAATGTGACTAATGTGAAATGAGAGTGAAAAGTCTGGGTGGAGCCAGATCATAGAGGATCTCAAATATTTCATTTTACTGTTGCCATAATAGGGAGTCACTGATGTTATTGAGTAGGAAAGTTGCATGGTCAGATCTGACTGAGATTTAGGAAGATGATTTTTGCAAATATATAAGGGATGAATCAGAGAAGCTGTTGGCAGGGAAAAAACTAGGAGAATAATAAAATTATCCATGAGAAAAGTAATGAGTGCCCAAATAAAGTTTCTGGCTGTGTAAATAGAGGGAAGAGATTGGAGACATGTTGTAGAATTAGAATTGACAAGATTTATCAGTGGATTCTTTATAGAGGAGAAGAAATGTTAAAAAAAAAAGAAAGAAAGAAAAAAATGAGGAATCAGTGCATATTTGTTTTTTGGGAAGGACTTTGTGAGGGAAGGGGCTTTAGGTAAGGACAAAATAATGAACAATAAGTGCATAAACACAATAAATGGACAGTAAAATCCAATTTGTTGGGAGTAACAATAAAGACACTGGATTTGCAAGAGAAAAAACTAAATACTGTGAGAATCCTGCATGCTGAAAGACTTTGGACTTAAAATAGAAGCTACTATAGATTCCATAGTGAGGGCAACTTAATTATAAAAGTGATGTTTTGAGAAGATGAACTTAGAAGCAATGTACTGATTAAATTAACTAATTTAATGAGACATTGAGTAAATGAGATCAGCTAGATCTTTATAGAAGTCAACTAGAATTATATACTTGAAGGTATGAAAACCTGAAATAAATCATTATAGGCATTGTGAATTAGAAAGAAAGGGGATAAACACAAGCTGCAGGTTAGAGAAAGAAATGACAGTACTTATTGGGAAATTTAAAGGCAAAAGGGAATGGGAGAGTCATCAAAATGGACATCCTAAAGTATTTTGCTAGAAAAATGTGGTTCTTTGCTAGGAAAGTGGTTAGCTGAAAAATAATGAATTCTTAATTCATTTGCTTCTCTCAAGTTCTAAGAGTTTGTATTATAGTCTATCTAGTGTATCTCAATCCCCATTTTATAGATAAGGAAATTGTAGCATAGGAATAAAATAGAAATTTATTCTATTTAAATAGAATAAAGTTTAAAACTCTTTTTTTTGGTGGGGGGAACTACTATTAAAAAGTTCCACAGATCAGAAGACGTTTTATAGAAGAAAAGAGAATAAAATGTATTTCTAAACCATAGAGAACATGTTTAGTTCTCTATAGTTGAACAAAAGGAATTATTGAAGAAAGAAATCAGTAGATTTGATTTTGCAAAAATTAAAAAGATGTTACTCAGTAAAAAGAAATCTTTGAAAATTAAAAGAAAAAGCATTGTGAGAAATTCTGTCAATAAATATATCAAATCAAGGTCTAACATATGAAATCTATATGAGACTATACAGTTTCCTAATTGGACAGTTGTCAAAGGGCATAATCAATTTTGAAGGAAGAAATGGAATTGTAATAATCAAAGTATAAATTGAGACAATTTCAAGTTATTACAGCATTATCAATTTGAATTTGATAGACTTTCACAGAAATGGAAACAGCAATATATTGTTGGTCCTGTAGAACACATGTCATAGAAGGCATGTCTTGAACTAGAGAATGACAATAATAGTAGCCATTTCTAAAACTTTAAATTTCAGAGAAAGTTCAAACAACAATGAGAGGAAGGTAGTTTCTTCATCTAGACTTTTCTTAACTAATGAATCACACGTTTAGACCCTATCTAATCCATGAATTTTTTTATTATAGCTTTTTATTTACAAGATATATGCATGGATAATTTTTCAGCATTGACAATTGCAGAACCTTTTGTTCCAACTTTTCCCCTCCTTCTCCCACCCCTTCCCCCAGATGGTAGGTTGACCTATATACATGTTAAATATGTTAAAGTATAAGTTAAATACTATATATATATATATATATATGCATATATATATCCAAACAGTTATTTTGCTGTACAAAAAGAATCGAACTTTGAAATATTGTACAATTAGCCTGTGAAGGAAATCAAAAATGCAGGTGGACAAAAATATAGGAATTGGGAATTCTATGTAGTGGCTCACAGTCATCTCCCAGAGTTCTTTCCCTGGGTGTAGCTGGTTCAGTTCATTACTGCTCTATTGTAATCCATGAATTTTAAATAGAGATGATAAAGCCACAGTTAATAGATTTCAGATGATTTGGGAAAGGATCATAAGAGCAAATAACTTTATTAATTCATTTGCTTCTCTCTTAAGTTCTAAGAGTTTGTATAATAGTCTATCTAGTGTATCTCAATCTCCATTTTATAGATAAGGAAACTGAAGCATAGGAAGCATTATAATTTTCAAAATGTCAGAAAGGAAGTGTCAAAGTTTATGGTAATTATGTTTATAATAATATATTTTAAAATAAGGAATCAATAAAATTATTGTAGGATTCAGGTTGTCAAAATATGTAGCAAAAAGCATTTTTTTCTATTAATGAAAACTTTCTGGATGTTGATAAACTGATCAGTTTAGTGCTTTGTATAAAATACCACCTCTGGATAGCTAATAGTGCTATATCAAGGAATCCTACCTCTGTTAAATGGGTCTCAAGAGACCTAGTTTATTCCCTTGATGTAAGAAAATCAGGAGATGATTTTTACTTAATAAATGGCTTCAAGTAGAATTTTCTTTTAAATTTATCATTATAGTCATAGCTAAAGTCCCATGTTGCTCTTTGATAATGTATATTTTATATCTGTAACTGAAGTATTTAGTTTTTTATAGGTAATAAAACGTTAGAAAGAACTTATATTAAAAGTTGTATTTTAAAAATAAATTTTGTTGATTGTTTTTGCACAACATAAGTTTCCCCCATTACCCTCCTATTCCTCCTTTTCTCAAAGTCATCCTATATGACAAAAAAAGTTTATGAAAAAATGAAAAAAGAAAAAAAACTCAGCAAAACCAGTCAATCTATCAAAAAATAGAAAATATTTATGTAGTTCAACAGCCCTGGACCTTCCACCTATGCATATCATATCTTTTATTTGGGACCATGTTTATAATTTTGCAGCATTCATTTTGGTTGCTTTATGATTTTTTATTTACATTTACATTTGCATTCACATAAATCTGTTTCACTTCACATAAATCTTTCCATGCTTCTTTATATTTAGTGAACTTGTAGTTTTTTTTATAGGACAATAATACTCCATTACATTCATGTATCACAATTTGTTCAGTCATTCCCCAATCAAGAAGATCCTACTTTACTTCTAGTTCTTTCTTGAAATAGAAAGTACTGTTATTAAATATTTTGTCAGATTTTGTTTTTATCTATGACCATCTCTGAGTTATATACTTCTCAAGGATCTCAACAGTCTAATGAGAGACACAGAAAAAATGGCTAAATAAGGTATACAGGATTCACCAGAGGGAAAATGCTAACATTAAGAAATATGGAAATGGCTTCTTATGGAAATTTACATTGGACCTGTAGGAAGCCAAGAAGCAGAAATGAGAAGCATTTCAGGCATTAGAGACAGACAGTGAAAATACATGGAGTTAGAACAAGGAATATCTTGTTCAGGGCTTAGCAAGGAAGTCAGTATCAGCAGCTTACAAAATATGTGTGGGGATAGAGAGGAAAAAATGTAAGACTGGAAATACAAGAGGGACCAGGTTGTCAAGGGCTTTGAATGCCAAACAAAATTTTCTATTTTCTGTTGAAGATGACAAGGAACCCCTGGATTTTATTGAATAAGGAAGCAATATAATCAGATTCTCAGTTTAGGAGGTTCACTTTGATAGCTAGGTGGATAATGAACTATGGCAGGAAGTGACCAACAAAGAGTATTGAAACTGGTTAGATGTGAGGTAATGAGAACCTGCCTTTGGCACCAGCATGGTGGCAGTGTCAAAGAAGAGAAGGAAATATATACTAGAAATGTTACAAAGGTAAATTTGACATGACTTAGCAACAGATTAGATATTGGGGACTGAGATGGATAAGAGAGTGAAAAACCAAAGTTGGTATATTAATTGTAAACTTGGATGTCTATGCAATGATGACCTAAACAGTAATAGGAAGGATAAGAATAGGGGAAGACACAGGCATAAAGATGATGAGTTCAGTTTTGGACAAGTTAAATTAAGGTATTTATGAGATATGCAGTTTTAATAAGAATAATTGTTATGATTATGGCTTGCATTTATTTAATGTTTCATAATTTACAAAGTTCTTCACAAATATCGTCTTATTTTATCCACACAACCTATCCATTTTTACAGAGGAAGAAATTAAGGCAGAGAAAAGTTAAGTGATTTTCCCAGTGTCACACAGCTAGTTTCTAAACCTGGATTTGAACTCAGGTCTTCCAGTCTTCAGCTCTAATCCTCTGACCACTTCTACCAAAGATACCAATTTGGGACGTCTAAGAGGCATTTGGACATGCAAGTCTGGAGGTCAGGGCTAAAAAAGTAGATCTGAGAGTCATAAGCATAGAAGTGATAATTGAATCAATGGAAACTGTTTAGATGATCAAGCAGGAAAAAAAGAGAAGAGGGTGGGTGGGAGTGGGGAGGGAGAGAGAATCTGAAGCTTAAAGTTTTAAAAAAACAAATGTAAAAATTTTTTTACATGTAACTGTGGAAAATAAAATTAGTAAATTAAAAAAAGAAATATAAAAAGATTATATATGGAAAAAAGAAATGAAATGATTTCAAAAAATCCTGGGAACACTTGTATGAACCTGATGCAAAATGAAATGAACAAAATCAGGCAAACAATTTATATAATAATGATATTGTAAAGAAAAACAACTTTGAAAGAGTTCACAACTCTGATCAACACAATGACCAGCCACAATTCCAGAAAACTCAAAATAAAACATATTCTCAACCTCCTTATAGAGACCTGATGAACTCAGAGTACAAATTGAGGCAAAAGTTTTTGGATGTGACTACTGTGGGAATTTGTTTTTCTTAATTGTACATGTTTGTGACAAGCTTCATTTATTTTGCTTTCTCTTTAAAAAGAGAGAAAGAGAGAAGAGGTGCTGGACAGAGCCTTCCAGGACATCCCTGACTTTAATATAGCATTAAAACCGTAAATTGTAGAATTTGTAGAATTGCATTCTTTTTTCCATTATATTGGCAAAACCCAGTCATGAACATTGAATATTTCTCCAACTGTTAAAGGTATTCTTTATATTTTAAGTAGGCGTTTTTTTGGTAAATAAATCTATACCATCATTTTGCATGCATTAGTAAATAAGTGTTCAAATGTTTTACACAGTTTGTAAATATTTTTAGTGATATTTCCTTTTAATCATTGCCTTTTGGGTTTGATTTTTATTATCAGAAATGCTATTGATTTGTGTGTCCTGATTTTTGGTCTGAGATTTTGCTGGAACTATTAATTTTCTTAATATCTTTGCTGATTTCCCTGAGATTCTCTAAATAAACTATCATGAGCAAATACGGATACTTTTATTTTCACTTAGAGTGTCTGTACATATTTAATTTCTTTCTTGTCTTACTCCTATTGCTGGAATTTCCAGAGCAATATACTATATCACTGAGGTGAGAAAAAGCATATCTGTTTTACTCCTGTATTTGGTAGGAAATCTACTTGTCTATCCCCATTGCATATGCATAGTGCTTTTGGTTTTCAGTAGATATTGTTTATGATATTAAAAAAAATCTCTATGTTTTTAATGTTAAAAACTATTTAAAAACCAGCAATCTTTTGAGTTTTGTACTTTGGTAGAGACTTTTTATATCTATTAAAATCATCATAAGGTTGTATAGATTTTTGTTTTTGTTATGATTAATTATATTGCTTCCTTAATGTGAAACCATCCTTGCAACCCTTCGTATAAATCCAATTTAGTCATATTTAATGATTTCTTAGATAAAGTAATGGGGCCTATTTTATAGGATTTTATTTTAAAATTTTGAATGGATATTCAATAGTAATATTGACCTATAGATTTCTTCTTTGTCTTTGAAACTTTAAGAAAAATACATATTTAATTTAGTTGTAAGAAAAAAATTCAGCTGAATGATTTTTAATGGTGTCATACATCTTTAAATATTTATATAACAATTCATAAATATTTATCTATAATGATAAGCCATGTAATTTTAGAAATAAAAGAGAATTTTAAAGATTATCAAGACTGTTTTGTACAATACAAGAAGAAATTGAAGTCCTGAGAGAGCAATTGATTTTCCTTTTCCTCATAACTAGTTTTGGCAGAGTTAGACTAGAACCCAGGTTTCCTAACTCTGTCTTATTATTATTATTATTATTATTATTATTTTCAAATGACTTGGTTTTTTTCCTACCTCATCCCCTATATTCCCACATCCATTGAAAAAGCTCCTGATTCACAGCTTACAGTACTAATTTTCTAATTTATCTTCACTGACAGCATCCATGCCCCCACCCCATTCCTCATTTTGTGGTTTCTCATTTAGAACTGGGTGCCCTAAATCTATTTTAGCCCCAAACTGAGAGGTCCTGAAGTTCCCATGGGCACACCAGATTCTGGGCAAGTTATATCACCCTGTTTGCCTCAGTTTTCTCATCTGTAAAATGACACAGAAAAGGAAATGGCAAATCAGTATCTCTGCCAAGAAAATCCCAAATGGGGTCACAAAGAATCAGAAATGATTGAATAACAACTGAACAAAAAAATCCCATGCAGCTCAGCTTTCTTTTGGACTTGCCCTACATTTGGACCTGCCTTGGAGTATGAAAGAAGATCCATCACAGAATCTCCAGAGATGTATGTATGAGGCATTAAATGCACCTACAATTCATATCTGGGGAAGAAGAACTTTTTAAACCTTTACTCTCATTTGTAGTTCTGTTCCATTAATGGTCATATTTGGAGGAGGACAAGAAGAGGTTTAGTAATAGAGAGAAAAATAATTTCATGACCTTTACAAGCTTAGCTAGGGGCTCTGGTCACGGCACATACTTTTTATCTCTGGGGGTCTCTCTTCTCCATGCTCCATGGTTTGGGCAACAGGGATCATAATTTCTAGGAGTCTCTTTATGTTCACCTCCTATTAGGTCTCAAAGCTACTGATGAAATGATAAAGCTAATGGCCAAAGCCAGTGAGTAACCTGGAATCTTGTTCTCTTGCCATACAGAAAATTAAACTTTTTTGACAAGTGAAATTACATTTCTATAGAATCATGATTTTTATAGAGTATGTGTTTTTAAATCAAAGGTGCTCTTCCAGAATATTTAATAGTGTTTCTCTGGATCACTTGCATTAATGTTAAATGGATATGACTTCTAGCTACCTTTTAACTTTGACACTTCACTTCTGTGCTTCTATTTACTTTTTTTTTGGTAGAACTAGTAATAGGAATACTTTTACCATCAACCTCAGAGTGCTGGTTTGAGGAATATATTGTAAACTCGAGAAGTCAAAACTTTTCAGTCCTCCTGAATAGAGGAAGCATACGAACCTCAGACACACTTGTTCCAGAAAAAAACCCTGAAATTCTCACTCAACCTAATAATGATCAAGGAGTTCAATGAGAAATTACACTAAGGGATTTTTTTCCCAGAAGAAACTATACTAGAAATCCATGAGGAAAATGAAGAGGGACCATCAGCAAAGACCACACGAAGGCAGTCCAACAAACAAGGAGCCTGTCAGCATGACTACAGGCAGACCAGAGACAGATGTTTGCAAGAGTGTGTCCAGATGCAGCAAGAATGGACAGTTCCCCCCCCCCCCCCAGGAATGACTTACAGGGATGAGAACTCAAAAGCTATAAGTATTTACAGTAACTAGTGCATCATCATATCACTCAGAACAGGGCAGTCCAGGGACTCAGAGGGGTCGAGCATTCTGAACTCTAAAGATGCAAGGGGCCTGACTCTAGGAGACAAAAGTCAGTGCAAGAGCTCAGGCGACGTGAGGTAAGAATAAAAAGGACTAAATACCCAAAAGAACATCAGGGCACTGAGCTTGTTCTGGTGTAAAGTCTTAAATCAGGAACCAAACAGGAAAGATAACTAAAGGAGACAGCCACCAATACAAAAAAAATTATTATAAATCTGGTGGTGACCAAAAATCTAGCTTAGGAAAAAAAGTAACACTATATCAAATACAATTGGAGACTTAAAGAAAAATACGGATTTTTCCAAAAGGACTACATGAATATTTAGAAAAAAATGAAGCATGAGATAAATAAAAACTCCTAAGAAAAGAATTGGAAAGAAGATAAATATTTCAACCAAGAAAGTAACCAATTCCTTAAAACCTAGAATAGATCAGAAAAAAACTAATAAATCAGTGAGACGGAAAGATGTTAGTACAAGATCAAATGATTAAAAAATAGGGAAAAATATAAGAAATCCAGTATTAAAAACAATCAAGCTAGAAACAGGTCAGGGAGAGATAACTGAAGAATCATTGGACTTTTGAAAACCATGCTTAAAAATACTTTACACATTAGATTTTAGAAAATCATAAATTAAAACTGCCCAGATCTATTAAAATCAAAGGACAAAGTGAAGATAGAATCAGGAAAATCACTCCATGAAAGAAATATGGAGAGAAAAAGTATTGTTTGAGATAGCCAAAATCTAGAACTTCATTGTAAAAAAAAAACAAAAAAACAAAAAAAACAAAACTTCAGGCATTCAGAAAAAGGAAAGACGTCAAGTACCAGGGACCACACAAGAACTGGCCACTTCCACTAAAAAATAAGAGGATCTCTTCAATTATACTGTTTCATCAGGCAAAAAAAAATATGCTTAAAACCAAGAATGACTGCCTGCAAAGTTAAGTGTATTCTTACAAGTATATAGGAAAGGATGTGGAGAAAGAAGCAGCAGATGAAATGTGGGTACATGCACACACATACATACACACACACACACACACACACACACACACACACTTTGGTATATAAATATGTCAAACTCAAAAGGGAAACAAGTAGCTAAAGGAGGAATGTTACCAAGGAAGGAATAGTCTCAAGTGGGAAAAAAAGCTCATTTTCAAAAGGAAGTATTAAAGAGAAAAAAAATAATGAAAAGAATGATTAGTGTAAATTAATATAATTAAAGATATATCTATCATTTGGAAAATGGTTGAACAAATTGTGATATATGAATGTCATAAAATGTTATTTCATGCAAAAGGATGATTTCAGAAAAACATAGATAGTATGAACTAAGAACTAAAGACAGAAACAGAATAATTGATACCTGGTTAACATCATTGTAAAGAAAACTAATTTTGAAAGATTTAAGAACTCTATTCAGTATAGTCCTATTATTCTTCTGTTTTCTTTTCTTTGCTTTTTTTTTTCAGATTTGTTTTTTTTTTTTAAATGTCACATTCAAGATGTCATGCATTCTCTTCATTTTTTTCATTATTTATATTTTGTTTTATTATTTCTTGGTATTATAACTTTCCTGGCTTCTCCTTGCCCAATTCTAGTTTTCAAGGAGTCATTTTCTTCCTTAAGACTCTGGATCTCCTTCTCTGGTTGATTTCTTTTCATAATTTTCTTCGATTGTTCTAATTTTTTTTAGTTTTTCTTCAATCTTTCTCATTTAATTCTTTAAGTCTTTTTTGAGTTCTGTGATTTTTTTTTTGAGTAGATGACCATTTAATGTTACTCTTGGGGTTAGAGAGAAACTTCTTTTTTTACTTCATTATATTCCTCTGAAGATGAACCCTAATTTCCCCTGTTCCCATACTGATTTTCTATGATTGGTTCTTTCTACTTTGCCTGCTCATTTTTTTAAATAAAAAATTATTAATATAATCACCTGTAGTCCTGGGATGTGGGCATCTGGGCTCAGATCCTCATTCAGTTCTACCCCCTGGACTTGAATCAAAAGCAAGAATTTCACCCTCCTGTAAGTGCTTACAGCCAGCAGCTTCCCTGCCCCACTGCTTCTGCAGTCACCAGTTATATTGGTTTCTTCTCACCCAAGGTCACTTCTTAGAAGCACAACTGGGCCTGACATTACTTATCAGTAAAGATTCCTTCAGTCTTCTGGAACTCAGACCCTGACTCCCCAAACTGTCCATGGTTGGGCCAAGTCTGTCTCCCAACCCATCTAGTCCCTAGGTTCCTGCTAGTTGTCCCAGGGGAACTAGCCTGGAAATGTTTACTCTTTACAGGCACCAAACCTCCTTCTGATATCTTTCTTTGGATCTTCTTGGATTGTCCCAGGAGACAGCTGTTCTATTTCAACTTATTTGTTGTTAACTACTCTATGTTTTCCCTGAGACACCATTTTGTCTTCTTTGGGGGGAAATTTTGAGACCTGGAATTTTCTGACCTTCATTCTCTTTCTAGTATCCTCTCTTATTCTATGCTTTTTAAAAGTAAATGATGTGAAATGGATATTTATATTATCCTGTTATAGTTGTCTTCTATATTTTGTTATGAATATGAACATGGTATTATAGAATAAAAATAATTTTAAAAGTAAAACTTATTAGTGCTTTAGAAATTGGGAATTATTATTGCTATTTAACATAACTTGGGAGAAAAGATTTTCTCACAGTTAAATGATGTGTCACAATTAAAGGTAAAAAATGTCTGTGATAAGAAAGAATAATTAATCTTTTTTAGACTGACATTTATCCTTCTGTGGCAAAAGGCAAATAATTCATTGTAAATAAATTGCTATCTGATTAAAACAATAATGTCTTTTGAATTTAGCATGTATATTTCAGAGCATTATTTAAAAATCCCTCCATATTTAGCCTTAATGATTCTTAATATCTGTACAATCTTTTTTTTTTTTCAGAGAGAACTACTCACAGCACTTTATTTGTTGCATTCTTAACTATAGAGTGAACAAAAATGATAAATATATCCTCCAAGATGAATTATTATGTGGTAGGAATATGAAAACAGAGTAAGGAAGACCATACTCAGGACACACTTCATCATGTGCCTTTGTATACCTCTAACATCTAAGAGTAGTAATTTCTGTCATTCTTAAGCAGCTATAAAGAGCCTCCACAACTTTCAGTGTATTTTATTTTCAGTGTCTAAAAAGCCTTAGTTTGTCTGGACAGGACTGGGTCTATAATTTTATTGGTGTAGAGAATTGCCATTGGGAAATTCTCTTTATGAATGCAGATTGGTGTCTGATTTGTAGCTTACAATTACAAAGAATTTCCTGAGGACTGGGAGATTAAGCAGGTTTGCCTGTGGTTGCACAGAGGTGGCTCATGAATCTAAGTTTTCCTGACTTACATGTCCAGATATCAATTTAATATTATATGCTGATTTTAACTTAATGGATTTTCCTGAATGAATTTTTTCATAAAGGCTTGATCTTTGATGTCCTAAAATGACATCTCATGTCATGTATGAACCACGCTTTATATTTCTAAATTGTCCTAACTTTTAAATAAAGATCTATACATAAATGTATCAAAGATTCTCTCTCTTTTCCTACATTCATTATTCCTACCTATATATATCTGATGCTAATTACATATATAAATATTGTAAAATAAAATGCAAGCTAATATTGATTTGTGCTTTACAACTGTGCGGTTTCCTACCAAAATCTACCCCTCTTCTAAACATTTCTATTTATGTTGAAGATATCATTTTCTATCTATTTACTAAGGTTTACAAACAAAAATTATCCTGATTTTTTACTGATCCTCACCCTCCTTATCCAAACATTTGCCATTTTTCATTAATTCTACCCCTACAGTATTTCTTACTATTCCCTTTTTTTTTTACTTATATAGTACATACGTAAATTAATTTTCATTTCTTTCTTAGAAATCAATATTTAGTAATTGAACATATAGTTGATGTTGTTTATACATTTGTGTTTCAAAAGTAAGAATTAGCAAACATTTCATTTTTCTGTTGCCTTTTAGTATTCATATTCCATTTTTGTAAATAGTAGCAATTTAGATGGAGCTTCTCAAAGTCTGTTTTTCATTATTCTACAGTCTAATGAAAGTAACTTATACAAGACTTAACTAGCTTAAAACTGTAATAAGACTTCTAGAATACCTGGTGTATGAGAAACAGTTTACAAAAGGAATTTAACCTCTCTCATATCATTTGATCCTGACAGCAATCATGTTCCCATTTTAAAGATATTAAATAGAATCTATTATATTTTTTTCTTTTGATCAGTGCTTATTTTTTGACATTTTCCATTTTCCCCATATTGACAATGACTTGTTATAAGAATCAATTGTTTCCACATTCCTTAATTTGCCATCCTTACCAAAATCATGCCAAGTTGGTTTCTGGACTCAGTTCATCTTAGAAACATTACTATTATTTGCCCAAAGCAGGATATTACAATACATATATTTTATAATTTAAAATAACTAAGGAGCTGTTTGCTTCTATATCCTGTACTTGCCAATTAAGTTTTCAGGATCATCAGAGCAAAAATTTCATTAATGCAAATTAAATTTTCCTTTTTTAGGCATGCTTTGATTTCACTTCAGAAGTGTAATGTTTCTTCATAATTCTTAAGTTGGACACCTAAGTTATTATTAAATTACAAGCACAGAAAACAAATTTCAATTTTTAAACAAGGGCATATGTTAAATATTTGTCAAATAATGTATTTTGCTTCTGGCCCCACTGCCAGTTAGTCAGGACAACCAGATTTATACTCAGATAGTTAGTTTGGATGTATTTGCCTTTGAATTCCTATGTGATATGAAATGTTCCATGTTGTCTACAAAGTATCAGGGAAAGTCTGTCTTTGGCAATCATTCATTGTCTGCAGTTAATTTAAAATGTTTTAAGAAAAGCTCATTAAAAGTAGGATTACATATGTTATATGCACCCATCACGTATAATACCACATAAACTTGAATAAAATGTTATTCATGCTAGAAGGTTAACTGTTCTTTTTCTTTTCTTCTTTCTTTCTCTTTTTGCTAATGAATCAATAGTAATTTAACAAAAATTGAATCTGAGAAAGCTGCTCTTTCTTCTTGGATTCTATGTTAAAGCATTGATAAAACTAAACCTGTGAATAGAAAATTAGGAAAAAAAAAAAAGAAAGAAAGAAAATGTTTGATAAAACAATTTGAAAAAACATTGTACCAAGCATTAAATTTAAGTGATTACATCGAAAGAAATTTGGAATAGCCTTTTTGGTGGTTATACAACTCTAAAAGCTTATTCTTCCTGGGAACAAGGGACATATAATTTGTTGCATCACCTTTTAGTTGACTCCTAGAAGAGAAACTTCATAAGCAGATCATGAAATGCCTAGAAGTGTTAAAAAAAACCTTCATTCCCAGAAGCAATGTGCAAGGTTTGGTTCATTGTTGCTGCCTACTAAAAGGTACATGACAGGCATCCGGGATTAGTGGATAGAGAAATAGCCTCATATTTAACTCCCATTTCTAACACAAACTAGCTCTGTTATTCTGAGAGAGTTAATCTAACCCTTTAGTGCTCCAGATAACTCTGTCTATACATTGCAGTGCTAGTCCCTAGTATCATTAGTAGGTAGTTTTCTTCATTAGAAATCTCTAATAGTAATGAAATTACAGTTCTAGTCCCCTCACAAATTAAATGGTGTTATTTAAAATTTGTTTTATCATGTTGAATAAACCTAATAGTTAAAAATCTTACAGATTAGAATCATCAACTTAAGTCATTAGCTCTTTGCACTAATTAGTTGATAATCTAAATATAAACAGATTCCCACATACGTAAGTTTTTTTTCTTGTCATTGCATAATTTTATTTTTAGTATATTCAGTTTTAACTTACAAATCTTACAAAAGACTGTTCACATTCTTCAGTAGTAGTAAACAGCTATCTTGTAATATATATGTAGAAAAATAGAAACAGAGGTTTAAATTATTATATTCATGAAGCAGCTAAGTGGCACAGTGGATAGAACACCAGTCCTGAAGTCAGGAGTACCTGAGTTCAAATCTGGTATCAAGACTATCCTAATTGTGTGACCCTGGACAAGTCACTTACCCCCAGTTGCCTCAGCAAAAAATAAATAAATAAATAAATAAATTATTATATTCATTTAAGTGATTAACACATTTTAATTAACAAATACTTATTTCTTTCCCATCCTCCAACTTAAAAAAAAGAAAAACCTCTTAATAAAATTTGTAGTCAAGCAAAATAAATCTCCACATTTACCATGTTCAAAAATAAATATATGCATTTTATATGCATTTTGAGTAAATCTGTCTCTGTCTCTGTCTCTTTCTCTTTATCTCTCTTTCTGTCTGTGTCTCGAAGTGGGTATGCTTTATCATCTGGAATTGTGATTGGTCACTGAATTGAACAGAAGTCAGGATTTTTTTACTTGCTTTTAAAGTGTTGTTATAAATCTTTCTTTAATTGATGCTGTATTAATTCATAAAAATCTTCTCAAGTTTTTTTAAAAACTATTCCTCTTATAATTTCTTTTAGTGAAATTATATAATATTACATTATTTATTATAATTTCATAAGCTCATTCCCCAGATAATAGGAATCCTCTTTTTAATTTTAATAACTTTTTATTGACAGAACCCATGCCAGGATAATTTTTTACAACATTATCCCTTGTACTCACTTCTGTTCTGATTTTTCCCCTCCCTCCCTCCACCCCCTCCCCTAGATGGCAAGCAGTCCTGTACATGTAAATAGGTTACAGTATATCCTAGATACAATATATGTGTGCAGAACCGAATAGTTCTCTTGTTGTACAGGAAGAATTGGATTCAGAAGGTATAAATAACCCGGGAAGAAAAACAAAAATGCAAGCAGTTTACATTAATTTCCCAGTGTTCTTTCTTTGGGTGTAGCTGCTTCTGTCCATCCTTGATCAATTGAAACTGAGTTAGATCTTCTCTTTGTCAAAGAAATCCACTTCCATCGAATACATCCTCATACAGTATCGTTGTTGAGGTATATAATGATCTCCTGGTTCTGCTCATTTCACTTAGCATCAGTTCATGTAAGTCCTGCCAATCCTCTCTGTATTCATCCTGCTGGTCATTTCTTACAGAACAATAATATTCCATAACATTCATGTACCACAATTTACTCAACCATTCTCCAATTGATGGGCATCCATTCATTTTCCAGCTTCTAGCCACTACAAACAGGGATGCCACAAACATTTTGGCACATACAGGTCCCTTTCCCTTCTTTAGTATCTCTTTGGGGTATAAACCCAGTAGAAACACTGCTGGATCAAAGGATATGCACAGTTTGATAGATTTTTGAGCATAGCTCCAAATTGCTCTCCAGAATGGCTGGATGTGTTCACAATTCCACCAACAATGTATCAGTGTTCCTGTTTTCCTACATCCCCTCCAACATTCTGCATTATCTTTCCCTGTCATTCTAGCCAATCTGACAGGTGTGTAGTGTTATCTCAGAGTTGTCTTAATTTTCATTTCTCTGATTAATAATGATTTGGAGCATATTTTCATATGGCTATAAATAGTTTTAATTTCTTTGGCTGAGAATTGTCTGTTCATATCCTTTGACCATTTATCAATTGGAGAATGGCTTGATTTCTTATAAATTAGAGTCAATTTTCTATATATTTTGGAAATGAGGCCTTTATCAGAACCTTTGACTGTAAAAATGTTTTCCCAGTTTATTGTTTCCCTTCTAATCTTGCCTGCATTAGTTTTGTTTGTATAAAAACTTTTTAATTTGATATAATCAGAATTTTCTATTTTGTAGTCGATAGTGATCTCTAGTTTTTCTTTGATCATAAATTCCTTCCTCTTCCACAGGTCTGAGAGGTAAACTATCCTATGCTCTTCCAATTTATTTATAATCTCATTCTTTAAACCTAGGTCATGAACCCATTTTGACCTTATCTTGGTGTATGGTGTTAAGGCATTGGGTCAATGCCTAGCTTCTGCCATACTAATTTCCAATTTTCCCAGCAATTTTTGTCAAATAATGCGTTCTTATCACAAAAACTGGGGTCTTTGGGTTTGTCAAACACTAGATTATTAAAGTTATTGGCTGTTTTGTCCTTTGAACCTAACCTATTCCACTGATCAACTAGTCTATTTCTTAGCCAATACCAGATGGTTTTAGTAACTGCTGCTTTATAATATAATTTTAGATCTGGTACAGGTAGGCCACCTTCATTTGATTTTTTTTCCCACTAATTCCCTTGAAATTCTTGACCTTTTGTTTTTCCATATGAACTTTGTAGTTATTTTTTCTAGGTCATCAAAATAGGTTTTTGGGAGTCTGATTGGTATAGCGCTAAATAAATAGATTAGTTTAGGTAGTATTGTCATCTTTATTATATTTGCTCACCCAATCTAAGAGCATTTAATATTTTTCCATTTGGTTAGATCAGACTTAATTTGTGTGGAAAGTGTTTTGTAGTTTTGCCCATAAAGTTTTTGATTTTCCCTTGGCAGATAGATTCCTAGATATTTTATACAATCAATAGTTACTTTAAATGAAATTTCTCTTTGTAACTCTAACTGTTGGGTTTTGTTAGTGATATATAAGAATGCTGATGACTTATGTGGGTTTATTTTGTATCCTGAAACTTTGCTAAAGGTGTGGATTGTTTCTAATAACTTTTTAGTAGAATCTCTAGGGTTCTCTAAGTATACCATCATATTATCAGCAAAGAGTGACAGTTTGGTTTTCTCATTGCCTATTCTTATTCCTTTAATCTCTTTCTCAACTCTTATTGCCAAAGCTAGCATTTCTAATACAATATTAAATAGTAACGGTGATAGTGGGCAAGCTTGTTTCACTCCTGATCTTATTGGGAATGGTTACATTTTGTCCCCGTTACATATGATGCTTACTGCTGGTTTTAAATAAATGCTACTGATTATTTTAAGGAAAAGTCCACTTATTCCTATACTCTCAAGTATTTTTAATAGGAATGAATGTTGGATTTTGTCAAATGCTTTTTCTGCACCTATAGAGGTGATCATATGGTTTTTGCTAATTTGGTTATTAATATGGCCAATTATACTGATAGTTTTCCCAATATTGAACCGACCCTGCATTCCTGGTATAAATCCTACTTCATCGTGGTGTATTATCCTGGGAATGATTTTCTGTAGTCTTTTTGCTAATATCTTATTTAAGATTTTAGCATCAATATTCATTAGGGAGATTGGTCTATAATTTTCTTTCTCTGTTTTCAACCTACCTGATTTAGGTATCAGTACCATGTCTGTGTCATAGAAGGAATTTGGTAGGACTCCTTCATTCCCTATTTTTTTCAAATAGTTTATAAATCATTGGGGCTAATTGTTCTTTGAATGTTTGGCAGAATTCACATGTAAATCCATATGGTCCTGGGGATTTTTTTTTAGGGAGTTGATTAATAGCTTCTATTTCTTTTTCTGAAATGGGACTATTTAAGCAATTTACTTCCTCCTCTGATAATCTAGGAAGCCTATATTTTTGGAGGTAGTCATCCATTTCGCTTAGGTTATCAAATTTATTGGCATAAAGTTGGGCAAAGTAACTCCTTATTATTTCTTTAATTTCCTCTTCATTGGAGGAAAGTTCCCCCTTTTCATTTTTAAGACTACTAATTTGATTTTCCTCTCTCCTTTTTCTAATCAGATTTACCAAAGGTTTATCAATTTTATTGTTTTTTTCATAAAACCAACTTTTAGTTTTATTTATTAAGTTCAATAGTTTTTTTTTTACTTTCTATATTATTAATTTCTCCTTTTAATTTTAGAATTTCAAGTTTAGTAATTGATTGGGGGGGGGGTTAATTTGGTCTTTTTCTAGCTTTTTAAGTTGCAGGCCCAGTTCATTGATCTTCTCTTTCTCTATTTTATTCAAGTAAGCCTCTAAGGATATAAAATTTCCCCTTATTACCGCTTTGGCTGCATCCCATAAATTTTGGTATGATGTCTTACCATTGTCATTATCTTGAGTGAAATTATTAATTGTGTCTATAATTTGCTGTTTCACCCAATCATTCTTTAAGATGACATTATTTAGTTTCCAATTACTTTTTGGTCTATTTACACCTAACTTTTTGTTGAATGTAGTTTTTATTGCATTGTGATCTGAAAAGAAAGCATTTACTATTTTTGCCTTCCTGCATTTAATTTTGAGGTCTTTATGTCCTAATATAAGGTCAATTTTTGTGTAGGTTCCATGAACTGCTGAGAAGAAAGTATACTCCTTTGGAATCCTCTTAGTTTACAATTCTTTGCTTACTACAAAGATATTTTCTCTTTGTTTATAGAAGTTCTTTTTCTTTTCCCTTAATCTTTTTGTTGGTTCCAGCCTTGTAATGATAATGCAAGGTTAAATAATTTCGGTAGTTTAGTAACTTTTGTGACAGTTTCAAATTGTTTTCCCAAATGTATCAGTTTATAGCTCATTCTAATGTTCCTCCTTTTCCACAATCCCTTCAACATCTGCCATCTTCCTTTTCTGCTGAGACAGCCAAATCTTATCGATTTGATCAATTGGTAGACTGATCATCAATCTGTTGAGTATAAGTTTGTGAACAGAACTGCTTTGATTTATATTTCTCTAATTATTAGTGATTTGGAGTACTTAAATTTTTTTCATTCATTTTATTTTGAACTTAAGAAATAAAGCATTTCTACAAGATAGGATAGAAAAAAAATCATTGTACATCAAACTATGAATAGGTTGTATATATTTTGCTCTTCTTTTAAAACATATAATAAAGTTATTATGTAACTTTTTTCATCCCTCCCCCATCCTTGAAAAGGCTACCATTTGGCACAAATATATTTTTGTATACATACACATGGCATACATACATATATATTTAAAAACATTCTATATATATACTAATATTTATCATTTTTTTCCTCTCGATGCAGTTAGTGTTTTTCTTCATATGTCCTTTGCAGTTAATTTTGTTATTTATAATAGTCCAAATGACTTTGTTACTCAAAGCTGTTCTTAAAGCAATATTGCTTTAATGTGCACAACATTCTCTTTGTCCAGCTCATTTCACTCTGTTATTTCATGCAAGTCTTTCCATGTTTTTTCTAAGATCATTGCGTTCATCATTTCTTGTAGCACAATACTATTCCATCATGATCATATCCCACAACTTGTTCAGCTGTTCCCCATTTGATGGGCATCCCTACACTTTCCAGTTCTTTATCACCACAAAGAGAATTGCTATAAATATTTCAGAACATATAGGTTCTTTTGCTTTTACTTTAATCATCTTAGGAAATAGACTTAGTGGTGGTATTGCTAGTTCAAAGGGTATAGGCACTTTAATGACTCTTTAGGCATAATTCCAGATTGCTCTCCAAAATAGTTGGAGCAGTTCACAGGAGCACTTTTTCATATGATTGTTGATCCTAATTATAAATTTTATTTTAGGCAGTTGAGATTAAGTGATTTGCAGGTCACACAGTTAGTATCTAAGACTGGATTTGATCTCAGGTGCTCTTGAATCTAAAGCTGGTTGCAATTTGTAAACATTTAAAAGATGGCTATCAGTGAATATCATTTATCAAGTTACTAGGATGAAATTTTTCTTTTATTTGTCATATTTTGAATAGAACTGGGGAGCACTTGTAATAAGAAATAATTACTAGTAACATTAAATGTTTTGAGTTTTAACAAACACTTTGAATTGAATGCAAAAGTTTTATTTGTTTGCTTTTTCTGGAAACCACTGGCATTAATTTGTGCTAGTTAGATTATTGCTTTCAAAATTTACTATGAATTTGAAAAAACATCTCTTGTCCTCTTGGGCTATTTCAGAGATAAAAAATTATTATCTACCAACGGGTTGCAAAACATTGATTGTCAAATCAGTACAGTAGTCTTAGACACTGGAAATTGAATCAGTGGAGCTAGAATTAATTTTCTAAACTCCCTGGAGTTTTTGTGGTTTAATGAGAGCTCTTTAGATTATTTGGCCTCATTGTTTTTCAGTTTATGTATGCTTACTGTAGGCTTATAGGGCTAGCTGGTTGGATGGAAGTTGTAATTCTGGTTGCAGTACCCTGGTTTGCATTTCATATATTTAGAACTGGGTACTGTGTTTTTAGAGGACAGAAATGAAGGGCAGGTATCAAATACAGTTTTGTGTCATTGTAAATATGTGGTCTATTATATAATACTGTTTCTAAAAACTTGCTTGTTCCTTCTTCCATCCTTTGTCACTTTCCATATATACATAAATTATCATGAAATTTTTGTAAAGAAAGGAAAGAAAACATATAATGTAATGATTACATATGAGACATTTATAATAACGAAAATAAATTTTCATTAAAATTTTAATAAAAAGGTCTATGGTATTTTCTAAGCATTTGACATTCTTACCTGATTTAATATTTCTTAAAAATCTCTTATACCATTTCTACTTCTTCATGCAGCATGTATTCAACTGTATTAGAACCAAATGTGGTAGCACCATGGCCATCATGGAGAAAGAAGTTTTCTCTAGAAATCTTGATAGATCTTTTCCATATTGCATCAATTTGTTGGTTTTCTTCCTATGTTATCTTTAAATACCCTAAAGATTATTTGGATTAACTTGACTTTACTATACGTCTTGTGTTTTAAGGCTAAACTGATCATAATCTTTTACCACCTTTCTAAGATTCAGCAAATGAATCTGCATTCTAAATCAGTGTTGCTTTAGCCACTATATATTTTCACTTGATACAGAGTCTAACTTTTTGCTCATTGAAGCTATTTTTGAACTTCTGAGGTCCTCATTGTGCTCTTTGGTTAAACACTCTTAAAAAATGGGTAGTAGTCTGTGTTGATAGAAGTTCTTTTGTTTATTTTCCAGTTTTTGATGTTAGTAACTTGCTTAAATAAAACAAATGGGACTGCCTTATTTGTACAGTTGATGTTCTTATTTCTCTTTTTCTTATTTGGTATTGATTTTTATCCTTTCTCTTATCAGTTTGATGATCCAATTGTACACAGCTACCTCTATCAGTAATAGTTTGTTTTCTATTTAATAGTGTATAATGGATTTTATTTTTATAATGCTATTCATGTTCACACCTCTATTCAATAATTTAAATATATGGCAATTGTATAGCACTTTAAGATTTGCCAAGTTCTTTGTATATTTTATTTCATTTGATCCTCACAAATAGTCCTGAAAAGATAGGTAGTGCTGTTATTCCCATTTTACAGATAAGAAAACAGACTTATAGCAGTTAAATTAACAATGTCGCACAACTATTAAGTGTTTGAAGCAGCATTTTTAAAATTCAGATATTCCTGAGTCCAAGTCTTTCTAGCATCTAAGATGTATATGTGTCTGTGTGTATTTATATATATATATATATGTATATGAGATTTTTTTGTATATTTTGCAAGTTTATGGACTCTTTATTTCTTAATACTAAATATTTTCTGACACATTATCTTATTGTCCTTACTTATGTCCACTTTTGCATCGCTTTCACCAAATATTAAAGAATGAGTTGGATTTTAAAAAAAATCAGTCTTCATAGAATTTCTTTTCTTCATCCTCTGTGATAGATATTGTGTTGTTTCATTTAGCTTTATGGTAATCCTTTTTTTTTTCTTTTTTTCTTTTTGCTGAGGCAATTGGGGTTAAGTGATTTGCCCAGGGTCACACAGCTAGGAAGTGTTAAGTGTCTGAGACCAGATTTGATTTTAGGTCCTTCTGACTTCAGGGCTGGTACTCTATCCACTGCATCAACTAGCTGTCCCCCTTTTGCAAATATTTATTTGTCATAAAGCCTATAACATAAGATGAGCAATTATCTCATAAAAGAAATGTCTTTTGCCTTTAAGGGCATGATGAACCATATTTGCCACCTCCTTTATTTGCCTTTGAGAAGAAATTACTAGCTGTCTTTTCATTCTGCCATATTGTCTTGTCTTCCAATTTCATTTCTAGTGAAAAATGTCAAAGATTAATATAATTCTGCTCCTGCAGTCATTTCTTCATTCACTGGTCCATGAGCAAATCCCTCAAATTTATTATAGTTCCAAGAAATATACTAATGTTTATAGACCATTTGAAAATCTCATGCCCTCCTTTTTGATACTCTTAATATGTTTATTTCAGGAGAAACTGGCCACACAAGGCTGAGGATTGGATCATTTTGGATTTTTTATTTGTTATTATATTGGTTACTATAGCCAAAGACAGACTACTGATGAGGCTCTCCATGCTTAGCTGCATAAGCCCATGAAAAGCAAATTTTTTAGAGCTAGACTCAAAGCTCTAACACTCAAAATGTGTTAAAAACTTCCAAAGCTTACACTTTGCTCTGGCATAGATAAAAGAAAGCAGGATCACTTGCACATTACTAAGAATAATCAGAGTAAGATTTTGTGGAAAGATTTTTTTCATCTTTTTTTTTAAAAGCCCATTGACATATGCAACACCATAATGTGGATATCTTAATTCTAATTCTACGATCCATTCATAGCCTCTTATCATGTTATCCAGAGATTTTCTTAAGCTACATTTGCTCATGTTAATTCTAAAGAAATATAAAAACTTTTCCATTGTCTTTTGCTATCCTATTCCCCAAAAAAAGAATTTAAAAGTATATTTTTATCATTACCTTAGATTTCAAATTTCTCAAGAATAAGTGAGCCATTCAACATTATTTTCACTTTTTCAAAGCATCCAATACTGTTATTCAATGATATGGATGTAATAAATGATTAATATTGTATATAGGTTGTATTGTATGTACTGAATGAATATAACAGTTATTCTTTGCTAAGTACATGGAATTATATTAAGCCTAGCTACATACATGAAATATAGGTTATACCTCTAAAAGCTTATAACCTAGTATGGATTTCATTCTCTACAATTTATTCCTTATTCACATATCATCGAGGTCATTTTGAGTTGATTTTGACCATATTTAATTTTTTCTGGGCTCAGTGATAGCATTTAGTTATTCAACAAAAATTTATTATAATAATTACCTTGTTATGAATAGGAATACCTAATGAAATGAGGCAGCTTAGTTTATTAATTAGAGAATCAGCTTGTGGGAAGTATAGGAAAAAGGAATGATAGATGTCACTTAATATTTAATATTAAAAATCAGTCTAATTGTTTAATTTTCATTTTGTACAAATTAAAAGCTACACACTTAGAGAACCAGCAAAATTGAATTCTGTTATGCTATAAAGACCATATGTCTAATCCATGGAAACCACAATTCAAAGAATGGAAAATTTGCATTCTGATTCACAGTTTTAGTTTCCTTTACCTCTGTTGTGCAAACAAATCTCAGTCCTGTCCAGAAGCTGGGATAACACTGCCCCTCATATTCAACAGTTCATTCAGTCAACTTCTTCATGACAGATACAAAACCTCTCTCTCCAGAAAACATTCTCTGTCAATCCTCACAACTCATGGCTTCTCTTTTCACTGTATAAGCTGCTTTGCAATTACTGCATTCTTTGTACTGTACTCATATTAAATAAAACATTGATTTATAAATGTATTATTTTTAAATGTATGTATATATTTATACATTGCTTAAAAAGCTCTTGATGGTAGGAGAATCTTCTATTTATGCTTCTTCATATTTCCTAGGACAGAATTAAGGTGTTCTCTATCATAGATGAATTTACATATCAGTCATTAGTAGGATTTGTATTTTGTATTTCTAGTGGTGGTGATGACTTTACACTGGTTCATCCACACACTCTCACTTAGTCCTTTTGTGACATACACCTTGTTTTTAAGGCAATTAGCTACCTAGAGATTTGGGGCAGAAGAATCTGGCCATAGCACAAAAGGGAACTCCTTAGTTCAGGTGGGGATAAAATCAAAGCAGTTATCCACAGATAAGTGAGTTTATCAGCTCCAGAAATGTGGATATAAATATAACACACAAAAGGTTCTATAAGTAGTCTTAACTGAATTGTTAATTCTGTGCCATTCTGTTGTGTCATGAAAAAAATAGTAGGAAGAATGGCCACTGCTGTAAAGCCAATCTGTACAAAAGGTAGAGCATAAAACATCTGAAAGTAGTCTCTGCATAGAGATTGCTCAAGACCATGAAGTGGATGGCCTTTGAATGATTCTAATCTAAAAGTTTGCCAAGAGTGAAAATGCTAGCAGATAACTTTTTTACATAACTAAGCACTACTTCAATAGGAATACACTTCCTCTGGAGTCTGAGGACATAGACTGAATTCTCTCCACTATGATTCTTTCAGTGTCAACTGAGATTTCAAATCCTCAGTGAAACTTTAGGAAATTAAGTTCATCTTGGGAGAGGCCCAAATTTTTTTTTTGTCTTAGAGCAAAAGGTACTCACTTTTTTGCATCATGAACCACTTTGTAATCAATTGAAAACCAAGGACTCCTTCTTAGAATACAGTTCTTAAATAAATAAAAATTATATAGAGAGAAAGCTTCAAAAAAAAAAACCCCAAATACTATGAAATAGTTATCAAAATATAGTTAACAAAAGAAAGAACCTTTTGTGATGAACCTCTTTTCTTAGAGGGTAATTTTCAAATTAGAAATACATAAAAAAGACTCTATTGCTGATCAGTGGAGTTTGTGAATTGATTCTAATATTCATTCGCAATGTATTCTGGTAAACCTAAATTGATACATGAAAGGAATTAGAAGAAGCCTGATTGAAGCTATAAAGGGACATTACTAGAAGCAAATGTTAACATTCTAAAATGAAGTAAGCCTTAATTCTAGAACATATTTACATCACTGACTTGCTATAAATTATACTAAAATGTGGTGCCTTGTTAAATTAGGTAACATGGCCTGATGTGAATTACCTGATCTTTAAACCTGATGAGACATCTTCCTGAAATTTACCATCTTTTTTTGTCTTTGCACAGACTCCCACACTCTCCCCCTCTCTCTCAACCCATTCTTTTAATGAACTCTCTTCATTTTAGGCTCTTAGAATCCTTAACTTCCTTTAAGGTTAATCCCAGTTACTTCATCCTTATTAAATCTTTTCTTTTTTCTCTTTCTTTCTTTAGAACTCTGTCCATCCTAATATACTTCACATTTACTTATTTGTAAATATCATTCCCCCAGTACAACAAAAGTATCTTGAAGGCAGGTACTTTTTTCAAACTCCCCTCCCACCCCCTTTATATCTCCTGCTGCATAGCTATGTGCTTCACCTTGAAATCTAAGTACTGAAAAAAAAATTTTAATTGAAAATACAACCATAGGAAAGATACTTAGTCATCCTTGTTGTTATTGTATATGTTAATCATAAATTGTTGTTAAATGACCAGAAAATTCAAAGAAAGTAAAATGAATGTTAAGTGTGGATTGATTAGAAAAGGGTTAGGGAAAAAAGGATCTACTTCCAAGAACATGTTATTAATGTTATATAGGGTATAGATTTTACATTTTGTTTTAGTTTTAACTTATCCCAGAAGGTTCTTATATTGAAATGTGTTTGAGCATTTGGTATTAGATAAAGTGGATGAAACTCCAAATGTCTATTCATGTGGGGCAAGATAAAGAAGCTTAGTATGAATTTCTAACTGAATGGTCATTTTGACATTTGGAAACAGTCAGTCTTGTGTCATTATTTCTAGAAAGCCAAAATAGAGAGGAAGAAAGCAATTTAAAAGTTTGTTTAAGTGACAGGCTCTCCTTACTGACTGTAGCTTTGAGTAAGCACTATTCTTTTTGGGTATGCTGAACAGGACAGATAGGCTTTGTGACAATCAATTGTAAGTTAAGTTTTCATTTGTTTTGAAGAATATGATTAAAAAACATGATTAAGTTCCTATATTTAATGCTCTGTGTATTTTCAGGAAGCAGAAATACAAAACTGGGTTGATATGTGTATCCATGTGACGTATGACTGGATTAGCAAGGTCTAGGTAAAGTGCTGAAGAGATCCCTAATGTAGAAGCATTCCCCTCCCTGGAAACCTGCAATTTGCCACAGTCCCAGATGGAGTGGAAATCTTGCAAACAGCAACAAGCCTTAATGATGGGGTGTAGAGTCTGGCAGGAACAGCATAAAAAAAAAAAAAAAAAAAAGGAAAAAAAAGTCACATAAAGTCACACTATTCTAATACAGTGAGCACTTTAACAAGAATCGCTAAATTTTTGTTTTTAAGGAATTTAAGAGTTATAATCCATATTGTAAGGTGTTCAGAAAAATTTAGTTTGTAACAAACACAGGTATCTCTTTATCTTATTTTGTTGTTTCTTATTCCAGGAAGTTAGCCAGTGTTTTGCTGAAATAAATTCATAAATAAGGAAGATACATTACTTAGGTTCCTTGAGTTAGGTTACTTAACAGCTACATTTAATGTTGGAGATATGTTATAAATATACTTAAACACAAACTGTATAATATGTAGACATATAAACAGATATCTTTTTTGATAGAATTCAAAATATAAACAGAGAAACTTTAAGATTAGATACTAGATTCAAATTAAATTAGATAAATTTGAGATAAAAATTCAATAAGATGATCTAAAAGTTAAAACTTCCCTCATAATCTGTAATCTATGTGCATGTCTGTTAACTGACTTTAGCATCACACAAATGTAATAGATAATAATATCAGCAATACAAACATATAATTTTGAAATAGAAATAACAGAAAGAGGGCTGTTTGGGAATACTCAGTTCTTAAAACGCATTCATTATGCTCTTTTTGGTGTTAACTTTAATGCAAATTTGGTGACCAGGTGAAAAAAGGGGCCTGAGGTTCTCTCTAGATTGTAGCAGTTTTTGTCTCAGTTACCACCAAAAAAGAGATTTTGTCCATTGGAGTCTTTTTGTCAGCTCACTCAGTTCTATCTCCATAGCCAATATTGACCATTCGATAGCTTATTGACCCTCTACATTAAGCTAACAGGAAACAATGAAGGGTATACTTGACCATGTTCTGAAATGCAGAAGAAAGAACCCTCTCATCATATCACCCCTTTTCAGAAGCAGATTTACGTAACTTCTGTGTGAGTTGATACCAGGCAGAGCATATGCTTTAAGGCTGAGATTCTTAAAATTTGGTAGTCTGGTAAATTCTAAAGATTCTTCAGAATCTTTCTTTTAATGCATAAAATAAAATATATAATATTGCAAAGGAATTAAATTATACAGGGATACAACAGACTTTTAAAGTACAAGTTCTTGAACCTCAGATTAAGAACTCCATTCTTTGGACTGGGTCCTCATTGGCCAGTCTTGTCATATAGTAAACAGCATCTTTAAAAAGCCAAAAGTTGTTCTATTATAGAATATAATTGAAAGAATAGGAAAGAAACTAAAAATGACTGTCAGGTTCAGACTTACACCTTCAGGAAGTTGTATATCATTTTTATCCCATTCTACAGGTGAGATAGCCAAGGGAGAAAGTGATGAACTGTCTTGTCATGGCCTTATAATTAATAAGTGGTAGAAAGAGGACAGAAATCTATTCCTCCTCCAATCCGTATAGTACTTTTCCCCATTTTGTACTATGTTATTTTAGACATACTAAGGAATTAAAGGAAAGTTACTATAAAGTCAGTAATCTCAATGAATGAGAACCACAAAAATATCTGAAACAATAAGAAAAAAAAGAGACACTAAATGTACAGCGGGAAAAGATACTGATCATGGAGTCTTACCACTTAGATAGCCTTTAAGGCCTATTTCAACCAGCAAATCTATACTTTGATGATTGATTAATGCCTTTGAACCATATCTAATAATTTAATAATTGACATTTTAACTTATCTAACACAATGTTATGTGTATATAATATACATGTTTAGTTTAATAATGATCTCTAAAGACCTACCTCTAATGAATAATTTGAAACTAAATGGTAGATAAGTCAGAGAACACACTGGCTTTTGACACACAAAGAGGTGACCAACATAAGAAGAATTTTCACTTTTGTAGAAAACACATGGTTTGGATCAGTGACTGTTTACTATTTCCTGATAGCATTGACTTATTCCATTAAGGCATTTTAGAAAATGTAGTATGAATGGTATTATGAATTATAATGAAATTAATGAAAAACCCTATTCATATGTAAAACAGGATACAGTAATCAAAGGCTTGACTTTGACAGAAGCCAAAATTGAGATGTCATCAGACATAGAATAAATGTGGGGGAAAAGGTGGTTTTTTTTTTGTTTTGTTTTTTTGTTTTTTTTTAGTTACCAATTTTTTATTTTGAAGTATGGCAAGCATTTTGAGTACATTAATAATTTCTTTTCAAATCAATTGCTCCAAAATGTTGCTCTTACTCTAGTAGGTAGGTAGATATTCACTATGATCTTCATCAAAGAACTATAGACACCACAACTATTTGTAGATAAGTATTAGCAAAATAAAGAACAGGTATTCTCTTCTCTTTTCTTTCCTTCTGCAATACTTTCTTCTTATTGTTATTCAGTTGCTTTGCATTTTTTCCTTTTCTTTTTCCTGAAAATTAATTTTCATTTTGGTACAATCCCTTATATTTCACCTGCCTCATTAAGATTTCTTAGTTTCTTTCAAAAAGAATTTTAATGTCTTCCAAAACCATGGTATTTCTGAAGTAACATTTAGTGGAGTGGAAACCTTGCAAATAGCAACAAGCCTTAATGGCAGGGTGGAGAGTCTGCCTCCCAAAGCAGAGTATTTCCTTGTCACATAATTATATCTTATCTGTAGTTTTTACTTAACATCCTCTTGAAGTATCTATTGGTAAGTTGCATAAAGTGCTGAGCCTGGAGTCAGGAAGATTTAAGTTCAAATCTAGCTCCATACACTTACTAGCTTTCATTTATTTCTGTCTGTTTCATTTTTGCTGTGCTATATAGTCTATGAGATCACAAAGATTTGGACAGGACTCTCATTTTCCTTATCCATAAGATAATGATATTAATACCTTGTAGGATTTTGTGAGATCAAATGACACGTTAGTTTTTAAGAGGTGTTTAGAAGGGTGTCTGGAATATAGTAGATGCTACATAAATATTTATCCCTTTTTCTTCCCTTTTCCTTCTCCTTCAGGACTAGTTTACAGCAGTGAACTTTCCAATAAGCACAAGTTTACAAAAGTTTTTTTTTTTCTTTCCTTTACAACTCTTTATATAACTTGATTGAAGGTAATTTGTTGCAATCACCAAAAGACATTTTTATTTTATGTTGGATAATGGCCCAAATTTAGGTGACATGATAATGTTATCACTGAAATGTGTCACTTTTTGGTGTCATTCATTTTGTAGATTTTATGTCTATTCTTGGAATGAATCATCTGTTGTAGCAGTGGTCATATATATTACATTTCAAGACTTTGACCAAATGGACATGTCACTGCAATTTTAAAGTCAGAAGAGTTGGATTTTAGGTCTAGTTCTCATATTTACCTTTTCTTTGGGTCTCAGTTTTCTTATCTGTAAAATTAAGAGTTTGGATTAATTGAACACTTCAAAACTCTACAGTTCATGAAGTAACTCAGGGAGGTTCCTCATCAGAATAACAATCCCTTTCTTTTGCTTTGTTTTTGTTTTTTATTTTCTCTCAAGCACTTTTCCAAATGTATTTCTTTCCCAATTTTTTACATAGGTTTTGTCAGGAACAATGTAAAAGAAAAGCCGTTTCAGAAAGATTAAAACATTCAGAATGTTATTAAATAAAGTTACTCTAATTAGCTCCAATAAAATTGATGCCATCATCCATGATATGCCATCTTGTAATACTATTTATTCCTTGAACTGAAGTTGTTAGATCAAAATAGGTAAATATTGACACTTGATTTTTCCTGCATATTTTTCTTCTTCAGATTTTATACTTTAAATGTTCCCCCAACTTGATAATATTTTGTTTTTAAATTTTAGTAGCTAAGCTTCATTTAATCTAAATATTGGTCTCACTCACAGTCTCCTATATGTATGTGGGCATATCGGCCTTGTTCTTACAGTTCTTTTGCTGTTGAGTCTTTCCCACTTCCCTTTTCTACCACTTAGAGAAGTAAAATTCTACTTATCCCTCATGAATCTGCCCAAGAACTACCTCTTCCTCTTAGGAAATATTTTCCAACTTTTCCCTCTGAAAATTCTTTGTCCTGAATTTTTGTAAAGTATTGTTTATATACTGTATGTAACATTTGCTTTTAACTTGCCATTGACATGTATGATGATTAGGGCACAGAACTTGGATTCCAATCCTATCCCAGATTCTATTATTAGCTCTGTGATGCTAGGCAAGTCAATTAACTGTACCAGAATTAACTCTTTAGTGCTTCAGTTTTATTCACTATAAAATTAGTCTTTGACTCAGTTACTTCTAATCTCCCTTCTAGCTCTAAAATCTGTGACCCTATGATCTTGTATTATTCATGATAATTTTTACACAATTTATCCTCCCAACTATATTGCAAGCCTTTTTAATAGCAGAGATTATATTATATTTCTTTCTACTCTCATCACTTATTCCTTTGGATGCTCAATATAAAGATAAGATGGTATGTTAATTATTATTTTGGGTTAATCCACTTGTCATGGTTGTTTCATATTTGCTTCTATTTGCTATTACAAAGGCAAGTTTAACTTGGTAATAAATTTCTAATTGAATAATCCTAAATATTCTGGATAATTATTTATTTAATTCTAATAACTAATAAGTAGGGTTTACTAAAAAAACTCCATAGGAAATGCTTGACCTCCTGTTGCTTTATCCCCTAGCCCTTGTGGCTATTCCTTAGAGAACTAAACTTGTCATTCCTGATCTTTGAGGGAGCTCTTGCACTCTGTGCCCTTCAAAAGCACAAAGGAAGGCATAGGAATGATTGCTATAGCTTTGACAACAACCGGTAACACAATCTTATAACAAAATTTTTCCTCTCTTTCTTGTCCTTGCTGCCTTCTAACAGCACTGACTTTTGTGTTTGGCTAAATGACCCCTGGTTAATTTAAAGGTGGTATAGGCAACTCAGAGAGGTGGATATTTGAAACCAATATTCTGAATTTTCATATTGATTTTAAAGATTATGGAAATTCTATAACTTATACTGCTCATACTAAGGAGGTCATTTCACAATGAAATTTACTTTTTCAAGCCTTCTGTTGTCATGTTAGGAAAGCAATGGGTAAACACTAGTTCAAAGTGAATTGTACTTATAGAAAATAAAATCTACGCTTAGAAAATTTATTTTTGTTAGATGTTATGCTTTTAATAGTTATTCTTCTAGATAGGTTTATCATACATTTGTGGATCTAGCTAGTGTGGAAGTTTGTTTTATTTGACTGTACATATTTGTTTAAAAGTATTTTGTTTTTCTTCTCCTTTGGAGGGAGAGGGGAATAGGTAGAAAAGAAATAGGATTTTCTCCCCTCTCTACAGCTAAAATGGCAGAGTAGAAGATGTCCATCTCCCCAACAACTATTCAAACAAAGATCTAAGGTGTCTGCCAGACCAAGTAGTAATGAGGAAATTTAAGGAGGAGCCATAGTAGAGCTTCTTTCTAGTCTAAGATCAGAAATTCAACTTGTAGGCAAGACACCAAAGCAGGAACAATGGAACTCTAGGGGACAGGGAGGTGCACAAGGATCCTGGACTTAGCCTTGAGTCCAATCCAATAGATACAGGTCTTTCAGAGGAGGTAGGATTACAGAATCATCCTCCCTCTCCCTCAGTCCCCAGCACAGAACATGCAGTGAGAGAAGGAAGCCCAGAGCAGATTGAAGGCTCAGTCCCGGGCCAGGAACAGAGTTTAGGCTAGCTTAACTGGTTGCCCAACTTGGGTTTCCGAAAATGGAGTGAGAATTCAGAGCTTGGTCAGTGTAATATAGAGTAACCTGGACCTAGTTTTGAATTTAGACCCAAGCCAGGAAGTACCGGATATTCCAGAGGAGCCAGTTGGATGGTACAAACCTGTTGGGAATAGCAATCACAAGTTTGTTTTCTTTCCAAGGAAAGTTCACATTACAGGGTGATACTGAGGTAAATCTGGAAGGTGAACCTGGAGGATTGTACAGGGTCTTGCTTCTAGAAAAAAGGTGAAATCTGCCCAAAAGGAAGAAGAAATGTATTGACTGTTTAATGGCTATAGTCACATAGTTAGTAAGTATCTGAGATTGATTCAGGTCCTCCTGGCTCCAGACCTGGTGCCATATCCCCCATGTTTTAGGTATTTTCTATAGGGTGTAATATATACTATTCTGTATCAGGCATTCTGTGAACACTTTCAAAGAAACTAGTGAACATTTTACTTGAATTTGTGGAGAGCTAAAAACAAATGTGTATTCCAGTTATAATCAGAAATTGCCCAGAAGAAACTCTAGATGCTGGAAAAATGGTCAAAGAGCTTATGATTGAAATTGTGAAGAAGGACTGATCCTGGTATTGAATTCAAACCATATAAACCTAGAACTTGGGTTCCTGAGCCACTGTTATTATAACTGTCATTATAAATGTACTAATTTAATATATAGTTATTTGTTCTGCTTTGGAGTCTCATCTAGTAATTGGATGAGTTGGATGATGTCTCTGAATCAAAAAGAACCTGAGTTTAAATCCTGCCTTTATGTTGCTTAGTTTTCTGAAATAGAACAAAAATATGACCTTTTCTGGTAGTATTAGATAGTTATGTTTCAGATATTTTTGAAAGTGACAGAAGCAGACATATATATATATATATATATATATATATATATATATATATATATTACAAATTATGCCAACTGGCAGTTGATAACATTAAATTAGAAGGCTGGCTTTCGAAATGACTTTCTTTGTGTGCCTTTATCTATCCTCAACCTATAGGAAAATTGGAGTCAATTCGTGTCATTTTAGTATCTTTGAGAGTCGAGTAATAAAGTGACCAATGCACACATCTGGATGTAATCTTTTGAAGTATGCTTCCTTTCTTTGTGTTGAACAGTTTTCTTTCTCATGTTCACCTCTCTAAGAAGCATCATGTTAGGCATACTGTGGCTCTTTTATCATTGACATCATGTACAAATTTGATAAAAATAAAATGAAGTAAATGCCAGTTTCCATAAGAAGCATCTCAACTTTTTAGCTGTTTTTTAATTTTAATTTTATTTTTAGTCCATAGATAAAACAAGCATTTCCATAACATAGTATAATAAAAAATGATTGCATATGAAACTTCAACTATACTATGTATAATTTGCTCTTCCTTTAAAATATACAATGAAGTTATCATGTAAATTTCTTTTTTCCCTTCTTCCCTCGCTCACTCTATCCTACCCACTGTTGAGATAGATAGATGGCCATTGAAATTTACCTCACTTCCAAAACTTCATAACAACTTCCCCCCAAAAACATAGAGGACTTTGTCCTTTTATCCCTGCCCAGAACTAAAATGCCCATTGGACCAAGAAATCCTACTTGGGGTTGCCTCTGTTTTCCCACTCCATATATACTGGGGCTTTATTTTATTATTTAGATGTCTTCTGAATAACTACCATGCTTGTACTCTTTCCCCCAGTCCATTCAATTTTGTCATTGTTTCTACAAAGATTTGTGTCATTCGATTCCCCTAATGCTCCATTATCCAATTCTATGACTTTCCAAACAAAATAATTCCCTTGAGTCTGCCTATATATTTCTTTATTAAAATATAAAACTCTGTGAGGGCAGACACTCTTTTTGATTTTGTATTTACATTTCCATTTACATTAGGCTTACTGCTGGACACATAATAAACACTTAATAATGAACACATTTTTGTTTATTTTTTTGTCAGTTAATAATTTTAATCAAGACGAGCTTTTAATTTTTTATTATTTAATGATAATGTGTTTTATCCTCCACAAATGCACCAGAATTTCACTTCTTTCCTTTCACTACAGGAACTCAAGCTCTGCATTTTTGATAGTAATATAATAATAATAATAATCACAAATTGGTCAATTGATCAAGGAAATATTCTTCATAATAGAAAATATATATGTGTATTCATGTAAGATTAACTTAATTATATCTGGCTTTTACCTATCTTTAGATTGGAAGATAAGCCTACCCAATTAACAATGGAAACTTTATTCTGAGCTTTAAAATAAAATTAATAATAATGAGCATAATGATAAGAAAAAATTTTGAAAGCAGAAAAATACAATTGAGTAAAATTATAATTTTTAAATTTAATCAATAGTCCATAAAGAACAAAATTAACTTTCAATGTTCTATCGAAATTTTCTTCAGGCTTCTTTGCTAAGTTTTAAAAAACTGATTTGGAGGGCTAAAAAGTAAATGTAAAATATGTTGGCACATTTTTAAAATGATCTTCTTTCTGTGGATTAGGCCTCTGAGACAGATACATACATGCATAATTTTATTGTTTAGGTCACTGTTGAGTTGGGTAGCTAATAGTGCTAATGGGTAAAATATTGGACCTGGGATCAGAAAGAACTGTGTTCAAATCCCAAGTCAGACTTATAAACTCTACGGGCTAATTATTTTAATATTTTTCTGCCTCATTTATATCAACTGTAAAATGGGGATAATAATAGTACCTATCTTCCAATACTACTCTCTGTGAAAATCAGTTGATGAAATTTAGAAAATACTAAATATAATTCTTCAGACACAGTTAGGCTCTTAACATCCTTCCTTGCTTTTCTTCTTTCTATATGTCTAAGAAACCAACAATGTTTAAACTACATTTTATGTATAAAATTACATATGTAATTTTTTTGGTACTTTAGTGATAGCACGTGATAGTTTTTTAATTCTTAAAGTTTCTTCACTGTATTGTACATATGCATTGCTTCCATCTATTGCTTGATGTACAAGCTACATTTCAACAACTGTTAATGAGAAAAATCACATCTCACCCATGTTTGATATCTTGTTTGTAGGCCCTATTATCTTTTCATCAGGGAAAAGATAATGATTTAATGTTGCAATACTAGGACACAGACTTTATTAGTATACTATTTCTTAAAATTTAAATAAAATATATAATCTTCAATACCAATAATCTACTGACCCTTTCCCCTATTTAGATTTCAACTTTCTTAATTATAAACATTGTTCTTTTCTTTCTCTACTATGTGAGGGAAGAAAGAAAGAACTAGAGGCCTTTTGAGTATTTCTGTAGAGGAATATGTAGCATATTCACCTGTCAATTACTGCAGGAAAATACATTCTATCACTTTGTGGAGGTGTCCTTCTGTAGGACAATATTTAAAATAAATTTGCTTCTAGAAGTTGGATGATGTTTCTTTGAAAATATGTTCCTATGTACTGCTCTAATGTTTATTTTACACTAATGTTCTACTTGAGGCTCTGGATTACTTTGGGTGGCCAGTGGTGTTCTTCATTAATTAAGAAATTTCTTACAAAGGAGAATGGTTTTAAATTGTGTCCTAATCTGTGGGAGGGAGACTGTTTGTTGAGGGAAGGGTGTGGAGCAGGTGATTCCAAAGAGGAAGACAGCCAGAGTATAAGCTCATAGGCGGGGCAGGGTGGAGAGAACATGCACTAAGAATGGCATGAGTTTGCCCAGCTTAGGTAGACATCATAACTGGAATTAAAGTAAAAAATGAGAGGCATCTAGAAAAAACCTTCAGATCTATAGGCAAGAGTATTTGTTTCACCTGCATGGCAATGCTAAATGAAGGCACACTGTGATCACAATAGCATCACAATGTGGCATGGTAGGCAAAACCCTCAGTTTGGATTTGGGAAAATCTGGATTTGAATCCTGCTTTAATTCATTAAACATGTAAACCTGATCAAGTCAATTAATCTTTGTGACCATCAGTTTCAAATCACTAAATATCAGTAAAAATAATTGCACAGTTTGTCTTGATCAATCTCTTGCCATTGGACCCAGATGACTCTGAAGGGAAAAGTGAGGCAGGTGACCTTGCCCAGCCCTTCCTCACATAAATCCAACTCACTTTCATGTCATAATCATGGATTATATATCCAACTCACTTACATATCTCCCTGATGTCATAGTCCTCTTCAAGAATGAAGGACAAACAACAGCAATAATCACAGTAACAATGACAATAGCACCTATCTCATAGGGTTCTTATAGAGATTAAATTATATAACATAAAGTGTTTTACAGATTATAAAGAGCTATATAAATACAAGCAATGATGATATACATATTGGAACTATAGGAGAAGTTAGGTATGGAGTGCTGCATGGCAACAAGGTCATAGCATCTTGGAGAGGTGTAAATAAAAGACAGAACTAAAAAAGAAAAGATTGAAGAGAAATCAAGAACAAATGTATCCTCTTATTTTGCTTGAGGGATAAGGGTATGTGGATACAGAATGTACATTGTGTCAGTTGTTCCTTCTGTTTTTTTTTCTTTGTTGGAAAGGTAGGCTCACTTGGATGGGTTAGTTTATGAGAATATATTCAGATATGAATATTAAGATGAAAATAAGAATAGAAAAAACATATAATGGCCAAATCCTGGAGATTCTAAAGAGAAAAAGTGCCAAAACTCGATTTTGTACTTGTTTAAGAACAAAAGATGGTAGACATTCTAAAATTTAAAAGGGGTCAGAAAGAAAGCAAGGAGGAATTGCCAATAGTAATAAGTACTTATGGTAGTGAGAATATTCAGTGCTTATAATTTCTCCATGAGAATTGTATAAAAAAAGAACTTTTTCCTTTTGAGGGAAAAATATTTCATCTTATTCCAAAAGGATCAAGTAGTTTACTTTTTACCTAGTTACCTTGATCTGAATTCTTAAGTCATTGTCAAGATCATTGTGCCATGCATTTCTCTGTCTTGTGAAAAGACTCTGTCAGCAATCCAGAATTAGAGCTATACTAACAAAATTCCAATTTTTTTTTCTGTGGGATGATCCAAGAACAGCAAACAGAAAGCTTTAGGTTTCTTAACTATCACAAGTGTGTGCATGTATGCTCTGCTCTTCTTGTCATTCACTGCATTCTAATGCACAGATGGGAAAGATTGGAATACTTTGCATGGTAATAATATGTTCCATATAGTAAGTAATTTTTGATGCATAGCAAAGAAGAAATCCATGTAATTGATGTTTGATATGATCTGCAGGGAAAATTAGCCCTCCTCAACCTTGTTTGTTTACTCTTACTTTAGAGCTCCTCATTTGACATGGTGTCTTCATATGTATAAGGAAAAAAAATTTTTTTTGGCCAGAATATCAACATTCACAATAGTCTCTTCATCTCAGTTTTGAAGCATGTTTACACAAGTATTCTGTTTTAACATAGAGCTTGTGATATATATATATATATATATATATATATATATATATATATATATAATTGTTCACCTAAATGCAACATGGCTCAGTGGATGAAGCAACAGATAGTAATTTAATCTTGTCTTAGTCCATAAATTTGCTGCACAAACGCAATCAAATCATTTAATTTCTCTTAACCTCAGTCTCCTAAATGAGAAGCTGAAGAAGTCATTCTAGCACTTCTTTAAAAAAAATTAAAAATGATATAAAAGTAAATTTATTTCAGTGGATCATGTTTATAAACACAGGAAGTTTGAATTAAGAAAAGACATTGAGAGCAGGACCAGGAGATCATTATATACTTCAACAACAATACTATATGATGACCAGTTCTGATGGACCTGGCCATCCTCAGCAAGGAGATCAACCAAATCATTTCCAATGGAGCAGTAATGAACTGAACCAGCTACGCCCAGAAAAAGAACTCTGGGTGATGACTAAAAACCATGACATTGAACTCCCAATCCCTATATTTAGGCCCACCTGCATTTTTGATTTCCTTCACAAGCTAATTGTACAATATTTCAGAGTCTGATTCTTTTTGTACAGCAAAATAACGGTTTGGTCATGTATACTTATTGTGTATCTAATTTATATTTTAATATATTTAACATCTACTGGTCATCCTGCCATCTAGGGGAGGGGGTGGGGGGGTAAGAGGTGAAAAATTGGAACAAGAGGTTTGGCAATTGTTAATGCTGTAAAGTTACCCATGGATATAACCTGTAAATAAAAGGCTATTAAATAAATTTTAAAAAAAAAGAAAAGAAAAGACATTGAAGCTTATCTAATGCAACTAGCCTGATTTAATACAGAAGCAAACTGAAAGCCAAATATCCTCAGTAACTTGGACAAGGTCTCATAGCTAATAACAGGACTGAATAATTTGATGTTTGGAATCCTTTTGTGTAGAATGCCTCAATTACTCTTCTTAATTATTTAAAATTATCTTTATTTGTGGTTAGATGTATATTATATCACATAATGAAATCACTCAACCAGCAAACATTTATTTTGTTTGGTCATTTCAGTCCTGTTCAACTCTTTGAAATTCCATTTGAGATTTTCTTGGCAAAGATGCTGCAGTGGTTTGCCATTTTCTTCTCTCGCTCATTTTACACATGAGGACACGAGGCAAACTATGTTAATAAACTTGCCAAGGGTCACATATTTAATAAGTGTCTAAGGTCAGGTTTGAACTGAGGAAGATCTGTCTTTTGACTTCAGGCCTGATTCTTTACTCACTTTGCCACCTAGCTATCCTAGCATTTATTAAGTGCCAACTACATACCAGACAACTTTGATAGACTCTGAAGATGACCAAGAGAAACAATTTTGAGGGAATTTATATTTTATCAAAGGAAACACATAAAACTTTCACGAGTATAATATGAATAAAAGTAGTAGATACCAGTCATTGTAGGAAAGTAGGACCTTAATAGTTGGGGGATGAGTCAGACAAAGCGTCACAAAAAAAAAAAATAGGGATTGAGCTGAGTCTTGAAAGAAATAAGGAATTACATGAGGCAGAAGTAAATAGTGAATGTATTCAAGGAATGAGAAACAAGGGGAAGTTTTATTGCCAAGGAGACTGGAAATATAATGCCATGTTTGAGGAATAGTGAGAAGATTAGTTTGACTAGACTTAAGTGAAGGAAGGAATGTAAAGTATAAGGAGACTGAAAGGTTAGGGACAGGTTATAAAGGGCTTTAAAAGCTAAACAGAGTAATTGAGATTTTATCCTCCTGGAGGCCATAGTAAACCCATGGGGTTTCTAGAGAAGATGACATGCTTAGAACGGCACTTAAAGAAATTTACTTTGGCAGTCATGTGGTATATGAGACTTGAGAGAGGAAGACCAAGTAGGAGACTATTGCAATAGTCAAGATGGAAGGTGATGAAGGGATGGAATAAGGAAGTGGCTTTGTGAGTAATGCAAAAAAATCACTGTGAAGGTAAAAACGTCAAGATGTGGCTATTATTTGGATATGTGGGGTGGGTGAAAGTGAGAAGGTGAATATAATACCAAGGTTGCAAATTGAAGCCTGTAAAGATGTTGGGACCCTCAACAAAAATAAGAAAAATTGGAAGGGCATATTTGAGAAGAAAGATAGTGGATTCGGTTTTGGACATGTTGAATTTGAGAATTAAACATTCTCCAATTATATTTTAATTTGATTTTCTAGAGACTGAAAATTTGACACCTCTCTAAGGCCTGGCCTTCCTGGACCTCTTTCTTCCTTCTAGTTAGTTCTACATTATATTTCTAGGTATTTTCTTCAGCTGCCCTCAGTTTAATTGTCATTTCTTAAATGATTCTCAAATCTTCATACATACATATACATATATATGTATATGTATGTATGAAGATTTGAGAATCATTTAAGAAATGACAATTAAACTGAGGGCAGCTGAAGAAAATACCTAGAAATATAATGTAGAACTAACTAGAAGGAAGAAAGAGGTCCAGGAAGGCCAGGCCTTAGAGAGGTGTCAAATTTTCAGTCTCTAGAAAATCAAATTAAAATATAATTGGAGAATGTTTAATGAAATGGATAAAAATACAACAAAAAAGTCTTTTGTGGCTTTCTTAGTCATTATGTGGCCCACAGGGATCCATTTTTCTTTGAGTTTAACATCACATTTTTAAAGTACATTCATAATTAGGAGGCAAGATGTGGAAGGAGAACTAAAAGAGACTATTCTTTTGTAATCATAAATATTTAGATAAGATGGTTCAGATGCTTCAGAGAGATCAAGAAGTATGAGAACTGAGAAAAACCTATCAAATCTGTCTTTATAATGCATATATTTTTAATATTTAATGGTTATTTTTTGTTCTCTTTTAAATCACAGCAAATTCAGTAAAGCTAGAAATGCAAAGTGATGAAGAGTCTGACAGGAAACCCCTGAGTCGGGAAGGAGACCTCAGGGGCCATGATGAAGGTAGCAGCCTAGAAGAACCCATTATTGAGAGCAATGATGTGACTGACAACAGAAAAGTCCAGGAGCTTCAGGGCGAGGGAGGAATCCGGCTTCCGAATGGTAAACTGAAATGTGACGTCTGTGGCATGGTTTGCATTGGGCCCAATGTGCTTATGGTACATAAAAGGAGCCACACTGGTAAGCAGCTGAAAGAAAACCTGATGACTGCCTATGGCATCTGATGCTTATATTACCTGACAACTATTCTCTTGCCTTTTTATTCAGGGGTAGAAATGGTGAATGGGGAACCCAACTTTTTCAGAACTCTGCTAGTACTATATTGTTGACAAGCAGAAAGTAATCTTGGTTTTGACTTCCAGCCATGGAATCTGAATAGTAAATCATAAAAATGAAGCTTGGAATTCAATTTTCATTGTGCTTAATATAGCATAATATGCTAAGAGTTCACATGGCAAAGGACTTACATGATCTTTGCATCTTTCTGTGCACATTTTACCTTGCCGTGGACAGGTGAACTGATTTGCTAGTGGAGAATTTAAGATATAAATTTAGTTCACAGACATTTGTATAGGAAGGAATCATTTTATATATTTTTAAACCTTCTGCAGTTCCGAACTGCCATAAGCTACCTTGACAATCAGTAGTAGAACATAATTGCCAGTTAGGCATTGAAGCATTAAAGCACTTAGCCTCAATGCTAGTATGATAGTCAGTATATAAATGCTTATTCTTTTTCTTCCCTTCCTAATCCCTGAAACTATATGCATTCTTTAGACCAAAATAGCAGAAAGGACAGGGAAGTATCCCTGGTAAAAGATTTATGTTTTCTTTAAACAGAATCTTCTCTAAATTGTTTTACTTGTGTCAAGTTTAAATTTTTCTTACCAATTGTAAAAAGCCACATTCTACACATATATAAAATGAACTATTGAAATAAGTTAGGTACTTTTGGAACATCAAAAATTTCTTGTAATATTTAGAACATAGTGGACATTTAATAAATGTTTTTGAATTGAAAATTAATGAGCACTACATATATGAGTTTGTTATCAAAGTTACTTTGACTTGTTGACTAATTAATTTGCCTATATTAATCCCATCTTTGGAAAGCACTAAGAAAGCTTTCAAAAGTCTTCAGTTTAACTTACTGTGCTTATTGTTGGCTTGGGTTTTCACAATTTATTCTATATAGTAGAACTTTGCATCACTAGAGTCCAAGAATAAGTTGCTGTGTAAATAACTATACATGTACTCCTATGATCTGTCTATAATCTGCAATCGCTGTTTAGAACTGACTTCTGCTATCCATACTAAAAGATGGATGATAGTAATTCATTGTTTATGTAGTGCTTTCAGATTTATCAGACTCTTGCCTCACAATAACTTGGTGAGGTATATAATGCAATTATTTTCACCCTCATTTTATTAATAAGGAAAATGATGCTCAGAGGGGCAAAATAAGTTGTCCATGATCACAAAGCTAGTAAACAGCAGAGCTGGGACTTAATCACGTCTTCTAGCTCTCTGATTCAGTATTAACACAATATTGTGCTGCCTCTCAGTAATCTGTGCTTTTTGATAATTATGGTGCATGAGTTTGAGACCCTCAGAAGTATGAAGAGACATTATTATTTCTAATTTCGTTTGACCGACAGCAGATGTTGCCATATCAAAATAATTTCTGATCTTGATGGTGGCAAGGGAGATATTTACCGGTTGGGAGGAATGGAGTACAGCTCAGGAGATTACAATAAAGGGAGTAGGTGAAAGCCTTTCAATTAAATAAATAAACCCTTTCAATCTTAGGGAAATAAGAAAGAACTAAAAGATTTTAATTGCTTTAGTCATGAATAAACCAGAAGTGCATTCATAATTTTAGTATCATCTGTCCTTTACCAGAATTAAAAGTAATTATACAAATGAAATCATGGTAAAAAAAAAAATTGCAAATAAGGGTTACTACTCTTGTACTCTGACCAAAATATTGCAAGTTTGGAAATATAGCAATAGATAACATTAAGTTAAGGGGGAAAAAGTTACAGGAATTTATAATCTCAATAACAGTAATAATAGCAATAATGATGATATATTTGGCCTTTATCTAGATAAAGTTTTAAAGTTTGCAAAATACATTACAATTATCTCATCTTATCCTTAGAAAAACCCTATAAGGTAGATGCCATAATTATTGATGACAAAACTAAGGGAAGCTGTAGTTGTGATTTACCCAGGATCTCAGCAGGCCTTTCTGATTCCAGGCCCAGTGCTCTCTTTACTGACCTACACTTTTAGGAGAAAGATGAGCCACACCAAAACAAAATGACATTGAGTCCACTTCACCATACATTGGCTGCTGTATGTATGTGGAGTGGTGTACCAAGTCCTGTGTAGTAAGGAAGAATAAGAGACAGATACTGTCTTTAAGGAGCTTGTCATCTTTGAGGGAGAATACATGCACATATAAATATGTAATACATTGTAACCACAGACACTGTTATAGGAATGCAGAGAGGAAAAAGGTAAAGCCTACAAAGAAAGATCAGGGAAGGGATTATAAAGGCAGTAATATTTGAACTAGGGAAAACTGTACAGGATTTGACAAGAAATAAAAAGGGAGGTCACCAAGTAAAAATAATAATGTTAGCAAAGGCACAAGAAGCAAGGAAAAGCCTGAAATATTTAAAGAATGGCTTGCCGTATAGTTTGGCTATATTTCAAAGCCCCATCTTATGAGGATCACTTGGAGTCAATTGCCATTCAACCCAGTCTCCTACTTCCTATATATTTACAGTAATGAACAGTCAATAGTCATACTCAGAATGATCAATAGATAAGATCCTCAGGGTCAAAGAAATATTAAAGTCTGAGGTATAATTATAAAGTAATATAACAAATTTTAAAATAAATAGATATGCCAGAATAGTTATTTATATATACAAATATATGTACATATTGTGTATACACACACACACTCATATACTCTGAAATGAATATTGCTACCACAAAAACCCCACTCATTTTCTAACCTCAAAACATTTTGAAACTTCTTCCTTAAAGTGAATTGCCTTTAGAATGAATGACAGATTATTTTGGACATCTTCAATGGCAGCAAATTTTTGCCTTTTCAGAGTAGATTTGATTTTAAAGTGATTTGGTGCTAATTCATGTGAATAAGACAGGTAGCTCAACTTAAAAGTACCATTCTGACTCAAAAGCAGTATATATTGATAAAGTAAAGAGGTTGGGGTTTTTTGTATGATGCATGAACCGATTCTGAAGAGAATTCAAGAGAAGAGTTAGAAAAATATCTTGAATAACGATGGCATCATTAGAATAAGTATAGCCTGTTAGGCAGACTCTTTTGAAGGATAACCATTGATTTGGATGCATAACCTCTGACATGACAGCTTAAAAGTACATCTCACTACTTGTCTTCCATTCAGTTAATTTACCAAGACACTAAATACATTTTCAACAAGGGTTGAAACTAAAAAGGATTTTCAGATTTTAACATGAATATCTAGTTTAAGTTAATCTTTTCCTTTCTTTAGCATTATGAGGTTGAAGTTATTTGTATTGTAGCCATCATGATTTTTGACAGACTCTTGTTAATTTGTTTCTTATAGTTTGCTTAATTTCTTCAGGCTCTTATTATAAAAAATTTGCTAACAGTAGTTTAAACACAGCATATTAATCATTAGTGTTCTGATAAACATATACTTGAAAATTATTTTCAAATTATAACAAAACTTGAATTATGTAGATTCACAATAATAATTATTCCCATTGATCTGAAGGTACTTTAAGTGTAGTCTTAAATATTTGCTAGGTAACAGACTAGATGATCTCTCAAATGTCACATGAATTTTCATCTGTTGCTTTATAGTTAATTGGTACCACTAGTAATGATCTGTGCAACTTTCCCAACAATTAAAGTTCTGGTTAGAATTTTTTTCAAGGTCAGCCTGAAAATATAGAAGTGACATTTTTCCATTTCATTTTATTTATGATGACCTAAAATAATAATTCTACCAAACCACTACTTTTCTAGTTCCATCTAAGACTAAGTGCATTTGGATTTTTTTTTTATTGTGAGCTTTACTTAGGGTAGGGAGAATAAGAAACATTCATTTACAATTTAGTAATTAATATCATCTTAGTGAACAGTTTTAAGCAGAATTTCATCTTCAAATTTATGTGTGTAATTAAATATTTTAGAGAAAGTTCTCTTATTTTTCTTTTCAACTAGCAAAACATTAAATACAGGATTGAATTTAAGAATGCTGCTTAATCATCTAACTCATGACACTCATATGGAGAATCTGATCTAATTAGCTTCCTCTTTTTCTTTTTCCTTTTCTCCTAAAGTGCCAATTCCAGCATCTTATTCATGGTTTGGGATTTTTACTTTGGTATTGCTACTTTAGCCAAGTAATCAGGTAATATGATCATCGGATTCTCTAGGCACTCTTCATGGAAGATATTAAGAAAAGGAAAACAAGTAGGGGGAGTGAAATCAATCATGTAAAACTACTGATCTGTGGGGAGATCAAGAAAGTGGTAAAGTGAATCATTCTTCTTAATTTTGACCCTTTATGGGAAAAACACACAAAAAACACTTTTTGCTTCCAGCTTTCAGTACCATGTTTAGTACATTGTGGCTTTTTGGAGTCATGCCGTTGCTCCTTGATGGCTTGTTCATCATAGTATTTTGACCAGGAAATTCTGCATTTGTATTCTGCTCAGTATGAGACCCTTTATGTAATATTTTGCCTATGTTTTACTAAGGCATATAAATGTGTGTATGGATTCCTGTTGCATAGATATATTCTGCTTATCTTCATGCATGTGCTCATACATGTCTATGCTCAAAAACACACAGATTTATTTTATGTTAATAAGGTAAATAATACAAATAATCCCAAGAATTAACTGTAAATCCTCCTGAAGTGGGTGAAAATTTAGAATAAGTACTACAATACTTATTTCTGTCATAGTTCTTCCCCTAGAGTGAGCAGTTATTTTTACAAGAAATAGCTTTAGCTCAAAAAAAGTTTCTTATGACCAGTTGTCATACTAGGATAGCATTCTATTTGGATATTTGAACTAGATTACTCTTCACTGTTGTTATGGGGACTTCCCGAAGTTGTAAGATTTGTTCTGCATCAATATACGAATAAGAAAGCATTCTAGTCCGTGCTTTCTCCAAAGTACTAAATCTTCACATAAACCAATTAATTCAGCAAATGTAGCTTATTTTAAAAACTAGAACATTGGGGAGAAATTAGTAATATTGGTTGTAATTATATAAATAAATTTATTAATTAGTGGGTATCTGGATAGAGATTATTGATTTGATGGAATGTTTTGATTTGCAGAGGTGATGAAATATTTTTCAGGGTTAGGACACATAAAGCAAGGTAAAGAATTCTTTTGAAAATAAATAAAATAACATGGAATACAAACTTTTTTAAAAATTGTGGCTTAGTAAAACTCAAGATATTTAGAGATTAGTCATTGCCCCTACAGTTATTAGAAAAAAGTTACTTGGCTACATCCTTACAAAAGTGTATACTGTGGGATATAAATAATAGTTTAAAAAATATGCCAAAAACCTGAATGACAAATGCAACTTCTCATGAACAGATTCAGCAGTAAAAAGAGCTGTTTAATATGCTTTTTAAAAATAGATATGTGGTATTCTGGATATTTTTCATTGCAAAATGATGAAACCTTTATTTAGATAAAAATCTAATTCATATAGCAAGCAGATAATCAGAGAACTAAAGCATAGGGAAAGGAACTGAATTTGTGGTTTCATTAGGATTAGAAATTGCCTTTACTATGGAAAGTTGGCACCATCTCTACAACTCATAGTCTTAGAGCTGTCTAAGACACTAGGAAACGAACTCGTTTGGCATGGATCACACAATTAGGATGTCTAAGGAAAGACTTGAATCCTGGTCTTGCTTTCTATCCATTATATTATTGTGACTTTCAGAGACCTAAAACCATACAGATATAGGAATGTTTAGTCCACTAATTGCAATATTTTTTTTTCTTGAATGTCCTAATTTCTGTCCTTATTTGAGCTATGTTTACAAGATGTTAACATAGCTTATCAGTTTGGTCAACTGTATAACCCATTCAAGTAGTTTGTTGTTGTTGCTGTTGTTGTTTTGTTTCTTTGTTTAAATCTGTCAGTTAATAAGCATTTGTTACACCACTGCCAGCTCCTGTGGTGGATTCTAGGGATACAAATTCAAAGAATTCCTACATTCCTACATTCAAGGGATTTATATTTTAAGGTGGTGACATAACTCCAAAGATAGTCAGATTTCCTAGCTTGAATCAAGAAATTTAGAAATTAGTCATTGCCCCCACAGTTATTAGAAAAAAGTTAAGTGGCTACATCCTTCCAAAAGTGTGTACTGTGGGATAAAAATAATAGTTTAAAAAGTATGCCAAAACCTAAAGAAATGACATAACCCAATGTATCTTATTTAGGAAGATAATTATATATTGTCAACACGTATAAGCATTAGTCCAAAGTGCTTGCATTTCCTTACATTTGGTAGTTGACTTGGCCTGAACATACACATACATGGAAATAACTACAGACATGCCTTTTCAGAACTTTTACTTTCTCAGAATCATAGAATCTTCAAGCCTCAAACTTCCATGAAATTTGAAACATATTTAAAGATGTCTTTATCCAGTTATTTTTCACTGTAGCACTATATATGTTCACTGTAATGTTTCATTGTAATGCTATATATGTTCCAGATGAAATTTTAAAATAATATTTAAACAACTCAAAGTGAAACTTTGAAAAGGCAACTCAGTGTCTAATTAATGATTTATCTTTAAATGTGGAAATGGTTCAGATCATCCAAAAGGAAGTAATTTTTTGTGTTTCTTTTTATATACTGAAATTTAAAATGATAAACTAAAAAAACAATCCATATCTAGGAACTGATTGGTTTCATATTGTTTTTTTTTAGCTCTAAGTATAAAATTGCCCGGTTACTGTAAATCTCTTAGAACAGTTACATTTTTAAAAAATGAAATGCAAAATTAGTTACATTAATTAATGAAATTATTTTTCAAGGTATTAATAGAGAAGTCCAAAGCAGATGATCTTGTTTTGAGCCAAAATGTTTCTATTCACTTTTCATTGCAAATTAGACAATTATATGACAATATTAGTTAGCATTTGTGTGAAGAAGAGTTTTAAGAAGATAATTTTATTTGTAATTAGAAATGGAGGTTGACAGGTTTAAAATGCCAGCATTTCAATAGTTTTGTCATTTTCAGCTTCTCACTTTCCCATGCATCTTATCTTATTGACATCATCTCTCATATCTTTCTTTTTCATTCTCATACAACAATACTGCTTAGACATCATCATCATGTACCTGGACTACTGCAAAAGTCTTCTGATTGGTTTTTCTTCCTCAGATGTCTCCCCTCTTCAATTGATGTTTTATGTAGATGCTAAAATGACCCTTGCCATAGCACTTCCCTGCTTTATAAACATCAGTAGCATGCTGTTTTTCTTTAAAATAAAAAAGAAAATCCTTTTGCATTTACATTTTTTTAACATTTCTGCTCCTTTCTAACCTTATATTCATGATATTCCTTCCCATACAAAGATCCAGCTAATTTTGTTCTTTTGCTTTTCCTCATACACAATAGGCCATTTTGGTCTTTGTAGAAACTTTCCCTCCATTCCTTCATTGCCCTCTCTCCTTACTTCTCCCTCTTAGAATCTCTAATTTTCCGCAGAGCTCAGGTTACATTCTACCTCCTATATGAGATCTTTTCTGAATTCCAGCCTATTCTACTGTAGGGACTAATTTCTTACCATTACTCCCACTACCTTTCCCTTCCCACCAAATTACTTTGTATTTGTTATTTATGCTTATATATATAAATGTTGTTTCCCCAAAAATAATGTGAGCTTCTTGAAGGCAAGGGATATATACATTTTTTTCTTTGTATCCCCATTGCCCAAGATAGTGCCTTACACTTAGTAAGTGCTTAATAGATGCTTAAGTATTCATTAATCCATTTTTGCCTATTTATCAAAATAATTTGAGGTGTTTTGTTGACATTTGTCACGGTCCTGTGACTCCTTACACAGTGATATTCAAGAAACTGGAGATGGACCTTAGAAATATTATTAAAGATATAACCATAATTGACTTTGTAAAACAAAATTAGTATTGCTCAGGCCTTTAGTGTTATATGCCAAAGACATGAGGCTACTATACTTACTATCTAGTTAATGCACAAGACTATTCCATGGGCATACAGCACAGAATTCTAATGCAGAAGAAACCACCCAGATAGTCAGATACTATTTGATTGTACTAATATCAACAAGCATGTTTCATACTTGATCCAGTGAATGACAGTCAACTCACAATAATAGATCGAGGTACAATAAACCTAAGGTTGTTAATATTACATCAGAGTTTCCACAAAGAAAAGCTATATTATAATGGAAAAATGTAAGTATGCCAGGTATGGAAATGTTTTTTTAATATTTTTCTTTTTGTCTCTATGTCTTCTACATAAGGATGACACAAATTTGCCAAAGAGTTGTTAGTGACAGGTTTTCATAATGGAATTATTGCTGAAGTTGTTTTGTTTTCAGTCATTAAAATCATTAGAAGTGAAAAATGAATTTTAAATATGTCATTTGGGGCCAAGGTTCCACATAACTTACATAAACTGGCATACACAGGAGGCTTTCTGCCTGCATGATGACATGGTTGAGTGATACTAGTGCTGCACCATGAATCAGAGTTCATCTGCACCTACTACAACCTTGTGAAAGAAAACCCCTTAATCTCTTTGGACTTTACATCTTTTACCTATAAAAAGAAGGGATATGACCAAATGTTCTTTAATATTGCTTCCTAATAAAAATGCTATGAATTCAATGAAAAACTTGAGTTATGTTAGTTGCATTACTAAATTGAATGGTCAGGTTAATAAAATTTTTCGATCTGGTAGACCTAGCCTTAGTCGAAGCAATGGAGCACTACTGAATTTATATGAGGAGGAAAAATGTCATGGATGTGAAGCTTGAAATCCTACCATGATCCAGTCCTACATTTTAAGGAGACATTTGGAAAACTCATATCGGAAAAGAGTCTACAACAAACTTTTGGCATGGAGAAATGGTACGAGTTAGCAATGTGTTGGACTTGAATCACGGTACCATAACTTTTTTAATGCCTTCCTAATTTCTCCCTTCCTAAAGGTGAGCGCCCCTTCCACTGTAACCAGTGTGGAGCTTCTTTCACTCAGAAGGGCAACCTACTGAGACATATTAAGTTGCACTCTGGGGAAAAGCCGTTCAAATGTCCCTTCTGCAGCTATGCCTGTCGGAGAAGGGACGCCCTCACAGGACACCTCAGGACACACTCCGGTAAGTTCCCTCAGGTTACTTGTTCCCTTAATTCTTCATCCAAATCAGTGGCCATGAGATTAGTTCAGTCACTTTTCCAGATGGTCCTAATACATTTCTATCAGCAACTAAATTTCTTGAATAGCTCCTATAAAGTGACAAAACTTATCTAAGTCATAAAATGGTCTGTCTTCAAAGAAGAGCTAAAAGCAAAAGAAGAAAAAAAACTATAGAAAATACAGTTAGTTAAAACTTGGTGTGTAGTCAGGTGACTATTGAACTATATTACTATGGTGCTTCATCTATACTGTTGTTGTTGTTTGTCCTTTGTTCTCAGAAAACCATGACATCAGGGAGGTGATACCATGAAGTAAAGAAATTGGATTTAAGTGAGAGAGGGCTGCCTCACTTTTCCTTTCTAAGTGTGTGGTAAAATATAGATCTGGAGAATCAGACTGGTTTTGCTTTAAGGCAGGGTCTTTAAGAAATAAATCTGGCCAGTATACCCATTAAATAAAAAAGAAGTAAATAGATTGTGTGCTGTGGACATGTTTAGTAGACCTAAAGGGTCTGAGCAAAAAGCACAGAACAGGGAAATTGGGGACCTAGCTGTGTGACCTCAGCAATTAAATTTCTCTTTCTACTTTCTTCATCAGTAAAAATGATATTGACTTACTCTCAGTGTGATTATGAGAATATACTTCACCAAATTAAATATTCTTTGAAAAGTCAATCAAAGCATTCAGAGTTCTCCTTGTTTCCTTCCTCCCTCTCTCCCTCTCTTCTTCCTTCCTTCCCTCCCTGCCTTCCTCCCTTCCTTTCCTCCTTCTTTCCCTTCTTGCTTTTTTTTAAAAAATAAGATGAGCAGCCCAAGTGAACGATATCAGCTGGAAATGCTGTTATTCATGGCAAGTGAAATAAGAAAAAAAAAAGTATAGGTTATGCAAAACTCTAAGGCCTTTTTTATTTCAGAGAAATTGTTATAGTCAATCCAAGATAACTGTAAACCTCTTAGTGAAATAAGAGAGAGTTGCCACCATCTAGCTACCATACAGAGGGGGGAAAAAGCCCTGGTGTTTCATCTTTAACTCAAGGCACAGGTGACCATCTGAATAGGAGTTGAGCACTGCATCAGTGCTACTGATAAACATTAAAATGCTCTTCATCAGAAAATTAGCTGTTAAAAGCACAGTTATATTAGTTATGTGAGTCTTTGGCTCTATAACCACTGTCAATATATGGTTGTGTATCTGTATCTTTTTCCGGCTTCATACATCATCATAAAAATAGAGAATGAGTACTTAATTCCAGTAATGCTAGGAAGAAAAAAAAACATAGCTCAGTGGTTTTTTTTTTTTTAAACTAGTTTCAGCTTGTACTTACAGGACTGAATGAATCTCATTTGCCTTTTAACATGTTCAGCCTCAACAAAGAAGTTAGAGTAAGAAAATTAATAAAGAATCCTGTCATGCTCATTTTATATATTCCTGTCCATCATGGCACATTAAATTTTAATTTTAATGTAGAAAGATGAGGGAAGTACTGTTTTTATCTAAAATGACAAGTGCTGTGGTTTGTAAAGTAATGCTTATATTACATTTTAAAGATTTTTCCTGCTGTACCTGGCCTTTTAACATGAATGTAAGGGAATTACAATACGTTCACACTTTAATTTTGGGATGGTCTGATGTCAGAAAAGCAAAAATGAAAGTTGAGGTAAAGAAAAGTAATATGCTTTGAATAAATTATTTTGCTCTACTATCTGTTTTAAGCTGCCAAGTGCATTTCTAAAATATAACATTTTACATGTGGATGTAGTTAATTTAAGAAATCCTAAATTTCAAAATTTCAAGAAAAAATTGCAGAAAATTTTCATCTTATAAAAATAAGAATAAAGAAAAGACTGATTGTTTCAAGTACATTCACTTTTTTTTAAAGTAGTTAGTCACCATGGATTTCTTTTGGACACATTCACCTATTTTATTTTATTTGATTTGAATTATCAAAAATAATGTACTAACTTGTATAGAAATAAGTCAGTAAATTATTTTTGGTAATTCAAATCAAATACAGAAATGTAGTTGTTGCATAAAATAGGATACATATTTTTTGCCTCTATCATATCCTTTAAAATGTGATTACTTTTAGTTTGTAGAATTAGAATACTTTATTGTTACACTTTTAGAATACTTTATTGTTATTTACTGCTCCTGATATGCTCTTCTGATATAGACATGATACTTATAATTATGCCTATTCTACATGTGAAGCCAAAACAGATGCTCAAGCTTCAGACTTGTTCTTTGGTACTAGTTTGTTTCCTAATTATTGGTGAAATATATATTTTCAAGATATATGCTTGGTATATTGATAGATTAGGTTTTTTTATAATCTTATTAACACTTTGAATATAGCCCTGTTTGTATTGTAAAAGATTTTGAAATTTTTGTTTTTTATGGTGTCTTTTTTCTTTATTTCATTTATTTGGCTTTTTTTTTGTTTTTCTACAATTTATCTCTCACTTTACATGGTTTAACTTAACTTTAATTACTAACACAATAAACATCACCATTGTTTCTCAACATTCTTTTCATTAGAATAAATGCACTCAGTGCATTGTTCAAGTATGTGTGTTGTTAGTATGTTATGATGATCATCATTACTTAATAAATTTGTGAATTAAAGCCAATGCTATCTTCTCTTCCTCTTTCTTATTCCCTTTTGCAGTGCTAAAACTGTAATTGTTCCTGTCCATGAGTAAAATGGTGATGCCTTGATTTAATTGAACAAAACCGTGGCAGAAAAATAAAGGATAAAATGTATGATTAAGCTACTTAAGTTTATTATTATATTTTATAGAGAAATATACCTTTATATTTAAATTCTAAATTTTACAGAAATAGACTGGTATAAGGCTGTAGATATTTTAATGTACTTTAGAAATAATAATATATCTCTATAGAAGGAAAAGTATAAGCATAGTTGAAAGAGTAGTGATGAAGAAAGTCAGTGTCGACGTTTGTTATGAAGATGTGTTGGATGTCTCAGGAGTTGCTGTTAATCATTAGTCATGCTATAGATAGTATAAAGCCGATGTCACCAACTCGGTTGTAAAGGACAGCTTGTAGGGCGGCAGTGTTTGCATCGGTTCGTCCAAATCACCATCTGATGAAGGAGACATGAATTCTAGTTCTCACTTTAAAGTCTAACCAGGTGATAAGTTACAGCCTCTTAGGGATTTGGTTTTTTATTTGTTAAGTTAGAGAGGTGGATTAGGTGATACTTAAGATACTATCCAGCTCAGAAAGTCTTCAGTGGTGATGTCCTTTTAAATATTGAACTTATTTTAGTACTCAAATCTTAAAGAAATAGGAAATACTGATTATAGTTACTAGAATATATACTTGCTTATAATGGGGTAAATCAAAATTTATATAGGGCAGTTTTCATTCATTAGACTCGTCTGTTAGTAATAATTATAAAATGAGATATATGAAAATGTAAATTATAAAATTATATATATATAAAGTATTAATAGCTTTTTATTATGTGAATTCGGCTCTTATTTTTGTTTGTTTCAGTCAGGAAAGCCTTAATTTTTTTTTTTTTATTTGTAGTGCTTCAGGATTGTTCTCAAATCTGCTTGTGACTTTCTTCAAATTCTCCTTTATAAGCAAGCACGCTAATGAATAAAAGCCTTGCTTTAGCTTTGCAGATCCTTTCAGCCTAAGAGTAGAGTCAAAGGCTTCACATATTTACTGTTGAACGGAGAAGATATTTATTCACCACCTGCTACAAGCTAGTTCTAGCCATTCATGCCTATAAACTAATCTTCATTAATTCCAAACCCAAACCTTGTGGACTTTTTATTTGCCCTTTTTTCCTGTTACCAAAGGTGGAAAAAAGCAGGAAACCCTTGCTCTGAAATTCTCTTTCTCCAATCAAGGAACCTTTAAGACTTGGAACTAATTGATAGGGAATGCTATGATTACACTTTAATTGGATGTGTAACCTCTAACTTCTTCTAAAATTCTTCTTAAATGGACTTTACCTTTTAATGTTTTTATAAATATATTAAACACATTGGAACAAACAAGATTATTTTTAAACAATATTTCCTTATAATTACCTTATTTATTGTCTTATACTTAAAGTCTGTTATTCCTTATTGTGATATTAGTTCTCTGATTTCACTTATGACATGTATCTTGAAATATTCTAAATAAAATCTCATTTGACAAGCAAGGTATTAGTGGGAGAAGAAAATCTTTATTAAATTTTCCCTAAATACTTTGTAATATCTGTTAAGAGTTCATGGTTTTTAGGAACTTTTTTTCAGTTTCTTTCTTTTTTCCTTTTTTATATTGTTGATTCAAATCAATCAAAACTTGACTATTTGATTTAATAGATTATTTCAACATTAAAATTCTTATTTATTTTATCATATATATTGCATTTGTTAATAATTAGGTTATTTTAAAATATCTTGACACTTTGCAAATATGATTTGTTTTCAAATAACAAGACATTTTCAGCACTCTTTTAAAAATACATTTTTAGCAAGTTGCCTCTATTCACATACAGATTCTTAGTATAAGTAATTTACAAATTGTTATTTTACTTTTTCCTACAGATTTTTCTAGTCATGTTCTTTATGTGAGAATAAGAATTTAATTTTTAATGTATTTCCTTGATTTATGCCATTTTGTTATTTTGTTGAGATGTACAGCTATGAGCTCTATGTGATTTTCTCATTTACCTAGAATGGCAATTCATTTCATTTTGACTTGACATATATTCAATTCATTTCAACAAAAAAAGTTTTAATTATATACAATGTGTAAAGCATCATGGTACATACTGGAATATCAAAGAACAATAACAATAAAAGATCCACTGCCTTCAAATAGCTTTTATTCCACTATATACAACATGTAGACAAATAATTACAGGGAGATTTGAGGAAAGAGACTTTCTTTTTTATAGCAATCATGAATTTTTAGTTAGCACAAATTTATACATATAGTGCTACCAACTGCTTTGTTAGAGGATAACAGCAGCAAAATCAAAGAACATGGATGTTTATGGTAAAGATTTTAATTATTTTAAATGTAAAAAAAACCAAGTTCTTGAAAACTAAGTAAATAGCTTGTATATTCTTTATTTAAAGAAACACTAGATAAACACACTAGCAAACAAGTCCACAAGATAAAAGCCCCAAGATAGCTTTAGGTTTTATTAAAATATAGAATGATATTCTAAGCCTTTATCTTCCCCTGCCCACACCAACTCAAATTCATAATGCAAAAATTTTAATCAGATTTGAAAGTAGGAGATCCCAAATTTGGGCATTTATTGGCCTGAGAATATAGGATATGTCATGTAGATTTTCATTCCATATGAAAAATATACATTTTCCTTTTCAAAACATTATCATGACAAAGTTATGTAATTGGGATTGGGAAATTGATGTGGCCTATATCACTGATTCTTCTTATCTCTAAACTTGAATTTGACCCACAAAACTTAAAGCTTAAATATAAATATCTAATCTTATTTTTAAAATGTTTGGCTTTCCCAACAATTTCAACACTATTACCTTGGAGATATTACCCTTGTTTTTTCATCTTTCTTTTCCTCTATGTCTTACTCTTAGAACTAGCAGCTGTTTAGCTGATAAAGAGGATGTTGGTAGGGATATTCCTATGTGCCTGATTGTAAAGTTCGTTTTTAACCTTTACTTTCCTATATGTTTGTTGTTGTTATGGTTGTTTTCTATTTGCCATGAAATTTCTCTCTGGGTCCATGTCATTGGATTCTTCTGATTATCTGCTGCCTCCGATTCTCCTTCCCTTTAGGTAGGTAAAATAGTCTTTCTAAATTCCAAATTCCTGAAGATTATTATCATTGTAAATGCCTTATGTTTTTTAGAATATGTCTTTCTCCCATGAAAATATTCTCTTGTGGTACTCTCTCTTAATACTAGTACAAGATTTCTCCATTTTCCCTCATCTTATTTCCTCCCTTTACATCCTTACCCATTTTCCTGTAGTCTTTCTTTTTTCCAATAAGTTGTTTTTTCTTTCATTGTTAAACTTTGACATCACACATTGCTGTTTATTCTTCTCTTTTCCTCTCTTATGTGTCCTCCCATTCTGTAGTTTAGTCGCACAAAAAAGCTTGGTTGACCTGTGGACAAAATTAGTCCATGATATATCAGGTCTATTTTTTGTGTATAGAAGTTCTAAAAAGTTGTCATATAATTTCTTGGATTAAGATGTTCAAGTTTTTTTGAGTCTTCTTCTGGGAGATTTATAACCCTTAAATTGTATATATCATGTCTTCAGGATCAATATGTTTTGCTTATATGAAGATTTTTTTTGGTATGAACATTATTGATTTTGCTTTTCTCTAGGCTATCTTTAATTTCTATATATTTGCATTCCAATCAGTTATTCTCTTTCATTTCTTTGATGAGATTTACCATTGTGGATTAATTATTTTTCTTTTGTCAAATTCTACAAAGACGACAAATTCTGTTTTCATAATTCTTATTTCTCTTTTAAACAATTTAGATTACATTCTGCGGCAGTTTTGTGTTCTCTTGTGAATTGACAAAGTCTTCCCCCTTATTAGATGTTTATTCATTTTCTTTTGTCTTACTTTATTCATTCATAGAATCTTTTAGTTGATCTGGAGGCCATATCCCCTTATACTGCGATCTTTCCTATTTATCCTTATCTGTTTACATTTAAGGGCTTTAACTGAATTTTCTCCCTTTTCAGAGCTTTGTTAATTTCTGTCTTGTTTCTTTATATTCCCCTTTTGCTCATTTTCTTACTCTTCACCCTTTATTAAAGTTTCTATGGAGGCTAGATCTCAAAGCCACTAGATTTAAAAGCCATCTTTGCCTCTTTCCATTCAGGGCAATTCACATTTCACCATCAATTTGTGCCCCAAATGAGTTCTGAGTTGATAGTCCTGGCCCCAGTTAGATATTGAGCCCTAGTAATTACTAAGGTCCTAATATACTCTAAATTTGATATTTTTCACATTAGTGTGGGCGTTATCATCTTGTAAACATTGTACCATGATTACACTGTTCAAATAAAGAAAGAAAAAAAAAAAACTAAGCAATTATGCCAACTACTGTACTAAACAGCTTTACAATATTATTTCATTTGATCCTGTCAATAATCGTACAATTGATAGAGATGTGATATTATGAGCATTTTGTAGTGGAATAACTGAAGCAACAGAAGTTAAGTGATTTAAGTGAGGTCTGATTTGAATTCAGATCTTCTTAACCTCAAGTCCAGTGATCTATGCATTTCACCTTGCTGTGGCCATTACAACATAATGTAGTACAAGTTTCTACTTTTTTGTCATTTATGCAGATCATATTTCATTATTCTGTATTCCCATACATTCTTCTTTAGCAGCTTTCATAGCAAAAGGAGAGGAACTCCTTTTGGGACTCACATAATTTTGAAAGTTAACCTGTTTTCTTAAAAGTGAGACTGTTGATCATCCTTAATCTTTTTAATTTTCTAAAATATTAAGGATATTTTAATGATCAAAGATAGTTAGTTGAAAAGATTGAAAAATTACCAACTCATTAATAAGTTTTTGTTACTCAGCTAAATTCCGTGAGGGAAAGAATCGCGTGATATATAATTTTTTGGGGGGGTCTCTCCCAGAGCATAGTATATTGCTCTAAATGCAATGCATACTTGAAAAACTCACATTTATTATGTATGTCAGGTTTTGAAATCTAATAGTTACAAAACTTGTGAGATGATTATCATTTGAAAACAAAGAAGTTGTTTATTTTTTACAAAAAACTAACAAATACAAAAAAAGTCTGAATATATTCAATTTATTAAATGCTTAGACTTGCCATCTCTGTAAAGGAATGAGTTTGGAGTGATTTTTGTAGTCTTTGAAACAAAATTTCCTTGTAAATTTTGTAACCTATTTGTATTTTTTTTGCTAATTATAATTTTTTATCAGCTATCAATTTTAGATGTGCAAAATTTATCCAGAGTTTGAAAAAATTACATTCAGTATTTGTGATTTCTGGTTCATATCTATTATTAAATAGTTTTGTTTTTAGCTTTGTCTGAGATTCTTAAGACATGGGCCATGATTCTTAAGTAAATAGAAAGTAAAACTTTCAGAAGTCATTTATTCCAGTTGTGCCAGATTCCTGCCCACTATTCACATGTAATTTACAGAACCCCAAATGTTTAAAATGTCAGATTAAAATGCCATTAGACAATTTTTAACAAAATAAATAAAAATAAAATACAATGAAGATAATGGTCATTTGTCATTTTCTAAGTCAATGAATATCTAACAGGGATCTTGGATTATAGGCTTGAATTACTTTGGAGAGATATATACATACAGACATATACATCTATACAGACATATATGTAAATACATACATGCACATATAGGTATGCATATATATATATATATATAGTTGTAGTTTATTTCTAAAGCCCTGTGTGGGCATTGTTATACTACCTAGCTTTGTGATATTTTTGATGTTTAGCATCTTACTTTGGTGTTTCCCCCATTTCTTGGTATCCAATCTAATTTAAATCCATCATGTCCTTCCTAGGAGAACTAGACAATAAGCCATCCATATTCCTGTCAATTGAACAACTGTCATCTCTCTTTTGGATTATAATTTTCTTAAAGATGGGGGAGACCATTTCAAAATGGTACAGAGTTTTACATATAGTAGCAATAAATATTGAATGATTAATGCCATTTTTCTCTAATAATGTACTAACTTACCTATGTGACATCAATTGGATATTTACATTGAAGTTTGTTTGTTTTCCTCTCCAATAGTGATAAGGGATTGGAGATAATTTGTGTTACTTTCTAGATCAGTCCCTCTGTCATCAATTTTCATGTTTTTAGGCTAAGATTCTTGTTTGTATCTTCTGAACAAAGTTAACTTACTTGAGTCATAAAGAGGCTGAACATGAAACTTTGGCTGACCAATACTATGTTCCACCACATTGAGCTAACCAAACATTTATTCTTTCTAGGCTAAATAATATCAACTTATTTACTTTTTCCTTTAGATCTTGTTCTCTAACCATTTTATTTTGAAGTTTTGGTTGTGATAGTATATATGTTTTCTTTTTTTAAAATCCCTTTTCTAAGCTTACTACATTTTTGAATTTTGTGAAGTGACAGACTGAATATCTTATGAACATGAATGTTTTGAGTAGCCTTGGATAGAGTGGCTTTATTATTTACTACGATTGCGACATTAGATCAGGTATTTCCATACTTAACCCTGGTTTGCAAAATGTAAAGTTGTATAGTGTTGTGGCTGGATTAGGTGATCTAAAACATCCCTTAAGATTTAAATACTGTGATCCTAGGCATGTGGTAATTACTGTACAATTTATTTATTAGAATGAATTTAATAAATTATTTTGTGGTATTATTTTTATAGTAACATTAAATAGTTAATATTTAGTTTCTGATATTCCATCAGAAAATTTAGCTTCTTTCCACAATTCTCTTTATTTTATAGTTGTGATTTTTTAAAAATTGACATCTGATTAGAGTTTTAAGCCCTTTGTACCTAATTTTTTATTGTTTGACAAATTTGGTGATAATACTGCTAACTTATGCCATTATATTACTTGCATATTAAGTAGTATCCAGCCTTATAGAATACTAGTTGATATGTAATATTTTACCATTTTTGAGGGAAGGGGCTGTTTTCGCCTTTCTATACGCACAGCTTAGCATGGAGCCTGAAACGTAGCAAAACACATAAAAAATGTTTCCTTACTAACTGCCTGGCAAGTCACTCGGCAGTGTGATTATAGTAATTTTTCTTGGTCAAGTGATTTGTAGTATATAATGTTGATATGGATGGAAATAGCAGCTATTTTGCCCTTATTTTAGTTTTTTAAATAAATTTCACCACTTTCAAGTCTTCAAGTAGTTGCTGGATTAGATTGATTCCAATATAACACAGAAGCAACAGAATAACATTTTTTCTTCTCTAGAGAAAATTTGCTATTTTTCTTAAGCCTAGTTCCAGAACTGATTAGCTTTGTGACCATCAGCAAGTTACTGAATTTTCTAAGCTGTGAAAAAATATATTATAAAAATGATGGTAGCGGTGATGGCGGTGGTGATAATGGTGGTGGTGGTGGTGGTAATACTGAGGAAGATGGCATTTGTCTACAGCACCTTAAGGTCTGAAATCTACTCTATACATTCTTATTTTATTCTAGCCTCACTAGATCCCTGTTAAATAAGAAGGCACTACCGACTTAATTATCTTTATTTTACAGATGAATGAACTAAAAAAAGCTACATGTCACATAGCTTGTAAATGTCAGAGATAGAATTTATACCTACATCTTCCTAACATCAGCAGCTAGCATACTATCCAATACTATATTGCCTCAAGATAGATAATAATTATTACTTACCTTACAGGATTGTTATGAGGAGAGCACTTTGAAAATCATAAAACATTATGTAAGTGTGAGGTTATACTCTTTAACTTCTTGTTAATCATACTTTTTAGAGCTTATAAAGCACTTTTTCCTTGAAACTATCTCCTCTTTCAGAGGAGTAAATATAATTATAATAATATGCATGGCTCATTCACCTTTAGTATAATGTCAGTCAGTTAACAAACGATTAGGTCCTGTATCATGTACTGTGTTAGACACTGAGAGGAAAGAGGAAAGCTAGTTTTTAAAAAAAAGGACTTGGAATGTTTCTTTATACCAGTAGAAAATAGTTTTCAAAAGCAGTGTTAGTTTAGATTAATATAAAGGTGATTTGCCTTCTTTGTTGAATATATGATACATATTATAGTTTTCAGTATTCTTACTTGGATAAGAATATTGATTCACCAGAAATACTGTTTTTTTCCATATGATTGCTCTTAATTCTAAAGAAGTGATTCCCTCAGTCAGATTATTGGATACTTCGTGTATCTGACTTATTTTTTTTTTCATTGTGGAGATTCCTGTCATTGATATAGATCATAAAGTCTCTATGACTTAGAATATGATATATTCACAGAAGTTGCACAGATTAGAATATAACAGAGAACTTACAAGAGTAAATTAGATCTTATACATGAGACTGAAATGAGATTTCAGTTGTAAATCAGAGCCATATTAGGGAAAGAGCTTTCCTATATCCTAACTTGCAAAATTTTTCTATATTGCTACCTACCTTACTTAAATAATGTCTGAAGCCACACACATTTGTTCCTAGAAGTTGTGGCATCAGCTCCATCCCTTACATAGGTATACAGCAATCCTTCAACATTCTCTCAGTTAATGTGGAACCTTATCACCTTCCATATTCCAGGAACAGCCAACAAGAATTGCAACAACCTGCAAAATTCATCAGGGGGAAAATGAAAATAGAGGAAAATGTATCATGTACCATAATCAAGTCAGTGCTAAAGAATAAAGGGAATCACAAGCTAATTGTGCAATATGTCAGAGTCTGATTCTTTTTGTACAGCAAAATAACGGTTTGGTCATGTATACTTATTGTGTATCTAATTTATATTTTAATATATTTAACATCTACTGGTCATCCTGCCATCTGGGGGAGGGGGTGGGGGGGGCAAGAGGTGAAAAATTGGAACAAGAGGTTTGGCAATTGTTAATGCTGTAAAGTTACCCATGCATATAACCTGTAAATAAAAGGCTATTAAATAATAAAAAAAAAAGAATGAAGGGAAAATAGTTCCTGTATTCTCTCAGAAATAAATGAAGAAAGTAAATTAAGCACTGTGTAAAGCACTGTGCTAAGCAAAGGAATACAAATAAAATTAAAATAATTTCTCTTTTCAAGAACAAAAGGGAGTTTTGAGCTGCAGGTTAAATGGAAAGGTCCCATGCTCCTTAAGAATGTTGTGCAAATTTGTACTAGTTCCTGATTTTGAATGATTTGACAGGAAAAAAAGAGGGGGCTACAGAAGAATGGATGAAGGGGCAATTTAGAAGGATTGAAATAGGAGACAGAAAGAGGAAAATCTTGATTCATTGGTGAAGGAGATCCCTTGGAAGAATATTCACAGAGGAGAGAAATAATCTGTAACAGGAGATGAACACCTTACAGTGAGTAAAAATATGCAAGGATTTGTCCTCAGAGAGGCAACAATTTCTAAGAGAATGTTGTATCCTCAAGGGAAGCAGAGCCCATAGGGAACACCGATAATCAGAAGAGTAAGAGGCATGGGTTCTTAGAGAAGAAATCACTGAAAATGGTAAATGATTTGATCATGGGAAATTCTTGAGGGGAGAAATGGACTGCAAAATCAGAAACAAAAGAAAATCTCTATCATGAGACCATAGTTATATGACCCATGCAGGAATTGACACTACTAAAACAATAGAAAAAAAGGGGAGAATGAGCCAACCGACAAGGCAATAATATAGAACTTGTTTAGAAGAAACTCAAAGTAGATACTTTCAAAGCTTTAATCTCATGTGGAACAGAGACTAAAGAAGGAATAAATAAGTATGAGGACCATGTACCAAAAAATAAAAGTTTAATATATACAGAAAAATAAGAGAATAAATGAATTAATGAAATGAATGAATGAAAAATGAACGAAAAAAACTTCTTTTAGAAGTTGAAAGACAGGAGAGGAAGAAGGATTTTACTTAAGTTCTTAACTGAAAAAGAAAAAAAGTGGCGAATTGCATAACGTTCATTGTTTGAATTGAAATAAATTCTGTGGAAGTAAGCATTATCCCTTCTTTCTGAAATGTAAAAGAGAATACTATAAAAAAGTCAGCAAATGAATAGGATTTTTTAAAAATTATGATGGATGAAGTTGGGGGAATGAAACACATTCTGTTTATGAGAGATAGCCAAGTCATTTGGAAAGATCAGTAGTCCATGCTAGCTGGCATATAAATTTTAAGAACAGTCTAAGATAAGGCAAGGAAAAGTAGGTTGGAACCAACTTGTGAAAGTTCTTGAAAAATAAGCTGAGATATTTGAACTTCATTTGTTGAGCAGTAGAAAGTCACTGAAAGTTTTTTAGTGAGAGCATGATGTTATTAATAGCCCCATATTAAGATAAGTTGTGTCATTCCTATATTCCCTATTCCTCCCTTCTGTCATTGCTTCAGCGTGCTGTGCAGGATTTCTCAACTATATCATCCATTTTCTGATGTACTTGAAAGAAGAAATACCACAAGAGACCTGTAGACCTTTTAAAACATGGACATTACTGAAACTTATAAGCCCTTTTAGAATATAAATACAAGCCCTTTATAGCCTTTTTAGAATGAGGAAGTTACTGGAAGCTATATTATTGTCTGTTTTATGTGAATATTTTAACACAAAAGAGTCAATATAGCACATGACTAGTAGATTATGACAGGCAGCTTTTTAAAAAGATAATAATATTTTAAAAACCATTTATTAACAGAACTATTTTCTATAATTTTTCTGTTTTTTATATTATTTAGCAGCTATAATAGTATTAGAGTAATCTAGGGCTAGCTTACTAATGAACACCAGTGGCTCAGCTTGTACTGATTCAGAAGTCAGTCCATGTGTGTCTCAATGCTTGCCTTGTAATAACCCTATATTGAGTATAGTAAAATTTGTCCTGGAGGCTTTCCATGAGAAGGAACTGTTTTCACCTGATCTGTAGCACTGGCATCTGACCAACTCACTGTTTGATCTCCCAAGTGTGAACTTTCCCCACCCTCTGCCCCTCCTTCCTTCCTGGAGGCGGCTGGTGGAGGTGGATTACACTGAGCATTACACAAGCAGTGTCAGTTGCACACATGATTTGCATAACTGTGCTGTGCTGATTTCGCACACCTAGTGTACTCTGGAGTCAGTATTAGGTCTTTTCCTGTGCTCAGTGCAATAGAAACTGTGGGGGGAGGACTAACAGCTTCATTTCTGCTCATATTTTAGGTCAGACAGTAAAATAATCCCAACCTTCCAAAGCAGTAAATAACTTTTTTCTTATTCTCAACAAAGGAATCATCTTGTTGCATATACACACACACACACAGACAAAGAGAGACAGAGACAGAGACAGAGAGTGTATATGTGTGTGTATGTGGAGGTAAGATCAATGTCTCAAGAGGGGGAAAAATTTCTACCAGGAATGAAAAGACTCCAATTTCTGACTTGTACTTACTTTAACATAGCCTTTTCAATATGTCAATCAGATCAGATATAAACTGGGATCTTGATTCTATATTCCCATAACAAGGAGTTCAAAAGCAAAAGGGAGGCATCATAAGATTCTTTATTCTTTAAAGTACTTTTAGTGACACTGCTTTTGCCAGCTCTATTAAATCAAAACGTTTGGGAGCATTTCTGAAGTTACACACGCTCTGCTGGCATGAGCATGGGCAGCTCCTGGATACTGCCATATATTTTTTTGCTTAATATCTTCTTTCTGAGCATTATTTTCCTCATCTGTAAAGTGAGGAAATTGAACTATATCATTTCAAAAAATCCATTCTAAGTCTGAATCCTGCAATTCTATTTGAAAAATCTTCCACTTTTCCTTTCCAGAAAGCTGAGTCGGCAGGTTTGGCATGCTTGGAACTCCATGGCCTAGTGGTAAGGCTGAATGCCAGGTTCATTACTCACTCAGTACCAGAAGAGCACGTCACATTTTTTTTGGTTGTTGTTAAAGCTAACCTCCACCCTTTTCCTTTATTTTTCCTATTTGATCCATGTAGATGAGTCAAAGAAACCTGTTCATCCACAGCCTGTACTATCTTGCCAGATCTTGGAAGTTTCCCATATGGCAAGGGGAAAAAATTAGGACAGATAAGGAAATAAAACTAAATATTAAACATTTGTCCACAAGTAAAAATGTAATTAGACCATAATTATCACCTTTTAAAGTATTGTGAATTTAGTGCTGTAATAATGATAGTAAAGAAGTAACATACTTATAGTAACATTTTATTTCAGAAGTTGCCTAGTGTTTGACAAATATTTAATAAAAGTTTCAAATCAAATATACTTGCATGAATAGAAGTATATTCTCCCATGATTACTCAGGTTTGAAATCTATTTTAGCAATATATGATCTTGGGTATATCTGATGGTCTTATCTGTCCTTAAGTATAAAGCCCTTCTTAAGTCTTCCTTCATAGCACTTCATCTCCCACTTCAAAAACCAAGCCCAGTGCCTGAAATGCATTCCCTATTCACTCATCTTTACCTCTTATAGGCCCTCATTTCCTTCACAATTCATCTTAATAATCATTTGTACATGAAACATTTCACGATTGATAATACTCTCCCAATACTTTGCATATATTTCATATGTGTGTGTATCTTATAGTAAATATTCTGTACTCTAATAAACAGAATAAAGTAGCACTGGGATATGGAAGGGAGGAGGTAGAAAAAGACTGGGGAAGAACTCCTGGGGGAGGTGGGATTGGACTTAAATTTTGAAGGATGCTTGAGAAGCCAGTGGACATAAATGGTATGGAGACAAGAAAGCAGATATTCTAGATCTAAAAGAATATGCATTGGGAAAAGTAAAATATAGGAAGATAGGAAGGAGACAAGTTATAAAGGGCTTGCCAAACAGGAGTATATTTTTGTTTTAGAGATAATAGGGAAACATTGGAGTCTATTTAGTAGGTAAATGATGTGGTCAGACTTAAATTATTTGCATCAAGGGGTTGTATGGAGAATAGAGACAAATGGACCTATTGAGACATTGTGAAAGTAGAAATTTTAAAAATTAGCAACATATTGGATATGTGGAAAGGAGTCTAAGATGATACAAAGATTTTAAATGTTGGTGACTAAGCAAATGATGCTATACTTGGCAGTAAGAAGAGAGGATAGGATTGGGGGATATAATAAGTTCTGTTTTGACTACCTTATGTTTTGAGTTGCTTTCAAGATACACAATTCAAGAGGTCCAAAAGGCAATGGTGATGTGAGACTAGAACTCAAGAAAGAGGTTATGATTGGATATCTAGTGAGTCCTCTGAAAAGAGTTAAATATTGAATTATCACCAAGAGAGACAGTGTAAAAAAAGAAAAGATGACCTAGATAAAGTCTTAGGAACACATAGATTTAGTGTGGATGAAGAACCAGCAAAGGAGACTGAGAAGCAGTGGTCAAGTAGAGAACCAGTAGTAAGTAGCATCGTGATGACCTGGAGAATTAAAACTATCTAATAGAAGAAAGTAATTAAAAGTGTCAGAAATTGTAGAAAAGTCAAGAAAGGTGAGGACTGAGAAAAGACCTTTTAGATTTGGTCACTGAAATCATTGGTAATTTTGGAGTAAGTTCAATGATCAGGTTAGAAGCCACATTGCATTAGGTTTAGAATCAAGTCAGAAGAGCAGAAATATAAGCATTGCTTGTAGAAGTTTTCTCAAACAGTTTATTTGGGAAGGGGAGAAGAGATATAGAATCAGAGCTACCTGAGATGGTACAATCAAGTGAAGGCTTTTTAAGATTGGGAAAAACATTATTTTGTAGAGTAATAGAAAAGAAGCCAGTAGTTAAGGAAAACTTAAATAGTAAACAGTGAAAATGTCAGGATGATAGTGGGGTCTAGAGAAGAATGGATGGGTTTAGATTAAGAGTTTTCCTTGTAAAGGAAAAGACAGGAGAGAGAAAATAGGTGACTGGTGTGAGAGAAGGAAGAGAGAGTTGTTAGGGAATAGACTCAGTTTTTTTTCAATGAATTATGAGGTGAGATCCTCAGATAAAGAGAGTAGAGAAAGAAGGTCTGTGAGATGCTCATTAATGATGAAATTCAATGTAATCTAACGTCCTTGGGGTAAAGATTTCTCACTTTTGTGCTTTACATAAGACCTGAAACATTGGTGCTTAATAAGTATTTGTTGTGCTTGGTTTTTTTTCAGTCTTTTTTTAGTTGTATCTAACTCTTTGTGACCCCATTTGGGGTTTTATTGGCAAAGGTACTGGAGTGGGTTTGTCTTTTATTTTCCAGCTCATTTTACAGATGAGGAAACTAAGGTAGAAAGGGCTAAGTGAGTTGTACAGGGTCATACAACTCGTAAATGTCTAAGGCCAAATTTAAATTCAGGAAGGCAAGTCTTCCTGACTCCAGGACCTCCATCTAAGCACTGCTTATGAAGCTAGGATATAGTTGGTTTGTGATAAATCTCTAACATGGTAAGAAATCAAATAGATTTAGTAGGGAGTATGGGAAGAAAGGTAAAAGGGACAAAATTATTCCTAGAACAGTATGTATTCATAATAGTCTAAAGATTCCACATTCTCTTGTGTATGTTATTTGATCATTTTAATTTAGAAGTAAACCTATTATAAGAAGAATTTTTGGTAACATCGCAGATATAATATGAGGGGGGAAAACAAGCAAATCCTTATCACAAAGAAAGTTAAGTTTGGAGTAATGGTAATGTTGGTTTTTGTGTCTCATTTTCTCAGATAAGTCCCTAAAGAGCTCGTGGCCTAATTGTTATTTTTATTGGTCCAGAAATTAGCACTCTTACTTGGCAAAATACCAAATAGAGGGGAAAGTCTATGCTTGATTATTACATATAAGCATATATTTCCTTATGGCAGAATTATGGCAATAACCACCATCAGGTATTTTAAATGATAACACAATGTTTTGAGGATATTTCCTGGCTAGATTTTCTTTCTTTTTCTCTTTTTATAGAACTATCCTTGTCTATCTCTTAACTTCTAGTGCTAACTTAGAAGACATGGTTGTGGTTTTCAAGTAATTTTGATTAATCCTCTATTTTATTATTTATATTGAACTTTTCCTCTCAGTTTTTCAATGTAAAACCCCTTTAGGGGAATCACACATATCATGAGTATATCTGATGGTTTGAATTTTGGACAGTTATCTGAAGGGTTTTCCCCTCCTGTTGAATATGTATGCCCCACTTACCCTATTGCCCTAGTTGCAATTTTTGTGTATATTTTCACTGGAAAATTTTGGCCATTTCCAGATTTCTGCTAGATTTCCTTTTTTTTAAATTGACAGTCCATTTGGTGTGGAGCTGACCTTATGTTTCAAGTGCTACGGAGGAAGTATCTCCAAACCATCACTGACACCCAGGCCCTATTTTGCAGGGTTTGGGGACTATTTCTCATGAAGAAACCTTGGTGGGAGCTTCCTCTACAAAATATCAGGGATTTCCCCCTGTTTTCTCCTCTCTTCAATTAGAATTGAAAAAGCAGGAGCATTATGTAGGAAATACCAAGAGTTCTAACACATTAGAGCAGGATAAAAGTTTAAATTGACTATTTGTTCCAAAGCCCTCAATTATAGATAAGGAAATTCTGGCCCAGAAAAGTAAAGTATTTTAAGTTGTACAAAATTGTAAATGGAAAAGTAATGATTTGAATCTAAATCTTTTGTCTTTTAAGCATAGTAAACTTTCTACTATACTATACTTTGGAAAGATAGGAAAAAGTGAAACTGCTATAAGAACTGCAAATGAATAGCCCAGCTAGAAAAAGGGAAGAATTCTTCTAAATATGAATTCCTTTTCTATCACCTTTCAAACAACTAAGCAAAACATTTGTAACACATTTTGAAAATAAACTTTTATTTTTACTCCTAACTTTCTACTTCACATTTGGTCTTGGGATATTTGCTATATTTTAACTCTATGCCTTGTTTATAAGTGACCCCATAATTGAGATCTCTAACATTTATGAACCATCTTAAACATTCAAAATTTTTAAAAATAAGAGTTAAACATAATTTATTAAGTTTTGACTTTTTGCCTATACCTTAGAATGTAATAATTATTGAAGAGTTTTTCTTTTGAAATTACCCCAACTCCATGCATTAGTATTGTAATTTTGGGGATTCTGATAATAATTTTTATCTTCAGAGTTTCCAAGGATTTTGATTCAGTTTATCTGGTAGATCTTATTTGGATCATTTGGTGGAATTTTAATTCTTTCTATTTAACCTCATCTATAGCAAAGGAACAAAATGGATTTAATCATCAGCAATTTCTTTATAATTTGATCAGGCAATCTTTCTTTGGCATGTCATTTAGGGCCATATATAGAATTAAAACAGAAGAAACTTGTTTTTTATTCTTATGTTTAGACCATGTATGTTGTAGGAGGCATATGATGAATAAATTATTTTCTTCTTCTTTTTATCAGGGCTTAGAAATTATATTTTATAATATGGTTAAAAAGTGTCAGTATTAATTAGTAACCTAATGTTTTAACATTCTTGATTGCAAATGATCAAGAAAGGAAAAAATGTTGATTACACAGTGTGTTAGTGCTAATCTGTCTTCACCTTTACAATTCTGTAAACAATTGGCAGATAAAAGCAGATGTCAAGACTGTTGTTTTGTGCCATGTAGGTATTTTTAGAAGAAACTGCATGAAAAAAATGAACCAAGGATAATAAAATAGGTTTTAAAATTTGTTCTGCTATTGATTTTATTAAATAGCATGTCATATGTATGTCCATGTGTATATAGCATGTGTGTATATATATATATATATATATGTGTGTGTGTGTGTGTGTGTGTGTGTGTGTGTGTGTATACTGAATGAAATGCCCTAAAAATTGCATGGAGAAAATTTTATTATCATTCATGATTTAGGGGTTATTTTTATTTTTTTTTATTTTTTTTATTTTAATAGTATTTTATTTTTTCCCCAGTTACAAGAAAGGACAATTTTAATATTCTTTTTTTTAAAAAAAGTTTTATTATAATAACTTTTTATTGACAGAACCCATGCCAGGGTAATTTTTTACAACATTATCCCTTGCACTCACTTCTGTTCCTATTTTTCCCCTCCCTCCTTTCACCCCCTCCTCCAGATGGCAAGCAGTTAGGGGTTATTTTTCTTTATTGGTTTCAATTGAAAAAGTCATAAGATTTTTCCAATAAATATAAAGGACTAGCACAAATATATTTTCTATTCCTAAAGAAGATTTTATGGATTATGTATAAAATATTCTTATTTGTATAGCTTTATAATTCTTTGAATAATTATTCTGTAAGACAATCATTTGAAGTGAATGTAAGGGATGTCTTTTTCACATTTTAAAAACAGAAAGTTACTCTTCCTCCCCCTCTAAAAAGTAGAAGTGCTGAATTTATTTCAGAAACTTTCAAACTATATCCATTTTTTAGGCCATTAAAATACTCTTATTATCATAGATGTGAACGACAGTAGGACTCCATGCAAAAGATTAGTTTCTTCCTATCCCAGAGCTGTTTATCATTGACTAATTCTGTCTCTCTAAAGCATTTGACCTCCATTTCCCCAAATATCAAATGAGGAAACTAGAATAGGTAGCATATATAGTCCATTACAACTTTTACAATTCTGTGTCATAAATGATTTCTGTTGTATAATACTTGTACTTTTCATGATTTTTTTTCACTTTTGACTTTAAAATTCAAAAGTGGGTTAAATTCAAGTTTTAAACAATATTAAATGCCTACACTATACATAGGATTAGGTTCTTAGGGATACAAAAATAAAAAATAAACAGTCCCTGTTCTGAAGGAATTTATATTCTACTAAATATATAAACCAATATAAGTTAATACAAAAGTGGTTTTTGGAGGAAGTTTGATAAGGATTAACAGCTAAAGAAGGAATCAGAAAAGAGATGACATTTGAGTTGATTTCTATTTGGCAAATATAAAGAGCACAAGCAAAAAAAGTGACTTATTCAGCTTTATCTAGTGTCTGGAACATAGTAAGTATTTTACTCATAGGAAGGAGATGTAATGTGAGGGTCAGGGAACAGATCATAGTCCAGTTTGAATGGAGCAGAGTGTTCATGAAGGGAAAAGATGTGAAATGTCTAGAAAGGTAAATTGCGCTCAGATTATGAAGGCTGTTGAAGTAACAATAAAAAGACCTGAAAGTTTTGTTTTTGTTGTTGTTTTTCTCAGTATGGAAATAACATGGTCCAATTTGTCATAAAGTCTATGAGGTTAAAAAAAAAAAAAGCTTTGCAGTGGAGGGGAAGAGAAGGAGGAGAGGAGGAGAAAGTGAGCCCAACTCTCTTCAAAACTGGCTCAAAGAAGAGACAATATACATACTCAATAGAGTATAGAAATCTATCTACCCTGCAGGAAAATAAGAGGGGAATGGGATATGGCAAGGGAGGAGGGTGATAAAAGAGAGTGCGTATTGTTCAATATCAAAACACTTTTGAGGAGGGACAGAGTGAAAAGAGAGAGAATAAATGGGGGAAATAGTTAACAATAGTAATTGTAAAAAGAATTTCAAAGCAAGTTTCTCTGATAAGGCCTCATTTCTCAAACATAGAGGGAACTGAGTCAAATTTATAAAAAGTAAGAGCCATTCCCCAGTGGATAAATGATCAAAAGATATAATCTGTGCCCCGAGAGCTATAAATTCATGCATATCCTTTGATCTAATGATAACACTAGTTGGTATGAATAGCAAAAGAGGTTTTTTTAAAAAAAAAAAAAAGAAAAAAGAAAAATAACATATATACCGAAAATATTCTTCTCAGGACAAAAAAAATTGGAAATTGAGGGTATGACTCAATAAAGTGTGGTATGTGCTTATGATAGAATATTATTGTTCTATGGAAAATGATGAGTAGGATGCTCTCAAGAAAAAAAAACCTGGAAAGTCCTTCATGAACTCAAAAAAAGTGAAATGTATACAAAGTAATAGCAATGTTCTCTGATGATCAGCTGTGAATGATTTTGCTATTCTCAATAGTACAATGATCCATGAATACTCTGAAGGACTTATGATGAAAAATCCTATCCATACCCAAAGAAGTAAATGATTGTGTCTTAATATAGATTGAAACATTCTTCATCTCTCACTCTCCCTTTTTTAACTTAATTTTTCTTGAAGGTTTTTATTTTCTTTAGGATGGGAGATCTATGTTTGTTTTATAACAACTTGACTTTTATGGAAATGTTTTGCACAACTTCCCAAGTGGTTTCTTAATTGTGGTGGGGATAAGGAAGAGAATCTAGAACTCAAAAATTTTAAAAACAAATGTAACAATAATTTTTGTTTGGGATATGACTGGGGAAAAATATTAAATAAATAAAATGAAATGAGGGAAAAAATTCTATGAGGAAAATAGAGTAGAGAGGAAAAAGGCTTAGAAGCTGGAAGCCCAGTTAGGAAATGATTTTAAAAATCTGAGGATAAATGAGGTTCAATGTTTTCTGTTAAAGTCAAGAAAGGGGAATGAAGGATAGAAATGTAATAGAAGTATAATTGCTAAGACCAAGCAACTAATTTGATAAAAAGGGAAGGGGGAGCAGAGTCTAAATTACTTTGAATATCACTTTTGGCACTATGTTTCCATAGGTTTTACTCTTTTTGTGTGTATAACTAATATACTTACTTGTGTTTCCTGTTGTTTCCATTTTTAAAGGGCTATCTAGGTGAGATCATATATAGAATATGTGTGACAATAACCATAAGTGTTTAAATTGCTCATGGGGCTCTCTCCTATGTTAATGATCTTACCCTATTAATATTTTAATATGTCTTCTTAGAATTAAAGTTAAATAATTTCTAGGAACTATTTTGAAGGCTCCCACATTAGTCTGGTATTGAAACTTTGAAAATTAGGTTATCGAGTATCTATTACTTAAGTGAATTAAAATAGTAATATGCATTTGTATAATTTGTTAATAGACTACATTAATTAAACTTATTTTTCCCACATTAAAGAAATAGGAATTGGAATGTGTTTGTATTATATTAGTCATATGGCAAAATAAGCTTTTCTCCAAAGAAATTAGATAATTTAGAGAAAGAATTGTGTCATTAAGATTTCTCTCTTTATAGTGTGCTATCTTAAGTTATTAGGAGATAGACTCTAAGTGGAATAGCCTAAGTCATTAGGTGATAGAAGTAATTATGGAAGCTGGTTTGATCTTTGTAAACAGAGTTAGTAAAATTGTCAGCTTATTTGGAGGAGAAAGAGGACAAGTGGACAGGTACTTAATCCATTCATCTGTAAACCCTACCTAAAAACAGTCGTTGTCTTAACAGTAACATACCAGCTTCTCTTAAGAGAGAATTCTATTTTTCCTTCCATAGTTGGGCTCTGTTCTTCCTCCCCACCCTTATCAGAATTTTCCAAGTGAAGAGTAGTATCTATAAAATTATACCTTTTTTCTCTTCTGGCTTTTTTCTTTTCTCATGTACTTTAGCCAGGTATCTGGTTGAATAATTCAAGCTCTGAGCTAATGGTATATTGTTTGGCACTTCTCTACTTAGTGCAAATGTAGTTGAACCAATAACATTTATATTTAGCTTTGGGCTAAGGCATTTTTATTTTAAAAGTAGAAATTGTTACTTTGAAAGCTATGATTTGTTATAAAAACTCTTTCAAACCCTTCCCCCTTCCAACATTAAAAAAAAGACGTAGCTGACATAATGTGAAAAAGGGACTCAATTGAAATTTTGTTAAGTGAAATAGCTTGAGCTAGATTAATATTTGTTAGCATTGAACTGTTTCTAGACATATAAAAGCCAGTGCAATTGATAGAACACTTAATTGAAGAATAAAAAGAGTTTTATATTGAAATTAGGCAATTTTTTTTTGCTGTATCTGACACACATAATTATCTTTTTTTATAAAGGCTAGTAATAGATTGAGTTTATCATAAGACTTTCTGAAATTAAAATAATAATCACATAAGAACTTTATAATTCATTAAGGTATGCAAGTAACATTTTAAGAAAAACTATAGATAGTATCAGAATAGGAATAGAAACCTGGATTCTTTTATCTCCCAACTGAAAACCACTTTAGGTGATGATCTGACTAGACTTGGCCTTTCTCCTCTATAAAAAGTGGAGGTTCATGCTCTCTCTGAGACCCCATAAACATAAGGAGTGTTTTACCTGATTGATTCTGAGGTAATAAAAATAGCAGACAGAATGGTTTAAATCTAATCTCTGGTTCTTATCACATATTATGTTGGAATAAGTCACTTGGTCTCTGTTTTCTTATCTAATTAAATTGAGAAATTATTGTCTTCACATTTTTTGTAGTTGATTTGAATGTTTATAATACTCAGTACAGTCTAATCACAGATATTCTTTGAACAATGCGCTTTCACTCTATATAGTGTTCTCTTGATACTACTCATTTCATTCTTCATTATTTTATACAAGGCTTCCCATGGTTTTTCTAAAATCAACCTGCCCATAATTTTTTATAGCACAAGAGTAATCCATCATAGTCATATACCACAACTCATTTAGCCATTTTCCAATTGATGGGCATCCCCAATTTCCACTTCTTTTCTTGCCACCACAAAGAGAACTTCTATAAATATTTTAAAATATGTAAGTTATTTTCCTTTTTCCTTGGATCACCTTGGGAAACTGACATAATAGTAATATTGCTTTATTGTTTTATAACTCTGGACATAATTCCAGATTATTCTCCCAAAATTTGGATAAGTTCACCATTTGTTTATTATTTTAATCAATCTGAAAAAGTATTGTTTTAAACAAAAACATACATAAGACTTATAACCTATCATTTGTGCTACAGATATAAATAAAAAAATTCTAGAGCATAGAAACTTTTACTACAGACAATTCTAAGATGTTTACAATTTAAATAGCATTTTCATAATATCTTATAATATATAATAACTTTATATATGTAATATATGTTAATGTTATATGTAATATATTAAAATAATATATAATATCTATATCATCATAACTTATAGATTATTAGGATAAAAACTTTAGAAATTTTCTTAAATTTTTCTTTTAGCTTACAAAAACATTTTCCCCCAATTTTATTTCTTTAATTTTTTTTCCTTCTACTTATAAAAAAGGGGAACTTATTTTACAGATTATGACCTGTTCAAATCTGAATGGAATAATTAATTTATTTACAGGTTAAAACATATACACTGACAAAACCCCAAAATTTGTTGTTTAAAAATTCAAAAGTCTCTGATGTACTAATTTTTTCAAGCAGCACTATGTGATTTTACTCTCCCAGGGGAAAAAAAGACAACCTGTAAACTTCAATAGAGATGTTTAAACACCTCATCTGGGCCTTGAACAGAAGAGAATGATTCTGTTTAAAGAAATATTCTGAAGAACAGTTAGGATTGGTATAATAGGAAAAATTTTATAATGGAAATGCTATTATGTGCTTTGTAGGTGATTGAGTAGTCATTTTTTGAAGAATAATAAGGATTATTATACACACAAAAGGCAGGTAAAATGATCACTAGATTCAAGATTAGTATGTGCATTCCAAAATTTTGCCACTAATGGGAGGGAGAAGGTAACAAACATTTTCATAGTGCTTTCTAACATTGGGCTAAAGTGCTTTACAAGTATTATGTCATTTAATTATTATACTAACCCTGCAAGATATACTAGTTTTTAATTATCCCCATTTATAGTTGAGGAATATGAGACAAACAGGTTAAATGACTTGCCCAGGGTCACACAGCCATTAAATACCTGGGGCTGGATTTGAACTTCAGTCTTCCTCTCTCCATTCCCAGAATTCTATGTACTATGCCACTTAGCTCATATTTTCTAAGCTTATTTTTATGGAGAAGTCTTTTGCTTTCTTCAATCCTCAGTTTATCTATAAAATAAAGATCATATACAGTGTTACCTATCCTTTAGGGTTCTTAGGAGGATAATAATTTATACATTTTAAGTACTACATAAATGTGAATTAGGAAGTGGTGGAAATTTCTGAACTTTATCTAGCTATTTTGTAGGCAGAATACTCTTGGTTCCAGTTGGACTGGATGAGATGTGGATAGATTGCATATTGTGGGCACTCTGGAAATAGTTGTTAATTGGCCCAGTGCAAATCTATATCTACTCATAAAGAAATAATCCAAGATGTCTGACTTACTGGTGGTGAAGTAATATTAATAACATCTTTGTTCATAAATATGAGAAGGGTATCAGTAAAGATATACGTTCTTGTAGAATTTAATTATGTTATGCTACATATTTTGGATGGAAGTATCACTAAACATTATTTGTTGTATAGTATTCACAATTTAGGGAGAAATGATAGCTATTTGCAGGGTTTTTTTTTTTCACCTAGAAAAGTATGAACTGTATTTTAATCTTTATCAGGAATGGGTGAAGTTTGTGATATCATGACAAAAACAAAGTAGAATACATGTTATTTGGATGTTGAAATTTTTCAACATTTTGAATGAGGGATTATTTTGGTATATATACAAAGAATTATTTTTCCAATATGAGTTTTTTTTACATTTTTTATTATAGCTTTTCATATGCAAAACATATGCATGGATAATTTTTCAACACTGACCCTTGCAAAAACTTCTCTTTTAACTTTTCCCCTCCTTCCCTGCACCCCTCCCCTAGATGGCAGGTAGTCCCATACGTGTTAAATATGTTAAAGTATGTGTTCAATACAATATATGTATATACCAATATGAATTTAAATGAATCATTTGGAGTCTCTTAGTTCTTCCTTATGAATAGTTTACTATTTCTATTAAGAATGTAATTTTAGCCCAGATTGGAGGTATGTTTCTCTAAGCAAAACTGATTCCTTCTTGGAATCAAACTCATGTTCTTGTTCTGATTGGTGTCTAAAGTGACTGATCAAGATTCCCTTAAAGCTTTTGTGGTGTTTATGTTGAATTGAATTTCTATCTAAAACCAAGAAGTATAAAAGTTCTCTATACCTTCCTAAGTTCCTATACTTTGAAATGTATTTAGTCAATGTTTAGGTTGATTTTTTTTTCTTTTAGAGAAGGTAAATTACTTTTAAATGCGTAAACCAAATATTTTAGTATGTTACTAAGCCCAACTAGGTGATGACTCTGGCAATTAAATGATAAATCTTCATTATACAATATGTCCATATTCTTGATTTTATTAGAATATGGATATAAAAAGAATCTCTTCACTTAGTTCTACTTCAAAGTTGTCCACATTTGACGAAATCTTACTCATTCAGAATAAGGAATAGAGAAGAGACACTATTATTTTCTACCCTCTTTTTTTCCCTTATTATTTTATTTTATTTTTTCATTTTTATTATGCCTTACATCAGTTTTCTTTAGCAAGGTTTCCTGGTTTGTTTTTGTTTTTGTTTTTTTTGCAAGGAGACAATCTTCTCTATTATTATTTACTTGCCAAAATGAATATTTCCTGCTCTACTTAAGAAAGCTCTTAGGTAGGCTTGGAATCTAACACACATATAAGATACAATTGTAATGAAACATAGAGTGAATCTTTTTAATAGGAAAACAAGTAAAATATCAGTAGAGTTTAAGTATCTCTGGAGGTTAGAGGAAGGAGAGGTCATTTCCTAATGTTCCTGATTTGACTCATATCACAGTAAGAGAGACTAATAAGAACAACTTCTGGGATTATAAGTGGGAATAATGTACAGATATTTTAAAGAAAGTTTATCTAATTGGCCTATTATGGCATGGGATTTAGTCAAAACATGAACCTGATTCAGGATTTCCCCTATTATCATAGGTACCGTCAGCTTTATAGACTGTCATCTTTTTTCTTTTTTGTATTTGTGGAGAATGATACTATACTTTTGCCAATGTGGGAGGAAAGATCTGAATAGCGAAGGCATTTGTGCTTAAATAACATGTATAAGTGCCTTTCTGGGCTACAATAAATCTAAGAACTGGTTTGGTTTTGGAGGAGACTTGTGGTATACTAATGCTTAGCTCTCTTCTTTTTGCAGTGGGTAAACCTCACAAGTGTAACTACTGTGGACGGAGCTACAAACAGCGCAGTTCACTGGAGGAACACAAGGAACGTTGCCACAATTATCTTCAGAATGTCAGTATGGAGGCTTCTGGGCAGGTCATGAGTCACCATGGTGGGTGGAATGACATTCAGGACTTTTTATTGACTTCTCTACCATGACTTTTGTTGTTCTGTTTTTTCTCATTTGACTTATTTCCCTAAAGATACAAGTAACCTCTAAATCTGTTAAATAATTAACATTATAATTCTTTTAGAGTATTATGTTCTTCTGGTAAAATTTCTCCATTATATATTAGAGGTAAATTGAGTCTTTGTATTCTTTACAAATATGTTACATATGTTTTTGTGATTTTTAAAAGGTAGTATAAACAATATGATTGGTATGCTTTTGACTTTGAGATCTATGATGGTACCTCGGGATTGTCATATGAGACTAAAAAATGATCATACTTTTTTCCTGTTGACTGAGAAATCATGGCCTTTAGAAATAGTGCCAAACAAGTCTTAAGTTTTTCAAAAGAATGAATTAGTTTAAGATAAAGTTTATTTATGTGCATTTTTACACTATCTCAGTTATTCTGCTGACCAAAGATACAACAAATAAATTTCACAACTTAACTAATTTTTGAATTATTGTGTTTTTTTGTGAAAAATATAAATTATTTAATCAGTTTATTTTATTGGAATCAATACACGTTATATCCCAGAACTGGGCACACACATAAGAAATTAAAGACCAGAACATCTAAAACAAAATGGTGAAGTGTTTTGGTTTTGGGTTTTTTTTTTTTTTTTTGCCAATAATGAAGAAAGAATATCTATATAAATTAAAAGAAACTTCACACCTTTAGATATGGAGATTTTTGTCATCTTTTTTTACTCATTGGCTACCAAAAATTGATATTATCTTTTAATAGAAAAATATCAATATTTTATATTTTAAATTGTTTTATTACACTTTAATCTTTTTGCCTTTGATTTATTTAGATTGGAATAGAAGACTTTTATTTTTAGTGGCATTTGTGAAGATCAGCTATAAAATCTGGTTGTTTTTAGTTCTGTAACACTCAGGGATATTCTTTTGTCCTACTTAGGAAAAGTTCTGAAATTTAAGGGGAGGTTTCTTCTCCTTGGTAAAATACCTGATAGGGAACTATGATATAATACTGTATGTAGTTACTTACATATGAGATAATGTATGCAAAGTGTTTTGCAGACTTTAAAGCACAATATAAATGCTTATTTGGATTGAGCAACCAATGATAAGCTGTTGGCATAGAGTTATGTTTGCCTATCTTAAAAGACTGAGGATTATTTATTTATATGATCAGAAGAGACACACTGGCCTTCATTCTTCCCTAATAACTAGATCAGTTTGTAGTAGTAAACTAAATATGAGTGTTAGCTTAAACTTTTAGGGTAGCCCTTATACAGAGTAATGTGCTAGTTTTTGAAAGAATTTTTCTTTTGAAAAGAATTAAAGCCACCTATCTTACTACCTGTGAGTACTCGGGAGAAAATCTGACATTTTGTTTTTGAAAACCAGATGGTTTTTTGACTACATATAATTTGGTTTCCTTTAGTCCTCTAGAATTTCCTTAGAATCCATTACAAATACCAGTTATCCCTAGAGGAACAGATGTTGGAAGATTCTTGGAATATTTTATTCCTTTCTTTGACCTTAGGAGAATCTGAATTCAGCTGTTTAAAAATTGTTAAGGATTTATGTTGTTATAACAAGCTTGGGAATATTTGGAAAAACAGTCTCACTCAAAGGTTGTTACTTGCATACATATTGACTATTACAGTCTCATCCCCTAAAAAGCACTACTATATAGATTTTTACTTCCACCCAGTTCACCCCTACTGTATTCTTCTCTCTGCCTAGTTTATTATCCATACTTGCACTTAGGAAATACTAAGTCACTGTTTGTTGAATTTGGATAGTTTTAGGAAATTCAGGGAGGTATAGTGTATAGTATTGGATTTGTAGTAGATGACCTGGCTTTGAACTTTGTTTCAAACTATGAACAAATTATTCCATCTCTTAGAGCCTAGGGAAACTTTAAAATATTATTTAAATTATTATTTTGTTCAGGAGGAAACTAGAAATCTTGTGTTATATGTCATAGTGACATTCATGAGCAAGAAGTCAAAGACTACAGCAGAGGAAGAGGAAAAGAATGAAAGGGGAGAGGGGAAGCAAGCAAGCATTTCTGGCTACCTGGCACTTCCCCATGCTCCCCTTTCATGAATATTTTTCTATATAAGTAAAGGTATCACTACAAGGGATGGAAATAGATTAAGCAGGAGTTAAGAAATCAAACTAGAGATTTAACTGTGAAATGAAGCTATTTTTGTTTTGAATTTTTTTTAATGTGAAGCCAAAGTACTTCAGACATGCATAAGACTCATCTCAAGTTTATCCACAAGTTCTCCATGGCAAAACTTTATTAAAGAGGTTTTTATTGATTATATTCTGGCTCTGTGCAATTATGTATAGACTGTTTACTGTTTCTTCCACAGAGATTCATAGAATAGTAGAGCTGTAAGTTGTAAGTAGAGAGCAAATATCAAGTCGAGTGGTTCTTGGACTTTTCCATGATGGCAGAACACTTGGCCACAACAATATAGAAGGATCATGTACTAAGACACTGGTGCAACCCCAGGTCTTTTGAAGTAGTTTAAGTTTAGTTTAAGTTATCAGAGAAGTAAATCTACAAATACGGATGACCATTGAAATAATTTTAACTTTCTCAAAGTTGCCTGAATATGATTGATAAAACAATGCTTCTAGCATTCTGTTTATCTCACATTTAATTGTATCTGAATTATACATTTTATTATTTTACTATTTTTCAGTTTATATATTTTTTTCTATCAACTCTTCCTGTCTAGTATTCTTTGGGGCTACTTTTCCCCATCATGAGTTGATGTATACTCAAGGAAAACAAAAACTCTTTTCAATGTTTGCCAAAGCAGAAGAGAATCATTAAGATAAATCAGCCCATTGATATAAGTAATTTATAACTGACTCAGCTTTTATTTTGGGTATAATCTGTTTATTTATCATACTCTTTACATTGTTCCTGGTTATCACTGCATAGATGTAAATATTTATCAACTCACCCAAAAGCACATTTTTTTTTCCTGCTATAGCTCTTGCTACCTCATACTAGAGATGTTATAACAACTTTGTATTTTTTCTTTTTGGATTTTTCCATTTCATCATTCAATCAACAATATATTAAGTACCTACTATATATCAGCTAGTGGGGATGCAAAGAAAAATAAAATACTTTCTGCTCTCAAAGTTTTACATAGTATATAGAGTAGATAACATGTACATATTAATATAAATGGTATATATGCTAAATAAATACAAAATAAATAAAAGATTGTTCAATACAATATGGTCTGAGAATGCCAAGGATCCTTGGCATGATCATGAAAAATATCATGGATGGTTATGCTGAACTTTGAAGGAATTTAAGGATTGGGATGAGATTTGAATTATGGTCTAATGAAAAGACAAAAAGAATAGATGAAGTACAGATGTGTGAAATGGGAAAAAATATCCAGTTTTTCAGGATCATGGATTAAAGAAGATGGAGTGGTTTTTAATAAGGCTAATAAGAGAGTTTAAGGCCAGGTTGTGAAGAACATTAAAAGTTAAGCAGAGAAGTCTTATTTTTACCTTAAAGACAGTAGACACACTAAGTGTATTAAAAAGGGGAGTTACTGAAGTGCACTAAAGAAATCACTATAGAAGCTCTTTAGAAGATGGATACACAACCCAAGTTTCTTCCTAATCACATTTCACCATCTATTATGTATGTATGTATATTTGTGAGTCCTTCTCCCTAGACATAATTAAATCTATTGAGACGCTGAAATCACCAAAAGAGAATGTAGGGACAGAAAAGAAAAGGATTTAATGTAGAGTTCCAGGATATACCCACAGGTAGGGGTGTGATGATGATCCAGCCAAGTAAAGAACTGAACTCAGTGTCATCAAACTCATAGAGGAAAAATACCTAGGAGGAAAAGATGGCCAATAACAATAGCAATAAGAATAATAGTTCTATATAAATATCTAATTTAGCTATTATGACAATCCTTTGAGATATATTATCGGTATTTCCAATTTAGAGTTGGGGAAACTCGAGGTCACACAGTAATGTATGAGACGGGATTTGAACTTAGATTATGTTGATTCCAAGTATATCACTATACTGTAACTACTACTGTTAAACTGCCTTGGTCTTCAAATAAACCAAATTGTCAAATTCTACAGAAAGATTGAGACTAAAGAAGTTTAGTTAAACTAACAAATCTGACAGTTAAGAAACTGATCATCTATCTTTCTAGTTAAATATTTCATTTAATATTGAGAGGGGAGAGAGAGAGAGAGAGAGAGAGAGAGAGAGAGAGAGAGAGAGAGAGGAAGAGAGATAAAAGAGAAACACAGAGAGATGGATAGATAAGATAAATTAATGATTCATGCATTTCTAATGTGGTATTTAAAAAAAACAAAATTCAGGGTAAATGTTACAATGTTTGAAGTTTGTATTTGAATTGTTTAGAGTAAATTCTGCCTATCATGTAATGAAAGAAAGTCTTGACATAAGCCTTTATTTTCATGTATTCTTGGTGTTCTCATAGTAATAATAGAAAAGAGGGACCATGGCATAATAGATAAATACAGGACCAGCCTAAGAGTCAAATCCCACCTCTCATCTGTGTGAGGTATGTGCCCATGTAAGTTATTCAGACATATTGACAGTAGCAGTAAATTACAGAGTTGTAGATCTGCATTGCTGGGAAAAGTTTCTACACTGGGAATTCTCTACACTGATGTAATCACTGGTCCAAACCAAACCTTCACCCAAAACTAAAATAATATGCAAGAAGTAATTATTTTGGCATCTATTCATCTTAGAAGTGAAAATATGTTTTAAAAAGTAGGTAATAAGCAAATATCTTTATAGGAATAGCAGAATTCTTGAGTCATCTTTAGATGTGAATTTGTATTTCATGAAATATGTGTCCTTGAATATCCTGATGGAGGATAATTTGTTGAATTATCTGAAAAAGAAAAAAAAACTGATTAGCCAAGTTGAAGAATTTATACTGGCCTTTCTTAATGGTGTATATAATTACTTGATCAACAAGTCATCAGACATAATAAGTTGTTGATATGGTAGAAACAATTAACATTAAAATAATTAGACAGGTTTTGAGTGAAAACTGAACAATGCTGCAGTCCATGTTCAATTCATGAGTTTCATTGTAGCTAAGCTGAGTTTAGTCTTTGTGGATGATTATGATGTGTTCAATCCTATTCCATACTTCTCAGTTTCATTTTGAATATTGGGTTTTTACAGATATAAAAAACTCAAGGCAAGATTTGTACAAAGCTGTCCATTTTTACATTATTCATTTCAAAACTAGTTAATTTACTAGTGGGACAGGCCTCAAAAATCAGTTTTGTTACTTTTGAGAAAAATAATGAACTTGTGTTGTTTTTCTCTTTTATCTCAGGACTTCATTAGAAACAAAAGTTTATAGTAAAATTGGTTCATAAACTGCACTGTATTTAGGAACTAACCTGCCAAGTATTGTTTTGCCTCTAATTTCATCACAAGTTTTTATTTTCCAATTTGCCAATTTCTTTGTCCTTCATGATCTTCTGTATGTAAAGTGCATAGCAGCAACAAATATTTTTTAACCCATTTTATCAGAATGCATATTGGTTAGTCACACTTAGATAAAATGACTCTGAGTTCCCTTGAACCTGTCCCACATTTAAAAGCTTTCCCCAACTCCACTTCTGATTTTGGCAAATTTAGTAATCTGCATTAGCTATTAAATAGGTCACCTGCATTGTGCTGTGAATTTTCTCAACTTTCGTCTCTCGCTCTCTTGCTTTTCCACTTCATTTTTGCTGGTGCCAGCTGGATTCTCTTGCAAGTGAGAAGCCATTGTATTTCTCAGTGGGAGCATCCTGTACAAATGAAAGCAGTGGAGTAAATAATTTTACAGTGCAGGCTGAATCCTGAGGCACAACGCGCATGGTTTTCCAAATAGGACTGGCACAAGAGCAAGTGGAAAGCCTGGGGTTGGGGGAACTAGATTGTTAAGACTCTTTATTGTGAACATTAGCTGTAAAAAGTTGATCTGAACTGCTCCAGACGTTCATCTGCTCCTTCAGTTAAGGTTCTCTGACAGTGCTGATAGTCAAAAGCAATGCTTTCACAGACGCTTTCTTTGCATTATATTGTGTCAACAAACATCTGCCTACTTAAGGTCTGGGTACTAGACCACAGTGGTTGTGGAAGAAGAGCTCCAAGAAGAAATGAAATAAAGAGAAATCAGCAGGGAATTTTGGCTCCAAGAATTAGAGCAGTAGTTCAGTAAACCAATGCTTCATTTCAAAACATATTATTTTAGACTGTTTAGCTTTTCTTTAATGTAAGCATATTATCATTATCATTATTATCATTATTAAGTATAATAATGTAGAACTAGAACTCTTTCATGAAGACTGCTTTCTAGAGGTTTTCAAATCACTGGCAGCAGGGCAAAGACCCTGCAGACTTAGACTTTGGAATAGTGAACTTCTCTTTCCATTAGGAAACACCTGAAAGGTAAAATTACTTATGTATTGTGATGCTGTTGTGTATCATACAAAGTTTAATCAGTTGATATTAATTCTTTTTAAAATTAAACTCCAAAACTTTGAGAACACTCTCAAATCTTAAAGTAATATTAATATTAATCAACGTTTAAAAAATTTTCAGAGAAATAAGATGAGAAACAAGATGAATGCCTTTACCACCAATAAAGGTAGCAATTTATATCATTGATGCAAGGGATATTGCTAAATAAAAATTGCTTTATGTGTATGTTGCAACATTGGAAACCAAATGTATATATTAGTGTATACCTTAATGAACAATGTTGATTTCTTGCTATTTGTTGAGGGAAGGGGGACCCTTTCAGCATTCGTATCTTTGTAGCTATTTTATTTCACAGTTTTCTATCTTTTTTTTATTAACAAAAAGATTTATGTGCTGTAATTTTTTCGTTTTATGTAGTACCTCCTATGGAAGACTGTAAAGAACAAGAGCCTGTGATGGACAACAATATTTCTCTGGTGCCTTTTGAGAGACCTGCTGTCATAGAAAAGCTGACAGGGAATATGGGAAAACGTAAAAGTTCCACCCCACAGAAGTTTGTGGGTAAGCTTGTCAAATACTTTTTATAATGGTAACTTTTAGAAATAATAAATTAATCTCAATATGCAAGTAATTTTTCAGTTTTAAGTATATTCAAATCTATTAAATAAATACCCTTTCAATAAAATGAAGTATATGAGTAGTATGAAGTAATAAAGGTAGGATTAAAATAATAAATCCCTCTCAAATAAAAGGAAATTTGAGCAGTGACCTGGGATAAATAGTATATAGAAAAAAACATGAAGAAACCATATATTTTCTGAACCTGTACAAGGAAAAGGTCTCTACTAAATACATGTTCTTTGAAATACTAGTTTTAACTCTCATGCTTTATAAAGATCATATTTTGTAATATTTTCTATTAAATGAAGAACAAATATAGGCTATCACCTTAAAACCTGGAGAAAACTGGATCTGAAATCTAATGCATTAACATTTGTCCAAGATATGTCATACTTATATATGTCATGCATAGAAACAAATTGTTTTATAATTAAATGCCTTTTATATATATAAATGATCATCATAAAATCTTTTGACTTAGATATACACTAATGACAAATCTAATAATGAGACATATCCTCAATTACTATCACAGTACCTTTTCACTCTTATATTAGTACACAGGAAGGAGAAAAATAGTCTGAATCTATCCTTTTTCTCTGCCCTGGTCAATATTATAATTGTTATTGTTTGTCTTTCGTTCTTGAAGGGGACTATGACATGAAAATTAGTTGGATTGAAATGGGGGAAGGCAGTGCAAGGTCACCTGCTCACCTTCCCCTCCAGAGCCATCTAGTTCCTATAGCCAGGCACAGATCAGTTTGACTTAGGCTGCTGTCATTCAGGGATGATAGCTAGGATGCATGATGATAGTAGGCTTATTTTGCCTAGAATGAATAATTCTAGTTCAGTCCTTCTTTGTAGCATCCTTGTGCAAGGAGCTACATTTTCCTGACTCCCAAGATTCTGGTGGCTTGTGTAAAGGCAGGAATGAACAGTAGGAGGGGATGGAAAGATAAATGGAAATTCCTAGCAATGGGAGTAAGGATTTGTGGAAGGCCTGTTCTTTTTTCAACTTCCATAGAGACTACTTATTCCAGGGCTATCAGAGTCTTTCTTTTCCAGTCTCCCCTGTCTTCTAGCTTACTTTTGGTTTTTTCCCAACCCACCATATAATAGAATCTAGTGCTAAGTTTCTCTCTTGCTATCTTGACCTTAAAGTAAGAGCTCAGGTTTTCTGAAGTTTTTTTTTTTAATTTTAATAGGAAATAATAATAGTGCAAAAGAGTTCTTAGTCCCCACATACTCTTCCACTCACATATTTCTACTTTTCCCTCAAAGTCAGAGAAAAGGGAAAGAGAAATAAAGGAAGTACTAGGTCACAACAACATGGACTACTCTGCCTGTTTATTAGCAACTGTTTCAATATTTTACTTTCTTTTCTTGTTTTTGAATTTGTTGATTACCACTCTTCATGACCACATTTCAGTATTTTCAGAGTCTTAGAGAAAATATAATACCACTCAAATGTGATCACTTGCCAAAGGAAACATTAAAAGAAATAGTTCCTTATTTATTACAGTATATTTCGCAAATAATTATCATTTCATAATTGTATTTAATAAATTTCTTTAAAACTTTTTTTTACTTTCTTATATTAGTTTCTACCTCAAATGATATTCCTTAGCCATAATAAATGTTTTTCTTTGTCCTCTAGCTTCTTAACTTCATAACTATATATGTATATGTAAAATTAATAAGTCTTATGAATCTTATCTTGGATTCTTTGAAGCCTGTGGCACTGAAGTAGCATTCATTAGAAGTCATGCTGTAATTTGATATTTTTCTTTAATTTTATTTATTTTTAATCCCCACTATAAGATTCTTTTCCTAGGAGTAATAAAAAGGATTAATTTAAATCAGTGTTTTTGGGAAGAATTCTTTTGTAATTCTTTGATTATGCAGCTTTCTGGACTAAAATTCCAGCAAGTATGGCATCTTTCCAAAACAGTATGCTGATATTTAGAAGATCAGACATATAATAAAAAGTGCAAATATGTGTGTATTAATTATCCAGTATCTCTGCTCTTTGTGGTCACCAGACCTCTGAGGATCCTAGATTCTAGACCACAATCTGTTTAATTACTGATTTTTTAAAAGATGTAATAAATTGTCCAAAAGTAGTAATCACTGAAAGAGACACATGTCTATATATTTATACATGTCTATATACTTATGTCTGTATACTTACATATACTTACATGTATATGTAAAGTCATTTGTATACATATGCATATTGATATATATAAACTATATTTTTCAAATATGAAAAACATATTTACAGTACTTTATAATATATACATTATCACATTTATGGTTCTGAATAACTATGGCAAAGTATAGGAAATAATAATGCTTTCAAATAATTGAGTTTCAAGTGTATTTTTTCAGTTACAAATTAAATAGTAAGATAGCAATATACTTTTCTTCTCATTTAATGGAAAACTTCATTTTTTTATTTTTGTGAATGATATTATTTGAATTTTATAAGGAGGCCCTGATTTAAATACATTCCTCTCATAAGAATAGCTATATTCTTAATATAGTCTTGCTGGGAGTGGGACTAAGGAGTCCTCCTTCCTCACTGATTTTGATACCATTTCCAGAGAGGCTAAGGATGGATCTTGGAAAGTTTTATCAGTGAGAGCAAAAAAGCAGCTGCCAGAGTGCTTACATTAGCTATATCTTCTCTTACATACTGTGGAAATAGCAATAGTCAAGTTCCCTGTACTGATGTTCCCTTATACTTTGACTATAATGCTAAGTTAGTTGACAGAAAGAAAGCAGTAAAACCAGGTGGGACCTGCATGGCTGGATATCCTACTTGCCTAGGTGATTTTCACTATTTCTCTAGTTAGTATGATATCTGCTTTTGTTCTTTCTAGATATTGAGCTATCCCTCCTTTCATTTCTGCGTATCCATTTCTTCATTCATTCAATACATATTTGTTAGGCTCTTATAATTTATGAAACATCATAAACTCATTTTATGGAATAGGAAACCGAAGGCAAACAGAATTAAGAGACTTTCCCAGAGTCACATAGGTAGTAAGTTTCTCAAAACCAGTACTCTATCTGCTGCTCCATCTAGTTGCTTCCTGTAATATACATAGAACTATAATCTGGGTGTTTAAGTTTTAGGTTCAGAGCACATCAAAGGGTGAGAAAATAATGAAATTATAACCAGTGACATGTCCTTAAAAAAGACATCATGAGACCATATTATCTTAACGTGTGTGCTGATGAAAATCCTAGAAAGACTAACAGGATCCTGTGATTATTGAGAGAATAAGGAAGAACTTTAAAGTATTATTATATAATGTAAAAATTATTAAATTTACTAAGTAAAACTTTATGAAAATATTATTAAATAAATAGACATTAAATAAAATATTACTAAAAACAGAACCGATAGATATGCTACAGTCATTACTCCTACTCTGGAAAGGTCCAAAAAGACTATGGATCTACAGGCATCTGCTCATTTTGACTGGTTTAATCTAGTTCTGGGTTCTGCACAAGGAAGACTTTGTTGTAATGATGGTGACTGTTTTCCCTCATTAATCTCTTCTTTCTTCCTTGTAATTTATGAAGATTAATTATGTTTAATTACTTTACTGAGGTCTTTCTTTTTCTTTGCACAGGTCTGTTTGAATATTTCCTCATAATGTATATTGATTCTATATTTCATTAATGACAACCTGGTTTTTAAAAAATATTAAATAACGTATTTTGAAAACTGACAATGATGGCATAATACTAGGACTTTTGTTCTTTCTATTGTTGCTATCAGCATTCATACAAAATACATCTTTAAATTTACTCTAAACATAAATTATTATTGAAATCTTATGATTTAATTTAATTATACTTTTGGGTTAATCCCATATAGAATAGAAGTTGTTCATTTCAGCAGAGGTAATTGAAGAATGAAGATAAAATATTCTATGAAATTGGAGTCACGTTGAATTTGCCTCCTTTCAGTAATCTAAAACAATTTTTTTTACAATTTGTTGTTGTTGTTGTTGTTGTTGTTGTTTAGGAGAGAAGCTCATGAGATTTGGCTACCCAGATATTCACTTTGATATGAACTTAACATATGAGAAAGAGGCTGAGCTGATGCAGTCTCACATGATGGACCAAGCCATCAACAACGCAATCACCTACCTTGGAGCTGAAGCACTTCATCCTCTGATGCAGCACACACCAAACACAATTGCAGAGGTTGCCCCAGTCATCAGCTCAGCTTATACTCAGGTCTATCATCCTAACAGGATAGAAAGGCCCGTTAGCAGAGAAACCTCAGATAGTCACGAGAACAACATGGATGGCCCCATTTCTCTAATCAGACCAAAGAGTCGACCCCAGGAAAGAGAGGCCTCTCCCAGCCATAGCTGCCTGGATTCTACTGACTCAGAAAGCAGCCATGATGATCGCCAGTCCTACCAAGGAAACCCTGCCTTAAATCCCAAGAGGAAGCAAAGCCCAACTTACATGAAGGAGGATGTTAAGGCTTTGGATGCCACAAAGGCTTCTAAGGGCTCTCTGAAGGATATCTACAAGGTCTTCAATGGAGAGGGAGAACAAATTAGAGCCTTCAAGTGTGAGCACTGCAGAGTCCTATTCCTAGACCATGTCATGTACACAATTCACATGGGTTGTCATGGCTATCGGGACCCGTTAGAATGCAACATCTGTGGCTACCGAAGCCAGGACCGTTACGAGTTCTCATCACACATTGTCCGAGGGGAGCACACATTCCATTAGGCCTTTTTTTCTTTCCAAAGGGGACTCTTATGAAGTAAAGAACTGCACATGAAGAAATACTGCACTTACAATCCCACTTCCTCAGACATTAACTTAACCTTTATAAAAGAAAAAAGAAAAAATATTACAGTCAATAATTCTTATTTTATGGACCCAGTCTCATTTGCTCTACCTAACTATCAGGAAGGAAAAGAGGGAGGGAAGGGATGGGGCTAATATCTATTTTTTTGTCACTTGGCTTATTTTGTGGGAATTGAAGGGCAGTTCACTTTTGTAATGGTTGACTGTAAGTTATATCTTGCTTTGAAAAATCACTCAGCTTACATTAGGTTCAACTAAAAGAGGCTGATTTGCCATTCATTTTTAGGATGGTGATCTTGGACAGGAAAGTGGAGAGTTTTCATAGTAAGACTTTCTCATAACAAAAATTAAAAAAAATAAAGAGTACAAGAAATTTTTACTCTCTAAAGAAGAAAGGTTTTCAAAATATAAATTGTTTTTCTGTAAAGATCTTGGATCATAAATCAAACACAATGTTCTTTTCAATGATACTTGCTAGGATGAGCTATGGTCATGGATTCTGTGTTTACTTCACTTTCTGGAATTTCTAATACAATCTAAAGAACATTGTACCACTTAGCAGTTTCATATTACAAGTGGTTAGGACCACCTACAGTACTTTTGAAGTCCTGCTATCTTATTTTTCTAAACTAAAGAAGCACCTTTTTAGACTTGCTGTTTTTCCATAGTTTTGGGGACTGGTATTTTGTAGACACCTTGACAGCCTTACTTTTAACATGTTTTATGATTAACATTTTTACCTGGTTTTCAGAGTAATACAGCTTAGGAATGGCTATGGGGCAGTAGTTTTCTAGAGGGGTTCTTCTGCTCTTTGGAAAAAAATAATATTTTTTTAAGTTATAAACTATGTCCGGGTAGTAGAATATGCTTGTTCTTTTTTTTCTTTTTTAAGGTATGCATTCAATTGTGATTTTATCAGCAACAGTGTTAAACCAGTCAGCAGTGTACACTATTATAGCTGACAGTTGGGAGAACACTAGAAACCTCTTTTTCATAGTGTATTAGTTTATTGAATTTGCAAATACCCAGTATTCTGCTCTATAGTCAAGTCTTTTAAGTCTTGCCTACTGGATAGATATATTTCTTGCCTACTGAATAGATATATAGAATAGAATATTTCTATTCTATAAAACTCCAAAGGGCAATGCTAAGTTTGACCTGAATGTGGTTATTAAAAAGATGCAATCAAAAACAAACATAACCCCTCCAACAACATATGCATAGTGCTGATACCAACTAGGGCTATTTATTCTATTTTTCCAGAGTTGATATATAATACATTTAAGTTGAGGAAATTGAAAACTGCTTTACAATATTTTGGTTGGCCTGCAGATTAAAAACAAAACAAAACATACTAACAAAGTCTACTTTCAACTTTTCTTTGACCCAGGATAGGAATAGAATTATTAAATGATTTCTAGGCCAAAATCATTTACTTCCTGTTGGAATACATGGAAGCCACCTGACAGTGGCTATTGGAGATCCAATCCAGAATGTATCTCATCTTGTGAGAGGATGATACAAGGACACAGAGAGGCAGTTGCTGTTCTCTGACCTCTCTGAGAGGCCATTGCTTTGTCTGATCTTAGTGCAGGAGGCAGAAGAGCCACCATGAGATTGGTCAAAGATAGAATGTCTGTGGCTGATTTTGTCCTCAGTTTAAATACCCTATTACAATAACATCAGTTGTAGAACCATTACACCACCATGCTAAATACTAAGTATATGTAAACTAGATAACCATTGTCTCATCAATTCCTCTGAGTTAACACCTTGTTTCAAGTATACTTCTCCAGAGTTCTGGTTCTCTACAATGCCCTATTTCCTAGCTTTCAACAATTATTTCCTCTGTTGCTTAGACTCTGTGAGATATGACCTATAAGCCTTTAACGCTCTTCTTTTTTTTTTCTATCTGTGCTTACTACACATTGATATTTTGCATAGGTAGATAGATGTTCTTTGAATTTATGAGGGTGCTAATTTTATTCAACACAGTCCAACAGCATTAGAAGGGAACAGCTGAGTGGTATAGTGATTAAATTTTTTGTTTATTTTTACAAGGACATACTTGGCAAAAAGAACATATAATCTATGTTTAGGAAGGATGGGATAGATGGTAGTCAGATTATCCCTGACAGCCATTTTTGACATGAAATACCATTAAATAGTGCTTGAAAAGTGCTGTAGAAATGCCTTGAATACAATGCATTTTTAATAGTATAATGTAAGAATGATGATGAATAGAAAAGCCTAAACATGAATAGGGCTCAGACATTAAAAAGCTGCTCTGTATTACTCAATTTGGTTTTCTATTTTATCTTCTAGTTCTTATCCAGATAACTCCTAAATGCTCATATAAATGGAGTTACACAGAACTAGGGAGAATTGGTTAACTCACTTCTTCCTTCTCATCTTTTTTTGTCTCCGAGACCTTGACAAATTACCAAATAAATTGGTAATGACCACTTTTTAAATCCAAAAGCATCCATCAAAATATAATTGAAAAATATACTAGAATGTCAACTTTAGCATTTCTTCTCTGGTTTATGTAGTGAACATCAATTTTATTTTGCTATAAGATCTTGAACAATGAGCCACAAAAGAAAAAAATATTTAGCAATTATTACTTGACCTTCCAATTCTTCCTGATACTGTTTTTCACATTTCTGGAGAAGACCAATTTCTCCAGTGACCAGTAGTCAACAGTATTGTAGTGAGTTGGAAGAGGGGTGCATGTGGTAATCATTTTCATTTAAAGAAGCACTTTGGGCAGCAACCACTATGTTAAGAACTTAAATTATTTGGACATTTTTGCTGCCATTGCTTGTGAATTTTCCAGCTTTTTTCTTTAGTTCATTTGGTCACCTACAAACATATTTTTTCTGTGCATAAACAGACCCAAAGAATTATATATAGGTCCCCCAAATCACTCGTGCTTTACTACTCCTTCTAGTCTGTATTCTTGAAAATATGGCTGCTGCAGGCATATACTTTTCTCCTTACCCTAAAAGGATGAGGATCTAGATAATGAAGGTGTTATTGGCTTAGGTACGGACAGTGGCAAATAGATTCAGGATCATTGCAAATTTTGTAGGTAGAAAATATTTTGGGATAAGGGATAAGGCTATAGGATAAGGCTCTGAATGACTCTATTTAATTATGGAATTTTCTATAAAGAGATAAAATGACTAAATGTAGATGTGACAATTAGATACCAAATAATCAGGTAGGAAATTTTTTTATAGGCATTGTTTACATATATTTTATTTCAGTGAAACTATATGTCATAGAAAGTACTGAAGAGAGAATTATGGGCAATCTTCTGTACTTCCTTTTTTGGCAGAAATTCAGACATTTCTAAAAATTGATCTATATTCATTTGATTACAGTTCTTGTTTAAGAGGGGAAATATTGAGCCAGAGCCAGGACAAAGCAAGGGTGGTTGTGCCTGAGCAAGGTTTGAAAATGGCACCCCTTGTGTATTACTTTCTAATCAAGGCTGTGAGTCTTTATTGTACCACATGGGACTTGTCTTAAGGAAACAAATACATGCCACATATAGTACAGTTTCCTGGCATTAAAAATGGGCGTTTATGAAAAGTAATATTAAAAACCTTGGTCACCAACTCAATCACTTCCACAAGTTGCACCATAGGCAGCTACTACTTTATGCCCCACCTAGCCTTTGCTGTGTGCTTCCTATATGTCGACTGGTGATAATTTCCTCTACAAAGAAAATTATAATTGGCTGTCAACAAGTGAAAGTAATCAGCAGGCTAATTAAAAGAGGTTTTTTGTATTGTTTAAAAATTAATTGTTGAGAGTTTTCTTGAACGAGAAAATAGAATTTATTCTGAGCAGAATTGATACCCAGCTGCAAAGTAGGGAGTGCCCCTCCTACATAAGAGCAGTTGGTGAGCGTGAGTCAGAGTCACTGGATTTTTTTTAGATATGGATGAGGGAAATAGACTTTGATAAGAAATTTAAAAAAAAAAACTTTTTGATATGCAAATATAGTTGTCATTGGGAAATATACATGGGGAAAAAAAACAACACCATTGTGACTGATTCCTGAGATGTTTAATTATTTTCTATCTCTCTTTAATTTGCTAGAGTGTAACAAAAATTATTGGAGGAGATTGTCTCAGCACACAAAACTTTCATGAGCTTTTTAGGATGAGTAGTGATTGTTCAGCTATTCCAGTCGCTGTCTTATAGAAAGATTTTCTGCAAGACCAGCTTATTACTCAAATCCAAATCTTTAAAGTTTGATCTCCTAAGGAGAGCCCATCAAAATAGAAAGAAATGAGGATCCTTATTTCTTTGTTGATATATGGAAAAGGGAGCAATTCATTCATAAATTTTATTGACTTTTACCCAGTATAATAGTATCTGAGCTAATTATTTCAGAAACTCATTCAATATCTATTGCTATTTCCAAGTGAAAAATGGAATTTATATCAGAGAAAAGGCAATACTTGTGAAATCATTTTTTGGTGTGACTTAATTCATATCACCTCTAAATCACTATCTAGGATGATTGGGAAAAAAAGGAAAAAACAAACAAACAAAAAGTCTAGCAGCTATTACCACCAAAACATAATTACCATAAGAAAGATTTAACATATTTCCAAAGTAAACATTCTTTACTCTGGATAAAAGAATGAATAGCACTTGTGAAATGGATAATTCAGACCTTTTGTTTCTATAAATTACATGGCTCTGCTCTGAATAATCAACTTTTATATGATTTTCATGAGAACTGTTTCAAATGAGGCTGATCCTAAAATAGAAATTTCCCTAACAGCCCCCCCAAAAAATTGAGTTAAAAATCATGTTGGATTTTTTGTGTATTTTTTTCCTAATAGTTTGAATTGTGCATTTTTGTTTTTTAAACCCTGGATTTCTACAAATTAATTGAAATCTATAATAACTAGAATCTTAAGATACTGAAATTTATTGTATTAAATATTTCTAAATTTTAATTATATTTGTGCCTTTCAAAATACATTTAGAAAGTCAGTTATCCAATTATCGGTCTAGACAGCTTTATATATATATATATATATATTATATATATATTTTAAAAATCACTTAAAAATTGAGCACCATATATTTCAGCCTTGACAAATAGGACAAAACTACTATGGTAACATATGCTTGCAAATGCAGAAATTTATTGCTCAACTGTCTAAAGAAAATAACTTTTAAAACATTTTTAAATATCTCAAATGAAATTTGATGGTATTTCAGAATGACCACTACCTACTAGATTGTGCAGATGAGATTTGAGGTGGAGAAAAAACTTAGCTGTGAAATATTATGCTGTGTGATTTTTTTTTAGGAAGAATGAGTTCTGTATCATAATAAGGTTTTATTAGTTTAATTCTTTGTTGAAACAAAATGCAGTATTGTATTGGTACTCTCAGAAATGGACTAGTATTCTAGTCATGAGTCCTCCGTCTCCTAACTGATCTTCAATAGAATAGTCTTGAAAAGTCAGGTAATTCACTGTCCTTGAACAAAACTGAATAGAGCGAGCAGTCAGATCACATTGTTATTCCCCCCAAATACAAGGTCAGTGGGAGATATACGGTCATTATATAGTTATCTGCTGTAGGTTTGTTTGCCTATGACAGCTTTTTTAAAATGAGCTGCTGGTTATAAGAAGCTAACAAAATATGACCAAGAAGCTGTGATATGCTAGTGTTCATCTGCATCATAGTATATTGTTAGGCCAAAATAAAATGACCTTATAAATTTTTATTATGCTTTCAGAAATTTAAAATTGACATTTCCATATGGTATTTAAAAAAAAAAATTTCTTTCTGCCCATTTAAACTTCTCTTGCAGTACTGTAAGTTTGTGATAATCACATGCACTTTCTGCCTGGGAACATATTCACAATTCTATTTAAGGGGACTTTTCCCATACAACACTGTAAATGTGTATTCTCTGTATAAATTTGTGAATTAATCTTTATCCCATACAAAGAGTGGTACAAGGATGACTAGTTTTCTATGGTTTTCTTTTTATTGTGAATAAAATATAAAATGGAGAGGCCCTCTGCTAAGCACCACAAAGTACAGATATGACTTCATGTAAGTACAAATAAGCCAGCTTGCAGTGAATTGGGCCCTTCGGATTACCTCAAGTGACACACAGTAAGAAAAGCTTCTTGAACAGGGGGTAGAGGTCACTGAATCCCCTACTATGCACTTAACAGGATTTGACATTACTTACTGGAAATGGATGTTTGTTTTTTGTTGTTTGGTTGTTGTTTTTTTTCTGAATATACTGTAACAAGGGAAGGAGTTGGGTTTTGTTGTTGTTGTTTTTTTTGTTTTGTTTTGTAGTAGCTAAAATTCTGAAACTGTGATCAACAATTTAAATAACTGTCAAGCACTCTCGGATCTTGAATATATTCACTTCCTGTTCCATGTAGCAAAGTTCTCTTTATTGTCTATGTTAAATTATGTAAAATCTCGCCCTATTTCTGTCTCTTTACCTCAGTTTGAAGACTAGGCTACCTATTTTTTTCAATTATTTCCATCTCTGTGGTTCCCCCCCCCTCCCCTTTTGTTCATTGGCTGTATAGTCTGTTTACATATTTTTGTACTCAAGTGTAGTTTTATATTAAAAAGAAAAAAAAAGAAAAATAGTAAATTTAATGAAAAATATTAAGGTACGTAGTCTTTGTAACACTTTCACTTTCACAAATAGGGTACCTGAAAATATAACTCCATAAATTGTAATTGGACCTATGTTATGCTTGCCTTTTTTGTTGGTTTTTACTTGCTGGTTGTCTTTCCCCCTCCTCCTTACCCCAAATATAAATTGTTTCATGAGACACTGGAAACTTTTCATGCAAATGTTTAGAAAGATTTAAAAATTGTAAAGTAAAAAGTCTTTAACTTTTTCTGTGGGAAGAAAATGCTTTAAAAAAATATTGTTATTGGTATTGCAGGTTGGGGATTTCCCTAGATCCTCTTTTGCTTTTCATAGTTGGACCTTTCCAAAAATGCTGTTTGCAAATTCACAATGATTGCTTATGCTAGTCAGTTCACAATATCCTTTCATTTTATTTCTGTTCAAGTGCAATACTTTCCAAGAAGTCTTAAAAAAAATGGAGTCTACTTTTACCCCATTTTTGACCTACACATTCCTTAGTAACTAAGTCACAGTTTTTTAAACTTCAAGTTTAAAAACCTTCAAGTCACAGTATTTTAAAGAACCATAATAAATATATAAAAGCAAAAAATTAAGAGAAAGCACTCAATAGTGAAGAGGCTATAGAAATTAAGTGTGAAAGACACAGTCCTAATTTCAAAATATATTTATTCAGACTGAATTTTCCATTTAAATATATGGGACACTAGATGAATAAATGGGCCTGAAAGTTGACATTTTAAAATTTAAAACTTATTCTCTTACTTTGACTCTTGTCCAATGTTACAAATTAAAGAATGCTTTTTTTTCTTTTTACAACAACTTTTTTAAATGTAAAGAAAAGCACTTAACACATTTAAAAATATATATATATATATATATATACATATCGTCTCTGAGAGTACAGAAAAATTTACTTGGAGCAATCTCATTCTCATAAATATAAGTGAGGATTATTTTACATATCATACATATTTATATGTAGTGTGCTGGGTTGATTTTTTTTTTTTTTTTTTTTTTTGGTGTGTGTGTGTTTTTTACACCTGTTTCCCTGTAGAAAACTGCTCTTATGTAAATACATGATTAGTTAAAAGATAAATTCTGTGGCATTTCTTTTAAAATCAGTTTGCTACATTTGTACAGTAGCCATGTGTCTTGGCCATTTTAGATTTATATTTTCTTTTAACAATACCAAAGGTAATTAGACTATGTTACAGACTAATTGCTTGACAAATTTCTAGGATTTTTGAGTTTTAGAAGCAAAAAAAAAAAAAATAGTTCAAACCAGTAAACCTCATTTTTTCAAACTAATTTGGAAAAAAAGAAAGCCTATTGTTTATATATATTATATATCTCTACGTCTATGTATGTATGTACCATAGATGTAGACATATATGTATAGATATGGATATATATATATATATATATATATATATATATATATATATATATCCATATCTCAGACCTTGTCTGCCTGGCTTCTTCAGTTTGGGTGTCATTTTAAAGACTTAAATATTTACCTCCAAAGATGAGGTTTATTATGTAAGTTCAAATATAGCCTTTGCAGCCATGTCACAAGTCACCCTCTTCTTTATCCAGTTGAAGACCTCTGCTAAAAGGTTTTATCACTGCAGACTGAAATGTGGGATTTGTATTTTTCTTTACTTTGCTACACATGCATACATGCTTTCTACATGTATGTGTGTACTGTATATGTGTATGAGTGTTGTATATGCATGTGTGAGTGTCTGTATGTGTGTAAAACTAAAGAATCTGCAGAAACTTTGTAATACTTTGTGAAAAGGATTATATTATAAAGGTTTGTACTGTCTGAGTGCACAGCTACTGGAATAAATTTAGGGAATCTCAGGAACAAGCTTATAATTTGTCCAAGATTTATTTCTTTTCAGAAGTGTAAGTGCAGTTTTTAATTCTGTATATTATTTAATATTTTACCAATAAAAATAAACTTCTGACATAAAAAGGCCTTTTTATAAAAAAAAAACCCTCTGGTGAAAATGATAGTCAAACCTCCTTCCTTACAAAAAAGTTTGAATTATTTGATGGTGATAGGCATATTTAGAATGAATCAAATAGAATGCTGTCACTAATTGTGTGCTAATTGAATATACATTTGTTTTCCATGATGGATGGTTAGAACCATCTGTGAATATTAACAGTTTACAACATTTTGTCCACTTTTATTACATAACCCAGAAATCCCCTATAACTCAATGTTTGATGTATAGCAATTTAAGATTTACAAAGCAATTTTCTGTACCTAAAGGAAGTGAGATGACCTAATGGACCTGGAGTCAGAATGCTTTGAATTCAAATATGTTCTCAGACATTTAGCAACTTTATGAATTACCTTGGGCATATGTGGTATATATATATGGTATAAATATATATATATATATATATATATAGTTGTGTATTTGTATGTATGTGTGTATACACACACATATATAAACACATTATACACAGAAAGACAAAAAAAAAACATTAGCCCAAGGTTTCATTAATTCCATTAGCCAATTACTTCATTAGTTATTATGTCAATGTTCGAGATAATAACTTCTTCAATAGGAAAAAAGATACACATTTTCAGTACTGATCTTGATATGCTTCAAGTTCATGTGGCCACTTCTTCCTAGTTATGTTTTTAAAACAAATAATAGCTGATAACTGAGGATATTACCTTTTATATCCAGTCCACTGCAAAATCTCTCAGGTCTTTGTTTCGAATATGAGGATAAGGTTCTCATAAATTATGATTTGTCCAAGTTCACACCACCAAGCATAACAATGGAACTTGAACTCAGAACCTCTAATTCCAAGGCCAGGGCATTCTACTCTTCTATGCTGCCTGCCCAAAATCATTAAATGATGCTTGAAGTCTTCAATTTGTAAAATCCTAATGATCTATTTCTTTTATAAGGAACAATTTTACTTTTCTATAGTTATATGGACATGAAGCCAAACTTTTTAATGACTATTATATATAAGGCACTGTGCTAGGCATTGGAAGTTGGAAAATCAAAAGAATAGTGTCTCCCCTCAAGTACCCAAGAACTACTTTGGAGAAATGAAAAAGAACCATTTGAAGTGATATTCAGGATAATAGCTACATCAGCAATAGCTCTATAGGTCCATTTCTCCCCTCAAGTTGATTTAGACATTGTAACCTCAAATATTCAATCTCAACTTCACTAGCACCACCCCTCAGTCTCACATCATTTGAAAATCCAATGAAGGATTCTCCCAGAGATAGGTGTATAGATACATAATTAGTGATCATAGCTGTCATTATTTTAATTTTAAAGACCATAAAACATTGGTTATTCAAATAAACTTTTTTTTTTCATTGAATATCATCTCTTTTAAAAAGAACTAACATCTTAGGCATCCTAAAAGTAAGAAGTAAGTTGACACAAAACACAAATTGTCCCACTGATTTCTTTTTCCTGCATCATCACCAAAAAATTTACGAAATTTTCATTTGGTTCTTAACATTATAAGAGAAAATCAGTGAAAGCATATAGAAATATCTCTGAATTCTCTATAGTTGTAGGGTTAAAGAGCATGAAAAATTGAAATGCTTGTAATTTGAAGAATCATTCTAATTGCCATACCTATACTGGTTCATGAGTATTTTAGGATTTATGTGCAATTCTCTTGTATGAAATTTGAGTTAGATACACTATTACAGTGAATGTTTCTCTTGTTGAATTGTGTCCATATGTCATTTAACCAAATTTTAATCTGAGATAATTACACATAGCAAAATTCAATGTTTTATTTTTCTTCCCTGATCTTCCATGGAAATGAGATTGTGAAATGCCTAGTAAGAAGATGACAGAAAAGAAAAAGAAACCTCATTAATATATTTTAAACATCAAATACTAGGTTAAAGGGGTCATTCTGCTGGAAAATTTGAAATAGCATGAATAGGGTATCCATTTGGTCTGGAGTTTTTCCTTCCTGTCTTAGATGTACATGGTCCTGAAATTTATCTTAATTTTGGCCTCCTGGTTCTAGCTGTTGGTTTCTCAAATGAGAGTCTTGAAGTTCCATGAAGCAGAAGAAAGCGTGCTTCATGCTAGCATAGACTGTTCACATCATGGTGAATCATGCAATTCTAAAGAACAAAGGGAACCAAATCAAGTGTCAACAATAGAAGCATCTACAGAGGATGAACATCTTCAGGTGTTCAGGTGAGAACAAAATGTATGGAGAGAAGGAGTTAGGGGCTTTGAGTAAAATGCAAGTGCATAGTCAAACCTATGAATAATGGGAGTGGGGGAATGTCAATGGAAATTTCATCTAGGGCTCAGGAGTTAAAAGATAAATAGTGGAGTAAAGATTTTCTTCAGTCAATGTTCCTGAAAGAGAAAGAAGAAAAGTTAGAGGTGAAGATGAGAGAGATGCCTTAGGTACCTTGATTATGCTATTATAGAGGATATCAGGTATAAAAGAAATTGGAAAATACACTTAATGGCTGATAGACTTTGGGTCATCTTCAATCTTTGTGATTATAAATAGCAATGAAAGTTGTTTTTAGTAATAGTTTTAGTAAAAATGACCGAAGAGCCAAGATAAATCTAAATACTATATAAAAGAGCTTTTAGACTGTTATCCACAAGAGTTGGGGTTTGAAAGAATTCCTTTATTATTTAGTTTATACTAGGGAAATAATAACTTATCAGCTAAGAATGATTCATTCAATCTCACATTGAAATTCAGGGTTGAAAGATAATAGTGAAAAATCTTGACTTCTGGATCGTAGCTCATTATCAATCAACAAAGACTTTTAAATACCTATTCACTGCCAGGTACTGTTCTAGTTGTTGGTGATACAAATTTAAAAGAGAGTTTACATACATGAAAGGGGATATTGAACTCTCTTATATCTCATATTTCTCACCATCTGTCTTCTTTCCATTCCTATTAGCTCTATCCTATTTCTAATTTGCCCAAGCCCTCCAATTTTTCTCTTCTCTTCTCTCTCTCTTTTTCTCCCTCCACATCCACACATACATACACACATTTTCTCCTTTTCCATCTTTCTCCTAATCCTCTTTATTACTACATTTAGGTGATCATAAAGTAATTTTAATGTGAATAATTTATTATGTAAGCAAAATAGAACTCTACCTTTATACATGCAGATTACCTTTCAAATAAATACAACCCTTGCAAGATCCATATAATTCATCCAATATTCTTGGAAAATATGGAGTGACACAGTATTGTACCTTTTTGTTGATGAAGGAAAAGTTTCATAATTGACTAAATGAATTTATCTGTGATCCCACATCGAATTAATGAAAAAGCTCCTATTAGATCATATTTTCAGACACTGCAATTCCATTTTTTTTCATTAAATCACTACAATTAATTCTTTATTGTTTGCACTAATAAAAAGACTCTGTTCTATGGATCATCTATTCCATGGAGGATCTCTAAAGTTCCAAGTCTCTGATTTTGCAATCTATCACATGATTTGGGAAGGTAGATTTATTTTGTAAATGACTAAGCATTTCAAGTGATTTGATTGCAAATCCAGAAATGATAAACAAGGAGCAGAATAAAATCCAGTGGGGAATTAAACTTTGCTGTAGAAAGTCATAAAGTAGATTGTCACATTTGATGTAGATTTCCTGAAAATAGCCCTATGTTTAAGGAATAACAGTTCCAGAATGAATTGCAATTGATATTTTGGAGCAGACACTTTGAAAAGATTGTGAGAGTGGAACTGGGAATGATTAGAAGAAAGTAAACAACAAGAGAAGTAGAAGCAGAGTTGAGGAGTACTAAAAATGGCTGCCATTTTGGGAAGGAACATGTTAGGAAAACATTGATTCTCTGGATTGTTTTTCTCTCAGGGGTTTCAATCAGAGACTGTGATGGCAAACAATTTCCACTATGCTTCCAAGGGAGATTCAGCCTGAATGATCTGGTGCTGACCAAACCTTCTTCATGAGAGTAGCTATTCTCTGCCCTTGAAATCAAAAGCATTTAGCATTGGTTACTGAACTACCAATGGATTTAGCTGGCAGGATATTCATGTTTCTCCTCCCCCTCATGTTTTCTTTGTTACTGATTATACTCCATTTGATAAAAATAGTTTAATGTGTTAACCTGTGTTGTTATTTGGTAGCAATGGAGAGGGTGAGTCTGGAATAAAGACTGGGATCTTCCAATAGATAGGGAAAAGAAGCAGCTGAAAAATGAATTCTTTTTCAAAGTAGTTACTACCTAGTAATTCCTTAAGCAATAACAGCTTTTAGCCAGTCCAGGATGATAGTAAATGGGAGAAAAAGCAGAGAGAGATATTTTAATCTGTCATCACTCCTCTTGACTATATATGTGTTTATATATATTTATATATAAAAGATATTCCCAAGGTTTTGGAGCAGAGTTAAGTTCTAATAACTTAAAAAATATAAAGACTTCCAACTTAAACATATATATCATTTAAAAGTTTAATTATTTAAATGAATTTGGTACTTACTTGGTTTTATGAATTTTGAGTAAAAATTTTTCAAAATGTATTATTTATCTTAAACTTTCAGGTTTAAAAAAAAAATTGAGTTCCAAATTCTCTACCTCCAGCCCCTCCCACACCCATTGAGAAAGCAAGCAATATGCCATCAATTGTACATATGAAATCTTGAAAAAATTTCCATATTGAATAATATTTTTAAAATTTCAACAAAACAAGGCACCCTATCATTATGATTTGCATATGTGACAGTTTCTGAGTAACATTTTCTCAAACTTATGTCTTTGAAGAAAGAAGTTTGTCTTGTTTGACCACTTTAGTCACCTGATCTATCCTCATTAGACTTTCCTTTCAAAGTCTCATCAAAAAATGTTGTCTATTCACTAAAAAATTATTTTTGGATGATTTTAAAGCTAAGATTTAAAATGCAGTAATTTCACTGAACACAACTGATAAAAACTTGTACAAAATTCAAAAATTGACTTGAGTGATGGTTTAGCACAAGATGATAGTTATCTTGAATTTTTATAAGAAAATACCAATATATTTAAATTAATTATACTTTCAAATACTATTTTTGTTTGTAAGTTTTAAGCATTTATTCTTCTGATTTTATTAAAACTTAAAACTTCCCTAAGACTTTTAGGGACATCCTTTCTATCTATCTCTCTATCTATCTTTCTATCTATCTCTCTATCATTTATCTATCTATCTATATTATGAATGTCTTTTTTGGCAGTATAAAAGCCAACTACAAAAAGGAGATAAAGTAGAGGGATTGTACTCCCTCTCCTTGGTTCTTCTACTGCCCAGTATATGTACTACACTTGAAGACTTCAAATGAATATGTCAGTATTTTTGGCAGTGTGTTCCAGATACTACATGTAGGGACTGGTCCTTGGACTATTTTTCTTTCTCTATTGTTCCTATTTATTTTAAAGACTTGGAGTTCTAATGATCATTTAAATTTTAATGTAATCATTATATAAGGTCTTTCTTTTCTGTGAAGCTGGCTTGGATTTGAGAATTACTTTACTGATTTTCTGGAATCTGGTTTGTTTTGATTTTTACACATTGATATAACTGTATTTTTTTTCTTTCAGCAAAACATTTTTAGTCCTTTTGGAGTCATTTCTTAATGTCATGTTTTGCTTAGAAGACTGCTACAGAAGATTTTGCCTCCTTACTCTCTCTAGAACCCATATTTTGTTTTTCTTTTTTTTTCCTCTAGTAAATAGATTACCCCACTGTGTCTATTGAAAACACTTTTCAATTTTCCTTTTTTTTCCTTTTATTTATTACAAGCATATTTAACCTTCTATTTCCTAGTTATATTCTGAACTTGTCCACCTTGGGAATATTCTAAGAAAGCCCTGTTTATTTCCTATTTGATTTTTTAAAAAATTTATATGAAGTATCTATAAATCTTTTTTGATGAGTTTTATATCCCTTAATCTATCTGCTCACATAAAAATATTATTATTCAGTATATCTGTGACAGAATTGTGATATGCAATGTGGTTTGTAAGCAAATTCTGAACACCTATTCTTTGCATACTTTTTTTTATATCTTGGTATTTTAAAATTATTCATACTATTTTAATGATTATGAGTTCCCAACTATTCCAATGACATTGCTTTGTTTTATGTAGTTTGATGATTTCATAGAAGTTTGCTTACTATAATACTGAACAGTTTTATTGCTTGACTCAAAATTGTAGGTATTGATAACTTTTTTACATAAAGATGGATTTGGACACTAAAGTAGTTGAATTATTAGGTGTTAAAATCATATAGGTAGTCTAATATTCAAAATAAACTTAAAAGGATACAAATGTTTTAGGAATATTGCATAGGAATGTCAATGATTTGAAAGATTGCAAAGTTCAGCTTACTAATATAAAAGATGAGAAAACTCAGGAAGTTTTATAAATTTTACCTGAAGCATTCATATCATTCTTGTCTTTCTGAGGAGTTAACAAGAAGAAATAGTACTTGCAAGCCATATACCAGTATGCTCTTTGAAGGAACTGCATAGAAAAGTAGGAGCCCTCTTGAGCAAAGAAGGCTTCCTTACAAGAAAACTGAATCTTACATTCAAATACAGAAATAATGTTATCTATAAATTATTCTGAAACAAGTATTTTTAGGGCAGACATATTTTAAGGCAAAATCTGGCATCTTCTCTAGAACCATAATCTTCAGAGATGATTAGTCAGTTCCCTCTCTCCCTCCTTCCTTCCCTTCCTTTATCCCTTCCTTCTCTTCCTCTTTCCCTCTTTTTCTTTCCTCCCTCTGCACACATAGGGTATCATATCTTTACCTATAAATGTTCTTAAAAAGCATTTTTTCCCTTTTCTTTTGCACCTCTGGACCCTCCCAAGATATCTTGTAGTTTACTGGCTAGATTTCTTTCTTAAGGAGCCTGCTTTAAAGCAAGACCAATCTGATTATCTTTGGCCACCAAGAGGACCACCAATAGGTCCTAAGTCAAGCCCCATTTGATCATTGTTTAGGTCCTTATTGATTCAGATTAAATGCAAATAGCAATCATTTCTGCTTTGATGCTGAGGATTTTGCCCTCTCAGCTTTGTTTATTTAGATTTTTTTTTTGTACTAGGTAAAAGATTCTTTGCCTAGCCTCAGTGTTCTATCCACCAAGCCATCTAGTTGTCCCCAAAACAGGAAACACTATTTAGCATAAAGAAGAAATGCCTATAGACTTTACATTCAAAGGAGATAATCATCTAAAAACTTACTACATAAAAGAACAGTACAACATGAGAAAACAGATCTAATTGGCCTACCACAAATAGGTGAAAATACAACCATGACCCTCAATTGTCTAAAGATATCAGTAGAGGCAGTTAGATGGTACAGTGTCTGGAGCACCAACCCTAAAGTCAGGAGAACTCGAGTTCAAAATTGACCTCAAACACTTAATATTTACTAGCTGTATGACCCTGAGCAAGTCACTTAACCCTGATTGTCTTGCCAAAAAAAAAGGTACAGTACTCCACAGAGAAACCACTGTGAGCATTCTACACACATATACTCATACACACTAACTATCCACACAAACCGTGTACAGACTTACAAGAAGCTAGAAGTAAGAGGTACCACTCATTGTCTCTACAGCAATGACTTTTCAAACATAGGACTTTGCATCCTGAGGCCTTAATAACAGTGTGTAAGGATCAGTTGAGGCTGAATTTCAGAAAAAAATTTTTTTCTCAAATGAAGAGGAAATGGGATGTGTCCAAAAGAAAAAAATCCAGAATCTAACTCATTAATTTTTGACCATTCCAGGGAAGATTTTGAAAGATTTCTCTATTTAATTTGGAATACCTCAGAAATCATATCAAAGAAATGCTTATTTAGACATTGTCATCAATAGTGGTGGTATCAAAGAAGAATAAAAAGATATAAATACTACACTTTGAACAAAAGTAAATCAGTCTTGTATGCCTCAGGTTCAAAATGCACTGGATTATCCCCTAGGCAGCCAGTGGTTATCAGTCTTTGACTTGTGTAGTTGAAGAAGTCAAGGAAAAAACTCTCCAGCTGGATTTTTATCAGTTTGATTGTATGCCCCCTCTCTGAGGCACCTACTGTTTTCCAGTAATTGCTAGAGAAAACAGATCGAGATCTGAACTACTTAGAAATAGTGATATATTTTTTGGACAATATTGTTTTTGGAAAGACAATGGAAGAACATGAGAGAGTCATGAAAGTACTAGATCTGCTGAAAGAAATCCATCTGAATCCATTAATAGATAAGTGACGACTTTGTAGACTTCTATCAAGTATATGGAATAAATTATATCTCAACAAAGAGTTATCATTAATTTAAGAAAAGTAGAAACACTTCTCTATTGGTCATGCCCATGGAATTTTATAGACTTAAAATTTTTTCTGGGATTTAGCAGTTGTTATTACAATTTTGTTAAAAAAAAAACACACACACATTCTATTGCTGAACTACTGAATGGCCCAATTCATGCATAGAGGATCAAAGAGATTCGGAACCAGAAGGACAAGAGATGTAACATTATCTTAAAACCAATAAAGTTCTTTGGAAATCAGTGGTTGGACAAATGGCATAAAGCTTTCCAAAACTTGATCTAGGACAGTATGAATACAACAGTGTTAGCCTCTGCAGACCCAAGCAAACCTTTTGTTCTCTACAAAGATGCCAGTGTGGAAGGATTGGGAGCTGTCTTATACTGAGGGTAATAATCACCAGAGACCAATTCTATTTATCATTAGAGAATTGACTGACACAAGGTGGATGCGTTACTCCATCCGTAAGCTTGAGTTCTTGATCTTGAAATAGGCTATCACCAAAAAGTTCACAGTCTGTTTGTGTAGTTCAAAATTCAAAATTCATACTGGTAACAATCCTTCACTTACATTTTGACAAGGCCAAATTGGACAGTGTCAGAGACTGATAACAGCACTAAACAAACAGTTGGGACTTCGGAAATACAGTACAATCCATGGAATATTAGTGGGGATTCAGGTGCTCTATCCTGAAACCAAATAATACCAAAAGATGAGAGCTATATGTAATTCTTAGTGATGGACTATATTCACATGCAAACTAAGCTGAGAATTTGGGACTCCTATCAGATGGTATGCCAGCTATATGTGTGTTTCATTGTTTCATTGAATCAACTTTCCCTTCCTTAATTTTTTGTTGATGATTGGCAACCAGAATGGATGACTGATGAAAGATTAAGAAAAGTGATAAAAACCAAAAAGCAAGGAAGTAATTCTAAGGAACAAAAAAGTCCTGTCTCCAGAAGGACGTTTGTTATTGAGACAATGGCAGAAGGTGGACCTCTGTAAGAGTGCTGTACCAGACCATAATCAAGAAGCAATTGGGATTATCCATATAAATTGTTAAACTGTGAAAGCATTAATCATGAATTTGAACATATAGATCAATATGGTAAGAGATTTTACTATTCCTGAATGACTGCTATTATTACACAGAAATGTGAACCTTGTGCCGAATGTGTGCAGAGAAAAACATTAACAATTTATGATGCATATTTGACAAAAAAAATACCAGTAAATCTTTGGAGCTTGTATGCTTTGACTTTTTAATGTTTGGATGAAGACAATCAATATACAAATTATATCTTACTGTTAATTGACAATCACATATGCACATATGCACAAACTTATCCAGACAAAAACCAGAAAACATCATGGTTGCTCAACTATTGTAGGAAAAGTTTTTCTCATAAAAAATTCTTTTCTAGGATCTATTCCGACCAGGACAGAGATTTTGAAAGCAAATTAAGTTAGCAAATGTTGGGTTTAGTATGTATCAAAAAGTCGAGAACTGCAATTTATTTTCCATAGAGTGTTCCACAACTTAAATGTATGTTGTTAACTCTGAAACCAGAAGTGAAATTAGTCAAGTCAAAATATACAATTTGTAACCCATATAATTCAATTCTACCAAGAATGATGTAATAGATTTTATATCCTACTTGATGATATTTGGACAAGGGTCACACTTATATTTCAACTTAGATTTCTAGTTTCAGATTAAGGTGACAATATAAATATTTACAATCAGTACATTTCTCAACTGAGAGAAAAATTAAATTTATAAGCTACAATTTTGGCTGAAAAGAGCTATGTCTAAAGCAAAAGATGATATTATTTAAGAATCTATTATTGATAAAGTCGTGATGACTTTCAACAAAGAGACAGATCTGTTTAAAAACCTTGGTATCAAAGAAACTCACAGGTTAGCTGACCTACAAAATACCAAACCTGTACAAATTTAGTGAGAGGCATGATGACTTGGCAATGTGTAGAATTGCTTCCACATAATAGAAAGGATCCTAGACAGATAATTCACTGCAACAGCTTATTATATGTAGAAGAGATAGTTGGACTTTTCCAATGAGTAGATAGAAAGAAGTGATGAACAATTACCCATCTAGATGTCACAAAACATCGACAGACAATAATTTGCTATGAATTTGCATGTAAAGTAGCAAATCTATAATGAGGATGATAATGAAAAAGAACCCATACCAGTTATTAGCTTTTGAATAGGAACAAAGTCAGTGGCAGAGGAAATTGACCTAGCAGCCAGTAACTAAACAAAGTTGATGCTATAAGTAAACCTGACATAGTTACCCACATTTCCAATGACAGTATTATATGTGTAGAAATTGCCCATGTGAAGCATTCCCTGAATTACATTGCTTGTTTGTTGCCATACAACTGCCATATATTTAAGTTATCCTTATTTTATTATGTTGCTGTTATGTTCATTTTCCTATGTTTTCATGTTGTGTTTATAGTATAGCAGTATCTATTTAATTTGTTTTAAAAACAAATTTTAAAAACAAAAAAAAAACCACTTGTTTTACTCATTTTGTGTGTCAACTTATAGTTGTGTCATCTTGATGGTTTTTTTAAATTAATTTTTATCTTTTTTATTTATTTTTATTTTTTTTATTTAATAGCCTTTTATTTACAGGATATATGCATGGGTAATTTTACAGCATTAACAACTGCCAAACCTCTTATTCCAATTTTTCACCTCTTACCCCCCCTACCCCCTCCCCCAGATGGCAGTATGACCAGTAGATGTTAAGTACATTAAAATATAAATTAGATACATAATAAGTATACATGACCAAAACGTTATTTTGCTGTACAAAAAGAATCAGACTCTGAAATATTGTACAATTAGCTTGTGAAGGAAATCAAAAATGCATGTGGGCATAAATATAGGGATTGGAAAGTCAATGTAATGGTTTTTAATCATCTCCCAGAGTTCTTTCTCTGGGTGTAGCTGGTTCAGTTCATTACTGCTCCATTGGAAAGGATTTGGTTGATCTCGTTGCTGAGGATGGCCAGGTCTATCAGAACTGGTCATCATATAGTATTGTTGTTGAAGTATATAATGATCTCCTGGTCCTGCTCATTTCACTCAGCATCAGTTCGTGTAAGTCTCTCCAGGCCTTTCTGAAATCATCCTGTTGGTCATTTCTTACAGAACAGTAATATTCCATAATATTCATATACCACAATTTATTCAGCCATTCTCCAACAAAAATTAATTTTTATCAAATGTATGTAATCTTAAGATGTGAATGTAATGTTCCCTACATGTAACCAAGACAAATTGCCAACAAAATATCTTTGGATCAAAAGTATCAAAGTATCAAAACAAAGATTTGTACAGTATCATGTCTATTGCCTGTACTATTGAAATTTTTTCAAATGTATCATAAGCTAGGATTCCAGGACAATCACCCTTTTTGTCAGAAAGTATTAAAGTTTATATTTACGCTGCATAGTAACAGGTGCCAAGCATGCCTTAATTATCCTTTTGTAAGCAACTATAAATTTTCGAGCTCTGGAGAGGAATGATGAACACAGCCTCCCAAAATGCACAACAAAGATATTTTGGAACAGAGGCTTTGAGAAGGCTGTGTATAAAGATGGTACTAGGAATAGTTCACAGAAACTTCTGGGAAGAAGTATGTAAAGAAAAAAGTCAGAGGCAGAATTTTTTGGAAGGAACCTATCATGAAGACATTGATTCCCCAGATTGCTTTTCTCTCATTGCTTTCAATCAGAGAGACTATGAAATAATTCACTGCAACCACTTCCAGACTATTGAAGAGATAATTGGAATTTTCCAGTGAGCATGAGGAGAAAAGAAATGGACAATTACCATAGTGGATGCTGAACTAAAAAGATGATGCACAGATTATACAAAGGTGAAAACAGCAATGGCAACCAATTGTCACTGTCATGGGACAAATGGTTTGAATGATGTGTTACTAAATATATCTGGTTTATGAGACTTTCACCCTCAAAGAAACTCTCCTTCTTCTTTCTGTGATTTCTCCAAACTGTAGAGAAAGCCACGTGATAAAACACCATCTCTGGGATCAAACTCTGCTTTTAAAAGCAACAAAAGCACTTAACATTGGCTGCTCTATTGCTAATGGGCTGAGTTATTCCTATTTATTTTTCCCTCATGTTTTCTGTTTTTCGTTCTTTGATATTAGATGCACTCATTAGATAAAAGAATTCAGTGTGCTAACTTTTGTTGAGGTGTTATTTGGTGGTAGTGAAGGGTAGGAGAGGGTAAGCCTGAAATAAAAATTGGACTCATCTAATGCCCACTATTGAAATTGACTTTGAACAAAGAAGCAACTGAAAAATGATTTCTACTCCTCCCTGCACTCCTGCCCCATACAAGCAGTTACTACCTAGTGATTCCTCAACAGTAGCAACTTTTAGCCAATCCAAGATGGTTCCATTGAATAAGAAAACAATGGTAAAAATAGCATCTGGAATTAGCAAACAAGGAGGAAAGTTTAGGTAAAAAAAATTAATATAATAAAACTTTACCATATTTCAAGAGAAGTCATATCAAATTATTTCATCACCAAAAAACCTACATAACAACAACAACAACAACAACAACAACAACAACAAAACCCTAAGTAATCCCAAATAAACAGAAATAAAAGCAGAGGTTTTAATTTGAACCATTATTCCCTTACATAACTGCATATATGTATATACGTATGTATTTTGAGGTGAGCCCTAAAACCAAGTTTTAAGGGGATTTTGCTGCAGTGGGCTTTCCGAGAAACCTCATCCCTCACCACCTGAGCCTATGCAAAGTAATTATGGACTTTCACTCACAACATTGGTGATATATTGAAAGTACTCCATGAAGATGTCTTTGCCTAGATGATTCAAATAAATTTGACCATGGTTTCTGTTGAAATATGTTTTTTTAAATTGATTTTCATTTTGTATACCTAAACTTCTGTCCTTACTGACTCATCTCCAGATCTTATTTTTGCCCATTTTTCTCATTTCAGTGGAGGTAACTGCTTTCCTTTGTGGTTTTTTTCCTTCAGACCTTTACATTCCTTCCATTTCTTAAACTTTATTCCATCAACAATCTTCACTAGTTGAAGCAGTTTCTGTTTTGCTCTCTCTCTAAATGAGTTACAGAAGTTATCAGTTAAGAGACACAGAATTAAACTATGCTACCTTACCAGCAAGCTGTACTTAGTGATATGTTCTCTATGACTTTTCCTAATGCTAGCTGATGTTTTTTCTTCTTTAGTTTTACCCCCAAAAAAGAGCTTCCAAATCCTTCTCCTCCCTATTCACTGTGAGCTGATATATTTACCATGAACCCAACTTCATGCTTTCTGTTATAGGAATAAAGCCTAGCATTGTTATGTGAAGGTTTTGGACTGGAGCCTGATATACCCCTGCACCTCTCTCCAGTCTTCTACCATAGACTTGGCTACTCTTACTTCTGCACTGTAAGTAACAGCCTGTTATTTTGGCTTTAAAAGTCTGTTCTTTTGTTTCCTCTTCCCCCTCCCCCTTCCCCCTTTTGTCATCAGATTGAAACCTGCATATATAACACTATCATTTGATAAGACTCAGAGGAAAAAAACTGGGACAGCAGATGACTCATGTTTTTTCCATAGTCTTAGCCAAATTACTTTTTAGTCATCTTAACAAATGGTAGTTTGGCTATACCACAACTACAAGCATAAGCCTAAAACCTTTGCTTTCTTCTTTATTGCTCCGACAAGTCTGATTAAACAAGTAAATTGAATTTGAATATCTGTTTACCATGAGGAAAATACCTTATGTTTGGGTGATGGAGAATATGCTCTGTGGGCTTTCTTACTTTTATTTCCTAAGTTCTCAGGATAAGCTGTTTGAATATGAGCTTGAGTCATTGGTCTTATTCTGTTAAATAATAATGAATGGTCATAATTCCTTTCAACTATGAAATGCTAACATTCTTCTATGCTTAAGTCTCTGAAACTTTCTAAAGTAAAATGAATGGAAATTCTGAAATAGTCACACAATGGAGAGACCTGATATTAAATTTTAATTTGTGAGCTTGCCTTCCTCCTTACCCTTTTTGTATGTCTCTTGAAAAAAAGATTTAAAAAGGAAAGTATGAAGATATCTCTCTACCCTTGAAAAGTTGTTCATATTGGTACTTGCTATTAATGTGTTTTGTATCTACCCTTAGACTTCTTAAATGTGGTCTTATTGTCTTTATTCTTTAGGATATAACCTCAACCCTTTAACACTATCTTTTCCTCCAGGATTCTAGTATGATGGCTTTGAGGTAATTTGTAGCATTGCCAAAAACACTCCCTAGCACTTAATAAGCATTCATTCAATGATCATTGAATTGATTTTCACCATGAATGTTATCTTGTCTCTTACTGAAGTAGTACACTTGACTTATCATAATTATGTCATTCACTTTGTCCATTTAGCATCAGCCTTATATCACTTTTAGTAAAATTCTATATTTGATGCATGGACTAGGAGACCTATATATATTCAAAAAATAGGTTTCCCACATTGCTTTCTGGGAGCACTGTGTTCATAAGGGTAATATTAGGTAATGACCAAGGTGGGAATGAAGAGTGTGCTTGCTTTTCTGCACATATGCATTGTTCCTACTAATACTGATAGGTAGCCACTATCATACTTTGAATGTATAATCCACCTACTTTTACTAATAGCTATATTGTAGACTTTAGATCTTTAAAAGTGGCTCTGGGTAACAACCATAGCAACATATCAGTCTATTTCTGGACAGAGTATTACTTCTTTAAAAGGGGACCAGGAATGGATTGAGGAATTGTTTAGATAATCTATTTATAGGTTTTTAAGTTCTCAATCCACATATTTTTTAGTCATTTGTTTATTGGACTTTTGAGTTTTTTGGTGAGCTAAGTTATGAATGAGCCCCAGTATTTACAAAAGGCAACTTTTTCAATGATTCATTTTTTTAAAAAAATAAGAAGGTAGGTGTGGGTATTAGAGAGAAAGACAAAATGTTATTTTAAGCTTTTGAGAATAGATTTGCCATGCCCAAAAATATTGATCTGGATCATCATTTATAATGCCACAGTTGTTACAGTAGATGAATTCTGAGTCTATCTCTTCTTATGCACTGATTCATTCATACAATGAACATTATTAAACAACTTTTATGTACTAAGAACTGGACTAGACATTGGGGCAGACACAAATAAATAAGACAGGATTCCTGCTCTTAGTGAGTTTATAGTTTAAGTAGGGCAAACTATTAAAACATGACATAGTAGGATTACATTTTAAAAGTAGTATTGGAAATTTTCCTCATCTGTAAGATGAGGGAGTTTAACTAGATGACTTCCATGATCATCTAAAATTGTTGATCTTATGGTCTGTGTTAGCAATATTCTCATCATCTTCTGCCATAATGAGAATGAGGCACAAAGTATATAGCACAGATAGCCATGAATTGATATGCACTATCATGTAATCCATGGTATATATTTTAATGGAGTTTTTACTACCATTCTAACAACATCATATCATTTTACAACATCATATCAAAGAAAGGGTGTAATTTTCAACATAGATATGAAAATTAATTATGTGGTTGAATTTATTGTGCAATATCAAACATTTAGTTAGGAAAACATTCACTCATTCAGATGTGTCATCACTTGACATGATGAGAAAGTAGATTTATTTAAGAAAAATGATCATCTTGTGCTGCTTTCATTATTGTTTGAAACTATCACAGCATTATGCCGTCCACTGGAATTTTGGGCTTCCTGATTAATTCCTAATTTGGAATCCATGGAATCCATTTTCTAAATTGAATACATTCTATACATATGTTAAAATATATCTAGATTTTAAAATCTGGATTTGATTAATCTAGTCCTGCTATTAAGAAGGGAGTAAAATGCATGAATTCTTTAAGTCCCCAATGATCTATCAAACATAACTTTCCAGAAAACTGGGGAAAAAATAACTTACTAGTGGAAAAGATATGAAAAATGGGGAGTGATTGATTCCAGCTTATTTCACAAAATATATATTCAGTTTCCAGTCAGTTTGTTTTACATGTAAGCATATACCCATGATGTCAAACTATTGTCAACCAACATTTATTCAGTGCTTACAAGCTTTGCTTATTAAGGACTAGAGGTACAAAGGAAAAAGAAAAGATAAAAAGGCAATCCCTATTATCAAAGAGTCCACATTTTAATAGGGAAGACAACAATATACAAACAATAATGTACAAGTAAGATATGTAGAGGGTAAATCAGAAGTAACCCCAGGGAGAAAGCATTAGCAGTAGGGGAGGAGAGAAAGGAGAGGAAATACTAGAAAACACTTCTTGCAAAAGTGGATTTTGAGCTAATTGTGTATTGAAGGAAGCCAGGAAAGCCAGGAGGTAGAAAGGGGTGGGGGATATTCTATGCATGGAAGACAGGCAGTGAAAAAATATACAGATAGGAGATGGAATTTTGTGGGAAATATAACCAAAAAACCCAGTAATATTGAATCATAGAGTCCATGAAAGGAAATAAAAGATAAGAACATTGGAATGACAGGAAAAGACCAGGTTGTGAAAAGATTTATAAGCGAAATAGGATATTTGATATTTTATCCTAGATGTAATAAAGATCTATTGGAGTTTATTGTGCAAGGAACTGTGGTCAGATCTATATTTGAAGAAGATCATTTTTGGCAGCTGAATGGAGGATGATTGGAAAGGAAAGAGATCTTCTGGAATACTGTTGAATTAGTCATGGTGTGAGGTGATGGGAGACTATAATAGAGTGACTAATTGTGTGAGTGGAAAGCAGAGGATGAATATAAGAGATATCATGAAAGTAGAAATGATAGGACTTCAAACATATTTGATATGTAGGATAAAATATACGTGAGAAATTAAAGATAATAATATCTAGGTTGCAAGCTTGAGTAATTGTAAATATATGTGGTACCTTGAATAACTATTCAATAAGGGAGTCTAGAAGAAGAGAATATTGAGGAAAGAAAATGAGCTCTATTTTCTATATGTTGACTTTAAGATGTCATATACAGTTTTAAATGCCTAATAGTCAGTTTGTGATGCCAGAATGCCAGTTAGGAAAGAGGTTAGGCTTAGATAAATAGATTTGAGCATCCTCTATATGGAGATAACAGAATACTTGGGAGAGGATGTTATCATTAAAGAAGCTATTATAGAGGGAGAAAAAAAAGAGGGCCCAAGGACATACCTTTTGGTGGACACCCACAGTTAGTGGGTATAACCTAGATAAAGATCTAGCAAAGAAGACTGAGAAGGAGTGAATAAACATGATGAGAGCAGGAAGAGATTTGTGTTATGAAAACCTTGAGAAGAGAAAGAATCCAAAATAGTAGGTGATTGAGCAAGATAAGGGTGGAAAAAAATGAAGAAGGATAAGAATTGAAAAAAAGACCAATTAAGAGAAGAGCAAATAAGAGAGCATTGTAACTTTGGGACAACTGGTTTTAAATCTATGTTGGTATTAGAAGCCAATATGTAGAGTTAAAAGCAAATGAGAGGAGAGAAAGGGGAATCAGTGACTATAGATATCTTTCTTGAGGAATTTAGCCAGGAAAAGAAAGAAGGGGATAGGTTGATAACTGCTGGAGCTAGTAAGATCAGGTTTTTTTAAAGGATAGAGTAGACCTGAGTAGGTTTGTGGGCATGAGATAAGCAGTCAGTAGACAGAGAGACTGAAGATTAGTGAGAGAGAGCATGACTTGATGGAGAAAAAAGGATGCCATGACATAAGGAGTGGAAGTAGAAGGGTTTCCTTGTCAAGAAGAGAATTTGAAATGAAATTAAATTGGAAGAAGGAGGAGATAGTGGGTGACTTTCAAGAAAATAGAGTATTTCAAGATATAACATTAAAATCTGTTTTGAGACGAGAGTGGCAATAAATTTGGAATGCTTGGGAAGATTTTGTACCTTCCCCCCATTATTCTCTCTTTTGTGAGTTGTATTTCATTTTTTTTAATGTCAATCAATTGAAATGGATATTTAACTTAATTGGATACTATCACATCATGATCTCATGAAATGTATATATTTGTGTTTTCTAGATTAACACTGTGTGCAATGAAAACTTCACTGAGATGTTTACTCTGAATTTGCCTATGAAGGAAAGAGAACAATATCAATGAAATAACACATTCAATCCAAATAAGTAAATGGATGAATGAATTAATGCACAAGGAACATATAGATTTTTTGAAGCTTTTTATTTTCAAAATATATGCAAGGATAATTTTTCACTATTGACTCTTGCAAAAACTTGTGTTCCAATTTCCCCCTCTTCTGCCTACCCCCTCTCCTAAAATGGCAAGTAATTCAATAGAACATATAGATTTCTAAGAAAATAACAGAAGTTATGAGCAGAACACTTGGTTTATAGTCAAGAAGAACTGGGTTTTCATCCCAACTTAGACACTTCATGATTATATGTTTTGGGAAGGTTTCTTAAAGCAAAGTGAGTCCTTATAAATTACCATAGAGAACAGTTGTACAGATCAAATGAGATAGTGCAGATGAAGCATTTTATGAGCTCTTTATAAATATATATTGGAAATACTAATCCATATGGAATTCCACCAACTAGCCATTTAGGAAAGGTGCATCCTGCATGTGTTAGATTCTCCTTTTAAATGAGTATCCTGGGAAGTTATCATGTAAACTAACTCAGTGTAATATATAAGTAGTCAACTGAGAAACAGTGTGATATAGTAAAGAGAGTCAGCCCCAGAGTGAAGAAGAATTCTTCCTCCTCTGAATCATACTGGCTGTGTAACTCTGGGTAGCTTAACCTTTACATGTCCCAAGGTAACTCTCTGAGACTCTAAGGAACTGAGCAGGTACAAATCTGATTGGTAAATGAAGTTTCCTTGCTGGGGAGTTTCTGTACCAATGAAATCATTGACTCAGGCCAAAAACATAAAAGGATAACAAACATATAGACGTCTAAGAGGATCATTTCACATTATTATGGAATATGATTCCTTTTTTCCCTTTATTTAAAAAAAAAATGGCCATGCATTTTCAGTGAATTTATTCTTTCACACATGCTAATCACAAGCCTTAGCATTTTGGACCTTGAATAGATCTTAAGATCATCTAACCCGAATAGTTCATTTTATAGATGAGAAAATTAGAGCTTCTAACACATGAATTTATTACATATTACATTTTCTTCCTTATAACTAGTTCTAAAATGACTGAGGATCATCATAAATAATGGTATGATTCAAAGACACAAAATTTGCAGCATTGGAACAAACCTGTACACATGTCACAACTTTCATATCATTATTTTTTCCTATGTAGGTTTCTCTGGTATTAAATTCCAACTATGATTTATATTGGCATTCATTAACAAACTTTTCCCATTTCTCATCATGGTAGCCTTTATTTAACTACTAATATAGCCATGAAAATTGGACCTAACCAATCCATCTATAGATACCAATTGCCAATAGTAAAGTTTCTAAAGCTATTTTCATATGTCATATTAAGAGAAAATTCTCAATCTTTTATATGAAAGAAACCTTTAAGATGGAACTCTATCAGAATGATAGATCATTTCAATTTAACAACCCTGTGAAATAATATTCTATTAAAATATGTTTGGAGGTTTATAATGGCTTTGGGGCTTATAGGACTAATCAGTAATGAAGAGATTTTTAGTAGTGATGAAAATGAAATTGCATGAAAATCCTTCATGATAAGTCCATTTCTTCAAATGGAATCCATTCGATAATCCATGCTTGTTCTTTATAGTTTGCTTGAATAGATAATTTGATATACTTAGATCTGTGGTCTCATTAATGTGAGTACTTTTTCTAACACATGGATCATAACTCATCCTTACCCTCACATCAGACGTAATTTTTCACTATATCCTCCTGTAAAACCATGGGGAGGTCTACCCTGACTTCTAAGGGCTTCTAGCTCTTGACATTGTAAAGGTGCCAGTGCAATATAAGAGCTGTCTATCAATTATTCCTCATCCCTGTAATAATGGTCCTGTTATCTTTTCCAGTCATTCACTTTTCTCCACTGTTTATGTTGAACTAGTCTAACTTATTCATGTAATAAACTGAAAAGAGCAATGCTGTCTAGTCTTGCAGTCCTTCATTTAAACAGAGATCAAGCCTGGAATTTGAGCAGCCTGAAACACAAATAATCAGGTGTTTTAGCCAAGTCCTAATGAGCATCTGTTTGTCCAGAGGCTCCCTGCTGCTCCCTCTGCAAAGCTCCCTGACCATTTAAGAGAACACTATTGCCCTCTGAGTTACCCTTGGTGAGACTCAGAAGAATAATTTAAGACAAACACTCAATTGTCCCACTAAGATAAAGATGACCTTTGGTAGTAGAAAAATGACTCCTCTAGTGCTTGCACCCCTTGCCCTGGAAAGAGTTTCATTTTGGGGTAATGGCAGGTTTGTTTCTTATTTCATACCCATGACCAAACTTTTTTTAGTAATGCTCTACTTCTGAGGGATGCACGAGTAGAGAAAACACCATATCATGAGACTAACTTTACTTGAATTAAAGTGTCTAGGGAACAAATTTTGAACTGATATATTAAAATACTCAATGTAGTAACTGTGGAGCTTGTAACTTCCTAGCAACATCTGTCCAATGCATTGTGAAGTAATAGACTGGTTTAGTTTAGTTTTTTTTCCTTTATTCTTTTTTTTTTAAAGTTTACATATTATATAATATTTTGAAGCTCATTTAAATAAAATGGGTTTTCAGAAATGAGACAAGAAAGACATCAGCATTGATATACTCTTTAGTAGAATAAGAAAGAAAGAAGAAAGAAAAAAAATGAGAAACACTTCTGTTCTAGAAGAAAATGGCCAAACCTAATTTTCTAGGGATCACACTTAGTTGAAGGGTAGAGAAAGCTTCAGGTTCTAAATAATCTACAATACATTCTGTAAGACTCTCCTCCAATCTATCTAACCATTTGGACTAATTAGGGTCTGACTTCTGTAAAGTCCCAAAGAAAAAGACTGAAACTTCAGCGTTTTGTTTGTACCTGCTTCATTGTGCCTTCCCTGTTATTAGTCATCCTGTGGGCACTCAATAAATCCCAGTTGAGTTATTTAATAAGCAGTATAGATCCATTCTAATTTTTTTAAAAAAGCAAAGCTATTTCAAATCTTTAATAAATGCCAAATCAAATAATTTTAGAGGTTTTCAAAATACTTAATTTTCAAAATTGAATTTAGAGTTACAAAATATCTTAGAGATTATTTCTTTTTAATGTCTTTGTTTATATCAGTCTGGAAACACAATGTGAGCAGAATTGTAAAAAAAATTCTAGGAATATGAAGAAAGGCAAAATCATGGCCACAGATCTCAAAGACCTCAAAATCTCTGTCTAATAGGGAAAACAATATGCAAGCAACTATGTATGTATATAATATATACAATGAAATGAAAGAGATCTTGGGGAAAGGCACCTAATAAGGGAAACAGAGAAGAAACTAGAAAGACCTCTTATAGAAGGTCTTCAAGTTTTGAAGGAAAGAGGAGGGAGAACATTAAAAAGTGTATTAAGACTAGAAGCGTAGGAAGGAGACAGGTCATAAAGGGCCTTAAAAGCCAGAAAAGAGTATTTTGTAGTTGATCTTAGAGGTAACAAGGAACCTGATATAGTGATACTTGTGTTAAGGAAAATCATTTTGGCAGCTGAAGGGAGGATAAATTGGAAAGATCAGAGATCTTTTTGAGGTTTTGAAACCAATCAGAATTCTGTTGTCATAATCAAAGAATGAGGTTTTGAAACCCTATACCCAGGATAGTGGTTGTATGAGTGGAGAGAAGAGAATGTACATAAGAGACATTGTGAAGGTAAAAAAAAAAATGACAAGATTTGGCAACACACTGGATCAGGGGGATGTGAGTGAAGAGTGGAGGATGATACCCTAAGTGTGAGTTTGGATAGCTGGGCGGATAATGGTGCCCTGGATAGTAAGAGAAAAGTTTAGAAGAGGAAAGTGTTTAAAAAGAAAGATAATGAGTTCTATTAGGTATCTTTGGAATTTGACATCTATCTATCTATCTATCCAAATATCTATTTATAGATTATATACATATATATACAAATATCTACATGTGTTTGAGGTGTCCAGTGTAAGAGTTAGTGATGTAATAAGGAACCTTCTTCACTTTCTTCATTGAAATAATTTTGGATGACTTTGCATATTCTTTTTCATTTACTTGATCACCCTAGGCAAGTCCTTTTCACTGTTTGCCTCAGTTTGCTTATCTGTAAAATGAGCTGGAGAAAGAAATAGTAAGCCATTTTAGTTTCTTTGCCAAGAAAACCCCAAATGGGGTCACAAAGTCAAATAAATTGAAGTGACCAAACAATGACAACAAAACTCCTTATGCATATGAAATCTTTTGCATTTCAAAGGATTGATGGTTTGATAATTTTAAGGCCATTGAAGAATTTTAATTCCCTAAAGTCACTTGAATAATCATTAGAGGAACTAAGTACCTAGATTTTCTGACTCTAATCCAGCCACCAGATTATGTTATAAAATGCTGCCCCTTTTCCCAGGACTCAACTGAATACATTTAATCATACAGCCAGAGAAGAGAGTTCTATATCTGTTCCCTGAAACTCTTGTAAAAGAGTTATCTCATTTTAATGGGTAGAAATACCATAGGATATGCTCACTGTAGCAGTTTGGATTTGGAATTGAAGAAAGCCATAGAAAGCACAAACTATTAACTCACTCATTTGTGCACTTGGTGGTTTGCAACTCATAGCCACATCTTCTCCCTACCCCCTCTCTCATCCTGGGCTATACACAAACAAGTTCTCCAATCTAATGCTTATCAAGATGGAAACAAGGCCAGACCTGCTCTTCTAGATAAAATGCTTTGGCTTCTAACTGCCTGGCTGCTTATCGTTCATCTTGCAGTGTTAACCATAACCCCTTTCCTGACCTGCTCCACTTCTTGTTTTCAGATGAGCTGTAAGGACAAGGGGAAGAAAAAAACCATGCTTGATGAACAAGTTCACTCACTCTTATGTTTCCCCTTTATGCTCCCTCCCTTAAGAAAACTGTTCATCCTTTTCACAGTCATAAACTGGGAGAAGATTGTCTACTGGAAATCCATAAAGAAATCACTTAGAAAATTAAGATCTTGACCATCTTGTGTATATTTTGGTTTATTTATGAATTTTTTATTTCATTTTACTGTTATCCTTATCACTATATTTATATCTTATCACTATATTCTTGCCTTAAAAGTGACATATCTATAAATCCATACATAGATCTTGTGGATCTGTTTACTTGTTGTTGATGATGATCTTTTACCCCAGTCCAAGAAAGATGAGTAAATATAATTTCCTCTCTCTTTCTCTTTTCCTCATCCTTTTTCTTCTCTTTCTCTCTTTTCTTTTCCTCCTTCAGAATCAAATAAGCTGAATCATCTTCTCATTCATAATGTTTAGTTTGGCTTACCTAAATTCTTACTTTCATCCAAACAAAACATTGTTTCTTCATGCCCTTTGCTTGGCATCTAAAAGTGAAAATAGTAGGGGAAGAGCAGTCAAGGTTTCTAATTCTTAAGCACTATCAATGACTTACTATATAATCACTATTTTGTGTAAAATGTTTCTTGAATATAAAATAGAAATGACAACAAAAAAGATCCATTACAACCCCCTCCCCCAGGAATGTTGGAATTCTCCCAGTTTGGTGCTTCTTGGTTTTGAAAAGAATGTAAACTGTCTTTTATGGGGTTGCAAGGGGCCAACATGTTATAAACATATTCAATGAACCACCATATTCTGGTTTATCATACCTCTATCCCACAAAACTCCATATGTCTGAATTTACATGCTCTTCAAAAAGTATGGTAGTGTATCCAAAAGAATTGAAGCTCTCTGGAAGATTGAAGTTCTGTCAGTTAGTATAAAAATTTGGGCAAATGAATTTCCTTATCTTGACCTCAGTTTTGCCACTTATAAAATAAGATCATAAGACTTCATGATCTCTGAAGTCCTTTATAGCTACAAATTCATGATGCTATGAAGCTGTGTTACAAATACAAAGTATTGGTGTGTTTTTTTTAAATATATATTTTGTTCAATTTCTCTGCATTAGAATATAAGCTTTTGAAAATAAAAATTGTCTTCTTTGCTTGTATTTTTATCACTGGTGCTTACTTAGCATAATGTCATATACATAGAAGTGCATTATACATGCTCTATCTGTCTGTCTAAATATGGGATTGCATATTGGTCTTATCAGGAAGACTTGGACTCAACACTTGCTCTTTTAACCATGGACAAGTCAAGTAAACTTTGAATGTCTTCCCAGAAAATTCTGTACTATCCTTAATTTCAGATAAATTGCTGACCTGTATTAGTGAGATTTCCAAGCTGAAAGATCCTGAAAGATCTCCATATTGATCTCTTGGGGTGGGGGGTACTTTGTCCCCCCTAAAAAAGTACTGGTATAAGATCATGTATTTATAAATTATTTTAAATTGCTTCCCAGAGAAAGTTGTTTTCCAATGGTCACTATTCAGACTCAGATCTTTTTTTATCTCTTTAAATTATAAGAGAGAGATAGACAGAGAGACATAGAGAAAGAGAGAGAGACAGAGACAAAGACAAAGACAGAGAGAGGGAGAGAAGGAGGGAGGAAGGGAGGGAAGGAGAGAGAGGGAGGGGGGAGGGAGGAAAGAATGGAGAGAGAGAAAGAGAGGCAGAAGCAGAGAGGGGGAAAGAGGGAGGAAAGAAGGGATGGAAGGAGAAAGAAAGAACAGTAGACCCAAAATCAGAAATGACAAGTTTGAGTTGCAGCTCTAATATTTACATTTATATCAATTTGGAAAAGTCTCTTACCCTATAGAAGCCTGTTTCTCAGCTGTGAAATGAAGTTAGTTAATACCTGTATACCCTTCCTCAGAGGACTGTTATGAAAAAAGCACTTTGCAACTCAATGTTACATACTAATGTGTTAATAGTAATAATTAAAATAATAATATAAGGAAGCAATGTTATATAGGGTACGATGAATTTGTCTGAGAGAGGAGAAAGAACAAATGTCATAGAGAAAGTTCCCCAACAATAAAAACTTACAGATCCTAGCACGTGTTACTCTGAAAAGTAAGGCCCTTTCTTCTCTAGGAATCTTTAAGGAATAGTATGGTTCTTAACCTAGCAAGGGTGAGTTGTGTGATCCTTCTTGGACATACTAAATGGCCTTCTACTTTTCTTTCCAATCCCATGAGGCTATTATCACTAACTCTTTGCAGTCCTACCAAACTATGTACGTCAGAGCAACTAAGTGAATTATCTTCAGTACCAAAAGGGAAAAAAGTTCTTCCTTTAAATATCTTGGCAAAACTAGAACATCTATCCTAACACCTTGCAGCTGGCCTCTGATAAAAGAAGACAGATAATAATCACTGCTTCTGAAGCCCTAAATATAGACCAATTATAGTAACAATGAAAAGACCTTTGTCCCAAACCCAAATACAGGGTGTCCCAAAAGTCTGAGTGTAGTTTAAGCTATTAAAACTGCACTCAGACTTTTGGGACACCCTGTATTTTGTTTTGTTTTGTTTTGACTAATCTTTTGATCTTTTGATTTCATGGAGTCAGAGTGGTTTAGAAGGGAAGTATGCATAGGGGTAAGTTGATGTGCTTTTGTGGTATAGGTTTGGGGGAAACACCATAAAGATGATGTCCATAATCAATTTGAGAAACACTGACATATGCTCAGTTTCTTACCTGGACTTTTATTTTTTAAATGCCTTATATATATTTATTTTTGTTTTTTCACAAAAAGCTGGCATAATATAGTACAGCAATGTTTCTCTATAATGAAGAATGGAAAGTGTGAAAGTATATATGTAACCAAGATTGGAGAATTAATGCTGTTAGCTATCTCTATTTATATATATATATATATATATATATAGATGTATATATGTGTGTACATACATGTGTGTTTCTTTCTATGCTTATATATGTACACACATGTATATATGTATGAGGTAGCAGGAGGTAAACCATGTCTTCTCTCTCAAGAAATTGGCAGCCAGAAGACCAGAAACTCTTCTCCTCAGCTGTCATCAAGTCCACCTGTGCACAGACCATTGAAGAATCAATATCCATTAATAATAAGAGTCTTGTCTAAAAGATTCCTGCAACACTTTGAGCCAAGGAATACATAAAGTCTTGGAAAAGTTTATTCAATGTCTTTCAATTAAACAAATATTTATATGTACCTACTATGTGCCAAAAAGTTCTGCACTAGACAGTGTTGATATAAAGATAAAAACAGCCATATCCCTCAAAGAACATTATCACTACCAGTTTTATTAGACTTGTGCACATTGAAGTAAATATAAAATAATTTGAGGAAGAAAAAAAGAACTTAGGACTTAGTTGGATCCAGGGGAGCCTTTATGGAAGAGGTAATACCTGAGCTGAACCTTAAATTATGTTAAGCGTAACAAGATGTTGAGGTAAATGCTTTTTTGTGTAAAAGGCAGAGATAGAAGATGGAAGGTTAAATCTAAGGAATGTTTAACAGACTAATTTGCCGGAATCATTTCTCTCTGTGTGTCTCTGTCTCTCTCTGTCTCTCTCTCTCTGTCTCTCTCTCTGTCTCTCTCTGTCTCTCTCTCTCTCTCTCTCTCTCTCTCTCTCTGTGTGTGTGTGTGTGTGTGTGTGTGTGTGTGTGTGTGTGTGTAAATGATATGGAATAAATTCAGAAAAATAGATTGTGGAGGGCTTTAAAATAAATTAAGTAAAACATGGGGGTGGCACAAGAGACTCAGTTTAGTTAAGCAACAAAATCACAGTTGACTTGTATATAGTTAAAGTTATTTCCAGGAGATAACCAAAGTCTGGTATCTTTAAAGAGTTAAATTACTTTACAGAGATGAACACTGATTATAAAGAATGCTTGAGTCATTTTGAGTCAGAGGATCAGAATCTATACCAAGAAATTCAGAAGTATGAGTTTATCATAGATTTCCTGATTCCAGATCTCTTATATGCCCTAAATAAATGTGACTTTGTCCTTTTCCCTAGAGAGGCAAGAGATCATCTCCTTGACTCATTTCTTCCCTCTTCAATCCATCCTCCACACAGCTACTTAAGTGATTGTTTTAAACTGTCCATGCCTTTCACCTTCTCAATAAATTCCAGTGGTATTCCATTGCCTCTAGGAGAAAAATCTTCTGACATTTAAAACCCTTCACAATTTGACCCCCAATGTATGTCTTTCTAGTTTTATTATAAATTCAAACCTACTTTCCTTACCAAATTTATCATCTCTGTAACTTTTGTATACTATATACTTGGGATGCCCTCCTTCACTTCTGCCTCTTAAAATCCTTAATTTACTTCCTCTTTATGTGAAGCTATTGCTAAGTAATCAACACCCCAACTGCTAGTACCTTGCCTTTCCCCATCAAAAAAATTGTCTTTGTGTATGTATATGTACACACATGTATATATCCACACATTTGTAGATATTTTCAATATATTACATAATATTTATTTTATGTCTACCTATTCATGTTTATTATGTTATTACCTATTGTTGTTTCCTAATACAATATGGGATGCTTGAGAGTAGAGACTAAAGTCTTTGTAACTCCAACAGCCAGCACTGTGCCTAGCATGTAGTAGGTACATATTAAGTGTCTTTTGAGTATTGATTAATTGGTGTAACCTTCCAGAATTCATTACTGTCTCCATGCCATGAAGAAACATTAGAGTAGGATTCCCTGGAAAAGGCAGGCTCCAACAATGATTACTGATAAAATGTTTCCCAGGTTATGCCTTAGCTAATAGGCAAAAATGTGAGGGAGCAAAAAAAGTGAAAAATATTAGTAGGGGGAATGTTTTTGTTTGTTATTTTGAAAATTAGGGGAGAAATAAAAAAAAAGAAAAGAAAAGGTTAATCTATTTTTTAAAGGTGATAATAGCACTCAAATCAAATTCAATTATATTAAAATTAAATATTGTGAGAATCTAGAGCCTGGTACAAGGGAGAAAATGATTTGACTTCCCAATGGTACTTTGGAAAGCATCATCATCATCATCCCCATTGTAGCTAGCGTGTATAATGTACTATAAAGAGAAATGGACTTATAGAATCATGAATTCATAACTGGAAATGATCTTAGAGAGTATCTAGTTAGTTGAACCCTCTTTATTCAAATGGGGAAACAAAGGTCCAGAAAAATTACATACTGACCCAACCACTCACAGGTATTAAGTAGCAGAGCTGAAATTTGTACCCATTTCTTTGACTCAAAACTCAGTGTTCTTTCCACTGTTCTTTACTCCTTTAAAGTCAGAAGACCTGAGTTGTGACTGTGCTCAACCACTTGATATATGTATGTGTGGTATCAGTCAAGTCATTTCAGTAGCTATATAGTATGGTACCTATAGCACTGGGTTTGGAGTTAGGAAGGACTAAGTACAAGTCCATCCTCAAATATTTACTAGCTGTATGATCTTAGGCAAATTTCTTAAGTTATATGTACTTTGGTATCCTCAACTCAAAAATGATGATATATTTAATAATTACATGCCTTCTAGGATCATTGTGAGGATCAAATGAGATAATATTTATAAAGAATTTGGTACAGTGCCTGGCATTGTGATGATATGATGATATCAGGGTTATTTTTATTGTCATTATTATTAAACCTCTCTGGTCTTTAGTTTCCTCATAAAATTAGAGGTTTGACTTAGATTATCTCTAAATTTCTATGAGGTAAATATAGATGAACTACTTGAAATCATTAAGTTAGATGCTTTAGATTATCAAGGAAGCTGTTTCTGTTTTCCTTTACATTGCTAAATCAATTAGAAAATCAGCAAAAATGAAGGTAGGTTTGGCGAAATATATCTAACTCAATAACTTTTTGTCTTTTAGCTGTACTTATCCTAATCAGACTCCCAGTCGCTTGTTAGCGTTTAGCACTGCCCTCTGTTTGAGGAACAATATTCTAAGGGATGAAACAGATGTCAACTCTTGCTCATTTTTTTTGCTCTTTTTTCTTTTTTTTTTTCTTCTGTGGGAAGATTTGTTTCATGCTGTCATTTAGAGTAGGTGGGTGTGAATTTATTCTTCATTTTTACTCTGGACTTCCAGGATTAAATCACATTTCTGTAGGGCTTTAAGGTTCAAAAAGTATTAAAATTAGGAGTCATTCATTTCTCAGGGCCACCTACACATAAAAAAATCAGATGAGCTCACCTACTTCAATATAGAACATTAATTTCATAATTTATTTGGTGATTTTCCCTCTCTATGTCTTAGTTTTCTTAGCGATAGAATGTGGGAATTGGACTATGAATGATGTACTGTCATCCTCCCAGCCTCCCCAGGTTCACAATATTGGTGTTTTCGTTAACTCCTCACTCACACTCATCTCACACATCCAGTCTGTCTAAATCCTGTCATTTTTACCTTCTCAGCATTCCTTGTAGATATCCTTTTCTCTGAGAAAATAAACCTATACTGATTTTGACACCAACTTGGTGATTTTCCCCTTTCTGTGCCGCTGTTTCCTCAGCTCTGAAATATGAAGGTTGGATTAATTGATCTCTAAGGTTCTTTCCCATTGTACAATTCTGGAAGTCTTTTTAAACTGGGATCTAAATATTAGAAAAAAAGACACGAATTAAGGTCTGGACAGGAGCTTCTTTATAATTACCAGGACCTAAATAATGTTAACAAAGTTGTTTCATTGGTGGAAGGAAAATACAATACAGAAATAGTCTCCATGATACTAATGATTACAGATACAAAAGAATGTCAGTTCCATCAGTGATAAGTTCCTAGACTAAAATTGGGAAATGTTATGAGGCACAGAGGTATTCTAGAAAGAGAACTTGATTTGGAAACTAAGGTCCTGCATTTTTATTCCAACAATGGGCCTGAAGTTCTTTATTATTAAATGGAGTAGAAGGAGGAGTTAGGATACATGACTTTTAGATGTATACCCATTCCAAATCAATTACCTATGAATCTTTCCAGCATTCTTAATACAGATGACAATTCTGTTCTAATCATGCAATCTTTAAAAAAAAGAATAATAAACACCAATCAGTCAATCTGGATTAGCATTGACATGAATCCCCTTTTCTTCTAAACCATTAGAAGGGAGAGCATGTTAGATGGAGTCCAAAGATAACCAAAGGAAAAAAAAAAAATATATATATATATATATATATATAGCATGTATGGACATGATTTAGACAACTAATGTATATGTGTTTGGGGATAGGGAATATATTTATAAAATTTTTTCTAAAATATTTTAATATTTCACTGAAAGAAAGCTATATCTTAATGAATAAGTTATTATATGAGTAAGTTATTATGTTCAATTTCAGCTTTTGTCAAAAAAAAAGTTTGGCCTCTCCTAAACTTTTAATCCTATTCAGTGTAACTCACAGGTGAACTAACTAGATAAGAGATTCTCAAAACAAAGCTGATGGGTGGACTCCTGGTCTGAGCTGAGATCTTCCTCCCTGTTACCCTCAATAGAACACAAAATGCTTACTTAGAAATTTTGTGTATGTGAGGCTCTGTGAATGGCTTATGTAAAAGCCATTTTAAAAGGCTTTTAAAAAAAGATGTCATTTTAAAAAGTAATATTCTTCACATGAAGAAATCCTTAGACCATCTGTGGCAAATTTTGAAATCTGCCTTTAACACAAACTGTTAACCACTGATTTATTAACTCATGCATACAGTCATAGCCTTTTTCTTTTCTTCCTCCTTCTAATTTTTAAATCTCAAAACACACACGTAAGGTAAACTATATTTATGGTGTCATCAGCTTAGCATTCTGAAGACTCCACTTTGGTTTCCATGATATAACATAACTTCATTTTCTCAGTCTCACACATCTGCCTGAATGATATCAAATTTATTACCCCACTTAATAGCTAATGACAAGTAAATTTATGTTGCCTGCAAATTATCTGCATTCTTACTCTAAAAGCAGTCTTGTATAAGAAACAATTGAAGGAACAAAAAGAATGTACTATTAGGTTCAAGAAGCTGAACTCTGTTTCTCTGCCTGGCCTTCATTCTCTTCCTAGCTCCTAAATCTTTCAACTTTTATGTATTATCTTCTTTCATTAGAATGTAAACTCTTTGAGGACAGGGATTTTAAAAAAATTGGTTTGATATTTCTAGCTTTTAACAACAATATCTCATGCTAATTTGGCACTTAATAAATAAATCCTTGTTGACTGAGTTAACTCAGCTGTCAAAGGAAAATGCTCAAAGATGATTTGATAACTATCCAGATACTCTTTCCTTTATTTCCTTTGTGAGGAGTTTCTTTACCAAGAACCCCTTTCTGAGGAATGGAATTGAATTAAATTGCTTTAATATTTAATCTGTACTTGCTTATAATCTTAAAAATCTAAGGGTTAAACATTACAGGAATCTTTTAATAAATTTCCTGAAGATTAAGTCCAGTCATTGAATGATGGCAAAAGGAAGTAAAAGAATCAATGTAAAAATCAATTTTTTTCTTTTAGTAAAAAATCAGGGAATGGAATTTATACTGAGTCTCTTATCAGCTGTGTGATATTAGGACTTTGGGACTCAGTTTCTACACCTTTGAAATGAGATTGGACTTAAATGATCTCTAAGGTCCCTCCCATCTCCAGTAAACCCACAAGCATTTATTAAACATCTACTATGTTCAAAATGCTATACTAGGCACTACTATATAGGACAAAAATAAAATAGTTTTTACCCATATGAATATAGTCTGTTGGTATATTCTGTGACATTAAGTTAGGAAATAGTTTAATTTAGTGAAAAATAGCCACAGAGACTTTCTGTCCATGTTTCAAATATCAAGATTTTAACTTAAAAAAAACACTTTTTCTGGGTAACAAGCTTCCCATCAGATATTGAGACTGATATAGTTAGTTCACCCTCATCTTTCCTAGAACTTCTCTGTGGAAGGCCAAGATGAAAAAAGACCATAGACCTTGGACACTGGAAATCCCTGTTGTAAGGCCTACAGAGTTTTAAGACTTAGGTAAATTAGAACCTCAGGGGAAGGTTCGGAAGTCAGAGCTTATGAATTCGCTTGCCTTTTCTACCACATTCCAGGACAAAAAGACAAGATGGACATGTATTTGTCATCACTGTGGTATGAGAGAAAAATGTCCTCATACATATAAGAAGGAGTATAGGGAGTGAGCATTGGATTAACCTCACTCATGAGACACAGAAAAAAAATTATCTATAACATACACAAACAGGTATAGAAATGCATATAAAAATCAATAGGGAAACAAGCAGAATTAGTGAGTTAACTATTAGGAAAGGGGATATTACTGTGAAAGAAAAAGCTACAAGTAAAATATACTTCTTGATCTGGAAAGCAGATATTTAAAAAAAAGAAATAAATAAATGTACTAAAATCTAACATATTAGAAAAGAATTAGAATCTAGTTAGATTATTTCTTAGACAATAGTGGAATGGCTGAACAACTCATGGCATATAAATGCCAGTAATATTTATACTGAATTTTAAGAATAAATAAAAGACAAGGCATGAATGGAGGCAGAGCACTTAGTTTCACATGCTAATTCCAGCAAAAAGCCTGAAATTCATACCAGGCTGAAAATCAGGAAATCTTATGAGGAACTATAATTAGTGACTTCTTACACCCCAGAACTCTACTAAAAATCGGCCTGAAATCCTTGGGGAACAGAAAATTGTTCCCTATAAAGCTAGCAGTAGTAGAGACAACCAAACTCAGTCTCCCAGTGCAACCAGGTCAAAGACAGAGACAGGCTAAAAGCCATGTGTCCTGAGGCAGCAAAAACTGAAGGATCCTCTGAGTATAGTCCAGAGAAGTCATGCCTAGTCTAGTTAGTCACAGAAGAGAGACTCCACAAAGAGTCAACCCAATTCCCAATAGTATTACAGTAATGGAATTATAGATTGTTAGAGGTAGAAGAGACCTCAGAGGTCATAAAGTTGAAACCTCTTCTGATAGAGAATCTTATTAGACCTAGAAGGGGAGTCACTTGCCCAAGCTTGGTGGTAACAGAGCTATAACTTGGATCTAGAGAGGAAGATAAGAATCAACAAGAAATTTGCTTTACTTCATCATAAATTTTTTTTTGTTTCCTTGGAACTAAAGATATCAAACTTTGGAATTTTTAGAGAAGAGATCAGCAAAAAAGAACGTATTTACAAATATGTTGCCTTTTCTAAGTTTGTCTTCTTACATCCTTTTATTGTGAAATATATTCTAAGAAAAAAAGAAATTAAAAACATCACCAAAAAGAGAGCACCACTGGCTCTATAAGAAGTTAAAATAGGAAAATTCAATAAAAAAAAAATCAGTCAGTTAAGATAACTGATTGCTTTAGAAGGCCAGGACACCTTCAGTGCGACCACATTACACCTCATTAGCTCCATTAATTGTCTGGCATTGTCATCATTCCACCCACTTCTTGCTAGGTACAGTTTCATCGTGTCAGCTTTGATTTCCCCTGTTCTCCCCACACCCTTCTCCTGCCAGATTAGAGTTATTATAACAGCTTCCAGGATCATTGATTTTAAGTCAGGTGTCACAAATTCCACACTCATCATTTCTTTGCAAGTATAAAACTGATTGCTGCACCCGCATCCGCACCCTTTCATTATTTCAGTGTTAATCATTCTTTCCTGCTGGCCAGAGCCTAACTTGTTCCTTCACTCAGCATTTCATTTTTAAGTATCCGAACTTTAAAAAATGGAAATAACTTCCAAGTATGATTCAGGAAATGCAGAATGAAGTACCAGTCCTCAGAATGAATAGGTCATTTGGGCACTCCATATGAGTGTCCAAACACAACACCTAGAATACATCCTACACTGTGGGTGGTGTTCAGAAAGAAATGTTGCAGAAAGAAGTAATACTAATAATTTTAAAAAAGAAGTCCTGATCGTTGAAGTGACATCTTGGAAAGCAGCAACATACAGTGGCAACCAAAATGTTTATATAACTGTCATGAGAAGAAATCGCATGCCATGACCAACGATGCTGCAAACTCCTTAAACATTGATAAGCTACAAGACTGCTGACATATTTTTTTATGTACAGAATATTCTTTTTTTCCTCTAGGGTTATACAAATTGAAATGGCCTCTAGCAGAAATTCCTAGATAAGAGTTGTCATTCAACAATATGATCTCTGAAATGAACAGCAGAAAAGAATACTGCTGGGTGAAACAGAGGAACAAATTCACTTGACTAGGTCACTTACAATTCTTGTTAGTGTTGGATTAGCATATTCAGTTGAGTTCAAATATATCTTAAGCACCTTTTATTTGCAACATATTAGGCAGTGAGAAAGAAAAACTATAGGCTAACTATTTATGGATTCCATTTGGGATTTTCTTGGCAAAGATGCTGGAGTGGTTTGACATTTCCTTCTACAGCTCATTTTACAGATAAGGAAATTGAAGTAAACAGAGTTAAGAGACTTGTCTAAGGTAACACAGCTAATGTCTGACACTGGATTTCAACTCTTGGTCTTCTTTATTCTACCCAATATACTTCTAGACCTAAACATAGGATTACTCTTCATTCTATCTCTATCTGGACTATCAGTGTTTCCATTTTATGATCAGGATGAGGATCAAACTCAAAATACACCCTAATCAGAAGCCCAATGATCTATCCATCAAGCCATCTAGCTGTCCCATTCTTGTCATATAAATATCAATTGAAGGTACTTGGGATGGTTAGCCAAGAAAACAGAAAACATGATAGCTGTTTCAAGTATTTGAAGGACTTTCATATAGAATTAGGATTATAAACTTATTCTCTTTGGAACACAAGGATCCGATTCAGAAATTTAAAAAAAAATTATAAAACATATATACATGTATGTTTTTGTATGTATATATGGATGTGTGCCTATGTATATAGATATACAACTATATATAATTATTATCTATATCTATATGTATTTATGTATATATGTGACTCGGCTTGATGTCAGGAAAAAAACAACACAAACCAACTTCCTTTACTAAAAATGGAACAGGCTGCCTCTTGAGGTAATGGACTCCCCTTCTTTTAGAGCTTTTGGGAATGGATGACTCTTGATCAGCTAGATTATAGTGGAGAATTCCTTTGAGTTTGACATGAAACCTTTTGAAGCCCATTCTAGTTCCAAAATGATTCTAAAATAATCAGAGATTCCTTTGTCTATCCAATCTAGGTCAATAGTTTTGTTTTTTCTATTCCATCTTCCTTTCCCAGACTCACTTCAATTTTATTGTTTTATCTTTTGTATTTAAAATGACTTATATTTTCTTCTTTGTAAAAGTAATCAGGATCTAGTATTAAAAATACAAAATTGGGAGTCAAATAATCTGGATTCTAATTCTTATTTTACTGCTGGTTAGCTCTCTTTTTGGTGGTGTGAGGAGAGTAACAACTTTTATGTTATGTCTTGATTCTTACAGCTAAAACATGAGAATAATTATGGAACTTACACATACCTACTCTACCCAGATGTTCATGGGAAAAAATAAGGTCACAGATTGAGAAGTATTTTGAAAAACTAATTAAAACATTAAAAAAATAAAGTTCAGTTAGAATTATTCTGTTACCTTTACCATTTTCAAATTCTTACTTCTGTCCTGCATGATTAAATCTTGAATGATAGAACTCTTATACTGTGTTTCTGGGCTAAATCAAAATTCTTTAGAGAGAAGAAAATTTTTAAAAATCCAACTATTCTTCTAAAAGTATTCAAAGGAAACACTGTTGTTGGGGAGCAGAGCAAATTACAAGAAGAGTGAAGAAAACTAGAAAGTTAAGGGAGAAGTTAAGATCTTGGATTTCCAATTTAATAGTTGGGAACTATGTTTCCTTAATCCATTTCACATTACTTAGTCAAATTCCTCTGATATAAGTGAACTTGAAAATGATGAAGAAGTACCATATTGGACAGTGTTGTGTCTGGATTCAGGAAGTTCAAGTCCAGTCTTAAAAGCCCACTAGCTGTGTGAATCTAACTAGACAAATCACTTCATCTTTATCTCAGTTTCCCTATCCATAAAATGGGGGTAATAATAGCAACTACTTCCCATGGTTCTTTTAAGGATCAAATGAGATAAATTTTATGAAGTTCTTGGCACAATGCCTATCACACCCCAAATACTATTTAAATATGAATATTGTTGTTTTTCTTATTTTTTTCCCTTGGGGGCACATTGATACATCACTGATAGGCAAGGCTATTCTGAAGTTTGGATTCAAACATGAGTATTTATAAACATATCTCTGCCATATCCATGTCAGTTCATCATTAGATATTAGGAGATAATTTCTTGTATAATTTCACTTCTGGAAGTTATCATTATTCTCATTTCCTTGACCCTCATACTCAATAGCATAACACTTTGATAAAGACCTATTTCTCTTCAGCCTCCTTTTAAGAAAATTTCTAGTTTAACAATTAAATTAGTTACTGGATCCCATAGCATAAAACCAGCAATGTGCAAACCTAATTATTAAATAGTAATGTGATACAAAAATACAATAAAACTATAAGAAAGAGACCTTATTTGGGGCATAGATCTTATACTTTTACAGAAAATAAGTGTTCTTTCATTTGGGTCTATTGCTTAAGACAGAACCATTATGTTTCTTGCCAATTCTATATTAGGCAAGAATTATAATATTTAATATATCTTCATTTACAATACCCAAGTCAGCATGTCACCTAGAATTCAGTTATTTATTTTGAATGATGGCAGACCTTTCTCACCCACTTATATTCTTAGGGACTTTCTGCTGTATCTAAACATACAGCTCACATTAGGGGGAAAAAATGAGGCTGAAGAATTAATTCACTATCTCTTTCTTTTGGAATAACTGCGTTCAGATCTCACTGGAAAAAACGAATCTATGTATCTTTCAACCTGATGCTTATGGGGATCTTTCAAATTCAAAACATCATTCCTGCATGACTGGATCTCCCAATCAGAAAAACCCAAAGTAAGGCTGTGTCTATAGTTGCCAGTGTTTTTACAGAAGTGTGAATCTTGCAAAACAGTGCCATTTCATCTTTGCTAATATTGCTCAACATTCCTAATCTTCCACAAAATTTGGCCATTGCTCTCCACTAAAAAAAAAAAAAAAAAAAAAAAAGGAATAGATTAAAGTGGTTGCAATACAGCCTCAAGACAGTTGTTCATTATTCAAAGGGTTATAGCTCTCCAGTCTCAATCTTTCCTGTTGTCCAGGCTTGTATATCCTTGCCCTTTGCAGGACATCTTCAGTTAGATAGCTTGCTGTTATCTTAAACTCAATTTACCAAAGTCATAATTCCCTATCTTTCTTACAAAGGCCTCTTTCTACTTCCTAATCTCAATTGGTCTTACTTCTTGTTTCTTAGACTTATTCAGTGTTACCATAAAGCCAATACTGACTTCTTATTCCTTATTTCAAGCAAGAGAACTCCAAACTTTGCCACATATTCTTATATGTAGTAAGTTGTGTTACCTAATAGTAGAGTGCTTTTAACCAATGCTTTCAAAGACTTACAGAACAGTAACAGTATAATTAACATTGATAAAAGCATTAGACAATATCTTTGCAACCAAGAAAATAATATTAAATTATATTCAGCATAGTTTTGACCTTAAATGCATTTTAATTCTTTGAAAATTTAAAACCTTAACCAGATTGAGTTTTACATACTCCTTAATTTTTATCTTCATTTTCATATCCCTCACCTGAGTTTTGATCATCTCTTTCTTAAGATGATCTCTGTCTCTTTCCTGATGATAATATTTCTTTCCTGAGACATTACCTTCCTGGCCAATCTATTTTAAATATTATTGTCATCCTTCTGAAACCATAATGTGCCACTCTTCAGAATATTCTAGTATATCGTCAAGATAGTTCTCATTAGGTATTACCTTCTTAACAGTTTTTTAAATGACCTAGGAAGCCTTCTGAGCTTGCGTCTCACTTCTGCTTGACTTTCTATCTTTTAGCTTTAGTCAAACTAATTTGCAACTTGGTTCCCAAAATGCTTCTCCTGCTTTTGGCCATAAGCCTTCATCGACAGTAGTTTCCAAACTTTCCTCAAAGTTCATTTCAAAGTCCACTGTCTTCAAAAAGCCTTCCCCATTTTCATAAAGGCTAATATTGCCCATGAGTTATTACCATAGGAACTGATACCACCCTGGGTTTCAGCTTGATCAAAGTGCCCTTTTTCTTACCCAAACTGCAGGAGTGGGTATGTTTTAGGAGGGGGTATATTTTGTTGGTGAGTGAAATATCTTTATTTGGATTTCTGTTTATCTAAGTTATTTAAATTATGGAAATAGTATATATCAAATTTTATCTATGGTAATGCATATCTTATACACACAAGCATGTGCACACACAAACACACACACACACACACACACACACACACACACACCCTTACTGCATTCCTCCATAGGTACTAAATACTTAGGATATTTGTGCAGAAATGGAGACCACTACTCTCTCTTATACCTTAATAAAATACAAATAAGTAAACTTCTGGCAAGAATGCAGTGTAGTAGAGCACTGGGGTTGAAAGTCAGCAGACTTTGCTCCTGCCAGTAACTATCACTTGATGTCTCTGATTCTTACTTTCCTCATCTGCATTTATGTTGTTTAGATGAGTGTCATATTAGCTTCATCACAAAAAAAATTAATAACATTTTGAAATTCTTGACTGAACCTGAAGTTTCTTATAGTTTCTGTTACTAGAAAATAAGCTCTCCAAGGTCAGGGTTCTTGTCATCCATCTTTTATCTACCAAATCTAACTAAATCTTTAACACAGTCCTATAGCAGACATAGTAGGTATCCATGTATTTGAATAAATAAATGAAAAATCATAATAAACAACAATAACAACTACTATTTAGCTAACTTTCTCTTGAGCCAAGAGTTCAAAACGTCATTAAAGTCACCACTGAAATGCTAACTCAGTTGTGTAGATAGGTATCTTTTTTTATATACTTTTCTTTTTTAAATTTTATTTATTTTTTCCCTCTGAGGCAATTAAGGTTAAGTGACTTGCCCAGGGTCACACAGCTAGGAAGTGTTAAGTGTTTGAGACAAGATTTGACCTCAGACTCTCCTGACTTCAGAGCTGATGCTCTATCCACTGCTCCAGTTTTATATACTTTTCAAGTGATATGTAATTCTCCCTTCACAATCATGAATGAATCCAATAAAATCCAAACTTCTGCTGTTCGAGTTCCAAGATAGATGAAACCCAAATGTCTCTTTCCCTTTTCTTCTACTGCTGAGATTATCTTTATTTTCTTCTGCCCTCTCCTGAGAACTGGCAGACCAGAATGGGATGCCCAGAGTGTCAAGAGCACCCTATCTTCTTCTGGACAGTGCATTAGTGAAAAAAACAATCTGGAATAAAACTCAGTGTTTATGTAATGCCTCCATTTTAACTGGTATTTGCTTGCTAAGGGATAGGAAGACTCTCTTTTCAGCCTTTGGTTTTCTGCCTTTGCCTTTGTTACTTTGGAAGTCATATCTACACAACTATCTGGGTTAATATATCAGCCAAAGGTGGACCAACACTTGCTGTGGCTCTGGAGAGCTTCTAAAACCCTGGAGCTTATTAGAAGATATTACCAACTGATTCATAGGAGAGAGTACTAGTCACTAACTACTCACAGAGCTGAAACAACTTCACTCAAAGTAGCCATTCACTTCATAACTCAGATAACTTCTATTCCCTTTATTGTGACAGGCTCTAGACCTTGTTGTATATTTTGAATTTTTGACAATAGTTTCTTATATATGAGACCTGGCTTCAACTGGGGAACCTGAAAAGGTCAAATGTAGAAACAACAAGGATGATTGCAAAATTGGGAAATAGGATGGCATCAGGGAGTAATTGAACATAACATGAGTTGTCTGGATAAGATCAGAGTTCCTTTTTCAGTTGATACCAACTGCTCAGATGGGAAATGGTATCTTACTGTGGTTCTGTGCAAGCCTGAGACAGTTCTTATCTCAGGGACCAAATCATGAAAGCCTTTGAAACAGACTTGGGTTCCCCTGGGGAGAATTTTAACAGAGAGGTCGGGGGGGGAGAGATGGTGGTCCAGGAGTAAGAACTAGATTGTCACCTCAAGTTTGAGGTATTTCTGAGTGATATGCAAACTGTGGCAATACAAGCTTTATTATTCTTCAAGTCAAAGATGTTGTCCAAGATGGAGGGAGGTCCAGTGAGGAACTACACACAACTGTTTTTATTCTTTTAGGTTCTTTGGAAGATGATTAGATGAAAACATACAGCTCAGAGGAGGAAACTGGAATCTGAGATCAAAAAGTCCCCTTTCTCACCAACATCAATAGGTATTGAGTCCTAGACCCAGAAAGCATGGCGAACACAAGGCATGATAATGTAAAAAGTAAATGAGCAATAGAAAGTTACTCAGTGTGAATGAAAATAAGATAATTCAAGACTGGAAAGGTAGAGGAGCACTGAGTTATGTAAGGTTAATAGATTTAAGCTCATGAAGTTAAAACAGGGGAAAGGGAAGTAAATATGTCTTTGTATAATGCCTACTTTATGCAACATTAAGTTGCTCCTTCATTGAGCCATGTCTATGCTAACCACTTTACAAATATTATCTCATTTGTTCCTACAACTACTCCCCAAGGGGGGAAAGGGAAGGGAATAAGCCTTTATATAGTATCTACTATATACATCTAAAAAAATGTAGTATCCATTACTCCACTAAGTATTTTACAAACATCTCATTTTATCTTCATAACAACTCTGAGAGATAAATATGATTATTATTCCCATTTTACCATTGAGAAAACTGAAGCAAACAGAAGTTAAGTGACTTGCCCAGATAGCAAGTGTTTAAGACTCTGAACTCAGGTCTTGACAATGATGCTAGCTAAGATGTCACAGGCTAGATCTGCTGCCTCTGAGGGTAAGATAAAACAATTTTGTGAGATAAATTCTTTCTTAAAAAATGCACTGTCTACTTTACCCTCCTCTTGTGACTATAGGAGGAAAGATTCATTTGGGAGAAAATTTCACTCAATATAACTAAATCTCAATTACCTGGAATCCTTGAGAAATGAAGGTGATTGACTCAATCAACTCAGCTTTTGGAAGCATAGGCAAATCACCCACAATGCTCTTTATCCAAGCATTAATCAGTCTTCCTTGACACTTCTCTGACTTCGATCCATTCCCTTTCTGACCTTCAGATTTTTCATCTGTTAAATGAGAGGGAGTGGTGATATTATCTTAAGTTTCTACTTTTTTGCTACCCCAAAAAGAGTTATTTCATTTATGATCCCTCACACAACTTAACCTTCTGTTGCCTCTAGGCCTTCTGTCACTCATTATGCTACATAAAATATACTCCTTCTCTTCTTCTTTCTCCTTTCCCCTTTGACATGTCCACTTTTTTCTCTAAAATTCAACTTACAAATCACCTTTCATCAGTCATTCCCGGTATAACACCTCTGATCACTTCATCCCACCATCCTTTGAGTACTTATTTATTTGGAGATGTTAAACTGGGGACACAATGAATGGAGAGAATATGAGCACAGACTGGGATCACTTAAAATTATTTTATTTATGGATAAAGCAGGAAACAGGTGAAAAATTGGATGCATTTTGTTTCTCTTGTCTTCCTGGGATTTTGTATGCAGTAAGAGACACAACATGCACAGAGACCTCAGTGACCATCTAGTCCAATCTAGGAAGTTAAAAGAAAAGTCCCAAATAAAACCTTTTGACTTAATATTCACCTCAAATTTAAAAGAACAAGAGAGCAAGTGATGTCAAAAAATCTATGCAGAAGTGTGATAGTGGGAGAACATTGAAAGAAATAGAAATATTGAAAGAATATAGAAATATTCTAGTATGTCTACTAGTGTTGTTCTTGTATAAGCCTTTAAATTTTTCTCTATCTCTTCACCTAAACTTGCACCCCATACCTCCAGAATCTGTGACCCCAGTCTCTGGGGCTAGTTAGTCCACTTATCTTTGGAGTTGTCTCTTTATCGATCTACCCAGTTAATTGTAATTGAATTAATGCCAACTATCTAACATTAGCCTAGTCTATTTTTTTTAACCAGGCTTTGTTTCATTTTTATGTTCCATTTAGTCATGGAACCATCTATTTTGTTCCTCTTTCTATCCACTGGCCTGTCTCTATATAAAATATAAAATATTCTCTCACCCCTCTTCTTCCCTCTCTCCACTTTCTACCAATGTCATTATTTCTGGGGAGGGAATGTTATCCATACTGATTCACCACCTTTGTACGGAAAAAAAAAAATTACTTTCCTTGTTTACCACTCCCTTACATGCATTTTTTTTGCTGTTGAAATGTAAGTTTCTTGAGGGCAAGAATTAATTCTCTCTCTCTCTTTCTAAGTCTCTTTCTCCTCTCTCTCTGTCTCTCTCTGTCTGACTTATTTATATGTACACACACACACAAACACACACACACACACACATATTTGTTTCCCCAGTGCTTAGCCTAGTTGGTACTATTTGATTGACTACCATATTATTGAAATCACAGATCCACTGAAGTGTCAGGAAAACATCTGGTACTAAGAAGACAAAAACCAAAATGGATCAAAATGACAATTTAAAAAGGAAGATGAAAGCCTATTTCTACACATTGCCCAGACTCTGGTTTTCTTGGCTCTGAGCCTCTTTGATTATAGCAATTTAGAGTCTATGTAACTATTCATATTTCACATAATTCCTTTACAGTAAATTGCACATAAGATTATATAATTTAGCATAGGAAGAGACATTAGAGATTATTTAGCCCAATTTCCCTCATGTTATAGATGAAAATGGATCTGCCTAATGAATGTTACGGAAAAAAATGAGACCCAACAAGGTTAAATGACATTTCTGATATATTTATTTTGGCTCATTAAAAGAAGCAAGATATTATAATTCATTAGTGACTTTTGGAGAAAAATTGACAAATAGAAATGACTTGGTTTTTGGCTGCATCCTTTTTGCTAGGCACCATTTCCTCTTAAAGATTACTTTTTAATCCTTTACCCAACTCTTCCTGGAAATGTGATTCTAAAAGGTCTTAAGTAAGGGAAAATGTGTAGAAAATGATACAGTTTCCCCCTTATCCTCCCCCCCAAAATTATTATATGAAATCAAGGAAAGTTTCTGCTGTTAGCAAATGTTAGATGATAGATCATGGAATTTTCTTATCATATCACTTAATCATCTGTAACAAAAATCTTCTTCATCCTCTTTCCTTTTTCTTCTTTCCTTCCTTCATTCTTACTCCTTTCATAGTCCATCAACAAATATATTTTGAGCACCTATTATGTTCATTGAACTTAAGAGTTGCAAATTTTTTGGAAGCACCTGAAATCTAGGATAGCTCATTTGCCTTCAGGTTTACCTGCCTGAACAAATCCTCATTGGGGTAAAATGTACAGCAAAGCTCTTTGGATAACATGAGGGATCAGGCAGTTGGGCAGAGGGAGTGATATATGATTGAGTTAGGGTGTTGATCCAGTGCTGGAGGCCATTTGACTTTTTTTTTTTCTTAATATTTTTTCTGGCAACTCTACCCTCCTGTTCTTCAATGTCCCTCAGATTTGCAGCATTTCCCTCGAGATGGTGTGACCTATAAATTTCACACACTGTTGCTTAAGAAGATGTCCAGGGGATGCACTGTTTTCAGGAACAGATCCTACCAGAAAGAGCATCCAGTCTAAAGAGGAACATTATATGGCAATACCCAATCCTTGTATTGCCTGATTGATATCAAAGGCTTTGGGCTCTCCTGGTCTCCCTCAGGAGCTTCTGCCACTTCACCAGCTCTCAAATTGCAGCTACTTTAGTTACTTGGGGAGGAGGTGGGGGGAGAAAACCCAGAGAACAAGGAGAAGACCAGAGGGCTACTGAGGGGGTGGACTCTGCCTTTTATGACCCCTCTGTAGCAAGTGGCAGGAGTCAAGAGGAGAAGAGACAGAAGTAGCTGAAACACAGTCTCCTCTTCTTTTGCTTGTGGCAGAAGAAGGTCAGAGTTTTCTCATCCCAGGAAAGGGCTGTGAGCCTGTGAGAAAAGTTTTACAAAGAAACTATATGAACAGCGAGTTCAAGTTACTGCTTAGCATTCAACTTTCTTCCTCTCAAGTAGAAACGGTTAAGGTTTTAGCCCAAGTCAAGAAATCAGCTGGCAACACTAACATTGCTAATAGCTGATCATAATTCCATGTATACAGTATATTAAGAACATCTTTTGTTTGAGGTATTACTTTTTATCCTCATACCAACACTAAGAGAGAGGTAACAATCACAACAACAATACATTATGTAGCACTAAATTTGAGGTTTATAGAGTAAACATTCTATCAAACAAGTATGATGGTTAAAGATAATAATAGCAATAATAAATATAGAATAATAACTAGCATTTTTATAGTATTTTAGGTTTGTAAAGTACTTCACAAATGTTACCTCATTTGATCTTTGCAACAACCCTAGGAATGAGGTGCAATTATTAGCCCTGTTTTACTAATAAGGAAACTGAGGCACAGAAAGGTCAAATGACTTGCCCACAGTCACAATAGCCAGTAAATGTCTCAAGCAAAAGTTCACTTTGGTCTTTTATAACATCAAGACCAGCAATCTTTCTGCTGTACCAGGCTGCTTCTCAGTGATTTTCTAAATTAAGATTTAAATAAAGATGAAAGGAGGAAAAAAAATTAAAATGGGCTTAAAAACAATAACAGATCTATATCTAAAAACAGAATTGATTACCGCTTCTGCCTGAAGATTGTGGTCTTTACTGCACCCAGGACCCTAAGTAGGGCATGCTTTTTGGGTCAGAAAAGTTACTGTTTGAAGGTTGTAGTCAAATGGGTTGCACTTGTTTCATTTCCTATGCTCTTCACATTCATGAGATGATTATCATGAGAAAAGTTCGTGTTTGCCATTTCCTGTTCTTGTTACAGTCTTTGTCATGAAAAGAAGGTACCCAGGTTTTCTCGCCTGGTGATCTATTTAACCTCTTGATTATTTGGGTTATACCCTGGCTTTTCTTGCCATGCTTCCTTGGCACAGTTGAGAGACAGGGAACGCATGGTGCTTTCCAAAATTTCATATCATGACATGCAGAATCACTTCGAATACCCCAAAGGGCATATACCTCCCCTCTTATTCCAGTGCCCTAATCTCACCTCTTGCAAAAGACAAATTTGTGAGAGACCTTGAGCCCATTTCTGGTTCTTTCTCGGTCTCCCCTGATATCCCCTTACTCTCCTCATGGCCTTGAATGGCACTTCTACATGGCCTTTACGTGGGTATGCTGAAAGGGTCAGGGCAGAATAGTTTCCAATTATCTTCAAAGATTTTCACTGGCATTAACCATTTTAAAGCATCAGTCTGTTGATACTGATTTTTAATCAAAAATAGAACATGGTATAATAAGAGTCTTTGCTTCCTGGCATGGACTAGAATCAGAATAGCTAATGGTACTACACTTTCATGCTCTCCTTTTTAAAAGCGGGTTTAGTTCATGTGAAAGCTGCTGAATTGACAGCCAGAGAGTCTGTGTATAGAAAAATGAGAAGCTTTTTTTCTCTGAGTTTTTCCCAAGATGCCTTCGGCTTGCCCTGGAGGGATAGATTCTAGAAGAGAAGAGAGAGGTTAATTCTTTCTCCATGTACATTTAATCTTTGAATTTGGGAGTGGGAGTGTTATCCAAGCTGCTGATTACAGAGGTGTTTTCAGATGTGGCCCCTCATTCACTATCAGCGCAGCTAAGACTGACAGGTCATTTCATGTTGAGCTTGGCAAAATCAACCAGCTTAGACTAGTTTTTGAATCCATTTGTATCTTCACATTTTATGAGTGCTCTCCTGAGCTAGCCTTTTCCAAGTTGGTTTTTGAAGTTTTAAAGAATGGCAGTTCCAGGAAGGGCAAAGGGGGGCATTCGCCCCATATCGTGAACTCTTTAACTACTTCTCCAATCCAGTAACACTTGCCTTGTTGATGTTCCTTAGAGAAGACATTTCTTTTCCCAACTTCAGGCATTTCTCTGATTATAACTACTATCTGGAATAATCTCCCTCCTTATCTTTGCTTCCTGACTTCTTTTACTCCTCCAAAATCTTATCTAAAATCCCACCTTCTATAAGAAACTTTTCCTGTTCCCCTTTTCTACAAATACCTTCCCTCTATCATCTCCACTTTATCCTGCTTATATCCTGTTTGCAGATAATTGTTTGCATACTGTCAACCCTACAGGACTGTGAGCTTCTTGCAGGCAGGAACTGTCTAACTGTTCTTTGTATTCCCAGGCCAGTATTCCCACTTTGCTAAGAGCAAGTGCCTGGTATAGAATGCGCACTTAGAAAATGCTTATACCCTCTTGCTATTGCTCTTGCGGCCTGTGTTAAATTATTGGCTAACACTATCAAAAAGAGCTTGCTTAGAGAATTCTAAGCTATAAATTCTAGAAGTATATGTTGATGGCAGACCAGAAATTTGGTTTGCATCATTGACCTTTTTTGGTGAATCTCTCTGAAGCGCAATTTCCCCATCTGTAAAATGAGGGGCTAGGGCTAGATGACCTCGAAGTTCTTTTCAGGACTAGATGCTATCTTTTAGTGAAATCCTATGACTTAGCTAGGTAGTACAGTAATTAAACCACTGGATTTATAGTCAGGAAGATCTCATTTCAAATCCTGTCTAAGCTTCTAGCTGTTTGATCCTAAGCAAGTTACTTTCTCCTTGGTTTCCTCATCTGTAAAATGTAAATATAAATAGCATCTACCTCAAAACTTCAGTATTATTATGAGAATAAAATGAGATTTTCGTATAATATATGCCATATATGTATATACATATAAGTATATATATACTTATGTATATGTATATGTGTGTATATACACATATATCTATATATACACACATATATTGTGTTAGTCTTAAAGTACTATGTATATATATATATATATATATATATATACATATACATACATATACATATATATATGTTCAGTCATTTTTCAGTCATGTCCAACTCTTCCTGACCCCATTTAGGGTTTTCTTGGTAGAGATACTAAAGTAGTTTGAAATTTCCTTCTCCACCTCATTTTACAAATGAGGAAATCAAGTAAACAGAGTTAAGTGACTTGCCCAGAGTCACATAGCTAGTGAGTGTCTGGGGCTGAATTTGAACTCAGGAAGCTGTGCTAATTCAGCATTCTATTCACCAAGTCACCTAGCTGTTCTATAAACACTATGGAAATGTTAGCTATAAAATAGACCAGAAAATGTCTGTACTTCATTTAGGCAGGTATTCTGCTCTGAATGTGTGGGGGAGATACAGAAAGAAAGAGAGAGAGAGAGAGAGAAGGAAGGAGGGAGAGAGAGGAGAGAGAGAAAAAAGAAGGAAGGAAGAAAATGAGGAAGGAAGGAAGGAAGGAAGGAAGGAAGGAAGGAAGGAAGGAAGGAAGGAAGGAAGGAAGGAAGGAAGGAAAGAATAGGAAGAAAGGAAGGAATGAAAAAAGAAAAGAAAAAAAGGAAAAAACTAGCTAATTTTTCAAATGTTCTTATGACAATTTGCTATTCTCATATTTTTGAAATTGTTGGAGAATTTATTTGTTTGATTTTTTTTGGCATGTGTTTGCACCCTTATGGATTTTTTTAAATTTAATATCCTTGAAGACAGAAATTCTATCATTTTTTTCCTTTAAGAATTGTTTATAATGGCATGGACACTATGGCCATACTCCTATCAGCTTTTTCCCTATCTCTTCTCCTACCCCCTCCATGCATCAATTACATAGAAAGAAAAGTAGATTTCCTTTAGTGTTATAGCAGTTGTGATGAGAAAATCTAAGAAAAAGGAATAGTACTATTTTTTTTAAATGAAAGGGAAAAAAGTTCAACTTGAAAAGACTGGAATTATCCAGTCTATCTATTATTATACAATGTGACAATTCCTCTTCAATATTTGTCTGTGAATGCCAATAAAAAAAAAAGCACATAGCAAGGATTCTATAATTTTTTTTCCTAGCTAATGCTGAAAAGAAGAGCCCCTCCTTTTTCTCCTAATATTGTTCTGGGGAGTTCACAAGGTCAGGAACTTGACACTGGTTTCGGGTGCAAGCCAGTCAAGCAGGATTTCTTTGCCCTCTGGACAAATGGTTGGCCTAGTTCAGGAATTCTGAATAATTATCTCTGCTTTCTTCAGCCAGGAGAAATATACCTTTCACAGGGATCAGGCCTTATGGCATGATCATAATCCCATTGCCTGAGCACATAAAATACAGCTTTGCTCAGTAGAGGAATTGTTCTTAATTTATGTGAGCAGGTCACTTATTTCCTTGCAAATCTCTGGTCTTCAGGAAAATAGGGAATCCACAATATTGCTAAGAGCCTGACATCATAATTAGTGCTTTCAACTTCCCAGGAAAAAATGTCCTCCTAAAAACAAAGGAAGAGAAAAAGGGGGTCCCTTCTACTTGAGCTGAATTTAGCTTAACTTTTTCTAAACAGAAAGCAGCACTTAGAACTCTGAGATAATTACATTTATTAATTTCCCTTCAAAAAAATTACTTTTCTAGATAACCTTTAAATGATGTTTACAACATTGCCCTGCAAAGGAGGGAGAAGTGTTCTGTTTATACTCACTCAGTGCCCTTCTGTTTTGGCCTTGGCAAATTTTCCTTCTGGAAAGTTCAATTCTTCAGCATTTAGGCTTTTGAAAAATTTTAGCCTCTAATTGTCTTTTGAGCATTCTGGGAAACTGGAAACACCAGCCTATCCTCACAGCACTCTTCATTTTCACCAGAGACTAAAAATCTCCTCCATTTCCAAGCCCTTCTTCCTATGTCCCAATGAGACATTGTGTTTTGGAATCATCCTCTATAATACACAAGTACTATTCCCCATAGAGAATTACACCTCTCTATTCCCAGTGAAAGAGAGCCACTGGAAATATTTTCCACGTCTGCAGAGTGACTGTGCAATGCTGGCTCATTTCTGGAGTAATTTCCACACCAAAGAATGCCTGAGTAACTAGCACCTTAGGAATTATTTTCTTCACAACTGGAAGCCAATCAAAACTGAGGCAGACTGTATTCAGGCAATCAGATTATAATTGGGCCAGAAAAGAGAAGCAGAAACAACAAAGTAAAGCTACTGGTGAGATTATTTTTGTTAGTTTCTTTCCTGGGCAGCTGTGTGTTTAATTGTAAGGTCTGCCATTCAACAGTTGTTTATAGGGATCCTACTACAAGTAGAGAAAGGTAAAATGGAATTTTATGGATAAGGAGTAGACACAGAGATCTTGGTACAAGTCATACTCAGGTTTATAATCCTGGGAATGGCTCTTAATCTCTCAATGCTTTAGACAACTACTGGTGAAAAAACAAACAAACAAATAAAAACTAAAACAAAAAAGAATCTATGAATTGCAGAGATTTACACTGTTAGAGAGAGTTTCTTAACTTTCTTAACTTGAGGATGTTGTATATTGATAAAATCCTAGGTCCCTATCCTTAATTCCACAGTTAGTTTGTTATGCCTCAGTTCTTGTTAACTGTCCTGGCTCAGTTTCCCTGTATGAGTTTCCCTTATCTCAGTCTCCCTAACTATTTCCCTTAGTTGTAAACCCCCTCCCCCCTTCTGGTCCATTAAGATTGGGAACCATTTGCTCTAAGGTTATAAATTGTTAGCACACAGGATAAACAAGAGAGTGGAACTCCTGACTCTTTCTTGTTCTCAAGAACTTACAATATCCCTCTAAAAATATTCCAAGATACCTCATTGATATCTTTATTCCTGTCAGACATCCTGTTTCTGGGTTTTTAGGATTTATGGCCTCCTCTATCTTGACAGAAGTTTTCCCATGCTACTTACCCCTTCTTTGTTTCTAAAAGGTATTTAAGAAGTTGGGTTTCTCCTATTCATTCTGGAGGCTGTATGCTAGATGCTGGATTCTTTGAGATGACAGTCTCCTCCAGCCTTGGGACCAACATGGATTCCTTGGTCCTAGTATATCTTTATCTCTGTCTGACTGGATAATTTGAGACAAGAGTCCTGTCCAGTCAATTATACTCTGCAATTAATAAAATATTAAAAAGCTTTCTAATCTCTCTCCTGCCTCAATTTCTCCGGCATTACAAGTTAATCAGTAAACCTAAATCGAGAATCTACTATGTGTTAAGCAGTGTGCCATTGATCACAAAAGAATTGTCCTTGATAACAAACACCATCAGTATTTTTTCCTCTATTACTATTCTTTTATCTATAGTACTTATCCTAGTACCTCATAAATAATAGGATTTAAGAAGAATTGGATTGTTTACACTAGGTTATGTACAAATGTTGACTGCTATCAATATGACTGAATTTATTGTATCATCTGAAGAAGTCATTTTTCCATATTCCTCACAATACTTTGTATAACTACTTGCTGATTCCATTGGGTTACCCTTTTAGTTTGTATATTTTTTAAGCTTATGTGCCAGGTTTTTTTTTTTTTTTTTTTTTGGTGGTTGTGTAAATTGTCTAAGGGTTTATCACAAAAATACTTTTAAGGTACATCTTTAGATAATCTTTTTAGGGATATGGAACCAGAAAAGCTGGGTTTAATGCTGTTGATTGTATTGATTCACCCAGTTCTTCAAATTTTTCTGATAAAATCTTATAGGAAGTCTGTACCTGCATAAGAGGTCCCAAGTGCTTGAAAGTTCAAGAGGAATGAGGGAAATCAGTGACTGAATAATGATGTAATGGAAAGGGCCCTGGACTTTGGAGTAAGAAGGCAAGTCTCTGTTTACCACAGCTTCGTGACTTTGGACAATTTCTGCTACCTGTCTGGGTTTCTGGGTTGCTGGGTCTTCAGCAAAATAGCTTCTTAGATCCCTTCTAGCTATCAATCGATAATTAGCTCAATAAATTTGCCAAACATTTTAGATGCTACTTAGGCAGAAATGGGGATAACAGAGATAAATAGGACATAGGGCTTGTTCTCAAGTAGTTTAAAATCTAAAAGGAGATAATGATAGAGAGAAGGACAAGAACACAATTAAATTAAGTACTAACAGAACCCAATAAATACAGAGAAGCAGGAAAAATGTTACAATAAATTTGGAGAATAAATTCACTTTCTACTTGGAGGCTTTAGGGTAGGTCTTTTTAGAGGAAGTGGTTTCCGAGTGGCACTTCAATGGAAAGGAGAAACTAAGAGACAAACATGTGGAGTAGGATGAGGATAAAGTCTCTTCCAGGCATGGAGAATGGTAAAACCAAAATCACAAAGACTGGGAAAATGGTAACAGGAGGAGCTAGTGTCCAGCTTGGCCAGAATATAAAATATATAAAAGAGAACCAGGTAAAAAATAAGGTTAGATTGCAACCAGATTATAGATGGTCTTGAATGCTGGAACATAGTGTTTATATTTAATTTATAAGGCAATAGAAAGCCATACTTAGCTGGGTTAATATAATCAATCAGGCAATGTGATAATGAAAGAGGAACAGATTTGGGATGAGGACTTGTATTTGTGTCACTCTAGACAAGTCATTTTACTTTCCTGGCTCAAATTTCCTTATTCAACAAGAAGTTTTTAAAAATACTTACTATGTGCAAGTATAAGCTTTGGAGTCAAGAGAAATACACTAGAGGATCTTACCCCTGCATGTGATCACAGGATTAAAGAAGGAAAAGATTATAAGCAGGAAGATCTGTTGGGAAGCCATTGCAGTAGACTAGGAGAGAAGATATAAAGGTTGGAACTAAGATGGTTTCTATGGTAGTAAAGAAAAGAAACAAAATAAAATAGACATCTTAAAGATAAAAAAAGATAAGACTTTCACAAATAATTGAATGTGTGACATGGAGGAGAGACACGAATTGAAAAGAATTTGAGAGAATATGGTGGGTAATGAACCAATCTGGGAATTAAAAGACAATGGTAGGTTTGAAGGAGAAGATGATGAGTTAAGTTTTGGATATTATGACTGAGAGCACTCTCAATAAAATGAATGGTGGGGAATAAAGACAGACTGCAGAGGGACTAAGGAACATATAGTGAGGAAATATGCACTGAGGGTCACTCTTTCTAGGAATTTGTCTATAAAAGAAGAAAAAGAGAAAGGACAACCATGTAACTATCAGAGATTCAGAGAAAATCTTCATTTATCTTTATTTTTAGATTAGGAGTGACCTGAGCATGTTCTTCACATACTACACATCACTACCCATCCTGGTAACTTTGTACTGCCTGTCAACACATCTAGAATGCTCTCACTCCTCACTACTATGTCTTGGAATACCTAAGTTTAAAAAAACACCAAACATCAAAACAAAAAACCAAAACCCAAACCAAAACAAACTCAGGTGCCAGATTTTTTTATGAAGCTTTTTCTGATCTGTTCAGCTACTAGTGTCATTCTCTTGTAAGACTGTGATATTTTTATATTATATATATATATATATATATATAAGCATATTGTCTCCCATATTCAAATGTAAGCTTTTTGAAAGTAGGATCTCTTACTTTTTCCTTTTTATGCTTGGCGTAATACCTGGTATATAGTGGTCTCTAAATAAATGCTTGCTGATTGGTTAAGGAGAAGGACACAGTAGAGAGGAGAAGGTTGATAATGTTGAGAAAAGAGGAGATTATGAATAGAGCAAAGCCTTGGAGGAAACAGGAAGGGATGGATACAAGGACATAGATTAGAAAAAGGAAAGTCACTTATTCAAAGACTGGAGAGAATGAGCAGAGAAAAAACTAAAAAGAGAGGAATAGAAAAATATGAGAATGGAATTGAAGGATTTCATAGAAAATATTTTCATCTAAGTAAATTAAGAGTCAAGTCTGGCCCAAAATGAAAATGGAGCAGGTAAACTTGGGACTTAAGGAGGAGAAAAGGTGAAATAGCCACCATGGTGTTTCCAGGTATCAAAGAAGCAAAATGTTCTAGACCATCATCTCCAACATTTCTGTACTAAGAATTAATTGCATTGAGAGCCAAAATGATTTTACTATTTTCCTTTTATCTGTTCCCATATATGCTTTCTGATTCATCCAATAAGACTGATTCACCTGGTCACTGTACTATTGGTTCAAAAAGGCACTATGCTCCAAGTTCTGACTTTGTTTCATTCTTGATATTCCCAGATTCTGAGAAGCTCTAATGGGATATGAGAAATTTAGGTCTAGAAACTAAACTTTGAAGTGATTTGTATGCCAAAGAACTGAACCTGTAATTAATATACACTACCACTAGGTGATAATGGTGAACACTTTGTTATATATAAGTTTAAACACCACTAACAGAACATTTAAAACATTCTATCCATGTGGAATGCTTTTAAAATTATAAAACCTAGATACAACTCAATACCTTTTCTATTAATCTTTAGCTATGAACAATTTAAAAAAGTATTCTTATTCAATGACTTTGACTAGGATTTTATTATTCAATAAACCTCCTTTTCTTAGAGTCAAAAATCAAACTACAGGCCATCTCAGTATCAAAAGACCTCATGCTAATTTTCTCCATTCACCAGTGGCCATGCTTCTTTTATTAATAATGATAATTTCTACTGTATTTGCCAGAGAAAAAATTTGATTTCCTTTTTCAACATCTTGATTTGCCTCTTTTCTTGTATGGGGTCGAACTCCATTTGTCTGTGTTACTGTGTGTATAAAACAGCATGAATATATTTTTATTTTTTTAAATCTGAAGGAAATAGTTTTTCACATATTACAACATAAACACTTTTTATTTCTTTACCAATAATTCTAACTTTCAATCTAGTTCACACACACACACACACACACACACACACACACACACATCTTTTAAAGGAATACAACCTTTTCTATAGCTGAACAGATCAGAAAAGGCTTCATATAAAAAAGACTTTTCCCAGTGGAGATGCCCCAACTATGAGTTGTCTAACTGAGATGGAATGCCCGATGCTTGGACACATTAAACCCTATCTTATTATTTAGGAAACCAAAGTTTGAATACTAAGATTTAACAACAAATGGAAGCTATTAATGACAACAGCCTTGAAAAGGGATCTTTAGGAGCAATTTCTGAGGGTCCAGACTCAAAATGTATTCAACTCATTGTTGGATATAAAGACCCCATTATAAACAATCTAAGTTTAAAATCTTTTGAATACAAATATTTTTCTGATGATGTGTGACACTATGAAATATTACAATTCCTGAAGAGTTAAAGATAAGGTGATTCATCTGGGCAATTTCCAATCACCTGATTTATCTCTTGCCACTGAACCCAAATGACTCCAGAAGAGAAACTGAAACAGGTGACTTTGCACAGTCCTCCCTCGAATCAATCCAATTCACTTGCATGTCATGGCATCCCCTCCTTGAAGTCATAGTCCTCCTCAAGAAAAAGAACTTCTGTGAGAAGCAGTAGGATCTACCCCACTGGGGACTCAACTGAAACTGGCCAGTTAGGCAACATAGTTTGGTTTTTTTTTTCCTCTTCTCTTCTCTTCTCTCTCTTCTCTTCTCTTCTCTTCTCTTCTCTTCTCTTCTCTTCTCTTCTCTTCTCTTCTCTTCTCTTCTCTTCTCTTCTCTTCTCTTCTCTTCTCTTCTCTCTTTTTTCTTCTTTCCCTTCCCTTTTCCCTATTATAACTTCATCTTTAGGTGCTCTGCTCAAAGGAATGTAAATTTTGATTGCTAAAGCCTTCCAAAATAGCTTGGGGTTTGCAGGCTAGGGCCATGCCTTAAATCCAAATCATTTTTGGTGCTCAATGATTGAACAACTATTGGTCCCAGGCCAAAACCCACTTAGTAATTGTTTGGCCCTTGATTAGCTCAGAGTGAATTTTCTTCTGTTTTTGGCCATAATCCTAAGGGTCTTCTCCTCCCTTGATTTTTTTTTTTTCTGACTAGGGAAAAGAGGTCATTCTCTCCCATATTTCTTACTTATCCTTAGTCAATCAATGGCCTTAGATCTGGGAAATATCTTATCTTAAAGAGACCAAGGTCCCCTACTGCATCCAGGGTCATCTGTAGTCATCCTGTTCTGTGTTGGTTCTGGATAAAGTGAGACTAGTGATCTTGCATAGGCCTGTCTTACTTTAATTCAATATACTTGTGTGTCATGACATTATTTTCTTGATGCCATGGTCCTCTTCAAGAATAGTACAAGCAGCAGCAACAAAGATAAGATTCACTCAAACATCAGTTTTGATCTCCTTGATGTGACCAAGCTATGATTCATTATATGAGAGGAATTACAAAAAAGATGTAGTATGAATGATGTTATCAAGTAAATGTGTAAGTGAAAAAATAAGCAAAGTTGCTCATATTGCAATAATAAAGGATGACTGAAAAACCACATGCTTCACTGGTATTCTCATATCAAGAAAACTTAAAGAATATCCATGCATCTTGAGTAGACTCGTTGTGGCAAGTTCATGAAGGATATTATTTAAAGGGAATTTTATTATTATTGAAGGGAATGCTGCATCAACAAGATTATAGATTCAGTGGACTATTGGGCTAACAAAAAAAGAGATACATTTTTAATTTGCCACTGACTACTTCCTAAACTCCTTCAATATTATAGACAATATAACATTATATATAAAGAATTAAAAACTTTAGTGCCAATAAATAAAACTTCCATTTTAATTTAGATTATAATTTATTTCCATAAGAACATCCATTCTAGAAATAGTATATGCTTTTTGTACATGTAAGCTCCAAAGCTACTCCCTCAAATTTCCATCCACACCATCCCCAAAGGGCTATCAAAATGTGCATATTCTTTGATCCAGCAGTGTTTCTACTGGGCTTATATCCCAGAGATCTTAAAGGAGGGCAAGGAACCCAGATGTGCAAAAATGTTTATGGAAATCCTTTTTGTAGTGTCAAGAAACTGGAAACTGAATCAATACCCATCAGTTGGAGAATAGCTGAATAAATTATGCTATATGAATGTTATGAAGTATTATTGTTCTATAAGAAACTATCAGCAGGATGATTTCAGAGAGGATTGGAAGAACTTACATGAACTGATGCTAAGTGAAATGAACAGAACCAGGAGATCATTGTACATGGCAACAGCAAAATTATATAATGATCATTTCTGATGGATGCTGCTTTTTTTCAACCATGAGATGATCCAGGCCAGATCCAATGATATATCAAGATAATTATATAAATATGTATGCATATATTGGATTTAACATGTATTTTTACTATGTTTAACATATATTGAATTGCTTACTTGGAGGGGATGGGGAAAGAGCGGGGAATTGGAACACAAGATTTTGCAAGGGTTTATGTTGAAAAATTATCTATGTGTATGTTTTGAAAATTAAAAAGTTTTAATAAAAAAATTTCCATCCATACTGTCAGGTCTTATCTCCAGAGATCAGACTGCCAAATATCCCCTTATAGTTTTAGGAATAGCCCTGAAAAACTAGGGATATCTTTTTTTAATGTTACTAGTTCATGAGCTTCTAATGGCTCTCCTATTAATCATTGATATATGGATATCAAATAGTCAATCAGCTAATTAATTAGATTTTTGTAAAGGTTATTTACTAAGGTGTTATAGCAGACCAGTTATTAACAAACTAACTATTCCAAAGTCTTTTCCACAAATATATATAAAGTCAAAAAGAGAGCAGTCTTGAGCTTAGAGCACATGTGGTAAAAAGATGGCTCACAAATCTGGGAAGTCCTTTTGCTCAATTATCAACAGTGTTTTCCTTAGGTATGTTGAAGTTTTGGGGCTGGAATTTTTGTAGAACCTTGAATCTGCCTTTCCTAATCTATCTTAGGATCACAATACAGACCCTACAGAAGGTGATTCCTCCAGGAATTTTGCTGCAATGCTAATTCGGAAAAGTTGTAATTCCTTGGTCTTTCAAAGTCCATAGATTTTTTTCTAGACAAGGGCAGAGGAATCTGAAACCTAAGGCATAGACCAGACTTCTCCATTCCAATGATTCCTTTTCAAAGGCGTTAGCTAAAAGTTCTTTAATTTACCATGAGCAAAACAAAACAAAAACAAACTTCAAAACAAAAATTGGTCAGCTGTTTTAGAAAAGACTTGTTGCTTGTGGCCAATTCCATCAATCAATTCTAATAGTTTAAATTGACTGAAAAAATCCTGTTCACACTTAGATCACACTTTCAACTGATTGATTCAAATGTATCTGGAATTACTGTCTTCTTATAACTTTAAGGGAATGGAATAATTGTCTAGACTGACTTTACCTCCTCTCTTAAATATTCATTGAAATACCAACTTCCATGAAAACAGTTTATGTCTCATTGGGACACAGAGTTCCTACTGGGCTTTCATCCTTCTGTAGAGAATACATCTGGAAGTTTCTACTGAGTTGTAAAGATTTTGAGTATGAACAGATGGATGGTTATGTACCTAGTGTATGAATAATATCCTCATTAATATTCTACTTCTCCTACTTACTACACATGCGACCTTAAGTTATTTCATCACTTTGGATCTCAATTTCTACATCTGTATAATGGGGGAATTGGATTAAGTGATCTCCAAGGTCCCTTCTAAATCTATAATCTTATGATCCAACAATTCTAATTGCAGATGTGCTTATTACCAGAATGATAATAATCACTGATGAATGTTTTTGGCCACAGCAACTTATAAATGTCATTGTGGGGCAACTAGGAGGTTGACACTGGAATTAGGAAAATCAAGTTTAAATCCTACCTCTGACACTATGTGATCCAATGTATTTCCTTATCTGTAAAATCTATAATAATACTAATAATATTAATGATGATTGTAAATATCAAATGAGATATTATCTCATTAGCACAGAGCCTAGGACATAGTAATTAATCATTATTATTAATTGCCAAAACACAGAAAGATTGTAATCCTCTTAGAATTTATAATTATAGGGAAAGTGACCATATTGATAAAAGCACAGATATTATAATGTCTTGATATAATAAAGACTAAATGCCATTAAATATCATTGTTTCTGAATATCTACTATGGTTTTCCCTCATTCCTGTTCCCTAGTAACAAGACTTAGGTTAATTGTCCCTAAGATGTGACAAAACAGTTCTTGGGCATATAGACCCCGGGACTTCCCTTGATACATCTTCTTAGCAGTCTAAGGCATATTGATGAGGATTCCCATTACTTAAGGTCATAAAAATTCCCATTACTTAAGGTCAAAAAATCTTTCAGATTTTGTAAATGTCCTGAGATCATGGGAGCCACTGCACCTTTTTGACTCAAACTTGTTTCCATAAGGAGGTTGGGGGAGGGGCCATTGGCAATTGAAGCTAAGCACTCTTATATCCTTGCTGATATTTTTTCCAAGTTATAGCTAAGTAAACATCTTTTTGTTTATTGTCAAATAACCTATTAGTATCTCATTTCATCCCAACACTGAACCTGAACTAGGAGGGTAGTAATGTCATCATGTTTATCCCTAACAATGACATATTTCCTGAATATTTTCATTGGCAATATAAAGAAATGGAATTTGTAAGGGCCCAGAAGTGCACTAAATTTATTTCTCCAAAATTATACATATATATATATATATATATATATATATATATAAGGTTATCACTTAAAGTTGGAAGTTGTCATAATAGATTATGGTATATGCTTTTCACTTTCTTCCAACTTGTATTGTAGTTGACATAATGTGTCCTGTATCGTGTTTTTCTTTCTTTCTTTCTCCCTTCCTTCCTTCCTTCTTCTCTCTCTCTCTTCTTCCCTATCTTCCTTCTTCCCTTTCTCCCTTTTCCCTCCCTCCCTCCCTTCTTCCCTCCTTCCTTCTCTTCCTTCCCTTTTCTTTCTCTCCCACTCTTTTCCTTTTCTTCCTTCCCTCCTCCTATTCCTCCTCTTTTCCTCCTCCTCTTCTTTGTTCTTCTCTCTCTCTTTGTTTCTCTGTCTCTGTCTCTCTTTCAAGCTTCTTTGCATCCTCAGAAACCTACATCTCATATTGCAATGCTTTAGTAGAAATCCTGTGGGAAATCTGTTAGTGTATTAGACTTTAACAAACTCTCTCGGGGAGCCAGACTTTATGAGTACTAAAAATCCACCCAAGAACAGAAAAAAACTGTGTTGACAGAGTGTGTAAATGAGATTTGGCCTTGCTAGCATTCAGGAGCATTGGGTTTATTCAATTCCAGTTTTCCTTTCATAGAAACAACTGTGCATGTGATGCAGGTGGGACTGTCAACTCTCACAGGAATGAAATGCCTTATCATTCAACAGCAACCACTTTGGCTGAGCAAAGAATGAGATATCGATGGGCTCTGCACAAGAGAGCAAGGGAATGGCATCCAAAACCCTAAATGAAAACGTTGTGATGCAGAAAAAAGGAAAGGATAATAATAACGTATCATGCTGACTGAAAACACTTTGTCTTTGACCATCTTATGGTCTTTCCTCAGTTCCAGAAAATAGAGAAGTACCATTCTGCTAGAAAAAGAAAAGCAAAATGGGCTTGTGAAGAGTCATGGCAGAGTCTTGAGGTACAACCATGGTTAGTGGGCAAGACTTAGATGTCAATCAGAAAAAATTAATCATATGTTGTGTTAAAATTTGCAAAGTATTTTACAAATACCTCTTTATATCCTTGATACCTAGGAGTTAGATACTATTATTATCTTCATTTTACAGATGAGAAAACTTATGGTCTCACCATTAGTGTCTAAATCTGGATTTAAACTTAGGTCTTGCTCTATGTCCAGTACTCCATCCATTTGACCCCCTAGCTACTTTCTTTGAAATCAGGAACAATGTCATATAGAAAGTTTTGGATGAACTGAACTGAATTGTAAAGGAACCAAAGGATTAGGGAGGAATATGAGAAAAGAAGGATGTAGAATGAGGACAAAGGCACTAAGATGTGTGAGGAAAAATAGGGAGAACAGTTTGACTGGACTGTAGTAGGGAAAGTAATGTGTAACACAACTGTAAAGATAGATTGGGGTCAGGTGGTGAAGGGCTTTAAATACCAACGGGAGAGTTTATGTTAGCTGCTAGAAGTAATGGAAAGCCATTGCAGTTTATTGAATTGTGGAATGACATAGTCGGACCTCTGCTTCTGGAAAATCACTTTGTCATTTGTGAAGAGAGGATGGATCAGACAGAGCCATGAAGCAGAGAACCTAATTAGAGGTTAGTTATTGCTCTAGTCTATGCAAAAAATACTACAAGTCTGAAATAAGATGTTGGCTGCATGAGTAGAGAAAGAGGGGATGTATATGAGAGATTCAATGAAGCTAGGAATGACAAGATCTGACAAATACAGGATATATGTGGTGAGAGAGTGAGGAATCAAGGGTGATGTCAGGTTGTAGGCCTGAATCATGGCTAATAGGGAAATTGGGAAGAGGAGTGGGTTTGTGGGAAAATAATTCTATTTTGAATATGTTAAGTTTGAAATGAGAGTAAGTTTATAAACATTTATTAAGTGCCTCTGCCATGCCAGGCACTAGGCTAAACACTGAGGATACACAAGAAAGTTAAAGACAATTCTTGTTCTCAAGGATTCACAAACTAAAGGAGAAGACAAATATGTAAAAATAAGCTACATACAGAAGAAATAGGAAATGAATTGGAGAGGGAAGGCTCTGGAATTGAGAGGGATTAAGAAAAGCTTCCTGTAGATGAAATTTTAGTTGATACTTGGAGGAAGCTAGGGAAATCAGTAGGCAGAGATGAAGAGAGAGAGTATTCTATGTATCTCCAAGAAAATGCTCAGAGCCAAGAGATGGAATATCTTGTTTGAGAAACACCAAAGAGATCAATGTCACTGGGTCAAAAAGTATGTGGGGGAATCTAACCTGTTAGAAAATTAGAAAGATTGGTTTGAAGGGTGGGGAAGCTGATTTTGAAGTACTTTGAATGACAGAGGATTTTGTATTTTTTTCCTGTGAGTATTAAAGAGTCACTTAAGTTGCTTGAATGGGAAGGTGACATGTACTTCCCATGTAATGGGAAGGTGAAATGTACTTTAAGAAAAGTACTTTGGTAGCTGGATCAAATGTTAGTTGGATGCAGGGAAAAACTTGAAAAAAATAGATCCACTAGCAGATTATCACTATAGTCTAGCCTACACAATGGGTGATAGTAATATCAAAGGAGAGAAAAAATTGAGAGATATTGCAAATTGAAATTGACAGGCCTTAGCAATAGATTGGATATGAAGGGTGAGAAATAAGTAGTAGTTGAGGAAGATACCTGTATTGCAAATCTGAGGAACTGGGAGCTCTTGACAGAAATTGCTCTTAACAAAAATAGGGGACTTAGGGGCTAGTGACAGGGGGATGATTTAGAGGGAAGAAAATGAGTTCACTTTTGGACATGTTGAATTTGAGTTGTCTTCTAGACATCCATTTTGAGATGTTTGAAAGGCCATTAGGTGGTCAGCAGAGATATATGGGAAGAAATAGAAAGATTTGAAGAACATCAGCATAGTGATGATAATTAAATCCATGGGAGCCGATAATCAGGTGAAGTAGTATAGAAAAAGAAGAGGAGTCTGAGGGACACCTTTGGTTAGAGGTCATGACCTGGATGAGAATCTACCAAAGAAAACTGAGAAAGAATGGTCTGATTGGAAAGAGGAAAAACCAGGAAAGAAGGAAGTCCTAAAAAAAGGACCTGAAAAAAGGAAAAGGAAGAAGAGGGTGATCGATAGTGTGGAAATCTTTAGAGAGGTTAAGAAAGAGTGTTAATAAAATTTAGATTTGGAGATAGAACGGAATGGGATTGCTAGAAACAGGTGGGTCTTAGTAAGAAGCAGAGTCACTTCTTCATATGAGGAAAAAGTGAAGAAGAAAGAAGAAGGCATCTGAGTGATACCAAAAAAAAAAAAAAAAAAAAAAATGGGAGAGGAAGGAACTCATGGTGAATGGTCTCAATTGTTCTGTAAAATAGGAGACAAGGTCCTCAGTTGAGAGGTTGTCGGGAAGGGAAGCTATTATAGTTTGAGGAAGGAAAAAATGGTTTGAAAGAACTACTGTGAAGAGTAGCATAGTGAACTGTGTAGTAGAGTTACCTAGTGGCAGTGAGGACCCAGTTAAGGTTGTATAACAAATTAAAATTGACACAGTCAGAACTGTGTGGTTTTTCTCCCTCTGCATTTAGTAACACATACTTAGGAACGAAGATGGCAGATAGAAGATGGGAGTCATCCAAAACTGAGACAAGGTGCAATTGGTATTATGATAATATTTGAACTGATCAACAAAATGTAGAGTTGGGGGAAAGGAGGAGAGAAAAGTTAGTACGGGGAGAAGCCTAGGAGAGAATGAAAGGGTTGAGGGATTGGAGATTGTGGGAGGTTGTGAGTAAGGGAAAGTAAAGCAAGGATAGAAAGCCAATAAATTATGATCAGATAAAGATATTTCAGGACTCTGAAACATGGAGGTAGTGCATTTGTGGATAATGAAAAGAGCAAGAGTCTTTGGGTGTAGTTAAGATGGGGTGGAGAAGTAAGTCATGGGAAGTGAGTAGTCTGACAAACTGAGTGATTAGGGTAGGTTTTTGAGGAAGAGTTAATATATATTAGATGTCTCCAGGATTTCTAATTCCAAGGTCCTCCTGCCTGTAATACAGATGAGATGTAGAGATAAAGGACTAGAGCAGGTCTTCTTAAGCTTTTTCTATTCATGATCCCTTTTCACCCAAGAAATTTTTACACAACTTCAGGGGCATACGTATATAAATAGGTATACAAATTATACATTTGCTGACAATAAATCATGAACAAATCTATTTAAAAACAATTCTTTAGTATACATATAGTTTTACCATTTATTAAAGACAAAATAAAATTTGCATACTAATGAGATGATGCACTTTTTTTTTAACACAAAGAATTAAATCTTGGTGGAATATTTTACTGTTGCCAAACTTATCATGACCCCCACATTCAATTATGTGATCCACAGTTGAAGAAACTTTGGGCTAAATCCCTATATTTTTGCCCACCTGCATTTTTGATTTCCTTCACAGGCTAATTGTACAATATTTCAGAGTCCGATTCTTTTTGTACAGCAAAGTAATGGTTTGGTCATGTATACTTATTGTGTATCTAATTTATATTTTAATATATTTAAAATCTCCTGGTCATCCTGCCATTTGGGGAAGGAGGTGGGGGGATGGAGGGGAAAAATTGGAATAAGAGATTTGGCAATTGTCAACACTGTAAAGTTACCCATACATATAACCTGTAAATAAAAGGCTATTTAAAAAAAAAAGAAAAGAAACTTTGGGCTAGCTGTCAATATAAATAAATGGATTCAAAATTGATTGAATGACTTCTACTAAGACTAGTCATAAATGATTTAACTTCACTTAAAGGAAGGGCTTCAGTAGACTGTTTCAGGGTATCTACTTGGTCTAGTTTTATTTATCATCTCTTCAACCTGATCACCTTTTTTTCTGGTTCTATTCCTGACTATCCAGCCTATTCTATATCCACACCAATCTCTCATCATGAAGATGTTTTTGGCTCTTTAGCTCTTTCCATTGTCAAATTCCTAAGATCACTATTTCTTGAATAGTCCAGGTCTTGAATGCTCACCTATCCAACCTTGATTTTGCCTCTCCATACAATAGCACCTCTTTAAATGTTATTTTCCCTTATTCATCTGTAATCTTCTGGAGAGTTGGGAGAGTTTTTTTTTTAGTTAAATTTGAATTCCCAGAAACTGTCACATAGTAAGTGCTTAATAGATACATTATCTCTCAATGATTTAGATAAAGGTATAGATGGCCTGCTTATGAAATTTGTGTATGACATAAAGCTTGAAAGGGTCATTTTGAGGAGATAATGGGTGAAATACCAAGAAGGAACATAAGCACTCAAGAATCACAACTCAGTCAGTTGATTACTCACAGATATACACGCATATAGTTCCTTGGCCCTTCAGTTCCACAATCATAGCAATGGCAGAGAAGTACAGTAGTATATGTACCTTGATTGAGGAAAGTACAGAATTCAAGGTCTCTGCCTTTATGTGTAGTTATATGGTTATTGATGCTGAATCAGTTCACAGGGACCAAGTGGGATGGGGGCCTTAGGAAGAATCAATCAGCAGATGGCCTATACCATGATCCCCATCTCCTTATATTTCATATTGTAATTAGGAAAATTTGCTAACCTCCATACCTGGATTAGATTGTTTGCTGAATTGATTTTGACCAGAAAAGCCTTGCATTCATTATTAAAATGAAGATGACAAAACCAGTTACTGAGTACATTGGAACTTCCAGGATGTATAATGTCAATCAGTAGTGACATGATATCATTTTTGTTAGCTAGACCCTAGCTAGCAAAAGGCCAATATTCCTAGCAGCTAATATTGGTGACAGTATTTAGATTCAAAAAGAATCAATTTTTAAAAATGATAACTCAAAAAATAGGAACAACTCCCCAGTACTCCAGTACCCCAATGTATAATATTAAGATTAAGCTTAACAGGAAAAAAATATTAAGTCTTACATTTGAATAAAAATGTCAGCTTCGCAAGTATAAGAAGATGAAGGCATGGCTAGACAGCAGGAAATCTGAAAAAAAATTGTGGAAATTTAGTTGACTGAAAATATTAGCTTAATATGTACCAATAGTGAAATATGTCAGCCAAAAATCTAACTTGATTTTGGGCTGCATTATGAGATGCATAATCTTTTTCAATCAGATATTCACTTTGCATATCTGCTTTTCTCTTCTAAAGTCCTTACTTCTGATAGGCAATGTGATGAAAAAAAAAAAAACCCTATGTCCCTAAAGTCTTCCATTTACTGACTCAAATATCCTAATCTTTAGTAGTGGATTCTAAATTCTTTGTGGAAGTGTAATTTATGCCCATCTAAATCATTAGAAACAGAGAGTAATCATCTGTTCTGACAAGTCTTAGAAGTTTCTATTTCATATTTTGATTCTGCCCAAGGAAGACAATGGACCTCTCTATTGTGATTATCAGATTAAAAAAAAATAGGTAGTACTCAGCAGGCAAAAAACTACTCTCTTCTCCTCTGGAATCTTACTAAAAATGTACCTTGCCTGATAGTATCCCTGGAGCTACAGTATAAATTTTTGGCGGCAAGCAGTTTCTTTCTCTTCAAAATATATAGCCCTCTCCTCTCTGGCAATAGCCACATATGTGTTTCTTAGTCTAAAATACTCAGTAGTCCTTTTCCATGTACTCTGGGTGACAATCAAGGATCTCAACATCCTGAAATAATTTGCTTAATGTGATGAGACAACATTGGTGTAAATAGCATGTAAGAGCAGAAAGAGAATTAGACGGGGAATAATCTAGAAATCTGGGTTCCATTCCCAGCTCTTGATAGTGATTTTCAATGTAGTCTTGCATGAGTTAATCACTTTGGGTCTGTGTCTTCATCAAGGATAGTCAAGGATAAAGGAGAAGGAGAAAGAGAAGAGAAAATATCTCTCTGACCAACTTTGTGGGGTTTTTTTTCACATGCAATATAACAAGAGATATAGGATATAATGTATATAGAAATATTTTGGAGAATTGGAAGTGTTGTATATAAGTTTACATCGGTATAATGCCCTTGAGTGAGGTAATAAACCACCTCGGAGGCTTGGTTGAATTCTGATGATTGTGTATAAAATTCTCAAAAAATATGGGGAAAAGTATGTGTATAAAATTCCTCAAAATATAAAATATTTAGTTCTGGAAGAGCTGTTAGAAGCTATCTAGTTTGTTCCCTGCTTTACAAATGAAGAAAGTGAATTCCTGAAGGAAAGTGAACTTATCTCAGGTACCTCAATCTAATAAGGACCAGAATCAAAATTGAACCCATCTTATGATTCTAAATTGGAGGCCAGTGTCATTGTGTCATGCTATTCTTTTGAAATTGAAGTCATATTCTAGAATTATTTCAAGCTGAGTTACTGAAGAAGTTTATCCCTTGTGAATACAGCACATTCCCTATTTAACACTTTCAAAATACGAATTTCACAGAAATTTTAGTATGAACAATTGCAAAACTGAAGCATGTGCAAAACAGTCCTTAAAAACATGAACAAAACACTACCGACTACTCTTACTCCAGCCAGAACATTTTATTGCTAATAAAACCACATAAATAGGGTTTTGGACTGTTTGTTAGGAGCATGGTTTATTGGAACAGGAAGTATGTTTCTTCTTTTCTGTCCCTCTCCCTGTTTCTCTCTTTGAATTTACTCAAGGTTGGGTTGTATTTGGACAGAGCATTAATAAGTTTAAATTAGATAGATCTGCTTTAGAATTCTTTGACACAGATCCACCGAATATTCTCTCTGGTTCTCTGATTGTAAGGAGTGTGGTTAAAACTCTGTTTCAGTTTACTTTAGGGGAAGAGCCAATAACTATATATACACATAAATCATAGTACTTACAGTATAAGTTACATGAGGAAAGAGACAAATTTCTTTCATATTGAATGGCTGTTGAATGTTATTTCTCATATGTGTGTGATTGGCCAATGAGAAAACAATCCTTATGAGCCTGTGCAGAGTGCTTGTCTTGATACAATCTTTCATTGAATGCTTTGGAGCATGTGTTGGATCTATTCACTGAAGGTCTTTTTTGATTAGCTTCTAGGATGAAATTGGGTATGTATAGAAAAGACTCCCACTCAGTTGTTAACTCCTTAGTTACATTTGGTAACTAAAAAGGGAGCAATAACTTTTGTAAATGTTTGGGGAGGAAGAGGACCAAAATATGCCCTCTCCATGATCAATATGGAGTGATGAACACATGGCTTTACTAGTATTTCTATCTGTTGTATAAGATTATTTTTTTTTCTGCCTGAAGAAATGATGGAGATAGCTGAGACTTGGCAAATTTTGAGCCTCTGGAAGTTTGGGAACTGGTGTCCATGCCAGAGTTTGAGAACAGCAGAACCCAATGCACCAATGAGGCCTGGAGGAGGGACCTTTTTGACCCAGTACAGCAATGGATTGACATCAAAAATTCTGTGTTCTGCTGCAGTAAGACATCAGGGTTTTTTTTCCCATTGGTTTTACTGTATTTGCAAGGCAATTTGAACAGTTTGAGTTATGTTTCCCAGATACTGAGGTGGTGATTCACTGGTGTTTATACTTTAGTTCTTGCCATGCCTTTCCAATAAAAATTATTTTGCAAAAACTTAATTAATGTTAATTGATTAAAGCATACCAGGGCACTAATCACTAAATTAATCAATGATATAAGAAAGTTGAAGTAAGAAGAAACTGATATTAGAAAGGTAACCCAATTCCTCAAGGATACTTTTAAAATCCTGAAAGAGAGTTGCTCCTGAGGGAGAGTTGCTCCCCCGTGTGAGTAGATGTTAGGATAAGAACTCCCAAAGTTCATGTATGGGTATATATGCATCCTGATTCTTTGCTTGTCTATTATTGAAACTTAGGGGGCCTTTTAGCTCTAATTGTTAAGAGATTGTTCCATTCCAAGCCTAATTTTTACCTTTTTGTAATGTATATGTATTTAAGGCTATGTTTTCAAGGACTTAAAAAGTAATAAGGGAAGGAGAGTTTGGGAAGTGAGGAGAATATATATTGTAAATATGGAGGAAGAGACAGATAAGTATAAAGAAGACGTTTAGGCAAAATGATTTCAGAAATTCAGGCAGATGGAGACTTCTTTTACCTAGAATTGCAGGATGTCTATGAACAACTCTATAGCGTAAATAACATCTGAGTTGAGCTTTAAAAGAAGAGGACATCAATAAATGGAGATAGGAAATGGAAGATTATTCATTCAGATTTAGAGGACAGAATGATCAAAGGCACAGACTTGGAAGATAACAGGATGAGAATAGGGGCTTAGAAAATTAGAGAGATAAGAGAAAAGGTACTAGAACTGGATAGTGGGGAAGTAGCCATATTTAAGAGGGAAGGTGAGGAGAAAAGAAAAGATAGAGGAATAGTCAGAGAAGCAGCAAGATCCTAAAAGAGTAAGGGTCAAGGGAGCAGATTTTATCAAATTGAAAAAGGGTGTTCATAATTTGATACCTTTCAATGTCATTGAGGAGGATTTTTTAAAAAATTGGATTCAGCAATAAGGAAATAATTCATAACCTTGTAGAGAACTCTTTCCATAGAGTGGTGGTAGAGATAGAAACCATATTGCAAAGGTTTGAGAAAGGAGCATATTATTTACAAATATCTTACATTAATCCTTAACACACATACAAATACATACACGCTCATGTACACGCTTAGATGCATACATATACATATGTATATACTTGTATGTATATGTATCTCTGTGCACATGTATATATGTTAGAGAACAAAGCTACTGTAAGAGAACAAATTTACAAAGGTAAATTTATTTTAAAATATTTTGTGACATATTTTCTTTTATTTAAAATACACCTATCCCTCAATCCCAATTCATTTACTTGAACTGGTAAGTTTTACTTAATTTTAGACTTTTAATACAAAATGATTATTTGACTTTAAACCATAGCAATGTAGTCAATTCACATTGAAGGGCAAGTTGAGATACATATATGAAAATTCATGACTCTAGTAGTTGCTATGCAGTTTTGGGTTCAGGGACCCATAACTAGAAGAAACTGCAGAAGCTGACTCCTTATTTTACAGATGAGGAAACTGAGGTCCAAGGTGATTGTAACTTGTCCAGGGTTCCATAGGGAATTAAGTACTAGGTCCTCTGGCTGAGCACACCACTGCTCAGTCATTTTCCTACTGTCTTTTTCACTAATTCCTATTTATCCAGTCTGCATCTTGTTTGTACATGGTTGTTTGTCTATTGTCTTCCCTATTAGATTGGGAATTAATTTTCTCTACCTTTTGCACAGTGCCTGATATGTAGCAGTCACTTAATAAATGCTTGTTGACTAACTGACTGACTGTGTTATTTTGGCAGTGAACAACTTACTTAAACGATGTGAGTGCTGGATTTAGAATCCAAATTTCTTGATTTAAACTCCAACCATGTCAGCATTTATTTCCTATGTAACCTCAGGTAACTGGTAACTTTTCCAAATCTCAGTTTACTAGACTGTAAAACAAGAGATTTGATCTGCAACAACTCTACAATTCATTTTAGCTCCATTTTACTGATTTTATTATCAGTAAAATAAAGATAAATAAAAATTTAATTTCCTATCTCATGAAAAAATTGTAAGGGAAATGTTTTATAAAGCCTCAAACATTATATCACAAGTCATTTTTATTATTGTCTATAATAATAAACTTGAAACAGACTAGTCTTATGCTAAAAGGAGCATAAATTGTCTTTCCCTTCCATTTTTCCTAATTTGAAATCAAATTTTTACTATATAAAAGTACATATGATGGTTACAATTTAACCATTTATTGTCTATTAATAATACACTTTAATGTATCCTTTTCCAACTACATTATGTAATATATAGAGAGAATATCCAAAATAGTAAGATCACATAATTAGGCATATGAAACAAACCAAGAAGAGACAGCTAAAATTTTCTTATACTATGTTCAGTTTTGTGAGTTTCATTTTCAACCTCCTAGTTAGAGACTTGAGTAAAAACTATGTTAAGTTCCATAGGTGTGTTGGAATTGGGGAAGAAGGAAGATGATCAATATTTATGGAAACAGGGCAGTCTATGAGAGGGACTGGAACCAAAATTTCAAATAGTCACTAATTTAGTTTCCTATGAAGTAAGAACATTCCATTTACCTCTTACTCATTGGATGTTTGACTTGAAGATATCAGCCTAAGGAACGAATAATGAAATGTTATTGGAGATATGATATAATATTCTATTAATTTAGGAAAAAAAAACAATTTGTCTGGATGCTTAAAAATTCAGCCATGGTTTCTATGCTGCCCACTTTGTCTAAAGGTGATGATGGAGTAGATGCATATGCCCAGAATCTGAACAGAGGAATTATATAAATTTATTTAAATTCAAAATCTTAATTACTAAAGTATCAATGAATTTAAAGTGAGATTTAGTCATTTGGTTCACTTTATTAATTTTTTAATCATTCATTCAACAACCATTTATTGAATGATTTCTATGTACAGAAATACAATTATGATCCTTTCCTTAACCTCATCCAATTTATAATCCAGCAGAGAGAGTGCTCATATAAACATTATAACATAAATGTATAAACATATAAATATATAATATACAAATGATAAGATGATAACTATGATTACAAATAAATTATAAGAGCATTGATGGCAAATTCTATTCCTTTTCACTTTTATTGGAAACTAAATTAGAAAAACCACCTTTTATTACTGTATATTTTTCTCCTGGAGTTTTTGGATTTGTGTAAACTCCTCTCAAAAGATGAGACCCCAGTAAAACAGTTCAGTTGTGGCTACAAGTTTATTTTCTACATATGGTTAGCCTCCAATGATGTCATCTTCCTCTTCCTCACTGTGGCATGAAATCTCTGGTTCTTGATGGCTTTGCCAGTAGAACATATCTCAGCTCCACCATTCTGGAAAAATTTTCTAATATCAGCCCATGATGGACTATCTCTGATTGGCTGTTATCTGAGGAATAGCAAAAGCAAAGAGGGTTTAGGACAGATTGGCTTCTGGGTAATAATTTTCCCCCTTGATATAACCATATCACAAGGTTAACTAAAACTGTGAAGAAAAGGTACAACAATTGGAACCAGCACTCACATGGATAAAATCATGGAATTTCAAAGAATTACATAAGTATATTTATTAATAATTCACATACACAGCATTAAAAGACATAACTTGATAACGCTGATTGTGTGTCTTGGATGGAAACCAGTGATTAATCCCATTATTCTTAAAGATTACTAGAGTGAGTCAGTCTTCCTACTTATTTCTTTTCAATTGATAATATGGGCTTAGGTAAAATAGAAATGTTTGAAATGAGAAACTCTTAATTTCCAATAAGGACACAATCCATTAGCTGATGGATCATTCTTTTTCACAACTACTTGGGTGATTTGGGCATCATGTGTGCTATGGAAATTGCATCATAATTATTAACCTTGGTCTCTAAAAGGAAACATTATTAGAATTCTTTAGCAGTGGCTGTATGTGTTAGCATATGAAAGATCTTAGATTTGGAGCTAGAAGAGATTTAAAAGGCTATTGAGTCTATTTTGGGTAGTTGGTGACAATCATTTTCCCTAAGCTATAACCAGTGTTGCCCTTGACTGTGGCAGAATGAGTCATTTGCTTGCTTTGGTTTGGCTGCCTCCATTCTGATAACCAGGTACTGGATGCTGAAAGTTCTTGTTACCATCCCTAGTTCCATCCTTCCCCTCCTACACCTTCCAATTTCAACCTGTGAGATTCCAATTGATGTATTCCTAAGAGATAATTAACATATGCTGCATAGAGATTATATTTTATAAACATTTCATCCAGGTTTCTTTTTTTTTTTTTTTTTAAGATAACAATACAGAAGACATTTCATGTCTCCTCATAAAATAGGGTTTGAAGAAGTAGTATTCTGGTTTGAAGTAGTATTCTGGTTATCAGTGAAGGTGAAATTAATGTAATACCTTGCATTTATTACAGTATTTAAACTAGTGCAAAGTTCTTATATATTCTCTCTCCATAATTTCAAAATGCTTGCCCCTCCCCCCAAAACTAAATCAGACCTCAATTGGTTTCATTTGGATCCTTGGATTGTTCTTTAAAATTTCATTTGCTTTCACATGCAAGGAAGTTATAAGGGTCCCCTAAAGTGACTTATTTTATTCTACCATAGAATTCTTTGCAATGCTTTATTTAATATTAGGCCATGAAAATAGAATTTTCCTGTTTGGTTCCTAATACATTTATATTTTTATATTACCCTGAACTTTGATGAATGTTTAGCATGTAGAAATAAAAATTTTAAAATGTAAAACTTAAACATCTTTTGCTGATCTGATATTGTTATTTTTTTCCTATTTGAAAAAGAAAATCTCAATTGAATTCTCTCAAACAAACGGGCTTCCTTTTCTTAAGCAACATCATACTTCCGAAGACTGTTTAGTTATGGTCACGTGGTTGGTTACATAGAAGCCCAGATCTTGTACTTTTCTTCTAGCAATCATCTAAAAGAGCACCAGATTGAATATTGACCAAGAAATCCAAAGAAAAACTTTGGTAAATCTTTTTATCCAGCCCAGTTTTATAGAAAAACTTGCCTGAAGCTGTGGCCAGAGGAAGAGGACCTCCATTGGAAAAGACAACATTCTGTAGGTAAGCGAACTGAAAGCTTTCAAAAACAATGTCCTGTTAGGAAAAATGGCAGAGTATTTACCTAGCAACCTGGAAGTAGAAATCCCAAGTACTATAGTGGTCATGAAGAACTTTGCTCAAAGGAAACTTGAGATGCCAAAAACCATCTGGAACCCTAATCAAGCAACAGGAAATAAATACATGAAGCTCCTTTCTAAGGTAGCAAAAGGAGGATTACATGAATATGTGGCATGCCCACACATGCACAATGAGAAACGGAGACACATGGAAGAAATAAGATTTAAAACGGAGGGTAGATTCAAGGAAGAAATAATTCCAAGCAAAACAAATTTCATCTTTAGATTTTGCACCACTAACAGGGGATTAAAAGGTGAAAGAAAAAAAAAAAAGAGTACAAATCAATGATCAGAGTGTGTTCAAGTTTAAGATAGGAGGGCTAGTGAAAGGGAAACAGATCACAGCAATTATATATCACTATTATTAATCACATTTTTCCTTTCATCAAGCCATCTTTGTAAAAGGAAATAAGATTGAGGCTCAAAGAAAGAAAAAATATAAGAGTAAAATAGATGTAAATAGACAATTAAAAAGCATTATCATGAATGTGAATCAAAATAACTCATCAATGAAATGGGAAAGGATAGAATAATGAAATTGAAAGTAGAATCCAATAATTTGTTGTTTATAAGAAATACAATTGAAACATAAGATTCAAATTAGAGTTAAAATAAAGAACTGGAGATAAATTTATGATGTTTTGGTAACAATTATGATCCCAAATGATACAATAATAAAAAATAGGACTGAAAGATAAGCAGGGACACTGCATTCTTTTCAAAGGTCACAAGCAATGAATAGGATCTATATGCATATTTTAATTTAATTTCATTTTTTTATTAACAAAAATCTCTTATCTCCCTTCTGTCTCCTTGCCATTGGAAAAAAGGAAAGTGGGGGAGAAACTCATAACAAACATGCTTAGCTGACCAAAACAAATTGTCATATTAGCTATGTATATATGGTAATATGTGTGTGTTTACATGTATACATAAAAGACATATGGATACATTTATGTGTATGTACATATATTCTTGCATTGTTGAGAAAGGAGAGTCATCAAACAATTGATAGTCGATCTCTTTGATTCTTATTTTTGTTTATTTAAAAAATTCTTTTGAAATCTGTCAGTTTTCTTAGTTACAATATTTAATAAAAATGTAATTCATTAATTAGATTTTACTGAAATTTTCAAGATACTAAGTAAACTAAGGAAAGCTAATTTAGGTGGACCCTCTCTAGATTAGTGAGAAAATGTGGATGATAATGACAAGATATGGAGAGGCTGTTGTTATCTGTACTGGTGTAGGAAGTGCTAATATCCATGAAACCAGAGTTCATAGTATCAAAATATTTTAATTTAGATAGTATTCATATTTTTTATTTCTTTCATCTAGATTTCCCTCTGTACCCCAATGTTCTATCCTCCCAGAGAGCCATTCCTTATTACGAAGAATTTTTCAAAAAGTGGAAAAACAGAGAGATCAATACATAAAATACCCTAAAGTTACACACAACACTCCACACCCATGGAATACCCTTTTGCAAAGGAGTGGCATGAGGTGTCTTTTCATATCTCTCCTTTAAGCCAAATTTGTTTTTTATAACATCATTACACTCATCAAAATAATTTTGTTTTTAACCAAAAATAAGATCATCATCATCAAAAATGTGTTCATTTTCTTCTTGAATAATTTTCTTGCCAGTGTCAAGCAGTAAGAAATGTGATGTTTAGTGCTCAGTCGAGGCTTTTGATTCTGCCCTAGAATTTCACTTGAGACTAATAAAAATATTGAAAACTACCAAACTGATCTGTTCCCCAAAAGTCTTGCTTTTTTCTTTACATATAGAACTTTGAATATTTTCATTTTCATCACAGGCTTTTGCTTAAAAGTGATACTTTACATAAAACTACTCCTGGAAACAAAGTGAATGCCTATCAATTGGAGAATGGTTAAAGACGCTATGATCTGTGAATATAATAGAATATTATTACACCCCCAAAAATAATAACTATAAGAAATTCTGAGGAAAAGTTGGAAGACTTATATGAACTGATTAGAACAAAGAAGACAGAGCCAAGAAAACAAGACAGAAGATGACTATGATCATGTAAATGAAAACAACACTGGCAGATAACTGAATACAAATCAAATGCAATGATTAGTTTTGATCCCAGAGAAGAGGCAATGAAATACACTTCTCTCTTTTCCCAGGGGGATGGGGTAGGGGAGAAGGATGGCCTAGAAGTACAGAATGTTGCATATGCTAGCTTGGTGACTATCAGTTCTATTTAACTCTTTTTCTTTATTTTAAGAGAGGGCTCCATGGAGGAATCGATAAGGAAAAAGGAGATATATTTAGAATCAGTTGTGAAAAGCAAAAGCCAGAAACAAAACTTGAGAGGAAAAAAAAAAAAAAAAACTGATGCTTTAAGTTGATAGTCCATTGCTGAGATTTGTGAATGTGAAAATCAAATATAGGGTCAAATGATAAAATATTTGTAAAAAACAAAAAAAAAAGTGCATAGTGCTTTACAGATAGTAGACACTATATTAATGTGCCTTCCCCTTTCCCTTTCCTTCCTTTCCTTCCATGAAATGATAGCATAGAGAAGTAAATTCCATAGAAATGCCAGGATATGTTTGGCCAAAGGATGAATCATCTCCATAAATTCTATGTGAATTAAGTTCAGTTGAACAAGCAGGTGATCTATAGGAGTGGGTTATTTACCTGGGAGGGCTTAAAAAGCCTTTTACACCGTGTCAACAGGATTGTTGTTAAGCAGCAGGTCAGCAAACATGGGAACGTTGTCATTAAACAATGTCTGGATTCAAAACTATTGACGTTTATTTGCTTTCTTATTCTTCAATAGCCTGTGGAAAGAGTCAACTAATCTGGAAAAAAGGATAGGAACTTAGTATCCAATTTTTTTTTCTCCATCTTAGCAACCTTTAAAATACTGCATAGAATGGAAAGCACCTTTTAGGCTGTAAATCAGGTTACCTTGGTTCTCTATAGGTAAAAAAGCAAAAAGGAAAAGAAAAAAATGTGAGCTTATTTTCCAATCATATACTAAAATTAAACTAATTAAATTAAATTAATTAAAAATAAATAAAATTTAAAACTCAGTCAATATATAATGTGATGGGTGAACCATGTGGGGAATAACAAAACTTAAAAATTCTGATTACCACAGGGCTAGAATATATTGGGAACACAGTGTCATGGACAGTGGTGCTGGTATAGGGATATAGCTTTCCCTCTCTGGAAAGACTAAATAAAGAAGTACAAAGCTGTTCAAAACAAAGAGATTTCTGGCTACAAACTTAATAGTACACTTTACATTGTATATGTGGATGGATGCAACTAAGAAGGGCAATTGAAGCTTTGTTCCAGGATAGTGAAGTTAGAGGGCATGAATTGTACATCAGTGGAAATTAGCACCATTAGCAAAAAAAAAAAAAAAAAAGATTAATTAAATTAGGAAACTGCTAGAAGGTGAATTTCTCTCCACCCCTTCTTTTTAGCCACATATTGATATTTAGAATCTCTCTCCCTTTTCCCTACCTCCATCACAGAATATATCCCCCAACTTTTAACCCAATAAACTGATAGTCTGTTTCCTACTTTGGGGGCTCAAAAAATTTTGTGATACTGATCCTAGAGGCAAGAATTCTTAGTTATGACTCTAGATGACTGTGCCTCACTCACAAATCGGGTGGAAATGTAGAAAGAAAACTAACTCTGAAGTCTAAAGACATGTGTTCAAATCCTAACCCTGGGGTTTACCAGCTCATTGACTTTGAGCAAGTAACTTAATATCCCTGACTCTATGTCTATAGTATCCTGGCAATATGAGGGGATTGGACTAGATGGCCCCTGAATTCCTTATTAGTTTTATATCTCTGATCCCAAGTTTAAGAGGATATGACCCAATACCTCCTTTTGCACTGGGCACAAAATATTTCTATTCAGTAAACACAAAGCCATAACCATGACAAGTTCCCAGTGTCACTCTGCTTAGTCATCTCCTGGCAAAGTAAATAGGGTAAGTATTGGAATTTGTACCCTCTCCTCCCTCTTTCCCTCCCTCCATCTCTGTTTCTCCCCTTCCCTCCTTCCCTCTCTTTGAACACCTGGATAATTCTTGAGAATCTTACCTAGCTAGGGCACACCAGGACATGGCCATCCAACTACAAGATCCTCTTACCTCACTGATGCCAAACAGAGCAAATGAAAATCAGAGTAGGTAGGACAGCCCCCTGAATTGCTAAATAGCACGCTTAAAAATGGACTTCAGATGAAGAAGCTATGAAGAACTCAGTTTACAGGAAGCATTAGAGAGGATGAATGAGAGAAACCCACCAGGAAAGAATGATTCTCAGAATCAATTCATTCAGCTTGGCAAACTCTTTGCTTTTCCTTATGTATGTATGTTTTCAGAGGAGCATTTTTCTTTCCCATCAAGGAACAAATAAGTCACTTTAGAGAAAAACTACCATATGTACAAAACCATCAATGTTGGCATATGTACATAACTGTGACAAAACACTAGCAACTTAGGTATATTCTCTCTCTGCAACCTGTACATGTAGCTTGTAAATCTGTGAACTCTAAAACACAATTAGCTTTTCTATAAAAACAATAAGCAGAATTAGTAGCTTGTTTTTTAGCCAAAGTTTGGTATTTATTATTTTTAAATGAAATAACATTCATGTAAAGTTTGATTTAAAAAGGAAGTCATTGATATGATGTACAATTTATTAGCCCAGTTCAATTAAGATTTTTTTAGGTGAGATTTTAATAGATATATAGATTGATAAATTAATGATGATGGATATATTCAAATTAATTACCTTTGGATTTAGCTTTGAAATACATGTTAATAGTAAGCCCAGACTAGAAAGATGATCGATTATAGTAAATTATTTGATAAAGGCAGAAAGAGTAAGCAGGTGAAATTATGTCTGTTTTTCTAGTCTTCTCTGACTCTTCCCCACCTCCATAGCCAAAAATGTTTTCTCCTGCAAATATTCCTTAAAATACCCATCTTGTCTATCCTCTCATTTGTCTCTGTCACTCTCTACCTTGTATTTTACTTATCTTTGTATCATAGTTCTCCCAATAAAATGGTTTTACCTTTTTATCTCCAGTGCACCAGTGCACACAGTAGAAGCTTAATAAATGTTAATTTATGGAACTGAATTTCTTCCACATCTGTTCCCAAAGAATCAATTAAAGACCAGAGAAATGGCCATTTTTAGTGCTATCCCAATTTATTTGAAGGTTGACAGGCCCATGAATTCAGTTTTAAACTCCCTGGGTTGAACAAATGAGTTATATCAATGATTAGTAGGTTATGATGCATTTTCTATTTGTCCAGATTTTGGCCGTCAGACATAAGAAACTTCTCTGTGGGCTTGCCCAGCTCTTCAGACTCCTGGTTATTCTTGTGTTGCTTCTTCTTAATACCTTCCTCCCCTCTGGTGATGAATGACACATAAGGAAGGTTGAGCAGGTGTTTAGCGTCTGCAGTTGGCATGTTGAAGCATGACTCAAAGAAGGAAATTTGAATCTGATTTCTTACAGAAGAGGAAAAGCAAACTTTTGATAATTCTCATAGGAAATTGTGTAGGCATGTGCATGCATGTGTATGTACACACACACAAACACACACACACACATATCATACACATTAGTCTCTTTTTTGTTTTTTTAATTTCCTGCTCCTGGCAGTTTCTGAAAACAAAAACCAGACTAAATCACAAAGACTAGAAACTCCTTTGTCCTCTTGTGCAAATAAATAGCATTGATGTTGATGAGTTGATGAGAACTATTTGGTTTTTTCTGTAAAATATAGCTATTTTTATTACTATCCAGAGTAGAGAAGCATCATGGCACGATGGAAAGAAAGATGGGGCCGAAATTGGAAAGAACTGGATTCAAATGCAGCCTATAATAGAAAAGTAATTTAATCTCTCTAAATCTCAAGAACTGTCTTAAGACAAAATTATAGGTAGGCTTTGGTCTGCATTGATGGGAGAGAGTTAGCATATTAATGAAATCAGAGGGTCTTAACACATTGATCATCCAGTACAAGTGATTGATCTAATTTCTTCTCCTTGTAAAATATTAATTTTTTAAAGTTACTAATGATTATCAATGTTATTGACTAATCTCAGAATTAACCATAATATTAAGTAACATAATCTTCTCTGGTACATGTATATGTAAACTTAGCTATACATATGTGGGTGCATATATATTATATTAACACAAATGAGGAGAGAGAGAAGATGATTAGAATCATATTCCAAAGACATTCTCATAGCATACAAACATACCTTTGTTCTAGAGAGTTGTTGCCAATTCCCTACCAAGAGAGGTATAAAGTATGAAAAGAAATAGATTTTTAGGAAGAAGTCCTGGATTTGAAATCTTAAGTCTTCCACTTGTTAGTTGAGTCATCTTGAGCAAACACTGTAAAGTGGGTATAATGAAATATATGGTAACTTCTTATATAGTTGTTGTGAGGAAACATATTAGTTTGCTATTTATAATATGTAATGCTTATAAACACATACATAGGTGTGTGATAAACATATTATATATGTATAAAGTGTATAAATATGAGTGTATATATAAATATGCATGTATAAATGCATGAATGTGCATGCAATACATACACATAAATATGTGAGATGCTAGTTTAGATTACACACAGTCCATCCATGGTTTTCCATCTCATGTGATTCTTATCCATGTTTTCCCACAAATTCTTCACAGAAGATCACCATATGTATCAGAAGACTGACTGCACATATCAGCATGCAATGTCTACAATCAATCAACAAGTACAAACAACCTGGCACCTGCTATGTGCCAGGAACTATGTTAGGTGCTGGGGATACAAGTACAAAGAATGAAATAATCTTTACTCATACAAAGATGCTATTGTAGCTGACCCAGAAAATAGAAAAGACACCATAAATGTGTGTATATCCATGTATATATGTTTAAATATGATTGCATGTTTCTAATGTAATTTTTTTCATCATACCTCCAATTAAATCCGATGAGTTTCTAAAATAATAATAGCTTATATAGCTCTTGGATGTATATAAAACATTTCAGAAATATAATCTCATTTTATTCTCAGAAAAACCCCAATAAATAGGTGCTATTATCTTTCTCATTTTATAGATAAAGAAATAGGCAGAGGATAAGTGACTTGCCCAGGAAAATACAGATAGAAAGCACTTGAAACTAAATTTGAATGCAGGTCTTCCTAATTCTAGACCCAGGGCTCTATCCTTTGTACTACTTAGTTTTCTATGATTGGAATAACTGAAAAGAACATGAAATATAACTTTTAGAAGTAAATTCCTGATATAAAAAAATCCAGATATATTTGGCAAAACAAATGTATTATGTGTTATGTGGGTGGGTGGGGGTGTATGTTTGTATGTATGTATGTGATATTTTCTGATTTAATCCTAGGGACATGTGTGTCTTTGTATGCATTCAGTAAAATGGGGTAATGATCAAGTTCAACAAATGACCTTTATCTCTAATGAGACAAAGTTCCCCTTGTCTCCATTGACCTAATCATAGCATACAATGGGCAGATAAGAGAGAGATGAGGTATTAATGTGTGAAATGAAGTCCCAAGATATATTTATGTACTGTAATCCCTTTGAAGTGTATGATGAAATGTCCATAATGAAACTGGAAGGGTGGCTTGACATTGGCTAACCAAAAATTTACCATGCCTCTGGTGGTCTTTGAAAAGCCAACCTTTCAAGGCCTGGAGAAAATGGATAACTTTAAAGCAGGAAGAAGTTTTATAGACTGTGACCTCAGACATGATTCCTTTAATAGAACTACTACTTACTCAGTAGGAGAAACCAAACCTAACAGAGAGGAAAAGAAAAATATCAGAGCAGGAAGCAGCAACTTCAAGCAAGGTCACCTCTGGCAACAAAAAAGAGAGACATCTGGAGGCTTAAAGGGAAATTAGTCCTGGCATTTGGGAACTGAATTATAGAAAGGACCAGGCTCAGGGAGCCCAACTGAATGATCTACCAGAGAGAGTGATTCACCCAGCAACAGTGTGCCCATCTTTTCTGTAAGGTATAGGGAAGGTGGGAATCAGTCAAAAATCCTCATGAAGAAGATGGTATTTGAGTTGGTACTTCAAAGACCATAAATTTATAGCTTGAAGGGATGTTAGAGGTAATAAATCCAACCTCCTAATTTTGAGATAATGAAAATTTAGCCCAGAAAATATAAATAAGTTACTCAAAGACTTACAAGTATGGACAAAATTTGAAAAGGTGCAAATAAAGGGAGGGACTTCTAGGCATAAGGAATTTGTGAATAAAACATAAAGATAGAGAACAAGGTCTCTATATAAGGGAGAATAAGTAATCCTTTTTGGATATATAAGGATGTGGTTCTATTGAGTGAATTAATCATCCCTCCTCACTTAAAGATGTCTGATGAGAATATCTCTGTTGAGTCTATCAATCAATCATATGAATTAGGTGTCAACTAGGTATGGATTCCTCTATTGAATCAATTAATCAAGGACACTAAACAAGGTAGGAAAAGTCCTTGAAAACCATTAAATAAAATTGAGTTAATCTGTACAAGATTATCCTGTGTTTAGTACAGTATTTTGCACACAGCAAGTACTTAAAAGATGCTTGCTTACTTGTTTTGACAAGAACTTTTTCAGAACCATTTTGTACGGAATAAGAAACCAATTCCGAACCCAGATTGAGTATTTGGCTACAGATAGAAGATATTATAATCAAATCATTGAAGGGAAATATTTGGGGGGAGAGAGGAGATAATCTTTTGTCTCCGCTATCCTCCCCTTGGCCAGAGGAGAACCTTAAGAACTTCAAAAGATCCTGAGATTTTTTTAGTTTCTCATGAACATTCTACCAGCATCCCTAGAACAGCTGATAGAAGCATATGCTTTGGAAGCCAAGGAGAGCATAGACACACTGAAGAAAAGCAGTTTCATATAAGGAACCCAGAAGAAAGTCAAAGTATGCCTAAAGGGGAATTTTCTGAGCACCCTGTTAGGGATGGGAGGGAAAGCATTTCTAGCAACTGAGAGCTATAAGTAACCCATTTGCTGCCTATATTATTTAAACTTGAGACCTTTTCCCCTGGACTGTATATTTACTGATGGGAGAGTGTGTCCCATCCTTTTGTGGGGATGTTTTGCACCGACCATTCTTCCTAAACCATCTTAGTAAACACCTCTTTCTAAAGCTTATTAAGACAATCTGTTTGCCAAATAGATTGATATCAACTATGAATGGGGAAGAACTCTGGTAGGGGGTTATGAGGTATATTAGAAATCTTCCCTCCTCCTGCTAGTCAGGGTCCCCTAGGATTCCAAAGGAAGGAATTTTAGATCCCCAGGAGATCCTAATTGCAAGTAGAAGGTGAGTTGAGAAAATAGTTCTACTCTAAGATACCATTACACACCTGTCAGACTGACTAGAATGACAGGGAAAGATAATGAGGAATGTTGGAGGGGATGTGGGAAAACAGGGACACTAATACATTGTTGGTGGAATTGTGAATACATCCAGCCATTCTTGAGAGCAATTTGGAACTATCCTCAAAAAGTTATCAAACTCTGCATACTCTTTGATCCAGCAGTGTTACTACTGGGCTTATATCCCAAAGAGATCATAAAGAAGGGAAAGGGACCTGTATGTGCACGAATGTTTGTGGCAGTCCTCTTTGTAGTGTCCAGAAACTGGAAACTGAGTGGATGCCCATCAATTGGAGAATGGCTGAATAAATTGTGGTATATGAATATTATGGAATATTATTGTTTTGTAAGAAATGACCAGCAGGATGATTTCAGAAAGGCCTGGAAGGACTGACATGAACTGATGCTGAGTGAAATGAGCAGGGCCAGGAGATCATTATATACTTCAACAACAATACTATATGATGACCAATTCTGATGGACCTGATCATCTTCAGCAATGAGATGAACCAAGTCATTTCCAATGCAGCAGTAATGAATTGAACCAGCTACAACCAGCAAAAGAACTCTGGGAGATGACTAAAAACCATTACATTGAATTTCCAATCCCTATATTTATGCCCACCTGCATTTTTGATTTCCTTCACAGGCTAATTGTACAATATTTCAGAGTCCGATTCTTTTTGTACAGCAAAATAATGGTTTGGTCATGTATCCTTATTGTGTATCTAATTTATATTTTAATATATTTAACATCTACTGATCATCCTGCCATCTGGGGGAGAGGATAGGGGGAAGGAGGGAAAAAATTGGAAAAAGAGGTTTGGCAATTGTCAGTGCTGTAAAGTTACCCATACATATAACCTGTAAATAAAAGGCTATTAAATTTTTTTAAAAATTAAAAAAAAAGAAAAAAAAAAGAAAATAGTTCTAGATCTGTATTTTAGATGAAACCTAGTATGTATGAAGGGAATGATGCAAAATAGTTGGAAAAATTGAAAGAACCTTAAAGGACTACAAATGTCAAAATAAGAGATTTGGATTTAAGTCAATGGGCATTAAGGAGCTATTGATGGGAAGGAATATGGTGAATTATGTATATGTATAATTAGAGGAGACCAAGCTCAGTAATGCAGGTGTATATATGAGGGAAATGAATTTTAATAGATAAGGTAGGGTCCAGCATAGAGGACTTCAGAACTCAGGCAGAGGAATTTAGACTTGATATGAGATAATAAGCAGACATGCTTTTTTTCTTTTCTTAAAAAAAAAAAAAAGTCATATGCCTTGAAAAGGGAGGAAAAAAGGTATGGGCAGAGATTATTTTCTAAAAGGGCCAAGACTATTATTAGCCTGACAAATATTGTCCTGGGAATGGTTGTCAAGGATTTGTAAAAATAATGAAACAAAATTAAAAGAGAATCAATAAACATCTAAAAGATGTCATCCAAGGTAAGCATCACGAATTTGTCAAAGACAAATCATATGAGACAACCTTGACAGCAATTTTGCTGAAATTGAAAGATGAATGGACCTGAAGAGACATTGTCTATCTGACCTTTGGCTGAGCTTTTGATATAATCTGTCACAAAACTAATACTACTTGAAACTGGCTAGATATAAATTTAGCCACATTAGAGATCAGAGATTCAAGAGGATGCAGCCAGGGATTTTAAAACATATATGCTGATCTTGGAGATTGCCACTGGGAACTCCAAGGAAGCACAAGGAATTCCCTTCACTGAGTTTCTGCATGTGACAGAACCAAAAACCATTTCAAAGAGTGCAGGAAAAACTGCACTGTAAGCTGACTGATCAGTTGACAAAATGAGGTCAAAGTAAACATTCTAGATCTTGTTCTGTTTCCCATAACTTAGATTCTCAGATTTAAAAGAGAATTCAAAGGCCTACATAGCCAGTGCTCTGCAATATGGACACAAATCATCCAGCTTCTTCATTAAGAATATCAATAAAGGTGAGTCCACTACCTGCCAAGGAGACTTCTTCTAACTTTGTATTTGTTATCAATGTTTATTTTTGATTTATGGTAGAGAGTAGATGTTCCTTCCCTAAGTCTAGGGAGCTAAGGATACTTCTATAATGAGTTCTGCCCTCTAGAGTCAAACAGATCCAGTCGAATTCTTCTTCTCATGATGGCTCTTGAAATACTAGAAAACTATCTTGATCCCCTTAAATCTTTTTTCCCCCTAAGCTAAATGTCACTAGTTCCTTCAGCCAATTCCCATGTTCCCTGGTTACTAAGAAGTACCAACATCCATATTTTAAAGATCAGTCAATGGCTGACTTAGCTACTTATGTCATACACCCAAAACTTCCATACTCATCATGCTGTGGGAAAAAAAAAAAAATCAGATCAAAAAGTTAAGGAAAAAACAAACAAACAAACAAAAAACAACAAAAAGGTGAAAATAACTGTGCTTTGATCCACATTCAGTTTCCATAGTTCTCTCTTTGGATGTGGAGGGCACTTTCCATGACAAGTCTATTGGAATTTAGGCATATAAATTTAAAGAATAAAAATTTTCACCACCTCTGATCTTCCCATGCAATAAAAAAGTATCCTTCATGCACTAGAACTAATCCTTTAGTAGCTTGATCAGTAAAATAGATGGAATACTGGAAAATTGAAAAAAGCCAATGAATCCATACATAATGATAATAAATCTGAAGAAGTTGAGGATCCTAAATCTAAAATGTGGGTCATATGCTAAGATCTATTATTTCAAAACCAATGATACCAACTTCCCGGTGAAAATAATCAGCTCTTGCTCAAACTTAGCATCCCATTTCCAACCTTTGCACAATTCATCCCATTTGCCTACAGTATAGACCTCCTCATCCTTACCTGTTCAAATCCTTAGTTTCTTTTAAGGTTCAACTCAGGTGCTACCTCTTATTGGAAGCTTTTTCTAAATCCCTATTTATTAATGCTTTCTTTTCCCTCAAATTACATGCTACTTATTATTATTTTAAATGTGGGAAGGAGAAAACGATTTTGAAAAAGATATGTTGGAAAGAGAAGGGTTGAGTGGAAATGTAGTGATATTGGGAAAGGACTATGACATCAAAAACAAATAGCATACATAAAACTTTCAGAATAAATTAAGGAGGCATAAAGAAATAAGAAACAGCAAAACATAAGTTTTCATTTTGAAAGGGTAGGAAAGAAAGCTATTTTTTAAGCTGAGCTAAAAGAAATAGGGGAATGCCATGAGATAGCCCTTATTTGTGGGAAATAAAAGAGGTAAGGAATAAAACAAATGTTGCATTATAAAAGAACTGGGCTGTAGTCTAGTCTTTAGTCCCAACTAGCTCTATGATCTTAGTTTTATAATCTGTAAAATGAGTGGATTATTTAAAGAGTTACTTAAGAGTTTTAAAATTCTGACTCAATTATTCTCATTACAACATTGGGGCAATGACTGAGTCTATAAAGCATTGAATTGAAAGCTGGACGATCAACTGGGTTGTTTCATTGTCTTTGCACCCTTCAATGAGTCCATGTCTTCCACACCTTTCCTAGTCCACACTAATCCTTCCTTAATCCTAGAGTAGTTATTGTCTGGATTGCTCATTTTGACAGTGGTATAATAAATGTTTGTTGATTGATTGATACTGCCTTACACTGTTATTTAACAGTTCCACACATGTTTGTCTTCTCTCCCTAAGTAGATTTCTTCTTGAGGCTAAGAATTGAATGTTTTTTTCCTGCCTTTCCCTGTATCAAACAATGTTGGACATATAATAAAGATTAAGTAAACTGAATTGTTTAATTGAATTGACTTTAACATCATTGTGCCTCAGTTTCCTCATCCTTAAAATAAAAACAATAATTGATGATATTAGAACACTTCATAAAAACTTAACATAGACATAGATCCCGATGACTGGGAATAATGAATTTCCTAAAGTGGTCCTATGTATCCCAATTCACATTTTTTAGAAGTAAAATTATTATAATTGGTTTCAGCCAATGAAAATATGCAATGTGAATTCAAATGGAGGGGACCATTTTGTGAGATTCATTATTTAGCCCTCATAGGGATCTAATAGTACATTCATTATCCAACAAGTTTCTATTCAATGTTCTAGATAGTGTGCTAAACTCTAAGGATACAAAAAACAGACAAAGGAAAAACCTTGCCTTCAAAGATCTTACAGTCTCATTTGAGCTTCACAAAAGCTCCAGGAGAGTGGAAGTATTATTATCACCATTTTACAGATGATACAACTGAGGCTCTATCTCTGACATTTCCTAGTTATATGAACGTTCTCTTTGCCTCCGTTTCCTCATCCATAAAGTACAGATATTAACAATTGTAATAGTTACTCCAGAGGCCAATGGCAATTGCCTCCCTGTGTTTCATAACTCTACTAGCCACCTCATAGGATTGTTGTAAGGCTCTAATGAATTCATGCAGGTAATGCTTACTTAAAACTTAAAAGCAATATGGAAAGTCAATTATTGTTATTAGTCCAAAGTTTCACAACTATTAAGTGACAAAGTTGAGCTTTGAACTCATATCTTTGAACTTCACACTGGAGTTCTTTTCATGGCTCATCAGGCACTTTCTAAGAAAATTATTAGGATAAACTAGGCACTCAACTATTCCTCATCTCACTCAACATCATGACTATGTCCTATTTATCTCTTTGTCCTCCCTCATTTCCTGTATTGAAACAGTTACCAGATCTTTGATATTCTATGATGATATCTCTTGTATTCATCTCCATTCAATCCTCGTATTCACAAGCTCCATTCAGTTCCCCATTAATTGGACCATTGTAACAACTTTCCAGGTCTTTCCTTCCCCAATCGATCTTCCATATAATTGCCAAAATCATTCTCCTAAAGCATAGATCTGACCATGTTATTCCCCCTTCTGAAAAATCTTTTGTGACTCCCAGTGAGATCTAGGATAAAATTAAACAACTTAGTTTGACATTTAATGCCTTTCCCAGTCTTGGATAGATCTTTATGTTTCTATAAGCATAGTACTCTCCTTCATATTTTTTTTTTTTTTTGTTCTAGTAAAACTGACCTCCTGTTCTCCAAACTTCACATTCCATCTCTCACTCCATGCTTTTGCTCTGACTCTCTCACATTCCTGGAATGCATTCCTCCTCACTTTTATCTTAGAATCCTTTAGCCTTCTTCAAAGCCCAACTCAGGTAGTGCCTCCTACAGGAAGATTTTCCTGGTCTCTTGTCCTGACTAGTGCTTTTCTCCTTCTCAAGTTATATTTATCTGTTTGCATATTATATAACTCTCCCCAGAAGAACTTACACATCTGAATATTGGGGGATTATTTTTCCTTTCTCTTTTCTCTCCCTGGTACCTAGGACAAAAAAAGATGCTTAATAAGTGACTGCTGAACTGAAATGAATTCAAATAAAATATGTGATATAACTTTAAAGTAGTCAAAAGCACTGCACAAATATGAGAATGTTTATTATCGTCATTATTATTGTTGTTAATTGTTTCTATAATCTTGGTTTCCAAGTAACCTAAGACTGAGAGTTCTACCTTCTCCCCTGGAATGTTTTGCCTAAAGGAACAAACTGGGCCCAAATCCTAAATTTTAGACTGCTGGGATGGAACTGGTAATTAGTGAGATTACTTCATATTAGACAGGGATAGGTAATGCTTCTCTGTGGGTGGGACAGTGTTAGAGCTTCCAATCCTGGAACCAGGGAAACTTATCTTCCTGAATTCAAATCTGTCCCCAGATACTTACTAGCTATGTGACTCTGGCCAAGTCACTTAACCCTGTTTGCCTCAATTTCCTCATCTGAAAAATGATCTGGAGAAGGAAATGGCCAATCACTTTAGTATCTTTGTCAAAAAGACCCCAAATGAGGTTATGAAGAGTCAAATGTGACTGAAAAAAAAAATGAGCTGGATTTGTTGGCTCATGCCACTGGTGAAACATAGGAAGAATATTAATGTTCAGGAGGAAGATGATGGTACCAAACTAGACTGTTTGCATCTTCTTTTTCCCACCTTCATTCTGCCCTTCTTTTCCCCTTCCTTTAAAGCTCCAAATCTGAAACAAAATAAAGCATTTTGGTCAGGAAACCATGTGCTGTAATTTACACATGAAAACTAACTTCTTATTTCGAATTTAAACCCCACATATCTAAATCTTCAGTCCTGAAATATCTAGATAACTGACATATAAGTGATCTTTCCCTTTAATATTGAAGGAATTTAATGCTTTTGTTGAGGATTTGATTCTTTTGTTGATATAGAAGAAAAAGCCTAGAACAATGAGCAGAGAATTGTTCTCCAGTCAAGGAGATCATGTTCTGTCCCTGACACAGACTGCCTCTGTGACCTAAGCCAAGTCACTTAAATTCCCATTTGACACTCTCTTAAGACGATGAATTAGGTTGAATCTAAACTGATGGAGGTAGTTTTCACACTAACAGCTCCCTATCCTGGAGAAATCACAGCTCTGCCTACAAAAACCTTGATCCTACCAACAATGACAATGTATTGCTATACAATTCAGATTTAGAATGAAATTTAATTGCTTTCTGTACCTCTGAGGAGTACCTTTATTCAAATCAAATAAGTCACCTAGTATCTTTATGATTTACAAAGTACTTTCCTAATACTGGGAAGTAGATAATGCAAGTAACTTTGGTCCCATTTTTTAGATGAGGAAATGGAGGCTAAAAAGTGAAGTGACTTGTTTGAAGTTATACCCATTACAATGAGAGATAAAACAAAAAGGAAGAGGCCATCTCTAATTTGAATATCCTGTATTGGTCACAGAAGGCAAGTTGGAAATGTAAATTGCCACTGAGAGGGAAATTTTCCTGGCACTAAAAATATATGGGAGTGTTAGGTTAGCATAGTAAATAGCTGCCTAGAAAGAATTGGGTTCAAATATTGCCTTTGACACAAATAAAATGATTAATCCAGATCAAGTCAAGCCTCTTGGTATGTCAGACATTTCTTTAAGACTATAAATACCAATGTCTTCAATTTGCTTTGAGGAAGGAATCCTTACATCTTGAAGTTCTGTACATCCATGAAATTGCAATTTCTCCCCATTTCCTCCATGTGATTACAAAAAGGAATCATAATAAGGGGGCAGTTAGGTGATACAGTAGACAGTGCTTTTCCTAGAGTCAAGAAGATTCATATTCCTAAATTCAAATCTGACCTCAGATTCCTGGACAAGTCACTATTTGCCTCAGTTTCTTCACCTGTAAAATGAGCTGGAGAAGGACATGGCAAACCACTCCAGTATCTCTGCCAAGAAAACCCCAAATGGGAACACAAAGAATCGGACACAACTGAATAATGGCAACAAAATTAACAAATATCTTTTCTTACTCCTGAGCACTTTTTACCAGGCCTTTCCTACTCCCGTTGCTGGCTCCATTCCATCTTTTATTTAAAATTATGTGCTCCTTCTGAGCATAACTCAGTAGCTGGACAGGATTAGTATCACTGGAGCACATTAAAGAGACTGTAGAAAACTTTAATTAAGATTTTCTGAAGAAAGAATGCATGTTTTGTTTTGTTTTTCCCCTGGAAAAATCAAAGTGTTTACTCACCAGGTAGGTGTTTCTAATCCTGTACTGCTGACATCTTTCTGCAACCTGGGGAATTTAACAATGCACTAACCTCTTTTCAATGGAAGGCCCATATTAGTTGTAGCAACATTAGCATAAGTGGTGGGGGCCTTGGCTGTTTTCTGTTCTCAGTTTAGGTTATTTTTCAGCCTGACAACACTATGGGAAAAGTACTTCATTTTAAGTGGATGCTTCCTTGCTGAGTCCTCTGAAACTGAATGATTGGATTAAAAACATTTTCTCGGACATAAAAAAGCCAACAATTGCATCATGCAACTCATGAATAAATTAAGTTTAAAAATCCTTGGAGGAAAAACTATTTGAAGTGCTTTTCTACTTGGGAAAAGGCAAGTATATTTCCAGCCCTGCATGAATGTTGAAGTTTTCTTTTCATTTTAATTAAATCACGTGGATTGGTTATTTCAATTTTTTTTTTTTTTTTTTTTTTGGTCCTTCTCTCTCCTCCCTAGCTCCCTCTTTCCAGCCTCAGGATCTATCAATGTGAAGAATGAGTAAAGATGTCAAAAGTTGAATATAATTAATGTTAAAACAGATGTGATGAATAAGGGGTGTTGTTTCCAAATAGAATGGAAGGCGGTGTTATTGCCTGAGGCACACATTTCTTGGTCACATGGCTATCTTTAATCTGAAAATCCAGCAGTGACTGTGGAAGGTAAACTGGTAATATAACCTTTCAGGGACTGCATTTTTGCTTTTTCCCCCTTTGTGTCTTTAGTGCATAGTCCAATGCCTACTACATAGTAGGGACTTATATGATTGCTGTATCATTTTGAGCTAAAGCAGATTTACAGAGACCGGAATAACACAAATAAGAAAGGGATACCAGGCAGCCAAATACTTGCATGTTTGTTTGTTTTTTTTCTAAGTGAGTGTCCTTGCTTGCTTGATCTCATTCAAGTTCCAAATAAATGAGTCTTATATAGGGCAAACTGTTGAATAACTGTTGCTAACATGTCTCAGGGATAACATTCTTTTCCAGTTCCATATATGGACAAACTTTATTTATTTAGTTTAAGTTTTTTTCTTGTCAAGGAGAATGATTTTAGTCTGAAAATCCTGTGACCAAAATTTATATTCCACAAACATTTACTAGGCACTTACATTGTGTTAGGCATTAAAGCTATACACGCAAAATAACATCGATCCCCTGCTTAGAGAAGTCACCTTTTACATGGAATATATAACATATACCAAGAAAGAGAAATAAAAGTTAGGAAGGTGGGAGTCCAGACTAATAAGGGAAATAAGTATAGGAGTAAGCATCTGAGGTCATTCTTGAAGGAATCTAAGAAAATCTAAGGAAGGGAGTTCATTCATGTCTGGAGATCAACTTGTAAGAAAATATGGAAAGCAGAGATAAAATGGGGCATTTGGAGTACCTTAAGCAAGTCAGTTTGATTAGAACACAGAGTTCCAGAAGACGAGTGACATGCTTTCAGAGGAGCGACATGCTTTGGATCTTAATCATTGCTTCCAATTTTCAAAATTTAGGCTGTCATTAACCATTTTTAATAAATGTCTTCTGTTTGAAATCCATTGAGGAAGATTTTTCAAAGTGCAAATTACAAAGAGAAACCAGCTCTTCTACATTTCATAGGCATAGGAATAGGGACTAGACTTACTATTTCTTTGGTATAGGGGAACTCTCAGTGAAGGACTTCCTCCAACAAAGCAACTTGACAAGCTCTTTGTAACTAATAGTTATTGCAATTTGCCTAAAGCACTGAGTGTCAGATGACTTACCCTGGATCATACAGCTAGTATATGTCAGACATAGTTGTACTAGACTTGAGGTTGGCCACTCTATCCATTATCTCACACTGCCTCTCATTCGTTAAGATTTTTTTTTATGAAAATATATGAAATATATTTTGAATGAATATATGAAAATAGAGGCTACCTCCCATTACAAGGACATCTATAGAGGTTCTCCTTGATTTTTACAATAGCATTATTAAGCATTATACTCCTTATTCTTTACTTTCAATTGCCTTCTCAGCCTTTGCTTCCTAAACTGTCAAATTATTTTCCCTACCAACTTCAGTGTTCATTCAATCATCTCTCCCAGCCTTTCATGAGGCACTAAACTGGCATTTTCCCCTCACTGTCAGTCCTCAGGGCGCCAAAAAGGGAGACTGATTCCCCTGACATTTCTCACTGTTACCTTATGGGTACCTGCTTCCTCTTTCTGCCTCAACACCTTTAGAAAATCTCCTTTTGTTCTCACAGCTGTGGATGAATACTCCTCTCTGCTTGCCAAGAGATGTACCAGCATGTACCATAATAATGGAATCCTTAGAAAGGGGTTGGGAGACCTTGAAAATGAACATTGAGAGAGAATGGGGCAGGCTGAGACTATGTGTGCTGACCTACATCTACAAACACTATGTGGCTTGTAGAGAGAAGCATGAGTTCTTGGCAAACAGTCCATTCCAGGAAGTGCAATGTGTATGTTATGTATAAGGGATCTTTTAGTCTTCTTTAAGCAGGATTATAGTATTTGAATCTGGAAAGGACCTTACAGATCTAGTATGAACCGTTCATTTTATAGATTAGGAAGCTGAGAGTCTTAAAAATAATGTGCCTTCAGATCTGGGTTTCAAATCTAGATCTCAAGACTTAGATATTATTGCTCTTCCTTCTAAAAGTATTTATACCATGAAACATTGCTTTTCTTTTGCTGAATGTCATTATTTGTAATATATGAGTCAGAAGGACAAAGGAATGGTTTTGAATTCAATAAATCTATGGGTTTGGGCCAATGGTTTTGTACAATTAGATGATATGATGATTCGTCAGTTGGTCAACAATACTGATTGGACCATTCCATCCATGGGGACAACCTTGTACTGGACTACTATGGAAATTATGAAAATGAAAAAGACACTGTGAGTGGAAGACACAGTGCTTATGACTTAAATGATACAAAGCTTTAAAGTTAAAAAAAAGTAAGGAAAAGAAAGAAAAGTAGACTTGAGAAAGGAGCAGTGGCCAAAGGCCTTTTTACTCATACTTTGTCATTTTTCCCGTAGCAGTCTGTGAGACTTTCTAACAGTTTGATGTGTATGTGTGTGTCCAATATATCCCCACCAACTTCTACCAGCCCATGTCCACAGTAGAAAACCAAAATTTGAAGCTCAGATGAGATTACATATATATAAAGCATTTTGTAAACCTTAAAGGGACATATAATAAATCTGGTGTATTATTATCATATTGCTCTTGTGTTTTTTTAATATCATTTCAATAGAAATTGTCATGAGACAAGTTCCTATTCTAATATTATTCTTTGAAAGTTAATATTTTAAGTGGTTAAAGATAGTTAAAATTTCTGAATTATGTAATTTCATCAAATTTTTAGTACATAAATGATCTATAGACTCACTGAAAGCATACTCGATACTGGGGATGGCATGTTGCGACAAAATTTTCATCTCTTCTGCTTGGTCTCTGGGAAAGCTTTTCATTCCATGAAACTTAAAGATGATGAGCATTTGATATAGTCAGTCAAGTCAACAAGCATTTATTAAATGCCTACTATGTGCTAAAGTATATCTATCAAAGGTATACTTAAATTTTTTGTATGTCAATATTCTCTTCAGTTTGTACTGTCATAATAGTCTATATCAGATATAGCTTATTAGTGGACTTTTCCATTTATATTTTGAGGACTGTCTCTGAAAAAGTTTACCTTTTAAACCAATTGTTCTTGTCCTTATTATATGAGTGACATGTTGTAAATAGAGAACAGTTTTCCTCATGGATATCAGATACTTTAGTCTCTCACTATCCTCTGATCTGTTTTATATATTTGCTATAATAATCCACAAGAACAGAACTGAGACAAAGGTTTTGTGTTAATAAATAAAATATGGTACTTTGAAGTAGTTCACTTAATAATTACTAAATTGTTAATAAATTCATCTCCATGCCCTTAGAACTTTTGGGTATATTCATTTTGCTCTTCTATTATTATCTTATTTTCTTCTAAGTGTTCATTGATTTTTGTTTTTGTTTATATAAACAATATTCTTTATAGAAAGCATCTAAACATGTAATTGACCTATGCTTGAAGTGGTCATTATTATTCTTGTCTTTTCATTGTAGAAATGTGATATCTTCAGTTAAGAAATCATGCTTACATATGAAAGTAAGCTAGCAAAGAGCTTCGCTATAATTTGTGTGCCACTGTGCAGCATTCGAGCCAGTAATTATAGACCTAATCTGGCTGGCTTTCTAGTTTTATAGTGATTTCCATCTGTTGTTCATTGTTAACTTTTATAACTCATTATAAATGGTGCACAATACTTGATTATCCAATTAAACAATAAACATTTATTAAGGACCTACTATGTTTTAGGCCCTGTACTAAGTTCTGGAGATACAAAGAGAAGCAAAAAAACAGTTCCTGCTCTTAAGGAACTCAGTCGAATTGGGGAGACAACATGAAAAGAGATAAGTACAAATAAGCTATTTATAAGATAAATTGGAGATGATCAATAGAGAGAAGGTATTTGTCACAAAGGGCATTGGGAAAGACTTCTAGAAAATGAGTTTCTCATTTGGTCTAACATATTTTAATTTGTTGGGCTTCTTATAATCCTATAGATGAATAGCAGTTTTCCACATGATCCTCTTACAGAGATTTTTTTTTCTTCTCTTTTTTCATTTCTGAATTTTTCTCTTTATCTTCTCAAGCTTCTATCTTCAAATTTTTGATTGATGTCAAATTCTTTATTTTATTTTATTTAACTTTTGCTGAGGCAATTGGGCTTAAGTGACTTGCCCAGGGTTACACAGCAAGGAAGTGTTAAGTGTCTGAGATCAGATTTGAACTCAGGTCCTCCTGACTTCAGGGCTGGTGTTCTATCCACTGCACCACCTAGCTGCCCTGAATTCTTTATTTTGTTTTTTGCATTATTTTCTCTGTAATTTCTTTAACCTTTTGACTTTTGTTTTCAAATGCTGCTTAAATGAATATTGAATTTCTAATATATTTTTGTTTTTCAGCTTTCTTTCCCCAGTTTTTTTTTTCCCTTTGGATGATGCTCTTCTTCATGTAACAGCTAGCTATTGCGTAAAATCTTCCAATGACTTTCTGCAGATCTCCAGTAATGCTTTGGAGTCTCTTTGGCCATGATGCTGTTTGATGTCTGTTGTTAAGAGCATTTCCTAAAAGCTCTACCTTTTCTCCATGACAACATGCTGCCATCTTTGCCACTGTATGAAGGCCCTGAAATATCTTTGTGCTTTCCTGTCAAATACTATGGGAGAATGTGCTTCTTCTTGTTGATTAAAATTGGATTAAAGTTGATTAAATCATTGGATTTAAACTGTCTAACTCAAAAATGACTTTTTTTTCAAATTTCAACCCAAGTATGTCATTTTTCTTTCCAAGATCATTTAAGATGTCCATACTGTTTTTTTTCTTTTAATTATGTTTAATTGCTGGAATTTGCCTTAAGTAAAGATTTTCAATGTTCTCAAGGATCTCACCTCTTTCTTTTTTGGACTTTTAGAAGATGTAGTATATAAACAGAGAAATAAATAACAGGTTAATTGAGGTGGGAGGGAATATTGATTAGAGGGATCAGCAGAAGAGGGAGGATCAGATCTGATCCTTGAAGGAATCTATGAAGCAGGGATTATTAGCCTCTTTGTTTTTTTTTTTTTTTTTTTTTCTTGTTAACATCTACTCTTGCTTAGAGATAAAAATTTCTTTCATAATTGGTCTGCATTCATCATTATTATGGTTTTTTATTTTGATTGGTGACAAAACAAAGTGCATCATTGGCAAAAAGCTATAAAAAGTACTTGAATACAATTATTGAGATCAGTTACTAATTCTCTTATCATGGGATATTGCTGCTTCATAAAAGTATTCATGCTGCTTAATTAAAAGTATTCATTGATGCTTAATAAAAGTATGCATGGCTTGCTCACTTGGCTGGTCAGTGCAATCTGCATTTAAGAATTGGTAGCAGGCATTGATATTTCTGTTTTGCTCTGATGTGTCTTGGCTTCTTGTAGCACCAGAACACTAAGAAACACCATTCGTTCTGCCCTCTGTGCCAAGCTGATCAATCTTCAGGATGATTTTGGATAGGCCTGCTTGCAATCCTATGTCCCCCTGTCTGTTCCACAGGAAAAGTTTCATCACACTGGCCACAGTGCTTATTCAAACACTTAAACTTGGCTAGTGCTGTGAGGTTCCTGCTGTCCTAGAGCACATACAGTCTCCACTGGCTTCCCTACCCTTTTACACAGCCACCTTTGTACCTCCCACATTTTGGAGGTTTACATTTTTAGTGTATTTGACTCATTCTTCTAAAAGGTGAAAGATAGGAGAGATTCTCCAGTATTAGCAAGTACCTCATATCAAACCCTATTTTCTTCTTTATTGGATTGTAGCAATACAAAGAAAAAATCAGAAAAGGCAAGGTGTAGTACTGTGAAGAAACCTGTGACTGAATTGAAGAGGTCTAGGTCTGAGTCCCAGCTCTGGAACCATGGCATTATGCAATTTAATTTAACTGCTCTGAGCCTTAATTTCTTCATCTGTAAAATGGATATGATAATGGTATTTATGCTACATCCCTTTGTGGCCATTCTGAGGACAGTGCTCTATAAATCTGTAAATGACATAGAAATCTATTATTACAAAATTGTTTCTCAGGGATATTTCAAGGAACAATTGCAGTGAACAGACAGCAGGTATTGGAGTCAGGACAGCTTAGCTCAAGGTCAGATTCAGATACATATTGGCCACCACTGGTGGCAAGATGTTTGGCTTCTTAGTGTCCTCAGGAAGCTCCCCAAGACAGATGTTCCTAATCATTTTTGTGTCTTAGATCCCTTTGGCAGTCTGATCAAACAGATAGGTTCATTCTTAAAAAGATATTTTAATGCATAAAATCTCCAATAAAATACATAGGTTCCAAAGATGTATTCAAATAAAGATATATATTTTCCCAACCAAATTTATGAACCTCCTAAAATCTATCCAGGACATCTTTTTGGTCCATGAACCAAGTTAAGAATCCTTGTTCTAAAAGGATAATTCTGGGGGAAGCACTAGCAGCTGGGAAGAGAGAACATAAGTACTATGAGATGAGTCTCATAGCAAACTATTGATTCTAAGAGGAGAAATTTCACAGGGAGTACCTTCTCTGTATGAAGAATAGCTTGTACAAGAGATCAATGAGCAAGACAGTTTGGCAGTATACAGAAAGGGGGATAACTTGAAATAAGGCTGAAAAGGTAGGATGGGGCCAGCTTGTAAAAGGCATTACATGACAGGGAGGAGTTCCAAACCCTTCACAGGAGAATTAGTTTCAAATTCCCTTTTCAGCTACTTATTGAATGAGTCGATTAGTGCTCATTTCATTTCTCTGATCCTCAGCTTCCTCATCCATAAGATGGGGATGATATTGTTTGCCCTCATTGCCTAGTAGGGTTATTTTAAGGAAATTTCTTCAAGAACTATGAAGTAAGCATGAATGTAATTTTTGTTCCTTGCTCAGCTAACATTTCTCCTCTTCGTGATGGCAAGTAAACTTTAGCTAGAAATCTGATCTGGCTTCTTGTCTCTGCTTTGGCAAGAAGAGTCATCCTTGAATTAAACATGGCATGCTGGGTCCATAGTTAAGGTATTCTAAGGACTGAAAGTGGGGAACAATTTGCTTGAAACACTGGGATAGCATCTTTATGGTCTATTTCTATGAACAGGTATGAATTTTTTGAAGTTTGCCCAATCAGATTTGCATCCAGAGATGCATGCTATATTTGTGAGTTCCTAAGAGAATATCAAACCTTTGGAAGGGGCTGTATTATTCTATGTTAATATGAGGGTGAGGAAGAGGGACCAGGAAGTCGATTTGAACCAGTCATGTGATTAAAAGCAATTTGCAACTGATGAAACCTGGCTCTTTGTCCCTCTCTCCTCTTCATTAAACAATATGCAAGCTTTAGGAGGCCAAGGATGGTTTCTTTTACATATATTTCTATCTCCTCCACTACTTACAACCATGGTCTCTGCACTGTATGTGCTTGGTGTTTGTTAAATTGAATTATATACAGACTATACCAAGTAGCTGCTCATCTGAGATCTGAATCACCTTTAATAACAAATCTTACTTTATATGCATCTTGTAACTGATACTAAATACTGACTCAATGTCCATCTAGGGCTTGGGCTCTTGGAGTATATGAATTTGACTTGCTTCTAGAATGCCATCAGAAGGTTTCAGTCTCCTGCAAATACCATAACAATAAGCTGAACTCAGAAAAGTTAAAAGGTATGAAAGAAAAGAAAATAATTGAGATTACCTTTATTTTACATCTTTTAGTTCTTAGCTTTCCCCACCACCAGCCTAGGGTAGGAATCAATTCAAGATGAAAGCTTGAAGAAAAGGGGAGTGGGGAAAAGGCTGCTTCACAGTTGAATTTCCACAAAATCCACCACAAAAAGAACTGCTATACATATTTTTGTACATATCAGTCTTTCTTCCTTTATTCTCTTTGGGGTACAGACTTGGGAGTGGTCTTGGTAGGTCCAAGAGTATTCATCATTCCAGATTATTCTCCAGAATGGTGAAACTACATTATTATCTCACCAGCAATTTATTAATGTACCTATTTTCCCTTATCTCCTCAAGCTTTTGTCATTTCTCAGGTGTAAGGTGATTCCTCAGTGTTATTTTACTTTATCTTTCTCTAATCAATAGTGATTTCAAGCATTATTTCATGTAACTATAGCTAGCTATGATTTTTTTTTTCTTTTGTAAACTGCCTATTCATATGCTTTGACCATTTATCCTTTGGAGAATGACTCTTATAATTTGATTCAGGTCTGGTATATATTTAAGAAATGATGCCTTTATCAGAAAAACTTGCTGTAAAATTTTTTATATTACTTCATTTATAAAAATGTAGTTTCCCCAATTATCTCTTTTAATTAGATCTATTTTTGCTCTTCTTTGTCTGAGATCCTGATTGCTACCCTTGCCTTTTTTTTTTTTTTAAACTTAAGCTAAAGCATAATAGATTCAACTCTGGCCCATTATTTTAACTCTATGTGTGCCTTTCATTTTCAAAAACACAAAATATTGTTCTATTCTGATTTTTAATTTATTCTGCCATCTGCTTCCATTTTATGGGTGAACTTATGCCATTCATATTCACAATTTTAATTACTATCTCTTTCTCTCCATTTTATTGCCTTTGGTTTCTTCTTCTCATTTTTTATCCATAAAAGAATTATGATTATTCTTTAATTTTTACCTTTTTTATGGTTCTTTTGAGTCTTCTATTTAAATGTTCAGTTTTCTATTCAGCTATGCTGCTTTAATTAAGGAATTCTGGGAAGTTCTCTATTTCATAAAATATCCTTCCCTTCTGAAGAATTATATTCATTTTTACTGAGGAAATTACTCTTGGTTGTAATTCGAGCTACTTTGGTTTCTGACATGTTATATCCTAAGTCCTTCATCCCTTTAATATAGAAGTTGCTAATCTTGTGTGATCCTGACTGTGGTTCCAAGATATTTGAATTGTTTTTTGTTTGTTTGTTTTTTGTTTTTTGCTAGTTATAATATTTTCTCTGTGACCTGGGAGCGCTAAAATTTGACTATAATGTTGGAAGTTTTCATTTTGGGAACTCTTTAAGATGCTGATTAGTGGATTCTTTCAATTTCTATTTTATACCATGGATTTGAAATAGTAAGTCAGTTTGTAATTTCTTGAAATATATCTATACTCTTTTTGATAATGACTTTCAAGTAGTCCAATAATTCTTAAATTATCTAGCTTTGATCTATTTTCCAGGTCAGTTGTTTTTCCAGTGAAATAGTTCACATTTTCTTTTATTTTTTTCATTATTTTGACTTGTTTTATTATTTCTTAAAGTCTCGTGGAGTCATTAAGTTTTACTTGCCCAATTCTAAGTTTTAAAGAATTGTTTTCTTTTGTGAGCTTTTAGACATTTCTTTCCATTTGGCCAATTCTGTTCTTTTAGTGTAATGTTCTCTTTTTGGTTCAGTTTTCTTTGGGGTCTCTGGGAGCAATCTTCGTTTCAGTTCAGTTATCATCAAACAAATACAGCCAGATCCAAATCCTTTATTATTTATTATTATCAAAGTCTTATCTCCTTTACTGGGTCCCAGTCAGCTTTCTTAGAGGCCCATCTCTCTCCTTGGTTCCAAGAGTTTAAGCTTCTGGCGCCAGTCCTTTGTCTTCTCTGCCTCTGCCAGCTTCTTGAGGTCCTCCTGAATGTGTCTTGGTTTCTGTGGGGGAGGCAGGAGGACCACACCATGGTCTCTCTCTTCCAATTCTGCATGTCTGGCTGAGTTTGTCTGAGCTTATATGCTCTCCTATCACAGGTGTGAATCTTGTGGAACTATAGTAAGTACTAAGTACATGTACTGAACTAGAGAACTGTTAAGCATCATGCTAAACAACCATTGTCTCTATCAATTCCACTGACTTAGCACCTTGTAAGAATCCTTTGTTTCAAGTTCAGAGTTCTGGCCCATAACATGCAGTAGTGTTATCCTCAGACTTCCCCTTCTTGACCTGTACCCCAATTCCCATTAGGAAGGTCTGGAACTATTGGGAAAGTGTCTATAGAGTGGAATTTGTGGATAAAGACCAGTCAGCCTCTATCCACAGCTCCTACTGCAACAGAATACAATAAATATGACAAAGACCTGGAGTTTGCATGTGGAAGTGGACATCTAAATTTGGTCACATGGAAGGGGGAAAGGAATAGCAATCTACTGCCACCCCCTCTCCACCAGCTCTCTTCCTTCTCTCTTGGAAGTAGCTCTTGCCAAATCCCTAGGTGGAAGAAGACTACCATTGAAGCACGCTGTTGTAGGACTAGCCCAGAGATATACTATTGGATTATTGCAGAACCTCTTCTTTTTACTGGCCTGATTGCATTTTGGCAGGAGCTCTCACCCCACTCTCTACATCCCTCCCCACCCAGTCCATCCTGTGGAGGAAAAGTTCAGCACCTTCCCAGATACTATGGTATAGTTGTCTGCATTCTCACTATTTCTTGAAAGTGAAATTGTACTTGAGCAAAACTAAATTTGAGTTATACTCAAACTGTTCTCTAAAATACCTACCACATTGAAACAAATTCATATTTTCAAAACAAATACTAGAGCAGAACTGATTATATATTGTATATGTACTTGTCTCCACCATTAAAATGTAATCTTCTTGCAAGTAAAGATTGTTCCATTCTCTATACTTATATTGCTAGCACCTAGCACACAGGGTCTGGAAGGTAGTTAATGTTTAATTAATGCTTAGTTTCATTATCTGTAAAATGGGGCTCATAATACATTGCTTAACTCAAAGTGTTGTTGTGAATTAAGTAATCTGTAAACTTTAAAGTGCTAATAAATTATTATGACTACTCCTTCTTGGCCACCTCTAAGTCTTCTCCCTTAAACCCTGTCCCACTTGCAGTATTATTAGTTTATCCCAAGCCTTTGTTCTTTGCTCTCTTCCCTTCTTTCTCTTTTGCAATCTCATCTAGTCCCATGACTTCAGTACCATCATTGCATGGATGAGTCCCAGCTTCATATTTCCAATCATGATCTAAGCTTCATTCCAACTGTCTGCTCAGTGTCTTCATCTATCTCCTGCCTCTGTACATATGTATTCACTTTATATCAAACTTATCTCTTCATATCTACATCTACTGAAATTATTCTCCTTGAAGGCCCAGGTCAGATACCATTATATGCACAAAACTTTGCTGATTTCTCCAGCTAAAAAATTGTCCTTCCCTCTGTGAATTTCTGATGCTTTCTGGGCATTATCCAATTTATATTGTCATTTTTGTGTGTGTCTCATCCTTCTAACTAGATTGTAAATTCTAGGAGGATGCAGACTATGTTATTTTGTATACCTAGTCCTTAGCTAAATGTTTAACAAGTGTTTGAATTGATATGAACTAATTCCCAAGGTTTTGGGAATTGGATTTCACCTTCCCATCCCCAAACACAAAGTGCCAAGGAATTCCTGCATGTTCTCTTGAAGGAAGGATGAGGATGAAAGACCTTTGTTATTCATCTCTGCTAGGCAGTAATCTTTAATATCTTGCTGTGCTAAAAAAAAAAAAAATTTAAATTAGAAACTTGTAAGGAGTGCTCTATAGTTCTCTATTTTGTATCATTAATATTCTGATGTTTCTCACTATTGGAGAAATATCTCTATAGGCTTAGTTGATTTTTTTGATCATCATTTGAGAGGATAAATAGATATAGTTGAGAGAAAGTTGGTTTCAGGACTAGAAAGAACTGGTTCAAGTATTACTTCTGACATCTACTTGCTGTGTGGTACAGGAGAAATCACTTAATTTCTGGTAAAGTCGATTTTTCTAAGCAGCTTTTAAAGAGAAAGTATAGATCTGCACTGATAAAGAGAATTTTCTTGTCTAGAAATTCCTATTCCAATGAAATCTCAAGTCCAAAAAAACTCTCATAATCATTTTAATACAGGGTACTCCTGTGCAGTTTTAAGCTAATAAAGTTCAAAACTACTACAATTTTGGGGACATAGGTTGATATCTGCTACTGAACTTAAGAACCTTGGGATTTAGGTCTGGCCCTGTGAATTATTCTGTGAGTTCAGGCATGTTTCTCCCCCTCAATGGAGAAATATTCCCTCGCATGCTCTGTGAATTTTTTTCTTATTTATCCTGTACAAAGCTTGCTTTGTATATATTTGTTTGCTTATCATCTCCCCAATTAGATTGTAAGCTTCTTTAGGACAGGAACTGTCAAGCTTTTTTTTTTTTTTTTTTTTTTTTTTTTTTTGTATCCTCAGAACTTAGCATAGTGCTATCATCATTTAGTAAACAGTAAATAAAAGTTTACCGAGTGAGTGAAATGTCAACAAAATATTTGACCACAGAACTGGGTCTGAAGTATTTTGCTGAGTTCCCTTCTTGTAAGTCTGGTTTTGAATCCTAGCTCTGAGATAATTGGATGATATCATTGAGTAAGGAAATCCAAGTTCAAATTCAGCCTTTAGACATTTATTAGTTGTATGTATAAAATGGGGGTAATACTAGCATCCACCTCCAGGGGGTTGTAAACCTCAAATGACCTTTTATTATATAAAGCTCTCAGCACAGTATCTGGCACATAATAAGCACTATATAAATGTTGTTATTCAGAATCATTTTCAGTTGTGTCTTACTCTTCATGATCCCATTTGAGGTTTTCTTGGCAAAGATACTGGGATGGTTTACCAGTTCCTTCTCTAACTCTAACTACAGATAAAGGAAACTGAGGCAAACAAGATTAAGTGGCTCAAAGTCACACAACTAGTAAGTATTTGAGGCCAGATTTGAACTCAGGAAGATGTCTCCCTGACTCCAGTCTTGGCACTTTATCCACTGTACCATTTAGTTACCCAATGTAAATGTTAGTTATTTTTATTATTATTAATGTTCTCACCTCATTAGTGTTCTGAAATAATACTTTACATTATTGAATAATAATTTTATTTATTAAATAATATTAATTTACTAAGTTAATATTAAATAATATTAATTTATTAAATTAACATTATTAAATAACACTTATTAGCTAATTAGCATAAACCTCAAGTTTGATTACTTTCTTGTAATTAGTAATTATTTAACTACTTGACCTCAAGTCTAGGTCTTTTCTTAATGTGATGTGACATGACAGTAAATTTCTTAACCTCTGAGCTTCTGTTTCCTCACATTTTGAATGAGGGGGCTAAACCAGGTAACCACTGTAGTTTTTTTTGTTTGTTTGTTTGTTTTGTTTTGTTTTTTACTCCCAGCTTTTAATCCTGTGAAATGGATTAAAGTGAAAGGATTGATTCCCATGTTTGGACTCAGACTGGGAGAGAGTTGGCTACCTTTCAGGCCCCACATCTCAACTATCCTGTTTCCCTTATTTTGGTAATAATTTGTAAGGAATGCGCAAATAGAAGCAAATTTCTCAGCACTGGAAGACGCTTTGGGGATCATGTAGTTCAACCTACTTATTTCATAGATGAGGTAATTGAGGCCTGAGAAAATTGGAAAGGTTGCCTAAGGTCACATGGCTAAATAGTGGCTAAATTTAAAAAAAAAGGGGGGGGGGGTAAATAAATAGAATGACATATTTCTTGACTTGCAACTCAAAGTTCTTTGTACTAGACCAGACTACCTGCCCACTACCAAAAGTTATCAGAGCCGATGTGGTATAGAGGAAAACCTGCCGAATTCCCAATCTGAAGACCTGGATTTGTCCCTTACTACCAAGTTTTAACTTTTCTGGCCTATTTTCTCCTCAAAAGACAGATGTGATTAGACTAGATAAATTTGAATGCCCCTTTATATTTTCATCTACTTTATTACCAACTTCTTGACAGAGAGTTGAGAGATTAAAGATATAGCACAAAACATACATTTTCAGGTATAGCCATTGGAAAATTTTTTTTGCATATTTGTTATCAAAGTTTTATTTTTATTTTGTTCTACCCACACACTTCCTTTTCAAAGCCATTGAAGTAGGGCTGAAAGGTTCAAGAGGTAGAAGGATTTTGTAGAAAAAAATAAAGACGGGAAAATGTACATTTAAACATTTAGAAAAACTACAGAGAACAGAAGGAAGGCCAGGAAGAAGTACAGATAAGTAAGACAAATTGAAAGCTAATAATTGAACTTTGACTTTTGCCTGAAGAGGAGGCAGCAAAGTCTGCTTTAGTGAGAAGTATGTGTTCCAGAGATCCATGTGTCCCTGTTAGCCACATTTGGCAGCCATGTAGACATACACATTTACATGGGCAGCACATATTGTACAGACTTTAAAAGCAGAACAGGAGTCTTAACCACCTCCAGACAAAGAGGTGACGGATTCAGAGTGCACAGCGAGGCTTATATTTTTTGCTTTTGGTTTTTTGGACACGGTCAATTTGAAACCTATAACCTTGTTTTTCGTGTTTAAATGTTTCCCTTTGTAATAGATTTTGTTTTTCTTGCTTTCTCAATGGTAGAGGGCAGAGGGAAGTAGGTAGGAGAAAATTCAGACAAATCGAATTTGAAAAACATAAGAAAAATAAGAGAATAGCCATTTGTGCATAATAGAAATCTGCAGGTTCACATACAGTCTCTTTTTCTTGTTGTACTGTGTATAAAGAAATACCCATTTGATTTAGAGTGAGTTCAGAATAAAAATCAAAATTTCAAAATGCTCATCTATGGTTTGGCTCTTCTGCAAACCTCATCTAAATCTCTAAACTCCTTACTATAAAAAACTGAGCAAAAACTCTACCCCAAGAACATTAACTGCCATTTTAAGCCACACAAAGTAACATTACATGTCTTATTAACTAGACAGTTTGCGTTTGTGTGAAGATGATTTTATTTTTAAAAATTCTGCTACCGCCTGCTACGAAGGAATAAGTGGCAAGCCAAAACATCTGCTAGCAAAATGCCAGCGTAAGGCAAGGAGGACCTTCAGGCTTATGTTTGATCAGAATTTGTGAACCCCATGGAGAAGGTGAGCCAGTTATTTTAGCTCACCTGGTTTGACTGCTGTAAATTGCTTCACACTGGGGGAAGTGGAGCATTGAACATCTTGTTCACCTTTTTCGTGACCCCTTCATACCACACCTCTTTTGGGAGACAATAACAAAAACAGAGCTGAGAATTCCCAAGGGGGTGAGGGCAAGGTAAGCTTTTCAGAGCTGCGCCAACCTGATACTCCCCAGCTCAAGTGGGTCCCTGCTAGTCAGTCTCAGGGAAAAGAAAAAATCCCTTCCTCTTTTCTCCCATTCCTTTTTGATATTTTATATGTGTGTGTGTATATAAAGTTTTTCTTAAAATGAATAGTGATTCTCTTAAAATGAGCAAATATTTGGGGTTCTTATGGTTTATGTCTGACTAGCTACCCAAGCTGTTCCCTTTGGAAAGTTGTTTTTTGAAAATTTGTGCCAATTTGGGAATGGGGGTGGGGGTGGGACGGGACAGTGCGAATTGCTAGGAGTGGAGTGGAGGGGAGACTTTGACATAATGGCATCCTGAAGTAGGTAGCATCTGGAACTCTACAAGCATTTCACAAAAATATTTTCATGAATCCTTAGGACCCCCATGTAAAACAGGGGGAGGGCCAGAAAGAACTGATGGTCCTGAAAATCTTGTGTATAAAGGAAAAAGAGGCCTCCTGGTGACTAGGGACACCACAGGCTATTTTAGGAAAGGAAATTCTATATCTCTTCCCCATTGACCTCAACACCTCCTTCTACCTGGAGAGACCTGAAGCCAAGGGAGGACTCTGATAATACACAATAAGGAGCACTTGATCCCTGGTACATCTAACTACCCTTTTAAAACAATTGGACCCCAGCAGCTTCCCACCAGTATCATAGTAGAGATTCCTGGCTGATATCAAAAAAGTGGATGAATTTTTGCAGTTATGAATGATACTCTCATATGCTATTTTCTGGAGAGCCTCCCAATAACTCTGGTCCAGGAGTTTCATGACTTGGTTAAGGGATCCTTTTTTTTTTTTTTTTTTTTTTTTTTTTTCCTGTAGCCATGAAACATCCCATCCCTCTAATGAGAAAAGGGACCTTTCTGAGCCTCCTCTTCTGAAAAGCCATTTTAAGTTCAAGCTAAATGTCTGGGTTCTACCTACCAGGAAGGGATGACCTGTTACACCCATAGAAATCATGAAAATCATACTATACTAACCTGTCATTTGATCACAGGTGATGTGGGTTAGTCAGTTATTTTCCCAGTCATGTCCTACTCTTTGTGACTCCATTTGGGTTTTCCTTGGCAGAGATACTGAAATGGTTTACTATTTCCTTCTCCAGCTCATTTTACAGATGAGGACATTGAGGCAAACAGAGTTAAGCATCTTGTGCAAGGTCACACTAAGAAGTGTCTGAGGCTGGATTTGAGCTTAGGAACATAAAATTTTCCTGAATCCAGGCCTGGCACTCTATTGCACCACCATAGATGATAAGTAGCTATATTACATTTCATTTCTGTATTTGTACTCCAAATGCTTAGCACAATACCTGTCACAGATTTATTAATACTTATTGATCAATTTTTTTTAGCCTTCATTTTCTACATGAGGAAATTGAATGATTGAAAACTAATTGTTTTCAAATGTAGAAAAGCTATTTGATTAAAGTGGATGTTTCTAAGTCAGTTAAGTGTCATAATGGATGGAACATTGGATTTCTGGCCTCAAGAAAATCTGAACTCAGATCTGGTATACATTTAACTAATTGTTAATAATTTACAGCCTCAATTTCCTTGTTCATAAAATGGAGGTAATAATAGTATCTGCCTCACAGGATTGGTATAATTTAACATAAAGTTAGATAGATACATAGATCTAGATCTGGATATATCGATATGCATATATATAACATTTTATAAACCTTAAAACATTATGTAGATGCTATACAATAATAACAATAATAAAGTGGTAATATAATTCCAGCTTCCTAATTTTTAGTTCTTTATTATTTTTGTTGCCATATAAAGATCTAGACTCCTTTCCTTTCTTCTCTCCAAGCATGATCTATTTTTCTCCTTTTTCTTCCCACAAATGTGTCAGTGTATTAAGTGTTTGCCTCTTGGTTTCCTCCACTGCCAAGTGAGTAGAACATTGTTTACTTTAGTAAAATTAAACCTATGTAGCAATACACCTACAACTCCTCCATGTGAGAAACAATTCCTTTTCTTCTGTTCTGCTCAATCCTCCTATCTTCTGTGATGTTGAACAAGTCACTTAATAGCTTTGTGCCTCAGTTTCCCCATCTGTAAAATGAGGGGTTTGGTCTCCATGGCCTCTTGTGGTCACTTTAAGCTCTAATTCTTAGGATTCTGTCTATAGGTCCAGACCTTATGGAAATCCAGTAAACCTTCTGAATGAAGTTCAAGGACTAAATTGCTGGTATTGGTTAACAGTGGGAGTAGTATCCAGCTCACCTGTCCTTTAGCTCAGGGCTCTTTCAATCCCCTGTTTTTTTTTTTTTCCCCCTCCAGTTTTTGAGTAGACAAAGCTTCAAGTTATGTCTATGAAGTCAAGCCCCGAGGCAGCAGCTGTAGCTGTTGTCTGAAAACTGCCATTACCACATATTTTAAAAATTACCATTTATGAAAAAAAAATATGACTCAGATCTAGAGATTATTATGGAATGGAGGAGTGGATCCATACTATATTTTCCTCCTCTCTAGTTCTGGTTACCCTTCAACACAGTTTCCTGCTTCCTTTGTCACTGATAAAGAAAACAGTGGTATGGGTTAGAGAGGGCCCCTTCCTTAGAATCTTGTTCTTTCTGGAAATTCAATCAGCGTGGCCTGGGGCTTCATGCACTCATACACCGAAACCAAATAGTCATTATCACTGTGTTCCTGAACCTAGAAAGATCTCTCATGGGTGTGGGTTTGTATAACAGGGCAACTGGCATTGACCTGGCACAAATGCAAATTTTAAAAAATGCAGGGATAAATGTTGCAATGACAAGGAAGGTGGAGGGGAGAAAGCAACAGGCTTATAAATTCCCCTAGATCACTTCACCTTTATCTGAGAGCTAGAGACAAGATAAGATCAAACCAAGGGAGAGGGCAGGAGGAGGAAAGGGGAAAAGGGGAGGGCTGAAATGGAGGTTAGGTTAGGCTATTCCCAGGATGTTAGTGAATCATATGGCAACATCCATGTTCCCCTGTCTCCCTGTTCTGAAAGTCCTCCACCTTTTTAGAAATGGGGATTAGCTATCTTGCCCTGCAAGAAAATAGGAGGGGAATGGGACATGGGAAAGAGGGGAAGGGTGATTATAGAGAGGGCATATTGTGGGTGGGAGTGGTCAGTAGCAAAACACTTTTGAGGAGGGACGGGGTGAAATGAGAGAAAGAAGGGATACGATTAGCAATAGTAATTGTAAAAAAAAAAATTCAAAGCAAGTTTCTCTGATGGAATATTTTTGTTCTCTAGAAGACAATGAGCAGGATGTTCTCAGGGAAAACAAAACAAAACACGAAAAAAAAAAAACACCTGGAAAGTCCTCCATGAACAAAGTGAAATATACTGTATACAAAGTAATGGCAATGTTTTGGGATGACCATTTGTAAATGACTTTGTAATTCTCAGTAGTACAATCGTCCACACCTACTTTGAAGGGCTTATGATGAAAAATTCTATCCATATCTAGAGAAGGAACTCATTGAGCCTGAATATAGTTTGAAGCATTTTCTATTACTTTCTCTCTCTATATTTTTTACTTAATTTTTCTTGAGGGTTTTTATTTTCATTAGGGTGGGAGATCTATGTTTTCTTTTACAACTTGACTTATGGAAATTTTTTGCATAACTTCACATGTGGTTTCTTAATTGTGGATAGGGATAAGGGAGAGAACTTAGAACTCAAAAATCTTAAAAACAAATGTAAACAAAAAATTGTTTTGAATGTAACTGGAGAAAATATTGAATAAATAAAATAAATTAACTAAAATACATATTTTTTTTTAAAAGAAAGAAATGGGGATTAGAAAGCTGGAAGGCCTCACCAGCCCATAGGAGTCTCTTAAAGATAACTGAGATTCTGGTAGGAAAGTGCATTCTGTCTTTTAAAAAGGCTTTTGTATCCCTATGTAAAGCTTTTTTATGAAAAAAATTTATTTACCTGTGGTCTGGTCTTATTTAAAAGGGTGGTCTGTGGCTTGAAATGCACAGAAGTGTCAATGAGAATAATAGTAATAATAAGTAGCCATGATAATAATAATAATAATAATACAGTACTTAAAGATTTACAAAATGCCTTATGTATTTTGTTTCCTGCAAGTTGATTATTTTGGAAGTCCCATTTTACTGAAAAGGAAGATGGTTAATAGGAAAAAAAAGGAAGCCCTCTACTACCATAAGAATTATGTATATGAGAATGTATATTCTAAGACTTCTAAAAGACTTTATATACATATCTATTTTGAACTTCACAATAGCCTTGTGAAGGGGGTACAGTGTATATTATTTCCATTTCACAGATGAGGAAGATGAGGTTCTAGATTAGTCAGGTTTGAAGTTTGGAGGAACAGCAATATGAATAGATCTACCTTAATTTCGGGACTTACTTACTGTATGCTATACCAGTTGCATGGGAGAAGTACCTAAAATGTGTGTATAGGGGCTTCAGAGCTTTCTGCTGGGGTCTTGGGTTTTTTCCCCCCCTGGGAAATATAGATGCAAATAACTGCTCCCAGAACATAGACCAGAACCTCAAAATTTTTTCACAAATTAAAATGTACTTGGAAATTTCTTTTAATAAAATAAATAAAAATACAATAGAGATAATGTCAATTTGTGGTTTTCAAAGCCAATATGTGGCTTCAAGGATCCATTTTTATTTGACTTTGACACCACTAATCCAGTTCGATAGCCTGATCCTCAATGATCCACACATCTTAGGGGCTGGGCGGTTTTCTACAGAGATAGATAAAGAGAATTGGAGTTTATTGCAAATATACCGATCTTGAATAGATCAGATAAGGATAAGGATAGGGTGGAGCAGAAGACCTTGGAAGGAATGGGATATTTATCAATTATGCTAGTTGTCTTTATCTTCAAAGGTTTTATGAAGAGGTCTTTTACCTAATCCCTCTGTATGAGACTCAGAGTGAAAAGTAATTTGACTATGGTCACACAGCAAATAATGTCAAGGGAGAGGGGTGGTTCAACACTAGACCTCTGGACATGAAGTCCATCTCTCTTTCTACTACAACAAATTCCTTTTCATATATATAAGAAATATATAAATATTTCATATTTTCATATACATGTAATAATATATGTGTATACATATATATGCAGGAATAGCTAGGTAGCTCAGTAGATAGAATGACAGACAGACAGGGGGACCTGAATTCAAATCTGGCCTCAAATACTTCCTAATTGTTTGACTCTGGGAAAATCCCTTAATCTTTTTTGCCTCAGTTTTATCATCTACAAAATGACATAAAGAAGAAAATAGCAAATCACTCCAATATCTCTACCAAGGAAATTCCAAATGGGGTCATGAAGAGTTGGACATGACTGAAAAATGACTGAACAAAACCAAAAAGCATATATGTCATATGTCTATTAATAATATATGTGTGCAATATAGCATACACATACATATGTGTGTATGGACAGAGACACACATTGAAAGACAATATATTGTAGTGGAAAGATCTCTGGCTTTGGTTTACACACATACACACATATATATGAAAAGCAATATGGTGTAGCAGAAAATTGAATTTTAACATTTTACCAAACTCTGTGCTTATTAACCTTATTTGACTTATATGTGTATGTGTATATAAAATGCTTGTCTATACATGTGAGCACTCATTTTTGTCTTGAGTAGATCTATTCATATTGCTGTTCCTTGAAACTTCAAACCTGACTAATCTAATATAACATGCACATATATAGACACACATTAAAAACTGTGGATCCATATTGTGTGAGCAGTTTACATATGTTTGTATATGTGTACATGAACTATGTGTGTACACACATGTATGTATGTGTGTATATACAAATATGCATATTCTATTCTTGGTCTGTGTGTGTGATAAAGATTATTGTGGAGAATTGGGTTTGGTCTTGATTTTGCTATTTTACCAAACTCTACCCTTGGCCTTCACTGACTTATTCCAGATTGTTTCATTTGCAATACTGTCTAGAAGGTCCCTTTGTCTAACTCAATTTAAAACTTCACAGCATATGTATTTGTGTACATAGATACATATATATGTACATACAGAAATAACACAAGAAAGAAAAAACACTTACATAAAGACTTTATATAATTACTTTTTGGAGGAAACTCTCGTACCACATTTCACCATCTGCTACCCAATTTCTTTGACTTTGTAACTTCTTTTTCCATCTCTACAAACACCTGTATCATTGAGACAGTTTAGCATTCACAGCATAATGACTCAGAAAAATCAAATGTGTGGAATAAACCATCCCATTGTCATTTTTGTCTTGAGTAGAATGCTCTCTGAGCTGAATATATGAGGAAGAAGGGGGAAAATTGGCCAACCAGCTTTTCAGATTTATCTTGTTGGAGGAAATAGTAGCTTCTATAGTTGGAACTCTGATTCAATTAAAAAAAAAAAAAAATCTCTTGCTCGATCAACAAAACAAGGAAGCAAGCTGCACAATAAATCTCTAGAGGAAGAACAAAAAGAAAGGAATCACGACTAATCCCTTCCCAGGTCACACCTAAAGTACATGTCTGGTAAGAAGAGGAGCTTATTTTGTTTGAGGGATTCTAAACATTTCGTTGAAGGAAGCATGTATGAAGAAAGAGCCATAAGGCACCTGCTTAGATAGTTCGCCACATGAAAGGCACTGAGCTGGAAAGAAAGTTTAATGCTCTTTGTCAGTTTCTGGGTAGTCTTCTACTGTATTGATAGAGTATCTGGTTCATGACATTGGCTTATTATTTTAAAGGAACTGATCATAATCATATTTATTTACTAGACCCATGATTCCATTGATATATGGGGCTCCTTTGTGAGGCACTCCCTCTGCCAATACTGGTCAGCACCTTTAGCATCTTAGAGTTGCCCAGGTCATTGAAAAGTTAAGTGTTTTGAGCAAGGTTGCTTAATCAGTATGTTTCAGGACTTGAGACAGGTGTTCCTAATTTCAGTTATAACCTCTACACTAGTGGATCTCAAATTTTTGTTTTCAGTATCTTTATATTATTATACTATTAAATAAATAAATTATATTTAAATAAAATATATATTAAATTATATATAAATTATAAATAAAATATATTAAATTATATTTAAGCATAAATTATGCTACACTATTATACTACTTCATACTATTAAAATTATTGAGCATCTGTTCAAAGAGTTTTTGTTTATATGGTTTACTGTGTTAGAAATAAAAACTAATTTTGAATTTATAGACTCTCTAATAGGGTTTCCGAGAATCCCCAGGATTTTTTTGGATCACACTTTAAGAACCACTGTTCTGCAGCACAATGCCTCTAATAATATGAATACAGGTTAATATTAATAAAGTAACCATGATGCTAATTTCATGATTCTTATTGTTTCACTGTGGGTTGAATTAATGTCCCCTGCCAACCCCACCATGTTTTTGTCTTATATCATAGTCCTTAAGAGTAGGGATTGTCTTTTATCTTTCTTTGTATTCCCAGCATAGAGAACAATTCACAGGATATAATAAACACATAAATGCTTGTTGACTGCTTGCCTTTCAGGTCACTGTTTAGGTTGTAAGTTCACAGTGTATGTACACAATGTCCAGAAGTGCGATTTTCACAGTCAAAGTATATGTATATATTTCAGTGATGATAATGGAAAAGAAAAAGGGAAACTTGGTATTATGGTGTCATAGAAAAAGCATTTAGACTTAAAATTAGATGACTTATTAGCCGTGTATACATGGGCAAATAAAATCTCTCTGAGCTTCAACTTCCATAATTATAAAATGGGGACAATAATGCTTCTACTACCCATCTTGTGTGGAATAAATTTTATAAGCCTTCTCTTGATTCTTGGGGACTATGGCTGTGGAATATTTATATTGTCTGATTTTTTCAGTCTGAATATATTTTGCTGAACTATTTCCCCCTTCTTTTTTATTCTTTTTGTTAAGGGATCAGTTTTTGGAAGAGGGAAGGAAGGAGGCTCTCCTAGGAAATATAGGTTGTATTGATTGTAACTTGATTGTAATTGATTGTAACTTTCCAAAGTTATCAATGAAATTTATTTAATTTTTTTTCTTAAATCATGAATATCAAAAGTAGTTAAAGAAAATTGGGTCAATCAATATTCACTACTTCATAAAACTTTTCTATTTGGAAAGTTCTACAATTAGAGTTTCTTTGTATAAAAAATCCTTTTAGTAAAATTTAATTTTTCTTAAAGTTACAAGATGTTTCTTGTTCAATCAAATTGTAAATTGTTTCATTCTTTAGATACAATCTTCCTGCACTGAACCTGAAAGAAACCACAAGCTACTATAGTCAAGGGTGGGCCCCAAGTATAGTTGTAAGGCAGATCCCCAGTGTTGACAATAAAGTATTAAATGATGGATGGAAAAATAATAGTGGCAAGGCTTTGTTTATGACTGATGAATGGGGGATGAGATAAATCATATTTCTGCTCTCATCTTTTTGACTGAAATATAAAGGGGATGAAAGCATTGCTATCAGAGGTCACCATTTCTTCTCCCTCCCCTCCCATGTTTCTAATGCTTTCTTGAGCATGATGGAAGCTTTAAGACAACTTGAATAGTTGAGTACTAGCTTCTGTGGCAGCATGACAGAAATTAGAAAGACAATAATAATAATAATAGCTAGCAATCATATAGTGCTTTAACATTTGCAAAATACTTTACAATTATCATTTCATTTGGTCCTCACAATAACCTGTGAGGTAGGTGTTGTTATTATTATCATCCCCATTTTTATGGATAGGAAAGTTGACATAGATAGAGGCACATGACTTGAGCAGGATCACACAATTAGTAAATGTCTCTGGCCATATTGGAATTCAAATCTTCCTGATTCTAAGTCTAGCATTCTATTCACCTATAACTTAGCTCCCTCATCTTAAAGGTAGTGCATATGTTTTTGTCCCTAACTTCAGAAAAATTCAGTGGGACATGCTGGCCATGTGTATTGGGGCATCCATCTAAACCCTAAGGTAAGAAACTGGCAAATTGAATTCAGTCACCCTAACTCAAGCAAAAGTCATGGTGGGGGAACCTTCATCTGAGGGAGGTGACTGACATCTTGAAGTTACCAGAATGGCTCCTTTGGATATCAGGTAGGTTAAGATATGAATGGCAGCCTCAGAGGGACAGTATCATCTCCCCATCAAAAGAGCTCTGGGATTGTAGCAGTATACAACCAACTGTGCCTTAATAGTGTTGGTAGAAAGCTCTATGATAACTTTAACAAGAGAAGTTTTCCCTCTTCCCAAAGCAGCTAACTTTGATGCCAAAAGACTTCCACACTTCAGAACGTGATTTTTAAAAGAGATTTCTTACCCCATGCTCACTGGCATGGGAGTTTGTAGGAGACTAGTCACTTGTGTAAAGTCTGAAAATATTGCTTTATTGGCATAATAGTAGAGAAGGAACTGAGGTTTGAGCATACTTTTCTGCCTAACACTAAACTAAAATATTATGTGATGCCAGAGTTGAGTGGAATATATGTTTATTTACAAATGCCTATGTACACATACATATTATACTCATATATATGTATGTATACATATATTTTATACAATATACACACATACATTTGAGCATAATAAATAGCATACATTTATGTATGATATATAAGGCATATTATTATATATATTAATATATATTAAGGCATATATATGTTATATGTGTGTATATACTCTATTTGTATATCATGGTGACTTGTAAACACATTATAGTCATTCAACAAGTATTTATTTACTTACTTGAGGGTGGGCACTGTGCCAAGGACTGCTAACACAAATATAAGCAGAAGGAAAACCAGTCGGTGTCTTCAAGGAGCTTACATTCTGATGGAGGAAGACCAATATATAAAAAGAAGCTGAAAAGGTATGTGTATTGAAAGGGAATGGAGAATAGAGAAAGGTACCTACCTTTTTTTGTGGGGAATGGTACAGAAAGAAGTCCAAAGAGTCAGATGCAGAGGAGAGAATAATGAAGACATAATTGACCTGGTCACTTACCTTAAAGTGCATGTTCTTAGAGGAACTAATTGATTAAAACCCCAGGTGCATTGTGCTTCCAATGTGATAAAGCTGGGACATAGTGAATGTCCAGTATGTAGAAGCTGTAAGGATGTTCTGAAATTCCAGGGTGAGGAGGCCACTGTGTCATGTGGGAAAAAATCAGACTAGTCAGGAGTGGAGCTTGGGAAGAAATGAAACAAAATTGTTGCTCAATTTTTCTTCAACTAAATATCAAGATTTTTTTTTCATTTTACAATTTTGTTCTTGTCTAGTTTCAGGTAACAATGAGTTTGTAAATCCATCCATACCTGAGGTGCTATACTAGTGAGTCTAGTAGAAACAGATTCTCAGTACTCCATGAAATCCCAGCATGGCTAGACATGCCTACCTGGCAACTATTTTGTATTTATTGTATTATATTATTAATTTGGAAGGAAAGGAATTTATTTCATTAAGAGGTTACTTAAAAAAGGGAACCAGCTGCTTTGAAAAACACTTATAAGCCAATTTAGTGTATGCTGTATATACCACCAAGGAGAGAAAACAAAAAAGGAGAGACACAGACCTAGAAAAATAAAGACAATTAAGATACAAGGTGAAGGATCCTGATCTAGGCTTGTATTGCTTGGCCCCAAAAGGTGGAATACAGACTAATGAATGGATGATGCAGAGACAGATTTAGGCTTGATAAAAAGAAGCAGTTCCTAAAAATTAGTACTGTCTACAGGTACAATAAGATCTGTTCGGAGGCAGTGACTTCTTCCTCCCTGGAGGTCTTTGAGGAAAGGCTAAATGATCATCTATTGGGGCTAATGAAGCAAGGATTCTTGCTGACCAGCCTAGGCTGTTCTGGTTAACTGCTGACATCCCTTCTAATGTAGGGATTCTGTGATTATATGTTTCTCACATTTAATAGAATGAAAAAATGATAAGGACAATAGAGTCAAGAATAAGTTGGGTTGGAAAGGAAAGGTTCTCTTAATATCTGCCTCATTGCCCAAGGTTTCAGGTTCAAAAATATTGTACCAGGTCCTGAAAAGCATGCACAAAAATGACAATATAGGAATGCTTCCAAGTTGAAACTTTATTTATTTATTTATTTTTTGCTGAGGCAGTTGGCTTAAATGACTTGCCCAGGGTCACACAGCAAGGAAATGTTAAGTGTCTGAGCCCAGATTTGAACTCGGGTCTTCCTGACTTCAGAGCTGGTGCTCTATCCAGGAAGCAGAGGAAAGAGGAAGAGGAGAAAAACAAAATGGCAACTGAGCTCAAAGCATGTTTTCATACCATTGTTGTCAAAGAATTAGGTGTTTCCTTCCCCTCTTGTAATGTGCTATGTGCAGAAATTGAGATGTCTCCCCACTCGCCCCCAACAGGCTGCTGATGCTATTTGAGATTTCATGCTGTTTCTTCTTGCTGGTCTTTGGAGACCACCCCCATCAGCACCATGGACAGTAGTACCCTTGAAGCTTGATATTCCTGTGGAAAACAGCTATGATCCACAGCAGCTGTTATACTGGCACCAAGATGCAAAAGCCTTTGTTATCAGCCAAGAGGCAAGCTACCAAATTATCATGTTCCTCCTTCAGATCAGGGATTGGGCTAATTACTCAGGGCTGGGATCAGGTCAGGAGCAAGGCTGAATATCCAATCAGACATCCCTAGGGAAGTTGGAAAGTGGTTGGGTTTAGATCCCATATTAGATAGTGTTGCTATAAATGTATTGTTCTGTCCCAGTTTTATCACACATTTCTATTTCAGCTCTAGTGGATGGAAAATTGGCCTTGAAGTTAGGAAGAGCTGAGTGAAAGGACTACATTGGAACACATTGGCTATATGACTCTGGACATATCAGGACAACCCTTTAATCCTAAAAATGAAGAGAAGAGCTGATCAGCATTAGCAGAGAAAGTGCCTTAGGAGAAACTTCCCACATCATGAAATCATATTGTGCTTCCTCCTAACCCCCAAATCTTTCTTTTTAAAGCTACTACAATGTGACATTATAAGTAACATAGTAAATGGCCCTGGGGAAGGAATTTGGGAGGAATGACACTCAGAGAAAAAGAAATTTCAAAAGATTACAGAACTCTAGTCCATGCAATGAGTTTAATAGATGGCACCACAATGCACAGAGTCCTTCCTGGAATCAATTCAAATTTTGCCTCAGTCACTTGTTGGGCAAATTACTTAGCTTCTGTTTGTCTCAGTTTCTTTATCTGTAAAATGGGGGTGATTTCCAGGTAGGATAAAATGAGATAATATTTGTAAAACACTTGACATAGTATTTACCACATAATAGGCATCATGAAAATACTACCTATTACGTCCTGAAAAGACTGAGGATGAAATATATCACTCATAACCTTTTAGAAAGTAGATGAATTTAAAATGCAGATAAAGACATACTTTGGGACATGTCCAATATGAAAATTTGTTTTGTTGTACTATGCATGTATAGATTGAGAGTTTCTTTCATTCATTCTTTCTTTCCTTCTTTCTTTCTGCAGTGGTATTCTTAAATTTGGGAAGGGCAGTGGGAGGACAAATTATAAAATTATTTTAAAGGACTGTGGGCTTAGAAACAACTCAAATATATGTGAACCTGAAACTGTTCTTTGGAAATCTGGATGTAGAATGGGACTGTTATATTAGCATGTATCTTTTAATATAGTTTTAACTATAACGAGAAAAGTAGAAGAATTACATTTTACTATAGGAACACTGTGTATTAGATTGGCCCATTCATAATTTTTATCATGTTCAGAATATAGATGGGGGAGGGGAGGAGTTGCTATTGTACTATAGATCTGTTTTAAATTGACTTTGTCTTTTTATTGACTTATTCTTATGAAATCTTCCAGCTGTTTGTTTCTTAACCCAACTCTCTATTGCCCATTTCCACACCTTTGTACAGGCTGTCCTCCATGGCTAGAATGCACTGTCTCCTTGTCTCTGCTTCTTAGAATCTCTAGTTGACTTCAAAATTCGGATCAAGTGCCACTTCCTAAATGGAGCTTTTCCTGACCCTCCCAGCTACTAATGCTTTCCTCCTCAAACTTTTTTGGATAAAATCTAGTTGACAGAATGTAAGCGCCTTGAGGGCAGGGGGTATTTCTTTTCTTTTTTTTCTTTTTTGTCTTTTTATCACAAACAACTGGATGTATTTATCATGGTAGGCACTTCATGCTTATTTGACTGATTGATAATTGATTTTGTCTTACTTGGCAACCAAGAAGCATGCACTCCACACAGAAAAAACCATTGGTAGATGATACCATTCAATCCATTTCTTGCTTGCCTATTTATGCTAGAATCAAGGAATAAGTGGAATAAATCCCTGATCTTTAGTCACTTGCATTGTTTTTTAGAGGACTGGGAGTGGGTGATAAAGAATAGGGAAGAAAAATATAATGTACGTGATTTAGCCTAACTGCAATGTTGACTAAACTTATGATAAATACCTCCTCTGATTCTGACTTGGTTAAAAGGAATTCTGTGGGCAATTCAGAATTTTTGGAAAGTGATTTGGAAGCATGAGGTGTACAATGTACCCACAGAAACTTCTAGAGATGTGTCAAGATTGTCACAGCATACATGAAAAACTAGCTCTCCTGTTCCTTAATGGAAGATTAATTTTAAGTACCTCCATAGCCTTTCCCATTTGAAGGTAAGCAAATATCCTTATCCCTGTTTTTGAGTTGGCCAAAATGGGATACTAGGAAATTACACAACTTACATAGAGCCACAAAATGAGTCAGTGTGAGAATTAGGCAATAACCTGCTACCCCAAATTCCTTCTCAGTTTTTACTAGTTAGAAACAGCCACTTAGTAAAATGATCCCTGGCTATTTTTCTTATTCTCTTTGTCTGCATTCTGAGTAAAATCTAATGGACTTTCCCTCTTTTATATTCAGTTTAAGATATTTTGTTCTAAGCAATCCAAGTAATTCAACAACATCTACTCAATAAACATTTATATATTTATAAATAAATATGAATAATGGAATATATATATATAAATATTTACATACTCTCTCTATATGTGTGTATATATATGTGTGTGTGTAATATATATATATGTGTGTGTGTGTGTGTGCTCACGTACATAATAGAATATTGGAAGAATGGAAAAATCATAGGTCAGAGAGTTGGAAGACCTAAGCTCAAGAATTGTTTTTAATGTTAGTCATATGACTTCAGGCAAGTCATAACGGAGCCAACTGTGTAATAAAGTTTTCTGAACTTAAACAAACTCTTCCTCAGACCAAGTGACTTTATACATCTAGACATCTGTATTTATACATAAACTTTTCAGCATTATAAAAAAGCTTGTCAGAGTTTTTGTTTTGTTGGCAACATAGTTTTCTACACTTCAGGTCATCTTCACACTATGGTAATAGTATGTAAATGTATGTAATACAAGAATATTAATGTAAGATATTGGAGAAATGAATAAATATTAATTGTTGTAATCTCTCCCCCCCAAAGCTTGTATAGTGGATAGAGAACTGGACTCTGAGACTGGTCCTTCCATGGCACATACTTATCAGGGTGAGCCTGGACATGACCTCTCAGGACCCCCAGGAATTGCTCTTAAACTATAACTTACATAGCAGATACTAAATTAATACTGACAAAGGTAAGTCATTCATTAGGTGTTACATAGATCATTGAAATCACAGATCCATTTCCTATCCCTCTGTAGTTCTCTTTTTCCTGCTAGAAATTCAAATTTCTTAGAGATTCATTTGAATACTAGTTTTAAGTGTATATTCTTGTGGTGGTGAGAATTGTTTAAGGAGTAAGTCATTGTTCCTTTCTCAAGTATGGCACAGAGACGTTTATTTTAGCTCAATCAAATCTCAATTTCTTCATTTGAAAAATGAGATGCTTGAAGTAAATGATTTCCAAATTTCTTTAGGCTCTCAAATTTGATGAGTTCTCTTTAAAATATAGGAAAAAATAGCTAGCATATAGAAAAGTGACCAAGTTAAAAATCCCGGGAAAGGGAAAAAAACTAACCAAACAAAAAAACCTATGATATACAGTAAAACTTAACGCTCCATAAAAGCTAGCTACACCTGCTGTTTCTGAATGAATATTTCCTTTTGGACTCTCAATTTTCTCCCATTTGGAAGTAATGGGGTTAGTATATATACCTGCAGGTATAACAAAACAACAACCTCCTTTGATCCACCTTCCCATTCTCATTCCCACCCACTCAGAGAAATCAATGGACTTAATCATGGTAATGGTTCTACAATGATAATTGGTGACACAATATTAAACTCAATTATTGACCTTGCTCTAATCAGCACATTTTTCCTTCCAGTTCTGATGATGTATCCTATTACCCAGTGATGTATAATGAGCAACATTTGCATCTATGACCATTCTTAGTATTGTCTAATCACTGCTACGTATTCAAGCATAAATTCACTGAAATACACTGAAAATGTAAAAAACAAACAAACAAAAAAACCTAACCCTATAACAATAACAAAAAGAAAATCACACAAGTTTTGTCATTGCAATTAAATCACTTGGGGGGAGCAAGGCTATTAATATAGGATCAGGAATGAAGGAACAAAAATGGAGTTTTACATATATTCCAGACTTTCAATTCAACATGTCTGTTGCCATTATTGTCCTCCCACTAGCTGCTTCATGCCAAATACTATGTAGTCCCATATGCACCATCTGGTGATATTAAGTAAACTTGTCTGAGGCTTCATACATAATAGCAAGAAGGGACTTTTGGAGACCAGCTTATAAAACAACCAGTGAAAATGTAAACTTTTCCTTAGAATGTCAGCTTCTTGAGGGTGGGGATTTTCGCTTTTGTATTCCTATCCTCAGTACTTATAACATTATAACAAAGCCTAGAATTTTGTCATTAATAAATATTGATTTGTTAACTAACTGGTATAATTTCATTAATGCAGAAATTTGGAATTCAATATTATAGTTTAAATTTTTTAATTGTTGGAATTTACACATTAAAAAAAAGTGGATGGAGTGCGAAGTCTGAAATCAGGAACATCTGAGGGCAAAACTGACCCAAGATTCTCAGAAGGTTTGTGACCTTGGGTATCCACTAAAACTATATGCTTCAGTTTCCTCCAGTTTAAAATTGGGATAACAATAGCACATCTCTTCCAAAAATTGTTGTTAGTATAACATGATATAATATTTGTAAATCATTTAGCTCATCCTGACTCATGGTAGGTGCTCTATAAATGTTGGTTACTACTACTACTATTACTGCTACCACCTACCACCATCACCACCACCACTACTACTGAACACAACCTCTCAGATTCCCCAAGAAGTGCTCTTAAACTGTAATTTGCAGAGTAGATAGTAAATTGCACTAGTAAAGGTAGGCCCTTTTAGGTGTTACCTGGATTACTGGAATCACAGATTCATTTTCTATCCATCTATTGTTCTCTCCTTCCTGCTAGAAACAGATTTCTTAGAGATTTGTTTGAATATGTCTGGAAAAAGTCTGGAATCAGGAAGACCCGAGTGCAAAACTGACCTCCAATACTTAATAGGTTTGTGATGTTAGGCATCCACTGAAACTCCATTTGTCTCAGTTTCTTTCGCTTTAAAATTAGGATGACAATAGCACATATGTCCTAAGAATTGTTGTTAGATAAAAATGAGATAATATTTGTAAATCCACTTCTACTACTACCACCAATAATATAAAGTTTGGAAATCATAGAGTATCACTATCACAAAAGAATCAAATTGCAGGTGATATAATTGGCCATAGAAAGTTGACAAGTATTGACCTGTTTGAGGTATGTTAAATATAATTCTAATCCAGTATCTTTTCTGGAGATAGGGAGCAAAGACAAAAGAACCCAGTGGTGATCTTTTTACATAACAGATTCAAATATTTGAAGATCAAGAGTAATACCTCCAGAATATTGGGCAAATATATCCATTATTGAAGATTTATAAAAGAACTTGTGTAAAAAAAACTATCCCAAATGAGAAGTTTTGAGTTGTGCACTGGAGGAAGTAGTCCCCACAATGTGATCAAAATGGACAGAAGGCTACAACATTAAATCATTTCTTTTGGCCAATTTTATGAAGTATGAAGATTGATCTGGCTTCAATAATGAGTACCTCTTACTAAAGACAGCCTTAGGGAATTCAAAGTTTACTGTAACAGATGCAGTTTTAGTTATGCTGTAAATATCACTTTCCCTGATAGCGCTGCATGTTGATGTGTCTCTGTTTTATCTCCTGTCTTGGGAAGTGTAAGTTCCTGAGGAGAGGGACTGTTTTTGCTGTTGTTTGTTTTACCTGTATATCCTAAGCACACAGACCCTTGCTTATAGTAGGTGTTTAATAAGTGTTTGTTGAATTACAATGAACAGATTGATTGATACCAAAAAAACAATGCTCTTTGTTCTTCATTCTTGAGAAGGACCAAGATATCAGGGAAGTAATGCCATGACATGTAAATGAATTGGATTTAAGTGAGGGAGGGCTGTGTAAGTCACCTGCCTCACTTTCTCCTTCTAAGCACCTAAGTCCAGTGGCAAGATATAGATCAGAATAACTAGATACAATGGGAGACTATGGCTTTTTTTTTTTAAACAGGTCTAATTCTGACTGAAGCAACACCCAATCAGCAATTAAGGTTAGGTAAGAAATTATGTCATCTCATCATGGTCCTCTTCAAGAACAAAGGACAAACAACCACCTCAGTAAGTAGTAATAGTACTCATTACTTATTACTAGTAGTAATAGTGAGTAGATGTCCCACTGTTCCCACTGAGAACTCAACTGGAACTGGCCACTTGGGCAACATAGCTCTTCCTTTTCTTCTCTTTTTTTTTCTTCTTCTTTCTTTTGCCTTACCTATGTCTATATCCAGCACCCTCACCTGCTGGTACTCTGCCCAAAGGAATGAAAATTTTAATCACTGAAACTTCACAAGATATCTTGGAGTTTACCTGCTAGATTTCTTTCTTAAGGGCTATGCCTTAAATCCAAATCACTCTGGCTTTCTTCAACACCAAAGATCCCAGGCTAAATCCCACTTGGTCAGTGTTTGACCTCTGATTGGTATAGAGTGGATGTAAATAGTAGTTTTTTTTGTTTGTTTCTTTGTTTGTTTTTTTTTTTTTTTTTTTTTTTTTTTTTTTTTTTTTTTTTTTTTTTTTTTTTTGCTTTTGGCCAGAAACACAGAAGGTCTTCCATTCCCAGATAGATTTTTTTTTTTCTGATTAGGTTAAGAGGCCATTCTCTGTCTCATTAATTACCTAGTCTAAATCATAGTTGCCCCAGTATAACCGAGATCTGGGAAAGATCTTAGCTTAAAGAGGCCAAGGTCTCCTACTGCATCCAGGAGTACTCCACCCTGATCTATATCTGGTCACTGGATCCAAATGGTTCTAGAGGAGAAAGTAAGGCTACTGACCTTGCACAGCCTTCCCTCTCTCAAATCCAATTTACTTGCATGTCATGGCATAGTTTCCCTGATGTCATGGTCCTCTTCAAGAATAAAGGACAAGCAATTACTCTCAATATGAGGGTAATAGTTTATTTCAATATTTTAGCTCTCTGACCCTTAAATCAGATTAAATTTGAATTGCTGCCCACATTTTTGTATTTATTTTGGTCACTGGTGCCTCTTTATTCCCATTATAAGTTTAACAAAATCCAAACAATATTTAGCCAACCATTTCCCCCATAATTTTTTAACCCACAAAAATTGTTTGGGAAATTAAATACACATGTTTCTAAGTCATTATAACGTTTATTGGTAAGAACTGCCTAAAGCCTTTCAAATCACAAAACTCTTTCATTCCAAAAAGTAAACTGACACCAACCCCCCAAAAGCACAGTTGTGTGAGAATTTTCTGCCATGTCCTCCCAAATATTAATGGAACACATAAAATGTACTCACTCAGAAGTAATTAGGAGGGGACCTCCAAGTTGAGGTTTACCCATGCCCATTAGAGAACTCTCTCCCAAATTATCCCAAAGTAAACATGGCCTATAAAGGAAGGGTCAAGATAAATGTAAAGTTTCAACATGCTAGAATTTAATTATATTCAAAAATGCCTTTACTAATCTCCTTCTTCTATATATTCCATATGATCAAATGGTAGGATAGGGATAGGAAAACTAAGAAATTATTTTCTTCATAGATTCATTATTTTTCTTGGGAGAGGGGAACCTTTGCTTTTAATTATGTAGTTTTCTCTTCCTAAAAAAAATTCCTTCCCCCAATAACACTGGATAAGAATCTTAACCATAGATAAGAATTAATAAATGGAAATGATCAAGTACATTTTAATAGCATGTCTTATATCTTCTTTTGCACAAGAAGCTTATTTAAAAAAAAAAAAAACCTTTCTGATGAAATAGGAATTTGATAAAGAAATGAAGGTTTGTAAAGGTTAAGAATCTAGTAGCATGTCAACTGGTCCCCTGGTTAATTTTATATTGAAATAGTTCCTTAGGTTCTGAATAAGAAACAATCACTATTGAAAGATCTTGTCCTGTCATTCTGACCCAAGTAACAAAGATCATGCCGTTGTGTGTGTGTGTGTGCGTGTGTGTGATTGGATAGGAGTGTAGTGTAAACTGAGAATCATAATATAAGTATTACTGGTGGACTATAGAAATGAATAGATGTTTTCTTCACAACAACCCTAGGTAGTAAAAAATATCACCCCCATTTATATAGTTTTATACAAACCAGTCTCTCAGAAGTTACTTTAACCTGCTCATGCTCACTTAGCACATAAATATCTAAGATAGGATTCCCAAATAGGGATTTGGATTCTAAGTTCATTGCTCTACCATTGCTCCAAATTGATCATCTAAAGGAACATAGATTGTGTTTTCATCATGGTGGCTGCTAAATGAAGTTAAGATATTCATAAGAGAAAGATCTATTTGATAAGTAAACAACTTGGTCAAGATGGTAAAAGAATGAGGTTCAGACTTTTGACCAAAGTCTTTTTTTTTTTTTTATTTAATAGCCTTTTATTTACAGGATATATGCATGGGTAACTTTACAGCATTAACAATTGCCAAATCTCTTGTTCCAATTTTTCACCTCTTACCCCCCCACCCCCTTCCCTAGATGGCAGGATGAACAGTAGATGTTAAATATATTAAAATATAAATTAGATACACAATAAGTATACATGACCAAAACGTTATTTTGCTGTACAAAAAGAATCAGACTCTGAAATATTGTACAATTAGCTTGTGAAGGAAATCAAAAATGCAGGTGTGCATAAATATAGGGATTGGGAATTCAATGTAATGGTTTTTAGTCATCTCCCAGAGTTCTTTCTCTGGGCATAGCTGGTTCAGTTCATTACTGCTCCATTGGAAATGATTTGGTTGATCTCGTTGCTGAGGATGGCCTGGTCCATCAGAACTTGACCAAAGTCTTAATATGACAAGAATGTAATTGCTAGAATTCACCAGGGATGGAAAACAGCCAATGAGGACCAGAAAAAATATATATTTTTATAAACAAAATTCAGGTTAAATATAAGCAAAGTTTGTGTTTGTTCAAGAACCTGACAAGCTTATCAAAAAATCTTTGCACTAAAAAGGGCAGGGAGGAAGATATATGTCCCTGTATAAATGCTAATCCTATAACATAGTAAAAAGAAAGTAGAGCAAAAGAAGACTATCAGGAAAGGCAGACAGTACTACACAAGAAACAGAATACTAATAATGGATATTTATATAGTATTTTAAGGTTTATCTACTGTTTTCTTCTAGAACAACCCTGTTAGTTGTAGGACAGTAAGGTTTGTTTTTTTATTTTATTTTATTTGTTTATTTTATTATAGATTTTTATTGATAGAACATAGCATGGGTAATTTTTCAACATTGTCCCTTGCACTCATTTCTGTTCCAACTTTTCTCTTCCTTCCCTCCCACCCTCCCCTAGATGGCAGGCAATCTTATACATGTTAAACATGTTAAAGTATATCTTAAATACAATATATGTGTACAGATTCACACAGTTCTCTTGTTGCACATGAAAAATTGGATTGAGAAAATAAAAATAACCTGGGAAGAAAAACAAAAATGCAGGTAGTCCACATTCATTTCCCAGTGTTCTTTCTCTGGATGTAGCTGATTCTGTCCATCATTGATTAATTGGAATTGAATTGGCTCTTCTCATTGTCAAAGATAATCCACATCCATCAGAATATATTCTCATATAGTATTGTCGTTGAAGTGTATAATGATCTCCTGATTCTGCTCATTTCACTCAGCATCAGTTCATGTAAGTCTTTTCCAAGCCTCTCTGTATTCATCCTGCTGGTCATTTCTTACAGAACAATAATATTCCATAACATCCATATACCACAATTTACCCAACCATTCTCCAATTGATGGGCATCTATTCAATTTCCAGTTTCTAGCCACTACAAAAAGGGCTGCCACAAACATTTTGGCACATACAGGTCCCTTTCCCTTCTTTAATATCTCTTTGGCATATAAGCCCAGTAGTAACACTGCTGGATCAAAGGGTATGCACAGTTTGATAAATTTTTGAGTATAGTTCCAAATTGTTCTTCAGAATGGTTGGATCCGTTCACAACTCCACCAATAATGCATCAGTGTCCCAGTTTTCCAGTAACCCCTCCAACATTCGTCATTATCTTTTCCTGTCATCTTAGCCAACCTGACAGGTGTGTAGTGGTATCTCAGATTTGTCCTAATTTGCATTTATCTGATCAATAGTGATTTGAAACATTCTTTCATACGAGTGGAAATAGTTTCAATTTCATTATCTGAAAATTGTCTGTTCATATCCTTTGACAATTTATCAATTGGAGAATGGCTTGATTTCTTGTAAATTAGAGGCAATTCTTTACATATTTTGGAAGTGAGGCCTTTATCAGATAGAACCTTTAACTAGGACAGTAAGGTTTTGCAGTAGATGGAACACTGGGCTGAGAATCAGAAAGTCTCATCTTTATGAGTTAAAATTCAGCCTTAGATAGTTCCTAGCTGTGTGATTCTAAACAAGTCATTCAATCCTCAGGTTCCCCATTTGGAAAAAAGAAATAGCAAACCACTACAGTTACTTTGCCAAGAAAATCCCAAAAGATGTCATGAAGAGTTATAATTGCCATAGTCTATCAACTCATTTTTATGTGACTTTTTTCACAGTATTCAAGACATCACTGAAAAATAGTAGTTCATCTAATTCTTTGAGGGCAATTATATAGGGACTATTAGGATTGCACCTTACTATACTGGGAATATATATCTGGAAATCTGGAATTGCTGAGTTTGCTATCATAAAGTAGAGATGGGCCACTGCTCATGAGCAGAAACCAGAGAAACGGTTATAGAAAACAGTTGGCAGAGGAAGAGTGGAAAAGGAATTGTGGACAGCAGGCAGAGGAGGCTACCAGAAAAGCTGCTTGCTGAAAACAAAATATAGAATCTGCGTTTATATGAAGGCTGTTATTTTGCTGGAAGCTGTATTCATTAGAAAGTAAGAATTTGTAGTGATATTGATATCCTAATCCTTATCTCATGAAAGTTAGGCTGTTTTTTCCTTAAAAGGTACTGATATTGGGGCAGCTAGATGGCACAGTGGCTAGAACACCCACCTTGGAGTCAGGAGAACCTGAGTTCAAATTCAACTTCAGATACTTAACACTTACTAGCTGTGTGAGCCTGGGCAAGTTTCACTCAAAATAAATAAACAAAAAGGTTTTGATATGACCTTTGAGACTTGATTGGCTCAGGGTACTAAAGGCTCAGAAGGTTGACAGCACTTCTTGGACACCTGAATACAGACTAATTATGATTGAGTCCAGGTTTCTCCTCTCATTCTTGACTGGTAGAAATCTAGGCAGCTCAGCAAGGTGAACTTTGCTCAGCTAAATTAACTCAAGCTTTTTAAAAATACCTATCCTTGTTAGATATCTTTCTCCTGTTATGATTGGATAAATATCTTTTTATTAAATGTTGAGTGGCCAATGAGTGTTCATTACAAGAAGACTAATCTGAACCAGTCCTATTTAAGAACATCATTTCCTTCCTGAGAGCTATAGACTTCTTGGAGGAGAATTGAATTTAGTTGCTTTGTGGAGATTTATTACTTTTCACTCCATTCTACAGCCTAAGAGAGAATTTACCTCTGAAGGATACCAGTGTTGTCCTTTACTGTTTTCTCTGGTTTTAGAGTAAGAAAAAGAAAAAGAAAAGAAAAAGAAGATAAGCTTTTCATTTGCTTTTTCAAGAAGCTTGGAAATGATTGGACAACTTGGGAATGATATCCTGGTTTGACTGTGTCTACAATTTGAAAGGGAGAAACTCCACCCTTGGGCAGACCTGAAGAGCATCTCAGTTTTCTAGCTGAAGAGAATTTGTCATTGAAAGAGTATAATTTTCTCACCACACTGCCAAAGATGGCTGTGTTCTTAAAGAGCTTGTTATTGCTTCACCAACCCAAGGATTACATAGAAATCACCTTTCCCAGCTGGAGAGCTATCAGAACTAAATTGATAGTATACAACAGTTTTGCTCAGCAGGGAAGACATCAGGAGATGGCTCTCCTTAGATGCATTGCTGACTAGGGAGATCCAGCATGTCAAGATATGCTATTTAAAGTGACTGGTTTACCTTGATACATGGGCTTCTCTATTCATGAGTCCACCTATTAGATCTCTGTATATTCTCACAGTTCTCCATCCACTCTGTGTGCATTGATGGGACTGAGGATAATAGGTGGATGGCCATATTTCAATTATTTCTTCTCTTGCCTTCTTGGATTAATGTTATATGTATCCTTGCTTTTGTCTTACTGTTAAGTAAATGTTTTAAATTTAAGAGCCAGTGGTGTAATGATGACTAATTTTTCATAAATAGGAAGATTATAGGTAAGGGTTTAAGAACAAAATCAATGATTTGCTGTTATTTAGTAATTTTCAATCATGTCTGACTCTTTGTGATCTCACCTGGAGTTCTTGGCAAAGATTACTGGATTGTTTTGCCATTTCCTTCTTTACCTCCTTTTACAGATGAAGAAACTGGGGTGAACAGGGTTAAGTGACTTACATAGGCTCATATAGCTAGTAAGTGTCTGAAGCCAGATTTAAACTCAGGAAGATGAAACTCCCTGGCTCTAGGTCCAGCACTTTATTCACTGCAGCACCACCTAGATTCCCTCCAAGTTTATCCTTTCCACACAAGAATTATCCCTAAGGCTCTTTGAAATAAAGAGACAGAGACAGAGACAGAGAAACAGAGAGAGACTGAGGGATTTACATCATTGAATGATAAGTATCACTGAGATTTGAAACAATTTAAGTAATGACAGAAGTATGGTTATGGAAAGATATTCCGTGTTCAAAGGAATGAAATAGAAAGTAGCATTGTATATTAAGAAAATACTTTCTCCTGTGGGAATCCAGGAACTAACCAGGAGAAACAGGGTAGATGATATTTGAATAAGGCTCAATATAGGAAAAAATAGAAATGTTATTGTTATAGAGAATATACCACAAACAACCTGGATCAAAAAAGAAAAACAGATAATAAATTTAGAATTCACATCATAAATTCATATTTTCACATCATAAAAAATAGTCTGGAAATATGATAAAACACAAGTGGACTTCTCATTCTGTGGAAAGAATAGCCAATAAATTCTTGGCTTATATTAATGAAAATCTTTTGCTGCAATGGCAAAGGGAAATAAGCAACAAGTCAAGTTGCTCTTTTGGATCTAACTGGCCAAGTAGGAGAGATTTGCTAATAAAATGAAAATGTTGACAACCTTGAGAGAAAATGATTATTACACACTGGAGTTTGTAATGAGACAAAAGCCAAGTAAAATCTGATCTGCACTCTAAATTGAGGAGGGCTGATTTCAGTGTTCTGAGACAGTACAAAGGGGGATACATTGCCTAAAATTCTATACAATGAGGTCTCCCAAAAGGGATATGAAATTCTTAAGAAAAAAACATTTTATAATATGAGTATAGAAACAGTAGTTAAAATCTAGTATCTTGATGAATGAGAAAAAAGTTTGAGCTCTTTTAAAAGGACAATGCAAATGCATAAGGAACTAACAGATCAACTTGGATTTTTTAAGTTATGTAAAGAATATATATACATATATTTGTTGTTGAGTTGTTCCAATCATGTCTGACTCTTTGTGACCCTATTTGGGATTTTCTTGGCAGAGATACCAGAGTGGTTTGCTATTTCTTTCTCCATCTCATGTTACAAATAAAGAAATTGAGGTAACTTGCCCAGAATAACATAACTAGTAAGTGTCTGAGACCAGATTTCAATGCATGAGATTGAGTCTTCTTGATTTATATGTGTACACACATAAATATGTCTGTACATACACACATATATACACATACATGTATGCATATGTATATGTGTGTGTATCTCTCAAGGGCAAGGAACCAAGTTTAAATGCAAAAGTGTGACACAATCCTATAAGGATGATGTCAAAAATGCCCATATTCAGAATGAAATGAGGATGGTGAAGATATCTAAGGACAATAACAAGAATTTTAAAGAAAGCTATTTTGGGAAGAAGTAAGACTGTTGCTGGAGGTGAATGGAATAGATTATTATGTATAGAAGGCAGAACCATTAAAACTAATTAGTTTCTTTTTTTCTTCTTTTAAGCAACAATGTTTGGACAGAGAAAGCTGGAATAACAAATAATAGGCAACATTTGACAACAAAGTACTTTAAAGCTTACAAAATACTTTAGTAGCACCTTATTTGATCCTCACAAAAACATTGTGAAGTTGTTATTACAGCATGAAGCAAGATGTATAGCCAATAGAGCGTATGGCTCAAAGGAAACCTTAGGTTTGAATCTTGTACCACTCATTTTTTGACTGATTCACTTATTCTTTTTTTTAATAATAGCTTTTTATTTTCAAAATACATGCAAAGATAGTTTTCAATATTTACTCTTGCAAAACTTTGTTCCAAATTTTACTCCTTTCCTTCCTCCTACCCCTCCCCTAGAAAGCAAGGAATGCAATAAAGGTTAAATACATGCAATTATTCTAAACATAATTCCACATTTATCATCCTGCACAAGAAAAATCATATCAGAAGAAAACTAAAATTGGAAAGGGAAAAAAAGCAAGTAAATAACAACAAAAAGATGAAGGTACTATGTTGTGATCCACATTCAATCCCATAGTCTTCTCTCTGGAAGCAGATGTCTTACTCCATCACAAGTCTATTTGAATTGGATGAATCACTTCATTATTGAAAAGAGCTACATCCATCAGAATTGATCATTATATATCTTGTTGTTACTAAGACACTTACTTCTTATTTTGGGATCCTAGGCAAGTCCTTTAATCTCTATTTCCTCATCCATAAATGGGAAACCTAGAGCACTTACCTCAAAGGATTCTTATGAAAATCAAATGTAATCCTACAGATAAAGCACATTATAAACCTTTAAACTAAAATCAATGTCAGGGACTAATATCATTTTGTAGAAGAAAAAAAAGTAAAAGGGAAAAATAATAAATGATTTACCTAGAGTCACACTCATACAATATATTGAAGATAGGGGTGTAATCCAGGTCTCTTTGAACTCCAAATCTAGCACTTTATGAAGTATATTATACTGCCACCAATGGACACACACACACACACTAATAGGAAATTGAATACTAAAATAAGCAAGTAGATAGTATAACTCCTATTAAGATAACTCCTAGCTTTTTGTCAATAAGTTCAAATCATTTTCCTTTGATAGATTATATCAGGATAAGAAAGGAAAGGAAAAGGAAAAAAAGGAAAAGAAAAAAAGGAAAAGAAAGGAAAAAGAAAAGGAAAAGGAAAAGAAAGGAAAGGAAAAGAAGGAAGGAAGGAAGGAAGGAAGGAAGGAAGGAAGGAAGGAAGGAAGGAAGAAAGAAAGAAAGAAAGAAAGAAAGAAAGAAAGAAAGAAAGAAAAAGAAAGAAAGAAAGAAGAGGAGTAGGGAGGGGAAGAAGGGAGGGAGGGAGGGGGAAAGGAAGGGAGGGAGGGGAGAGGAAGGAAGGAAGAAAGAAAAAGAAAAGAAAAAGCTGACATATATATGGCTTGAACAACTGTTGGTAAGCTTTGCTAAATCAAAGGAAGTAGAATGATACTGAAGAACTAGAGATGGGAAGCTATGTATTAAATATATAGTTAATGCTTAATAAACTTTCCCCCAATTCATTCAAAAACCATTTCAGACTTTATTAATATTTTCCTCCTCCCACACACTAAAGGAAATCTAGGTTCCATTATAGATCTGTGAGTTTGACTTAGAAATAGATTCTTTAGAAATCTAAGTCAAACATATTTCTGGGGAAAAAATCGTGGAAGAGATGTTAAAGTTTGTAAGCTTTTAGAAGAAAGAACAGAGATCTCTAAGAGATAATATGGATTCTTCAAGAACTTGTCAAAACAGGCTAACCTTGTTTTCTTTTTTAGATGGGGTTACTGATGGATTAAGAGAATGCTGCAGACAGGATGCTTGAATTTCAGCAAAGCATTTGACAGAGAATCTTTTGCTATTCTTGTGGAAAGGATGGAATGATATGACTTAGATGATCACACAGTTAGGCATATTCAGGATTGGTCGGGTGCCTAGATCTACAGTGTAGTGATGAATACATCAATGTCAAACTCAAGTGTAGTTTCTAGTGGAGTGTCCCAGGTATATCTCCTTGACCTTACGTTGTTCAACATTTTTAAAAAAAAGATTTGAATGAAAGCAGAGATGACAAACATCAAATTTGTAGAAATCACAAAGGTGGGTAAGTTGGAGAACATAATGAATGACAAAGTTGGGTTCTACAAAGATGTTGGTAGACTATAACAATGGGTCAGATTTAATAAGATTAAAAAAATCAGTGGGGTAAATGTGAAGTCCTAAATGTGAATTTAAAAATCAATTGCACAAGTGTTACTATTGGGCTTATATCCCAAAGAGATTATAAAGAAGGGAAAGGGACCTGTATGTGCACGAATGTTTGTGGCAGCCCTTTTTGTAGTGGCTAGAAACTGGAAACTGAATGGATGTCCATCAGTTGGAGAATGGCTGAATAAATTGTGGTATTGTGGTATATGAATACTATGGAATATTACTGTTCTGTAAGAAATGACCAACATGATGATTTCAGAAAGGCCTGGAGAGACTTACACGGACTGATGCTGAGTGAAATGAGCAGAACCAGGAGATCATTTTATACTTCAACAACAATACTATATGATGACCAGTTCTGATGGACCTGCCCATCCTCAGCAACGAGAGCAACCAAATCATTTCCAATGGAGCAGTAATGAACTGAACCAACTACGCCCAGAGAAAGAACTCTGGGAGATGACTAAAAACCATTATATTGAATTCCCAATCCCTATATCTATGCCCACTTGCATTTTTGATTTCCTTCACAAGCTAATTGTACAATATTTCAGAGTCTGATTCTTTTTGTACAGCAAAATAACGTTTTGTTCAGGTATACTTATTGTGTATCTAATTTATATTTTAATGTATTTAACATCTACTGGTCATCCTGCCATCTAGGGGAGGGGGTGGAGGAGGGGGTAAGAGGTGAAAAATTGGAACAAGAAGTTTGGCAATTGTTAATGCTGTAAAGTTACCCATGCATATAACCTGTAAATAAAAGGCTATTAAATAAAAAAAAAAATCAATTGCACAAATATAATATGGAGAAGGTATGACAAGAACAATTCATGTGAAAAAAATTTGGAGCATTTTGTGATACAGCAACCAAAAAAGCTAATGTGGTCCCAGGGATTATTATTAAAGACATAGTTCAGAATATAAGAATAGCAACAAATGAAATAACAATAAGGAATATTTGTAAAAAAATTTTAACAAACTATTTTATCCCTCAAGAACAATGAGAAAACAATACTTGGACCAAACATCATAGTCCCAGATATGCTTACAGAGGACATAGGAAAGATTCAAAACACAATGAAGATGGGAAAAACAGCTGGAATAGTCTAAGAATATACATAGAGGTTATTATAACTGCTGGAAGTGATATGATTGTGAAGATGGATCTACATTTTCACATTGAATCTGACATCTCAGACCTGGACTTCTATACATAGTTTTTCAGAATCTAGGGTCCGATCTCTGAGGAAGTTAATTCACTTATCTTTACTATAGCTGCCCAATGCCTAAATTAGTTGGTTGGAGACTGAACATATGCTCCCTAGGTCACTTAGATTACTTTATCTACTTGTGGGTCACAGATACTAGATAATGCTTCAGTACCATGTTTCATCTGGCCATCCACTATGTTCCTGCCAATACTCATATATCATCCTCCCCTCCAACAAAACACTTCCACCTGGTCATCATTCCTACATATATACAAGTACACACATATTTCCTCATATGTGTCTATCTATCTTCATATATGCATTATATATACACATATATATATAATACATATATAACAAATATATGTGTGTATATGAATATACACACGTATATTTGTCTTTTCCTGTTATAATGTAAGTCTTTAAGGGTAACAACTGTCTCTTTTAAAAAAATATATTTATATCCCTGTCTTTTAGCATAGTGTTTAGTACATACTAATGGCTAATGATTTTTCCCCTTTCCTCCTACCAATTAATATGAGATATAGAAAGGACAGAAAAAATATCAAAGTTGTGGGAAAATTTCAGACTATTATCCAAAAAGGAGATCAAAGGAATATCATTAATTATCACACTATATGCCTACATTCCCATCTATACAAAATCTTTATGAGAGTCACTGATAAAGACTATTCATCCTTCCCACACTCCATTGCTTCCCCCCAAAAAAGAAACAAAAGCCAGAAAGAATCATGGTCAAATAGGGTTTCTTTGGAAGATGAACATTAAAGTTATCTTGTGCTTAAAAAAGAAAAGCTCTAAATAATAAAGATTCATAGTTTATGAATGATCTATTTTGCAATGCATACAAAAATCCATTTATCTAGTATCTATTGATTTCACAATAAAAATGTAGAAGGTATTTTTGAGGGAGGTATTAGTAGGGAACAAGCACTTTTGGGGAAACAAGAATATTTAATAATGAAATATATACATATATTATATATATATATATATATTTGCCATTTCACAATTAAACTGAAAATAAGACATTGTGCTTATTGTCTGCTGGGCATAAAGAAAAAAAAGCATTTGACTCAGGGAGGCACAATCTCACCTTAAGGGTTCATTTTCAACTATGTACCTCCCATAAATATGTTGAAATCATAATTAGAGAACTAGCCCTGGTTATAATCATAAAATTACGATGAGGTATAAAATAGGGAGATCTCCAAGGGTCTTCTCCATGGTGAAGGGAGAGACCCAACTCAGAGACCAAGTTGATATGAGAGATTTCTTGTGCATGGTGAGGTCCTTCAGATACCCCTGTTTGTAGATGACATTGTGATGATTGCATCAGTTCTTGATATATTGCAGAGCCATCTGGAAAAATTCTATAGTCAAAGGAGACTTATCTGTCCATATATACAGGAAAGACCAAATGGATGAAGAATGTTTACTGCTTGCATTTCAACATGCATTGGATGGATAACTTCTAGCACTTATCCATCGTTATGTATTATTTTGGGTTAGAAAGTACAAATGAGTTGATAGAGAGTTGAATAGGAGGAAGAGAATAGACTCTAATCTATCCTAAAGTCTATGATTTCAGGAAATTGCAAAGCTTCTTTAATGACTTCAAACTTCCCTTGGAAGCAAAGGCTTATCTTTTCAATACAACACTCCACTGGTGTTAGTGGATGGTAGCAAAATATGGAATACAGCAGTCTGTGAAGGATTTAAAATGAATATTACAATAAGGCAAGAGAAATGTGCATGGTAGGTATAAGCAGATAATAACATATAACTAATGAGGAATTTTAGGTAAATAGTACAGGATGGACTGGTCACATAGCAAGAAATAGAATGCTGCACTGCTGATCTTGTAATAACGAGAGTGAGGAAGCTTGTAGCATATTGACTGTTCTAGACTCTACAAAATAAATATGACCCAGATCTTCCTTTCAGGGAACAAACAATTTAATAGATTGAAGGAGACAACAATTTTTATGATTCAGTAGAGAAAGAGATAGTTGCAAAGGATAGGTTCTGACAAAGTGCTTGAAAAAGGTAAAACATATCATTTTCACTTAGAGATATGGAGGGTATCCTAGAAGAAATTTATGGAAGAGGTGGCATTTGAGGCGAAAGAATGGAACTCTATTTGTACCTGTGAAACTCTGAACTCATTTTCCATATCTTGAATCATGTTATGAAAGCTTGAGGAAGATGCTGTCAAATACAGGACAAAATGTTAAAGATCTAGAATTCAAATGCTTTACAAGGAGATCTTGGACAAGACATTGATCTTTCCTTAATTTCCCCATCTGTAAAATGAGTTTGGACTAGATAAATTATGAGGGCCCTCTCTACTTAACATCTATGATGTTTTCTAATCTTGAATTAATTGATTTAATGATAGTAGTGGCTAACTATTCATTTGGGCAGCTATGTAGTGCAATGACTTGAACATTGGACTTAGAATCTGGAAGACTTCTCTTCATAAGTTCAAATCTGGTCTCAGATACTCACTATGCAGTGTGAATCTGGACAAATCACTTAAGTCTGCCTCAATTCCTTACCTATATGATAATTTGAAGAAGGAAATGGCAAAACATTCCAGTAACTTTGCCAAGAAAAATCCCCTGAAACGTCATGAAGAGTTAGACACAACTGAAATGACTCAACAACAGCATCCACATAGCATTTTCAAGTTGGCAATAACTTTTAAGTTATTTAAGATTTAAGATATTTAAGTTATCTTACTTAATTTCTACCTTTAAAATCCTCCTTGATATGTTTTAGAAAGCAATATAATTAAGGAGGATTTTGATATATGATGTTCATCTAAGAAGAAAAGAAACCAACAATGACAACAAAAGAAATGAGAGAAAGAAAAAAAGAGAAACAGAAAAAGAGAAAATGAGAGAAAAAAGAAACAGAAAAAAGAGAGAATCAGAGAGACAAAGAGAAAAGGGGGAAGAGAAAAAGAAGAGAAAAAGACATTTGCATGGAAACAAGTTGGTACCTGCCAGAAGATTCTATAGAAATAAGCCCATAGCTGTGTGCATAGTGTTTATGCTACAATTAAAAACAGATTAAATAAACTAGAGCATAGCACCTCTGATTGTAGTTCACCTTCACACTGGGAAACATGAAAGCCAGGTTGTTACTTTTAGCCAGTGTCACTCTGCTAAGCCATATTCTTCTATTCTAGCCTGTGGGCCAGGGTGGAGTTGACCAAAAAAAAAAAAAAAAAAAAAAAAAAAAATGGACTGTTAGTTACCTCTTGGGGAGATGTTATTGGAAAGAGAAAGGGAAGACATGGAGTTTTTAACAGCCAGCAATGCCCTACTAATGGTGTCCCCTTTTTTCTTAGAATATTTTTTATTTGAATCAGCCTTGGAACTAGGTTAAGTACTGAAAATGGTCCTATGGGACTTCAGGGCGGCCATCTTCCTTCTTTCTTTCTCAGGCAACCTACTGAATAAAACGTTGTACAGGGGCCCTGACAAACCTTCAGACCTCAGGAATTTAAAGCCTTTTTTTTTTTTAGCCACTGGTGGATGGGTTGTCTATCTTTCTCTCTGAAGGGGAAGGCAATTTCTCTGTTCTCTGCCTCCCCCCCCCCTTTTAAAATGAGTTTCATTGTGTTTACACGAAATGGCACTTTGTGGCAATTAAGAGATTCCAAAGTGGCAGAGGCCATCACACCAGTAGAACAGGATTCCAGCTTTCCATGGTAACGCCCAGCTTCACTTCTCTAACCACCTCCTGTTAGTCCACCCAGACAACCCTAATCCTCCTTCTGTGGTTACCCTGAAAAGGCATCCAGCTCTGTTATCAGAAAGGATCTTTCTTGAACAAATATTTACCAGCGTCTGTTTTAGTTTTTTGGGGAGTGAGCAAAGGAAGGCTTGTTTCTCTTAATTCCTTTGGATCAGGCAATGGGGAGATGTTGATAGGACCTAGCCAAGACTCCTGGTACTGGTGCCCAACCTGTGGAGAACTTGACAACTGATGACCTTGATGTACACAAACTTTAAGTCATTTGGATGGACCACTCATCATCACGGTGCCTATTATTCCTTTTTACCATCCAATGCAAGTCCCTTGCTCGGTGTGGCAGAAATCCAGGAACATTCCATGATTGTTACAGCATTTTCCGTTTACGATAATAGGACTTACCTTTCTCTTGATTCCATGAACTCTTTAAATGTCAAAGTGATTCACATGGGAGGAACTGATCCCACAGTCCTCACTGAAAAGCTTAAAGATACAAGATCTTTTCTCTCATGAAATGAAGTGATGCTTATCTGCCTGTTAATAACGAACAGTATGTTTAACATCACTGCATTATCAACCTGTATGTAGCCAGCTAGTCTGTTCAGCTAAAAAGCATAAAGAATGTACAATGTTTGGAAGGGATTTACTCTATAGCTTTAGTAATAGACTTGGCACTTGCTACCATTCTTCAGTGTTCATCCATTAAAGAAAGAAAGAAATTCTTAGGGAATTTTAGCTTCTTACCACTCTGATCACTAGACCTCTCCCTGTCTCTCCTCCCTTTCTTCTTTCCATTCTTTCTTTTCACCTCTCCATTCCTTCCTGCCATTCTTTCCCTCCATTTCCTCTTTCCTTTCTTCCTTCCCTCTATTTTTCCCTCCCTCTATCCCTCTGTTCTTTCTGTCCTTCTTTCTTTCCTTGTTTTCTTCTTTCTGTTTTCCCTTCTTTCCATCCCTCTCTTCCTCCCTTCCTCCCTCCTTCCTTCCATTCTTTCCTGCCTCCTTCCCTCCATTCCTTTTCTTCACCCCTTTCTTCCTTCCTTCTATCTTTCCTTCCTTTCTTCCTTCTTTCCTTCCTCTCTCCCTCTGTTCTTTCGTTTCTTCCTTATTCTTCCCTCTCTCTCCTTCTGTTATTTCTTTCATTCTTTTCTTCTTTCTATTCTTTTCTTCCTCTTTCCATCATTCCCCCTCCCTTCTTCCCTACTTCCCCTCCTTCCATCCTTCCTTCTACTCTTCCCTGTCTCCTTCCTTCCATTCCTTCTCTCCATTTCTTCCTTCCCTCCTTCTTTCTTTCCTCCTTTTCTTCCTCCTTTCCTTTCTCTCTCTCTATTCTTTCCTTCCTTCTTTTCTTCTTTCTATTCTTTCCTTTCTTTTTCCATCCCTCCCTCCCTCCTTCCCCTCCTTCCTTCCTTTCAATCTTCCCTTCCTCCTTTCCTCCATCCCTTCCTTCCTTCCTTCTAATCACTTTGAGTTCATTTCAACAATGTCAAAAAGACAACAATTTACCTTTAGAGGAAAGTCTTGCTTCTGTTCTTTTGAAGTCTTGGATTGAAAATCTGGTTCTCTCATTTATTACCAATTTTTCCCTGGACAAGAGAACCTATGTAGGCATCAGTTTCTTAGTGAAGAAACCACCTCTAAGTTCTATGTATCTAAGGTAGAGACTAATGGATGTGGAGTTAGGAAGACTGATTTTGACCCTCCCTTTACAACCAAGCAAATCATTTTACTTTTTTGAGCCTCAGTTACTGACATCTACTTCACAAGGTTGTTGTGAAGATCAAATAAAAAAAAAGGTTATTATATTTTAAAATACAATATGGATATGAATTATTTTGTTATAATTTATTTTGCCCCAAAGAAGTGTATAGTGCCATTGACTGCTCACTCTTTAAAATTAAATGGAATAGATATGAAAAAAGAAAGACAAGTAACAAAACAAACGAAACCCCCTCAGCCTAATATGGATGAAAATCCTGAAGGAAAATGAATCGCATTTATATCTTACTTTAAATTATTATGAATTATTCCTTGGAACTGCTGCTCCTATTCTGTCTTAGAAACTCTAACACTAATAAATATTAAATGAATAGATTCAGAATTTGCCAAGACAAGTATATATCCATATTTATGTTCACTTAAATTTACTTTGAGAGGTAGCCTAAATTAGTGAATAGAAATCTGGACTCCAAATCAATCAGGAAGACTTGGATTCAATTTCTGCTTTTGATTTATGCTGGCTGTGTGATCCTAGAAAAGTAGTTTAACCTTTCATTCCCCCAAATACTACTTTAAGATTAGAGGTTGGAGGCTAACTATTAACCTGAAATGATAGAGTGAGTTTCCTTACTGTCAGTTCCCTACATGATGAAACCATAGGTTTGATTTCTTCCCCACCCAAATGGCTATTAAAAATTCTGAATTTATCCTCCCAACTTAGTCATATACTTGCAGGTTGGTTCTCTAGAGTTCAGCTGGCCATAGCTCACCCCAAAATGAGTGAAATCTACAGGTTTTGAGATGTCATCCTGAGGGATAATGGACTTCCTTCACTACAACTGACCCAAGGAATCATTTGTTATGTTCTTCCCCAAATTCCCCAAATCAGTAATTACTAATTAGCCATTGCTGTTTCAATATGATTTAGTCGATTGACATCTAGTGATCACTGGTAAGCCAGTTAAGATCAATTAGCTCTTACAGTGGAATAATTAATGAAAAGATAAAGCAAGAGGCAAAATACCAAAATCTCTGCCTCCCCCCTTCAGCACACACACACACACACACACACACACACACACACACACAGAGCAGTGTACAATATTCCCTTTTTATCTTGGCTTCTAGGGAGAATAGGCTTAAATTTTAAGTTGCTACTATTATGCTACTAAACATCTGAAGTTTACTTGTTTACTTCTGAATGTGGACAAATCAATCCCTTGCTTGTAGGATATACATGGTGACTAGTGTATGGATTCATCTCTGGAATCCATCTCTGGGATGGGTGAAATAGGTAACTTCTCACATTGGCTCCTTCCTTAATTTGACTTCTAAACTTGTGGCAATTGAGATCTTGTAAAGGTCGGGTCAAAGATAAGGCATGAAAAGCAGCACAGACTTATTAGGATGTCATCTGCTGCCTGACTGCTGAGTAGTCTTATCCTTACAATTCATGGCCAGCAGGAAAGAGAGCTCTGGTTCTTCTGTGATAGGGTTTTTGGGTTTGTTTTTTGTATGTATGTTCAGTTCTGACTTAGCAGTCAATTAAAAAATCTCTTCACTGTAAAGTGAGCTGTCAGGAAACAGTCACAGAATACCTGTGCAATGTTTTTATCAGGGACAGGCTACTTTTTTAGTCATCAAGTATTTCCAAAAATAGGTTGACCAATGCTCAACATGGGCTGGCACTAGGTGGTCCCTTCTGCATGATCTCCAAACTGGGCACTATTAAATCTATTACAATTTCTCTTGTATCAATTCCTTTTTCTCAACCTAAACTGTTACCAGTCTAACTCAGCACCTCATCTTGAAGCCTCCTAAATGGTCTTGTAGTTCCAATCATTTTTTATTCCAAACTAACCTCTACATAGTTGCTAAAAATAATATTTCAAGGGCACAGGTCAGATTACATTCTTTTCTTCGTAAAAATCTTTAGTAGCTCCCAATTGCTTCTAAGATATATTCCAGAATCTGTAGTCTGGCATTTTAAACCTTCTATAATTTGGTTCAAGTTTACTTTTCTGTCTTAATTTTTGTGTTACTCCATTACACATACTCTAAATTCCAGTCAAACTGGATTATGAGCTATTCCTTGAACTTGACATTCCACCTTTGTCTTCGTGTCTGTTCAGAGGCTGTCTCCCATCCATGGAATGTGCTCCCTCCTCATTTCTGCCTGTCAGAGTTCTTATATTCCTTCAATGCTCACCTCAAGGATACTGTATCTAACATATGTCTGACATACAGTAGGTGCTTAATAAATACTTATTGACTAACAGACTTACTGTCTCTCTTACAATTCAGGAAACGTCCTAGTAACTTTGTGTTCAAAAGTGCCCCTCCTTGGCTACCACTTTCTTTTGCGAATTATCTCCTTCTTTAAGTGTAAGTGCCTTGGAAACTGAGCGTGTCTTTGCATTTTGCATTTGTTCCCACAATTCTTGAATAGTGCTTGACCCATAGCAAGCACTTAATGCTTTTTCATTCACTCTTATCTTTGTATCTCAGACCTAGCAGAGATGCTTACTAATAATATTTCACTCTTGTCATTAAATTAAACTGTGGCAACTTTAATGTTGCTTAAAAATGTATTTACCTTCACTCCTTCCCCTCCCCCCAAAAAGAAAAAAAATTCTCTTTATTGGCACGATAACATATTGCATATATGCCTCTGTTCCAGAACAAACTAGACTTAAACAAGTGATATGCCTTTCATTTCAGTTCTTACATTTTTCACCTTCATAATAATAATAATTCACACTGAAAAGTACTTTTCAGTTAACAAAGCACTTTCCTCCTCAAACTCCATGAAACAGATGTTGATATTATCTGCCTCCCTTTACAGATGGGGAAACTGAGACTTACAAAGGTTTCTTGATTTGTTCAAGATATAGGATTGATAAATGATCTGAACCTAGTTTTCCTAAGGAATTTGGTACCTGACCCCTACCTTGTCATCTGCCTTGCAACTGACCTCTTTTAGAGTATGAAAATCTTGAAAATAGGTACTATCTCATTTTCTTTTTAATTGTTTTCCCAGCACTTAGCGTAATACTTGACACATAGGAAGCACTTAACAAATGTCTCCCTTTCCTCCCTCTGCTCTCTCCTTCCTTCCTTCCTTCCTTCCTTCCTCCCTCCCTATCTTCCTCCCTCCCTCCCTTCCTTTTTTCCTTCCTTCCTTCTTTCCTTTTTTCCTTTCTTCCTTCCTATTTCTAAGTACAACTTTTTTCTCAATTCCTTATGCTAGAAAAACAGCTCACTTTGACATTGGTTGTCATAAGGCTTATTGAAGATTAAACTGCCTAAAAGTGTAACTTTTTTTAATCTATCTGATCTGCCATTCATTGACACAGAGACCTCTCAATAAGGAAGTCCCTTTTATTAATGTAGGCAAGCAACTTTGCTGCTATTTAAAATATTAGAGAATTACATGGGGCCTTCACAATTAATAGACTTGCCCAGAGTCACAGAACCAATGTGTACCAGAGGTAAAATGTGAATCCAAGTCTCTCACTCTAAGTTCCAAGTTTTGCTTTTTCTCCACTAATCCAGGCTGCCTTTTGTTAAATAGATTTATTGGTTCAACCCAGCCATTCAGCTTTTACTAATGGTTTCAGAGTTCACGTTTGCTGATAGGATATTGTTTCCATATGCTGGTCCCATTCCATGACTAGACCAGGGTTTGGGTCTTTGGCCCTTTTGACTGATCCCACCCTTGATCCCTGGTGACTGGCCAGGTAAGGAGGCAGAGAGCTCAGAAAAATCTCCAACAAGTCAGCTTGTCTGATCCTGCCCTGATGCCTGGGCCTAAGTCCTGCCCTGAAGATTCCAGGCTGGTTAACTCTCAGCTTCCTGGTTCCTGACCCTAGCTACAAATTGGTATTTAAGCTCTTGTAAGTCCAAATGACCTTTTACTCCAGGAAGTGGACTATTTTTAATTAGGAAAATCTGATCATGATAGTCTCTAGCTTCTCTGTCCCTATGTTATACACTATGATTTCATTCGCTTATGAAATGTACACGAGTGGAACCTAGAAGGTCTATTAAGCTTAGTAATTAATGCAATTGCTTTGCAAATGATTGATATTTCTCAGTTCAGATGCAAATGACCTTTTTTTCCCCCCCCCACTTTAGCCAAACAGCCAGTTATCCTACTTTCAAAGGCTGTATGCCTGAATTTCTAACATCATCATTGTACACCTAAAAACAAAGCCAGAGAAGCAGAGAACATATGAAAAAACACTTTTTAAATTTACAAAATACTTTTCTCCCCAGATCCTATGAATAGATACTGTTTGTATTATCTTCTGCCATTTACACATGGGAAAACTGAGTTTCAAAAAGATTAAGTGACTTGTTCAAGCATAGGGTCAGTAAATGATTTGAGTCTAATTCTAAGAAATTGAAGGATTCCCCCACCCCAATCCCAACCTTGCCAGCCACTTTGCAACTGCCATCTCCCATATGGCCCCTCTACATTGTTCTTAGAAAGCTGACATGAGAGGGAAATTATGAAAGAAAAAGAAAGGGTCAGGGGAACCAAGAAGGTCAACACTGAAACAATATAATATTTTTATACAGCACTTTAATGTTTTTTCTTATTTAAGTTTTACAAGGGGACATCTAAGCAGTGTAATAGATAGAGTGCCTGGGTTTGGAGTCAGTGGGAGTGATCTTCCTGAATTCAAATCTGACCCCACATACTTACTAGGTGTGTGACCCTAGGCAAGTCACTTAACCTTTATGCCTCAGATAACACTTACCTATTTGCTTCAGTTTCCTCATCTGTAAAATGATCTGGAGAAGGAGATGGCAAATTACTGCAGTAGCTTTGCCAAGAAAACACCAAACTCACAAAGTCAGACACAACTGAAAACAACTAAGCAACAACAAGAAAACTTTACAAGAAACTCATCCTGTTTAAGAGGTATGATCAGCAGTTTTATCCCTGTGTGACAGATGAGGAAACTGAGATTCTGTGAAGTACCTCTGCTAGGATATAGCTAGTAAGTGTCAGAAGTAAGATATATCATAGTTCTTTCTGACTTTAAGATAACCATGCTATCTGGATAGCAGACTGGATTAAAAACCAGAATCCTGCAGTATGTTGTTTATAAGAAACACATTTGGAACAGAGTGATACATGCAGAGTAAAGGTAAAAGGCTGGAGCAGAATCTATTATGCTTCAGGTGAAGTTAAAAAAATAGGGATAGCCATCCTGATCTCAGACCAAGTAAAGGCAAAAATAGATCTAATTCAGAGATAAGGAAGGAAACTATATTTTGCTAAAGGGTACCACAGAAAATAAGGCAATATCAATATTAAATATATATGCACCAAGTGGTATAGCATGGAAATTCCTAAAGGAGAAGTTAAGAGAGCTGCAAGAAGAAATAGACAGCAAAACTAAACTAGTGGGGGACCTCAACCTTGCTCTCTCAGAACTAGATAAATCGAACCACAAAGTAAATAAGAAAGAAGTTAAGGAGGTAAATAGAATTTTAGAAAAGGTAGGTGTGACAGATCTTCAGAGAAAATTGAATGGAGACCGAAAGGAGTTGACTTTTTTCTGGGTGGTTCATGGAACCTATATAAGATTACCATGCTATCCATCATACCTTGAATGTCCAAAGTCACAATACAGTTTCTTTGTACTCCTACAGATATGCATATTAGTAGATGAGATAACGTCATAGATTTATTATTGTCATAAACTTCTCTCCTCAAAGTAGAATTTACATTTGTACAAACTGGAGAAGATTGCCTGCATTACAGAAGAGTTATTACCTAACATTGTGATGCGTTTGTTGTTGGGGGTGGTGGTGGTGATTTCTTGGTTTTGCTTTGGTTAAACATGAGACAGGAGGAAAAGAATGAGTAGGATTCTGAGGGAGAGAATCTATACTTCAAACCATGAATATGGGAATCTCTAATGATGTGGTATCTTGACCTGGCAGCATTTTTTAAATATATGTAATCTGATTTCCTCTCTCTGTGCATTATAGTACCAATAGAAACCCATTCATTTCCCATAGGACCCATTAATCAGGTAGGGAACGGAGAGGGGGAAAGTCATTGAGCTGCTTCAGGATTTTCCTGGTAAGTATCTTGCTATTTCCAAGCTGCTATCACATGATGCAATTCATCCCATGGGGTCTTGGTTGCAGATTGCTGAAAAATGGCTTTACTTAAGTCATTGTGCTTCACCTGGAAAAGAGGGCTTGGCTACACATGAGTCATCCTTCTGAAGACAAGATCACACTCTGAGTTCAAGTCCAGGTTTTTCTTTGTGTTTCCCAAAGGTGTGCCTTCTTGTGGTCACTTGGGGATGGGGGTGGGGAATGAGAGAAATCCTATGTTCTGTTACTGGTTCTGCCACTAAATTATATGACCTTAGGCTAGCCTTTTACTGCTGTTTCCACATACACACAACAAGAATTTCACAGTTCACTTAGAAAAAATAAACACCCAATAACCCCCCCCCCCAAACAACAACAACAACAACAAAACTGGAGTTGCTTGCTTTCAAGGTATCAGTTTCTACAATTAATGAAGATGAGAGTAGGAAGATGGGTGATCTCTAGAAAGAAAAAACAAAACAGAACACATATTAGCAGTTTAAATAGTTTGTAACACAGAATGAAAGCTGCCATTGTGCAAAGCCATGGTTGACATCCATGTTAGTAGTCTTGGCAAACAAGCCAACATTTGACTCAGCAGAGAGATTGATCTGACTTCTCATTCCTAAGGATGGAACCTCCCAGTTGGGATAGTGTTTTAGACAGGTTTTCCTACCACTCCCAAGGCTGAATAAAGACAAGATTTCTCGCTCTGGGGCTGCCAATCTTTTCTTAGTGTGAAACTCCCATCCACGTTGGAGCAAAGGTCTTACCGTCCATTGTGTCAGCATAAAACTGTCGGAATGAATCCGTGCTTTTAACATTCAGCTCATTCAGAGACCCCATAGGTCAGCTTTTGGCGTCATCATTTATATCAGATTGTTAGTTCTTAGCATGAAGAGACAACATCATGACAGGAGACTTATCTAAGGAATATAATTGCTGTTCAAAGGAATAGGGTGGTAGGTATAAAAGTCCCTTGTTTCAGTTTGCCAGGAAGGGCTTTGACCTGGGGATGGGCAGGAAACGCTGCATTATTTTGGCACGAAAGGATTAAGCAAAGTTGCTGCTGTCTCATCCACTTAACATCATTTCTTTCATAAGAGGACATAAGTTAAGGCCCTTAATAGGAATGTGCCACCAACTTTCCAATGCTTCTGACCCATTTTTACTCACAGAGACTCTAATTCACATTGCATGGGCTTCTATGCTGTCTCATTGATGGTTTTTGTCAATGAAAGCATTTTGAAACCTTCTTTCAAGTATTCCACATCAATCCATCATCTTAAAAAGGACCCTCAAAGGCCTGAAGCAAAAGATTCAGAAACTCAGTTTCCCTAGCCTCTGAGCAACTTCATAAAAGGAAGATGAGGTGAGCACCAGAGCACTTGTGTGGAGGAATATCATGGCCTCCAGGCTATAGGTTTTGGAAAAAAGGCACAAGTCTATCAGATGTTAACATAAATTAAAATCTGAAAAAGATTGATCTCTTTTTTGGGGAAAAATTCCTCTTGAAGAATTTTTACAAGAATAACATACAGTTTTGACATCAACAAGGTGTAAGTCATTCATAATTAAGGAATCTATGAAAGGTGACTCATGTCTTTTGGATAAATGAACATAAAAGCAATTAGCAGGGTGTGAATTATTTGGTTTCTAAATGGCCTGACAGTTATGACAACCAAATTTAGATTTTTATCTAGTTTGATGTTTTTGCTATTAAGTTATCTACTTTTGCTTAGAGGGAATGACATGTTACTTGTAAGTTTATTTGCTGGCTCAGGGGAAAAGAAAAGGAGAGAAAAATGTAATCTCTCCTGAAACCAAAGGAAAACTTGCATGGAGTAATGGTAACGTTTAGAAATAGCAGATTATTGGGAAGGGCAAGATGGCCTGTAGTCAGGAAGACCTGTCTCCAACGTGTCCTTGTCCATGGGTGAGTCACAACCTCTCAGTACCCCCTCAGTACAACTGAGATTGTAAGTTACTTATCAGTTGCCAAGCTGCTTTGGTGAAGGGAAATTGCCACACTATGAGTTCCCTAGAAATAAGAAATTAGTGGTCCAGATCTAAAACAAAAGGAAATGCTAGGATATGAATCAATACTGTGACAAATTTAAAATCACCCTAATCAGCAATCAGATATTTGTGGAGACCCATCACCTTGTTTAAATTAATGGCTCCATGTTCTTCACATATGGATATGCTCCCTTCCAAAAGTTCACTTTTTGCCTTATGAAATCTATCATCGAAGATGAATATTATGGGGCACCAAGAAAAGAAGATAAGAAAGGAATTAAGAAAAGAATCAAATCCCAAGCCTTTAGCCCTTAGGCTTATATAGGGTTTAGGTACTATTATGTTGAGACTTAGGCAGCTAGATAGTGCATTGGGTAGAAGGCTAAGTCTGAAATCAGGAAGACCTGAGTTTAAAGGTGTTTTCAGACACTTACTAGCTGTGTGACCCTGGGTAAGTCCCTTAATCCTCTTTACTCTGTTTTCTCAGCTATAAAATAAACTTGAGAAAGAAAACCTAGAAATAGGTTTTCCTAGGACTATTTGACTGAGAAGATAGAAGAGGAACTGAGAAAGAGTTAGGGTGTTGGTGAATCCCAATCCCAATAAATTAAATGGCAGATTTCGATCATGTTCTCTGCCAACATAGCAGTGCCTACTGTTGGTAGCACAAACAAGCAAATCTTCAGGATCCTTGCTGACATCAGTTGGAAAGGCTCTTTTCTAAGCCCTAGATTGGCTATCAAGAAGGTATGAAAGAGTGCTTCCTTACCAAGCCTGTTTGCTTTGAATGAAGCTCAGATGAGATGCCTATAAGGCATTCCCAAGGTAGGGCTAGACTTTGGCAAAATCACAAATTAGAAACCAGTTTTGTTTATCATTGTTGTAGAAAACTTCTTTAGCTTCCCAGGTTCCCTTTGGATTCTTGGTTTCCCTAGACCTTTGCCTTAGTTTTGTTTCATTCATTTATTTACTTACATATTTACTTATTTTTGCTGAAGCAATTGGTGTTAAGTGACTTGCCCAGGGTCACACAGCTAGGAAGTGTTAAGTGTCTGAGACCAGATTTGAATTCAGATTCTTCTGACTTCAGGACTGGTTCTCTATTCACTGAACCACCTAGCTGTCCCACTTTTAATGCTTAACCTATAGTAGCTGCTTAGTAAATGCCTTTTAAATGAATGACCAGCATAGTTCCTCCATATAGTGCTCTTTTAAGGATCTCCCAGCGTTCTGACACTTTCCCTTCTTTTCCATTATAATTCATTGGTTATATGTTCATTATATAACCAGATTCCTCTTCCTTTGCCTTGTCTTGCCTCATTTTATTTTGTTTTCCCTTCCCCTGCCTTGTTTTCCCCTTTGTTTCCCTGATCTTCCCAATATTGCTCTCCCCTGCTCTGCCTTTGGATTGTGATTTCACTGGTATAGAGGATTCCTAGTGAAGAAACTCCCTCTACCAATGTATAGCAACAACTGCTCTATAACTTCCAGTCTGAAAGAGTTCCCTGAGGACACAGACACAGAGCTTCAGAGAATTACTGGAGATCAACTAAGGTCATTTAGCTGATATGGGTCAGAGGCAGGAATTTAAATCAGATTTTCCATGACTTGAGGCCAGGAAGCTAGGTGGTGAAGAGGATAGAGCTCTGGGTCTGGTGACCTGAGTTCAAATCCTGCCTTGGTCACTTACTAGCTGTGTGACCTCAATTTCCTCATCTATAAAACAAGCTGAAAAAAGAAAATGACAAATGACAGTGTCTTTGCCAAGAAAATCCCAACTGCGATCCTGCCCCCAACAATAATAGCAACAACTCTACTAATTAGACTTACTAGTTATGTAGATCTGTGTAAGCCACAATATCTCTCAGCCTTTATTTCTTGGTTGTTTAATATTTCCTAACATACCCTTGAGTAGAAGACAATTTTCCCTTTACATCAAGAATTTTAATGATCTCTTGAGAGAAAGGAAAGAAAATGGTCAAAGAGTAGGTAAGAGATTGTCAGGGTTTCCCTGAAACATGGACTAGCACTGGGATTGGGTCCATGGCAGCAGCTCATTGACACACTCAAACTTCTTTTCCTAGGAGAATGGAGAAGCAAGAGACCAAGTAGAGGTGTGTGTGTGTGTGTGTGTGTGTGTGTGTGTGTGTGTGAGAGAGAGAGAGAGAGACAGAGACAGAGAGACAGAGAGAGAGTTTTAATCTTCAGTGCTCACTCAGAGGACTGAATCTCTGAGGAAAACTAAGAACACACAATTTGCTGGCATGGATGATCTTTGTTCACTTCCCCTTTCCCCCTTCCTTAAGATGGCTGTGTCTGGCACTCATTTCCCAGCTGGACTCATGTCCAGTCTTATTCTTTCATTCTGTTCAAGACTATACCTAGTGGTTCTAATCTTATTTCTAATAAACACCTGCAGTTGCTTTGGACCTCCTCTGTTTCATGAGTCCCTTTCATTTGGTCCATGAAAGGGACTGCTGGACAGTTCCAGGAGCTATATAGAGGAGAAAGATCTTTCCCAATTCAGGGCTGGAGTCCCAAATCTCCAGCCTATTGTTAGATATGTAAAAGAACTTTTCAAGCCTTCTAGGCTTTGTAAATGTTATCTGTAATTAGAATAATGGTTATTTTTAATAGCTTTCACAGTTAAAATTAAGTTCAAAAGTTTAAAGGCTATTAAAATCACACTTCACATTAATATTTATATTTTAATATCAGTCTTCAATGCCTTAACCAAGGGAAGAGATGGGAATTTCAGAAGGGTTGCTGAAGATGTCTGGGCTTCTGGCTCTCTAATCACACCACACAGTTAGTGACTCAGTTCCACTGTGTGTAAGTTTAGTCCTGTCCCCAGACAATAAATATAACTCTCTATCTGAGAAAGTCATAGGATTTTCTGGGACTTATAAGACTGAGATAATTTTTAAAAGCTCTGAGAAAACACCTTCAACTTTAATAAAATGCTTTAAAAAACTATGCATTGATCCTGGGTCGAACTACTTGAGGAAGGAAGGAAGGAAAGTGAAGAGAAACAAGACTAGAATGAGGCTATCTGGATTTAAACAGGTATTAAACTAGATATGCCTGGCTCTGGCCTATTAGCTCTTTGACTGATACAATCACAAATACTGTCAAGTCTCAGTTTTTCTTCTATAAGATGGGAATGATAATACTTGCACTGGGCGTCAGCTTCAGAGTCTTGAATCAATCATTCAATCAATCAATCAACAAGCATATGTTAAGCCTATGAATACTGACAATAAAAAAAATGTCCCTGCCCTCAAGAAACTTACATTCTATCAGGAGAGGCAACATAAATATAATTAAGAATGGACAAAATACATTCAAGGTACATTTTGGGAATGGGACACTGAATCAGGAAAATCTTTCTCTTTATGGAAAGATATTAGTTGTGTCCAACTCTTCATGACCCCATTTGGGGTTTTCTTGGCAAAGACACTGCAGTGGTTTGCCATTTCCTTCTTTGAGTCACTTTACAGATGAGGAAACTGAGGCAAATGAAGTAACATGACTTGCTCAGGATCACATAGATTATAAGCGTCTGGGGCTGTATTTGAACTTAGGAAGATGTCTTCCTTACTCCAAGCTCATCTCTATCTACTTCACCGTCTACTTGCTCCAAAGACATAAACTTTGGTGGCAGCCAAATGAGTAGAAAGAAGAGGACAGATAATGGTATCTATGGAGTGATGGAGAGTGAAGAGTTTAGGATTACATTGATTTTCAATGTTATATAAAGCATTGATTTTCAATGTTTATATAACAATTTATATAACCTATAACAGAGGGTCATTCTGAAGGAAGGCCTTTGTAGCTCTTCTTATAACTCTAAATTGGAAGGCATCTGATTGGAAAGCCATGCCTTATATCTGAACAAATTTCCTTTGATGTCTCCATTCCAATTAATGTCAAGTTGAAGAACTTGATATTTCTACCTTGTGCAGCAAAATAGGAAATTGCCTCCTTCTGAGCAAAGGAAACTGTTATTGGGTTAAAGAATAAGGCAGCCAGAAGCAGGGAATACTTCCTGGGGATTCAGCCTCTGAAGAATCAGAGTTCTTACCAGGGATAGTGTTGGGAGTGAGGGGCAGGGGGAATCACAGAACATTCCTGAAAATTTATTTCTTGAAGACCCAAAGGTCTTCTCTCAGGAGTGAGTTTGCTGGTAGGGTCAGGAAAAGTCAGATATATTTCTTGTGATTCAGTCCCTCAAGAATGGGATTGCTGTTGGGGCCTGAAAGTTTAACTAAAGGGTTAGAGATGTATTAACCAGGCACCAAAGTCACTAATGTGTACCAGACTCTCTTGAAGAATTATCCCTTTGTTTTTATGCTTCCTGTCTATCTCTCACACCTGACATGAGGGACCTCCCCTGTCCTTAGCCTACCTGCTTTTTGGAGTCTAGAGTATAACCTTTATGACTCTTGCCTCACAATGACTAATTTCTCCCCCTACATAAACTCTGGGAATAACTCTTGTCCATCTGTGGCAAAGCCTAGTTCACCCTCTGTACCCAGTTTTAATTCCTGATCCAGCCCTGTGACCCAATAAGAATATACAGTAGCAGTCATACTTGGTACCAGCCAGTCCTACATGCTATCAGGAACCCATTTCCCTACCATCCCACTCTAATCAGATACAATGCCCACCAAAAGCAAAGGATATAATCAAAAATTCACCCAATATACTTCCCTGATTAAGACTCTTTAGTATCTCTTTGTGCCTCTAGAATAAAATGACTTTGTGCACCTCTGCCTCACTTAAATCTAATTTTACAGCAAGTCAAAATATCAGCCTCATGATGTCATTGGTCCTGTTCAAGAACAAGGATGAACAACAATAAGAATGATAAAATACAAATATAATACAAATACAAAAAACAAACAAACAAAAAAAACCCTTCTCTATTGCAATATGGGAGCCACCTGCCAGTTGCTGCTGGAGATCTAACTCAGACCTGTAGATTCTCTTCATGTGAGAGGATGATGATGATGATCCAAGGAGATTGAGAGACAGTTGCAATCTTTGACCTCTCTCCTCTTCCCTCTTGCCTCCAATTTATTTCATTCCCAATCCACAAGCAAACTCCGTGAAGGCTGCTTTGCAACTCCTTCAAGTTTATGATTCACTGCTGTGGAGGCTCTGGGAGAACTGACCTGCCCCTTCACTTAGGCATGGTCCTTAACACTCCTCCACTTTGCATTTTGCAGTTTGACTTCAGTCTATCTTTGTAAACTTGATGCCTATTAAACCTCTTCACCTACTTTACTATAGCCCAATTGGTTTGCAGGTCATAATTCCTTGAATCTGTGCTCTATCTCCCTTCTTCTGTGCTTTTGAATGGTCTGCTCCTTTCTTTCTCATCCCCACCATTTAGAGCCCCTGACTCTATAGAAGCTCACTTTATGTGCACCTCTTGTCAGAAACCTTTCTTGCTCTCCCTAGTTTTTAGTTTTCTCTCTCTCCCCAAATTATCACATGCATATTGTTCTGTTTTTATGTTTATTTCTTGTCCTGGGAATCATGAGTTTCTGAGGACAGGAATTCTTTTTTGTTTCATCTATATAAACTAAATTATATATGTCTATAGATGTATATATATATATATATACATACATATATATATGTCTATATATCTGTCTCTTTCTCGGTTATCTGTATTTGCATTAATTTGCAAGGGGAAAACCCTCAGTTTCCGGCCAAAACAGAAACAATCACTATTTACATTCACTCTGAGCCAATATGAGTCCAAGTAATGATCAAATGGGGTTTGGCGTGGGACCATAGTTCTTCAAAGGATGGATGAATGAGTATTCCCATTGACTATTTCTGCTGTCAAAACAAAATCAACAAATGCCAAATCCATTGTTTGAAGTAAATTTGAGGTTCAGTATCCTCTCAAAATAGTGAGACCCAAAAGGAAATCAATTTTTTGAGATAAAATGCTAATTACAGCTTCTGTTACAAACATAATGCTATTTCCTATCTCAGCATTATAACATAACAAAATGACAGTTAACATATATATCATGTGTCTAAGCTGCTGGATTTGGTTAAAATGACTGAATAAGATCATTATTATCAACTTATCCTTCAGGTTATTTTGATTTATGAAATGGTACATTCTAATTACTAGAAAACTCTGGGAAATTAAAAAAATAATTAAAATTATAAAATTTAAAGATGAACAATTCACCAGGCTGTAGTACTCAAAAGTCAAAGTGGGTCATATAAAGACTTTCCATTCCTACTAATGTTACACTGAGATAATCTTTTTCTTTCTCCTCCTCCTCTTGCTCTTTTTCCTTCTCTTTCTTCTTAATGCAGAGCAACTGCTAGACACCTCTAGGCTTCATCTTTAACAGCTCCTAATAAGGTTAATTCTAATAAATTTAGTGTTTCTTCCATGAGGAAGATATTTTAGGAATTTTTTTTTGCATTGAAGGCCAATAATCCCTAGAAATCAATTAGGGGGAAACCTAGAAACAAACAAACAAAAAACTGAATACAGTTATTTATGTACTTTATAAGAAAGGGGAAGAAAGAAGAGGAAAGGAAAGAAGAAACAGAAAGATAGAAAAGATGGGAGAAAAAGGCTGAAGAGGAAAAAGACAAGAATCCAGTCATAGAAGGAAGAGGGAAAGAAGAGAGGAGAAGGGGTAAAGAAAAGAAAGACAAGTAGATGGATCAAATATTACATTTTCCATGTGTAACTAATGGACCATTATCTTAGATCTAAGGTATACAAGCCTGATTTGGTTTTAGAGGTATTTTAATAATTTTCTCTTTAGATCATACTACTACAGGAGTATTCTGAGAAGATGGTGGAATAAGTCAATAAATTTCAAGTTTCCCAGATTTCCTCCACAAATAGAATAAATTTGAGCCACAGGGCAAAAAACAAAAAAAGACTTGGGTGAGAACAGTGGTCTTCTTGGGTCAAAGAAAGGGACTAACTGGTATGAAGTACCTCCAGGATAGCTCCACTGAAACAGCAAGTGGGGAGCCCCGAGATTAGCTGAGTTTGGCTAGAGCTTCAGCCTGAACCATAGAACTGTCACTGCCCCCTCTTTGTAGTGGCCAGAAACTGGAAACTGAGTAGATGCCCATCAATTGGAGAATGGCTGAATAAGTTGTGGTATATGAATATTATGAAATATTATTGTTCTGTAAGAAATGACCAACAGGATGATTTCAGAAAGGTCTGGAGAGACTAACATGAACTGATGCTGAGTGAAATGAGCAGGACCAGGAGATCATTATATACTTCAACAACAATACTATATGATGATCAATTCTGATGGATGTGGCTCTCTCCAGCAATGAGATGGACTGAATCAGTTCCAATAGAGCAGTAATGAATTGAACCAGCTACACCCAGGGAAAGAACTCTGGGAGATGACTAAGAACCTTTACATAGAATTCCCAATTCCTCTATTTTTGTCCAACTGCATTTTTGATTTCCTTCACAGGCTAATTGTACACTATTTCAAAGTCTGATTCTTTTTGTGCAGCAAAATAACTGTTTGGACATGTATGCTTATATTGTATTTAATTTATACTTTAACATATTTAACATGTATTGGTCAGCCTGCCATCATGGGGAGGGGATGGGGGGATGGAGGGGAAAAATTGGAACAAAAGGTTTGGCAATTGTCAATGCTGTAAAATTACCCATACATATAACTTGTAAACAAAAAAGCTATAATAAAAAAAAGTAGCAACATTCTTCAGTGAAGGAAAAAAAAAAAAAAAAGAACTGTCACTGCCTTGTCAGTGTGGGTTTGAATCCCAGAAGACTGAGGAAATCTCAGTTGATTAGGAATGCCAGACCCAGCTGTGCTGCAGAGATGCGCCCCTGGCAAAGAAGGACTCAGCACACTTGGTGAGTGCAGAAGCAATGGGGCAGGGATGCTGCTGGCTGTGAGTATTTGCAGGAGTGGGGAGTCTTTGGTTTGAAGTTCCAGGTCATAAAGGAGAGCTGAAGTGAAGCTACACCACTTCCCCCAGGATTAGGGGTACTTACATTAATAGTCTTGTTAAAAAAAATTGTCAAAGAAGAAAGAACCCAGTGATAGAAATTTACTATGGGAATAGTGCAGACCAGGATTCATCTTCAGAGGAGGACAGTGAGATTTTAAAAAGCCTCTTTTACCCTAAAGAGTAATATTAAATGGCTCCTGACCTAGAGAGAATCTATAGAACTCAAAAGATTTAAAAGCAAGTGAGAAACATTGAGGAAAAATTTTTTAAAAATCCAAAAAACAGAAAGATTATGAAAAGAAAGAGGTTAACCAACTAGAAAAAGAGATAAAATCTTAAAGAAGAAAATAATTTTTTGAAAATTAGAATTGGGCAAAGGAAGCCAATAAAGCTATAAGTGACCAAAAATAACAAAATAAAAGATAAAGAATGAAAAAAAATAGGCCATAGAGTGAAACATGTTATAGGAAAAACAAAAGATCTAGAGTACAAATTGAGAATGAAAAAAAAAAAAATAAGAATAATTGAACTATCTGAAAGCTGTGACCAAAAAAAAAAAATAATAATAATAATAATCTTGATACAATAATGAAAGAAATAATCCAAGAAAATTGTCCTGGAGTGATAGTGTAATGCTGGAGAAACTGAGCAAGACAGAGATTAGAGAACAATTTAATAATTTATTAAATGGAGAGATATACTGGGACCAAATGGATCCATGGTTGGTCCCAGGGCTGAATAAGACTATCGTCTCAAAGAATCCAGCCCTGAGTATGGGGACAGCAAGATTTTTATAGGATAGCAAGAACAATGACATAATGGGGGAGGTACCTGGATGGGGATAACCTAATGGGGAGAGGCACCTAGGATGACACAATGGAGGGAGGTACTGGAGAGGCTCCTGATATTCTAATGATGTCTAAAATGGATAGACTTTTATCCTGTTAAACATTAAGAAGGAATGTCTATAGCCTAAAGATATAAAACCTTTATCTCATCAAACATTAAGAGGGAAAGGTTATAATCTGAGGCAGAATAACTAAATAGGGCAATTAAAGAAACTGGATCAGGACATTAAAAAGGGAACTGTGACATAACATTCCATACTCTCTCTCTTCTAACTATTTAAATCTTTGAATTACCTTCCTCTAGAAGGTCTTAGCACCATAATTTTGACCAACCCTATGTGAAGTAAATAGATCAAATGAAAATCAAAATAAAGCTAGAACAATGCAAGGACTTATGACAAGATCAAGTCTTTCCCCGATTACCCCAGAGTTAATCAGCAATACACAAAGTTTCTTTTTACAATCATGTTAGGTCCTCTGCAGTTGGGGAGCATCACTGTGAGTTAGGTCTGTGGTCATTTGTGCATGACTTGGCCTCTGCTTATAGAGCAGCAGGGCTTAAGGCAGTTGTGCTGCCCATTCAGAGGGGCAACCTGCTCCATGAGAGAAGGGTGAGGCTTGGAGTAGCTCCAGAGGAACAGACAGGGATGCAGAAAGGATCAGATTTCTGAGCAGATTATTCACAGTAGGCCAAGGCAAGCAAACCCCAAACTTTTAGAGGACTGATATCAAACTACAAGGTCCTTTTAAGTATGCTGAAATACTAATTAAGGATCTGGGGTACAGAGATTCTGCTAAAAAGTTATTAGAAATAATCCACAACTTTAGCAAAGTTGCTGGTTATAAAATAAACCCACATAAGTCATCAGCATTCTTATATATCACTAACAAAATCCAACAGTCAGAGTTACAAAGAGAAATTCCATTTAAAGTAACTACTGATAATATAAAATATTTAGGAATCTATCTGCCAAGGGAAAATCAGAAACTTTATGAGCAAAATTACAGACCACTTTTCACACAAATTAAGTCTGATCTAACCAATTGGAAAAATATTAAATGCTCTTGGATAGGCGAGCAAATATAATAAAGATGAAATATTACCTAAACTAATCTATTTATTTAGCGCTATACCAATCAGACTCCCAAAAACTATTTTAATGACCTAGAAAAATAACAACAAAGTTCATATGGAAAAACAAAAGGTCAAGAATTTCAAGGGAATTAATGAAAAAAAAATCAAATGATGGTGGCTTAGCTGTACCAGATCTAAAACTATACTATAGAGCAGCAGTTACCAAAACTATTTGGTATTGGCTAAGGAATAGATTAGTTGATCAGTGGAATAGATTAGGTTCAAGGATAAAACAGTCAACAAATATAGCAACCTAGTCTTTTGATCAAACCCAAAGATCCCAGCTTTTGGGATAAGAACTTACTGTTTGATAAAAATTGCTGGAAAATTGGAAACTAATATGGCAGAAACTAGGCATTGATCCATATTAACGCCAGACACCAAGATAAGGTCAAAATGGGTTCATGACCTAGGCATAAAGAATGAAATTATTAATAAATTAGAGGAACATAGGATAGTTTACCTCTCAGACCTGTGGAAGGGGAAGGTTTTATGACCAAAGCAGAACTAGAGATCATTACTGATCACAAAATAGAAAATTTCGATTATACAAACTGAAAAGTTTTGTACAAACAAAACTAATGCAGACAAGATTAGAAGGGAAGCAATAAACTGGGAAAATATTTTACAGTCAAAGGTTCTGATAAAGGCCTCATTTCCAAAATATATAGAGAATTAACTCTAATTTATAAAAAATCAAGCCATTCTCCAATTGAAAAATGGTCAAAGGATATGAACAGACAATTCTCAGATGAAGAAATTGAAACTATTTCTAGTCATATGAAAAGATGCTCCAAGTCATTATTAATCAGAGAAATGCAAATTAAGACAACTCTAAGATACACTACACACCTGTCAGATTGGTTAAGATGACAGGAAAAATAATGATGATTGTTGGAGGGATTGGGAAAACTGGGACATTGATTCATTGTTGGTGGAGTTGTGAACAATCCAACCATTTTGGAGAGTAGTTTGGAACTATGCTCAAAAAGTTATCAAACTGTGCATACCCTTTGATCCAGTAGTGTTACTACTGGGATTATATCCCAAAGAGATTATAAAGAAGGGAAAGGGACCTGATGTGCATCGAATGTTTGTGGCAGCCCTTTTGTAGTGGCTAGAAACTGAAACTGAATGGATGTCCATCAGTTGGAGAATGGCTGAATAAATTGTGGTATATGAAAATTATGGAATATTACTGTTCTGTAAGAAATGACCAACAGGATGATTTCAGAAAGGCCTGGAAAGACTTACACGAACTGATGCTAAGTGAAATGAGCAGGACCAGGAGATCATTATATACTTCAACAAAATACTAGATGATGACCAGTCCTGATAGATCAGGCCATCCTCAGCAACGAGATCAACCAAATCATTTCTAATGGAGCAGTAATGAACTGAACTAGCTATGCCTCAGAAAAAGAACTCTGGGAGACGACTAAAACCATTACATTGAATTCCCTAATCCCTATATTTATGCACCTGCATTTTGATTTCCTTCACAAGCTAATTGTACAATAATTCAGAGTCTGATTCTTTTTGTACAGCAAAATAATGTTGTGGTCATGTATACTTATTGTGTATCTAAGTTATATTTTAATATATTTAACATCTACTGGTCATCCTGCCATTTAGGGGAGGGGGTGGGGGGTAAGAGGGGAAAAATTGAACAAGAGGTTTGGCAATTGTTAATGCTGTAAAGTTACCCATGTATATATCATGTAAATTAAAGGCTATTAAATAAAAAAAAAAAAAAAAAAAAAAAAAAAAAAAAGGATCTGGGGTAACAGGAGTGGAGAAACAGATCAGAGAGACTGCCAGTCCCAAAACAGGTATCCGATTTCTGGTTGTTTCTAAAAAATAATCCCAAAATCTGAGTCTGCCAGGGCAATTCCAACAGAATAAGGGGTTCCAAGGTTAAAGCATAACCAGCAAATCATAGTCCAGTAAATTTAAGCAAGGAGTAAAAAATGAAAAGGACTGTTAAAGGACTTCCAATTAAATCTGAACTAGTAAGATAGAGGATAGGGCAGAAGTGCCTAAGAAAATACACCAATGTCTGTGTTTAACTTTAGCCTGCTTGGGAGGAGGTAAGGAAGATGAAAGGGGAATAAAAAATTAAAATCAATAAAACAACAAAAAAGAAAAAAAAGTTTATTTAAAAGTAAAAATGTAAATAAATAAGTAAATATAAAAGTAAAAATAGACCTATCTACCACCTGGAATTTTCTCTGAGAATATCAGAATCTGACTCATATCTCTACAATGACCCTTAACTTCCACACAAGCACTAAGGCTAACAAAACATTGACTATATAGGACAGATTTTATTTAATCCAACCAAAATAAAAGGGGTTCACAATAAAAGCTAAACCACTTTCCTTTCATGGTTAATGAGCCTTGCCTTCTGCGTGGATCTATACAGTTTTTACAATAATATTCTTGGTAACACTTCCCTTCTTCCTTCCAAAGGGATAGAAAACTTGCTAGATATTCTAAAGTCCCCTCCCCATCATCACATCTATCTACTGAGGAACTTCCTCCTGACTTATACTACTTTCCTATAGTTGCTGTGACTAATTTGCAGTGAAAATTTGATTCGCAACTCTGGTGTGTCCATGCTTTTCTCCTTCCATATTTCTATTCAGTTTCTCATTTCATCCTGGTTCCCAGGGGTCTTTTGTATGCATTTAGCCCAAGTTCTTCAACTTCTTTCTGGTATTCTTCAAGTCTTAGTGTGTGTCTGACTTTGACTCCCCATTGATCTTTGTTTCAATTTGATTGACTTAAGAAGAATCACACAGTATGTGAACTACTCATGACCTTGAATTTGTGCAAGAACTAAAGTGGGGCAGCAAAGATTGAGGACAAGAAAAATCCATACATCATCGGGCACACTTACTACATGTTAGATCTTGTTATTAACTTGAACTGAGTGTCATTATTTTTTACTACTATTGTTTAGAGAGTTCACCTTTACAACTTTTTGGCTGCTTTTTAACTCAATGGGAGCCCGTCACTATTTCTAGAGCAGCCCATTGAAGCTAATTTATGGTGGAGAACTAGTTTTAGGAGTCTCCTCAAGGTCCAGCAGAATCAAGTCAAGTTGAGGCAATGAGCATTTATTAAGCAATTACTTTGTTCTAGGTGCTGTGCTAAAGTGCAGGAAATACGAATACAAGCAGAAACAAAAGTAGTCCCTATTATCAAGGAGAATATATTTTAATGGAAAAAAGATAGCACATAAAAGCAAGTAGAAAAAGGGTGGAAAAAGGCAGGGGCATGGCTCATAGAAGCTGGAGAGTCAGAAGTGGGGCTTGGAGAAAAATGAGGATACGAAGACCTGAATAAGTTTTTTCTTAGATCATGGGAGGAATCCATAGTCAGAGGAAGTAACACCAAGGTAGAGAGTATTTCCAATGGGAGTAGTTGTGTCCATCAGTGGTGGTTGTTATGATTGTTTCTTTCAGGAGGCAAAGCTGGTAAGAGACACATCTTGCAATGAAGTGAGAAGATTTAAGGGTCAAGCTGAAGAATGCTTAAAGACAGCTAGATGCTCTGGATAGAGTACCAGACCTGGAGTCGGGAATATGTGAATTCAAATCTGGATTCACAGATCTTGTCTTTGTTTACCTGTTTCCTCAATTTTAAGATGGGAATAATAATAGCATCTTTGTGAAGATCAAATAAGCTAATATTTCTAAATCACTTAGCACTGTGTCTGGCATATAATAAGTGCTATATAAATACTTATTCTCTACCTTATCCCCCCCCCCTTTCACTAAGCAAGACAGAGCAAGGACAATTAAACAAAAAGCAAGATTGAGGACATAATTTGATGGGATAAAGCTAAAGGTTAATCAGGGTCAGTAGAAAGAGATCTTCATTGGTTGTGTTTCTGTGCATGTTAATTTTATTCTACTCAATTTTTTATGATGGCAGAGAAAATTATGCACCATGGGCAATAGCAGTTGTAAAATTTTCAACTGAGTTACATATCATCATTAGGATGTTTGAAAAGATGGCATAATCAAGAAAATTTAACAGAATTTAAGAATGAAAAACTTACTGGATTTAATCAAGTTCACCAAATTTATTTTAATGTTTTGTAGGACCCATTAGGTAAACTTTAAGGGTATGTATGGGAAAGATGTTATTTCATCATCTAAGTTTTCTAAAAAGATCCCCCAATTTACATACTATCTTTGTGACTCCAGGGCAGCTAGGTGGGACTTGGAATGAGCAACACTCACCTTCATGATTTCAAATCTGCCCTCAGACACTTGCTAGTTCTGTGATCCTGGGCAAGTCAATCAATGTTATTTGCCTCAGTTCCTCATCTGTAAAATGAGCTCGAGAAGGAAATGACACACTATTTCACTACCTTTGCCAAGAAAATCCCAGATGGGGTCAGGAAGAGCTGGATGTGACTGAAATGACCAAACTGCTCTATGTCTCCTCTCTAGGTGGCTGATGTTTTATGACAGGGCTTGCTACTATCTTCACGTGCAAAAGGGTCAGTTTTACAGTCTGAGCCTGTGAGAAAGAGTTCTTGTCTGGATAGCTTTGATACATTATTGATACGGCACTGCTTCTAAGGCTCTGATTCTTGTAGGTGTTTTGAGAGTCCAGACACTTAATATAGGGAGATAATCAATACAGTATCTTTATGATCTGAATATCATAGTAGCCTTCTGGGAGGAAATTATCTGTGGTAGAATTGTGATGGGTAAAGTAGTATCATATCTTAAGTCATATGAAGTCAAAGGACCAAGCTTGGCCTTTGGGCCAGAAGTTTCCTCTCCTTCTGTTCTTTTTTTCTCATTCATTTTCTACCCAGCTTCCAAAAGTATAATCCTCAAACTAAGATATGACCATATTATTCTCCTGTGCAAAAATCTTTAGAGACTTCCTTTAGGATAAAATGCTTTCGTTTGCCATTAAAAATCTTCCACTATCCAATTATTATTGCTCTTGCCCTCTTGAAAATACCTCAGATAACTATATACTATGGATTTACTTATCTGTTTGCATGCTGTATCTCCTGAGTAGAATGTAAGCTCCTCGAAGCCAGGTATTGTTTTATTTTTGTCTTTGTATCTTTAGTATTGAGAATAACATCAAGAACATGGATGACACTTAACAGATGGTTGCTGAATAAAATTGAAGCAAGGCGGTATAGTGGAAAGAGTATTGGGTCAGGTGCCAGAGGACCCAGCCTTGATTCCTGACTAATGGTTACCACCTAAGTAACCCTGAAATAGTTACTTACCTTCTTTGAATGTCAGGTTTTTTCCCTTTTGTTGTAAGAGGGGATTGGACTAGGTGAATTCTTAGGCCCTTTTCAATTCTAAATCTATAATTTCAAGATTCTATGACATTTTAGATTTTTGTATCTGTTTATTTAACTGCTGGCATTCCAGTCAGTTACTATGAATACAGTAATTCTCATTATTTCCCTTGGACAGTGATGTTTATTTAGAGTGATTTGAGCATTTATTCAATATATATTTAGTAACAAAGGTCCAAGAGTTCACTGAAACATTAAACTGAAAGGGTTCTGAGGTTAGTCTGTGTACTTTAGTAGCATAAAGTCACAGAACCCTAGAATCAAAAGGAAATCCAAAAGAACAGCAAGGGCATAGTATTTTGTATCAGAAACCCTGGGTTGGAGTCCATGCTATGCCAATTAGCTGTATACCCTTAGTTTAATATTGTTTTGTCTTAGTTTCCTCATATCTGAAATGTAGGATTTGGATTAAATATTTAAATCCCATTCCTAATCTTTAAAAAAAATCTATAATTCTTTAATTCTAAGTCATTTAATTTAACTCTTCATCCAAAATGTATTACAATAATAAAAGCATATTTTCTGGATTCAGAAGACCTATGTGAAAAACTCCCTTCCAAAGCTTATTTCATATTGTGAAACCTTGTATAAGTCAACAAACCTGTATAAAATGAGGGGGCCCCTAGACTAGATAGTTCCTATGATCCCCTTTACAATTTTCCTCACAGATAATTATTCAGTCTCTACTGGAATCCTTCCTCTGATGGACAACTTGCTACTTCATGCTTCATCCCATTTTATTTATAGACAATGCTAACTGGTAGAATCTTTCTTAGATTAAGTTGAAGTTTCTTTTACATTTCTACTCTTTAGTTCCATGCTCAAAACTAAAATTCTAAACCTGCATCCAAATATTTAAATATAATTATCACAAGTACCCTAAGTCTTTTCTTCTCAAAGTCAAAACATTCTCAGTTCCTTGATTGCTTTTTAAGAAAAGTTTCCAAATCCTTGTCACTGGTTGCCTTTTTGTAGACATTTTCATATTTTTCAATGTCTATTTTAAAATGTGACTCCCCAAACTGAATACAATTGAGACATTGTCTGACCCTATGTGATGGAACTTTTACTTGTTTCTATCAGCATAGCTCATAATTATATTAATCCTACTTTCTGTAACTTCCCTCTCTTATTTGGTAACTACTCAATCATTTCAAACATAAAGGATTTTTAAGAGCTTTTACAATAGGATATTTCATTAGCAGATATAGTAAAACCATAAATACAAACATTTTCCTCTAATGCTATGGGACACACTCTCTTCATACTGCCTTGGTATCTGGGGAGAGTTAGCTGAGACTTAATTGAATTCCTTTATGATACTGGTTCTACTAAGTTCACATCCATAATATATAACTGCCAGATGCATTTCTGTTTCAGCTAACTATGGCCTGAGTCCCAAAGATTACTCCTTGTTCTTCTGAGTATCTATCAGCACTGGCTGCAAAACCTGACATAAAAAGTTCCTTTTACTGTCCTTTTGAAACTCACAAGGTTCAGAAACTCCAATCTCTTCACCTAAAATGGAAAAGGACATATAGAGACAAAGGACATAAGCCTATATACCTATTTTAGTTTGGAGATCTCTCCTTATACCATTGCCTCTCACTGGACACTGCCATCACAAGAAGCAGAGCTTCTAAGAGAAAAATGATATGTAGATTTTTTTAAATATGAACTTCTGTCAAAACATTGCTTTCATCCTACAATTTGTTTTTTCTATCTTCTTGTTTTAATTTTAACTTCAAATTCATTGTTTAAAATTATTTAAGTATCACCTTGTTTTCCTTCTTATTTTCATTCTCAATGAAAGCTGACATTTATATAGCACTTCAAAGTTTACAAAGCACTTTATGAACATCATTTCATTGAATCTTCACAAAAACTTCATGAAATAGCATGCTTGGTTCTGGGCCTCATGGTTTAAGATGGATATTGATAAGCTACAGAGAGTCTAGCAAAAGGTAATCAGGATGGTAAAAATCCTTCAGTTTATGTCATGTGAGGATTGAAGTAACTGGGGATGGTTAGCCTGGAGAAAAGAAGTCTCTGAGGAGAAATGACAGCTGTCTTCAAGTATCTGAAATAATGTCACATGAAAGAGAGCTTAGATTTGTTTTATCTGATATTAGAGGGCAGAACCAGAAATGATAGGAAGAAGTATAGTTTTGATATCAAGGCAAACTTCCTAATAATTAGAGTTGTGGAAAATGGAATGGACTATCCAGAGATGCAGTAATTATCGCCTGCTTGGAGGTCTTGAGACAGAGGCTGGATAACAACTTGTCTAGCATGGTATAGTCAAGATTTATTTCTTGTATAGATTAGACTAGGTGGTCTCTGATATTTTCACCAACTCACAAAGTCTATGATTCACCGAAGTCAATATTATTTAGGCTCAGTGGAAGGAAAACTTACCTATATTTAAAGCTATCCCAAAGTAGAGTTTCTATAGTAGAAGGAATAGATTTCAAGGAAGTCTTCAAATAGAACTTGGGTATTATGGTCAGAATTCTTCCTCCTAAATGAGTTGAATTACATGGCTATTGAGGTTTCTTCCAAATATAAAATTCTGTAATTGTGATTTCCAATAATATTACATGAAGTATTTAAAGTAGAATATTTCTGACAGGAACATCATGATATAGTAGAAAGAGCTTTAGAACATCAAAATGAAGTGGATTTAAAAGTACATTCTATTAAAATTCAGTGAATTATTAATTCCAACATTAAATTCTATAAAAAAATATGAAAAAAGGAATCTGAACCTAATCCTTTTGATGATAAAGATATAGACTTGATATTAAACCAGTCAGAGACAAAACAGAGAAAGAAAGCTATACACCAATACCACTAATGAATATCAATGCAAAAACTGTGAATTAGGCATTAATAAAGTGTCTGCATCGCCATATTTTAAAAAGTAACACTATGATCTGATTGGACTAACAACAGGGATGCAGGGTTAGTTCAATCTTAGTAAAACTGTAAATAATAGACTATATTAACACAAACTAACCAAAAAAAAATCAATAGAAATAGATAAAAGAGTTTGACAAAATATATCTATTTCTAAAAAAACAAAAAAAAAGCAGGGATGGGGAGAGGATTCAGAGAGACTTGGGAAGACTTGTATAGACTTAAGCAAAGTAGAGATATTTATATCAGTAGAACAATTTATATAATGACTACACAACACTGTAAAGAAAAACAAGTTGGAAGAGTTCTTTTAGCAGCTCTTTTAAGAACTCAAGGTAATGTCTAACCACAATTCCCAAGGATCAGTGATGAAGCATACATTCCACTTCCTAAGAGAACTAAAAGTATAGTATGACAGATACATTTTTGTACATAGCTGATGTGTGAATTTTTTTTTTTTTGCCTGTCTATGCCTATTTGTTATTAGGGAGAGGTCTGGGGAAGAATAGGGAGAGAAGTGATATTGATACTTCCCTCCAAAAAAGGAGAAAAAAATGTCAGTGAATCATTTTTAAATAATGCAAATCATAGAAGGAAGTTGAGAGATAGGCTCTGAAACTTGGCAGCTTTGATACTAAAGTGTTGACTTTATTATAACATAATAAAGTCAACATATATATATATATATATAAATATGTATTTAAAATAAACTAGGTAATAATTATTTCTGATTTTAAATATGCTGTTTTGGGGTTCCCTTGCTTATGGAAAAATTCATGGTAGTATTTTTCAAGTTCAGAATTACAAAAAAAAAATGTTTAAAAAGACACAAAATTTAAAGTAAAAATTTGATTAGTTTCAAAATACAATGAAGCCCTTTACTCACAACAATCATGAACAACTCACTTAATTTACCACTTATAGCTTAGAAGGTACTGAGCAAGAAAGCATTCTTGCTATTCCTGTAAATATTCTGAAGCCACAATGCACTAATACTAAAGGTAAAACTTTTTTTTTTAATTAAAGCTTTTTATTTTCAAAACATGTTGATGGATAATTTTTCAACATTCACCCTTGCAAAACCTTGTGTTCCTCCCTTCCCCCCAGCCCTTCTCCTACATGGCATGTAATCCAATATATGTTAAACATGTTAAAAATATATGTTAAATCCAATATATGTATACATATTTATATAATTATCTTGCTGCACAAGAAAAATCAAATCAAAAAGGGAAAAAATGAGAAAGAAAACAAAATGCAAACAAACAACAACAAAAAGAGTGAAGATGCTATGTTGTGATCCACACTCAATTCCCACAGTCGTCTCTCTGGGTGTAGATGGCTCCCTTTATTGCAAGATCATTGGAACCAGCATCAATCATCTCATTGTTGAAAAGAGCCCCGTCCATCAGAATTGATCATCTTATAATCTTATTGTTGCCGTGTATAATGATTTCCTGCTTCTGCTCATTTCACTTAACATCAGTTTTTGTAAATCCCTCCAGGCTTTTCTGAAATCATCTTGCTGATTGCTTATTATAGAACAAAAATATTCCATAACATTCATATACCATAACTTATTTAGCCAGTCTCCTATTGATGGGCATCCATTCAGTTTCCAGTTTCTTGCCACTAGGAAAGGGCTGCCACAGACATTTTTGCACATATGGGTCCTTTTCCCCCTTTCTAGGTATGGAACAACTAAATCCTATTGTATAGAATATGATTGAAGTGCTTTCTTAAAAGTGGATTCCTCAGGGAAAAAAAAAGTTAGTGGGGAAAATATAGTGACAGTGTAGGAAGATAATAAAAAAGAATATTAGTTCTAGAGTTTTGGGGACCTGGACTCAAAGCCTTCTCTGCTATTTAATAGCTGTGTCATCTTGGGCAAGTCCCCTAAATTTGTTCTTGGGTCTCATCTTTGCTCATCTGTAAAAATGAAAGATGATTTTTGAAGTCTCTTCCAGCCCTCAACTTAATGGTCCTTTGAAGCTTTCTAGCATCATTTTACTCATTTATAAAATTGGGGACAAAAGCATTTATACAATGACTTTTATAGTTATTGCAAATTTCATATGACATGCTGTACTTATAGAATCCTAAGTTTAAAATGCTAAACAAATAATGGCTATTATCATTTATCTGATAGCATGTGATCTGGAATCTAAGTGACCAATGTTATTATCTGGATGAAGTGCTGAGAAAAGTAATGATTATAGTGTTTAATTAATACCAACTAATTAATAGAGCCAGAAAAGTTCTTTTAGTTTGTCAAACTCAACCTTAAGTTTTGCAAATGAAGAAATCAAGGCTCAGATTTGCCGAGGTCATACAATCAAATTTACAGTAGAAAGAACATTGCTTAAGGGAATCATGAGACTTTTGATCTTTGCTCTAGAACCTCTAAATTTCAAGTAGTATGTGACTATTAACTTTCATCTCTGGTTCTAGTATTCTCACCAGCACAATATGAATATGTTTAATGACAGATATGGGCAAATAATCCAAGGATTCCGACTTTTGATCCAGTCTGTAGTAGCAGCCAAAGGAATTTGGAACAAGGTACAAATCCTGGTTCTATTGCTTGCTAGCAAATCATATAACCTGTCTGGACTCAGTTTCTCCATCAAGAAAATGAGGTGGTTGGACTAAATAATTTCTTGGATCACTTCTAGCTCTAAATTTCAGGAACTTTGAAACCTCAGCTGATTAGCTGGCTTTCCAAAGTCAGTAGTTAGCACTCATTTCATTTCTGAAAACTTTCCAGGTCTTAACATGATACCTAAGTAATATCATTTTGTAATCATCTCCCATCTTGGGAAATGGAGGAAATGAAAAGAAGAAACTTATACTATAATATTGTTATAATATAACATAATAATATAATATAATATAATCTTCTTATTCAAGTGGCCTGAAGTTGACATTTTAAGTTACTGTGTTGTTCTTCAGCTTTTTGGTGATGTATGACTTTGTAACTCCATTTGGAGTTTTCTTGGTAAAAATATTAAAGTCATTTGCCACTTCCTTCTCCAGCTCATTTTACAGATAAGAAAACTGAAGCACTAAGTGACTTGCATAATTTACACAGTTAGTATGTGTCTGAGGTTGGATTTGAACTCACATTTTTCTGACTCCAGACCCAGCATTTTATCCATTGTACCACCTAGTTGCCCATTAAAGTTACTGTACCTGTGAGATATGTACTTTTATTTGATAGTAAGAAAAATTGCTTTTATGATTGCAAAAAGTTTATTTTAAGCGTCTTAGGTCTGCCTCAGACTTTGCCTCTCTTCAGCACAAAGAAAGCAAGGGGAATTCTTTAAAGAGTAACATCTTCAAAAATGACATTGCTCTAAGGCATTTAATAGAGCCACTAAGACAGCTAACTAAAAAGTTTAAATATTGTATATGCTTTACTAAGACTCTGTGTTTTAACAAAGAAATTTGTGAATGACCAGTTTCTTTAGGGCAGGCAAAAAAAAAAAAATCAAAAAACAAAACAAACCAGATTCCCAAGACTTTACATAGAGACAAATCCTTCATTCGTTGGGGCAGAAAACCTTAACACCCCTCTCTTCCTACTCCTCCTCCCCCCATGTCTGCTCAGAGGAATTCCATTAGGGCTGCTAAATAGTAATCCACTAAAGCCACCACACCTCTTCTGGGCAGTAAAACATTTACAGGATTAGATCAGTCATGTAGCCCCTAATGGATTTCTGGAGAGCCTGGACCACCTCCTTCAGAATTTTTTATTTGGGGGTCAGTCAAGGAATTTAAAAGAGCTATTGATTTTTAAAGGGACAAGACACCAAGTAAAAAGCCTCTTTTCAATGTCTAGTTCTCCTTTATTATTGCAAAGGTGACATGCCAGGAAGCACCATTAAGTGTAACAAAAGCATCCTGTTCTTTTTCCTTGCCCCTACTTTACCCTAATGTAATCTAAACTTTCTCTGGCACCTCCTGTTTTGTTATATATACACAGAGGCTTGTAGCAGGATGACCAAGAAACAGATTTAGAATGGAAGGATGACTGAGTGGGGCCATTGTAGAGCCCATAGAAGGGCAAGCCTGGAGTCAAGAAAACTTACCTACATGAGTTCAAATCCAGGCTCAGACACTTTATGAACCTGAGGCACTTAGCCCTGTCTGCCTCGGTTTCCTCATCTGTAAAAGAAGCTGGAGAAGAAAATAATAAATTATTCCAATATCTTTACAAGAAAAGTGTCACAAAGAGTCAGACATGACTGTATTTATCTGTGAGGGTTGTTTTGAGGTTCAAATGAGATAATGTATGCAGAGTAATTTGAGTATATAAATGTCAGCTATTGTTAGCATTTGAAATCAGAGCATTTTGCCCTTTATATATAGCACTGTCCTCTGGGCTTCATTTTCCTTATGTTTAAAATGAGGGGGTTGGAATAGATGCTTCCTAAGGTCCCTAGGTTATTATAGGTTGTGATTCTATGACTTTTGATGGATTTCAACACCAATAACAAAACATTCATGTGTTCACTTAATTTGGGAAATGGTTATTCTTTGAACCTTATTTGTACTACTTCCACCAATTTCTTTGAAGTTTTCCTTACTTTTAAGACCTTAGGAACAGAGACTTTAGTACTGGAAAGGACTTTGACTTTAGTTCTCCAAAAATGCAGTGTCTTATTAAAATTGCATCCTTAGAATAGAAAATTTAATTCCTGAATTGATTACCTGAAATCCTGAAGCCATTAATCCTGAAGACAGGAACACTAATGCATTGTTGGTGGAATTATGAAATGATCCAACCATTCTGGACAGCATTCTGGAACTATGCCCAAAGGCTATAAAACTCTGCATACCCTTTGACCCAGCAGTGCCATTACTGGTCCATATCCCAAGGAAATCATAAAGGAGGGAAAAGGTCCCACGGCAAAAATATTTGTTGCAGTTCTTTTTGTGGTAGCAAAGAATTGGAAAAGGAATGAATGCCCTTCAATTGGGGAATGGCTGAACAAGCTATAGTATATGAAAGTATTGGAATATAATTGTTCTATAAAAAATGATGAACAAGCTCATTATAGAAAGGCCTGGAAAGGTTTACATGAACTGATGCTGAGTGAAATAAGCAGAACCAGGAATATATTGTACACAATAACACCAAGAATGTGGGATGATCAATTATGAAAGATTTGGTCCTTTTCAGTAGTTCAGTGATCAGAAGCAATTCTAATAGACTTTGGACAGAAAATACCATCTGCATCCAGAAAAAGATCTAAGGAGACCACATGTAAATCAACACATGCTAGGTTCACTTCTTTTTTTCTGTTTTTTTTAATCACTTTCATGATTTTTCCCTTTTGCTCTGATTTTTCTCTCCCAATGTGATTCATAAAGCAATATGTATATGTATATGTAATGTATTCTATAATAAGCATTGCAATTTTTTAAAAATCCTGAAGATATGGACCAGATTTCAATCTCAAATTATAAAATATCCTGAAAAATTGCACTCACAAATGTTTGGTCAGGTTTTTTGTTGTTGTTCTTTTTGTTTTTGTTTTTTGCACAGAAGCTATTAATAATTTGGAGTTAAAGTTGAATTTTGTTGTCGGTCAGTCATGGCCAACTTCCTATCAGTCGTATGGGAAAACTGAGTCTCAGAAAGATTGGAACTTTTTCCATTATACCATAAGCTTCTTAAGATCAATGGATTGCAACCATTCTGGAGAGTAGTTTGGAACTATGCTCAAAAAGTTATCAAACTGTGCATACCCTTTGATCCAACAGTGTTACTACTGGGCTTATATCCCAAAGAGATTATAAAGAAGGGAAAGGGACCTGTATGTGCACGAATGTTTGTGGCAGCCCTTTTTGTAGTGGCTAGAAACTGGAAACTGAATGGATGCCCATCAGTTGGAGAATGGCTGAATAAATTGTGGTATATTAATATTATGGAATATTATTGTTCTGTAAGAAATGACCAACAGGATGATTTCAGAAAGGCCTGGAGAGACTTACACGAACTGATGCTGAGTGAAATGAGCAGGACCAGGAGATCATTATATACTTCAACAACAATACTATATGATGACCAGTTCTGATGGACCTGGCCATCCTCAGCAATGAGATCAACCAAATCATTTCCAATGGAGCAGTAATGAACTGAACCAGCTACACCCAGAGAAAGAACTCTGGGAGATGACTAAAAACCATTACATTGAATTCCCAATCCCTATATCTTTGCCCACCTGCATTTTTGATTTCCTTCACAAGCTAATTGTACAATATTTCAGAGTCTGATTCTTTTTGTACAGCAAAATAACGTTTTGGTCATGTATACTTATTGTGTATCTAATTTATATTTTAATATATTTAACATCTACTGGTCATCCTGCCATCTGGGGGAGGGAGTAGGGGGTAAGAGGTGAAAAATTGGAACAAGAGGTTTGGCAATTGTTAATGCTGTAAAGTTACCTATGCATATAACCTGTAAATAAAAGGCTATTAAATAAAATTTAAAAAAAAAGATCAATGGATTGTTTTTGTTTTTTTTTTTTTTGATACCCTTATCACTTAACACAATGCCTGGCACATAGTAATTACTTAATAAATATTTTTTGGATTTCTTAAGGTTCCTCAAGGTAGGAAATGTCAGAATCATTTTTTGAACTTATGCCCTCTCTCTCCAAATTCAGTAATGTTTCCAGTGTATCATGCTCCTTTAAAAAAGAGAGAAAGAGAAAATGTGGAATTAATGAAAATTTTAAAAAAGGTTATTATATACTGTAACCTCCATTCAAAATATATCTGCTTATTATCTTTTTTCCCAGTAAAGAAATAACAGGTTATTTATTCTAGAAGTTGCTTTAAATTTTTTCTTTGGCTAATTTTTCTCTGGTACATCCCAGAAGAGTTTGAAGAGAGAAAGAAATTACTCTATATTCATTTTCTATATATTACTTATATGTTTATATATGTTCCTACAAGTGCCATACAAAACACCTCATATTCATTTATTCATTTTATATGTACTATTTATACACTTATATATGTTCTTATATGTGCCCCCATATATGTATTCATTTATATAGAGATAGAGAGGTTACATTAGAATGTAAACTTTTTGACACCAAAAACTGTTTCATTTTTGTCTTTTTGTCCCAAAAGATTAGCACATAGTAAGTAAGGGATAGACTTAGACTTGTGATTTCATTAACATAGGAACTCCCTTTTGAGGAAAATCTTTTTGCCAATTCAGGTCTGCACCTTCTCTGTAACTTAGAGAGTACCTGAGAACTCTGAGATTTCAGTTGCTTTGAAGGTCACATACAGAGTTCAGCTGTTTTTATACTATCTCAAAGGTTGACTCCTCTGATAGTGAGATTTTGGGATCCGAGAGTGGGAGTATGGGTTTCCTCCCAGAGTACTCTCTAACCCTAAGAACTTTCTTGCTTATATGAGCTCTCTAAAGGTGTGAACACAAGCATTGTTTCTATCAGTTACACTTAGTACCTTGTTTCTTCTGGCCCATAACATCTCCTTGTAAGATCAGATCAATCATACTGAACCATGCTAAATTAGATAATTATTGTCTCTATTAATTTTAATGACAACACTTTGTAAGGATTCCAACAATATAACATAGTATAATATCAAAAGTGGACACATACTCTAATAAGTGCTTAATAGATACTTATTGATCAATTGATTAGTTTATTGATTGAAAGAGAACTATTGAAAATCTCAAACAGAAAATGGAGATATAGACTATTTGCCAAAATGTACAGGATGATACATCCTAAGCAACCAGTTCCATTCCCAAAGATTGGAAAATGGATAAAACATACCCAAGTAATGAAGGATCAGGGAGCCCCACCTTAATGCTAGGCAAATTGTCTGGGCATATAAAGAGCCCAATAATAAAATATTTGGATAAGCCTAAACTTGTAATAGGAAAAAATGGAGATATCCAACAGAACACCTTTATCTCTCAGAAAGATGCCCCCCACCCTTCCACCTCTCCTCACCTTTAGGGTATACATAAAATTTATCTACATAGTTGATCAAATGCCTTAGTGTTTTTGGTTCTTAGGGTCACCAGATGGTGCTATGCTATATGACAGTACTGTGAAGTTTCTCCTGGCAGGCAAAGACTTGTGGTCTTATAAGGACTCTGTTAAGAGCATGGGAGAGCTACTAAGTTGAAAGTGGGTTTTATTCCCATCAGCCTGTCCATATTTATGCCCCTCTTTGCAATTCTGTGGTTTTGTCTCACTACTGGAAGAAAAAGAAGCTTTTTTTTTTGTCCCAATGTATTATTAATCATTACTTTATGATAAAAATAGTTGAACTATTTTTTAACCCAGTGTTTTTAGTATGTATTTTGTCTCCCTCTTTATCTTTTACACCTGCTCAATTATAATTGTAGGGGCAAAACCAAACTGAAAAGTAGTGTGTGTGTGTGTGTGTGTGTGTGTGTGTGTGTGGGTTACATGTCATAGACATATTTGTCATTATTCTTTCCTCTACAACTAGTGAAGAAAAATGGGAAAATTAAGCTTGCATAATCTTGCTAGTCTAAAGAGTTCTACTGGATCATTAAAACACATTTCAAAATGTGAAATCTAGCTTGTTGACATAGTGGAACAAGAACTAAGCTCACTCACATGGATAAAATTCCACAACAAATAGCAAAAAGAAATCTCCAAATTTAATGTACCTTCAGATTAGAGAAATTAGGTTATTTTAATGCAAAAAGACAAAAAAGAGCTAGTTAAAAGCGAATGGGACTCTTTAGACTCCTAAAAAACTGTGTGGGCCATAGGGAAGTAAAATGAAATGGATTTTTTCCATCTGTCATTCTTCCAGTGCATTCTGGGGAAATTCCTATCCAAAGTGCACTTTGAACAGAAATATGGCATTGAATTGGATGAGATAAAATTATTTGACGAAGAGGTAATGGAACAAGTTGAGAAACCTGCAGGCAATAAATCATCAGGACCAGATGGTATCAGCCATATATTCTGAAGGACTTTGAATGCAAAACAGTAGGACTATTTGCTAAAATATATCAGATGATGCATCCTAAGCAACCAGTTCCATTCCCAAAGATTGGAAACTGGATAACAACATACCCATCTTCTAACAAATAATGAAGGATAAGGGAGCCCCACCTTAGTGCCAGGCAAGTTGTTTGGACATATAAAAGCCCAGTAATAAAACACTTGGATAGGCCTAAACTTGTAATATCAAGCATGGTATGGAGGTAAATCATGCTTTTCTCTCTTGTTAGAATCTTCCGAGTCAACAAAATAGTGGATTAACGAAAATCTAGGGGATATAATTTACTGGGATTTTCTAATAGCTTTTGACATGGCATCTCACAAAGGATGCCTAAGGAATATAAATAACTGAAGGATAGGACAGAATGTCCTGTGGCAGATTATAAACTCAGGGAAATGATAAAAAGCAGTCCCAGTATGCATTTGCTCCAGAAAGTGGAAAGTACTTGATAGATGTGAGCTCCAAAGATGAGTGCTAGCACTTAAAAAAAAGGGTTAAGTAAGTAGATATTGAAGTGATGAAATATTGCTGATAGAGCTCAAACTATTGAAATGAATAATTAATAAAGTAGATCTTTGAAATCTTTAGAAGCCTAAAGCAAATTCCAAGGGAAGTTCACTTTATGTAATTTACAAGTTTTTTGGAGAAGCAACATGGATCAGTGAGTAGAATGGGGAGTAGTCAGAAAACAAGGCTAAGGAAAGGATGATGGATTGGGAGAATCTGAAGTTTGTAGGAAGAGAGAGAAACACAGAGATAGAAAGAATCCGACAGAAACAGAATTAGAATGACACAGAGAGAGATGAGAGAGAGAGAAAGAGAGATAAAAGAGAGAGAGAGAGAGAGAGAGAGAGAGAGAGAGAGAGAGAAAAGGAGGGAGGGAGGGAAGAACAAGAAGAAAGAGGAGGAGGAGGAGGAAAAGGAGGAAGAAAGGAGAGGGAGAGGAAAAAGAGGAAGGAGGAAGGGAGAGGGAGAGGGAGAGAGAGGGAAAGGAAAAGGAAAAGAGATGGCATGGGAGGAGGAATAGATTTTTGGAGAAGGGATGGCAAAAGAAATGAAAGGAGAGGAGATTATGAATAGGGAAGAACATTTCAGAGTTGTATGATGATAGAAAATTGAACTTGTAGTTAGGAAGAACTGGATTTTAATCCTGCCTCTGACATTTATACCCTGTTCATGAATATCACTTAACTTAGTCTCAGACAACATTCTAATCTATCTTTTGGGATGTTCTTAGGTTGGGAACTTGAAGAAATTACTTGAATTTAGAAATCTGCTGGTAGAAAATGGCATTTGGGGTTAATCAGATTAAGAGACTGCACCTCTTCTTAAAAAAAAAAAGAAAAAATGGTTATTTTATGTTAAAAGAGAGTTAGTGGTGGGCACAGAAATGCTCAATTCCAAATACATGTTAACTCTCAATTTAGGAGTTTTCTCACAAAGAAGAGAGGAAAGTCCTAAAAGAAACTGGCTAATTGTATTTTGGGCTTAGTCCTGGGAATAGTTGTGTAGAAGCACTTTGAGCTTATAAGCTCAAGTAGCTGTTGCCAGTCCAGGGGAGAAACTCCCCTGCCAAAGGGGACACCCTTTCTACCAGCTGCCCAACCTACTGACACTGGTTGACTTAGTTGAACCATCATGACACCCTGAAGGAGAGAAAAGGAGTGGTATGTGCCAAGTGAGTCAAATCATTACCACCACATAGATCCTTCCCTTTCCTTCAGGTCTGGATGGAGATAGTCTATATGACCTTGAAACAGCGGCATTTCCAAGGCTTCCCACAAGGCTGTGTGAATCCCACCCCAACATACCTGTGAAAATGGGACTTAGCTATTGTTTCTGCAGCCCCTGCTTGCTTGTAGCTATAGCGACAGAAGTCTCAGGGAAGAAGGTTCAAGTCACAAAAGTCATTGGCAGTATCAAATGGCTTCATGTCAGAAATGGAAATGGTTTTATTAATGGAAATAACTTTAAGGAAAATGAATGACCATGTGTTTTGATTAGCTAGCATTTATATGGCACCTACTATGTGACAGGCACTGGGCTAAACCCTTTACAAAAATTATCTCATTTGCACCTCACAACAACCATGGAGAGTGATATTATTATTTCTATTTTATAATTAAGGAGAGTGACCCAAATAGAGTTGTTCATAGATAGTGTCTGAGTCTACATTTGAATTCACATCTTCCTGACTTCAGGTCCAGCACTTGATCCACTGTATCACTTAGCTCTTTAGGATGTAAGGATCATGGACTTTTCCCCTGACTTATAGCTGAAACCTTCTCTCATGGGCTCTCTTCCTCTATTAAAAAATAAGTTTCTTGACAGTGCCTTATCTTGCTTTCCTATTTATATGCCTGTGTTTAGCACAGCAATTTGCACACAGTGAGCATTTAATAGATGAGCTGATGTGGACGCCCCATAGGAAACCCAGACTAGCTGCCTAGTGTAGGGATAAGAGTTCAACCCCCAGCCTAATCTTTAAAAAGGTTGCTCCCTATGGAGGCTCAAGCATGACTCATTTTATAACTATTCTTCTAAGTTCACTGTGCTCCCTACCTGCTTCATAGACTGAGATAAGGAAACTGAGACCCACCAAGAAGAAATAAAATGTGTAGGCTTGTAGGTAGTAGCACTGAAATTTGAAACAAGGTCTTGACTCCAAAAACAGTATTTTTCTATATATTCTCACTTTGTCTTTTATTTGGACCTAGAAAGAAAGTCAGACTGGATGTATATATGTCTCACTACTTAACAAGAATTAAGTACCTGATATGTATCTAAATGCCCAAGCTGGGACATTTGTCCTGGGGATACAGGGACAGGTGATGAGGTTACAGATACAAAGAATTAAACAATCTGTACTTACAAGGGGCTTATATTCCACTGAGGGAGGCAACAAATCCATATATAAGGAAAATAAATACAAAAAAACTACAAGTTTGGGAAAGGGCGCACTGGCAGTTAGATGAATTGGGAAAGATGTCATAGTGCAGTTTTTGAGCTGCATCTGGGAAGAAGAAAGAATTTATATTCTCCATAGAGGAGAAAGATGTCCCCAGACATTCAAGATAGATAGTGTCAAGATGTAGGAATGGAAGATGAAGCATCCTGTGTGATGAACAGATAGAAGGTCATTTTGGTTAGATACCAGAGTTGGGGGTGGGGGGAAGTATTTTACAATTGGAATTGGAAATATAGGTTGGGACCAGGTTGGTAAGGATTTTCCAAGCTAAATAGAAAGTTCATAGTTTATTCTAAAAGTGATAGAAAGCTATTTAGACGTATTTAATAAAGGAGTAACATGGTCATATCTGGGCTTAATGCAAATCACTCAAGCAATGACTGGGATAGCCTGGAGTAAGGAGGGATTTGGAGTAGGGACAACAATTGGGAGAATATATGGCCCACAGGCCAGGGGGAAAAGAAATACAATAAGAGCCTGAACTGAAGTAGGGGCTGATTTGAATGCAAGAGACAAAAATGGCAAGATGTGATAATTAATTGGATATGTGAAGTACAGGAGAACAAGGCTAGTTCTAAAGATCACAAACCTGGGATCTAGAAAGAATGGTGGTTCCTTGGACTGAAACAGAGAAGTTTAGAAAAGGGATGGGTTTGAGGGGAGAGAGAATGAATTGTTTTGGACATGTTGAATTTGAGATGTTGCTGAGACAGCTAATTTAAAAGTTTTCCAAGCAACTGATGACACAGGGTTGGGGTTCAAAGAAGAGACTGAGGCTGTTTACATGTATGTATGTAAACACATACATATATATATGTATATATATATATACATATATATATATATACATGGTTGTTATTGTTCATTTTTGAAGAGGACCAAAATGATATCAGTATGTTATATTTGAGTTACAGTTTGTCTGATTATGACTTGTCGGTGCAATACAAGCATGGAATGCACTGTCATAGGTCGACTACAAATAGTCTCTTAAATGTAGAAGACAAAGGGAGAAGGGAGAAGAAGAGGGAGACAGTGAGAGGGAAAGGGAGAAAAGGAGAAAGAGAAGGAGACAGACAGAGATGATAACAGACAGAGAGAGGCAGAGAGAAAGAGACAGAGAAACAAGACAGAGATCTAAGAGTCATTGACATACAGATGATAATTAAACTCAGAGAAAAAACAAAAGAGGGTTGAAGACAGAGCCCATAGAATATATCCATATTGTGTGCATATGTTTGTGTCTGTATGTGTTAGTGTTATGATAAATATTATAAGGTAATGATAAGACTGAGAATATATTTTTTAAATTTTCAATAGGATAGATTATGGCTGTATTTATGTCATTTGTAGGTCAGCTGGATCTCTCTCCTCTTATAGGGAAAATTGGTTTATTCTTGAGGTCAGTGTGTTTACTGTCATCCCCTACACATCTCCTTTTCCTTTTCCCACCACTCTCACATGCATACTCAGGGTTAAACTTATGGAAATATCTGAATTGGGCTCGTTGCTAGCTCTCCTAGGAACACTTAGCAACTCTTGCAAATGTCTCTCAATAAGCATTTAAACAGAGAACAAGTTTATTATGAGGCATGCAAAGAACAGAAGAAAAGGAAATTCACCTAATTCTAGTTGTGAAGAAAAAAGTGCTAGTTTTTCTTTTCTAGAGGGTCATTTCCTGGATCATGTTAAATTCATAACATCCATGCAAGATGTGATCTTAGTAGAATTGGGCATCTTTATATAGAGCTAAAGTCTCTTTGTCCAGGTCACTTTCTTCTTTCAGGAATCTATATTCTTTTTGTCATCTATATACCAGTTTTTGGTCATCTCTGGTTTTTTTGTTTGTTTGTTTGTTTTGAGCATGCCTAATTTGACTTAGAAATTTCTCACCCATTTTCCCTGGCAGCTGCTGCTTTGATCTACTAGACTGTATTCCTGAGCACTAGCACTCAGAAATAACATTCTTCCCTGATATTCAGCTGATCAACCGATAAGTTTACATTAAGTTCCTACTATGTTCTTTATATCAAAAGTCCCTCTGTTTTCCCATTGCCTACACACCCTGGTTGCACAGCCATATGGGAATGGATTTTGTTTATTTTATAGCTTCCTAGTTCTTTTTTCAGAGGACTAAGCCTCCTTCTGTTACATCTATATAATGTGAGAACTTCTCATCCTAAAGAATATATTTAACATAAGGCGGGAAAGTGATTAAAGCCTTTCAATCACTTCATGCTGTACCAAGAGGGGGATCTGAATTCAGCAATTTAACATCAGAAAGAGCTATTTTCAAATAAGATATTTTGAATCTACTCAGTATAATAAAAGGACAAGAGAATGTTTGACGAAGTTACATGAAGATAAATTTAATAGTAACTAGAGTGGATGTGTAATATTAAATAATGTACAGAATTCATATTGTAGGAAATAGTTATACAAATAGTTTAGTTGAGCTTAAAGAATTAGATGGTTATATAAGCAATAATAACATAAGTACTATATCTAATAGCAAAACCAAGAGGAAATCTAAGTTCATATTTCATGTTTGACTGTTATCCTATTTATTCAGCATCCCAAGGCTGCACGTCTCAGGGGGCATTCCTTTGAAAGTGGAAATTCACTCTTCAGGATTCCAGAGGAGCAATAAGCTTTCCAGTAGTATACTCTATGATAGCAGATTAGAATTATTGAATCTCTTTGCAGGGTACTTCTGTGCTTTCACAGTCCAACAATATGGTAGATTAATCATATTCAGCCTGCACATTACTTCCAGACCTGAGAACCATTGATTCTTGCTACATACTTCAGGGCATATCACCTCTTCTGCTCATCTACCTTTCCTAAAACTTATAGTGGCTCCATATTATCTACCAATAAAGATATTATCAAACTACTTAGCCTGACCTTCAAGGTCACCTGTGATTAGCCCATAACTTATGTTTCCAGTTTTATCTCTCTTTATTCCTTTAAGTAGGTCCCATCATCTCTGTGTACTAGAACTCTAATTCATCTTCTTATTTTCATAGTCTAACACAGCAGTTTTCAAAGGTTCAAAGATCCAAGACCATTTCTCTGAGCTCATGAGGTGAAAATTATTATCAAAATATTAAGATGTTTTCATTTCTAATATGATAAATATTAATAGAAATAAATCATATAAATGCAAGCTCATTGGAATCCTCATAATTTTTAAGAATATAAAGGTGTCCTAAAACCAAATGCTTACAACTGTTATGATTTAGTTAAGGTCACACAATTAGTTGCAAAGATAGGACTAAAATTTAAGCCTCTTTGTTTCTAGTATTCTTTCCACTGTATTGTGTCTTAAAATTTGCCAGTTCCAAATACCTTCCTTTTTCAGTATGTATACTGATGCTAGGTGCCATGATCCATAGAATACTGTGTCTGGAGTTAGGAAGATCTAGCCTCAGAAACTTACTAGTCTTGTGATCCCAGTAAGTCACTTAACTCTGTTTGCCTCAGTTTTCTCATCTATAAAATGATCTAGACCAGGAAATGGCAAACCACTTTGGCATCTCTTCCAAGAAAACCCCAGTGGAGGGAAGGCTCAGATATGACTGAAAATAACTAAACATCAACAACAATATTGCTTGTAAGGAAACTTCCCTTCAAACCTAGATTCCAACTTATTCCATTAAAGATTTATTTCTGTGAAATCATTCTCATAGGGAAGACCAAATTAACAAATTCAACTACTTATCTTTTTGACAATGGATCCTTTGACAGAAATAGAAAATTTTTTACCTGCCTTAGAGTCAGTGAATAATAATGTGTTTCAATTTTCACCACTAAGCTATGAGTTCACATTGCCTTGCATATCAAAAATAGAAGGACAATCAATGAGTTTATATATAGTGTATAACCACCTCATCCTTCATAATGAAATTATTGCACAGTTCCAAGATGCTATTTCTCTTGCCTGGAATTACTCTCTCTCTGCCTATTCAAAATTTATCAGTATTCCAAGATCTATCTCAATCTGCCCACCTCCTCTCCATTTCCTTCCCTTTTATCTAGATCTGCACCATTCCACCATTAAAACATCTCTTCAAAACACTGCCTCCTTCCCATTCCTGCTATAACCCTCTTAGTTCAGGCCAATGTTGACTTTCTCCTGAATTATTGTAGTAGTTGATTAACTATTCTCCCTTCTTAGAGTATTTCTTTCCTCTCCAATATCCTGAAATCACCACTAAATTAATCTTCCTATTATTTGATTGTGTCTTTCCCTTCGGTGATTATCTGTTATCTATATGATGAAGTTTAAGTTCCCTAGCTTAATACCTGAAATATCTACAAATGGACTCTTCCAATTTCTCCAATCTTATTTTTCATAACTGTTCTTTACACAGCCTACATATTAGTTAACTAAATTGCTCATTGTTCCCTAACCATGGCTTTTTCCACTCCTCAGTCTATGATGAGGTCTTATGTGAAGTCTTGAAGTCTCATGTGATCTGCTCAGGAGATCAGGAATGATCTCTTCCTTATATTCTATTGGATTGACTTCTCAAGTTTGACTTTCTCTAGGCCATTGGACTTCTGAAATCATTCTGTAGGTCCCCCTTCTTAAACTGTGAGTCACAATCCCATATGGGGTTTTGTAACTAAAGGTGGGGGTGACAAAATTGTGATTTATAAACAGTAAATGTTTGATTTGTTTACCTATTTTAAACACCTAGGGTCACATAACAATTTTTTGGAAGTGGAAAAAGTTTAAGAAGCCCTGATCTAGGTAATGATTTTCTAAGTTTTAGAACTACTGTCCTGGGACTATGTTTTTTTTGAACCATGAGTTTATCAGCACTGATACACAGGAATACTCTATCTAGGAGACCTTAGGGTATTGTTTGCATTTTAGCTGTCTGACCATCTACCTTGTCCTTGCCATGCAAATGAACTGATCTTTTCTCTCTAACTTTCCAACTCTTGCTCTGGGAAAATTAATTAAATTAATAATAATAACAATAAATAAATTAACAATAACAATAGCTAATACTATTCTCTAAGATTTGTAAATCAGTTTACATATATTATTTCATTTGGTCCTCACAACAACTCTATCATTATAATAATTATATATATTTATATAATATATGACACACTATATAATAGAATAATAGTAATCCAATATATTATCATTATTTGATAAATGAGGAAAGTGAGTCTGACACAGCATAAGTAACTTGCCCATGATCACAAAGCTAGTAGTGGTCTGAAGAAGGTTTTGAATTCAGGTTTTCCTACCTCCAAGTCTACAATACTATGTCGTTGTATAACTACCTATTGGTTTTGAAAAGAGCATGTCAGTGAACTCTTCCAAGACTATTCTCCATCCCTTTGACATCCCCCAAAAAGCCAATTTCTATCATCACTACTTAACCACCACTATTTATCTTATCTCCCCTGGCTAGAATGTAAACTTCTTAAAGGCAGGGATTATCTGGCTCTTAGATTTATACTCTGAGCATTTTACTTGGCACATAGTAAGTGCTTTATAAATACTTTTCATTCATTCATTCATTTGTGCAGTCTTCATCTGACTTCTTGGTGCATTATATTTTTTATAAAGATAATCACATTCTTTTTTATGGCTATAATTAATTTGCACCTATGTCTTATTTCCCTACTAGATTACAAATAAGAGCAAAAATGCCTTTCGCTCATATTTGCATCTTACTCAGCCCAGTCTTTGTACCTTGAAGATCTCAATGTATGTCTACTAAACAAATTCATGAATATCCACAAGATCTCAATATATATTATTGAATAAATGAATATTGAATGACTGTGGTTGAATTAAATGCTATATATAAACCTTTTTTCAATTATTTAAAAATATCTTTTGAATACTTCTCAAAGTCATAGTAAGTAGGAAGAATTACTGAAAAGAAAATGAAGCAAACTTAGAAGCTCAGCTCAAACACCTTTTGTACCATTAGGCCTTTCCGGATCTACTCTCCCAGTCACAACTGCCTTCCTACCATCCAATTACCTTATACATATATTTATATGTATGCATATAAGTTGTTTCCCCTCAATAGAATGGGAACTTTGTAAGTACTTTGTTTTTTTGTCTGTGAATCACCAGCATCTAGTACAGGGCCCTTCACATGATAGTAATAAATAATTGTTGATTGATTATATTAATGATTATTGATTAATAAATTTCCCCACAACTTGCTCCTCTTTCTATGTTAAGAACCTGATTGCTTAGCCATTCTTGTAAATATTGAAATGAACAGTAAAGATGATAGGTCTTTGAAATTAGTTTTGTTCTAATCTTTTCTTTCTGGCTTAGTAAGAGGGTACAGTTTTTGTATAATCTCCTCTTTCTCCTCCTCCTCTTTCTCCTCCTCCTTCTTCTCTCTCTCTCTCACTTTCTCTCTCTCTGTCTCTCTCTCTCTCTGTCTCTGTCTCTGTCTCTCTTTCTCTGTCTGTCTGTCTGTCTGTCTCTCTTTCTCTCTCTCTGACTGTTTCTCTGTCTTTTTCTCTTTTCTTACCTCTCTTTTTTCTCCTCTTATCTTTCATATACACAAAATGTTTATATAAACATACATGCATTACATATAGAAATGCTCACATGCATATTGGTTCATATAAACCCATGCGATATTTGCATGCATGTCTGTGCATCTATAATGTGTATATACATATGTGTGGATACACATGCATACATACCTCCAAAAAAATCATACAAGGTTATTTTCGAAGGAAGATTGTGGCAGATTGTAGAAAGGAATAAAGAAAAGCCTCATGATTTTTATTTTGTTTTGTTTTTATAATATTTTATTTTCCTCCCAATTACATGTAAAGACAGTTTTTAACATCCATTTTTTAAAAATTGTGAGTTCCAAATTTTATTCCTTTCTTCCTTACCTCCCCACTCCCTGAGATGGTAAGCAATAGGTTATACATGTGCAATCATGCAAAATACATTTCCAGATTCATCATGTTTTGAAAAAGATGTAGGTCCAAAGAGAAAACACACACACACACACACACACACACACACACACACACAAATAGAGTGAAAAATAGTGTGTCTTGATTTGCCTTCAAATTTCATCAGTTCTTTCTCTGGATGTAGGTAACATTTTTCACCATGAGTCCTTTGGAACTACCTTGGATTTGCTAAGAATAGCTGTCAAGTAAATTATTCCTTGTTCTCCTAACTTGTTTAGGGTATCACCCATTATGTCTAAATCATATACCCTCTTTTATCTTACCTAGGTGTATTTGATATAAATTGTTAGTCTATATCTAGTTTTTGCTTTGTTGCTTTCCAATTTTCTCAGATTTTTGTCAATTGTGAGATCTTGTCCCAGAAGCTTTGGTCTTTGTACTTATTAAGTATTAGATTGCTCTGGTCATTTGGCACTGTTTCTAAAATACTTAATCTATTCCACTGATCCACCATTGTATTTCTTAGCCAGTACCAAACAGTTTTGATAATTAATGATTCATAATTTAATTTGAGATTTAATATAGCTAGGAGAAGAAAAGTGGCTTTTGAAATAGAGATTTTTAAACGCAGGTGAAGAGGGAAGGCATTCCAGGCATGGAGCATGACCCATACAAAGATCTGGAAGTAGGTGATGGGATGTTGTACATAAGGAACAACAAGAAGACTGGCTTGGATGGATCACATTGTAAACAGAGGACAATAATATTCATTTGGATCTGGAAATATAGGTTGGGACCAAGACCTTTAAATGTCAAACTGAAGAGTTTATATTGGATCCTTGATGTAACAGGAAGCACTTTAGTTTATTGATTAGGTGAGTGACATAGTTAGATTTGCTCTACAGGGAAATAAGCATGATGGCTGTATGAAGGAGTGATTAGAGAGAGGAGATACTTGAGGCAGGGAGGTCAATTAGAAGCCATTAATATAATGCAAGAGAGAAGTGTTGAGATCTTGAACTAGCAGGGTAGCTGTGTGAATGGGAAAGGGGAGTGAATGGATCATGGAGATTTTATGGTGGGAGAAACAACTGACTTATGATGTGCTATATATTCAAGCAAGGAGTTGAGAATGAACTTGAATGACTAAAAAATATCATACCCTCAAAAGAAAAAAAGAAAGTCAAAAGAGTGGGGCAAAGAAATGGGTGAAGGGAGATAGTGATTTAGTTTTGGGCGTGATGAATTTGAGATGTTGTATATTGGAAATGTTCATTGGGTAGTTGATGTAGCAGAGCTCAGGGATGAGTTTAGAGCTGGAAAGTCTGAGAGTCATCTGCATAGAGATGAAAATTAATATCAAAGGAATTGTTGAGTTCACTGAGAGAGAGTGGAGGGTAAGAAGCAAAGGAATCAAAAGCATTGTATTCACCCAGAGGTAGGAGTGTGGACAACAATGTCAAATACTACAGAGAAGTTAAAAAAAAAAAAAGAAATGAAGGTTGAGAAAAGACCTTTAGATCTGGCAGTAAGAGACTGTTCTAATAGCTTTGGAAAGGGCAGTTTCAGTTTCATGATGAGGTCAGAAGGCAGATTATTGCATGTGTTGAAGAGGGGAAAGAAAAGAGTTACTTTCTATGTGCCAGAGACATCAAGCATCAGGGTAAAGGGGAGAATGGTATTGTGTGATGAAGACAAGGGGAAAGAGGGAACTCATGGTTAATGAATAACCAGAAGTTTCTCAGTAAAATATAAAACTGAACTGGAATTCTAGGAGAAGACAAAGAATAGAGTTAGATAGTATAAGCCAGGTATATAGAAATATGAAATGAACTGATGATTAAATCAGGAATTTCAGAGTCCTTGATAATGGAAGTAGAATAGTTGAGAGGAATGATGAAATGAGGTGGAGTATAGTCACCCTGTTTCACAACTAAAGTGTAGAAGGGTAGATTATGACAGTTAGTAGACTGATGAATTGGGAGGGAAAAGTAGTTGAAGGAACAACTTTGAAGTTGTTATAAAGACAGGAGTTTTGGAGTCTAGAGAAAGATATTTTGGCTAACAAGCCAAATATTGAAATTCTCAAGAAAGGAAGGAGAGTGACCAGGGGCTGGTGGAAAACAGCTTTCTGAGTGATGGTGGCAGAGGTAGAGTATAGAAGAAGGTGGCAATGAAGGTTGCAATGAAGAGCAAGGAATAATTTGATTTCTCCTTGAGGACCAATATGCATCTAGGGGTTTGAAAAAGAGGCACAACTAGTACTGGAAAAGATAGCCAGGAATGCGATGTCCTATTGAAGAATCCAGATGTCTGTGGAAAAAAAAAAAAAAAAGACAAAGTAGAAGAGGTCCAAAAATAAAGTGTAAGCTTGTTGATTATGGAACATAAACTCCAAAGTGCACAGTAGAAGAAGTTAGCAGAGATAGTCTCGGTTCAGGGTGGTAGGACTGAGATGCATGAGGAATTGAGAATGGGCAATGGAGATCAGGAAGAAGGTAGCTAGGGCTTCAGTAACACTGAAACTGGGAGAGTTAGAGTGAATGGGAGTTTCCTTACAAATGAAGATAAAATTGAGCAAAGAAATAGCAGCTGTACTTTAGTGAGTAAAGGACAATTCATTAGTCATGCTTTTAGCCTTTTCTGAAGAATGGAGGAATAATTAGCAGTCTTTTTGGCTCTTTTTCTCTCCCTAATAGAAATTTAAAAGTCCACATAGCCTCATGACAAGGTAAGTCCAGCCAGGTCCAATCCATTGCCATTTTCTCTTTAGAAATTCTGATATCTCGCATTTTCAGAATTATTCATAGAGATTCTAATTTCATTAAACAGCTGTTGTTTCTCAATGTCTTTGTTAAGTTGTACTTAAAAATTTCCCTTGATAGTGCTTGATAATTAATCATCTCTCTTTAGCAAAATTGTGTATTTATTTCATGAGATTTAGCCTGTCAGACAATTGTTAACAGAGATACCTAAGAGAAAAGAATACTGACCTTAAGCAGATTTGGGGTGCTGAAGCCTTGTTAATAGTTTCTGGTGGAAGGATGTGGGTAGTCAAATAATTGATGGAGAAAATCGAGCAGTCTTGTTAACATCCGACTACACTATTTCTATGTATGGCACCACCAGTCACCTTGTCTCTTGTGTTGGAAACCTTGGTGACTGTTCCTTTTCCTTGTCTCTTATATTTGACCAGTTATGAAGTCCTGTCAATTCTCCCTCTCTAATCTGTCTTGCAACTGTCTCCTCCTCACTATTTCCACTGTCACCATTCTAGTGCAGGCCCTCATTACCATCTACCTGGACTACTATAACAGCTTCTTAACAGAGCTTCCCAATTCTGTTTTCCCTACCTTTGCATAGCCCCTCTCTGAGCAATCCTTTATAATTCTATGGCAGATTAGTTTTCCTTATGTGTAGATCTGGTCATACATAGCAATCTGCTTAAAATGCTTTGATGGTTCCCAACTGCCTACTGAATAAATTTAAATTTTCTTTGGCTGGCATTCAAGGCCTTCTACAGTTTGGCACCAGAATATCTTCTAGCCTCATCTCATATTGCTCCCCATCACCTGTCATACAATCAGAGAATAGGAAGGGGTCTCCTGAACTAGAATCTTCCCTACCATATACCCAACAAATGATTACCGAACCTCAAATTGAGGGTCTCCAATTATGGTAAATCTACCATTTACCATCTGAGCTCCTGAGGCAGCCCATTCCACTTCTGATATTTCCTTCTATCAAGCCTACATTTATTGGCTTCTCTCCAATTTCTACTCATTTGTCATAGTTCTGCCTCCGGGGGCCAACTAGAACAAGTTGATTTCCTCTTTCACACAACAGCTCTTGAGACAACTATCATTTCCCCCCTAGTTTTTTCATCTCCAGGCTAAAAATTCCTAGCCCCTTCAACTTCCCTTCATATGGCACCATCTGTAGCCCTTTCATTATGCATATCACCTTCCTCTGCACATTATAGTTGATCAGTGTTCTTAAAATGTGGTACCTACATTGCAGACAAACTGTACTAGCTGCTGCTCTCTATATGCCCTTGTGTTTTTAGACTCCCTGTGTTCTGCTTTTTTATTGAATTCCACTTTCTCCTTTAGAACCCAGCTTAAGTGGTATCTCCTCCATGAATCCTTCTCCATCTAAATCGGGCACAGTCTCCATGTCCCTCCTCCCATTTCAATAATGCATTCTATGGTTTTATAGTTACCTCTGTGTATGACACATCTTTCTCCTAGATTGTAAGCTAGTAGGATACTGACCATGTCTTGGTTAAGCTTTGTATTTCCCCTGAATCAAGAATCAGTGATCTGAATCCAATAGGCAATTTATAAATTTGTTGCATTTGTGAAGTTGGCTGTAAGAAATCTTAGAGATCACCCAACCCAGGTCCCATATTTTGCAGGGAAGGAAAGTAAGACCCAGAGAGGTATCTCTCTCACGTTGCTCAAAGCATCTGCAAAGTAGATGAAAACTTTTCCATTTCATGAAAGTGAAAGCCAAGAATTATAGAAAATGGATGCTATCCTTAGAGTTAGGGATACCTGCATTTAAGTTGTACATTTAATACTTATGAAATGGATCTGCATTGGTAGAGAAAGTTCCTCACCAGAAGCTTTCTTCTCCGATGAAATGAGAGAGAGAGAGAGAGAGAGAGAGAGAGAGAGAGAGAGAGAGAGAGAGAGAGAGAGAGAGAGAGAAAGAGAGAGAGAGAGAGAGAACATGCAGGCAGATAGACACAGAGAAAGAGAGAGAGAGATGGAGAGACACACAGAGACACAGAAATAAAGAGAGACAGAGATAAAAGAGGGAGGAGAAATTGTTGAAAGAAAAAAAAAGAAAGAAGAGAGAAGAAAACAGAAAAAAAATTGAAAAATGAGCACATTTACAGTAAAATTGCCTAGCAAATAACTAGTCTAAATAATTCAGGCAGAACAGCTCTTCCCCACCAACCTCTACTTTATTTGGTTTGTCCATATGGATGGTTACTAAATTTATTAGCAAAATGTACTGTCTTCTATCTTATTTTCACAAAGACAGCAAAATCACAGAATGTTATAAACGGAAAGGAACATTAGAGATCACCTAGTCCAATTCTCTTATTAACTCTGGCCATAACTTATAGCCATTTAGCCTAATATATATTTAGGAGTGTGCTGGTAATTGTTTAACCATCAGCTTTTACTGTGTGTGTGAATGTACGATCATACCTTAAGTCTAATTTCCATTATTAACATTTTTCCCATCACTTTCTCAAGTCTAGACAATCAATTAAACAAGAAATCAAACCTTGATTTATGGCAGTTGTTGATTTTTGAAAGTGAGAAAGCTCACTTCATAAGTTACGGTTTAATTGAGAACTGGTTTGAACTGGCTCAAGCATACCACTGATGCATGTATTAAACAGGTGAATAAATAATCAACTGAGTCCTATATCTGTATACACACACACACACACACACCCCATTGGATTGCTGATCAATGAATATCTTCCTCTTTTTGTTAATCTCAAAAAGGGCACAGAAGAGGGAGGAGACATACAGGCTAAAGGTGTTTGCCATCATTATAGAGAATGATCATAAAGATATGGAGAATCCAAAGGGATTCTCCAAGCCAGGTTCTCCAAGGATGCTCTTTTTGTAAATGACATTTTGTTTGCATTAAGTATCAAAAAACTGCAGAATTTCCTAAATGAATGAGATTCATACTTACTCATAAGAGTTTTTTCATGACTGTTCATGCTTAAAAGAACAAATAGAGTGGGTTGGGTGACCAAGATGGAGAACTAGACATTTTTTCTGATCTTCACAAGCTGTCAGACCTCTTTGAAACAGAAATTTGTACCAAAGATTAGGTAAGTCAACTGTCTCCATGGACATGACAAAGTAGCCCCCCTACCCCAAAAAGGGGGCTATACTCAATGAACTGGCATTTATCTTGAGCTCATTCAATATCCTTTCCTCCACTGCCCATCATGCTACTAGCAGTGACGCTGCCCTAACCTAGGGGCTTCACACAAAATGCATTCTTTTTTCCTGCTGTAGAGACCCAAACTCCAAAATGCAGAAATTTTCTAAAGCTGTGATAGGTAGTACTCTGCTACAAGATTTCTGTAGAGTAACAGAAAAATGGACAGGATATATTTCTTGGCTTGAAATAAAATTGAAGTCTATACCCTGACTTCTTCCTCCTTCTCTCAGAACCTCAGAAATCAAAATCAAAATGACAGAAATCACCCTAGTTGGTCCAGGGACCTGAGGAACAGAGTGAACAAAACAGGGCAACATGTATGGGGATCTATAGAGAGCATTGAAGAACTCAATTAAGTCTGAAGAAAATAGTTGAGCATTCAGCTAGAGTCAGTTTTGTTTCTCCTTGCCTCTCCAGGCGTCTTGGGGCATAGACCTAGTCTGGTGAATCACAAATTAATCCATGATGAATTATGTGGTTGAGGTAAAGGAAATTATCAGAGATATTTATTTCCTAAATAAATAAATTAAAAAGAAGAGAGGGATGATAGATGGGTTGTATTAGTTATATTGTACCTAGGTAAAGTTAAGAGTTTGAAAGGAAGACTCCCTTCATGGGAAAAAAACCCATGAACTATTCAGAGAAGACATGATAGAGTTTGCACAGGATATAAAAGTGTTAATGGGTTGTGATAAGAGAAGCTTACCCTGGGTACTCACATTAATTACATCATAAATACATTACAATAATGAAGTATGCTGGTAAATAACAGATGTATATGTATACACTCTAATATATATATTATATGCATATACAGATTGAGCTATCTATAATTTTTTCCTCTTTTGGAAAACATTTTTTGGAAATGTTTTGGGAAACATTTTGGAAAACAAATTTCACAGCAGTACCTTTAACATATAATCCCTACTATAGAAGAGTTTGAAATCTAACTGCAAGTCTTTTCTTTCTCTCCTTTCCTTTCCTTCCCTCCTTTCCTCTCTTTCTTTCTTTTTCTTTTTCTTTCTTTCTTTCTTTTTTCTTTCTTTCTTGCTTTTTCTCTTCCTCCCTTCCTCCTTCCCTTCCTTCTTTCCTCCCTCCCTCCCTCCCTTCCTTCCTTCCTTTGACAATTGGGATATTTGAATTGATGTCCTCCTGACTCCAGAGCCAGTTCTTGATCCAATGTGTCACCTAGCTGCCTCATTCCAGTCTTTCAAAATTAAATTTGGCCAAGTATATTTATCTAATGAATGTCTAAACAGACAGATAGATGGAGGGTGAATCTGTATAGCTGCCCATGTATTATGATTCACTGGACTTATCACTCAGAAGACCTATAGCTATATAGATCTGTATCTCTATATACTACTATACATCTATGGAACTGATGCTAAGTGAAATGAGCAGGACCAGGAGATTATTGTACACTGCAACAGCAAGATTATACGATGATCAATTTTGATGGAAGTGGCTCTTTTCAACAATGAGATGATTCAGGCCAGTTACAATGATCTTATGATGATGAGAGCTGTCTGCACCCCGGGAGAGGACTGTGGGGAATGTGAATCACAACATAGCATTTTCACTCTTTTTCTTGTCGTTTGCCTGAACTTTATTTTCTTTCTCATTTTTCTTTCTTTATTGATCAGATTTTTCTTGTGCAGCAAGATAATTGTATATAAATATGTATGCCTACATTTGATTTATGTATATATTCACCATGTTTAACATATATTGCATTACTTGCCATCCAGAGGAGAGGTATGGGGGGGGGGGGTTAAAGGGGAAAATTGGAACACAAAGTTTTGCAAGGGTCAGTGTTGAAAAAAATATCCTTGCATATGTTTTGAAAATAAAAAGCTTCAATAAAAAATAAGGGGAAAAGTACATTTCTAAAAAATGGCTTGAATTTTAGAAATGTACTTTGGAATTTTGCAAGTATGGGTATCAGCCTGAATGGGGCCAATTCAAAGCTTTCCATGTAGATCTATAGAACATCCCTTGCTCAGCAGTACTTTAAAGATGTAAAAGAAACTTTTTGGGGTGGGTTTAAAACTAGAATTGTTTGTGGCTATTCTTTTTCTTCCATTGAAAAACAGACTGAGTTTCACAGTTTTAAATCCTAGCAATACCATTAACATCTAATCTCTACTGTAGGAGGGTTTGAACCTATGCCACCAAATGTTTCAAAATGAAATTTGGCCAAGTCTTAGCCTAGGAGCAAATGTGGGGTGATGGCTGGTGTATCAAATGAAGTATTCAGACTTGAGTGGTTTGGCAGTGATAGCATATAATGTTGAGTCTAGAGATTTCTAAGTTACTCATAATAATACCAATAAAACACTTGTTTTCCATGTCTGAAGAGGTTTGTAGTATTGTTATTTTAGACAATCATAGCCTCATAATATCACAAGTTTAGAACTGGGTGGAATCTTAAAAATCAAAGTATCCTCATGGATAAGCTTTCCTTTCTGGGTTTTTCTGATACCTCTCTCCTTGATTTTCCTGCATAATTTTTTTCTAAAAAAGATTTAAAATTTTAAATAATAAACATTTATATTCTATCTCTCTCACCTTGGGGAAAAAATAAAAACAAACCTGATTGTAACAATCTATCTATCTATCTAGTAGAATAAAATTACTTTTCATGTAGACTATGTTCATATATGTGAGTATGTATATGTTTATGTGTATATATGCACATTTAGGTATGTGTCATCATATGTCCATCACTTTTCAGAAGAAGTTAGGTAGCATACCTCATCAACCCTCAGGAATCATGAGTGGTCACTGCATTAGTCAGAGTTCTTAAGCATCTCCAAGTGATTTGTCTTTATAGTGTTGTTATTTTATAAATTGTTCTCCTGGTAGTTTTGCTCACTTCTCGCTGCATTAGTGCATACAAGTCTTTCCAGGTTTCTCTGAACTCACACTATTAAACTTTTTTTTTTCTCTGAAGCAATCGGGGTTAAGTGACTTGCCCAGGGTCACATAGCTAGGAAGTGTTAAGTGTCTGAGGCCAGATTTGAATTCAGATCTTCCTGACTTCAGGGCTAGTGCTCTATCCACTACACCAACTATTTTTAATATCATGGTATCATTATATTGTCATATCAGAATTTATTCAGTCATTATCCAATTTATAATAATCCCTTTACTTTCTAGTGTCTTGTTATGAGAAAAGAACTGTTATAAATATTTTTGTATATATACACACACACACACACATATATATATATATATATATATATATATTTTAAACTTTTTTCCCCTGAGGCAATTGGGGTTAAGTGGCTTGCCCAGAGTCACACAGTCAGGAAGTGTAGAGTCTGAGGCCAGATTTGAAGTCAGGTCCTCCTGACTTCAGGGCTGGTGTTCTAATGGTATTGCATGGGCATTTCAATCTTGATCTGTTTCCTACTTGAGTACTTTATTCCTTTCAATCTCTTTTTTTTTTTTCTGGGTCATCACCTATTTCACATCACCTAACTGTGGGCTTGCCCTAAAGTTCTTTGCTGATCACTCTTTTCTTCTCTCTTTCTACTCCCTCTCTTGATCTCATCAACAACCATGGATTTAATTCTTATTTCTTTGTGGATGATTCCTAGATCTAGTTATGCATCGTTTTTCCTTAGCTCCAGTGCCACTCTGCTGCCCTCACTTAAGTTCATGAGTCCACATTGTGTACTTTCTATTAAAAATCAGCCAATAGAGTTCAAAGGGTACTTAATAAATTAATATACAATATATGGTAAAAATTTAACATTACTAATGAAAATCTGGGTAAATTCTTTACCATATACAGGATCCATGAGAAAAGGGACTCAATTTTAGAGAAAAGCAATGGGACACACATTTCATATGAAGGTGCCCAAGATTAACTCACAGCTCTTAGAATTTCAGGGCTTGGATTCCTTCCTAGAGTTTTCACATAGCTCCCCTTGGGGGCAATGTCTCCAGCACTGCTATCTACTTGAAGACCTCTTCATATTTTGACTTGACTATTACAATAGGCTCCTAAGGAGCTTGTTTTGTCTTCCTGTCTTAAGCCTCTTCCTACTTCACTCTATCCTCCACATAACTGCAAAAGTGGTTTTTCTAAAGTGCATCTCTGACCATGTCACTCCCTTAATCAATAAACTGTAGTTTTTAGGAGAACATATAAACTCCTCTATTTGACATATAAAGCCCTTCACAACCTGCTGAAAACTTACTTTTCTATTTTTAATTATATAATATTCCCCTTCCTATTCTCTACAATCCAGTCCTGATCTCTCTAATTTGTCTGGAATATATTTCCTTTTTATTTCTGGCTCTTGGAATTCTCCTGATGTTTTAAAAACTCTGAGCATCACTTGTAACCTTTCCTGATTGCCTCAGTCCTGAGTGCCATCCTTCCCGGTACCTTGTACCTCTTCTATAATATCCTATATATGCATGTTGTCTCCTTTGATAGAACTTAAGCCTCTTGGAAGTCAAGGACTGTTTCACTTTAGTCTTGGGATCCTAGTACCTAATACAAGACCTGGAACAGAATTCTTATTAAAAGTTTGTTGATTTATTGAACTGGTATACATCAGATGAGGAAACAGGTCCAGAGAAGCAATATATTGCTGTGGAAACATGAGCATTGGCTCTGGACCCAAGAGACCTGGTGCAAATATGGTTCAGCTACTTCCTATCTATGTCATCTTGGAAAAATCATTCACATCTTTGTGAATCAGTTTTCTTATAAAAAAGTGCTAGACATGTTCTCTATATTCCCCTCTAGCACTATATCATATAATCTGAGTGTGTGTATATATATATATATATATATATATATATATATATATGTATGTATGACATTGTTGGGGTTGCGACCATGTACACAATACAAATATAGGCATATATGTGTATATATTTGATATATACACATATATACATATACACATGCATACATACATACACAGATATATGTGTGAATGATCTCATTGGGGTTACAACTATATATATATATGAATATATATTATATATATACATATTTATATATTTGTATATGTATCTATGTATTTGTTGGGATTGCAACTATATAGATGTGTGTATTAGATATATTCATACATTTATATATATGCATCTATTTATACACATATATGATATATATACACATACACATCTATGTAGTTGCAATCCAATAAAAACACACACACACATATACACAAGCACATGCACATCTATAAAGTTGCAACTACAACAAACACATATACACATACAGATATGTAGGTAGGTGCAACCACAATAATGTCATTCCCAAACAGGAACATCTGGAGAACTTTCCTATTCATGGGAAATCTCCCCTCTCTTTAGATCCTTTCAGGACTTCCAACCTAAGAGTGACAAATATCTTTGCCATTTCTATGTCTCTTGTCTCACCAACATTTACCATCTTGCTTGATGTTGATGATCAAAGAATCATTAACAAAAACATTTTGAGGCATCAAATGAATATTCAGAATTTTCAATCCTGTCATACTCTTCGTGATCCAATTTCTACTGTTCTTGATAAAAAAAATACTGGAGTGGTCTGCCATTACTTTCTCCAGTTTATTTTCAGATGAGGAAACTGAGGCAGAGCAAAGTGCCTTGCCCAGGATCACACAATATCTGAAACCAGAATTCAACTCAGAAAGATGTCTTCCTGATTGCAGGCTACATAGTATGTGTATGGCATAATAGTCTATCCATTATATAGTATAGTATGTAGCTACCCACATTAAATGACGAAATTATATGCAAAACACCTCAAAACCCTAACATTCTATGTAAGAGTATTATTTACCTAGTTTTCTTAACTAGAGACAACAATGATAAAAAGTATGAAGTTAACTTTATCCTTAAATAGAATAAGTGAAGACCCACATAGTGTCATCTTAAGGGAATCAGGAAAGCTTTGATGCCCCCCAAATTCTTTCTCTACCTCGTCACTGGTACCTGAAATAATAAAACTCTACCTTCATCCCCTAAGATGAAGATTTTGCTGCTTCTAGATTGCTTCATTCATCCAAATCCAAGTGTGAAAGAATTAGCAGGAAGGAGTGTATCAAAATGGTTTAACTGGGAAAAGGAGCAGCGTGGAAAGGGGATCTAGAAAGACCATTTACTGAAAAATAGCATTCACATAAGGATAACAGACAACCACATCAAGGTTACCATCACATATAAAACAGCAGCAAAGCCAAAGAAGCTTCATCTGGTTGGGCAGGGAGTGAGAGAGATTTACATAAAAAACCAGAATCATGCTGAAGAAAAGGAGGAGGAAAGGAGTTTCAGGTTGTAATCACTACCAAATCAGTGCAATCCGAAATCCATCCTAGTAAGAGAAAGACATGAAAGTGCTTTCTGATAGAAATGTAAGAGGAAATACAAAGATGACTGGAGTTGAGGTCTGCGATTCCTAACATTCCCTTTCCTCTCTCTCCTTTCATTTTTAATCATTGTCTTCTCAAGACTTAGAACTTGTGTCTTTTCCCTGGAAGAGGAACTTTTGCTACGTCTTATTTTTGTTGACATTCCCTTCTGCTCACATAACCTACCTCACTAGCTTATACCTTCATCAACTCTCATTTATACTATTGTCATCATCTCAGAATTATCTCCTCACGTATTGTATTCTCCTCTTCAAACTATCTTCCATTCAGCTGCCAAAATAATCTTCCTAAGGCACAGGTTTGATTATGTTCCTCTTCCTCTCAAAAAACCATCTATGGCTCCCTATTGGTTCTAGGAGGAAGTACAAGTTTCTTAATCTTTTGATAAACTAGTTCAAGATTATTTTTCCAGTCTTTATATCTCCCCTCACACCTTGTTTAGGAAAAACTGAGTTCAAATCTAGCCTCAAACACTTACTAGCTATGTGATACTGTGCAGTCACTTAGTCTGCTTGTCTTAATCCACTAAGGAAGGAAATGGCAAACCACTTCAGTGTTCTTGCCCAGAAAAATCCACAGACAGTATAGTCCACAGGGTCATGAAGAGTTGGGCATGACTGAACAATTGAACCATAAATGTTCTACCCAAGGCTGACTGATTACTACAGATAGTCTCCTAAATTGACATTTCTTTTTCTGGCTCAGCCTGTTTGTATAAATCCCAGGTTTGGAATGTACTCTCTCCTCCACTCCCCAAGAATACTTATCTTTCTTCACTGCTCAGTTCTGGGACACCCCTTCTAGTTTTTAAAAAATATTTTCCCACTCTTCAGATTAACTAGAATGTACGTATCCTGCTTGATTGATTGACAAGATTTGATTTTAACTATCTTTTCTTGGTTCCCCACCCAACTATCTTTTAGGATTAAATTGAGCTTGCTTTCAATTTAATTCAATATGTATTTAAGAGTTGACTGTCTAGGGCTGGAGCAACAATGACAAAAAACAAACCAAAACTAAACCAAACAAAACAGTCTTTGCCCTAAAGGAGGTAATCACAGGGGGAAAAACCTTTTAAAAAATGTTTATGAAATAATTTGGGAAGAGGATACAGGTAACCTAGGAGAAGAAATTCCTCTACTCCCCTGAGTTCTTGGGAAACTAAGGATTTACTCTTTCATTTTATTGATGAGAATTCTGAAATTCAGATAAATGAATGAAATAATGTAGCCAGGTGGCTTGATTTTGAGTTAGAAAGCCCAATTTCAACCATTGTATGACTCAGGATAAGTCAGTAAATGTTTTTCAGCCTTAGCTTCCTCAGTTGTAAAAGAGGAACTATAACTTTCCAATAGGATTGTAGTGAAAATTAAATACTTCTGCCTTCCCCACCCCTTACCTTCTCTGCTGTGCTATATTAGCATAAAGTATTTTTTATTTCAGCCCATTCTCCAACATATGGTAGGTGGTGCAGTGGATGGAGTGCAGGGCTTAGAGTCAGGAATACTCCTCTTCCTGAGTTCAAAATGTCCTCAAGATACTTACTAGCTGTGTGAGCCTGAGCAAGTCATTTACTCTTGTTTGCTTCAGTTTTCTCATATGTAAAATGAGCTGGAGAAGGAAATGGCACACCATACGGGTATCTCTGCCAAGAAAACCCAAAATAGGATCATAAAGGAAAATGACTGAAAAAAACAAAAAAAAAATTCCACTAAGCCAGCATAACTCACTACTTGATTAATCTATTTCCGCCTGTAAAAGAGGAAATTTCCTCCCCAACTTCAATTAATATGCTCACTGAAGAATTAAAATGTAATCACAAGGGGTTAATGAGATATTAAACTGATTGTCAAAAGATAGCGTTTGCCCTCTTTATAAGTTGGAAATATCTCTCTGACATAGTTCGGAAGGGACCAACTAGATTGGTTGGGTAGACAAACTGTCTATACCTCTTGGATCTTTAAATAGTTAAACTCTCCCCATCCTCTCCATCTTGATAAAATTATAGCTTAAACTATAGTGGAGAAAAGGTGGAGGGGGGATTTTTATAATCTGCATTATGAACCTTTTCTCTATCACTCTTAAATCAACAAAACAATAAATTAAGCCTTGATTTTTATAGCATTTGCCAATTTCTAAGATGTGAATGTTTATACTGAAAATTTAACAATCATTTCCCACAAGCTGGTACTTGTTGGCTCAACACACCTCTGACTCTCAGCATTGAAGGAGATTATAAACTGGGAACTGTCTATAAAGCAGATCTCTGAACAAAGAGTTGAGAAAAAGGGATTTCTTTCTCTCCTAGGAGACACTTAGTAATTGTTGTTGAGTCTTGTCCTACTCTTTGTGACCCCATTTGGATTCTTCTTGGTAAAAATATTGGAGTGGCTCACCATTTCCTTCTCCAGATCATTTTACAGATAAGGAAACTGAGGCAAACAGGATTAAGTGATTTGCCCAGGATCATACAGCTAGTAAGTGTCTAAGGTCAGATTTGAACATAAAAAGTTGAGTCTTTCTGATTCCAAGCCCAATGCTCTATCCACTATATCACTAGCTACCTATTTGGAGACACTTTATTATCCAACTCTAGCTCTGTCTTCTTCCATGTTTGGTGCTATTGTTCCACACATGTCAAATCCTAATCCTATCCATACAGGTCTGAACATTTTCTTTCGAGAGGAGTAAGTGAGTCAACTGCTCATGATTGTCCTCCATGAACTTTAATGGGGATGACAATGATAGTCTCCACAGAAGCCTAGATTGGTGTTGGAAAAAGAATTAGTTTCCTCATTTTTCAGATGATGCATTTGAAATTCTGAAAAATGAATTGACAAAATGAAGGTAACACAGACAGTAAGTGATGAAGTAGATAAGAATATTGGGACCTGAAGTCAGGAAGAGCCAAATACAAATTTAGCTTGAAACTTCCACCACATATGACCAGGGTAAATCATTTACCTTCTGTCTCAGCTTCCTTATCTGTAAACTGAGCCAGAGAAAAAAATGGCAAACCATTCCTGTATCTTTGCCAAGAAAATCCCAATGGAGTCATAAAAAGTTGGACAAAATTGAAAAATGAGAGAACTACAACACAAATATATACATGCATATATATATTATCATATATATATATATACACACACACACATGTGCATTTTATATATGTATATATATATATATATATATATATATATATATATATATATATACATATACCAGATGTATATGTGTGTGCGTGCATGTGTACTTGCTATAGTAAAGAACCATAATGGAATTTGAATACCAGTTCCTTGACTCCAAATTCTAGAAAGCTAATTGAATAAGAAAGATGTGGCAGTGGAAAAGCAAAGTTTAAGAACTTTCCCCCCTTCATCTTCCTATAGAAAATGACACTTAATAAGACATTTCTATTTTTTTCTCCTATATTATTTTCCTCCCTCTGTCCAATCAACAGGTAACCTAGTAACCGTGAAAAGTAGCTATTTTCCTGACTAATTGGGGGTATTAGGAGATGAGCATGCAGATGTGCAATGGAAATCTTGAAATCCAGATTCCTGTTGCCAAGCAAATCTTCTTGGATGGTTTATTTCTTTATCTTTGCAAGCAAATAATATGAAGTACTTTTAGATTATCTACAATATTTATCAGGATGGCTTTTTTTCTCAGTCAGCCACAGTTTTGCTTTTCAGTGTTTGTAGTATTCCTGAATGTTAGTTTTCAAATGTGGAAGAAATAATTAGTATTCCAAAGTAGGCACTGTTTTTTGACTATTTAGAGAGGTTTTCTTTTTATAATTGTTCAGTAGTCTTCAGTTCTATCTGACTCTTCATGGCCCCATTTAGGGTTTTCTTGGTAAAGATAGTGAAGTTGTTTGCCATGTCCTTCTCCAAGTCACTTCACAGTTGAGGAAACTGAGGCAAACAGGATTAAGTGACTTCCAGCATCACATAGCTAGTATGCATGTGAGACTGGATTTGAACTCAGGAAGAGCAGTCTATCCACTGTGCCACATAACTGCCCTTCCCCTTTATAACACATTAAACAAAACTGTAGGCTATGCTCATCTCTTAGAAAGATTACAAACCATTATATTGGTGAAATGAAGAAATATACAGAATGAATTCACGATAAAAGAAAAAAGCACAGATTTAGAACTAGATGAGACTTTTGAGGCTATCCAGTATAATCCTCTAATTTTATACTAAGTAGATAAATAACTTGTTTTTGTCACACAGGAAGTAAGTGGTAGAACCATCCAGGACCTCTTATTCCAAATCCAGCCTTCTTTCCATTGCAACATTCTACCTACCTTGGGTGAGATAGGTATTAGGAAATCTTTCTGAATATTTTATTGCCCAATTTTTCCCCATATATATTAATAAGTAAAATTAAGTAAGATAAAAAATGACATTTATATAGTGCTTTAACATTTAAAAAGACATAAAAATGATATGGAAAGCTTAAAGCACTACATAAAGGCCAGCTACTATTATAAGCAGGATCCCTCTCCACCACATGCCTCAGCATAAGCAGGGGAACAGGAAGACTCTAGCTTTAAGAATTACCATGTGTTTCAGTATAGCCCTGGGCAAATAGGCAACCTCCAGTGGCCAGACCATCACATGCTTCAGTGTAGCACTGGGAAAATGCAAAAACACTCCACTGGCCTTAATACACATCAGACATAAGCACTAGGGTTTTTTCAAACATCAAATAAGCTGCCTCTAGTAGCAGCACTTATAAAACAGAAAAGTGTAACAGAATGGATTGGAAAACAGTGTCTAACATTAGATTGCTTACAAAAAACACATTTGAAACATAAAGATTTATATAGAGTTAAAATAAAGGGCTATAGCAAAATCTATTGTTTTAATTTGTATTCAATAAAACCACAGTAGGTGTCATAATTTCAGATGAGGGTACACTAAGTGTAGATAATGTAAAAATAAATATGTAAGAGAATTATGCTTTAAGTCACCACAGCTCCTGAGTCAATAGCATGGAATCCCACCCCTTCTAAGCAACACCAGTTAGTAGGGTCTCCTGTGGGCAATATCAATGCAGTACCAGATAAAGAAATGGCCAAGGTCTGTTGGTCCAGGCAAAAGAAGCCTGAGATAGTGCCCTTTCACAGTGGGAGCAGAACTCAAGTTTAAAAGAAAGGGAAAAAGTCAAAACAGATGAGCAAAAAAACAACAATAACAAAAAATAATCTGACTATAAAAATTTATTATGATGATAATGAAGATCAATACACAAACTCAGAACAAGGTCAAAATACCTATGGGCTAAACCAAGTCACAATCCTAGAAAGAATTTATGAAAGAACTGAAAAGGGGGCTTAAAAATCATTTAAGAAAGAAGAAAATTAGGAAAATAAATTAGAATGACACAAGTAAATTATGAAAAAAAGTCTGAAAAAAGAAAATAACTCCTTAAAAAGTACAATTGGCCAAATGTAAGAAGTATAAAAATTAACTGAGGAAAACAACTCCTTAAAAGTTATAATTAGGTAAGTGGAAGCTAATGACTATACGAGGCATCAAGAATCAACCAAACAAATTCAAAAGAATGAAAAAATCGAAGGAAAGGTAAAATAACTCATTGGAAAAACAACTGACTTGAAAAACAGATCCAGAAGAGAAAATGTCAGAATCACTGGACTACCTGAAAACCATAATCAGAGGAGGACGTGGACAGCATCTTTCAAGAAATAATCAAGGAAAACTGCCCCGATATCCTAGAGAACTAAGGCAAAATGAACAATGAAAGAATCCACTGATCACCTCAGCAAAAAGATCCCAAAATAAAAACTCCAAGGAACATTATTTCCAAATTTCCTAACTATTAAGTCAAGGAAAAATACTGCAAGTGGCCAAAAAGAAATAAATCAAATATCAGGGAGCCACAATCAGGATTATATGGGACTTAGTAGCTGTAATATCTAAGGACCAGAAGGCACAGAACATAGTGTTCTAGAAGGCAAGGGACCTAGGACTATAACCAAGAATCACCTGGATAATACTTCAAGGGGAAAATTAATCATTCAATGAATATAACGATTCTAAACTTTCATAAGAAGATGACTAGAATTGAACAAAAAAAAAATGATCTCCAATGTTGAGATCCAAGAAAAATCTAAAAAGATATAAAGGGAAAAGAAAATATAAGAGATTCAATGAAGCTGAACATATACATTCCTACTTGGGAAGATGATATTGTAATTCTTAAAAATTATACTACTAATAGTTCAGCTAGAAGGAATGTACATAGATGCAGGATATAGGTATAAGGTGAATTTGAGGGAATGACATAAAAATAACTAAGTGATGAAAAGAGGAGTATAATGGATGCAGAAGGAAGTGAGAAGTAGGATGTGGAAAATTCTTTCATGTGAAGAGGCACAAAAACTTATTAGGGGGCAAGATGAATGGGCAATGAGCATCACTTAAAACTGTTATCAGTATTGGCTCAAAGAGGGAATGATATGCACAATCAGTTGAGTATAGACATGTTTTACTCAACAGGCAAGTAGAAAGGGAGATTAAGCAAAGGGGGAGCTGATGCAAAGGAGTGTAGATCTGGTGAGGTGGTAGACAGAAGCAAAACATTGGTGAGGAGGGAAAGGATGAAAGGAGAGAGGGGACAAACAGGAGGAAAAATAGGATGGAATAATCATAGTAATCATAACAATTATAACTGTGGATGTGAAAAACTTTCCCATAAAACAGAAGTGGATAGTTGAGTAGATCAAAAACTAGAATCCTACAATATGTTGTTTACAGAAACATACCTGAAGCAGAGAGATATACACAGAGTAAAAGTAAGGAGCTGGAATAAAATTAAAAAAAAAAAAAAAGCAAGCAAGCAAGAAAGAAAAGCAGCAATAGAAATATTTTTCTCAGATCTAATTAAAAGAGATAAGGAAAAAATGACATCTTGCTAAAAGGTACCATAGACAATGAAATAATATCAATACTAAACATATATGCACTGAGTGGTATAGCATACAAATTCTTCAAGGAGAAGGTAAGTGAGTTATAGATTCATGACAAAACAAGAGATAGAGAACATCACAAAATATAAAATTGATCATTTTGATCATATTATATTAAAAAGCTTTTGCACAAATAAAATCAACACAACCAAGATTAGAAGAAAAGCAAGAAGCTGGGAAACAATCTTTACAGTATTTAAGTGCTCTGATAAAAGTCTCACTTTTTAAATGTATATTGTAAATTGTAAAATGAATATTGTATAATATAAATTATAAAATGTATATTGTAAAATGTATGATGCTATGTATTCTATAAGAATACATGGCATTTCTTAATGTATAAATGATTGTCAAAGGATGTGAACAAGTATTTTTCAAAGCTATTGATAGGCATATGAAGAAGTGATCGAAATCACTTTTGATTAGAGAAATGAAAATTAAAACAACTCTGAGGTACTACTTCATGCCTATCAGATTGACTAATAAGACAAAAAAAAGGAAAATTATAAATGTTGGAAAGTCTGAAAATTGGGACACTAATGCATTGTTGTTGAATTTATGAACAAAATAATCCATTTTTTTTCCTGAAGAGTAGTTTGAAACTTTGCCCAAAGGGTAACTTAACCATGCATACTCTTTCATCCAGCAATATCACTATTATATATATCTCCCAAAGTGATTATTAAAAAGGGAAAAGGACCTACATATGCAAAAAATATTTATAACAGCCTTTTTTGTGATGGCAGAATATTGGAAATTGAGGTTTTATCCATCAACCAGGGAATAGCTTACTATATATCATATAAGAATGTAATGGAATATTATTGTGCAATAAGAAATGATAAACATTCAGAATTTCAGAAATTTCAGGTTTCAGAAAAACCTAAAAAGATTTGTATGAATGGATACAAAGTAAAATAAGCAGAACCAGGAAAACTCAGCAACACTGTGCGAAAACCCATTATGAATGCCTCAGCTCTCAGCAACAAAATGATCTAAGACAAGTACAAAGGACTCAAAAAGGAAAATATTAGTCATACCTAGATAAAAAATTAATGGACATATTTTTTCATAGTTTTCCTCCCCTTTGACCTGTTTCTTCTTTTATAACTGTGACTAACATGGAAATATGTTTTACATGTTAGCATAGGTATAACCTATATCAATTTGCAGACCATTTTTAGAAGAACAGAGGGGAGGAAAGGAGGAAGAAAAATTTGGAACTCCAAATTTTGTGAAAATGAATACTAAAAATTATCTTGACATGTAATTGGGAATAAATAAAATACTGTTAAAATATTGAACCAAAACAAATTAAAATAATTAAATAACAAAGTAGAAATTATGAAAAAAAGTAGGAATTAATGAAATTAATAGCGAAAAAGTTGCATTAATTTAAAAAAAAACTAATAAAATGAATGAAATATACAGGTATCTTTTTAAAAAAAAAAGGAAAATCAAGTTGTTCTTATAAAAATTTTAAGAAAATATAACATACAAGAATTAGAGAAAAAAGTAGGGAGATATTAAAAATTACCAGGCTGACTTTATAACAGGAATGAGGATTTGGTTCAACATAAAAAAAAGTTATTAATTTTATAAACTGTGTTAATAATACAAAGAACAAGAAAATCATATAATTATATCAATAGATTTTGAAAAAGCTTTTGAAAAAATCCAGTATATTTCTATTTAAAATCCTAGAAACCAGGAATAGAATTTTCTTTAATATAGTAAATAGTATTTATCTAAATATAGGAACAATGTTATATATTATTGAGAAATATTAAAAACTTTTCAATGAGATCAGGAATTAAGCTAAATGTGTTCATTATCACCACTATTTAATATAGTGATACAGATGTCAGCAACAGCAATAGGGCAAGAATAAGAAGTTAAGGGATAAAAAATATATGTAAGGGAAACTTTTGCACAGATATAATAGAATGAAAGAGAAACAGACAAAAAAATCTTTTTTTTTTAAAATGAAGATCTCATTTTCAAGACAGAAAGAATTGATTTGAATTTATAAAACTAAAAACTATACTCTAATTGATAAAACATCAAGTATGGTTTTCACAGGAAGAAATGTAAGCTATTAGCAATTATATGGAAAAATTCCCTAAATCACTAATAGAAATTGCAGATTAAAGAACTTTTACTTCATATCTATCTGACCGTCAAGGAGAACAAAAGAAGACCAAGATAAATGTTACAGAGGCTTTGGGAAAACATGTACAGTGTTGATTAAATTGTGAATTAGACCAGTCATTTAGGAGATCAATTTGGAACTGTGACTGTAAAATTACCTATGTATACCTTTTAAATTAGGTATAGTACTACTAAGCCTATACCTTGAAAGAAATGCAAGTAGGAAAGTCTCTATATTTTCAAACATATTTATAATAGTTCTTTTCACTTTAGCCAAAAATTAGAAATTAATGAGGTCTTTTTTTATTAGAGAAAGACAAAATGAATTATGGCAAATGAGAGCAATGGAATGTTATTTTGCACAAGAAATGATAAAAGGAATAATTTATTAATTGTTATATTAATTACATTATAACTATTGGTTATTTAGATAATTATTAATGGGAAATAATAATGGAAAAGCTTCTGTGAATTGATGCTGAGCTAAGTAAGCACAACTAGAAAACAATCTATAAAATGATAATATCACAGAGAAAAACAGTTTGGAAGAACTAGAATTTTAGTCAATAATAATGACAAAACATGAATCCAAAAACATTTCACTCACCTCCTGATATGTAATGAATTTAAAGTGCAAAAATAAATATTCATGTTTAAGCATGGCTAATGTGCATATTTGTTTTGCTAAACTATGCATGTATATATTTTGGGATTTATTTTACAGGTTTTTTAAAAAATGGTAAATAAAGGTAGAAGCTGTGACAAAAAAGCTTGTTACTTGAAAAAATAAAAATAATTTCATTAAAAACAAGGAAATTTAGAAGAAGACAGTTTAAAAGGGCAGTTTTGGTACTACAATATTGTATTTGATACACACTTAAAATAGACTTGAAGTGGTAGATTCACAATTTCATATTTGATCCTCTTTCCATCTTTTGTATATGGAAACAATTATATTTGTTGATAAATATCAAAATAACAATAAGAAAAATATTGAAATTAATTCCTATAATTTTGCCAAGAAAAAAATTACAGAGACAAAAAGTGGGGAGAAGTATTATACAAAAGTTTTTCACACTATTCAAAAATTATGCAGAATAAATATCCACAAAGATTGGAAAAAATCTAATAAGATGAAATTTAATATGGATTAATTTTAAGTATTATCCTTGGGTTTAAATAATCACTGTCACAAATATAAGATGAGATAGGCAAGATTACTCACTCAGTAGTCTGATAAAAAGATTTTGGAGTTTAAGTGTATGATAAAAAAAATAAATAAGCAGTGTGATTTGGCAGCCACAAAAGCCATTCTACAAAAGAAGAGATAGCTTATAGCTATAAAAATCAGTAGTTCAGCTGTACTCAGAGCTCATCAGATTACACCTTGAGTATTATGCTTAGTTCTAAGAATTATAGTTTATGGAAAGATATTGATATATTGCACAGTTCTCAGAGGATGTTTATTAGGGTGATGAAAATCTTCGAATGCATACTATCTATGGATCACTTAACTGAACTGGAAATATTTAGCTTGGAGAAGACTAGGGAGAGAAGACGTGATACTTTATTCAAATACACAAAAATCTTTCACTTCTAAGCAGGATTAGAATTATTCTGCTTGGTACCAGAAATAGGAATACTGAAAAATGGCAAATTTAATTTTGATATCAAGTAAAAGATCCTAACAAATTAGAGCTATCCAAAAATAGGATTGAGCTCCCTAAATAAACAATGGATTCTAGTTCATTTGAAGTCTTTAAGAAAAAGATTGGGTGTCAATTTATCAGGTGGGTTGTAAAGGGGGATCATTTTTTGGATTGGGTTGGTCTATATAACTATACTTTTGAAATTCTGAAGTTCATTATGTGGTTTTTTTCCCTCCAGTAGTATAGAGGGCTACTCATCTAACACCACCTATGCAATTGTTTATGTCCTTCCATAAATGCTTCTTAGAAGATTTATTACTTGTGCTGTGGGACTGTCTCAAGATCTTTTACCAGTCTTTGGGTATGAGTATAATCCTCAGACTATCTGAACATGGACACATAAGACTAAATTGAAATTAAAATTCTAAATAATAGTAGAAGAGTTGTTACAAGGCCACAAGGAAGTAATTTGTCAGATGAATAGTACAGATAGTAAATACTGTGGGAATTCAGAGGAGATAGAAATAAATTCATATTATTGTGGTTAGAGAACATTCTTCCAGAGGAGATGAGATTAAAGGAAAATTATAGATAGTTGGAGAGATGAAATGGAGCAGAGAGCATATTCCAAGAGATAGTGAAGAATGTGAGCAAAGGCACAGAAAGGGAAAAACCTAACATGAACTTGAGTTTGAAATATTATAAAACTTATAATGTAGCCCGATCCTTAAAATTTGAGCTTTGGTTGTTTTTCCAGTGATGAGGAAATAACAAAGGTCTCTTGTGAGTTAATAGCAGGAGGGAGTTAAGGTCAAACCTAGTTAGGAATAGTTTTGAATACCAGTTTAAGAAATTTGGATATGATCCTAATGGAGATGGATGTAATTGAAGCATTTTTGATCAGAAGAATAACATGATTACTGTGGTGTTATAAGCAGGTTTATTTGACAGTGTGCAGAATGGATAAAATAGGGTCTGCACTAGTGGCAAGAAGGCTATTATAATCTAGATCCTTAATGGTAGGAGTCTGAACTAGGGTAATAGCAATAGTAATGAAAAAAAAAAAAAGGAATTTATCAAACATTTATTATAAAAGAAGAATCAGTTTAATTTGGTGACTTAGTTAATGAATAAAAAATTTTATTCTCTATTCTTAACTCATTTTCCCTAAAGGGATATTTGTAATCCAATATAAAACTTAAATAATTAAATTTGCAAATGGATATTAATGCAGACTGTCATTTTTTTCTTCCACAATTAAAAAAAAGCCTATATATATTTTAAAATATTGAAGCAAAAAAGGAAAATGAAGATATCCCATGGTTCAAGTTTTAAACTGAAATATGGCACAGTGGAAAGGGAATGCAAAATTTGAAGCTAGCCAATATGAATTCAAATCCCAGTTTTCTCACTGTCACCTTAGTCAAGTCACTTAACTTTCCTTGAAAAAAATTTTTTTAACTTTCTTTCTCTCTCTTCCTCTATTTCTCTCTCCCTCTCTTCTTCTCTCTCTCCCTCTCTCTCTCCTAGTTAACAAGAACTTTTCTCTTTTTTCCTTATTTCTCTTCTTTAACTGAATGATAAAAAGAGAAAATGACAACCTTTATAACAAATACACATAGTCAAATTGTACAAATTCTCACAATGACTAGTCCAAAAACACAGATCTCATTTTGTATTTTAAAATCCACCATCAAAGTTGCCTGAACCTCAGTTTCCTCATCTGTGAAACAGAGGCAAGATTGATTATATTTAGTTCAACTCAGTACACATTTCACATTGATTATGTATCAGACCTGCTAGGCACTGGAAGCTAGCAGAACTGAAAAATCATTTGTGTCCTCAAAAACTTTGTGTTATACAGAAAGATGCAACATATATACAGGAAAGTAAATATAATATTTATAAGAATTAACATGTTTACTTATTGTAAATAGTGTTCACTTATAATAGTGATTAAATAAAAATTTAATAATAAATTTAAATCAACAAATAATTGCAAGCATTTAAGATTTGATAATAAAAATTAAATAATATTTATAAATTCATATATTTTAAAATTTATAAATAATATATTTACTTATAAGTTAATTGATTGTTACAATGTAATTGTCACATGTAACTTCTAAGGTTACTTTGTTTTAAATCCAGGATCCTATAACATTTCATTCATTTTGGGTTGCATTTAGTTCCTGCTCACATCATAATTCCATGGAAAATAACTGAACACCCAGGTAGCTAACTGCTTTATGGGAAGATGAAGTGAGAAAATTGAAAGTGGGGCAAGTAAGAGAAATGCTTTTAAAGATGGGCTGAAGCACAGTCTCTAATGATATGGCACGGTTGTGAGTTTCTGGGAATCAGACTGGACCAGAATCCAAAGCGAGGAGAGTGGAGTGGGGGAGGGGGTGTTTCTCTGATCACAGGCAGAACACATCTAAGAGCCTGAGTTATCAGCAGTACCAAGGTCAGCATTTAGCTGCTAAGCCACAAACCAAAGGACAGGTTATACATGCATGTCATGTGGGAAGGACTCCTGACCACACATCCATCCATCTTTTCAGTCAAACCCCTATACCATCAGTAAGATGATGTGTGTTTTTCTATATATGCTGAAGAGTGAACAGAAAGAAAAATCAAGAACTTGTTTTAACTTGTCCTGTCACTAGCCAGCAGAATCACTGGCAAGTCATTTTTTTTTCTTTTTGGCTCAGTTTTTTATATGTAAAATGGGAATAATAATTTCTGATCCATTTACTTTACAAGATTTTTGTGAGGATATTCTGAAATGAATGAATGTGAAACTGTATTCCATACAAATGATTCATCAGTTCAACAGACATTTAATGGATATCTTTAACAATGATAATGTCATCTAAAATGTCCTAGTTTGAGGAATAATTTTCTCATAACAATCCTGTGGGGAGGGAGTGAAAATAACATTATACCCATTTTCCAGACATAAAAACTGAGGCTTAGGGAAGTAAAGAATTCACTCAGTCACATAGCTAGTAGTAAGGCATCAGACTACATTCTGTGTACCAAAAAAATGCATTATACAAATACAAAACGCAATATAAAATATATAAAAGTTGTCCTTGTTTTCAAAGAGTTTCAATAGAGGGCATAAGGCATACGGATTATAAAAGTGTGTGGTCATGAAAGTGATGCACCAAAAGAGTTCTCTCCAAATTTACAAATAATCGATTAATGGTTAAATCCACTCATCTTTTTTAAGTCATCAGACTTAGCATCTTTTGATCACTGCAATTTTTAAACATTGTTGAATGCTCCTTCCCCATGTAGACTGTCTCCTTCCTTGGCTTTTATGACAGCCCTCTCAGATTCTGACCTATCTGACTTCTCCTCAATCCCTTTGGCTAGTTCATCACTCAGACTGCATGGAAGGCCCAAGTTCAAATCCACTATATAACTCGTAGCAAATCACATCACCTCTATCTCCCTGGTGTCTTCAGCTGAAAAATGAAGATAATAATAGCACCTAACATCACAGCATTGTTGGGAGGATTAAATGAAATAATATTTATAAAGCACTTAGCGCAATCCTGGGCATTTAAGTGCTTAATGATTCATTCTCTCTGTGTCATAACTAGGACTGTCCCCCATCACCGTTACAAACACGTTTCTCTCTACATACTTTTCTTGGTTTCATCACTTCCCATGGGTTCAAGTGCCATTCCAGTACAGATAATTCCCAGTTCTATGTAGCCTATTTTAGTCGTTCCTAAATTTCAAATCTGTATCTCTAGGCATCCTGTACCATCTCAAACTCAACATGTACAGAATAGAACTTATTTTCTTTTATAAAACCATCCAGTCTCTAACTTTACATTTTCTACTAATGGAACCCCCCATTCTTCCAATCCCAGAGAGTCATGTTTGACCCTTCACCTTTAATTCCTCTCCTCCTGCCAACTAACTGGCTACCAGGTCTTTGTAATTTCGACTTTGATAACATTTCTTGCATCAGCTTCTTTTTCTCTACTCACAACAACCCTTTCAATTCAAGCAAATATCACTACTGTATTGTTATAATACCTTCCTAATTGGTCCCCCAACCTTGTTTCTCTCCTCTCTATCTTCCACATAGATACAAATTGATATTCTTAAGTAAAATACCATGTACTCCTCTGCTCAAGAATCTTCAGGGTCTCCCTATTACCACAAGATAAAATACAAATGTCTTAGCTTGCTCCATTTTATATTTCCAGACAAATGTTTTCACATAATTATTTACAATTTCCTTTATTAGCTTCTTTCAAGGTTTATGGAATACTACCTAAGAGTACTATTTAAATTAATCTTCTTCAAGCTGTTTTCTCTCCGCCTCAAATAATTATCTATATTCTTATTTGTGGATATGTTGTATTCATCCAGTACAGTGGAAACTGCTTGGGAACAGAGATTCTTTGAAGTAAAGAAAGGAGGCAACTTATTCCTTTAAATGAATAAATGAATTAAAATGGAATTATTAAGGTCTTAATTTTCATCAGTTTTGGTTGATTCTAGCCTAACTCCCAGAATTAGGAAGGACATGATGGCATTGCTAGGATTCTCAGAAACTTTCTGTGAGATGAGCATATTGATCCAATAGCAGAAGATTTTATGCTCTAGGCAACTGGGAAGTCATGCCAATAGCTTCAGCCAATAGTTTTACACTTCTGGATCAATCAAATCTTGGGACCAACTTCCCAAGGGAAAATTCAGTGAAAAATCAGCCCATCCTATATATCAATGAACACAGATGTTGTTCCTGACATACTTACCCATTAAATCTGCCTTTCTCGGATTAGAAGAGTATGAGATTATTATTTACCAAGGTTTTACCCCCACCTCTCAGCTCTCCCTCTGCCCCTACAATAAAGATTAGCCCAATGCCTCTCCCTCTCCTGCCCATGTTAGGCAAGACTCACATCTCTTCCATCCAAATGTCAAGGATTAGTTTTCCACAAAAATCATCAAAGCTTTCTTGGGCCCAATTAGCCCCTGGCCTCCCATGATGAAGCTTTCTGATTCTAATAAATCTTTTAAAAGTACATTGAAAAGTAGCACCCACAAGTAATCTGGGGTCTCTCAGACTTGACAAATTTCTGAAAGGACTGCATGGAAGTGCTTTTATATCTCTTTTATTGTTTCTGTTCTATAGCTAAGACTCTTTTGTTAACTTTTTGGTGGTATGGAATATCTTATTTATCCCAGCATTGAATTTGTGCTATTGGGATGCTGGTGTCAAAGGGAAGAACTTGAATTTTTTAAACCTAGAAATATATGACTAGGGATTTCATACTCCATAAGGACCTATTTTTTCCCTTTATTTGTACCCTTAGCAGTTAGTATAATATATAGCACATATTAAGTGCTTAATAAAGGTTTATTGATGTATAGTGATGACAAATTGGGTCAGTGTCAGATTAAGCTTAAACAAAAAGAGCCTACTGTTAGATGGTTTATTCACTGATGGTATCTTGATAGCAAGAAGTCTAGTGTCTGAAGCTCTCTCCTCCTAGGCAAGGTTCTGTAGATTAAAAACATGTTTCTGATGATCTAGTCCTGATGATTTAGCTCTTATCATAGAGTACCTGACTTCTTCGGCTCTAAAGTGGGGACTAAACGAGAAGAAGCTTGATGTCTGAAACTTTTATACTGGTTCATGTCTTTAAAGTGAAAGTCCTGTATGTGGGGCCCTCATTTTAAAGCTGGGGATTCTTATATATAAGTTTCTGGCTTTAGACAGGGTCATGATGTTGAGAGACGTTATAGTTATGGTTTCCATGTTAGATTTGTGAGAAATAATTCATTTAAACCCTTCCTCTATTCCAGTAAATATTAATCAATTTCATAGAATCATCAAAATTCTATAAAGCCCCAGAGCTGTGAGCTACAGATTTTAAGTTCAACTTGCTTAACTACAGGAAGTTAACTGAAGTCCCTCCACCCATGTTTTGCCTTGTGATGGTAACCAAGACCAGCATGGCAGAGGTCACAACTACATGGAAAGTTCCCCAAAATATTTTTGTGCCTCTGGACCAATCACTTGTCCAAAATGAGCAGATGACTATCTTATGACCACTTTGGCCACCAACTGTGATAGCTTATACCATTTCCTGCTTTACAAATTAAGGAGAAATCTTTTCATCTTATAAAGAGATATTCCTTGTGTCGTCCAACTTGTGACCCTGATGGCATATATTTAATTTTAGCTTGTGTATCACATGACAATCAATAGAATTATTCTGTATTTGGTATAAAACTGGTATAAAACTGACTCATTCTTTGAAAATAACAGAAAGTGCTTCAAGTGTCTACAAAAAGATGGTTTCTTTCTCTTACTGTGGTATTCAATTTAAAGCTTTATCCGTACACTACATCTCAGCTGCACTTGGAATGAGTTAGTGCTGCCCTTTGTGACAGTGCTGACTCAGTCCACTGTTTAACACTTCATCTCTTCCCCAGGTCCTGGTGCTTACAATTTGACTTTTCCTTTATAGTACCTTATTCTCCTTGACTTAGTTTTGTATACTTGGTATTTCAGGCAAACTGGACTATCTGACATTCCCTAAATTCATCTTATGTTTTTAGTCACGCAATAAGCACTTATTAAGAGTTTACAACAATATCACATATTGTTCACATGAAGAGATGCTACAAAGGTAGCAACAACACTGGACAAGATATCAGTTATGTGGGGTGGGTTTGAGGGGACAGTGCTAATTATACAAAGAATGGCCAAAAAAAAAATCCAATATGTTCTTTGACTTCAAGTAGTTCACATTTTAGTGAGGGAGACAACACACAAATAATTATATTCCTACAAGATATGAATGGTGGAAATGGTAGATAATCTCAGGAGAAAGAGCATGGAGTAGTAGAAGTGGAGGAAGGGGGACCCAGGTGCAGAAGGTAGATTTGAGCTGGGTGTTGAAGAAAGCAATGGAAACCATGATGCAGAAGCAAACACAGAGCATTACAAAAATGGTAAGCTTTTCATTAAAAGGTGAGTAGTTGGGAGATGGAGTTTCCTATTGGAGGAACTTCATAAAAGCCAATGTCATTGAATCCTAGACTATGAGGATGGGATTAAAGTTTGAGAAGATTGGAAAGATAAGGATGAATCAGGTTGCAGATTTTTGAGTTGATCATAGAGATAACAGGGAGATTCTAGAGTTAGTTGGGAAGAAGGTAATCACATGGTCAGATCTGTGATTTGAGAGCTAAGAAGAGGATAGATGGGAGAGGGAGAGGCAGTCTAAAGTTTAGGCAAATTCAGTTGGTTGGAGGATGAGATTAGAACTTAAACCAGGGGGGGCAACTGTGATTTGAAAGAAGAGGACAAGTGAAAGGATGCTATGAAGGTACTCACAACACCTGATAATATATTGGATGTGGGGCATCAATTTGAGGGCAAAGTCAATGATGACCCTGAAGTGGTTATGGACCCAAGTGACTGTGAGGTTGGGGGTGGCCCTGATAGTAATTAGAAAGTTACGAAAAGGAAAGGGCTGCTTTCTATCCAACTTCTTTGCTTCTTGTCTGTATGTATTCTTCCTTCCAACTTGAATGTCTTTTCTCTGGTCTTTGCCCAGTTGTTTGCTACTTTTCTCTCATAGCACTATTGTAATGCTACTTCTTTTATGAAGCCTTCCATGATCCCCTAAATCAGAAGTGATCAACTCATCCTTGGAATCATGAACCCCAAAACGTAATTTGCCTAAGTCTGGGGTCCTCAAACTATGGCCCGCGGGCCAGATGCAGTAGCTGAGGACCATTATCCCCCTCACCCAGGGCTCTGAAGTTTCTTTATTTAAAGGCCCACAAAACAAATTTTTTGTTTTTACTTTAGCCCGGCCCTCCAACAGTCTGAGGGAAAGTGAACTGGCCCCCTATTTAAGAAGTTTGAGGACCCAGACCACAAAATTGGTTATTGCCACCACAGACTTAAGTTCCTTTTATTAAAACATAGTTTTAATATTCAATATAATTATATTATCATATTATATATTCTATGTATCATATATAATTTAATATAATTGGGAGATTATATATTAGGTTAGAAAAATATCTATTGATCTTTTAGTCTGAAAGCTAAAGGGACTGGGTCTCTGACAACTTTTCCATACTGAAAGCACAGTAGATTTGTAAAGTTCAAGTTTTCTCTAGCTTTCCTCTACTGAGTGAATAACTCTTTCATGTTAACATCTCCTTTCACCTTGATGGTAAAATGAAATTACAATTTCAAATCATATCTATAATGCCAAGGCATGTGAGCACTCAGCAAAGCCTTGGCTGTTTGCCTGTGTTATAGCTCTTTCTAGTTACGTTAGTTTAGTGCTTTACTTCTTATGAAGAAAAGATTAAAATGAGATGTCACCTTCTTAAAAAAAAATGGAAAGGAGTAGAGAAGGAACATGTAATATTTTAACTCTGTTGTTTGGAGAGAGAGTCACTATCATCTTAAGGGAGAATTTATAATATATGCTTTTCTTTTCATGGAATTTTCAGTGATATCTTTTTTTCTATAGTATTCTCCTCAATTTAGGGGGAATCAAAGATGAATTTCTTAATTAAACCTACTTTGCTAAACTTAAGAAAGAGAACTGGACAAATAAAAATCTTGGGTCAGTCAGTTATACAACCATTTATTAGGTGCTTAGTAAGTACTAAGCATTGTAAAAAGTACTGGCATTCAAAGAAAGACAAACACATGGTTCCTGATTTCAAGGAGCTCACATTTGTATGGGGAAAATGACATGCAAATACCTTTGTATATATAAGATGTATATACACATGCATATCTACATATATACTTGTATACAGATATATCGTAAATAAAAGCTGACACATGCATACAATACATACATATGTGTCTGTATACACACATGGACACATGGATACACACACATATATATAGGATCTTAGAGAAAGTCACTAACTCCAGGGGAAAGGGAGAATCCGGGACAGGTCTCTTGTCACCTTCTTAGGGCTCTTTTCTGGTAAAGTTTGTGATATTGCATTTTTTTTTTTTTAATTTCTGGGGCCTCAGTTTTCTTATCTGTTTTAAGTACTAAATCATCCTAGAGACCTTTCTATTTTTAAAAGTTCATGAATGTAGGCACTGTGTTACAATTATGTTTTCATTATTTAAGAATATCTCATACATAATGCTGATGTTTTAGAACAGACATGATAATCTGTTCAGATAAGAATATTAAGTGCCAACCCCAGGATATCTATTTATCTTCTCAGAACAATAGCACATACACTTTTTGCCAACAAAACACTGGATTCCCTTTATTTGTTGAAAATCTAATTTAGAAAGGAATTGATTCTTAAAAGTACGTAGGTCTGTTGGCTCCTTGGCTGTCTTTGAAGGCCTGGAGCTAACTTTTTTCCAAGTATATTACAATCTTCCAACTATTAACAAGCTGCTACATAGTATAAACAACAGAGAAGCCATTTTGCCTTTAAACACCAATTTTCTTCCCCTGGACTTTTGCCTGTAAGTGATGTCTAATATAGAAATAAAATCTATTCAGAATAAATTATAAGAATAGAAAACTCCTTGACATTTTGATTCCATTATGTGGGTACCACCTTCAAATATGTGGATTGTTCCTTGTCTATACCAACCCATCCCATCTAACTCTTGTCTATATTCTGCTGTAAACTCTACAGATGGGTAGAAAATACAGAACTAAAAAATAAGTAAGAGAATTAGTAGGCCATGTCCATATGAATATAGGCAAAGCAGATAGGATTGAAATATATAATCTAGCCATTCTTCTGTATCTTTCCTAATAGCTGTGTCACAAACACCTGAAATAATTTTATCTATAGTTTGTCACATAGTCCTAGGGAACAAGTTTTAAGTTAAGATTTTCTTTTTTTCTTGAAAAATATCTAATTACTAAATTTCTATTGTAGTTATTACTATGTACCAATTGTATTATATGAGATAATTCTTAAATGACAAATTTGACCATATAAATTTCTCTATTTTCATATTAATTATGATCACTAAAAATTATTTCTGAGATAGCTCTTTTAGCATCCATGCTGTTCTTCCCCCATAGACCCTTAGATATTATTCTAGATATCTTACATTCTAGATATCTTATGGGTCAGTTTGCTTTTCTAAAACGTTGCTCATGAAATTCCACTGATATTATCAACTTTCACTAGTCAGTGAGAAGAACCACTGAGTTTAAAATAAAAGCATTTAATGAGATAATAAATATTACAATAGACCATTCCCTTTAAACCTAGAGCTGAGAGCATATACACATGGAAAGCATGTGATCAGGGCTTGGAAGATATGCAAAAAGAGGGTATATATGGTCAGGATAGATGGGTACAAAGGCAATGCAGCAACATTGTTGATCTCTCCGGATGATGTCATGGCACTACCCTCTGCTGGCTGCTCTCTGCTGGACATTACTTCTGCATTCCAGTTATTCAGCTATACTGACATCCTTAGAGGCACTGAATACTCTGTCCAGCATTTCCTGCTGAAGTTATGGTTAATAAGTATTTTTCTGCTAGAAAAGTCCTATTGGTCTTTCAGTATCCTAATTAGTCTCAGCTATGAAACCAATCTATCCTTGGGGTCATTTGCTTTTTTTTTTTTTTTTTTTTTTTTTTTTTGTCTATCATTCACTGGGAAGTGGTATGGTTAGTAAGCTTCTTCCCAGCTGGAAAAGGCTACATTTCTTTTGGCCATTGTCTGTGAATTACCTATCCTTAGACCAGCTCTGATACTGGTGGATACCATGCCCACATTGAGATTACATCTGCTTTTTCAACCTTTCTACCATTTCTTCCAATTTCTTAAGTTCAATAGTCATAGAATGTTCTTTGCTCTTATCACATTCCTCCTACTCCCAGGACTGTTCCAAGTAAGTTCAGAGCTCTACACCTCTACAATTTCATGGAAAAGGAGCTCATGATGAAATTGCTTTCTACCTTTTTACATGATATCTTCTGTTCTAAACATATCACAAGAGCTAAGATGGAAGAAGTGGAAAGACCTAGTGATCTTTGTTCTATTTCTTCTTTGTAACATATCATAACTTGCTCTCTTTTTTTTTTTCTAAATCTGGTTTAGGATAAAAATTTAACATAAAATGAACAAAGTTGACAGCTACAGAAAATAGTTGTTGAATATTATCCCTCTGGATTATGTAAACTTTTTAAAAATTATTTTAACAACTATATTAAAATATACTTGGTTTCCTTGGTTATCTCATGTATTTGATTTTTTAAAATTAAAAACACTATTCAAGAGCAGCTAGATGGTGTAATTGATAGAGCCCTAGTTCTGAAATCCTGAGGATCTGAATTCAAATCTGACCTCAAATACTTAACACTTACTGGGCAAATCACTAAATCCCCATTGCCAAGAAAGAGAGAAAGAATGAAGGAAAGAAAGAAGAAAAGGAGGAAGGAAGGAAAGAAAAAAAGAAAGAGAGAGAGAGAAAGATAAAGAAAGAGAGAAAAGAGAAAGAGAAAGAAAGAAAAAGAGAGAAAGAAGAAAGAGAGAGAAAGAGAAAAAAGAGAAAGAGAGAAAGAAAGAAAAAAGAGAGAGAGAAAAAAAAGAAAGAGGTGGGGAGGGAGGGGAGAAGAGAAGGAAGGAGGGAGGAAGGAAGGAAGGAAAGAAGAAAGGAAGGAAGGAAGGAAGGAAGGAAGGAAGGAAGGAAGGAAGGAAGGAAGGAAGGAAGGAAGGGAGGGAGGAAGGAAGGAGAGAAGGAAGGAAGGAAGGAAGGAAGGAAGGAAGGAAGGAAGGAAGGAAGGAAGGAAGGAAGGAAAGACAAAATAAAACTCCCTGCCACTATTCTGGGAAGTCACAACCTTCACCAAATTGCTTAGAGTATCCATGACACTAAAATATTTAAGAACCATGCTTTGAACAGGATAGTTGCCAAAACTAGCCTTAGGCAATATAGTGGCCATGGAATCCAAAAATATTTGATTTCTGTCATGAACTTAATTTTTTGGCCTTAAGAAAATCACTTGACTTTCTCTGAACTTTGGTATCAATTGTCATGTTTATTTAAGGGATGTGTACCCTGTAAGACCCCATCTACAAGGAGTGTCTAAATATGACTTGTAGGTGGACATGAATCTCTGAAATCTGCTTTATCTCTTTCCAAGGGAGGAAGGGCTATCTTTGGGTGTTTGTTTTTCCCCCCTCACTTCTGTCTAAGAAGGGAATTAGACTAGAATTCCATCTATCTGTAATCCATAAATGTTGCTAATCTAGGAATGAAGATCTGGTCCAGGACAAAAGTGCTTTTCTTGTTGGGGCCTTTAGACTCCTTGATTCCTCACTTAATTCTAATTTTATGAAAAATCATCACATATATAGCAATTACTGAGCATCCCCTAAGAAAGTGAAGTTCTCTGGACTAGAATATATACAAATACAGAAAAATTTATGAGAATGAGCTTTTTCCTAAGAGCAGGATGAGATCTTAGCTCAAATCATAAGAGATGGCTTGCTCTTGACCAAGGAGAAAGTCTTTGAAATTTCAAGGGAGGCAAGCTAAAAGGATGTGATGAGGACCCAGTTTCCCTGACATGTCTGCAACTTCCAAAATTTTTCCATATGTCTCTTTCCTCAAGGTCTGGAACAGACTCCACTTGTGAGACAAATGCTCAATGTCACACTGAACTCTCTACCAGTTCATTCAAGACTCTTTCTGCATATACAGCAGCATGCAAAATGCCAGATTTGGGTGGCAGCCTGGTTACATTTAAAATAAAGAACTGAGACTAAATTTAGCAGTTTATTATCTACATTGTGAAAAATTGCCTTTGATATTCCTCAATTTTCCTTCATGAATTCTTGTCCCTGTCCATGTAAATTTTATTTAGTTCTTTCTCTTCTTGTTAGAATCTACTAGGAAGAAAGTGTTGACACCAGTTACTTAGTGATTAGTAAGAGTTAAAAGCAATGTATCACCTTTGTCAGGGTGGTCTTACAGATTCACAGAAGCTCTGAATCAGAAAGTAATAGGAAAAATCATCTTGCACAGCCTATACATGGATAAAAATATGTTTTACAACATATATTAAAAGTGGTCATCCAACTTCTACTTGATAACTTCTGAGGAGGGATTATCTCTTACCTCCAGAAGTAGCCTTTTATTTGATAACCAATTATAAAAGGTCATCTCCATCTTCTTGAAATAGCTCCTTCCAATCTTGGAAACTCCTAGTTCTTAAAGCTTAGTTTTTCTCTGTATTAAGTCAAATTTGGCTATTTAGAAATTTTTACCCATTGTTCCTAGTTTTAGCCATTGGACAGAGCAGAACAAGTTCAATCCCTCAGATAAACTCAAATACTTGAAGAAAGCTATCATGTCACCCTTAAATCTTCTCTTCTCTAGACTAAACATGGCCAGTTTCTTCAAGTTATTTGGCACAGTCATATGGTCCTTCATCATTCTCATTTCCCTCCTCTGGATGTCTTCCTATTTATTTGTCAATGTCCTTCCTAAAATGTGCAACCCCAAAATGAACACAGAATACCAAATGTGACTAATGTAAAGGGAAGTAAGACTATTACCTTTCATATTCTGGAGATTAAGTATTTCTCTCCTAATGCAGCCTAAAATAATACTCAAATTTTTTGACTACATGTCTCTTAGTTGATTGAGAATGAGTTAAAAGCTGTATCCATTTGATATCATCTCATGATATCCCAGTATTTTACCCCATATCTTCCACTTATGAGACTGATTCTTAAAAACCAAGTGAAGAACTTCACATTGATTTCAATTCAATTTAATTTTTTTAGTTGCAGAATATTATTCTAGTCTCCCGAAATCTTTTGGATCCCAACTCTGTCACTGAATAGTTGTTAGCTATTTTGTTCAGTTTTGTTTCAATGGTAAATTTGATCAGCATACCATTTTTGCCATAATTTGTCAACATTTTGGCAAATGTCAACAACATTAAAAAATATTAAACAGCAGAGAGCCAAGCACAGATACCTGGGTTCCTCTTGGAGAGACTTTCATCCATATTGACGTTCATCAATTAATGATTACTTTCTGAGTCTGTTCATTCACTCAGTTCCAAACCCATCTCACAGTACTATTATCTACTTCATATGTCTCCAGCCTGTCCATAAGAATTACTTAATGAACTTTGACAAATGTCTCACTTAAATGTCTCTAAATTATGATTTTTGCCTTCCCAAATCTAGCAGTATATTAACCCTGTCAAAGAGGAAAATGAGACTAATCTGGTATAACCTGTTTTTGATGAAGCCATTTTGGTTTTTTGTAATTCCTATGGCTTTTTCAAGATGCTCATAAGGCATCCTTTTAATACCACACTAGAATTTTTCCAGGAATCCAATTCAAAACTCACTAATGTAAAATGTATATCATTTACTCATTACTCTCCCCACACTTAAAAGATGGAATATTTGCTCTTCCCCAGTGCAAGATTTTTAAAGAGGCAGGCAGTTAGGTAGCACAATGGCTATAACAGTAGTTCCAGAGATAGGAAGATCTGAGATCAAAATTGGGCTTAGTCATGTACTAGCTTGACCTTAAACAAATTAGTTGACTCCTACTTGCCTCAGTTTCCACAAAACAAGGATCATAATAACACATAATAAAGAGATTGTAAGCCTTTGGTCTCATTTATATAGGGTAGATTTATGTGTCCCTATAACTCCCAGAGCAGGGAGATGACAAATTGAGCTTCCCAATGGGATAAGTAGCTTTTTTAAAATACAAAATATGCAGCAAAATTTACTCATAGAGGAACAAATACTTCACCTATGAGATGGGAATAGTCAAATGGCCTCAAAACAATTAAGGTTTCCCCATCTGGATATGGGCAACTAGGTAGTATAGTGGATGGAGTACTGCATCTGGAGTCAGGATACTTTTCATAAGTTCAAATGTATCCTCAGATACTTATCTGGGTGATCCTGGGCAAGTCATTTAAGCCTGTTCACTCAGTTTCCTCATCTGTAAAATGAGTTGGAGAAGGAAATGGCAAATCATTACAGCATCCCCAAATGAGATCATAAAGGATTGGACATGATTGAAAAATAAATCAACAACAGTCTATTTCGATAAATTTGGACCCATTAAAATCTCTAAGAAAATAGAAAGTTTGTCATAGGAATAAGATTAGAAATTAAGACTTTTAAGACTTGCTAAATATCAGTCATGTCAAAAGATATCAAGCTAACACCACAAATGTTGAGAATAGCTTAAACTCCAAAAAGTTCTTAATTTTCAAAGTACATAAAATCGTTTTTTTTCTTATAATTGTCTGATATGTCACTGTATGATTTTGGCCAAGGCATTTCATAGGATAATAAGACTTAGAACTCAAAATAATTTTAGTGATTAGAACCTACTCTAGCTCTCTCATTTTATATATGAGGAAACTGAAGCACAAAAGCATTTAAGGATTTGCCCAGAAACATACAGGTTTGAAGAAGCCATCATTAATCCCACAGTTCCATAACCAGTGATGTTTTCATTATACCCCACTGCCTTCTTTGCTTCCTCATTAGCAAAATAAGGGGAATGGATTAGATGGAAGTTTTTTTTCCCTATGATTCCCTGATTTTCTTCTACCTCTATTTGAAAAAAAAAACCAACAAAGCATTCTTAGTAGTTCTACAAGTATCAGGCAGGCTACAGCTTGAGACAACACTGATAAGTATCTGTTCATATGTATGTGTTTTTGTATGGAGAATATATAAAGTGAACAAAATTCTTCTTAGCTACACCCTAGATACTGCCACTGAGATCACTGGGTACTCTCCAGGATCAGACAAGGACAAGTAAGACTAATTTTATGCCAAATACATTGATGAACTGACTTTTATTTAACCCCTTTAAAAGAATGGCTCCCCCAGTTCAGAAGGTACAGGAGAATAGGTGAAAATAAAATGTTAGGTGTCTTTTATGGAAGTACAAATAAACACAGCAAGTCTACACTCTTAGGCTGGTTTTAACATCAGTTTATATATAATTTTTTTTAAAAAAAAGATTTGCTCTTCTCCTGATCTTAGCACTAATTTAGATGGAAACAATTCATCCAGGAAAAGAGAGTAACTCAAAAGTCCTGGCCTAAGATATCTAAATACAAAATGAACCAAGTTTGGCTAAAAAGCAAGGTCAACTAAAGAATCTTATACAAAGAGGCAAAGTAAACCTCATTGTTATCACTGAGACTTGGTGGGATAGGATCCAATATAAGAACAGGACCATGGAAGTTTTTTGTTTAGGAGAAACAGGGCAAGTTAAATGTGGTATGGAGATGGGGAGAACAAAATAGCATTATGTAGGGTGTCCCAAAAGTTTTAAGTCTTATTAAAAGTATTTTAATAATAGAAAATTGCATGAGAATTTTCAAGATACTCTACATATCAAAAATATATGCTGGAATATATACTCACAGAAGGAAATGTAGAACCAAAGTGGGAAAACATGGTGAAGAACATTTAGACAAAGCTCAGTAGTGGGAAAAACTGAAATAATTTTGTACTGTGATTATACTACAAACCACTTGGCCATATGAAGACAGTATATGAGCAGTTTAGGAAACAAATCACAAGAGTGATCTAAGGATAGATTATTTCAATGATTTAAATATCAACTATAGTTCTCTCTGTACAATTCATTAGAGAAACTAATCGATTTTTGACTTGCCTTAATGAGATTATTTAAAAATAAAAGAAACAATGGGGAAACTATTCATTTATACCCAATTCTGACAAACAAGGAATTGGTGTTTTCTGGAGGGGAATTGATGGGAACCTTGGGGTAAAGTAGCCAATCCATTTCAATCCATCAGCCAATGAACATTTACTTTAGGATAGAAAGGAAAGCTTTGTAATTGTATTTCCATTCAATAACAATAGAGTCGTGCAAACAGTCTGGAGAAATCCAGAGAATATTGGGCTTGGAATTAAGAATTCTTGAGTACAAATATTGTCTCTGATACTTACTAGCTTATGTGTCCACAGGAAAGTTGCATCACCTATGTAAGCTTTAAGCTCTTTCACTTATAAAACGGGGATAATAATTGTATCAGCTGTATATCGTGTATACTGTGTTGGACTATCATGTGATTCAAATGAGATAATATGTGTAAAATACCTTGCAAACTTTAAATCAAACATATATGTCAGTTATTACTATTATAGGCAACTCCCTCCCAGCAACTTATGCTTTTTTAATGGTAGTGGTGGTAGTGGTGGTAGGGTGAAAAAGCTTCTTTCTCAAACTACTCATTTTACATTAAAACAATAACAATTAGATTTATGTAATATCATAGGTACTATGGAGCTAGGAGCTGAAAGGGTCCCTGAGAGACTCCCTCATTTTATAGTTATGGAAGCTGAGATAGGAAGAGATCAAGTACTTTGTCTAAAGTCATAAAGGCAATATGCATCAGAGGTATTTGAACCTCTGTAGCTAGGATAATTTCCTTGGACTTCACTCAGTTATCTTTCCATGCTTTCTGCTGCTTTCTGGTAAGAAATTTCATTCATGAGCAGTTAGGTAATACGCTGGTCCAGGAGTCAGGAAGACCACAGTTCAAATCCAGCCTTTATCACTTGACAGCAATTGTATAATCCTGGGAAAATAAATCACTTAACCCTAATTGTCTCACCAAAAGAGAAAAAGAAAGAAAAGAAATTTCATTCACCAATGCAGGAAAAAAGGGCAAAAGAATCTATTTTTGGATCTTTTGCTGAGAGATACTGAATTGAAATCTTTGTACTTTATTCATTCCAAAAAAAAAAAAGGCTGTTAGAATGCTGTTTTTACATTTTTAATCTTCAGCAGTGTCTTGTGGTAATGCTATATTAAAGTCATGTGTACTAATAAACATATGTTCAAATAAAAAGATGTTCACAAAGAATCGTTGGTAGAGTAGTAGGATCTTTCCTCATCTTATTCAAGCTTACTAAAACAAAAGGCTGCCCATCCTGAATGTGGGCACAATTAGGCCAAAATGAGAGAGAGCTAACTTCTGAAAAGTAGCTACTTCAGAAAGATAAGATGCAAATTTTGAGAGGCACTCAACAGATAGAAAATCAATTTTTCTTAACATTTAGAATTATTGAGTGGCTGGAAAAGCATCTTATGCTATGAAATATGGTTGATGTTTAGAGCCTTTCCATTTTATTTACTATTTAAAGCACACAAACAGCTAGTTAACCAACTACTTATAAAATATATTTAATGTTTAGAGGCACTCAGTGTGGTTGTAAAATGATTTTTAAGGGCATAGAAACACGCTACACTAACCACATTTCATGAACTATAGTTCCCCCTGGAAAAACAAAAACATTTTCCCTGGCATCCTGCAGCATCTCATCCTGAAGTTTGCAAATGGCCTGCGCTGTTGAAACTGGCTGACTTACTGGCTGTTGACGCAAGCCACTTTAGAGCACAAACCAGAAAGATCAATATGGCCCCTCCATAAGTGATAGAGTACTATGTACTCAGAGGCTGTTAAAAAAATATGTGATAAAAAAAAATCCTGCTTGACAGAAGCAGGGAAATTATACAACACGTGCAAAAAAAAAAAAAAAAAAAAAACCTCAAATAAAGAGATTGTAAGCCTTCAGTTTCTTCTATATAGGATGGATTTATGTGTAGCCTGTAACTCCCAGGGTAGGGAGATGAGAATAGAACTGGTACTGACTACCTATGTACATTAGCATATTTATCTCCTCTGAAAATGTGGGGAGAACCTAACAAAGAGGGGGATAAGAGGAGAGCCTCTTCAATAACACTTTCAAAAGCCACCTGGCAGAAAATGTGAGCTAAGGAGATGGAAAGGGAAGTACAAGAGCTTGCTAAGTAAACTCACCAGGGAAAGTTCAACAATTATCTGGCTCTTAGAAGTCTGCTACCTCCTACCTCCTGAATCTTCTTCCAGCTGAATTTCCAATACCTTGATTACTAAGGAGAATTTCTGACAAGTTTAGTCTACAAAAAGATATACATTATGGGAAAAACCAGACCCAGCACGGTATAGCCTTGGATTTAGAAGGAATAGGTTAAATTCTTATACCATCCTTTATGAGACTTTCCACACAATTTAATAGGAGATAAATAAGAAAACATTTTTAGAAGGAGTAAACTCAATGGATATATGGCTATTCTCTCCAGAGGTCTTGCAAAAATATTTTATTAATATATAACTTTAAGGTTTACAAATAATTTCTCTTATAATATAGCCTAAGTGAGGAGATATATTACAAGAATGATTTCCCCTTCTTTTATGAATGAGGAAACAGATTCCAACATGTTAAGTGACTTGCCCAATATCAAACATACAGTGTCAGTGCCCAATCAATTAATCAATATTTATTAAGCACCTATTGTATACAAAGCAAGTATGTTTTTCCTTACAATTCAACTCAATAATTTAAGGAAGAGAAACATTAGCTCCCACTGACATGATACTTACATAATTTTAATTTATAGATATGAAAAAGAAAGTACACTCTACTGCCTTTTGGTAAGAAACTTCAAAAAAAATTAAAAATTAAAAAAAAAAAACTTAATTCATGGGGCAACTAGGAGGTACACTGGTCCTGGAGTCAAGAAGACCACAATACAGATCCAGCCTTTAATACTTGACATTAGTTCTATGACCCTGGGCAAGTAAATCACTCAACCCCAATTGGACATATCTTAAGATATATGGCATAGCAACTTACATCCTTTCTTCTTCTAGGTTAGGCAAGGTACTCTACAGGTAAGGGCCAACACTGATCAACTATGTCAAGACAGTAGATTAAGCCTAGTGGCTCCTGAAACATTGTGCTTATACTATTTTATGTTTCACAATAAACAGAATAAACTTTCCAAATACATCCAAATACAAGCAGGCACTAGGTACTTTTGGAAATCAAAGAGCTGAGGAAAATAGTTAAAGAGGCCTAAGGTTGGTAAAAATTCAGTGATTGGGGATAAAAGGGAAGGAAAGAAACATTTTCCTTCCCCTTTAGCACTTATTATGTGCCAGACACTGTATTAAGTAGCTTTACAAATATTATCTCTATCTGTTCTTCCCAATAACATGAGGTAGGTACTTTTTATTATCTCCACTTTAAAATTCAGAAACTGAACCACATAGGGCGACTTGTCCAGAGTCACATAGTAAGTGTTTAACTCTAGATTTGAACTTCTGTCTTCCTGAGCCCAGGCTTACCCCAGGAGATAAACCGCCAGTCACTCTACTCCTCTTTATATTATCAACATCCCCCACTCCCATTGTTCCACCCCCATTCCTCCCTTTGGGTCTAGGATGCCAAGCCTGTGTGAATTCCATGTTGCCTTTTCTGGATATTAGATTTACCTGAAAAAAGCAGAACAACATACATTAAATAAATTTTTCTGTCCTTCTCTTCCCACAAAGGCGAAACCCCACTTTAATTGTGTGACTGTCTGAACAAAGGAAAGAAAGAGACAAAGAAACTTAACTGCTGTGTTCTTTTTCTCCATTTGCTTGATTTTGAAGGTCTTGTCACACAATTTCTATTTATCTTTCAAAGTCTGTCTTAATCAAAATTTCTTATTTTTCATGTCCTAGAACAAGTTTCCTTTTAAATACAATGAATCAATGTAGAATTATATACTTTATTACTCAGAAAGTCTATGTTCAGTCCACTGAAAACTTCTCCAAATGATAGATTAAAGGAAAACTTTGTCTTACTCTTTATTGAAACTATGGCCTTTGCTATTTTGAGTATTATTATAACTTATGAAGAATCTAAAGTTAAAATCAGTTACCATTTAGACAGATGGAGAGATTTCATACACAGGTCTCTTTAGTGGGAATTCAGAAAGGCATGTTCCTAGATCCTTGTCTGATTACTAGTATTAAAAAAAACCTAAACTATATATTACTACAATTCTTCTATATAATTCTTTTTATAATAGCTATTTATTTTTCATATTACATGCAAAGATAGTTTTTAACATTCACCCTTGAAAAACCTTGTGTTCCAAATTTTTCTCCCTCTCTCCCCATATTCCCTCTTCCCTAGATAACAAGTAATTTAATATAGGTTAAACACATATAATTCTTGTAAACATGTTTCCACATTTATCTTGCTGCAAAATAAAAATCAGATCAAAAGGGGGAAAATGAGAAAGAAAAAAACAAGTAAGCAAAAACAACAACAAAAAAAGGTAAAAATACTATGTTGTGATCCACATTCAGTACCTATAGTCGCTCTCTGGATGCAGATGCCTCTTTCCATCAAAATTTTTTTGGAATTGGCCTAAATCATCTCATTGTTGAAAAGAGTCAAATCCATTCTGATGTAATTCTTACAAAAATATTTGCAACAACACATATTGTTTAGATTTTTAAAAATAAAATCTAGTAATATAATAAGTGTCTTAGAGTATTGTGTTCCAAATTGTCCCCAAATTAAGGAGACCTCCAATTTTCTATCAATGAAGAATAGGAGAAACATCATAAATGATGTATTCAGAGAATGGAAAAAAAATAGAAGGGTCATTTAGTGAAAGCAAAAGCTTCCCAAATGGATTCCAGGCTTCCAGCTTTTTCCTTCTCATTTCCATTTAACAAGCATTTATGAAGTGTTTCCTATGTTCCAAGGACTATGCTTGGTGCTAGAAATAAATATACAGTTATAAACATCCCCTGTCTCCAAGGAGCTAACATTTTATTAGAAGGAAATAGGTGCACAAATGAGTAAATATAAAGATTATACAAAATAATTTGTTTTGAGAAAGGAAAAGTGGAAGAACATTAACACCTGAGAGGATCAGGAGAGACTTCTTATAGGAGGTAGCAATTAAGTTGTGCCTTGAAAGAAATGGAGGATTCCAAAATGTGAGAAGAGAGAAGAGCCATATATAGAGGTGGGAGACCAAACATGGTGTACAGGGAACAAGGAGGCTGCTTTTACCGGAACATGGGAAGAATGTGAGGGGAAATAATATTAAATTAGTCTGGAGCCAGATTGTAAAAGGCTTTAAATGTCAAACAAGCAGAAGAATTTGTGTTTTATCTAGAAGCAATAGGAGATCATTTATGCTACCCAAGTAATATGAACAACCTTGAGCTTTAGGAGTATCTATTTGGCAGCTTGTTGAGGATGGTTTTGCAAGAAGGAGTAACAGGAAGACTAATTAGTAGGTCATGGAAATAGGCCAAGTGAGAAGGGATGAGGACCTGAACTGGGATAGTGTTTCTGTAAGTAGATTTAAGAAGGGAATGGATGTGAGAACTATAGAAACAAAATTTATGAAATTTAGCAACTGATAGATATAAGCATTTCAGGATAGTGAAGAGTTGAGAATAACTCTAATTTTATGTACCTGTTACTGGCAGGATGGTGGTACCCTTACCAAAGAAAATTGTAGTAAGGTTACTGTTTTTCTCCTTCATTCTTGGTATATAGATGTTGGCAGAGGTTTTGTTTATTGATATTGATCCCTTAAAGTCACTATCAAACAATTGTAATTTTGAAATTGTCCAATAATGAATGTTTTATTTTTAGACATGACTTCAAAGTTTTTGTAAACTATTCTCTTTAATTATAAAAACAAATCATAGAAACATATGGCATGATTACCCTAAATATTTTGCTTTTACATATGTCAGTCTCAGAAAAATCCTTGTTGACAAAAAAAAAAATCTCAGTCATCTCTGTCCACCAGCTCAGCTTTAGCTTTGAATCTAATTCATTCAGGCTCTAAACTCCAGCAGTGATCAAAGGCATAATTATAACATATTCATATCCTATTATTATTGTGATATTCTGAAGTAAAAGGGAAAAATTCCACCCAGTGAACTTGTTCTTCCTGTTACTGACACCAAGATTGAAACATTTAAATGCTAAGACATGGATCCCTGAGGCAGAACATAAAATATTTATAATGAAGGGAGTATGGACCAATAAATTTCAGTTATGAATGTTTTTAGCTACATGTAGTAATAAATAACCTTCCAAAGGCAATATTTCAGTTTGCACTTATTGCACCTCATCATAGTAGATTTTCAGGAAACAATAATGATTACATAGTAGGATACTAAATTACTCTCATGTTTAATGAACGATTACCTAGCTTAGCTTTGATTAAGTTATAGCTGCTAAGCTAATTTGACTGGGGGTGGGATGGTAGTGCAGTTAGCTTGGAAAGGTAGAGCTGTTATTACCATCAGTTCAGAGGTATGAAAGATGTGTGCTTCCTCTTCAGAAATTTGTGATTTCAATTATAGGTCATCCCTGGAAAGAAAATATGATCAGAACAAAGATGAGGGGAAGGAAAAGGGGGACAGAGATTCATGTTTTCCAATTACTATTAGTCCTATTATGAAATAATAACAAGCATTCTTGAAAGTAGACTAAATTGTTTGATAACAGGTATAGAGATAAAAGAAGATTCACAATGGTGCATTGCTCAGATTATGCTCTTAATATATTTTTGAATGGTTAGATGGATAATAGTTATTCTAAAGGATGATTAGATATTCATAAATTTACTAGGGATTTGTTAGAAAATGGAACGTTCATGAACTTATCACATTTGAAAAACAAAACAATAATTAATAAATAAAGAGAATCATAGATCTAGATCCAAGTTTCAAAGGTCATCTCAACTAGCCCTCTAATTTGACAGAAAAGTATTAAGACCCAGAGAGCTTAAGAGACTTGACTGGAGTCAAATGGTCAGTAAGAAATAGAGTAGGATTCAAATCCTGATTCTCCAATGCAAGTTCCAATTCTCTTTCCAATGTATCATGCTGTTTCTATGATCCCAAACTGGATCTTTTTTGGATTTTTTGGATAAAGGAGGAGGAGGAAAGGGAAAAAAAAGGAGACAAAGAGAAAGAAGAAGAGAAGTATCGATGTATTACTAATAGCATTTACTTAAGGTTTGAAAAATACTTTACCTGTTAACATGTGTAACCTCCACTACAATCCTGTGAAGTAGGTGCTAATATTATTCCCATTGTATAGAAGAAGAAATTGAGGTTGAAAGAAATCTTGTGCTAGTAAATGTCTGAGGCAGTTTTTGAACTCAGATCTTTCTAACTGCAGGTCTCAAGCTCTTTTTACTGATCAGGATCAGTAGGATTTAAGAATGGCCCTTAAAGTAAACCAATTACCTATTTTTAAAATTCAAAGTAATAAATGAAATTTAACTTCAATTATATAATTGAAATGAGAATACATATGTGATACTCTCCCATTATATTTCTTTTCATGTGCTTTACAAAACCCTCTTTTCTCCTCTCTCAAATAATAACATTCTCATTGGTCCCAAATTCTAGGAAATACAGTCTTCTTGGAAAAGACTCTTCAGTTGGATATACCAGGAATATAAGTAATTTACATGGTCACCTGAGACACTCATATAGCTATATATTTGGTTATAGAGATGTTGGGTAAGATAACTCACTCTATTTCAGGGGCAAGTGAAAGGGTTTGTGGATTGGTGAAAGTGAGAAGCATTGAAAGGAAGTGTGGTTTGTGTGGTTGAAAAAATGGAGTCAGGAGTCCTGATTTCTCTGACATGGACAAGTGTGGAGGTGACTGACCGGGAGCACAAGATCCCACCAAAGACAGTGATGGAGAACTAAGTGTGTGACAGAGGAGTCTCATTTGTAAGATTTTGGTTTGAGGCTGTTTTTTGTTTGTTTGGCTTGCTTTTTTTGCATAATAGCCTGGGAAAGTTAATCTTTGAAAGGGGAAGCTTTTCCATGGTTACTGGTAAAGGGCACTGATTTTTTTTTTTTTTTTTTTTTTACAACAAGCATTATGATACCAAATGCTGTTTGCTTGAGTGGCCCTGCTAGCAGAGCTGAGACATGAATACTAAAATTGTAGGCTTTGCCCAAGTCATCATTTAATAACTACCTTATTTACCTAATAACTACCTTATTTACCTAATAACTGAGAAGGGGGAAGCAAGAAGAGACAGAAGCTGCTGCTCACCCACTATTTAGCATTGTGTTCAGCTTTGGCAGCAGGCCATTTCCAGGTGTTTGGTGAGGAGCCAGATTCTAAAATTAGACATGTGGTCCACCCCTAGATGTGATCTATGGGTTACCGAGGGAAACTTGTTAAGTCCTTGGTTCTTGACATGGCTACTAGAGCCTCCCTTTCCTGGGCTGTTGAATTTACCCACCAATTTAAAAGAAAATAAAAATAAATAAGGAGGAAGAATGATTTTTTTAAAAAATGGTGAAGTTTCAAGAGCTTTTAATTCCTCCCCCAACCCTTTCCCGTTTGTTAAGGTCTTATTCAAGAGACAATTCACTGTCTTTTTTTTTTTTTTTGAAGAAAAAAAGTGATGTATGGTACCCACTTGAACTTTATGACAGATCTTGTTTTTGTAATGCTGAGCACCGTGTGAATCAGACTTTCCCCCACCATGCCAATATTGTGGGACAATACTCTTCCTAAGTATTTTTCTATACCATAAGTACCACTCCCATAACTTTCATCTCCATGCTTCTTTCCCCATGTGCATTTTATCGGAAATTAGATGGTATAGTGGATCAGTTGCTGGAACTGCTGTGGGTATGCCATGATTTCAAATTCTGCCCCCAAACCTTTTCTAGCTGTATGACTATATCACCACTCTTTCCCTCTGGCTCCAAACTCATTATTCTTTCCCACTCCACTATGTGGCTTCAACAATGGACAGGACACTCGATCAAGAGTCAGGATTCTTGGATTCCATATCAAATCTGACAAAGAATGTAATTATAGAATTCTAATGTTTAGTACATAGAGTGCTGGATTTTGAATCAGGATGACCTGAAGTGGGATCACCCCACAAATGTTGTTGAGAAGAACTAAATCTATCATAGTTGATCATCACATAAACTTGCAGTTACTATATACAATGTTCTCTTGGTTCTGCTTGCTTTACTCAGCATCAGTTCATATAAGTTTCTCCAGGCTTTTCTGAAATCAGTCTGCTCATCATTTCTTATACAACAATAATATTCCATTACATTTATATGCCATAACTTATTCTATCATATCACAACCGATGGGTATTCCCTCAATTTCCAGTTCCTTGCCACCACAAAAAGAGCTGCTACAAACATTTTCTTTTTCCCTTCTTTATAAGCTCTTTGGGATACAGACCCAGTAATGGCACTAGGTCTTTTTTCTTTGCATTTTTTTCATTAATTTCTTTGATTTTCTTCATGTTTTTTCTTTTCCAGATGAATTTTTGGTATTAGTTTTCTAGTTCTATAAAGTAATTTTTTGGCACTGAATATCACCTGGATAAGTATATAATTTAGGTAGAATTAACATTTTTGATTTTATTAGCTCCACCCATGAGCAATTAACATTTTTTTTTTACTTTTTAAAATCTGATTTCATTGTTATGGAATATTATTGTTCTGTAAGAAATGACCATTAGGAAGATTTCAGAAAGGCCTGAAGAGACTTACATGAACTGATGCTGAGTGAAATGAACAGAGGAGATCATTATATACTTCAACAATACTATATGATGATCAATTCTGATGGACGTGGCTTTCTTCAACAATGAGATGAACCAAATCAGTTCCATTTGTTCAGTAATGAATAGAACCAGCTACACCTAGCAAAAGAACTCTGGGAAATGAGTGTGAAGCACTACATAGTATTTCTAATCCCTCTGGTTTTATCTACTTGCATTTTTTATTTCCTTCTCAGGTTAATTTTACATTATTTTAAAGACCGATTCTTTTTGTACAGCAAAATAACTGCATGGATATGTATACATATATTGCATTTAACATATAATTTAACATATTTAACATGTATTGGTCTACCTGCCATCTGGGAGAGGAGGTAGGGGGAAGGAGGGGAAAAGTTGGAACAGATGGTTTTGCAATTGTTAATGCTGAAAAATTACCCATGCATATATCTTGTAAATAAAAAGCTATAATAAATCTGATTTCATTTGTGTGAAAAATGTTTATTGTTTATACAGTTCCTGGGTTTGTGTTGGCAGATAGACACTCAAATATTTTATATTGTCTACAGTTATTTCTATTTCTAACTCTTGCTGATGGACTTTGTTCGTAATACTAGAAATGCCTGCAATTTGTATGGGTTTATTTTGCTACTTTGCTAAAGTTGCTGTTTCAATTAGTTTTTTAGTTGATTCTCTAGGGTGCTCTTAATAAACCATCATATCTTCTGCAAAGAATGATAATTTTTGTTTTCTCATTACCTACTCTAATTCCTTTTATTTCTTTTTCTTCTCATTGCTAAAGCTAAAATTTCTAATACAATATTGAATAATACTGATGATAATGGGCAACCTTGATTAACCCCAATAATATTTACCATTTCTGCAGTTCAGTCCAATATTCCTCCAGTCTATGTCTTCTCTTTTCTGTGAAGAATGTCAGCCTTCTTTCTTCACAGTTGAATTTTGGTTTCTCAGGGAAGTTTATACTTTTGCCTCAGTCAGGGTACCCACATTAACACCTGTGCAAGTACCATTGAAGAAATAACCCCTCCTATCCAGAAAATCCAGTGGGATTTTTTTAATTGATAGCAATGTGTAATTAGTATTAGAGGGTCTATAGCCCCAAATGACTAAGACTGTAGGGTCTTTCCAGGGTCCCTGGTACACCTCTTCCAGGACTCACTCACTCTATTCCCAGCTAGTGCACAAGCCTCTTCTTCCTCTTGGGGTAAGGCTATTCCACAGATTAACCATTCCCAACATGGCCACCATGGTACTTTGCTCGGACCGCACAAAATGTGCCCTCAGACAAGAGTTACAGCTAAATATGTCTGTGCTTCTTCCTAAAAAGTCCAGCAAAGGATGAAAATTTAGAGAATCACAGCAGAGTTGAATACATAAGGTAACTATCAAAATTCCAGACATTCCTCTTCCATACCAGACCATTGCTGTATTTATTACTAATTCATAATGGCCAATGGAATTAAAGGCTTGGTAACGTGTCTTTGTTTTGTTTTACTAGGTCACTTAATTTGATGATGTTTTTTAAAATACAGTTCAGATCTCTATGCTCTGAATAAATAATGAATGAAGATCATGAAATTCCCAGAGGTCCTGACCTTGACTTTGTAGTTTCCATTACAGTATGTAAAGGTACAGAAAGTGTTGTTCCACCTGAGATTTAGTCTAATGTAGAGACTTGAACTGTCTTCAGCAATGTCCTAATTTAACCATCTCATTTTACAGTTGGAAAAACTGAGATTTGCATAAGAACATACATGTAATGTTAGAGGTGACATTTGAACTCAAGCTCTTTGATTCCAGATTAAATGCTCTTTCTGTCAGATTCTGTAGTTGTCTTCAAGGTCCTATAGAATGTTAGCTCCTTAAGGAAGGTGACTATATAATTTTTATTTTTGTGTATCTAGAATCTAACTCAGTGTTTGGTACCTAGTAGATACTTAATAAATACTTGCTATTTGATTCTTTCCTTGCAAAGCTCCTGTCAGATTTCTGCCCCCAAAATAGAGTTCTATATTTATGGCAAGTAAAGAAATGGGGATAACAATGAGACAAATTAAATTCACAAGTTTTAGAGGGAGATCAGAATCTTGAGTTACACAAAATGTCTTCTGGGCAACTGAGAGAGAGAGTCTCATTACAGAGAGGAGGAATAATGGGGAGTGGGAGAAAAAAAATCTTTGGAGTTGAGTTCCTTCCCCTAAGTATTTTAACACCTCAGCTGAATTCACTGGTGCAAAAGCTCTCAGGTGTGAGATTAACTCTTAGTCAGTGTCTAACTGGGACTGCGGAGCCTCTAGGGCAGGTACAGAAGCTTCAATGACTTGTACATAGCCAAGGATGTAGTTGAAAGTAACAACAGTTCCAGCCTGGGAATCAGAGTTCCATCCATCCTCCTAGAAGCCTGCGTGCTGTGTCTATTTGAAATCCCTTCTGTCAATGCTCTTGGACCAGGGGTGCTTACCACCTGAAATCTGAATCAAGGGGATGACAAGTCCCAACATACCACATCTCCTAGTGCCTACAGAGTGTCTCTTCCTAACCAATTGATTCACTCAACTTGTTGCCTGAGGCAAAGAGAGAGCTAATTAAAAGAAAATAAAGCTTTGAAAAGCTCAAAGAATCTCTCTGAGATGCTGCCACTAACCTCTGGAATTTGAATCCTGGCCCAACACAGGAGTTAACAAATCTTTTCCCCCATGCTGCCGAACTGGGAGGGAAATCCTTGAAAAGAAAAAAACCAGACACCTCCCCAGTGCTGAGAATCTTTGCCTAAGGTTGTAAAGATAGCAAGAAGTCTTCTCAGAGGAGGTGGAGAAGTATTAAGCATGATTCCCCCTAATGACAGTCCTAGTAGTTATTATTTTGTGTGGACAAAGATTTTGATCAGCACCAGATAATTGTTTAGTGACCCATGATGGGAGATTGGGTTCGAGGCTTAATTTTGCCATTAAGCCACTTTAAGGAGACTTCCTTCACTTTCTTGAGCCTTTCTGTAAAGTGGGGAAATTGGATTAGATGATCTTGGAACTCAAACTATGACTCTTTGGGACAAGTTTTCTTGCTCCCATTTTATAAGGGGAAAGATGAAGCATGGAGAGATTAAGTAATTTTTCTCAAGTCATTGGGCAGATAGATGGAGGGTATTATAGCTCAGACTTGTCACTTAGGCACATTTATATATATACTAGACCAAATTATTGAATTTCGGTTTTGAATAAAACAATAAGAAAAATAGAATAATAATAATAATAATAAAACATAGCAGTTTACATAACCTTTACCTGCTTTATTATTATGTAGCAAATAACTGGTTTAAAAATGATTATTAACTTAGGATCATAGAATTTTAAGAAACCTTGGAGATCTTCCATTCTAAATCCATCATTTTAAAGATTATAGAACCAAAATCTAGACAGCTGATGTCACTTGTCCAAGATGGTGGTGGTAATTATTTTGAGGCAGTTTTTGGCACTGTTTATAGAACTTTCGGTCTGAAGTCTAGAGATCCTGAGTTCAAATGTAGCTTTAGACTCTAGATATGTGACTGTGGTCCAAATCATGTAATCTCTATCTGCCTTAATTTCCTCAACTGTAATATGGGTATTTTAATATAACACCTCACAAAGTTGTCATGTGGATCACATAAGATAGTTGTTAGCCTGCTTAGCACAGTGCCTGGCATATAGTTGGTGCTATATTCCATTCCCTATTTCCCCTTGCTTCTTTTGGAGGAGAGCTGTGATTTTTTTTTTTTTTTTGCTTTTTTCTTTTAGCTTTTTATTTTCCAAATATATGTATAGTTTTCAACATTCACCTCTGCAAAATCTTTTTTCACTCCCTCCTCACTTTCTTACTCCCCTAGACAGTAAGTAATCTAATATAGGTTAAACATGTGCAATTCTTATATACATATTTTCCCCAAAAGGGAAAAAGTGAGAAAGAACAAAAATCAAGCATCCTCCTGATTGTTTCTTATACAACAATAGTATTTCATAACATTCATGTACCATAGCTTATTCAGCCATTCTCCAACTGATGGGCAGCCACTCCGTTTCCAATTCCTAGCCACAACAAATATTTTTGTGCATATGGGTCCTTTTCCCTTTTTTATGATCTCTTTGGGATACAGACCCAGTAAAGAGAGACTCTGCTGCATCAAAAGATATGCACAGTTAGATTGCACTTTGGACATAGTTCCAAATTGTTCTCCAGAATAATTGGATCAGTTCACAACTCCACCAACAATCTATTAATGTCCCAGTTTTCCCACAAATCCTCCAACATTTATCATTATCTTTTCCTGTCATCTAACCAATCTGAGAGGTGTGTAGTGAAAACCTGGGATTTTTATTGACACAGAAAACTTCTTATGAGGAAGCTGTCTCTTCTAATGCAGATTTGGAACATATAGTTTTAGAGAATTGCTTGAGGCAGCAGGATATGAAGTGCTCAGGATCATACAGCTAGTCTGTGTCAAAAGTGAGACTTCAATTTAAGTCTTCATGATTCTGAAACTATTTCTATCTCTCTATTGAATACAGTATAATGTACAGTGGAAAGAGTGCTAGATTGGGGCTCAAAGTTTCTAAGTTTGAATTCTGGTTCAGCTCTTTATTATTTGATTCTCTGGCCTTCAGTTTCTTAATGGTATGAGGGGGGAACTGGACTAGTTAACTTCCAAGATCCCTTTCAATTTTAAAATTAGAGTCATCAAGATAATAAATGGTAAAGCAGCTATTTGAACCAAATATCTTCTGATTCCAAAGCTATGTCTTGCACATCTTCATCAGGAGAGCTCTTTACTTCTTTTCTGGACCCACCAACAACACTGCTCAGATGGGAAACTGAATGTATCTACAATCACATTAAATCCTTAATATATTCAACATATATTCAATACATAGCAATATAGAAATATTCACAATAGGTAATTGGTTATGGGAATACTGGGAAGACCAGGATAGTGTCTGCCCACATGAAGTCTCTTGGGAAAACTCCCAAGAGACAGAATCATTACTTCAAGTTCCCCCAGATTGCATCTTCTTCCCCCTAGAAAAGCATATAGATTAGGCCACAAAATTTCTAGAAAGCATTTTTTATAATTTCTGACAATAAAAACAAAGGTTCAGTTTCTGGGATTTCTCCATGTGTGATAATCCAGAGCCTTTATGTCTATAGGATATTAAGCTTAATAGTAGCAAGCAGTTTGCCATCCATCCTTAATATTAAAAACAACTATTGGCATAACTGACCGTATAAATATCATAACTAATAGAAGTTATTTGATTATCTCAATAGATGCAGAAAAAGCTTTTGATAAAATATAGTACCCATTTCTATTAAAAAAAAAAAGCACATCAGAGAACATAGAAATTAATGGAATTTTCCTTAAAATGACAAATAGTATCCATCAGCAAGCATTATCTTTAATGGGAATAAGCTAGCTGTATTTCCAATAAGATGCTAGAATCATTCACCTAGGATCTATAAAGCCTTCCAGTTTCTTGTGGAAGTTGAGAAGGTCAATTCTTTTGTAAAATAGATGGGAGCCCATCTCTGAATAACCAGATTAATCTGTCCTTAATGATGGAAGATGATCCCTATACAAGATACAAACTAATTGACAAAAGGGACAAAACTTATAACCATACAGTTTCAATGGTGGGCCAGTGGGATTGGGAATATGGTCAATCTTATTTCATGCTAAAACCAAGGAAAACTTGAATGCAAATTCAATATAGAAAGCAATTTGTAGAAGGAGGCTCAAGATTAGATTAGATGAATAGAAAAAGTTAACAGAAATGGAAGAAGAAGACTGTGTAGAGGGGACTGAAGAGAAAAAAGTTGTTTGATTATACATACAGTGCTATGTCCTATGTAGTGAATAATGTAGGAAAAGAGGGCAAATTCCAGCTAATATATTCCACTTATATTTCTAATCCTATCCCACCAAATAATCTATGAATTAGGGGAAGAGCAAGGCATATGATTTTTATCCTCTTCTAAGATTATCTGAAATTTACAGTTTTAGAGAGTTGCTTGAGTTTGCTGTAAAAGTAGAGTCATTTTTCCAGGATCAAACAGTCAGAACTGATTAGGAACAAGACTAAAATTCAGGTTCTTCTGTCCTCCAAAATGTGCTGCCTCTGTGGCCTGCAATTTCCCCTTTAAAAGAATCAATTCTTAGTTCTTGAGATATTCTCCATAAGATGGAATTGGAATAATTTCCTCTCCTTTAGTTTATGTATGATGCCCAGAAGCTTTTGGGATTCCTGGAGTTTTTTGGTTAAGCCATTCTATCCAGATAAAGCAGTAATAATTTCCAGACATCAAAGGCTCTGCTAAGACATGCTACGTAATGATTGGCCTCTGAACCAAACCTGTACGTGCATGTCCCCTTCCTAGTCCTATTATTGACCAAACTTTCCTTATTTTTTTTTTTTTTTGGTAATTGAAGAGGGTTAACAGATTGTCAAGATATCCTTTTAAGCATTTAAATATAGACAGGGTCTGGAAGGTCAGAATTTAGAGTTCAAAGACTGAAAAAGGCTACCATAATCATTTAGCTCTGGTTAGAAGTAAGAAGTGAGAAGGAATGGATTCAAATCTCACCTGATCCTTATTAACTATTTAATACTGCATAAGTTGTTATAGTTTGTCCATTTTTGAAGAGGACTGTGACTTTGAACAAGATCTTCTACATTCCTAGAACTCATTTTCCTCATCTGTGAAATGAAATGGTTGTATCAGATGCTTTCTAAAGGCATCTTCTAAACATTTTTTAAAGTTGCATCCAGTTTTTGATCTATGAGCCTATGGTAATTATCTTCATCTGAAGATCTCAGTGACACATTCCTGAATCTCAGTTTCCTCATCTGTAAAATGAAATGTTTGTACCACATTCTTCCTAAAAGCATTTTCTAAACATCTTCTAAAGTTGTATCCAGTACCTGATCTATGAGTCTATGGTAATCACCTTCATCTTTAGATCCCAATGACAGCAATAAAACAAGCTTTCCATGTACCCGATCTATATCTTGCCACTGTACCCAGATGGCTCTGGAAGAGAAAATGAGACTGGTGATTTGCAAAGCTCTCCCTCACTTAAATCCACTTCACTTGTATGTTACAGCATCACCTCCCTGATGTCCTGGTCCTTTTCCAGACTGAAGCACGAACCCTGACAACCATAATAATTTATTTTATAAGGGAAGCGAAAGGTGAGAGAGGGGAACTCAGATAGGGGTGGGGCTGGATGACTACCTTAAAAATCAGCAAATGACTCTGTGGCAGAGTCAGGTATAAAATACTTCAACACCCACTAGACAAAGCTTAGGCAAGAAGAGTTTTACTTTATAATACATTAAGAACTTAATTTGGAGTGGGGTAGTCCAGGGATTTTTCTGTCAATTTCAGTTACCTTGTCCTTTGTTTGGTGGGCTCAGAGGGCTTTCTTTTTTTTCTTTATAGAAGAAAGATGGAGATTGAAAAATCCACCTGGCAAGTTGAGTATTCACATCTAATTACTCTGGGAAGTTAAACCAGTTGGTTTACCTTTTGGGAAAAGCAAACCATTTATAGCCTTTGATCTACACTCAAAAGACAGGGAATGTTAAAATATGGGAAAGGTAGAAAATAAGAAACAGGTCATTATTTGGACTTAGTATACTGTAAAACCACCTGGAGAATTCTTAAGAATAGGCATTCTTAACCTGGAGTCCATGAACTTTTTTTTTTAAGAATATTTTGCTCATTGTATTTCAAGCTAATTGTTTTCCTTCATGAACCCATGTATTATGCATTTAAAAATGTGATCATGAGAATCTGTACACTTCATCATTCTAGAAAAGGGGGTCCATGACAGAATAAAGATTAAGAATCCTTGCATTAGGCAAACTCTAAATGAAGAAAGAAAGAACATTGTATAGTCGATCAAGTATCGAACTGGGAGTCATAAAGACTTTTCTTTGGAACTTACTAGCTACATGACCTTGGGCAATTCAACTTTTCCAGACCTCAGTTTCCTTGTTTGTAAAACGAAAGGTTTGGATTTGATCTTTCAGGTCTCTTCCAATTCCAAAACTGTGATTCTATCAGTTCTCTGAGGGGTGGATCCAGTGATACATCAGAAGGTGTATATGTTTTTTGAGAGATAAGTACAATGACATTATTAAATGTATTCTTTTAGAACCATAGTTTCCTTAGTGCTCTTAGCAATTATGAATTATATTTTACTTTCTCATATAGACCAAATTTTGAGAAAGATTTAGAAAAATGTCTATATAATGACAGGAACTCCAGACAGATATAGCTAGTTCTTACATGCTTCATGATAATTTCAGAAGTGAATTTAGTTTTGGGTAATTTAAATTAATCTGTGCATTGGATGAATCTACTTTAAAATGGGTGCTATGAAGAATAAAACTGTTATTGAAACACAGGTAACATAAGACTACGGGAGGAAAGAGACAAATTGCTTTTATTTTTATTTCCATAAAGCTTTTTAACATATGATCTTGATTAAATAATATTTTATTTCTCCATTTTGGTTGTCCCCAATAATCTCCTTATCTCAGCATGTAGCTTTTTCTGAAATATTCCAGAATCAAAAAAAGGACTTCAGAGATCACCAAATATAGCTCAGACCTCAACAGGAGTTCCCTCTCCTACATACCTAATTCCAAATTCTGCCTGAAGATATTTAACTAAAATTGTGGGAGGAGCTCATTGCCTATTCTCATGGCCGATTGTTCATTCCATTTAATCTAAATCTGCCCCTCTGTAACTTCTACCCATGACTGTTAGTTTTATTTTCTAATGTCAAACAGACCAGAGCTAATTCTTCTTCCACTTGAAATTCCTTTAACCTCTTGAAGACAATTATTATGAAGTCCCTATGTTATAACTTTAATCTATTCACTCACAAAATGAAATAATAGCAACTTTTGGGAATATTTTAAGGATAGAATGAGGTAGTATATGTACTTTGCTGCAAACCTTAAGGCACTATACAAATAAATGTTAGCCATTATCATCACTGTTACCATCATCATCATCATCATCATCATCATCATCATCACTGCATCCACTTAGCTTTTCTAATGATGGCATCTCACTATGGACTCACATTAAATTTATAGTCCACTAAACCCAACATTTTTTCCCCAGTAAAATATCTATGTACTCATCTCTCTATCTCTAAATCATTAATGATTACTTTTGGATTTTTCAGCCAGTTATGAATCTAGCCAACAGTACTATCACCTAGATTAGTTATTAATAGTTTGGTGTCAGCTTGGAAGGGGTTTCTAGATAAATATCCCTGGGAATTGTCTTTGGTTCAGTGCTATTTAACATTTTAATTCATGATTTAGATGAAGAGATAGAAGGCTTACTCTTCAAATTTGCATTTGGATAACACATTGCATTGGAGGATCAGAACTCAAAAAAACTTCAACAGGTTAGAATATTGGACTGAATATAATGAGATTAAATTTGATAAGTATATATGTAATATCTCATACTTGGATTCAAAGATCAGTTTCACAAGTATAAGGTAGTTATACAGGATTTAATAGTAATTTTTATCAAAAAGATCTAAAGGCTTTAACATATTATAAACTCAATTTGTCAACAGTGTGGCAGAGCAGTTAAAAAAAAAAAAAAGAACCCTGTACAAATTTAGGCTGCTTTGGGAGTCTCACATTCCCGGGACAAGGGACCATACTCTGCTCTTGTCAGATCATATCTGGAATTTTATATTCAGTTTTGGGTAACGCCTTTTAGTATAAAACTCCCTCTGGCACCATTTTCTTCAAACTGTACTTTAGCAGGTCATGTATCTAGAGGGTAACAAACTAGGGGTAACCTTGAGAATCATTGGGTTTTACTGTCACTCAGAAGTCTCCATCTGGTATGCTTCCTGGATTGTTGATTATCGGCTAGACTTAATTAGCTTTTATAAAGAGTATTTAGTAAGTAGTTACAGCAAAGACAGATGCTAAAGAAATTTTTTTCCAAAGCTTATTCTCCCCTTGCACAAACAAATTCTGTAGGATGAGTGAGCTCAAACCTATGGAGCATTAGCAGTCAAAGTTTAAACCAAAGTTCCTGGTTACTGGAAGACTTTTCTCTCCTTGTAATATCCTCATAAAGTTTCCTTTCCGGGTAGCTTTCTGCTAGACTCAATGATGAAGCTATCTGTCCTAAGTATATCAAATGTATCATCAGAATGCATCTCAGCTCCCAAAGCAGACAGACACTGCAGTCAGCTACTGAGGCTATTTGGACATTTCCCCTGAAGCTATAACAAATTTTAGATCTTCTGATCCTTCAGAATTTACAGTGATTGTCACCTGACCTTTGGGAGAAATAAAATACATTTCTAAGCTCATGCCCATTCCCTTCTACCCTCTGGTACAGAGGAAAAATTCTACCTCCTCAAGGAGCTCTTGAGTCCAGAAGCTCCTGGAGCTTAACTGATCTGCTGTTGGACTGACTGAACTAATAAAATTCCTCTGCTCTTTGTTTGGTTAGCCATTCACACTGGTCTTTTTTTGATCCAAAGAAATTCATTGCCTATCACAGGGTGTGAACAATCTTGTTCACACGCTTAAAACCTCCCCATGCCCTTACACTGACTTATTCAGTTGTGTCCACTCTCCATAACCCATTTGGAGTTTTCTTATCAAAGATACTATAGTGGTTTGACATTTATTTTTTTCTGTAACTCATTTTACAGACATAGTTAAGTGTCACACGGGGTCACACAGTTAGTAAATGTTGGAGGCTGGATTTGAATCCAGGAAAAGAAATCTTTCTGACTCCAGACCTGCCATTCAGTCCACTGTGCCAACTAATAGCCCCATATGTTAATTACATTATCTTAATTGAGATGGGACTATAGAACTTTATCTCTTATTGATAAGTTGGAGGACATTCAGCATAGACAATCAGGATGAGGAAATCTTGAGTTTACTATATATACAAAGTTTCCAAAAGCATTGGGGATGTTTTGCTTGAAATAAAGATAAAAGTTGGGTGGGATGTGCTCATTACCTTCAAGTACTTGGTTACTGTAGGAAATACTTGGTCTGTACTAGGTCTAAACAGGATATGACCTGCTAGCACTTGTGTTCTGTTCACACAGACTTTGTCAATCCAAAGCGACCTCTGCACTAGGATAAGACATCAGAGAAGGATCTAGTGGAGTAGTCATGTAGTCATTCAATAACCATGAACCAATAAATATTCCTAAAACAATGGAACAGAAAGTCAACTAGGTCACTTCCTCATTTTACAGATAAAGCAGAACTTAAATGTCAGGCGGTCAAACTCCTCATTTTTAAGAAATGGATGCCTAATGACACAGTGGTTCCGGTGTGTACCTAGGAAGATCTGAGTTCAAATAGAGCTTTAGATACTTGCCAGTGGTGTGACCCTTAAACTTTTATTTACCTCGGTTTCCTCAGCTACAAAATGAGAATAATAATGTTAAATGAGACAATTTTTATAAAGTACTTGATACATAGTAGGGCATCTGATAAATATTTGTTTGTCCTCTTCCCCCAAAGTGACTTGTTTAAGGACAAAGAGCCAGTTAGTGATAGAGAAGAACTTATTTCCAGTCTAATAGTCTTCCCATTAAAACATGTTACCCCGTTTGGGTACAGTTGTTCAGTCAGGTACTCACTTATAAACCCTCATCTGGTATATATAAGGAAACCAAAAATGACTACGTCAAATCCTGCTACAATAAAGGCATCCCACATTTATAGCTTTGTTATACTTTGCTAGGATGTTATTCTTATTGTTAGTTAGTTAGTTAATTAGTAAGGCTAGTCCATCATGACTTATGAACTGAAGCTGGCTCCTTGAAATCACTGATTTAGAAAACCCAGACTATAGTTTTGGCCTTAGCTGTTTTCTGAATTTTGTCTAAATAATTTACATTTCCTAACGTCTCATTTTTCCCAAAAGTAAATTGTTTATGAGCCTTCCAAAAGCCACCATATATCTGATCAAGTAATGCAGTATGGCAGGAAGATTCCATTTAATTCATTCAATTAAACATTTACTAATCACTTATACTCTGCCAAGTGTGGGAGTATGAGAAAAGATGGAAGAAAAATGTATAGGGGAAGTTCCTTAATGAAGCTCTGAGACTTTTCTAAGGCTCTCCTGCTTTGGGTTCTTCATTTTGCTAAGAGAAAAGGCACACTGAAAATCATTCCATAAATTATCAAAATCACGATATAATTTAGACACATAATTTAATAAAATGCTACTTCATCCTGCATACAAGAAGCATCTTGCTTCTTTCCTTGTACCTTTGTTCTCTGTACTTTGTTTCTTGGACCCTATTCATAACTCTATCACAAGAATGACAATATATGTCCCTTTGAGTTTTAGATCCACAAATCCAGTAACAAGATAAAAATCATAACAACTGGTAATGACCCAGGATACAGCAAATGACCTTGGCAAGTTCTAAGCACTCCACAGTATCCACTTGGCCATTGGAGCAAATCCTTATCTGCCCTTCTTCCTGGGGAAGTCATCACATGCTTGAGGTAGGGAGACATGAGAATAAACAGAAAATAATCAACAGAATTGTTAGCAGCTTTGATCATCTGAATAATCCCACCTGTTTCAGCAAAATAGAAGTGAAGTCAGGAGAAATTTAGAGTTTTGTTAGCTCCTGAATAATTAGAACTTAGAGGAATTGGAAAGGGCTTCTTGTAGAAGGTGGGATTTTAGTTGGAACTTGAAGGAAGCCAGGAGGCAGAGATGAGGAGGGAGAATATTACATTATGGGTGACAGCCAGAGAAAATGTCCAGAGTCAAGAGGATTATCTTGGTTGAGAAATAGCAAGGAAGTCAGTGTTTCTAGATAAAAGAGTAAGTGCATGTATGTGTAAAGTAAAAAGTAGGAAAACTGGAAAGGGCTGTGTGTGTTGAGGGGTAGGTTTTAAAAGGTGTTGAATGACAAATAGAGGACTTTGTTTGATGGTAGGGAACGACTGGAATTAATTGAATAAGGAATAACTCAGTAGGACCTCTGCCACTTTAGTTGTTGAACGAAGTATGGATTAAAGTGGGGAGAGACTCATGGCAGGCAGATCCACCAACAGGTTATTACAGTAATCAGTGAGAGGGGATGAGAGCCTGCTATAGAGTGGTGGCAGTGTCTTGTAGGAGACAATATTCTCCTGTCCCAAGGATGCAGTGACCAACTAAAGCCTTCCTTTTAGTCGAATTATTCTTCTTGGCTAACACTTTTGCTTCTTTTGTTGTCCCACAAAATTTAGCCTTAAAGGGTCCCCCATCTGAGGGAACGCTCACTTATTCACGAGCTAACAAAACGCTTCAATTTCTCCTGATTTCATCTCTATTTTCCCCAAACAGATGGGATTATTCAGATGCTGCTAACAATTTCTGTTGTTTACCAGCCTTCCTAAGAAGTTGGAGTAGAGAGAAGGGAATGAGAAGAAAGGCTGGAGATGGGGAGCCATGCTTCTCCAGAGTGTGAAAGATTAATTCCCTCAGGGAATATTCTTCATTTAAGAAGAGGAGGAAGGGTAGAACTGTGATTATGTTTCTGTCATACCCCAGCTGAATTGTAAACTTCAGTAGGACAGAGTGTGTCTTATCCAAACTTTACCTCTTCTCCAGAGTCCAATATGACATTTTAGAAATACTAGGTACTTCATAAGTGTTTTTTTTTCCTCGTAAATCAGCAGTATAGGCAGCCATTTACAAACATCTAACGAGTCTGAATCCTATCTTAGACACTTAATTAGCAGTATTGTAATGAGCCTGAGAAACTGCTACCTATCTCCATAAAATACCTGTGTCTATAAAATGGGAAAATAGCACCTACCTCACAAAGTTGTCATGAGAATAAAATATTTGCCAACTACTTTGAAAATCCTAGTTTTATGTAAATACCAGCTCATATTGTTATATTGACCAAAAATTTCTCATCTTATCTCCTCACTAAATCTTTATTATAAATTATCTATTGTATATTATGACTCATAACAATTATATCATTTACTATAATAATATATTATAGATTGTGTGTAATATAAAGATTTTATCTAATTATGTTTTATATATGATCTATAAAATATTATCATATATTTCATGTGCTATATTATTCTGTATTATGTTATAATATATCATTTTTATAATATGAAATATAGATTATATGTAACAATGAAACTATCAGTATTTAAGATATTTATATAATATATTATAAAATAATATTTTAATAATAGAATACAGATCATATATAACAAAAGATTTTGTGAGAAGGTAACATGATTGGGCAAAGTATAGTTGTTTGTCTTCTTTTTTTTTTTTTTTTGGTCACAGAAACTTGTGAAGTGCATGAGAATAATATATGTAGGTGGTTAGAGTACCAAATGATAAAATTGCGAGTTTATGGATCAAAGATATTGATATAGGGTCTCAGAGGCCACCTATTCAATTCTCCTCATTTTATAAATGAGCAAAATAAGGACCAAGAAAGATAATAATAATGATGATAACAATAGTAAACAACTCATAATATGTTAACTCTTCTAACCCTATTCTAACTCTTTACTCTCCTTTTTTTTCCCCATATAGAAAATTCTACCATCACATAACGAGAGAGAGAGCCCATTTCTCAAGAATAGCTTTTGGGTTGGAAGTGTTGGGAAATTCTTCACTTCAGAGAGACCAAGAGATCCTGGTGTCTCCTTCCTCCTCCTCCTTAGACTGTAGGTCAGTAAATCAAGAGACTAGGCTAAAAGATAAAGAAATTAATTAGTATCAGCTGATGAGCAATTGCCAGTTGGATAACAACACTGGGAACAAAGGAAGTGTACACATATATTGGGATTTTATGTGGCCTTAGGGTGACATGAGGGTGGCAAAAGTAGCCTAACAGGTGAGGCTGCTTAGTCACTTTCCTTATTTAGGAGATTGTGTAATAGGGATGAAATATCAGGTGATTTAGGAGAAGAAAGTGTTAACCTTAGGGTCTCTAGAATTGCCAAAGAACCACTTTGTTCCAGTGAGATGTTTTCTTTGTAGTTAATCTTTTCAGATATCCTGGCAGAAAACCTCTAAGATAGTGGAGACTTCCTTCAAGATGGAAATCAGTAGGACTCCTCCAGTCCTCGGCAGCCTGAGGGTTTGTCTCTATTTACAAAACCCCATAACTCTGCTTCTTTGACCTCTAAGATTTTCTGGGAGGAAGATGTTTCTCCCAAACTCACTGTCCACTTCCTCCACAGGAGCTCACGTTCATGATCTTTCCTTGGTTCCTGTTTACTGGATTTCTAATCTACCTTCTTACAAAATTTTTGCTGATTCTCTGCTAGCTGGTCATCCTTTATCTTTCCCTTTCCCATTCTTTTTCTTTCTTCATCAACTAGATCTCTGTTGATTTTTTTGGAGGGGGAGGATTCCTGAAATTTTCCAAATTATTTTGGGATTTATAAACTATGTTTCTTTTTTAAGGACCATGCCTAAATCCCAAATCACTCTGGCTCTCCTAGATTGACTGACACTGGGTCCAAGTCTGAGCCCCAATTGGTTTTTGTTTAGACTCTAATTGACGAGTGAAAGTAAATAGCAACTGTTTCTGTTTTGGCCAGAAACCCTGAGGGTATTCCTTTCCCACATTGCATTTTCTTTTCTTTTCTTTTTTCTTTTTCTTTTTTTTAATCAAGTAAAAGAGATTATTCTTTGTCTCATTTCTTACTTAGCCCGATCTTTGAATGGGTGTTGTCTCAGACAAATAGACCTGGCAAAGACCTTAGCTTAAAAAGGCCAAGGTCTCCTACTACAACTAGGGTTCTGATCTCCAGTAGTTCTGATCGAAATCTGGCCACTGGACCCAGATAACTCTGGAAGAGAAAGTCAGGCAGGTGACTTTACAAGATCCTGTCTTATTTAAATACAATTCACTTGCAAGTCAGGACATCACCTTCCTAATGACATTGGTCCTTTTCAAGAGTAAAGGACAAACAACAATCTGCATTCTAGGAATTCAACTGGCTCTGAGACCCTCTGAGTTTGTGTGCTCTTCTATAGTATGTATGTTTTCACAACTCATGAATGGGTGTATCCGCTTTGTCTATTTCTTTGGACAATTTAAAGAGCTTCCATGGAGGAACTCCATTTACCACAGCAGATTCTGCACTTGATTTAAAATTTACAATCTAAGAGATTGCTTGGGGCACTAAGAATCTAAGTGACTTAACTCATGGCATACAGCCAGCAGGTCTATCAGTGTGCAGGTATTGGGGGGAGGGTTGAGCCCAATCCTCACTCAGGCTAACTCATTATCTCTTATACATGTGCATTTTCTTTAAAAAGGAGCTAAAAAGTATAGTTTCTTACACAATTAATTTAATTCTATACTACTATAGTTCACCAACATCCTAAATCCCATAAACTTTGAGTGCATTGCCTTCAAGTACTTTTTAATAATATTATTTCTGTGGAAAAAATAACCTATCCCCCCAAATACAAATGGACTTTTAGGAATATAATAATAATAATAATAATAATGACTAACAATTATATAGTGATCTGTTTACAAAGTACTTTATTAAATATTATTATGTTATTTATAAATGTCATAACAACCCTGTAAGATAGATGTTATTTTCATTTTACATATGAGTAAAGGGAAGCAGACACAAGTCAGGTAATTTGCTCAGGATCATGCAGTTAATGAATAGATTTGAATTCTTATCTTCCTGACTCCAGACACAATATTCTGTACATTGTACTACCTTGTTATATTTCTTTTATAATACAAGGAGATTGCTTTTATTTCATTGTATACCTAGGCCCTGTTATCTATCAGCACCCACCTCTTAAAAAGTAGCTAAAAATAGAGACACTACTCTAACCAAAGTACAAATTTCTGGCACATAGACGTGTTTAATAAATGCTTATTGACCTCCTGACTGATGTTCCTGATCTCATGAAAAGAACTTATAGGAGCAAATATACTCATAGATGTGAAGATACTTTGGAAAGAAAAGACATAGAAGAAGAAGATACTGAATAATTGTGAAAAAAAAAAAACTCTCTAACCCAATACTCTCATTCTACAGAAAAAGAAACAGACCCCATGGGGAATTGATTTGATTAAAGCTACCTACACAGGTAGTAAGTAAGTGAGATAAAATTTGAACTCAAGACCCTGAGTCTGAGTGAAATCGATACTCTTTCCAATTGTGACTTTGTATCACATTTCTAGAAACCATTTTTAACTGCAAAACCTTTTTAGAGGAGAAAAAAATAGTAAAAAAGGATAATGCATTATTTTTAGAAGCTTTTTTCATGTCTGAGTTATTATAGTTCTTTGGGAGATACCACTGAACAACTATTATGAACATTATTTTTTGTTTATAGTAAATATTCGGTAGAGACTGAATTAGTGCCCCCAGAAGAAATACTTTCAGAACTTGATCTGAATCATGTTAATTTTCTTCTGATCTATTTGTTTTCTATACAGAGTGATTGAGTAATTTTTGGATTGGGTGATTTCCAACTTTGATTCAAGCTCCTTGTTACATGATAATTGTCTGGTTTGCACTCTAGTTTCATCCTATCAAATCTTGTAAGAAAAGAAGTGCAGATTAGCCTCCTTTGCAAAATGGGAATAATAATTATGAATTACCTACCTCCATGGATTATGAAGGAAACACTTTGCTAGATATTAAAGCATTATAGAAATGTGAATTCTAATAAATATTTCTAAAATTTTCTTCTAAAGAGGTTGAGAAATAGCATGATATAAAAGCATACTCTACCTGGTTTCATATATACAACTTGAGACTTATTAGTTCTGTGACCATGAGCCACTCAGTTAATCTCCTTAAAACTCATCTACTGATTTATAATTGTAATTTATTTGGATCTGATGTCACTGAGGTATCTTAAAAATAAATGAATTAATTAAGTATATTTCCCCCCCCAAAAAAAAAAAAATATAGGCAGTTTCATGAGGAACCTTGTGCAGAGTAGGCACTTAACTATAACACAGATTGGTTGAATTGAATCAATTCTCATTTTTCTCACAGGAGAAAAACAATTGTTGACCCCATATTGCCAAGTGGGGGTGTACTATCTCAAGATTGTAGAACATATATATATATATATATATATATAATAGGACAAGAATCAGAGAACACACACATTTTGATTTATAGTGACTTAAATTTCTACATTACATGTTCTCCAAGAAAAGAGGTCAGCTTTGCTTTCTGGTCAGACTTGGATTTAGATTATTCTACTGTTCAGTTTGACACAGAAATAGCATTGTTCACTCTGTAGCTGAAGTGGGTTTGTATCAGTTATGCCTTCGATTTAAGAGGAGATATTTCAAAACAAAATATAATGATTTTTTCTTTTTCTTTTTTTTTTTTTTGCTGACAAAAAACCATGAAATGTATGATAGCAATCTGTGTAGGTAGCTAGAGTCCTCAAATGACAAAATTGTGCATTGATGGATCATAGGCAAGGAGTCCAGAGGCCCTTTAAACTCCTCATTCTATAGATGAGAAAATTAAGAACCAGGGAAGTGAAGTCCCTTCACTTTACTCATGTGCTGAAATATGTTACGTGCCTCCTCTTGTAAGGATCTGCTTTATACCTCACATAGGACTCATAATCTACTTTGGGAGTTATATTTAGCAGGAAGCAATTCTTGGCCCCAGAAAACCTAGACACTAGAAATATTGGGACCAGCCCAATATTAGCTCAAAGTATGATTTGATTCCAGGTCCTCTAACTCTATGAGCTCTTTTTTTTTCTGAATAAAAGGGGTAATATTTATTTTTTTATTAAAACTTTTTATTTTCAAAACAAATGGATGGATAATTTTTCAACAATGACCTTTGCATAGCATTGTGTTCCAAATTTTCCCCTCCTTCTTCCCATTCCCTGCCCTAGATGGCAAGCAATCCAATGTATGTCATATATACCATGTATAAAACATATATATATGTTAAATCCAATATATGTAAACATATTTATACAATTATCTTACTGCGTAACAAAAATCAGATCAAAAAGGAAAGAATTTGTTCCAATAGCCATGAAGACAACTGAGGCAGGTGCTATGAAATGTTTAGCTCTTGGTCAGCTATTGAAAATCCAAAGTCAATCCTCTGAATCCTAGACCATTGCAAGTCATTTCTACTTTTGTCTTGCTACTAATTTTGATGGCTCTGGAAAAGAAAATGAAACTGACTACTTAGTGTAACTCTGTCTTAGTTAAATCTAACTCACATGCAAGTCAAACCATCACCCTGTGATATCATTGCTCCCCTTTGAAAACAAAGGACAAACAACAACAAAAATTAAGTGTCCACTATGTGATAGGAATGTTGCCAAGCACTGGTGATACAAAGGAAGTCAGATAATAATCTGTGATCTTGGGGAGCTCAGTCCATTGGGGGAGACAATATGAGAATGATTATGTATAAATAACATAGATATAGGTTAAATTGGGGGGGGAACGTAATCTAAAGGAAAATGGTTAAGATTAAGGAGGAATTAAAAAGATTTCCAGCAGAAGGTGAGACTTTTATTGAGAATTGAAGGAAGTCAAAGTAAGCTTGAAACATGAGGGACAATCAAAGGAACCATTTAGATTTGGAAATTGGGAACAAGAAGGCCAGTGTCATCAAACTGTCAAATACAGAGAGGGGAGTAAGATGTAAGAAGACTGGAAAAATAGAAATAGGTATGAAGGTCTATGAAAAGTAAATTGAGAATTTCATATTTGATTCTGGAGATAACAAGGAGCTGCTGAAAAACCCGATAAGGACAGATCTGAATTTTAGGAAAATTAATTTGTCTAGAGTGGAGGATGGATTGGAATGAAGAGAGACTTGGGAAAAAGCTATCCATCAGTAGGCTATTATCACAATTCACCAATGAGATTCTGGACCAAGGTGATTGCACTGTCAGAGGAGAAATGGGAGTATATATGAGTATGGAGCATAATTAGTTAAATGATCCATTTTCAAATTCCACCTGTAATGTTTACTGCTTGTGTGACCTTGGACAATTGCATCATCTCTCTGGATCTAAATTTTGTAATCTGTAAAATTATGGGTTTGTACTGGATGGCCTCTGCCCCTCCTAGCTTACATCTATGATCCTCTGATCCTATGTAACCTTTACTCATGTGCTGAAATATGTTACATGCCTCCTCTTGTAAGGATCTGCTTTATACCTCACATAGGACTCATAATCTACTTTGGGAGTTATATTTAGCAGGAAGCAATTCTTGGCCCCAGAAAACCTAGACACTAGAAATGCTGTTGCTGTCACTGGTATGACAAAAGGAATATAATACAGGGAAAGCATTCTCTCTTAGCTTGTCCAGTTCCTGAAACTTTCCAAGCTGCTTGGGCTCCTTTAGGAAATAATATAGCCATTGTGCTCAAAGTGTTCACAGAAGTACATCAATCCTTATTGGAATATTTGCTCTTAACCCAACAATATAAAAGTCTTTCAGGACAAATGATCTCTGCAATCATACCCTGGTCCCAATCATTCAACTACAGCAGGAGATATTGCTGCCTTTTTCTCTTTCTCTTACTCTCAATTCTCTTCAATTTTCATAGATCTTTTTAGGCTGGAGTTTGTCACCTACATACCTAGTCAATCTATAAATTGCCCAGAGTCACATAGTAATTCAGTGTCTGAGGCCAGATTACACCACCAGATTAGTCCTCTTGACTCCAATTCCAATGCTCTGTCCCCTTAACTGCCTCATCTGAATACTTTAAAATCTATATGATCTTAATCTTTATTTTTGTTTATTTGATTTGGATATTTTCTATCATCACTAATTTTCTATATAATTCTTGTAAAACATGCTTTTTTCCTAATGAATTTTTATATGACATTATAACTATAAACTGAAAAATTAATATAATTTTTATTTGTTATTCGTTGTACTTTTAGCATGCCATTGTTTATGTGTTTTTATCTTAAATTCAACTTTGCCAATTATCATCAGTATAAAGTATTTATATAGTTCTTAGAGAAACTCACTTTTCCCAATATAATTCCTAAACAGAGACTGGCAAATACATGTCAGGATCCAATAATTAATAATGAAGAAATTTCCTGGACCCTTTTGTAGAACCATAAAAAAAGAAAAGTATTCATATCTGTGATGTGAGTTAGTCAATAGGGATTTATTAAGTACTTACTTTATCAGTCAATATGACTTATTTGTCTACCAGTCGGCAACCAGTACCTTCAGAATTCACTTCACTTCATCTCCTTTGTACATCTTGTGTATTCTTTGTAGTGGTGCAATGAAGTTTAATGAGGGACTGGCAATATAATTGGTTTCTTCTATAATCCTATGCATATTATTGTACATACTTGAAAATATGGGTCTGAGAAAGGACTTATAAACTTCCTCAAACTGTCAAAGAAGTTTATTCATGATCAAAGAAACAAAAAGAACTCCTAACCTAAAAATAACTGATATTCAAACCTATTTAACATGCACAATTATATTAACTGGCACTGGCTAATGTCACATCAACACCATTTTGCTGTATTTCCAGTGATATCTTTTAAGTTCATTATTTTTTCACACAGTATGCAATAATGGAGAACCCTATAACCTCAAATTCTGTACCTAGCAAAAACTTTTGGGGAGAAATTCAAGAATACAGTTAGTCTGACAAAAGTGGAAGTTTGGAAGATCAAGTACACAAATCTGAGGACCCACTGTATTGCTCAGAGCAAAGATTATCATTGCCTGTCACTTTTCAGGGTTTGTATACAGAGTTCCAATAACCATGATGATTTTTCATAGAAAAAGAACTAAATCTTTTTTTCAAAAAAAAACAACAACAACATAAAGTCATGTCCCTCTAATCCTGTATTTTTACAGTTTTTTGGAAGCCTCTATAGAATTAAAAACCTACCTCTCCTTTTAATTTTCATTACATCTTTTTCTCTTTTTATTTTATATGTACTTTTGAGTTCTTTTTGGATCCAGATTTTGTTATTCCGTATGAGCTGTTACTCAGTACTTCATGTCATCTGCAGATTTGATAGACATGCTGTATATAAGTATATTTATGCTAGTCTTTGATGAAAAATATTGAACAGGAACAGAAGGAAAGAATCTTTGAGTATAACATTAGCAATAACCGAATAGGCTTATACTGATGAATTAATTCCAACTTTTGGGTTTAGTATATCAGCTAGTTCCAAAATCACTTATCGAGGTTCCCATTCTGCCCATATTTACCCATCTTTTCTAAAACAATTTAATAGGAAACATCAAAAGTGTTGTGGAAATTCAGGTATGATATGTCTAAAGCATTTTCCTGATTTACCAGTCTAATAACATTATTAATAAAAAGGCTACAAGGTTAGTCTAACATGACTTATTCTTGATGAACCCATGCTGGTTCATAATGATTCCCTAATGGTCTGCAAATGCAGTGTGTAAAATTTCTGCTTTACCTAATATATAAAATTTATTATGTAATATGTAAAATTTCTGCATTATAATCTGTAAATGCATTATGTAAAATTTCTGCCTTATTGAATTTATCTAATACATGTATCTAATAATATGATCTATTTATGTGAACTGTCCATTTGCATTTCAAAAGCATTAATACTACCTACTTTCTTCATAAATTATTTTAAATGTCTATCAAATCCAGCCTTTTTGGTTAATCCTTCATTAACTCCAGGGTCCATCTATATTACAAATGTATATGATCTTAATCTTTATTTTTGTTTGTTTGAATTATCAGGTTCTAATGGTAGAGTTTTGAGATTTTCTATCATTACTAATTTTCTATATAATCCTTGCAAAATTTGTATTTTTTTCCTAACAAATTTCTTATATGAACTTAGCATTTACAAATTGAAAATTAATATAATTTTTATTTGTTATTCATTGTACTTTTTAGCATGCCATAATTTCCATGTTTTTGTCTTGAATTCAACTTTGCCAATTATCAACAATATAATACCACATATCATGAGCTAACTGAACAAGATATTTTAAAACCAGTCTTTCGTTCAAAATCTATTCATTTTTCAAAAAGTTAGATGTTTCCTGTAGACAACATTTTGTTGGATTTTTTTTAAAGATCCATTTTGAAACTTTTCTCATGGTGAAGGAATTAAGTTTTTTAAACTTAATTTTGTTAAATTTTATCTTGTACTATTTTATGCTATACTATTTGACTTCTTAATATAGAATATACTTACATATTTTACTTCTTGTATAACAAAGTAAAAGAGAACAAAAAATCAATACAATCCCAATATTTTATGTAATCAATTTGTGTTTCACTAATCTTAGCCTTGTTCCTTATTCCATCCCTAGACATTACCAAAGATAAGAATTTTGCTTTGGAATAGCCAGTAAACTGACCCTCTTTCCCCCATCTGATTTGTCTTTTCTCTCTCTCTTTCCATTGTTTATATGAAATATCCTTTGAATTATGTACATATATATATATATATACTTATTTCATTTTGTCTTTATATTCATCATTTGTTTTTAAAGCCCAATTGTAATATTTAATAATTTAATATAAAATATTATGTTGGGTTTTAAAATTCCATTATGGAAACTTTTATCTTAATATCTCAAATGGGTTTGTTAAGTAGCTTTGAGTATCAATTATAGTTTAGAGGTTCTTAACATTTCTCTTACCATGTACTCCTTTGCTAGTCTGAGAAAGGTTATAATCCTTCTCAGAATCATGTTTTCAAATTCATCCAATAAAATACATAGGAATATAGAAGAAATCTATTATTTAAAATATATGTGTGTGTGTATATTTGTTGGGGTATGTATATATACATGGCATATAAATATAAACATATATATATATATATATATAGTGTGTATATGTATGTATATATATAGTGTGTATATGTATATATATATATACACACATGCATATATATGTACATATATTTGGGTTAAGAACTATATATGTATATAAATACATATAAAGTTCTTAACCCAAATTATTAATGCCTATTTTAGATATGTAGCACTCTAGGTGATATTTTCCATCTCTGAAAGTGTGGATTCCCTCCCCTACCTTCCTCATGTATTTTTGAAGTCTTTTTGATTTTCAAATGTCCATCTTTCCCCTTCAAACACAGTGCTTAAAATTTGCCATGAAACTGATTCTAGGAATGAATCTCATATTTTAAATTTATACTCACACATGTTTAAATGTATACACATAGATATATAAAGAGATTTCTATATGTGTATATAATTTATATTCAAATATACATATGAATATATACATTCAATTTATTCAGTCATCTGATTTTTGTGGGAAAATTGGTGACGTTCTTATTGATTTTTGAAATGCAATCTCTTTGACAGTGTAGAGATTTTTTTTCTCACTGCAAATTAGTAATTTGATGATAATATGCCAAGATAACTTGCATTTTAGGCTATCCTTTGTTAGAATTCTGTGTATTCATTCCACTTGCAGAGTGTCATTTGTTTCTGAAAATTCTAAGAAACTTTCTTGAATTATTTTCTCAGTATGTTATAGAAATAGTAATGAGTCCTTGGAGGCTACATCAGTGGCAGTTAAGCTTAGACAAGTTTAACCAAAAGTATGGACCAAGTCTGTATATTGTCAAAAGACAGCTGATGAGTTATTTTTTTGTTCATAGTAACTCAAGAACCTATTATTGAGAGGTAGATCATAAGTTCTTTGAGGGTGGTGACTCTTTTGCCTCTTTTGGTTTCCTTAACACTTAGCACAGTGACTGTCTAATAGTAGATGCTTAAGAAAGGTTTACTAATTGATTGATTAAAAACTAAGAAAGTGGAACACAAGCAGTGGAAGATCCTATCAGATGAAAAAGTTTTCAAGAATAGTAATGTCACATCTGTATCTCCTTTTAAAGAACCAGCCTATTAAGATTGAAGAGGTTCAGAAGGAGAATATTGACCACAATATGATTATTTTTCCAATATGATATATTTTTCTACTACAAAATCATTTTTCATATCTCACCAGCAAAAAAAAAAAAAAAAAAAAAACAAGGATCACCAACATGTATTTAATTATTTATGTATAACTTATGTGACATGCTACTAGCATATAGTGAAAAATCAAAAAACAAATAGAAATAAAGACAAAATAAAATTTCACTAAAAATATCCCTGTTAATTAATTTTGGTTAGAGTATTGTGATTAAATATGCTTCATCATTTCAAAAAATTCCTAGATATGTTCTGGGATATAGAATAAAAATTGTAAATAATAACTGTTTGTTGGTAATTAATTATTCAGTTAATTTGACCAATACAGGTAAATTTTTTTAAAACATAGTTTTATTGAAATTCACAAAATAGAACAACCTAATAATCAGAGTAGGCAGTGAACATAATAGCTTTCCAGGAGGTGTCATGGTTCTTTGTAGATATTCAGCACATATAATGCAAAAAAGAAAAAGAAAAGAAAGCATAAGCAAGAGTAAATCATTCTTGATTTCAGCTCAGCAGAAATATTTAAATAAGAATCCATTCCTCTCTATGTGGTTCTATGGTTGCTATGATAACTTAATTTCCTATCTATGTTTGAATATTTTAATTGTTTCTGCATGAATGTGAAGGATGATAAGAAAACCAGCTTGACTAAATCTTAGGATGCAGGAGGGGGAGCACTATACACTATGTAATGATGATGAAAGATAAAGGTGAAAGCAGAGCGATCTCACCTGGTTGGATTTGTACTTTAGGAAAATCGTTCTGGCAAGGGTGTAGAGAATGGATTTTAGTGAATCTTGAGACAGGGAAACCAATTAGGAGGCCATCAAAATAATCCATGCAGACCTGAAATGGGATTATAACTCTGTGAGTGGAGAAAGGTACAGATGTGAGAATGCTATATAGATTAAAATAAAAAGTTTTGGAAAATTATTAAATATTGGTCTGAGTAAAAGTGAAGAGTGCAAGATAACACTACATTTTTGAACCTGCATGCCAGCAAAAATGGCAGCATCCTTCACAGATACAAGGAACTTTGGAAGTAGGATAGGGAAAGATAATATTACCAGGTCTTTTATGCATACTCTAAACTATCCATGTTTGCAAATCCTCTATCCCACCCAAAATGAAAATGGGAAAAAACTCACAAACTTCAGATTTTATACTGGAGGGAAGTTGATTTTTGCATAGTGTTCTTTTTTTTTTTAAATTTTTTCAGGATCTTTTCAAAAATGAGATGATTCAAACCAGTTCCAATTGTACTTTGATAAAGACAGCCATCTACAATCAGAAAGAGGAACATGGGAAGTGAGTATGGACCACAACAAAGCATTCTCACTCTTTCTGTTGTTGTTTGCTTTCATTTTGTTTTCTTCTCAGTTTTTTCTTCCTTCTTGATCCAGTTTTTCTTGTGCAGCAAAATAACTGTATAAATATGTATACATATATTGGATTTAACATATATTTTAACATTTAACATTTTTGGACTACCTGCCATCTAGGGGAGAGGTGGGGGAAAGGAGGGGATAATTTGGAACAGAAGGCTTTGCAAAGGTCAATGTTGAAAAATTACCCACACATATGTTTTGCAAATAAAAAGTTTTAAAATTTAAAAAAAATTCGGAATATATATCTCTAGCCTCTCATCTTCAAACTCTTCTCCAAGGTATCAACAATTTGAGACCAGAGATAACCACTCTGTTCTCTTCAGAGTGAGGGGGAACCAGGGTAGAATTAGGTTTATCTGCTTTCTTAAATATTATTAGGCTAGAGAATGAAGTCTTCATGTTCAAACTAGCTTCTCATGACCATTTCATTATGAGGGTGGGGAAAGAGAATCTCAAGTTTTATAGCCAGTGTCTGACTCTTTTTCCACCAAATATTAGTTTTATAATTAATACACATATAATTTATTCAAGAAATCATTTTATCCAAATAAATAACAAACTATTTAGAGTTGAGAACTTGAAAAAGTATACATAGAAGAAAATAAACTAAACTATATAATCCCATTGGGATCAAGGTCATTCAATTCAATCAAAAGAGAGGGTCCTAAATCTCATTCAAAAGAAAATTACCCAAAGTCTAGAGTGTAGCAAGCTGGGGATAGGGATATGATGGATACTACCAGCTTCTCTCCTATCAGCTTCTTCAGTGCTGTTTAGTTCATCAACCTAAAGTGCCTAAAGTGAGGTTAGCACTTTTCATCTCTCCTCTCAATGCTGGAAGCCCAGAGAGATTTAATAACTCAAAGAAAGACAGACCATAGCTCCACCACTCTTGCTAACTCTTTCCCACCCTTATACGGGTATAAGATATTGATCTCTGCCAATAAAGAAAGAATCCCATACCAGTGAGTTTTGGGACTTGGGTTACATGTTTATTTTGCCTGTTATTGGGGTCCTTGGGCCATGATTGCTGGTATAGAAGGATAGAAGTTGGGAATTTGTACAGTACACAGAGGGGATAAGTCAGAGAGTTTTGGGTTCGATTGGATAAAGAATAGGCCTGATTGTATTAATGAGGATTCTAACAAATGGCTGTCACAGGGAGGATGAGAAATTATTCATCTTCGCACACTCTGATTGGTTGATCACACACCCCCTTGGGCAATGTCATTTCTCCCCCAGTTGGCCAGGTTCTCCATTTTACACCTCAATTTGTAAACCTCACTATCATTTTTTTAGAAATTAAATTACATTTATTTTTGTTACACTTAAAGTTCTGAACTTTCTCACATACATACACAAAGAGAAAGGCAGGAATATCTGTGTGTGGGTGTGTGTGTATAAAACCATATTGTGTATACTTCTATTTATTAGTTCTTTTTCTGGAGGTGGATAACATCTTCTCCCTTCATAGGTCCTTTGTAGATGATTTGAATATTTACTTTGTTTTACTTGTTTACTTGCTTAAAGTTATTCTTTGAATAATACTTTACTGTTACACTGTATACAATATTCTCTTGATTCTGTTTCATTCTTCATTGTTTCATGCTCATGTTTCATTCTTCATTCTTTCCATGTTTTTCTAAAATAAATCTGCTCATCATTTTTTACAAAGTTACCACCATCAAGAGGTGGAGTAAAGACGGAACTCACTCAACATCTTCCCCAAATCACTTCAAATTCCTTTAAATAATTACTCTAAACAAATTTTAGAGCACCAGAACAACCCAAGAGAAAACAGAACATTTTCCACTCAAAGCCAACTCAGGAATGTCAGCAGCAAAAGTTTCTAACACTAGAGTGAGAGTTCAGTATGCAGTCCTGCAGCAGACTGCACCAGTGCAGCCACTGCCACAACCCCAGCCAGCCCTAGACCCATATCACTAAAGCAAGAATACATTTAGGGACCTCTGAATCAGTGGCAATACTAGTGATTTTTAGACCTGTCATCCCAGAAACACTAAAGAGAACTTAGAAGGATGATAGAAAAGTTCTATGGCAAAAAGTAGGAGTCCAGTGTGCAATCCCAGTGCCAGTAAAGCCCTGGCCCCAGGCTCTGTTTCAGTGCCTACAAAGCAGGACTCTGTTGCTTTAGCACACTAGATATTTCAGCTACAGTGAGGCAGGGACATTCCCAATAGTTCGAGGGCAAAAAAGAGGATTTATAAGGATCTCTGAAAATAACTACACAAAATCCCTGAAGTTTGGGACAGTGCATCCTCCACTCTGGAAACAGAGGCCTACTTTAACAGAGTTGGAAGGCAAGTAATAAGTTAGGGAAATGAGCAGACAACAACAAAAAAAAAAGTTACTGATCATAGAAAGTTACTAGGATGACAAGGAAGATCAAAATACACACTCAGAAGAAAATAACAAAGTCAAAGCTCCTACTTCTAAGCCTCCAATGAAAAATAAACATTTGGATGAGGCCATGGAGGAACTCAAAAGGAATTTTGAAAATCAAGTAAGAGAGATAGAAGAAAAATTAGGAAAATAATTGAGAGTGGTACAAAAAGAAATACAAAAGCTATTGAGGAGAAAATGCCTTAAAAAGCAAAATTGGTCAGTTGAGAAAAGAGGTACCAAAGCTCACTGAGGAAAAGAATTCCTTAAAAATTAGAATTGAGCAAATGGAAATTAATGACTATGAGAAACCAAGATACAGTAAAGCAAATTTTTAAAAAATGAAAAAAATAGAAAAAAGACATGAAATATCTCATTGGAAAAACAAATAACATGGAAAATAGATCCAGGAGAGATAATTTTAAAAAAATATTGGTCTACCTGAAAGCCATAATCAAAAAAAAAAGCCTGAATATCATCTTTCAAGAAATTATCAAGGAAAATTGTCCTGATATTTCAGAATCAGAGAGTAAAATAAAAATTAAAAAAATCCACTGATCACTTCCTGAAAGAGATTCCAAAATGAAAACTCCCAGGAATATTATAAGCCATATTCTGGAACTCCCAGGCCAAAGAGCTGCTACATGTGAATATCCAGAAAGAAATAATTCAAGCATAGCGGAGCCTCAGTCTGGATATTACAAGAGTTAGCAGTTACTACATTAAAGAACAAGAGGATTTGGAATATGTATCCTAGAGAGAAGTGCAATCAGGATTACAACCAAGAATCACCTACCCAGCAAAACTGAATATAATAATTTAGAAGAAAATGTGGATGTTCAGTGAAATAGAGGATTTTCAAACATTTGTGATGAAAAGACCAGACCTGAATGGAAATTTTGATTTTCAAATGCAGGACTAATGAGAAGCATAAGGATGTAATCAGAACAGTAACATCATAAGGGACTTAATAAGATTAACTCATTAGAACTTTCTCATTATTATGGCACTTTGACAAAAGGCATGAGTTTGAGTTGAATAGGTAGAGATGGTATAAAAAAAAGACTTAAGGGATGAAAGAGGAATATACTAGGAGAAAGAGAAAGGGAAAAGTGGAATAATGTGAAATATCTGTCATAAAAAAAGAGGCAAGAAAAAGAATTTACAGTGGAAGGGAAGAGGGGGATGAAAGGGAAAGTGAGTGAACCTTTCATCAGAATTGGCTTAAAGAGGAAATAATTTACACATTCAACATGGGTATAAAAATCTATTTTATGGGTCAGCTAGATGGTGGAGTGGATAGAGCACCCACCCTGAAGTCAGGAGGACCTGAGTTCAAATCTTAACTCAGACATTTAACACTTCCTAGCAATGTGATTCTGGGCAAGTCACTTGACCCCAATTGCCTTAACAAAAAAAAAAAAAAAAAAAAAAAAAAAAAAGTAAGCATAGTAAGTATAAGTAAGTACTAGTAAGCATAAATACCAAAACACTTTTTTTTTAAAGAAAGGAAAGAACCAATCTGTACAAAAATATTTGTAGTGGCTCTGTTCTCAGGACCAAAAAAATGGAAATTGAGAGGATGCCCATCAACTGGGGAATGGCTAAATAAATTGTGATATGTGGTTATAATGGAATATTATTCTTCTATGGGAAATGATGAGCAGCGTGATCTCACAAAAACAACAACAAAAACCTGTTAAGTACTCCCTAAACTCAAGCAAAGTGAAAAGTACTGGTTATAAAGCAATAGCAAAGTTCTGGAATGACTGACCAGCCAGTTATAAATGATTTTGCTATTTTCAGGAGCATGATGATCCATGATTACTCTGAAGTACTTAAGATGAAAAATGCTATCCATATTCAGAGAACAAGCTGAATGTGTCTGAATACAGACTGAAGCACACTCTCTCTTTCTCTGTCTCTGTCTCTGCCTGTCTCTTTCTCTCTTCCTCCTATCTTTCTTTAACTTTATTTTTCTTAAGGGATTTTTTTTTTAGGGTGGGAGATCTGTGTTTTCTTTTATAATGTGACTTTTTTAAGTATTTTGCATAACTTCACATGCAATTTTTTAATGAAGGCTGGAAGTGGGGATAAGGGAGAGAATCTGAAACTCAAAAGTTAAAAATATATATATTAAAAATTATTTTAAAGATAAATAATTTTTTTAATTTAGCCAATCCACAATTGATGGGTATCTTTTTTAATTTCTGGGTTTTTTTTTGCCACCACAAAGAAGGATGTTATAAGTATTTTAGAACATATAAATTATTTCCCTCTTCCCCTAATCCCTTTGAAAAACAGACCTGATAGTGGTATTGCTGTGTCAGGGGATATACAGAATTTTGTAACTCTTTGGGCATAATTCTAGATTTTTCTCCAAAATGGTTGGATCAGTTCACAGTTTCACCAATAATTGTTCCAGTTTTTTCTTATCCCCTTCAATATTTGCTATTTTCCATTTCTATCATTTTAACTAATCTGATAGGTGTGAGATAATATCTCAAAGTTGTTTAATTTTCATTTCTCTTTTCAATAATTATTTAAAGTATTTTTACATTATATATAGTTTAAATTTGTTCATCCAAAAGTGCCTCTTCATATCTTTTGATCATTTATTAATTGGGGAATAACTCATATTCTAATAAATTTGGCAAAATTTTCTATATATTTGAGATAAAAGACCTTCATCCAAGAAACAGTGTATAAAATTTCTCTCCCTCTTCTCCATATTTCTGCTTTCTTCTAATCTTGGCTACTTTGTTTTTATTTGTGCAATCTCTTTTTTATTTGATGAAATTAAAATTATTCATTTTATGTGTCACAATGCTTGCTAACACTTGTTTATTCATAAATACTTCTGCTATAAGTAATATATTCCATGTGCTAATTTACTTATGATATCTCCCTTTATTTCTAGATCATATATCCATTTTGACCTTATCTTGGTAAATGGTATAAGATATTGGTCTATACTTAATTTCTACTAGATTGCTTTCTATTTTCCCAATGATTTTTACCAAACAGTGAATTCTTATCCCCAAAACTTAAATCTTTCCACTTGTCAAACAAAAAGTTACTATAAATCATTTATTGCTCTTAATTGTAGTCTACTCTTCTTCATTGTTTACCTTTTTATTTCTTAGTCATTGCCAAATAGTTTTGATAATTACTTCTTATAACACAACTCAAGATCTGCCTTCTTCTATCCTTCCTCTATAATTTTTTTATTAATTCCTTTGAAATTCTTGACCTTTTGTTCTACCAAATGAATTCTTTTATTTTTTTCTAACTCGATAAAATATGTTTTAGTATTTTAATTAGGATGTCATTGAATAAATAGATTAGTTTAGTTATGATTATAATTTTATTACATTGCTTTGCTCACCCTCTCCAATTATTTAAATTTGTCTTAATAAAGTGTTTTAGAATTGTGTTTATATAGTTCCTGGGTTTGTTTTGGTACTTACATTCCAGATATTTATGCTGTCTGTGATTTTTTTAAATGGGTATATCTCTTACTATCTCTTGGAAGATTTTGTTGGAAATATATATCATTGCTGATAATTTGTGTGGGTTTATTTAAATCCTGATATTTTGCTAAAATTATTGTTTCAACTAGCTTTTTAGTTGAATCTTTAGGATTTTCCAAGTACATTATCATGTTGTCTTCAAAAAAAAAAGAATTAGTTTTATTTTTTGATTCCTTCAATTTCTTTTTCATCTTTTATTGCTATAGCTAACATTTCTAATAAGATATTAAGTAAAACTGGTGGTAATTGACATCTTTGTTTCATTCCTGATCTTATTGGGAAGGCTTCTAGCTTATCTTCATTACAAATAATGCTTGCTGATGGTTTTAAGTAAGTACATCTAATCATTTTAAGGAAAAAAATTCATTTGTTTCTATTCTTTCAAGTGTTTTTTCAAAGGGAATGAATGGTGTATTTTGTTTTTAAAAAAAAGTTTTTCTACATATATTGATATAATCATATCAATTGTACTTTTGTTATATAATTAATTATATTACTAGTTTTCCTTTTATTAAACTATCCATGCCTTCCTGGTATAAATTTCACTTGATCACAATACATCATCTTTATCATATATTGTTGTAGTCTGCTAGTTAGTAATCTACCCATGATATTTTCATCCATATTTATTAGAAAAGTTGTTCTACAATTTTCTCTCTTTGATTTTGCTCTTCTTATTTTAGGCATCAACAGCATATTTGTTTCATTAAGGGAATTTGATAGGACTCTTCCTTTGTCTATCATTCCAAATAATTTATTTGATATTGGAATTAGTTGATCCTTAAATGTTTGACAGAATTTATTTGAAATTTATTTAATCCTGATGCTTTTTTCTCAGAAAACTCCTTTATGGTCTGTTCTATTTCCTTTTTCTACAATAAATTTATTTAAATATCCTATTTCCTCTTCTGTTAGTCTAAGCAGGTTATATTTTTGTAAGTATTTTTCCATTTCACTTAAACTTTTAAATTTATTGATATATAATTGGGCAAAATACTAAATCATTGCTTTAATTTCATCTTTATTTATGATATAGTCACCTCTTTCATTTTTGAAACTTGTGATTTGATGTTTTCTTTCTTTAAAAAAATCATATTAACCCATGTTTTATCTATTTTATCTATTGTCCTAAATAAAATAACTCCTAATTTCATTTACTAATTCAACATATAATCAATATTATCAATCTCACCTTTCTTTTTTTTGAATTTCCAATATGGTGTTTAATTGTGAATTTTTAATTTGTTTTTTCTAGTTTCTTTTTAGTTGTATGCTCAATTCATTGGTCTCCTCTTTTTCTATTTTATTTATATAAACATTTAGAGTTATAAATTTTCCTCTTCTTACTGTATTTTCTGCATCCCATAAGTTTTAGATGATGTCATTATTATCATTTACTTTAATAAAATTATTTATTGTTTTTATGCCTTGTTCTTTAGCCCACTCATTCTCTAAAATTAGGTTATTCAGTTGACCTCACTATTCTTTCAGTGGATGATTCTAATTTTTTGATGACTTTCTTTTGGCTGAGGATGAATTTATTAAGTCCTTATCTCTACAGGATACTATATAAGGCATTGTGGAAAGTAAGCTAAAAAGATATAGAATCATATCTTCAGGAGTTTTTCTAAGCTTGTAGAAAAGATTACAGATTTACAAAGGGCACACAGATAATTGAACAATTATCTAAATATACACATTTTTATAAAGCATATCATTTGCTCTATATACATGGAAAGGAGAAAGGATCTTTGGCTATAGTGAACTGGAATTTCCACTAACCTAGCAAATAAAGAGAAGTCACTCAGTGTACTGTGAGGCATAACACTTGTGAGATCAATTCTCTTTAATTACATTTGTCTTTTCTTTTGCTTTTTCTATATATTTCATTTCATTTTGAATGGTGCATAGAGAAGGGGCAAAAGCCTCAAGAAAGTGAAAAAAAGTATTTTTTAAATGAACAAATATAATGAAAGATATAAAGGCTCTTTCCAATAACTTGTTATGGGTTATATTATTAACATGACTAAGGATATATAGCAAAACATGTTAATGAAAAGCTTAGTGTACCTTCTTTTGATTGACACCTTATTGCATCATTTAACATTTGTGGGAAACAACTCTGATGTGTATGAGCGGGTAGAACTAATTTTCCAATTGGAAAATGGCTCAAAGGTGAAAGTTTAACCCACCATTCTCCCCTTAGTGGTCTACTGCTAATGGTGAAGTAATGACTTTAATAGATTTGTGATCTCATTGTAGATGGTAATGTGGGATGAGCTAGTGCCAGTTCATATCAATTCCAGTTGATAGTTAAATTTTCAGAGTAAGTTTTCACACCTAAGAAATTGACAAATGCTACAACTCAGGACTTGATTGTGATGGAGAAAATGTTAATAATACATCTCAAGTGATGTATAAAAATGTTAAACATGAAAATTAAACTTAAAATATATCATAAGTATATTTTTCCCCACTGGAGAGTTGTTTTTTTAAACATTTATGAATGCACTCCATCCATACTTCAGTGACTCTTGTCCATATATACCTGTAAATATTATATAGAGAGCCTACCAAATATGTTAAGAGCCTTCCTTTAGAAATCTTGTTGAATTGTGTGAAGACTACAGAATCCAGGCTAACTATTGGCTATCCTTTATTCACCCTCAATGACAAGTTCACCTTCTTTTCTGGTCGTACATCTCTTTGAATTTATGTTGGATGTAGCTTTTAGTACAATGCTTTATTCTTCATGTGTTATAGGTTACTCATACCTACTATGCATCTTTCCTTTAGACTTTGGACAATTCACAATTTATATCCTTCAGAGGTTATGGTATTCTATGAAATACACTCATATAGCATCAACAGAAAAATATTGGTGTTAAAAATTTAGATTTGATTTGGCATCTCTTCCCTCCTCCCCCCCCCCTTCCCCTACACCAGGGAGAAGTCATAAAAAGCATCATTCAATTTCCTAAATTCCTTCACTTGGCTCTCTTCTTCCTAATTAACTTTGAATCCAGATCATTGTTTATCCAGTGTCTGCCCAAGTTATATATAATGATGGATCTGCTCTATGTGTTGCCTAATGAATTACATATCAGACACTGTACAGGAGATCTTCTTTACCTTTTATCTGTCCTAGCTCTCCAATCTATTCTAAGTTTATCCTATATGGATAGTCAAATAGGTCTCTTTTGAGTGACAAAGGATTTCATCTGGGAGGCTTTGCAATGCTCTGCAACGAGCACAATGTCATCTGTCAAAATGAGTACTTAAAATATCTCACTAGAGGGAATTCTTGTTTTATCAGGACTCTGATGGACATCTTTTAATGGCAAACACCTTGGGTGAGCACACATCTATCTCCTCACTTTAAGCTTTGATATTAATAATCAGAGATTTGTTCAAACAACATTATTGCTATTGCTGTAATTATTAAGGAATAGTATATAATATTAACATGCCTTGGAGCCACATTTTCAGAGGTGAGACTTTAAGTGACTCTTTGCTCAAAAACTATATTAAAATTATCTTTTGTAGTCAAAACCCAGTAAGCAGTGTGGGATATAACTTATATTTTTGTTCCTTTTAATCCATTGTATGAATGGAAAAGATACAGTCTGCCCTAAGATATCATTTGTGAAATGAAAAGTAACATGAGATGTAAGCAAATTTTACATCTAGATGGAAAATAAATGAATGGTGAAAAAAGATATCCTGACAACTGACTCACTGTTCTACTAATGTCCTTTAGGGTAGTGGATAGGTCATTCCCTCAAAGCTACCTCTTTACTAATTTGGCAGATATATAACTAGCATAGGGAGAATGGAGTTTTCTTCCAGGCACTGATAGGAGAAGAGTATATTATCTTTCTTGAAAGATACACATTATCACCATGGGGACTGTTATCCTTAAACCTCAGCTTTCCTCTTCCTTTTACTTTACTGTACATAACTGCATCCCTTCGGATGCCCAAGCCTGCTGCTGTTTCTACCTAACCATTACAGGGATAAGAGCTGGATTAAACCTTCATATAGCATGACTGCACCTGCTATAGGACTGTCCCCTATATTTCATACTTCTTACCTTTACTGTTTTTTTTTCCTCAGTTGAAAATATTTCCCGTTAAGTTTCTAATCCTGTGTAGTTGCTGTTATTTTTACTAGAAATTCTTTGAAAATCTTTCTAACATGGGATAGACGTGTCTATCTTCTAATAGGGAAGCCATTATATATGTTTTTCCTCGCAGTGATGGTTCTTATTGTGCTTTATAGTTGCTACCTAGAACATAGAGTTTACCTAGAATGTGACCCCCCAAAAGGGACTGTATATCAGGCTTGTATATGCTGTAGAATACACAAAATTCAGTTTAGAAAATTGATTTTGGAAACATTTTCTCCTGAAATTTTCAACAGTCTTGTGATTTTATTGATAATAAGTGTTTGAAATTGTTTTGGTCAACATGACCTTCATTATATGTTTGTGAATGTCAGTAAATGTTAAATGGACCAAAGGTAATGGAGAAAAGAGGAGGGGAAGCTCTCAGATGTTGAGTGAAAGGGAATTGGTCTTATGCTCTCCTCCTTCCCCAGAAAGTAAAAATGACTGTCCTCATGGGTGACTCTGGGATCGATACCATTTTATAATGTGTTCTGGTCAAAATCAATTCAAATTCATTAAGCAGTCACTCTTGTGGTATTGCAGTGTGGTGATGTAGTGTATAGGAGCACCACAAAAGTAGGCTACTCTTCAGTCAGAATGAAACATTCTGCAGTCATTGCTGGCTGCCAACCAGATGGGTTCTGGAACCTGACCAAACCCAGCCTGGGGCCTTGCAAGAGAATCGAGCCTGTGAAAATCTCCTTAATTATAATATGTCTATGTTGTACTTAACAAGAGGTGTTTCTCAGAGATCTCAAAGTGTTTTTAGCAGCCTCCACCATGACTCTTCCTGTGATGAAGATGAATGGTAGACAGGGTTTGGAATGAGGAAATGAAGCAATTCAAAGACTAGGGGGAGAAGTTGGAGGGCGTTCTATTCTCTTATTATCATGTTGGATCCAAGAATCAAGGTTCTTCTTCCCAATTCGTGATCCTCATATAAACAAGAGATGGTGTTCCTTTGGAGGCAGAAGAGCTTGGACTCCTTCTGTCCCTTAGTAACTGAATGATGTTGGGCAAACCACTTACTCTCCCTGAGCCTCAACTTCCTCATCTGTAAAATGAGAGACTTGGAAAAAATGGCCTCAAAGCTAATAATAATAATAGCTAGCATTTACATTGCACTTTAAGGTTTGCAGATTGCTTCACATGTATTCATATCATTCCATCCTCATAAACAGCCCTAGAAAATAGAGAGCATTTTTGTTGTTACTGTTTGTCCTTTGTTTTCAAAAAGGACCAATGATATCATAAGTTGATTTCTTGATTTCTGTGTGAATTGGATTTAAACGAGGCAGAGTTGTACAAAGTTCTCAACCTTATTTTCTCTTCCAGAGTCAGGTGGGGAAAAAAATCAAGATGATTGATGAGCCTAGGGGAAGTGAATGAATTTGTCATTTTCAATATCTGACTAATCTTTAAGCCCTCTACATTGCCTCCTTTAGTTGCTTTGTGACCTTTGAACAAATTGTTCTCATCTGCCTATTCCCATTTTACAGATGGGAAAACCTATGCAGCTAGAGACTAGGTGATTTGCCCATCGTCACACAACTAGTGCCTGAGGTAGGATTTGAATTGGGGTCTTCCTGGCTCCAGATTTACCTGCTTCTAAGGCTCCTTCCATCTCTTCATATGATCCAAAGAACCAAATTCTCCACATGGTTTTATTTGCTTTAATAATAGATTTCTTTTATATAGCACAATCCAGTTAAAAAGTACTACATGTACCTTATTGAATTTACTCCCCACAAGAACGCTGTATTTTAGTTAGTACTAATATTATCCCTGTTTTTTAAAGAAGAAATTTGAGGTTTAGAAAGAAGTAACAACTAGGAAGTAGAAAAGCCAGCTCTGGATCAGGTTTTAACTCCAAGCCCTATTTCTTCCCATTATAGCCTATCACCTCTGCTTTTGGAAGAAATCAAGATGCATCATTTTGAAGGAGAAACAAAAATCTTATCTTTATGAATTTTACTCAAATAAGTCACTTGGTTATAATTTAAAAGGACTATTCCATTCTTTAGTCAATAGTAAGCAAATGCCCAGAATGCAAATGTTTGAAGAATAACTAAAATGTGTCCATTCTTCCAACCTCTACCTTTTTCCTCCCCTCACCAAGTATATGGTTTAATCTGGAACATTTCAAATGCACTTTAAAGTAATGCACAAAAATATTCATCAACTAAATCAATGCAGCAAGTTCTTCATTAGCGCTGGCTAGTGACTGTACTAAGTACTAGAAATTTAAAGAAAAATGAAATATTGTACTAGGTGTCAGACCTGCTGTGATATCCAGACAACCTAAGCTTTTACCTGTATGTAATCAATATCCACAATCCCCTTTAGAATTTAGACTCCTTTTAGAGATCAGCATTTACCTGCAGGGCTTTCTTAGCCTTCCTAAGAATAATAAGAGCACAGTAATAATGATTTAGTTAGCATATAGCACTTTAATGTTTACAAAGAACTTTACATAGGTTACCTCATTTGGTCCTCATAATACCTCAGTGAGATAGAAAAAGAAATTGAGATTTAAACAGATGTGAAGTCACAGGATTACAGGGTTATTAAGGGTCAAAAGGTGGATTTGAATTTTGTTCTTCTTACCTCCAAGTCCAGTCCTCAATCTACAACACACTAGCTAGCTGCTTCTGTTATACTTAAAGAAGTGTATTAAATTCATCCATTTGATCATTATTTGATTTCTTTGATCAATGTTGAATTTAAGTATTCTGGACTTTGGAGCAGCTGAATGGGATAGTCTGTCCTGTAGTCAGGAAGACTCATCTTCCTGAGTCCAACTCTGGAAGTCACTTAACCCTGCTTACCTCAGTTTCCTCATCTGTAAAATGAGCTGGAGAAGGAAATGGCAAATATTTCCAATATTTTTGCTGAGAAAACCCTGAAATGAATTTTCTTAAAGAGTTGAAGATGACTTAAAGTCTTGTACTCTATCCATTGGGCCACCTAACTATGTCTCCTTCATCAATAAAAATAGTCACTTTAATCAACTTGATCTCCTTTCATTAAAATGGATCTTGCAAGCTAATCTTTTTCTTCTTTTAGTGTTGGATCCCTACCACAGCTCAGTGCTTGTTACAGTTAGTAAGAGCTTCATTTTTGTGATTGTTGCTGTGGTTCCATTAAATTTCTTCATTCATTGGGGTACTAATTATCTTACTTGGCTTTTGTCTCTATGTCCAGAGAATAGCAAAGTCCCTTACAGATGAGGCAATTGATTGTTTGTTGAATTAAATTGATTTTGTTGAAGTGAATTATCACTTACAAGATAGTTATGAAACATCTATGCGATTTAGGTCTGAAGGAAGAATAGAGTTTAAATAAGCTATATTCTGTATTGTGATAGCTTATAGTTACAGGGAACAGAATTTAGTTTGCTACTTGAAAGCAAAGAATACGTCATTAATGTACCCTGATCATTTTTTAGGCATGCCCCTGACTTAATTTAAGCACCTCCTCCTTTTCTTCTGACTACCACCTCCCTCAATTTGCCTTCCTTTTTTTTTTTTAACAGTTCCTCCCCCTTTCTTATGTCCTTCTACTCCTGTTCTCCCTTCTATTATCCTTTTTTCCTTAGAGAATGATGTCACACCAGGTTCTACCAACTTCTTTGTAATTTTATTAATTAGAATGTCTGAGATGATTTGAAGAGGATCCACACTGTCAAACTCAAGACATGATGGGAGTTAGGAACTTCAAACCACAAGTCAAATAAGAGTTTCAAATGAGGGGCCCTCAGTAGGAGAAAATGAGTCTAAAGGATAGACTTACTGGCTTCTTTAGCTGTGAATTAGATTAGGTGGTGCTGGCTGGGGTCTGCATCATGCATCCAGCCAAGAGTCAGTCAAGCTTCTTCTTCAAAGGGAGAAGAAGCTCAATCATAATCAAAGACTCAAGGATGACAGTAGACTCCACAATTATAAACATAATGTTTTTAATATTATAGTATTATTAATTTAATTATATATTTTTATTAGATATATATATATTTGTTATATATAATTTAATCATAACTAATACATTAATTTAATATATTATATTATGACAATAATGAAATTGGCAATAATAATTTCCAACAAAGAGCAGTATAGCTGAGGGAATTGGGAAACAGCAGACCACAGCTAAGCTGAGAAAGTAGCTCTCTCCAAACTAACACCACAGTTTATCAACAATTCAGGGTTATAGGAAAGAATTGCTGTGGCCACACATACTCCCTTGTCACCTACATTCTTCCTCTGTGTATACATTTATGTGTTCCTGGTTTAAGATGTTACCCATAAGCATATCTTTCCTGCATGTGTACTCGGGCTATAGCTATTCTCCTTATGTATCCCTCCTCCGGTGGTAGCCCAGTAAGCTGTGGAAGTGCACTCCTGGCTTATAGGTGATTTTTATCATTGATGATCTCACTGGTATATTTAATTAAATGCCCTTTGCTCAGAGTTAATGTAACCTATGATGGACTGGTAAAAGAAATATTTTGATGGGTCATGTGTTGTGGACGCTTGTACATCACTTGCATCCAACCTTGCATTCAGGGAGACTCACATGTGAGGTATCACATATACAAATGTATTGTGCATTTATATGATGCTTTGAGGTTAATATTATATTAAAATCCTTCTCTGATACTTCATCATGGAATAAAGGTAATATTAGATTCATAACACTCATGTTTTGTTCCTATGCTGACACTTTCTTACTCTCTGATTATATGATACCAAATAAGGCTGGACAGTTGAGAGAAGGGTAGTCCAATAGAGTCCAGTGGTGTCAAATTCAGACAGAAATAAGGTCCACTAAGCCATTCATAAGGATCTCTGCAGGTCACATATTAACTTAATTTAAAATATAATTTTATTTATATTTTATTGTACTTTTTTATTTTGTTAAATTTTTTCCCAGTTACACTTCAGTCTGGTTTGGGTCCCACTTAGAAGTATTGTGGACCACTATTATGCACTGCAAATAGCCCGTGGGCTATGTTTGTTGCAACTCTGATATAATGGAAAGAACACTGAATTTAGAGGCAGAGGATTTGGGTTCAAATGCTGACATTGCTAATTTTTGTCAGTATGCCCATAGACCATTAATTTAAGCTCTCTGTTTCCCTTTCCTCATCTTAAAGGGGAGGAAATAGATTTTTGTTTTTGTTCCTCCTAGAGAGGCCAGTTCTACAAGGTCATTATTAAAGGCATCCCCCAAAATGGGAATCACAAAAAGTTAAATATAACTTAAAAAAAAAAAAACCCTGAACAACAAAATTTTATAGAAGTCATTAACAGCTGCGTGGATGAAGAAAGACCTGATTTTGTAAGGAAGTAGTATTCAAACTGGACAGGAAACTAGAGATTCTCAGAGATAGAAATGAGGAGAGAATATAATCTAGGTTTGGGAGGCAGACAGTGAAATGATATGGAGATAGGAGATAGATTGTTTTATGGAGAAAAGTATGAGAAGCAAGGATCTTGGATAGAATCTTTTTAATCTACATCATCAAAGAACCTTCTAAGACTTTATTGCTTTGATTTTTGGTACCCTTGGAAACATATGAGTTAGAGATTCAGTTATCAGGCATTTAAGTGACAAAAATTTTAAAATCTTATAAGAAAAAATGCCTCCATTTGTGGACTAAAGGAAATGTGAAGGCTGTGTCCTTTGTGCAAAACGTAAAATCATAGACTTTTTTTGTATTTGCTCCATTGCACTTTTCCCCCCTGCAAACATGAAGACATACTTAGCATCTTCTTTTGTTTTCCACTTAAAGAAGGATCAGCTATGTGTTTTTAAAGTTCCCTGCTGTGGCCTTAATTTCTTCCACGTTTCCAAACCACATCTGTCATTTTCCTTGATGGTGATTCCTTCCCCTTTTGGTGTATAGTTTTAATTTATCTTCCTGGCACACACTGATTAGTGTCACTTTTATCCAGCATAATGGCAAGTTTTGAATCATTTGAAGAAGCTATCTATATCCCAGCCCCAGATGGGCCTGTATTTTAGAGTAAAGCAGGAATGAATTTCAAAACCAAAACAAACACTTTTCTCCTTCTAAAAACTAAAAGGGAATCCATTGAGTTCCAAGTAGTAACAGGTCATGCTCAGAAGATTGAGAATAATGGAACCATGCTTCATCTAATGATTTCTTCCCTCATAATGATCAATTTCTGAGTTATCTAAAAATGTAATTTTTAGTTTGGCTGAGATCTGCCTCGGACCTGATTCAGGTAGCCCCCTGGAAGTTAAATTTTGACACTGTAATGTAGTAAGACATTCAAAGATCATTCAACAGTTACCAAACAAGGTTTTGTGTTGAGGATACCCCACATTCATTCAGATGTACAAAGCTCCCCTTATCTAAGTTGTTCGTCCAGGTCTACCAGTCAAACACCAGACATTCCTGACGTTCCTTTTGGCACTTTTGTACTTGCTGACCAAGAAATGATATTCCCTTAAATTTTTTGTCAATCATGTCTTAAGGATGGTTTTGACATCTTTTAAGTAAAAACTAGTCTAACCTGAATGGCAAGAAGGTTGGGATATTTTTCCACCACAAGCTAGAAATTTAAAAATTACTATTTTGTGGCCCATTAAGTTGTGAGACAGTTGTGGTCAGGAACATAGTCCTCCATGAAAATCCTACTCTGATGTCTCAACCTGTTGGGGAGGGTTTTTAAAGGCTACTTCAGAGTAACATTGGAGGAAACATAAAACAGAGATGTATACTCACCAACAATCTTCACTACTATAATAATGGAGATCCCAGTGCAAAATTCAAATTGAAGATATATTTCTCATACATGGTGAGGTCGTCTAGATAATCCTATTTGTCAATGACATTGTGCTGATTGCACAGAATACTGTAAAACCTCCCAGAAAATATTCATAATCACTCAAAAGAGTTTAGCCTAACTGCCCATATAGAAAAGACCAAAAAGATGAAGAATACCTACTGCCCAAATTATGACAGACATTTGGATGGCCAACCTATTAAGTTTTTCCAACAGTAGTTCAATGAGGTGGTCTCTGTTGACCATGAGGAAGAAAGAAAACTGGATTAAGTTTTGGGAAATTGTTAAGTGCCCCAAACGACTGAAAACTAAGACCAATCTGTTTAATGTCAACATTATTCTATTGACATTGTTAGTTGGTAATGAGACATGGAATATTATAATTTTGAAAGGACTAATTAAAAGTAGATATCAATTTTATATGAGACATATGATTGGGTAAGCAGGCTACAATATATAATGAGTGAGGAATTTTAAAGAACAGCAGTAAAAGAACACCATAAGAGAATTTTTTGATAGGAAAGAAGGGCTGGTTACTGGGAAATGTGAGGGATGATCATCTTTACTAATATAGCTTGAGACAAAGATTGGGGCAGAATTGTATAAAATGGGGTAATTCTAAAACACAAAATTGGGTAGGAATAGGGAAAGGGAGCAATTATATTATTATTATTATATTATATTATTATTATATTATTAAAAAATGAAAGGAAGAAATAATACAGAGGAAGCAGGTAGAAGTACAGGATTGGTAATGTTGGAACCTTATTCTCATCTGGGTTGAAGAGAAAATAAGATATGGATCCGGAAGGATTTAGAAGTCTTCTGAACATTTAAAAAGGAGAGAAAAACTGGAGAACACAGTAGGGGAGAGACTTTTAGAGGTATATGTTGATTGGGATTTAGGTGCGTGGAGAAACTCTTAGAAGGGATAGCTGGGTAAGATGGGGAGTAAGAAGATAGAAGATAGAAGGAGAAGATAAGGTAACAGAGATAGGGTAAAAAAGAGAGGCTGAGAAAGAAAATAGTGAGTAAAAATAAGATGAAGGGAAATTTACAAAGAAGAATTTTAACTTTGTGAATGGTATGTTTTTAGCAACTCTCTTTGTGGTAACAAAGAATTTGAAATTGCAGGGATCCCCATTAATTGGAGAATTCCTGAACAAGTTGTAGTGTATGATTGTAGTGGAATATTACTGAGCTGTAAGAATTAATGAATTCAGTGATCTTGGAAAGACACAGAATGACTTGCATGAAATAGTGAAGAGTGAAGTGAGCAAAACTGAGAGAAAGTTGCATATAGTAATAGGAATATTGTTTTAAGAACTTTGAGCAACCAAGCCATTCTGACTATTATAAATATACAAATTAAAAATAACACATATGAAGAAAGAAGTTATCTGAATCCAGAAAAAGAATTGATAAACGGAAGTCTCAGTTTCCTTCGTATCATATTTACATGGCAGATTTCCAGATGAGACTTTCTCCATACCTCTTGTTACCCAAAGTGTTAGATCCCTTTCTCTTGCCACCATCTTTTCCCCTAACAGGTGTGCTTGCTTGACAGGCAGAAGAGGATGGGAAAAATTGGAGTTAGGCATCTCATCTTGCCAGAGGCCCTGTAGCATGTTTGCCATGGTGACCCACCCTCAACCCATTGTATTCCTCACTGACATATACCTGGCACCTGCCCTGCCAGCATCATGCAGATCTGTGCTTTCATGATTGCTCGAGGATGGAATTATGCATAAATAAATGTAGTTTGGTTATGCTCAAACTGTTCTCAAAGGTGTCAATCAAGTTGGAAAAAATTCACATTTTCAAAACAAGCCTTACAATAGAATTGGCTTGATGCACATAGCACTTTCACATCTATTTGTATGTCATTTTAATGATCCCAGTTCAACTGATTACTCTCCCCCTGCCCCATCCCATACATAAGGTCAATAGTTGAATCTGAGATGCAAAAGAAAGCTGATTCTTATATATCTGTTTAACCATGAATCAATAAGCTATTATTTAGACTCTAGTAGATATCAGGCACTGTGATAGGTCTTGGGGGAAAGAAATAAAATAGGAGTAGTCTCTGTCCTCAAGGACCTTATATTCTGTCAGTAGCAATTTCATATACATAAGTAAACTTATGTAAATATATATATATGTATATAAATAATATATATGTAAAAATATATACAGAATAAATTAAGACTATTTGAAGAAGAGACAAAGTTGGAGGGATTAGAAAGGCCTCCTAGAAAATGAGGGGATTCTTTGAAGGAAATGTAACAAAAATCCTGGAGAGGTTTACCATTTCCTTCTCCAGCTTATTTTACATAGGGAAAAACTGGAGCAAACAGGGTTAGGGGGCTTTCCCAAGGTGACCTAGATAAGTGTCTGAGGTTGGATCTGAACTCAGGAAGGAGTCTTCCTCCCTCCAAGCTTGGCTTCCTATGTACTGATACACCTGGTATTCCAGAGAGACTGTGAAGGGCTTAAATGTCAAACTGAAGCATTTCTGTTTAATTCTAAAAGAAATAAAGAGCTATTAGGGCTTAATGAACAAAGGGACAGCCTGGTCAAGTTTGTGTTTTAGAAATTATATTTTTGACAGCTATGTAAAGCTGTGGAGAGGAGGGACCTGAACCTGGTAGACCAATTAAGACACTATTGCACTAGTCCAAGGGTGAGGCAGCAGAGGATGCCCTGTGGCTGAATTCCAGATCAGATGTTCAGTTTCATCCTTGATCTTGAGCTGGTCACCTAATTTCTGAGCCTCAACTTTCTCTTCTGTAAAATGGTAAAAATCCTTACACTTTTCAGATGGGGAAAGTTGTATTGTTGAAAGTGGAGGAGTGGGATGCCTTGAGACCTCATTTTCTAAGTGTCTGTTTCTCTGCTACTGTCCTCTGCATTTTAAATGTGTGCTCACTTTTCCCACTTATGTTGTGTGTCATTGTGGCAGAAGATCATCCAGATTTACAAAGGGATCAATGTTATGATTGTTCATGAAAAATAAATATTTTAATCTAGGACTGGGGAATCAGTGAAGAAGTTTGCAGGTATAATATATATATATATATATATATATATACACACACATATATATACACACACACATGCGTAAATATATGTATACATGTTCACATGTATGCAAATATATATACATACAACTGTATATACACATACATATATTTGTATGTTTACATATATATACACATACACATACATACATGTACACACTAGATACAAAAAGGACATTCTTCACCTCATTTCTTACCTAGCCTTAATCAATCAGTTTGGACTAATTTTCAGAAACTGATTGTTAAATTTTTTATGTGAACAAACATTTACACCTCCAAAACTGACAAATGTTACCAATCATGTCTTAATTTATCATTTTATTAATTGTCTAGGCTTTAAAAAGTAATGATGAAAATGTTAATAATTTAGACTAAGCTTAAAGGTACATCAGATGTTTCTTTCTTTGGAGATTATTTGTTAAATATTTACCAGCAGCCTCCCGACCCTCATTCATCATAAACATCTTTACTCACTTTTATAATAAAGCTTATTCTTCATTTCCTAGCTTTGTGACCTGGGGCAAATGGCTTAGTCTCTCAATCTCAGTTACATTATCTATAAAATGGGGATGACAATGCTTTGACATCTCTATTCATCCTGATTTCTATCTGGCCACTGGACCCAGATGGCTCCAGTGGAGAAAATGAGGCTGGTAACTTTGCATAGCACTCCTTCATTTAAATCCAACTCACTTGCATGTCATGGCAATACCTTCCTGATATCATGGTCCTCTTTGAGAATGAAGGATAAATAATAACAACAACAATAACAACAACAGGGAAAATTTGGCTCAGACCAAAAAAAAAACAGTTCTAAGAATTATAGAAATATTAACTCATTATTAGCATTATTGTATTATAAAATGGATCTAATTCTTTGGGTGAGTTATGCCTGATATCAATCACAAATTTATGGGACTAAAAGCTGGCAATCCTTTCACTTTATTTTTTTTTAAATTCTTTTTTTATTAAAGCTTTTTTATTTTCAAAACATATGCATAGATAATTCTCAACATTCATCCTTACAAAAACTTGTAAGGTTTTGTAAAGAACACTGGGAAATGAATGTAAACTGTTTGCATTTTTGTTTTTCTTCCCAGGATATTTTTACCTTCTGAATCCAATTCTCCCTGTGCAACAAGAGAACTGTTTGGTTCTGCACACATGTATTGTATCTAGGATATACTGCGACATATTCAACATATATAGGACTGCTTGACATCTAGGGGAGGGGGTGGAGGGAGAGAGGGGAAAAATCAGAACAGAAGTGAGTGCAAGGGATAATGTTGTAAAAAATTATTCTGGCATGGGTTCTGTCAATAAAAAGTTATTATAATAAAAAAAAGAAATACAATTACAAAACACTTTTTACACAAATAAAATTAGAACTAAAGATTGGAAAAATATCAATTGCTCTGGGAAAGACAAGTCAATATAATAAAATGACAATTCTACCTAAAAAAAAACAAACCTTGCATTTCAATTTTTCCCTCTTCTTCCCCCTCCCAGCTTCCATCCCAGATGTCAAGTAATCCAATGTATATTAAACATGCAATTCTTCTACACATATTTCCAAAATTATCATGCTGCACAAGAAAAATCAGATTAAGAGGGAAAAAAATGAGGAAGAAAACAAAATACAAAGAAATAACAATAAAAAGAGTGAAAAATATGATGTTGTGATCCACACTCAGTTCCCACAGTCCTCTGTCTGGGTGCAGATGGTTCTCTTCATCACAAGATCATTAGCACTGGTCTGAATCATCTCACTGCTGAAAAGAGCCACCTCCGTCAAAATTGATCATCACATAATCTTCTTGTTGCTATGTATAATATTCTCCTGGTTCTGCTCACTTTACTCAGCATCAGTTCATGTCAGTCTCTCCAGGCCTCTCTGAAATCATCCTGCTGATCATTTTTTATAAAACAATAATATTCCATAACATTCATATTTCCATAACTTATTCAGCCATTCTCCAACTGATGGGTATCCATTCAGTTTCCATTTTCTCATTACTACAAAAAGGGTTGCCACAAACATTTTTGCGCATGTGGGTCCCTTTCCCTCTTTTATAATCTCTTTGGATTACAGGCCCAATAAGACACCGCTGGATTAAAGTACGCACAGTTTGTCTTTTGCGCATAGATTCAAATTATTCTCCAGAATGGTTTGAGAATCAGTTCACAACTCCACCAACAATGTATTAGTATCCTAGTTTTTCCATATCCCCGCTAACATTCATCATTATCTCTTTTGTTCTTTCTTCATCTGAAAATTGTCTGTTCATATCCTTTGACTATCAATTTGAAAATGGCTTGAATTTTTATAAATTTGAGTGCCTTTTCAAATTAATGTTTTTAAATGAATAAACTAAAATGCACACAATTACAGAGGAAACCAATTTCAATGAAATATAGACATCAAAATACTTTTAAAAGTTCACAGGCTATGGCTGTAAAATTGTGTTTTACAAAAATCTACTTTCTTAGTGTCCCAATACAATGTTTAATTTTCTGTCCCAAAAATATGTCTTTCCTTTATCTCTTGGACTACATGGTAAGCCCAATCCCTCTTCTTTCATCAGTGGAAGAAAGCTGTAATACCATTTGCATAACCCTAGGCAGACATGACTTTTTTATAATCTAGTCCATTAGAGCTCTGTGTAATATAGTATATATGGTATATGCCAAACTTCTTGTAGCAATTTGATTACCTTTAAGATCTTAAATGCAACCCTTTGATCCAACAGGGTTTCTACAGGGTCTGTATCCCAAAGAGATCTTAAAGGAATGAAAATGACCCGCATGTGCAAAAATGTTTGTGGCAGCCCTTTTTGTAATGGCAAGAAACTGGCAACTGAGTGGGTGCCCATCAATTGGAGAATGGCTGAATAAATTGTGATGTATGAATATTATGGGATATTATTATTCTATAAGAAATGACCAACAGGACGATTTCAGAAAGGTCTGGAAAGACTTACATGAAATGATGTTGAGTGAAATGAGCAGAACCAGGAGATCATTATACACAGGGACATCAATATTATATGATGATCAACTCTGATGGACATGGCTTTCTTCAACATTGAGATGATTGATACCAGTTCCAATGATCTTGTGAAGAAGAGAGCCTTCTACATCCAGAGAGAGGACTGTGGGAACTGAATGTGGATCACTACATAGTATTTTCACTCTTTTTATTGTTGTTCACTTGCATTTTGTTTCCTTACTCATTTACTTTCCTTTTTGATCTGATTTTTCTTGTGCAGCAGGAGAATTGTATAAATATGTTTATACATATTGGATTTAACATATATATTTTAACATGTATAACATACATTGGATTGCTTGCCATCTAGGGGAGGAGATGGGAGAAAGGAAGAGAAAATCTGAAACACAAGCTTATGCAAGGGTCAATGTTGAAAAATTATCCATGCATGTGTTTTGAAAATAAAAAGCTTAAAAAAAAAGACCTTAATTGCAGGTGACTCCTAGTAATGAAACTCCTATGTCATTACAAATGAGCACCTTCTCTGAAACTAAGAATTGCTTCAGACACTGGAAAGTTAAATGACTTGCTCAGGTTCCCACAGCCAGTATGTAAGGGAAGTAAGAGTTTGATCTAGGTCTTCTCATTCTAAGGCTGGCTCCCTACCCATTATGCCAAGTTGATTCTGAGAAATGAATTAGCATTTGTAATCAAGTAATGAAGCCATGAGATCTCACCATTCTCTAGAAGGGAAATTTCAAGCTCAAATTGCTTGTTAAAGTATCACTTAAAAGTTATTGTTAGGATTACTATTCAATTCATGTGAGAGAATGTATGTAAACTGTTTTGCAAACATTAAAGCCCTATGTAAATGTCAGCTAATTACTAGTTAGAATGGTGATTAAACTATGACCTAGGGTTTTGTCCTTGTGAGACCTCTGGTGTGGAATTTTTTGCCACTGAAATAGATGGTGGCCCCTCTGTATTTTAGAGATTAAAATGAAATTCAGAGGTTAAAGGACTTGGCGATAAGGTTTAAAACCAGGTCTTCATGACTCCAGGTGGAGTATCCTATCCACATCAAATTGTTTCATTATTATCTTTCTGTAAATCTCATCCATCTGATTCTATATTCATCCTGACCAAAGTCTCTCTCCTTTTCTAAACACAAAGAGCTCAGTTTTGTATTACGGCAAACTTTTTCTCTCTCTTCCCAGAGAAAGAATACTCCTTGTATTCAAAAGACTTATTGTTGAATCATGTCCGACTTTCATGTTCCCATTTGGGGTTTTCTTGGCAAAAATATCACTTCAATAGTTTGTCACTTCTTTTTTGAGCTCATTTAACAGATGAGGAAACTGAGGCAATAGGGTTGTTACTTGCTCTGGGTCATATAACTAGTAAGGGTCTAAGACTGTATTTGAATTCCTGACTCCAGACTCAGTGCTCTATCCATTCTGCTACTTAGTGGAAGGATAGAAAACAAGAAAAGGAAGAAATAGCAAAAAGCTATGCTGATCACCTTGAAACAATTCATGCTCATATCCTGTATAATTTACACTTTCTTTTATCTATTTGGTACACTGGAAAGTGTGCTGATTTTGGAATAACAGTAACTAACTCCATTATTTTCTAATAGTATGACAGTGGGCAAGAGACTTGCTTGGACCTCAATTTTCTTATTTGTAAAATGAAGGGTTTTGATTAATAATCTTATATAGCTTCAAACTCTAAATCTATGATTCAACGATTGTACTTCTGTCCTCATTTTGGTTTTCAAAATATGTCATAAGATCTTAAAAAACCTTGGCTTATTTCCAGCAATTAGATCAAAAGAAGTGGAAGAAATGTCTATTCCAACCACCTGATCATAGCTGTGTGAAACAGAGCTGGTTTTTGCTAATTTGGAATTCTAGAGTTTTCATGTGGAACAACAGATCTGAAATCCATACTTTTAGAACTCTGACACTGAGAGAAATGATTATTTCCCTCACATTAATAACTAATTATTATTGAGATGATCCATGTTTTTTTCCCCTTCCTATTTTCTCATTTTCTCTTTGGTCAAATCAACATCTGAAGAATAGGGTTAATAAAGAGATTTAACTTTCTCTTATGTCTGTTTCAGAAGCCCCTTAAGTTCTACTTAGGCTTGGGGGGTGGGATAATCCTTTGTCATGATTGATCCTAGCTGGGGATAGTCTGGAAGTAAAAGTGACATAATCAATGGAGTCCTCTCAACCCCCATTAGGGCAGGTCCACCTCTCATGATAATATTCATCCTTCTCATTAATTTTTAAATAAAGTTGATCGTTGATCACCACCTGTAAGGAAGACATAAATGGCATATAAGTGTCAAGAAGACACCATGGTCCTTTTTTGGTTTAAAGAGATGGCCAAATGACCATCCTTTTATTAATTACTTGCTAATCATAACTAATCATCCCCTAGATGGCAGGTAGTCCAATACATGTTAAATATGTTAAAATATATGTTAAATCCAATATATGTATGCATATTTATACAGTTATCTTGCTACAGGAAAAATTGGATCTAGAAAAAAGGAAAAAAAAAAAAAAAACCTGAGCAGGAAAACAAAAATGCAAGCATACAATAACAGAAAGAGTGGAAATGCTATGTTGTGGTCCACACTCACTTCCCATAGTCCTCTCTCTGGGTGTAGTTGGTTCTCTTCATTACTGAACAATTGGAACTGGTCTGAATCACCTCATTGTTGAAGAAAGCCACATCCATCAGAGTTGATCATCATATAATTTTGTTGTTGCTATGTATAATGATCTCCTAGTTCTGCTCATTTCACTTAGCATCAATTCACGTAAGTCTCCCCAGGCCTCTCTGAAATCATTCTGCTGGTCATTTCTTACAGAACAATAATATTCCATAGCATTCATATGCCACAATTTATTCAGCCATTCCCCAACTGATGAGCATTTACTCAGTTTCCAGTTTCTTGCCAATACAAAAAGGGCTGCCACAAGCATTTTTGCACATGTGGGTCCTCCCTTTCCCTTCTTTAAGATCTCTTTGGGATATAAGCCTAGTTATCTTTCAAATTTTTAAACATCACAGACTACTCCTTTGATAAGTGCCTTATGGTATACATCATTAAAAAAAAAATAAAGCATGAAGGAAATAACATGAAGGTAATTCCTAAAACTAAAGGTTAGTTAAATATTCACAGCTACTTTAAAGTACTTTACCTTTGCCTACTGATATATCAGGGGATCTTAACCTAAAAGGGTTTTCCAAACATATTTTTATACACACAGACACACACACACACACACACACACACACACACACACACACACATACTTTTGTGCCTAATGGTAGCCTTCTCTAAGGTGGGGAAGAGAAAAAAAGGAAGAAAAAAAGAAATTTACAAGATAACTTTATTATATATTTTAAAAGAATAGCAAATTTACATAAATTTACATACAGTTTCATGTTCAATCTTTTAAAAAATTATATCATGTTATGGACATGCTTCCCTTGTTCACATAGGGTGTCACATTCTTACAGATGCTCTTAAAAGCCTTTTTTTTTTTTTTGGATCTCTGAACTCTCTCAAGATATCTTGGAGTTTACTGGTTAGATTTCTTTCTTAAGGATCAAGTCTTGTACCAAAACCACTCTGATTCTCATTGATTGGCCACCAATTGGTCTTAGGCCAAGTCCCATTTGATCTTTGTTTGGGTCCTGATTGATTCAGATTGAATGTAAACAGTAGTCATTTCTACTTTGGCCAGAAACACTGAGGGTATTCCCCTCCCAGGTTTATTTATTTAGATTTTTTCTTTTTGAGTAGGTGAAAGAGGAGATTCTCAATTGCCACCTAGCTTTAATCACTGAATGGGTGCAGCCACAGTCAAACTGAAACTTTTTGAATACCTTAGCTGAAAAAGACCAAGTTCTCCCACTGCATCCAGGGCCACCTTCAGTCCTCTTGATCTATAGCTGGCCAATGGACCCAGATGCTCTGGAGGGAAATGTGAGGCAGGTGATCTTGCACTGCCCTTTTTCATTTAAATCCAATTCACTTCCATGTCATGGCACCACCTCTTTGATGTCTTAGTCTTCTTTGAGAATGAAGGACAAACAACATTCATATAAAAATAAAAGAAACAAAAATTTCTAAAAAGAAATTAATATGTTGAATTTATTATGTAATTAAGTTTTATGTAATAGAGATGCTCAGTTCCATTTACAATCTTTTTTCGCATGTGTTCGTTGCAAGTTCAGATGACCAAAAAGAAAAAAAAAACTAAAAGAAAACAAAAAGAGTGGAGAGGCAAAGATTTAAACAAGACAAGAGTTACTCTTTGTTAAAAGAATGTTTTCCCTAAGAAAAGGCTTTTTGTCTTCAAAGGGTTTCCCCCAGTATTCTGGAATAGGTTTTGCTGAAAAAATATTCCTCAATACATTCAGTTTTACTGAAATAGAGGTTTTAAAAATATATAATTCCACACTTGCCTAAGGTCAGTGTGCTAGATCACAGGACATTGTATAAATGGAAGTACCTCTGTTCCAAGAGTGACCCTTAAAGCTCATCCTTGTCTCCTTTCAAATACTCTAGCATATCCACTCAGTGTTAAACTCCTATAGATTTCAAAAGGAAATCTGCAGTTAGAAAATTCATGTGGACATAGAGTGGATTAGACTGAGGCTATCCATCACTCACATTGTACTAGAGAAAAATCCATAAATCACAAAAGTTCCTTGAAATACAGGTATTGCCAAGGTATGGCAGCATTTTCCCTTTAAATATACTTAGTAGTTGTGTGAATTATAAACAACTATCCCTCCAAGGGCAACATCAATCTACACACATCCTTTTTTTGGAGGGGGGAGAATATGCATTTATTATTGATGATCTTTTTTTTTTAATTTCAAGAAATTGGCATTGCATTGTTACTAGAGCAATTCATCATCCAAATGAATAGCTTGGAACTGTTGGCTCTGATGTGATGAAAGGTAGAAGCTGGATAGTGTTATTCATGCCCACAAATAAAATAGTAAAATTAACAGAAAATCATGGAGGATTGTATATTGAAGATTGTAGTGGTGACTTTCATGTCAGGCAATCAATAAGCATTGATTAAGCATCTATTATGTGCCAGGTACTATGCTAAGATCTGGGGATATAAAGAAAGGCAAATGACTGTCCTGCACTTAGGAAGCTCATAATCTAATGAGGAACATAACATGAAAACAGCTATCTACTAATAAGACTTATACATGATTAACAAAAAAAAAAAAAAAAAAAAAAAAAAAGGTGGTAATCAACAGAGGGAAGGCATTAGAATTTAAGAGACGATTGAAAAATCTCCTGGTAAAAGGTTAGAGATTAGCTTTGGAGCTGAGACTTGAAAGAAGCCTGGAGTGGGGGATGAGCAGGAAGAAACTTCCAGGCATGGAGGACAACCAATGAAAATGAAATATCTTGTGCAAGGAATGTTATCAGATTAAATCGGGGATTGGAGGGGAGAGTGTAAGGTATAAGATTGGAAAGGTAGGAAAAAGCCTGAATATGAATGACTCCGAAAGCCAAACTGAAGTGAAAAGGAGCCATTGGGGATCATTAAATGGAAAGGGTGAGTGTGTGTTTATGTGCAATGTGATCCTAGGTGGTGCAGAAGATCACTTTGACATGAATTTAGAAAATTTTAAAAGTGAGTTCATATATTAGTATATTATACAAGACCATCAAAATTGCAGTTAGAAGATCTGGCTTTAGGCTCTTTCTCCATCACATAATTAGTGATATATGAGTTTTAACCAACTCACTTTTTCACCTAAACTTCAACTTTCTTCTCTATCTAATGGGGATGATACTGCTTTGCACTATTTATTTACTTTATAAAGTGTGAATGCTTTGAAACTTTAATGTTCTATAAGTAGGAGATATTAATTAACACAATTTAGTTAAATTCCTTAATTTTACAAGTAGAGAAACTGAGTCTTGCCTAACTCAAGACATTTTTGTGACTTTATTATGTCCAACAGAATTAGAATTGAAATTCAACTCCTATGAGTTTTCTTCAGTACACCAAATACAAAAGTATAGAGAGCTTCCAGGATGAGAAACAACTTCGTCTAGTCTAGGGTAACATCACTGCTTCAAGTGTTCCTGATCTGACTCTCAGAGGCATGTGGTTAATAAGCAAAGCTGAAGACTTCCTGAGGCCCTTAAAGAGGACCACTTTACATCTCCTGATGTAGAGGGAGGTTTAGGAGGTCAGGGCTTTAGCCTTGGAATCCTCCTTTGGGCAGGACCCTTTCTCTACTGAGCTACATCACTAAATACCTGTTAGAGGGCTTCACCTATGTGTCTGGTAAGGGTCTTACCAAGTAGAACTAATTCTCCCTCTCTTCCCCTGATCCCTTCCTTCTCCAAACTTGCCTATTTTAGCTAAGCTCATGACCATAATCCTTCTTATCCCCCTGGCTCATAGAGCAGTTATATTTTCTCTCTTTCTTCTCTCCCATCCCACCCTAATATAATTAGTTGCCAAGTCTTGTTAATTTAACCCCACAACACTTCTCCCATGGGTCTCCTTCTCTTCACTCATATTACTACTTGCTAGTTCACTGTCTCATCATCTCTAGGATAGTCTAGTCAGTCACTTAATGAAATTTATTAAGTTCCTATTATTAAACTCAGCACAATACTAGATACTTTTCTAAGTATTGGGAATACAAAGAATAAAAGATAGTCCCTCCCCAATCTAATGGAGGAGATAACTTGCAAATAATTAAGTACCCAAAAAAATTATATAAAAGGTAAAGAGAAAATAATTAACATAGGAAAAACATTAGAATTAAGAGTGATATCTGGACAGGCTTCCTGGACAAGCTAGGATTTTAAGTGAAGGAAGGTAAGGAAGTTAGGAAGTAGAGTTAAGAAGAGAAAATTCCCTTATTCTATCTTTTCCTTATTCCCAGCTTGTTACACTTGAGACTAGGGAATTTCCCTTTGGGTGAGATCTGGGAGTCTCTTAGTTGAACTGAGGTACCATGCCCCTGTAGAAATGTTTCCTGATTTTTTTATCATCTGGTATGTATTCTGTGATATAGACTTCTTTTCTCATTTGTGGAAATCAAAGCTACTGAAGAAAAGTATTCTGGAAAGAAGCTGACATGAGAAGAAACTAGCTGTTCTCATTCCTTTATTCCCTTGTCCTTATTCCCAGCTTGCTACACTCAAGACTAGGGAATTTCCCTTTGGGTGAGATCTGGAAATCCCTTAGTTGAACTGAGCTACTATGCCTCCTGTAGAAATGTTCCTTGATTTTTTTTTTTTATCATCTGGTATGTATTTGCCCATGTAAACTTTCTCTGATTTCTACTTTGTTATCAACTTAAGATAATTTTTTTTTTGTTATTGACTATGTTTTCATTGTGAAACTGGTATTTGGTGAGAAGGCAGTCAAACCTGATTTCTAGGATTTAGGGGCAGTTAGGTGGTGCAATAGATAGAGAACTAGCATTGAAGTAAAGAGAACCTATGTACAAATCTGGACTCAGACTCTTACTAATTGTTTGACCCTGGACAAATAAATCACTTAGCCCCAGTTGCATCCAAAAATAAATATAACTTGAGTTCTCCTTTTCCCATTAATAATCATTGATTAGAGGATTGAAGCTGAAAACTATATGCCCTAGACTCCAGTTCTTGAATTGTGGTTTGTGACCCCATATGAGGGTCTTGTAAGTGAATGTGAGGATCATGAAATTATAGTTTATTATCAGTAAATGTCTGATTTATAACTTGTTTTTATGGTTTTATTTCTGGAGTTAAAAATTTCTTGGGCAAAAAAAGATTATGAGTGGAAAAAGTTTAAGAAACCCTGCCTTAGAAAAACAATATTTAAGGGGGCAGATATAATTTTCCTAATCCTCCTCCTGACTAGAATAGAAATCTCTCTCAGAGAAGAGTGGGAGAAAAAAAGGATAGGGAGATCTATTAGGTCTCCCTTCAAGCCACACAATGAAACTCTCATACCACATGATGGATACTAGCCCTCATTACATACAACTATGGGGAAAGGGAAATAAGTTGGTCTGGTTATAAAATTGAGCAGATAGTGAGGTGGGGAAAGAGTAGCATGAATTAAGTCAAAGAAAGTAGGTTTAAATTAGATTTAATCTAGTAGCAAGAAGAAGCTACTAGAACTTTTCTGGGCAGGGCAGCAACATCAGATCTGTGCTTTAGGAATGTTAATTTATAAGACAACTCTAAGATACCACTACACACCTGTCAGATTGGCTAAGATGACAGGAAAAAATAATGATGATTGTTGGAGGGGATGTGGGAAAACTGGGACATTGATTCATTGTTGGTGGAGTTGTGAACGAATCCAACCATTTTGGAGAGTAGTTTGGAACTATGCTCAAAAGTTATCAAACTGTGCATACCCTTTGATCCAGCAGTGTTACTACTGGGATTATATCCCAAAGAGATTATAAAGAAGGGAAAGGGACCTGTATGTGCACGAATGTTTGTGGCAGCCCTTTTTGTAGTGGCTAGAAACTGGAAACTGAATGGATGTCCATCAGTTGGAGAATGGCTGAATAAATTGTGGTATATGAAAATTATGGAATATTACTGTTCTGTAAGAAATGACCAACAGGATGATTTCAGAAAGGCCTGGAGAGACTTACACGAACTGATGCTGAGTGAAATGAGCAGGACCAGGAGATCATTATATACTTCAACAACAATACTAGATGATGACTAGTCCTGATGGATCAGGCCATCCTCAGCAACAAGATCAACCAAATCATTTCTAATGGAGCAGTAATGAACTGAACTAACTATACCCAGAAAAGAACTCTGGGAGATGACTAAAACCATTACATTGAATTCCCAGTCCCTATATTTATGCACACCTGCATCTTTGATTTCCTTCACAAGCTAATTGTACAATAATTCAGAGTCTGATTCTTTTTGTACAGCAAAATAATGTTTTGGTCATGTATACTTATTGTGTATCTAAGTTATATTTTAATATATTTAACATCTACTGGTCATCCTGCCATCTAGGGGAGGGGGGGGGGGGGGTAAGAGGTGAAAAATTGGAACAAGAGGTTTGGCAATTGTTAATGCTGTAAAGTTACCCATGTATATATCCTGTAAATTAAAGGCTATTAAATAAAAAAAAAAAAAAAAAAAGGAATGTTAATTTAGCAGCCATAAGAAGGAAAGGGGGGAGAGGGAGGCAGGAAGAACATTTCAATGGGCTTTTTGAGTAATGCAGCAAGGGGTGATGACAGTTTGAAGTACGGTGTGTACAGAAATCCATACAAATGTCAAAGGTCTTCTTGAAGCACATCTGACCAGGTCCCATCCCTATTCAGGACAACATTAGTTGTTACTTTTTTCCCATCTCTTCCTTCTCCATTCTTGCTACTGTCCTGGGTCAGACCCAATGAGCTTAAAGGTAAAATCTAAGTTCTTAAAGAGCTTTTAAAGTCTATTTAAGCTACTTGCAGGCAGGAACTGGTTTATTTTCTCAATGACAGCGCTTAATATGGTGTTTTATACATGGTAGGTGTTTAATAAATGTTAGATTGCATTGGCCACTTTTTTCCAAGAAAAGTTAATTTTAATCTGTTTTTATTTTAAATATTATTCTTAAATTTTAAAATGGCCAACAAACTATTTTTATTTTCATGGAACCTTGAATACATTTATCTAATTTCTTTTTCTTCTGATTATTTTATTTTTCTTGACTTTGTCCTTACTTTCAAAAAAGAAAGACCCTTATTGCCACTTTAATGAACCTTTTAATGTTCACTGCTATTTCTTCTGGAATTCTGGTTGTTTCTAGAGCTTTGGTGTTCTTTCACAATTTGTCTTTCATTGATAAGGAGGCATCTAGTCCTAGCCTCCAACATCCATTTTCACACTGTTCTGTGAGCTCATTGAGCTAGCTATTGTAATTTTTTCAGCTCTTGCAGGAACTCATTCTTTCTATCCCATCCTGTAAAATCATCTCATAAAAATAAATCCCAAGTAGCTTTCCTGCTACTGTTGGCACTTTAACTATGTGAAATGAAGAGGGAATGAATGGCTATGAAAAGTGTTACCTAAATAAAAATAGCTCTGTTACCAAATATATTGATTTTCAGGATGAAATAGAAATAATAATTTTAAAAAGGTAAATGGGTCACCTTTTCTATCAACTATTGAATATGGAATCTCACCATTTAAACATTCAGTGAAGATTTTCCCTAAGTCTCTGCTCTGTAGTGATCATTTCCCCTCCCTTTTCTTCTTCTATATTATGAGCTGCCATGTATTCATCAGTGGACTGTGGAGTATCATTATGAAAGAAAAGATTCATTTGATGATGTGGGGGTTTTGATGTTCAGTTAATATTACATTTTGATTTTCTGATTCCGGAGAGAAAGTTAAAGCAGTTAAGAAAGTTTAGATCCCTTCCTTAAGAAGCAATGTTTCTTTTATTAAACAGTATTGACTTTGGCAAAGCATAGTGAATGTTGGATGGGAAAGAAAACTACTACATGGAAGGAAGAAAGCAAAATGTAATTTACAAGTCTGTGCCAGATACCATGGTTCTGTTAAATAATAAGGCTTCCCTAGTCAGATTTTTCCTAGTTAATGGCCCTCCCCCAGCATTTTAAAGGAAACGAGTATGACCATTCATCTCTAAGTCCAATTTTAGGATTAATTCAATACTATCTATTAGATTTGTCTTTGTTAGTTTGCTTCTTCAGCCTTAAACTAGAGAGAGAGAGGAAAAAAAAAAAACCTGCAGAAAACTATAATTAAGCACATTCAAGAAAATAAACTGGAGTCCTTGTAACCCTGTAGTGGTCCTGGTAGAAAAAAAAATATCCTGGCTAGAAATATAGAGAGAAGGTGAGATCAGTCCCTGGTATGCAAAGCTGATGAATTAGCTGGTTAAACAGGCTGCCAAGATAATTACATTGTCTGTTTTGTGACACATTACACCGCAGCACTTGGGATTAACCTGTTCTCTTGTGTCTCCTTTGGATCAGTTTTTTAGACAACCTTTTATCAGATGAAGGAGTACAGACATCAAAAGAGAAAGGGGAATGGGTGAAAGAGGGGGCTCCCACGAAGCTGCGAGGGGTGGGATTTCTATTGAAATGACTGAATGCAGAGTTCCCTTTCCCATACAGTTTTTTTTGCTCTATAGTGACCTCTGCTGGAAGGGAGAGGAGCAGTTGCCTCCATTCTCTCGAACTATCTTTTTAATTTGTATGTGATTGTGAATAGGCTCAAAAATGGCAACTGGACAAGAATTAAATAGTGCCATTTCAATTTTGAGTCACAAACCTAATTCAGATTAATTAGGTCAGTCCTTGTGAGTCAGAACTCCTTTAAGTCGTCAGTTTAGAAGGTCTTTTGACCCAGCAACAAACCTCAGAGAGATCATTGATTTCATTGTTATTGGATCTTTCAGTGACGGAGCTCCTTTTGCCAAAGTCGATGGGCAATTTTTTTGTATCTTATAACTTTACAGAGCCCACTACATCACTCATCATTATTTAGCTTCCAATGTGCTTTTACTATTTTTGCTCAAATAATACTAAATGCCCTGGGACAGGTAGAATTGTTATTTATTTTGAAATATCTGATACATAGTAGGTGTTTAATAAATACTTGTTGAATTAAATCGAATAAAGAAGTTCCATAAAGGTTTATAGTTCTTTAATTCTGTCATTATCTTAAAAAATCTTAGACCTTTTGATTGTATGTGAAAGAAATACACATAAAATTTCATCATCGGGTGACAATTTAGCTAGAGAACAATTAGAAGAATAAATAGAAAAATCCACCCATTAACAGCCCTTGGCAACTTAAATTGAATTTAACCAGAGCCTGAGCCTCTGGCTATAAGGCTGTGTAATTTAAAGCAGATATAATAGATTTCAGCAACTAAAATTTGTTTGTTAAACTGTACCAAGAAAGATATTAGTTAAATGGACCAAGAAATTCCCCTCCACATTAATGAAAATAACATTTAACTTTAGTACTCCATTTGTTTTCTGAAATAATAAGGTTGTTGACTTGATATGCCTGCTTTTAAGCAAGATTCCCTATTAGTCATGAATCTAGGATATCAGGTGTGAGGTTTAATACCCCATCCTGTCAGTCAGAACAGTGGCTTTCCAATCCGATCCTAGAAAAACCATAGATACTTTGAAAAAAAATAATAAATATTAACCCCTTCCCTTCCAACGCAATAATGAGCAAACAATGTCAACTCCAAGAATAAAAACTGAGCTCTCTGCCATCCAAGATATTTTATTACATTGATTCTTGAAATAAATTATTTTACTTTGCTATACTATAGTATTATATATACATATAAAGTATAGTATTTTCATTACTATAGGGACATGGAGGAAACAAGCACTTAAGTGATATATATTCTGTATTATGTACATAGTATTTTACAAACATTTTGAGTATTTTACAAATATTATTTCATTTCATCATAGGAATCTTATTGTTTCCAAAGTTCTTTTCAAACATTATTTTATAACATTACCCCACAACTTTGAGGATAAGAACTGAGAAAAATCCATCAGATTTAGGGATTCAAAGATCATTAATAATCTTTAAGATAGTAGTTTCAGTTGAGAGAGCAAGACTGCAAAGTGATTAATAGAAAAAAAAAATTGGAGCCAATACATATCGGTAATTTTCCCCCTAAGAATTGTAGCAGAAGTAGAAACTGTATCTTCAGTTTTCAGATCTAATGCTATCTCCACTCTACCAGAATTTCTCTTATCTAATGAGAAGTGAAGATATATGGTGATTGGAACTGGGAGTTGAGAATGAAGGAGATAATTAAAAGCAATGAATTTTGTGCATAGATATACATATTTTTTCTTTTTAGATTAGCAAGGTTGTACATCCTGTCATTTTAGTATCTTAAAAAAAAATAGGGATGTGATCTTACTCCTTTCTCTTCCTGATAGTCTAATCCTAATCAGTACCCAGCTACATTCTATCTCTTCTACATCTTTGTCACCAGCCCTGACTTCAACAGAAGTAAGAGAAGTGTCCTCCTTTGTGCTTGCTGTTCTGATTACCAAATTCACTAGTGCCACCAGGGTGTGGTCCTGATTGATTGCAACCCTCTGATGATCAGTGTGATGTTTTCATCTGAAAAGATTAAAAATAGGAAACTCAGAAATATGGGTGCCTGCCAACTCTAAAAAAAGAATTGTGCATAATGGGATGAAACTAAGGGGAATCAATAGCTATATATGTACTAAATATCAGGTTTCAAGCCTGAGCAGGAATTACCACTTTTTTGGTAGTAGGAAGGAGGGAATGATTAAGCAACAAGGAGAAATGACTTACTGATAGTTCCTGGGCTCCACTGGTGTCCAATGAATATCAAAGTAAGGATATGTGCCTCAGCCACTAGGGCACTGGACTTCAAATGAAGAAGACTTGGATTCAAATCCCACTTTAGAGATTTCCTCGCTGTGTATATCACTTAATCTCTCTTCGCATCCATTTCTCCATCTATATAATGAGATGCTAGAATTCAATAACCTCTCAAAGATCTTCTAGCTCTAAATCTATGATCTCATGTGTCTATTTGGGATATACTCTCTTTAGCTGATTTATGGGAGGATATGTTCAAGAGTTTGGGTTTTAATCCATAACTCTGGAGGGAGACCTCACAGATTCACCAGTATAAGCCTCAAAAAAAAAAAAAAAAAAAAAAAAGACAATTAACCTTATCCTTCCTTATTTTTTATTTAATTAGATGCTATATTTATGAAAGAGTAATGATTATCTGTAGCATGCCCATCATGTTAATAGCAATGTTCTAATTCCTTTCCCTGTACAAATTAAGCCAGTTTTTCCTTAAAAGGTATTGAGCCCATACTTGAAACTTGATTGGCTCCAGATACTAAAGATTCAGGCTATTGACATCACTTCCTGTTTGTCTAAAGAAAGAGCACCAGCTTGGTTAATGGACATTATGGGCAACTTAGGCAAGGGAGCTCTTTCAAAATGAAGCAGTTCAAGGTGTTCTCAATGGCCAGTATCCTTCCGTTATGTCTAAGTAAATTTCCTTTTGTTAACTATTGAATGACTTATTAGTATCTCCTTTTCTCTCAGTAACAAACCTAACAAGTATTGCCCAGAACATAAACATATGGTATCTTAATCTCTATCAAACTAAAGGATATTTTAATGAACATCAGCTACTACAGCTGTAGCCAGAATGGACTCTCTATATAGCTATCTTTTCCCTGAAGCATGATTTTAATACTTGGTTCTCCTTTCCTGTCTTCCTCACAAAGCAGAATCATAAAATACTAGAACTAGAAAGAACTGTAGCATCTATTTAATACAACTCCTTTATTTTATAGATAAGGAAACTGAGGTCCAAAAAAGGGACGTTACTTGCCCAAGCTAATATGTGGTAGAGATGAGGGTTGAACTCAGATTTATTTTCCCCAAGACCAGTGTTCTTTCTACAACACATTATTGGCTCCAGAGAGCTGCTTCTGTGACCTTTTCATCTCAGTCTTCCTACCTAGATAAGTACCCCAAGTCTTAAGAACATCAGAGGTCAGCCAAAGGAAAATGTGACTATCGCTTAATCTCAGGATAGCATAGTGGAAAGAATGCTGTATGTGAAGTCAGAAAATCCTAGTTTCCAATTGTGCTTCAGATACTTTCACCCTAGGAAAATTTCTTAAGTTCTCTCAGGCTCAGTTTCTTCATTTGTAAAATGAGGATAATAATAATAACTACCTCACAGGGTTGTATTGAGGCTCAAATAAATTTGTGCAAGTGGAATGTGCTTATTTACACTTCTAAAACCTTAATGCACATATTATTGTTTGGAAACTTCTTCATTAGTAATGGAAAGAGAAGAAGAAAAATCATGTTTTTGCCCCTCAAACTTTTGTACAAATCACTTGATTTGGTATTGAGATAATTAAATAACATTTATATTATGAAAATATTTATTTTATATCATTTAGTTTTGCTGCTATCATTGGATCTCTTGATTACCCTCTCTTTTCCAATAAGTTCAATAACTGTATTTATTTTTTCCCCTTTCTATTCCAATATCTGTCCCTTTTCACCATGTATTTTAGTTTCTCAACTCTTCAATAATCATGTGACATCTTAAGCCTATTTCAACAAAAAGTGGTCACACTTTAGGCCTACCTATCTCACCGATCCACTTATGTTTCCCAAGGCACCAAAATTTTTCATTATGACTGCTTATTATCCACCTGGTATAATGGGATCTAGGGAGAAGCAATGGACTTGGAATTAATATACCCCCGTTTTTCCCGTCAATAATTGTGTTATTTTTGACAAGTCACTTAACCACTCTGATCCTCAATTTTCCTATCTATAAAATGGTGACATTACTCATATTATCTATGTTATAGGAAAATTATAAAGATCAAATGAAACTTTACATGTGAGGTGTATTGCAGCTGGAAAATGCCATAAAAATGTAAATGTTCATTATTGATAAAGCAAAAGATTGAATGATAGAATTTAAAAGTTGGAAAATCCCTTAGTGAGCATTTTGTCTATTCAGTATCTACACACATATAACATGCTTAACAACTGCTTGTCTTGCTTCAGCTTGAAGACCTTTAAAGTGGAAGAACTACCTATCACCTGTTTAGGGAGCCCATTCTCTTTCTGGTTGTTTCTAATAGGAAGTTTTTCCTGATTTCAAGCCTAAATCTGTATATTTTCAGCTTTCATTTATTACTGCTGGTTCTCTCCTTGAAAAAGCCAGACAGAATATGTCTAATCATTCCTCTATATGATAGTCCTCCAAACACTGGGCAACTACCATTCCACAATCCCAACCCTTCTAGTCTTTTTTCCAGGCTAAACATCCTCAGTTCCTGTAATCAAGTCACATGATAGGGATTCAAGACCCTTCACATCTTAGTTATCTTCCTCCAGCTTATCTGTGTGTGTGTGGGGGGGGGGGGGTTTAATCTATTGGTGTTCAGATATGAAGTTTGTATTTCATAGGGCAGAATACAAAGGGACATCAAATTTTTGTTCCTAGAAGATATGGATCTCTCTTAATGCAGTCCAATATTCCATTTTTTTCACTGCCACATCATTTGGCTGATTCATATTAAGTTTTCAGTACACAAAAAACTCCCAGAAATTTTTAAAAGATAAACTGTTGCCTGAATGTCCTGTCTTACCTTTGTTAAATTTATTTTTTAAAACTCATCTATAAAACTTTACATTTACCATAAACAAATTTCTTTCAACCCAGTGCTCTAACGTAGCAAGATCTTTTTGGATTCTGTTTCTGGTATCTACTTCATTAGCACCTTTCTATCTTCATGCCATCTGCACATTTTATACAAATCATTGATAAAATTGTGTAAATATTTTGATGTTCCTATGTAATTTGGACATTGATAATGAAGCATGTCTCTATTTTTGGTTCCAATCCAATCTTTCATTCTTCCATTACATTCTTCTTCTTCATGCAATCTATATTACAGAAACATTGTTCTTTCACTTTGACATTCTATCTCATTTCTTCATTCATTTATACATTACAAATATCTAATTCCTGAAATTATATACTTACCTATATTCACTTTGTACTCACTTCTTTTCTTCTCCTCTTCCTCCTTCCCAGCACAATATAAACCCTTTATTGGGAATGTCTAATATAATTTTATTTTTTGTATTCCCAGGGATTAGATTGGTACTTTTCAAATAGATGGATAATCAATGTCTTTAGAATTGAATGTCTCAAGTCCATAACTATATACCAAAGCATTTTATTTGCTAAACACAATTGAATGTGGAATGAGAGACTATAGCTCGGTTCAGATTTTAGATTAAAAATTAGGAGTTTTGGATAGAAAGTTGTAGTTAATCCCCCTCATTTTACAGATAAGGAAACTTTGAGAAACCAAGTAACTTATCCACTACAACTCACATGGATAATAATAAGAAGAGTTGAATTTCAGACCCAGTTGTTTTCCTAAGCCTCTAAGAGTAGAACCACCCAGCCCCATTTCAGATTAAAGTATTTGTCCATTTTAATCACCAACACTCCTTCAACAGATCAGACAGATACTATGAAACATAACCCTCTGATACCTCTCCTGATTTAGACATGAATATCTGATTTTCTTAAAAAAAAAAAAAAAAAGACCTTACCCAAATGGCAGCATAATTATAATTTTCATAGGGGATCAGTATTGATTTTTACACAGAAATACCTTTTTCATTTGAAAGGTTTCTGGCAAATTTGAAATTCATTACTTAAATTATCATAGAAGATAAACAACAATCAGATAAATCCCTTTACATAAAATCTTTAGCATATCTCTTTCAGGTAGAATCATCATCTTCTCTATCTTTCTGTGGTCTAACAAAGGGTATTTTTTCTTTAAGAATCAGGGTTAAGTGGAAACATTTAAAGGAAACCAGTAGAATAAATTTTCTTCAGCTCTGATGTTATAAAGAAGTTCATTATTTCTCACTTGTTGAACTAAAAAAATATATATATAATTCTCACCAAACTGTGAACCCTCTTCTATTTTTTCAAACAATAGTTAAGAAAAGAGTGAGTTTCCCTGTGTCATATACACTAAGGGGAGACTAATGAAATGAACTAATATTATGTTTAGTGAAATGACTAAAATTATTTCAGTATTTGAAACAAAATGGACAAAACATTATATCTGATTTTTATTCATTTGATAATTTTCCAGACTTAAAAGGATATTTCATTGATGTTAATTAACATAAATATACAACTCTTTAGCATTTAAATCTGATTAAATAAATTCATGATGGCTATTTTAATGGACAGTGGTAAAATATAATTCATAGTGTAATTTGGTAAGAATAAATGAGTTTATTATATTTTTCATATAATTTTTCTTTTTGTTATGACAATCATTTAGATGACAAAATGAAGATTTAAAATGAGACTGATAATTAAATTATAGAATTCCCTTTCTATGAGAAAGATCAGGATTGCTGATTGTAATAGTGAATTTATATGTACATATGTGTGTACATGCACATATATAAATATATACAGAGATATATAGATATAGTATGTGTGTGTTTATTGCCCTATGTGCTAGTCTGTGATTTAGAATGTCATCACTTCTTCCCTGGGTTATAATAATAATCTCTTAATTGATCTTGCTGCCTAATTTCTCTCCTCTGTAATCCATCCCTCTTATAGCTGCAAAAATGCTATTCTGAAACTTAGATCTGACCATGCTACTCTCCTGCTCAAGAAATACCAGTGTCTCCTTCTTGCTTTTAGCATAAAATACAAATTCCTCTAGCTCTTGAAGACCCTTATTTTGGAATTATGATACATTACTGCTTTTCATTCACTCTACATCACATTCCAGCCAAGTTAGTATACTTGTTATTTCTTCTAATGCTCCCCATGACTGAAATGCACTCCTTGCTCAATAAAACCTTATAAAACACAGCTTATTCTAAGTCTCACTTTAAATGACAACTCCTGCCTAAGGTCATTCCTGATCTTCCCAGTTTGGTAGTCTTCCTCCTATCCTCCATCACTTTGGATTAACTTTGTTAATATGTGTCTTTCCATTAATACACCTATCCATCCATCCATCCATCCATCCATCTATCTATCTATCTATCTTAACAACCAAATTGGCAAACAGATGACCACAAAACCTCCTGAAATTTGTACTTCTCACTTTGGGAAGAATAGAAACTAAGGTAAGATCAGCCTTCAGAAAGGGGCTGGGTCCAGTGCTGGTAGGTGGGACTTAGGGGAAAATAGGAAACAGAAAGGGGAGACAGTATCCATTTATGCAAAGGCATAAGGAATAGCATCTGTTTCCTGCCACATCAGCAGTTATGTTCTGTAAAACCATGAGAGATGAGAAATATCCATCAAAATGGGCAAGCTGGGAGATGTGTGGCACTGTCTTCTCACTCAGACCATTGAACAAAACAAGCCCTCAGAGAGTAGAATGGGCAAGTCCTCCTGTTCTCCAGCCTTGCTTCCACTTGTGTTTTCTTAAATGTTTTCTGTTAAAGAATATATTTGTGGGATTTAATATGGTTTCTCAAAAGTACCTGACCTTATGATGTATGGAGTCCCTTTGTGCCATTTAGGTACAATGGGAGTCACATAGGAAAGAGACCTTTCCAGGACTGGGAGTTCCACCTTCAGCCCACAGCGAAAAAGGTATCATAACTACCTTTCTCAAGGCATCATCACTATGAACATGGCCCCTATTGTATAAATCTACCTCATAAAGAAAATCAAGGTTGGATACACATGTGTATGTATGCATGTATGTATGTGGCTATATATAAAATGTGTACACATATATTACATACATATACATTTGCATACATGTTTTTTCTAACACCACTCACCACTCACCCAAGAAATATACACCCCTTGAGAGCAGAAAGCATTTAGTTTTCTCTCTCTATTCATTGAATCTATCTAAGTATTTAAACAAAGCTTTTTGGCTGAACAATGGCAACACATCCATGTAGCTCCAGAAGACTTACCTAGAATAACGCAGGCTACTCTAAAAAATATTTTTGGGTGATTGTTTCACTTTAACTAAGAATCTAAGAATCCAAATACTGTAGAATAACTAAAATTGATGAGAGTAAGATCTACCAAAAATCAGCCGAGATATATTTGAACATATCCTATTATTCTCAAGGGTTTTCAAACTGGGAATTGTTAACATTCAAAAGAGTCATATTCGAAAGGAGACGGTAAGAGAAGGGCTATCTCATTGAACCTAATGCTGGCTTAAGAGTCACATAGTTCCCAACCTTCTCACTCTGCTTTGTCAAGAAAACCCCATATGGAGTCATGAAGCATTAGACATCACTGAAAACATTTCTGAACAACAACAAAAGCTATATGCCAGGCACTACACTAAGTACTAGGGATACAAATAAAGACAAATGACAAATTCTGCCTTCAAGGAACTTATAGCCCCTGTAGCTAACAGTCCTCTACAAGGTTCTGTACTTTTAGATTTTTGATATTCTTATTGATAATTATTGATTTTTTTAAACATTGCTTTCAATTCCAAATATATATCCCCTTCCCTCCTAAGAGAGAGACATATTTTATAACAAATAATAAAATAGGAAAAGGAAAAACTAACACAACTTCTGAATGAATGAATGAAAACATCTATTAAGTCCTTATGATGTATTAATTGAAGGTGAATCTAGTAGACAAGCAAGTATCTAGTTGCATATAGTACTGTGGCTTGAGTTAACCTTGTCCAGTTTAGATCAGTCCCTTGCTCTTCCTGCTGGATCTTTTCTGCCTCCTTTCTTTTCTGTTTTTGTTCTGTTTCACCTGCATGAGTCAATCATGGTGGTATATTGTTGTTGTTCAGTCATTTTTCAGTCATGTACAACTCTTCATGACCCCATTTGGGGTTTTTTGGGCAAAGGTACTGGAGTAACTTGCCATTTCCTGCTCCAGCTCATTTTGTGGATGAGAAAACTGGGATAAACAGGGTTAAGTGACTTGTCCACACAGATAGTAACTAAGTAATGTTAAAAGCAACAAAAAATTAAAAAAAAACATATCTTCCTGAGTCCAGGCCCAGCACTTTATCCACTGCCCCTAATAGCTACCCTATGTTGGTATTTACTTATGAAAAATATATCTTAATTGGTGGATGGATAGGTGATACAAAATATGGAAAGGTGTGGGAACTCTTGAGGTAAAAATAATTGAGAATCTGTGGTTTAGATGATTAAGCTACATGCCTGTTCTGAGTGTTTTGTGGTATTACAGTTTCCATTAAAAATATAATACCCAGAAAAAACTTCATACAGAATTTTTGGGGAAAAAGGATGTGCTGTGGTTAATTTAATTTTTTTTTTATTTACTAGAAAACTATTGTTTCAGCATGTGCTGAGAAAAGTATTAGTCAAATTTCCTGATTTGGTAAGTTAAGTATAGCATAAATAATATTGTCTTGATCAAGGGTTCTTAATCTTGTTTTGTTCCATGGACCCATTTGACAATCTGATGAAATCCATAGGTCCTTTCTGAGAATAATATTTTTAAATGCATAAAATAAAACGTATGAGATTATAATGGAAATTGGTAATATTGAAGTACAATGATCAAAATACTAAAACAGGCACAGACCTAAGATTCAGAACTCTTAGGAAATTTCTTCTAATTCTGAGATTTATAATATATTTTAAAATTATCTTCATATGCTACAATATTTTAAATAATAATAGCTTTTTATTGTTCAATATACATGCAAAGATAGTTTTCAATATTCATCCCTGCAAAACCTTGTGTTCCAAAATTTTCTCCTTTCCTTCTCTCCCTACCCTAGACAGTAAACAATTCAATATAGGTTAAAGATGTGCATTTCTTTTAAATATTTTTCCACATTTGTCATGTTGAACAAGAAAAAAAATCTGATCAAAAGGGGAAAAAATGAAAGAAAACCAAAAAAGCAAAGAGACTACAACAACAAAGGTGAAAATATAATTCACATTCAGTCTCCATAGTTCTCTATCTGGATGTAAATGGCTCTTTCTATCACAAATCTATTGGAACTGCCTTGAATTTTCTCATTATTGAAAAGACTCAAGTTCATCACAATTGATCATTATATAATTTTGTTGTTGCTATGTACCATGTTCTCTTCGTTTTACTCACTTCATTTACTATCAGTTCTTATAAGTATTTCCAGACTTTTCCAAAATCAGACTTACAATATTATTCTTAACATCAGTTGTTATTGTATAATAATATATAATTATTATAGCTCTCAAAGGGATTGACTTGAATCTGGTTAGAAATAGGTAATAGACATTACCTATGAAAAAAAAATTCTTGGTGCCTTCTCTGAAGGACATATAATGAAAAATCCTATCCATATCCAGAGAAGAAAATGATTGTGTCTGAATACAGATTGAAGACTTCTCTCTCTCTCTCTTTTTTTAAACTTAATTTTTCTTAGGGGTTTTTAATTTCATTTGGGTGGAGATCTATGGGGTTTTTTTTACAAATTGACTTTTATAGAAATGTTTTGCATAACTCACATGTGGCTTCTTAATTGTTGGTGGGGAGAGAACCTAGAACTCAAAATTTTAAAAAACAAATGTTAAAAAAAATAAATTCCTGGTTTTATTAAAATTTTAAAAATATAGATCTGGTATTTTGTTGGGAACTTTTGATGTATATATTACCTCTATTAATGCAGATGAGCACCTTAGGTCTTAGAAGTACCTGGGACACTGAAAGGTTAAATGATTTGCTCATGGACACAAAACTAATAGGTATCAAAAGCTATACTTTAAACCAGGTCTTCCTATCTTTGGGAAGACTAGTCCTCCATTTACTATGTCACATTGCCCCTTATTATTTTTTACCTCCTACTTTCCTTCTCTATAAAATGGAAATGATAGGACCTATCTCCCAGGATGATTGTGAAAATCAAATGAGATTATATGTACTTTGTAAAGACCTATGTAAATGCTAGCTGTTATTACATTATTATAATGATCAAATGAACAAAGTATGGAAAGCACTTTGCAAATCACTATTTAAATGTTAGCTATCATTGTCATTTTTACACATACAAATACATTACACTTACACTTATTTGAACCTTTCATACAAAATTGTTTTTATACAATTATATTATTTTATTATATTATACAATATACAATGCAAAAAAGAGTTGCAATTCAAAGTTATTTGACTTCATTAAAAGAATTTCTTCCTTCCTACTATAACTTTTTATAACTCTCAGGTACAACATAATTAATATGTTCTATTATTTTTTAAAAGCACTTGTTAGACCTGAATTCCTATTGCTCAAAATTAATATAGACAATGATACTCATTAATGAGTATGGCCCTTACACTTTAAACTATATCTAAAATAAGTGAAACTTGCATATACATTTCCAGAACATAATAATACTTAGGCAATGTTAGTATAATTAGGTTGTTTAAAAGAATAGATGAATTTAAAAAGTTCAGTGAAAAAAAAATGATTGAGAATAGAAAATTTCATTCATGATGAAATACTGGAAGAGCTAGTAAGCAAATATCTATGGTCAAACATTGAAATGAATGTATGTTTGTGTGTGTTTGTGGGGCAGGAATTTGACCTATGATATCATGTTAGTATGGATAGAGCCCCTCGTCTTCTTATCAAATGTAGGACCTCTAAGAAAACTACTTATTCAAGATACTCTGTAAGTATACATCCACTCAAGAACAATAGCTCAAAAATCCTCATTATAATGTCCTTTAAATATATATATATATATATATATGTATATATACATATATATATATACATTTAAAATTAACAAGCATTTGTTTTGTCTTTTATCCTCCCACCCCCCAAAAAATTGGAATAGAAAAACAAAACCCTTGTGACAATGTGTAAAACTAATTTCCACATTAGCCATGTCAAAAAATGTCTGCCTCATTTTGTGTTTTGAGACTATCACTTCTTTCTCAGAAGATGGATAACATATTTCATCATGGATTCTCTGGAATTTTGTTTGGTAATTGCATTGATCAGTTTAAAGTTTTTCAAAGCTGATTTTACAATGTGTACTTGTGTACCTTGTTCTCCAGATTCTGATTGTTTTATTTTCAATTTGTATACTTTTATTAGTCAGTTAAAACAATGTTTTTTAAACTATATGGAATGTGAGGATTGTAAAATAATTTAGCAATAGTCAAAAGTTTCTGAATATTCAATGACCAAAAATTAATTTAAAATCAAATTGTGATGAATCTAATATATTTCTGGCAGCACTGAGCTATTTTGCATTATGTTGTATTATATGATTATAGCCTTTGTTCTTAAATATTCTACCAATATTTAATTATTTATATAAAAACAAGCACATCCATCTTATTAATATGCAATTTTGTTTTCATCGTTAATAAATGACAAAATGATATTTATACCAAAAATTGTTTTAAAATTAATTTATTTATGATTTATTATCAATGTTTGATTTGTATATCTATTTTGTGTATCTATATATCTGCAGCTGTGTAAAAATTTCTTGGGTAAAAAGGTGTCATGAATGGACAAAGTTTAAGAAGCTATGAGTTAAAGGATGCAATTAATTTAAATAAAAAATGGGAGGGTATGCTTGGAGAGCATCACAGGTAGAGAACATAGTGATCCTGGGCAAGTCACTTAACTGATTCTTCAGTTCCTCATATGTCTTAGCTGGAGCATGACATGGTAAGTTACTCTAGTATCTGTGTGAAAAACAAAACAAAAACAACAAAACCCAAATGGAGCCACAAAGATTTGGACACAATTGATATGACTGAACAAAAACAACAATAAAAAATGATGTAGTTATGATAGAGCTTCAAGAAAAATGTGATTCAGGGGGAAAAAAATTAAGACATCTCATGAATATTGGTGGCAGCTCAAGAACTAAACATATCTAAACACAGAGATGCCTAAATATTAGATTTTGTCCTTCTTTATTAACAGTTCTCTAAATCATTATTTTGGTTCTTTGTTTTATTTGTCCTTTAGATTTTAGCTTAGATAGTGAAAATATTGGTCAATTTCCCATGATAATATTGAGAAAATAAGCTGATTTCATTTATTGTTTCATTTACTAAGGATGTGTTAGGTGATTTAAATTACTCTTCCTCTTTCCCCCATTTGCCCTAGTTGTTCAAAGCTAAACATTGCACATGATGCATCTTGTAGATGGTGCCTTAGATCTATCTTCCATGGGATGTCGGGAGAGATTCTATGGCAAATGTGTAGCAGATATCAGTAGTAATTGTGGGCATGAACTTGGCTTGCACAATTACCATTTACTGTTCATCCACTAAAGTATTAAGCTTGACATTTGACATAGATAGATCAATGTGATTCACAAAATCATGAAATCTAAGTTAAAAAGAGCCTCAAAGGTACATATGTGAGTACAAGAAATCTCTCTACAGTATAACAGAAAAATGGGCATTTAACCTTCATCAGGTGAGAATGAGAGGGAACCCCATTATCTCCTGAGACACTTTAGGATTTCTTGAAAACACACACATACACCCCACAGATAGATCTATGTATGTACGTGTGCATATATATATAGATGCATCTACATTTACAGTAATTTTGTGTGTACTTTATATATACAATGTAAAATATCCTTGTATGTATATATATATATTCACATGAAGAATTCATATACATGTTCTTTATATATATGAGTATCTTTTATGTGTTTATATATGTGTTCATAATGTACTTTTGCATATATAAATACATACCTAAAGCTTTTTTTTCTTCCATCAAGCTTAACTTTGCCTCTTTTCAATTTCTACCCCCTGCTTTTAACTTTACTTTCTTGGGCCAAAGTGCACAAATCAAACCTGTCCTTTCTTTCATATAACAAGTCATTTGTATATTTAAAGACTGCTGTATCATATACCTTTCCTAGGATAAGCAATCCTAGTCCTTCAACTTATTCTTATGAGGCAAGAACCTGAAGCTCTTTAATATAAAGATTTCTCTCCACTGGATACTCTCTAACTTATTAATTATGTTTTTTTCCCCTCAAATAAGGTACCCAGGGAACACAATAACCCAGATACAGCTTCAATGGATGAAAGATGGTAATACTATAATGTAGAAGAAATGGGTGGGTATTTTTCTTTTGTATTTAGAATCATAGGAAATAAAAGTAGAAGAGATAATCTAATCCAAACTCCTCATTTTACAAAGGAGGAAACTTAGTTTTAGAGAGGTTCTCAGTCTTAGACTGGTCCTCAGTCACAAAAGAAGCAAGCAACAGAAGTGGAATTCCAACTTATATCCCAAGACTCTCAATTCCAGCTTTTTAAAGAGTTATTGCATTTATTCAAGTAGAGTGGTAAATGGTATGAAATTCAGGATGATTGGGGGAGTCAAGTCTCCAGGGCATTTTCTTATATGTAAAAAAATAAAATAAAAAATAAACTTTTTAAAATCAGCTTCTGAACATAACTAGATCAAATGGAGTTGTTTTTTGAGCTGACAAATTAAATAAGCAGTATAAAGCACTTTATTCCATTTGTTTGTTTCATTTTTGAAAACTGTAAAATCTACTTAGTTTTATAGAAAATTTAAAAATTTCACTCATTTCATGGGTATTTTTTAGTGCTTGGTACCCAAGACTGAAAAATCTGGAAGACATGGATCCCTTCACTAGTTTTGCCTCTTTCTTATTATCTAACAAATTGGTAATGGTTGATATTTTTCAAGATGTTGATTTGGAGTATGTTTTTTTTTTAAAAATGAAAGTTATTAGAGCAAAAAACCCCAGAGGAAATCTTAGGGGGGAAAGTTCTGTTATGATATATCTGTCAAAAAGAACATAAAAGATCCCCCTCTGAAATATCCATATGAACACATAATTTCCATGTATGAATACATACTTTCCATAAGTTAAAATGGATCACCTTTTGAAAGGAATGGGAACTTAATGTGGTTAATTTGGTCATTGTTCTAGTGGGACAGCAAGAGTTTTATAAGTAAATATAAGCTTAAACTAGAAAATTTAACTTTATAGGAGATCCTTATGAGCAATTATGTTTATATATATATATATGTGTGTGTGTGTGTGTGTGTGCATATATACATATGTGTGTATTATGTATATATACATATAAAATCTCAAATATAAAAAGATACTGTAAGAGTGGGGGGGTTTTTTTGTTTATTTGTTTTAGGAAAGTCTTTCCTTGCAATGCATATTGTGATTGATAATTAAAGTCTTAAACCCTAGGTTATATGGAATTTCTTAACTGTACAATTTGTGGTTTAAATATGCAGGTCTTTGTGCTTTGGAGAAAAAGAAAAAAAAATCAAGCATTGTCCTGACAATCCAATTTTAGCTAATTGTAATAGTGGATAAATCTTATAAAAACAACACAAGAAAAATCAGAAATAAAATTGCAGAAGGTAAGAAATAATGTTGAAATTAATCCATTAGCCTATGTCTTGATGTATTTCCAGAAATAATGAAAAAACTGTTCTGAAACCATTTACAGAATAAAAATGCCACAAGGTAAGGAAGCACTTTCAACATTGTACTGTTAGGGTAACTGTGAGCTGTATCAAGTCAAAATCCTTAGTAAAGTCAGCCTATGTTAAATGGGGTTGAATATAATAATATATTTCAATCCACCAAGTGTCATTGTCAGAAGGAAGCAGTTATGAAACCCAAAGCATAGTAATGCTTTATCCTAGACATGGGTTAGTGGAAAGGACTTTTGATTTAGACTTTTTCTATATGTCCTCTTTCTCTGATTTTGGCAAAAAACTTTATTCTTTATGTTCCCCTTTGAATTTCTCCTTCTGGTCAGCTAATATAATTGTTACTATCAGTGTTATAACAGTGCCTTACAAATATTATCTCATTTCAGCAACCCTGAGAAGTAGATGCTGTCATTATCCTATCTTAAAGTTGAGGAAATTGAGACAGAAGTTTTGTGATTTGCCCCTGGTTGCTCAACCCGAATCTGAAGCCATATTTGAACACAGGTCTTTCTGCTTCCTGTGATAATGACATCACCTAGTTCCAATCAAGGAGAAATCAATAATAATGTTTGAAAGTAAAGGTAACTTGTTAAATTATATTTCCAGGAATCATCTTTTCCCTTTTTTTATCAGGCTGAAATTGAGCTAAACTTATCAAAAATTTCTTAAAGCATTATGTTTTGAGCTGCTATTCTTTGCCCCTCCCACACTTTGCCATATATTATAAAGTATTTATTAAGCACTTGCTATGTGTGAGACACTAAAGATAAAAATATAAAGAATGAAACAATCTATTTGTATATATATATCCTGTCATCTCAATTAAGTATAAGCTTCTCAAGAGTCAGTGCTACTTTTTCCTTTTTTTTTTTTTTTTTTTTTTTTTTTTTTTTAATCTTTCTACACTCAGTTCATTGTTCATGGTTGGTGAATATAAATTTCAATTGTCTTTCCTTTCCTGGTAGAATCTTAGTACTGAACTGAAATGAATCAACCGTGTCCAAAAATCATAGCAGTTTTCCTTTTCTCAAATTTGCATTCTTCAATATTAAAATGGAGTAATAAGCAGCAGTTTTGCTCTCAAGTAAGGTAGTACACTTAATGCTAATAAGTTATTATTGTGTTGAAGGCAAGTGGGGTAAAGTGATTTATTCAGAGTCAGACATTTGGTGTCTTCAACAGTATGTGTTCACATTGTGTCTCTCACATTTTGGTAATTCTCACAAAATTTCAAATTTTTTCATTATTATCTTTGGCGATCTGTGATCAGTGATCTTTGGTTTTACTACTGTGATTGTTTTGGGATGCCATGAAACACATCCATGTAACTCAACAAGTTTAATCAATAAATGTTACATGTTCTGATAGCAATCAACCATTCTCCATCTCTCTCCCTCTCATCAAGCTTCCCTATTCCCAAAGACCGAACAATATTGAGGTTATGTCAATTAATAACTCTACAATGATCTCTAATTGTCTAGTGAAAAATAGAATCAATCGATATGGAAAACTCCATTATCATATTTTTAAGAAATTGCCAGAATCACCCCAATCTTCACCACTCACCACCCTTATCAGTCATCTGATCTATCAATATCTAGGCAAGACCCTCCACCAGCAGTAAGATGATGATTTCCTAAAGGCTCAGATGTTGATTAGCATTTTTAACAATAACTCTTTAATTCAAAATGTGTACTTTTTTAGACATGATATTGTATACTTAATAGACTATAGATAGTGTAGCCATAACCTTTAGATGCTTTGGGAAACCAAAAAATTCCTGTGACTTGCTTTATTGGAATATTCATTTTATTTCAGTGATCTAGAACTAAACCCACAAGATCTCTGAGGTATATCTGTGTAAGAAGAGAACAAATTGTGTAAGTTAATGAAAAACAGGAAAGATGTTCCTTACACATGCTTACATAATATAGCTTTTGAAATCCTTCTTTGCTACTTGTGGTACGTATTGAGTGCTTGTTTTAAAAGCTGTGTTATAGGGACTGTTTAAAGGTGAATTTGAATATAATTTAAATTACAGGATCTGAAATCAGGTTTCCTTCTTCAGTTCTCCTGGTAGAAATTATGGTGTTACAAATACTGAATCTGAAGGCTGTGCCCTGCTTTAGATATTTATAAATGTACTCAAGTTTGATAGGGACAATGAAGAGAGTGCCAAATCCTAAAAGAAATGAAAGAAAGGCTGATCCTAATCTAATTTCTTTTTTTTTTAAGTTCTTTTATTATTACTAATTTAAAAAATGAATGCACAAAGACTTTCTTTTGAACAAGATAGCATTTGAATAATTAAATGGTTGTACCCTCTAGATACATCTTATGATTTAAGAGAAAATTATCTTGAATGAATGAAGAAGCATTTATTAAGCACTTAATATGTGCCAAGCACTAAGCTACACCTTAGGAATACAAATATGAAAGTATGACAATCTCTTCCATCAAGTACCTTCATTCTAATAAATAAAGATAATTCATATAGAGGAATGATGTCTGAGAATGCTGAACTGATTCATCAAACAGCCAAATGGCATGTCCTTTCCATGTTGCAAAGGTAGTCTTAATTTGATAACTATGCTCATAGTAAAGGGATAGTAAAGGAAAAGATGTTAGATTTAAAATATAATTTCACACTTTAATTTTTAGGATTTTGGGAGAGCCCAGGTCTGTGTTTTTATTGATGGAAAATTCTCCATCATGACAGATAATCAACTGATATATTATTTTAGGGAATTACCTATGGCAATGAGAAGCTAAGTGACTCATTAATAGTCACACAGCTAGTATATTTCAGATGAAAAACTTAAACTTAAGTCTTCCTGATTCCAAGATCAGCCTTTGATCTGCACATCATACTGCTCCTCCACATTTTGATTAATCCTATTTCTTTGTTAACCTACAAATGTAAGGCCTCTTTCCCATTCACATTAAAGTTTCATATACAACTGGTGGCAAATTATTTTTTGCTTTTAGGATTTCAATTTTATCAAAATTTTCATTTTACCAAGAGAGTGGGGGGGAAAAAAGCATTAGCTTTGGGATAGAGACAACTTGAATTCAAATCTTCCCTAAAACACCAGCTACATATGTATTCCTTTTGTAGTCCTGAGTTACATGTGTATAAAATGAGATTTTTGGATAAAATGAGCAGGATGGTGTCTGTGTAAGGGTTCTTTCTCAAAAGTCCATGGCTCTCTAAAGGGGTTGAGGATAAATTTCAGAGGGTTCATGAGTATGGATTGGGGAAAATATATATTATTTTATATTATATTTGCTTATATATTTGTATATCAATAAATATATGATTTATTTATAAATCTTATATATACACACCTATATATATATATATATATATATATATATATATATAATTTTTTTCACCAACTCCTAATCAAAATTTAGAATTTCTTTTTTTAAAAGTTATTTGGAAAAAAGCTTATATAGAATTTACAAAATTGCCAAAAAGTTTCAGAAAAGAAAGAAGATTAAGAACTCCTGGTATAGTAAAGAGAGTGCTGCATTTAAGTTCTAATCATATTGCTAACATTAATTGTATGATCACGGCAAGTTTATCAATCTTTTTGAGTCCTAGTCTTTTCATCTGCAAAGTAATACTACCTACTTTACAGCATTGCTGTAAGGGTAAATGATACCATTTTGCTGACTTTAAAGCAGTGGATAAATATTATTATTATTGGGAAGAAAGTGAATCTGAAAATTCATGGTTTAATAACATACAAACAGTTTAGGATTGTATTTTATATTATGTTAATATAATATATTACATTGCATATTATACTATCTCTTTGAAGTTTGCAAAATATTTTATACATGTTCTTTTACCTTCACAAAACCATGAGAGATAAGTACCATTGTTATACCTATTTTACAGATGAGGTAACAGACAGAAATAAGGAACTACCCAGTATTATCCAAGTAAGTGATTCAGACTACATTTGAATTCAGAACTTCTGACTCTGTTTTCAGTGCTCCATCTACTGCACCACCCAAATGACTGACCATGACAACTCAATAGTAAAAGCCAGAACCTGGGCAGACATCTGTGACCAAATAATGAATCTACTAGCTTGACGCTTTATAGAAGACTCCAAGGAAGCCTGAATTAAAAAAAAATACAAAAAGAGGCATTTTTAATTGATTTCTCCAACCCTCGAGAACTTCTACAATGGGAAAAACACAGACAGATAATATTATTCCACTTAATTGCATTGCTTTAAACAATTTATTGAACTGTTTTCAGCATTTTTCAGTGTACAGAGAGGTGGCATATCAAATACTCTATGCAAGAAGGAAAGCTGCTTGGAGACCTGGATCATGACTCATTTATAACCTGCAGAAAAGGCCTCACATTTAGTAAGGTGTTAATTGCATTCAGGTGACACAGCTGTAGTTGGAAAGATAATTTTGTGCACCTTATCAGTGCTGATGGGAGTGCTGGATGCATCCCACTTACAATGGAGTAGGAAAGGTAATTTCTTGAATCTCATCAGCACTTGTTAATAGACACTTAGCGTTCTGACTAGGAAAATGCCCATTTATACTATCATGGTTAATGAAAGACATCAATGAATAATTATAGGGAATGTGAAGTTTTCTTTTCTTTAAACTTGCTATTTGTTCTATGGGGATTGTTGAGAATGACAGGAATATAAATAAGTGTTTATTTAAAATATAACCTCCCTTCACAGCCCTCCCTCCCCATTTCCCACCCCCAAAATCAGTAATTCTCATATTCTCTCAGGACAGTAGCAACCCATCCAAATAAAAGAGGGAAAAATTTAAATCAATCATCTCTGTGTTCCGGGTCTGACTTATAGTAGATGTTTAGTAAATATTTGCTGATTGATTATGAGTTTTGAAACATGCCAATATTTTCCTATATAAATGTTTTAGTTAAAGGCTGAGATGAGGTCAACATCCAAAGGTGGAGAAGAACAATTAGGAAATTTATTAATAGTCAAATTTATATTTTTATTGCAATAATATCTATTGTCAACTATAAAAGTAAGTCACAAGCTTTGCCAAAAAATCCAACTCTCCAGATCTCTGTCTTCAAAAAAATCTTTGCTACTGTAGGTATCAGCTCCTGAAAACTTAATTTTCTAAGTTATGTAGTATGAATGTTACAAGGTTTATGTATTCACATAAACCTATTTCTATTTATTCCTATGATTCTCCTCAAAATTTGCATACATCTACAAAGTTTCTAATTGACTTTAAATCCAATGGCTAAAGACCAAGTGAGTGTGTAAATGTGTATGTGCTAGATGAATATTACAAAATGGTCTTTGCTATTTTGAGGAAGTAGCCTTCCCCCAGTTTCCAGTTGAATTGCCATTCCGATCACAATAGATCCCTGGTAGACTAGACCCAAACGATGCTTCTTGACTGTAGAACAACCTCAAGGAACAGAATCTTCCATGGACAGAGTCACAATTAGGAATTATTTCCTGCACCTTACTTTCTCCCCTTGTCAGTCCTCTAGGATTAAGTCATATAAAGGTCTGGGCTAGTATATAAAGGGGCTACTTCCTTTCTCTTCAAATCTATAAAAGGAAATCCCGAGTCATTTCAGATAAAAATTCAATGTGTCAATAAAGCTGAGATTTCGTGGCAGATTGCTGCCTTCCTTAATCTAAATAAATTCACCACTAGGGATCTACCTCGAATAATGGAAGCCTGTCTCTTGTTCTCTTGACATTGTGTGGATAACATCGAGCTTATACTGTCCACTGGCTATCCCTCACTTTCACCGTATGCTTGATACATCTGTTTCCCCCCCCCCCTAATTTTGATGACAATCTTTTACTTATATTGCTTCTTGGGTGTGACTTAACATTTATAATGGATTGCTTCCTGCTCATGCTCACCAAAAGTCTCTGTATTGCCCTTTGGATAAACTTCAAGTTCCAATTATTCAGAGACTGTAATATATCTTGACTCATAGCCATACAACAGAATTATATTTCCAAATCATGTTGCTACACTCTGGCTATCATACCTAATCATCATACTCCCCCTAATCATTCTCCATACCTCCCCCAAACCACCACACATCCTCTAATCCCACTGGAACCTTATACTTCTTTCCTGGGGTAAGAGATTTAGGCAGGTGAGCTTTTGTCTTTCCCAGAATTAAGTCCTCCACCTCACTTCCTAGCCACTCTTTCCAAACCATCCAGTTTCACACCTGTTGCTCCCCTCCTCCCACTTGTATATTGTCCTCTTCTATTAGAATTTAAGTACCTTAAGGGCAAGGGATGTCTCCTTTGCTTCTGTTTGAACTCCAATTCTTAAATAGTTAAATTCTTTAACAGAGCACTTGACATAATAAATGATAAATGATAATCATTTATCATTAATAAATTTTCTATGTAAACTATTTTTTGGTCAGTTCCAATTAAGCAGTTATATTAGTATCCAAAAAATGTACCTTGTTGAGAGAAAACCTTAGGTTCATTTTTTTTAAAAAGCTATTATCTCTTCCCATGTTGAAATGGAATCAATCTATAAACCCTCTTAAATATATTTTTAAAAATGGCTATTATTGATATTCTTTAGGTTTTCCTTCATCTTCTCTAAATCCTGTAACATGCACCTGTGATGTTCAGGAGTCTCTATATCACACACCTGCTCCCCCACTCTCCAGTCACCATTTGCTGTTTCATCTATCCATAAGGCCATACTGTGGTATTCGCCAAGCTCCCTATTCCTCTCAGGTTTTCAGAATAACTGGGTGTCATTTTGATGAGGTCAGGGTAGCAATTCCTAGTTTGAAATAAACACGTGACAAATTCAATGGCCATTCTCTTTACCAAAAGGTGGATTTATTTAGAAGAAGTTACAGATAAAATGAAGCGGTAAAATAGGCACCAGGAGTGGCAAATATGAAATGTGATCTCAGATACTTACTAGCTGTATGATATTGAGTAAGTCACTGTTTGCCTCAATTTCTCCATCTGTCAAATGGCAAAACACACCAGGATCTTTGCCAAGAAAATGCCTGCTTCATGAAGAGTTGGACATGATTGAACTGTAGAAACAACAAATACATCTTTGTCATCAAATTAAGTCCCAGGATTTCCCATCCATTTGTCTCTTTTGCTTTTACCTACTATTTTTTAAAGTCAATTAGAAACTTTGTAGATGTATGCAAAATTTTGAGGAGAATTATAGGAATAAATAGAAATAGGTTTATATGATACATCAACCTTGTAACATTCACACTACATAACCCATTTCTTACTTTTCCACCCCATAATAGCAGGCATGATAAAAGCTTGAAAGTTGAATATTCATTGCTTCTGACCCCCTGTTCTACTCCAACTTCACTCTGATCCCTTATTTGCTAAATCTGGTAACCTTTTCTGAGTCCTTTTCTTTCACTTCTCAGAAGTCTGTAACTCATTTGGATCATGCTTTTCTAATTACTCTCACCTCCCTAGGTTTTCACTACACTACTTTCTTTTATCTGTACCTGTCTGACCATTTCTTTTCAGTCTCCTTTACAGGAGTCTTCTAAGCCTAGACTTAACTCAAAGTTCTGCCTCAATGCTTTTTTTTTTCCTGTCCATATTCTTTCTCTCAGTGATCTTAATTCCTTTCTAATTCCCTATTTTTTTTTGATGGCCACAGAACTTCCATTCACCCAGTTTCACAACACAGGCTTTTCCCTGTCCCTAATCCCACATATTCCATCAATTGCCAAATTTTGTCAATTCTTTCACAATTTCTAACTTCCACATCTCTAATTTCCAGCCCTATCTCTCTATTCACAAGACCTCCCTCCCAGCCTTTAAGGACATTCTCACCTCTTACCTGGATTATTTCCAAAACCTCCTGCTTGATCTTTCTTCCAATCTCTTCTTTGTACAATCTGTCTTCTACACAGCTGCCAAAATAATCTTCCTAAGGCACAGGTTGGATCACGTCAATAGTTTACTCAAAAATCCTCGGTGGCTCCCTATTGCTTCTAGTATAAAATAAGATTCACTCAGTATTGCCTTCAAACGAGCCTCTTGATGTCCATCTTGCCTTCTCTGCTCCTCTCCCTGCAGGCCCCCCAACTGATGTTTCAAGTCCAGCTTCAGTCTTTGTGCAAATTATGCCTAGGATGCCCACTTTTTTTTAAAAGAATGTATAGACATCCTGAGGGCAGAGATTCCCTCCCCCCCATTTTTGTCTATTTTTTGGTATCCCCATAAGCTACCACAGTGGTTCAGCCATAGCAGGTATTTAATAAATACTTAATAAATTGATTGAATAAGAATTGTAGTGATGCTCAAAGGGATCTGCTTGTATTTCTCAAAGATAGTATAGGAGTTATGTAAGCAGAACGCTTCCAGACGGCCTCCTTTTTGCTTTTAGAGCTTCAATCTCCTTCCCCCCTATCTACCTGAGGCCAGCATTTAATTTGTCTTCTATCTTTAATTCTGGGAAGATTTATACTCTCTATTCCCACCTTCAAGAAACTGTAGAGAAAGAATTTAAAGACTGCTACAAGCAATCTACTGTTCCCCAATTTATTCCTTCACATTCAAACTCAATGTCTCTATAAATTCTTCACATTCAGCTTTCCCTTTTCCATTTCCCTCCCTTTTCCTGTGCCCCCATCCCCTACCCCCACCTTTTTGGATGAGGCATGAATGCTATTTATTTAAGAAATGAAATCTTGTTTTCTTTAATCTCTAAATGTAGACCAAAATTCAAACTGATAAAATGTCTTCTACTGAAAATGGGTACGTTTACACGTCTTCATAGAATTTGAGCAGAGCCTAATTGAAGCTGCCTATTGGAAGAAAAATCAACAGACTAATTAGTTCTCCTCTGAATTACACTTTAGAGATTAGTTCATTCCTGAAAGGTTTATAGATAATGCAATTTTCAACACTGAAATCAAAGCATGACTTTGTTAGCCTTGTCTAACAGTTTTATTTGATGCCAAATTATCTGCTTATTAAGATGAGTCAGCAATATAGTACTGCCTGAATGTTGTTAAAACAGTAAGCACCAACACTGCCTAAGGAAGAGATTAATGAGTAGGAATCATGAGGTAATCTCATTATGCTCACTACTTTATAGGAGTACAATGCTCCCTTCTTAGCCTCCACAGGTTATTCAGTTCAGTTCAATTCTATAAACATTTATTAACTGTCTACTATTTAAGATGTCCCCAAAATCTTAGTGAATGTTAAAGCTATTGAAGCTTAAAGTTTATTATATGATTATGAAGATGAAAAAAAAAAAATGATACAGTCCTTACTCTCAGAGAGCTTGCAATCTAACTGAAAATACAAGGCATATACAGTCTATTTTGAGGTAGGATATGCTGAGGATATGCCAGAGATGCAATTAGAAGGAAATAGTATGAAAAATTTTGAGGAGTGAATGATCTCTTTTAGCTGGGGGGGAAATCAGGGTAGACAGAGAGGGAAGGAACTAAGTTGATTCTTTAAAAAGAATGATATCTGGCCAGCTAGATGGTGCAATTGATAGAGTACCAGCTCTGAAGTCAGGAGGACTTCCTAGCTGTGTGACTCTAGGCAAGTCACTTAACCCCAATTGCCTTAGGGGAAAAAATGATATCAACACAAAAGATTCATTCACCTACCTCTTACCAACCCTTCTCCACCAAAATAATACATTTTGTTTATTAGCTCTGAAGTCTAAAATGCCCTCCTTCCTCTTTTTCTGACTTTAGGAATCTCTAGATCTTGTCAACACTCAAGAAAAATGTATAGGATGTTTTATTGACTGTCTCACCCCTACCCCCACCCCCACTTACCCACAATCATTAATTTGCTCCCCACTCAAATTAATTTACATTTACTTTGTATATGTTTTAGATCTCCTTCTCTGTGTTCCCTGTAATAGAATATAAATTATTTGGTGGTAGAAATGTTTTATCAACCTGGAGTACAACCTGGGGAAGAGACCAGAGTCAGGAAAAAAACAGAAATTGAAGAAGAGTTAGGAGTTAAGTTTGATTGCAATATATGATACCTAAAGACTGAAGAAAGAGGCAGGTTAGAACCAGATATTAGCTTTATATTTCCTTGGATTTGTGATTCATAACCCACTTTTCATTCTCACCACTGGTAAACATAGCAATCCATCCATCCATACCTTATTTTGTATAGTTCTTGTACACATTGTCCCATACATCTTAGATAGATGTAAAAAAAAAAAAATCCTTTTTAAATAAAAGGATTTGCTTGGTACACTGGATTAAGGATCCATTAGGTCTTTATAAGTTTTATGGTTACCATGGCCATTCTGAGACTTCTATTATTATCCTTCCCTCTTTCATCATGACCAGTCCACCTCCTTTTCTGAACATACATTTGCTGTGCCAGTATTCTTCACAGCATTTCTTGCAGTTACATCATTATTGGAAAGATGGTACAATCCACTTTCAGGCCGACCATGAGCCTCTCCACTCTTCCTTTGAATCTTTAGGGATTGTATCTGATGCATCACCAGGAGAAAATTTGCATTAAAAAGATAGTAATGATAAAGGGTACAACTTGGGACTGTTAGAAGTACTATGTAATTTTCTGAGTGCAGTTCAATTCACATTCTCTTTTTCCTCTCCTAACTTTTGGGCCCAGCTCATCTGTCTATCTGCAACCTTCTTACCTAAAACAATCTGTGTGTGCTAAATGCCAAAGGAAGTTGAACTAATAAAGGAAATTACCTCCCATTGCTTGAATTGGGATTTCTTCTTTTTACATTTGCTTGATTTAATTAAGAGTGTTATGGAAAGTCTATTTATTATAAGCATGGATTCCTTAGGATGTTTAAAAAAAAAAAAAAAAGGATTTCCTTGACATTAGCAAACACTTCCCTTTCTACTTTGCAGACTTAATAATTCACTGTGAAAATAGTTACCGCACAGTTATAGGTGCCTTAGAGTGTTCCAGGCATTCTCCTTCTTAAAGAGGAACTTTGTGCCATATCACTGGTGTAAAAATCCAATTGGAACTGATATAGTTAGATGGATGGATATCGATAGATAGACAGATAGTGATATATAGCATATATAGTGTCCTCATACCATCAAAATTTCCACTATCTTCCAAAAGGAGAGTGGCTTCTTAGACCACTCAGTGAACTATTAGACATGACTTTTCCTTGGTCCATACTTCTACTTATTCTCTTACTAATATGGCTTATAAATAATTCTGTTAGCTGAAAGGAAAATGATCCCGATTCATGTGGTTCATCTTTCTGTGCTTGTTAGTAGCTTATGAGATTTACTAATAAAATCAAAGTCATAAAATTCTCATCTCAATTGGTTCAGCTTCATAGTAGGGAAAGAAAAAATTAGCCTCTGACCTATTCAGTTCTGTATATTGTTGGATGCCAAACTAGTCACTGGGTATCCATCTGGGATGCTCCCTGAACACAGTTAATTAACAGACATGTATCATGGCTCACATATGACTGATATAGTTTATAGAGAAAATCAGGGAGTGGACATGGATTAAGAAATAGAGGAAGCTATGTGGAAGTGCATGTAATCTACAGAAACCAGTGTAAGTAGTTAAATCTTTGTTATCTTCTCTTTGATTCTAAGAAGTGACCATCTCTAGCAATATCAGTCTATTTCAACCACCTCCAGCAGAATTCTTTGTTTTAAAGAGTAAAGGCATGATTAAGAAAAGCAAGCCTCAGGTTCTAGCCTCTGACCTCTAACTGCAAAATTCTCTGTCTTTTTCTGTCTTCTCTCTGTCTCTCTCTCTCTCTGTCTTTTCTCCCTGTCTCTGTGTATATGTGTCTCTCTGTCTCTATCTTCATCTCTCTGTCTCTGTTTCTGTCCTGTTTCTGTCTCTCTGTCTCTTTGTCTTTCTGTATCTGTCCTGTCTCTATCTCTTTGTGTCTGTCTTGGTCTTCTGATTCTCTCTCTTTCTCTCCCTTTCCCCCACTCTCTCTCCAAATGTCATTATGCAATAGTTGTCACATTTGCTCTTCCTTAAATTTCCAGATCCTGCCTGTGGATACCACCAGAGTCATGATCACTATTGTGTACTTATTTCTCCATGTCCCCAAGATGCTTGGTTTATTTCAAGAAAATGAGAGGTGTGGTTTTGTTAAGAAAGGAGTGCTTAAGGAAAGATTTAGAAAGTTGCTATGAAGAGTATGAGATTCAGTTAAATACTTTGGTCATTACTATCTGCCTCTTTGAGTCACTGGATCACAGGTTTGAAAAGAAAGGAACTTGGAGTTCACCAAGTCCCATTTCCACATTTTCTAGATGAGGAAACTGGGGCCCAGAGAAGTTGTGACTTGCCCAATGTCACAGAGATAGCATCAGATCTATGATTTGAACCAGATCTTCCTGTTTCCATGGAGCAGATAGGGCAGTGAATGGACCACTCAGAATTAGGAAGACTTGTCTCCCTGAACTCAAGTCTGGCCTCAGACATTTACTAGATGTGTGACCCTGGCCAAGTCACTTCAAACTGCTCGCCTCAGTCTGCTCATCTGTAAAATGGGTTGGAGAAAGAACTGGCAAATCATTCCAGTTTCTCTGCCAATAAAACTCTGAGATCATAAAAAGTAAGACATGAGTGAAAAATGACTCAACAAAATTTCCAATTTCCCCATTCAGCATTCTACTCATTCCCCTATAATTCTTTTATAAGAGGAGTTTATAATGGACCTCAATCAACACAGTGAAATGAGGAAGACTCAAAGACAGAATATTACTAAAATGTCTGCCTTTATGGGTAAAATCTGTGAATTTGGTTCTGAAGCTAGTGGAAGGAGATAATAGGAACTGATGGACAAGAAATCACTATGAAGGTGATGAGCAGGTTGGCTTTTAGGGGTTTGTATTTTTTATCCTTTATTTTCAAAGAGGAACCATGACATCAGGGAGGTGATGCATGACATGGAGTGAAGCGGATTTAAGTGGGGAAGGGTTGGGCAAGGTCACATGCCTCACTTTTCCCTCCAGAGACATCTGGGTCCAGTGGCCAGATAGAGATGAAGATGACTAGAGATGGCCCTGGATGCAGTGGGGTATATTTGGCTTTTTTAAGTTCAGGTCTTCAACAGGTCTCAGTTTCACTTTTTTTTTAAATTTTTATTTAGTATTTGTTTATTTTTACATAAAGAATTAAATCTTGGTGAAATATTTGAAATCTTTCACTGTTGCCAAGTTTTTTTATGATCCTCACATTTAGTTACCTCCATATGGGATTGTGACTCACGGTTTAAGAAGCTTTGGTCTAGGTCATTGAATGGGTATTGCCTCAGTCAATCTGAGATCTGTCAAAGACCTTAACTTAAAAAGGCCAATCTCCCACTGCATCTGGAGCCACTGATCTGTGTCTTGTCACTGGACCCAGATGGCTCTGGAGGAGAAAGTGAGACAGGTGATATTTGCAGTCTTCCTTCATTTAAATTCATTTCACTTGCATGACATGTCATCACTTCCTTGATATCATGATTCTCTTCAAGAGCAAAGGAAAACAACAACCTGTGGGAATGTAGTTCTCCTCTCCAGGAAATCAGTCCATGTCACTGCTCTTCATTTAGAGCATATTGATCCTCAGTACCCTAACTCTAGTTTGCAAAGTTCTATCCCTCCTTTTAAAAGTCAAGTTTAAGGAAAAGATAATGATAAATGTTGGAGGGGATGTGGGAAAACTACCATTGTTGGTGGAGTTATCAAAGGATCCAAGTATTCTGGAGAGCAATTTGGAATTATACTCAAAGGACTATCAAACTGTGTATACCCTTTGATCTAGTAGTCTCTCTACTGGGTCTGTATCCAAAAGAGATCGTAAAAAAAGGAAAAGGACCCACATGTGCAAAAAATGTTTGCACTGCTTTTTGTAGTGGCAAGGAACTGGAAATTGAATGGATGCCCATCAGTTGGGGAATGGACTGAATAAGTGATGGTATATGAATGTAATGAAATGTTATTATTATTCCATAAGAAATGATGAGCAGGCTGATTTCAGAAAAGCCTGGAAAGGTTTCCATGAACTGATGCTAAGTGACATGAGCAGAACCAAGAGAATACTATAGACAGCAACAACAAGATTATGTGATGATCAACTGTGATAGATTTGGTTCTTTGCAACAATGAGGGGATTCAAGGCAGTTCCAATACACTTGTGATGGAAAGAGCTATCTGCTTCCTTTCTAGGGGAGGGTACAGGTGAGGAGGGAGGAGGAAAAATTTGGAATACAAGGTTTTGCAAGCCAAAAAGTAGAAAAACTATTATTATTTAAAAATTGATTTTTTTGAAACAAATATATATATATATATATATATAGGTGAATCTCATGTGGAAGTGCCATATAAGTGATAGAAACTATGAACCCAGGAGTTTTGAAGAAGTTGAAAAGAAATAAATGGAGTTCCAATAGATGAAGAAAAGAGAAATAAAAGGACTGAAAACAGGCTTATAAGTGCATTTGGAGGATGTGACAGAGAGAACTTGAAATAGAGCCAGAAGAACCAGAAAAAAATGCATTGTTGCTAAAATATGGGATTTGGTTAGTCAAGGAATTTGTTTTTATATGTAAGCTCAGTGAATAAATAATCATAAACACAAAAGAAAGAAAGAAAGAAAGAGAGAGAATTTTGGACTAGGAATCAGGAGCTTTGGGATCTAGAGTTCCAATGTATATTCTTTTATAAATTTTAGAGTTTGTAAAATGCTTCATGTGAATTATTTTATTTGATCCTCATCGCAATCTTATGGAAGTAGTAGCTAGCCATACTAATAGCTACAACTTATATAGCACTTCAAGGTTTGCAAAGCATTTATCAAATATTATCTTCTTAGATCATCACAATTTTGGGAGGTAGATACTATTATTATCCCCAATTTACAGATAAGTAAAGTGAGGCAGACAGAAGTTAAGCAACTGGGTTATGAAGTTAATAATAGCCATCTAAGGCTTTTAGGACTTCCTACTTCCAATATCAGTTCTCTGTCTGCTCTGCTGGTAGTACAAATGCATTGTTATCCCCATTTGATAGAAAAGCAAACTGAGGTTCAAGGGATTTGTTACATGCTCAAATTCACAGAATGTTTAAGTAGCACAAGAAAAGTTCAGACCTAGGCCTGCCAAACAACTCCGTATCTAGTTCGCTGGTCTAGCACTAAATCCACAATTCATTGTGTAACACAAAAAATAACTTTCTCTTCATCTTAGTGTCTACTACAAAATAAATGGATTGGATCTTGAATTCTTTTATTTAATTATTATAAATTCAACAACAAATCAATATACATATACTAGTGTGCAAAAACAGAAAAAATGTACACAAAATGCTATATGTTGTTTTTTTTTTTAAAAAAAGAACTAATTATCCTAAAAAGTAACAAAACTGCTCTGATTTTTTTCTATGTAGTCAATGGATTTTATTTCTACTGTTATTGTGACTAATAATGGGATACTCAATTGGTCCGGTGGATAGACTGTTAGATCTGCAGTCAGGAAGACATCTTCTTGAGTTCAAATCTGGCCTCAGATACGTATTAGCTGTGTGACCCTGGGCAAGTCACTTAATCCTATTTGCCTCAATTTCTTCATCTATAAAATGAGTTGGAAAAACTTAGCATATGGCTTCAACTTCTAACATGAGATAAAGATGCAAGTTAAGTTGAAACCATATGCAAGGTAAATTGAATGTCAGGCTAAGATTATATTCTATTTTTAGGTAATAGAGAGCCACTTAAGATTCTCAAATCAAAGGACTAGATGAAAGATGATATTAAGAACTATTATTAAGCAAAGGATTGAATACATGAGAGCCTGAAGGCAGAAAAACTAAGTTATTTATAATGTTTCAATAATATAGTCCAGGTGACTGACAACAAGGACCCAAAAAGGGGAGAGATGTGAATTATATTACAAAGGGAAAATTAACATGACATATCAGTATTTGGAAGACATATAGTGAAGGAGAAGGAAGAGTCAAAGATAATTTAGGATTTAAGTCTGAGAAAATGGAAGGATGATATCATCAACAGGGGGATAGGCAGAAGTAAGAAAAATCTATCAAATTAGTAATCCATATAGTTATTTCCCAAGGAGGTTGTTTAGTTTTAATTAAAAGGAGGCAGTATGGAAAGTATCTGAGAAATACATAAGCACATGTTCCAAATGAGGAAACAGAGATCTGGAAAATTTAATTGGAATTCCTAAAGTCACATAAATTGTTAAGTAGAACAGAATTGGGATTGACTCCTAAATCAGGGCCATCTCAATATATTATTCCTGCCTCAAGAGGCATTTGATGTTCTCTACATCAGAGGCAAATCTAAAACTTGTGCATATAATCAAAACTTGGAGAACAGTGACAGAGAAGACAGTATTGGGCTGGGAATGTGGACCACTTAAACTCACATCACTCCACTCACATTTATCAGCTGTGTGAGCATGATCAAGTCCCCTAAGGTTTCTGATTTTTTGCTCACCTCATCTGTAAAATGGCAATAATAATCATAGTAATAACAACCATACATGATTGTTAAGAGCTACAAACAAGATATATGTGTTAAATGCTTTGTAGTCTTCAAAGATTTTTATGTCACTTACTAGTAGAGACATCTTTTAAGAATGAGTTCTTATAGAGGATTAATAATAGTCTTAAAAAGAATTACAGAAATAGCTTTCTTCTTCTTCCTTAATCACTTTGGATGAAATGAAGTAAATGGAAGGACCAGTGAGAATAAGGACCCGGTATGTTTTAAATTCGAAGCTCAATTTCAATATGGAGTGAACACTTGCAATGAGTTTTCTCACAATATTCTTATAAGAATATTGTTTTTCATAGGTCTTAAGAGATAGCTTCCCTTTTCACATTTAGTTTCAGATTTCCCAGCATCTGATAAAGTTAAACAAGGTGATAAATAAGATAGCTTTATATAGGGCCTGTCACTATGGAATGGAATCCAAATAATTTCAAAATGGTTGGGCTTTGGACTTCTTTCTATTTTAATTTCCCTTAAAAATTCAGGAAAACCTATTTTTCACCCTTGTGATGGTGTTTCTGTTTTTTACAATACCATGTCTGCTGCAATGATGAGGATATTGTTAATGGCAAATTAAAAAGTCTATTTTGAAGCTAAAATTTCATTGAATTTAAAGATAGTTTTAAACTTAAAATCAGTAGGGAATCCTACACTTTGAATTTTTTGAGAAAGCTGGCCCCACCCCACCCCTTTCCCTAGTCAAAAACATCTTTACCTCTTAACAGATTAAATATAATTTTATGTTAGCCCTTTCCTTTCTCATAAAATATTCTTTTTAAAATGAATATTCTGGGAAAAGGTCATTCTTGAAATCCATATTATCTTTGGTATGAAGAAAGTTTGGGCAGTATGGGACAATTGAGTAGGAGAGGGTCAAAGCTAAGAGTTGAAATGTGGAGGAAGGAGGATCCCAGAACAGACTGCTCCTTTTTTTCTATTTTTGAATGGGACCAACCTTAATACAAACCTTGGATTTAAAACAATCTATAGATGGACCAAACTTTTAATGATATATATTTCTCAAGGCTTTATCTTTCCTTATAACAGAGATAAAAACCCAACACAGGATATTGTATTAAGCACAGAAGCCCCATATTCATTCTTAACGCAGCCCCAAAGTAGAGGAAATAGCCCAGCGGTTAGAAACATAGGTTAGGAGGTGCTGGGGAAGTACCTTCCACCTGTAACCTCATCCTTTTTGCATACCCAAGCACCCACTAGCCAGCAGGCAGAGGAATTTTTTTTTTTAACTTAGACACACATCAAACGTGCTAAAAACCACTTTCAAAATTATTTCACTAGGAGATCTGTTTTGTACCTTAATTGGTTTTCAGAAAGACAGAGAAAGCAAACATAAACCAGTCTAGCTCCTTGACCTTTAGATTCAGGGTATTTTTCTCCCTCTGTTTTTATTTAATAAACACCTGGAGTTATTTCTATAACTTTGTAAAATGTTCAGTATGTTCACGTGGGTCCCTATTCTGCTGAATACAAAGTTTAACAGCATTCTTACCAACTATTAAATGAGAAAAACATCCTCCATAAGGTAGTTAGATCCTAGATCACTTTTAATCACTTTGGAAGCATAAGAACAGGCAACTTTGCTTCTCCCAGTCTAAGCAATAAGATGACAAACTGGGAGGTGAGAAACTCAACCTTTCATTTGAATGTTACCCTCATTGTGCCATGTGACCTTGGGCAAATTTTCTATAGGGCCTAATGTCCCATTGGCAGAGTTAAAAATCAGCATATTTATTCTGGAAAATAATTTGGAACTATGAATAGTGACTAAAATGCACATACTCTTTGACTTAGCGATCTTGCTATTAGGTTTATATCCCCCAAGGAAATCAAAGACAGAAAGAAAGAACTCATGTATTCAAAAATAATTCAAAAAAATTGATGGAGCAAGGAACTAGAAACAAAGTAGGTACCTTTTGATTAGTGAATGACTAAATAAATAATTGTACATCAACATATAGGAATATTATTGTGCAGTAAAAAAAAAACAGCAAATCTTAGTAATTTAGTAAAACATGGAAAGACTTACATGAATATATACAGAATTAGGTTAGCAGATACAATAAAACAACATACACAATGATTATAGCAAAGTAAATATAAAGAACAACAAAGCAAAATTAAACACTGTATCATTGTGATGATCAAGATTGGCCCTAGAAAAGATAAGAGAAAATGTATCTCCTTCCTTTTATTGGAAAGGATGTTGCATGTGCTACCAGAGATCTGTTGGCTGCTCAGTTAATATTATTGAACTTTAAGAAAAAAAAAAAAACAAAAAGCAAACAAAATACCAAAACCCCAAATCCCCCCTTTTAAAAAATATGCTTGATTCATAAAGTAGATGGGCAAAAATATAATACTATAACACAAGAAATATCAATTAACTTATTGACTAAAATAGTTACGTCCTTATAAATATATCATAAAAGTTAATGAGATCATTTTCATGTTCTTAAATATTAACACATATTATTATATAGCATTTTAATAATGCTTTGGAGAAAGCATGTTTTTTTTATTTATTCTTTGGCTCAATTTAAGTCCTACAAAAGTTAGACTTGTCCAGCTTATAATACATATGAAAGGGTACTTTTTTGTTGCTGTTGGTGTTGTTTTGTATTATTTTATTTTTTATTAAAGCTTTTTATTTTCAAAACATATGTGTAGATAATTTTTCAACATTAACTCTCGCAAAATCTTGTGTTCCAAACCCCCTCTTTCTTCCATCCCTTCCCATAGATGGCAAGTAATCCAATATATATTAAACATGATAAAAATATATGTTAAATCCAATATACGCATACATATTTATACAATCATCTTGCTGCACAAGAAAAATCTAATCAAAAGGAAAAAAATAAGAAAAACTAAAATGCAAGTAAATAACAAAAAGAGTAAAAATGATATGTTGTGATCCACACTCAGTTCCCATAATCCTCTCTTGGAGTGTAGATGGCTCTCTTCATCACAAGATCATTGGAACTGGCCTGAATCATTTCATCGTTTAAAAGAGCCACATCCATCAGAATTGATCATTGTATAATCTTGTTGTTCCTGTGTGTAATAATCTCCTATTTCTGCTCATTTCACTTAGCATCAGTTCATGTAAGTTTCTCCAGGTCCCTCTGAAATCAACCTGCTGATTGTTTCTTATAGAACAATAATATTCCATTACATTCATATACCATAACTTATTAAGCCATTCTCCAACTGATGGGCATCCACTCAGTTTCCAATTTCTTGCCACTACAAAAAGGGTTGCCACAAATATTTTAGCACATGTGGGTCTGAAAGGATACTTTCTAGAGTGCTTGTATCCAACAAAGATATTCTTTAGCTGAGGGACAAGAATGTAATAGTATATGAGAGGGAGGATACAATGAAATGAGAGAATACAAAATAAAAATCAAGAGTCACATTCAAAATGCTTCATCTAGCAACAAGAATCAATGAAAACAAAAAGAAAAACTCTTCTAGAGGTATAACAGTCAATACTTTTATCTTTACATATCATAATGTAAACATAAGATTCATTCCAAATGTTTTTCCTTTAATAGAAAATGGGAGTGTGTCTTCCTTTCTATGCTGTTAGAAAATAGCCCAGAGATGGGAGCATCATCATGTTTGGGTGGAGTAGAAAAATGAATAAATACATGGAACTGTTCTGCTTTTTCATTTAATTTCAATTCAAAACAAGCATTTATTAAGCATTTATGCTATATAAAAAGCACTGTATTGGAAATACAAAAACAAAAAGAAAATGAAAGTTTTTGGCTTTGAAGAGTAAACATTTTTCCTGGATTCTACAAACATTTCTTTTGAGGCTATAGTCTTGTGTCCCTAGTCTTTGTCTAAAATGCCCAAAAAACTTCATCATGGAAGCTCCCTATACTCATTCTAGACTTCTCATATTGGAAGTTTTCTCCAACTTTAAGGCTAACCCGTTGATTTAACCCTAACCCTTTGATTGTGTGGTTCCTCTTAGAGCTTCCATTTTAAGAACTTGATTTACTATTTATCTTCATTCTTCTTCAGACTGAGCTGACATCCTATACTCCCTGACTTTTTCTGCAATGTTTCCAGACTAGACACCTTTATCAAATACTCCAACCCAGTTTTTCAAATTAGTTTTATGTGATTCTTTTATGAGTTGGTTTTTTTTTTCTCATTTAAATCATAAGGTCCTTGAGAGCAAGATTTATCTTTCTGCTTGTATTTATTTGTATCGCCATTTTTTAATACAGTGCCTGGCAAAGATCAAATATTTAATAAATGTTTGGTGACTTGATTTGCTGAGTTCAGAGATCTACTAGCCAGTTGTCTAATGTCATAGAATTATAGGTCATTGAATATTTGGTTCATGAGATGAGTCCAAGGAGGATGGCCAGTTATCAAGAATGAAGTAATTTCTCTTTATCTCTTCAGTTTCAATGAAGAGGAAAACATGATGTGGCTAAAGAAATCAAGTCAAGTCAACAAGAACTTACTAGGTATTGCTAATTGCCAGACACTGTTAAGTTTTAGGATTCCAAGAAAAGCAAAACAGTACCTGCTTTCAAGAAACTCACATTCTAATGAAAACAAATGCAAACTGTTATGTGCAAAATATATGAATAGGGTAAATTGGAGATAAAATCTCAGAGGAAGGTATTACCATACATAGAGAGGGGTAAAAGTTTCTTACAGAAGGCAAGATTTTAGCTGAGACTTCAGGGAAGCCAGGAGAAAGAAATGTAAAGGGAGAGAAAGAACATTCCTTACATGGGAGATGGGTAGCAGAAAAGCCTAGAGTCAGAATGTTGTATGCAAGGAATAGCAGGAAGGTCAATGTTGCTGGATGCAGATTTCATGGAGGGAAGGAAACAATAGTATAAGAAGGTAGGAAAAGTAAGATGGGAATGGGATTGCCTTAAAAGTCAAACAGGACTTTATGTTTACTCTTGCAGTAATAGGAAACCAGTGGAGTTATTGAATAAGGGGTAGCATAGTCTGACAAGCAGGTTAGGATGATCTCTGTAAAGCTAAGTGAGGGATAGATTGGTGTGAAGAAATGCTCATGGCTTTCCATTGGGATGAAGTTACTGATTGTCAAATCACATGTTGAATTCCTTCAGTTCTACCAAGCACTTTATAGTACTTATGTCTATATATTTTGCAACCATTGTTGTATGGTTCATATATAAATCCTTAGGAGCATAATAATACAAAATTACTAAATATCTCTTGAATTTAAAAATATATATATATATATATATATCTTTGAATGCACAGTGAAACTAATTCTACCAACTTCTATCGTATCTCTTTTAAGAGAACATGTATCCCTCCTTTTATTAAGCAGTAAATTACTTTCATTTCCTGATTTCATTTAGAAGGAAAATTGAAGACTGATATGATTCAGATCTTTGATTCAACTCACTGATCCTTGAACAAGGATCTCATGCTCAATAGCTAAGTTCATTTTTATCGACAATTGTATTATTCTAAGCACTCTATGCCCATTTCTCCACCACTAAATAAAAAGGTGAGGAAGTGAAAAAAAAGGGATTAAAGAGCCTTTTGAATTTTCATGGTTTCTTACATTGCTATCACCAAATTAGTCATTGCAAAGTGGCTTGCTTTTTCGTCATGAATTTCTTTAGAATTAGATAGAAATACTATCTATTCATACTACTTACTGTAATAGTATCACACACGAAGTTTTTGCAACATAGAGAGGGTGAAGATAGGAATAAACATTTATGTAGTGCTTAATATGTATCAGGCATTGTGCTAAGTGATTTACAATATTATCATATTTCATGCTCCCAACAGCCCTGCAAAATAGGTCCTGTTATTCCCATTTTACAGTTGAGAAAACAGAGGAAGGAAGAAGTAAAGTGACTTGCAAATACAAAAGTAAGTATCTGAGGCCAGGTATGAATTTAGGTGTTCCTGATTTCAAACCCAGTGCTCTATTAACTGTGTTACCTAAGAGTCGATAGCTGCCTATAGTTTCTATTTGGTATAATTTGCCACTGCTTGTATCCTATTGGGATATTATTGAGAGAAGCAGGTAGGTGGGGGAAAAAATGGATAAAGTACAGGTCCTGGAGTCTACCCTCAGTTACTTATTAGCATGTGATCCTGAGTAAGTCACATAAACCTGTTTGCCTCAGTTTCCTCATGCATAAAATATGCTGGAGGAGGAAATGGCAAACCAAGTCAGAATAGTCTGTAGAGGGCTGACACTCTGAAAAAGGTGTACTTGAATAAGACAATAGAGCACTATGAGACAATGACTCTATTAAGATATGTTTGAATAAATGGTTCTTCTCACAGTTGATGCTTACTCAGTGTTTGGTGTTAAGGATAATGGTAGGCAAGGATTAGAGGGTGAGGTAAGAGAGGTCAGAGTAACTCTGTGGCAGGATGAGGAGGAGAGAAGTTGGTGACTTTGAACTAGAGAATAGAGGATACACCTTTGGTGAGCCTCATAGAAGTTTGCCTGATTCTTTCACTTCCCCCCCTAAAGACCAAGGACTTTTACTTATCTTGACTCTGGCTGTTCCTGAGGCCTCTAGGGAGCTAGCCCAGACTTTACAATAATTGTCAATAAATACACACACATACATATGTGTGTATATGTATATATAAATAAATCCACATATTTATCATTATTATTTTTAATTGACATTAACTAAAGTCAATTCAGATACATTTTTGTTTGTGTGTATATTTGCCTACTGGTTACCTATAATACTGTTCTAGACACTATGCAAAGTTAAGAAATGAAAAAAGAAAAGATAACTGATAAATAAAGGATAAATGATTCCCCCCAGGGACTGAACAGTCTAATAAAAGAACAAACAAATGATTATAGCACCCCCTATATATATATATACATATACATTCATATTTATGTATATATGTAGTGAAATATACATGTATATATCACATGATATCACACACACATATATCACAGATATACACACACACACACACACACACACACCTCCCAAGTCTATTTGAGAATTATCTAAGGAAGCTCTGAGAAGGAAGGCTATTATAAAACTGAGGAACATTAAGGCTCTCCAGAAAAGATGACATTTTAATAGAGGGAAAATATCCAGGCATAGGAAACAGCCTGAGAAAACTCCTGAAGATATGAGTATACAGGGGGCATGGATGATGGACAGTTGTTCAATTTAGTGTATTGAGTCTGTGATAGGAAGTAATATGAATTAATATTAAATTGTACTTTGTGGAATACTTTGAATATCAGAAAAGTGATGGAGAAAGTAGGGAGTCATTTTTTAGAGTAGTGATTTTTGAGGCGTGACATCAAATTTATGCATTCATTAGAAAGATTATTTTGGAAGTTACCTTGAAGCAGCTAAGTACCACAGTATAGTCAAGAAGACCTGAATTCAGATCTAGCCTCAGATAATAACTAGCTATGTGATAGTGGGTAAATCACTATCTCCTTGGTTTCTTTAATTATGGAAATAATAATAGCACCTACTTCACTGAGTTGTTCTGAGGAGCAAAAGAGATAATATTTATAAAAGCAGTTAGCACAGTGCCTAGCACATAATAGGCATTTAATAAATTTTTTTCCTCCCTTCCTTCCCAGATGGAAGAAAAAAAAAGAGTCATGGTATGAAGAACTATTAGGAAAGTATTACAGAAATACATGTAAGTGGTAGCAAGTGAAGTGGCAAAACTGTGGGAATACAGAGAGAAGAAAATATAAGACACATGAAGTCTTTATCTGTTGCATTCAAATTGGAAGACCCATTTGGAGCTCCAAAATTAGTTCAGAAGACATCTATAGGTCATGTGCCTCTATTCTTTTGAAATTCTTTTATGTATATCTGGGATCCACTGGTCTTTATCCTTTCACTCATACACCTCTAGGAAGTATATGAGAATACTGTCTTGCAAGAGTAAAATGGGTCTCTGTAATTCCATGCTTCATGTCCTTCTCATTTATGCCCTTCCTTCACTAACACACAGATAGTGTCCTCCTTGATTACATTAGCACCTCCTACATAGTCTTGGGATTTGAAAGGGACACCCTCACTTTTTCTCTGCTCATTTTTCCATGCCTTGTCTACCTCTGGGGATCATCTGGGCTTTCATATAAAAATGACCTCAGTGTTTTATGAAAGGTCTCCAAAAAAGGGAAAGGGTGAAGCAGTAGAGACAAAGTTTCTGAAAGATTTTTAAGAGGCTAGTTGCCAACATGATAAATATGTTGGTAGGGTATTATCAAAACTGATCTAATTTGGGCAAATATAAAATGTCTTGAAGACTGAAAATGTCAAGCATTCTCCCCACCCCATTTTCTAAAGTAGAAACAAAAAATCTAGAAAGCCTTTCCCTTAAATTTTAGTTTCTAGATGCATATGCATGGTTTGATATTAGCGTTTTAAAGTCTACACAAAAGTTTCCTAAACCTGTTTCCTCATCTATAAAAAATGAAAAAGCTGGACTAGACACCCTCAAGTATCTTCCAGATTTAAATCTACAATACTATGAACAAAAGAACTAAAATTGTAGCACACAATGATATTGCCAGTAGATAATTCTTTATCAAAGACATCTGGGAAATTATTTCCAGCCTCCTTTTATAGTGCTAAATTGTCTGTTTTAATTTTTATTGGATGATCTGGACACATTTTCCTAGATTATCCTTATTGCATCAAGCTTATTTTCTTATAATAGCAACATTCTCTACATTTTGAGTGCCCTTCTGGGTCATTCTTTACCCATATAGAAATGTTTAAGAAGTTGTACCTGTTTTAAACATTTTCCTTCATTCCTTTCTTTAAAAAAAATACTGCCTAAAAATATCCAGGTTAAGATGAGTCACATATCACTAGTTGTCCCACACAAAGGGGCATGATTGTTTTAGGGCCAAAGAATTCTGGTTTTGAGGGGGTGTAGTCTGGTTTCACAATTTAAACTCCCCTTTCTTTCCCTGATTGTTTCAAGGACAACTCCAAGCTGCTGTGTACAGTATGGTAAGACAAGCTATTGAGCAGAATTCAGGGAAGTAGGGTGCGGTAGTGGGGTGTGGGTGTGGGTAGGGGGGTGAAGGGGATGGGATCTCATCCCGACATCCCTTTAGTAACTGGAAAGAAAAAAAAAAGCTATCTAAAGGTTATCCCCCCCCCCCCCCCCCCCCCCACTTGCCCCTCACTGGCACACCTACACATTCCTTTCAAATGATCAGGCTTACTGGAGGTCAGGGAAGGAAAGAATGGGAGCCAGGAGGAATTATTTAATTGTTGTTGTATATTGAAAAGTTTCACAAAGAAAAATAAGCATGCCCCTAAATATTAACCTTCTTAGTCCCCAAAGAGCATCTCTGATTGAACAGAGCATACATTGATTTAGGGTGCAATGAATTAATAGGCAAAATGAGCACCTGGACTGCTCCACCCCATCCAGGACCTTTTCACCTCCAATAAGATTGTACTTTTTGATTTCTGGTTTAAGTTTCATTTTGACACTCCTCTTAACTTCCTGGTTCTGATGGGAGCACACTAAACCTCTTATCTTGATATTACTGGCCCAGCCCAAAGCAGGAAGTACTGAAGATTTTATAAGAAATCTGTTTGGGCATGATTTACAATTCCATTGGAAGACTCTAAATTCAAGCCCAGTAGTTAGTTCAATGCAGTTCAAGTTTCAAGAAATTTCAACTATCCTAGTGCATTCTGGGTTCCACTCATATATTTAACGTTTGGCTCTCTTCATTTTCATCATGAATACCATTATCTTTGTCATTTTGTCCCCACTCCCTAAACTGATAAAACCATAAAGCAAAAACTGGTGGATCCATTTAGTAACTCCCCCCCCCCACCCCCCCCCAAGAAACAAGTGACTGGAGGCCAGATTTATTTAAAGCAATAAACAGCAGCAGCAGCAGCAGTTGTACTTTAGGAAAGAAAGTGGAGAAATAATAAGCACTCTCTCTAATCTGTAAAAGAAAGTATTGGAAATACTGGATTACTTGGGTTCAAAAGCTTCTACTCCCCCTCCCACTGAGATTCAGTGTTAGAAAGTCCATTTTTAGATCCAAATTTATGACTTTCTGATTATATATCATTTTTTTTTTCATTAAAATGGCAGTTGCATGGGGCAGCTAAGTGGCTCAGTGGATAGAGCACCAGCCCTGAAGTCAGAAGGAACTGGGTTCAAATCTGATTTCAGACATTTAATACTTCCTAGCTGTATGATCCTGGGCAAGTCACTTAACCCCAATTGCCTCAGCAAAAAAAAAAAAAAATAATAAAATAAAAAAAAAATAAAACAACAACCAAAAAAACCTATAAAATGGCAGTTTTATTAGTAACTCTCCAGCATCTGGCTATTCTGTCAGATGCTTTTCCAATGTAGGAAAACATGGTTTCTGCCCTCCAAGGATTTGTGTATGTAGTAAAATATATCTAGAAAGTTTGAGAATATAATAGATATTATGCTAGACCCAAAGTCAAGAACTGCAGGACTTCTGTTACAAAAATTGGACTATCACCAACTTTTTTAGCTTCACAAACCAGCAATTGGAGGGAGCAATCAATAATGTTGGATTTGAAAGTGGAAGAGTAAGTGCAAAGCCTGCTTCAATTACTAAATACCTGTTTTACCCTGGGCAAATTGCTTAATTTCTGCTTACCTCAGTTTCCTCACCTGTAAAATGGAGCTAGTAATAGCACCTATCAACCAAAGTTTTTTTTTTGAGGTAAAAGGAAATAACATTTGAAAGTATTTCATAAACCGTAAAGTGCTACAAAAAATAATAGTCATTATTATCTATTAATTCAATTAATATGCCTAATTGTAGAGTTTGGAAAGAAACAACAAAGAGAGCCAAGAATCACAATAATGATAAGATCATGATGTGGGGACACTCTGGACATAAAGTTGATTCCAAGGCTATAGATGAAGATAGAATGATAAGTTAGGAACCTGGCAAGAAGCTAGGAGCCAAATGTGTAGGAACCAAGAGATCTTCAGAGTAGGTCAAAGCCAAATAAACATTAAGGAGGGCTAAGCTGAAATAGCCATTAAAACAGCTTCAAGGAGATTATACTACTCATCAGAAATGAAGATCTTAAAACTGAAGCAAAACCAGATCCTTCCATGAAACTGCTTATTTTCCTTCTCTATCAGCAGGAATTTCTGGATTTCTTACTATTATTGCTTCCCCCTGAGGATACCTTCCATTTGTACTGTATTATATCTTATATGTATAATTTTTTTTTGGTATATGATTTCCTTTATTAGAATGTGAGCTTTTGGAGGGCAGGACTGTGTTTTTGCCCTTATTTGAATTCTTAGTGCTGGGACCCATACCTGATACACAGTAAGTCCTTAGTACATGCTTATTGAGTGATGGACTAAATACATTTGTCACCAGAGCACAACCTGATGAGTGTCTTAGACAAAAATAGTATTTCAATAGTGTGTAAAGGTGTGCAAAATGCTTTACAGCTATTATCTCATTTGTTCCTCATAATAACCTTTGGAAATAGGTGCTATTATTACCTCCATTTTTACTGATAAGGAAACTGAGTCAGAGTGTGATTCATTTGCCAGGGTCCCATAGCTAGTGTCAGAGGTTGAATTTGAACTCCGGTCTTCCCAACTAAAAATCCAGTATACTATCTTCTGAGCCACCTAACTGCCTAAAGGCATACAATCTGATCCTGGGCCAACCCTTGAAGTTTTTCCAGCTTAATAGGACCTGCTAGAGCTTGTGCTATGTTGGCATAACCTTCAAGAGTTCTGAATCAGCCCAAAGCCACAATAAGGAACTGGAGAAGAATTTTACAGGAGAAAAATATAAAATGGGAGAGGGGGGGGAAGAAAGAGAGAGCCTAATTTACCTTAATTTGCAACATGTGTGGTAGATATCTTTGTTTTCCTCCTCCTCCCCCAATATTTTGAGTTAAACAAGTTTGGTTGATCTCTATCACTTTATTTTTGAAAGAAAAAGATTATTTCTTTAAGCCAACTGTCCCTTTTCAGTGACAATAACACTATATCAACATGTGCTTGCTGGAAATATCACAGATGAAAGAAAAAGGAGTGCTTCTTTGTGTATTGATACAAAATTCCCTTTTTAAGATTAAAAAACATGTCCCTGGATTAGATGCTGAGATATTCTTGGCTGTAAAATACACCAAGGTTTTAAAAATGAAAAATTTTAATTTTCCTTTAATAGATCCTCTCCCTGTCAGGAGACGTTACTTAGGAAAGATTGAGTAGAGTAAAAAAAAATTTTTTGGATGCGAATGCTTCTTCACATGGCAGACCTTTCCCTTAGTGGATAGAATGGATAGTTCCATTTAAATCTGTCTCCTGTCTTTAAAATAGAATTTTAAACTTAATACTCCCTTCTTCAAAATAGGATACATTTTAGTTCATACATGGATGTCACAATAGAAAGTTTACATTGCAAGATAATTCAGTCCTTGCAAGAGTCAATCTCTAATCATCACAAAGTTTGGCTTTGGTGTTTATTTGGTGTTTGCAGACAAATATTTCTAGTTTTTTTTTTTTGTTTTTTTTTTGACAAAACAACAACATAATGTTCCAGTCCTTAATGACCAATTAAGAAGTAGAAATAGTACTGAATGCCTCTGGTAGAGTGTTGGAGGAGGTAGTGGTGGAAGATGGTCTTCATTGGCTATGTTCATTTCTATAATTCACAATTCAACTTAAAAAATGTTTGAGATTCCTACTATGTGCTAATCACTGTGTTGGATCCTGGTGACAGAAAATAAAAATCTAATGACCTCCTAACCTTATACTTTATGCTTTACTAAACTGGGCAATATGACATGTACATAGAAAAATGCAACACATACACACACACACACACACACACATATATATATATATATACATACACATACACATGTATATGTACATATATTTGTGACAAATAGTTCTTGGCTTTATATTTATATTTATATATATAATATAGCTTTATATTTATTTGTATGCATATAACTTTATACGTTATTATGCTTTATATAAAGTAATCCAAAATCAGTCATTCAATAAATATTTAATCTGTTTCAGGTACTATGCTAAGTGTTGGAAACAGAGCAAGAAGCAAAAGATAATTCCTTTCCTCAATGAACTCCCAATCAAATGGGGAAGACAACAAGCAAATAAATACTATGTATAAACAAGCTACATATAGGATGAATAAAAAATTATTAAGGGAGGAAAGTTGCTAGAATTAAGAGTGATTAGAAAACATTTCCTATAGAACATGAGATATTTGTTGGGATTTAAAGGAAGGCAGAAAACCCAGTAAGTGGAGATAAGTTCAGAGACTCATACTAGGCATGGGGGACAGTCAGAGGAAAATGCCTGGAACTGATAGATGGAGTGTCTTGTTCATGGAACAAGGAAGCCAGTGTTAATAGATTGAAGAATATGTGTTGGGAGGAAGAAGCAAGATGACTGGAAAGGTAGGAAGGGACTAAATTATGAAGGGTTTTTGAATGTCAAACAGAGCATTTTATAATTGGTCATGGAAGCAACAGGAAATCAATGGAATTTATTAAAGTGGGGGTGGGGCAGTGATGCTAGTGTGATCAAAACCACTCTATGGAAATACCACTTTAGTAGTTGAATGAAGTATGGATTGGAGTGGGAAAAGATTTGGACTAGGCAGATCCAATGGCAGCTATTGCAATAATCCAGGTGTGAGGTGATGAGGGCTTGCATCAGAGTGTTGGAAAAATCAGAGAAGTGAAGTAGGATATATGAGAGATATTGCAAAGGTGAAATCAAAAGGCTTTGGCAAGAGATAAGTTATAGGGGGTGAGAGATAGTGAGGAATCCAGGATGACTCCCAATATGAGCTTGAGACTGGGAAATAGGTGTTGCCCTTTACAATTAAAAGGAAGTTGGGAGATAAGAAGAGCTTAAATGGAAAGATAATGAATTTGGGTTTAAATATATTGAATTTAAGATATCTACTAGTCATCCAATTTGAAAAGTCTGAAAGGCAATTGGATATGAAAATAGAGGTTTGCAGAAAGATTAGCACAGGATAGGTAAATATAAGAATCGTCAGCATAAATATCATATGTAAATCTATGAGAATTTATGAGATCACCAAGTGAAATAGTATAGAAGAAGAAAAGAGGACCCAAGACAGAATATTGTGGAACACCTATTATTAGAAAACATGATCAGAATGAGGATTCAACTATGAAGACTGAGAAGGATCAGTCAGAAGGAGAATCGGGAAACAGTGCTGTCTTGAAAATCTAGAGAGGAGATTATCAAAGAGAAGAGAGTGATTAACAATGTCAAAGTTTACAGAGATATCTAGGAGAATTAGTATTGAGAAAAGACCAATGGAGATGACAATTGAGACTTGATCACTGGTAATTTTGAAGAGAACAGTTTTGGAGGAATGACTTTCCACCAAAAAAGTTGATAAAGTTGAAAATCAGATTCTAAGGAATTGAGAATTGAAAAGAAAAAAAAATTAGTAAAGTTTTTTCAAGGTGTTTGGCCACAAAGGACAGAAGATAGAGGGAATGGAAGGATCAAGTGAGGGTTTTTTGAGGATGGTGGAGATATGGGCATATTTATAAGAAGTAGGGAAGAAGCCTAGGAAAAAGATATTGGCAACTAGATAGTATAGTGCAGTGGTTCTCAAAGTATGATCTAGAGAATCCTGGGGATCTCTGAAACCCTTTTAGAGGGTCTACAAATTCAAAAATAGTTTTTATTTCCAATATGATAAATGTCTATAAATATAATCCAGATAAACAAAAATGCTTTGGAGAGATCCTCAATAATTTTTAATAGGATAAAGATACTGAAAACAAAAGTTTGAGAACCACTGGTATAGTGGATACAGGGCTGGGCCTGGAGTCAGGAAGATCATAATCTTCCTGAGGTCAAATCTTGCCTCAGACACTTAAATAGCTGAGCCTGGTGACCCCAGACAAATCATTTAACCCTGGTTGCCTCAGTTTCCTCATCTATAAAATGAGCTAGAGAAGGGAATGACAATTCATTAGAGTATCTTTGCCAAGAAAACCCCAAATGGGATCATGATGAATCACATGACTGAAAATTACTGAACAAGGGGGATATTGAAAATATGACCAAGTTATGATTACAGAGGAGCAATTTCTTAGAGGAGATAGGAGAGAATGAAATTGTTTGAGAATGTAGAAGAGCTTTCCTTGAAAAGGAGTAATGCTGCTTCATCATATGTGACAAGGGTGAAGGAGGAAATCGGTGGCAGAAGTATGAGTGATATGAAATGAAGAAGAGAGGAGAAGAGGAAGATCATGACAAATGGTTCTAATTATCTTCTGCAAAATATGTGCAAAGGCACTAATGTAGAGCTTGTAGAGTTGTGAAATGATCCAACCACTCTGGAGAGTAATTTGGAACTGCCCAAAGGGTTATAAAACTGCTTCCTTTTTGATCTAGCAATACCATACTGGGTTTGTATTAAACAGATTATAAAAGAGGGAAAAAGACCTATATGTACAAAAATGTTTGGAGTAGCTCTTTTTGTGGTAACAAGGAATTGGAAATTGTATGGATAGCCATGTGTTGGGGAATACTTGAATAAGTTATGGGTATATAAATATAATGGAATATTATTTCTCTATAAGAAATGAGGAAAGACAACTCTGAGATACCACTACACACCTGTCAGATTGGCTAAGATGACAGGAAAAAAATAATGATGAGTGTTGGAGGGGATGTGGGAAAACTGGGACATTGATACATTGTTGGTGGAGCTGTGAACGAATCCAACCATTCTGGAGAGCAATCTGGAATTATGCCCAAAAAGTTATCAAACTGTGCATACCCTTTGATCCAGCAGTGTTTCTACTGGGCTTATACCCCAAGGAGATACTAAAGAAGGGAAAGGGACCAATATGTGCCAAAATGTTTGTGGCAGCCCTGTTTGTAGTGGCTAGAAGCTGGAAACTGAGTGGATGCCCATCAATTTGAGAATGGTTGGGTAAATTGTGGTATATGAATGTTATGGAATATTATTGTTCTGTAAGAAATGACCAGCAGGATGAATACAGAGAGGTGTGGAGAGAATTACATGAACTGATGCTAAGTGAAATGAGCAGAACCAAGAGATCATTATATACGTCAACAACAATACTGTATGAAGATGTAATCTGATGGAAGTGGATTTCTTTGAAAAAGAGACCTAATTCAGTTTCAATTGATCAATGATGGACAGAAGCAGCTACACCCAAAGAAAAAAACACTGGGAAATGAATGTAAACTGTTTGCATTTTTTGTTGTTCTTCCCGGGTTAGTTCTACCTTCTGAATCCAATTCTCCCTGTGCAACAAGAAAACTGTTTGGATCTGCACACATACATTGTATCTAGGATATACTAGCACATATTCAACATATATAAGACTGCTTGCCATCTAGGGGAGGGGGTTGGAGGGTGGGAGGGAAAAATCGGAACAGAAGTGAGTGCAAGGGATAATGTTGTAAAAAAAATTACCCTGGCATGGATTCTGTCAATAAAAAGTTACTATAATAAAAAAATTAAATTAAAAAAAAAAAAAAGAAATGAGGAGAAGGCTGATTTCAGAAAACCCTGGAAAGACTTACATGAACTGATGCTGAATGAAGTGAGGAGAAGAAAATTGCACACAGTGATAGAAAGATTTAGTGAAGATTATTTATAATAAACAGCTCTTTTCAATAATACAGTGATCTAAGACAATTCCAATAGACTTGGGATGGAAAATTCCTTTTGTATTCAGAGATACAACTATGGACACTGAATATAAATCAAAGCATATTCTTTTTTTGTCTTTCTTTTCTTTCTCATGGTTTTTCCCTTTGTTCTTTTTTTTTTCTTTCACAACATGGATAATTATGGAAATATGTTTTAAATGATTGTACATATATCATACCTATATCAGATTGTTTGTTTTCATGGGGAGAGAGGGGGGAAATCAGGGAGGGAGAAAAAAGTTTGGAGCTCAAAATCTTGCAAACTGAATGTAGAAAACTATTTTTACATGTAATTGAAAAAAACAAAATACTATTAAGTAGAAAATAAAAGGGGATGAGTTGTATGTGTATGTCTATATATGTGTTTATATATATTTATATATGTAATCATAAATATATCCTTACTTAATTACTAGCCTGCTTGGGGGTAAGAAGGTAATAAAAGAAGGGAAAATAAAGTAAAAAGGTTCACAGCAGAGAACCAAAAAAAAATTCACAAGGAAGTAAATAAAAGATGGACACTAATGAATATAATTTCTTCTACTAATATATATACTTTCTTGATCTGATAATTTGCTGTTATATATTTTGAATCCTCCCTGATGTTCTTCTGGGCACATGGCAATGTTCTCTTTTATTTTGTTTCATTTTGTTTTGAATTCCTTTTCTGTTTTTCTTTTTTCTTATTATATTTTTTAAAATATAACAAAATTTTTAAAAATTAATGAAAATTTTTAAAAAGTAGAAAATTTTAAAAATATGACTAAAAATTCTCACCTGAGAGGATTGAGGAAGGAAATACCATGGGAGATTTGAAGAAGTGTGAAAAGATTTAGAAGAGCCTCTGTAAAGAGTGGGATAGTGAGTTGATGAGAAATATGCAATAGAATTGCCTGGATGCACTGAGGGCCCAGTTGACATTGTGTACCATAAATTTGTAATGAATCCAATCAGAAGGATCAGGTGATTTTGTGTACCTTCTTTCAGTAGCATGTGTGTTGGGGCTAAAGTGGTACATGGTGGGAGTGATTCAAGGCTGAGGTTTGTCAGGGAACATGTGGTATAAAATAAGGGATTATCTAGACTAGGGATTCAATTTATTTACCAATGTGTCAAAATGGTAAAAAGAAGAAAGAGGAGAGAGGATTTGGGAGAGATATGAAGTGTCAAAGATTTGGAAATCAAAGCAAGAACAAAGAATATAATTTGGTAAAGGAAAAAAAGAGGAAAAAGTTAAAAAAAAAACAACAGATAATGATTAGATAAGATATTTTAGAATTTTTAAAATGAACATTTGTGGATGATGGCAAGATCAGGGGTATGATCATCTTTGTATATGGCAGAAGAAGGTAGAGGAGTAGGTCATGGGGAGATAGTGAAGGAACTTAATAGTGTGCTTGGGTAGAGTCAATATGTGCATTACAATCAGAGTGAGAAGCTAGGAGTTGGGGAGGAGATAAAGGTGAGCACTGTAGCTAATTAATTGAGGAGGGAACTAGAGTGATCTTGAAGACTGTAGGCAACAGCTACTAGGATTTTGCCTAAGCAGTAGAGATGAATTGCTTGAATCTCAAAGGAAGAAGTTACCTAGTGATGGAGAGAACATGAAAGTAGCAATGGAGATCAAAGAATATTCTAAATTCCCTGCTTTGACCAGTGATCTGAAGGGATGAATGAAGGCATAGGTAGTGTTGGAATGGGTGTCTAGGGAAGAGTCACAAGTTTTCACAGGGGGCAACCCAGCTTTCAGTAATAATCATAAGATGGAAGGAATAGGAGAGAAAAAGATTAAGAATGAAAGGAAGTTTATTGACCGTGGAACAGATATTTCAGAGAGCACAGCAAAAGGGAAGGAAGATAGAAATAAGAAATCAGGTGATGAGAGATGAAGAATGAGGTTTGAATGATGACCTACAAGGGTTCAGAATCATTGGAATATGTTAGAGTATGACTAGGTGGGAGAATGTCAATCATTGAGTGGAAGGTTCCTTCCCTCCCTAGGAGACCACTCCTATTCCCAAAGGATGGTAGAAATTAGGCTAGAGATAAGTGCAGCACAAGATGGAAAGCACAAGACGGGGACCCCATTTCACTGCTCCTCTTTCTTTGGAAGGGTGGAGATTAGTCAGGAAATAATGGAAACATGAGATGTCAGTAGAATCTGTACAACAAGGGAAGGAAATCCTGCTTCCCACCTACTTTCTTCTTGCTCTTTCCTCAAGGTATAAGTATACTAGTTTTAGAGTTTAGAAGACCTGAGTTGAAGCCCTATCTCAGACAACTTGTAGTTCTGAGACCCTAATCAAAGAATCTAAACTCTTTTGGTTTCCTCATATATGAAATAAGCATAACAGTAGTATCAGCTTCTCAGGTTTTTTGAGGATCTAATGAAACATATATTTAAAATGCTTTTCAAACCATTTTTGTTGTTTATTTACTTTAAATTGTGTGGGACTCTTCATGATCCCTTCTTGGCAAAGATACTGGAAGTGATTTGCTATTACCATCTCTAGCTCTTTTTACAGATGAAAAAACTGAGGCAATAGGGTCAAGTGACTTGGCCAGGTTGACATAGCTAGTAAAACAATAGCTGTTGTCATCATCATCTTCATCTTCAGATTAATCATCATCATCATTTTATTGATAAAGAATCTAAAGCTTAGAAAGAAATGAAGTAAATGAGATAAAATGATTTGCCCAAAGTCAAACAATTAGTATCTAGTGGAAGGTTTAAATCCCTTTTAATTCCCACTCTATTTCTCTTGACATTTTACAACACTGCCTTTCAAAATTAAAGGAACTATAAATGAATCAAGTGCCTTTTCAAGATAGGTGTGATCTTATTGCCATGGGCTGTTCCACTTTCCATCCATGTAAATCTTTTGATCCTGTACGATTCTTATCTATTTCATTCTGTAAGTTCTCCATAGAGATTCTACCTAATACTTTGGCAGTTCTTTCATTATTTTGTTAATATCAGTGTAATACTTGGCCTGTCCACTAATTATTCCTTGCTTTTGTTCTACATTTGGCATACGTCCTTTGCTCATTAAGCCTGCTCTTAAAATTTTCACACCATTTCTTACCTAAAAGTAATTGTTGGCAACATATTGCAACCCACTTAACAGTTTTCGAAACAGCTTTCAATTGCCTTTGGAGTTACCAGTAATTTTGATTCCTCAGAGATTGTAATGTTCCTTGACTCTCAGCCATAGTGCCATACAGGTGAATATTAGTGTCAAGGATCAGTGTAGGATGATTAAAAGTATTGTGTAATTTTTCCCAATGTAGTCTAACCCATTTTTCTCTCTATCACCATTGGCGAGCAAAGTGCCTAGCACACAGTAGGTGCTTAAAAATCATATTCAATTCTGTTCCCACTTCACTGTCCATCTTTAAGATCTTTTCATGGTACATATATGAATGCATTAACTTGATGAGTTTTTTTTGTTTAATTGAATGTTATCAAGCAGATAATATGCATTCTTTTTTAATCCCACTACATTTGATAGTATTTTATTTTTCCAATTATATGTAAAGATACTTTTCAACATTCACTTTTAAATATTTAATTTTTTATTTCCCCAGTTACATGTAAAACAATTTTTTTATATTTGTTTTTAAAACTTAGAATTCTAGATTCTCTCCCTTCCTCCCCACCCTCACCTCCTTTTAAATAGGCATATGTGTAGTTATGCAAAATATATCTATAAAAGTAATAATCAACCCCCCCAAAAAAAAAACCAAGAAAGAAAAAATAGTATGCTTCAATTTGTATTCAAACACAATCAGTTCTTTCTCTGGATGTGGATGACACTTTTCATCATAAGTCCTTTAGAGTAGCTGTGAATTATTCTATTGCTGAGAATAGCAGAATAATTCACAACTTCAAATTCATTTTTATTATATTTTTGTTTCCAATTTTTTTTCTTCCCCTATCTTGTCTCCTTTCCCTAAGACAACAAGCAATCAATATAGGTTATACATAATCAATCACACTAAACTTATTTCCACATTAGTCATGTTGTGAAAGAAGAATCAGAATAAAAGGAAACATCATGAGAAAGAGGGGAAAAGTGAAAATAGAATGCTTTGATCTGCATTTAGACTCCATAGTTCTTTCTCTGGATGTGAATGGCATCTTCAATCATGAGTCCTTTAAAATTGTTTTAGATCATAGTTTTGCTGAGAAGAGCTAAATCTTAATCATCACATGATATTGTTATTACTATGTATAATGTTGTCTTGCTTCTGCACACTTCACTTAGCATCAGTTTATGAAAATCTTTCCAGGCTTTTCTGAAATCTGCCTGCTCATCATTTCTTATACTATAAGAGTATTCCATTATATTCATTTACCACACTTTTTAAAAACCATTCCCTAATTGATGGGCATCCACTCAATTTCTTACTTCTTGATACCACAAAAAGATCTACTATAAATATTTTTGTACATTCAGGTCCTTTCTATCTTTTTGTGATCTCTTTGGAATACATACTTAGTGGTTGTATTGTTAGATCAAAGACTGTTCACAAGGACAGTAGTTCCTAATTGCCCTTCAGAATAGTTGGATCAGTTTCCAACTCCACCACCAATGCATTAGTGTTCCGATTTTCCACATCTTTTCTAACATTTATTAATTTCTTATACTATCATATTAACTAATCAGGTATAAGTTAGTATCTAAAAGCTGTTTCAATCTGTATTTCTCTAATTAATAGTGATTTAGAGCACTTTTTCATATGACTATAGATAACTTTAATTATTTCATCTCAAAACTATCTGTTCATATCCTTTGACCATTTGTCAACTGGAGAATGAATTGCATTCTTATAAATTGTATTTAGTTCTCTATATAATACAGAAATGAGGCTTTTATCAGAAACACTGGTACTAAAAATTATTTACCAACTTTTTGTTTCCCTTCTCATCTTGGCTTTGTGCAAAACCTTTTTAATTTAATGTAATCACAATTATCCATTTTGTATTTAATCATGCTCTATCTCCTGATTGGTCATAAATTCTTCTCTTCTCTATAAATAAGGCAGGTAAACTATTCCTTGCTCTCCTAATTTGCTTATAGTATTACCTTTTATGTCTAAATCCTGTATCCATTTTGACCCTATCTTAGTATAAGGTATGAGATTTTGGTCTATGCCTACTTTTTCCCATGCTATTTTCTAGTTTTCTCAGCAGTTTTTGTCAAATAAGGAGATTTTTATACCAGAAACTACAGTCTGGGTTTATCAAACAGTAGATTACTACCATCATTAATTAATGTATCTGGTATACCTTACTCATTCCACTAATCCATCAATGTATATCTTAGCCAATACCAAATGGTTTTGATGATCGCCACTTTATAATACAGTTTTAGATCTAGTATGGCTAGGTCAACTTCCTTTGTATTTTTTTTTCCATTCCATTGATAATTTTGATCTTTTGCTCTTCCGGGTTAATTTGTTTTTTTTCTAGCTCTATTTTTTTTTTTTTTTTTTTTGTAATTTGATTGGTGCATTCATTAAGTAAGCTAATTTAAGTAGAATTGTCATTTGTATTTTACTAGCTTGATGTACTCGTGAACATTTGGTATTTCCCCATTTATTTAGATCTGATTTTATTTGTTTTGAAAGTATTTTGTAATTGTATTTATATAGTTCCTGAGTTTGTCTTGACAAGTAAACCTTAAAATATTTTATATTGTCTACAGTTATTTTAAATAGAGATCTCTTTCTATCCCTTGCTGCTAAACTTTGTTATTAATGTAAAGAAATGTCAGTGATTTGTATGAGTTTATTTTATGTCCTGCAACTTTGCTAAAATTATCAATTATATCAAGTAGTTTTTCTAGTTGATTCTCTAGGATTTTCTAAGTATACCATCATATCATCTATATGGAGTGACAGTTTGGTTTCCTCATTATCTAATTCCTTTAATTTCCTTTTCTTCTCTTATTTCTTTGTTTTTTCTTCTCATTTCTAAAGCTAACAATTCTAGTACCCTTGCTTCAATTCTGTCCTTATTAGAAAGGCTTCTTGCTGATGGTTTTTTTTTTTTTAATAAATACTGCTTATTTTTTATTCTTATGTTCTCTAGTGTTTTCAATAAGAATTTGTCAAAAAATCTGCATCTATTCAGATAATCATAATATTTCTGTTGGTTTTATCATTTATATGATCAGTTATGTTGTTAGTTTTCCTAATGCTGAACCAGCCCTTCATTCCTGGTGTAAATCCCACTTGGTCACTGTGTATTATCCTGGTGATAAATAGTTGTAATTTCCTTGGTTTTATTTATTTTATTTAAAGTTTTTGCATTAAATGTTTGTAGCAGCCCTTTTTGTAGTATCAAGGAACTGGAAATTGAGTGAATAGCCATCACTTGGAAAATGGCTGAATAAGTTATGGCATATGAATGTTATGGAGTATTATTGTTCTTTAAGAAATACTCAGCAGGATGATTTCAGAGAGACCTGGAGAGATTTACATCAATTGATGCTAAGTAAAGTGAATAGAACCACGAAAATATTGTACACAGCAACAATAAGATTATACAATGATCAATTCAGATGGATGTGGCTTTTTTGAACAGCAAAGTGATTCAGGCCAGTTCCAATGGTCTTGTGATGAAGAACGCCATCTGCATCTAGAGAGAGGACTGTGGGAACTGAATGTGGATCACAACACAGTATTTTTACTTTTGTTGTTGTTGTTTGCTTGCATTTTGTTTTCTTTCTCATTTTCTCTCCCTTTTGATCTGACTTTTCTTATGTAGCATGGTAATTGTGAAAATATGTATAGAAGAACTGCATGTTCAACATATATTGGATTACTTCCTGTCTAGGGGAGGGAGTGGGGTATAATGAAGGAGCAAAAAATTTGGAACAGAAGGTTTTGCAAGGGTGAATATTGAAAATTATCTATGCATATGCTTTGAAAATTAAAAACTATTTTTAAAAAAAGGAATTCATACAACCATCCAGAAAAAAAATAAAGTTTTTGCATGGATATTCATTAGTAGAAAAATTGGTCTATAATTTTCTTTCTCTATTTTGGCTTTTTTCTGGTTTAGATATCAGCAACATATTTGTGTCATAAAAGGATTTGGTAGGACTCCTTTTTGCATATTTTCCCAAATAGTTTATGTCGTATTGCTATTGATTGTTCTTTAAATGTTTTGCAGAATTCATTCAAATCCATTTGGTCCAGGAGATTTAATTTAGTGACATCATTGATAGCTTTTTTCTTCAATTTCTTTTTTTAAAATGGGGTTATTTAGGTTTTTTTTCCTCCTTTAATTTGGGCAATGTATATTTTTGTAAACATTCATCTGCTTTACTTAGATTTTCAGATATATGTGGGCATTCTATTGGGCAAAATAGCTCCTAATTATTGTTTTAATTTCTTCTTTATTGGTGGTGAATTTACCCTTTTTTATTTTTGATATGAGTAATTTTTTTCCTTTTTTTTCAAAAATCAAATTAATCAAAAGTTCATATATTTTTTTCATAAAACCAATTCTTAGTTTTATTAGTTTGATAGTTTTCTTACTTTCAACTTTATTAATCTCTCCTTTGATTTTCTGAATTTCTAATTTGATATTTAATTGGACATTTTCGTTTGTTATTTTTATAGCTTTTTAAAGTTTAGGATTAGATTATTTAATTTCCAATTAGGTTTTTAGTCTACATTTCCATGACCTTTTATTACATCCAATTTTTTATTGTATCATGAAGGTATGCATTTAATATTTCTGCATTTGATTGTGAGATTTTTATGCCCTAATGTGAGTTCAATTTTTGTGTAGTTGCCACTACCACCGAGAAAACTGTATGTTCCTTTCTATTCCGATTCACTTTTTCCTAGAGACTCATCATATCTAATCTTCCTAAAATTACATTTTCTTATTTTCTTTCTTGTTTATTTTCCATCTAGTTTATGTAGTTCCAAGAGGGGACAATTGATGTCCCCCAGTACTATAATTTTGCTTTCTGCTTCTTGTAACTCATTTAACTTCTCCTTTAAGAATTTGAATGCTATGCCACTTGGTGTATAAATCTAATATTTCTATTACTTCATTGTCTATGGTAACTTTTTAGAAAGTATAGTTTCCTTCCTTATCTCTTTAAATTAGATTGATTTTTCCTTTTATTCTTGAGTGCAGGATTGCTAATTCCTGCTTTTTTGGCATTAGTTGAACCATAATATATTTTGTTCCAGTTTTTTACACTTATTCTATGTGTATATCTCTGTTTCAAATGTGTTTCTTATGAATAACATATTGTATGATTCTGTTTTTTTTATAAACTTTGCTATCTACTTCTGTTTTATAGGAGAGTTCATTCACATTCACAGCTGTAATCACCAACTGTATTTTCCTCAATCCTATTTTCTCTCTTTTTTATACATTTTTTCCCCCTTTCCATCCTGTCCTTCCTCACTAGTGTCTTGTTTTTGATCACCCTCTCCCTCAACCTGTCCTCTCTTCTATCACTGCTTTCTTCTTTTACCCCTTTCTCCAAGTATTACAGCTCTCTCTTCTATCCAACCCCTCTCTTTTCTTTCCCCTTTCTCCTCCTACTTCCTTGTAGGGTAAGATAAATTTCTATACTTAATTGCATGTGTATATTATTCCCTTCTTGAATCAAATTTGATGGATTAAGCTTCAGACAATACTCCTCTACCTCCCTTCTTTCTCTCAACTGTAATAGGTTCTTTTTTTTTTTTTTTGCCTCTTTGTGTTCTAAATTATTCATTTTATCTTCACTTTCTTCTCCCAATACAATTATTTTTCCACTCCTTAATTTTTTAAAGTATCATCCCATCAAAGTCAATTTATACTCCCACCTTATATTTATACACCCCTTCTAACTGCCCTAATAAAAAAATACATAAATTCCTCCCTTCTCTACATATCTGAGAGATAGATTATTCATTTTTCTCCTAATTTACTTATAGTATCACCCTCTATGTCTAAATCATGAATCCACTTCATGGCATAGAGTGCTGGATATTGGTCAATGTCAAATTTCTGCTATGTTATTTTCCAATTTCCTCAGCATTTTTTGTCAAATTGTGAGTTTTTATCCCAGAAGCTGGAATTTGAGGGTTTATCAAGCACTAGATTAATATTATCATTGACTATTGTATCTTGTGAAACTATTCCACTGATCAACTACTCTATTTCTTTATTATTATTATTAAAGCTTTTTATTTTCAAAACATATGCATGGATAATTGTAAGGGAATGATCCTTACAAATCCTTGCATTCCAAATTTCCTTGCCTCCCTCCAATCTCTCCCCAAGATGGCAAGTAATCCAATATATGTTAAACATGGTAAAAATATATGTTAAATCCAATACATATATACATATTTATATAATTATCTTGCTGCAAAAGAAAAATCACGTCAAAATAGGAAAAAAATGAGAAAGAAAACAAAATGCAAGCAAACAATAATAAAATGAGTGAAAATGCTATGTTGTGATCCATACTCAGCTCCCACCGACCTCTCTCTGGACTCTCTTCATCACAAAATCATTGGAACTGGCCTCAGTCATCTAATTGTTTAAAAGGGCTACGTCCATCAGAATTGATCATTGTATAATTTTGTTGTTGCCTGTGCAGTAATCTCTTGGTTCTGCTCATTTCACTCAGCATCAATTCATATAAATCTCTCCAGGCCTCTCTGAAATCATCCTGATGATTATTTCTTATATAATAATAATATTCAATAACATTCATATTCTATAACTTATTCAACCATTCTCCTACTGATGAGCATCCAGTCAGTTTCCAGTTTCTTGCAAAAAGAACTACCACAAACATTTTTGCACATGTGTTTCCCTTCTTTATGAACTTTTTGGGATACAAGCCCAGTGAAAACAATGCTGGATCAAAGGGTATGCACATTTTGATAGCCCTTTGGGCATAAACTATTCCATTTATTAGCCAGTACCAAATGGTTTTGCTTTATGATATAATTTTATGTCTAGTATGGGTAGGCCACTTTCCTTTGTACTTTTTCCATTAATTCCTGTAATGTTTGGGCTAGCTTTCTGGAGGTCCTCCAGAAGGACCTTAATCTCAGATAGTCACCACAAGGAATGACAAGAATAGAGTCTAAAGTCTTTATTGTCTCCTTCACAGTCTGTCTTCTTCACAGTCTGTGTCTGTCATAGTCTGACCCAGTCTCAGTCTGTCCCACTCTCCTGCAGCAGTCTGACAGTCTCAACCAGTCTCAGTATGAGTCTGACTTTTCTTAGCTCTTAAATTTCCATTTCTCTCAGCTCTTAAATATCCTATTACAATTACATCATTACAATATACTGAATATAAGCCAATCTAGAATGATTATATCAAACTAAAGAGATTATATCATTATATCATACTAGTGGACCATTATCTCATCAATTCCACTGAATTAGCACCTTGTTTCAGGTATTTCTCCAGAGTTCTAGCCCTCTACAAATTCCCTTAATATTCTTGACATTTTGTTTTTCCAGACGAATTTTTTTTATTATTTTTTCTAACTCTATACAGTAATTTTTGTTTTATTTATTTACTTAATGTTTTCCCTAGTTAAATTCAAAACAACAACAAAAACATTTTGTTTTTAAAATTTTTGAGTTCTAAGTTCTCTCACTTATCCTCATCTACAATTAAGAAACCACATGTAAAGCTATGCAAAACATTTCCACAAAAGTCAAGATGTGAAAGAAAAACATAAATCTCACTCTAATGAAAATAAAAACCCTCAAGAAAAAATTAAGTTTTAAAAAAAGAGACAAAGAGAATGCTTCAATTTGTATTCAGACACAATCAGTTCTTTTTTTGAGTATTGATAGGATTTTTCATCATAAGTCCTTTAGAATAGTTATAGATGATTGGACTGCTAGAATAACAAAGTCCTTCATAGCTGGTTGTCCCAGAACATTACTTTGTACATTTTACTTTGCTTAAATTCATGAAGGATTTTCCAGAGGTTTTTTTTTTGTTTGTTTGTTTGTTTGTTTGTTTTGTTCCTGAGACCATCCTGCTCATCATTTCCCATAGAAAAACAATATTCCATCATAATCACAAGCCATAAACACAGATATTATTGAGTCATTCCCCAATTGATGGGTATCCCCTCAATGTTCTTTTCTTTTTTTGCCCTGAGAAAGTAACTACAGTGAATAATTTTTGTACATATAGGTCATTTTTCTTTTTTTACCCTGAATCTCTTTTGATATTAATGTTAAATAGTACTGTTGTTAAGTCAAAGGATATGCATGAATTTATAGCCCTTTGGGCACAGATCAGTCGATCATTTATCAACCGAGATATCGTTCTTATTTTTTATATATCTCTACAGAGTCTTATGTTTCAAAATCAAATTTTCTATTCAGTTTTAGTCTTTTCATAACAAATTTGATTAGAAAATCTTCAATTTCATTGAGTAAACACCTTTTCCTCTGAATTATTATACTTAGTTTTATTGGGTAGGTGATTCTTGGTTGTAATCCTACCTCCGTTGTTTTCTGGAATATCATATTCTGAGCCTTTAATGTAGAAGCTGCTAAATCTTGTGTTATACTGACTGTGGTTCCATTATACTTGAATTGTTTGTTTCTGGATGCTTGCAATATTTTTTCCTTGACCTGGGAGTCCCAGAAGTTGATTATAATATTCCTGAGAGTTTTCATTTTGGGATCTCTTTGAAGAGGTGATTGGTGGGTTTTTTTCAATTTGTATTTTACCCTCTGACTGTAGAATATCAGGACAGTTTGCGATGATTTCTTGAAAGATGATGTCCAGGCACTTTTGTTTATTTTTTTATTTTTTTATTTATTTTTTTATTTTTTTGGTTCATGACTTTAAGGTAGACCAATAACTTTTAAATTATCTCTCCTGGATCTATTTTCCAGGTTAATTATTTTTCCAGTGAAATATTTCACTTTTTTCCCTATTTTTTTCTTTTTGTTTTGCTTTACTGTATCTTTATTTCTCATAAAGTCATTAGTTTCCATTAACTCAATTCTATTTTTTAAGGCCTTCTCCTCATTAGCTTTGTACATTCCCTTTTACACCCTTTCAATTCCTTTCCTAATTTTCCCTCTATCTTTTTTACTTGATTATCAAAATCCCTTTTGAGCTCTTCCAAGTCCTGATCCCTTCTTATTTATAGTGGAGGCTTTGGATGTAAGAGCTTTGGCTTTGCTATCATCTTCTGAGTGTGTGTTTTGATATTCCTTGTCATCATAACAACTTTCAATGATCAGAAATGTTTCTTACTGCCTGTTCATTTTCTTAGCCTATTATTTGGCTTTTAACTCTTTGTTAAAGTAGGGCTCAGTTTCCAGAGTGGAGGATGGTTTCTTCATTCTTTCAAACTTCAGGAGTATTCCATAGTTGTTTTCAGAGATCCTTTAAGGAACCTAATTTCGGCACTCTTTTCTGCTCTGGAACTATTAGGAATGTCCCTGTTCCACTGTAGCTGTAAGATCTGTGTGCTGAATGGACAGTTTTGCTTTGCTGATGCTTGGGCTTTGAGAATGGGACCTGGTCTACACTGGTACAGCCTGCACTGGAACTGCACACCGGACTCCCACCCTATTGCCAGGGAGCCTCTCCAGTGACCTTTTGAATCCTCCCTGGTGTTTCTGAGCTGAGAGTTCCAGAACCCTTTAGCACAAATGCGATTCAGAAGTACTGCCTTGTTGACAGTGGGATCCAGCTAATGCTGAAGCCAGGGCTGAGGCAGGTTGGGGTTGGAGTTGGGGTCCAGACTAGGGTTGGTACTAGGGCTGTGCTGGTGCAGCCTGCACTGGGATTATGGGCTAAGCTCCCACCCTGGTTCCACAAATCTTTTATACTGACCTTCGGATCCTCTTTGGTGTCTTTGGGCTAAGAGGTCTGGAAATTACCAGCACTGCCACTGATTCAGAGGTCTGGTTGGGGCCAGGGCCAGGGTTGCACCAGCAGGGCCTACCCTGGGACTGCTGATTGGACTCCCACCCTGATGTCATAGACCTTTTTCTGTTCATCTTCTAAATTCTTTACAGCTGGAAAATGTTTTAGTCCATCTTTTGGGGTGTTCTGACATTCTAAAATTTGTTTACGATCAGGATTGGGGGAGAGGTTGGGTAAGTTCCTACTTTTATTCTGCCATGTTAGCTCCACCTATAAAATACTTTTTTGACAGTTTGATATGGTACTGATTAAGTAGATTAATTTAGGTAGCATTGTTATTCTGATTATATTAGCTCAGCCTATCTATGAGAAATTGATATTCTTGCAATTGCTTACATTTAAGTTATTTGTATGAAAAGTGTTTTGCGATTGTGTTCATATAGTTCCTGGCTTTGTCTTGGCAGGTAGACTCCTAAATATACTGTTTATAGTTATTTTAAATGGCATTTCTTTTTATATCTCTTGCTGCTGGGCTTTGTTGGTAGCATATAGAAATAATGATGATTTATGTGAGAAAATATCCTGCCACTTTTCTAAAGTTGTTAATTGTTTGTAGTGATTTTTAGTTGATTCTCTAGGAGTCTCTAAATATACCATCACATCATGTGCAAAGAGTGATAGTTTCATTTCCTCACTACCTACTCTAATTCCTTCAATTTCTTTTTCTTCTCTTATCCAGTTGTATTTTTTAAGAGTTGTTTTCCAGGCTGTTTACTCTCTCTTGCATACTTCTCATTTGTTTTCCCAATGTTTCTTCTACCTCTTATTTGATTTTCAAAATCCTTTATATGATCTTCTAAGAAAGCTCTTCGAGCTTGAGACCAATTCATATTCCCCTTTAAGAATTTTCATGTAGGTATTTTGTCCTCTACTGAGTTTGTATTTTGTTCTTTCCTGTCACCATAGTATCTTTTTATGATCCCATTTTTGTTTGTGTGTTTCTTGCTCATTTCTTTTCTCCCTTTCTCCCTTCCTCCTTTCTTTTGTCTTTCCCTCCTTCTTCCCCTCTCTTTTTCCTTTCCTTCCTTTCTTCCTTCCTTCTTTCCTACTTCATGACCCCTATAATGATCTGTGTGGTCTCTTAAAAAATCCCTTCTAGGGTATTCTACATAGGCACTTTCAACTACTGTCTTTTAGACTCATCCCATGGATTCCTCTTTTCTGTTGTGACTTGTTTCTAGAGAACTGCCTATAATCATCATAAATAATAACAAAAGCAACTTATATTTATAAGACATTTATTATGTGCCAGACAATGTGCTAAGTGCTTTACAACCATCATCTTATTTGATCCTCTCAACAACCCTGGAAGGTAGGTGCTATTATTATGCCCATTTTACAAATGAGAAAACTAAGGTAAACACTGGTAAAGTGATTTGTCCAGGGTCACACAGTTAGTGTCTGAGGTCAGATTTTAACTGAGATCTTCTTGACTCCAGGACTAGCATTCCCTGCTCTCCCCTTCCTCCATGTGCCAATTGCCCTAAGAAGTTTGAACTTCGCCCTCTTTCCCCCAGGACAAGTAGTCTTTTCAAGAACCGAATCCTTTAGGTCCTCTAGGATTTCAAGCTGAAATGCAATTAACACTATGATGTCCATAAGCAGAAACATTACTGTCTATTGAAAATCCCCTTCTAGTAGGTAATTTAAAAGATTATTATATCTTAACAATCAATTATAATAATTAGTTTGTTTTAACCCTGGAGTGTGATATGATAGTCTCTAAGGTCCACATAGTTCTCCTCTTTAGCTTTTAGGGAATATTTTTTTTTAATTTAATAGCCTTTTATTTACAGGTTATATGCATGGGTAACTTTACAGCATTAACAATTGCCAAACCTCTTGTTCCAATTTTTCACCTCTTACCCTCCACCCCCTCCCCTAGATGGCAGGATAACCAGTAGATGTTAAATATATTAAAATATAAATTAGATACACAGTAAGTATACATGACCAAAACGTTATTTTGCTGTGCAAAAAGAATCAGACTCTGAAATATTGTACAACTAGCTTGTGAAGGAAATCCAAAATGCAGGTGGGCATAAATATAGGGATTGGGAATTCAATGTAATGGTTTTTAATAGTCAATAAGCAACTAATTTATACTAAGTTAGGAAATATTTTCAAATCACCTGGTGACTTGTTACAACAAAGAACAAAATAATTATTGTGTTAGAAGAAAAACAAAAAATGAATTATACAATAAAACAATATTTTCTTCTTTACTTTAACCAATGTGAAACATCTGATATGATTTGAAGGCCAAGTATTCAATTACCTCAACCAGTAAATATTTGATATCCTAATATGATGGAAGCAATATGGTAGAAGTCAAGAGTAATACTAAATTGAAATGTAAGATCTTTCCTAAAGCATTGCAGGAAAAAAAAATGATGGACAATTATGAGCAGAATTGACTTATAAAGTAATAAGCAATTCGGGGGAAAAGGGAGTTTACAGGAAATGTGATATGAAATCCAAGTAAGACAGTTCATCCTGAGAATATTTAAGGAAAACAGTGGAGGACAATAAACAGGTGAAAAATAGAAAGTATCCACCAACCTTTTTATAATAATGTATAATTTTCAGTGAGAATTGAACCATTGCTCTTGTCTCTAACATCATTATTCTTAGTGTCCAACAAAAAGAAATAGAAAAAAGTACCAAAGAAAACAGATGAGAAGAAAACCAAATTGATACAGGGGTATAGTCTGTGTTTAGTCAAAATAATGCAGTTCTGAGGCTATCGAAAATCTGATTCTCAAGGTATTGAAAGAGAGAAATACATTGAATAAATGGAAAAAAATCATAGTATTACTATCAAAAAAATCTATAGAAAAGATTACAGTAACTACTGATTTATATACATTCTTTCTCATCTTTATAAAAAACCTCACAAATATAATTCATCTATATATTTGGGGAATTTTCTTATTTTTAAAATAAAATTCATCATATATTTTACTTTTGTATTACTTTCTTTCCCCAATATGTTTCTCCCTTTTCCCAATACAGAAAAATGTTTTTTACAATAAAGAATTTTTTTTTAAATGGCAATTTAATTAAAGTAACTAAGACTCAAATTAAGTCTGGCAGTATATGCTGTGTTCTACCTCCATAGTCACCCACATCTTTAAAGAAGAAAAGATATGATTTCTTATCTCTTCTTCAGAGTCCTCCTTGGTCATAGTAATTACCTAGTATTCAGTTTTGATTTTTATCATCCTCTCCATTTACATTGTTGTAGCCATTGTACTTAATGTTTTTCTGTGCTTACTTTGCATCATTTCATGTCTTCTAATGATAACTGTTATTCTTCTTATTTGCCACTTTGTATTTCTAGTAATATTACATTATATGTGTGTGCTACATTTTGTGTATTGTTGCCCCAACCAACAGACAGTCACTTTGTTTCTAAATTATTGTTACTAGAAAAAGTGCTACTAAGAATATTTTGCCTTGCAGTGGATCTGTCTCTGTTGACTAATCTCCCTGTATATGTGCCCTAATCCTGAGATCATTGAGAATAAGATTTTGATCACTTTCTTAACATAATTCCAGATTATTTTCTAGAATGGTTGGACCAAATAGTTATCCCACTTGTATTAGCATTCCTTTCTCTTGTATTATTTGTATTAGCTTTCCTTTCTCTTTACAAGCAAATTTCCAAGCAAAGGAAGGCCCTGGGAAGGATAATGAAAAAAATTAGACTATAAGACTTAGGAAAAATAAATAAAAGACATTATAGATTTTTTTATACTATATGGAGATCTTATACCTATAGAACAATAATTATTTCAGGATGAGAATTGTGAGGTACTACCTATTGCATGCATGGAATAACATCATAGAAATTAATTTAAGTGATTTGAATAATTTTAATTGTCAATAAGCAGCTAACTTCTAATAGGAAATATTTTCAAATCACCTGGTGACTTGCAAAGAACAAAATAATGATCATATTAAAAGAAAAATTAACATTTTCCTATCCCATTTTTGTCAACTTTGTCACTTTACTGAGTCTGAGGTGAAACCTCAGGATTATTTTGATTTGTTTAGCTTATTATTAGTGAACTGCAACAATCTTTTATGTGGATGTTAACAATTTGCAATTCTTTTCATTTGTTCATGTCTTTTTTTTATCATTTGTCAACTGAACAAGGATGTTTGTTATTCCTACTTATATTACTGCCCCATGTATCTTGGATGGCACGCGTAGATCAGTGATACTGGATACAAAGTATCCATCATCCCTCCCACCCTTCACTAAGCCCTGCAATCTGCCCCTTCTTATTTTATCCTAATTTCTTTTGTAAGTATAAAAGCTTTTCAGTTGATTCAATTAAAATCATTTATATTATCATTTGTAATCGCCTTTTACATGTGTTTACTTAAGAATTTACTCCCTGAAGACAGCTAGGTGGTACAGTAGATAGAACACCAACCTTGACTTCAGGAGATCCTGAGTTCAAATCTAGTCTCAGACACTTATCACTGTCTAGTTTTGACCCTGGGCAAGTCACTTAACCCCAATTGCCTCAGCAAAAAAAAAAAAAAAAAATTACTCTTTAGCCATATATGAGAAATATACCTGAGCTAATTCTCTTTTAATGTATTTGTGGTATAATCAATATTGAGGTCATATATGCATGGTGTAAGATAATAGTTTAAACACAATTTCTGTCAAGCACCTTTTTAGTTTTCCCAGGAGTTCTTGTTAAATCGAGACTTCATTGTCAAGTAATGTATGGTCTTTTGCTTCTTGAACATTGGTTTTCTGAATTCAGGAATTTGCGATCCAACATTATCTAGTCTTTTCTATTAATCTGCTTTTTTTATTTTTAAATCAAATAGGTTTAGTTTTTATTGCTATATTTGGATTCAAAGGACTTAGGTTAAAATCTAACACCTGATGCTTAGTATCTAAGTAACAATGGATGCCATTCGACTTCTCTGGGCTTCATTTTCCTCATTTATAAAGTGAAGATGTTGGATTAAATGACTTAAGCCATAACTTAAAGTCCTATACAAAATTTATATTATACATTTTCTCACTTGTGAAATGGAGAATTCTTTGTATTAGTTCATTTGTAGACAATATGACTTGTTTCTCTACCTGGATGATGTGCTTCTTGATGATAGATATTTCTACTTCTATCATATATTTATATTAGATACAGGAAAAATCAGGTATCTGATTTGTTTAAACCAAATGATTTCCCTCTGAATGGTGGTAAAATTAAAGTCCTTCATTTAAAATGAATTAATTTTGATATTAGTTAGGGGATTTGTCTTATGTTTATTTTAACATTTTAATTTATATGAAAAGGCATCTTAAAGTACATCTTTAAATACCATTGTATTCTTTTATAGGAATCAAAGATCTTAACTATGTAAGGAAATATAATTAAATACATGGTTATTATTATTTAGCACCTATTGATAACAATTACTTCTGCATATTGGTCCTAATAGTTTACTATGTACTTCATATTATATCAGAACAGCTGAACTGTTGGAAATTTTTTTTGAGATAAATAACATAGGGAAAATAAGGTTAGGAAAATATAATAGAATGTTTTCCCCATTCTTTCCAAATAAGAAATATTTTGTATAGCCAGTCATTAGGTACACTCTTAATTGTTCATCTCTACTCGAAATAATAATTGGTTCTGTTGACTCTAAGAAAAATCACTTAACTTCTTGCAGTCTCAATTTCTTCCTCTGTAAAAAAGGGATTATCATTATTCAAATACTCTCAGGATGGCAGACCTGGATATTGGTGGTCTTTATTCGGGGGAGTACTTTGTACTATTTTAGAGAATTATTTATTCTTCTCAGGAGTCTCTTGATCCTATGACAGGCTGAAGCAATTCTGTGCTACTTTTAGGTCACTGAAGCAGTGTTAAACTATTTTAGTGAAGCCCCAATATCATATCATATCAGTTTAATAGCAGGATTCTACAGCTTTCAAGTTCTCCTTCTTTGGCTAGGCACTCAAGCAATATTAAGCTACTTCAGGGAGAATTGCTAAACTTTTCAGATATTCTCTAAACAATTTCTCCCTCTTCAACCAGAGAGGGTAGTAGAAGGTCATATAGTAAAAGCTCTGTAGGGTTTCCCCTCTTTCAGACTATAGGTAGCACTAAAGAGCAGTAGTCTTATCTATGGCCACAGAAGGTACTGAACCTCATGGAACAGTTTTGGGATTTCGAGCAGTTGGAGTGTACTTAAAGCCAATTCTTACACAGCATCCTAATTCTGTTTTCCTCCAATCAGCTTCCAGTAGCTGCTGAGGTATCCTCCAATGAGAAGACATCATCTCTGGCATTACTTAGCATTCTTAGAAAACTGAGACCAGGATAACTGCTCTTATCTTATGATCCTCTTCTCCTTTCCATCCAAGAAAGAAAGGGTATAGTCTCTATCATCTGCTTTTTACTTCATCTGGTTCTTCATTCTCTTCATCTTCTGCTTCTCAGTTCTTAACCTCATCTGTGACTTTTTTTTTTTTGGCTCAGGCATTTGGGATTAAGTGACTTGCCCAGGGTCACACAACTAGGAAGTGTTAAGTGTCTGAAATCAGATTTGAACTCAGGTCTTCCTGATTTGGGGGCTGGTGCTGTATCCACTGCACCACCTAGCTGCCCCTCATCTGTGATTTTTAAGGCCAAAAATCAGGGCCTCCCCATGAGTTATGATCCCTCTTTAAGTCAAGTTGAAAAGCCTCAAAGTCTGTCATTTTAACAGGTGTAACAATTAATCAATTAATACTATTAAGTACTCTGCTGGGTATCAGACACTGTGGTATAATGCATACAGCATACATTTTCTAATAATTTTCAAACAGTTCTTTGATTAATAGCCTCTCGGCTATATTATTTAGACTGTGAAAATAATGTAAATTAAATTATAATACTGGCTATGTGACCCTGGGATAGTCACTTAATCTCTGTCAGCCTCAGTTTCTTCATCTGTAAAATGGGCAGGAACATTTACCTCCCAGAGTTGTTGTAAGGATTGAGTAAAATAATAATTGTAAAGAGCTGAGTACAGTGTCCAGCAATAGAAAGTATTATATAAATGTTAGCTATTAAATACCTCAATGGACAGCAATACTTTCTTCTTACCTAACCTGCAGTCAGTACTTATGCCTTGAAACTGTTATCCACTGAATCCCTCAGTACATTTCTCTGGGGCACAATTTCTTTCTCGTTATCAGAAATGTCCCAAGTTGGTTTTCTCACACAAATCTCCTCTTTTTGCTCGTTTTGGCAAATAAATCATCTATGTATGAAAGATAAAATAATATGTACATAAAAATACATAAAATGTGTATGTACTTCCTTTGATTCTCTTCTCCTTTTCTCATTCCCCACTGGCAACTCAGTACTTTGGGGGTGACCACAAGACCAGGCTACTCAGAGGGATAACTTAAATCTTAGCAATAAAATGATGGACTAAATCAGCTGCTTTCCCACACACATACTATCTGGAGAATTTTATTTAGCAGGGTTGGGGGGGCATGGGGAAGGAGTCCTGGCTCTGCCTGCCTCTGTCTCCATCCTAGTACCCATCCTGGTCAAGGCAGATTATGCCCACTGGCTTTGCAGGAGAAGAAGAGCCAGGACCATGTGGCTGAGGTGGATCCTAGGGAAACACTTGGGAGTCAGGGTCTTCAACTAGCCCATGATCACCAAGTTTCTGGGATGGGACCACAGGTATTGATCGTTGACATTATAACCATAGCACATGTACACCCAAGACTGGCTCAACAATACGTTTTCTGGGTTGTGGATGAGCTCCAAGTTAATCGAGGATGCCACGTGGTTCTTGATACCAGAAAGCTTTCTTACACACCAAATAATGAAGGTTTTGCTGCACCCAGGTGTGCACCCAATGCTCACCCAGCCACCTACCTTTACAATTGCAGACATGATGTAGAAATCTGCAAGATGAGGCACTGCTTCTACCCTGGCCTGGTGCTCCCCAACTCCAGCCTCTATAGAGTCCTCTTCTAAACCTGCAATTCTTTTTTTTTTTTTTTAATAGCCTTTTATTTACAGGATATATACATGGGTAACTTTACAGCATTAACAATTGCCAAACCTCTTGTTCCAATTTTTCACCTCTTACCCCCCCCCACCCCCTCCCCTAGATGGCAGGATGACTAGTAGATGTTAAATATATTAAAATATAAATTAGATACACAATAAGTATACCTGACCAAAACGTTATTTTGCTGTAGAAAAAGAATCAGACTCTGAAATATTGTACAATTAGCTTGTGAAGGAAATCAAAAATGCAGGTGTGCATAAATATAGGGATTGGGAATTCAATGTAATGGTTTTTAGTCATCTCCGAGAGTTCTTTTTCTGGGCATAGCTAGTTCAGTTCATTACTGCTCCATTGGAAATGATTTGGTTGATCTCGTTGCTGAGGAGGGCCTGGTCCATCAGAACTGGTCATCATATAGTATTGTTGTTGAAGTATATAATGATCTCCTGGTCCTGCTCATTTCACTCAGCATCAGTTCGTGTAAGTCTCTCCAGGCCTTTCTGAAATCATCCTGTTGGTCATTTCTTACAGAACAGTAATATTCCATAATTTTCATATACCACAATTTATTCAGCCATTCTCCAACTGATGGACATCCATTCAGTTTCCAGTTTCTAGCCACTACAAAAAGGGCTGCCACAAACATTCGTGCACATACAGGTCCCTTTCCCTTCTTTATAATCTCTTTGGGATATAATCCCAGTAGTAACACTGCTGGATCAAAGGGTATGCACAGTTTGATAACTTTTTGAGCATAATTCCAAACTACTCTCCAAAATGGTTGGATTCGTTCACAACTCCACCAACAATGCATCAATGTCCCAGTTTTCCCGCATCCCCTCCAACAATCATCATTATTTTTTCCTGTCATCTTAGCCAATCTGACAGGTGTGTAGTGGTATCTTAGAGTTGTCTTAATTTGCATTTCTCTGATTAATAATGACTTGGAGCATCTTTTCATATGACTAGAAATAGTTTCAATTTCTTCATCTGAGAATTGTCTGTTCATATCCTTTGACCATTTTTCAATTGGAGAATGGCTTGATTTTTTATAAATTAGAGTTAATTCTCTATATATTTTGGAAATGAGGCCTTTATCAGAACCTTTTACTGTAAAAATATTTTCCCAGTTTATTGCTTCCCTTCTAATCTTGTCTGCATTAGTTTTGTTTGTGCAAAAACTTTTCAGTTTGGTATAATCGAAATTTTCTATTTTGTGATCAGTAATGATCTCTAGTTCTGCTTTGGTCATAAAGACCTTCCCCTTCCACAGGTCTGAGAGGTAAACTATCCTATGTTCCTCTAATTTATTAATAATTTCATTCTTTATGCCTAGGTCATGAACCCATTTTGACCTTATCTTGGTGTACGGCGTTAAGTATGGATCAATGCCTAGTTTCTGCCATATTAGTTTCCAATTTTCCGCAATTTTTATCAAACAGTAAGTTCTTATCCCAAAAGCTGGGATCTTTGGGTTTGTCAAAGACTAGGTTGCTATATTTGTTGACTGTTTTATCCCTTGAACCTAATCTATTCCACTGATCAACTAATCTATTCCTTAGCCAATACCAAATAGTTTTGGTAACTGCTGCTCTATAATATAATTTTAGATCTGGTACAGCTAAGCCACCATCATTTGATTTTTTTTTCATTAATTCCCTTGAAATTCTTGACCTTTTGTTTTTCCACATGAACTTTGTTGTTATTTTTTCTAAAACCTGCAATTCTTAATCATTAACTGCTCCCCAATTCTGACCCTTCAATTCCCCAGACAGTGAATAGATTTCAGAAGGTCCCATGAACTTGAAGAAGGAAAAAAAAAAAATCTCTTACTAGTCAGTAACCTCTAACTGAAATTTAGCATTTCATTTAATTATGAGTTTAACCCCTCCCCTCTCCAAAACTTTATATTCCAAGAAGAGAAGAGGTCCATATGCTTCAGCAGATTTTGGGAGGCGGGTGGTGGAAGAGGGAGGCCCTGAAATGAAAAACGTTAAGAATCCCTTGGCTAAAAGTGAGTCATCCACACCTAATACTGTATTACAAGATAAGGTTGAAACTTGTTTACAATCTAGATATAAAGAGTGATATAAGCAAATTACAATAATATAGGATAGTTTACCTCTCAGATCTGTGGAGGAGGAAGGAATTTGTGACCAAAGAAGAACTAGAGATCATTATTGATCACAAAATAGATAATTTTGATTATATTAAGTTAAAAAGGTTTTGTACAAACAAAATGAATGAAAACAAGATTAGAAGGAAAGCAATAAATGGGGAAATTTTTTTTTTACACTCAAGGATTCTGATAAAGGCCTCATTTCTAAAATATATAGAGAATTGACTCACATTTATAAGAATTCAAGCCATTCTCCAACTGATAAATGGCCAAAGGATATGAACAGACAATTTTCAGATGAAGAAATTGAAACCATTTCTAGTTATATGAAAAGATGCTCTAACTCATTATTGAGCAGAGAAATGCAAATTAAGATAACTCTGAAATACCTACTACACACCTCTCAGATTGGCTAAAATAACAGGAAAAGATAAAGATGAATGTTGGAGGAGATTTGGGGAAATTGTGACTCTAATAAATTATTGGTGGAATTGTGAACAGATCTAGTCATTCTGGAGAGCAATTTGGAACTATGCCCAAAGAGTTATCAAACTGTGCATATCCTTTGATCCAGCAGTGTTACTACTGGATCAAATAATAGTTTCTACTATTATATCCCAAAAAGATCTGAAAGGAGGGAAAGGGACCCACATGTGCTAAGATGCTTGTGGTAGCCCTTTTTGTAGTGTAAGAAACTGTAAACTGAGTGGATGCCCATCATTGGAGAATGGCTGAATAAGTTATGGAATGTTATAGAACATTATTGTTCTATAAGAAATGATCAGCAGGTGCAGCTAGGTGGTGCAGTGGATAGAGCACCAGCCCTGAAGTCAGGAGGACCTGAGTTCAAATGTGGTCTCAGACACTTAACATTTCCTGTGTGACCCTGGGCAAATCACTTAACCCCAATTGTCTCAGAATAAAAAAAAAAAAGAAAGGAAAGAAATGATCAGCAGGATGATTTCAAAGAGGCCTGGAGAGACTTAGAGACTTAAATGGACTGATGATAAGTGAAATGAGCAGAACCACGAAATCTTTGTACGTGGCAATAAGATTATACTGTGGAAACTGAGTGTGGTTCACAACGTAGCATTTTCACTCTTTGTTGTTGTTTGCTTACATTTTATTTTCTTTCTCATTTTTCTTTGTTGTTTGATTTGATTTTTCTTGTGTAGCAAGTAATTGTATAAATATGCAATAAATATGCATTTATTGGATTTAACATGTTTACCATATTTAATATGAACTGAACTACTTGCCCTCTAGGTGAGAAAATGGGGTAGAAAGAGGCAGGAAATTTGGAACACAAGGTTTTGCAAGGGTTAATGTTGAAGAATTATCCATGCATATGTTTTGAAAAATAAAAAGCTTTAATTTAAAAAAAAATAAAGTGAGTCATATGCTTTCAGACATGACCAATATGTTGTTTTGTTTTACTTGAAAATGCCTATGTATTATAAGGGAAATTTTAAACTTGGGGCAGAGGAGGATGAATTAATGAATAGTAATGTATAAGAAAAAAAAAAGGAGCAGAAACAAGGCATTAAAAATACATAGAGGAAAACCCAGATCAGAAAATGACCCATACAAGGCAATTTTATTACTATTCTTAAATTTAATGTACACTAAAAAACAAAAATCAAACAAAACTCTTTATAGCAATGCTTGTTTTTGTGCTATGAATATTGATATGTTCATATTTGTTAATAAGATTCATAATAAAAACAAAATTTTTAAAATAGTTTTAGCTTTGCATTTTCAAGCTTTTTATTTAAAAAAATAGATAAAGAGCTAAGAGGAACCCTAGAGGTAACCTAGTCCAATACCCTCATGCAAGTGAGGAAAGCCTAGGAGGTTATTACTTGTTTAAAGTCACACAGGTAGCAAGTAAGGTGGAATCTGAACTCCAATCCTCTCATCTTTTCCACTTTTTTCTTAGTTTTAGTCTTACAGAAATATATACCTTGTCTAGGTTCAACTTCAGTAGCTCAGAACTGTACATGGCTAGAAGTATGGACAAATATTCATTTTCCCTATCTTGTTAGTGTTTCATATTTAATGCAGATTTGGGGCTAGACACTGTGCTTCCTAGGGGGAGGAAATTGAAAACTACACCATCTAATGCTTGAAAATTGTCCCATTGTGGACTTTAAACATTTCCCTTTAACATACCACTCTCTTGATATTAAAAAAAAAATACCTTTGTGACCTAGAAAACAAAATTTTCTAGTTTTAAAAATATATGTATGTAGAAAAAGCAATATTTTAAAAAAAAGTATTTGTGTTTACATTCCCTGCTCATTGCACCCTTGGGTTATTGCCTACCTTTCCTACCCCTAGTCTGGTTTTTGCTGAGATGCCATTTTAACTCCACTAAAAACATTTTTAGGTTGAGTTCTATAAGAGGTGGGAGAGAAGGAGAAGGGTGAGGGAATTCTATCTAACTTATTTAAAAAGCAAACTCCATCCATAGTTTCCAAAGTATCATCTAGAAATGTGTAGGAAAAACCCCAACTAAGAGCAAGTTGAATAATTCTATCAGCCTTTCTTTCCCAGCTGTAGTCACTTTTGCCTGAACTTGACTCACCAAGAATGACAAAGGCATGGGAAAAAGGGAAGGGAACGAACTGTTCATTCTTTTTGGATTACCTCCTGTGTTCTCTTTAGTGCATCCAGGGTCATGTTTCTCTATGTAATGTGCCAGGTTGTGTGTTGTTTCATTTGCTATGCCCTGTGGACTTTTGATGTCTCCTATTCTCTCCGTTGGTTGCATCTAATATCCTCTTAATCTCTGTGCCTTCTTTTTGGAATCTTTCCTTTATGTGGAGGAAAACGTTGAGCTCTTGGACTTTCTCTTTCATTTGTTTTCCCTCTCCCATTTTAATTTCAGCTTATTGTTTGGAATTCTGGCTGGAACAGAAATTCCTTCTGGTTTTCAGTTTAGTCATTTGTTTTTCATTAGCTTCAGTCTTACAAGAATATATACCTTGGCTAGATTCAACTTCAGTAGTTCTGGAGAACTGTACATGGCTGGAAGGCATGGACAAATATTTACATTATCTGTGAGGGGCAGCCAGGTACAGTGGCTTTGGAATCAGGAAGACATGAGTTCAAATCTCAACTCTGACATTTAATAACTTTAAGACTTTGGAATGTTATTTAAGCTATTTAAATCTCAAGTAAGTTACCAGGACCCATTTAAAAAGTCATACATGGGCTCCAGTCTACATAGGTACAAGGGGTTCCCACCTGCGGACAATAGATTATTCATGTATCCATAGCATTTATTTAATGAAATATTTTCATGGCAGGGTTATTCTAAAACCTATGAATCCTTTATTAGCAAAGTTTCAATTTCCCTGAATTCTTGTAGACAGTATTCCAAGTCCTATTAAATTGGTCATGTAGTCCAAAGGATAACGTATTGGACTATCAAAAGATCCAACTTCCAGCCACTGCTGTGGCTTGGAAATATTTAATAACAGTCTCTTTCTCAAAAAAAAAAAAAGTATACATAAGACACTCATGTTTAATCTGCATTATTAACATTTTCTCTACCATTTTAAGTCTAGCCAATCAACAAAATGAGTCAGTATTGATGTACAGTGTTTGCTGATTTTTGAGGTATATTAAATGCTCACCCTGAAAATTTTATATATGGTTCCTGGGGGCCAATTCAAACAGACTCTAGCACACTCTAGCTTATCCCAATTCTACCACTTTGCAGTGATGATTATTGACAATATACATAGAGTTCCTAAAATTTGGTTTCCTGACCTGTAAAATGGGAATCATTTTTTTGACTCGTCTATCTCCCAGGATTATTGTTTGGGTCAAATGGAATGCTATTTGTTAAAGAGATTTGTAAATTAAAACAAAAACAAAAACAGTTGCATAAGATGGTGTAGTCACAAACCAAAACATGTTCCAACTCTTTATTTTTCTTTGCAGAACCTTTTTCCCATTGCTATTTTTCCCCTTTGCTATTAGTAATAGAGACATAGGAATTAGAAATGGAAGAGCATTTAGAGATGCCATAGTCTAATCCTTTCCCTTTACAGATAAGAAAATTGAAGCCATAGAGATAAAAGAGCAGAGGCAAGATTTTAATGTGTGTTCTCTGTCCCAGAAGTCATTATCTTTTTTACCCTATCATGTAAAAAAATATATTATCCATATATTGTAACTCCTTTCTTTTTAAATTCCTCACATTTTGTTTCTGAATAATCTAGCAACTCTGTCTATGTAGATAGTAGAAAGGGCAATCAGGCAGTCATTAATAAATATTATTAAGCACCTACTATGTGCCAGGCATTGCACTAACTACTAGGAATACAAATAAGGACAAATGGCAAAATCTGCTCTTAAAGAGCTCAGTTTAATAGGGAAGACAATATACTATATATATATTATATTATATTATATTATATATACACACACAGTTTAATAGAGAAGACAATAACTATATACAAACAAGATATAAACAAATAAACACACACAGACATATACATATATATGACATTTAATAACTTTAAGACCTAGAGAAATTATTTAAACTAATTGAATCTCATACATGGACACACATACAATATATATGTAATGTACATATATATACACTTACATATCTATGTGTGTATATGTCTATATATTTATATATCTATATTGATACATACATAAATGTCCACATAGCTCTCTCTATATCTATATCTTTCTATTTATTTATCTATCTCTCTATCTGAAAGATAAATTGGAGAAAACCAACAGAAGAAAGGGCACTGGATTTATAGTCAGAAGGTCTGGGACCCTGTTTCGCTAAGTTATAAACAGTATGAATTTAGGCAGATTTTTAACTTCTCCAGGCTTGATTTACTGCATTATATAGTGAGTTTTTCTTTTGGGGCATATTAACTTGCATATATCATAGGCATATTAAATTTAACATGTCCAGAACAGAACTTGTTATCTTTCTCTTCCAAACTCATCTTCTGAACTTGCCTATTTCTGTCAGTTTCTGTCACTTTCCTTCCAGTCATCCAAGTCTACAATCTTGGAATTATCCCTGACTCTTCATTCTCCTTCACCCAATACAGTCACTTGCAAAGTCTGGTTGATTTGACTTCTGTGACAGCTCTCTCTCATCATCACCCTTCTTTCCACATGAATGGTTAACATCAAATTCACTTTCTTGGATTATTGCAATCATCTCCTAATTAGTCTCTCTGCTCTGATTCTTTCTCCTTTCTAATACATTCTCCACACAACTGCTTAAATAATATTCCTGAAGCACAAATCTGACCATACCATTCCCTTGCTCAAAAACTCCATTGACTGCTTATGGCCTCTAGGATAATACAGCATCCTTCTATGTTTGGCATTTTTGAAGGGCACAAAGTCTTTCACAACCTTGATCCAATCCACCTTTCTAGGCTCATCACACATTATTCTTCATCATATATTGTCTAGTCTCACAAAAATGACCTTGCTATTTCCTATATAAGATGATCTAGCTTCTTTCTCCATTTCTTTACCTTCTGTCTGTCATTCTCTGTTATCTCTTTGTGGTTCTCTCTCTCTCTCTCTCTCTCTCTCTCTCTCTCTCTCTCTCTCTCTCTCTCTCTCTCTCTCTTTTTCTCTCTGCCTATATTTATCTCTATTTCTGTCTCTTTGGCTATGGCTCTGGCTTTCTCTATGTGTCTCTCACTTTGTCTGTCTGTCTGTCTGTCTGTCTCTCTCCTGGTAATATCTCTAGGTCCTTTCAAAACTAGATTCAATTATTACTTTCTATTTAAAGCCTTTCCTGATTCTTCCTCCCTCACCACTTTCACTTACTAAAGCATTTTCTCTAAAATCTTCTTGTGCTTAGTTGTATATATGCAGCCTTCAACATTTGCAAGTGGGGCAGAATCAGATTAAAATAAAAGGAAAATATTTAACAGAATAAATTAAAATGCAGTAGCTCATAGATAATGTTAATATGTGGTTTTCTGTACCGATATGTGGGTAGCAAATATCTATATGTATGATTTAGTGGCCCTTGTTTCTATTTCAGTTTGATGTCACTGAAAAGAAAGCTGATATCATAGTCTGAAAGACCTGGATTTAAGTCCAGTCTCATATATATACATATTGCTTGGCTTCTGAGTGCCTCAGGCAATTCCCTAGTACTCTAAACAGTGGAGAAGGTACACAGTTTCACTGATGAATGAAATCTCTTGTAGGGGCTATCTAGACCTATGAAATATTAGCTCTGATCTAACTCTTCCCCAGCCTTCAATTGTTTGGATATACTTATATGTGTAACTAAGCCCCTTCAGGGCAAAAAAGTATTTCATTTTTATGTGCCTTATGCCTAGCACAGTGTCTGCTTAGTAAGCATTTAATAAAATGCAAGTTAATTGAATGGCCTCCGTGATCTCCGAGGTTCTTTGTGGCTCTAAATCCCATGATCCTTTCTCTTAGTTCTCAGTGACTAGAGGTACTGTAATAGATGTTTTCCCAGGATATTTCACCACCAGGAGGCTGGAGTTTAAGAAGTTTCAAGTGGGATGATTTGCTCCATATCAGACTTCCTCCCACTCCTTTAATCCACACAGAGCAAAAGGGATAACAGAGGTTAAAGAAACAATCTGCAGTGATAGATCCATTCTTTTGCTTTCCCCAATGTTACATCACACTAATATCCACTAGCAAGAGAGCCCTAGCATTTTCAGTTACATGGGTAAAGAATGTCTATTGTATCTTCTGGGTTGAAAGTGGTAAAATTGGATGGATGGGGGTTTAGAAGAGAGCAGGCCTCTGTAAGTTTGGGTTGGATGGCTTCTAAGGTCTCTTTTAACTCTATGATTCTTCTGTTTTTCATTCCAAAATCTTTGATTTCAGTGAGGCTCCTAAAGAATAAATGAGATCAGACTTCCAGACCCCATCCTTCACAATTGGGTGTTAATGCTGGTCAGTTCCTCAAAGATAACTACTGATATTTGAGAACTGTATGAATGGAACCAAAAAAAAAAAAAAAAAAAAAAAAAGGTGGGGAGAGGCAAAGTATTTCCTAATCTTGCTCTTCCATGAACTGCTACATATAATCATGGTTTTCTAGAAGTCAATTACTGGGACTGACATCCTTAAGGAGCTGGAACCTCAGAATCTCATGACTAAAGTCTTATATTCATTATCTCCCATCAATGTAGGCTGTTGCTTTCTTTAATGTTACATCACACTAATATCCACTAGCAAGAGAATCCTAGAATTTCCAGTTAGAATGATAGTGAATGACTATTGTATCTTCTAGGCTGGAAGTGGTAAAATTGAGTCAATGTCTTTGGGGGAATCCAGGTTTCTTTCAGGAATCTCTGAAGACAAACTACAAATTGTATTTAATAATAATCAATGAAAAATCTACGCTTGTTATCATAAGAATGAAGCCCACTTTTAAATCGTGTTCACATGCTCTGAAGAAGTCAGTCAAGGCAAAAAAATTAATAATCTATATGTATATACACACACATAATTTAATAGGGTTTGATCTTTCAGGGTTTATTTAGGCAGAATTCCCACTGAGCACAAAGGAAGTTTTGCTTGAGCAAGACTTGTAGACCCGTTCTGCTGGAACTATTCCTACTTACATGCCTGGAGTGATTTCAAAGTGCCAAATTTGTATTCCTTTTTTGCAACTCCCAAATCTTGATCAGTAAGTTTGTATTTTCATCTTTCTTGGTTGCTAAGTGTATGCATTTTTCTGAGTATGGGCATTTTCCACGGCAGCTCTCCACAAATACCCTCCAGCTGAAGGTGGATGTGTCTGGCATTAAAATCCCCAGAGTTCAGACTAAATCAGAGCACTGCATTTTTGATAGCTCATTTCATCTCTAATGCTACCAGTAAGTACTTGCATTCCTTAGAGATGGAATAAGCAGTCTTGAACAACAAAGCTCTAGTTCATTCAAGAATGGAAAGGCTGATATTTTAATGGGTTCTTTCACTTTTTATTAAATTTAATGTTACAATCATACAATTTTCTGCAATCTTTTAGTGTCCACTTCCCTCAAAAGAACTCCTGTAAAATTGTAGGTTCTGGAGTTTTCCTGAATTTAATTTTGAATATTGTGGCAACATACTCGGAATACTGAGAAACATCTTGATAATACTTTACAGGGAACTAATTCTTGAAAATTATCTGTAGAAAACATTTTCTTGTGGTTTTTGGCTCTATCTCTTAGAAATATGTATTATGTAAACATGGAGAAAAGTAACAATTTATCATAACAAAGATATTGCTGCTGCTAAAGATAAGATCTCTTTGAAATTTGCAACAACTAAATTATTACATTAATGTGAGAAACATTTACTGAATATATGTTATATGCTTAAAATGTGCTGTATTCACTCGCTTAATGGGGAATTTGGGACAGTGAATCTCAAAACTTTAAAGCTCGAAGAAATCTTAGAAATACTCTACCATATGTTTGAATAACTTGAACCACTACCTTGACAAGTGGCTACCCAGACTATGCTTGGATATTTCTGGTGATGAGGAAGTCACTATCTTACAAGGCAGTCCATTACACTTATGGAAAGTCCAAATTGTTGGAAGGATTTTCTTTCCATTGAATTGAAATCTGATATCCTCTAATTTCCACACTTTGGTTTTAGTTCTGCCCTCTGGAACTGCAAGGAATAAGACTAATCCTTCTTCCACATGACAGGTCTTCAAATATTTGAAAATGGCTATCACATTACTCTTAAGTCTTTTCTCTCCCAAGAAAAACATCCCTGATTCCTTTAACTGTTCCTCATGTAGCACAGATTCTCAACACTGATCCTGGTCAGTGTGTTCTGAAAGTGGTCTCATTTTTTGATGACCCTTTTAAAGGATTTGAACCAGTGAAGAGGACAGAGGAACTTTTTCCTCTTTTGTTCTGAACACTATCTCTCTATTAACTCAGCCAAAGATTGCTTTAACCTTCTTGGTCGCCACCTTACCCAGCTGAATAGCATTAAGCTTAGGGCCAGCTAAAACCTCTAGATTATCACACACACACACACACACACACACACACACACACACATACTGCTATTGAGGCAAGGCTTTTTGCCTTGTACTTAATGCTGTTAATTTTTATTTATTTTATTTTATTTTTTTAGCTCAAAGACATATTTTTCATCCACCCCTAATCAATTTCACCTCATTAATCTAGTGACCCATTCTGGCCTGTTGAGATCTTTCTGAATTCTGATTCTGTCATTCAGTACATTAGCTATCCCACTGAGTTTCATATAATTGCAAATCTGATAATCATGCCTTCTTTGCTTTCCCACTAGTTGCTGATAAAATGTTAAGCAGCATAAAGCTAAGGACATTGACCTGCATTAAGACAACTGATACTTTCATTTGGAGATATTTGATTATAGATTTATAACTGAAACCATCCAGTCCAAATCCTGCTTCTTATAGATGAGGAAACCAAAGCACTTAGAGCTACTACGTCCTGCCCAAGATCACACAGAAGTTGTGTCAGAGGCAAAATTTGAACCCCAGTCTCTTGATTCTGGAACTTATATTCTTTTCTTCATATCCTGCTGTTGATCAACAGCAGTTAATCAATGTGAACTAGTTAACATCCTTTGATGATTGGCTCTGGACATTCAATAATACATTCAACTGTATTATAAACTCTGGTCATATTTTTCAGTTTTCAATTAAGTCTAACTAACATTACATGCTTCCAACCTGTTCTCATTTTTTTCATCCGTAAAATAGAGTTTGGTCTAGATGGTGTCTGATCCCTTTGAGCTCCAAATCTATAATCCTTTAGCTGAAGCCCTCATCACCTTTCACCTAGAATATTGCCATTTTCTGTCTTCTAATTGTTCTCTCTATTTCAAGAATCTCTCTCCTCCAGCCCATCCTATGCACTGCTGCCAAAGTCATCTTCCTAAAGCTCAGCTCTGACTATGTCAGTCTCAAACTTAATAAACTCCAGTGGTTTTCTTTTATCTTTAGGATCAAATGAAAACTCCTTTTTGTTTAGTTTTGAAAGCTCTTTGCAACCTGACCCCAGCCTATCCTTCCAGTCTAGTTGAACATTCTCTTCCTGTACTCTACAATCCAGCCAAATCTGCTTTGTTCCTATTCCTCACACAGCACTCCATCTCCCCCTATCCAGGCCTTTTCATTGACTATGATTCAATGTCTGGAATATCCTCATTCCTCACCTTGGCCACACAGAATCTCATTTCCTTCAAGATGAAATTCAAAACACCACCTTTACAATCTTTCTTATTCCCTCTAAATGCAAATTTCCATGCTGGTCACTGTTCTGAAAGTGGTCTCATTTTTTGATGACTTTAAAAAGATTAGAACCAGTAAAGAGGACTAGGAACCATTGTCTCCTTTGTTCTGAAAAAGTATCCCTCTATTAATACGGCCTCTAAGATTGCTATAATCTTCTTGGCTGCCCCCTTACTATGCTTTAGTTTAACAATAATAACATTTAGGTCTAAAATATTTTACATATTTTATCTCATTTGACTCTCACAACAACCCTGTGCTATTATTAACCCTATTTTACTGAGGAAAGTGAGACCGAGATCAGTTAAGTGACTTGCTCAGGATCACACAACTTATAAGTAACTCAGGCAGGATTCAAACTTTGGACTTCCTGATATCAAGTCTATCACTTTATTCACTATGTCACCTAGATGCTTCTAATTTTATTTATGTGAATTTATTCTCTCTTTCTCTCTCTGTCTGTCTCTGTCTCTCTCTGTCTCTCTGTCTCTGTGTGTGTGTGTGTGTGTGTGTCTCCCTCTCCCTCTCTGTCTCTTTCCATATATATGTATATACACATATATAGATAGATAAATATATGTATTTGCATCTGTCTGCTATATATCTGCTTATTTAGATTCTATACTTATATTTATGCTTGTTTTTTTTTTCTCATTAGATCAACTTGGGGGCAGCTAGGTGGCACAGTGGATAGAGCACCAGCCCTGAAGTCAGGAGGACCTGAGTTCAAAGCCGGCCTTAGACACTTAATATTTCCTAGTTGTGTGACCCTGGGCAAGTCACTCAACCCCAATTATCTCAGGCAAAAAAAAAAAAAAAAAAGATCAACTTGGGAGTGAATTGTTTCATTCTATGTAGTTGTGTCTCCAGTGAGTAGTAGAATATCTGGTATATATAAGGTGTTCAATACATATTTGTTGATTAATTCAGGAGGCAATAGTGAACAATTTTGGCCATCAAGTTACCATTAGAAGCTTTGTAAAATGCATCATAGAAACATATATAAATAATGAATATGGCATTTCCCTCATATATCAGACATATATGACATAGTCCTTTAAATGCTTAATTAATTGATTAATAAGTAATTGTTGGGATTTGTACCAAAGTACTTTGATTCCAAATCCACATCTTCTCCCACAATGTCGTATTGAAAATCTTTTAACTGGTAATGGAATGTGAGGGGTCATATTTACAAATTTTGCAATATTGACATATTGCAAAAGAAAGTCTTTTGTAATCTTTAAGCCACACCATGGATTTCTTGGTCTATTCTCCAACAGATTTATGACTTTTCTTGGGATTATATCATCAGTGGTATGACATCATCCTCATTGTTTCCTCTTTCAAAGTATATAAATAATGACAGTTGGCTCTTCTTTGAAGTGGGGAACATTTCCTTCAAAGTCCATAATCCAACTAAAAATAAAGGGGTAGTAGATAGAATTGTTGATCTCAACATGTGCAAATTATAATTCTCACTATGTGCAAACTATAATTCTAAAACTATCAGAATGTTGCTTGATGGTCTTCAGAGCAGATTTAGTCTGTATCAGTTGTCATCTATCACTGTCCAATCCAGTTTAAAAAAGCAGCTATCTTTGGTCTGTGGACACAGTTAGTTTCCCATAAGTGAAGGAAAGCCTCCTGTGGCAGGAGGTGGAATGGGCTAGGTGGTTATTGGAATGAAAATTTAGAGAAAAATAATGATCAATTCCCATAATGCAGTAAGCAAAAAGGCTAATGTTTCATAAGAGATGCTGGAAAAACTTTCATAGCTATAAATGTTGGGTGAATTCCATGAGAAGTTAAAATCCTAGAATATGAAAGACTTTGAAGATGATTTGATCCAATCACCTAGTTTTACAGATGAGAAAACTGAGAGCCAGAGGACTGCTCTTTACTAAAGGCTACGCAAATAGTCCAATTTAGTGTTTACCCTGTACAGATTTGGCAGGTACACAATTGTTAAAATGTTGTGTTCCCTATTATCTCCCCTTGAGGATAAGAACAATTTTTCCTTCATTCTATCTCCAAAGGTTAGCCCGGGCCTGGCACATGATAAACTCTTAGTAACTGCTTATTGACTTGACTTGATCTAATGTTCTTTCCTTCCAAAGTATAAAGCTACCCTCCAAAATAAAATTGTAAAAGTAAATTTTATGGCCTTTCCTTTCCTTGAGCCATTCCTGTTGCATATTCTTTTCTCAGGGGTATCTTAACTATTTTTGTGTTTCTCCTTGTATATCATATGCAGTAAGCATTTACAAATTTTTGGAAGGAGTGTCAGATGATTGAATGAGACCTATTAATTCACAAATCTATCTTTATTTACAATATGCCCATAAATGTACAACATAAACCATGCCTTGATTATGAAAACTTGGAAGATACATAGGAGGTGATTAGCAAATACTTGATAAATAATATTGAAAGTTATTTATTAACAATTAGACAAGTTTTAAAATTCAGTTGTCTTCTTCACTTTGACATTTCTACACATTTTAAAGTCTATAAAATGTTGCATATAATAATAGCAATTAATAAATCTAACATTTACTCTGTGCCAGACAATGTGCTAAAACCTTTACAAGTATTATCTTATTTGATCCTTACAATAACCTTATTATTGTAGGTACCATTATTATCTTTATTTTATAGATAAAGAAACTGAGGCAAAGATATCTGGCTTCTTTTCTATGTTTTTGGTTCTTAAAGGAATATTTACCCTTTCAAATATAAAACAAAGTTATTTATTTTAGTTAAAATGGGAGGTATCTTTGTTACAAAGGCTTGCTTTTAGTCATAAATGACATAGCATTAATTTTCCCATGATCCATTTGACCTTTAAGGCATCTTATTGGTTCATAGCCTTCCTATTAAGGGAAAATACAATGAGTAGGATTTGATTTAAAGACTTTGCCACCTGAACACTTGAATTAAGGAAAGTTGAGTGGAAACAAAAAAATTTGGTGAAGTCCATATAGAAGTTTGAGTCTATTGATCCTGGGCTTAAATCTGGTGATTTAAAGGTAATTATGCTTTTAACATGTTTATCTTGGTCAAGCAATTATATTTATTAGAACCCATCATGTCTAGCAGAAGTATGTATAAAAGGATTTTACATATATATATATATATATATATATATATATATACCCACACACACACACATACACACATACACACACACACATATATATACACATACTTGTGTCTAATGGTAACTGGGGGATGGTAGAAAGGGAAGAAATAAAAAGGGGGAAATTTTTGCATAACTTTATTATGTATTTAAACGGAATAACAAGTTGTATAAATAGATTAGCAATTTCTTATGAAACTTTTTATTATGTGTTATGAAAATCTGTTTTATCCCACAAATTAAAAATAAAATAAACATTTAAATAAATGTTTAAAAAGGAGATATCATTGTTTTTTCTTCCCAATATATAGGAACATAACTAGTGATGTTCCCTTTAGCCTTTGCTATGTTTCATAGAATGATCTCTGAAACAAGCTGTATATATCTGGTAGTGCCAGAATGATTTAGGGAGGACATAGCCATTGACCTTTCTCCCCCGTACTAAATCACTGTGATTTTATAGTTATTAAAGAATAGTGTCCATAACTAAAGAACCGCATGCTATCTTAGTACTGTGTCTTTTGACTGAGTTTGCCTCCTGAGGTCATTCAGTTGTGATTTCATGTCTCAGTTATTCATTCAACAAACAACTGCTAATGACAATGCAATTTAAATATGCTGAAGCAAAAAGCCCATAATTGAATGCTATCAAAATAAATTTTAATGAGAATGATCAATGTAGTCTTCAGCAGAAAAAAATGGATTACAAAAAATGTCTTGGAAATGTGGGAAGGTATAGTTAGGGCTTCACAGAATAGTGCTCATTGCTGTAGTTCTGAATGCTGTGTGGGATCTCTATGAATTGGTTTTGAGTATACCTCTTAAGGTGAAATTTATGTGCTGAAAGAAGCTTTAGAGCTCTCTAGCACTGAAAAAATGGAACCAAAGTGAAAATACTTCATATTTACTATGTGGAGGATGACATGTTAGCAGCTAGTCTTATCTAATATCCCACAAGTAAAACTGAGAGTTACTATAATTCATAATAATAAAAGGGAGAAATGAACAATTTTCTATTCATATATCTAGTATTAAAAATGGAAAAGAAATATTAATTTCATTTGTAATGTTATTTAAAACCTGAAAAAAGTCCAGTTCAGCTTCAAACTAATTATTATTATTATTATTTTTTTACTATACAGAATACTAGTTGGTGGTCTAAAAGCAGATTTTCATTTTGAGATTTATAGGAACCACCAAAAGACAATTAAATTGTCTTTTGTACAAAGCCAAATTTTGTGCAAGCCAAAAATCATGTCTGTAGAAAAGTCAAATATCTTTTATTTTGAAAGTAATCCATTTCAAATCTGCTGGCTTGCATTTGTATGCTATGGTTATGTGGCTATTTTATCTATAAACTTTCACAAAGGGTCATTTTTCTTCACATAACTTGAGGGCTTCATTTAAAATGAAAGAAGAAAACAAACATTTATTAAATACATACTATGTGCTAAATGCTTTCAAATTAATGATCTCATTTGATCCTCACAACAACCATGAGAAGCAGGTGCTTTTCTTATTCCTATTTTACTAAAAACTGAGGCAGACAAAGATTGAATGATTTAGCTATAAAAAGACTAAGGAGTATCTGAATATGTATTTGAACTCTGGTCTTCCTGATTCCAGGTTTAGTTTTCTAACATTTGTAGGTGGTTGGCCAGAAGACCAACTTCAGAAAGAATATTCTAGATATTTTAAAGATGGTTCCCTTAACTAGCAAATATCTGAAACGGTATTTGGTTTAATGGTGTTATTTCTTATCTTGAAAGAACATAGTATAATGGAAAGAATCATATGGGGATTCAGGAGACCCAGGTTCTAGTCCTAGAGTCCCAGGGCTTTCAAAAAATAGCTAAGTGATTCTTGGTAAATAATATAACCTTTCTGGGACTCAGTTTTATTAAAATATGAATGTTGGACCAAATGATTTCCAAGTTTTCTTTCAGGTCTAACATTCTTTTGATTCTTCTGTGTAGTTTGTTTTATTTAATATTCTCCAAATATGACCTAGGGTTCTTCATGGTATCGTTAAAAAATGACATCAGACTTTTATTTAGTTTTTATTTTTTATCTCCCTTCACTCTATGCATGCTTCCAGGGCTGGAGATTTGGACTAGTTTTAGTCAGTGGTTACAAGGAATAAGGGGGAAAAAAAAATCAATAAATGATGGAAGGAATGTCATATCCTCAGAATAGAATCCACAGTCTAAATAAACTTATGCAAAATTAAAGTTGCATAAAGATGTCCTTACTTTCTTATTATACTTAGATGTGAACTGGGGAAAGAACTGAATAGAGATTCTAACATGAAATAGGTCTTGCATCCATGTGCACCTACAAGCAAATCCTCCAAGAATCTGTAATATAAGAAACACAAATTTGCATGTTTCAGTGCATTTCCTTAAAAGCAGTAAAAGTAGATTAAATAGCTCATACTATTCTTGTGGAAATGGTGGTGCTATGTGGGCTAGATTTGGTGATTAAATGGATTCAGAATTAGATATATGGTTAGATACTGGCAGTTGCCATTAGAAGTGAAGGGAGGTCTCCAGTGAAAGCCTGAAGAGATAAGTGATTATCTCAGTACTGCATTATTTTTCATTAAAGACTTGGATAAACAAGGATTCTGATAAAGGCCTCAATTGATAAATGGTCAGACAATTTTCATGTGAAGAAATTAAAATCATTTCTAATCATATGAAAAGGTGCTCTAAGTCACTATTGATGGGAGAAATGCAAATTAAGACAACTTTGGGATACCAGTATAGTCAGATTGACTAAGATGATGGGAAAAGATAGTGACAAATGTTGGAGGGGATGTGGTAAAACTAGGACACTGATACCTTGTTGCTGGAATTGTGAATGGACTGACCATTCTAAAGAGCAATTTGGAACTGTGCTCAAAGAGCTATCAAACTGTGCATACCCTTTGATCCATCAGTGTCTCTACTAAGTCTGTATCCCAAAGAGATGATAAAGAAGGGAAAAGGACCCGAATGTGTAAAATGTTTGTGGCAGCCCTTTTCGTGGTGGCAAGCAACTGGAAATTGAGTGGCTGCCTATCAGCTGGAGAATAGCTGAATTAGTTATGGTATATGAATGTGGTGGAATATTATTGTTCTATAAGAAATAATCAGCAGTATGATTCAGAGAAGCCTGGAGAGACTTACATGAACTGATGCTAAGTGAAATGAGCAGAACCAGGAGCTCATTTGTTGTGCCACAGTTCCCTTTTATTGTCCTGCCTCAGTTTCCCTAAATTGTCCTGCCTCAGTTTCCTGAATTGTTCTGCCTTAGTTCCTAATTGTTCTGCTCGATACAGCACCACCCTTCCCTCCTAATCATCATGATCCAGATAAGAAGAAAGGCCTTCTATCTTAGACATCAAGACCCCAGCCCTTCCCTACTTATCAGAATGTCTGGTGCCTCCCCTCATCCTGTCAGAACCTTATTGATAGTCAGTTCCTGCTCTCAGTGCTCTGACTCTGCCCCTGACTCAGTCTACCCCAGTAACTGAGCTGTGGGTGTATATACACTTCTTGGGAAGCACACTTTAGCTGCTGGATGCTTTGGAATAAACCCTGGGGGCACCATGCCCCCAGCACAATCTCTCCTTTCATATAAATTATTAAAAACTCTCTGATCTCTATCTTGTTTTAGTTTCTCCTGCATTACACATTGTACATGACAACAAGATTATGTGATGATCAATTCTGATGGATGTAGCTCTTTTCAACCACGAGGTGATTTGGGCCAGTTTCAATGGTCTTGTGATGAAGAGAACCATCTGAACCCAGAAAAAGGACTGTGGGAACTGTGTGGATCCCAATTTTCACTCTTGTTGTTGTTTGCTTGCTTTTTGTTTTCTTTCTAAATTTCTTTTTGATTTGATTTTTCTTGCACAGCATGATAAATGTGGAAATATGTTTAGAAGAATTGCACATGTTTAACATATTGGATTACTTGCTATCTAGGGGAAGGGGGAAAGGGAAGAGAAAAAAAAATTGAAACAAGGTTTTGCAAGGGTGAATGCTGAAAATTATGCATGTGTTTTAAAAACATAAAGCTTTAATATATAAATATATGTGTATATAAAATAAAAAGCTTTAAAATGAAAAAAAAAAAAGACAGATAAAGATTTAGGTGGCATGCTTATCAAAGTTGCAGCTGACACAAAGATGGGGTGGGTGTTATCTTCACAACCCTGGAGGTAGATGCTATTCCTGTCTCTATTTAACAGATAAGGGAATTAGGAAAGTAGAGATTAAGTCATTTGCCTAGGGTCACATACCCAATGGGAGTGTCTGAATTGGGATGTGAATTCAGACCTTCCTGACTCCAGAAAAGTCCAGAGCTTTATCAGCTATACTGCCTATATATTGTTTTCTGTAAAAGAAATGTATACCCTTTGAAGGCAGTGCCTATTTTATTTTTTTTCTTTGTAATCTCAGTGGGGCTTGACTTGTTGATTATAATTGAGCTCAATTATCAAAAGGAAGTTTAAGTGGAAGTAGGATAGACTTATTTTGTTCAAGACAAGAGGGCAAGGAGAAATGAATTGAAGTTGTATAAAGGCAAATTTCAGCTATGGGTAATTTATGTTCATTTATTTTTCATACTGATGTAGTCTGTTATTTCCTTATCCTGCTTATTTTACAGATGTAGAAACTAAGGCAAACAGGGCCAAAGTTTAATAGGGTCATAAACCTAATAAATGTTTGAGATCGAACTTGAACTCAGGCTTTCCTGACTCCAGGCCCAGCATTCCACCCACTTGTCACCTAGCTAATTAGAACTATTGGAAGGAGGAATGAACAGCCTCAAATATAGGGAATTCCTATTTTTGGAGGAACTTAAGTAAAGGCAAGTAAGTACTCCTAGTTTATTTTATAATGGACATTTTTTGGGATTTGGGTTAGAATTGATGGCCTTTAAAATCCCTTATAAATCTCAAATACTGTGATTAGTTGATTCTTTCTAGCCCCATCCCACCAAATCCCCATTGTTCTCTTACTCCACAGATAATCTAGTCTTCATCTCTGAAGGGGTGTTGCCTCGGTCAAACTGACACCTGAGAAAGACTTTAGTTTAAAAAGGCTAAGATGTCCCACAGCATCCAGGGACATCTTCAGTCTTTCTGATCAATGGCTTGCTCTCTGGGGATGGTTCTGGAGGAGAAAGTGAGGCAGGTGACCTTGTACAGCCCTCCTTCACTTAAATCCAATTCACATGCATGTCATGGCATCACCTCCCTGAACAACAACAAGCTTGGATTTATATCAACCTAAATGAAATCATGAATACATCCAGTCCAACCCCTTCATCTTGAGGATGAAAAATCTGAGGCCCATAGAGATTAAATTATTTTTATATAAGTAGTTACTATCAAAATGGGAATTTAAGCCCAAGTCTTCTGGCTACAAATCCAATATTCATTCCACTTTTGCTTTTAATTATTTTTGCTGTAAAGATTTTTTTAAAAATTAATGTAATTAAGCACATCTTTCTTATCTTTAATAATTTTTTTTCTTTTTTTACTCAATAGAAAAAGCCAGGCATCTCCCCTTTATAATTAAGGAAGTATATTTGGTCCCTCTCAGGAAAATGTAAATGCCTTGAAGGAAAAAAAAATGTTACTATTTTGTCTTTGTAAACAATGCTTTGTACATGGTAGGTGCTTAATTATTGTTGAGTTGAATAATTCTTGTATATTTTAAGAATATGTTTTGACATTTAATTAGGATGACTTCTTTTAATATTCACGTGGCTTTGATACAAAAATATATAGGAATTTTACTAATTTTTCAGTAATTAATGCCTGCCAATTATAAAGTGTTAGTTATAACACTTGAAAGGACTTATTTTTGTATATGAAAAATACTCTTGTTGTAAGAGAAATTACCACTGAGTCTTTGTCATTAATGAAAAAAATGACTGTGTAATCTCAACATGAAGAGGATTTACAAATAGCCAACACAGAACAATTTATTTCCTGCTGATTTAAACTGTAAATTCAGTTTGATGTCCTAAGCAAATGGAGACAGATTCCTATGATATTGTGTCAGAATCTTATTGTGAGTCATTCAGTGATTGCAGATATGATAGACATTAGGGGGAGCTGTGTAGCATAATTAATCATAAGAAGTTCTAAAATTACCTGTGAATGAATTGAATAAAAGAATGGGTGAGTTAGAGAAGACCTTGCAAATCACTTAGTCCAACCCTCCTATTTTAGATAGGATGATACCATGACCTCAAGAAGTTCCAGTAAAATCCTTTTGTTTCATTAAGACATCAAATCCATAAGTATTTATTAAACAATTATAATGTGTCAGACACTTTGTTAAGCATTGGGAATACAGAGAAAATCTAAAGACAGTCTTCTTTTAAGGATTATTGTTCATTCCTTATTCGTGAAGAGGACCAATGACATAAGGAGGTGATGTTTTGACTTCCAAGTGAATTGGATTTAAGAGGTGAGTTGGGCAAAATCATTAGCCATAACCCCCCATTTCGCCCCCCCCAAAAAAAGTTGTTTTATAGGTAATGGAGGAAAATTTAAAAAAAAAAAAAAAAAAAAAAGCAACTACTCAAATGTCTACTACCTCTATGGAATGTTATAGAATTGCAGGTCAGGTAGGACATTTGTTGAATCATTCATTGCAAATCTTGGGTCAATTCTCTTTGGAGGGCAGATATTCATTCTGGCTATAACCAGAAGGTTCTGGGACTTAATTCCAAGCTTTCTTAGTCATTAGAATCTCTCTCCCTGCTTTGCCTTGATTTCCTAGGCTCTATAAAACAACTTTTTCTAGATTATCAAATCAGGTGTATTGTCAAAGGCATTTTTGAAGACCTCCTGTGCTGCTAAAGGCTAGACTGTATTCCCTAGATATAGATGTTGGCTTGAAGAGAAGGAAGCAATTCAATTACCTATATGGGAAAATTGTCCTGCATTGTATATTATAACTCCTCCATATCATATTATTCTCTGTTCTCCCATGAAAGACATCTCCTTTAAGGGAGGGGTGCAGGGTGGGAGAATTCTTGAATTTGATCTTTTGACATCATTAAATTTTGAGTACCTCTGGTGGCTGGTCTTCCATCTTTCATCATCTTTCCCTACCTCTTAGCTTCTTGCTTTTTTCACTCTTTTTAACTCCCCTTAGACTTCCTTCATTCCAGCCTGAAATAGGATCATCCAATCTACAACAAACTCATTAAAAATCTACTTTTGTGCTGAGCACGATGCTAGATGCTAGGAATACAACTACAAAGAAGAATCAATCCCTACTCTCAAGGAATAGGCTGTTTCTGTCTGACAAAGTTAAAATTTTGGTCCCGATTTTATTTTTTATATAATTGTCCCTGTAACAAAGACTATACAGTGTGTGTGTATACACTATATATATTATGTGTTTATATACACACAAGTATGTATATGTAATATAATAAAGATATGTTTAGTACATATGTACATAGTACATTTAGTACATACAATATACATATGTTTTTAATTGTATAATATCTATATAAATAATATAAAATCTACATTATTTGTATCTAGGTATCTGTCCATTTATATGTATGTATGTATTATACTTCGAGTCAGTGTAGCTTAAGTGGAAATCATCCAAAAGGATCAAACTAAGTCAAATTGTTCTTGTAAGAAAAGTCAGTGATTGATTGGGTAAGAATCAAAAGTAGACTTCTAATATGTTTGAGTATTTAGGGGAAGATGAAATTGATTGTATATTCCATAAGTAAATTATAGACTCCCCAAACTGAAAGCAGGCTAGTACTTTGGTCATTTCTAGTATAACCCTTTTTCAAAAAAAGGAAACTGAGATCCATTGTGATAGAGTGATTTGCTCAAGGTCACATAGCTAACAATAGGCAGAACTGGGATTGGAATTTACGTCTCAAACTATAATCCCAGTACTCTCTTTATTATAGTTACTTGATTTTTGAAATCAGTCTTCAAGGCTATCTTGCTGTTATTATCATTTAGTTGTTTTTAGTCCTGTCTCATTTTTTTTTTTCTTGGCAGACACCTGGAATGGTTGGAATTTCCTTTTCAAGCTCATTTTACAGATAAGGAAACTGAGGTAAACAGAGTTAAATGACTTGCCTAGCACCACACACATACCAAGTGTCTAAAGCCACTTTTGAATTCATGAAAATGAGTCTTCCTTACATCAGGCTTTGCTTTATTCTCTGTCCCAGCCTCCCCAAGGTTATTTTACTAAGGAGAGAATTGGAACCTATGTGTCTGAAGTGCCTAAGTGTAAATTACTCTGAGAACAAAGGTGCAATATAAATCTAAGATAATATTTCTATCATTAGCAGTTGAGAGAGAATAGCTCTTGTAATTTATTAATAAAAGCTATGTGTTAAAAAACCTTCAATATTATCCTAGTGTTGAATGGGAAGTGCAGTTTGTGAAATATTTCATGACTGCCAATTCATAGGTGCTAGAGCTGGAAAAAGAACCCATTAGACTTTTTAAGACCATACCTTACCCAGCATAGATGATGTGATTAAAATAAGACCTGTTCACCTGATTATGTAGTAAGTGAAGTATGAAATTCTACTCGAGCACATCATTTGCTGAAGTTGGCAGTTTTACAGTTTCCTTTTTTTTCCCCTTCTAATATTGGCATATGACCTATTTTAGACTTTACCAGAAAAAGAAAAGAGAACCAAAGATCTTAACAGGTCTGATGAACCGCTGATGTATCTTGTTTCTTGTAATACTCTGAAGTTTGAGTGTCAAGGAAAAAAAAAGGTTCCAGGGGAAAGATGGTCCAATCGTGAGGTCCATATCCTGTCATTGATTGCTATGCAACACTCTCATTGACTTCAATGGGAGTTCCGCCCTTGGATCAATGTCAGGATATGGGCCTTTACATTTAGACATGAAAGTGTTTTAATAGTGGTCGGCAAACTAGTGATGAGTTAGGAATAAAGAAAGAAATAACAGGCTATATACTTCAGAGCAATAAGCTGCCCTTGACCATTAGTGAAGTTAGGATTAATTCTATAGGTATTTCTCTATTCAGATCCTGGGCAGCAAGTGCTCTTATGGTCCAATGAATCATGGCCATCTATTCAGAAGCTAGTTTTAGCATCATGAAAAGTTAAAACTCCTGAAGGACTAATTCCCTTGAGTCAACTCACTTTTGGCCCAATTACAACTTTGGTACCTATTTCCACCTTGCAGATATCTTATTTGTGAAATTGTCAAGTAGTTATCTAAATCAGGGCTTCTTAACCTTTTTTGTGTCCTAGACCTTTTTGTTAACAGTCTAATAGAATCTACGACCCCCTTCTCAGAATAATGTCTTTAAATGTGTAAAATAAAATAGGATTGTAAAGGAAAGCAGTTATATTGAAATAGTTATTAAAATAATTTTTAAAAATAAAATAAATTCACAGAACCAGAGCTAAGAAATTCTGTAAAGGGTGACAAAATAATTCTTTGCTGAGTAGTATTGGGAAATGTCAACAAGAGAAAAAAATCAATTATTCCTATTTTTACTTTAATAATAATTTTTGTCAAGGTTTCTACTAGCTGACTAATAAGAACTTGTTCATCTCCAGTATACCTGCACTGTTATGTACTTACTAGAAATATAAGGACAAAAATGGAACTGTCTGCCCTCAAAAAGCTTATTATGTTCTATTGAGGAAAGATAACACATATTCAGAAGTGTATACAAATGATTTACAAAATACATGCAAGGAGATGCTAAGAGCTGAGAAGATTAGGAAAGACCTCATAAGAAGGTCCTTAAATTATACTTAGACTTATGCAATAGGTTTTGGTCATATTATATATATATATATATATACACATATATATGTATATCACACTAGTTACATGATCCTGGGCAAGTTACTTAACTCTATTTGCCTCAGCTTTCTTATCTGTAAAATGAGCTGGAGAAGAAAATGGCAAAGCACTCAGTATCTCTGCCAAGTAAACCCCAAAAGGGGTCACAGAGAGTCAGAAGCAACTGAAAAAACTGAACAACAATTACAATAACATACCTGAAGAAGACCACAAGAGGCCAGATAATCAACGTTTTCATTTATTGAACATTAAAATTATATAAGAGACATTATGATGTAGTAGATAAAGAATTGGCCTTAAAGTCAGAAAGAACTGGGTTTAGATTTGACCTCTAAAAGTACTATTAATACAGTACTGGCTATGTCCTGGAGAAATTACTTTGTCTCTCAGTCTTCCAGGCTACTCTCTAAGAATGCAACTTTCAAATAACAGAAGGATTTATTTTATTATAAAGGAAGTTCCATAAAGGGGGATCTCTATCCAGATAAAATTACAGGCTCAGTCTGAATAATGTTCTATTTTGATCCTAAATTTAAAGACCTTCAAAGAAAGTATCTCCTGTGATAGTTCATTCCAGTGTTATAAGGAAAGCTTCTCCAAAATTGTAACTCTTATCTGGAAGTTTGAGCCCATTTTACCTTCTCTCTTGAATGGGTGTAGAGAGTATGTGGTAAAATTTTAAAGACTATTTTCTTCTGTTAGACAGTGAACTCTATGAGGGCAGCAGCTGTTTTTAGCCTTTCTTTGAATCCCCATAGAAAGTACTTAAGAAATGCTTATTGACTGGATGCTAAAGAACATTGTTTTGCTTGTTGTCAGGCTAAGAATAAAAATTATTTCCTTTAGTGCTTTAAAAAAAAATCTGCCTAACTCATTTCAATAATCCTTGTTTCTGTGCGTCTACTGTTTATGCTTAATGGAGGATTTTACTGAACCTTGAACAAACAAGTTGACTATTTCTATGATCAACATTCACCAAGTATCCAGCCATAAGAAAAATCCAACCCTTAGTCCTGTATTAAAAATCCAACTTTCACCAAATCACTTGTTTGTCAGACTTCAATGTTTTCATGTGTAAAACATGAAGTTTACTGGATACACAGGGCTGACTGATTTATTGCATATGTTAAGGTGTAGTATGCAGACCCATTTCTCCTTTTTGACCTTGACCACAGGATTTTCCCAGTGCAAATCTGAGGGAGGAATGAAAGTTCAGGGATAGTCATTTCTGTTGAGTCCACATATTTTGCCTCTTAGTGCTCCCATTCACAGAGAATTCTACAAATTGGGTATTATCCCATCTCCATGAGTCTGCTTTGCAATCTCGCTTATATTTTAGTGTGTCAGCAGTAGAGTTATTTCTAGTGTGGATAACTACAGTTAATAATAAATTTAATGAATAAAAAAATCTTTTATAGGAAAAAGTGATATATATGTTTAATTAGCTGTTTTAGAGGGTGAAAGACTGGCACTTATCTTTCCACCTTTCTTTTTACCTTCACACTAAACATTTCAAAATCTTATTGTCAGTATTATTAGAGATTGGGTGCCAGGAATAGAAAAGAAATTCAGATAGGAAAGGAGGAGGAAGAGAGTAGGTGCTAAGAAAGAAGTCAAGAAGGGAATATCTCTTTATTGATGCAATATCTAATGAACTCATAAATATGACAACAATACCCAAATGTGGATCTCTAGAGGATAGAAAAAATATTAAATATCATTTGAGACATAAAATTTGTTTTTTTTTTTCCAAGTGTTTTCTCCCACATGTACTACTCAAAATATTTTACTTGCCTTAAGAAAACCCAAACAAACAATATAAGATTTTTTTTTTTCTTGCAAGGTTACCTTCATAATTCTTTGCTGAGAGATTAGAAAGGTGAATACTGATTTAAGCCCTATCTTTACACAGCCTCCTCTACCAGCTACCACCCACTGACCTCTAATCAAAATAAAAAAGTAGAAAGCAGTATTATATATAAAATGCATGGTGAATGCTGTAATTGTGATGGAATTGTTCCTCTGTACCCATACCTAGTGCCAGATTGCAACTAGAGGGAGGAATGAAGCAGAGTTGCAACAGAGCAAGGGAAGTCACACTATTGTCTTTCTTTTCCAATTCTATGAGTAATCCTTTATCTTAAAAAAAAAATGTGGAATGAATTAAATTTACTAACTTTCCTCACAAGTCCTTATGCTTGTCTATCATTTTGTTGTTGTTGTTGTTGGTGTTATTTGGTCATTTCAGTCATGTTTGACTGTGACTTATTTTGGGGTTTTCTTGGCAAAGATACTGGAGTGGTTTGTATTTCCTTCTTCAGTCCATTTTACAGATCAGGAAATGGAGTCAAACAAAGTTAAATGAATCACACAGCTAATAAATGTCTGACTCTGGATCTGAACTCATGAAGATGATGAACTTCTTGATTCCAATCCCAGGGCTCTATACATTGTACCATCCAATTAATTAATTAAACAGATCAATTCAATCAACAGGCATTTAAGGGCTTGCCACATATAGATAAGGAGCTTGGTGGTAGGGATACAAAGACAAAAGTACAGCAACATGCTTTGGGATTCTGTTCAGAAGGAATTACTAAACAAAAGTAGAATGATGATTAAAAAAAAAATTCTTTGAAAGGCTTAAAAAAAACACATTCAAATTGAATAGCACTTTTAAACACATCTTTCCTTCCAACATCTTACATTGCCAGGGCTACCATTTTAAAGTCATTCGCTATAGCTACATCATAGCTGTGAACTGAAAGCTTGTCAACTTAAAATCTGAAGAATTCTTGATCAAAGTATATGGAAAAAAAGCATATGGAGAAATTTCTTTTATCAAAAATATGCAGAATGAATTTTTTTAATAATCAGTGAGTATATACACATAAATATATGTGTGTGTATATTTAACGACCTTATTTCCAAGCCTACTTTTTTTTTTTACTTCAGTAGTAAAATATATGAAGTCAGTTTCTAGTGCCTTAGATGTTTCAACAGAGGATCTTAATGTGGGGGCCCATGAGTTTTAAAAAATATATAGATAGATAACTGAATTTCAATATAATAGGTTTTCTATATAATTCTATATATTTTTCTTTATGCATTTAAAAATATTTTCAGAAGATAATTGTAAATTTCATTACATTACCAAAGGAGTCCATGATGCCCAAAATGGTTAAGATCCTAGTAGGAGCTTAAAAGATACCTGAAATTGTTGGGCCTAAGTAAATATTTGGATTGGGTCCAAATAATCATTACCTGAAATTCCTGATCTGAGACTTTGACTACTAAAGTATAAAGGGGTATTTTTCTTTATTCTCTGTTATCTCCTGCTGGCCCATCATCCTTCCCCTTCTCCAGCTGGTTGGAGTGCCAAACTCTTTAGACTTGATATAAATTCTGACAAATGGCATATCATCCAGGAAAAGAGCCACTAAACTAGTGGCTCAAACCTAGCCACTAAATAAACCTAGCAAAGTGTCATAAATCAAGGAAAAGCAATATTGAAAAAAATATGTGCAAAAAAAAAAGAAGAAGAAGAATTTAATTGCTCATTTTGTGGCCAGAGGATTATCCATTTGGAAGGTTGCCCTCTTTGGATTTATATTTCCCAGTGCCCCTCTTGGAGATACCAAAGCTGAACACAAAAGGGCCTGCATAGGATTGTTTGGGTGTGGGGCCTGGGATGAGATGGGGTGGAGATTACTGTACCTAGGCACAAATGTTCTTCCTGTCCCAAGGCATAAATGTTCTTTTTGTCCCACAGCTGTGGCACCCTTGAGCCCTCCAACAGTTGATGAAGCAGCTGTGAGAGCTGCTCAGAGCCCTGGGAGTCAACAGCTGGAAAGATTGTAGGCTTCAGCTGTATACTTACACTTGACCTCAAGGGTGATTCCATGATGAATACTGGGAGAAAATTGTTTGTCTCCCTCCTTCTCTTGCTTTATTCTGAAACACACATTTTTGTAGGCTCTGGAATTTGAAGGGGAAAATCAGTGGGAAATATCTTGTTTTGTTTGAGCCACTTTCTATTGTGTCTCTAACTTGAATCTAAAGAAAGTATGTGGAACAAGAGCCAAATTGTAGTTATTCCTTAATGATAGTTCATTACATTATAACATTAAACATTAAAAAACATTCATTCATAATATTAAAAAATTAAATTTGAATTTCAAGTAATTTATCACTTCAGTGAAATATGTCAAATGGCATTCCAAATCAGAGATTTTTTATATATTCATGCTTATTAAAGAAATATAGTATGTTTATACATACACACACACATATTTCCTTTTAGATGTCTTCCCAAAAAACTTATTTTTACCCACATCAATAAAAAATAATATTTATATCATAACATGGGGCTTCTTAAACTTTTTTCATTTATGACCCCTTTTCACTGAGAAATTTTTACATGACCCCAAGTATATAGGTATATAAAATAGGCATTCAAATCAAACATTCACTGATAACAAATCATAATTTTGCAATCCCTACACTCTGTTATGAGACCCTTATGGGGTCACAAACCACAGTTTAAGAAGCTGGGCTTTAGGACATGATCTAGATTTTCTTTCTCTTTTCCCATCCCCTCATTTGATGGCTCTCTCAAAGGGAACCAGCATGAAATAGTGGAAAGAGCCCTGACTAAGAGTCCCAAGAGCTAATGTCAAATTCTGTAGGTAACACCTACAACCTTTGTAGTCTTTGAGAAGTTATTTAGCATTATTAGGCCTGAGTTTCCTTGTCTATTTAATGAAGGAGTTGGATTCTGAAGTCCCTTTTAACTTTAGATCTATAGACAATATTACCTAAACTAATCTATTTATTTAGCGCTATACCAATCAGACTCCCAAAAAACTATTTTAATGACCTAGAAAAAATAACAACAAAATTCATATGGAAAAACAAAAGGTCAAGAATTTCAAGGGAATTAATGAAATAAAAAATCAAATGAAGGTGGTTAGGGTACAGATCTAAAATTATATTATAGAGCAGCAGTTACCAAAACCATTTGGTACTGACTAAGGAATAGATTAGTTGATCAGTGGAATAGGTTAGGTCAAGGGACAAAACAGTCAACAACTATAGCAACCAGTCTTTGAAAACCCAAAGACCCCAGCTTTTTGGATAAGAACTTACTGTTTGACAAAATTTGGGAAAATTGGAAACTAATATAGAAACTAGGCATTGATCCACATTAAACCGACACCAAGATAAGGTCAAAATGGGTTAGACCCGGGTATAAAGAATGAAATTAAAAATTAGAGGAACACAGGATATTTACCTCAGACCTGTAAGAGGAAGGACTTTATGACCAAAGAAGAACAAGATCATTATGATTAAAAAATAGAAAAATTTCGATATACCAAACTGAAAGTTTTTGTACAAAACAAACTAATGCAGACAAGATTAGAAGGGAAGCAATAAATGGGAAAATTTTTTTACAGTCAAAGGTTCTGATAAAGGCCTATTTAAAATATATAGAGAATTAATCAATTTATAAAAATCAAGCCATTCTCCAATTGAAAATGGTCGGAATGAACAGACAATTTCGATGAAAAAAATTGAAACTATTTCTAGTCATAGAAAAGATGCTCCAAGTCATTATTAATCAGAGAAATGCAAATTAAGACAATCTAAGATACACTACACACCGTGATTGGCTAAGATGACAGGAAAAAATAATATGATTGTTGAGGGGATGCGGAAAAACGGGAACTGATACATTGTTGGTGGAGTTGTGAATGAACCAACCATTCTGAGAGCAGTTTGAACATGTCAAAAAAGTTATAAACTTGATACCTTTGATCCAAGTGTTTTACTGGCTTATATCCCAAAGAGACAAAAGAAGGGTAAGGGACCTGTATGTGCACGAATGTTTGTGGCAGCCCTTTTTTGGGTTAGAAACTGAAACTGAATAGATGTCCATCAGTTGAGAATGGCTGAATAAATTGTGGTAAATGAATATTTGGAATGTTATTGTTCTGTAAGAAATGACCAACAGGATGATTTCAGAAAGGCCTGGAGACTAAAAAACTGATGCTGAGTGAAACGAGCTGGACCAGGAGATCATTATATACTTCAACAATAAATTTATATGATGACCAGTTCTGATGGACCTGGCCATCCTCAGCAATGAGATCAACCAAATCATTTCCAATGGAGCAGTAATGAACTGAACAGCTATGCCCAGAGAAAGAATTTGGGAGATGACTAAAAACCATTACATTGAATTCTAATCCCTATATTTTTGCCATGATTTTTTTGATTTCCTTTATAAGCTAATTACAATATTTCGAGTCTGATTTTTTGTAAAAAATAATTTTTATGTTTATACATTATCTAATTTATATTTTAATATATTTAATATCATGGTCATCCTCCATCTGGGGGGGTGGGGGGTAAGAGGTGAAAAATTGGAACAAGAGGTTTGGCAATTGTTAATGCTGTAAAGTTATCCATACATATAACCTGTAAATAAAAGGCTATTAAATAAAAAAATAAAAAATAATTTTAGATCTATAATCCTATTATTTTAATTCAACCTGTGATTGCATAGGATTTCTTGAATACCTACTATATGCTCAGCATAGCTGAAGAACATAGGATTTGTCCCCAAAGAGAGACAAGCTGTACGTGCAGATATACAAAGGATAATGATACAAGATGGGATCTGATAAGTTCAAAAATCTGATAAGTTCAAGTAAAAGAACAGTAGATATTATTTGAAATGAGAGGATGATGACCCCAATAAGCCTGAACCATTTGTATATATCTCTCTTTTTTCTATCTCTGCAAACTCTTCTACTTTAATTCTCCTCCTTAATTTGCTTTACTGTTACTTAACCTTCCCCTACTCAAGAATACCTCCCTTATCTTTTCCCCCATCCTTCCCTTTCCTCTTTATCCCATTCCCATTGAAGTACATTCCTTATCACACTCCAATTAATCTAAACAGCCTTTTGTTCTCCCCTTGTCCTATACCATCCTCTACCCACATCCCTTTCCTATTAATCTACACATCTTATCCCACTGCCATAAATCTATACATCCTTCTGTACCCCACTTTATCCTATTTCTTTATAGATTTTGGAGGGTGCTATACCCTTCATGGTATATATGTAGTGTTCCCTATTTAACCCATTCCCTGAGTGAGAATATTTTCAGAACTATGAGCCTTCCTCCCTCCTCTAATGCCTATCAATTCTTTTGCACCTCATTTGTACAACACAATTACTCTTTTTACCTTTTTCTAGACAGTTTAGCTTTTAAGAATCAGAACATACTCAACTCTCCCCCAATCTTTCTTTTGAGATTCTCAATTACTGATGTCAATCTTGACCATATAATATAAGGAGCTTACATTCTAATGGGAGAAAACAACATATAAATGAATATTGAAAGAGGAGGTGGCGGGGGGAGGGGGGAATAAGGATGCCAAGATCAGGGCGTGGTAGAGAGATTGTTATGGAATTAAATCAAGATGAATGAAAATATGATTGACATGACCTCCTCTTAAAATGGAGGTTCTGGGAGGAACCAGCCAATTATCAGAGGGAGAGGTCACAAGAGTAATGTGAGAAGTAATCCAAGTCTATATGTAGAAAAATATTTAAAGCATCTCTTTTTGTGGTGGTGAAGAATTGGAAACTGCAGGGATGCCTATTAATTTGGGAATGACTGAACACATTTGGTAGTGTATGATTGTGATAGAATACTGTTTTTCTTATATTGATAACAATATGTATATAATATGTAAATATGATAAGCAGGATAGTTTCAGAAAAACATGGGAAGACATAAATTGATACAAAGTGAAGTGAGAAGAACCAGACCATTGTATATAGTCTGCAATATTATAAGATGATCAACCATGAATGACTTAATTATTCTGGTCGGTACAATGATCCAAGACAATTCTGATGGAATTATGATAAAAAATGCTATCTACTTCTAGAGAAGAACTGAGGAAGTCTGAATGCATATTGGAACACATTATTTTCACTTTGTTTTGTTGTTATTTGCAACATGAATAATGTGGAAATATATTCTTGAATTAGTTCCCTTTTTTAAAAAAATGAAAGATGTTGAAATCCAAGGGGAGAGTAAGCTTCAAAAGTAAAGAGGTTTCTATGATATGGTAAAGAATATCTATGGAGATGAATCAGTATCATAGCCTGGTGAGTAGGAGGACCAACCATAAGAAAGAGAGGGCCATCATTCCTTTCCCTCGCCTATCAAAATTTAGATGGCAAGAATAGCAATCCCTCCTTCAACATTATACAAACAATGGAGTTTATCTAGTACCAAGTAAGCAAAAAAAGATTTACTTAAAATGGGAAACTACTATATGGCATGAATTTCTTTCCTAAAGCAGGATCCTAGACAGCTTTACCCCAGTTACCCTTCACCTCATTTTAAGATGGAGTTACCTCTCTGCATTCCAGTGACCCCACCATGGGAAGTGGAATTCTTGGGTCTTGGGTATCCTTTCCCCACCCGAATTTGTCTTTAAAGGTTAATTGAGTTTACTTTTTCAATTGTTCCTCCCAGGCATGTTTTGTGAAGCTTGTGTTATTAGTGGGATAAAACAGAACAGCTTAAGGGAAGAATATAGATTGTGGAAAGCAGTATTTTACACTTTGTAGGTACTTCTTTAATATTTGTTTATTGCACTGATTTGAAATGAATTTGAATGGAATGACGCTTTGGGCTTGATCATATAAGCAAAAGGAATCACTGAAGGATTTTTTTTTTAAAAGATAAACACTAAACTTAATGTAATGGTGATAAATAGGATATTATCTTGTGCCTAGCATGATGCATTAAATATAGAAACCCAGTAAATATTTTTTTATGATACAAGTGACCAGAGAATATTATAGAATCTCATACTCTGCTGTTGATTCCAACCTATCACCTGAATAATAATCCCCTGCAACATTGCCCAGTAAGTGGCTTTTGATGGCAGATCTTTAGTTAAGGAGAATCCTTGTAACACCAGAGGTAGATTATTTCACTTCTAAATAGCTCCAAATGTTAAGAAGTATTTCCTTATATTTAGACTAAATATGTATCTTTGCAACTTAGAATTCTAATATATTAGAATTCTATAATTTAGTTTATAAAGTTGGGAAAACTCTTCCTTGACACCCTGAAACCAAAAGAAATCCCTGTTTCTATGAGTAGCACTTTATAGTTTTCTCATTGAACTTTGTTATTCTACATTATATTTATAGAACCTTATGGTATACATATATTATCCAACAAAATTATAAAGGCTTAATAAATGCTATTCATTCATTCGTTTAACCTGCACTAGATTGTAAATTCTAGGCTCAATGCAAAGAGCACTATATTTAGTCTTTCCTTTGCCACTTACTAGATTTTGGGCTTGAGCAAGTTAATTTATGTCTTGCCTCTTTCCTCCTGTCTCCATGCCTTTGCATGTCTGGAATGTACCCTCTTTTCACCTCTGTCTCCCAGAATCTTTATCTCTTTCCAGGTTCAGCTCAGGTACTACCTCTTACAAGATGTCTTTCTTGAGCCTTTCCAGTTGTGGGATCTCTCAATTTAAAATTATTTTACACATAGTTTATTTATACTTATCTGGGTACATATTGTATTGTTTCATTGGAACTATAATCCCCTTAGGGCAGAAAGTGTTGTGATTTTATTCTTTTCCAGAATCTAGCACAGTTCCTGGCACACCGTAGACACTGAAGAAATGTTTTTTTGAATTGGATTCAGTTGAATTTTTCTTTTCAGATCTAAAGTTTCTTCATCTATAAAGTTGGAAGTAGTTGAGATTTCTAAGTTCCATTCCATAGTTCTGAGATTATATGAGGACCCATTACCCACTCTATATAGTGCCATGACCATTCAAGTCCTCAATAAATAATTAATAAAATAAATATAATATATGTATAAGTGTATATGTATATACAAATAAATAAATAAATATAATAAACAGTAAAATAAATGAAAAAAGTGAAATGTAACTTTATAGAAAGCAAAATGAGTTGTAGTGTGTATTGTATTGTTTCAGATACTTCCTGAGTGTCTAATCATGATGAATGTTAGAATAATGTAAAATTATAGATTTATACTTTAGACACAGACATTTATTAGCTGTGTAACTTTGGGCAGGTTACTTCACTTTGTTTGGCTCAGTTTCCTCATCTGTAAAATGAGCTGGAGAAGAAAATAGCAAACTACTCCAGTATCTTTGGCAAAAAAATTCCAAATAGGATTGCAGAAAGTTAAATATGACTGAAAAATAATTGAACAGCAACAATGGATAGATTTAGAGCTAGAATTGTGACCTATTCTCTTCCCCCTTCTCATTTTGCAGAAAAGGTACCTGAGACTTATAAAGATTGAGTGACTTTTCTGAAGTCACACAACTAGTAGATATCTTAGGTAGAATTTGAACTCAGATATTATTCATTCCCATTCAATGTCATATTCACTGTACTCAGGTACATCTTGGCCTTTTAAAAAAATATACATTTATTTAATATTTTATTTTGCCCAATACATGTAAAAGTAATTTTGATTTTTTTTAACATATTAAATTCAAAATTCTCTCACTCCTAGAAAGCAACTAATTTATAATAGATTACACATGTATAGTCATGCAAAGCATATTTCCATGTTGGTCACATTAATAGACCCAAAAAAATAAAGAAAAAAGAAGAAATTTTTTTTTTTAAATTGTGCTTCAATTTGCATCCAGATTCCATCAATTCTTTCTCTGGAGATGCAAAGCATTTTTTAAGCCATAAGTCTTTTGGAATTGTTTTGGATCATTTTGTATTTCTGAAAAAGTTTTTAGGAGATACATGTGTCATCTTTCCATATAAGAATGTAAACAGTTTGATGTTATTGAATCCCTTATGATTTCTCTTTCGTGTTTACAAAGTAATATTTTCTATTCATGAAAAGACCAAAGCTGAATAGAAAATATTAAAGTCCTCTATTTCATTGACTATCCATTTTTTCCCTAAAGGATTCTTCTTCGTTTTAATGGGTAGATGATTCTTGATTGTAACCCTAGCTTCTTTGTCCTCTGGAATATTATGTTACAATCCCACTGATCCTTCAATGTAGAAGCTATTTAATCTTGCCTTATCCTGACTATGGCTCCATGATATTTGAATTGTTTCTTTCTGGCTGCTTGCAATATTTTCTCCTTAACTGGAGAGTTCTGGAATTTAACTATAATATTCCTAGAAGTTTTTATTTTGAGATGTCTCTTATAGGAAGTGATCAGTAGATTCTTTGCATTTCTATTTTGCCCGCTGGTTCTACACAATCAGGGCAATTTTCCTTGACAATTTCTTGAAAGATATCTATGCTCTTTTTTTGATCAAGGTTTTCAAATAGTCAAAAAATTCTTAAATTATCTCTAGACCTATTTTCCAGGTCAGTTGTTTTTCCAATGAGATATTTCCCATTGTCTTCCATTTTTCTTTTTTGTTTAGTTTTGTTTTATTTGTTTCTTGATATCTTGATATCTTCCACTTGCCCTGTTCCAATTTTTAAGGAATTATTTTCCTCACTGAACTTTTGTGTCTTCTTTTCCATTTGGATAATTGGATTTTTTGAGTCTTTATTATTTTATTTTATTTTTTAAAAACATTTTATTTTCAAAACATATGCATAGATAGTTTTCAATATTCATCCTTCCAAAATCTTGTGTTCTAATTTTTTCCCTGTCTTTCCCCCACTCCCTCTCATAGAAGGCAAGTAATCCAATATGTATTAAAACATGTGCAATACTTCTATACACATTTCCACAATTATCATGCTACACATACACACACAAAAAAAAATCAGATCAAAAAGGGAAAAAAAATGAGAAAGAAAGCAAAAATGTAAGCAAACAATAACAAAAAAGTGAAAATACTATGTTGTGATCCATATTCAGTCCCCACAGCCCTCTCTCTGGGTACAGATAACTTTCTTCATCACAAGATCATTAGAACTGGCTTGAATCATCTCACTGTTGAAAAGAACCATGTTCATTGAATTGATCATCATATAATCTTGTTGTTACTACTGTGTACAATGTTCTCTTCATTTCACTTACTTCACTTAGCATCAGTTCATATAAGTCTCTCCAGGCCTCTCATTATTTCTTACAGAACAATAATATTCCATAACATTCATATACCATAACTTATTCAACCATTTTCCAACTGAAAGGCATTTACTCAGTTTCCAGTTCCTTGCCACTACACAAAGGGGCTGCTACAATTTTTTTTTTTTTTTTTTTTATCTCTTTGTGGTACAGGCCCAATAGAGACACTGCTGGATCAAAGGGTATGCAGAGTTTGATAACCCTTTGGGCATAGATCTATATTGCTTTCCAGAATGGTTTGCATTCCATAATGTAATCTATCTTTGTTTACATATTCCTTCCTTCTCCACAGATCTAAGGGGTAGCTTATCCTTTGTTCTTCTAATTTGTTTATTGTATCACTCTTTAGTCTCAATCATAAAACCATTTTGACTTTATCTTGGTATAGGGTATTAGGCGTGGGTCAATGCCTAGTTTTTGCCACACTATTTTCCAATTTTCTCAATAATTTTTGTCAAATAATGAATTCTTCTACCAGAAGCTTTGGTCTTTGAGTTTATCAAACACTAGATTACTATAGTCAGTCAATTGTTCTTTTTAAGGAGTTCTTCTCTTCAGTAAATTCTTGTACATCTTTCTGGCAGGTGCTCTCAAACTTCCCCATAGTGCTAGTTATGTTTTTAAAGGAGTTTTCTTTAGTGGATTTTTGTGCATCTTTTTATCAATTGATCTATTCTGTTTTTAAAGTTATTCTTTTCATTATTTTTTGGTGCCTCCTTTACTAAGTACTGTTTATTCTTTTTTTCTTAATTTTACTTGCATTATTCTCATTTCTTTCTCCAATTTTTCCCTGATTTCTCTTATTTTACTTTTAAAATCTTTTGGAGCTTTTCTAGAAATCATTTTGGAGCCAGAAATCAATTTACATTTTTCTTTGTGGCTTTGGATATAGCAATCTTACTTTGTTGTGATTTGATTTTGTGTTTTGCTCTTTCTTGTTACCATAATAATGTTCATATTATTTGCTTATTTTTCCCCCAACTTAATTTTTTTTTACTTTTAACTCTATATTAAAGTCGGGGTTCTTACTTCTCAGATAAAGGGGACACTGTCCCAAACTTCAGGCCTTTCTTGCTGTTGCTCTCAGAGCTTTTTCTGTAAGTTTTCAGTTCTTTTAAGGTGGAGTGATTTAAGGAGACATGGTCACTATTCTCCTGGCCTGTGTGAGTTTGTGAGTAATCACAAGTACTCTTTTCAACCTGGAACAATGACCAGGATCCCTGCTTCTCTGTAGCTACAAACTCTGGTGTGTTAGTGCCTTTCTTCAGCCTAGGACTGTGACTCAAGACTGAGATGAGGATCCATGTATAACCAATTTGTCAGAGTTTGTGCTCCCATTGTCAGCAAAGGGACCTCTGTAATCTGCTTTTGACCCAGTTGTCTGATCCCTTTGCTATCTGTGGACTAAATGGTCCAGAAGTCACTATTGCCACTGCTGATTCAGTTGCCCCAAGATCTGCTGTTGGTTCATTGGAAATGGCCTGAATTGATATAACTTGCCTTGAACTAAACTATACTCTCACTCTGATGGAACAATCTTTCCTACCAATACTTCTAAGTTGTCTTGAACTGGAAAATTCTTTTACCCCTTGTTTTGGTGGGTCTTGCTTTTCCAGAATTCATTTTGAAGTGTTATTTAAAGTTATTTGGAAGAGAATTTGAAAGAGCTCGGGCAAGTCCCTGTCTTATCTCTGCCATCTTGGCTCTTTGCCTCTCAGTCTTAAAAATAAATAAATATATATATATATATATATATATATATATATATATATTTTTTTTTTCCCTAGATAGTTAACTCAGAACCATGTAGTGGCTATGACCCTGGGAGGAGATGGGCTCTGGAGATTTAGTATAGTCTCAATCATTCTATGATTGTTGTTTAGACTATTTTGCTATTATTGGGACAAATCCATATATGCTATAGATTGGAAAATAGGTCATGTGTATGTGCACGAATGTTTGTGGCAGCCCTTTTTGTAGTGGCTAGAAACTGGAAACTGAATGGATGTCCATCAGTTGGAGAATGGCTGAATAAATTGTGGTATATGAAAATTATGGAATATTACTGTTCTGTAAGAAATGACCAACAGGATGATTTCAGAAAGGCCTGAGAGACTTACACGAACTGATGCTGAGTGAAATGAGCAGGACCAGGAGATCATTATACTCTACAACAATACTAGATGATGACCAGTTCTGATGGATCAGGCCATCCTCAGCAACGAGATCAACCAAATCATTTCTAATGGAGCAGTAATGAACTGAACTAGCTATACCCAGAAAAAGAACTCTGGGAGATGACTAAAAACCATTACATTGAATTCCCAATCCCTACAGTTATGCACACCTGCATTTTTGATTTCCTTCACAAGCTAATTGTACAATAATTCAGAGTCTGATTCTTTTTGTACAGCAAAATAATGTTTTGGTCATGTATACTTATTGTGTATCTAAGTTATATTTTAATATATTTTAACATCTACTGGTCATCCTGACATTTAGGGAGGGGTGGGGGTAAGAGGTGAAAAAATTGGAACAAGAGGTTTGGCAATTGTTAATGCTGTAAAGTTACCTATGTATATATCCTGTAAATATAAGGCTATTAAATAAAAAAAAATTAAAAAAATAAATAAATAAATAAATAAAAATAAAAAAAAAAAAAAAAAAAAAAAAAAAAAGGAAAATAGGTCATGGTGTAGATGTTTCATGTGACTTCTTGAGCAGATTCATTAGGAGAATCCATGAGAGAGCCTCCACATTATCTGGCAAAAGAGGATTATCAGCAATGAGATCCAAGAGTCCATTTAACTTTTCTGAATTGCTAATTCTGGGTATAAGCAGACCATAGCAGACAATGAGATATTCTAACAGCTATATGGTGATATAAATGAATGTCAATCAGCCAACAAGTGTTACTGGGTGTGTACAATATAGAGAGGATTACATTGGGAATGTGGCTGGTTGGAAAGAGTGAATACAAAAGGATAACCCTCTCTCCTTATTGTGATTGTTGGCCCTTTGTGACCCCATTTGGGATTTTCTTGGCAAAGATGCTGGAGTGGCTTGCCATTTCCTTTCCTAGATCATTTTACAGATAAGAAAATTGAGTCAAATGGGTGTCTTGTCCAGGATTACATCTAGAAAGTTTCTGAGGCTGGATTTCTGTTTTCAGGCCTAGCACCCAATCCATTGTGCTGCCCCTTCCCCCTAGAGGGATTCTAATTGAGCAACTTCAAGTGTGGTCAGTGGAAGAAGTACTTTAAGAACCATGTTGTCTATAAGCAAAGTAACATGGATGTGGAATATCAGCACAAGATTCACTTCATCTCGATAGTGAATAGGTAGATTCTGGCTTCAAATCTATGGTAACCAGTGTAGTACAGTGGGAAACTCTTGAAATCTGAAAACATGGCTTTACACCCCATTTCTGATACCACTTTTGAGACTTTTACCTCCCTAGACCTCAGTTTACTCCTTTGAAGGATGTATCAGGTCCTTGTCAGTTCTATGGTCCTGTGAGCTCATACATCAGAAATATGGTGGTTCAATCTGGACAAGGGCATGCCAAATAGCATCCAAGAATCCAAATGAAACCAAGAGGTACAAAGGAAAGGGCTTTGGATTAGTTAACAGATCTTCACAAAGGACAGCTGTGGACAAAAATACCAAAAAAGGTTTGTCTTTGAAGCACTCTCCATATATTTGCTTCAACTGGGCACTCAGTGTTTCATTTTGAATGTTGGGTGGATCTAGAGATGAGAAGGGTTGAAAATAATTTTCTGTTCAAGGGGAAATTATCTGATAAAGGAGTGATAATGAAGGACAGGATGTAAAGAATACCTATCTTTGAATGATGAATATTTGAGTTTGGGTGCTGACTCTGCCACTTACTAAGTAACTTAGAAGAAGTCACAATCTGTCAGAGCCCAATTTTATCTGCACAATGGGTACTATATTTCTTCCGCTAAGGGTAGCTCTAATGATCAAAAACATAATATATTTGAAAGTATATTGTTATCACAAAGACATATGTGAATGCAAGTTAATGTTAAGGACTTGATGTATTACTTTGTGCAAGAGTATTTGCATTTTAAAAGAGAATCTAAGTGGCAATGATAATGTGTAAAGTCAAAAGGTAGAATTCAGGCTCTTTTTAATGTGCTATTCTTGGTGATGTGATATGGCACAAAAACCTCTGAAGAACTAGAGTTGAATTTTATAGGTAGGACAGCTGAGAGGCAGAGGCAGCAACAATGACTTAGTCAAGAGAAGTAGCATGAAGCATGTCATCAGAAAAGGAAGACTGGAAAAGGAGATAAGCAATGTACATGTCCAACCAGTATTCACACTGTTAGATCCAGAGGGAAGAACCCCAGAACTTGGAGCAAAGACAAGGACAAGAAACACATGGGATAAGAAAGCCTGGATGGTTTTATTCTATCTTATTCACAAGAATGAAATTACAATGCTATTGAAATAAAAGAAAGAAGAAGGCTTAAAGTTGCCTTCAAATTCTCTCACCAGTAAGAGACTGCCCATTCTACCCAACCAAGAACAGGGTAAACTTGATTTCCACTTAAAACCAACAGCTTCTCCGACCATCTGAGGATAAAAACAGGGTATACAATTTAAAGGTGAAAGGGACCTCATCAAATTCAAAGGTCCTCAGATCCATGAAACTGTTTTTTACAAATATTTTAACACTATTTCACTATAATTGGTTTCATTTGGAATTCCACGCAGTTTATTTATGCATTTTGAAAGAATATTCTGAGAAGGGTCTCTCACCAAGGAGGTTCACAACCCAGTACATAAGGAACCCTTAAATGAATCCAACCCCTAATTTTCTCAGCCGAGGAAGGTAAATCTCATGGTCACATAGCAGTGCCAGAATTTTACACATAGGTGTTCTGGATCTAAAATCAATGCTTATTACAATCGAACTTAACAAATGCATACGCCGTTGCAAAAGTGAAAAGGATTTAAATAACAACAAAAAAGTTAAAAGCAGAAAATGCTCAGACCTGGCCTCCCGGGGGATTTTCGGAGAGTCTGGGATAATAAAGGCAACACTTTAAATATGTCACCTCCCAGTGGTTATTGAATAGGTTGGTAATTCTGTTTGCTTAGAATTTTCCTGGTTCCTTTTGTCCCTTTGTCTGCGAGGAGCATAGGCTGTGTACTAACAAGCTCTACCTAAGACAAGAGACTATTCTTTGAGGTGTGAAATCTTCCTGGCAGCAAGTACTGTAACCACATAGCGAAGAAGATTAAATGATAATGTCTGTTAGGAGCGGCTGCACGGGAGGCGGATGGTGCGCTCCTGCCACCTTGTGGCCTTTCTCGGACTTGCGCCTGCAACTTCTCTTCAGGGTTCACCTTAAATCTCAACATCTGCCAGGTTCTGCCTTGGAGCAGCCTCTTATTTTGAGAATGAGGCGAAGGGATTTACCTTCCAGGAATGGCAGTTTCATTTTCAAATAAATTCTTAAGCTCAACTTTCACAGCAAATGGCACCGGAGTAACGAATGGATTAGAGACGCAGGGGGGAAGGATACAAACTTCTCAGGTTAGTAGATCGACCCCTGCTCTTTGGGAGATAATTCGACAAGCAAATCACTTAGCTTCTCTGAGCCTCAGTTTCCTTATCTGCGAAAAGCAGGGGGGAGCCGTTAACCTCTAAGTTTCCGTCTAATTCTGAATCAATGGTCTTCTATCTCTTGATGACAGTGGAAAAATAGCATTTTCCCCATTGATCTCATTAATTTCTTGTAGTTTCTTGAGTTGAGCAGTTGCAAAAATGACAACAGTAGTGACATTGTTTTCTCTTACTTTTTCCTAAACAATGATGTTTGTGAGGAGTGAATCTTTGGGTTGTAGGATTTTTTTTTTTTTTTGATGATTTGAACTACAATAGTTCATTCAGTATTCTTCCGTTTTATTAGAATATCCCATCCCCTGCCATCCCATGCCATCCCATCCCATGCCAAGTCATGCCATGCCATCCCATCCCATCCTCCCATCCCTTAACATATCATCACGGCATAACATACATAGCATTATATTATATAACCTTTCATTGTATTTTGATTTGTATTTATTATATTACATTATATCATATATTCATTTATTCTTCATATAATTTATATTTATTACATATTTATTTATCCTGCATCAGGAGATCCAGACTTTTTCATCAATGCTCCATAAGCCATAAATTTAGGTGGGAAAAAATGCAGCCCTTAAACCTCCCTACTCTTACTCAACTCATAACTAAGTGGTCAAATTGAGAATTGACCAAAGTTGAGAATTGTTAAATGAAGAAAAGCTCAAATTATAGATACTCCAGTTATCAGAAGTAATCTGCCTACATTTGAGATGCTTAGACCAACTTGTCTAATACTTATTTTATCTAGAACAATTCCACCGAATCAGTTTGTTTATAACCTAGTTCCAAGTAAATGTATATGTTAAGATGAATAAAATTCTTGATAAATTTAACCACAAAAAATGTCTTTTCAATGACTGTCTGATTGAGTAATAAGAAATCCAAAAAACAAGGATATAAACATTATCTAAAAGAACTCATCACTCACATGGAGTATGCTTTGTACAAGGTCCTAATGGAAATTTACTATAATTTCCTGTAGATGATGAGATCCTCCAAATGTACCAGTTTGTACATCATGTGGTACTGATTACATCAATCCCAAGAACATTATAGAATCAATTTAATGAACTCTATTGTAGCTGAAAAAAGTTTGTTCTCACAGTCTATACAGGAAAAACGAAATGGATAAATGATGCTAGGCTCTAGAATATAATTGGAGAGTCAACCCATTAAGTTACTATATCATATAGCTGGGACAGCCATAGCAGGTAAAGCATGATTTGGGCACAGAATTATATAGGAGGAAAAGAGATGGATTATGTCGAGGAAATAGCTTGTTTTTATTGATCTCAAGCTATTCCCCGGTGCAAAGATACAATTTTTAACACAAATATTAAGCAGAGCAGTGAGGCTTATGGTTGCAAATCTGGGGACACTGTAATCTCTGAAAATTTGAAGTTGTGCTTGATCCCAAAGACAAAACCACAGTCTATGATAGAAGCAAGCAGACTGCAGCATATTTCAGATAATAATGGCTTACAGGCAGGCTAATGTCTTAAAGGATAATCATTGAAGAAATACTAAAAGTAATTGTAATTGAAAGTTGGTTGATCACATGGTGAGAGATAACAGATGTATGGACTGTGTGTTTCAGTAGTTTCTACAAAATGTACAAAGGCCTAGATGAAGGTTTATAGCCTATTGTATGTGCCATCTGTGGAAGATCTATAGAAGAATATAAACAAAAATTCCAAAGAATTAGAAAGAGTTGTGCTGAAGTATTTGTGGCAATATTTAGACAGTGCTTAATACAATATAAGTACTCAATAAATGTTTGTGGAAAAAATGGATAAGTGAGTGGATAAGAATGAAAACATCACCTCTCTTCATACTGAAAAGGGCTCTGTATAATGGTGGGCAATATGGTAGCAAATAAGGAGCCAGCTTTGCATTCAAGAAGACCAACTTTCAAGGTCTGCCTTTGAAACATGCTGACTTTTGTCATGGTGGGCTATTAAATTATAGGCTAGTTCTTAATAAGGAATCAGCCTTGAATAGTGAAGAGAGCTGACTTCAAAATCAGTCAGTCAAAAAGCTTTGCTAAATGCCAGGAACTATGCTAAGTCAAGAAATTTGTTCACTTGTTTTTAGCTGTGTCCAATTCTTCATGACCCCATTTTGCAGTTTTGTTGGCAAGGACACTAGAACGATTTGCCATTTCTTTCTTCAGCTCATTTTACAAATGAGCAGCAGAGATAAACAGGGTTACATGACTTGCCCAGAGTCAAACAGCTAAAAAGTATCTGAGGGCAGGTTTGAATTCAGGAAGACACATTTCCCGATTCCAAGCCCAGGGTTTCCATCAACGAACTTGACCTAGCTGCCCTCAGGAAGACCTGGATTCAAATCCCATTTCTAATGCAAACTGGTAGAGAAAATTATTGGGAAAGTTAAATAACTTCTCAGGACACCTCCCCACCCCCTCCACCCCACCCCCCGCACCAACTCTCTGAGTTTCATTGCATTATCATATTGATCTGTGTTTTTTGAAGTTACTCATTAGGAGTTCTCTACTAATGAAATGGCATGTACAACCAGGGAGAAAAATTAAAATCTATCTATCTATCATCTATCTCACTATTATCTATTTAAACAAATATTTATAATCTATATATACAAAGATAACACAAATATATTGTAAATATACATATATGCATATGCAAACTCCATTATGAAGAACATTCTGTCTCCTGTAATTTGATCATTTATGAAATAATTGTCATATCATGATTTAATTATCATGTGAATTATTTGTTTCAAATTATTCATTCAGTCTTATTTCCATTTTCTAGCATGTTCCTGGATATTTCTTTCTACTTCTAAGGCAGCATCTCTTCCAGAAACGAATAATGTTTTTCAGTTTAGACTAGAAGTCTTCCACTTTCTGCCTAGAAACTTTCAGTATTGGGGCAGGGGTGTAAGTGTGATGAGGACATAACTACTACATCCTGAGACTGTCTGTGACATTTTTGGATAGCTCTCATTGTTCCATTAACAAATAATTATCAAGAGCGTGTTATGGGCCAGGCACTGTTTGCAAGAGAAACAGACACAAATAAATTGCTCCTTGGTTTCAAAAGCTTTCTTTCTATTAGGAAAAACAGCATACACAGGCATGTGTATATATAAGATATACATAGATGTACATATTTAAATACACCCATATATACATGTTATTTATTATACATACACACACAACAAAAGCTACTAAGAGAGAGGGGACAAGGTGCTCCTTTCTCCCAAGTAAATATTTCCAGTTCCTTCACCAGTCTTAAAATGACATGAATTCAAAATTATCCTCTGGATACTCCCTACCCTAATATGTCTCATAAACTTGTGAATTACATAATTGAACTAGATAATTTAAAATGTGGTCTGAGTTGCTGTCATTCTTTTATCCCTGGAAATTATGCTTCTCAATGCAGCACAAAATGTCATTAGATTTCTTGGATACCATATCACACTATTGACTTGTATTGGAGGAGGGAGAGGTAAGAAAAGAAATAAACATTTATATAATGCCTACTATGTGCTAGTCACTGTGCTAAATACTTTAAATATATCTCATTTGATCCTGGTGACAATACTATGAAATAGGTTCTATTAATATCCTCGTGTTGTAGTTGAGGAAACAGGTAGATATAATTCAAGTGACTTGCCCAGGATCCTGCTACTTAGTGTCTGAGATCGCAATTGAACTCAGGTCCATATTTGATTCACTGTGCCACCTAGCTGTAATTTACTTATAGAATTTAGTAGCCCACTGAAAACCTCAGATTTTTTTCAGATAAATTGTTGTATAATCATTCTGTCCCTCTCATGCATTTGTGAATTTGATTGTTTGATCCTATGTAAAACTTTAATATAATTTACAATTATTACAAAATTACATTTTGTCCTATTAGTTTCAGACAAATGTCAAAATTTTAGTATGCTGATTATTATCTGTGACAATTATCACGCCTACTTTTATACCATCTATAATTCAATAAGCATAACATTGTTTCCTTCATCCAAGTCATTTATAAAAATGTTAAACAGTTTGGATTACAAGTATATCCCTGGGACATTGTACTGGAGACCTCCTACCTAAATAACATTGAACCATAAACAGCTACATTTGATTCTGGCCATTCAATCAGTTTTGGATCTATATATCTAATTATACTAATGTTCTAGACCAAATAACTTTATCTTTTCCACAAGAATAGCACGAGGTAATGTATCAAAGCAGTCTTCTAAAATCTAGACAAATTATAAAACCTATCTCTCCTGATTTACCAATTTAACAATTCCATCTTAAAAAAAAAAAAAAAAACTCAATCTAACATGATCTGGTCTTGATGTCTTGCTGTCTCACTGAAATCCCTACTTCCTTTTCTAGACACTTATTAACCATTATCCTGGATTTGAACCTCCTATCATCCATTTTTGCTCTTTTCTTTCCTGTCTAAACATAATTCTCCTTGGCAGAGAAAAAACAGAAGTAAGATAAGAATTGAGTGGTTCTACGTGCACTCTACTTTTGGCTATTTTAAGCTCCTTCACTTGAGCAGCAGTTCTCTTTCTTCTTTGATCTTCCTTATTTCCTCAAAAGAGCTTTTTAAAAAAATCCCTTTTGTTTTCCTTAGCTTTGCTCACCAGACTCAGCTTATTCTTAATTTTGGCAATCCTGACAATATTCTTTTAGGATCATGTCATATTTTTGTATTCACCTTATTACCTGACTTTATTTTCCATGCATTTTCATGAAATCTAAAATGACTGGAAAAGTCTTTATGCATCCACATAAATATCTTCAGACAACTTCCTTTTCCCTCCTTGAAGTTTTTTTCCTTCTCTTCAGGGTTACTTACTATATAGAATTTTAGTTCATTTTTAGTTCAAAATATCCTTTTGCTGAACCATTTATAATTGACTCTTCCAAAATGCAGAACATGTTCAAGACTGTGCTTTTTTCTCTTCTCTCTAATAAGGGCTTTAAAGAATGGTCATGAAGAGTTTTCTCATTTCTATTTGTATCAGATCCAGAATAGAATTTCTCTTTGTTGGGCCTTCTATATTTTGAAGGACTTACCGTTGACTTAGAAGTTATTAGATGCTTTGTTGTGGCAGAGAAAGCTCAAGCCCATTTCCTTCATTTATTTATTTATTTTTGCAATGCAAGTTAAATGGCTTGCCTAGTCACACAGCTACTAAGTGTTTGAACTCAGGTCCTCCTGACTCCAAGGCCAATGCTCTATTCATTTTGCTATCTAGTTCCTTTCTAAACAAATGAAGGACCCATCACTGCCATATTGAACTATCTGTACTCTGTTTTTTTTTTAATAACTTTTTATTGACAGAACCCATGCCGGGGTAATTTTTTACAACATTATCCCTTGCACTCACTTCTGTTCAGATTTTTCCCCTCCCTCCCTCCACCCCCTCCCCCAGATGGCAAGCAGTCCTACACATGTTAAATAGGTTACAGTAGATCTTGGATACAATCTATGTGTGCAGAACTGAACAGTTCTCTTGTTGCTCAGGGAGAATTGGATTTAGAAGGTATAAATAACCCGGGAAGAAGAACAAAAATGCAAGCAGTTTACATTCATTTCCTAGTGTTCTTTCTTTGGGTGTAGCTGCTTCTGTCCAGCACTGATCAATTGAAACTATGTACTCTGTTTTTCAAACTCCTTATTTGTTTTGTTTCTTTCCAAGTGATCTCTGTGTAAAAAATTGTGTGTATTTCTTCCTGGTTTTATCTTTACTCAAACATTTTCCCATATGTTTCTCCCTTCTTGTTTTTCTCCTTTCACCTACTTTGTTTCTTTCAAATAAAGTAGACTCAATTGGAGCCATATACTGATTATATTTCCTTTTCCTGATCTCAATGAGGTCAAACTCACTTTGTATTAAAACTTCTGAATGTCAGCAATTGATGTATTATCTATTAACATAAAATCAAATTAGCTTTCTTTAGCTCCTCTGTTTCAATGTTGTCTTATGTAGCTACATTCAAAGGAGCTAATTTTTTTATTATAACTTTTTATTTACAAGATATATGCATAGGTAATTTTTCAGCATTGACAGTTACAAATCCCTTTGTTCCAACTTTTTCCTTCCTTCCCCCAACCCCTTCCCCCAGATGGCAGGTTGACCAATACATGTTAAATATGTTAAAGTATAAGTTAAATACAATATATGTATACATGTCCAAACAGTTATTTTGCTGTACAAAAAAAGTCAGATTTTGAAATAGTGTACAATTAGCCTGTGAAGGAAATCAAAAATGCAGGCAGACAAAAATAGAGGGATTGGGAATTATATGTAGTAGTTCATAGGCATCTCCCAGAGTTCTTTCCCTGGGTATAGCTGGTTTAATTCATTACTGCTCTATTGGAACTGATTTGGTTCATCTCATTGTTGAAGAGGGCCATGTCCATCAGAATTGATCATCATATAGTATTGTTGTTGAAGTATATAATGATCTTCTGGTCCTACTCATTTCACTCAGCATCAATTCATGTAAGTCTCTCCAGGCCTTTCTGAAATCATCCTGCTGGTTATTTCTTACAGAACAATAATATTCCATAATATTCATATACCAGAATTTATTCAGCCATTCTCCAACTGATGGGCATCCACTCAATTTCCAGTTTCTGGCCACTACAAAGAGGGCTGCCACAAACATTCTGGCACATACAGGTCCCTTTCCCTTCTTTAAAATCCAAATGAGCTAATTTTTAAAGTGTTTTGAAAACCTTAAAATTAGTGTATAAATGCTTGGAATTTATATTAGTATTTTATTTTATTGTCTTTTACTGGTAAAGATACTAGAAGGTGATCTGCTTACCACATAATCATAGAATTCAGAATTAGAAGGGCTAATGATGATCTAGTTCAATCCCATTTTGGTAGAGGGTGATATTAAGCAGGGTTATATTCAGATGACATAAATTTTTAATACCCCAACCTTACTAGGTGAATTATTCTTATTCAGTCATTTCAGTAATAGTTTACTCTTTGTGATCTCATTTGGGGTTTTCTTGGCAAAGGTACTGGAGTAGATTGCCATTTCCTTCTCCAGCTCATTTTACAGATGAGGAAACTGAGACAAACATAGTTAAATGACCAGGATCACCCAATGTTGGAAATTGGATTTGAACTCAAGAAGATAAGTCATCCTGATTCCAAGCCTATCATCTACTGCATCATCTAGCTCCTCCCTCCCTGGGGGAAATGTCTTTGGTTTATTTATTGGTTTTCCCCACTAATAAAGATAAACTAGTGGCATTGCATATTGCTAAGAAAGTGTCTGAAGCATTCAGCTTTAATTTCTTGCAGGGGATGAAGAATAAGAATTTGAAAAAGAACAGGAATCCGGTAGGCAAGATTTTGGCACCCTGAACGTGGGGCTGACAGGCCCCTCAGTGGATTTCATTGGAAAAGCTCCGATCCTGATTTCAGTAGAAAAGCCTCTAATCCTGATTTCAGTGGAAAAGCCTGTGACCCTGATCAAGTGGAAAAGTCTCCTCAACTCAGAAATTAGAGTGAGTACAACAAAGAAATTTTGTTAAAAGAGTTAAAGTAGAATTTCAGCTAAGATGAGACAGATGTTTAGAAAACAGCCTTCTGTTTCTGTACAAGGAAAATGTTTAGAAAGCATTGTCCAAGTTATAGAAAGCCAAGGTTTGATTATAATTATGGAGCAGATCACCGAACTTTTACAAACTGTTAAGAACATATGTCCTTGTTTCTCTCTGGAGAAAGAATTGGATCTAGATGAATGAAACTTAGTAGGAGAGGATCTTTGTCAATTCTGTAATAAAAATGGCCCTAACTCAATTTCTAAAGACATACTTAATACATATAATTTAATACAACTGGATATAAGAAGTTATTTAAGTGTTAAAATGAAAAAGAAGAAAGTGCCAACTAAACTAGGTGATAAGAAGGAAAATTCAGGAGTTAAGTACAATTCTGAGTGTGATACTTCACAGCAGGAGGAATTAGATCATTCTTCATCTCATGACCCGCCCCCCTCATGGGTGGAGGAAGAAGGGGAAGGGAGAGAGGCAGAAACACAGTCAGCTTCTCCTGTGAAGCAGAATATGACAAGATTAGAAGAGGCATTAATTAAAGCAAAAAATGAAGGAGAAGATATATTTGATTTTATAAATGCATATCCTATGATTAAAAAGCTTGACCCTTCAGGTCAGAAGGAGAGAAAATACACTCCTTTTAATCTGGAAAAAATTAAATATTTGAAAAAGGGTTGCACTCTTTATGGGGCTACATCATCTTATGTGAAGATGTTAGATAATTTGTCTTATGAAATCTTAACCCCAAATGATTGGAAATCCATAGCGAGAACATGCTTAGAACCGGGACAAAATTTGTTGTGGCTTTTGGAGTTTCATGAATTATGTAGGATTCAAGTCCAACACAATAGGCAAACAGGAGCTATTGGACAAATCACTTTTGACCAGCTAGCTGGTGAAGGTCAGTATGCAGAAAATTCAGAACAGATTTATTATTCCATAACAGTGTATGAGCAGATTTCTTTTTTTTTAATAACTTTTTATTGACAAAACCCATGCCAGGGTAATTTTTTTACGACATTATCCCTTGCACTCACTTCTGTTCCGATTTTTCCCTCTCACCTTCCACCTCCTCCCCTAAATGGCAAGCAGTCCTATATATGTTGAATATGTCATAGTAAATCCTAGATACAATGTATGTGTGCAGAACCAAACAGTTTTCTTGTTGCACAGGGAGAATTGGATTCAGAAGGTAAAAATAACCCGGGAAGAAAAACAAAAATGCAAACAGTTTACATTTATTTCCCAGTGTTTTTTTCTTTGGGTGTAGCTGCTTCTGTCCATCATTGATCAATTGAAACTGAATTAGGTCTCTTTGTCAAAGAAATCCACTTCCATTAGATTACATCTTTATACAGTATCATTGTTGACGTATATAATGATCTCCTGGTTCTGCTCATTTCACTTAGCATCAGTTCATATAAGTCTTTCTAAGCCTCTCTGTATTCATCCTGCTGGTCATTTCTTACAGAATAATAATATTCCATAACATTCATATACCACAATTTACCCAACCATTCTCCAATTGATGGGCATCCATTCATTTTCCAGTTTCTAGCCACTACAAACAGGGCTACCACAAACATTTTGGCACATACAGGTCCCTTTCCCTTCTTTAGTATCTCCTTGGAATATAAGCCCAGTAGTAGTACTGCTGGGTCAAAGGGTATGCACAGTTTGATAACTTTTGGGGCATAATTCCAGATTGCTCTCCAGAATGTTTGGATTCGTTCACAACTCCACCAACAATGTATCAGTGTCCCAGTTTTCCCGCATCCCCTCCAACAATCATCATTATTTTTTCCTGTCATCTTAGCCAATCTGACAGGTGTGTAGTGGTATCTCAGAGTTGTCTTAATTTGCATTTCTCTGATTAATAATGATTTGGAACACTCATATGAGTGGTAATAGTTTCAATTTCATCATCTGAAAATTGTCTGTTCATATCCTTTGACCATTTATCAATTGGAGAATGGCTTGGTTTCTTATAAATTAGAGTCAATTCTCTATATATTTTGGAAATGAGGCCTTTATCAGAACCTTTAACTGTGAAGATGTTTTCCCAGTTTGTTGCTTCCCTTCTAATCTTGTTTGCATTAGTTTTGTTTGTACAGAAGCTTTTTAATTTGATGTAATCAAAATTTTCTATTTTGTGATCAATAATGGTCTCTAGTTCGTCTTTGGTCACAAATTTCTTCCTCCTCCACAAGTCTGAGAGATAAACTATCCTATGTGCCTCCAATTTATTTATAATCTCGTTCTTTATATCTAAATCATGGACCCATTTTGATCTTATCTTGGTATACAGTGTTAAGTGTGGGTCCATGCCTAATTTCTGCCATACTAATTTCCAGTTATCCCAGCAGTTTTTGTCAAATAATGAATTCTTATCCCAAAAGTTAGGATCTTTGGGTTTGTCAAACACTAGATTGCTATAGTTGACTATTCTGTCTTGTGAACCTAACCTGTTCCACTGATCAACTAATCTATTTCTTAGCCAATACCAAATGGTTTTGGTGACTGCTGCTTTATAATATAGTTTTAGATCAGGTACAGCTAGGCCACCTTCATTTGATTTTTTTTTTCATTAATTCCCTTGAGATTCTCGACCTTTTATTATTCCATATGAATTTTGTTGTTATTTTTTCTAGATCATTAAAATATTTTCTTGGAAGTCTGATTGGTATAGCACTAAATAAATAGATTAGTTTAGGGAGTATTGTCATCTTTATTATATTCGCTCGGCCTATCCAAGAGCACTTAATATTTTTCCAATTATTTAAGTCTGACTTTATTTGTGTGGAAAGTTTTTTGTAATTTTGCTCATATAATTCCTGACTTTCCTTTGGTAGATAGATTCCCAAATATTTTATGCTGTCGACAGTTATTTTGAATGGAATTTCTCTTTGTATCTCTTGCTGTTGGATTTTGTTGGTGATGTATAAAAATGCTGAGGATTTATGGGGATTTATTTTGTATCCTGCAACTTTGCTAAAGTTATGAATTATTTCTAATAGCTTTTTAGTAGAATCTCTGGGGTTCTCTAAGTATACCATCATATCATCTGCAAAGAGTGATAGTTTGGTTTCCTCATTGCCTACTCTAATTCCTTTAATCTCTTTCTCGACTCTTATTGCCGAGGCTAGTGTTTCTAATACAATATTGAATAATAATGGTGATAGTGGGCAACCTTGCTTCACTCCAGATCTTACTGGGAAAGGTTCCAGTTTTTCCCCATTGCATATGATGCTTACTGATGGTTTTAAATATATGCTCCTGACTATTTTAAGGAAAAGTCCATTTATTCCTATACTCTCAAGTGTTTTTATTAGGAATGGATGTTGGATTTTATCAAATGCTTTTTCTGCATCTATTGAGATGATCATATGGTTTTTGTTAGTTTGGTTATTGATATAGTCAATTATGCTAATAGTTTTCCTAATATTGAACCAGCCCTGCATTCCTGGTATAAATCCTACTTGGTCATAGTGTATTATCCTGGGGATGATTTTCTGTAATCTTTTTGCTAATATTTTATTTAAGATTTTAGCATCAATATTCATTAGGGAGATTGGTCTATAATTTTCTTTCTCTGTTTTCAGCCTACCTGGTTTAGGTATCAGTACCATGTCTGTGTCGTAAAAGGAGTTTGGTAGGACTCCTTCAATCCCTATTTTTTCAAATAGTTTATATAGCATTGGAGTTAATTGTTCTTTAAATGTTTGGTAGAATTCACATGTAAATCCATCTGGTCCTGGGGATTTTTTCTTAGGGAGTTGGTTAATAGCTTGTTCTATTTCTTTTTCTAAGATGGGACTGTTTAGGATATTTACTTCTTCCTCTGTTAATCTGGGCAAGCTATATTTTTGAAGGTATTCTTCCATTTCATTTAAGTTGTCGAATTTATTGCCATAAAGTTGGGCAAAGTAATTCCTAATTATTGCTCTAATTTCCTATGAGCAGATTTCTAAGGCTGCAATAAAAGCTTGGAATTCTCTCCCTGGACAAAAAGATGGAAGTAAAGCTTTCACAAAAATAGAGCAAAGTCCGAATGAACCTTTTGCAGATTTTGTGGGACGTTTGCAAACAGCTGTAATCAGAACCATTGGAGACAATACCCTTACAGAAATAATGACGAGACATCTGGCTAAGGAAAATGCCAATGAGATTTGCAAAAGAATTATATGGGGACTAGACAAAGATGCTCCTTTAGAGGAGATCATAAGATGCTGTGCCACAGTGGGCACAAATGCTTATTATACCCAAACTATGATGAACATGGAAAGGTAGGGTCCCTCTTGGCAAGGGACTTCTAGAGAAATTTGTTGATGTTTTCAGCGTGGAAAAGTTGGACATTCGAGAGCTCAGTGCAGATATGGAGATAGAATGAGAAATCAGGGTGAGAGAAAACCCAAAACTCCATGTCCAAAATGCAATCAAGGCTTTCACTGGGCCTCTGAATGTAGATTGACGCAGAGAATTGAGACGCAGGGCCCAGCTCCTAAGTATCAATCAAAGGACACGTGGGGCATGATGGCAGCTGAGTTTACCCGAAGAGAGTCTTTAGAAATTCAGGACTCTGATGTCATTAATCAATAGAAAAACAATCAGGATTACAGTTGGAGAGAATACAGATTTTTCAACCCAACAGGGCAGTGTACAGTGCAAACAGCTCCAATGTAATTACCAGGTGATGAAGAGAAATCCCAAAAGTGGTAAACAGAAGGGAATTAGATAGATTAACTGCTTGGGGAAGAGGATTTGCTTGTATCTCCACAGGAGGAAAAGGAATCAGATGGGTGCCAACGAGCCGTATTTGCCTTGTCCATCAGAGAGAAACAGAAAAAGAGAAAAACCTCAAAACAAAGGAGAAGATTTAAGAAACATCTGACACTGAAGGAGCATGGCTGACAATGAGACTGTTAAAATAACTTTAAAATCGTCAGAATTCATTGGATTTCTAACATAAGATGAGACTGTTTCAAGTTCTTCAAAACAAAGGAGAAGATTTAAGAAACATCTGACAGAGCATGGCTGACAATGAGACTGTTAAAATAACTTTAAAATCATTGGATTTTCTAACACAAGATGAGATTGTTTCAAGTTCTTGAAAAACCAGCAAGAATCATTGGATTCCTTGAGATGAAAAATTGTTGATGAGACTCTTGCAGTACTTCAGAGCTTACAGGAATTATTGGATTCTTGGCACATTAACTAATGGACAATGGATTTCTTTGGGACTATTTTTAGGACTTTCGGAGATGTATAATTCTGTATGTTGATTCATGTTATGAAAAATTGTTTATTTCAAAACTTACAGGAATCATTGGATTCCTGGCACATGAACTAATGGACAATGTGTAAATGTGTAAATTCTCATGTTAATTCATGTTGCTTGTTACATCACTACTAGCCTGTGTCATATTGCTATGTGCTTATGTAACTATGTGTAATGCCTCCCATATTGGTGGATTTATGTACACCTTGTTTCATCCCTGTTTCAAGTGAGCCCCTTCAGAAACCCCCTAATCTGATTTGATTTTCTATTTCCTTTGGTATTTTCATCTCCCTTCCTGAGATGTTAGGAAAGGCGTGATCACCTTTTTGGAGTTCTCACCTCCTTAAGAAGTCAAGGAGGCTATGATCGCCTGCCTATGTTTTAAATCAAAAGAAAAGGGGAGATGTTGGAATCTTTACAAAGTATTAAGCCATTAGAATTGATAGAGACAATAATTATCTAATTTAGCATGGTTCAATATGATTGATTTGATCTTAGAAGGAGATATTTTGGGCCAGAACTTGAAACAAGGGACTAAGTACAATTGATAGAAACGATGTTTGTGTTCACACCTTTAGAGAGCTCATAAGTATCTAAATACTCAATGGAGTTCACACGTTTGGGAGATTTCAGGGCTTAGTATGGCTTAGTATGAGATATCCGAATTCACACCTCCCTTAGGTCCAGAGAGCACTCTGGGAGATAACCCAGAATCCCTCTCTCTCCAGAAGGAGGAGTTAACCTTTGAGAGATCATATATATATATATATATATATATATATATATATATATATATATATATACAGGAAGCTCTTAGAGCTTGAGAGAGTTACTTGGGAACATTCCCAGGAGTCAGAGAGGAGCACTCTGGGAGGAAGCCTACAAGCCCTATCTCCAAGGCAAGAGAAATTTCATTGCATCTTCTACCTTGGCTGGAGTTGGAAGGACAAACCTTTGGATTTGGAGACATTCGGAGGGAGCTCTTGGAACCAAGCAGAGAGATAAGCCTGAGCTAATTGGGCTATATTGAAGGACACAATAAAAGATCTGAACTTTTATCACCTGACTGTGTTTTGGAAAAAGAACACCAACAATTGTCATTCTCTTGGATGAAATTATTCATTGTGTCTATGATTTGCTGTTTCACCCATTCATTCTTTAGGATGAGATTATTTAGTTTCCAATTTCTTTTTGGTCTATTTTCCCCTGACCTTTTATTGAATGTAATATTTATTGCATCATGATCTTTAAAAAATTGCATTTACTATTTATGCCTTTCTGCATGTGAAGGGGGAAGTGGATTTATTTTCTCCCTCCTCACCAGAGTTTTGCTCTACCACCATCTCCCTCAGTTGGCCCTCTCTTTTTCAGACCTTCCCCTCTTTCTACTTTTGTCTTCTATTAGCCTTTCTCTTTTCTTTCTCATTTCCTTTCTTTTCCCTCTTACTTCCTATAGGGTGAGACAACATTCTGTACCAAATAAGTATGTTTGATATTACTTCTCTGAGCCAAATCTGATGAGATTAAGGCTCAAAGAGTGCTCCAGGATCACCCTTCTTTCCCTCAATGGTAATAGGTCTTTTTTGTCTTTTCACGTGATATAATTTACCCCATTTTACCTTCCTTTTTCTCTTCTTTCAGTACAATTCCTTTTCCACCCTTAGTTTATTTTTTGTACCATAACATTAAAGTCAACTTACACCCATACACTCTAAATATACCCTTGGCAAAGATATAGTTCTTATATGTTACATGTATCATCTTCCCATATAGGAATGTAAACATTAAGAAACATAGTTTTTCCCTTTCCTTTTTTACCTTCTCTTGCTTCTCTTGAGTTCTGTGTTTGAAGATCTAAGTTTCTGTTCAGGTCTGGTCTTTTCATCAAAAATAATTGAAAATCCATCAAAAATAATTGAAAATCCCCTATTTTGTTGAATGTTCATCTTTTCCCATGAAAGATAATGCTTAGTTTTGCTGGATAGTTGATTCTTGGCTGCAATTTAAGTTCTTTTGTTCTCCAGAATTTCATATCCCAGGCCCTGCGAGCCTTTTAAATGGAAGCTACTAAGCCCTTGGTAATCCTGATTATGGCTCTTCAATATTTGAATTATGTTTTCTGGATGTTTGCAGTATGTTCTTCTTGATCTGATAATTCTGGAATTTAGCTACAATATTCCTTGGGATTTGCATTTTGGGGTCTCTTTCAGGGGGCGATCAATAGATTCTTTCAATGGTTATTTTATCCTCTAGTTCTAGGATATCAGGGCAGTTTTTCTTGATGATTTCTTGAAAGATGTTGTCCAGAGTCTTTTTTTCATTGTGTTTTTAAGGTAATTCAATAATTCTTAGATTGTCTCTTCTGGATGTATTTTCCTGGTTAGTTGTTTTTCCAATGAGGTATTTTACATTTTCTTTTCTTTTTTCATTTATTTGGTTTTTGTTTGACTAAGTCTTGATGTCTCATTAAGTCATTCACACTTCCCATTTGCCCAACTCTAAATTTTCCACTCTATTGATTAGCTCCACGTGTGTGTGTGTTTCCAGTGCTCATCCCAGTACCTTGAATATAGTAGTCATTTAATAAATGCTTACTGAATATTGACTCTTATGAAAATAGATAGGAAGAAATATGCTCAGTGTTTTTCTCCAGCAAAGAAAGTTTCTACTGGAAAAAACAAGTTAGCAGTTTTGTCATCTCAGACTATGCGTGCTTTAGTAGAAAAAAGTGTTTTATTTGAATTTAAGAGGACCTGGATTCAAAAGCTAGTTCTGCTACCAATTAAACACTTAACTTTGCTAGATCTCAATTCCTTCAAATGAAAATTAGATTCAGTGAAAGCTTCCTAAACTGTGGATCATGACCCCATATGGGGTAGGATAACTGAATATTGGGGTCACAAAATTATGGTTTTTTTTAAACAATAAATGTTTGATTTGCATACTTATTTTAAGTACACATATCCTCAGGGTCACATTTAAGAAGCCCTAATTTGTTGACCATCCATCTAGACATTCATGAACTTATTCTCTTCTCTGTCCAAAGTCCTCAGAGTACTGCTTTGAAAGATTTTGTTGATGTTCATTCAGGATTGGCATTTAAGGATATTTTAAAAGAACTCAGTACTTAGCCCAATATATTATTAATAGAAATGTAATCTGACTCCCCCATGGCAAATTTATGTTTTATTTTTTAAAAATCATTATTATAATTATTGTTTTTCCTAGTTACATATAAAAACACATGTACATTCATTTCTATGTGTTTCCCTTTATGTCATGTTGGGAAAGAAAAAAATCAGAACAAAAGGGAAAAACCACCAGGAAAAAAAGTGAAAATAGTATATGTTGATCTACATTCAGTCTCTTCAGTTCTTTCTGGATTCAATGGTATTTTCCATACAAATTTTATTGGGATTGCCTTGGGTCATTGAATTGCTGAGAAGAAACAAGTCTATCAAAATTGATCATCACATAATCCTGCTGTTGTTGTGTACAATGTCTTCCTGATTCTGCTTGCCAAATTTATATATTTTAAATTCCAATTATTAGGTATATACATAGGTACTAAAGGACAGACCTTGTACCCTATAGCCTTATTAAAAATGTTTATAAATAAAGCTGAAGTTTTTTTCAGCATAGGGGATAATCTTTTTTATTAGCTTTTAGGAAAGCTGTTACTTTTACCATCTTTCCCACATTAAATCTCAGATTTTAAATCAATTTTTAGCTTTTATTTTCAAATATCATTCAAGTACATATTTTTATGTGCCCAAAGAATTTCTAAAATAATATTTTTTTCTTATCTACTTCATTATTACTGACCCCTAGATTCCTAAGTTTACTTTTCTTTCCATAGTTCCTGTTGATTTGATTATCCTATTTGGATATGATAAAAAATATTTAAAAAAAAAGAAAATGTATTCTAATTTTAGAAATATGCTGCAGCTGCCATGTTTATGATGCTAAATGACTTAAATTTTGCATAAATCTGCTAGTTACCTGTTCTGGAAGCTAACTGATCATTCTGTGTCAGGAGTATGCATTGTAAAATCAAAATGCTTCCATCATAAACCTTCAAAAAATGCAAATTCAAATTACTTTGGGGATCAGAAATACATCAAAGTATAGAGAGATTCAAATAAAAAAACAGCCAAGAAAGCCAATGAATTCAACTAAGAATAAGCAGGAGCACTTTAAATGCTCCACTTTAAATGACAAGTTTTCAAAAATTCCAACAAACTTTGAGTTTCCATGATCTACTGAATACATGGGGACTGCTAGATCTATAAGGAAGTATGACAATCATTTATGTTCCCATTGGTGCCAAAACCTATATTGAAATAATTTGTGAAAGTGAAATGTTAGTTACCTCCCAGAATTGTTGCTACATGCTATTGCAGAATCCTTCTATTGAAAGTTACTTATTTAGCACAGTAGTATACCTTGACAACCACAATTAAAATAAAACAAATAGGACAATGACTGATTTTTTTCCACTTCAATTAAATAACAATCATTTATATTCTAAGTTTTCTTGATTCTCTTTTTATACCTATGTCTAAGACATCATTGAGATGATGTCAAGCATTTTCTTTTGTAATATGTGTTTTTTCATTTTCTTAACTCATAAATAGAGTTCTGCGTGCATAGTTTTCCCCCTTTAATTAGAGTCTACCCTTAAATGAATTCCTGTCTGATTAAAATGTAGTGATTTTACTCCTTTGAGGATCTTAGTATTTTGGCCCCTTTGAGTTCTCTATAATTGCACATTGTCATGATTCTCAGAGTTGTTTCTGCAGTATAGAATCATGTTGAAAGACTTTCATTCCTTGCTTGTTTATTTACTAAAAACCAACATCTCAAGTCATAAAATTCAAAAGAACTCCCAGTTGGGATCTGAAATGGTTCAAACCATTTTGTGAGGTCACAGATATCTGGATATGTTATATTCTGACCCAATTAATTTGATTCACCAAATATCTAGCAGGCTCCTCCTAGAGGATATGTACTAACAATACAGAGAAAAACCAAATAGGTTTTTGCCCTTGAGGAACCTACATTCTACTTAAGGGAACAGAAAATATATAGATAATTAAATATAAAATTAACAAAAATGTTTTCAAATTGCAGAGTAAATTCAAGAGGGAAAGAATATAATAACTGAAAGGCTCAGAAAAGTCTTCCTAAACTTTAATCTATACCAGATTGATAATTCTATCTTTCTCGATCAGAAATTTTTGGGGGGGATTTAGAATTTCTAAAATTGCATTTATTTGGAGCAGGGTAATGTCCAAATCCTCTTTAACCTTTGAGTGACAGATGTGTGTGTGTGTGTGTGTGTGTGTGTGTGTGCATGCACGTGTGTGTGTGTGTGTGTGTGTGTGCCTTTGAAAGAGAGAGAACACCTCCATTACTCTTTTTTAGGACCCAGTAATGGTATTGACAGGGCAAATAGTTTACACAATTTAACAGTTTTTTGGTCTTAGTTCTATACTGTTTTTTAAAATGGTTGGTCTAATTTACAGTTCTACCAACAATAATTCAAGCATTTATTTTACTCAGTTCTCTCTAGCATGTGTCAAATTCATTTTTAGTCATGCTAGTCAATTTAATGGATATGAAATTATACTTCAGCATTGTTTAGTGGGGGTTTTTTATTTAATTTATTTTTTCTCAATTATATGTGGAATGTTTTTAAATTTTATTTTAAAAATTTTAAATTCCAAATTCTCTTCTTCCCTTTCTCCACTCTTTTGTCCTAGAGAAGACAAATAATTTAATGTAGATACCTCTGCAGTCATGTAAAATATTATAATATTAGCCATGTTTAAAAATAAAACACAGACTTCCCCCTCAAAAAAAAAAAAAACAAGAAAAATGAAGTTTAAAAATATGTTTCAATCTCGACTTAAATTTCATAGGTACCATTTTTTTCATTATGAGCTGTTTGGAATTGTCTTGCATCATTGATCAAAGCAGCAGTCATTTGCAGTTGATTATTTATAATATTGCTCTTAGTAGGTAAAATGTTCTCTTGGTTCTGCTCACTTCACTTTTCATCAGTTCGTATAAATTTTTCCCAGGTTTTTCTGAAAGTCTTGCTCATTATTTCATATAGCTCAACAGTATTCAGTATTCTATGTCCTACAGGTAACAACATGTACCACATTCATTCCCCATTGATGGGTATCCTCTCAATTCCTAATTATTTATCAACACAAAAAATCTGATAAATATCTTTGTTCATATAGATTTCTTTTCCTTTTTCTTTGATCTCTTTGGAATAGAAACCTAGTAGTAGAACTGCTAGGTCAAAATGTATGCACAGTTATAGAGCTCTTTGGATATAGCTCCAAACTGATCATCATAAGGGAATGGATATTTTTTTTTTTTTTGTATGTGGTAACTAAGAATTGTAAATTAAAGGGATGTCCATCAATTGCAGGATGACTAAAAAAAAAGTGTAGTATATCATTATAATAGAATATTATTGTGCTATAAGAAATGACAAGATAATTTCAGAAAAACCTGCAAGATTTACATGAACTGGTATATAGTGAAGTGAGCAGAACCAGGAGAAACTTATATATAGCAAGAGTAATGTTCAATGAAGAACTAGGAGTGACTTAGCTATTCTCAGCAATACAATTCTAAAGGACTAATAATGAAATATACTATTTGTCTTTCAGAGAAAGAACTGATATTTATTGCATACAGATTGAAACTTGCTATTTTTCACTGTTTTTTCCTTTTTATTCAAGTATTCTTGAATAAACTGATTAATATAGAAATGTTTTATATAATTACACATATAAAACCTATCCTCTCAGAGGCAGAGTAGGGAAAGGATGCAATTCTGAAATACAATGAATTCAACTCTTGTAATTTTCAAATCTCTCCCCCACAGCCCCATTTCTGCTTGAGAAAGAGATAAAATTATAAATTTAGCATAAATTTTAGTCTAGGAAGACTTGTTTGAGGCCCTTCAGTTATTGATATTCTCTTCCTCTTGAATTTACTTTGCAATTTAAAATTATTTTTATGAATTTTACATGAACTCATCAAAAGCTTTTTTTGTATTTATTGAGATAATCATATTTGTTTTTTAAATGGATATGGTCAATTAATATAGTTTCCCTAATTTTAGACCTTTCTTATATTCCTAGTATAATCCCTGCACCTATTTCCCCCTGGTCACAGCATATGATCATTTTGACTTATTTCTGTAATCTCCTTGCTAGTATTTTATTTAATATTTTTGCATCAATCTTCAGGCAAATTGATTTATAGCTTTCCCCCCTCTTTTTGTTCTTTCTGGGTTGGGTATCATCATAATATTTGTGTTATAAAAGGATTCCTTTTTAGTTTATTTTTCCAAATACCTGGCATAGTCTTGAAATTGTTTGATAGAATTCACTTGTAAATCCATAAGGTCCTGGAGATTTTTTTCTTAAGAAGCTCATTCATGGATTGCTTAATTTCTTTCTTTAAGATAAGATTATTTGAGTATTCTTTTTCTTCTTCTGTTAATCTCAGAAATTTATATTTTAAATATTTATCCATTTCACTTAAATTGCTAGATTAATTGGTAGATAATTAGGCAAAATTCTTCCTAATAATCGATTTAATTTCTTGTTCATTAAGGGTGAATTCATCCTTTTCATTTTTGATACTGGTTATTTGGTTTTCTTTTTTTTTGTTTGTTTGTTTGTTTTCTTTTTTTTAATTCAAATTAACCAATAGTTTATTTTATTTAAAAAAAATCCAGCTCCTAACATCATTTATTAGTTTAATGAATTTCTCACTTTCAATTTTATTAACCTCTCCTTTGATTTTTGGGATTTCTAATTTGGTATTTAATTGGGGATTTTTAATTGGTGGGTTTTTTTGTAAGTTTCATGCCCAACTCATTGATCTGTTCTTTCGCATTTTATTGATGTATTTGCAGATATAAATTTTCTCTGAAGTACTTCTTTGCTGTATCCCATAAATTTTGGCATGTTGTCTATTGTTATCTTTTTAATGAAGTTATTGTTTATATTTATATTTGTGTTTTTTTTATATCATGTATATATATTAATTTTTTTATTTATTCTCTGACCCACTCATCCTTTTGGATTAAATTATTTAGTTTCCAATTAATTTTTTAGTTCACGTATCCATAAACTATGGAACTATTATGTTTTGAATGTAATTTTATTGCATTATGGTCCCAAAAGGATGAATTTAATATTTCTGCTTTTTTGGAATTTGGTTGTGTGACTTTTGTGTTCTTGTACATGGTCAATTTTTGTGAAGGTGCCACATGCAGTTGGGAAAAAGGTATATTCATTTCTATTCCCATTCAATTTTACCCAGAGGTTTATCATACCTAACTTTTCTAAAATTCTTTTTATCTACTTAACTTATTTCTTGTTTATTTTATAGTTAGATTTACCTAGTTCTAAGAGGGGAAAGTTGATGTCCTCCACTATAATAATAGTTTTTTACTATTGTCTTCCATAACTCATTTGACTTTTTTTTTTTAGCAAAATATACTTTTCTTGCTTAACTATTTTAATCAGATCTATTTTTGCTTTTACTTTGTCCAAAAATCATGTCTGCTATTCCTGCTTTTTTTTAACCTCAGATGAAGCATAATAGATTCTGTATGAGGCCCTTGTTTTTATTCTGTGTACATCCCTCCAAGTGTGTTTCTTCCAAACAATATAGCGTTGAATTTTAGCTTTTAATCCATTCTGCTGCCCACTTCTGTTTTATGGGAAAGTATATCTTATTCACATTCACAATTATAATTTTTATTTATTTCTCCCCATTGTTTTTTCCCTGTTTATCTTTCTCTCTATCTCTTTTTACCCAATTCCTCCTCAAAAATGGGTTTTACTTCTGACAATTGTCTCACCTAATCTGCCCTCACATCTGCCAGCCCTTCTCTTATCCCATTACCCCTCTACTTTTCTATAAGGTAAGATACTTTTCTCTACCTAGTTGAGTGTATATGTTTCCTCTTTATAATGAGAATAAAGTCCAAAACACTGTTCACCATCCCTCCCATCTTTCTCTCCACTATAAAAATTCTTTTTTTTTTTGCACCTCTTTGATATGAGATAATTTTCATCAGTCTTCTTCCTTGTTCCATCTCCTATTTCATCCCCTTTTCTCAACTCAATTTATTTTTTAAAAAAATAATCATAGTTAACTCACATCTGTGCCATATGTCTATGTATACTCCTTTTAACTTCCTATTTAATGATAAAGTTTCTAGGAATTACAATTATTATATTCTCATAAATACAAACAATTGTGAGAATAATTTTGATATCCCTACTCAATTCAACCAGCATTTATTCATTTCAGTGATTTAGTATGTATCAGTCATTGTTTGTGAATCAAGCAGAATAGGATTAAGTTTGACTTACTTCTGATAATTAATACTGTTAGGATTAGAGTTATGATTAATCAGTCTGCTGTTTAATCATAACTCTAATCCACAGTATTAACCCATGTATTGATGATTATATTGTTTTTCATTGATATATACCATATATATGTAATATAGATTTATAATTTTATCATTGAGACCTGAGTTAGGACTAGAAATAGACAAGTGCTGCACTAACCCCTTCCTCACTCCCATGAATGCCCCCTTGTTCCTGAACTTCCGAAAACCAGAGTTCTCCCATTTTCTATCTTCTTTTGTGCTTGACATTTGTAACAAAAAATGAAAAGTCTCAAACTGATATTGCTTAGTCACTAACTAAACACTGGTGTTTGGAGAACATTTTCCTTGACCAAATATAGGGAGTTCCTTCTTCTAGTCAAATATAGAAATTCCTTCTTTTAGCAAAAACATGGAATTCTACCTAGTTCCCTTTACTAATCTATAACTTCCTGCATTTGGGTTTTCTTGTCTCTAAACTATCATGTTTGGAGACATGGGGAGGGGAGAGTAGCTATCAATTGGGAAACTCAAAGAAGGCTCAAGAAGATCAAAACTATCATAGACAAAAGAAATATTTGTGTGTAATTTTTTAAAAATTGCAAATGAAACTTTTCAAGATGTCTTAACATGACTAGCTTTGGTGGGAAGGATTTCATTTTTTAGTTTGGAATTCCCAGTAAATCAAGCAGTGAACAAGCATTTATTAATGGATAATTAAGAGTACATTTTTGGCAGGCTATGGACCAGCCTGTACACACTCTCTCCAGCCTTCTCCCTCTCCCTCTTCTGCACCTACTATCTCTGTGGTGTGCAGGAAGCTGTGACTGGGTGCTGTCATGTTAGTCAGTGGCCACAGGAACACATTTTGAGACCTATAGCCTGAGTCCCCATTCTCTGAGTCACTGCTGGGGGCAGATTTTCCTTCAGAAAATGTGGGTTTCTGCTTCTCTTGCTTACAAAGTCATCTTTCTGGCTATATTGTAAGTCTACACTGACAAATATAATAGACAAATTAACAAGAACTTCTAGGGTCAATCAAAATAACTGTAAGCCAAAGAAATGCTGAAAGGAATACAAAAATAGTTGTCTAGTAGAGCGAATGGGAAAACTATGCATAGAAGTCATACCACAGAGCAAAATAGCATGGATTTCTGAAATACCTTGCTTTGGTTATGGTATTTGTAATAAGAAATGCCCTATTGGCACTTTATCAATTGTCATTTTACTCAGTAACCCAAAATAGGAAACAACATATTCATATTGTGCCTTCAAACTTTACAAGGTATCCCTTGTCCAGAAGAAATTTTAGGATTATTTGTAACCAATATTATTGGAAAATCATCTGTCTTGAAACTTTTAGCAGGAAAGTAAATAGCAAATCTTAGAAAATATGATGACCCACTAGTTTGGCAAGAAATCTTGAGTTACTTTGGAGGATCCTAATTGCAAAACTATTTCACTAAGATTCTAGAAGATAACTAAAAGCAACTGTCAAACCTCAATATGTAGACCAGATTCCCAAATCTACAAAGACCACTGTGAGTTCTATTTTGAACCAGAAGGTAAAACAAAGACCCAAGATATTGTGTGTCAGCAGGTTAACTTAACTCATTTCAAAGAATGAAATGTTGATTGAATACCTTTCAAAAAGAGAGTTGCAAAGGTTGTCTCTGCTTTTGTTTGCATACAAAAAGCACATATTTTCATGTTTAATGAATCTTCTAGCTACCTAGATATCAAGCAGCAGCTAAAAAACTGCCATGACTATACTGTCACTCATAAATCCTAAAAGATATATTATTGTTGTGTAGCATAATCTAAGTGTTTTAAATTACCTCTCTGAATTCATCTGTTGTTTGCATGAAGAGCCAAGTGCTTATAATATTGTCACCATGCCTTTTAGCATAAGAGAAGGTATAAATATTTTCTTAGATGATTATGTTCCTACAGAAATTCAGAGATGCATCACTGGTTTTTAAAGTGGCTGAGATTGCAATTAAGGAAGAAGTGGAAAATATGTGTATGTATAAATATCCAGGAAAGAAGAAAAAGTTGGGTAAATTTGAGTTTGCAATCATTGATGGAGAATTTATGCATTCAGAAATCACATGGAAGCTAGTAGAAAATGATACTGGCAAAACTAGGTTCATCAGAATATTTGCTGACCACCTTAAACCTGATGAAGGAAGGGAGGTATCAATTCTAAAATATCAGCTACAAGCCACAGAAGACCAGTTCCAAAACAACAGGAATAGAATGCCAATTACTACATGAGAAGTTATGAGATGCTTATACTTAGCCCAAATTTGTCACTAATATAATGAAGCCTTTGAAGATTGAAAACATCATAGATCAAGAGTTGTAGACATTATCTGGTGGTGAATTACAAGATGTTGCTTTAGATCTTTGTCTGGGCAAACCTGCTGATGTCTATTTAATTGATGAACCATCTGCATATTTGGATTCTGAACATATTTAATGGTAGCCAGAATTGTCAGATGTTTCATTTTCTGTGCAAAAAAGACAGCTTTTGTTGTAGAACCCAACATTATCATGGCCACCTATCTAATAGATCAGGTCATCATTTTGTTTATGGCATTCCATCTAAGAATATACTTGCAAATGGTGCCCAAATCCTTTTGGTTGTTATGAATACATTTTTTAAAAATCTCAGCTTGAAATTACTTTCAGAAAAGATCCAAACAACTACAAGCCAAATGAACTTACTTCAATCAAAAATGTTGAACAAAAGAGTGGAAACAACTTTTTTTCCTGTATGATTAAGCTAAGAATATTGATAATACATTTATACAATTAAATATAATCATAATTTGTAATGTATATAACTTTAATCAAGCTTAAGAATGCCCACATCATCTGGAGTTTGAAATATGATCTACTTTATTTGACCTCAGAAACTTAATAGTGTTTTTTTATACTCATCCGACAAACCCATGTGATATTCTAAGATGAAAACATTTCAAGTTATTTGAATTTCCTCCGGATTTTCAAAACTTATGGGGAGATTTTCAACAGAAGTGTAATTTATTAATATACTAAATGCTGAACAGTGTTCTTTATATTTTAAAAATCTTTTAAGATCTTCTGTACTATATGGTTTACCCACATATGTCAAGATGTAGTCTGCTCTTATTTTCAAAAGCTAGTCAACAACTTTAGATGAGGATATGATAAATGAAACTCCATCAGAAGTTTATATATATTTGAGCATGTGTGGGTACACACACATACATGTGCATATGTATATATGTATATGTAAATACATTTCATGTATAGTAATTTTTTTGTTAATTAGGTATGATGTTCCTGACCAATCATTAAGGTTAAGTGGTTTAATGAGTTAAGAATCTTGATTTGAGGTGGGGTGGGATGGAGTGAGGAAAGAAACCTTCTCTACCAAGACAGGTTTTGAGCAGTCTGGAATTTATATAGTCTTGGAGAGTTACCTGAAACTCACATAGAAGATTAACTGGCCCATGATCACACAGTATTGGAGTCAAGATATGAACTTTGGTCTTCTCTCATCTGGTAACTCAGGGAAATTTTGGATTGCTCTTTCCCCTTTCATTTTCTTCCTTATCCTAAATCTTTCAAGTTGTATCTGTAAGATGTTAAATAATCTACACATAATCTACACTCTAAGCTCCTTCCTTCCACTTTTCAATTATTATAGAATCATATGTTTTTAGATAGAACTATTTGCTGACCATCAGAAGGTTCACTGGATAGTTGCTGGCTATTCATTATGCTTTTCTGACATTCACTTGCATTGCAATGCTAAATTTTGTAATGCTAGAGGAAGAATCCCATTATACAGAAAGGGCCAACTGAGCAGAGTTTGGTTTTGTTGATATTTTTTCTTCAAACTGGACACTCTGATGCACAAACAGGAAACTCCTATTCAAAATGAAAATATTCTGCACACTTCAATATGACATTCCACATCTGAACAGTAGGACATTTGGAATGAAATTGAAAAGGCAGTTTATATTGTTCATAGTGTTGTGTATGTGTCTGTACCCACTCAGAGCATAAATCAGAATGCCTCAGGGAGGATGGACTGTTTTGGTGCTGAAGTGCTCATAAAGGTTTACTCAGCTACTAGATCCAGGGAGAAAAGAAAGGTTTCAAGGGAAGTTCTCTTCCTTACAGGTGCAGCATAAAAATGACTTTGGAGCTCAAGGCCACAGGAATCTTGGAGGAAGTAAAGGAAATAAGATGCTCAGAATTTATAATGCACTCCCAAACGAAAAGAACATTAGCATCCCTAATTTTCTTGTCCTGGAAATATTTCTTATGATTGTTGTATAAATCTCATCTAAGTAATTCAACTGTGAAAAAAACTTGAAATGATTTTAGTCTGTCCCTTTAGGCACTGAATTAATTTTTCCTGCTTTCACAAAAAAATTCAAAAGTAATTCTTTCTTTAGTGAACCCTCATCTTTCTTTAATATTCTTTGACAAAGATACACTAGAAATAACCCAAATTAAGTATTTCACTGTTGGGGTTTTCTTATTTAGAGACCTGGTTGCATTTAGCTCTAAATTCTTCAAAGTAACATCACAACCTTAATTAGATTTAGATAGTACCTTAAGGACTACAAAGTTTTTATTTATTCTCATTCCCGTATTTTTACAACAACTCTATGAAGTAGGTGCTATTATTAAACCCATTTTACTAGATGAGGGAACTGAAGCAGACAGAGATTAAATGACTTATATGGGGTCATATATCTACTAAACATTCAAGACAGAATTTGAACTGTCTTCCTACTCTAATCCTGTACTCTCTTCACCACCACTTCTAGTTACCTTATCAAATCCCTTATTAGCCTGAATATTTTCCTTTGCTCCCTGAAGCTAGAAAGTTTTTCTAAAACTTCTTATAATAGAATTATTGTGAAGTAATGGGTAAAGACTGCTCAGGAAAAGCTGTATTTACACCTTGCTTCTGCAATATACCGACTGTGTATGACCTCTCAAAGCTCCAAAAACATCAATGTTGAACAATTTAAGGCTATAATTTATAGAGAATGTCCTGAGTGATATTGATAGAGCAAGATTTTTTCACTTGGAAGTTCCCTATACCAAAGAAATTATAGCTCTTGTTGTTCAGTCATTTTTAGACTTATTTGATGCTTCAAGACCCTCTTTGGAGTTTTCCTGGTAAAGATTTTGGAATGATTTTCAATTTCCTTCTCCAGCTCATTTTACAGATAAGGAAACTGAGGCATGACTTGCCCCATGTCACACAGCTATTCAGTGCCTGAGGACAGATTTGAATTTGGGAAGATGCTCCTTTTTGACTTAAGACCCTAAACACCTTTATTCCTTAAATTTGAATATGGTTTTACTATTAGAAAGAAGTACTTAACATGGACCACATAGAAAATTTCATACCTTATGCATTTTTAATCATAGAAGATATAAAATTAATCTATCTCAATATTTCTGAAAATGAGCCAAAGAATGACTGCTCTTGGAAAATAGGCAACATATTTCAGACATCCAGATAATATGCTAGAAATTTTGATTGAGCTGTGGTTTGTACAATCTTCCCAGTTTTTCTTATCAGTGATATACAAATTAATTAGTTAATAAAATGGTGAAAATTGGGAACTAAGCAAGAGACATTTAGTTAGCTTATTTGAAAAGTTACCTGAAAGAAACATGTCAAATTCAGCTTTTGAAAAATCCTTAAGTATGATTGTTTGTTTGTTTTGAGCCAAATTTGCAGTCTTAGTTATTTTTTCCTATACTTTTAAATGAATGTATCTGTTTCTCAAGGTGTAACTAAAGTCATCTATCTTTACCTTCAGGTGAAGGACCCCTGGAAGCTTCACTGGGCTGCCTTTTAATATACAGGTACACAGTCCTTTGTTGGACCCTTTGCAACAAAGTATGGTTTTGGTCTACCAGAGTTTGCCTCTATTGGTACAGCCTTTGCACTAGAGAATGTGGGAATATTGTGATGTGCGTTGGTGGAGGGGAGTACCCATGAAGATGAGATCATGGTTCTTTCAAAGTATCCAAGTAAATAAGTACTTATTAAGTACTCAGAAGTCTGTACAGTTCAAGACCAATAGGAAGGTACAGATCCCTGTTAAGAGCTCAGGATTTAAGCATAAGCAAAAACTTGAATTTAAAAATTTGATAAATCGGGGTTTTGAGAGTCGGTGACAGCAATTCTTTAGTATTTTTCTAAAAAATATATTTATGACTTTGTGGAAGAGCATCAGGATGGTTTCCTGAAAGAAGAAAAGTATTAAGACTTGAAAGGGAAAAACAGAGGGTAAGGAATCTTATATGACTTATATGATAAGAGTTTAAATATTTTTCTCAAGCTGGAAAATGAAGTCAGAAAATCAGAATAAACAGAAACCATTATGAAAATAAAAGTCAAGGTGATATACATCTGTTGAAATAAGAGGTTTAAAAATTAAAGTTTGAATACTAAATAAGAACATTTAAAGAATAACCTATTCATATCCTTTACACACACATACATACTTTTGTGTCTACAAACAATGCACATTTATACAAATACACACACACACATACATATACACACACAAATAGACTCATTATTTTCTGGGTAAATAATAACTATGTTACTCCATGTATGTATACTAACAACTATTACAATTAGTCATTCAGATTCCATTCTATATATAAAGGTGGTCATTTTCAGCTTTTTCTTTTATTGGTACTTTAACAATTCAGTCTACAGTGAGTATTTTCATTTTTTTTTCTTTCTCGTGGTTGTTTCCTTTTGTTCTTTCCTCTCCCAATCCAACTCATATGGAAATATGTAAAAAATGAATGTTCATAAAAAATTAAAAACAATTTAGTCTAAATACTATTTAAGCACTGATTATGCCCAATTCACAAGGGCTACAAAGACAAAAACAATATGATTTCTGCCTTCAAGGAGCATATTTTGTGCTGGAGTGATATGATTGTTGTGGTTCAATTATTCAGTTATGTCCTATACTTTGTGGCCCTATGGACCATAGCATGCCTTCTATTCGCCACTATCTCCCAAAGTCTGGCCAAGCCTTCATGACACTATCTATCCATCTCATCCTATGCTGCCCCCTTCTTTTTTGTTTTCACTCTTTTTCAACATCAGCAACTTTTCTTTTTTTTTTTTAATAGTATTTTATTTTTTAAAAACATGAAAAGATAGTTTTCAACATTCATCTTTTTTTTTTTTAATCAGGATCTTTTCTAACGATCCTTGTATTCTCATTATGCTGCCAAAGTATATTAAGCTGAAACTTCAGTATTTGTCCTTCTAATGAATAGTCTGAATTAATTTCTCTTAATATCAACTGTATAAATGTAAATAAACACAAAGTATATGAAAAGCATTACCTCATTTCAAAGAGGAAAGAGTGCTAGTAATGGGGGGTGGGAGTGGTAGATTCTGAAAGACATCTTGTAAAAGGTAGTGTCTGTCCTGTGCTCAGAAGGGAAGTAGAATATTGTATAAGGCAGAGCAGAGATAAAAATGAATTCTAGGCATAGGATGAAACTTATGCAAATACATAGAGATGAGAGATGGAATATTATATTTAGAGAACAATTAATAAGTTGTTTGACAAGAACAGAGTTCAAAAAAGAAAACAGTATAGTATGTGATTAAAAAAATAAGTGAGAGCCAAATCATATAGAGCTTCAAAAACCAGGCTGAAGATTTTGTACTTTATCCTAGAGATAATATGAGAACATTTAAAATTTTTCAGTATGAATTGACAGTCAAATTTGTTTTCAGAATAATAGTTTGGTTGTTATATGAAGGACAAAAGAAGCGAAAGGGGAAATTGAAGAAGAATCCAATTAGGAACCTTTACTGTAGTCCAGTCAATTGATGGAAGTGATCTTATTTGTTTCTCTCTCTGTATGGCTGATACTTTTGCTTAATATAACACACCATGTATTTTATAATTATAGTCATTTTGCCCTAACTGCTACATAGCTGTAATTGTATGTAGTTGAATTCCAATAATTTGGCATTTAATCAGAAGTGTATTATATAAATTTTTACAAGCATGCCCTATCTCTTCAGCTAGATTACAAGCTTCTCAAAAGCATAGTGTGTATTTGCTTCTCTGCCCCAAGTACAGTATCTTTCATGTAGTGAGTGTTCATTAAATTTCATCCATAAATTGATGATGAGTAGATGAATACCAATTTTAGAATGATTAAGGGAGATAATAAAGTTCCAACTGCTACAAATATTTGTCACCCTCTTGGCCTACTAGGGTACCTGAAATTCATATCAGCAGTCACAGTTATATCACAGTTATTTTTGAAATATCCAACTTGGATCAATGGGTAAATGAAGTTCATATCTTAGAATGGAATTTTTTCCTATACTATTCTACCTCAGTCAGATTGACTCTCAGATAATCACTTATGGTAGAGGAAGAATTAGAAAAAAATTGGGGTACCCTGTGTGGAAAGGGACATCTAATAATTTTGTCCAAACCCAGTTAGATAGCCCTATGTCCTACAAGAATCGCAGAGGAATTTAAATATAGAACAATTTGGTTTTTCATCTGAAGTGGGAGAGATAATACATAACAGTCCCCAGGTCCTTGATCACTTCAGTGAGTGTTTTACAAAGTCTGGGAAACATAGGCCTTTCTCCTGAGAGGATAAACTTAATTTTCTTTTCCTTTGCTTATTTAAAAAAATTGCTTTTTGTTGGAAGAAGGCTATCTTACACACTAAAACAGGATGTTTTTGTGTACTTAGAAAGAGGTAACCTCTATAACCATTGTGAAAAATCTGAATAACTCTGTATTTGGGTGGAAGTAGGAGGTTGATAAGTGTGATTCATACTTGCATATTTGAGACATTTTAAAATCTGTACCACTTGGATCTTTCTTCTGAGATTCTTTAGTACAAAGAAACTGACGGAAGCATTCCACAAGGACTATATGGGAGCCTCCCCAGGACGCTGGAAAACTATTTTGGATTGGGGGTATAGAAAACGAGTTTAAAATGCAAACCAATTAATTTGCTTTCAATAGTATTTTTTAAAATAATTTTATTTTTAAATTTAAATTTAAAATAATATTTTTTTTAAATAAAGAAGGAGGAATGGGAGGAGGGGTCAATGAGGGACTAGTTCTTAGAATGTCTTGATTTGTCCTTCCCCATGAGTTTAAACTAAGCATGTTAAATATGAGACTGTGATTTCAGAAAAGCATGAAAAGACATGAACTGATGCTGAGTGAAGTGAGCAAAACCAGGAGAACATTGTTCACAGCAACAGCAAGATTATGATGACCAATTATAATAGACTTACAGTGATCTAAGACAAATCTTATAGATTTGAAGTGGAAAATGCCATTTGCATCTAGAGAAAGAACTATGAAGACTGAATGCAGATAGAAGCCTACTATTTTCATCTTTCTTTTCTTGTTTGGTTTTTCTTTCTAGTGGTTTTCCCCTTTTGTTCTGATTTTCTTTTCATAATACGACTAGTATGGAAATCTGTTTAAAATGATTGTACATGTATGAGCTATATCAGATTGCTGTCTTGGGGAGGGAGTAGAAAAATTTGGAACTCAAAATCTTAGAAAAAACGAATATTGAAAACTATTTTTACATGTCACTGGAAAAATAAAACAGTAAGGAAAAAAAGAAAGAAATGTACCAAGCCTGATTCCAGCCCAACATTAAGAGGGGTGGTGAGCTTACTTCTCAGCATGAGTGACAGGAGCTGGTATTTGGTGGTCATGGAGAGTATTATAGTTTTCTGAGGATCTCAAAGACTGGGGACTGAGCAGAAGCTGAGCCAGTTCTGTATTATTCAAAGGGTGCAAGGAACATTACTTTTCTTTCTTCTTTCATACTCAAAAGTACATTTTCAGGGTAGTGGCTATAGAAAGCTGGCTATTTCCTCTCCACTGGTTTTTGGTGCTCCTTTTTTGATTTATCCTTGGGTTAAAGTGAAACTGGGATATCCTTAAAGACATCAGTATTTTTAGTAGCAACTACAGGAAGTAGGAGCAGCAAGCAGATGAGTCCAATGAGGAACCAGTGCAATCATCCTTCTTTTTTTCAGCCCAAAGTTAGAGTGACTTCCTAGTTGAAATAGAACACCAAACAAAGAACCAACTCAGCTCATCAGGAGTGCAACTCATCAATTTTTAATACAATACCCTAAAGCAAATATAGTGGAAACTCCATAAAGAGGGAAAAGGACTCTGTGGGCCAGGAGCTGCAAGGTACCTCTTGACCTCACATATTCCCCATGTGTATACTTAACTAATATTAATTTTTAAATGTGAGCTCACTATTCCCCACAAAACTTGTATGTTGTACAAGGGGAGAATATACCCTTTTCATGTTTAGGGTAATTTTTTTGTAACTAATGTTCTTGCTATACCATCTTGGTATAGTCTTTTGCATAAGCTAATTTATTTTAATTGGTTAATTGCTGCTTAAGAACAACTGGATGGGGGCTTGTGAGAAACAGTAAATAGAAATTGTAAGTCCTCAGAAACCTGAGAGGATGAGCCTGGAGAGAATACTACAAATGTAAGCTATTATTGTTGATTTTAAAAACCAAAAAGACTAATCATGGAAGATTTATTTGGGTGTTTGGTTGTATTAAAATTGTTTTTTGTTTTGGTCCCCCTAACCAACTCTTCCTTCTAGTAAGTATGATCAATAAATTTATAAGTACTTAGTATAAAATGGTTATAACAGGAAATAAAGTTGCAAAGGGTAACCTAGAAGTCACATACAAATTTCCCCAAAGATCAGAGGGGTATAATTTACAAGTTGTATTACATATTAATCAAAAATCATATGTTGGTAATATGTACTGATTTGGGGAAGTCATCTAATCTTTCTGTAAGGGCTTTTGGTTCTATAATATGTAAATCTCAAAAAAAAAAAATTCCAGACATCAGAAGGTGTTTTTTTTTTTTTTTTTTTTTGTCCTTTATACTTGATGAAGACCAATGATATCATGATTTTGAGGGTCAAAGTATAGTGTATTTGACTGTGACTCACCAGTCCAATATGAGCTTGGAAGCTCTACCATAGGTTAGGCATAAATAGTCCATTTGATTGCTGTCTTTATACCCAAAGCCATTATGACCTTTCCTGGCAAATACCCAAAGAATCAGGGGTAATCTTAGTTTCATAAATTAATTATCAATTCACTAGTTGCATTTCAAGATTTGTCATTGCCCTCTTACCATTAATGTTAAAAAATATTTTCTAATTAATGCTGATGAATTAATGCTCAATATTAGTGGATATAATATCCATAACATGTCCAAGTTTTGCCATCATTTAGGATAGATAGAATTGCATGATGGTTAGATTAACCTTAGAAATAAAGACATTAAAGACATTGAAGTATCTAAGTCATTTTTATCACCAAAGTCTAGCAAATCAGAACAGTTATACCAAATTGTTCATATGATGAAGTCCTCTCTATGCTATCTACTTTCTTTATCTACTTTGGAACTTTAAGGAGCAGGAGCTAAAATTTTCATAAGAACTTGACAAAGTCATAGGATCCTTGAACCAGTTTCATTCAAATACTACTGAGTCAGTAGTTAGAATGCAGACTTTAAAAGTTTCTCTTCGATTTTCATTCTAACATGCTGCATTGTCTTTCTAGGTAGGGAGATAAGACACTTAGAGATGTCTGTAATTCCCTCTACTCTGAATCCTTATGTTTTGCCTAAAACTTGATTTCACAGGTTGTTCTGCAGGGGGAAAAAATGGTGTCTTTTTTTTTTTTTTCACTTTGTTGTTCCATTTCAGATCTGAGTGGGAAGATCTAAAGAGCATAAATTAGTGGCAGCATTTAGCTTGAATTGCTGATGGAAATCTTTGGCTGCATGTAGGCTTTTTTCCTGGAATGGATTTCAGTCTTGTTCAGGGTTGTTGTTAGTCTAAAAATGCATGCTATAAACTCTGCCAAAGGACCCATAATTCTTTATATATTTTATCCTTAAACACATATGGGAAATCTTCAACATATATCAGCTCCTAGATTTAGGTCAGCTTACTTTAGCAAGCATTTATTAATTGATTGGTTAATTAAGACATTAGGGATATAGAGACAAAACAGTTACTACCCTCAAGGAATGTACATTCTACTGGGGGAGATGTGGATATACATATATATATATATATATATATATATATATACACACGTTTTACACATACATATCTATTATATATATATATATACATATCTATCTATCTATATATGTACATACATACCATAATACACACACACACACACACACACACACACACGTGTGTATGTCCCACGTATAGATAAGTACAAAATAGATATAAGGTGATTTTGAAGGTATGACGAATGCTAACTGGATTTTTTGGAGAAGGGTGTGGAAGAGCTAGTATTTGAAGTAAATTAAGGAAGCTAGGAATTTCAATGGATAGGAAACTATTTGAAGATATTGATGATCTTGATAGGTACTTAATGGACTGAAAAAATTTCCTAGGAGACTGGAAATGACTTCTGAACCCAACCTTCCTTGTGTTAGCATCCAACACAGCTGCATGAAATAGATTTAATGACTTTACTATGTAGGCATACTTCAGTCCAAGGTAATGGAGAAAGATCCATCAACCCTAATTTGGTAAAGGCAGCAGTGAACTTGCCAGGATGGTTAAACTTGGTAAATTTGGCTTAGAACAAAAAGTTACTGACAATCATAAAATCACAATATATCAGGGTCAGAAAAGACCTTGGCAATCATTTAATCTAAACCCCTCTTTTTTATAGATGAGGAAGTCAGACCCATGTAAAGAAAGTGATTATCCAAAGTAACAAATCATGAGGAGCAGAATTCTTTACCCTCTTCCCAACTGCAGTCTTTGTCCATCAGTCTATCTACTGTGACACCAGAATTAATTCCTTGAGGACATTGAGGGCTTGCAAGGAAAGTATGACTATTACTCTCTACTGGGAGAGAGCTTGACTTGAAGTAAAGAATCTTGACCTTGAAATCAAGGATCCAAATTCAAAACCTATCTTAGACATTTATTATCTAGTGACTTTGGTCAAGTCATAGTACTTCACTGAGCCTCATCTTGAGGAGGCTTAACTAGATGTCTTCTGAGATCCATTTCAGCTCTTTTAGAAATGATTGATCCTATAATCATCTATTACTATACTATAGAAGTCTCAATGTGGTACTCAGAACTTCTCTTTTGAGAAACAAAGATCTTATTTTCTATAATCTCATTATAAGCTAATGCTCTAGAATTGGGATTCCAATAGCCCCTGCTGGAGTAAAATGTTAAACTGATAACTCACAAAGGTTTTTCAATCAAAGGTTTCCAGGACAATAGTGAGAGAAAGTAAACTAATTCAAGTGCTTGATTTAGTATTGGATTTGGATTTAGCAACAGGAGGGAGGAGTCAAAAGTTCTGCCAGAGGAGTGTTTGTGGAATACTGTGGAATTCAAGATGATAAAGAACAGAGGGAGTGTTTAGTAGGAATAATAACAAGCTTCTTCTTTGCCACCTCATCAGATTTGCAGATCTGGAAGTAGATCCTAGAGATGCAAAATTGGGGGAGGGGAGAGGGAAAGAAAGACACACAGCTGGACAGAGAGACAGAGAAAGAGGGGAGAGGGGCAGGAAAGAGGGGAGGGAGAGGAAGAGAGAGAAAGAGGGAGAGGGTAAAAGGAGAGAGGGAGAAGATGAAGGAGAGGGAGAGAAATAGAAGGAAAGGGAAAGGGAGAAATAGTGAAGATGGAGAGGGAAAGAGGGAGAAGGACAGGGAGAGAGATTAGTATATTGTCAAAGATGGTCCTTTAGCCTTCATGATCAATGAAATCATCCATTAAAACCTGTTAGAGGTGTAATTAGCATAGTACTAATAAAAAAAATCTGTCCTTTTCAAAGCCAAGAAAAGACTAACTTTTGTTTAACATCCATTGTTAATTGTGTATTTCAGTGTGAAGGTTCATTGCCTTTGTGTAAGGAAGGCAACACCACGTGCTTAGTACTTACCTATTGATTCCACTTTAAGGGTCCACAATGCACATTATTGTACCTAAAATCACAAATTCTAACCAGGTGCAGACACATTACACATATACACAATCTACAACTCTTCCAAAGTAGTAGATAAAGAGATTAGAGTCTTAAATAGCCATCTTTTAGTAATCTATTAAATTCCAAGGCCATTATCTCTACCCTATGACCTTTATCTATTTCTTCACAAAGATGGTAAACATCCAAATTCCGATACAAATTCAGTCACCTAATGTTTAGCAGCTTGAAATGAATTGGAAGTGTACAACTTCTTTTTCAGGTTCTGGACTAAAGAAATATAGATTTTAAATATTTAAATGACAACAGGAGAGGTAAAGCAAGGAGTCTTAGAGGTTGTCATGACAACACAAAGCAGTGTTCTTTTGCAAAGGATTTGGGCTTGATCACATCAGCAGTTGTCCTGGCAACATGACAACCTGACTCAAGGAAGAAGGTGTCACTTTGCCAGTTCAACTGGTTTGAAGATACCCAAACTGGATAGTTTTTAGACTTAGAAAGTCATTTAGTTGATGGAAAGGTAGACCGAGAAAACAGGATTTAGAAAGAGAGAAGTGGAGACAAAAATATGTCAAAGAAGCAGAGAAAGTGTGATAATAAAAGAAGGAAAGAAGAGAAAAAATGAATCAGAAAAAAAAATGAAAAAAAGTATAATGGAGCTAATAAATCAGAGTTATCTTCTGCTACTAATAAGGAGGGAAAAGTGAGAAACAAGAGTGCAAATGAAATGAACAAACAAGGATGCCTTCTGTTGTGTATTTTTGCATTTAAATAACAATACTATATAGGGTGAAAACAGTCCAGAACAGAAGCAAAACATTTTTCTAGATTCCTGACAACTCAATTTAAACTAAGCAGATCAGATCTCAGAAATCCATATCAAAACACAAATTGAATTAACACAATATTTACTTCAACTGATAAGAGGCAGGCAAATAATAACATAGAATCATGCAACTTGATGAGGAAGAAACCTTATTTAAATATAAGAAAACTGAGGCACAAAAGTGATTTTTCTAAGTTCACAGTAATAATAAGATACAGAACTGAGATTTGAACTCAGGACTGCTGATTTTCAAAGAATTGCACTTTCTACTATACCATACTCCTAATTTTGCTATGTGAATATAATATAATTTAATATTCTCTTTGTCTCATCTATAAATTGTTCTCTTCACAGGGACATGCAGTTCAGAACCTCTTTAGATTACCTATTTATTTATCCCACAAACAATGACTAGCCCAAGATTGCAGAGCACATAGAAGACATCATTTCCTATCTTATTTTGGCTGAGTCAAAGTCTTGTTAAGATGGCAATTCCCAGAGTTATTGTGAAGAATGTGTTTTTAATGCCTTAAAAAAACGAACTACTATTGCTGCTGCAAGGGACAGAAGTCATATCAAGTGGGCACCTGCTACTTTACACTACTCCTTAATCTCTTCCATACAATGGCACTCTGGAACACCACTGATGAAAATTGGTGACAAAAAATGTAGAGAGATTGAAGAGAGGAACAGCAAAGTTTTTCAGTTAGGTACTAGAAGTATAGACAGATATTTAGCTTGTAATTAGAGGAATATATAGCTATGGAAGACGTGATAGTCTTTCAATCTGCTAATATCTTCTCCAAAGACTCTGCTCCTCCTTCACAAAGACACATGGGGATGATCTGGCCATAGAAATTATTTAAATAATCCATGATAATACTTTAAATTGTTCTTCTAAAGTTCACACTCAACAACTTTAATTCAAGTTGCTTTAATTTAGCCAATAATTATTGAATACATTCTAAGTATAAAGTCCTGTTCTAGGTCCTAAAGGAAGTACAAAGATAAATAAAGCATAGTTCCTAAACTTTATTTCTATTATTTATTTGTTTATATTATAGTAGGGAAGATAACAGCAACTCAGATAACTATAGTTTAACTAGAATCTAATATGACATAAGAGAGTACCGACCAATTACTATGAGAGGTGGGGACAGGGGAGTGGAGAAGGGGAGAGAGAGAAATCACAATAATGATTTGCCAAAATAATAAAGAGTCACATTTGGAATTTTCTGTAATGAAAAATGACTATAATAATGGGATTCTGAGGTTTCTGACACCTCAATTTGGATTTATTCTTAAACTTAAGTAGATAATGTTGAAATCTAAAGTTTCTTCCATAGAAAAAATGTTTATTGTTCAAATTAATATGATACATTACAAGTCTTCCTCATCTCTGAAAATGTAGTAGGTAAATAATTTTACCAGATAATTGCATCTGACTTTTATCTTCAAGGCTTCTTCTATTTCAAATATGACATAGTTTGGGATTGAAGGACTTTTTTTTTTTTTAAACAGGATTTTTCAACTGACAGATTAATTTCAATGGGAAATTATTTGGTAATCCAATGTAGATATTACAGTGACTATAAAGCATTGTATTGATCACAGACAGGTGGACTGGGTTCAATCTGGGAAGCCAACGGATAATAAAATATATTCTGTAGCTCATAGCCCACCCTCTCAGCCCCAGGGGTTCTCCTAAGAATTTGAGATTCATTTCTAGCTTTCATCTAAATATTTTCAATTTTCTTACCAGAATCAAGATAAAGGAACATGATATATAGAACAAAGTCATTATAGATAAGAAAGAATGCCAAAAGACTCATCCATAACCCCATGAAATGAAAAAGAACTTTCCTGGCTGGTGAACCCCAAAACCCTAAAGTCTGATACAGTAGTTTTAGTCTTGTGATACCATGCATGGGGTTGATACAAGGAAGTTAAGCAATTTCCCTTTTGGGGAAGTTCCATCTTCTCCAGGGAATTAGAAAGTTGTTCAAGACCGTGAGTGAGACTCTCCCAAGAAAGGAACAACTCGGTATTGTAAGACTGATAAATAATTCTCTCCTTTGCTTGGCCATGCATCCTGCATCCATCAGACCATGCAGAGTGAATAGGACTTACAATATGAATGAAAGGTAAGGTCCAGATTTGCTCCTTCATATTGTGTCTCTGGCCCTTGCTTATTCTCAATTTATCAGCTCCTTGACATAATCCAGGAACTCTCTAGCACTCTATCCTAGCTATTATACATGGAATCTCATGTCAAAGTTTGAAAGCTCCTCTCTTAAATCACTTAGACTTTGAAGAAAGATTCCAAAGAGGACAATGTATTTCAGGAGTGGGCAACACATTTTTAGTTTCTGTTGTTTATCAGCCCTGTAGTTCCATTTGAAGCATAAAAAAAAAAAAAGAGTCCCTCAGGCAAATATAGAAACCTCCAGACTCAATTTCTCAAAGAAAGGTTTCAATCTCTTACTCCTAATTGTTAGGGTAATAAAAGTGCACTCAGACCCTCCATGCCTCAGGGTTCACACAGTGTATCATCCTTCCCCCAACCATAACTAGGCTCTAAAATAACCTTTAGACTCAATTATACCTCACAAAGGGATTAAAAACATAAAAAGGGGGTTGCGGCTGACCTTTCTGTTACTTATAGAAAGATCCATCCTAGCTTCCCATGACATAGGGACATTTGATAAGAAATTTGAGTGATGATTTTCATAAATGAAGCTACTTGCTATTTGAAGGATATCATGATCCATTTATTTTAATAGGAATGCACAGAATAGTCAGAAGTTGTTATGTTAATTTAGTTCCTAAAAGGCAAGGACCATTGCAATTTCATAATTTTGTAAGAGACCTGGTGCCATGCATAGCAAAATATGAAAGAAATTAATTCATTCTGCATTAACAGATATTTTCATTATGATTATGATGTTAATAACTTCCCTAAAATTTGTGGGAAATTATTCCTGTGGTGATATGAAGCACAGAAAAATACAAAGCAAAGTTTTTATGTTTTCTGAACTCATAAGAATCAATAGCAAACAAAAATAGGGGGAGAGTTTCCAAGATTATTTGGTGATTTGTACGATATACATAAGAATATTTAATTGTGAAATTCTACTGTACTTACTTCTTCAGGGCCTAAAATAAAATGATGAAAGTGTTTCTTTTCTTCCACTAACTGGGAATATTCTTTAATCTTATTGAAGTGGAAAAGTGAGCCAAATTTAGTATGCAGACATATTTACTTTAAAACAGAACATTTTCTAAAGGAGCTTGAATTATGACATAATCAGGTAAAATTCAATACTTGCTTCATTTGAGGGGTCAGGTGGGAAAAACTGATTTGCTAGATGGGATTGTTTGATCATGAGCATCTTATAACAGAAGCTATCTATTATTAAAGTGAGCAAATTCAAAATCTGAAGCATTGCATGGAGCCAATATCTATTAAAATGAGAGCTTAGGATCCCACAGAAAATCTAACCATTTATAGGTTAGAGGGACCATCAAATCAGGATGCATGACTGCCATTCCTTTGTGTATTATATTAAAGTTGAAATATATGTATTTTACTTTGTAATTTGACTTACTAATGTTCAAAAGTAATATTGCCTCTTTATTGATGAATGTTTCATCCTATCTTCTTATGACATGGATCCTTACATTTAAATTAAAAAGAGGTTTATTTTAATCTCATCTCTACTCAATCATATTTATATGTACACACATATAGATATAGTATATTATATATATAACATAATAAAAGGAATATATAATAGTGAAACCAGATGACAGAATGTAAAGAATGCTGGGCCCTGAGTCAAAAACATTTGAGTCTAAATCTCACTTTAATCTAGATCAAGTCACTTGTCCTATCAGCTTCAGGTTCTTCCTTTGCAAAAAATTTCATATTGTTGTAAGATCAAATGAGATAATACTTGTGAAGCACTTTGGCAACCTAATGTGCAATAAATATCTATCTCTCTAACATCTCTTTATCTCTATTTTCTCTCTCACTCTTGTCCTCCTCTTCCTCCTCCTCCTCTTTCTTCTCCTTTTTCTCCTCCTCTTTCTCCTTATCTTCTTCTTCTTTTCTTCTTCCTCCTCTTCCTTTTTTCTTCCTCCTCTTCCTCTTCCTCCTCCTCTTCTCCTTTTTTCTCCTCCTTCTCCTTTTTCTTCTTCCTCCTTCTCATACTTCTCTTTCTCTTCCTCTTCCTCCACCTTTTCCTTTTTCTCCTCTTCTTGAGCTATTGATGTTGTTGTTGTTTGTCCCTTGTTCTCAAAGAGGATCATGACATTAAGAAAGAAGCCATGATCTGTAAGTGGATTGAAGTGAGAGAGAGTTATGCAAAGTCACCAACCTCACTCTCTCCTCCAAAGCCATCAGGATCCCAGGTAATATATGGCAATATATGGATCAGGACTACTGGAGTTGGAGAACTTGACCTTTATAAGCTAAGGTTTTTTCCAGCATTCCTACTACACATATAAAGTAAAACTCCACTCTGAGATGATAGATATTTTAAAATAGTTTTTATTATTAAAAATATTCATAATTTCCTATCCTACTTGTTAATGGGCTTCCCTAGACTTTGCTAAACTGATTTTGAAAGGAATGAGAAATAGTTTGCTCTTTTTGCTGCTGTTGTCAGTGGGGTTTTCTTGGAAAAGATACTAAAATAATTTCTGAATGAAACTTTCTCATATTGCTAGTTTAGGAGGCCCTTTTGAGTGAACACCATGGTCATCTGATATCCATTAAGCTTTTTCTTGTGAGATCACATTGAAATTGTTGTATATGAATAAAAGCTCAATCTTTGGTCCATCTTAAAGCTAGTATTACAAATACAAAAATTTCAGTCACTAAGTAGGAGCTGATGAAAGTAATTAATCTTTAAATATTTTTAAGACATTATATATATATATATATATGGCTGTATGTGTGTGTGTGTATGTGTATATGTGTGTGTATATATATATGTATATATGTATATATACATACATATATATGTACATGTATATATACATATATACATACATATATGTATATGTATATATACATATACGTATATATGTGTATATATATATATACACACACATACACACACACTTTTCTTTTCTTTTAAATGGCAAAATGAACTTTGAAAGTTGATTTAACTGAAGGTGTTATATACAACCACTTTCTCATTTTTATGAAATCATTATGAGACCAGTCTAAGTTTTATCTGTAATATCCTTGATGTAACTATAAGAAAAAATCCCATATGTACACCAAATCATGTTCTTCTAGTGCTAAAAACAAAACAAATAACAAAACATTAGCAAAACTCAAAATAATCAACAAGAAAAAATAACTTCACATGTGGTTTCTTAATGGGAACTAGGAGTTGGGGATAAGGGAGAGAATCTCAAAAGTTTTAAAAACAAATGTAAAAAATAGTTTTAAATGTAACTGGGGAAAATATTAAATAAATAATTTTTAAAAAAATAAAAAGTAATCAGGAAAGTAAAAAAAGTCTATCTCTAACACGTTAAGCTTTTAAAATTTAAGTTACTTAAATAAGAGAGGTTTTTTTTAAACCCTTTTCCCCATATCATTAAAAATATTTTCATCTTGATTGCAATTCTAAGTGTTTAGGAAGTAAATCATATATATTTAGAAACTATTTTATTGTTACCTCTATTTATTCAAAATAAGTTATTCCACTTAGTTGTTTCTATGATATTCAGAAGATATTGTATATTGATGCACAATTCAGTTGGTTAAAATAAAACCTCAAAGTAATATAGCTCTAAATTAGGAAGGAGGAAACATAATTTAAAGCACTTAAGACAGAGAGTGGAAAATTTCTGAAGAAAAGGGCATAGGATTTGAATTTAGATGCCCTGATTTTGAATTTTGCCTCAGAAACTTATTAGGTATCTATAGGCAAATTATTTGATCTATTTAACTGTCAGTTTCTTCATCTAGAAAGTGGGATAATAAAATCTATAGTATCTACCTCAAGGACTTGCTGTCAAAATCAATTAAAATTGATGGGAGTGAACCCCAAAATATGATTCGGGGTCTCAGACTCTCCCATAGGAAAAAGCATACTTTCCCAGACAACGCCCTCCCCAAGTTAAGCAGTCTCATTCGGTTGGAGATCTTGGTCAAATCACCCTTCATTGAGCTTTTGGGGGTGCCCCAGATCCCCTTCAGGAAATTCCTAGATTCTGGGGAAATGCCTTCAAAATGATTTTAATTCAATTGGAGATCTCTGTCTGATGGTCTTTTATTGATTAGCCCAGACAGCTCCCAGCCCCAGGCCATCATTTTGCCCATATAACCAAGGGTCTGTTAAACACATCTTTGCCAAACTCTAACGAGGAGTTTTGCCAGCTAAGACAGCTCCTTCTTAGTGAACAATAAACTTTTCTTTTCTTCCATTCAGACTTTTTGGGTTCGCGAATTCTTTCATGTTAGACTTGTATGCTGACCAGAGGTGATTCCCACTTCAACTCTCACAACTCTCTGCACTGCCATTAACCACATCATTTTTGGTTCCCTAATTGAGAATCCGCAAGAACCTGGACAAGGTAAAGCCTTTTTTTGTTGTTTTATTCTATGGTCAGAACAATCCAAATTCCCAGGAAAATTTGGATTGTTGAAGCTCAACAGTGGAGCAGAATTCTCTCAGGGATGCTTGAAATGGGAATTACTGCTTTCTCTGACAAAAAGTCCCCTTAATCAGGAAGCATTTTGTCATCTCTCCATCTCTAGAGATGTCTAGAGATGGACGATGAACTATAGAATCAGGGAAATGGAGGCTTTTGGCAAATGGGAACACCTCTGTTCCTAAGGATCCTTCCTTAGGCAGAGACAAATTCGGCTTGAAAGAGCTCAAAACTAAACAGCAAAACAGCATTGCAGGATACTGCTTAAATTTACTGGAAGGAAATCAGACTCTCTCCTTCCAGCCCCTCTAGGGACAAGGGAGCCCTCCTCTGCACCCCATGCAGTCCCCATCAGGAGGTTTCTGGATCCCTTCCAGAACAGGACTTTATGTCGGGCAGTATCTCTTTTACGTCCCTCACCTGAACCACATCCTGAGACTCCCAGTATTTTTTCTCCTCCTCAGGATACTGATTTTAACTTCTGCCCCCTGGGAGAAACAACAGACTTTCAGGGAGACACATTCAGAGCAGAGGTACCTGTTTCAATGTCAACTCTCTCCCAGACTGAGGAGAAACTTTACCATTGCTCCTTATCCTTCTACCTTATTAGGGTGTGATTGATGGTGAAAATGGGGACCCAATTTTCTCTTCTCAGACCTCCAGAGAAATTTTTTAAGCACGAACTTTTAGTTAGAGAGTTAAGAGACCTTGAGAAGCTTAATGACAGTCTTATCTTGGTCTTCAGTCCTGACAGGCAGGGCCACGCCCTGGGAGATCCCAGACTGATTGTCTATTCTCTAGCCTGAAGGGGCTACAGGGTCTCCTTGCCCAAAGCCCACATTGCCTGCCAGTCTGGCAAATATTGGGCCACAACCTCACCCCCACTTCTCTCTCTCTCTCTCTCTGAGAAGAGAAAACAGACCATTTTAGGCTTCCAGACCCTGCCTCACAGAAGCAGCTGTGTATTTTCCTGGGCATGGTTGGTGTCTGCAGGATCTGGGTTAAATCCCTGAAGGCCAAACTGTCCTCCACCCCTGCCCTAGCCCTACCTAATTTAGAGAAGTCTTTCACTCTGTATGTGAATGAAAGGTGAGGTCAGGCTTTGGGGGGGGTCTTACTCGGACTCTGGGACCCAACCCCAGACTCATCGCTTCTCAAAGAAACTGGACTCGGTTTCCCTAGGATGCCCCTTCTACCTTAGAGTAGTGGTTGCCACAGCCCTTTTAAATTGAATGGGCTTCCAAACTAGCTTTGGGATAGCTGGGGTTCAGATAATTTTAGAAGCCAAAGAGCATCCATGGCTTGGTGGGAGGCTTAATAGATATCAGGGTCTCCTAGCTGACCTGACTCTCACCCTTAACCCTGCCACCCTGCTCCCTGACTCCATCCAGGGGGAAAACATCATTCATGCCTTTCTTGAAAATGGGGAAAGAAAGGCAGTTATTCTGTGGTGACTCTCAATGGCACCCTGGAAGCTAAACCACTGCCGCCTGGAACCTCTGCCCAAAAGGCTGAACTCATTGCCCTGACCAGAGCTTTGGAACTGGGGAAGGGAAGGAGAGTCAACATCTATACTGACTTCAAATATGCTTTTCACATTTTGCATGCTCACGGGGTTACATGGGAAGAAAGGGATCGTTTGATGACAAAAAATTCTCCCATTAAATACTCAGGAGAAATTCTACAGCTATTTCAAGCTGTCCACAAACCCAGGGAGATCTCAGTCATGTTTTGTAAAGGACATCAGAAGGGAGATTCACTTAGGGCCAAGGCAAATAGGTTTGCAGCTTCAGCTGCTAAAGCTGCTGCCCGTTTACCCCTGACCATGGCACCTTTAATTCCCCAGCTCCCTCATTCTTATACCTCTTCCTATAGTTCACAGGAAAAAACCCTTACGGAAGAAAGGGGATACATCCTTTCTCCTTCTGGCTGGTTTCAAACACCCTCACACCAATTCTTTATCCCAGAGGCAAGTCAGTGGAAACTGATCTTTGGTCATCATCAGGCTACACACCTGGGGAGGAATGCGCTTCAATCCCTGGTGAAATACATTTTCACTGGTCACAAGCTGGGAGACACAATCAGGTAGGTCTGCCAGGCTGCCCAAATTGTGCCCAGGTGAATCCTGAGGGAGCTGTTAAACCTCCCCCTCTCCTGAAGCTGGTTCAGAGAAGGGGCACATATCCAGGGGAAGATTGGCAAGCAGACTTTATGCAAACACCCCCTTGCAGGGAGTTTCAAACTGCTTTCAGTTTTGTTAATACTTTTACTAATTGGGTAGAAGTTTTTCCCTTCAGGATTAATAAGGCTCTGAAGGTATCAAGGCATTTGTTAAGCTTGCCTAAGCTCCTTGCAGAGACAAACAGTCCAGCCTTTACATCTCAGATATTTCAGAGTACTCCTGTGAGCACTGTGGAGGAAGACAGATGAAATTGTCTTGGTCCTTCTTTCTCTCACTCTCACTCTTCTATCTAACTTTTTCTCATTCCAAGGATGAGAACCTTTGCTCCTAGCATTTTCTCTACTACTTTTCTTGGTTAGTATCCTATGACCTCTGCCAGCAACTAATTCCTTAGCATCCTATGGCCCTTGATAGTAGTTAACTCCTTCTCAGCCTTTTAGCTAGGGAGTTCCATGGGCAGCGGGGATGTTCAGTATTGTTGGGTAGGCCATCAGCATCCTTAAGGCCCACAGATGGGACCTGATGCATTTTTTTTTTTCAAAAGGCACCATTCCCAAACATCACCATCTTTACTCTGGATGGCACCCCACTTTTAATCTGCTCCTAAGATCTGTTTCCTCTAGGCATCAAGCTACAGGTTTTCAACTGCTCTTTTTCAGCCTGGAGATCATGGGACAACTGACTGGGACACACGACACTCCTTAGATGACCTGCTGCTGTTTTCAGATCCCACACCTTCCTTCCTGGTACGAACCCCCAAGTGAACTTAAGGACATCTCTACAACCCTTGCCAGCTCGAAGCGATTATAGAAGAACAAGACCTTTGCCCCTTTACCCCAAATTAATTTGGGGGTCTTGTTGAGGGGGAAATGATGGGGGTGAATCCTGAAACTAGATTTGAGGTCTCAGACTTTCCCATGGGAAAAAGCATAACTTCCCAAACAATGCCCTCCCCAAGTTAAGCAGTCTTATTCAGTTGGAGATCTTGGTCAAATCACCCTCCATTGAAACAGATCTTTTGGGGGTTGCCTGGATCCCCTTCAGGAAATTCCCAGACTCTGGGAAGAAGCCTTCAAACTCCCAGTTATTCAATTGGAGATCTGTCTGATGGTCCTTTATTGATTAGCCCAGACAGCTCCTAGCCCCAGGGCAACATTTTGCTCATAAAACAGGGGTATGTCAAACACACCTTGGCAAAAAATTCCTTGTTAGGAATTTGCCTGCTAAGAGAGCTCCTTCTTAGTGAACAATAAATTTTCCTTTTCTGCCATTCAGACTTTTCAGGTTCGAGAATTCTTTCACGTTGGACCTGGCTGACCAGAGGGGATTCTCCACCTCAATTCTCACATCTCTAGAGACCACTAGCACCACATCAAAATGATCTTTGTGAAATATTTAGCAAAAAAAAAAATATTATTCTGAATATAAACAATGGAATACACTTGATTTCCTGTTTTTGCTGTTGTTATATGGTTTTTTTGGCAAAAATATGAAGTGGATCCATTTCCTTCTCCAGCTCATTTTATAAATATGGTAGGTACTAAGCTAAACAGGGTTAAGTGATTTATCTGGTCACATAGCTAGCAAATGTATGAGGTTGGATTTGATCTCACAAAGTTAATTCTTTCTGACTTCAGACCTTTTTCTCTATTTATCGTGCTGCTGAGTTGTCCCATAACTTGTTTTCTACTATCATTGCTATCTTTATTGATATTATCATCATTATTTGAAAGGAAAGATACTTACAGAAATGTCAAACATAATTCCCCACCTATAGGGATCACCAAGAATCTGGAAGGCAAGTACACTGGACCTCAGAGATTTCCTCTATGATGTACTGCTGAAAGCAATTTTACTAGGGAGCTAGCCAATTGTCTCATCAAATGGATTGTTTTAGCCAGGATTGTTGCTTTGTAATTGTTTTTTATTACTGCCTGATTCTTCATGACACCATTCAGAATTTTCTTGGCATTGATATTGGAATAATTTGCCATTTCCTTTTCTGGCTCATTTTACAGATGAGGAAACTGAGGCAAACAGAGTTAAGTGCCTCTCCTAGAATCACACAACTTGTAAGAGTTTTTAGTCATATTTGAAAACACTAAAATGAGTCTTCTTGGTTCCAGGTTTAGTGCTCTAAGCATTGTACAATCCAGCTGCCTCCTGCTTAGGATCGTATATCTTGAGACCAGTCTTTTCATAAAGACCATCCTCCCCAGTCCTTTCCCACAATTTGAAGTCATCTTTCAGAGTTCTTTTGTCTATACCTTTTGAAGTGTTTGATCTAAACTTACTATACTTGCTGCCTTACCAGAGGTGCTAGCTGATATGATCTTAGAGTCCATCTGGTTTAATTCTGTTCATTTTTACAGATGAGAAAGCTGAGGCTCAGTGAGATTTGTGACCTTATTTAAGATTGCACAGGTAGTGAGCCCATGTTGAAAATGATGTGCTTTTGACACCTGATCCCAAGCTTTCCACTGTTATGGCCCTGCATAGCCTCATTTAATGAACTTTGGTAGGATCTGTCTGCAGCAGCATTTAGGGATTTGCCCTAAAAGCCAACTCTGAAATCAAAAATGGATATATCCTTGTTTTCTGCAGCTATTTTGCAGTCAAGACCTTAAATGATCTCATCAAATCCTTCTCACTGGATAACCTAGATCTGCATTGCAGTTGGGAAGGAATCCCTGTCCTTTGTTAAAATGAGACTTGAAGCAGCTGCTACATTTTTTTTTTTTTTTTTTTTTTGCTTGTTGAGTAATGAGAATTTTTGTATATATTTTTCTTTATCTAAGTCTAAGATATTAACTTACTAGCTGTGGTTTGATCCAAACAAAACAAATCGATAAGGGCAGAAATTAACCTCCTGCAGAGTGAAATTTGGAAAAGACTTCATCAAATAAAGACAGAGGAAAGAAATGGTCTGACAGATAAATCTAATTGCCTGCTGTTAAGGTCTAATAATCAGTGAGAAAGATCACTTACCTGATAAAACTGGAACAGGTTACAACCCACTGTCTAAGAAATTCAGGGTATCAAGGAGGGAAAATATCAATCATCTGTATCTAAGGCAAAAGGAGAAAAATATAATTATTTCTGTTTTGGGGAAGTGATGAAGAGAATACATTTCTTCACCAAGACAATAGACTAAATCCATGCATAGATACAGTCAGAATTCTAGCAGAATTCCTCAGGCAAGAGGTCTTGGATTTAGTGAAATTTGGGCTCTTTTGCAAGTCACCAAGCTACCCAAAGTCAGGAGTTCTTAAGTTATGATCCATGGACTTTTTACCCTTTAATATTTTGGCAACTATATTTCAATATAACTGTTAGCCTTTGTAATCTTTTATATTTTATATTATATTTGTATTATATACATATAATATATTTTTTATATATTTATTCACATCATAGAGATGTGAGGCTCCATTATGATAACATGAAGTGCTATATCATTGTTAGCTATTATCATCATAATTATAATTGTTATTATATGCATTTTATAACATTCTAAGAAGTGATCCAGAGGCTTTGCCAGACACCTTAGGTGATGAGTGGTGTTAAAAAAAAATAATAACTCTTGATTTATGGGCTTTTGAAAAATGAGGAAATGAATGAGTTTCTAAAAGCTACAGAAAAAAGTAATCTAATCAGGATTTGAACCCACGACCTCTAACTCTCAAACTAGTGTTCTTTCCAAAGAAGTCAAACCAATGGGTAGACTTTTCAATATTATCAGGTCTTTAATCAACTAAACTTTCTCCATGGACAAGTAATTCCTCAGGTCAGAGGGCAAGCCTGCTTACTGCCTGATGGATTTATCCAGATATGGTACTTAAGGATTTGAGATATAATGTGAAAATCAGGATAGTACCTTATATGTAAAATCTTGGAATTTTCCTGACTTTCTTCCTCAGAATTCTTCCCATTTTCTCTGTATAGTAAAACAATAGTGTCAAACTCAAACAGAGCTGCTTAAGTCATGCACAAGAATCCCTTTTGGCTACATATTAAATTAGATAACTACATATTAACATTATCTATGTTCTATTTTTATTTATTTTGCTATTTTAATTTGCTACTTTAATCTAGTTAGGACCATATTTTGGAGTATTGCTGCCCATGGGGAATGTGATTGATACTTCTGTAGTAAAGCAGCTCCTTGTGACTTTTACATAATCACTTTTCCCAATGGGGCATAATTTCATTATGGTTCAACAAGATAAAACAGTAGTCTCAAGTGTGATTTGTTATTGATTTATGGGTAACTACAATAGAAAACTAAGTTATTTAAATCTCTTGTTCATCTTATCATAGAAATGACTAAAAAACCTGTACCATTCTGTGGAATTGGATGAGGGACGAATGCACGGTCCTATCAATTATAACAATAGCTCTGTTGACAGTCATAGTTATGAGCCCAAGATAATGCTACTTTAAAATTTACAAGTCCTTCCTTCACAACAATCCTGTGAGGTATATACTGGAAGTATTATTATTTCTATTTTATGGATGAAGAAATTGAGAGTGGAGAGATTAGCATAGTTTGCAGGTGAAGGGAACAACCCTTGACCTTATGTCTCCTGGATCTCAGACCAATAATATTTTTCATTAATGTTCTTGGTTTAAAAATGTGTATTTTATATATGTATATATATTTATATATTTATCTAGATATATAGGTAGGTATATACCTTGTCATGCACATAATAGAATTTTCTTTTGGAAAAAGGAAGTAAAATTAAGCAAAAAAAAAAAATTTCCCACACCTTGGCCATGATGGCAATATATGCCTTATCACACACCTGCAGTCTGCCTGACAAAAGACAGGAAACATGTATTATTGCTAGTCATATAAAGCAGGAATGGTGTTCTTGTCACTGTTTAGCTCAAGTTTCTGCTAAAGGGAGGTGTTGAATATAAGGAAGGATGAAGACAAATGATAAAATGTGACCACATTCCCTAATTGTTATCACATCTACTTCTCTTTTTCTTATCCAAAACTGTGTACCTATAAAGAACCCAGAAATAATCACAAACAAGGATGCAAAACTCTGGTTACTTCGACATTATAGCATACAGGTTCTTGAAAAAACTATGTTTAGAAAAGGGAATTGTCATCAACCATTCAAGTAATAACTAAGCCCCTAAATGCATCAATTACTCAATGAATAAGCATTTATTAGGCTCATTCTATGTTTAAGGTTCTGTGTTAAGTGTTAGGAATAAAAGGACAAAAAAATAGCCTTTCCCCTCAAGGAACTTATTCCATTGGATCAGCAGAGATAAATATAACATATATAAGTATATGCAGATGATTTTAATGTATAATTGATATCACATTTCTTGTTTTTCCAATGGATGGGGGAGGGACAAGAGGGAAGAAGAGAATTTAAAGCTCAAATTTTTTTCAAAATGAATGTTAAAAAAACAATGATTTTATTTTTTAATTGAGAAATTGTTATTTAGTGTTGCAAAAAATATTTAGTTAGGTCAAAATCCATGTCATTCTTGTTCTCCATGAATTATTTCTTTTTTTTTTTCTTTTTTATCTCCTCAGCTGGGGCAGCTGTGCTAGCAGGGGCAGCTGTGCTAGCAGGAGCAGCACCACCAGCTGCTGGGGCAGATCCACCAGTTCCTACAAGGCAGATGAGACTTCCAATGTTTTACATTGTTCAGGGCATTTGCAAATAATCCAGGCCAGAATGGTTCAACATTTACACCTGCTGCTTTAATGAGGGCATTAATTTTATCCTCCATGACCATAACCTCATCATAGTGAAGGATGAGGGCAGAGTAGAGGCAAGTGGCCATTTCAGGAGATGGATGAGGAGTCACTTGTTTGTAGTGGTGATAGTTGCCCACTAAAATAAGAGTTCACCACACCCAATATAGCCTTAGCTTCGAAAGAAGAACTGAGCATCTTATAGACAATTAAAGAGAAAGCAATAATTTTATTTTCAAAAATAAAAAAAAATTACACAAAATATTTGCAAAATGAATACAAGGTTGTTTGAAGAGGTAGCACACTAGTGAAGTTTGGGTTTTTATTTTTATTTTTTTGGTGGGGGCACATAGATCAGGGATTTTAAAAAGCAGAGATGATTAGATGTTCTAGGCAGGAGAAGAAGCCAAAGGAAAAAACCCCAGAGGGGAGAGGAAGGGTAATGTGTGAAGCACTCCATGAAGGCCAACAGAAATTCATATACCTATAATCCCATTTATTTTTTGAGAGACCTGAAGGAAGCAAGCCCTGCAAATAAAGTTAAAACCATTACTGATTCATGCTAGTGTTGCAGGTAATTTGAAATGCCATTAAATATTGCTTCTAAGAAAAAAAAATTAAAAATTTGAAAATAAGTTTTGCAGAAGAAAGCTTCCTTATAAACTTGTGATCATATTTTGCAAAGAGATGGGTTCTATCTATGCCAAAGCTATTGTCTGGGAAGATTAACTCTCTCTTGGATATAGCATTAACTCAAAATAGTTAATGCTATAGATTTATTCATTTATTTTGCTGAGGCAACTGGGGTTAAGTGACTTGCTCAGAGTCACACAGCTTAGGAAGGGTTAAGTGTGTGAGGTCAAATTTGAATTCAAGTCCTGATTTCAGGGCTGGTGCTCTATCCACTGCACTGCCTACCTGCCCTCGGCATTAACTCTTTGATTACAATTGGTTATGACAATTGTTTTTTTTTTGGTGGGGGGCTATATATAAATGCTACACACTGTTTTCAAAGCAATCTTGTTTTTCTTTACTTCGTTCTAAGTTTATTTTTGTTTTCTGCTGTTCATTTTTCTTCTCCCTCCCTTTTTACCCCTCCCTATAATCACACACACACATGTAAAACCATATTATACATACTTCTAAATGTCAGTTATTTCTCAGGAAGTGGCTATCATATTCTTTCATCAGTCCTTTATAGATAATTTGAATATTTATGATATTAAGATAAATTAGTCATTCAAAGTTGTTCTTAGGAGTATTTTTGTTTACTATGTATAACATTCTCTTGATGTTGGTCCTTTTACTTTTCATTATTTCATGCAAGTCTTTTCATGTTTTTCTAAAATCAACTGGTTCATCATTCTGATAATACAGTAGTATTCCATCGTAATTTCTAAATGACTAATGTACTTTATGAATTCCTTTATGCTTTAAGGAATGGTGATTAAAACATTAGGAGAATTGTTGAAGTTTTTGTGAAAAGTTGGAAGCTTTTAAGCTCCCTGTTATTCCAAAATGATCATTTGTGGATTAAAAAATCATTTGTGGATGATAAATAGTTTGAAATGTTAAAATGGTACTATATGAGTTGGATGGTTCAAAAAGAATATAATGTAGATTATTGATCTTCATGGCCCTCAATGAATAAAACTATATATTATTAAAGTAATAACCAAGTAACTTATGTAACACAAGAATGTGTCAATTCTTATTTCTAGCATGCTTCTCAGCACAGAGTATAAAATTAGGACTCTTTGCTGCAAATTACCGAAGTCCATTGGCTGCAGTTACTTTAGATTCAGTTTAAAGAATATGAAGAAGAGGAAATTGAGGAACAGGCTCAAAGCCTGGGATGACAATAATATCAAAGCTTTCTCAACTATAATTTCATTCTGCTGATTCATTAAGATAAGAATATTATCACTTCTTGGTTCTAGAGCTTGAAATTGTGACTTTTATCCGTTTAGCTCTTCCAGGTATAATAAGGGAATATAAGAAATAAAAATAAAAACAGAGTTAGAACTTCGCTAGCCTACGCCAAGAGAAAGAACTCTGGGAGATGACTAAAAACCATTACATTGAATTGCCAATCCCTATATTTATGCCCACCTGCATTTTTGATTTCCTTCACAAGCTAATTGTACAATATTTCAGAGTCTGATTCTTTTTGTACAGCAAAATAACGTTTTGGTCATGTATACTTATTGTGTATCTAATTTATATTTTAATGTATTTAACATCTACTGGTCATCCTGCCATCTAGGGGAGGGGGTGGGGGGTAAGAGGTGAAAAATTGGAACAAGAGGTTTGGCAATTTGGCAATTGTTAATGCTGTAAAGTTACCCATGCATATAACCTGTAAATAAAAGGCTATTAAAAAAAAAAAAAAAAAAAAAAAAAAAACTTCGCTAGCCTTGGGAAATCTGATTGAGAGAAACTTCATTCTGTTTTTAAAAGTTTTATCGATGCCTTTAATTTTTCACAGTTATATTATATTATTGATATAATTATCCAGCCCCTCTCCCCAACCATCAAACCTTCCTTAGTAAAAAAAAAAAAAAAAAAAAAAAAGACACTGCCCAACAAAATGACTGTGTTTAACAGTATATGAACCTTTCCACATCTGTGATTCTTCACCTCTCAATTGAGAGGGAAGAAATATATTTCATCATATCTTCTCCAAAACCAAAATGAGTAATAATATTTAATTTAATGATAGCTGCCTATTGTGTGTTTTTAGCTACATTAGGTATAGGAATTGAACCACTGATTTCATTAATATAGGGAGCTCCCAGTTGATGATATTTCCATCTTACCAAAGCAGATTGGCCTTCTTTGTAATTTGTGTTTTTAGAGTTGCCCATATTACTCAGACATTAAGTGACTTGTCCAAGCTTACAAGCCAGCATATGTCAAAGGTAGAATTGGAACCCAACTTTACTGTTGAAAGATTTTCTCTGTTCTAAAAAAATATTACTATTGTTTTCAAGTTCATTTAAGTAATTTGATTTTTAAAATTAAAATGACTTTTTGTTTTCTCTATTGTTTGGAAGCATTTGTTTCCATGAAGAATTATCACATTTTTATTTAAAATATGACCATATGTTGCAGTTGCTGTTAGGAAATCTGTATCTTTCTTGATTGTCAGGTGTAAAACAAGCAAAGAATCTCTCAAACAAATACAGTACAATGACTAAGAATGACTAAAATAAACTAGGTTCTGGCTTACAAGAGATTTTTTTTTTTTTTTTTGTGGCAGTTGCTTTCTATTTCAGTGAGAAAAATTAAGGGTTTTCGTAGAATCGAGTTTGTGGCTTCATTCATTTTCTTTTGGTTGTCTTGTTAAGACGTAATTTTGTAGCATTCAAAAGACTCTTCCCAGTATTAAACTCATACAGGTTAATAGAATTTTCAAGAGGAGCTTTCCATGTCTGAACTGAGCACCTCAAACAAATATCTGTACTAGTGTTCTCAAAGTGTAGTCCAGAGACCCTTAGAAGTCTTCAAGATTTTTTAAGGAAGTCTATGAAGTCAAAATTATTTTTATAATAATAATAAGGCATCTTTATTTCTAATATGATAAATATTGATAGACATAACACACATAAAGAAAGCTCTTGGTAGGGGATCCTCAATAATTTTTAAGAGTATAAAGGATATCAGAACTCTAAAAAAGACTTTGAGAACTGCTGACCTCCATATTGAACATGAGGGGCTAAAATGTGCTGACAACCTACAGCAAAGCTTCTTAAACCTTATGGGAAGGATCATATGGGATCATTTCCTCTTTCTCTAGAGCTCATTTACATGTTTGAAGAGATTATTTCCACAGCTTCTTTTTACAACGAAAGAAAATTAGAAAAGATTCCATGTTTTAACAGGTCATCCTTTCATCCTTTTAGGAAACTCTTTCTGATTATTTATATCTATATCTTTCTTTTTTTACTGTTATCTGTTTGTGCCATTGGCCCAATTCCTTGCCTTTTCACAATTGAGTTTTCTGAAGTTACCTTGATGTTCAAATCAATCTGATTTCCATCAAAGTGATTCCATGAAATTCACATTCACCCTTATCTTTTTTTTTTCTCTCTCCAGGAGCTGGTATCCATTTGCAGGATCTCCTTTTCCTAGGTTTCATTCGTGTTGAAAAGCAATAAAAAAAGGGGAAAAGGAGGGGGAAGCCTAGGAGTACAGTGGATAGAGCACTGACCCTGGAGTCAGGAGGATCAGAGTTCAAATATGCCCTCAGATACTAGCTGTGTAACCCTGGACAAGTCTCTTTGTCCTGATTGTCTCAAAAGAAAAGAAAAGCAATGACTATAAAATTAAAGGTCATCATCAGTCTTTCCTAGAGTTTAACAATGCTTTTTTTTGTTGTTAAATCAGAAAACAAGGGGGAAATTATATAAGTTTAGCAATATTGCTTATGTCTTCAACTTTGACCACATTTCTCTTTCTACATACCTGGAACACACTCATCACCAATGACTGAAACATACTAGAGTTCGAGTAATCTATCCTATAAATATCTATTATAATAGCATCCCATGTATCCTCTTTAAATATGGAAGATGAATAACTTTCATTTTGTTATTTGTTCTCTCATGGAAGTCTGGATAACTCTTTAAGATATTTTTAGTATAGTTTCCTAAACCATTCTCTTTTTTCCTTCCCAAATGTTTCCAGGTATTCACTTTCATATTGCCCTCAGGAATTCTGTCTCTACTTCTCACCCTAGAGAGAAGAGTGATTGCCCCCTTTTGAGTGTGCCTCAGTACTAAAATGTCATTAAGGACTGCAGTTTGTATTTTTGTTCAGGAACAAGTTTCCATTTAGATATTTATTCTGAGGACAAAACATTCCATCCTATTGGTTTTCTACCAAAGTGTTCTGAAAAAGGATGACCATTATAGATTTTTGTTTGTATTTGCTAAAAAAAAAATTTTCTGTTTTCCCCTTTGGGATCTATATTCATCATCCCTCCCTAACTTGGGTGCCTTTAGCTTCAATTATCCATCCAGGCTTGAAACTGTAGGTCATTCTCAAATTCTCATCCTCACTCACCTCACATATCTAATCATCTGCCTGATCTTATAATTTCTTTCTCTATGACTTCTGTGTCAAGGAGAAAAAAGAAGCTGGTAGCACAGTGGATCAAGTGCTAAGCTCTGAGTCAGGAAGTCCTGAGTTCTAATCCAACCTCAGAAACTTACTATCTGATTGCCTCAGTTTCCTCAGCAATAAAGTGAAGATGATAATAGCATCTATTTTAATGGTTGTTATAAGGATTAAATAAGATAATATTTGGGTTTTTTTAAAGTGCTTAACAGTGGCTAGAGCATAATAGAGTATATAAATGTTTATTCCTTTCCCTTCCCATGGAGATTCTTCTATCCACATTCACAGAACCACCACCTTAATTTACGTCCATGTCACCTTTTTCCTACTACAATAGATTTCTATTGTGCTCATGCAGTAATTCTCTCTAAAACATCCTCCACACAGCTGCCCATGTGATTTTTCCTAAAGCATAATGGTTCTGCCCATGTCACCCTACCCCCCACCCCTGCCCGCCTACCCAACTCAATAAACTTAATAGCCTCCTATTACCTTCAAGATCAAATATAAACTCTTAACTTTTGCATTTAAAGCTCTTCACAGCTGGTTCCTTTTCTAGCTTATAACACATTATTTCTCTCTACATACTCTATAGTCCATCTGTTGTTCAGTCTTGTCCAACTCCTTATGATCCCATTTGGGATTTTCTTGGCAAATATATTGAAGCGGTTTTGCCATTTCATTCTCCAGCTCATTTTGCACATGAGGAAACTGAGGCAAATGGGGTTAAATGACTTGCCCAGGTCACATAGCTGGTAAGTCTTCCTGACTTCATATCTCTGAATCACCTAGCTTCTGCATGGAATCCAAGTCTTCCTCTAAGACTCAGTTCAAAGCTCATCTTCTACAGAAAGCTTTCCTCTGACTACCCCATCCTACTCCTCTCCCCAGCTCTTCACTTCTACTCTGAGACCTTCTTCCATAAATACCTCCATATATATCTAGTACAATATTGTTTTTAATTTTAGCTTTTCTTTTACTCTCCAAACTTAGAATTCTGCCTTTAACAATAGTGGATACTTAATATAAATTTTATTGATAAATTGATTGAGAATTCACCATCTCTCAAGAGTACAGTATTCTCCCTAGTCCTATATTTAACGAATAAATAGAATCACGTGGTCTTTAAAAGGATACACTTAAAAAAGATATTTTCTGAAGACTCTAATCTATTCCTTTTATTTGCAAAATCAATTTTATTGGTCATTTTCATGAAACTTATTAATTCATTTCCAAATCTGAGAAAATTGATTATAAATTGTCGCTGATATTGAAGACTTTGTGCCTGCAAATTCAACTCAGTAGGATGTCTTCTTCTAATTCAATAACCTGATTCAACAAGTGCTTACTAAATATCTTCTCTGTGTAAGACTGTAGCAATATCTACTAGACAGGGTTATTGTGAGGCAAGTGCTTTGTAAATTTTCAAGAATATAAAAATCTAAGCTACTATTATCCTATTTCCAGAAAAATAAACATTATAAATATCATTTTTGATTGGTATAGCTTGTATTAATTGAAATTATTACTGTTGCAGATCATAGCTTAATTGAAGTTCAGTAGTCTTAGCAATGATTTAAAAAATGAATAAAATGCTTTGAAAAGAGATTAAACCTGTATATTTAATAGACAGAAAAATAAATTAGATTGAAATTCTTATTATTTTATTAAACTGGATTAAAACTGATAAAGCATTTATTTGATTGAATCTCAATGAATGGAAACATTAATAGTTACATTTTAGAGACACTGAAGATCACTAAAGATGTAGTCAGAAGAATATGAGTTCTAGTTTTTGTTATTTATTGCTCTGAGCCTTGCCCAGGGTCACATAGCATCTGTGTAGTATCTGAGGTAGGATTTGAAATCAGGTCTTCCTGATTGCCTGCAGAACCAGAACACTGTGCCACCTACCTCCTTACTGAGCTTTAGGAGTTTCATTTGTAAATTGAGGATACATACTCCTTCAGACACTACTCTATTTCAGAGAGTTGTGAAGAATATGTGAAGTAGGGGCAGCTAGGTAGTGCAATGGATAGAATACCAACCCTGAAGTCAAGAGGACCGAGTTCAAATCTGAATTCTAACACTTAATACTTAATAGCTGTGTGACCCTAGGCAAGTCATTTAGCCCCAATTGCCTCAGCTATATATGTATATGTATATATATATATATATGTGTGTATATGTATATGTATATGTAAAACTTCATTGGAAATATGAGCAGATGATGTCATGGATAAAAAATCTGGGGGGCAATTCTTAGACATTCTAAGCAATGTGTGGATTGAAGGTATTTTTCTTATAATTTCTGTAGTGGAAAATCCAAATGTCTCTAAAATTTATATTTCTTTTTAAGTTTATGTGTTTATAAAACCTGTATTTTTTTCATCCATAGAATCAAAAAAATTTACAAGTGATTTGTACATTTATTATTGTTATGTTAATGATATAGGTTAATAATAAATATGTTATTCTAGGGACTCACTGCAAAAATAATTGTTGCTTAAGTCATTGTGATAATTCTAGGCTGCCATGGAAATTTATTTAGAAGCAGAAGTGATATTGATGAGATCCTGAGTAACTGGGTACAGTTGGCAGAGAGGGATTGGAGTAATCTGTCCATAGCTCACACTATCCTTGCTGAACCCTTTGGGTAAGTCTATCATGACACTCTACCTCAGGATGTCCTCTACCCTTCCCCATGCCATATAGTGTCTCTTATCCCCCCCCATGCCTCTATTATTTCTCCTTCTTATAGCTAACTTTTTTATTTTTTTCTATTGAATCCTAAATGTTTATTAAGAGGTTGACTCACTATCATATATATCCAATATAATTGTTCAAAATTTTTTCATCTTTTTTGATGCTTCTAATTCCTCTTTAGACCTTGTTCTATTTCTTTCTTTCTTTTCTTTTCTTTTTTTTTTTTTTTTTTACTTAATAGCTTTTTATTTACAGGTGATATGTATGGGTAACTTTACAGCATTAACAATTGCCAGACCTCTTGTTCCAATTTTTCACCTCTTACCCCCTCCCCCCTCCCCCAGATGGCAGGATGACCAGTAGATGTTAAATATATTAATATATAAATTAGATACACAATAAGTATACATGACCAAACTGTTATTTTGCTGTACAAAAAGAATCAGACTCTGAAATATTATACAATTAGCTTGTGAAGAAAATCAAAAATGCAGGTGGGCATGAATATAGGGATTGGGAATTCAATGTAATGGTTTTTAGTCATCTCCCAGAGTTCTTTCTCTGGGTGTATATAGCTAACTTTTTTAGAGTGCTAAACGCCTCTCTAGATTTAGCCTGCCCAGCTAATGGCCTATTTCAGCCTCATGGGATATTGCTCCCTTTCTGTTGGTTAATTGTAAATTCACTAGGGAATTTGTCTTTTCCGTCATTAGTTGTTAAAATCCCTTTCCTTGCTAACTATATACTCTCCCAACTCTATTTCATATTTACTATTCCTGATATTTATTGGATCTCTTCATTTTATCTGTAACCTCTTCCCCTAAAAAAACCTGCCTTTTGCCAAAGAGAATGGCCATTGTGAATTCTTCACATGACTAAACTCCAACATTCAGTGCTAGAATCTTAATCTCATTATTTGGTCCAAACCTTAAACACATTATTTAGAAGTAGGAATTGCTCTCCTAAATCACATCAATATGTTTGTTCAATACCTTTGGTACATACAATTGAATGGGCTGGAAAACTTTTCCATGGGCTTAATTGCAGTTATTGGTGACCATTGTCCCCATTTTCAAGAAGATATAAAATACAAACCCAGATAACTGTAATTGATAACATTTTATGTTAGGAAACTACAGAGGTGCCAAACAAAATGATCTGTAATGAGCTCTGTTTGCTGTTATTCAGTAATATCTGAGGTTTGATAGATGGCACCTTAACCATGGTGAGAGTCTATTATTAATAACTGACAAATGAATAATAGTGCACATCCCCTCTCACCTTTCTGTCTTTTGTGGCTTCTTTGCCAGTAACAGGTAAGGAAAATTCTGCCCTCACAGGATTAGAATAAACTGTCCCAGGAAAGGGAAATCTATTCAGGGAAGCCTTTCTTTGCTCTAAGCCATGTTTCCCATATAGGTTATAAGGGCAGTCAACTTCATGTCTCCTGTATTTCAGCAAGGACAGTTTAGTTGGTAAGCAAGAATTTATTTGGAAATGAAAGGTTTTAGTACATGGCCCTCTTCTTCCATAAAGCTTTTCTCACTTACCTAAGACAACATATAGAATTATATCTCTATACCAATGAAGTTTGAAGGTTCATTGATTTTGATGAAATATATCTTCATGTAGAAATTTTGTCTAGATTGTAAGGTCAATAATTGTAAGATTGTAAGGTCTAAAAGCCAGAGATTATTTTGATTTTGGTCTAGTATGATGAGTGGCTCATAATAAGTGCTTATTTTCAAGAATAATTGAAAGTAATTGTACAAAAACCACAATGTTTTATTTATTAATTTTGTATACTAGATATTGAACTAGATATATGAATCTTGTATATATTATCAGCTAACGACCCAAGACAAACTTTTTTCCAAGGGTAATTCCTAAAGATTTTAAAGCTGAAAAGCTGTTTTAGTATCCAAGATTAAATAAAATTACCAGAAAATCATAATAAAATCAAAATAAGGTTTTCCTATGGGGATTTTCAGCCATGATGAGATACCAAGACATCTTTATTTCTTTAGGTATCTGAAACAACCCGTGCAAAATTTCTGTAAATATTTTGTAATGTACAAAAGACAAGTAGTATTCTCTCTTTTTAAGTGTGTAGGTATATTAAGAGTTTCTTCATTCTACTAACGGAAGAAAAAATTGACATTCTTTGATCATCATCTTAATAGTGGGAATTTTAGTAATTAATAAAGCTTTGCAGGAACAAATATGAGACTGAATAAAGCTAGCAGGGGGAAACTACTACAACACAATTTTAGCAATTCAGAATGAAATTATCGTTTTAATGAGGCATTAAATTATCCATTTGTCTGTTGAAGAAATAAACCATAACTCACATCAGATTCCTTCATAGCTGATAAAATTCAACATTGCCAAGACAGTAGCAGGGTGTCATTAGTCTTTGGTATGAGAACATGTTCATGTATATTTCAAGGAGAAATTCAATAGCTTTCAAATGCTTAAAACTATTGATAAGACTAACTAAAAGCAGTGTGATTGTCTTCAGCAGTGGCAATATTGGCTTGAGGAAGAAAAGAGAATCTTTGTGATGTTTAGATCATCTTGTGTGGAGCCCAAAGGGATTCTCTTTTATTTTCATTATATTCCCTCATAAAAATTAGCCTTGATTTAGTAGCCAGTGAGCTTATCATAAAATCATTCAGTATGAGTTAACATTTCAAAAACCACACACTTGATAAACATCTAAGTAATGCTTAGAAAGTTAAAGAAACCTAAGAATAAAAAATAAACATTGAAAATAAACCTGGGATCCATAACACCATCATAAAATAATCCTCAGTCTGTCATCAAAACTTATTCAAACCATTTATTCATCCTCCCATCCAGGCTAAAACACCATTTTAAGATTCCCTCAATTTTCATGCTCTTTTCTTGGGGATTGTTAAAACAAACCCTAAACATAATTAATTTTTTCTGATGAAGAATATCTATACGGGGCAGCTAGGTGGTGCAGTGGATAGAACACCAGCCCTGAAGTCAGAAGGATTTGAGTTCAAATCTGACCTCAGACACTTAACATTTTCTAGTTGTATAACCCTGGGCAAGTCACTTAACCCCAATTGCTTCAGTAAATACATACACACATATATATATATATGTATGTATGTATATATATATATGTGTGTATGTATATATATGTGTGTGTGCGTGTATATATGTGTATTATACACACACACACACACATCAAGGCATTGTGCATAATAGAGGGACAAGAGGACTTAAAAGAGATGATTTGAAATGTGATTAGAAAGTAGGAAAAATAGTCATTTGAAGGAATTGGTATCTTTTCTCTCTCCATCTGCTTTGGTGGGACAGTGGTAGTCAGTTTGTAACTCATGAGTCAAACTCTTTCACCACTTTGTGAAGCTAAATGGATTGTACTAGTAGGTCTTTTCATTACCCTGTGCCTTATTTAAATTGTTATGATTCACTTCAGGGTTTGAGACACTATTGATGCATGAATTTCTATCAACAGAAATGAAAGATAAGTGATAGACCAAGACCATGCCTTTAAGAATTATTGTAGTTTGAAATGGCAGATTCTACCTCCACTTTTGGAGATCCTTTCCTAAGTAGAGGAAATATTTGCAATAAGGGATGGTTTATTATTTATTTCTTTGCTTATTAAAAGTTAGTAATCTTTTTTGAAGTATAGTCACTTGTATCTTTGTAATTTACTTTAATCTTTTAATGATACAATAATGATGTTTACCATGTAATTGCATCATTAAATGTTGAATATTGGGAAATAGGCAAGAGAGAAGAGGAGAGGAGAGGAGAGGAGAGGGGAAAGGAAAGGAAGTAGGAAGGGAGGGGAAATAGAAGGGAGGGGAAATAGAAGGGAGGGAAGAACAAGTATTCATTAAGTTTCTACTATGTACCAGGCACTTAGTCTTGTGAAAAGACAGTGACATATTAAATTTTGTACTTGATAATGCTGGAAATCATGTTTGAAAGGAAGTATGGCTTTCTGAAAGGCACACCAGACGTATTCCTGTTTTCATAACCTTTGCCATCTTCAGAAGAGACCAACAATCACTTGAAATTTTCTTATCTTATCAGTGGGCACTTATCTACCACAGAAGTTTTGTCACAAGTGAAAGAAAGAAATGTTATGGACAGACATTCTTGCTGGCTCACCATTGGGATCAATAGATTATTGTCTTCTGCCTTTCTACTAAATGTTTTTTTCATTTTTTTTTTTTTTTTTTTTTTTGGCCAGCACTATTGGAGGATCATGGGCAGGAAAATTTATCCATTTGATGCATGATTTAACTTGCTTTGTTTAATTTTTAATTTTTTGATTGGGAGAAATCAGTAGAATGAAGGTCAAGATATGATCTGATTCATGGAAACATCAGTCTACAAACTAAATAGATGAGGTTGTTGACATTAAATACGGGGCAGGAATAACGTAACTCACAGGAGCCAAGGAGTTGTGACAGGGAAGGCAGAGGAAACTTGATGGTTGTCCCAGAACATTCTCTGGTTTTGGATGATGCACTTGCCAGTAAGATTTGGTACTTTGATGACAGTCACATGCCTACTGTCCTAAATAGTGAATAAGACCCAAATTTGGTCACAGTGTCATATAGCATGTCATATCTAAGCTATGCTTGCCATCAACATAATTCAATAAATTGTCAATTAATCTGATTTTTAAAGATGTAAACTCCTTTGGAAAAATTAAATCAAAAGGAAAAGACTCCTGGGAAGAAGCTCAAAGAAGGTTGATCTTCATTGTCATGTTATTAGAAACCATATTCTCACCATTAAGGGGGAATTTAATTTTATTTGGACTTTACACAGAGAATCTTTAGTGACATTGATTTTATATTTAAAGTATTATACACAAGTAACATGCCATTATATTAGTACTAGTACATTGTTGAACAAAGTAATCACCATCACTGTGTCCACTGAGGAGTATTGCATAATTTTATTTCTTTGCAATGATAAATTTTATAGAGACAGAAGAAAGGTCTTCTGTTAGTTCCTTCTGCCCCTGGGGAGAGGTCTGAGGTGGAATCTGTTGAGGACTATGGTTGTCTAGGGTTCATAGTGCTGATTGAAGCCTCCTTACCCACAATGGGACCCGGGAAAAGGAAAGGATATAAATCCCACTGCAGGTGGAGGTCAGATATCAAGACAATCAGGAATTCATCAGACAGATTAATTACTGGGAAAGGGTTAGGGAAAGAGAAGCAGAATTAGTCCAAACTAGAGAATGACATTTGAGAAGAGGAACTTGAAAGAGGCAAGTTCTGGATTTTGAGTTTGTGCTAGAATGGGTCAGTGTTCCACTAACTTTTTTTTTTTTTTTTGGTAAATCTGTATATTTTATTTTATGTATTTAAGCAACATTGTTCTGAGAAGACTATATACTTCACTTGACCATCATAGGGGTCATATACTAAAAAAAAGGATTGACATATTCCAGAGAGATTAAAGAACCTCTCTTGGAAAATGAACAAGATATCTAGCTAGGCAGGGCTTTCTACAATACCTTTGATACTATGAAGTTCAGATAGGCTCTGAAACCTTCTTTAAATGCTAGAGCTTTCCCTGTTATTCATGCTTTAAGTTTCTAGGAATCCACCAGGTGGCAGGCACCACAAATAACTTCTGTAGGTCTATAAAGAAAACATGGGGCAAAGTTTTAGAGGAGGCAAGATGGTGACTATTTGGCAATGACAAAATCATGGATTCACCAAATCACAACATATCACCAAGAAAAAGAAATGCTGGAAACTGCCTAAGTAGCTACTTATTCCTTTATAATCCCATGGCATATATCAGATTCTATCATATATGCATAACTTGGAAATTTCCTTGTACAGAAATACAGGATTAGCCTTAATTATGGGTACATATAATAAATATTTGTTCGCATTTTAGGGTCAATGAGAAACAGTACCCTTTTGCCCCAAATTTCTCTCTTACTAGCTTCTTATAGTTAAATCCCACAATTCTTTGTAGCTTATTAAAGTATACCTCGGAGGGAGAAAACTTTGAGTCTAATTAGTCATCTCTACTAGTGTAGGAATTAATTTATCAGTTTCTTTTCTGGGAGCAGCTTGGATCAAGATGGTAAACAGGAGCCTGAGGACAAAAAATACCCCACTAAAGGAAGAGACAGAGGTACAGAATCTGAACTCCTCCTTCAGGGTGGAGACTGTTTTTGTTTTTCTTTGTAAACCCATGCTTGACAGAATGCCTGGCACATCTACTTAATAAAATGTTTAATAAAAGCTTGTTAACTGCCTCATTATAGAGAGGTGAAAAAGGCAATATAGTGAGTTCTAAAAACAAGCTCTTTATCACAGCTTCATTAATGGTTTGCCCCAGAAAATATATAGTTTTTGTTTAGATGAATTATCATCAAAAATAATATGTGATAAATTTGTGTTCTCCCATGGATGTATGGAGTTGGAAGTATTCATGGTAATTTATAAGTGAGATAGTACATGTAAAATACTTTCAAATCTTTAAGTTCTATAATAATTAATAACAACAATAATAAGGTTTCTGTGCTTGATCTGTATATATTTGTTTCTATCTTGGCTACCAGAATTGACAGAGAAAAGAATAAATTCATTTGGTAGAGGAACCTTTCACTTCAATCACAAGATCATAGAGTTTGAATTTGTCCAAAGTGACCCAACTGCTAAGTGACAGAATTGGATTTGAAATCAGGGCTTTTGAACCCCCCAAGTTCAGATCTCTTTCTACTAATTATGACTTCTTGGTAATTGGACAACTTACTTTACAATGTGAATCACTTAGGATAAAATAAAAAAAAGTTTTGATTGCAGCAAACCTCATAACTTTTTATTTCTTTAAAAAACTTTTAATATATAATAGACAGTGATTTCTTCCACTGAAATAGTTTAATTCTCTTCTCTCCCCTCTCCTCTTCACCCTTTCCCTCCTTTCTCCCTTTCCCTTTCTTTCCTTTTCCTTCTCCATCTATAACTCAACAGTTCCTATATATTTAATTACCATTTTATCATGCCCCATACTCTGTTGTCCTCCAATCTCACATTTTCAACCATCTTTCAGACATCTTGAATTAGATATCCAGCAAACATCTTAAACCCAGATGTCCATAACAGAACTCATTATCTACATAGTAGAGGAATCAATGATATCCCCTCTCCAGATTCAAGATACCTCTGAAGAGAGCCTTGAATATTATTTAGATTATTCTGAGGTGATAGTTTTTTTGAGAGTTTTTGTTTGTTTTTTAATCATACTTTACTTTTCTGCTTTGATAAAACAAATTATATTTCATGATAGCCCTGAATTATTCTTAAAATTCTTGACTTCCTCACATCAAGAACTATTATAGCTTTCTAACATAATACTGAAGTATGATCTTGAAAAACAACTTTTAACTTTATTTAAAGTGACTTCATTTTTTAAAAATTCTATTTACCATTTACTTCCTATATTATAATATTTAGATGTTCTGTTGCTGACAATTACATTTTTATATTAATGCCTTCCTCGCTCCCTAAGAAAAATAAAAGATTTTACATAACTTTAGGAATGAAATGCACTAGAAAAAAAATTGTAATTGCACCCAAATTATAAAGAAACCAAAAACAGAAAACCTTCATGAAAGACAGCTGCAGGGAAAACATCAGGAAGGAGCAAATTAGAATCCTGACAAATCTCAATTTAATATTTGTGTCATGGCATTAACTCTAGAGAGGCCAAAGTGTTTAAAAAACAGGACCAAAGGGATAATTTCAAGAGAATTCTATGTAACAGAGTCCAAAATATCCATTTACATGAGCTAACATGCTTTTCTCTCTCTTTTATGCTTTCAATTTTGGGCAAAGATTTTATATATTTAAATACTTAGACCATGTCAGAATACTAACATGACTTGAATTATCAAGGTGAAATGGGGATAGTGTGTTTGTCTAAGCCTATGCTCTTTCCAACAAGCTAAATGATTTTTGCAGTATCAACAATAATAACAGGACCTCAAAAGTCCTCTGCATTGGAGGCTCAATAAGGATCACCAAGACAAAGTAGGAAACTCAGTGTACTACCAGTTAAATAATACTTGTGCAAAAGCTGTGAGTTTATGATAAAAAGGAATAGCACTCAAACCTAAGAGTTCTTTGCTTCAGAGTCAGAATCAAAATCAATGGTTGCCTATGCTCTGACTTTAAATATTGTAGATCATCTCTCAAGATATCTTGGGGCTTACCAGCTTAAGAAAGAAATCTTTTTTTTTTTTTTAGGTTTATTTAGGTTATCACCTTTAATTATCATTATTATTTTATTAATAGCTTTTTATTTACACGTTATACGCATGGGTAATTTTGCAGCATTGACAATTGCCAAACATTTTGTTGCAATTTCCTCTTCCTTCCCCCTACCTTCTTCCTCCTACCCCCTCCCCTAGATGGCAGGATGACCAATACATGTTAAATATGTTAAAGTATAAATTAAATATAAAATAAGTATACATGTCCAAACTGTTATTTTGCTGTACAAAAAGGATCAGACTCTGAAATAGTGTACAATTAGCCTGTGAAGGAAATAAAAAATGCAGGCAGAAAGAAAGAAATCTTAAAGACCATGCTTTAACTCCCAAATCATTCTGGTTCTCACTCTCACCAACAACTGGTCCCAGGCCATGCCCCACTTGATCATTGGATCCTGATTGACTTAAAGTGAATGTAAATCGCAAATTGTATTGGTCAGAAACCCTGAGAGGGTCTTCCCTTCCCATTTTTTTTGACTAGGTAAAAGAGGTCATTTTCTGTCTCATTTCTTACCTAGCCTTAATCACTGATTGGACATTGTCCCAGTCAAAAGTGAGATCTGAGAAAGACCTTAGCTTATAAAGGTCATGGTCTCCCACTGCATCCAGGACCAATCTCCTGGTCCTGATCTATATCTTACTACTGAACCCAGATCTGGCTTTGGAAGAGAAAGTGAGAATGATAACATGGTCAGAGCCCTCTTTCACTTAGATCCAGTTTACTTGCATGGAATGACATCACCTCCTGATATTATGGTCCTCTTTGAGAACTAAGGACAACACAACAACAACAACAAACACAAGTATCAGTAAAAAACAAAAACAAAAACAAAACAAAATAACAACAAAAAAAAAACTTCAATTTGAATCATGCAGTCACTTTAATGAAGCATTGAAGATCCCAGACTTTCTGAAAAGGGGATATTTTAAAGTCTATTACTAGTTTAAAACACCAGGAAGAGTACCTATTCTTTGTTTTAATTACAGGGCAACACATAAACTCCAATACAAAGGGGGAGGGGGAAAGGAAGATTATTTCACAGAGATGAAGTCAAAACTAGTGCTTTGCTCAGTCTTGAGGGCTAATTTTGCTCAGGGTTCTTTGAGGGATTCTTTTCAAAGCTTCATAGACAGTGTGATTTTTATAAAGACTCTGAGTAATAAAGTATTGTTCAAACCTCTGCAAAAATTCCAGATAAATGAGATCATCTGAAGTGAGAGTTTCTTTTCCAACAACTGCTTTAATGGTGTGTACATCTTTAACAATGATATAGCATGCATAGAACTAGTCACAAATATCTACATGTTGTTTTCTGGTCATATCCTTTCCAACAGCAGACTTTATTAACTGAGAAAAAGGAGGCAACACATTAATGAATAAATTTGTCAGGCAACTGCCTATCTATATAGATTTGCCCTTCAGTAATATATCTAATCAAGTTAGGGATGGGATGAGTGGATACAGCCATGATGAGGACAGAAGATCTGAGTAACTAAGCCATTCCTGACTTCTTCAAAATCAGCTTGCTTATATATCCTGACCAAATCTATATGCATGTAGCTTGGAAAGCCGCCTCAGCCAGGGATTTCTTCTCAGGTTGCTGAAACCTCTTGAAGAGCTTCAGCATAATAATTCATATAGTTAGAATGACCAATACATGCTTATTGGTATTGGTATTGGTATTGGAATTCCTGTATTGGTCAGAAACCCTAAAGGTCTCCCCTTCCCAGATTGATTGAAAGCCAGGAATTCTTCTGTTGTTAAGAGTCAGACAAGAAGTGATAATATACACAATTGTTGAGTCATTGACCAAATTCAAAAGCAACAGATGTTATCCATTGAATTATTTTCTTCAAAGTCTGAAGTCTGATTTCCATGTTTATACTTATAGCAGCAATTGCAAAATTCTCATAACAGTCCTTAACATCTCTGAATTTTTTTTTTTTTTTTTTTTTTTTTTTTTTTTACTAAACCAGAGATAGCAAATCTGAGTTGTGGGTAACCAGCAACAGAGAAGATGGTAATATTCTGCTCTGTAACAATGTTGTTGAAGCCATCTAATGCTGAAGTGCCCATTGGAATCATTCCCTTAGGGGACATTCAATAAAGAGGGTTAATTGGCTGTCTTATAATCTCAAGAAAGTCTTCAGCTAGGACTGGGTCTCTTTATCGATTCCCCAGAATCATTGAAAATTTAACCAAACATATCCTCAGATCCCAGTGTTTGAAGAATAACTATCTCTGTAAACTCACAAGCTATCTCCTTGGCATCTATACCTGAAGTTTCTTCAAAAAAATAAACTATTGCTTTGCTACCAGTAACTTCTAAAACCTGACCACTGTATTTTTGCCATCAGGTTACATCAAATGTTCTCAACATATCCGGGAAATTTAACATGATGTAAAAAACTTAATTGTTTTGTATTGAGGCAGGGTTGAGGGAGGTAAATTTGGGTGATGGTCAATGCCTTCTCCCTGGACTCTATGCTGTTCTTGGGTGACTTTGGCAGGTTGGGAATGGTCTCATTCACAAATCTCCAATCTCTTGAAGTACTTATTTCCTCCATTCCCATGGACCTAGCAAATCCTACTGAGAAGACACAGATATAACAGGAGGTCTCCATTCTCATTTTTGTCTGCTCCACCTACTCCTGACTTCCTTTCTTCTTCAATAATATGCATTTAAAAACACACACACAAAAAGAAAACAAGTCTAGTTTTCAATTGCTGGAGAACCAATGAAAGTTGGGGAAACCAGTTGATCAAAGTCTGTGTTAGGCTAGTCATGTGACTGTTGAAGTCACATAATGAAATTGTATCAAAAGGATTGCTTGTCCCAACCAATTTGCAAGCCATTATAGAAACTCCTGGTATTCCCATTAGTTCAGGACATTCAGAAAACAAATACTTTTTTGAAAAACAAAAATCTTTCCATTTCAAAAAACCTTAAGGTGTCATAGCATCCATTTCCCTGTCTTAATTCCTTGCGAAACTTGCAAGTTCCTGGTATGATTCCTTTTAGGTACAAAGTATATACTATGCCTTAATAAAATATATCAAATTTTCCAGCCATTTAAAAAATTTTGGAATAGAACCTGAATTTTTCTGACTGTCATTTCAGGTGGCTGTTCATGAGAACTAAATCTTGTATTAGACATTTTAATTGTGGGTTGACCGAAGTACTGAGGAATCTTGTGGTCTCTGGCTGATCTTCATTTATGGATATTAAATGGGCAACAGGTGGTCCTCTAATGAACCATTCATTATGCTCAAGTAGCTCAATATGCTACTGGAGAACATTCAGAAAGACATATAAGGACAATGCTTATTTCCTCCACATCTATCCCTTGTCACTCCTTTAGACATAATGAACTATTCATCAGTTGTTCACAAAGAAGCATAGACAGCATCCCTGGGTAGTCCCAGCATGGTGTGTGAGCTGCAAAACTTCCTGAGTTTCTCTGAATGTTTGTTCTGCTCACGAAGAACAAAAATGCAAACTTGGCCTTCATATTGAATAGGTTGGTAGGTAATTTGTGTAATCACATGTTGGCAGGAAATACCAACTGCTGTTTCTTATTCTTTTATTTCATTTATTCTAATTAATTTTCTTCAACATGCATTTTAACATTTGTTTGATTCCTGGCTAAATAACTGGATTGCGATCTTTCTGCAACTTAATTGACTGGATATGGAACCCAAGAAGTAGACAAACAAATTAATTTAAGAATAGATATTGAAGAAAGTTAATTCACGTCAATTCTTCAAAGATTTGTGATTTGAGAGGTAACATGGCATAACACAGAAAGCACTGCACTTGAATTCAGAAATTCAAAAATAGATTCAAATGCTTCCTTAAACACTTAGCTCTTAGATTCTGGAAAAATCATTTAATCTTCCTTTACCCCTGTACCCTCATCTATATCAATGAGAAAACATTTATTTAATGCTATTTACATATTTGATATTCTCTAAGTCCCCTTCAAGCTTTAAACTTATAATTCTATTTTCAATAGAGTTGGAACTCCTTCCACTGATACAGACTGTAACCCCTATACAACTTAATAGACTTTCTTTAAGATATTCTATAAATTAAAAATTCATTATCACTCTGCAAAATGCTACGTCCCCCAGACTGGGCCTGTATAATAGGTAGATGTCAGATGATTACTAAGCCCATACAAAAAAAAAAAATTTAAGCCTAAAAGGGCCTACTAGAGTTTGTACAAAGCATAGACTTTGAGAGCTTATGGTTTGGTGAGCTATTGTAATGGTACTTTAGTAGAAATTTAGAGGAAGAAAAAATGACTCTGAAAAAACAGTAATATATTTGTTACTTACAATCAAACTTAAATTTTTAACGGATATTGTATTTGAAAAGACATGATAAAAAATTATTCTTGCTCTGTCTAGGATTCCTTGGATTGGATGACTATATATTCAACTACACCAGAATAACCACCTAATTTCAGAAATGTATATAGGAGGAAAATAAACATTATGTTCTCTTTTTGGTTATAGCTTTCAGGGAGTCCAATTATTCTTATGTTTTTTTCTTCTTGACCTGTTCTCCAGATTTGCTGTTTTTCTTATGATATTTCACAATTTCTTCTATTTTTTTCATTTTTAAAAATATTTTGTTTTCTTATTTCTTAGTCTTATTAGTTCTTAATCTCTTGACTTCCCCTTTACCATTTCTAATTTTCCAAGAGTCATTTACTTCTCTAAGACTCTGGATCTCCTTTTCTAGTTTGTTCACTTTTTTTCCCCCACAATCTTGTTTTTCTTGGATTGTCATTTTATCTTTATTTTTTTAGTTTTTCCTTGAACTTTCTCATTTGATAATTAGCCTTTTTAAAAGTTCTACAAATTCTTTTTAGGGAAGGAGTCTTTTTAACATTACTCTTTAGAGTAGAAGAGGCTTTTAAAATTTCAATATCCTCTTCAGAAGATGAATCCTGGTCTTTCCTATTCCCATAAGTAGCTTTCTGTGGTTGATTTATTTCTTCTTTGTCTGCTCTTTTTGTTTTAAATAAGGACTTAAAAGTATAAGCACCCCAAGTTCTGGGATGTAGGTTGGGGTGGAGTATGGTATCTGTGGCTTCACATCAGTTCCTCCTTCTGGCTTGGAACCCAGAACTGTTTCTGCACTTGTAGGTTTTTCTAGTTCCTTCTTACCCCATTGCCAAGTCTCAGTAGCACAACTGAGCCTTATCAGTAGAAGTTCCTCCAGTCTTTCTGGACTCTTGAGTTCAGATTCCTCAACTGTCCCGGAGGTGAAAATTCCTGTAGTTCAGGTAGAAGCTAATTCTGAACTCAACTAGCTACAGGAGTCCCCTGCTTGCTGATTTAGCAGAATTAGCCTGGAGGTGTCCGTGGGGGTCTTTCTTCTAGGCTTTCCCCCTGTTTTGTCCCAAATATTTGTTTTTTCAGTTATCTACATGAGCCATGAAGCACAATTTTGTTTTATTTAGAGGGAAATCTGGAGAGCTTGAAATTTTCTGACCAACTCAACCATTTTTTCACAATCCTCTTCTGACTGTCACTTTTTATGTAGCACCAAAACATCCAGACTTAGGGACAAAAATAACAATATTCGGGTCATGAAGAGTGTATGTTAAATGTGGATTCTGCCAAAGGACAAGTCAACAAAAAAGTTAATGTTACTAGATTAAGTAGTATCCAAATGTGTCTATAAGGTATTTCACCATTTCTTCTATTTTTTGTTCTTTATATTTTGTTTTGTTATTTCTTGTTCTCTTATAACTTCACTGGCTTTCCTTTTACCAATTCTAATTTTCAAAGATACATTTTCTTGGGACAATGAGACATATAAAACTATTATAAGACTTCAAAATGTTTTGGTGGAAGAACCCTGAGAATGATGGCAGAAGCACTAGGTTTTAAACCATATTCCTATTTATATCCCCTATCCCCTAATATAGTGACAAGCACATAAGAGGTAATTAAATTCAACCCCAAAAGCATTTATTAAGTGATGGGGGAAGATGCTATTTTGAGTAGGGATATAATAAGGGATATAATGCAAAACAAATATTCTTTGCTCTCAGGAAATTTAGTTTCTGGTTAAGGTGGAGAGGAGAAGCCAGGAAATTGCTTGAGTTCCCCAAGTTTCCCTTTGAAACATTATTAAATCAAACCTTTAAACAGATTCTGGAGTAATAAAACCTAGAAAAAGATAGTGAGAGAATTTACCAGCTTAAAATAACTTAGAAGGACTTCGAAGAAGTCTGTCAAGAGGAAAGGAGGGAAAACATTCCAAAAATGGGGGACAGCCAGTGAAAAAGGACAGAGACAGGTGATGAAGTATCTTATGAATAGATTATAGAGTAAGATAAGGGAAGTAAAATATAAGAAGACTGGAAAGGTAGAAAGGGGTCAGGTAATGAAGGGCTTTAAAAGTTAAACTGAAATGATTTTACATTTGGTTCTAGAAGTAAGGGAGAGCCACTGCAGTTTATTGAACAGGGGAGATGACATGATGGTACCTGAGCTTTTAGTAAAATCATATTGGCTGCTGAGTGGAGGATAGCAGAAAAAATACTTGTGGTAGGGAGACGAACCAGCCAGCTATTGCAGTAGTCTAGGTGTGAGATAATGAGGGCTTGCACAAAACTAGACAGTATCAGAGGAGAAAAGGGAGCATAAATAAGCAAGGGATGTTATAAAGATAAAAGGTAAAATACATGGCCCTTGGCAACAGGGATGAGAAAGGATGAGGAGTCAAGGATGACTCACATTAGGTTGTAAGCCTGACTGGCTAAAAGGTTGGTAGTGATAGGAAGTTTTCATAGTGATAGGAAGTTAGGAAAAAGGGAAGGTTTGGAGGGGAAAGATAATGAATTGAGGTTTAAAGTGGTGAGTTTAAGATGTCTATAGGGCATCCATTTTGAGATGTCTAATAGACAATAAGAGAATGGGGGTCAGGAGAGAGATTAGGGCTGAGTAAATAGATTTAAGAATAATTTGCATAGAGATAATAATTGAATCTATGGCACATTAGATCACCAAGCTAAAGAATATGTAGGAAGAAGAGAAGAAATTTTAAGACAGATCCTCGGAGGACAATCATAATTAGGTGATATAAATTAGATGAAGATCCAAAGAAGAAGAAGGCAGGCAGGGGAAGAGAGGAGTTAGAAGAAAGAGAACCAGAATAAAGACTAGCTGTTGTGAATTTAAAGCAAAAAATGAGCTGGATCCTGTTATTAATGAGCTTATTTTCCATCTGAACCTCTCCACTATGTGTGTTTAGTGTCTAGCGCATAGTAGGAACTTGATAAATGCTTAGCAACTGACTGACTGGGGTTGGTGGGGAGAATGGGTGATAATCTAGAAATATTTCTTACAGGAATTGAAACAGTAACTGAGACTAGAACAAAGTTAAGATTCTAGAATGCAGAGGAGAGTAGGAAATACTTTCTAGGCATGTGGGACAGTATGTATAGGGAGATGGGAAATGGTATATTTATTTCTGGGAAGAGCAAGCAAGCCATACTTACTTGGATCAAATATATGAAAGGAAATGATCTGGAAAAAAAAAAAAGCTCTTTGAGTTATTTGTTTTTGTTGAAAGTTTGTTGATTAGTTTTACTCTTCATTCACTATCTGTGTGACCAATTGCATGTTACTTTTAGTTGGGCCTCAATTTATTTATAAAATGAGTTGGACTAAATGGATTTCTGAAATCCCTTCTGCTCTAGAGCTAAGATCTTAAATTGGACTGATTGATCATTAGATTCATTAATTCTCCATTCTCTCTTTTTCTTTCTGTAGAGTTGGTAGAGGGAGAGAGGGAGAGAGAAACAGGAGATCCCAGACGTTTTAGGGCACATTTAAAATTTTAATAACTTAAAAAATTCAAAAGTGACCTAAAACTTCTGGGATACCTTGTATATATCTCTCTAGTAGAAATCTATGGATGAATATATATTTCTTTAGCTTTGTCTCTGTTTTTATAGAACAATTTATGAGTTAGCATATATATACATATATGTTAGCATATATATATATAGCATATATATGTATATGTATACATACACAAAAATTGTATGTATATATACATATCTCTAGATATACATATAGATATAGGCAGGTACGTGGCACAGTGGCCTGGAATCAGGAAGACTCATCCTATTAAATTCAAATCTGATTTTAGACAATTACTAGCTGTGTGATTCTGGGCAAGTCACTTAACTCTTGTTTGCCACAGTTTCTCTTCTGTTAAAGAGCTGGAGAAGGAAATGGCAAACTACTCCAGTGCCTTTGCCAAGAAAATCCCAAATGAGGTCAGGAAGAATAGACCATGATTGAGAAACAACTCAACAATGACAAAATATGTGTGTCTAACACAATACATGTAGAAATATCATATGTATTTGTATATATGAGTAATGAATGGGCATTTATGAAGAAAGAGAACCAGAATAAAGACTAGCTATTGTGAATTTAAAGCAAAAAATGAGCTGGTTCCTGTTGTTAATGAGCTTCTTTTCCATCTGAACCATTACTATGTGTGTTTAGTGCCTAGCACATAGTAGGAACTTGATAAATGCTTAGCAACTGACTGACTGGGATTGGTGGGGAGAATGGGTGATAATCTAGAAACATTTCTTATAGGAATTGAAACAGTAACTGAGATTAGAACAAAGTGGGCATTAATTAGGTATGGAAGAAAAAAATAAAGCCTCTAATGGTTGCCCATGAAATAATAATAATAAGACAAGAAGTATATTTTTTAAATTAATCATTTATTAAACACCTACTATGTGTCAAGCACTGGGTCAAATACCGGTAATAAGTCCAAATAAATAAATCATGTCATTTAAGAAATTATTCAAAATTACCATTTTAACTTTATTAAACTCTTTTTCTGCAGTCAGATTTTAAGTTAAAATGTGAAATTTTAGATTTTTTTTAACATGTCATCTCAGGTTACACTGTCCATGAGAAGAATGAAACTTTCTTTGTTTGACCTAATTTAATCGATTTTTCTGGCTCTGCCCTGCTTTTTTTCAGCTTTCAGGAAATAGAGATTTACTTTTTTTCCCTCTTATTTCATCACTTCTTTGATGAGGAAAGAGCAGAGGTTTTGTAATCAAAAAACTAGTTTGAAATGTAGTTTTGTTATTTACAACCTGTGTGACCCATGGACTTTTTATTTGTGTTATTTTGGACAAATCATTCTGGCCCTCAGTTTGCTCATCTATCAAACTAGAGGATTCGGTTAGATGGTCCCTGAGGTCCCTTCTAATTCTACATCTATAAGCCTACGATGGAGCAACTCACTTAACCTCTCTCTTACCCAGGCAACCCTCAGACTGGAAATTTCACTTAAAAAAAAGACCAGAAAACTAGATTTTACTGTATTTTGCATCACTCTTTAGTTTCAAAAATAATTTAATTTAATTTCTAAATAAAACCATGGTGCTCACTTAAAAGATGGACCAGATTCTTTGGTCATAATATCTCTTCTTAATATATAAATATCTATAAAAGAACCCACACAGAGTCTTTGCTCTGTCATAAACATAAGTGAATTCTTGTCCTTCCAGAGAAGTTTTATAATTTTCCTTATTGGCTGTGACTCTCCATGACCTTTGTAACACTTGTCTTCTGAGGAATGATATAACTTTGTTAACATTGATCTTTTCCTTAGCAAATGTTCCCAGAACTTTCCCTTGAGATTTCATCCTCTTTGAGTGCACTTGACGGGAAAATCTATAGATTGCTTACTATGTATAATAATTACTAAATGATTTTCTTTATTTGGCCATTCTATGCCCTGCACCATTAATCAAACAAAAAAGGACTATATATTCTGGGTTTTCTGAGTTTATTCTTTAAATTAGGGTGACAGAAAGGGGGATAAAAGTAAAGAACAATGAAAGGGAAATATTTTTTTTGAAGATATGAAGGATGCTTAGCTCACTAGATCAGAAGATACCTTCAATCCTTTTCCTGTTGATTCTAATTTACATAGGTGCATTCTGGAAAGGTAGCAGAACTGGTCAGAAACTTTTAAACTCTCCAGATTTCTTCCACAAACAGACAGAACAGAACATTGCCACGAAATGAACAGATGAGCAAAATAAAGGGGGGAAAACAGTTGTTCCCCATTAATATTTATACTATCTCTCATATATACCCCCTTCTCTGTTCTAACATAGTGACTACCATGGCATAGGCCCTCATCACCTCCTACCCAAATATAAAAATAATCTTCTGACTCAAATCTTTCAACATTCCAGTCTATCCTCCACTTAGCTGCCAAAGTGATTTTCCTAAAGCATAGATCTCCTCATGTTACCCCTTCCACAATTTACTAATTGGGGCTCCCCATCACTTAAGACTCAAATATAGCATGTTCTTTTTGGCTTAAGAATCTTTTACAATCTGGCCCCTGCATATCTTTGCAAGTCTTCTTATACTTTAATCTTCTCCATGTACTTACTCTATGATTCAGTGACCTTGATGTTTCTTATATAGATTTCTTCTTTTGGTTCCATGCCCCTTCACCGACTCTCCCCAATGCACTGAATAAGTTTTTTTTTTTTTTTTAAACATCTTAGTTTCCTTCTGAAAGAAACCTCTCCAGGTCTATCCCAATGCTGGTGCATTCCCTTTGAGATACCCTTTATATTCCCTGTATGTAGATAGTTGTTTAAATGTTTTCTCTCCCAGTAGATTATGAGTTCCTTGAGGGCAAGGACTATTTTTGCCTTTCTTTATAATCTCAAAAGTTAGCACAGTATCTACCATAGAGTTTAATAAATGCTTCTTGATTTAACTTGACAAAATGTGCTCCCAAAGTCAATGAGATTTTTGAAATATGAGTGATGTGAATTACATATATGTGAATTAAAATTTTTCTCTGTTTCCCTGAAGATTTTAACTAAGACTACAATAGAGATCTAACCTTATTAAAGTTTTGAGTTCCCTAGATGTTTTCTACTAATTCATTGAAGTTTATCATGGATTGTCTTTCAACCTATTTTTTTGGGAGGGCAGGAGAGGACAGGCAATCAGAGTTAAATAACTTGCTCAAGGTCACACTGCCACTAAATATCTGAGGTCATATTTGAATTCAGATTCTCGTGACTTTAGGACTGGTTGCTCTATCCACTATGCCACGGCTTTCCCCATTTCAGTCTATTTTAAAAAAATCATTTTTACTGAGCCTGACTTAGCCAATTTGAATAAATTATGTGTATGGCTTAAGAGCTGCTTTATTAAATTAAATTTAAAAATTAAAAGAGCTACTTGGCTAAAATCAAAGTGTATTACATCATCAAAAACTTGAATTCATTTACTATGTGATGCAAAAAGAAACAAATATGAAATGTTTATTAATTGTTCTGTCTGGTTTAGTAGTCATAATCCTATTTCATTGGCATTTTTTCCCCTTCACCAAGTATGTCAGTTCTAATCTTAGTATTGGACCAAGATTGCAGAGAAAAGTGATTCTTGAATTATGTTGTTATCCATTAGAATATACTTGACAAGGATGGGGCATTTAAGAAGAGAAACATAATTTCAGTAAGGTTCAATTCGGTTCAGGAAGGATCTCTAAGTAGAAGCTACTGGAGCTGAGGAAATTATCTTGACATTAACATTTTAATTGCTGCTTAACCCATTAGTATACAACCAATTAGCAAGCATTTCTTAAATGTCTTCTCTATGCTAGGGCATTGTACTAGGTTTGGGGGTTATACTGACAAGGTGAAACAGGCTCTGCCCTCAAAGAGTTTATAGCAACTCCAAGGGAGACAACTGGTACATGGCCTACTACATGGTGAAGATCCAGGTAATTGATGATCATAAAATGGTTGTTTTCTTTCTGAATTCTACTTACATGAGCTTTCCTTCTTCTACTTTTCTCAATCCTACCAATTCCTTCTTATCATGATTCTTTATGGTTCCATTTTCAGGACGAATCATCTCTAATTGTCTTATTTATTTCTACACTAAATGTAGTAATAATGCTTAAACTACCAGCAAATAACTCTAGTTCTAATAACTTGATCAGGAGAAAATATTTCTATTGAAACAATAAACCAATCAAAGTTATTCAAACTATCTAGCTTATTGGTTTGGAAGGAGTGAAGTCTATTGGATGAAGTGATTTCATACAGTACAGGAGATATATTGGTACTAACTGAGGAGTCTGTCATAGCCTGTTTATTTTCTCTAAATAAAGAATCAACTGGGAACTACTCAGCTTCTAACCAAGCCGTGAGAGGGAAGTGTGTGTGTGTGTGTGTGTGTGTGTGTGTCCATGCTTGGGAGTGATGGTCAGGGAAATAATAGGAATGATAGCTGAAATTGTAGGGCAATTGATAAATATGTTTTTACCAGGAATTTTAGTGTTGTTTTCAGAGCTAGAGTCAAGAATTACTTATTTAGGCTACATGGCTAGCAGATGTCAGAGGGGCAATATCAGGTCTTCCTGACTTCAAGTTGAATTCTCCATTTATTATGCACACTACTATGCTGTCCATTGTAGAACCACCACTTTTTTTTTTTTTTACTTTTAAATTTAATTTTTTAAAAATTATTTTATTTTGTGTTTACTTTAGGTCTAGCACAATATAGATGCTGTGCCTAATAAATGGTACTTCATTACTGATTATTTGTTAGCTGATTGGTTGATCATTATTTTTAGTAGTTGTTGATGATCCTAAAATGGCTATTCTCTTTCTGATTTCTATTTACATGAGTTGTCCCTTTTCTACTTTTCTCATTCCTATCAATTCTTTCTTATCATGATTCTTTATGGTTCCATTTTCAGTATGACAATGAATCAGTTGTTGTTGATGATCATAAAATGGATGTTTTCTTTCTGAATTCTACTTACATGAGCTTTCCTTCTACTTTTCTCATCCTACCAATTCCTTTTTTATCATGATTCTTTATGGTTCCATTTTCAGTATGACAACAAATCATCTCTAATTGTCTTATTTATTTCTACACTAAATGTAGTAATAACGCTTATTTCTTGGAACTATGTGAGATACAATGTGCTAAGGAACATAAATTGCTTTCCAACTTCCTGGAAAGGAGCTATGATGGAGGGAGTTGTTTTTGCTTTCAACACTTAAAACAAAACAACCTGAAATTTTTAGTTCTTGTTGTTCTTTAGTAGGCAGCGTTAGAATAAAAGATCTCTGAGATACTATGCATTGTGATTATTGAGAATTCTAAATTTTATTTTAAAGAATTTGATCATTTTACCTGATAAAAGGCTTTGAATTTAGTCATGGTAGTATGAAGTATGAGCAAGTATGGCAAGGTGTCCAACTAGTGAATCTTCAAAAACCTGGGATTGGTTAAGTTTAGGAATACTTTTAGCTAGTCAGGAGGAGGTTAGAGGGATATATCTTAGTGGCTTAGAATAAAAATATATTTTAGGTGAATACTTTTGCACTCCATTGTAAAATATAAGATTGGTTGTACTAAAGGGATGAGCTTGACATGGTGATGGGAGAGTAGGAGACATATTTGGTTGTTAGAGTCAGTTATAACTCTTGCAACTATAGTTTCAGCTGTCTCTGTCTCTATCTTTCTGTCTGTATCTGTCTCTTTGTCTCTGTCTTTCAGTCTGTCTTGCTGTCTTTCTTTCTTGTCTCTTCTTTGTCTCTGTCTCCCTTTCAGACACATATACAAACATACAGAATAATTTGAACTTTCCCTTCTTATTTATTATTTTCTAGCATTTCAATAGAATTTTAAATTTATAAAACACTTTCCTAACTTCTAATATTTCAAATAGGTACTACAAATTTTACATTCCCATTTTACTAATGAGGAAACAAACTCAAAGTGGATGTGACTTGTATGTCACATAGCTACTAGTGGCAGAGAAGATGCTCAAGTGTGGGTCTTCAGAGACCATGACTTGAGGTCCTAAATGATTCCTAAACGATACACCTCACTGCCCCAGGTGCCATTCAGAAGGACACCTAGCAATATTAACTTTTTTAATCTAAGAACTCAATAAATGGAACCATTAGATATTTCTTTTGACCCTGAGGCAAATGAAAAAAATCACTGAAACACTAACGGTCCTATGAACTGAGCAATTTTGGGAACTTCTGCATTAGATAATGCTGCCAAAATTCCATATGCCTTTAAAAAATTCATTTTACCCTAAACATGACTAACCAGAGTTATATATAAATGTTATAAACGTAGAGGTTGGTGGGGAAACCAAAAAAGCAACAATGTGTAATTTGTGTAAACAATAGATAATATTTTTCTTTATTAATAAAATTTGTTTTGATTCTCTAGTGAGGTTGCTCAAATTAACTTCCATTTTTCTTAGGCCAATTAAAATCAGTTAAAATAACTTTTTAACTGATTGGTGTTCCACAAACGATATGTTTGGGAACTTCTGACAAGCAGTTTGAAGTCACTACATCTTCAGGTGACAGTTTCCTTTGCAGGTTTTTTGAACCCAAAAGAATAAATTCTGATCTAAAGCCATTTTTCTCTTTAGATTAGTGGCATTCTGATTTCAATAGTGACCAACAATTTTGCTGAGCAAAAGTGGAACAGTGACATCTAGTGCCTGAACATCACTTCAATAGCTTTGCTTTCTCCCAGACCTTTGATTTTCTGGGTTTGTAAATGTTTGAAGAAAAATAAGTCAGGGCTCAATCATTTTACTTTTGATAGATTGAGAATAAAAGATGAATCTTTTCTTAGCTATATGATGAATGAGAAAACCAGAGAGACAGAATTTCCGGTTAATTAAAAATCATTTATTAATTAGTCTAGATAATACATTATGGGTCAGTGATTTCTCCCAGTAACCAAAGACAAAACCATGAAAACTATGAATGTTTTAAAAAACTTTTGGGAAAAGAAGGTGCCCTTGATGGATACACCCTGATTGGTGAACAATGATGAGGGAATAGATATTTAAATGAGGAGGTGGGCCAAAAATCTTCAGCTCCTGCCTCCAGCAATCTGGATTGAGGATGCAAATCCATCCATACCCCTCTGACTGTTTTTGAGCTAGATCTTCCTCAGCTCTAATGGAGGGGTGCAAGGGCATGGATTTATTCCCTGAGGGAAAGAATTTACCTAGATTAGACGGAGCCTGCCCAAGATCTAGAAACACATACCAGTAGGATTAAGTCAATCTCTTCTGTCAGCCAAGCCTTTCAGAGACTGGTTGACTAATTTATAGGGCCTGGTCCCTAAATGAGGAAATAAAAAACCCGGATCCTAATTTAAAATGGGGTATTAATGCAAGAGAAAATAAGAATTTCTCTCAGTTACCTTCAATCTTGCTAGTTGAATTTAAGAAATTTGTCTTTATCAGACCCTTCCTATTCTTTCTCACTCAGATCAAGCCCAAACACCCAGACTATTGCAGCGGAATCTCAGTTGATCTCTCAGATTTTTTTTCCCATATGCTGAATTTGCTATACATCTTTAAATTGCCCTTTGGGGTTCTGCCATTTTGATTCACATGAAGTCATGGTGTTCTCTGAAATGCTGCCCTGTGGCATTACATGATAAATATTTATTGGATCAAATACAGAGATCTAGAAGAGTCATAAAGTCATCTATCTCAACATTTTATAATTGAGAAAATTGAGACATATAGATAAAGGTATTTGTCCAAGGTAATAAGGGGCAGAACCAGGATCTGACTTGGTATTAAAGAGATGGATTTAGGTCTTTGCCAGCAATTTGAGATGAATTTATCACATAAATATATCTTTTGTGGAATAATTCCTGTTGTTCTAAGATTTAGTTTTATAACTCCAACTAGAGGATAAAACTTTCAAAACTAGCTATTTCAATAATTTATAGTGTCTTATGATGTTTAGCAATCATGATTTATCAATTGGTGGTTAATTTTTACTTTTATCATTTAACAATACATTGAAACTTGCCTGGGGATGAATGGAATAATATACAATTTCTCAATGCTAATCAGCAAATGTCTTTTCAAAAAGAGAGGGAAGAGCTGAAATTTTGTTTGGAAATTTTAAGAGTATCAAAAGAAGATGTCCACCCATCAAGAAAAAAAAGAAAGTTATTTAAGGTAGATAAACTTGGGAAAAAATCCTGCCCCTGAAGTAATAGAATGTTCTTTACTATAGAAAATCTAGTTATGCTGAGTATAGTGAGCAGAACCAGAGGAACATTGAATATAGTAACAATGTGTGTGATGATCAACTGTGATATACTTAGCTCTTCTCAGCATTTCAGGACAATTCCAATAGACTTGTGATGGAAAATGACATCCACATCCAGAGAAAGAATCATGGAGAACGAATGCAGCTTTTTTTTTTAATTTGGATTTTTCCTTTTCTTTTGATTTTTCTTTCACAACATTAATAACATGGAAATATGTTTAAAATAATTGAACATGTATAATCTATAACAGATTTGGTAGCTGTTTTGGGGAGGGGGAGGGAATGGAGAGAGGGAGAAAAATTTGGAACTCAATATCTTAAAAATGAATGTTGAAAACTATCTTTACATTTAATTGGAAAAATATTATTAACTGGGGGATAAATATATTTATTTATTGACTGTTAACTTGGAAAGTTTGAATAGTTTAGGAATAATATATCATTATTCCCATCACAATATCACTATTCTTGACCAAAATCATCTGTCATGTATGCTCATTAGAATAAAGTAGCTGTTTCAGCATATATTGCCATTGTCTGTAGTTATTTCTTCTTATTTTTCCCTGGGTCAGTACTAGTTTATCATGCTGTTTAATCCTTTCTGCTGTGTTTTCCCAAAAACTCCAAGGTCAGAAGTCAGAGAAGATGGAAGAAGAAGCAGAAAGCTCCAAAGAGAAATAGGTACTTCAAGGTCATAATTGCAATATTCTTTGATCCCTAAGTTTGGCTGGGTAACAGGCAGTTTTAAAAGCTGTCAGTTGCCTAGGAGAGCTGTCATTTCACAGTTCAAAGGTTCAGTAGCTTCAGTCTTTTAATAATGTATAGACTGTACAATCATAAGATTTAAGTATGAGCAAATCTTTGCTATAATTAAAGTAGGAAGATGTTTCATCCCAGACCACTTCACTGTCATTAGGCTGGAATTGTAAAATGCTGACTTTTGGAGAAAAGGCAAATTTGATAAGGAGATTGGGGGTAGGGGAATGAACACAATATGCAATTGAGCACAAGACTGAACTTGACAGATTTAGGTAAAAGATGTATTATTTAGGTAAAGGATGTGGAGGAAGAAAGAAAGACAAACTGGGGAAACAAGTGAGATCCTTAAAATTCCTGGTTCTTTTCAGGTTCAATCCTTAGACCCCACCAGGGCTCCCATTTTCTTCTTCTTCAGTCTTTGTGCTAAAGCTTAGGGAGATAGTAAGAAAAATTATTTTCAAAGAAATAAATAATTTTAAAAACTGCTGGCCCAGAGCTCTTTGAACATGATGATTAGGATATGAATTTGTGATAGGTTTTTCTATTGAGGTGCTGACATTTTTGAAAATGTTGACAAATAGAGCTTAAGATTCCAGGACATGTCATTTAACCTGTTAATGCCATAGTTTTCTTTCTTTTTTTTTTTTTTTTATTTAATAGCCTTTTATTTACAGGATATATACATGGGTAACTTTACAGCATTAACAATTGCCAAACCTCTTGTTCCAATTTTTCACCTCTTACCCCCCCCACCCCCTCCCCTAAATGGCAGGATGACCAGTAGATGTTAAATATATTAAAATATAACTTAGATACACAATAAGTATACATGACCAAAACATTATTTTGCTGTACAAAAAGAATCAGACTCTGAATTATTGTACAATTAGCTTGTGAAGGAAATCAAAAATGCAGATGTGCATAAATATAGGGATTGGGAATTCAATGTAATGGTTTTTAGTCATCTCCCAGAGTTCTTTTTCTGGGTATAGCTAGTTCAGTTCATTACTGCTCCATTAGAAATGATTTGGTTGATCTCGTTGCTGAGGATGGCCTGATCCATCAGAACTGGTCATCATCTAGTATTGTTGTTGAAGTATATAATGATCTCCTGGTCCTGCTCATTTCACTCAGCATCAGTTCGTGTAAGTCTCTCCAGGCCTTTCTGAAATCATCCTGTTGGTCATTTCTTACAGAACAGTAATATTCCATAATTTTCATATACCACAATTTATTCAGCCATTCTCCAACTGATGGACATCCATTCAGTTTCCAGTTTCTAGCCACTACAAAAAGATGCCATAGTTTTCTTATCTGTAAAATAAACTCTAAAAATCTTTATGGTATTTAATCTCTGCTCCTAATTCATGCCCTCACCACATTTTGCCTAGACTGTTACAACAGCCTCTTAGTCTCCCTGCCTCCAACCTCACATAGCCACTCTAAGCTATTTTATGCAAGTTGCCAAAATCATTTTCCTATGGCACAGTTTTAATCATGGTACTCTCCCATTCAAATGGTAGCAGGAAAGAATATTGGGGTTTTGTTTGTTTAAGCAGGTAGAAGTTCTGAATCATAGGGTTTAGAAAAATAGAAGATAGAAATTTGTTAACCAGAGAAAAGGGAAGTATGGAGATCAAATATATAGAATTTCCAGAATTGATAGCTGAATTAGAAAGTTGAAGATAATAAGGTCAAGCATGTTTTAAAGATACTAGTCCAAGTAGGATGAGAAATTCTGAAGACAAAGATATAATTATGAACAGGAAAGAAATGGAGGTTCACGAAACTCACTGACCAATTTGGGATTTTAAAAAGAGGTGTACAGGAATCTAAAGCAAGGGAAGATAAGGAAAATAAGGGATGGTGTGGTCCCACAAAAGAGTGGCAAGTGTGCTAAATTTTGTGAAGAAAGCTCAGAACAAAAAGATTTTTTTAAAATTACCTATGTTAGGAGTACAAGGGAGGATCAAAGAAAGAATCAACCAGCTGTTTGGTTCTAACAATGACAATTGCCCAGAAAAAGTGATACCTAGGATACTGATTAATGCAATTTCTGCACCATTATCAATGAATTTCCAAAGATCATAGAGAACAGGACTAAAGAAAGAAAAATCTTGTCTTAATATTAATTTAAATGGATGAGAATTGAATCAGAAAACCACATAGCAGTGATGTTGACTTTAACTATCTGGCAAAATTCTAGAACATATTTCAGCCCTCTCTGGTTCCTAATTTGCGCCAGAACTCAAGAACTGACCCCCTAGACTGTGGCTGCTTTTGCAATATCCTTAAAAGAGTTATCCCATGGATAGTTATGATAGCATAACTTACAAGCTACTGGTAATGTATTTCTCATTCCCTATTAGCCAGTGGATTAAACTGGTTCTTAGCAAAGGCTCTTACTAATTTGGTATAGTAAAATCAGAAGCTGTAACACTATCTCCTAAAAACCTATGTGCACTCTCCACAATTAAGCATAAGGTTCATTGGAAGAGTGAACTCAGAGGATATGTCAGTAGTGAGCCACATGTGAAAGGCACATTTATGTCAGAGGCAACTCACAAATCCTAGCATTTTAGGGCCTAAAAACTTCCCCTCTCCTTGTGGAGACCTTCTCCACAAGGAGAGGGGAAACTTGACAGAAGTGACAAGGTAGGATTTAAACTCTAGTTTTGTGACTCTAAGGTCAGTATTCTTTCTACTGCCCCATCACAAACAACAATATAAGAAATGAGGTCCAGAAGGATGAGGACTAAGAAAAGGCAGTTAGTATTTAATAGTTAAAAGTTCTTTGATAACTTTTGCAAAAACAGTGTTGTGGGGTCAGAAATCAAATTGCATTAGGTTGAGAAGTAAATGGTTGTTAAAGATATGTTGGCAATAATTATAGAGTTATTTTCTTTGTTAAGGGCAAAATCCTACATGTTAAGCAGTTGAAACAGTATTTGACAATTAAGTGCTTTACTTTTTTTATTTTCTATTACTTTATTGATAAGGTCACCATCAATTACATACACAAAACATCCTTATGCATCCAAGAAAGAGAGACAGCAAGTGAACCAAGGAGAAAGTGTTTTGGAGATTGTGACTATCTCTATAGAGAACAGAAGCTGCTACAGAACAGATTGCATTTGGTTTTATGGCTTGAGCTAAAGAAATGAGAAATCATCAGCCTTAAGTCTTTCTCTCTTTGCAGCTGCTGAGATCTCTGCAGCTGGCAGCAGATGCCTCGAGGCTTTCTTCACTGGACTCCAGGTAATAATGTGTTCAAAACCATGGATAGGTATAGAAGTTCAGAAAAGTTGGCTTTATTTATTCACTAGGGATTTGTCAGTGATATATGGAGAAAATATAAAACAATAGTTTGAGGGGGTGGCAGGGTCAAGAGAAAGTTTTCTTAAGCAACCTTTCCTGGTTCTTCTTGTGATTATGTCTTCCTTCTGAGATTACCTCCAAGTTATCCCACGCAATATATATCTTGCTGATCTAAAATTGCTTTCATTTTGACTCTCCTACAAGATTTTGAACTCCTGTACCATAAATATTTTTATTTAATTTCTGTATATATCCAGCATTTAGCACAAAGTCTGGCACATAGTAAGTGCTTTATAAAAGTTTGTTTTTGATGTAAGGGAAAGAAGAGCTAGGAGCATATCATTAGTCTGTTGGGGAAAAATAATTAGATAAGAAGAGACTGAAGATGAGAGACAGAATGATCAGGGAAAGAAAGCTTCCAAAGGAGCTAGAATATATATTGATGAAAGGATATATATGTAGATGTGTGTATGTATGTGTGTGTGTGTGTGTGTAGACATGTCTCTGTATGTATCTGTATCTATATATAAATCTATCTACCTATCTCAGAAACATAAGAAGAGATATTAATTAGTCTTGGAAAGAAGTCTATCTCTTCCTCAGAAATGAGAGCAAAAAAGGAAAAGACGGAGGAAGATGAAGAAGATGAAGTTGATGAAGAAGTGCCAGAAATAGTCAAACAATCATAGGGTAATAGAACTATAGGGGGAAAAGACCTAAAAGATCATTTACTCCAGATTTTTAATTTTACAAATGAGTAAGCTGAGGCTGAGGGAACTTAAGTGACTTGTTCAATACCACAGGTATATCCTTCCCTCCTTCCCCCCTTCACTCATTCCCTCACTCTTTTCCTCGCTCCTCCTTCTTTTCTTCCATCTGTTCCTCCTATCCTCCCTTTTTCCTTCTCTTCTTCCTTCCTTCCCTCATTCCCTCCCTCCACCTTTCTTTCTCCCTTCTTTCCTTCCTTCCTTTCTTCCTTCCTTCCTTCCTTCCTTCCTTCCTTCCTTCCTTCCTTCCTTCCTTCCTTCTTTCCTTCCTTCCTTCCTTCCTTCCTTCCTTCCTTCCTTCCTTCCTTCCTTCCTTCCTTCCCTTCCTCCCTCCTTCCTTCACTTCTTCTTTCCTTTTTTTCCTTTCTGCTTACCTACCTAACTTAAATCCTTCCTTATGTCATATTCTTCTAATCTTCAATACCTTAGAATGAATTTCAATTATCTTTTGAATTTATGGATTCACCACTACCACTCTTTTCTCTCATAGAGATAGACAAGAGCTAGTTCTTACTAGCTTGGGAGAACAAGTTGTCAAAATCTCAATGTGAGCTTTTACACCTTAGAAAATGGCAAATACTATAAATCAGGCATGAGTTTATTGTTATTTAATTATTTCTTATTTGTTAATTATTTCTTAAGTCTAGAAAGTGATGTAGTAAAAATTAATAATGCAGATTAAATGTAAAAGCCTGTTGTATATTTAGAGGGTGAATTGTTTAACTTTTCGCAGCACACCCACTATGAATCATGTTGTCTATTCTTTTGAAGAAAACTTAGTTCTCTGGTTTCTACTGGAGAAGATAGAAAAGCCCTCTCATTTTATCCAACAATATACCAATTTAGTGTGTAGAAATGTCTTTGTTACTTGGTACTAGCATAATTTGACCATATTCTAATCTCTGCAGGTCACTGGAACAGTCCACTTACCCTTCATTCTTACTGCAACTCAGAAAGGGTCTCACTTGCTGGGGCCAAGTATTGTAACCACCTGCCTAATACTGGGGACTTTTGAACAAGGTTTTTTCATAGTGGACTTTTTTTGCCTTTTCTTAGGCTTCCCCACCTTCTCTTGGCTCAGCTCACTAGATGTATAATTGGTATATTTTTGTCAATATGCTGGTAAAGACAGGAACTCTTTCTTACTCAACAACTCAGATATTGTTATGAGGTTATTGTTGTTTTTTGTCCTTTATTCTTGGAGAAAACCTTGATTTCAGGGAGATAATGCCAAGATACACGCAAGTGAATTGAATTTTAAGTGAAGGTGGGCTGTGAAAATCACCTAACTTGCCTTTCTTTTATTAGGTTGTGACTGTATTTGTATTATAATTACTATTGTAGAAAAATGGATTCCTTATCATGAGATAATATCCTTTTCTTATATTTTGGGGCAATGTTATAAATGTCCATGTTTAAAGCCATGTTGCATTTTCACAACTCTAGGCATATATAATTTATAATATAGCAGATTAAAGTATTCACTGAACCAGTAATATAAACTCAAATAGAAAGAGATTCTTGAAAATCACATACTAACATAGAAAATCACAAATCACATTATGCATGTTGTATTATATGTGTATTTATTCTGTCAACTATTTCCAATTACATTTTAATTAGTTTGATCAGTTTGCCAATCACAAGTTTGACACTTTTGCATTAGAACACCTTAGAAAACTTGACAGGTGAAATTAAACTAGGTTTTCAATACAACATTTAGTTAGGGATTCTACCTCCTGGGATAGGAGAAATATATATATATATATATATATTTGTTAAATATTATTTTCTTTCTGTCTCTTTTCTCTTCTCTCCCTCTCTGTGTCTCTGTCTCTGTCTATCTTTTCCTCTCAGTCTCTTTATGCTTCTGTCTCTGTCTGTCTCTAACTCTCTCACAGTCTGCCCCTCTCTCTCAGTCTGTCTCTGTGTGTATCTCTCTCTCATCATATGTTTTGCTTTTCATGCTAAAATCTGAGTTTGCTACACCATTAATACAGAATATGGAAGTGACTTAAATTTTAATGAATCATCTAAGAGATATTTTGAAATTTTTCTTCATTTTGGATTTTTAGAGACTTTATTAGCGGCACACATGCTCTATGCTGAACAATGAGGTGGAAAGCAGGGAATTTGGGGATCAAAGGACCCGTTTGATCTCTTTGACCTTGAGGAAGTACGACTTCCTGGATCTCAATTTCTTTATCCACACAATGATGAAATTAGACTAAATGGACCCAGCAAATAGAGCACCAGACTTGGAGTCAGGAAAACTCATTCTCCTGAGCTCATATCCAACCTTAGACACTTACTAGCTGTGTGACCTCCTTTTGCCTTAGTTTCCTCAACTGTGAGGAATTGAGCTAAAGAAGGAAATAGCAAACTATTCCAGTATCTTTTCCAAGAAAAGTTGGACATGACTGAAATGACTGAACAACAATACTGCTATGTATAAATATATAATATAGCATGAATCCACTCAACCTGGAATCCTTCACTTCCTCAAACAAAACAAAACAAAACAAACAAAAAAACTTCTCCCTTCTACTCTGTCCTGATCTTGAACACATCTCAAACCAGAATTGGGAGCCTATTTAAGAATCAGTTTCAAGGTATCTTGAATTATGTAGTACTATTATAAAATTTAGTATTAAATACCTACTTTTACCATTATTCAATGATTTGTTTATAGCTAGAGCTAGCCTTTCCAGCTAAATTTCATGTTTATTTGAAGGCAAGCACATTGTCTTATCTTTGTGTATTCCCCTCCAGCACACATATTCATCCAGATAGTACTAAGTCCATGATAAGTGTCCCATGAATATAATCAGATCTTTCTTCAGGATTGGAAATTATAAAGCATGTAGTCCAAGCTCTTCATCTGTAGGATGAGAAAACTGCTTGTTGAGGCATTAATTAGCTGTTCTTTCTCTAAGTTAGGTCACTTGTTTTCAGTGGCCTTTTCTCAGCCAATTTTGCTAATGGCGATAGTTTAGAAAATGCAGAGATTGTTTGGCTCACATAGCACATCGCCATGACACCAGTGAGTTGGCTACATTTTCAGGACACAGGTTAAACTGACTCTTTGAAATGCTGTTGAAGGCATTTATTTGCATTGCAGATAATGATAACAATTTCCCAGGCTTGGCTTTTTAAAGAGATCAACCAGATAATGGAAATTATTTACCTTGTGCTTTAACAGCAAGGCATTTTCCACACAAATTTCCAGTGTGAAGATTGAATGTAGGCAAACAAACAAATAAATGTGGGCAAACGGTAATATTTTTGGTTATTTTCTCAAGCTATCAAAAAGACTTATTTATAAAATTAAGTTGAAATTTTTTTGCTGAGATTTCCCCGCATATTTTCATCTGCCAAATGACTTGCCCAAGTCATATAATTAGTAAGAGATGGAATTCTAATTCAACCCAGGTCTTCTGACTCTAAGCCCAGATACTAATGAGTGGCCTTTCTCCTCCCCTGCCTCAAACACTAATGTCCTATTCCTAGCAGGTGAGGGACTTCCTTATGTTCTACTCTCATGGATAATGAACCTAGGAGAGTTTACTATTTACTCTAATCCAAGAATTATATTTAGAATAAAATGTTTCTCTATTTTTTCCTTATACTTCTGATTTCTCAATAAGTTTGAAGATGAAAAACAGAATGACCTCCTATTTTGAGCCAACAAATATAAAGTTGAGGATAAATAAACATTTTCTTATTGTACTTAGGTCCAAATTTGAAAAGGGATTGTTGAAATTCTACAGAGAAAAGAAAATATTAATTTATAATGGTATAAATCCATATTTAAATAGCAGGCTATACTCTTCCCAGTTCTCTGACCTTTTTCAGTTATAAGAGCTCAGGTCCTGGCTCTACCCAGACGGGACATGTTTGATATACTCTCTGTGGTTTTTAGTAAGCTGCCACCTCTGCTCTTGAGTTCCAACATTTTGTGGGTGGTAGCTGTTCTATCCAATTAGAATCATTTTAAATATTCCCATCCATGATCGGCTACAATTCAATGAATCTTAGTCATATGAATATAGAATAGAGTCAACCACACAGAAGTAACCAAAGAAGTAAAAGTAATACAATCAAAACATAGTAAAGTAACAAATAGCTAATAAGAAGGTTATATATATATAAAGCCTTTCCCAGATTTAGGATACCTCCATCAATCTGCAGATATCTCCCAGAGCTAGGAGTTCCAAGTCACAGGTAGATGCTAGACTTGATTACTTTTACCAAGAACAAGAATGTCTGAAATGCTGAATTTAGGATTTCCACAACTTTCCTACTCATAGACTATCATCCATCAATTTCCCATTTGTGGCTGCCTTGAGAATTGGAGTTAAGATAGCTATGAAATTCAGCTTTAGTTTAGTCCATTTAGTTTCTCTAGATCTCCAAAGCTCCCTACGTCATGACTTTTAAGCTCATAATCTACAGCACCAAGTAAAATGGTGTGGGAGGACAGGAGTCAGATTGTCTCATGGTTCTCATGCTTGTCCATTGTCCAGAGGGACATATGTGCAAGTAACTGAATACCAATTAGTCCTATGTTCCCTTGAATAAAGGAATCATGATTACATAATTATTTCTTTGTTCTTTGGTAGCTTGAGAAAATATAATTCATTCTCTTGTCTGACACCCTTAGTTATGAAGGGAAGAGGGGTTGGATCAAGGGTGTGCTCTCTCTCTTTCTCTCTCTCTCTGAGTCTCTCTCTCTCTCTCTCTCTCTCTCTCTCTCTCTCTCTCTCTTTCTCTGTCTCTTTAAGTGTATATAAAATCTCCAATGTTTTTAAAGACCCTATTTGTAACATACAGAGTATCGGATTTGCAATAGGCCATTCTTGGCTCAAATTCTCATTTTTCCACTTATTTGCTAAATTGATTCTTTGATTCTTGGTTTCCTTATTTTTCAAATGAAGCAAAATTCTGAAGTATTGAAAGTTCTTTCCAGCTTTATGTCTTATGATATTCTGAAATAGGTATCCATGATTAGCAGAAAGAAAAACTAAAAAACAAAAAGCATCACTAATTCTAAATTTTATCATTGCAAACAAACATTTAGTATTGATCTGAGCATGTATCTCATGTAGAGAGAACATATGTACAGTGTGCAAACCATGGTCTCTGTGTTTGTAGAGCTTAAGTTTTAGTGCATAGATCATAGCCCTAGGGTTGCAAAAAATATTAGAAGTCATCTAGTCCAATCCTTTCCTTTTACAGATGAAAAAGGATCATAAGGGGAGTCAGATATATAATAAAGGATAGAGCCAGGATTTACACCTATTTTGAATTCATCATTCTTTCTACTATCCTATTTCATATCACATATCATGATATATACAGAACATACTTCTAAAATATTTCTTAAAACTTTACCATTATATATTAATATAAGAAACTAAACTTGATTGTAATTCCTTATGGTGAAATTAATTAATTTATATACATATAATGTTAAATTTTCATGTATCCTCTTTCACTCCCTATCAGAATTCTTTATCTAAAGATAAATTCTTTATTTATGACTTACCAGTAAGTAGCAGAACCATACTCTAGTCCGGATCTTATGACTTCAAATCCGGCATTTGTGCCTCTCTAGCTCCTTGACACATGCATAAAGACAAGAAATAACTCGGCCAGTTGAAATGAATAACCCAAAAAAGACTCTAACCCTGAACAACCCTTTCTCTATTAATCAGCTGTATGAAAATGTCAATTGTGTAAAGTTTTTCTGAAGACATAATTTCTTGAATATTGGTGACCAGCTGCAATAAGATCTCATTCATTACTCTTTCAAAATTCCGCTGATTTTATGGAACTGAAAGAGGCTAATAATTTCAGGGAGCAGAACAGCTCATTTTTCAGAAAAAGAAATTATAGCCAAAAATATATGTACAGAATTGGCTAGATAACAAGGCAGGAAATGCAATGTTTCATAATCTGAATTTTAGAGTATTTAGCTGTGTTCAATTTTCCTGAAGTAGCTGGCCTACTCTTGACAGCAACTAAGAAACCAATAGGGCTGCCTGAGATAATTATATAGCATATATCGCTCTATTTCATATACAGTCGTTAAGTCTATTATAGATTCCTATTTGTGATGCTAGGGGTTAAGGGGTTTCGTGGAGATTTCCATTTAAATCCCTATCTTTATGGGATTAGAATTCAGCCATAAAAATGTGGTCCCAGGCTGAAACTTGATACACTGGGTCTTGGACTGGGTGCAAATGTTTTTAATTTTTTCATAAATATCATTATAAAATGCCTTTGTAAAATAAAAATTACAGTATTGGGTCATATCTGGTGGTTTAAAGCTTCTTGATGCCTAATTCCTCATTCTCAGATCCTTACTTCAAAAGTCCTACATAGGGACATCAAGAAGACTTAAAAAAGAGATTGAACCAGATGATTACAATGTGGTCATCCATTTGACATTGTAGAATTAATTTTTACAATAAGAAGTTAATATTATTGCATGAATTTTCCCCCTAAAGTTTCAGATGACTAATTATAATGTGCTAATTTACTCTTCTATGGTATAATGGAAAAGAGCTTTAGACTCGGAATTAATGAATGAAAAAGAATTGTGTTTACTAGCTGCTAATCATAGGATATGAATAGAAAACTACTCTTTGGGAGCTTACATTCTATCAGGAAGAAATACTGCATACAGGAGAGTTCAGTTGCAGGATAGATTAAAAAGGTTCAGTGATCCTTAAGATGAAGAACCAGAGTAATTGGCAAAGGGCAGGCATCTTTAGGATGCAATGCCAAGGGTTCCAGAGTACCTACCATCAGGGCCATCAATGGTAAGACCCAGTGGACCTTAGGAAGCAATGGCAGGGCAGATGGTAAGGTCTAATGGCTAACATCTTCAGAATTGTAGTTGGTAGCTCTCTGATCATCCAAATGAGGAGAGCAGCCATGTTCTTGACATACTGCTTTTAAGAAGGATGTAGTATCCCTAAATGGAGCCAGGAGCTATAAATTACTTCTTATGGGGTGTATAGATGAAGGATAGAGAATTAAGGGAGTCCATCACCTGGTATGAACTGAGTATCAATATCTGGAGCAGGGGAGGGGGCTGTCCTGGCTGCCCATGGCTCTTGTTTTTTGGGCAGCCAGATTGAGATCTGGACTTGGAGTCAGTAGACCTGACTTGAATTGGAATTCTATCTCTAACCAATAATATGGCTTTAGACACATTATATAGCACCTCTGGGATTCAGTTTTCTCATCTATGAAATGAGTTTGAATACAATACTTGCACTACTCATATCACTATTGGTATTTTGAGGAAAGTGTTTTCTGAACTACCCATAAAGTGCCACATAAGCATAAAGTATTGTGATTAGCAAGAGAAGAATCAGTCTTTTTATCACTTCTAGGGTACATTTCCATAATGAAACAAGGTTGAAAGACCTTTTCTGTTTTGTTTTTTTAACATGTAATTCAAATGTGGGTGATATACATAGCTAGGTGTTCACAAAACAAGTATATCTTATTATTTCTTAAAGAGAACTTAAGATTCTAAATATGAAGCTAGAAAGGGCCTCAGGGACCATAGAGCACAACTCCCTTAATTTTATAGATGAGGAAGGTATAGTTTAGTAAAATTATGTAATTTGTCCCTGGTCACACAGGTAACAAAAGTCAGTCAGGATTTTAACCCGGGTTCTTTTACTGTAGAACAAATGATCTGTCACTATAACATGTCATCTCCTAATTGAAAACATCTATGGTTATGATAATTAGATCTAATTGGTATATGATGACTCCTTTTACTTACCCAGCTTGTAACCCCTGAATGTATTGGTGGATGGCACTTAATAAGTTTTTGTAGCCAAAAATAAATTTGTCACTTTGGGCTAACTTCTGCTTGATGAACCTCTCCAAACTTAGCTTTACAGGTTTTAAGAGAACAAGTACATAGTCCATTATTACCTGAAACCTTGAAAGCTGGTAAATCTTTCTGCCATGTTGCCTTGCAGAGTCAGGGCAGATATAGGGTAGATACAGACATACATATACATATATATATATATATATATATATATATATATATATATATTAATCAGGAAACTCTTCTTAAATATACACATTGACACATTCTCTTAAGTTGCAATTGTCTAAAGCACTGGGCTGTAAATGACTTGTTTGGGATACACAGAGGCAACTGGGTAGCACAGTGGAGAAAATGCCCGACTCTGGGGCAGGAAGATTTGCCTTCCTGACTTCAGATGTGGCTTCATACACTTAATAGGTGTGTGATCCTGGGTATGTCGCTTACCCTGATTTGACTCAGTTTCCTTCTCTGTAAAATGAACTGGGGAAGAAAATGGCAAACCAGTTCAGTAACTTTTCCAAGAAAATCCCAAATGGGGACATGAAGAGGCAGGTACAACTGATATGATTGAACAACAGGAATATGCAACCAATGTGTATGAGAGGTGGGACCTGAATAAGGTTTTCCTAAACCACACTACCTTTATCATATTTCTCAAATAGTTTGGCCGAGGTTTTACAGCAGGTTTTCTCTGAGGCATCTACCTTTGCATCAAAAGCCTGCATCCCTAACATGAGATTTCTTTAAGAAGAAATAAATGTGTGATTCCCACATACAGGCAAGTAATCTATGATACTAGGTATATGGTATGATCTTTATGTGATTTTAAGTACTATCATCTCTGACATTAGAGAAACTTTGACTTTCTTCTAAATTTCAATAAGAAGTCAGTTTAGTCTCTCACATGGCATAACTCAGATGCCATTTCCCATAGGAAGCTTGCTCTTTTTTTTCCCCTTCTTCAACTTGCCAGTGTTCTTTAATTTTCTGAAACACTTTGCACTTATTTATGTATCTGTAGTATTCAATTAACAAACATTTATTAAGCACCTACTATTTGCTAGATACTAGAATGTCTTCTCCTTGAGGAGGTACACTGATTATTTTTGTACCCTTAGTATCTAGTTCAGGGTCTGACATATAAGAACTTAATAAATTTTGAGTTTTGAGTTTTGAATGTTTGAATTAAATTGAGTTCTCTGACAATCTCTAAGTTCAAAATCCTCGGTCAGTCCTCACTTTTCCTCATAACTTTGGCAAATCAGATTTTTAAGTTGGCTTCAGTGAACAGTTCTCACAAGTGATAAATAAGCATTCTGTGTAATTGTTATATTTCTAAACTTTGGTAAAGGGATGTGAATAGCACATGGGCTCACAAGCTCATCTGGTGGATCCATACAAGCATCTGTTGTGCCCCTCCTCACAGAATTGCTTGCCAGCCTCTAGTCCCAAATTACCCATATCATCTAGGCCAATAATCTCAATATAATTAGTCTGACGAGAGTCAAGAGATTTGGAGAAAATCTACTGATATCTACTGGCTTGCTTTTATTTGTTCAAGAACAGATAAAACTACAGTGTATTAGCTATGTATCTCCCTCACTCTTCCCTCCTAATTCCTGGAAATTTGTATAACAATGTGGGTCAAAAGGAGATTTGACCAATTTAACACTCATGTCTGCTTGAAAAATATTTTTGTATTGTTGCATAATTTGAATATTTCTTTCCTAGGTAATAAAATATAAAACACACAAAGTAGCATGTCTAAAAAGGAAATACAAAGAAATATTATCAGATTTTCTTTCCTTCATGCTTCAAGGCCCTGGATTAAGCTATACAGTGAAAAATTTCATGTGAAAAATGTTTTTCTCTTGAGAATCAATAAAATTTAAGAAATATAAAGAAGTTGTGTCTCACTGTTTTATTTTTTTTGATAGTTAAAATAAATTATTTTGTCATCATGGAATGACATGGGAATGTTAGAACCACAAGGACATCAGAGAATACCCAATTAAACTCCATTAATTTATAGAAGGCCCTAAAAGGTAGAAAGATTTGTCTGACATTATTTAGCTAGTGTATGATAAATCCAGGATTCAATGTCAAGTTTTTTTTATTCCAGACTTAATGCTCTTTGCACTATATTACAGATAAATTATTATAATCAGACAGTTATCCCACTAATTGATTTTATGTGGTAAAAGGGTAGTAAAGATTGTAGAAGTGAACTAATGATTAATCAGTTGAATACCATTCCACATGATTATAAACCACAAGAGCAAAGTCTGGCTAGCCAAGGAGACTGCAAGGCTGGCAGCTCTGTGTTGTTTCATAAAATAATTTATTCAGTGCCTTTTAAACTCTGTCCATAGGATTCCTCTGTCTCCTGCTCCCTTCCCTCCAATCACCATTTCTAAAGCACTACAATAGCCTTCCTACTTTGAGTCTTGCTTCCAGGTCCATTTCTTTCTCCATAAGGATGCCACATTGATATTCCTCAAGCACAATTTAAACATGTCAACTCCCTGTTTAAGAAGTTGGAATAGCTCCTCCTTCTTGCCTCTGGGATCAAATACAACTTTCTCTGCTCCACATTTAAAACCCTTCACAATCTGGTTCCAATCCACATTTTTTAGGTTTTCAACATATTATTTTCAAACACTCCGAGTTCCAATCAGACTAGTTTACTTGCTATATTTCCTATATATGATGTTCCATCACCTACCTAATTGACTTTGTGAAGTCCCTCCTCACTTCTAATTATTAGAATCCCTACCTCTCTTCCAGATTCAGTTTTTTCTGCCCATAATCTTTCCTGAGTCTCTCAAATAACTAATATTTTCTCTCTGGAAGTAACTTTATATCATCATCAATAATCATTGTATGTACTTTGTATTTACTTACTATGGACATGTTAACACCCAGTAGAATATAAACTCCCTGAGGGAGGAGACTCTTAGTTTTATCTTTGTATCTTCAATACCTAATACAGTGCTTGGCATATAGTAGGTGCTTAATAAGGTTTTGAGATTGAATTAAATGATTGATACATTTCTATAAGGGATTTCATAGCTCTTATAATGCTATAGAGGATGGTATTTATGAACAGTTTGGCACAGTGGAAATAGAATTGGCTCAGGAGACAGAGGATCTGGTTTGAAATTCTACCTCTTGATAGTTACTATCTATGTGCCCATGTCACAATCTCCATAAGTCTGATTCCAAATGAGAGAGTTTGGACTAAACTGGTTTCCCAGGTCCCTTACACTGACAGAACTAGCATTTTATGACATGGGAACAGTGTTATCTAAACAAAAAAAAAATCAAAATTCCATTAAAATATAGAATGATTTTCTTCCTGAAAAGGGTTTTGCCTCTTTTTAAACACATGGGACCAACATGTCATATGATCCTGTTTTCCTATTCTTAAAAAAAAAAAAATAAAAAGCAAATTTGCAAGACTTCCACTGAATCTCAGATTCAATCAGGAAAATAAATGTTAAATATTTTATAGAAATAAAGAGCTAAGCAAGGAATGATCTCTCTTTATTGTATGGGAAATTAAGATAAGAAATATTATGTTAACTAATTAATTTGGATTAAATATGAAATTGATGACAGAATTGAGATTTGACTTTGAGATTAATTTGGACCTCAGTTTCTTCATCTGTAAAATGAGAAAAGTTCGATTAAAAGATCTCTAAGGTCCCCTCTGACTTTCAATCTATGTTTTTATGATGTGCCCAACATTAGGAAGAAAGCAGAAATAAGTACATTTAAAATTAATATATTGTTCAATGAGAAATGATATTCAGTATTCATTAAACTCATATTTTAAACTTAGAATCTTATTTTTTTTTTTACAATTGCATTATGCAATGATCTAGTTAAATCTATTGTCTAAGTATAATTATACTGGATAAATAACTTTAAAAATTTGCCTAATTTTTAAAATAAAAGCATTTTACATTAATAAATTCATGTCTGTTACTTATAACAATATATACATACATATAAGTATTTGTATACTTATAATTTTTTCATATTTGAGTTTTCTTTTATAGTTACCCTTTATCCATGTAAATACCACTTAGACATTAATATTGAATAAATTTAACCCACAGTCAATTTAAACTTTGTGTCATTATTGCTAGAAGAAATGAAGAAAAGTAGAATACTAGATTAAATCTAGTTTTTAAAAAAAGGCTTATCTCCTCACCCCAACTTAAAATTATCCCTTACAAAAGAAATCCTCACTCTAATGAGTGGAAAGAATGACTGGTTTTGAGAACTTCACAAAGCAATAAATTAGTAAATGATTAATTCTTACCAGAAGCAAAAAAATGTACATTTTTTTTTAATATTTACCAGTGTTCCAAGTAAACTATTTCACCTGTATTTCACCTGTAAAATAATAGATCTTAGGCCACATTTTTTTTGGAAAATCACTGTTCTGGAAACTTCTAAAGCTTAATCTCTCCATTTTTGATGCTTATTCAATTTAGTATCAAGTTAACTACCTAGAGTCATACCCCGAGGGGAAGAATATCATTTGAATTTTAAAATATTAAGTAATTAGGAAAACCTCAGCAAAATACTAAGTAGTCTTTGCTAATTCCAGAAGGATAAACACAATTCAGGGTTGGCAGGCAGTTTGAATTAAATCTAGTTCAAAGCTTCTTAAACTGAGACTCCCAGATGGGGTCTCAAAACTGAATGCGGAGGTTGTAAAATTATGATTATCAGTAAATATTTTATTTGTATAACTATTTTATATACCTATATACCTGGGATCACATAAAATTTTCTTGGGTGAAAAGGGGTTTAAAGTAGAAAAAGTTTAAGAAGCTCTGGTCCAATCCATATTGCCATGTAATGCAGAAATCCATTTTACATAAAACCTAAAGTTAATCTCTGTATAAAATTATTACATGGCAGTGGTATGGCTATTCCACAAGGCAATTCATTCAATTTCCAAAGTACTCTGATTGTGAGAAAATTCTTTATATTGAGCTGAAATCTCCCTCACCCTGTAGACCACATCCATAGTTTCCAGATCTGTTCTCTGAAAGTACAAGAATGAATCGAATCCCTCTTCAAATATCTGAAGGCAAAGATCATGTTTTCCTTATACCTCATCTTTTTCAGATTAAATGTTCCTAGGATAGAGAATATTATATGAAAGAAACATTTTTCTATAATATAATTTTGTTTTTCAACTCAACAAAAACAATTAGATTTATCATTTCAACTATTTTTTATTGATTGACAGGTGTTTTGTGATCCACCCCATTAATAATACTGGTTTACAGATAAGAAATATTATGTTAACTAATTCATTTGGATTAAATATGAAATTGATGACAGAATTGAGATTTGACTTGAGATTTAGGCCTGAATACATGTAATTTGAGGTATGAAAAGAGCCTCCCTGCCCCAAATTATTTTCCCCACATGCTTCTTGAATTGATTCCATGTCTCATGGAGTCACTAAAGCCATTCTTCCAGAAATTCAAGTATTTTATCTTGGTTACAAATACCAGGAACATTTTGATATTTATTGGTACATTAACACTAGAGAATTTATCAACCAGGCCCTAAGGAAATGGGACAGAGGACAAGGAAATGTTGACACGGGAAAAAGAAAAAAAATAAGTTGAAGTTAAAACCTAGGATGGAACACCCAGGTTGGAAGCATATTAATTATGTCATAGAAGCAAAATACAAAGTTACTAGAGAGAGGATGGAGAAAGTTACTGAGGAGAGCTTTGATGAAAAGGAGGAATGGACATGGAAACTAAATTTTGATTTACAATTTGTCTAAAGAGTCACCTTGCTTGTCTCATTTTTATACAGGCCACATTTACACACAATTTCATTATAAAGTAGATTGTGCCCAACCTATGAATGTTGCTATATCTCTCCTTACGATAAGATCACAAGTTTTATTTAGAACAAGGAGGAGGTCTTCTGATGCTGAAGATTTTAGGGTCAATGGCTAAGCAATGAGTGTTTATGTTGGAAAATTTATATTTTTAACCTCATTAGCTGCAGCAACTACACTTATCTACAACAGACAACTATGCATCTAGGCTGTTTTGTTGTAACTGAGAATTTGTTTTGGGTTCTTCTGGAAATTGCCAGTATACAAGAAAGAATTGTAAAATGTAAACAAAATAAAGTATATGTTATAATATAAAATAATTGAATTTTCAGAACTGGAAGAGACCTTGGAGAACAGGTAGCTAGATAGGATATAGAAAAAGTTCTGGGCTTAAAGTCAAGAAGACTCATTTTTCTGAGTTCAAATCTGGCCTCAGACATTACTGGATGTATAACTTTGGACATGTCACTTATCCCCGTTTGCCTTAGTTCCTCATCTGTAAAATGAGCTAGAGAAGGAAATGGCAAATGGGAAGTCCCAGTATTTTTGCCAAGAAAACCCCAAATGGGGTCATGAAGAGTCATATGACTGACAAGACTAATATATTACCCACATTTTAAAAGGATAATAACCATACAGATGAACTGTTTTGCCCAGTGGTACCCAATTAGGTCAGAAATAGGTTCTGAACCCAGGTATTCTGCTTCTGGATGAAATAATTTACCAACCAATGACAGCCTGAATTTTGGCTTCTCTTGTAATTTCTACTGCACCTATTTCCCAGTCACTATGAATTTGCTGATGGAACCAAGAGATCTTATTTGTTCATTCTATACTATGCTATCAGTGGAATCATATCTAGATGCCCCTAAAGAAGTATGGATGATGAATCAATTATTTCATCTAGTTCTTCTGGTTAATAGTTATACCTCCCAAACTCTTTTGATATAAATCTACAGAGGAGGTTTATAAAATTTTTCATTCCACTACAGTTATAAATATCAGACTAGTTTAAAAAATTTAATGACAACTGAAATAATTGAATGTTCTCTATTTAGCAAAAACTGCTTCTGAAAATAAGAAAATAAAGAATATTCCATTGGTCAATGGTGAGTTAATGGTAAATACTTAGAAAGTATTCTTAGTGTCCAATGGAAAGGTAACCTAGTCTGTCAACACAAGACATTTTCATAGCATTTTAGATGCCATGAATTTAGATGCATAGGATTTAGAGCCGAAAGGGACCTCAGCACCCATCTAGTCCTATCTCTTCATTTTAAAGATGAATAAATTCATCTTGGAGTGACTGGTATGAATTCATAAGGTAGTCAGTGGCAGAGCTAGTATTTAAGTCAGCAGTCTCCAACCCAAGATGACTCTTTCTATCTCTTCTATTTCCCTATCTCCTCTATTGAGAATAGACCAAAATCTGTAACACCTTAGATTTAATTTAATTCAATTAAACAAGTATTGTCTATCATGCACAGAACTTAGCACTATACTTCAGCAATTGATGGGAGAAGATGGCTGATAGATAACAAAGGCTATATCATATGTAGAAAAAGATTAACTAATGCTCAAATGGTCAAAGAACCATTAGGAAGTCCCAAAGAAATCCAGTAGTCCAAAGTAGCCAAGAATTATTTAATAAAGAAATAGCAGCAGTCAGCTTGACATGTGGGCTCTGTAATAAGGCTGTGGAGTTGTTCTTTTGATCCAATGATACATTGACTTTAGGCTTCAAAAGTTATGGTTAGAATTCAGTGAGACTAGAGATTATACCACTGTTTATAGAAGGCCATTTGTAAATTTAGGGTCTGGGAGAATATAATTTGGGAGTAGTTAGAGTACTATCCAATTTGGAGAGGATGAGTTGGAAAAGCATAGGATTGTAGGACTTTAGTTATCAGGCAAGCCGAAGACCATTTAATTCAATTCTAGTTTTCCAGTTGAGGAAACTAAAATCTTGAGAGAAGTCATTTTCCAAAGATCATATATATAGTTAAGAAGTGACAGAGGTGAGATTTTAACTGAGGATCTACTGACATTTTAATCCAGTTCCTTAGTTTTCCAGTTAAAGAAACTAAAATCTTGAAAGAAATCTCTTTCCTAAGGCCATATATACAATTAACAAATAGCAGAGGTGAGATTTGAACCAAGGGTCTGCTGACAAGTTTATTTCTCATTATATCAAAGGAGAACAGACTACTAGTTCTTTTGATTCTGTTCTATTAGATAGTGATTATAAAGACCTCCTACTTTCCCTTTCCACTCAACCATCTTCTTGTTCCTATTTGGCACACTCTCTTATGTTGCCATTTTCTCCTTTCCATTTGGTTAAACTCTGAATATAGGCGGGAGATTGGCATTAAATTGTCCTCGTTTACTCCTGCCCTCAAGCATTCTAGTTCCTCCCCTTCCCTCTTCATATCTGCTGTCTAAAACTGAGAAATACCACCAGTAAGCGGAACAAGAGAAATAAGAATCTGTTACTCTTAATGTTGCCATAGGTTGGAAATACCCATTAAGTGTTAACCCAGAGGGGAACAAACAGAAGGGATTTTAGCACCCACCTAATCTAAACCCTTCATAATAAAGGTAAAGAAAATCAAGATTTACACCAGATGGAGTGACTTCTTGAAGTCATAAGAAGGCAGAGCTGGTGTTTGAATCATGGACCTCCAATCCAAAATGCAGCATTCTTTCTAATAGCCCTCCAAACTTTCTTTATTGAAGATAGACTAAAATCTATAAAACTATTGATTTAATTTAATTTAATTAAAGAAGTATTGTCTACTATGCACAGAATACAAAATTAGTAAAATTAGAATTCCCTGAAGAGAGAAATTATTTAATTTTTTTGGCTTTGTATCTTTAGCGTATAGCACAAGGTCTTTCTCATGTATGGTAGGAACTTAATACAAGTTTGTTTAATTGTTAAATCCATACTCTGGAACAGAAGAACAAATATTCATGATCTCTAGGTTTTCTTACAATTTTGAAAGTAACTTTTTGTCCCAACATCATTACTATTAAGAAAGCCGATAAAATGTTCTTCTTATTGAGTAATCTTTCTATTTTCTTAAAATTGGCCTTTGTTTTCCTTCTCTTGCAGAGTTTGTATAACAAATTGACCACTAGAGGGGAGTACTGCACTGCCTTAGAATTAAGTAGCTAGAAAACCATTCAAGTTATTAGTGAATGTTTTTGGGTGGCGAAAGTTTGGGGTGTTGATGGCAGGAGATGGTGGGGAGAAGGAAGATATATGAGCAGGACTGCTTCCTGGAGAACAGAAATGAATAGCATCAAATAGAGACCTTTAAGATGAAAGAAAGATGGCAGATATTTTATTATTAAGGCCAGCTTTTAAGAAGGTTTTAATAACAGTTGGTTTTAAAACCTGCTAATTAGGAATTGAAAGGCTCCCCAGCAACCCATTCTGAAGTACACTTTAAGCAGGGCTTGCACTTAGAAATTCAACTCAATTTCTTAACAGTACTGTGTGTTGCCAAAAAGGATGAATGCATTTATTTTTAAACATTTTCTAAAACATGTATTGTTTTGACCTACAGGGTTAAAATGTCAAGAGCTCATTGTTAGTTTTAATACATATATATCTTGCAAACACTTTAAAAATGCAAATAGGAACTTATGCATATTTTAACATATTTAGTCATTCATTTCATATCTTAAAATGCAATATTTCTGACATACAAAATGAAGAGATGAACAGATATGTTATAGTAATTTATTTCCATGACAATATCAGTTTTAAATCTTAAGACCTTTATGGTAAACATAATATCCGATAAAGGAACTGGTAATCAAATTAAATTTTTTAGCCAATTATTTCTTAAGAAACAGAATCAGATAAAAAATCAAAAAAGAGAGTTTGAAAAATAAGCCAAGAATATTCTTTGGCCAGAAATACTGACGAGAACTCTTCTAAAAGTAAACTATAAGCATTCTATTTGTTCTTTGGCAGCTTTCAAAAGCAGCAAGTAGGAGCCTAAACCTGTGTTTGTTTCACTCGTACATTTCATTCATTATATTAATTTGTTTAAATTATGTTTTGTTTAAATTGTTAAATTTGTTTAAATTGATATAGTTTAAAAATAAGCATTTTTTAAAATAATAAATAAATGCTTGAAATATATGTATACATGAATGTATGTGTAAGTGAGTACACATGTATATGTGTACACACATATACATATATGTGTACACATATACATGTGTACATGAATTAGGCAAGGGTGAAATTAGTGGCAGAATTAGCCTTCCTTCTCCTTACTGATTTTGTTTTCATAGGTATATTTGTCCTCTGATTATACACCAAGGCAAAGAGTAAGTAGAAGTGTGAAATTTCAACATTATCTTCTGTTGATCTGATCAATAACATTGTGACTTAAATAGTTTACATTGACATACTGTAGAAATTTCTGTACTGCAGGCTTTTGCCTAAGGCAAGGTTTCCACTTCCACAACAATTTCTATATCATAAAGTCTTAAGAATCAGTACAGACTTTTCTGCTCCTTACTATTTTTTTTTCCTTAAGAAAGAAGAAAGAAAAGGGGGGTGATGGGGGTTGAGCTTGAAAGCTTTTCCAGAAATACTTTGAATTTCCTGGTATTTTAAGAGGATACCAAATGTCCTATTTTCTCCTGTGGAACTAAAACATGCCTTAGTTGAACGTTATATTTAATGATCCTGTTAGCAAAGAGCTGAATAGGCATTACCCCTTTGGTATGTACACAGCTACACAGAATAGACAAGAAGAATTTACTTAATAGAATTGAAAAGCCCAGTTTTATTGGTAAAAATGGAGAGGGGAAAATTTATTTTCTATTTTTTTATGGTTTTTTTTTTAAATTAGAGATAATAGAGTCCAGACTCTTAATTTTATTAGATTAAGTGACTTGAGGTCCAGAGAAGTGACATAAGTACTTGAGAAGCAGAATCTGTGCTCTGTGGTTCTAGATCCTGTTTGTTGTCCTGCCCCTTACTGCCCTTCAAAGACTGAGGATTAAACATGAAACTAAAAAAGGAAAGCATCGTAGTTCTGAGGATTTAAAACAAATGCTTATAACAGTAATTGAAATCCACTTTGTTTCAATTTTTGCTATCAAGAAAAGTGTTGCTATGAATTTTTTGACTAGTGTGGGATCTTACTTTCTGTCTTCAATTTTCTTGGGGTACAATGCCTAACCCTTGTAGATCTCTGTGTCAGGTGCCATAATGGTAATCATGAATATTCTTGGAGTCTATTCTGTCCCAACACTTCCTGATTATGTGAAATTGATTTGTAAAATGGGACTGATAATTACACCTATCAAAGGAAATAACAGTAAAAAACTTTGCAAATTCAAAAGTTAAATAAAAGTTATATAAAAGCACTTTATATACATTATCTTATATGGTTTTGCTAGCACTGTAGGGTGTATATTTCCAGTGTTATTGTCCCCTATTTTAGGAATAAGAAAACTACAATTTATCCCTAATCATAATACTAGTAAGTATGAGACATAACTCCAGGATTTCATCTTCTACTCAATAAATGGGTAAATATCACAAATAATGGATGCATTTGATTTTGGAGAGACTGTATAAAAACAGCCACAGTAATACACTTTTGATGGAAATGTAAAGTAGTCTAATGATTCTGGAAAGACATTTGTGATTATTCTTTTTTAAAAAACGCAAAATATTAATATCTTTTTACTGAGAGCTCCATAAGGGCTAAGCATATGCACTCCAAGAAGACTGAAGACAGGAAGTAAGGTCCTATAGCCTTCAAAAAAAATTCATAGCAACAATTTTCATGATAGCAAAAATGGAAACAAAGTGGATATTCATTATTTAAGGAATGGCTAGCCAAAATCTTGCCACCTAAATATTATTATAGAATATTACTGTGCCATAGAAAAAATACCAGATGAATATTTTCAGAAATCTTGGGAAAACTTATATAAAGTAAAATAAGTAGAACCAAGAAAACATCTCTTCTCTCCAATTATTTTACCCCTACTCTTTCTTCAACCTCCCATTCCAATTTAATTTACATGTTAAAAGACTTTCCAGTCACTCCAGTTCACAGAAAGTGTCTTCTGAAAACTTATATTTTTATACCTCCAATCTGACATTTAGAACAAGCCATTTTATTCCGTTATTTATATTATTTACATTTTTACAATATAATCTGTAGAACCCTAGTAGGGCTCTTCTTGAGAGCAAAAATCCATCTCTTGTATTTCTCATATAGTAGATGCTCAACAAATGTTTTTTTTTTAAATAACAATCTATTCCTTTGTTCATTCATTCATTCAATATCTATATTAATTCATTTGTTCAATCCACAAAAATGCATCATGTCCTTGCCTTGTATAAATTAGTGTCCTAAATTCTGGGGCCGACAGAAGAGCTAAATAAGATAGTGTTACAACAAAGTTGATGCTTACCTATTGAGACTTTTGAACATTTGTCCTGTAAAGTAGCTGGAATAATATTTACATGACCATTTATTATTTTATTATCATGATACTATTAATTATTGACACTTTTAAGCTATGAAAAGAACCTTACTTACATGATCTCATTTGACCCTTAACCTGATTCTTTGAAGTAGTTATCATTATTTCTATTTTGCAAAGAAGAAACTGATTTAGTCAAGATAAATGATTGTCAAAGAGACTAGTTTCATCTGAGCAGAATTCAAATCCAAGGCTTCCTTACTCCAAATCTAGCACTCTATCCACTATTCTATACTTATAATCATATTATATCATAATGTCTCAGTGAAAATGGTATCAAATTTTTGTAGCCATTGTTATAATGAACATTATTATTTTAGTCAATAGATTATAGTTATCATCTAGTCTTGTGAGTATATTTAACAATAATAACAACACAAATTTAATTAAAATAAAAAAAAAAAAAACTACAGACTCCCCAACCAAATGGATCTCCTTTGCAATGAATGACAAAAGCTCTATTGAATATGCACCAATAAAGTAATTTGAAAATTAGATTACAATGCAAATGAGTTGGCAAGGTTACTATTTTTAGATTCTGTTTTGTTTTGCTTTTTAGTCCAAGCAAACTAATGAAACTAGGCATCTATACGATTAGGATGGACTTCCAGCAAAAAAGAAACATTTTTGAGTAGCAAGCCTCAGAGTTAACAGCAAATACACTTTAAAAATTCAAGCAGACTGTTACCAAATAAACTCAATGTTGACAATGGTGCCTTTCCATGTAGTAGGAGGCTAATCTGTTTAATGTCATGAAGTGGAACAGAAGACACAGCCTTGAAATTTACATTTGTTTTATAAATAGTGGCAGCAGAGATTCCCACTGATATTACAAACCTCATGTTTCATTTTTCTGTTGTTTTTTTAATGAAGAAGTAGGCAAATTGATAAGCCAACAGGCAGGGAAGAAGCCACTCAAACAGATAAGGAGACAAGTATAAAGACAGATATGTTTCTGCGATCCATTTATCCAAAAAATAAGCAACTTTTATGTTTGTTTAATCAACATAATATTCATTTTAGTTGTATTTCCCCCAAGCACATAAATATTTCTGTCTAGTGAAAGCTGGGACATTTTACTTTCCTCAAATGCTCTACAATAATCCCATTGTAAAACAAGAAAAGAAAAGAAAAAGATTTATTGTCAAGCCAAAGTAGTTTCAGCACATAGTCATTTTCAGCAATCCATTGAATCAGAGCATCTAAACAGCTTTCGTTTCTCCCTCTGGTTCAGATTAAGTTGTTTATTAGAAATTTTGTGCATTATTAGAAAAAGGAAGAAAATTGTAGCCCTTTATTTTAAAGATTGCTGTAATAAAATTTTAGATTATACAAATTTATCAAGTATATTGTACAAGGCAGTAACCTCAGCTATTTCTTTTTAAGACTGCAGGATAGTCACTGAATTTTGCATTCTTCTTTACTGTCATAAATAAACAGTCTGCTTACAAGATACAACCATAGGGTGGAAAAAAAACATAACATCAAATAAAATGTGATATGTCCAAAATAGTAAATGGAAGATAAAATATCGGATGGGTTGTGCTCCATTTTTAGCATAATTACATTTTTGAAATTATTTAGCAATTGTTTTAAATGGGATTAAACAATTCAACAATATTGGAAGAAGTGTTAAAATAAATTATATGGAGTGGGCGTCAACAATGCCTCATGTTCTAGAATCCTAAGTAATTGTTTAGCCCATAATCCTCTATTTCTGAATATATCACATCAATAATTCTCTTCTTTTCTAAGTTTGTACTTAAATATATACATGCACTTTAACATATAATAGCACAAATTCAAATTTGTAAACAAGCTGTAATAAGCATAAGGACCAATTTCACAGACTGAATTGATGGAAATTACTAGGAGAAGCTTACAGAATAACACAAATGGGAGTATAGTTCTATAAGGTGGAAGGGGTGTGAAAAAAAAATGACGCCATTTAAGAGAGAAAGAAAAGCAGACTTTTTATGTTTTTTTTTAAATAATTTGAACAAATTACCACAGCATCTAAGTTACTCTCTATCTGTAAACAAGGTATCATCAGCATCTAGTACTCAGGTTAATAAAAAGAGGTATGTAAAATTGTTAGGGATGATAAAAATGAAAATAATTATTGTGGGAGGGGCTTCAGGAAGATAGCTACAGTGCAAAACACTTTGGCATTATGTTTAAAAAAAAAAACCTAAAATGTTCATACTCTTTGATCTAGACATCTATAACCTTTGATTATTAGACACATTAAAAAAGGACTAAAATGAAAAGAAAAATACAATCTGACCCAAAATATCTATACCAACACTTTTGTACATATGTGTGTCTATCTGTATAGGTCCTTGTGGTACCAATAAACAGGGAATATGGTAGGTGTCCATCAATTGTGAAAGATAAATATAATATGACATATTATTCTACCATGAGAAATGTAAACATGAAGAATTTAGAGAATTATGAGAAACCACTGATGTACACTGAAAAAAGCAAAACTGGGAAATCAGCTAACAAGACAGTAACAGTATAGACAGAAAATGAAAACAAGAAAAAATGAAATTCCAGACCATGCAATTATAGTTATCAAATTTCTTCTTGAAGAAAAGGTAAAAAATGCTCCTATCACCTTCCATTGCACAGGGCAAAAATTATAGCTATGGTATTGTCACCCTATAATTGATTATTTGTTAATAGTTGTTAATGGTTGCTATAGTTAATTAAATATAGTTAACACATATTGTTGAGTCATTTTTCATATCATATCTGACTCTTCTTGACCCATTTGGGGTTTTCTTGGCAGTGACACTGGAGTGGTTTGTCATTTCCTTCTATAGCTCATTTTACAGGATTAAGTGACCTGTCCAGTGATTTAACTAGTAAGTGTCTGAGTCCAGATTTGAACTGAGGAAGAAAATTCTCTTTGATTCCAGGGCTGGCACTCCATCTACTGTACCACCTAGATGTCCATTAATATAATTTGCTAATTAATTTTGATGAAATAATTTTTAAAAATTTTTCTTCTTAAAATCTTTGTTACAAAGAATGGCTTAGGGATAGAGGAGGTGTGGATGTATCTTTGGAAATAAATTTAATATAAAACAAAATGTATTAATAAAAATTAAGCCAAATGTTTCTTGTGTGTGTTTTTTTTAAGTGGGAGGGAGTGATTTAAATGTTTAAAATGTAAGATTCTTTAGGGTTAGGAATTTTGTTTTAACTTTGGATTTTGCACATAGAAGATGCTAATTAATTTTTATTGGATTACTACAGAAGAAAGAATGCTGGATATGAAGCTGGATGTATTAAGATCAAATCTTGCTCTGCAACTTAATACCTGTGTGATCTTGGACAAATTACTCACCTCTGGGCCTCAGTTTCTCATCTGAAAAGTGAGAAAGTTGAGCTAGATGACATCTGAAGTTCCATTTAGCTTAAATCTTTAATTCTATGAATTGATTTTGTTGGATTATTGTTGAATTGATTTCAGTGTGAGAGACTCTAAGTCTGCTCAGTGATGTTAAATTTCAAGATATGGGATGGTAGAAGTAACTGACCCTAACCAATTCTGGATGAGTTAATTTAGGATCTCTGAGTGTTGGTTTTCTTAATCTATAAAACTTGAATCATACCCTGTCTGCTTCATAGTTGTGAGGTTCAAAAAAAGAATATATGTGAAGTAATTCAATAAACTACAATTTAGATGTAATATGATGTTTTATTTGCACAAGACTAAAAGATTGAGACTAATAAATTACCTGACAACATGACTATACTTTGTGGCAGGTATACAGAAATATTGGTTTTGTGAGGCACTTTAACAAACCAGTAAAACTAGACCAATTAAACTGGTTATATTATAGCTAATGATGCTTATACAGATAAAGATCACTCATACTTCAACTTGAACTATACACAGTAGAACTGCAGAACTCTTATTGAAATGATATTTTCACATTTCCAGCAAATATATCAAGCATATGTATTTATAGATTTTAATTAAAACTTTTTCAAAATTGGAAAGATTGACTTATGGCTATCTTCTCTTAAAAATGTAGATATAAAATTACAGAAATGCAGATATGTAGAAATGTATATTTTTAATCTTTGGTTAAGAATTTAAACATTTTTGTTTTAAATATAAACACAAATATTAAAATTATGGCTGTTTTAACTAAACTCACTCTTTGGGGAAAAAAAGAGGGGCAGAAATTAAGTGGAAAAAATTCATTAAGATCATAGAGTATATTCAAAAGAACCTAAAAGTTTATTTTGGTTCCTCATCAAGAGGAGGAATTATAGTGTAGGAGAGTAAGATTTCTAAGTTCCTTTTTACAGAATCCAAAAGGTTTAGTAAAGAGTATATGAATAAGAGTGCCTGAATTCAAATACTGGTTCAGTTACAGTTATGAGACCTGGAACTCTCTGTTGATTTTTTTCATTTATAACTTGGAAGTTAAGACTGGATAGCTCCAGAAAGATGAAAAACAAAGTCACATAGTCAATTGGAAATATAATCTGACCTTGGGAAAGCCATTTTTCTAATGGGATCTTCCATTATTAGCTCTTTTACTGAAGGGACTTTAGTTTTTCTCCTAACATAGTTTGTGATCTATACTGTGTATCTGTGGATTGGTTGTGTGCCACATTGAGTATACCTGGGGCCGATTCTTTTTTATATCATTATTAAGAATCTTGATATAAACACTGAGAATTTACTTATCAAATTTGTGAGTGATAAATTTGAAGAAATCATTAAAACCCTGGGAAACAGAAGTAGAATTAAAATAACTTTTATTAATGAGGGGAGAGGAACAGAGGAAAGTTGGTCCTATAATAGCAGTACCATACATACTGAAAATGAGCATGTAGAAGTATATTTCAGAATAAGATGCCCCCCCCCCTCCCAGAGAAGCAGCATGGTATTATAAAGAGAGGCAGGTGTTACAAAACCAAAACCAAAAGTTAAAGAGATATTTGGGGAAGAGTTGGCCATAGGATAAATGATGAATCTGAGTTAAAAAAGAAGCATTGTAAAAAGTTCTTTAATAGGGATAAGACATCCAAAGTCTGAGAAGCAAATCTGCTATGCTTTTCATTAATTAGTAAGACCCTCAGGAGGGTCTTCACTTTTTTTGTGTCATGGTCCCTTTTAGTGGTTGGATGAAAACTATCAAGCCCTTCTTGGAATTATATTTCTAAATGCATGAAATAAAATACATAGGGTTATAAAGGAAGTCAATTATATTGACTTAAAAAAGAAAACAGGTTCATAGAACCTAGGTTAAGAACTTCCCTAATATAAGTCTTGTGCCCACTTCTGGTTACAGATCAGAAAACAAAACAAAACAAAACTGTTGAAACTTGGCAAGGGTACAGAAAAAAAGTGACAAAATGATTAAATCTCTGAAAAATGCCTCCTCTGAGAAAAGATGAAAGGATTAGGATTGTTTAACCTAGAGACGAGAAAATCAAGGGGCTGGTAGTAACTTTTAAGAGGTGAAGTGGGAAAGAATGTCTAGTAAGGCAGCTGGCAGAGTGTTTTAGAAATGAGTTTTTGAATTGAATTGAACTCTCCCAGAATGTGAAAGTTAGAAAGAACCTTTGTAATTATCTAGTCCAACCCATATACTAAAGGAATTTACCCTATAGCATACCCAACAAGTGGTCACACAGCATCTGGGTTTTATTTCCACTCACTTCATGAACTTGAGCAAAATTTATAATCTCTGTTCAGTGTCAGTTTCTTCATCAATATTTTGGAACAATAGAATAAACCTTACTGATCTCGGAGAATCATTCTTAGGAAGGTGAACTTTTTACAAAGGCTATATAATCATGAGGCTGCTAAATTGCCCAATGGATAAATTCCCCTCCTGGAATCAAAAGACTAATTTTCCTGAATTCAAATCTGATTTCAGAAGCTTACTAGCAGTATGACCTCACTGAGCAAGTCATTTAACCCTGTTTGCCTGAGTTCCTCATCTGTGAAGTGATCTGAAGAAGAAAATGTCAAACCACTCTAATATCTTTGCCAAGAGATCACAAAGAGTTGGATAGGACTGAAAAAGAACCGAACATATAAACACATTCATTATTTACACACAATTGCTACTTAGGCAATGTTTGCTGGAATTGAATTGTATTGAATTAAATTGCCTGGGAGCCAGGATATCAGGGTTCTAGTCTCAATTCTGTGACTATGGGAAAGTGTTTAACTTTTCTGGGTTTAGCAAAATGATCTTTCCTTCATCTTGTTGACTTAATACTTATTAATATAAATGATTATTGATTGATACCTATCCTGCCTATTTTTGTACTTCCTTTTTTCAGTGGCTTTATAGCTCATTGATTTTTACTGGTAAGATAGTGCTCAGGGTATTGTTCATCACAATACCTCAAAACCAGTGGGACAAGATTATTTCATTGTCAGCTTGTGGGCAATTTTCTATTATTCAGCCTCTCCAGATTAGGTAGACTGGTATATGGATAACAGACTCAGAATTTATTACTGAACTGCTACTAAAGTTTAGCAAACCCTGCTAGACATAGATGAGAGATATTATAAAAATAGAATCAATAGATTTTTGCAACAGATTGTGTTTGTGGGGATGGGAGGGATGAGAGAATGAAAAATCAAGTGTGACCCATAGGTTGTTAACCTAGGAGACTGGGAGATTAGTACCACACTTAACTTTATACTTTAAATAATTTGAGAAAAGTTTGAAAGGGGGAGAGGTTTCAGGGAAATATAATTTCAGTTTTAGACATGTTGAATTTAAATTGGGAAACTGAACATCAGCAGAGAAATTAAAGCTAGATAACTAGATTTTTAGAATCATCAGCATAGAAATGATAATTGAATCCATAAGTAATGGTGATATCACCAAGTGAAATAGTATAAAGCAAGACGTGAAAGCAACTAGGACAGAACTTTGTGGGACAACCACAGTTAGATGAAAATCCAGGAAAAGAGATAGGTATAAAATCAGCATGCTTTGTTCTCTACCTATTCAAAATCAACTCACCCCTTTAAATTCAACTCATCTCCCTTCTCTTCCATGATACCTTCCAAGACCCTTATCATACAACACAATTTCCCTCTTTTGATTCAGGTCATCTATTGTGTTTTTGCCAATAGTTTCCAAAATGGTGGCTGTAGCATGATCTGAAAGGGATGATGGCTTGACCCCAAGTGATATGTGATCAGCTAATTGAAACATGGGAAGATGGATTATATCCCATCATCCCAGGAAAGTCATTCATGGGATTTATCTTCAATACGGCCATATCTACCCTATCCTGTACCCATTACAACCCAATACTCTCCTATACCATACCTTCCCAGCTTGCAGCTTTCCAATACTGGTAATCATTCCTTAATAGCAGTGGTAACATAATCCTGAAGGTAACAACTGTGAAGGTATCATCAAAAAAATGACTATTTATAATATATGGCCTTGGAGAGTTAAGGAACTGACAGGTCAGGAGACATGTCCATAACCTTATGTATAGTATTAACCAGAGGCAATACATAAACTAGGCTGATCTTGACTTCAAGATCTTGCTATACCATATGAAGTTATTTCATTCATATTATTATTTAATTTATCATTCATGATTATTTTGAGATTTGTAAGTTTCTTGAGAGCAGGGACAGGATCTTTTTAGTAGTATATCCTTTGTACTCAGCATAATTACTTACTCAGAAGATATAGCAAATATTTGATTGTTGAATAATTGAAAATAAAAATAAGGAAAATAAATCTTTTATTTCAATTAGTTTTTGAAAAGGGAATTCCCATTCATCTAAAAACTAGAAAGTTGGAATTAAATACATATTTTTGCAAAGACTTCTTTAAAACATTGCCCCATTTTGTATCTCCCTTTACAAAAAAATCTATTTTGTTTATTATTCCAGATATTTTCCATATCAGTTCATCATGAACTAAAGTAGAGAGCATAGGTAGAAAGATTCCAGCCAATAGGCTTTCTTCATGAGATGGCACAGATATTATAGAGTGAACTTTTGGACTCTATTGCATATGTGTTGTCCACAAGGGAGTGAACAGAGACCTTTCCACCAGCATAGACCTACATGGTATATCAGGGGGAGGGTGATTTCCTCCAAGATACAGAGTATAGAATGGCTATCAATGCATAAATATTCATTAGGTCACTTAGTGAGAGAGGGATGGGAGACTAGCAGAATGTATTTATAGCCCTTATTTTCTAGGGGGTAGTATGAATCCTGGTATGAGGGGGACTTCCAATAGCCTGAGGCCCTGACACCTTGTTTGGACTGACTCTGCAACATTAGCTCATAGTTAATGGGAACTGTCAGCTACAGTACACCAACCTGTCACTTTTGGAGTGCACATGTATAAAGCCAAAATGATGAAGTTTAATTTCTCCTTGATATGCCACCTCTAAAACTATGAGAAATTATAAGGGCAATTCAACACTCAAGGCAATGGTTTCAAGGGAAAAAAAAAGAAATTGCTAAGAATTTTGTGGTGGATGGTGATTCTGTTCTCTGTCTCTTCTGTTTATTATTAGAACAGTTCTGTGTTTGAAACTGAAACTTAAATGGATTTAATCATGAAAAAGTTTAAATCTAAATGTTTTTTAAAATGGAAAAAAGAAAAACAGAAGAATAGAGAAAGAAAAAAGGAAACAACATTTTGAACATTAGCAAAAAAAAATTATATATTGCTGGATTACAAATAGTTCTCTCCTGACTGGCAAATAGGAGACATTTCAGTGACCATTCCCCTGAGTCTCCACCATACAATTTTTTATTCTAACCAGATATAGTACAATGCTTCCAGCAGTATTGACCTTATGATTTTTGGGAGCATATGCAATAATTCTCGGATTTTAAAATATATGTGCATGTCCATGTATATATATTCTTCAGGTTGAAAATAAATCACATTGTTGGTTTTCATATTTTGTGGCTGCTTGAATAGCCACTGTATAATTTACAATTAAATTGGGTGAATATGCTTTGTACAATGAGACATTATTATTAAACTCCTACTAGGTGTCAGATCTAGTAGGAGTCAGATCACTGTGCTATAGTATATAACAGTACCTAAGAGGTGGCAGAATCATGTAAAATTGTCTGTTTGGTAAAACTGATGAGAATAGGCTAGGAGAGCAAGGTATGGAGGTGAAATTTGTGAGACATTACCCAGTCACTGACATATGTTCTACTTTATAAATTTTTTGGGTGTTAATTTAAAAAATTGGGAAGCACATTGAAAATTTAGAGAACTAAATAATGGAGATGTATTTCTTGGTTTTTCATTTTTTTTCAGCAGTCTGTAAATTGTATGTAATATTACTATTCTTTTTGCCCAAGCAATAAGCAAATCAGTATGTTGGATAGGCATTATATATTGTGAAGATTAGGATAATTCAGGGAAAGTAATCCTATGACTTTTGAGCAGTGTTATGAAAATCAATAAATTATAAGCCTCACAGAGAACTTAGACCTTTTGATTAAATCACAGAGCTGCACATTAAGAGTTAACTTCATCATGGTTTAATATTTAGGGGCTTTCTAGGTCGTGTTTTACATAGATATAGATATAGATATAGATATAGATATAGATAGATAGAACACTTGCCCTGAAGTCAAGAGATCCTGAGTTCAAATCCTTAATTACTTAATAGCCATGAGTTCAAATATTTAATTACTTAATAGCCATGTGACCACAAGCAAGTCCTTCTCAATCCATATCCTCATTTATGCTATGGGATATATGGGATAATATGTAGCATATATTATGAAATAAGATATTACACATACACAGTACTTTGAAAACTCAAAATGCTTTTTAAAGTGCTCATTATTTTTTATAAATCTACAATGAATTGAAAATATCATAAAAATGAACATGCCCAAGATGAATTTTTTTCCTTGATCCCGATGTGTGATTTCATATTTTGATAAATCCCAGTAGAGAAATTCCTTTCAGAAAGCACCCATATACAGGAATATTTAAATAGCAAAGAATTGGAAACAAAATAGATCTCCATCAATTCAGAAAGGACTGAACAAATTGTGGTATGTGAATTTAACTAGGTGGTGGAGTGATTCCAGTCGCCCGCACGGAATAAGGAAAACATCTTCCTGAGTTCAAATCTAGCTTCAAACACATTAGCTGTGTGAGTCTTGTCTCTTTAAAGAAGACAAAAGGGCACAAAGAATTGGATGTGATTAAATGACTAACAAGAAGAAATAAGGAATATGGCAGATTCAGAAAAATAAGGAGAATTTTTTTTTAAGAACTGATACAGAATGAAGTTAGTAAAACCAAGAGAACAATTTACCTCAACAATAATGAGAGAAGAAACAACTTTGAAAGATTGAGAACTCTTGTCCAAAGAAGCAATCAGGAAGGATTTCAAAGGTTTGAGGATAAAATTCTCAATTTGCAGAGAGGTCAATAAGTTAGAGATAACAGAGCTACAAAAAGTTATCAAACTGTGCATACCCTTTGATCCAGCAGTGTTACTATTGGGCTTATATCCCAAATTGATTATAAAGAAGGGAAAGGGACCTGTATATGCACAAATGTTTGTGGCAGCCCTTTTTGTAGTGGCTAGAAACTGGAAACTGAATGGATGTCCATCAGTTGGAGAATGGTGGAATAAATTGTGGTATATGAATATTATGGAATATTACTGTTCTGTAAGAAATGACCAACAGGATGATTTCAGAAAGGCCTGGAGAGACTTACACGAACTGATGCTGAGTGAAATGAGCAGGACCAGGAGATCATTATATACTTCAACAACAATATTATAAGATGACCAGTTCTGATGGACCTCATCCTCTGATGGCCATCCTCAGCAACGAGATCAACCAAATCATTTCCAATGGAGCAGTAATGAACCAGCTACGCCCAGAGAAAGAACTCTGGGAGATGACTAAAAACTATTACATTGAATTCCCAATCCCTATATTTATGCCCACCTGCATTTTTGATTTCCTTCACAAGCTAATTGTACAATATTTCAGAGTCTGATTCTTTTTGTACAGCAAAATAACGTTTTGGTCATGTATACTTATTGTGTATCTAATTTATATTTTAATGTATTTAGAACAAGAGGTTTGGCAATTGTTAATGCTGTAAAGTTACCCATACATATAACCTGTAAATAAAAGGCTATTAAATAAAAAAAAAAAGAGAGAGATAACAGAGCTAGATATGCATTTTTGGACATGACCAGTGTGTTCACTTGTTTCACTTCACTATACATATTACATATATGCATGTAAATTACATAATTATTTTAATGAAGAGCCTTTGCTTGGTGGTGGTAGTGGTGACTGAGAAGATGGGTTTATAGGTAGCAGCAGACATAGTGAGGGAATTGAAGTCATTTCACTCAGACTAGCAGCTCACTTGTAATTTTTCTTTTGTCATTGTTAAATAGTTTCAGTCATGTCCAGCCCCATTTAGGGTTTTCTTGATACAGATGTTGGAATGGTCTGCCATTTCCTTCTTTAGCTTATTTTACAGATGAGGAAACTGAGGCAAACAAGTTTTTTTTTTTTTAACCCATTTGCCTAGGATCACACACATAGTAAGCGCCTGAGGCTAGATTTGAATTCAGGAGCATGGGTTTTCCTAATTATTCTAGCCCTAACATTCGAACCTCCAAGCCACCCAGCTGCCTCATTTGTAATTTAGTTTTAGAAAGTTGCCTGCAACAGTCAGAGATTAAGTAATTTATATATGGACACAAAGCCAGTCAGGACACTTTACAATGACTAGGCAAGCCTTTTATTAATCAGTCAGTCAATTAATAAGGATTTAACTAAGTCCTTGCAATTGTCAGGCACTGAATTCTATGCTAGAGATTCAAAGAAAGGCTAAAAAAATACAATCCCTGTCTTCTAGGATCACTTATTCTTTATGGTGGAGACAACCTGTAAATTTCTAGATATATGCCAGATATAGGTAGAGTAAATGGAAGGTGAAAAGAGACAACTCATTACAAATTGTACTCTTCTCTGTCATGGGATGAGAGTGAAATGGGTAGAAGGATAAGGTAAACTGACATAAAAATAGCTAAATTAATTGTTATTCATCTCCTATTTCAGACTTTTAAATCCTTAGAAGGTGCCCTTAATTATAAGTTGTTGATTTTTAGATGAGCTTTGAATGCTAAGTTGGGTAAGGCAGTTGGGCAAAAGCACCAGAATTATCAGGAGCCCTGGATTCCATTCTTAGCTCTTCCATTAACCCCTGGGTGGGGAACAGTAGGTGGGATATGATGACCTTGACGCCTGTTTCCAGCTTTAATGTTTCCATAAAGTGTACATTTTCAATTTTAAGGAATGCTATGAAAAAAGAGTTCAATGGGGAGAGGGAGGGAATGCTTAGAATAAATGGAGATTCAATCTAGATTGTCCCAGGAACTAAAGTTAGAGTAGTTAGTTATGTAGGGGACCGGTAATGAAGATAGGAAGAGAAAGAATCAAAATTAAAACACTTGCAAAAATAACTGAATAAATAGCATTGGTGGCTTTCAAAGTATAATCTGGGGTGCTCCTGATGATTTTGGAACAAGGTCAAATCTATTTTTAATACTAGGCTATTTAAGTTTCTACTATGATAAATGTTATTAAATATAACTTACATAAACAAAAACTCTTGGGAGGGTCCTCAATAATTTAAAGAAACTTGAAGGCTCATGGGATCAAAAAGTTTGAGAACTACTGGTGTAGACCAGCTAAGTGTGAGAAAACTGAGATTTAGATCATGGATTTGCTGGAAAATATGAAAAAAACCCCCACTCATATCTGAGTGCCTAGTTTCATGCTAATTAAATATGGTTTCAAATCCTATATGACCAATAGATCTCTTCTAAGTATACCCTTCAAAGGAGAAATAGACTTGGGGATATAACAATATTGGATATACAATATTGACTACAGTGTTAATTTATGGTAAAAGATTTCAAGGTAATGTTATATTACAATATTGTTAGAATGTACTGTGAAATAATCTTTCACTTATGTAAATAGCAATAGGAGCCTTATTTGAGAGTTCTTTTAAACAAATGACATCAGAGCCTTGGGAAAGGAGAGATTAGCTTGTTACAAATCATCTCTGACCAGACTGTAATAGAAAGTGCTGTTATATCCTGAAGCCTATGAATTGAGAAATAAATGTCCTATGTCATTGTGTGATTACAGTAAACTCTCTTTTATCTATACCATTTATCTGAAATTTCAATTATTCAGATATCCATGGAAGAAAATCCATACATTACCTTTGTAAGCAGAACAGTGAGAAGCTTGAAAGCGTCTTTTTTTGACATGTGTGTATGTGTGCAGGATTGCTAACTGAAGTTTCTCTCTTGTTCCCTCAATCTTACCTCATTAAACACTGGCTTCCAGAAAGTTTTATGGGTGATCAGGGAGGAAAGTAGCACCTGAGAGAGTCAGAATCTTTGCTTTTGGGGTTTGATATTCTCTTTCATTTATCCTCCATATTCAGTTAAACAAAATAAGTTTGGTACTAAGATGTTTCTATATACAAGGGTTTACTGCATCGTATTTGGAACTGAGATTCTGTTAAGTTAAGAAATAGAGCAAGACAAGGTAAGGATTCTATGAGCTCTGGAAATAAGTAAATATACTATCCTGTACACAGATGACAAAGATTTACATCAGCGAGCCAATATCAACAGGACATGCTGTTCATTTTCCAGTCACAGTGATGGGTCGTACTGAGCTATCCATACTTTCTTAACTGGTTTCCACTGTGACTAATGGCATGTATTTATGAGATGTCTGGCTAGGGTGCAGTCTATTGTACTAGAATAGTTTTCTCAGAGAAACTAAGAACCTGATTGGAGAGTTAACTCCTAATACTGATCTCAGTAAAACTCTGCTTCAAACCATTGAATGAACCAACTAGAAGAAAGTTATTTTCTATTTCTTTTGGTCTTCTGATTTTATCTATGTAAGGAATTCCCAATGTAGAAATTCTCTTTAAGATTCCAGATACAACACAGGTTGTCAAAGACACTAAAAGGTTGTTATGTATTATGATATAAAGGGAAGACTTGAATTCCAGTCTTTATTATTCTAAAACAGTGTACTATTCACTAGGTTATACTGCCTCTCAATAAAGTATGATTATTAACTAAACAGACAATCTTACTAGATGTACGACTTGAAAGGACATATAGATCAGGAGTTCTTAACCTGAGACTTCTTAATTTGATTTTTTTGCTATTTTTGTAACTATATTTCAATATAATTAGTTTCCTTTGTAATCCCATGTCTTTTGTTTTATGCATTTAAAAACAGAATTCTAAGAAGGGGCTCATGGGATTTGCCAAACAGACAAAGGAGCTCACAAACATTCACATAATAAAAGGTTAAGAAGTCTTGCAATAAATTCTTGTGATTCTTAGCAATCTTGTATACATCTAGCGAGGGATGTATACATGATAAATGTTCAACTCAACAAAATTATTATGCATTTACTACAGGCATTTCATTATGCCAAGTATTGATCATACAAAAAAGAAAAAAAAAAGTGCTTTGCTTTGAATGGGTTTATAATTTAATATGGGAAGGCACAAAATATGTACAAATAGGAGATTACTCTGTAAAATATGACAAATAATCTAAACCAAATACCAATAGAAAGTCAGAGAAGAAGAGATAACTTTTCCCCCACAAAGAAGAGATAATTTCCCCCCTTCCTTGTAGGACCTATGTAGGAAATAATATCTGTTCTGATTGTACTTCTAAAGAAATAAGATTTAGCAAGCAGGGATGCAGAAGAGCATACACCAGACATAAGGAAGACAGGAGAAAGCTTGTATAGAAAAGTGGTAGGTCTCAAGTAATACAGTTAAGATAGAATATCCAGTGTTTAAAGGGAAATAGAATTTGGAAGTCATATTATGGAGGGTGTGGCTAAGAACTTCCTATCATGTCTTCTAGAGCCTGAGGGGCTTCTCAATATCTTTGAGCAAGATTGTAACATGATCAGGTCTATAGAGTAGAAATATTATTTTGGCATTGGTTGAAGAATGGATTGGAGAAGAGAGAGATCATTTAGGTAGTCCAAACATGAAACGTCCTCAAATCCTGTTGTGGTGATATGAATAGAAAGGAGGAGCCAGAGTTGAAGGAGCAATGTTGACAGGATTAAGTATCTTATTGGCCAGGATGGTTGAGGGAGAGGGAAAAAAAATCAAAGACGAGTTTGGCCACAGAGAAACAACAATTGGGGTTGTCCCTCTTTAACACCCATATTTTGATGTCTCTCCATAGATCTAGATGACTTTTATCATCAATGGAATCAGATCATTACTTAAGATACACATTCCCAGGATGCTGGGAGCATGTCCAAAAAGACCTTAATCATGTTGTATACTTATTTAATCTCTCCCACCATGTTGGATTACTCCCTCCATCCTTTAAGTAAATAAAATAACAACTATTAAAAAAAAAAAAAAAGCCCTAAAGCCAATCCATCTGAAGTTGCAAGCATCTCCAGTAAGGGAGTGATTGTTCCAGTAAAACTAAGCATGTAGTCAGCACTGGGGGGACAATCTGGCTTCACAGTCCCCTTGTTGTTGTTCCAAGTGGCTCGGCCACTTGTTCTGACCTCATCTCTTAAATCCTGAAAATAAATCTGATATCAACACTGTCTCTATTGTAGATCTCCGCCCTGTAAATGGAGAGCACAGGGAGACAAATCCCACACTAATGCCCTTTGCTTGCAAGAAAGTAAAAATGGCGAAACCTTCTGACACTTCATTTCAACCATTCTCTACCTTCTTCTCTCCTGAAAAGTCAACAGGATTTGTTACTGCTGCTATCGCTCATGTTTGGAAAATATTTATTGAAGACATTTATATCTGTGTTTTTCTTCTAGAATGCTGAATCATGATCCCTTCAGGGGAGAGAAACATGTTGGCAATACATATACAATCTATTTACTGAGGACACTGGGGAATTCGAACTGTTTTAGGGGCTTGGATTTTTCTCCCACCTAGAATGGCCCGAAAGCTCTTTCCCCCCAGCCCTGTTCAGTACTGTGCACACTTCATAACCACCACTCTCCCTCCAAGAGAGACGACAAGGGAAGTGCCTGTTTTTGCAGCTGATCACTTACTTCTTTGTTGACTGGCATAGGGTTCCATTGTACAAGGAAGGCACAGACTTCCCCCATGCTGAATGATTTGTACAGCCTTTTCAAAACTGAGAGGCCAAGGATTAGATCCCCACTTTGATTTTCACATGACGAAGGCTGCTCTGCTCTGCCTTTAGGTCTCTCAGAACAGACTAAGGGTCAGAAAAATAGAAGCAAGGGAAACTCAAAAAAGTTTTTAAAAAGGGACCTACCTTGCAAAAACAGGCCTTGTATGCGAAAGAAACCTTGGGTATTTGGATTTTCCAAGTAGGTGGGAAGAGAAGCATTGGAATGGATTACATACACCATAGTTCCGGGGTCACTTGCAGGATTTTTTAACCTTTTTATGTCATGTACCCCTTTGGCAGTCTGAGGAGGCCTTTGAGCCCCTTCTCAGAATAATGTTTGTTGCCAACATTCATAACTGGAGGAAATGCTAAAGTTCAATTAGAGGTTACTGAAAATAAAGATGTCATTTTTTCCTGTCCAAGTTCACAAACTCCCTGACGTCTATCAAGTCCATGGACCTTGGGTTTAGAATCCTTGCTTTAAAATGTTTCTTTAAAGGCTTCTCTAATGGTTTCTGGAATAGTAGGTACTGTTCACCTGGCATTTAACAAATATGTGCATTTTTAATGATGAGGTGGAGATTGCCACAGGAGAAAATCCTCTAGCAGCTTTCATACACACTAAAAAAGCTCAATAATGTTAGAGTGTTCTCAGGCAAATTTTTCTACAGTCCCTATAGAATTCATGTGAAAGTACTGGAAACTTGCAGCTCAGACAAAATTATGTGGGAGGTATAGTTTTTCTTCAATGTTCCCCCCTCTGTGTTTGTCCTCCAGATTTGTATTCCTGTCCCAGTTAGCCCATCACCATCCCCAAGCACTCCATGTTCTTCTGCAATGAATGCGTTGCTTGCCTTTCACAGATGCATTAGAAAATCCCTGGCAAGACCACATCATACTAAGTTGTTAGTCACTTAAGTAAGTTATTCTTTTTGTGAATATTTTGAATTATAAAATATATATCTGGATAACATTAATTAAAGAATCCTTAAATGATGCAATGAATGCTGTGATTGCCTTTCACAGATGCATTAGAAAATCTCTGGCAAGACCAGTTTAGTTTATACTAAGTTGTTAGTGACTTAAGTATGTTATTCTTCTTGTGAATCTAGGGGGAGATCATTTATTAAAGAATCCTTAAGTGACATGATTTCCAATTAGAAAAAAAGAAAAAAATCTAGAAAAAAGTCTTTCTCATCACTCAAATCACACCAGATATGTGAGTATCTGTTTTGTCTGTATATAAGACCAAACTTGCTTTCAGTACCAGGATAGTGATGGCTGTCATAGTACTTTGTCATATCTGATTATCAGTACTTTAACCTGCACTTGAATTTTCTTATGGGGAGTCAACTTCAGTGACATACTAACATTTCCTTTATTCAAGTTAAGTGCATGTATATACAACAATTGTGCTTGTTTCTGCATACATTTAGTCATAGTAGCCATAGTCACATAGTCAATGCGAAGGAAAAATCACTGGCCTATAAATCAGAAGATTTTATCCATGCTTCTACTGCTACTATTTACCCTGAATTAGATGCCAATTCCCTGGGCCTTACTTTTCTCATCAGTAAATTGAAGAACTTGGACTACATAATCTCATAGTTTGCTTTTAGCTCAAAATTCCATGAACAAATATAATTCCTTTACTTGACCTATAAATGGGTTTATATTTTATGAAGAAGGAAGCCTTTTGGAATTTTGTGTTTTTTCTCAGAGGAGGGAAGGGTATTCTCTAAAAATATTTTAGATTTTGGACTGTCTTCTTATGTGTACTGTACATATATATGTATATATACATATATACATATATATGTACGTATGTATAAAACCAAAAAAAAGTGTAATGATATTGAAATGGGTGTGTGAGGATATAACTCTGACCCTCTTGTTGGAAGGAGTAGTGAAAATGGGAAAGGAAAACATTCACTTTCACTCTGAGATCTTTAATGTCTGCTTAGTCCCCCAATTCCCTTTAATAATTTAGTACTACAGAAAAGTATTTGATTTGGGGCAGAATGGAAGATCAGTCATTCTAGAGCTGGTGTGGTTTAGCTTGATAGTTTAAATATGCTTCTGATCTGGGGTAAAGAGAGAAAGGAGTCAGTGGGTAAATCAACCAACTGAGGAATATTCATTAAACATATATTCTGTGCCCATCACAGAACTAGACCCTGTGTAAGAATAAAGGGTATGGTCTTAATTGTCAAAAATCCTACACTTCTGGGAGGAGATGGTGAGAAGACCAATACATATTAAAGAAACACTAGGAAATTATGGTATCATTACATGGTAAATTCCTTAGTACTGAATCCAATTCAATAGTCATTAAAAAAAAAAAAAAGAAAATGCAAAACCAGGTACTTGACACTGGAAATATAAATATGGAAAATTAGCAAGTATCTAAGAAAAAACATGGTGAGCACAAAGAACCAATATAACTTAATCAAGAGAAAGTTATACCAGACTAATTGGATACTCATTTGGGGTAGGTAGATTGGTAGCTCAGAGGAAGGCTTTAAATATAATTGACTGGTTTTTGATAAAGTCTCATATTATTCTTGTATAAAAGATGGAGAGATGTGTGGATAGTTAAATGATAGTATAGTTGGGTAGACTTGGAAATGGTTGAATGATTGGAGTTAGCTTATTGGGGTCCTCTTAGGAATATGGGTTTGACCACCCCCCCCTGTGAAGTTTGGAAACAGCTAAGAGAGATAATGAACATTCTGAATGACAGAGTTAGACTCTAAATTAAAGTGAATTTATTGGGAAAATTGATTTAAATCAAATGGGATAAAATTTAATAAAGATAAATATGAAAGTAGGGTTTAAGAAATCAACTGTAAAAGTATAGTTGGTGGAGTTGTGACTAATGATATGCTACTACCTAAGTAGTATGGGTCATGGAGAGTGTGTACAACTGAAACTACTAAACAATTATATATAAAGAAGTAAAATAGTTACTTAAGTTTGGAAAATACTTTTACCAAATCTCCTTTGAGCTTTACTTATGATTTCATTGGGGACAAGGCATAAGAGAGTCCCAGTGTGGAAACTTCCTTCACTAAAGAAAACTGTCAAATCACCTGCAACATATTCTCATATTCTCTTAGAATATTGCCTGAGGTACTGAGAGATTATATGACATTTCAGTGGTCATACAACTCATATATATTGGAGTCATAGTTTGACACCAAGTGTTTCTGATTTTAAGACTATTATGCTAGGTGTTATCCTAATTTTACTGATGAAGAAACTGAGACTCAGAAATTAAACTGGAAAACATATTTAAATCTGGGGATTCCTGATCCCGGGTCTGGTAGTTAAAGCTAGTACATCATAATCCTTCTAAACAATCAGACAATAGTTCTGAAAAATAGAACTCAGGGATTAAGAGGACAGCTAATTCAACAGAAATCAATAGAAAAAAATATTCTTAATCATGTTTCTACTGTTTCCTCTGTTTTGTGTTCTAATCATTTGTGAGTTTTTAAAAATTGGTTTACAAAAAATAATGCTCATTAAGTAGCATTCTATTAATTAGTGCTTATATGTCCATGAAAACCAGATAGAATAGTTGAAGGGATCTGATCAGTGGTTAATAACACTTATTTCCAAGCCTCATTTTATTTCCAACTAGGTTCTTTCCTTTAGTTTGATTGCTTGTTTTTGTTTCTACTCTTTAGTACTTTCCAAAAAGCAGGGCTGAGGGGTGTAGAGGGAAAACAGAGAACAAGAATTTAGGAAAAAACCTGGCATATAGACTCAACTTGATGTTAATGAGCTATGTGGCCTTGGGCAAATCATATTATCATGCCAGACCTCAGTTTACTCATCTGGAAAATCATGGAGTTGAACTAGATGATGGTAGAATCATAAATTTTAAAGTGAGAAAAAAAGCCACAGAATTTTAGAGCTAGAATAAACATTCTAGTCCATTGCTTCTTAACCTGGAATCTGTTAACTGCTAGGATAAATTTCAGGGTATCTGTGATCTTGGATGGGAGAAGAAATACAATACATCTTTATTTTCACTAATCTCTTGAACTTGGCATTTCCTTCAATCATGAATGTAGGCAATAAATATTACTCTGAGAAGGTGTCTGTAGGCTTTACTAGAGTGCCAAAAGGATCCATGAAGAAAGGTTAAGAACCCATCACTCAAATAATCCAGCTTCCCTACTTTATAGAGGAAAAAAAATGGATTTGGGCACCCAATTTCCCAAATCATATAGCCAGGTGTTTCATTTACATGTCACATCACTCTTTCTACTATCTCATATTTTCTCCACAAGGTTACACACTCCTCTTCCTTTAGGTAAGGAAAATGTCTCTCAAATATAATTGTTCTATTCCTAGTGCAAAAATGATGCTTATAAATGATGTAAATGATGATGTATTTATGATGTAAAAGGTATATACCTACCAAATAAACTGCAACAGCCACCTCATATGAAGGGGATAAAAGGGAAATCTATTGTTGACTGCATATTTCATCACTGCTCTTAGAATAAGGAAGATTACACAAATATAATCTTTGTCATGAATTAAGCCAGGCAGCCTTTAATTCTTTAATGATTGGATAGATGTACAGAATCAATATTAGCTAGGACTTTAGAATGGATCTATCCTAATGGTAGAAAAATGTTACCAGAGTTTGTTACTTATAGAAACAGAGAAATGATTTGAGAGCCCTCTGGGGAAGGACATCATGATCCAGTAAAGCAGTAGTGAAACTCATCCTCATTGTTTACAGTGATTGACCATTAGGAAATACTTTGGTAGGTTCATAGAGGGAGAGTCTGGTTGTACCTATGAAAGAGAGAAGCAGGAATCCTTGGCTCCCTTGGCTCTGGAGTAGAAAGCAAGTGGTCATATCTACCCAAACCTTGTTGGATGGGGACTGTATCAACCAGGGGAGCAAGCATCACCAAAGGGCTTAGACACATGAATCTTTAGAATCTGACTTTTCCCTTTCCTGAAAATCACTGCTTCTATTTCCCAGGACTTTGTACAAGGGAGTGACTTGAGTACCAGACTCTTAGGGACAGTATCTCTAGGATACTTTCTAATTCTCAGATGCTAAGGCAAAGGTTTTGTAACTCAAAGACCATATTTAGAACTGGAGGGAAACTTAGAGGTCATTTAGCACAATTTTGCTCATTTTACAGATGAAAAAACTGGGTCCTAAGAACTGAAGTGGCTTGTTCGAGCTATGGAAAAACAGACAAACAAATGCATCTCAGTGAACAAAATAAAGGAAAACCTGTATATGGTGTAGGGAATACAGTATGGTAAAACAAAGTATACTTTCCCATTTACTTGCCTTAAAATTTTGTAAGTATTATTTCTCTCCTCTTCTTCCCTGAATTTTCAACATAATTGATCCAAAAGGTCAAACCTGGAAATGTTAGCATCTCACCCCATAAAAAAAAGAGAGAAAAAGAATGATACCATTGCCTACCAGAAACAAGTGGAAAGAGTCCCAACAAATAGGCAAAGACAGCAACTCAGATCCTTAAATATAGTGTATTCTTACTGCTCCTTGAATGGAATTGAACTAAGTCCATGTGGGGCTCATGAATTTGATAGGTAGCATCAATTGCTAGCAGAGGTACTGCTAACTAGGCTGCCCTTTCTAATATCAGATGGCATCCCCTTTCCTCTACAATTAGCACAGAATTATAAAAAAACTGAGCTAAAAATTCAATAAATATATGCTCACTGAGAATAAAAAAAAAAGACAACATTAGGAGAGATTATCTGGACAACTCCTTAACGTATGATGTTCTATGTAGGATTTGTTGATCAATTAATTACAGGTGAGAAAACTCCCCAAAGTTCATCTCTCATTTTTGCACAAGGGTTTTTGTCATTTATAAAGAGTTTCCCATATATTATCTCAGTTGACCCTTACAACAATCTTTTGAAATGAGACACATTTTAAATTTTTTTTCAATTAAATGTAAAGACAATTTTTAACATTTTTCAGAATTTTGAGTTCAAAATTCTCTCCCTCCCTCTCTTCCTTCCTGTTACTCCCTCCTTCTTCCTTCCCCATCCCCATTGAGAAGGCTGAGAATTTGATATATATTATACATGCACAAACATGAAAAACATATTTCTATATTATAGTTATGTCATGAAAGAAAACACAAACAAAAATGAAAGAAAGTAAGGAAAGTTTAAAAAGTATGCTTTGATCTTATTCAGACTCCATCAGTTTTTTTTTTCTGGAGATGAATAACATTTTTTCATCATAAGTCTTTGAGAACTCTTGGATTTTCATATTGTTGAAAATAACTAAATCATTCATTGTACAATATTGCTGTTACTATGTACAATAATCTTTGGATCAGTTCATCTAAATCTTTCTAGGTTTTTCTGAAAGCATCCTGTTCATCATTTCTTATATAGCAAAATAGTATTTCATCACAATCATAACACAACTTGTTCAGCCTCCTCAATTAAGTTCAGTTCCTCAGTTAAGACAAAGCTCCTAAGTTTCCAATTCTTTACCACCACAAAGAGATAACAGACACATTTATATAATATTTTTATGATTTATTATAAGAGCATAAAGTTGGGGCTTGAAGAGACTCTAGAATCCTAATTCTTTCATTTTAGGCTAGGAACTACAATCAGGAGTTGAGTCACTCAGCAAGTAAGGACCTCAAATGAGATATGAACTCAGGTCAAGATGTGAAACCTTTCTATTGTAATAGTTCATTGATATACGTAGGAAAAGTATAACTGTTCATTTTTATGGATGAGGATACTGAAGCTTAGAGAGTTTGAATGGCTTGTTTCTGGTCATCCAGTTCATAAGTTTAGAATCAGGGTTTTGGCCTCTTAGTCCAGTGGTCTTAGAACTTATAACTACTTCTTAATTGTGAGTCATTATTGTACAATAGGAAAAAATGCTGGGTTAAGACCATTTAATCAAGTTTCAGCTCTCAGCTCTGCCAAGGACCTTAGGCAAGTCACTTCGTCTCTCATGCCTCAATTTCCCTTTCTATTAAAATGAGAGAATTTGACTAGATGATCTCTGAGGTCCCTTTCAGCTCCAAATCTATACAAAAGTCAATAGCTCTAAAATGGGCACTATCAGTAGTAATCATAACCTATCAGATAACAGGGAGAAGGGGCTAAAGATGCTATTTCTGAGTTATTGGAATGAAGAATCATAGTTCAGATCAAGCTAAGAATGAATGGTTTCAGAAAAACAACTATTTACATCTCTTCCTTTCTCCTTCTTCCCCTCACCAAATCTTTTCTTTATTTCAATAGATTTAAAGTACTATTTCCTTTCTGTATCACAGATGAAATACTCATCCCTGAAACAAGATTGGCCACTGGAAGCCACTTTTGTCCAAACCAAAGTCAAAAAAAATAAACATTTCTATGGCAACATAATATTAATAAGTTAAGGAATAAAACAGCTTTTAGTCTTTAGTCCTGAAATGAATGTTTGATGACTAATAATCCCCCAATGTGAAACTTCAGCTGGGGGCCTGGGCAAGCTATATTACCTAGAAACACTTAAAATTTCTTTTGTAATTTCACTTTTAACTGCTCAGCTATAAAAATAGCACCTTTTATTTTATTTTATTTTATTTTATTTTTTACTGCTTAGTGTACTGTAGCTGACAGTCTCCATTAGTTATCAGCTAAGGCTGCAGAGTCAGACCAAACAAGGTGTCATGGCTCCAGGCTATTGGAAGGTCCCCTTCATCCTAACAAAGACCCTGGGGTAAGAATACTTTGCATGAATAGTCACTGGCATATTATTCAAAATTACTTAGCACTGCATTGCAGGTTGAGAGGGTTATCCAGTTTTTCCATTTATACCTGGCACAAATAAATCCAAAATATCCCTATTGTGTGCCTTTTAAAAGGCAACATAACAATTGTGTGTGTTTGAAGAGACCACACAAGGTCCCAGAGTAAAAAGCTGAAATCATAAATAAACATGAGGTCAGTTTGGGAACAGCCATAATTGCTTTGCATGACAAGATTTGCATAGCAAACACTTCTGATTAATGTACAGTGAATGTTATGCAAGTAGGAACCAACCTTCAGTATCTTTGCAGGATCTGCACCTTGCAATCTTGAAGGTACAGCCTCAGTCAGTACAATTAGTCATTGTTTACTGAGAGGCAGATAGAGCTAAATTTTCTCTTTAAATATTTGAAATAATTTTATCTTGCCTAGCTATTGTTGATTTTATTTCAGTGGCAAAAGTGTATGAATTTGGGCATTTTATGGAGTTTGTATTTAGGGTTGTCTACAAGGTGAGCAGTACATTTCAACTAAATTCCAAAACATTTTACAAAAAAGACAGGGAAGTTCATAGATGTAACCTTTTTTGAGTCATAAACTTGGGAATTAAAGACTTCTCATGTTTGCCTGCCCAAAAGGTCTCAAGTATATTAAGCTTCTGATATTCGTTCTTCATGGTTTCCAGATACCAAACTCCTTCCTCTTCCATATCTTTCCTGACTTTGCTATTGCCCCTTTGCCGTCATTGATGTATGCTCTACTATTATAGGATATTGAAATGCAGTTTAGTGAAATAAAACCCTTTTTTTTACAATCTTTTTTTTTAAGCAAAGTGCAGTTCTTTTTAGCTAAAACTTCCTGTCTTTGAAAAAAAAAAGAAATGGATTATCATCTTGTTTGAAACATGGCACTAACTTTAAGATTTGGGGGGGAAAATAGCCTTAAACTTAATTGTAAAAGAGACAATAAAAGACTCATTAATTGTTTCAGGTTTTAGGAGAAAGGAAAATACAGTGTCCCCCCACTCTGTTTATAGCAGATGAATTCTTAGATGAAATTCTGCAAGCATAAATTTCTTTTAGATTGGTGGAAAGAGGGATTCCTTCCCCTCCCCATGATAAATTTTGGGTGTGATTTGTGTTTAAAGGAATGAAAATTGCATAAGTATTTAATGATTGTTTCTTTCTAAGACTGACACTGATGCAAACTTTTGTAAAACATGGTGGTTTTTGTCATTCTTTGTTCTCAAAGAGTCTCATGATATTAGGGAGATGATACCATGACAAGCAAGTGAATTGGATTTCAGTGAGGGAGAACTGGGCAAGGTCACCTGCCTCACTTTCCCCTCCAGAGCCATCTGGAGATGGCCCTAGATATACTGGGAGACCTTACAGTAGAATTCCACAATTTGAAGGAACTTTGGAGAGTTTTATTTTGTAGATGAGGAAATTGCGGTCCCAAACACTTCTTTTGGGATCGAAGGACCTAGATTTAAATACTTCATCCAATATTGTTTGACTTCTGGTAAGCCCTTTAACTTCCTAGGTCTTGTTTCCTTATCTGTAAAATGAATGACCTAGAAAAGCAGTCTCTGAGGTTCCTTCCAGCCAGAAACCATGATGCCTTCTTAAGACATGGCCACAGGGATGCAATCATTTTCAGAGCACAGACTATAGTCCTGATCTCTTGACTTCCAGTCCAGTATTTTTTTTTTATTACAAATACCCACACATGTGTATATATAGGTATGATTACATGATCATGATTAATTATAAGAAAAATATTCTGTGACACTTGCTAGTTGTCCCTTATGCTACCTCAATTGGATTAGTTGGCCTTTGAGAATCCTTTTGAACCAAGCTTACTAAGAGCATGGAGTATCAGAGAACATCTGAGATTATAGAAAGTCAGAAGGAGAAAAGTCCTTAAAACTCCTTTAAGCTAACTGCTTTTTCTTATAGAAGAGAAACTCCTATTCCAGAAAGATGAGATGCCCAAGATTCTACAGATAGTAGATAGTAACAATTTTACAGAATTGGAACCGGAGGCAAATTGTTGAGCTTTCCACTCCACAATACTAAGGCAATTGTTGCCATAATTATGAAAATTATATAATTGTCAGCAAAATAATTAATATTTTTTCTCAGTATCCTGGGGTGTCCCTAAATGTAGCTATAAGTAGAAGAGGCAAGACAAGCAGTAATTCTGCTTGTTTTAAAATATTTATTTAGAGAAAGTCACATTAAACTTTAGAAAGCAGACATCTCCACCTTTTTGCTCTAATAGACAGAAATCAATTGTCACATTTTTTTCTCCTCTAAACATTTTATAGGACAAGGATCTTTTTTCTTACCCTGTCAGTGATTTACTTAATAAGACTACTTTGGCTATTAACTTGTATGCTCTTATAATAATTCTAAGAATTTAAATATTTGATATTATATAACATCTGCTAATGTATTTTTCATGAAGATAAAACCTATAAATATAAAAATCTTTCTATCAGTGTGTTATATAGGCAAATTATATAACAAAGCAGTATCCACCAGGACATCCTTTGTGAGAAAATAAATTTTTATCATTAATGTCTAATACATCTAATAATTATCTTGATGGATGAAATTCATTTTAAAGATAAGGAAGGTTGATCATTAACAATCTTGAGTCTGGCTTCATACTACAGTGCTGCTACATAGCTTCAAGATTCACAAGTGTCAGTGATATAGGAATAGTTTAAGCAAATGGTTCCAATTATTAACATCATGGATTTTAGGGCTTAAAAAGACTTTAGAGATAATCTAGTATAAAGCTTTCACCTTCTAGATGAGGAAACTGAGGCTTCAAGGAGAAAACTGATGCTTAATAGAACTTTTTGGACCTAAATTTTTGTTTGCAAAGTCAGTGACCTTTCACTCAACCATGCTGCCTTTTCTTTATTGTCTTAGTAAGTAATAAGATCACGGAAAAGAAATTGTATCTCAAAATGTGTAAAACATTGGATTTTATTACTAATGTTTCTATTTAAAAGTAAAGATGTTCCTCCTTCAGAGCCAATATATTCTCTATTCTGTCTTCCCCTGACCTTTATAAAATTAAGTTGCATGCCGTTACTACTATTAAAACTCGGTTTAATATTGAATCAGATTTGTAGCTTCCATTCTCCATTTTGTATTGATATTTAAAAAATTATCACATCAAAACAGTTTGAATATCACACTGAGATTTAATTCATTCTGATATCATAGTTGCATTTCAAAATGATAATTTAAGCCATTAAAAACAAAAGTCTTACTTAGGCACAAGTAAGACTTTTGTTTTTAATGGCTTAAATTATCTATCTATCTATCTATATATATATATATATATAAAGTAGTTATAATCTAACTCTCAGGAAAATTAAAAGGACATACTTTCTATGTTTCTTCAGCACAAACATAAATATACTTCTGATGTGAGCTATTCACATAAATATTCCAAGTTCCTCTTTCTCTTCCATTTTGGTAGCCAGCATAGCTATAACTTTCTACCTTTTAGCCAAACACGACCAATTTACCTCTGGTTTTTTTTTTTTTTTTTTTTTTTTTTAAGATTACGTTGTGGGACCTAGCGGTTCTGGCAGCTTTTCTGCTGGGTGAATTACAATCTTGAATGCTTTGGAGCATGAAATGTACTCTGGGATGCATAGCCTCAGAGCATACAAAATTTTAATTCACTCGTGGCCAGGACCCAGCAGAGAGACTGCCAGATTTGCTGGGCCACATGACAGATTCTTCAAAGGTGGGGAAAGGATTGTGTCCTGGTAAGGGTACGTGCCAGGGACTGCTGAAGAATTGAAGAAAAAGAAAGGAACTTACGTTTATATTGAAAGGTAATTGATTTAGCTGGAACAAACTAGCCTATTAGTGTGTTGAAAGCCAGAAAGTTCAAAAAGTTTGGGATGCTTCTGAACTTTTGAAACCTTGCAGTTGAATCTTGGAGGATTTGGTGATCCCCGATACAATCCCAGAAGAAAATGCATCGCTTCTAAATGATTATTTTAGTTGACTTCATTTTGGCTGCTGTCCAGGGGAAATTCTAAGAACTCTTTGTGCTTCCACTCAGAATAATTCCCATTCTTATAGGCATGGCAATGTACCTTCAGACTTTTTGAAAAATCTAGATGCCAGCCGCATCATGACTAAACTGTTTGAGGGGTTGAGGAGGAAGGCGGAAAGAAATGGGACGTAATAAACCACTTGAAAAAGACAACAGCAAACTGTTGCCTCACTTCACTCAAATATGCCCGTGGTGAATTTGACAACCAGTTTATTGTACACACAGAAGCCAAAAGAGAAAAGTCCTGTTCCTTTTTAATTCTTAGCTGTAATTGGCAAGTGGTGTTCATTTTAAGGTTTACTTCTCCTGTAAATTGATGAACCTGTAGAGGTAGCAGATTATGATGCAGGGATTATATGCACATGAACACACAGACATATATATATATTTTTTATACATGAAGACAAACACATGTATAAACATGCTATAAAATGTATACATTTTATAGCATGTTTATACATGTGTTTATATACATATACCTATGTATATATACATGTGTATATATACATATATATATATATATATATATATATATATACATATATATATATAGATGTACATGTGTGTCTGTTAGATCCTCCAGTTGTAGATTTTCCTGGAAAATACATATTTTAAAACATCCACATTAGAAAAAAGCTCCTATTTCCACAGGGCTAGAATTATCATGTAACTTCAATCACAAATCTAGGATATCTCCAGAAATTTTATCTAGACACAGAGGAACAAATAGCAAAGCAAATTCCACCTTAGTTTATGTCAGTTTAGACTCTTCTCCCTAGCACTTAAAAAATTAAGGATTAATCAGAGTCTCAGAAGAAAAACTACATTTATTAACCAAGATAGAACTGATCTTGGGTAGGAATTTGTTTGACAATAATTAGACAAGGGTAGCAAAAATAAATATTTCACAAGTGAATCTGTATCAATAAATGTATTATCAATGTATTATGTGTGCTATTAGTCTGGTTTTTTGATGTCTTTTGTTTTAGTATTACAATTATTTCCCAATCCTCTTCCAGATTGAACCCTAATGTATTGTATTTTAAAAGCTCTTCCTTTGTCCTAATTAAATTTTCTGTCACCAAAATATCAGAGTTCCAAAAATAGGAGCGCAATGGGTGGAATTTCATCTGTCAATGTAGGCAAAACCCAACATAATGTCAGGCCACCTTTTTGAGTCATAAAATTCAAACAATAAAAAGAGCAAACTCTCCCCTTCCTGTGATGATTGTGATCAAAGGAAGAGTTTTATTTTCCTCTTTTAGGGCATACACTGGAAAAAATCAATATGACTATCTCCCAAAGGCAGTAGATGGATAATAACAACAGCAACAACTCATATTTATTTATTTATTTCCAAAAAATTTATTTGGCGTCTATTCAATTTTACAACAAAAAATATATTTAAACATACACCAGTAGCAACTTATCAACTTTTATCTCTCATTCTGATCCTTAGGATTTTAACATATCTCCACATATCTTGCACACATATACTATATTCCTTCCATGGATGTTATATTTGACTTGAAAACATAAAAAATATGGCACTTCAGTTCTGATTTTTTTTTAATATGGTATTACTCCACTTTGTACTTTTCTTCCACAAATTATTAATATTTGTTACATTGCATGGAAAGTCACCTTGTGTTGGTGTGGCATGTTCTCCTTGACCCTAACCCCAATCCATCCATACCTTCAATTGAAAATTAGACTATTTCCATTTTTTCCCATGATTACAAAAAGTAAAGCTTTAAGCAAAATTTTTCCTTTTAAACTTATTTCCTTGCAGGAGGTGAAGGGAAGAAAAGGGGATATTTCCAATTAAGATCACTGGGTCACAGATTGTTTATAATGTAATATTATATATATATATATAAATGATGTTTATTATAATAACTTTATAATTCTTACCAAGCACTGCCAATTTCTGCTTTAGAAAGAATAATCCATTTGTAAGGCCAGCAATACTTTTTCCTTGCCATCCCACCGTTGACTTTCATAATTTTTAATAGTTTTCCCCAAGCTGGTAGAAATAATGTACTATTATAGAATAATTTATATTTAGATAGATCCTTAAAGTTTGCAGATCATGTGTGTGTGTGAAAGAACAATGATCTGCACATATTGCAAATACATAATAGATCTTAGGTTTCATTGGTTTAGTGAGCTTGCACTATGACATCCCCCTCCATCAACACAGTTTGCAATTGAGGGTGTGCAGAAGACAGCTCATACAGCTGATTGTTTAATTTTCAGGTAAACAGCAATTATTTCTATTCTGGCTGGAAACTCTGAGAGTCCATCCCTCCTAAACTCATTCTTTTGTGGAGGCAAATTAGATCATCTCTTGCCTCAATTTTTAACTTAATCTTTATGAAAGATGTCCTTGGTCAGATTGAGACATAGCAAAGACCTTAGCTTAAAAAGGACAAGTTCTCTCACAGAATCCTCAGCCATCACCCATCTTCTTGTTGTATGTCTTGCCACTTGATTCAGAAGATTCTGGAGGAGAAAGTGGGGCTGATGACTTTGCACAGCCTTACCTCACTTAAATTCAATTCACTTGCAAATCAAGACATCACCCTCCTGATATTATTGGTCTTTGAGAACAAAGGACAAATACAATTAAAATTTTGATATGATCATTTATAACTCATAAATGGGCAAACACTACAAAATATGGTTTGATTTATTGTTTTGTTGATTTTCTTAGACTTAAGAAAATGATGGAGAAAATGATAATAATTCAGATTAAATTTAAGTGTGTATCTTGTATACTTTTTTTTAAAAGCTGGTTATTAAATATTTGTTAGCAAATCACTGGTTGCAACCTACATTTTGCCTTAGTGGTTAACTCTTGGACAGTTGCTTGAGATGCATTAGAAGGTGAATTTGAACTGGAGTTTTCCCTCATTCTCCACCCAGCAATTGACCCACTAGATTATGTTCCCTCTTGGCTGTACCTAACAAGTGACCAGAGGTAGGATTATATAGCTGAATTGATTCTTACCAGTGCCCTTCCCTGCTTGCCTCAGGCAGTAATCTTATCAGTACTTCAGGCTTTCTCTGCCAACTCTGCCTAGTTATCCAGGACCTCATCAGCTTAAGGGACTTGCCCAGAGTCACAGAGCTAGTTAGTATCTAAAGCTGAATTTAAACTGAAGTCCTTCTGATTCCAGGGCCAGTGTTCTATCCACTGAAACACCTGGCTGATCCCTTGATAGGTATTTCTATTAATAACTATCTCTCCTTCCATATTCCAAAGTTAGGAGCTTAGAATTATTTTAGCCTTCTAGAAAGTCAATTTTACATCTTCTTCCCTTACTCTTTCTCATTCCACATGTCCCATCAGTTGTCAAATCACATCATTTCTACCTCTATGACATCTTCACATAAGTCCCCTTCCGGTTACTCTTATGGCCACCATGTAACTTCAAGGTCTTTATCATGTCTGAATTATTGCAGTAACCTCCTAATTGATTTTTCCCTTCGGTTTGTTCACAAAACACAGAGCTGCCATAGACATTTTCTTTAAGCATAGGTACTACCATGTTATTCCCCTCACAATAAATTGCAGAGGATAATCTCCTTTATTTGGCATTTAAAGTCCTTTATAACCTTGCCCTAAGCTACCTTTCTATCTCTATTATACATCATTTTTCACATACTCTCTGGTCCAGAATGTGGCTAGAGTACCAGGCCTGGAGTCAGAAAGATTCTTTAAATCTGTCCTCAGACACTTATTAATTGTGTGATGCTGGGCAAGTCACTTTACCCTGTTTGCCTCAGTTGCCTCATCTGTGAAATGAGCTGGAGAAGGAAATGGATTTTCTACTCTAGTACCTTTGCCAAGAAAACTTCAAATGGGGTCACAAAGAATCAGTCACCACTGAAACAATTCAACAACCAAAATAAATCCTCCACATAATTTCTGGCTAACTTTTTTAATTAAATTTTTTTTCAGTTATCAAAAACTTATTTTTTCTCTCGTCTATCCTCATTCCCACTGGGAGAAAATAAAATGAAACCTTTGTAACAAATAAGCATAATAAAAATATTGCCATTAGGCCATAACCAAAAACACATACCTCATTCTGCATATTTAGTACATCTCCTTTCTGTCAAGAGAAATGCTGCATTTCTTATCATCCATTTTCTGGAAACAAATGTGATCACTGTGCTAATCAGAGTTTTTAAGTCTTGTTTGATTTTACAATGTTAATACAATGATATAATTTTTCCCTGGCTCTGCTCGCTTTACCCTACACCTGATGACCCTTTTTAATGAATTGCTATGATCATGTAAGTCCCATTTAAAAAAAATTAATGGTTACCTAGTACCTAAAAGATAAAGGTTTAAGTCTTTACCCTGTCTCCAAGACCCCCTTTTGTTTGAATCCAATTTATTTATCCTGCCATATTATTCACCACTCCCTTTCATATAATATATTTTCTAACCAAACTAGACTTTTCAGTTTGTGCCCTGTTTTTTCATGCTATTATGCCATGGCCTCACACTGTCTCTTAACTTGAAATGTTTTCTCTCCCACTTTTGCTTATTGACATTTTACCAATACTTCAAAATCTAATTTAAATGCCACTTTCTTCAAGAAACCCTTCCTGATCCCTTAACAGATAGATGTGATCTCTTCCATTGGCAGCTCTTAGAGCACTTACATATCTCTCTGTTATATTTTAACTCCACCAACTTATATTGTATTTATTTGAATATAAGCATACATGCATGTATGTTCATACATACATATGTATAGTCTTATAATTTTCTATTATGTTGTAAATTACTTGGGATTAGGGGTTCTGTCTTATTTGTATCTTCGAATCTCTTTTAATCCAAATGCAGTGACTTAAAAGTACTATCCACTTAATACTGGAGAAAGAAATGGCAAACCACTTCAATATCCTTGACAAGAAAACCCCATGGACAGTATAGTCCATGGGATTATGGAGAGCGGGTTATGACCAAGAGACTGAATAATTATAACACACTTAATAAATTTTGATGAATAAATGAATCTAGTACAGAGTCATATCTGAGGATCATCATGTGGATTAGGAGAAGCAGGGAAACTTAAGAATGATAGACATGAAATGTGAAAAATGAGGATACAACTTGGGAAATCATTATCAGGTCATTTTTCTTTTCCACTTTTCTCCTCACCAAGGCATGAGTACCATTTTCACCTTCCTCCAGTAGGGGGAGGTTTTTGTCCCCAGTTCACATCAAGGGGAACTTCAGGGTTGGGAAGTGACCAGCATGCACTCTGCCTTGCTTTTCTTCTCAGTTATCCCAAGATCCATTGTATCTGTGTACGAGTGAAGCTGAACAAGATGTTCAATCAGCAAATAAGTACTGAATTTCTATATCAATGGCATTGCTCTAGATTCTTCTTAAGAAGCAAAAGAAGTAAAGGATATAATTTGTGCTATCAAGAGAAGTAGGAATAAGAATGAGACTAATAAATATAAAATGATTAGAGAAAGACCGAATATAATTAAGGGCTAATGTGATATAGATTTTTAAGTTTAGAGACCTAGTCTTTGAGATCTAGTGTGATGATAATGATAATAATAATGGTTATTATAATAAATAAAGAAGACAATAACAAGTCCCATTTATATTGTCCTTTTAAGGTTTGCAAAGTGCTTTACAAATGTTAGTTCATCTGATGTACACAAAAATTCTGTGAGGCAGGTACTATTATTATTCTCATTTTACAGATGAGAAAACTCAGTGGCTTGCCCAAAACGATTTGCACTAAACATTAGATGTCTTGGCTTTGGGCCTCGCTGTGTTACTGTGAAAAAATTAATTAACTTCTCTGAATTTTAGTTTCTTCATTAAAAAAAGAGAATGATAATACTTCCCTAAGATGCTTTTTTTTTGGCGATGAAAGTATTTTGTAAATTTCAAAGAACTATATAAACAAGCGATTTTTTTTCAAGGCAGCTGTGTTGTGCTAGAACACCAAATTTCAAACTAAAAAATGGTTTTGAGTCCCAGCCATATCACTTGCAAGCTGTATCAACTTGAACCAGTAATGCATCTTCTCAGAACATTGGTTTCCTCTGTTAAATCTGATAACAATGCCTGCACTAGTACTTACCTTATAGGGTTGTAGTGAGGTTCAAAACTTGACTTTGTAAGACATAAACCATTCTGTAAATATGACTTGATATTGTTATTTGTTATTATTTATCAAAAGAGGAATGAATATTGGAAAAGGAGAAAGCAGGTAAAAAAAAAAAAAGAAGGGCTGACAAAAATAGGAACAAAGATGACAATCAAAAAGGTAGCCTCTATAGTACTATTGCAATCATTGTCCCTGATTGTTCTCCTTAATATCCAGTCTGAGAGGTTGCCTTATATGTGCCTGTTTACCAGGGTCCCTTTGGGGTTAGTCTCATTTTCTTTCATGTTCTATTCTTTTAAAGTCCTGGGTGTAGGAGATCAGTTTAAACAACAACAACAATAATCTTTCTAAAGTGCTGTCACTTGTAAACACAAGACAATAACATCTTTGGGCTCTATAATGGTTCCTTGGGATATTTCTTCTGTATTTATTTGGTCCCAGCCTCTGCTGATGTTTTTGAAGGAGAAAACTAATGAAAACATCCGAGGTAAGAAAGAGGAAGTATCACATATGAAATGCAACAACAAAGGTAGAAGTGGGGGTAGGAGGGTGGTTATCTCCAGCAGTTTTTTGCTTCTTGCTGCTGTTACTTTCATAGAAAACCAACCGCAAACATATTTTTATCTCAGTGATAACAGTGTAAATATCACCATATCTCCTTTCAAACTTTAGAGTCAGGTTGATTCTGACCAAGCTCTTATGGGGTCAGCTACTGTCCACTATGATCTAAATCAGTTCTAGGATACATAAAGAACACTCGAGGAATTAGATTCGTCCTGGAGTGAATTTTGAAAGTTAATTTAGTTCTAAAATGGGTTTAATGAGCTCTAGTGCAAGTAGATCTCTTAGATGAGCCAGTGAGTACCTGTTAGAACCAACCTTATATGGACCAATTACTTCAAGACATGAGTGATATGGGCTGATTACCATTTGAGATTGAAGGCATTCTCTGGACTTGAATTCACACTCTTTGGTTTATTTTAAAATTGGCATAGGGTGTCAGGGAAGGTGGATTTATAAAGTTAAAAGACTGATATAATTGGAAGTAGCTTTATTCAGAACCTGGTCCAGTCCCCTCATTTTGTAAACCAGGACATTGAAATCAAGAGTAGCTAAGTTACTTGTCCAAGGTCATAAAGCTAGTTAATGATCAAGGAAGGAGATAATTTTTCCCCTTCCTGACTGAAAAATGCCCTTCCCATTCTGCTACAGTTATTTCTGAAGTTGGAATAGATGAGATCTTCTCACTGTCCCAGAATAATTTCCTTGAATTGCTGCATTTGTGTCTCTGTTTCTGTTCCTTAGTCACCGAGTTCACCATGGAAAAGTTTCTAGGGGCCAAGGCCTGCTATTTGGGAGTGGGAAGGCTAAATAGATGATATTAGCAAGTTGTACCTGACATATCTTATGGCTTATATTCAGAGCTATGATTCTAGCTCAAATCTTGCTCTTTTCTAGGACCTAAGACCTACATTTAAATGATGGATTGGGAAGTACCCGTGGGAGAGAAGGATGTCCCCCTCCCCCCCCCAAGACTTTTTTCTTTCCCTTGGTCTCATCTCTCTGGAAAGAGAGTCTCTTTTTTGAGGGGGAGTGAGGTTGGGGAAGGAGGAAAAGACACTCTTTTCTTCTGAGGGTCCCTTTTTGCAGTCTGCTTTTGAGCTTTGACCTTGCTTCTCTTTCTGGGGGAGAGGAAAAGGCAAGACTCTTGCCCCTACCGACCCCCATGGGGGCAACCGGGGACTTTTCCCCATCTAAGCATCCCCTCTGGGCACACTGCCCAGCACTGCCTGCCAGCTGTCCTGGGACTCTTGCTGGTGGGGAGGAGGGGAGTATCTTAACCTCACAGTTGGCACTAGCCCTTTAAGACCAGCTCCCCTCTCTCGCCCACGCCACCCCTTTCATTCTCCTGACAGGTGTTCTCCCAACTCTGGAGGCTCAGGATTTTGGGGAGTGGCTGAGCCAATGAGGTTTTAGATTTGGGGAGGGGGGGGGGTGGAAAGAGAGAAGGGGTGTGGCTAGCTGGGTCAGAGCAGAGGCGGGGTTTAAGCCACCAAGCAGTGCCTGCCTCTCGGTCCTTGGTTCTGTGGAGGGTTTTTCTTTCTCGCAACACTCCCCCCCACCACCTCCATACTCCCGCCCCCTCGCCCCAATCCCGCTTCCATTTTTTTTTTTTTTTTGAAGTCTAGTTAATATCTCCAAGCTGCTGTTGCCGCCGCGGCCGCCGCCGCTGCCAGAGAAGGGGGAGCGCTGGAATTGACGCTCGGAGGCTTTAACTCCTACAGCCGCTGGACAAGTCTGAGGAGCCCGAAGTGGGGTGAGGAGAGGAGGGCAGGATCCGTGGGAGACGCCAGAGGCTCCCCTCCAGCCTCCCGACTCACAGCGGAGGTGCAGGGAGCACAAAAAGAGGAGAAAGCAGCGCTGTAGGGGAGCGAAAGCAGATCTACTACCAACTTTTTTTCCCCTTCTCTCTTTTTATTGTTGACCAACCCGAAAGGGCAACCGGGAGACAGAGGAAGATCACTGGGGGAAATCTACTTACAGTTGAACCTCAGCTGGGACCGGGAGCAGCGCAGACACACACGCGCACCCTCATTCACCTCCATTCCTGGAATAGCCGGCGCGCACATACATACAGACTCACACTCACACAGACAAACACACACACACACAAATACACTGTACACCTCTCTTTCTCTCTTCCCGATATCCACTCGCGCCCATCCACATCTATCTGAGGGATACAATAAGGGGATATGCGATTTGGACATGTAATTGTCAGCAAAGGATTTGAGACTTCCAAAAAATGAAGCTGGCTTCAAGACTGTGGGTCTGTGTGAGCCTTCTCGTGGTAGCCTGGACCCTCCAGCCCGGCGCTTCTCAGTCAGGTGGGTCGCAGTCTCTGCTTTTCTATCGCTCTCTCTCCAGCTGTGGAACCTGCTGCTGTCTGGATGATTTGTGCTTGTGGTCTCCCCTCCCTCCCACTTCCCGCCTCTATTGATAGATCGCTTCCAGGCTAGGAGAAGCTGATATGAATTTGTTTCATTGCCGCCCCCTGTATCACTGCCCTCCTTATTTCCACCTCCAACTTGCTTGTTTTTTTCCCCCTCCTTCTTCTAGTGCGTGCGTGGAAATCACTGTGTAACCCCTTTCTCCTCCGCACCCCCCCCCCCTCTTTTTCGCTCTGTGAGGTTAGCAGAGGGCTTAGTTCTTTCAGCCTGCTAGTCTAAGACGTAGAAGACGCACACGGAAAATCCCAATCAGCGCAGACAATTTTCCCCTTTCCCACCTCTTGACTCCCCTCTCCTCCCCCCCCTCCCTCCGAAGAAAAGAAACAGAGTAATTGGGACTTTTGCCTATTCCGGGGCGCGAAAAGAAAAGAGGATCAGAATGGCATACATTCCCTTGCTTCCTCGGTGGAAGCCCTGGTCTTTTGATTCCAAAGCGACTTATATGTATATGTCCGAGTCGCTTTTGTACCTGCGTGGTGGAGAGAGGTAGAAATAGGGTTCTGACACAAGTCACCGGAGCGTTGACATAGACAAGATTTCAGGCATAGTACAGTCACTGCATACAGCTGCTACCAAAAGCATCCTTTGCAGACCTTTATATCAACCGCGTCTCCGTTTTGATCAGAAGCTGCTCTCCTAAAACTCACAATCCATCGAAATCCCCTTCCCTTTTCTACCCCCCGTAGGGTCGACGGGTGCTTGGTAGAGAGTCTAGCAGCCAAAGGACTTGGCAAACTTTATTCACAAGAATAACAGCCACACTCTGTGGGGTCCATCAGAGCTCCTCCTGTTAATGTCTACTATTGGCCGGGGTCCCTCAAACTTCCCGGTTAGCACTGGGGCTGGCCGGATAGCTCGCCCATCACTCGATCCTCTCTAATCCGAGGCGAAGCCGGCACCACTGTGCGCTAGCTGTTGGCTGGTCTGCTTAGCCTCAGGTAGCAGGGCGCACGAATGTAACTGAACGGAAAAAGGAGGAGGGGTCGGAGGAGAGCTCAGTGGCAGGGTCTTTGACAGTTCGTGTCGTGCGAGTGAGCTAAAAGTTTCTGACACTTGAGTTTCCCAGATGATAGCAATGGGAACTAGGAGATGGCTGATCAGAAGACCGAGGAGAGCCAAAAGGAAAGAGCGATGTCTGAGATGGCCAGGGGGTGCCATTTGGACAGCCGGTGCTGTTTCCTGATCTGGCAGCAAGTGATCACACCAGAGATACTTGATGTAGCGTGGGAGGCTGGCTGACAAGATAAAGCCTCAGGGGTAGGAAGAAGGGGAGGGGGTTAGGAGAATGCTTTAGGGAAGCCTATGTATAGTGTCCTTGTGACCTTAAGGAGAAACGGCGCTGCTTAATTTTCGGACTCCCTACGCCAGCTTCTCGTCTCCCGCCTTCCCTTTCCCTCTTCTTCAAGCAAACCCCAAGTTAGCCTCACTGGGGCTTTAAAAATGACCTTAGAATTCCTGGTCTTTGTCATTTATAAAAATGCAGTATCAATTATCGTCGATTCCTGAACTCAGGTCACCTCCGGAATCACCCCAGCGCGCCTTGTAGATTTCAATGAGGCAGCCTTCTGGCTACTTCTCCTTCGTCTTCGCACCATGATCCTCTCCATATTTTCCTCAATGAGTTGATTATGCAGGTTGACCCATTCAAAAGCAGTTGAGGCTGACATATATGCTTAGCTGATAGGAATTTCTATGAGGCAACCTAGTGGGGGTTTGTCTGGTTCAGCCTCAGCCATGGGGACCGCCTCTGAGTCTACAGCAATTTGGTATTAACTGTGCGGCTGAGGGGTTGAGCTATTCCTCAAAGCTCTTTTCAGAATTTCTGTAAGGAATGTAATCCAAATTAGTTCTGCAGCTGTCCTCTTCCTCATCGCTGTACAAACCACTTCTCCCCCCTCTTGTCTCAGCTTCCCTGCCTTTGGCGAACTGTCATAACCCAAAAGTGAGCCCTTTTCTGGAGGGGGAGGCTTTGCGCCCCATTGTTTTTCGGGCTGTGACTATGCACTTGAAATTCTGGAGACACAAAGGCAAGCCCCACTTGTAAAAATACAAAGAAGTGATCTAGATGTAGGAGCGGGACAAAGGCGAGCTGGTTGGTATATCCCTCTTAATTGCAACGTGGATACTAAAGGTGATCCAGATGAAACCGCTACTGCCCTTGGATGCTGCGATGTTTTGTTGTGTTGTGTTTTGTTTTGTTTTGCTTTTCCCAGACCTGGGGGGAAAAGTTCAACTGATCTTAGTGTACCATTACAGAACCTAGTTATTGTCTAATCTCTGTGTGTGTGTGTGTGTGTGTGTGTGTGTGTGTGCATGTGTGCGTGCGCCCAAGTAAATACATATTCAGCTCTCCCACCCCCAACCCCCAACCAATCCCGGTTAGCAGTCAGTAGCAGTTTGAAGGAGTTTGTTTTGGTCCAAATGAGAAATTAAGTGCGGATAAGTAAACTAAGCTGCCAGAGGGCGACAAGATGTTGAGTGAATTGCTTTTAGATGAAACAAATTAAGGAAACGAGGGAAGACAATCTGCTTCTCGCATTATTAGACACGCTTGGAGTTCAGGGGAAAGTGGCATATTTTTGAAATGCTAATTTCTTAAGAAGCAGAAGGAATGCACCTTATTTACTGGTCTATGTGAATGGAATAGAAATATTGCTCTTTTTTGATCGTTATACAGATCTTGAAAACATCTCCCCCATTAGATAACTGTAATTGAATAAGGTTTTTTTGTTTGTTATTGTGGTGGAAAAAAAGCAAATCTAAGTTGTTAACAGACAATTCCTTAGTATTTCTGTTCTTTTATTACTCCGGAACTTCTCTAGAGGTATTACACTACAAGGCCATTTACATTTCAAGAATAAATCTTACACTACCCATGAAGACAATTCCAAAATTTACCTGCATTTTTTCTTTGAGGAAAACCAAAATGCTACTTCAGTTATATAGAAAGAAAATAGGTAGTACTTATATTGGAGGGCCTGTATAGCTTAAAAGATGGATAATGAATAAATTCAACTGGTATTTCCCACTTTCTAGGATCTGATGTATATCTCTAGAAGTTTTATCCTAGAATGTTTCCTTCATATTGGAGCTTTCATAATACTGATATTTCACAAGCACTGGCAACTTTTACATTAAGAAGAAAAAATTTTCATGAAATTTAGTTTAGGTAAGATAAAAGCAATGCAAAAGTATAATTTCACAAAGTATTATTTAGTTAGTTCTTTTCTACATATGTTTAGGACAAGGGCACCTTTAGGTACACATTCAGTCCTTTCCTTGGGATAGTTGGAATGCTTAGATACTCTATAAATGCAGTATCAATGTAGATTTATTCCCCTTTTGCAAATCTTATAGATCAATTAAATTTTAATATACAGTGGGAATTTTAGTGAAAAGTGTTACTACTATTCACTGTTCTGATGATGAAGGTGGATGGTTTTTGGATGTACAATATATCTCCTAACATGTATTTCTCTAGATAGAAATATATATATATATATATATATATTGCACATAAATATACATGTACACATATACACACATACATATATATACATTTCATATAGAAATATTTTTTCTAATAAATATCAGATTTTAAAAGCTTGTGGAATATGGAGTTACATTTTATATACATTTATTTTGTTTTTAATTTTAAAATATAGCTTAATTAAACATTATAATAACTTGTTTGCCAGGACTAAATTTTATTGAACATTTAAAAATAATTTTTACTTGAATACATTGTCTATATTTGCTACCTTATTATTTTTATTATTTGATAATATTCACATTTCATTCATAAAGTAGGTTTAAACATTCTTTACTCATTCTTTGGTTTTTAATAGAAATATGATTTATCATTTGTTGTACATATTCTGTCCCTGCGTTACTTTTCAGTATCCCTTTATCTCTTTTTAAGCATTTACTTTATACATAGGTGTATATGTGTAAGTGCATTCTTTTCCTTCTTCAAAGTGCATTCTTTTCCCTCGTGTTTTTCCTAACAACCTTCTACTTTGCCATTGCTGGAGCCCTCAAAGTCAGTTTCCATTCTTCCTTTCTGATAAATCTGATATGGCTGGTTGACTGGACAATCTCAAAGCCATTCCATTGCCCAGATTTATTCCTGAAAGAAAATAAAAGGGCATCGATCCAGGGTCACTTGCACATATCTGAAGTACTGACTCCAAGGCTAAATGTTTCCTTAAGGAAGTCCCTAACTCTCTTATTTCCTTGGCCAAAAAAAAATATGAAAAAGAGAAAAGAAGTGTAATAATATACTCCCTAAAAGTGCAAGGGGCAGAAGGATCTATTTTAATTTAAAATGTTTCTGAGGTTTGAGAATTTTTATTTCAATATTGGTTGCCTTTGTGAGATGTCCACAGTATATCACAAACAGGATTGAGTGCACCAAGCATACAATACTCAGAAAGTGGTATCTTTTTCATCATTTTGAGTCAGTCATTGGGGAAAGTCAAGTGTAGATTCAGAGGAAACAAGAGTCTTTTAAATTTTATTTTTCATTTTCTATTCCCTTTTTTGATGTGTCTGTGTAATTTCTAAGTACCTGAAACTGACCTAAGACATATCATCAAAATGATACTCTATTTCCTGAAAACTTATAGAAACTTGCTCCACCAATCAATCATCTGAAAACTGTGGGTCGATCGTCTTATTGTTTTGAGAGATGCTATAAAGCAGAAATGCTAATATTTACAACAAAATTAGTTTGCATTGTTTCAAGCCTACAGCTATTGTGCAAAATTAATTATGTCAAGTATTTCCCCCCATTATCTCTCATACTGATCTGCTCAGCATGTTATGCAGCATAGGGCTTTCTCATCATCACTGACTTTTCTTTGGGTTTTATCAGATAGCCTCAAAGAAACCTACTTATGCTACCTTAGTGCTGTTTCTGTTATCTAATGCTATCTTTCTGAAATATCTTATATCTATCTAGATAGTAGAGAGCTCCAATGAAACCTTTATTCATGGTATTCACTAATATAGCAATTGACTGGAGTTCTCAGTTTGTAATTAAAAATAATTCCCTCTTGCCCTTGGATTTTTTTTAATAGAAAAAAGATCAATATTCCTTGAACCTGCAGCTATTGCTTACAATTTGAAGGAGACCATAGTTTCTCATTTTGTGGCACAGTGTGATGTAGGATATGGCCAAGTCATTTAAGTTAGGGTTCAACATTTTAGAGTAAATTCTTTTACTTTATAATACTGTGAGTAAATAATTTCATCTCTTTAAGTCTTGGCATCTGTGATAAAATGCATCTTTTGCTTATCCATTTCATTTCCTTCAAAAGTGATTTTGAAATGATTCTGAAACGTTTCAAGATAATCAGAGATGTTCTTATTTTAAAATTCAAGGTAATTGATGACTTATAATGTAACATAAGTATATGAACATAGGGAACCTTGTGTTAGAGATGAGCTCTGTCAGAGATGTATGGGTTTAAAGATTAGGATTGTTTTATAAAAAAAAAACAACCCTACTTTATGAGGAACTTTTAAGTTGTTCTAGGTACTTATGGGGATACAAGAGAAGTACAAGGCCTTAACTCTGTCCTTTCATAATAGTCTTATTGGAAAAATGTATTTTGCCTAGATGTAGTAATTAGAATCCAATAAAAAAAGAATATAGAATCATTATAAGAATTCAGAGGAAGGTTAAGTTAACCTGGATTATAGGAAAGGAAAAACTTAATGAAGGGAGGATATGAGAATGGCGTGGATTTTGCCTAACCAGTCCTATCCAAATAAATACCTAGGACTTTCAAAGAGTGATTAATACATGTCTTTTGTGCATACTTTTACAAAATTCGAATGTTTTCCTCTCAAGGATGAAAGAGTAAAACAGTTTTACAGAGACTTCTAAATATTGCCAAGTATTATGAGTGATAAAGAGTCTTCCATCTAAAAAGAATCCTATATAATCAGTTTTTATGGAACATCTGACTGGATAACTGATACCTTCTTGGATGTCATTTAATGATTTATGATACAATTCTGAATATTGGTGAAATAACACTGTTTTGTCTCTGATGGGCATCTGTCTATATGTAAACTTTCTTGGGGAGTAAATTAAGACATTTCTAGAAACTGTGTCAACTCATTTAAGCTGTTAGGGTGCACTACCTTCATCTAGGGGGCTAAAACAGTTAGCAGCTTCAAAAGTACTTACCAATGTCCAGTAAGGAATATAGTAAGGCTCCCATGTAAGTACCTAGCACTTCTTTCTGGAATTACTTTAAGCCATAGATGCTTCTCTTCTCAATACCTTTGATAAAAAGGCAGAGATCAGGAATTATTTTTGTACATCAAGAAATGAGAATTTGGGGACATGGATTCCATCTGTTGAAGAACAGTTGAATCTCTGTTCTGCTTTCCCTGACCTTGTTGTTAACTGGTACTACTGGCTCAAAAGAATAATGTTTTCTACACACACACACACACACACACACACACACACACAAGTTTGTATTGCTGCTAAACTCCATGATGGTGACTCATTTCTCCCGTATTCCTGCCCCATTGTGGTATTCATTTTTCATTCTAGGTATGAACTTGTATGAGAAAGATGCTCTTGACTTTAATCCTCTCTGCCCTCTGGCTCACCCTATCTTTGTTCTTTTTTTGGGGTTCATGGTCATGTGAAGACATTTCTCTGGGTCGTCTAGCACTAAGCAACCCTCCACCCTTATTTTACATTGCTTTTTTCTCCTTCAGGTTTTATTCCCTAGAGATTCTCTTTTATACTGCCTATTTATTGAACAAACCTGAACCAGATCACCCATATATTCTGGATTTATTCTGACTCAGAATTTTAAGGTCACGGTGAAATTTCAAGAAGGAGTGCTGTAACTTTTTTTTTCAATTGTTACTATGAATGTGGAATGCTATTATGTAAAGGTCTATTTTGTGAGTTCTGTCCTTTATCTCTTCTCTGAAAGAGTGAGTTGCAGAAAGGAAAAAAATTGTAAATATAGTAAAAACAATCACAAAACCCCACAAAAATCCTTTCTAAAGCAATCTAGTTCTATTTTCTGTGTCTTTCAGTGACTGATACTGGCCATGTCTTTCCCACTATCACACAGAACATGATACACATTTGTGTCCAGACATCAAAATTATAATAGTATAACTTTTTAAAAAGTAAAGCTACTACTTTATAATAGTTAAATGTGATTAAAATTAATCATTGTGCTGGCTTTCTCACATGAAACACATATAGTTTCAAGGCCATTCTCTCTGCAGTGGTATACCAATAGAGTGTGTATGTATGTGGATAGGGTGGAGTGGTGCATCTGGGATTGGGGATTAAGTTTGAATTCTTGCTTTGCACTTTCTGCTGACTCTGAGAGTTTGAGCAAGTGAATTGCCTTCTTTAGATCTCAGCTTCTTCATCCACATGGAAGGAAACAAGCATTTATCAGGTACTTATTATATTCCAGGCACTGTGCTAAGTACTTTACAAATATTATCTCTGTTTATCTTAAAAAAGAAAAAAAGAAAAAAAAAAAAACAACATCCTGAGAGATAAGTGCTCTTGCAAACCCGATTTATAGTTGAAGAAGTTGAGTCAGAAGTTAAGTGACTTATCCATAGCTAGTAAGCATATGAAATTGGGTTGGAACTCAGTACTTACTAAAGCTATGTCCAATGCATTAAGCACTGATCCATTTTGTGATATCGTATGTATGGAGTGACATTTGGATTAGGTGATTTCAAAGGAATCACAGGATCAGAATTAGATCTAGAAAAAGACCTTTGAATTTACTTCAATTTTTAAATTTTATGTGTGAGGAACTGATTTGGCCACAGCCATATAAGTAGCAAACATCATTTGAACCTAGGTCCTTTGAATACATAATTACTATTCTTTGCACAACATCAGAGAATACCTTATAGCTATTTCTGAGTCCTGCCATCCAATGAAACAAGCTCTGTTCTTGACTTTTCTTTATCATTTGTATTCGACACCGACAGAAGTTTATCTTGAACTTTTTACTCTCAAAAGGTGGATGTTTTGACTCTAAAAACCATACTTGCTATAAATAATAAACCAATGTATCTCAAAATCAGAACACAGAACATTTGTGATATTTATGAATAATGTCTCATTATAATGATTTAAAGGCAAAAAAGGAACATAATTTCAAGTCACATTTTCATGATATGAAAATATCATCAAAATAGATAATAATTTCCTAGTTGCTACTCACTTCAAATTTAGCAGTTATTGTCCCTTGGTGAAATATAGAAACCTCTAAAAAAATATGTACTTAGAATTAACTAGCAAACTGAAGTGACTGGTACTCAGACATAATTCTTTAGTGGATTAAAAAAAATGTAAGGGATGAAAATCATATCCCCAAAACAAGAGCTTTGGAGGTGTTAGAAGATAAGACATTTCATGCAATGGTTTGGTGAAAGTCATAGTTATTACTCTTTCTGTACTTACTATAATACTTGTGGCCTGAATTAGCACACCATGAGCTAGAGAACAGATAAGACAAACAGAAAGGCATGCAGCTAATTTTGTTTAGCAAATTGAGATCTGATCCATGTTCTTTTATTCCTACAAGCTGACTCAGTCACTCTTTGTAATTTACACATGAAGTTTTAGGCTCTCACAGTTTAACAGCTTTCTCTTAATATTTATAGACCATGTAAAATATCTTTATATAAAATATGCATTATATTTTTCATTGGTAAGATGAAAAGTGAAGTTATACTTGAATAAAAAAAATAAGATGTTTAAAAATACTTCAATTGTTCCAAGACTAAATAACATGATTTATAATATACATATTCATGAAACTATTTTTCTTTTGATATGTAATATTAAATTTTTGATATATAATTTTTAAAAAATTTGATATATAATATTTTAAACAGGTAGTCCATAATGTTTCAGTAGAGTCTACTTAAATGTAAAACAATATTATTTCAATAGGTTGTAAGAGATCACATGGCTTAATTGATCTAATCCTTTCATTTCATAGGTGAGGAATTTTAGGCATTATAATCAAACCCTTTCATCTTGCAAATGAATGAACCGAGAACTAAAGCATGGCCTGTACAAAGCCAAAATAAGTAATAAGTGGGAAAGCTGAGATTTGAACTTTGATCCCCTAATAGTGTTTTTTTTTTTAATTAGAAAGATAATTGTTTCATCATTACAGTCCTGTACAATACTTTGTGACCCCATTTGGGGTTTTCTTGGCGAAGATACTAAAGTGTTTTACCATTTCCTTCTCCAACTCATTTTATAGATGAGTAGCTGAGGCAAATAAAGTTAAGTGACTTACCCAGGCTCACACAGCTAGTAAATATATAAGGCTAGATTTGAATACAGGAATATGAATCTTCCTGACTCCTGACCCTGCATTCTATCCATGTGCCACCTAGCTACTCTGAAAAACTTTCATTAACATAAATCCATTATTCTGGGACAGCTGATTTTTTAAGATCTCTAACTTGAGGAAAGCTAATTCTATTTACTCCAATGAAAAGCAACTGAAGATATCACAGGACTTTAGCTTGTGTTTAATATTATATTTCTCTTCAGGAAGAGTGTGATAATATATAACAGATATTATCAACTTATAATATTGTGAGCAATATTTAATTGCTCATAAGGATTTTAGGAAAGAGAAGGAGAAGGAAATTAGTATTTATTTAGTGCCTACCCACTGTGTTAAGTACATTATAAGTATTATCTCATTGGTTCCTCCCAGCAACAACTTATGAGGTAAGTGATGTTGTTATTCTTATTTTATACTTGAGGGAACTGAGGCAAATGAAGTCAAAAGACTTGTCCAGGATTATATAGCTAGTAAGTATCTGGGGCTATGTTTGAACCCAACTTTTCTTGACTCCAAGCTCAGCATTTTAACCACTTTGCCATGTGTTTTGACTATGTTTAAGTGATCCAGTGGGGGAGAACCCCTTTCATCTCTTCATGTTTGTGATGATTAAGGGGAAGAATCCTCTTTTTCCTCCATTCCCATATGAGCACTGACACTTAAAAAGCTACAAAACTGATGCAGACTGCATTTTAGATTGAATAACTTTGTGATTTGTAGGTATAACATATTGGATATCTATGAATAGGAAGCTATTTTGATCTTATGGTTAGTAAAATTGGTCAAAATGTTTGATCCGAAGGAAAAGCAGTCTGCCTCCAAGTTCTTAGTCAGAGTCAGATTATATGACTCTTCATTACTTTCTTAAGTTGTCCTTCACTGATTTCTCTTTGGTATTTCACCTTTCTTTCACAGAACCTTCATATTATCTTGGGGTTTTCATTCTTTCTACCCATAAGTTGTGCCAAATTCTCCTATTATTTTTGCCCTTTTTTTCCTTTTTCTATCTAATAATAATATTATTATTATTATCTAACTCATATCTAACTACTGGTCATTTAAGCTAGAAATATTGGTTTACCCAAACTTTGCAAACTCTGGGCATTTTCTTCTTGACTGATAATAAACCATGAAACTTTGTACTAATTAATCTTATATTCCCCTTCTTGAAATCTCATTCATTGGATATAAATTATAACAAAAAAATAAAGTTCACTTGGGTTTATACTTTACCTCTTCTACCTGGAACTGTACTGAGGGATTGCCACAGGAAACCCAAAGGGCCAGTCTAAAGCCAGAGACCTCCTTAAGACTGGAACAGATAGAAAGGTAAGGAATTCAATTTTGAGATAACATAGTGGACTGCTGGGCATCAGGGGGTAGGAATGAGATTAGAAGTGGATAGTGTGCCAGGCCCAGAGTCAGGAAGATTCATCTTCCTGAGTTCGAATCTGGCTGTAGATACTTGCTAGCTGTATGACTCTGGGAAAACTACTTAAGCCTGTTTGCCTCAGTTTCCTCATCTGTAAAGTGAACTGGAAAAAGAAATGGCAAACCATTCCAGTGTCATTGCCAAAAAAACCCCAAATTGGGTCATGGAGAGTTGAAAAAACGATTCATTCAACATAGTGGGCTGGCCTAGAAGGGAAGTGAAAGAGAGAGAGGTTGCATTATCAGGTGGGAGAGAAGTGTTGACAGAGATGAATAAAATCTCAGAATTAACATGCAGTTGAGTCAGAATTCATAATATTATGATTGGCATCCATAGAAAATTCCCAAATCACATACTCTACTAGTAGTGTAGTTTTAAAATATGTAAATATCCTATTTTCCTAATACTTTTCATTTAAAGGTCTTTCAATTGTCAGCTCCTTTCTACTTAAATTATATCTTTTTCTTTAACTTAAAAATTCAAGTAATAAGTTTTTTTAAACATTTTATTTTTTTTCATCAGATTTTGCATTTGTTTTTTTCAGATTCATCCTCCTCTCTATGTTTCCTCCCTGAAATTATACTTCTCATATCTCCAGTCTTCTGGAAACCTTCCTACTGAATTACTAATCTTAAGTGCTGTTTCTCCTTGTCTATAGTCATCAATGATGTCTTTTTTTAAATTTTCTAAATATATGCTTGCCAAAACAATTATTTTATGGTGAACTCACACAAAGCAAGTACTTGCAATATGGTCAGAAAAAGTGATACAGGACATTCTCAAGGTCTCTCTTAAGAACTTTAGAATTGATTGTATGACATGGAAGACACTGGCACAGGACCACCAAGCATGGAGTCCCCTCATCAGAGAAGATGTTGTGCTCTATAAACAAAACAGAATTGAGGTAGCTCAGAAACAAATATGACATGGGCAAAGTTATAGAAGCCACTCTAAATGATCACAGGAACTATTTGCGTCCAATCTATGGCAGAGCATTCTGAACTTGTATTGGTCTGATCAACCACAGTCAGACATACTTTGTCTAATTCTACCATAGTGATGTCCTTTTGGTCCTTTTTGGGAACAAAGGACAACAGCAAATCATCAGTAATTTATCATAGAATATATAACTTATGGTCCAAATATTTGCTCACCTTAGAGTGATCTAGAGGAAGATAATAGATTTTTGAAAGTACAAGTAATGGGAAGATAATGATTTATCAAAAACTGGGCCAGCCCTCTGCACTTCAGAAATTATGACTTTTAAAAAGTAAAACAAGCCCAAATCATCAAAGATGTTAATATCCTTTTATTCTTTGGCAAGAATATCAACTTCTTTAAATTAAGAGATTGTGACTTCACGTTCTTTGGCATAGGCTCAATAGACTTTAATATATATTGAAGTTTGGGAGAAAAAGAGTTTGCTCAAATTATGCAATCTGTAGCTTCTGAAGAATATTTGGAGATTATTTCCCCTCTTGCATTCCTTTTCAAGTAGATTATATAAATATATTTTCTTTGGTAAATGGCTGTTGATTGAGGCAACTGTGAAGAATTGGAAAGATAACAGAATTTGAGGTGACAAGATCTGGGTTTGATACCTGAACCTGCCACTAACTATCCCTGTGAGCTTAGGGAAGCCTCGATGTCTTGGAACCTCAGTTTTCTCATCTGTAACAAAGGAATAATAATACATGTACATAATATTTTCACATTTGCAGAGAGACTTTATGTGCATTCTCATTTGGTTCATGAAGCAACTCTACAAGATAAATGCTTAAGGGTACTATTCCTATTTTACAGATGTGGAAACTCAAGTCTTCTGACAGGAAAATAACTTGTCATTGATTATTTGATAAGTGTCAGAAATGGAATCTGAACTTGGGCCTTTGTGACTCCAGATCAAACACTATATTTCCTCTTCCATGTCACTTCTCAGCATTGTCACATATATATATTAACCTCATAAAGTTATTTAGACAACATATGCAATGATTTATGGCTTATAAAGGTCAACTCTCGATTTTACAATTGTGGCTTTTAAGTTATGGGAAAACATCATTTTAGTAGGGAATTGGGATAGTTTTAATGCTCACTAATGACTATATTAATATATTTTTAGATGAAAAATCTGACCTTTAAGGAATTGGCAGAAATTTAGATAACTAACTTTTAGCTGTTTGGGAATTTTGAATTCATTTTGTACAATAGCCCGGAAGCAAAAGAATTTCCAAATTTATCAAATTTTTGTAAAGGAGAGCAACTTCATTCACATGGGAGCTTCTGGACCAGTATTTATTAACAGGCAGCTAGTTATTGCTAGACTTGGAGTTAGGAAGACCTGAGTTCAAATTCTGTCTCAGATACTTACTAGCCAAGTGATCCTGGGCAAATCATTTAACTTCTGCTTACCCCAGTTTTCTCCTCATCTGTAAAATGAGCATAAATAAATATACCTATATCCTAGGATTGTTGTGGGAATCAAAAGAGAAAATAATTGTAAAGCCCTTAGCATAGTGCCTAATACATATGATAAATATATGAGAAGAGCTACTAAGTATACTTTCTAATATGATTCTTATTGTTATTATTGTAGCATTTACCATGATGCCTGGTAATTAATTATATAAACATTAGCTGCTATTTCTGTTGTTATTGCTATCTCTGTGATCATGGGCAAGTCATGCCTCAGTTACTTCATATGTAAAATGGGCATAATAGCACCTATTTCACAGAGTTATCAGGAGGATAAAATGAGCTAACATTTGTAAAACATTATATAAATATTCATCATTTATTATCATTTATCTGTTTTTCGAGTCCTGTTTATTAGAAATATTTCTGATTTATACTGGAATATAATTTCTTCACCCAAGTACTGCATTTACCATTACTTTGTAAAATGAAAAACTTGTAACAAAAATCTCAGTTTTATGATAACTCATCCAAATAAAGTGAGAAAAAAATTATGATTTTAAATATTAGTAATATCATTAAAAACATTATCCAGGAAGAACATTATTTTGCCTTATTAGTTGATATTTAAATTGTGTTCTATAATTGTTAACAGCTGGTGAACAAAAAAAAATTCATATCGAAAAGTTGTATATATGAACTTTGAGCAGCAGCAGAAGCTGATTTTTAGGGGGTGCTTTTTTGTTTTTTTTTGGTGGGGGGGGTGGATAGAGGGTATGGAATGAATCGCCCTGCATGTAACTCAGGTTGATTAAATCACTTCTCTTTCATATTCAGTTTTTATAGTATGCCTAAAAGAAATTGTGTTTAGAAAGAGACAGTTGTGTTATGAAGATTTATGTTTACCTGGGACTCACGAATTCTAGGCCCTTTAATCCTTATTGTTTTTTAAAGTGCCTTCATGAGAAAATGGTTTTTAATCAAATTCATGTAATAACTTTTTTATGTTACATTTTATAGGCATTTAAACTTTTCAGGATAGAAAACAGCCAGCATAATGTATGAATAGATATATTTGAGTGAAAAATTCTGTAACCTGGGCTCATCTATTAAAGTTTTATAATAAAAATGCTCAGTTTTTGTCACCCTAATATTTTATTTTTTGCATTTTCTTTTAGAAATTTGATAAAACTAGACAAAGATTATGTAAGTTTTTACTCATAAAACTATGCAAAGAGTAGTCACTGTCTGGAGCTCCCTAGAAACTTTATCATTTTCCGGTAAGATGTTACTTATGTGGGAAAATAACCATTTTAATTCAAGGACTAACTGCTTTTGCAAAGACTGATATTCTTAGGTAAGACAAGTTAGAGTTTAGACTGAGGAAGTCAAGTCACATTCTTTTGTATGATAAATTGGAACAATTTAAGAAGACTGGTTGAATTTGCTTCTGGGGGAAACCCTAACAATTGTTTTATAATGAAAAGAGTAGCCTACTTTCAGAGAAACAGGTAGAAATCTTATTCTCAACTAAAATATTTGCTATTATCTTAGTCAGCTGGCAGGTGGTGCTCCAGAACAATGTGGTGGAATACAATTTATTATAATGTTCTCATTCACAATTCCCTCACTATAGTATGAATTATAGTCCAAGAATTAAAGACCTTTCTCTCCTTCCCCCCATCCCCCAATAGCTGTGGAGCTACTAAACAATTCCAGATGTGATAATAGTATCACAACAAAGTAATTATCACATTTCATTGCCTTCCTAAATTTTATATGTGCATGAAGTGAGTGTGCTGACCTTGACTCTGATGAAGATTTCGTGTATCCTGGACCAGGAGGAATTTTTTGAAAATAGAAACAAATAAACCGGGATTATAAAAGTCATTAAGATCTATAGCAAGAGCTTTATTTCTTTTGTCGTACTTTTTCATCAGTTTGACAGCTTTTTCCTTAATACCCTTTGACCTGTCATTCATCACAGATTTCTAGACAACAAAAGTTCCATCTACACATCTGAACAAATGACACTTAAAATTGCACATCCCTTATTAAGATGTGGGGACCCATTGTGAAGGAAAGTATTGCAAGAAAGCTGGACTCAACAAATACATTCCATAAATGACAATAGTTATCACCATGGTAACTTACACAGCACACATTTGGTATAATTTAGGTTGCTGATATTCTATAATGAGGGTTAGTTGATGTAAGGGAGAACTATTTGTGCTGAGAGTTTAGCATACTATTGAGAATTTGAATACCCACACACTTATATTTCCAATATTTTTATTTCAGTTTAGGACCAACTGTAATGTATGTTGGATGAATGGAGAGTGCATGGCAGTTGAATACTATGTGACTAGGACATTAGACCTCTGGTCATGAAAACCTAAGCACAATTGCAGCCTCATTTGCTTATTAGCTTTGTGACCCCAGCTAATTATTTAAATTTTCTTAGCTTCAGTTTTTCTCATTAATAAAATGGAGACAATAATAGTATCTATTTCAAGATCCAAATTAGATCATAATATCTATAATATGCTTTATAAACTCAAAGTGTTATATAAGTTATTATTATTAAAACTAACTTGATTTGGGAAAATATGAATTCCAATCCTGCCTCTGAGATATAGTAGCTTTATGACTGAAAGTCTTATAAGTCTTCTGGAAGTCTTCTAAGACTAAATATTACATATTTAACATGTATTGCTCATCCTGCCATCTGGGGAGAGGGTAGGGGGAAGGAGGGGAAAAATCGGAACAAAAGGTTTGTCAATTGTCAATGCTGTAAAAATACCCATGCATATATAACTTGTAAGTAAAAAGCTATTAAAAAAAGACTAAATATTACAGAAAAATTGACTGAACTACATTAGAAAGGAAAATTTTCACATGATAGAGTTTCTTGACACAGATAAAATCACAAGTCCAGATAAAAAAAAAATTGATATGAATTTGGAAAACTGCAGGATTTGGAAAACATTCTATATATTACAAAAAAATCTTGATTTCATATACGATGCTCTATTTTCTTTGTGCATTGAAATATTTATGTTTGAAGAATAAATTCATGATAAAAAAGTAAAAATTCTTAGAAAAATAGGAACATAAAAGAATTGCAGAGAATAGATTTTAAAAGAGATGGAGAGATTTAAAAAGATTAGTATCTTCCATTCTCTTCTCTATGACATTCCATCCTAGGGCATTTGCCTCAATCTTGCTTTCTGTCCAAACCTCTCTATACCTAGGTCCTAGAAACACTAAGTGTTTTAATCTTGGTCCAAGAATCCATATCCCTCTTCTCTGTTAAAGCTTTCACCCATAGATACACGATCATTCCCTATTCCCAGTTAACCTCCTTACAACTTCCTTCTTTCATCAAACAATCATCAAGCATTTATTACAGGCTTACTATGTGCCAGGTTTGGTGCTTAATGCTGGAAATAGAAATACAACGGTGAAATAAGGGGCATCCCTTTATGGGGCATGCATTCTATTAAGGAAACCAAATAGAATATGTACACAATTAATACTAAGTAATGGTAGCTTTGGGAGATAGTGTCCTAAGAGCCTGGGTTAGGGAGACCAGGAGAAACTTCATTAAGAAGAGAATATATGAGATGGATTTTGAAAGAAAGCAGGACTTTCAGAAAGCCAAGAGGAGGGGAGGGAATACTTTTGAGGCATGAAGGATCTTGAGTGCAAATACATGGAGGCTGGGTGAGTGGGGGGGTGAAACTAGAAGATCAATACAGTTAGACTGTAGAGCTTATTGAGGGTAGTAATATTTAAGGAAATGGGAAAAGTAGGGCAGATTGTAAAGAGATTTGAATCCAAACAATGGAGTCTAAATTTGATCCTTTAGGTAATAGGGGGTCATTGGAGTTTGTGTGTGTGTGTGTGTGTGTGTGTGTGTGTGTGTGTGTGTGTGTGTGTGTAGAGCACCAAGTAGGAAAAGCACATTGGCAACTGTGTGAAGGATGGATTAAAATGGAGAGAGAGGCTCTAGATAGGTTAATTAAAATGGAAGCTACTGTAATAATCCTGATATCTTGAAAATATCTAAGAATGCAAAAAATGAGAATTCATCAAAAATGATGAATATTTCCTATGATATTTTCTTAGTACATCATGTATAAATCTCCTGAAGAATCTTTCCCATTTACCCATTTTCCTTGGTTTCCTGTAATTCTGCCTGATGCAATAACTTGCTCAAAGGCTATGATCATAACTTGCTCTTCTGCTGTAGCTTGATGCATGCTTATTATATAAATTTTTGTGTCCCTTTCACCTTAGTGTTTACTCACGCATGTTTCTGCAAGCTATTGATAATAAAATTGTTTTACTGGCAAACTTTCCATGCTGCTAATGTGGCCTGGGGAAAAATAGCTTACAAATTATTTATGTGTTCCATGGTGTATTATTGATATGATATTGTGAACTGTCTGCATACCATATGTCAGGCTTAAGTTTTCATGTATAGAGAATGAAAGAATGGGGCTAGAGTATTTTTATGGCATAAGTGTTTTCATCTATAGGTGCATCCCAACTGGAACTAGTATATTATATTAAAAGATTACAGATAAGGCAATATATTAAAAAAACACTTTTTCAATGGGTAGCAACCTGATTTAGTGGATATAAGGTTGCTTTTGGAGAGAAAGACCCAGGTTAAAGTCTTTCCATAGGCAAATCTCTCAACTTCGCAGTGGCCCAGGTGATCAGTGTCTTCACAATTGCTGATCTGCCTGGATGGAAAGAGTTTCTATCCTGGGAATTTTCTAGACAAATGGAATCCCAGATCTATACCAAACGTCTTCCAATATCATTTTTTGGGAATGAATGTCACAATAAAACAAACAGGTATTATTTTAAAATAAGTTTAATAACAGGGGAAAATTAACACATTAAAAGTACCACAATTTTTTCTTTTAAGACAATAAAGTCAAAACAAATCTCTTTCTATTTTTAAGAAAGGAAGAGATTTATTTTTATGGGTCAAATCCTGTTTCTGACACTTTATTCTATGAGCAAATAATTTAATCACTTTGTTCCTCAGTTTTTTTTTTTTTTGTAAAATTAAGGGGTAGGAGTAGATAAATAAGATTGTTATGATCTTATTGAAGCATATTTAAATTATATATATGATAATCAGAGAAATACGTCTTAATGAACATAGTTTGAAAAAATTAGGAGTGATTTTATTGATTTAAAAAACAAAATATGGAGATTTTCTTGAAAAGTCTCTAGGAATAGACATCTCAAGAAAATACACAACACTAATCCCTGATTGTTTATTTTTTTTGGGGGGAGTGGCTAACATAAAACTAGTTAGTAATTTTGACCTATTGTAATTGGGAAAACAGGTGCAAATCATAGAAGAGATTACTTTTTAGGATTCTGGCTTTGGGAACAGGTAGTAATAATAAACAAATAAGTATTTTCTAGCATTTATATAACACTCACTTTGCAAAGCATTTTCCAAATTCCTTCTTTTGAAATAAGGGGTGTATATCAAGGAGTGGTGAACACTGGTTCTCCATTCCCACTGTACCAAATACACAAGTGATAACCAGTAGAGGCTGCACCTTAGGTAGTTCAACTGCATTTAACTAGAGAGATCAATTTCTATTTAGGAATTTAAGGTCAGAATTTCGGAGAGTTGGCCCAGAGAAAATGTCTTGGTCAACCTGTTTTCAAGTGGGGCCACTGTTAAAATCAGTGTGGTATAGGCAGCAAGAGAGCAGGCTTCAGAACTTGAGAGTTTTGCATTCAAGTTTTCTCTGTGCTACACACTGGCTGACTAATTCTGGGTGAATCACTGAATTTTCTATTGCTCCAGGTCATTCTCCAAAAGTCTCAGGTGCAGAGAAGGTGCCAATCAATATAAAGTTCCTCTCTATACCTGTCCACCTTAGCTTTCTTTGTTGTTCAGTCATTTTTTCCCGGTTCTATCCAAGTCTTTGCAATCTATTTGGGGTTTTCTTGAAAAGATACTGGAATAGTTTGCCATTTTCTACCCCAACTCATTTTATAGATGAGAAAACTGAGGCAAGTAGAGTTAAATGACTTGCTCAGGAGTCTGTGGCAGTGTCTGGGGTCACATTTGACCTCAGGAAGATGAGTCTTCCTGACTCCAAGTCTAACATTCTATCTACTGTACTACCTAGCTATCTTTTAAATCAGCTCAAATGCTACCATCTCAGAAGGATTGTTCAGGTTCCCCTGCAATTCCTCACTTTATCTTCATTATCACTTTATCTTCATTATCACTTTATCTTCATTATTAAAATTACCTTCCATGCCCTCAGTATATATTTTCTACATACTACAGTTCCCCAATTTCCTAATCTCTAATCTCCTCCTTGAAGATTCTCCTTAGGGATAGAGTATGTTTTTGTTTTGCCTTTGCATTCCCCACAGTTGAGAATGGTACTAGATATAGTAAGGATTTAAATGTTTGATTGATCTGAGCCATGTCAATAAAAAAAAGAAAACCGTAGTATCATTCTGAAAAAAAATCTCAGGGAAGTGTTAGACTGGATGCCTATAAATCTAATTTTGGAATACTCCCAATTTCAGTTATAGATTTCTTCCCAAGATAGTCCAAAAAATTATAGACATACCTTCCAGAGATCCCCAATTTTCAGAAGAGTTAATATAGACATTTTTGCTGATCTTTCCACTTACGTTATCACTTTCTTTTCCCTCCCTAATTATTTTGAAATTGTTATATTTACTTAATTCTGTACATTACACCCCCCCCACCCAGGAGTAGAATGTAAACTCTTTTTAACTGCACAAAGTATATGCTTAATATATGCCTGTTGAATTGACTAGCCCATAGAGTACTAAAATTGAGGTCTACTTCAGTGTTGTCTGTTCTCTTTCACTCTTATCAGCCTTGTATTGTGGCTGGAGCTAGTTTGTAATCAGAACTGTATTTTTTAAAAATCCTGTAATATATGTGGAAATGTGCTGAGCTTAACTCCATGATAAAAATCATAATTGTTTTCAGTAGGGACAGCTAGGTGTCACAGTGGATAGTGCTAGGTCCCAGGCAAATCACTTAACCTCTGCCTGTTTCCTCATGTGTAAAAAAATAAAAATAATAACCCTTATCTCCGAGGGTGATGGTGATTAAATGAGATAATATTTGTAAAGTGTTTTGCCAGTCTTAAAGTGCTTTATAAATATTAACTGTTATCATTATTATTGTTGGGGTTGTTCTTGTTATTATTAGAGATTAAATATTATATAGAATTTCCTTTAAAAACAAGCATTTTGAATGGTTAGGGATTTCATATATCACCATGATTTTCTTAGCCCATTTTGATATGAACTCTTAATTTTTGTTGGGCTGCAAACTGTGACATGTTTTTAAAAGTTCTGGAGCTATTACATATCCAGTTATTTCCCAGTACTTTTAGGTAAGTCTTGGGAAATTCTGAACAGAGATGACATTCAATCTTGAACTTTATTTTTTAATGGAAACCATTGCAAAGGAGTACAAATACATGCGATGGTCCTTATACCTGTGATTGATTGGGGTGGCAGACAATGTTTAAGTTTTAAATATATTGTTCTCTGTGCAGCCTATCAGCTCTCTCCCAAGAAAACTGCAAACTAGAAGGTATCACTCTAGAAAATCGATTTGTTGTCAATTTATTTCTTTGTGTTGTAGGTTGATTCATGCCAAAATGAAACTGATCTATAATCTTTTCATCCCAGACTATGGATTACATTTATATGGATTTTAGATTGCAACTACATTAACCCACCATGAAAGTATCTGGGTATTTTACTTTTTGAAGCTTTTTGTTTGTTTGTTTCTGTTTTGGTCCCATCCTTTGCCTTCCCATTCATAAGAGTAATTCTATTTTTTTTTTTTTTTTTTTTTTTTTTACATTTTGAGAATTGAAACAGCAAGATATTTTGGGATTGTGAGATGTTTCTTTTTTACACAGAGTGCCCCATTTTAATTCTTGTAATAACAAGGTTGCATGCTTTGCCAGCAGGAGGCCCCTCAAAGCCAAACAATGTATCTCAGCTGGTAGATGGCTTTATAAATAAATAACACTATTCACAATTCTTTTCAAATAAGCAAGCAAGTAAGTGAGATAATGCTTTAGAACTTTTTTTTAATTTAAAAAAATAGTCGTAGTGTGTCAATGGTCTGTAATAAATAGCACTGCAATGAGAAGCGGCAGCTTCATTCACCTTGCATCTATGCAGAAATAACTAAACTCTCTTCCCAGGCCTTGAGAGAAGAGAAGAAAGAAAGAAGAGAATTTTAAGGAAAGAACTGACCTTGGGTTGTAGTTACTCTCATACTAACAAGAAGTAGTAGGTTATGGCCAAGATATTGAGGTTTATGTTGGTTGTTTTTATTGCACTATTATTTGCCTTAGTATACTGTAAATACCAACTTGGATTCTGGAAACTGTCACATATATTAACTGATAAAATAGTAAAGGCGCATGCATTTTTAAGTATTTCTCCATTTTTAACCATGTCTCTATCTGCTAACTTGTTAAAATGAAATTAACCAACTTCTTAATAAAAGAAAAAAGTATATAATCATAGCAAATTGTGTATTCCAGCTAGCATAGTAACTTAAATTTATATAGAATTTTTAATTCTTAAAAGGTGCTTTTCCAATAATGAATTGTTTAAAATTTTCTGATTCAAAACATTGTTACTTAACTGCCTAGTTATTATTTACCTCAGAAAATGTGTGTATTTTTGTAAGAAAGAAAGAAACAAAACTAATGAACAAAAATTTTGGGTTCAGTTTATTCTGGGACAATTTTTAAAAGTTTTGGTCATTTTATTCATTATTTTAAATTATTTTCTGCTATCATCCATTTTTAATCATTCAAATTTATTTTGAACAATCAAACTCGTTGGTGAGATAAAGTGGAATTGGTATGGATTACATCTTAAATCCCATATTCAGACTTATGTCGCATTGAAATTGCTAGGACTTAATGTGAACACAAGATTGTGGATTACAAGACTATATTTAGGTTTGCTATGCATTGGAAAAATATAAGATATATATGATAAATATGTATACATATACATATGATACATGTACACATAAGATAGGATACATAAAAACTCAAAGCATGACTTTATAACTAGGTCTTTTTAAGAGACAAGATCATCAACTTTAATTTATTCAACATTAACAAAATTTTAAGTATTTAAATTGGACCAGCCTTCTTTCTTTCCCTCCCTGCTTTCCTCTCACTAATCTTTTCCTTTCTCTTCTGTTTGTCCTGCTCCACTTAGAAATTATTTAGCTTTGATGTACACATAATCTATCATGTTGTTTTGAATGTTACTTCACATTTTGTGATAAATATCAAATAGTGATAAATTAGTATAAAACCGGTGCTATGTAGGCATTTTTGATGGGTTAAGATTTTTATTATTACAATTAGTTTTTTCCCAATTTTCTGAGTGGGAATAGATTTTAGATTTTTAATTTTATCTTTATGGGAGAACTCACAGTACAGAAATTTCATTTACTGATTAGAGATGAATAAATCATCTATGACTTATGTCATACAACATATAAGTGCCCAGGACACTGAAAACTTAAGTAGCTTTCTGATTATATTTCAAGCTAATAAAGGAAAGTTTTCCATTCCTTCCACCCATTTAAACTTATTATTTATTTGTTTTTAACATTCTTTTAAAAATTTTAAGTTCAGAATTATTTCTCTCCATCTAGTTTTTTTACCCATCGAGAAGGCAAGCAATTTGATATCAATTATGTGTATGCAACTGTGCAATATATATTTAAAAGAAGGTCTTCCTAACTCTACCTCTGGCATAGACAAGCTTCTTTTTCAGTTTTTATTTGCACAAAGTATCATTTAACATTTTTTTTCCTATCACACCTATTTGTATTGGGATTGCTAAAGTATGAACCATGTCTAATATTTTCTTTCCTATTTCATAGAACAGATGAATACAGTGAATGTTAAGTCACCTAAGCTTCTTATACAATCTATTCCCTCTTTTCATAATTCCCCCAAATCTGTTTTTCTCTTCAAAAGTTTTACCATTGAGAATTTATTTTCCTCTCAAAATATCCAAATATTTGCTACAGCATCTGCTGAGTTACAGGGACTAAACTTTTTGTTGGGTTTCTCAAGAAAGATAAATGCCACCTGTCCTATTCCTTTAGCATCAGGTTACCACTCAAAACAGCAAGGCATTTATTTTTAGTATGGACATTATGTATGGGTCTCTGTGTGCAATAGTACACGAACATGTGTAACAGCATGGTTGTATGTGAAAAGTAACAACATTTCAAAATGAAGTTTCCAGTTGGGAGGCCAAGAAATTATGTGAGTCTAATAATATGCTTAAAAGAAATTAAACTGAAACCTTTATGAATTTTTAAATGGTTGCTTCTCTCTGAGCAACTATCAACTGCCTGTTGTTAACTAATGCTGTCATTGACATTCCACTCTAAGTGGGAGGAGGATGTTACCATCACAATGCTAAAATGATTTCTGCTTTGCCTAACAGCATACATTGTCAATAGTTCTTTCTGTAAGCTCTGTGTAGTTTGTGTCAAAGAGATAAAAGAAGAGTTTTGACAATTTCAGTGCCGGAGATCAACACAAACATTTTTGATAGTAAGTGAGCATCTTTAAATATAGCTAAAGCAATAGCTTTGGTGAAACCAAACTATTCCTTGTATAGATGAACAGTCAGGAATCCTCTTTGTGGAAATGTTTGGTTTTCTTAAAATTTCTCTTGTCTTGTAGCCTCTGGGACTGATTTGTAAGCCATAGTGGCCAATGGATGCAGTAACATCTCCTTTCATAGGGTGACAAGATCACAGATTTAAAACTGGATGGTTCTTAAGAAGCTAATCCCTAGCTTCTTAAAATGATTTGTGATTCCATATGGGGGTCATGAAATTATGATTTATTATCAGTAAATGTTTGATTTGTATATCTGTTTTATATACCTATATACCAAAATTTCCTCAGCAGAAAAGGGATCAGCAGGGGAAATAGTTTAAGAAGCCTTGATTTAGTCTAACTTTTTGAGTGAAGAAATTGAATATATAAAAGTGGTTAAATGCCCCATTATAAATATCTAATTACATATATCTAGAGTGATTTTTTTTATTCTGTGAGTAATTTTGGGTTAATTACCTTTGATTTGTTCATAACTGTGATACATTATACCTCAATCAGTTATGCCTCCTCAATACTTCAAAAGATCTCTATTTTTAGAGTGGGTATTCCTTTCAAGCATCAGCATATAGATGGTCTGAATGAATCATGATGACCAAAGCAAATTCTTCCCCTGGTGGGCAACCTCAAGCTCACGAAGCTTTTCCATATTTAACTAGACTTATTCTTGAATGAATGATGATTAGTCTGATCCATATTTAATCAATCAAACATTTAGAAAGAAACTGCTATGTGACAGGCACTGTGCTTAAATGGAGACACAAAGGAGTCAAATGACAGTCCTTGCTTTCAAGGAACTTACATTGTAATGGGGGAGACAAAAAAAAAAGCAAATGTATACAAACAAGCTATATATAAGATACATAGGAAATAATTAATCGAAGGAAGAACTAGAATTGAGAGTTTAGAAAAGGCATTTGGATTTTCGTTGGGACTTAAAGAAAACCAGTAGTTGAAATTAGGAGGTAAAATATTTCAGGCTTGAGAGATGGTCAAAGAAAATACCCAGAGTTGAAAGATGAAATTTTTTTGGTTTTTGGAATAGCAGAGAGTATCATTGGATTTTGAACAGTATATGGCGGGAATGAAGTATAAGAAGACTGGAAAGATAGGAGGGTTTTAGCTTATGAAAGGCTTTAAGTACAAAGCAAAACATTTCCCATTCTATTCTCCAGGGTATAGGGAATCACTGGAGTTTACTGAGTAGAGAGACTAACATTGTTACACCTGTACTTTAGGAAAATGATGTGTAACTAAAAGGAGAATGTGTTGGAATAGGGAGAGATTTGAATATGGCAGACCCACCAACAGTCATTGTAATAATTCAGCCAAGAGGCCATCAGCTTTGTCCCAAAGTGTTGGCAGTATCAGATGTATATTTGAAAGGTGTACAACATGTGAAATCCAACTGGGTTTTGCAATATATTGGCTATGGTGGAGGGGGGGATGAGAAATAGTGAGAAATTGAGCATGACTTCAATGATGTCAATTGAAGGACTGAAAAGATACTGTTGCCTTTTATAGTAATAGGGAAGGATGAAAGTGGAGAGGGTTTAGGAGGAAAGATAATGTGTTAAGTGATGGATATGTTGAGTTTAAGATGTCTGCTGGACATCCACTTTAAGAGGAATGGATTTCTTAGATTCTAACCCAGTCTAATATTTAACTAGCTTGAGATTTAGGCAAGAGTGAAAGGAATGCGGTAAAACAACTGAATGTCAGTTCCCCCCAAAAGACAAAAGTGCCATTCCTTGAGGTATTTTTGTCTTTGTCTCTTCAGAGCTTAGTACAGTGTCTTTCATATAGTAGAAGCTTAATAATTATTCAGTTATTCATATATATATGTGTATATATATATATATATATATATATATATATATATATATATATTTAGGTGATACTAGGTCTAAGACCCTGTTAGGTCTGAGACTACAGAAAGCCAAAACAGTAGTTCCAGGTTTTCAATCTTTTACATTCTACTTGATGTAAGTATGAAAGAGATGAAAGAGAACTTTATATTCAAGAAAGTAAATAGAAAGTAATCTCAGAAGGTTGCAAGTACTACTAGATTTAGGGAAAAGAACAGACTGAAGGAGATAGTGGAATATACTTCCTTATCTATTCCACCCATAGAGAATTACCTTGTTGTCATTCAGCCATGTCATGGGATTTTTTCTTCTATTTTTCAAATTAATTTATTAAAAACTTAAATGCAAAATAAAAAATTAAAAAAAAAGAAAGACAAAATCATTGTCACATGCTCAGCAAAACATCAAGGAGGATTCAAAATATGTAACAATAAATTTTTACTACAAGAAAGCATATATAATAATATATTTTATTCTTGATGTCTATCTTTGTCTCCTTGTTTTTTCTTGTTTTTGTTTGTTGTTGTTTTTGTTTTTCTGTGCACTTTTTACTATTTTTTTTTGCCCTCCCTGCTTTCCTTCCCTGACCTCCCCTAAGCAGGATATAGTTAAGCACAGATAAATTTGTATGTGTGTGTATGTGTGTATATGCATCTCATACACACATAGCTATATATGTAAATATACCCATATGCATGTCTATATATATATATATATACTTACATTTATATAACACTTACCTACATACACACATGTATACAGTACTTATATATGCATACCTACATACATATACATGCATCTAAACCGATATTAATATGGTAGACAAAAATATAAATTTCTCTTTTGATTGAATCTTTGTTTGACTTTGTTTGACATCAAACAAATTTGATTATTATCCCTACTTTTTTTCCTAATAAATTCTACTCTGATCATTGTTATAGTGTTAATGTATATCTCTTACTTCTTATCCCTGTTAACTTTTCTGCTTTAATTCTATTCCTTAATTTACCCCTTACATATTTTCTCCACCAAGCTTTCTTTCCTTCTTTATTCCTTTCCCATTAATTCACATACCTTGTCCCACTCCTGTTAATTTACATGCCCTTCTATACTCCACTGCATCCTATTCCCTCCCACCCCCCCCTTATTTATCAATTTTGTAGGGATCTATAGTTTTCTTGGTTTTCAAATGTATTACTCCCTGTTTAACTCATTCCCAATGTGTGCAGGTTTTCAGAACTATCAGCTCTCTTCTTCCATCTAATTCCCCTGTGTCAATTTTTGCTCTTGTGCCTCATTGGTATGGCATAATTACTATTTTCATCTTTTCCTAAGTGGTTTTGCTTTTTAGAGTCACATCATACTCAACTCCATCCCGATTCTCCTTTTGAACTATCTAGTAACTAATGTCACTCTTAGACTTATGATTTGTATTTCCACATATAAAATATAAAGAATTTATCCTTGTTGAGTCCCTTGAAATTAGTCTTTGATGTTGACTCTTCTAGGTTGAATTTTATAGAGTAGATTTATTTGAGACAAGATCCTGAAAATCTGAGCATTCATTGAATGTCCATCTTTTTCATTTAATGTTACACTTAATTTTTCTGAATATAATCTTTTTCAGCTGCAATCCTAGTTCTTTTGATTTTGATTTATAGTATTCGGTTCTTTATAGTAGCTGCTGATAAATCCTATATAATTCCATTGTAGCTCTAGCAATTTGAATTATTTTGCTTTTTTCTTGTAAATTTTTCTCTTTGATCTTGGGGTTTCAAAATTTAGCAATGGTGTTCTTATATGTTTTCCTTGGAGGTTCTCTTTGAGGTGGTAATTAGTAGATGTTTTCTATTTCTACTTTTCCCTCTTGTTCTATCACTCTAGGATTTGTTTTCTTTATTTCTTGTAATGTTGTAATGTAAATGTTCTTTTTTTTTTTTTTGTTTACAGCTTTCAAGTAGTCCAATTATTATGTTTTCTCTTTTTGATCTATTCTTTGGATCTATTGTTTTTATTGTAAGATGTTTCACATTCTTTTTCTATTTTTTCATTTCCTCTATTTTGTTTTGTTATTTCCTGATCTCTTATAACTTCACTGGCTTCTCCTTGCCTAATTCAACTTTTAAAAGTTATTTTCTTCTTTAAGACTATAGATCTCCTTTTTCCCTTTTCTAGTTGGTTGACCTTTTTATAATCTTCTTGTTTTTCTTGGAATATTTATTTACTTTGTTTTTCCTCAGTCTCTCTCATTTGATTTTTAGAGTCTTTTTTGAGTTCTTCTATAAATTCTATCTGGGCAGGTAGCCAGTTAACCTTCATCTTTGGGGTAGGAGAGGTTATTTTTTACTTTAATGTCCTCCAAAGATGAACCCTGATCTTCCTTATTCCCATGGTAAGTTTCTATAGTTGGGTTCTTTCTCCTTTGTCTGTTCATTTTTTAGAATAAAAACTTATTAGTGGAACCACCTCTAATCCTGGGGATGGTGGGAGGAGGGGAATGTGCCTCTGACTTCACTTCAGCTATCCCCTCTGACCTGAAACCCAGAGCCAAGGAGTCCACCCTACTCCATGTACAGAGTCAGCAGTGTCCCTGTCCCTCTGCTTCTGTCCCTGCTCCACTGCTGTGCATTCACCAGATGTGCTGCTTCCTTCTCAGCCAGGCCAGTATTTCATCAGCATAGCTGGACTTGAACTTCCTTATCAGTCAGGGATCTCTCAGTCTTCCAGGACTCAGACCTCTACATTCTCCATGCTGTTAGTTGGGGTTGAGGCTTCTCCTGAATTCAGCTAACCCCTGTGTTTCCCCTATTGCTTGGAGTTAGCTTGGAGATGTTTATACTTCAAACTGTTTAAATCAGGTTGTGAGGTCTTTCTTTAGATCAGGTTGTCCCAGGTAGACCGCTGTTCTGTCCCAAGTCTTATTTGTTTTTCATTCCTCTGTGTTAGCCTTGAGGTATAATTTTGTTTTGTTTGTGAGGGAGATCTGGAGAGCTTGGGATTTTTTGACCTACTTTCCCATCTCCCCTGAATCCTTCCCTTGGAGTTTTCTTGTCAAAGTAACTGGACCGGTTTGCCATTTCCTTCTCCAGTGGGTTAAGGCGAACAAAAGTTTAATCCATTTACCCAAGATTTTACAGCTTTAATCCATTTACCCAGGGTTTTGCTCAGGTAGCTGAGTCTGGGCTTGAACTCAGGACTTTCTGACTCCAGACCCAGTGCTCTATTCACTGAGCCTTTTCTCTCCTTCCCAGAGAATGACTTTTTCAGAAGTAACAGTGGGTAGTCAGAACCAGTAACTATTTCATTTTGCTAGAACTGAGACCAGAAAACAAAATTGAAGTGAAACTAGAAAGATGGTTAGGAGCCAGATTAAATGATGGACAAGTTGTTTACAGTTTATGTTAGGTTGCAAAACCTGAGAATTCAAGTATAATAACTAGTGAGAAGGGCACAGTGAATAATGAATATAATTTTTCGGGTCACCTAAGAACAATGTAGTTGCAACTTCCAGCTGCAGAAAACTTTGTGTCTCCTCACTTTGTAGTAATTGTTTCCAAAGAACTTTTAGTTTTGCAAGGATAAGATGAACAAGTGTTAGTGTGGGGTTAGAGTTGAAGTAAGAAATAGTAAGTAAAGGGGCATCATTCAATCTCTCTTTTCATAGGGTAGAAGTCTACTATATAGCCTATAGTTGCAAGATTTAAAGTGTATTTAAATCATTTTTCAACTCTACTGTACTCCCTATAGTTGCTAGTTAGTTTCTAATGCCACACGGCCTTTTCTTGTATTACCTTTTTATTGCTCCTTATTTCATGATACTATATTTGAATTTCAGGTATCATATCTTTACTGTGATTAAAAATTAGGGAATACAATTTTAATGGAAGAAGATATTCTGGGAAGATAAGTGGGAAAACAGCATATGCAAAAATAAATGTGAACTTTTAAAATTTTGTGTCAGTTTTGTATTAACCCTTTTGGCATATTGGAAATTAATAGGTAGAAAAGTTTGAAATTTAATAGCATTTTTATACTTTTTATTTCTTTTTGGTACAATATTTTCTTCTAAGAGTTTCATTATGAACTCATTGGATATTCATTCAAATAGCACTGGAAATAATGAAGTCATTTGGTATTCATGGAGATGCCATATGAACTTCAAAAAGTGTTTCATTGCAATTTAGCACTAGTTAAAGGACATTTAAAGTAAATGGTTATCACTTTGTTCTTGACTTTCCTTCTATTTTTCCAACAAGTTTTTTCGCTTGTATAATATGAATGAAATGTCCTATCATTTTAATCCATATTTCACTTAATACATATTTTAGCTCTTCAGCTTTTTCGAGGTTTTACAATCAGCTGTATGCCATCATAACAAATGTCAGTAACACTGAAATATTCTTTCAAAGGGCATGGCATATATGAGAGTGAAACCAGTTAGTCTCATATTTCAATATTTGGTTTAGTGCCTCCTTCATAAAGTTGTGTTAAAAAACACATTTTCTGAAACTCCTTTGGGATTTTATAATGTGTTATCATTCTTGAATTGTAGAAGCTGTGTAGGCTAAATCTCGTTCAAGAATCAGAATAATTTGGGAAGGAGAGCAGAATAGGTCACTGAGAATAGAGGCTATGTAATGTATTAAAATACTTAATGCAACTAAAGTCATTTCTACTTTTATCTGAACCTTGTCAAACCAGTTTGCTCCTCTCTGTTTTGTTTATATCCTTGTGGACTTCTGTACACTTGGGTTTTATTTGCTTTACACAATGGCCAGACTGGAGTCTGGCCATATTGGAATCTGCCCAGATTTATTGTTGAATAATATCTACTAGCTGGGAGTAGCTATTTAAGTATCTTACCTACTGCTAAATTTTTATGAATGGTGTCAGATCCTATAGTTTAATTCAATGGTAAAGAGTAAAAAATGTTATACATGTAAGCAAAAATGTCTCTGGCACAATGTATTGGGATGATGTCAGCACCTCTTATGAAGACTAAAGCACCTTTCTGATTGATGTGACATACCATACTCATTCCTGGTCTAAGCAATTGCTGCAACTTTAAATAATTATTTGTTTGTTTATTAATGCCTAGGACCGATGTTGTTATTGAATTACAATGTAGGTATACATAAAGAAACATGAATTAGCAAACTTTTTACTAGGATCAAAAGTGCTTCAGAAGGGAACTCAATAAGAAAACAATCAGACATTGTAAGTAATTAGATTTTCATGTCTTAACAAATGTCACTATGCCTGAAGATGATGATAATGATATGAGGTGACATTTATATAATGGCTGTGGTTTAGAAAGTGTTTTCTATGCATTATGTAATTCATAAACAACTCTGTGAGATAAGTAGGTATAGATATCATGCGTGTACATTTCACATTATATTACATGTACATTATATCTGTATATTTTATAGATGAAGAAACTGAGACATAAAATGTTTGTTACTTGCCCATGGCTACACAGCTAGTAGGTATGAGAAGCCAGATTTGAACTCATGTGTCTCTTACCTCCATGTCTAGCCCTCTTTCCTCTATACCATATTACTTTTCACAATAAATGGTATTATGAAGTAAGCATGTATGTATGTGATAGACACATTCACATATACTTATGTATGTGTATATACCTATACAACAAACACACTTATATCTGTATGTGCATGGACACACATTTTACATTACTGTGTATATATATATATATGTATATATATACACACACACACATATATAAATATATATTTGCGGTAGTGTTTAATTATTTCACTCATATCTGACTTTCTGTGGTTTCATTTGGGTTTTCTTGGCAAAGAAACTGGAATGGCTTACCATTTCCTTCTTCACTTATTTTTACAGATTAGGTATTGAGGCAAACAGGATGAAGTAACTTGTTCAAGGTCACATAGTGTAATATTCTTCTCTAAAATGTAATGCTCTCTGGGAGCAGATTTCTTGGGGGGCTCTAGGAGCAGCCTTCCTTTCAGTTTAGTGTAATCACAAGTGCAGCCAGGGATTAAAGTCCAAATCCTTTATTGTCTCCTTCAAATTCTTGCCTCCTTCACTTGGGGCTCAGCTAGTTTTCAGGAGATCTTCTGGATCGTGGTTTCAGTGTTCTCCACAGGACAGCCTGCCACCACGTCTCTGTCTCCCTCAGTTCTGCCTGACTGCCTTCTCTGCCTTCTGAATCTCCTTGACTCAATCCTGGCTGAGGCTCCAAGAGCTTCTATGGGCTTGTTCTTTTTGGCCCTGACAGCTCCTCCTTATATGCCCCACACTGAGTATATACCTATCATTATATCACTAGGAAACCATTATTTGTTGTAGGATTAAATCAATGCTAAACTAGATTTAACCACTGTCTCCTCAATTCCACTTACTTAGCACCTTGTAAGAATCCTAACTGGTAAATGTTTGAATTCTAGTCTTCTTGACTTCATACCCAGCACTCTATCCACTGTGCTACCTAGTTGCTTATATATATGAACATATCAACTTCATAATATATAGTATCATAGGAAGATAACAAGATATAGTGGATTGATTTCAGAGTCAAGAAGACTAATACCTGGACACATATTGGCTATGTGATCTTGGGCAAATTTCTCAATGCCCAAGACAATACTCTAAGACTATTAAGTTGCAGAAAAGTTTGCTGATACATTGGTAAAGAGATTTTCTTGATTTCTCTAAGTCTTACAAGAAAAAATCAACCAATCAATCAACATTTTAATGTGGATATCCCCTCAAAGTATCAGCATAAAGATGAGATGACTTAATGAGTCACTATATCCAAAGCAAATTCATCATCTGGTGGTCAACTTCAAAGTCATGAGACTTTCCATGTTTCAGACACTATGCTAAGTGCTAGGGATACAACAAGAAGCAAAGGACAGTCCCTGTCCTCAAGAAGCTCACAATCTAATGGTGGAGAAAACATTCATACAAATACACAAAGAAAGCTATATATAGAATAACAGGGAATAATGAACCGGGCAGGCACTAGAATTAAAAGGGGTTGGGAAAGGCTTACTATAAGAGATGGTATCTAGCTGGGATTTTAAGGAAGCTAGGGAAACCAGTAGGAGAAAAGGCATTCCAGGCATTGGGAACAATCAGAGAAAATGTCTAGAGCTGAGAGATGGAGTATTTTGTTCATGAAACAGCCAGGAGACTGGGGTCATTGGACTGAAAAGCACAGGATGAGAAGTAAGGTGAGAGTAAGAAGTATGATGTGTGTGTGTGTGTGTGTGTGTGTGTGTGTGTATGTATATATGTGTGTATATATATATATATATATGTATATATATATACACACACACACATATGTATAATGAGAAGTAAGAACACTGGAAATATATAGGCAGCTATGCTATCAAGAGCTTTATATGCCAAGCAGAAGATTTTGTATTTGATCTGGATACTATAGGGAGTCACTGAAATTTATAGAGAAGAGGGATGATGGCAAGGTTGGATCTATGCTATAGGAACACCATTTTTGTGACAGAATGGAATATGGATAGAAGTGGGGAGAGACTTGAGGCAGCAGACCCACCAGCAGCTACAGTAATAATCTAGTTGTGAGGTGATGACATCCTATAAGTGAAGAAAAGGAGATACATTCCAGACATTGCAAGGTAACACTGACAGACCTTGGCAACAGCTGCAGAGTCAAGTATGGCTTCTAGGTTGTTAGGCTAATGTTCTGGGAAGATGGTGATGTTCTCTCCAATGATAAGGAAGGTAGGAGTGGGGGAGGATCTTGTTTATATATACAAAGTAATATATATATGTGTATGTGTATACATATCTGAATATATATATTATATATATACACACATACACATATATTTTATATGGTACATCTATAGTATTATAGTAAAAAGAGAACACAGATTTTAAGATATAGCTGAAATGAACCTTATATATTCTCTGAGCTAATCATTTCATTTTACAGATAAGAAACTGATAAAAGTAAGACATAAAATGACTGACTCAGAGATGGTAATCACATGCAGGTCCATTGGTTCCACATCAAGTACTCTTATGGGTGCTAACTCCAGATGGTCATTTGAATAATAATTTCAGTCATTTGATCATCCTTGTTCCCAGTTTCTTCATCTAAAAATTAGGGGGCTGGAGAAGATGAATTTTTTTGAGGTTCCTGAGTTCATTTTGCCCAAAAGGATTTTTTTCCTGACATTAATTGTTACTGATATATTATAAAAGGTAAGTTATGGCGGACTAAGAGAAATAGGGAAAATAAAATCATTGTTAAATATTATATTTTTTATGCTAGTAGGGAGAAACTTTGTAGGTAGTTAAATGGTATTCTAAAAAGAAATGAACTTCTAATATTCATTGTGTTCCAGGGCACAGTATTGTTTTTGCATAAATTAATGCTTTTAAATCTCAAGTAAGCATCAGTTTCTAACAGTCATATCTTTAGCATCCTGACAGCTATGAAACAGCAGCAAAAGAAATCCCTTACCCTTTGACAATAGGAAAGAAAAATCACATCTCTGCCCTGAAATGGTGTTGCTATCATTATCATTAATTGCAGTTCTTTAGTTTTGTGATGAAACAATGAGATGGCTTATTGGATAGAACCCTGATTTCAAAGTCAGGAAGACTTGAATTCAAATCTGGCCTCAGACGCTTAATAACTGTGATTCTGGACAACTCTGGACAAGTCATTTAACCTCTGTTTACTTTAATCTACTGGAAAAGGAAATGATAAACCACTTCAGTTTCTGTGCCAAGAAAACACATGGACAGTGTTGGTGTGCTTTGGTCCACGGGATCATGAAAAGTCAGACATGGCTGAACAATAACAACAAAGTTTTGTGATAACCAGCATGAGGAGACAGTGTCTGGGTGGATAGTCCAAACCAGCTCTCAGTGGACAAGCACAAAATCAGAAGTGCTTTGTGATATCTTCGTGCTTAACATAGCAAGCTTCACATTGTAAGTACTTAAATGTTAAATGCAGTTACATGAAGTATATAGCTTTTGCTTGCCTTCAGTTTTAAATGAAAGGAATCTTGAAACAGCAAACTCTGGGGAAAAGGAGTCAGAGTTCTTGGAAGTCATATCAAGGGATGTTAGATTCTCTGTGCATTGGCATTTCTGCATTCAAAGGAGGAATAGATCATAGATTTCCAGCTAGAAGGGACATCAAAAGTCAATTGGCCCAGTTCCTCATCTTAGAGATAAGGCAATTGAATCCCAGGGAGATTCTATGTTTTAGTCAAGGTCACAAGTCAGAGCAAGGAGAAGCAAGAAGAAAGGTTTTTGTGTTTTTGTTTGCATTATTCTTTGTCTTTCCGAGCAGTCCAAAATACCAAGAATAACCATTTCTCTCAGGGTCCTGTATAGAAGGTGGTGCAAGATGGCAGTCATTAGAGAAGGAAGGAAACTCAATTGTATTGTCTAGTTGTATGCTCGTGTGTTATGTGTGGGTAAGAATGCATGTTTCTGTGTGTTATAAATCGACTTCCTGCTTGGAAAACAATGATTAAAATATAAACTCTCCCTTACCATCCCATTAGTGATTTGGAGAAGTACAAGTTAAGGAAGAAAGATGAATATCAGGACTCTGATTTCATTGAGTATAGAAGCAATGTCATTCATTTTGCACTGAATCTCCCTTCTGTATGCTTCTTAATCATTACTTGGCACAAGCAGTGGTTTTTGAAGGTGTTGGACTCATCTTTGGGCAAGAGCAGATTAAGGTTGTTCAGCAAGGGAAGGTGTAAACGGGTTCTCTTAGTGTAACATTTTAGCAGATCCAATGCCAGATTCTAGCCTTGGTTTCTTCTTGCCCCCATTCAAGAATGACCCAAACAAATCAACCTTTCCTTTGTGGCGGTTTTACTCCTAAAAGTTAAATATTCATTGGAGTGGAGGATGGAAAGAATTATTGTTAGAAGGCAACTTCAAGTTTTCTATTCTTCTAAAGATGCTTAGCAGAGAATTTGAACTACAGGTGCACTAGCACATTGTGAGGACTGACAGATGGGTTGAGAAGTCAAGCTGTCAGAGAAATACTGAAGCAATGGGAAACTGCCTCATCTTAAACTCCAACTATATTTGTCTGAAGCCTACTACATTACCATTGGACATTTGTTTCAAGGATCTCTAACCAAAAAAACAAAAGTTAAGAAAAGCAATCAAAAACATTTGGAAATAGAAATAGGAATAAATATGTTAAACATTTCAGTTTGTGGTTTACAATTTAAAGATTACATTCCTGGGCAATGTGTTCTACGTGAGAATAGATTAGCATTTAGGTGTGGCTTATGTATTATCCAAGAACATCCCAGTTGTTTCTGCTGATCAAAGCATTATTTGATCAGTTAATTAGAGACACAGAACTTTCTGCCCTGAGATATTTGAAGCTTTTTTTTTTTTTCCAGGCAGCTTTGGACAAAAGGGAGAATATAGGACATTTTCACTAGACTGACTGTAGAAGATCTTGTCACAGAGGTGTTTCTCAACAGCTTAGAGATGAATTCTACTATTGACATGGGGAAACAATCTCATTACTTCATAATTCTCTGTGTGTGTGTATGTGTAATAGGAATAAATGGAGCAGATGTTGATTTTCCTGAGCATCATTATGCCTTAAAATTAAGTGAATTTATAAACTATTAACTTATCTTCCAAATGGATTTTCATGTCATATTATTCACTGGACATTCCCAATTTTAAAATGATAGAATTACAGTTTAAACTACTATGATGGACTTGTTTCTGATGGATACATTATGGTTTAATAAATTCTTCAAAAATCTTTGGATTAATATGTGATATTAAAAGTACTATGTTGTAAGTAAAATTTGTAATTTTAAATATCAGAATACTCTCAAAGTAAATATCACTAAAATTGACCTCATGTCTATTTCACATAATTTTCAATAGTTTTCATTCACACAAAATTCTCATACCAGTGATTGGCCATGTCCTTGAAATGTGAGATAAATAGAGTGACTACCAGGCCCCATCTGTCTTTCTAGGCACCTGAAGTCAAGGGGCTGGAATCAATTTTTTTTTTGGGGGGGAGGGAGGTTTAAAGCACTGTCTTTAGAAGCTCAATTTAAAAAGCAATATGTTATTTAGAATTTGTGATGATGTGTCCTTGATTGATTAAACAAAATAGCTAGTTGATATTTGGAAAATATGGCATGCTGATGGAAGAGTTTATGGTATAATTAAATTTTGATGAGTTCAGAATGTTGGAGGACTGCCTAGTAAGGCAAGTCTGTAGAGAGTATACAGTAAGAGATAGTGTACATTTATAAACATGGAGGTATAGGAAGGGAAAAATGAATGAAAGAATACGAGTGACATCTGAACTGTTTTATATTATGACCTTTAATGGATCACTTTTTGACTGCATATAGAGTTGAAACTTCAGTACTGAATTGTAATACCTAGTTAATTTTTTTTCCATTGAAACTCATTCTTCATCTCCCTTTTCTCCTTCTTGCCCCCATATTTTTCTGTTATGGAAAAGATGGAGGAAGGAGGGGAGAAGCAATGGGATATAATGAAGACCATATTGGATATATAAATCTAAATAAAATATAGAGACCTATATTTTAGTCATGTGTCTTCAAAAATATTTATGACATTGGGCAAATCATTTAGTCTCTCTGAGACTCAGTTTTTTCCCATCTGCAAAATGGGAGGAGTACTTGCATTACTTGCTTCATAGTGCTTTGTAGAATCATAAAGTGTTACAGAAATGTTTTTCTGTTTTAGTTCTTAAACTACCCTGTGATTAAGAATTGTTGTATCCATTGTGAACTTGACCATGGGAAAACTCTAACCAGAATTTCCAAAAGGAAAATTCTTTAGAATTTTGGAAATATGCATGTATATGACAACAAAGCCAACTCTTTGTATCTATGTCATGAAAGGTCATGGAATGCTATTTTTTCTCCAACATGACACAGCATGGCAGAACAAAGTATTTATCTTATGTACTTGTCAGCATTGTTCTATGTGCTCCAAAATGATGAAATACTGCTGAGTGTTCTGTTGCTTGTTTTCTTTGGGGACTTGCACTGATTTGTTTAAAGTGTCATCTGTACCCAATAAATGATTCATTTATTATAGTTGACACCTGGAGATGTCTAAGGAAAATATATATAGACATCACCTCAAACCTACATTTCTTGTTGTTATTTGCTTATGGATTGATATAAATGCAGTCCATTCTGATTACATCTTCTTTCTCTCACTTGTAAGTGGCAGAGGTTACGCTGTCATTGTGTGATGTTAGGGCAAAAGTATGTGGTCTGTTTCAAAAAGTTAAACTCTTAATGAGATTAACTGAATGATTCTGAATCATCATCAGATATCTGCCTTAGGGACTTGATACATGATGCCTCTCAAACATTTGCCCATCTTCTACTTTTCATTTTTTTCATTAGATAGAAAAAAAATAGTTCAGACCATAACACATACACATCTACACACACATGCACGTGCACACACATATATTTTAAGTAATATTGCACATAATAAGTAGAGAAATATAGATTTGAGTATTGTTTTAAATTATTTTTTTCCTCTCAAATTTCTACTTGAAAAAACGATCAGTATAAATCATAGAAACAATTTTGTTATGAAGAAGAAAATATTTAATATCCATTGTCTGGAACTTTTTGCATAGCAGAAAGTAAGGGCGAAATAATATTGATTCAGAGATAAGTTTAAATAGATAAAAATGGAGGACTTTTTTTTTCCCTTGGGAAAGTCCATTAATCCAGTGCTGCTTAAACAATGACTGAGTCAGAGCTACATTTTCTATAAGGAGAGAGTTTATAGGGTGCCAATAGAGTCTTCACTTAATTTAATATAATTGAAACAATATTGAAACACCTCTTCACGTAGAAATCTCCATAAGATGATTATACATTTAAGTGAACATTTAACATAAATTTATAGTCTTCATATAAAGATTATTTTTATATCCTTTGTAAGTTATTCAGAAAAGCAAAGATAATTTTTTATAATGCTATTTTAGGATTATGGGGTTTTTGTTTTATGTCTTTAAACTCAAAACGTTTTGTGTTCTTTCAAATATCTTTTGATTCATTTGAAAAGCTGAACTTGTAGATAGTAAAGTTTTCTTCTTTGTTATTTGCTTATGTACTTTTACTACCATAGGAACACTCCAAGTAAGTAATCCACTTAATCCCTAATGTCAATGTTTTTGATGTTGGATATATGAAGCTGTAAATAATAAATACACAGCTTAATGACTGTGCTTTGAAACTTTAATGACAATTCTAAGTAGCTGAATTTAGGGTCTTATTTAAGCAATAAACAGACATTTGTTAATTTATTGTGGTGTGGATTCCATTCAACAGAAATTAAATTCAACAAATATTAAGTCCCTACTTAGGGACCTTAGGATAAATAAAAGCTCCTCATGGAGTTTACAGCCTTGTAGGAGATAGAAGGCATATTCACAAAATCCTTGACAAAAAATGGAATATGATTGCATAGAAGAGTCACAAATAAAATCTTATGAAAGTTCAGAAGAGCAAGTCCAGGAATACTGAAGGACTTTATCTAATCAAACTAACTCTTTGTTTTTATAGCCAGAGTGGAAGGATCAGGTAAAAAATGCTAAAGTTAATAGAATTCATATAAGGTTATTTTTAAAGGGATCTCTGAAAGGGAAAGCTAATTGAGTATTGTGACTTTCTCTCTCTCTCTCTCTCTCTCTCTCTCTCTCTCTCTCTTATGTGTATGTGCATGTGTGTGCGTGTGCATGCTTGCATAGTAGTTCTATTGCAAAGTTCTTGAAGCCTTGATTATTAACCATTGGCCTGAGAGACTCTGTTGAATATAGTTATTTATTCATCAAAATAGCTAACTCTCTCATAAGCAGTCTTTAGCCATAGGCAATTTCTCTCTTTCCTTCCTTCCTTCCTTCCTTCCTTCCTTCCTTCCTTCCTTCCTTCCTTCCTTCCTTCCTTCCTTCCTTCCTTCCTTCTCTTCTTTTTCTTCTTCTTCTTCTTCTTCTTCTTCTTCTTCTTCTTCTTCTTCTTCTTCTTCTTCTTCTTCTTCTTTTTCTTCTTTCTTTCTTCTTCTTCTTCTTTCTTTTTTTCTTTCTTCTTCTTTTCTTCTTCTTCTTTTCTTCTTCTTCTTCTTTTCTTCTTCTTCTTCTTCTTTTTCTTCTTCTTCTTCTTTCTTTTTTCTTTCTTCTTCTTCTTTTCTTCTTCTTCTCTTCTTCTTCTTCTTCTTCTTCTTCTTCTTCTTCTTCTTCTTCTTCTTCTTCTTCTTCTTCTTCTTCTTCTTCTTCTTCTCCCTCCCTTCCTCTCTCCCTCCCTCCCTCCTTCCCTTCCTTCCTTCCTTCTTCCTTTCCTCCCTTCCTCCCTCCTTCCTTCCCTTCCTTCCTTCCTTCTTCCTTTCCTCCCTTCCTACCTCCCTCCTTCCCTTCCTTCCTTCCTTCTTCCTTTCCTCCTCCTCTCTCCCTCCCTCCTTCTCTCCCTTCCTTCCTTCCTTTATTCTCTTTTTCTATTTGTAATCTCTTTTTGCTTGAGAAATTTTGATATGATCCCAAGTATATAGGTATATAATATAGGTATACAAATAAAACATTTACTATGATAAATCATAATTTGTGATCCTTACATTCAGTTACAAAAACACATGTGGGGTCAAAGCCCACAGTTTAAGAAGCTAGATCACCGAGATCAGAGATCTGGTTCTCTTTGATAGTTCCACTTAACTGAGAGCCCCAAATAAATCACTTTTTTGTTAAGAAAGTAAATCTGACTTATTTGAATATTCACATAAATCTCTGAAAGGAAAAAAAAATTCCTGAGGCATTTGGGGTTAAATGACTTGCCCAGGGTCACATAGTCCTCCTGACTTCAGGACTGGTGCTCTATCCACTATACCAACTAACTACTCCTAGGAAAAACTTTTGAATCAAAAAGTAAAATAATATAGAAACTAGGTCTATGAGGTGCTAATGACAATTAAAAAGACTTTAAATAATTGCTTGTCTAATATTTGCTTTTTTGATTATTCTAGCTAGGTGATATAATGGATAGAGTGCCAGCCCTGAAGTTAAGAAGACTCATCTTCCTAAGTTCAAATCTGGTCTCAGATACTTATCAGTTACATGATCGCGAGCAATTCATTTAATCTTGTCTACCTCAATTTCCTAGTATTAAAAAGAACTAGAGAAACAAATGACAAACCACTCCAATACTTTAGCCAAGAAAACTCCAAATGAAGTCATGAAGAATTGGACATGACTGAAATGATCCAACAACAATTATTCTGTGACAGATTTTCAACTTTAGGATCTTTAGGTCTATTTGGGAGCTAGAAAGGAAGCAGAGAGGTGGAGTTAGAAAAATACTTGGCGTTAGGAGATCTGAGTTCTAATTTGATATCTGGGATTTACTACTCTCATGACCTTGGGCAACTCAATTCATGTCTCTGGGCCTCAGTTTCCTCATTTGTAAAATGAGGAGGTAGGATTAGGTAATCTCCAAAGTCCCTTCTAACTTTAAATCTATGCTCCTGAGTGACATTCCTAAAGTCAGTTGGATAGCATGGGATAAAATATATTTGAACTAAGGTAGCTCCCAAATGTTTCCAATGCCCCAAAGTTCAGATCCTGATTCCTTGATTATACAAGGCATAAAGACCTGTTATTTAAAAATGAACAGCTCTATTCACAAAGAGGTCTCCCACTTTACCTTTAAAAACTCTGATACATTTCGAACAAAATACATCAAGAATAAAAGAACTTTTAAACTAACAAACCATTAAAATGTTTTTAGTGATTCTTTCCCACATGATGTTAAAAAGACAGTAATTTTTTTCCCCTAGAGTCACTTGTCATAGTTAAGTTAGTGGAAAAATGAGGGGAAAAATGTGATCTGATAAACTGCGTAAGCAGTAATACAAATCTGAAAAAGAGATAATTCTTAACTCTTCAAATCTCAGTAATATGCAACTATTTAAGATGGTCATAATTTTTAGAGTAAATAATTACCATCACCATTATAGCTTTTGGTCAGAAGCACAATTGTGATAATAAATAGATTTTTTTTCCTGACTGATAGGGAAGAAGAAAGTGGGTAGAATTTTTTTCCATCCTTCTGTCCTATTCCTATTATTGATTAGAAAGCCACTGGGTGTACTTGATTGTCTCCATAGCGTAGAATGAATTTAAGCAACAAATTTATTGAAAAGAATACTGAATTTAGTCTGAAAATGTTGATTTGAGTCGTCTTTGCCTCTTTGCCTCTTTCTAGTCATATGATCTTGGACAAGCACCCATACCTCTCTGAGTATCCATTTCCTAAGCTCTAAAAATGATAAGAGTTGGATTAAATTTTATCAGATGTATGTTAAAATCTTATTTTTGTTTAAACAGTTATTATTTTCATGTATCAAAATCCTTGTGGATAAATTTATAAGTTTTCGAAGACATTTAATCTAATAATTTATTGCTCATCCCAAATAAAGATGAAAACAAGAGTGTATATAGTAAATAGATTCTCAGTAAAGCACAGTCTTTTGGCCCCAGTTGCTTTTGTCTGGATTGTATTTATTAGACAGGTGTACATTTATCTTTGTCCTCTGTATCTGAAGACATTATTGCTGTTATCCCTTTCAATGTGTACAAGTGTATCCTCAGAGACAAATGTGTGACCTGCCAATTTTTTCACACTGAACTCAAACCCAGTCTAATCCTTTCCATCACATTCACAAATATCCTTTTGGGGGCTTGGTGCTATTTGTGCTTTCATCCTTACTTCATGTTGATAATATCTGTGCTGAATCCGAACAACTCTATAGGGAAAAGGGTTCGATTACCTTCTTGAAATAAGCTTGGCATAGTCTCACATGGAAAGACCATTTTCTTTTTCTAAACATACATATATGTACATATCAATTTTTTATCAGTGTTTTTTTTTAAATGGCACTTTCCAATTATTCACTTTCCCCCATTCTCAATATAGAATTCTCCCTCACTGCAAAACAAAAGAAATACAGCCAAACAAAAAAGATCAGCACATTTTTGCCAAGTCTGACAAAGTGAGCCTCAGTCAACACTTATTGTCTATGGCTTCACTGCCTAAAGGTGGGAAGTCTACTTCTCTGTCAGGTCTCTGAAGTTACAATTAGTTACCATATCGATCACAGTTCTGATGGATGACAGCTCAGTTTTCTACAACAAGGGATGCTCTTCTTTCTTTTACTTTCTCTTCCACTCCCTCCTAGTAAACGCACGGGGCATTTGGGGATATTCCAACTCTAGGGATGGACTGAATAAACACATAAAATTGTTTCTATCTCTGTGATATGCCTGTGCAATCCCTAAGAGAGCTGAATCTGTAGTATGGTTAAATGTAGGCTAAAAATTATGAGACATAATCAACCCAATTGATCCCAGTGTAGTGATGTACTGAAAATTTCAGAGTATAGGCTCTGCAAAAGTTTTGATCTCCCTACACCATAGAAAGTGTCATTATTGTTCAGTAGGAAGAAATAGGTGATTCAACAATAGCAACAAAAAAGGGAACAAATTATTTCATTGGTAGAATCCGCCCTTAAGATAGTCAGACTATAGTCATTTATATGTTAATATTGTTACAATGGCTAATTTCATAGACAGATGGTAGTTCATATTATAGTCTGTAAGTGGGGCATTTCCCTAGGCCAAATGATTGTCTACCCAGTTTTCAATTAGAGAAGCCTGCCAATTATCTTGGAGTGGTTTTTCTTTTAATTACTCAGTTATTAGGACAGCTAGGTAACCAGCCTGGGGGGAGGAGAGTGAAATTGCTTGGGTGAATCCTTATTATACAAACCCATAAAATAAATACAGAAAGTTCATGAAAAGAAAGAGATATGTCCAAGCAGCAGTATAATGGTTGATTATTTTCTTGAGGTCATTTTACTTTTTTGGACTTGTCTGGTAAAAAAAAAAATGAAATGCTAAATTAACAGTTTTAGAGAAGTATTCCTTTTTGTATTAAAAGTACATCAGATACTAAAGGGATTGGACTGTAAAAAAAGTTTAACTGATATTATATTTACATTTTTATAATAATATCTTATTTATCTGAAGTTTACTTGTTCAGCAAGTCCCACTATACACAACACAGTATCTATAGGCAGTGTGAAATTATGGGAAACGTTTCTGAAGTAGGAAGTAGGATCCTTAGGTTCCAATTATGGTTTTGTTCTTATCTGCATGGTTTAAGAGTTACTCAATTTTTCCAAATCTCAGTCTTCTTCCTTTGTAAAATATGGATATGATAGTGGATGATCCCTTCTAGTTTCAGTGTTTTATAAGAAGCCTTTGAGCAATAGAAATAGATTTCACAATGTTTATTCTCTAAAATGCATACATTTTGTTTTGAGGCAAGTCTTACTTATGATAAAGAGAGCCATCTGCATCCAGAAAGTGGACTGTGGGTACTGAATATGGATCACAATGTAATATTTTCACCTTTTTTTGTTGTTGTTTGTTTGCTTTTCATTTTCTTTCTCATTTCCCCCCTTTTTTTGATCTGATTTTTCTTGTGTAACGATAAATGTGAAAATATTTATAGAATAATTACATATGGTTATCAGGTATTGGATTACTTGCTGTCTAGGGGAAGAGGGGGAGGGAGGGAGAAAAATTTGAAACAAGAGGTTTTGCGCAAGGGTGAATGTTGAAAACTATCTTTACATATTTTGAAAATATAAAACCTATTATATAAAAAAAAGAGGAAAAAAAGGGAAAAAAAGAAACAAGTCTTAGACCCTCCCTCCTCTTAGACACTAAGCTTAATTACTTAGATGACATAAATGATAAGGAAGTATTGCTAGAGACAGGTACTTTTGAAAAGCACAAGACGGACTATGAAGATCAGATATAAGAACTAACAAAAAATATAGTCGATGTTGAGCATAGAGTTCATTACACAATACAACTCATGAGCCCACTAAAACAATGTTATTTTATAGTAGTGTAATAATTTGCATTCATAATAATTCTATCATAAAAAAGAGGAAACTATATAGTCTAATAAGGCAAAGAAATCTACAGTGAGCTCATGGTGATAGTCAAAAGAATGAGAATTTTGAAGTTAGGAGAGACTTGAGTTCAATTCTGAACTCTGACATTTACTACCCGAGTGATGGGAGAGAATAATTTAACTTACCTGAGTCTTGTTTTCTTTTTCTGTAAAATGAGAGTAATTCTATCTATAGTCCTTATGGGATATTAGGTGTGGTATTAGCTAAATACCAGTTCTTAATATATACATATATTTTAGAACTATATTCTTCCAAAATGGTCATCAAAATTGCTTGTTCAACTGGTTCAACAATTATCCATTATATGTTGAATTTTTTTTAAAAAAAAACTTCATCGACTTTGTAACTTTGTTTTTGATTTTTATGTTTAGTTTTATAAATAAAGCAGTCTAATAGGAAAAAAAATGTTTGTTTAGTGAGATGCTTCCATATTTTAAAAAAAAATATCTTATTTCACCTGTGGGTATTCTATCAATTCTATATACTGCTACAAATCATAGCTTTCCTGTATCGTGGCAGATGGTATTGAAAAGCTGTCATGACCAAACATTTGATCACTTGTGTAACTTAGCGATGAGCTTATCCTAACTTAACTGGGCTAGTTTTCAGACAGCACATTGGAGAGATATGCACTGAATTGACAGTCTTTGAGGACTCAGTTTTAGCGTTAAAAATGAGTTGAGGACATGTAAAAGACTAATCTTGGGTTATTAGGAAAACAAACCTATAAACTGACCACTTCTTTATGATCTACTACTAGCAAGTAGCAAAGCCAATACTAAAACACAGATTTCCTGACTCCTAGCCCAGTACAGTTTCTCAATATATTTCAGCCTCTATTTTTCTCAACATTGTTCTAGAGCACAGGTGTTGAAATGTAGTAGAAATTGCAGGGACATGGGGGGCATTTATCTGTACATAAGAAGAATCCCTGTGCTCTGCATGTTGATTTAGTTTTAAAATGCAAATTTTTGTTGCATTTACATTTATTTTAATAAATATTTCCCTATTACATTTTTATCTGGTTCAGGCTGTACTTGGAAGTTTTGCAGGCTGTTTGACACATTTTCAGGAATTTTTCAATCATGTCTGATTCTTTGTCACCATATTTGCAATTTTCTTGGCAAAGATACTGGAGTGATTTGTCATTTATTTCTCTGGCTCATTTTACAGACGAGGAAACTGAGGCAAACAGGGTTAAGTGATTTGTCACAGACCATACAGCTAGTAAGTAGTTGAGGGCAAATTTGAACTTGAGAAGATGAATCTTATCCAGACCCAGCAATCTTATCCAGCCCCATTGACATTCTAGATCACTGAAAGTGCGATAATTATTTGGCTATGATTTTGAAGTTTCTGTTTTTTTTTTCTTAATTGAAAATGAAAGAGAACTCTGTATTACCATGGTATACCTTCACTATGTTCCCCACAGAGTCTTTCATGATGTTGAACACATAGTATGCACTCAAATAGTTAACTAATTGAACTAAGCAAATCTTTAATAACACATGTATATATACACATATACATAAATATATATCTATGTATATTTGTGTATATATATATATATTTGTGTGTGTATAAGTTAAGAGTTAAAAATAAACACACAATGCTGCAATTATTTTAGGATCCCTCATTTCTTTCACGCATGTTCTTCAGTGAGGCAGATTGTAAACTTAGTAAGCTATTTCATGAGTTTTTAAGGCCTTAAAATGAAAGAAATCACTTAGTGGCTAACTCTCTAGTGATGAGCTTCTTTGAACTTGGTTAGACTGGTTACAGTCTACTAGACATAATTTCTCTTCTAAACTTGTATTTAAAGTTTTTCCACTGAGCTCTGTAAAGACCCAACAGAATTTGACCCTGCTTGCTCATTTATAGTCAGCCTCCATTCCCTGATAAAAGATCAGAATAGACATTTGGTGGAAGATGTAAATTTAAAATATTCTTTTTATTAGCCCGTAGCTTACTTATAGACAAATATATCTATGTTGTATAAATGTTACTGTTTTCCAAGGCACCTTGGATGTATGGGATAGTAGTATAGTTTGAGTGGGCTAAGAAATATTTCCTGCAGAATTCTCCAATTATCTGATGGGTCTCCATTGAGATCTAAATATTTATGCAGTGTCATGAAATATATGAGATCTAGCTACACTTTGGGTCACTTTGGAGATAAAAGGACGTAATTAATGTTAATTACTTTGACTGAGGCTGTACAATCACCATAAAACACCTGGCCTCAAGGTGGAAAATATGAGTGGGAACAAAAGGAGTGGATTGAAAAACCCTGAGCTCGCTAATTCAGAAGGAGTATTTTGTTATCCTTTGGGGACCCTTTAGTAATTTAAAGGGAATTTTCTTGGGGGAGGGGGTTCATTCTACATGATACACTGTGCACTAAAGGTTTGAGGTTTTAAATAGCTTTGATGTAGTGGCAAATTAGTCAAATTGGGAAACATGACTGTCTCCAATAAAGAAATAAGAAAAACTAGCACCATGTCTCTGCTTGGTAAAGTTATGAGCTCTTTGATCCTTGGATATATTCATCTGAAAGAGTGTTTGCAAAATCCATATGATAATGAAAGTTTTCTTTTAAAAGACTATATTACCAAAAAGAAGTTAGTGATTGTTAAGATATTCTGTAACTCTTTTTTTTTTTTTTTTTTTTTTTTTTTTGATTCTTTCAACTTCTCTGAGATGGAGGAAAGGCGTGTCTGTCAAGATAAATGTTTGCTTTCTTTGCTATCTATGAAAGTTTTTCCCTTCTGATTCAGAATAAGTCATTGAAAATCCAGAGTTAATTTGATTGTGCAGTATTCTTTAAGAAGAATGATATAAAGAAGGCTGGCTTATTTGAAGCAGATTTGAAACAATAGATTAAAGATTTGTTTTTTCTTACCCAAAGATTCTTTCCCAGAAAAATTATCTAGAAGTTGCTTGCAATGTCAGTGTAAAATGCATGTAAGCGTTTTTCTTTTCTTTTTAGTTATAATGTTTTCTTGTTATCAAAACCAAAATCTTTGTATATACGCATATATAAATATACCTCATATATTTAAAAATTTAATTAAGTAGAAGTTTACAATGGAACATTTCCATAATAATATTTGACAGTTGCTATACTAGGTAACTATAATGATTAATTATATATATATGGGTTAAATTTAAAAATTCAAAAAGGAGAATTAAAATCAATTTCTGTGAGAAAAAAAGGAGAAGGAAAGGAAAGTGACATTGTAGTATAATAAAAGAATAACAGATGGTAACAAAGACATTTATATTTTTAACTTTATCTTTTAAAAATCAACTTTAATCTGAAAACTGGAATAGTCAGAAAAATTTAAGAACAAGAGAAAATAAATGCTACTATTCTAGTTTACTTAAGGAATCTATGCAATCAAAAGAGGCAATATACTTTCATTTTGAGAATATGCGGAAAATAGATGAATTACTTAATGATAGATTTAAAAAATTCCTTTTATCACTTAACTTACATGAGAAATGAATGGCCCTGGAAATTATAGACCTATGTTAAATCATTTAAAAAGTCAGATTTTTGATAACAAATAGAACATATTATCAATCTATGCATGAATTAAATCTCAGGTAAAATTATAATAGATGGACTAAATTACTTTTTTACATGTATGGTTAGCGAAAAGAAAACCATAGTTGTTAAATAGAACATTCTATCAATAATGTTCTGGTTAATGAGTACTTGTGTGCACTACATGGGAGAGAAACTTGATAAAATTAAATTTGTATTGGATACTGCTTTTTGCGTAGATGTATGTCTATATGTACTTATGTATTCAGATCTATAACATCCATCTCTAATAGTATAATTATTTGAACCTTATAAAAAATGTGTGTATAGCTGTGTATACAGTTTACAGCTTAATAAAACACCTTCTCATCTATCTAGTCTTAATCTGTGCTTCTGTTTGTAAGACATCTTATAATGGATTCCTTTCCCTTAAAATATAAATGATCAAGTCTGTCAACTTTTTGACTAAACATCTTCCATTCTTAAGATACCCGATTTCAAAGGGAAAGTAATTAACATTTTTTCTTCATGTGTAATAGAAAACATACTAACCTAAGCGCAACCTATGAACAAAAAAGTCATTTAAAATTCCATTGAATGTCAATTTCTGATCTTCAGATTAATATGGAAACAACTCACTTTTCTCCTTACTATATTATATGTTTAAATTTTTCTTCATCTCCTAAAGTCTTGAATAGGACTTTATACATAGGCACACAGATCTGTGCTTTATAAATTGTTGTCCCGTGAGCAATCACTTTTAATATACAATAGGAGGGAGTATTTTATTTAAAAATGTGAATAATGCAGCAGGGCATCTTTGATTTACCTTCTCAAAAAGTACATTTGTCTTAATGTTGCTGAATTTAAGGAATGTTGAAGGGGGAAGTCAAATGAGCAAGAACAAGGAAATATGAAATATATTAACTATTATTCTATACTTTATTTTTCCATTTTATGTCATTAAAATATTCTGTTTTTCCAGTTACATGTTAAAAACAATTTTTAAACTTTGTTTTTCTTACAGTTTTGAGGTCTAAACCTTTTGTTACTTTCCCTTCCTTCTTCATTGAGAAAGCAAATACATACATATATATATATATATATGTTATACATGTGTGGTTATACAAAGCAAATTTCCATTTTAGTCATGAAGTAAAAGAAAATACAGACAAAAAACCCCCAAGGAAAGTAAAGTAAAAACAAATAGTGAATTTCCACATGCATCCATATTCTATCAGTGCTTTCTCTGGAGGTATATAACATTTTTTATCATAGAGCATTCAGAATTGTCTTGGATCTTTGCATTTGCATGTCATTTTAAATAGGAAAATGAAATTCCAACTGTCTAGTCATGTCCCCCTATGGTACTTTATAATTTGGGGGAGCTAGCTCTGAGAAAGAAAATGAATTTGTACTCTGAAGGCAATCTCTACTTCAGGGCTGCTGTTGTGTGCCTGGCCTCTTTGACACATCCATCAGTGGGGCTCTTGAAACTGTTGTCAGGTAAAACAGGATGCATGTTCTATCAAGCAGGTTCTGCCACTGCTAAGAATTTATTAACTGGAAAAGAGAGCTTAAGTTACTATGTGGAATTAGATTAGATATTTATCTCAGGAGCATCTAGGCATACCAGATGCCTAGAGACAGACATCAGTGTTCCTTTGATAAGCATTTGATGGGAATGAAAAAGTGTCTGATTGTCTTAATAAAAAGTGTACAGCCTACAGCAACTCATTTTCTTTGAGGAAGGATGGATGCTGAAGAGTGGCTGATTCTTAGACTTTTTAGACATAAGGTGGGGAGTCCTACCGTAAGAAGAAAGGGATTATCTCTTTGTGCACACTAAATTTCCATTTGCAGAGATGATCAATATTGAAGTTAAGGCTAAAAAAATGAATGATTAGTTATAGGAGAGCATAACTGAATGAAGAGAACATTGCCTTGTAATTAGTAGATTCAGATATTAGTCTTTGCTATTGACTATTGGGATAATCTGGAAGGAGTCACACGGTTTCTTCAGAACTCACCTCCTTAAAAAGACCAGAGCCTCCCACTATATGGGGGCCATTGCCAGTCATCCTGATACATGTCTTGCTACTAGATTCTAATGACTGAAGGAGACAGTGAAGTTGATGTCTTACTTAAATCCAACTCATTTGCAAGTCAATACATTACTCTTCTGATGTCATTGGTCCTATTAAGACCATGAAGAACTAATGAAGAACAAACAACAATCATTCCTCCCTGTCCCCAATTACAGAAAGAGTCTTGGATTTGAAAATTTCTGAAGTTCCTTTTGTAGTAAATTTCTATGATTCTAAGTACTTAAATTCTAGTCAGTATAAACTGTTGACTACTCTCTGCACAGCTTTACTGAATTTCCTGATTCAGACTGATAAAATAAAGGGCATCTTGGCATTTTTGGCATTTTGAAAACTCTTTAAATTTGTAAAGTAAACTGAGCTCAAGAGATTAATTGATTTACAAAGGATTTTATCAAGTAGAGTCAGAGCTGAGACTTGAATCAGGTTCGTTTGCTTCCAAGACTAGTGTTCTTTTCACTAAACTATGAGCATCAGGAGAGTTGAATATTGGAGGTAATGTTGGTCAACAGGATCTTTAAGACCAAAGCATTTGTCTGAAATGTTTTCCCAAGTGATAAACTATTAGATTAAATTTAAAAAGCCTTAAAATTGAAGTAAGTTGCAAGATGAAATAGTTGAGTTAGAATTTGTGTTCTTAAACTGTTAAGCACTGAAATGGATAACTGAAGGAAATAATGGAATATCCTTCTCTAGACAACTTTATTAATAAACTGTATTATCTTTTTTATAAGATGAGTTGGATCATGCCTGAAAGTCCAACTTTCATAGTCAGTGTAGTCTCAGAAATTTGGAATTAATTTCAGTTAGACATTTGAGGTGAAGATTTCATTTCTTATAAACTTATAAATAAAGCTATCATGTCATATGCATATCTGCATTAATTTCATTGTAAAGTTAATTAAGCAATAACACTCTGAGCACAGGGCATTTCACTGGGATTAATGGTTATTGGGGAGGAGTTGATGATTTAAGGTACAGCCAAGGACCATTAACATCAGCTGGCCATTAATTCCCCCAAAATGCCCTGTACTGAGGTCATTATTGCATTATGAACTAGAAATGGAAAAAGAAATGCAGGCATATGGATTTTTTTTTTAAGAATGATGCCATTTTAATTGGTATGTACAGGGCATTTGTGTAGAATTTAATCTCTGTACATTAGCCAATCATATTGCCAGAATTATCTTTTCACCATTCCATTTGGGGTTATAATTAAGTAGCAAGATTAGCAGATCTGGGCATTTCCTGGGAATTAATGAATGGCTGGGAGGACTTGATTGCCTACAGCAAAGTCTCAGATCTTTAACCTCAGCTGGTCACTAATCTCTAAGAAATTCCTTTTTATTTCTGTGATCATTTTTGCAGTATGAAGAAAAATTCTTTAAATTGTTTTTATATTAATTTTGGGGGTGCTTAGTTTTGTTTTTTTAAATGCCAGTAATGTGACCAATAAGCATTCAAGGACCTTCATAATGGAGTTTCAACTTACCTTTTCAGTCATATTTTATAATTCTTCCCTTCACATCTGGAGTACTCTCTATTCCCTATTTTCACCCTTCTTTCTTCTGAACCTTTGTTCATACTGTCTCCAATACTCCAATGCTTAAAATCATTCTTCTTCCTCCAATTCCCCATTTGTTAAATTCTTTTTTCCTTTAACCCAGGATCAGGTTCTACCCTCTTTCATTCAGATTTTTTTTCTTATTTTACTTTCCTTCCCACCCAAGGTGAAAGTAGCCTTCCTTGAAGCAATATTTCTCTAGCTCTTTGCACTTTTCTCACTTTCTCTCCTATAATGAATATTTCTGCTGGATTGTAACACCTCAAGGGCTCAGGGTCTGAATTATATATATTTATTTATCCCTACGGCTTCATGCACATTTAATTTAATACTGTCTATGGAATTGAGTTGAATCTGCTTCTGAAGTAAGCACCTAGAGGGGAGATGTCTTGCCCATTTATTTAGAATTCTTTGAATATATTCAGAATTACAAAATCAGACAAAGGAGGAAGAGAAGGGAATAAGTATTTATATAGGGCCTATTATACACCAGAGGTGATACCAAGTGCTTTACAAATATTATCTCATTTAACCTCACAACAAACTTATTATCCTCCATACTTTTATTTTAAACAGTTGAAGAACCTGAAGGAAACAGAGGTTAGTTTACTTGCCCAGTGTCACGCAACTATTAAAGGGTGATTTGAACTCAGGTCTTCCTGACTTCAGACAGATTTTTTTTTTTTCTGTGTCAGTTAGCTACCTCTCATAGCTACCTCTCATAAGCAGGATCCCGGTCTTCTAGTAGCTTAAAACTGAATTTTCTTACCATTATTTGCTACAGTAAAGTTTGTTACTTTAGGGATTTAAAAAAATAGGCATCCTAGAAAATAATTGCTTAAAAATTAGCCAACCAACTATCAGAACTGTTCTTTTATTATACAATGGAATGTATTTGAATGCTAGTAGGAGTGATTCATTAAGATGCATATTTTCTGTGGTGTATTCATTACTTTTTTCTTAACAGGGTCTTATGTTCCACCCATCATAACATTTCCTTAGCTCTTCATAAGTATGCTAATAATGCATGTTTTACATGGAAAGGTCAAAAAAACTAAAGAATACGTTTATTCACACTGAAGGAGACAATTGATTCACTAAAATACCAAGTAATTACTGCTTAAAATACCATTATTGTTATGGAGATATTATACAGGGAAACCACATGAGGTAGGTAGTATGGTGAAGATGATCTAATTTAGTGACTGTCAACACAGTTTGGTAGTGAGTGTGAGAGAGCAAGATGAGCATCAGAGTTTGGTCAGATCTGATGCTGAGATGAAGGGTAATTTTAAAAGTCTCGTGTATTCCATGAAAGTTGTCTCACAAACAGATTTCTAAACCCAATAAAGATGGCCTGATATTCAGAAGAAGAATTGAATATAGGCAATTCACTTAGAGGTAGGAGGAAAAAAGTCTAAGATTCTGGATACTTGGATTCTAGTTTTACCTTTTACATTGGCTATATGACTGTCCAAGCCATTTAAACTTCCTTATGTGTAAAATAAATAATTGGAATAGATTCTAAGGCTTTTGTAACTCTAAAATCTTATTGGTATAGTAAGGAGTATTCCCCTCCCACACACATACACACATACCATGGAAGGTATGAAGGCAAAAGAGGGATTTCTAACTTCTGTCTTCAATGGAAACTTTAATTTCTTCCAGGAGGGGAAGCAGGAAATTGGGACTAGAAAAAAATTGGTCACTTTAGTCTCCTTAAATCTAGAGTTATATACATTTATTCCCTTAAGTATTATTAATGTAGGGGATTTGGTTTTCAGGTTTTTGATTGCTGTTTCATTTCATTAATTGAGGAAAAGGACCATAAATTTTATATACATGGTTTGGGCATTTTCCCCATTAAGTATCAGCTCCACAATAAACACACACAATATGTAGCAAGAAACACATTTATTCTAGTTTAAAACAAGGCACAAATCAGAAAATCTGCACTGAGGCAACTGAACTCAACTGAGAAAGAACAAGAGTGAGGAAGGAAGGGTGGAAGAAAAAGAGAGAGAGATAGAGGTGAGGAGAGAGGAAGAAGGAGAGAAACAGAAAGAAAGAGGATAGGGAAAGAAGGAAGGAAAGAAGGAAGGGAGAGAGGAAGGGAGAAAGAAAGAGAGGAGAGAGAGAGACAGAGAGAAGGAGTGAGGAAAGGAAAGACATATAGGGAGAAAGAGAGACAGAGAAAAAGAGAAGGAGAAAAGGAAGGAGAGAGAGAGAGATAGAGACAGAGACAGAGACTCTCTTAGCTCTCATCCAGGAGAAAGTTCCCTGAAATTTCCAGTGAAGCAAGATTGTTATAGGGACTTATTGGAGACTGCCAGTTCCTCTAATGGACTTTTCCCCACCTGAAGTGGTGCTGCCATTACCCATCTTTTCCTTTGAAGCTAGATTCCAGAAGTTCCAAAGTGATGGAAGTATATGATTGGATTCAAGAAACTCAAAGATTTCTGAAGATATTGTAGCTTTCCTGCTCTCACCAACTGCCCAGTTCTGGGCCATTGATCTCCACCAATAAGGAGAAGGTCCGATACTAGTGGGATTGGAATTGTTGTTACATTATTGCTAGTCATTAATTTCATGTGTAAAATTAGTGATAATAATAATAATAATAATAAAAAACAACTCATACGTGGATAATGTGATGAAGTGCTAAAGTAGAAAACCTCCATTATAGATTTTCCTTAAAAAACCTGTGAATCACATCTGCAACTATTCTCCAAATTTTTAAAATGAGATACAATAATACAAGATAGTAAGCACAGTACAGATAGCAAGTGATCGATAAAAGATGGTTGGTTCTGGAATTATGGCTTTTTCATGATTACCAAAGCAAAGAGAAAATGGAATAGTAGAACTGGCTGCTTTGCTATATGGTATGCATTCTGAGAGATCTTTCAGAATGTAGCATCCTGCTAGGTAGGTCAGGAAGAGTAAGTTTACAGCAGATTAAAAGGAATGTTAAGATGGTTGGCTGTGCTTAGTTGCTTTGCTTCGTAGCAACTTTAAGTAAACAGAATGCAAACATATCTATTCCAATGATTTTCCAGTTAAGGCGTATGCTTAAATTAGCCTCCCTTCAGAATATGGCACATTTATTTTGTTTTTTGTTTTTCACTTTGGCCAAACAGTAACTGTTGGGCTGTTAAAGAGCTGTGTAAGGCCTTAGTGAGTTTCATTTTATGTCAATGACCAGATTCCTGATTATGTTCCTAATAAAATTTCAGAAACTTCAGTAAAATATTACATTTTCATTGGCATCAAATGTTGATTCCTATTTTGGTCTATGTTTATGCAGAAACTTTAAAATTGAATTTGTCGTTCTTTAATGCAGCGTCCTTCACAACCTACATATCACTAAAAACTAAGATAATCTTGTCCAGGTTCATTGCTTGCAAACTCCTATCCAATTCTTCATTTTGTCATCATAAATTATATTATTCTTTCAGAGTTTCTTATTTATTTTCATAAAGCCTCCAAATGTTTTTGATGCTTGCCTCCCTGCTAAATTTGCATTAGCCTTGCTATAGGCTGACTGTCTCTTTGTTGTGTGTTTGTTTTTCAGCTTATAAACATGCTGAAATTCATGATGGTTGTTTTCTTTAAAGCTGTATCAGAATCTACTTCAAAATAACTCTGTAAACAAAACTCAATATTTGTTCTCAGAAGAAGCAAGTCTTTACAAACATTGTGAATCATAAAGTAAGGTCAGAAAATTTGCACAATGCAAATTTATGTATGCTTTGCTATGTAAATAATTCCATTTGCTCAAATTGCCAATTTGACAGGAGAGGAAAAAAAGAATCCAAAACAAAATGAGAGAGAAGCTGACTATCACAATAGAATTTAAGGAGAAAAAGATCTACTAAAATGAAAGCTTAGTTAAACCATCAGTCTACACATATTGGGAGACAAAATATCTTCAAAATGTTACACAATTTGCAGAGTTATTTTATTAGGTGTTTATCAATAAAGAACACCATTCTTAGTTGTTATTCCTTAAAGAGATTTCAGTTACACTGATTTTATTATCTACCATTAAGATTATAAATCCAATTCTTTAGTTGCCCACAATGAAAGTAACCCAAAGAAACGAACTAACTCAATTTCACTCACACCAAAACAAAAGCATCAAACAGTTATCCTTCTCTGTAATACTTCATCAGACTAAAAAAGAGGGAAAACATAAATAAAGCAACAAGTTACATTAATCCCTAATAAGTGGCTTGGTAATTGAATCCAGCAAACTTTTATTGAGTCTCTACCATTTGCACGGCACTGTGGAGGTATAAAAACTAAATAATTCACTGTCCCTGCCCTCAAGTTATTTATGTCTTTTTATTTTAAATAAATCAGTTATCTTATGAATAGTCAAATATTAATCAAATTAATATGGAAACCAATTTGATTGAATTCTAATCACATAATGAGGTTTTTTTTTTCTTTACACAGCATACATATGTGCTCATTTACTGGGAATAGATTTTAGAAATCATTTGGTACAGATGAATTGTAAATAATTTTTTCCAAGGCACCAAATACTTCAAACAACTGCTTCTTGTCTCTACAGGGTTCTTCTTGTTGTTTTTTTTTTTTTTTAAATGCATCTGCAATTCTTGTGATTTTATTGGGGAGATAGTTCAATTAAGTAATAATATCAGAAACATAAGGTCACTGTTAGTCCTGTGTGTGCCTAACTGTAACTGATCCATTCTATATCTCTATTTTATCAACAAGGAAGTAGGCAGAGAATGTGTCAAATGCCTAGCTGAAATCTGAGTATATGATGTCTGTGATATTGATCTGATCTAATTAATAATCTGGCCCCAAATGGGAAACAAATTTAGTCTATGTAAATTGTGTTTGATGGACTGATGCCAAGTCATAATAAAATTCCTTTTTTCTTTTTGTGTTCACAAATGATTCCTGTAATCATACATTCTTTAATTTCATGAGGAATTTAAATAGAGCTTGTTAGCCTACATTTTGAAAATTCACTTTCTTTTTTGAAAATTAGTACATTTGTCTGGGTCTGGACAGCTAGGTGACACAGTAGATAGAGTACTGACTCTAGATTTAGAAAGATCTTTTTGAGATCAAATCTGGCTTCAGACATTCACTAATTGTGTGATCCTGACTTGCCCAGGATCTTTGCCAGCATCTTTGCCAACAAAACCCCAAATGAGGTTATGAAAAGTGACACAACTGAAATAATTGAACAACAACAGTCATCTCTGTTGTTCCCCACATTTCTTCAAACATCATTGATGATAACTTAGTAGCAGCATTTATAAAATATCCCAGGCATAATATCTTGAATATTGAGAGCCCTTAGCCTCTCCTGCCTTGGGTGTTCTTTATTTTGTTCTTTACTTTCTAATATGAAGTTCAATATCTTGGTTAAGAAGTATTTCAATATTTTGTTGCATAGTTGTTCATATCAGGATGAGAAGCCCCATCAACAGTGAAGAATGCAGCTCCTCTGTGCTTTTTACGTGTTATCCTATTCTTCCTTTTGCCATTCTATTAGCTCCTATGTAGAGGGTTCTGCCATTATGTTGGAGACTTTCCCTCTGACTCTGTTAATATTTCCAGCGGGGTACTCAATCTATAATCTTTACAGCTGCTCTTCTCATCTGATTTGATTATGTCTTTCATACCATTTCACATGTACAGCTAACTATAGTAATATAATGAAGTCTCACTGTGTTCTTTCTATTCTCCTTGGTATAACCTCCCCTTCTTTGTCTTCAGAGATGATTGAGTTGTGTAATATATAACTCTATGGGATCAACAGAAATATGTTGATGTTGAGGAGCTCAGTTTCATGGAAACAGGTATTTGGTAATTTAAAGTATTGGACAATTTTCTAAATGCAATCTATTCCAATAAACCTAAGAGAATCTCAAGGGTAAGTCAAAAATTTAATTAAGCACAATGTCTATTTTTGTGTATTTTTGTATCTTTCTATTATAGTGAAGACATGTTAAATAACATGCAAATATATCTAAATATGTGTCCAAAACTCTAGGAGATGAATATATGTGTGTATTAACATAAATACCCAATTTATGTATGATCTTTTTCAGATTTCATTGCTGTACTGAATCCCAAGTGAAGAAAATTCCTTTAACCTTGCAGCTCTGTAACTGATAGGCCAATTTGAGACATAGAGGTATTTGAAGTACTGGGAAGTTAAGTGATTTGCCCACAGTAGCACATCTTGAATAAATGAGAAAAAAGTCTTGAAACTGGGAATTCCTAATTCTGCAGTTGGCTAGTTTCTCTTTCTCTTTCTGTCTCTCTTTCCCTGTCTGTCTGTCTATCTGTCTGTCTCTTGCTCTCTTTCTGTCTCTCTGTTTGTATCTCTCTCTCTCTTTCTCCTGAGTACCTGTATGCTATAATCTAGGCAATATATATTTTTCTTCCTCTTTGTTTTTCCACAGTGGATGGTTATCTAGATTTTTCAACTGACTGTGAAGGTTTCATTGAGGTAGCTTTGTAATATTCCTGGGATTGATACATTAGCATACTGTCTTCTGAAAACTGAAACATTTGAAAGATAATGGAATTGATAAGGAATCCTACCTACATTGTCAGCCTTTTCCCATTAATCAATAATTTACATTAAAAGAAACATCTAGGTTGCTCAGTGGCTAGAGCCTTGGACCTGAAATGAGGAAGATTCTTTTCAGAGGATTCAAGTTCAGGCAATTACTAGCTGTGTGACCTGGTGAAGTCATTTAATTCTGTTTGCCTAAAGAAATGGCAAACCATTCTAGTATCTTTGCCTAGAAAATTCCTTGGACAGTATTAGAATGAGTAGTCCACAGGGTTATGAAGAACTAGACACAAAATGAACAACAGCAAACTATTTTATATTTCATTTAATGCTGATTTTGATACAACAGTTATATTCATATTTGTCACATTATATCATATATTATATTTTGTAAATTTTAATATATGTGTTTGAATCAAATTTTTTTGGAAATGATTATTTAGGGCTGCATTTTGTTCTACCATGTCAAATTCTTAAAAATTAATAGCAGACATAGATGCAGAAAATATAAGATTCTACTATCAATAGACCTGTTATGATCATGGAGATGTGGCCTGTTGTAAGAAATTTTCTGTGAAAGCATGCTTAATCCTTTTTTCTTTATTTTTCATCAAGGAGTCTTAAACAATAGACCATTCAGAAAAGTTTTGGAAGAGTAGGTCTTTCTGCAAATGTTTAATGAATTTTTTTTTAATGACAAGCTTTTTCCTGAAAAAAAAAGGAATCATTAAATAAAATACCGATAGTCTAGTGAGGCTGTATGATTACAAGTCATGGAAAAACATGATCTCCAAGTAAAGTTGATCATTGCCCAATAGATAATGGTGGGACATAGGGCAAATGTGAGCAGGCTATAATACTTGACCAATGAGAATAGCCCCAGAGAAGCAACATAAAAGATTATATTAGAGATTTCATGACCTGAAAAAAAAAGTTGCCCAGTTATATAGCAAGAATCTGAGATATCCATGAGCCAGTCCAAATTTTGTGTCAGTATCCCTGAATTGTCCAGAAACCTAACCCAATATAGAAAATTTATGAGAGGACCTGGATAAAATTTGCATAGAATTGACAAGATCAGATATTTTGTTTTTTATGCCATTGGACAGAGTGCTCATTTCATTGACATCACAGACAATGTGAGAAAGTAGGCAAATGAGTTTGTAATTGCTCATGGATTTTAGTAAAAGTATTATCAGTTATCTTTTATGTTCTTTTAGAATTTTCTCTTTGAAACATCTTGAAAATTGATCCCTGAAAACCATTATTAGATAAAACATGGATTTTTCTGAATGTATCTATTCAAATCTAGTTATTCTTGCCCGACTTCCTCTTCTTAAATGACCTTCCTCACATAATAGAATTGATACTGAGATGATGGAATTCAAATGTATTGTTCAGTTGTTTATCCTGAAGAGAATAGAATGACATCGGATTGCCCCGCAGATCTATTCCATTCCCTAGTAATTTGTTGTCCTCATTCCAGTTTCATGTAAATAATTCTCTGGGGATACCCTAGATTAGTTGAGTTTGATGATTAATCCTGAAAGCTCATTTTCCTCTTAACTTTTTACACTGTTTTGTAAGACAATCTTCCATTCCCTCTCCCCACCCAAGATTGTTCTACAATTGAACTTGTACTTTAATTACCTCCTGCTAAAGAATGAAGAGTATTTATTGGGTAAGACTGGTTTGGGATTCTTTGACCAGTGCCATTGTGCTACTTATTTTCCACTAGTTATATTTTACTAGGAAGAAGCAAAGTCTGTATTTTTACATTTATCCATTTCTTTTTTTTTGAATTGCTAATTTGTTTAAAAAGGTGTGATTGAATCTGGTATAATTACATGATCTGTCTTTTCATTTTTATATTTTATTCCACTGTGCTATTGATTTCAATCTTTGCTCTAGTAAGTTGATGTCTGACTGCAAGCAGATAACTGAATCTGAAATGACTCCCCCCCCCCCCCCCCCCACTTTGGTGACCAGTCATTTCCTGGCATTTAAGGTAATTTAATTATCTGTGATATTGTCTCCTGCTTGCCACCTGAAGCACCTTTCTTCTATCAGCTTGAAAAAGATTCATAAATGTATAGGCATGAGATCTCTCAACAATCTTCAGGATCCTGAACTATGTTTTCCGATATACTTTTCATCATCTAACCCCTTTCTCAACTTCATGTTGAAATCTTCAAATGGTAGATATATGTTTCCATTTAAAGGATCTTTCCAAGTCTTTCATGATTTTTAAAACATTGCTTCTTCCTCTATGAAATATATTAATGCATCACTTGCATTTATTTTCATGGCAGTCATCTTCTTTATGTAAATCTTGATGACCTAGTGTCCTGTGAAATGGTCATTCTCATTTCCTGTAGGTATGTGATGAAACTATCCTATTTTAGTTATTTGCTTCTTGGAGTAACCTGAGAACTATCTTCATCCCCCCCATGAGTGAAACTTTTTTTATAAATTCTATTTTCTATTAGAGTGGGTTTGTTAGTATGTTTGTGATTAAATATCTTTAGTTAAGGTTAGAGTTGAAAGATGTTTGTAGAGGACTTGCTTGAATACTGAGTTCCAATAATTAATGTTTATAGCCAGTAATAAAACTATGATTCTTGGTACTTTTAACCTCTTTCTATCACTGTCATTATGAAAACAGAATGTAGAATTGAAACTTCTATTTGATCCTTCATCATTAATGACAAAATATTCATCCCCTCTTGGTCTTGTTTAATAACAGTACCTGCAATTTATTCCGTGCTTCAAAGTTTGTAAAACATTTCATATTTATTATTTCATGTGAGTTTTAAAACTATTTTGTGTGGTACGTACTACAGGTATTATTATATCCATTTTATAAGTAAGAAAATTGTCATTAAATGACTTAAGTTCCTTGAGTAAATTAAGAGACTAAGTAACTTGATCATAGTAATAATTAGTAAACTTTAGAAAAGGATTTAGCCAGGATCTTGTGATCCTAGGTTCAAAACTCTAAACAGAACATCAAATTTAGATTTAGATTTAGATTTAGAGCTGGAATCCAAGTAGTCTAATCCTCTTTTTTTATGATTGAGGAAACAGGGCCAGGAAAGTTAATATCATGTTTTTTTGTTTTTTTTTTTTCCTATGCTTAGCTAGTATGAAAGTTTTTTACAAAATAGGTGGCTTTTCTCTAGGGTTGTACTTTAAACCATTTCAGAACTTTTACTTTACTCTTAGTCTTTGAGAGTTGAGTTTTAATTTCATGTCATGATGTAGCATTAGATTAGGATTTTTGGTAGGTAGAAGGAATAGAAACTGAGAAAGGTAAAATCCTTTTTCTCTAATGAGTATTGTTCACCTTAGGCAGTCACCAAAAGTCTTGTCTCTTAAGATATCTATAAAGTACTATTTTCTTTTGCTGTCAGTTCCATTTTGGATGTGTAGAATTTGATATATTAATGGGACATCTAAGGAGACATCCCAGAATCACAGAATTTGAAAGAGATGAATTTCAATGATCATCTGGTCTGACACATTACATGAAAGAATCTCTGCTATAATGTATATGTCAACTTGTTTTTTAGTCTCTGTTTAAGGACTTTTAAGCAGGAAATCCACCATATTGTAAAGCAAACAATATTGCCTGTATAGTTTTAATTATTAGGAAATATTTTCCTGACATAAAATATGCAATATCCCGAGGTCAAATACAAGTGTAATCCCAACTTTCAATAGTTGACTACAACTATGATATTCCTCCTGTGTTTTCTTTTCTTTAACCTAGAACTGCCTAATTTCCTTTCTTGATACTCAAGTACTAACTAAAATTCTACCTTCTATAGAAATCTTTCCCAATCCATCTTAATTTTAATGCCTTTTAGTGTATCCTATATATCTTTTAGTTTGTCTCCTTCCTTAGGGAGCTTCTGGAGGACTGGGGTTCTCTCATTTCTCTTTGTATTCCTAGAGTTTAGCACAGTTCCTGGCATATAGTAGTGCTTAACAAACAGATATCAAGTGATTAATATAATCTGAAGTTCAGTAACCATCCTTATTGCTCTCTTTTGGATGCTCTTCTTCCAATGTCCTTCTGAAACCATGGTACCCAGAACTGAACATAATATTCCTGATGAATTATACTAAGGGAAGATTTCAGTGGTATTATCACCTCACTGTTTTTGGAAGCTAAGACACTCCTAAATGGAGCTCAAGTTCAGATTAAGTCTTTTTCTGTCACATAACCCTACTTACTCATATTGGGCTTCCAGTCTGCTGAAAGCCCAATATTATTTCTGTCATAGCTGCTATATATCTATTCTTCCTCCTCTTCTTTCTCCTCCTCATTTTCTTCCTCTTTCTCCTCCTCCTCCTCCTCTTCCTTTTTTTTTTTAATGGAGTTTGTTTTTTGCAAGAGTGTACATTTATCCCTACCTAATTTCACTTTATTAATAGAATTCAGCCCACTCTTCTTGGCTGTCAAGATCCTTTACATCCTGATTCAGTAGTCCAGTATGTTATTCAGTGGCAAGTTTGAAATACATATGAGTATGTGTTGATGCATATAGGTGTGGAGAGAAATAGGAAGAGAGAACAGGAGAGAGACAGAGAGACAGAGAGAGAAGAGAGACAGAGACAGAGACAGACACAGACAAAGAGAGACAGAGACAGAGAAAGTGAGTGTATCATACCACATAGAGGTGATGATAGAAGTATTAAAATGGATAAGCTTATCTCGGGAGAGTATAGAGACAGTAGACCAAATATAGAGCCTTCTGTGTTCAAATTTTCAAGGGTTGAGAGGAGGAAGAAGAACTCAGAAAGGACACTAAGAAGTAGATGTTGTTGTTGTAGTTTGTCCATCCTTCATTCTGGAAGAGGACATCACATCAAGGAGGTGATGCCATGACATGCAAGTACTCTGTCATAGAAATCAAGGGAGGAGAGAAGACCAAGAATAATAGAGGGTTGTCTATAGAGAGATTAAGAACTAAGAGAAGCTATCGATTTTTTTTTTTACCATGAATTACTTTGGGGTTTTGTTGAAGAGAACAATTTCAGTAGAGTAGTGGGAATAGAAACTGGTTGGTAAGGGGCTGAAAAATAAATAGGTGATAAAGAAGCAGTAGTAATAAGAGTGGATTATTCTTTCTAGAGGGTTAGCAGTGAAAGAGAGGAATGCTAATTAAATGGATGGTTATGAGCAAGGAGCATTATGTTTTTTTCAGATTCAAGGAAGAGTTGTGTGATAGAATTAACACAGAAGGGTTAGCCTATACTGGCAGAAGGTATGGTTAATCTGAATTGATTGAGATAATAGGGAGAGAGATGATGTGAGAAAACACAGAGAGATTTTTGAGGTGTGGAGAAAAGGGATGATGCAGGAATTGAAATGTCGTGGTCTCCTTCTCTGTAAAATTGGAGGCAAGTTGAAGTTTGAAGAGAGAAGAGAGGAGATTGGATATAGTGATCGTGGTTAACTGTGATAATGACTTGAAGATGGTTATGCTTTTTACTGCTATGCATTTTAAGGGCACATTTGAAATCAGAAAGATATAAATTTATGATAGACCTACGAAGCTATGTTTTCTGATTTTTCACCCAAGAGTGATCTACTACTGTAGGACTAAAGAAGGCAGATTCTGGACATCATTTAGATTTAGGCTTCAATAGGGCATTAATTGAAGATGAAAAAGATTACAAGAAATTCAAAAGTGTTATGACATTATTGATATGGCTGATTATATAGTTTAACTTTTAAGGATGAGGGAATAAAGCCCAAATAGACATGTTTTATATGTCTTCTTTATAGAATAATATGTTACATACAAGATTTGACAGTTTAAAAGGTACCTCCATGCACAAATTATTCATTTGATTTTCACCATGTCCCTATTTTACAGATGAATGAGTTGTCTCACAGCAGTTGAGTCTTATCATGTCTTCTTATTCTAAACCCAATGCTTTTCCTTTATATCATGCAATCTCTACTATGCTACAAAGCTGTTAAAATGATCAAAATAGTCATGGAATAGGAACTCAAACACCAGTCCTCTATAGAATTTCATTTACATATTCTGAGTTTATTTAATTTGTTTTTATGTATGTCCACTGTATAAAGACAGTCAAAAGAAAAGTTTCTAGAAGTGTAATTACACATTCTTATAAAAGTTTATGACATAACTTCTTTTTTCAGAAGATAAAGTAAAGAAATTATAATTTTCCCTTTCTTCTATCCCTAGGGAAAATAGAAATGGAGAAAAACCCTTTTGATTGCATTTGGTTTACATAAATATTACAATATTTAATTAGGACATGTTTTATTTTACTAAATTATAGCTTTAAAGAGAATGTTTAATGCAGTTACAATTTCTTCCTAATTCCCTGTCCAAACCACCAAACTACCCCACCCCAAACATTTCAGAGCCTGTCCTGTTTTTCTCAGTGTAGAATCAGAGACATGTATGCCAAATCAAGAATACATTACCTCAACTAGTACCTGCCTCTAGCCACATCTTTGCCTAAAGGTATACTATTTTTAAGGTTCTCCAGGGATGAAGATTTCAGTAATTTCCCTTTGTAATGCATCTTAGGTTTTAATATCTCTGAAAGTTAAAGTTTTTTTCTTATATTTAAAAACCCTCCCAATTTAATTGACACCTTTCTCCTTCCTCATTCTATGCCCTGTGGAACTAAAGAACAGGTAGTGTTTCCTATTGCTACTTGATTTTAATAAATCATTCTTTCCCCTACCACTTCACATCCTTTGAGCATTTCTCATTTTTTCCTTTAATTTTGCCTACTTTTTTCCTTTCTATTTTTCTCTTTTTATAGTTATTTTAAATTTTCAGAAGGCTAAACTACATATGATGGCTTTTTAAAATCTGATTTTGAATAAGAAAATGACTGTTTCTCAGTTACTATGCATTACCTTCCTACTAATACATCCCAGAATCATTTTAATTTCTAAGATACCATTTCTACATTGCTGTTGTGTATTCAGCATGGAGCCATTTGAACTTACATAGCTTTTTTCTCCTCTGCATATAACTTGTTTCTTCTTTCTACCCTATTGTTGCACACATATGAAGTGTAAATGTGCTTAACTTGATTCAGTCCCTTTAGGAATTCTGATTCTATTCTATTTTTTTTTTAACACTACCAATTTTTTTTTTTAAAGGGAAGCTGAGTGCTACAGTGCACTGGGCCTGGAATCAGGAAGATTCATCTTTCTGAATTCAAATCCAATCTCAGACAGTTTTTAGTTTTGTGACCCTAGACAAGTCACTTTAATCATTTTTTGCTGCACTTTACTCATCTGTATAATGAGCTGATGAAGGAAATGACAAATTGCTCCACCAGCTTTGTCAAGAAAACACCAAACAGAGTTACAAAGAGTCAGACACAATTAAAAAGGGATTAAACAACCACCACAACACATTTTGTGAATGTGAAATTTTATTGGTATTTTACTCAGCAAATAATTATGGTGTTTTAAGAAAGGTGACACTATTCCTGCCCTTATAAAACCTGTGATCTTTTAGAGGAGACAGGCTACACATAAATTTGAATAACTGAGTAACAATTCAAAGCTGTTTGATTACGTCTCAGAGGAACTAGAGGAAGGGAGAGAAAGCTATGGATTACAATGATTGTGGAAGACTTTAGAGGGGAGGTTATGCCTGAGCTGGACCATTAGAAATGGGTATCATTTTGATAGATTGAGAAACAAATACTTCACAAAAGGGGGATAGAAGGAACAAAGTGCAAAGGCAAGAATAAACAAAAGTATTTTAAGATAATAATAAGTAGACAAAGTTACAGTGAAGATTTGTTGACAATAAATAGAGATAAATTGAAAAGGTGATTTGGATTAGAGAGTGAGGGCTTTGAATGTAAGGTTATGGAGTTCTGATTTTATATTATAGGCTGTGGAGAGTTTTTAGATTTTTTAAAAGCTGAAATATTACGGAGATGCAGCTGGTGGGTGGCCCAATAGATAGATCACTAGCACTGGATTCAGTTCTATCTGGTCTCAGATACTTACTAGCTGTGGGCAAGTCACTTAACTCTGTTTGTCTCAATTTTCTCGTCTATAAAATAAACTCGAGAAGGAATTGGCAAAGGGCTTGAGCATCTCTGCCAGGAAAACCCCAATGGGGTCATTAAAAGTCACACACAACTGAAGAAACAATTGGGCAGCAACAACAACTACATGATGAACTGGTTTAGGAAGGTTGGTATATAGCTACCAACAGAGTGCCTAAAAGAAAAAATGAGGTGACAAAAGCCTGAAATAGAGTGGGAATGGAAAAAATAAGTGGAGGGATCAAGGGTCATTGCAAAGGAAGAATGAATAAAGTAGATTTGGTGAATGTTTAGGTTTTGAGAATAGAGGACAGAGTCAAAGTTGACTCTCTGATATAAAAATATGGGCAGTTGAGGAAAAATAAAAGGACCATTTGATTGGAATAGGGAAGTCAAAGTCTTGATTATCTAGGCACTCCTGTCATTTACTCTTTTAATAGAATATAGCTAAAATGCAACAAGATGATATGTACCTATTACAATTTCAGTGTTGCTGCTATTTAAGATAGAATTTTAACATTAATCTGTCATTTTCCCAGATTTTAAGAATTTGCCACTTATTGCATTTTCTAGAATTTTAAAAAAATCCCTTGTATGATTTACCCCACATAGCAAGATGGAAATTTTGACTTTTGTCAAACCACAAATTATTTCAGAAACAATATTTTTATTTTTAGATGTTTTTTTATCAGACATCTGAAAATATCTCATATATTTAAGTGAATATTTAACATCTTAATTAGCTAGTTTTAAAAAATGATTTCTATAGATATGGGAGATGTCTCACATTGTCTAAAGATATGACAGATATGCATTACTTGAAAGATTGGTCTACTTGTTAATGATCTTTTCATTACTATGTTATTCATTACATTGTTATTAGCTACCCGCTACCCTTTAAGATGTGAAATAACCATTCCAGAAGTAAGAATTTATGGGATTCTTCCCAGGTTATATCTCCATTGAGAACTAATTTTTAGGTTAGTATTATTTTCTAGAGTTATGGTTTTAAAACTGTGTTGCGTGGAACTCCACAGCAAACTACAGGAAATATCTCTGGGGAATTCTTATGGAAAGTTCATCCATGACAGACATCATTAATTAGGTCTGTCATCTTCTATCCCTGTTCTAGGATATCACAGGGTTATAGGTATGAGACTTGAAAAGCAACAAAAGGTTTTTAGCATTTCAGAAGGTTTTAAAATCATTGTTGTTGCCTGTCTTCCCTATTTGTTGATGAGCATGTCATATGAGATGAAATCAAAATCCACATTGAAGTCCAGATAAATTATTTCTATTTCTTATCTAAGTGGTTTGTTTTTCAGAGAAAGGAATTAAATTGGTCTTGCATGATTTGTTCTTTAGAAACTCCTATTTGTTACTACCCATTGGTTCTGATCTCATTGCTGAATGCAAATTGTATTTCTTCTAATATTCTACCATCTTCTGAATCATATTCATTTGATGTCTATTGAAAATGAAACTTTAGCAATTTGTTAATGCTTTCAAAGGTAAGCTTTTGGTTCAGAGATCTTGACTGTTCAATGTCCTATCTTCTAAGAGTGAATATTCATTTACAGTTAAAGAAGCTAATACTGACAAGAAAATGTTAGTGAGGATTAGATTTGATAGCTAAAGATTCATCTCTTAAACATGATCAGGTCTCTTCATAAATCCTGAATAGGCTATTTACTTGTCTATCATTGCTTTTCTCATACAAAAAAAAATCCTTAATGCTGAGAAACATGTCAGTCATCTGTTACAGATCATTCCACAGGATGATGAGACTCAGAAGCACAGCAGATGGTAGAAACCTTTGCTCTGACTGTAGCATGGGGTTAAAATAGTCACTCCACAGGTACCTGTCCTCTTTTTTTTTATCTCACTGAAATCAGTGAAATGATCAGATTGTTCTATTTTTTTTTCTTATGCTATAATTGAGGCAATGTTGGGGACAGTCAATCAGCAAGCACTTATTAAACACCTATTGTGTTCCAGGCCCTGTGCTAAGTGTAAGGAATCTGAGGAAATTTTTAAAAAAGGAAACCCAGGGGCACTGATCTCAAAGACCTCAATGTCTAATGGGAGAAGAACAGGAGTATGGGACTTCTCTAAAATGATGGATACATTAAATGTTTTATTATGTTTCTTCTGACTCTGAAATTCCATAACTATGAGTATACTAAACATGTCTTCTAAACTCCTTTGAAGGCACACACGTCCAGAACACTTTTTTGTGAACATATTTTTTGACCAATCATTCAAAATTTTAGGGGGTCCTCATTCCTAGTGATTTAGTAAGGAAATATACTTTTCTTCCCTTAGCAGAAAGAAAGGAGTATCACAGAAGTTTACCTCAGTAGACTGTCAGATAGAATTGTTATGTCAGTTTTCCTTAGGCTTTTTTTGTTTCTTTGTTTGTTTGTTAAAAGAGATTTCAAAGGAGGACAAATAAAGGGAAGTGACTGTTGTATAAAATCAAAGGCAATAATAAAGTTATTAAAATAAAAATGAAAATTTCTATGGGGACATCTGTGGTACTCAACAAAAATAACCAATAAAGTTAGATTTTCCTCAAGTTCCTGGAAGAGGTACAGGTGCCTAAGGTCTTAGGGATTTACTTATAAACCACAATCTCTCATGGCCAGGATAACTTCTGTATTATAGAGGCATCTTGTATACAGTGATGAAAAAGCCACCTTAACAGTCAGGTAACAGTCAAGTCCTAACTCTGATACATAAAATGACCATGTGACTCTCAACAAGTCATTTGCACTGTCAATTTGGGCAACTCAGTAATTTGGAATAGCAGAGGTACTTTTTTCCCCCCGAACGCCCCCATACCTATGCAATTATATATCTGGTAGAATGAAAAAGACCATATACAAATTTTCAAAGCAATTTTTGACCTCAACAATATTTTCAAGGATTAAACATGAGAAAAATATGTATCGAATAGATATGGGTTCTCTCTTAAAAATTTGAAGGTAGATCTAAACATTACAGGACATTATATTTACTATGTATAGTGTAGTGAGAAGAAGTTTAAATTGGGTATCATCAAATTTGATTTTAAAACTCAGCTGTTAACTACAGCTAGGTTTCCTTTTAGCACTCAAAGCCATTCTGTCTCCCTACACTCACTTGTTAATTACTTTATCTGCAATTAGAACACATTTCCCCTGGAGGCAGTAAATACTTTAATCACATGATCTTCATTGTATGATATATAGATCATCTGAGAGCCATATTTCAACTGAGTCCACTACATGATATATATACATCTACATACACACATATATACACAGATACACACACACACACATATATATACACACACATACATACATATACACACACACATATGCAATAGATAGATATTTTATTAAAATAGCTGAAACATAGTCAGCCATGACCAATCAAGAGAGTAAGATTTATATTCCAAGCTCTTTAAACAAACACAGGCATTTTCTTGCTAAATCTTAATTTGTTACAAAAGTATTCATCCCCACCCTAGTTTTTTTTTTTTCTTTCTTTTTTTTTTCTATCAGCTTTAATTAGAATATTCCTTTCTAATTCTCCCTGAATTGTTAGTTGGAATTCAAGAAGTGATTCCCCACTTTGCTTGGTTGCTAGGAACAATGTTCCATGTGACCTGCGGCTCTTGTTTAGAGTTCTGAGCAACCTGAACCTTTTATAAACTGCCTTCATTCCTTAAGTTTCAGAAGCTGCTCTCAGAAAGAGCCCTGAATCACGTGCAATAGAATATTTCACAAGAATTGGAACAAAAATGTAAACAGAAAGGAAACAAGGTTATAGAACAGGGATTTAAAGTGATTTCATGTCAGGAAACTAATTTGTGTATGCATTAAAATACCAATTTTTAAAAGTACTGAAACCGGGAGGGCAATTGTGATTATGCAAATTCATGAGCTGCCTAACAGAACTTGGCTACATATTTATATTTCTTTCAGAGCATAATACATTGTTATTAGTTAGTTACCAAATGAATAATCATCCTAATAAAATGATTAGTATATATGAACTCATTTCTCTTTTAAATTCTAAAAATAAGTTAAAATACACAAGGAATTGCAACAGCAAACCTATCCATAGGCTAATTTAAATGAGGTTAACGTACACATGTAACATTGTGACAGATGGGCCTGTCACACCAATGGGTTCCTAATGTCCCAATGATGCCTCCCTGCTATTGGCTCAAGCTCTCACTCAGCAAATACTATGCACTTTTAAGTGTTATTCATGTGTTACTTTTTAAGGATCATATTTGTCTGGGTAAAGTGGTTTCTCTTAATGGGTAGTGTGGGGATATTGCAAGTCTTTATTTTGTAAATTCAAATCTAATGCTGAATATTGATTGAATTTTTCATATTTCCCACAATTTCAGTGTTTTCTTTGTATGTAAGTACAGTTGATTAAGGTATTTAAATTTTAAAAGTAAATGTAATATAGTTACATAGGCTATGTAATGTCATATTCCTGGATGATAGAAAGCATACCATAGCACATCCATATTGCATCTCTAGGTAAGTCTTTCTTTACCTGCAGAAGACACTCTTGTCTTCCTTTGAGCCCCACCATCATTGTCCAAACAAGTCCATGTTTTAGGTAAAGAGGTACCATAAAGGAACTGTCCTTTTGGAAAGATAGCGTCTACATTATAATGAAAATTAAGTTAAAAGATTGTAATTATGTTTGAGTTATAACTTTCTATAAGTTATGTTTGAATTATAACTTTCTATAGAAAGGTTACAGCATAATTTCACTTGTTGAAAAGACAAAGCATTTTTTTCCCCAAATTGAAAAAAAAAGTTTTTCATTAAAGGACACTTTTAACTTTTTTATTCCTTTGTAATTATAGCTGCTTGTTGAAAACTAGATAAAATGATCTCCATCTCTTCCCTAAGTAATGTCTGACCCCCTGTCCAGAGAGTTTGAGAGATTTGCAAAACTTGAAGCAGTAAAATTTTAATCTAGTTGCTTTATTTAAACAAGAAGAGAAAATATTAGAAGTTTTCTTTGGTTCTGAAAATGATTAAATTATTAAAGTAATCTGTTAACTATTTTCAGTAACAAATCAACCTGCACTGGAGACTTGTTATTCAAGAAAACAACCTATTATAGACCAAGATTCATTTTAAAATGGTTATGTAATGTACCCTGCCCAGAAGGGTTGTATAACACAAATACTTTGTTAAAACATTGCCTTCATCCCCAGCAAAACCTCTCATAAGCCTTACTCCCACTCCAATTCCCTTGCCAAAATATGTATAAACTATACAGATTTCTCAGAAAATTTCAACAATTGTAGTACGTTATCAGAAAATAATCCCTATTTAGTTTGATCAGTTTAAGATATATGCTAAGATTTTCTCTAAATTATTGCATAAAGTTCTGTTAGTATACAGATAATCAACTGATTCTTCTTAAACTATAACAGAAGTTGGATAAATGTATGCATTTCATATAATAAATATGTTTTTGAATAAGTGCAAAATATTTTTTGTGTAAATAATCACATGTAATTTTACATAGACATTGCTATTTTAAAATGCTGTGATGAATCTGTGATATAAATATTCTGTTTTTGTCTATTATAATATTTCCTTAATCCAAGTTTTCTGAATGTGGGACATATTTGTATGTTTTTAAAAATATTCTCAACTAGTAACCATGAATGGGAGAAAATATTTAAATGCTCATTTAAAAAATTCATTCTGAACTATACATTTATTTAAGATGCTAAAAATGTACGTTGCCTTCAACAAAATAAAAGCAAAAGCATCCTATTTGATTCAACGTCCCCTTCTGTTTTCTTCTATGTATTTTAAAAAAAATATTTTGTTACTATTACTATTTTTATGTAATTATAATCAATATATTATTCTTTTTTTATTTTACTTCTCTCTGGAGTATTTCATACATGGCTTCTGATGTCTTCTTGTATTCTTCATATTTGTCTACATCATGTCTTTGATGAATTTTTCCAAACATGATCAAGAATCATTAATATGGATGGATGTGAAAGGATGTGAAAGGATGGATGTGGTGTCATTTCATCTGAAAGTCATCCAATTTCTGCATAATGTAGTGTCTTATATAGTCAATAAAGGAGTTTACCCTGATATAAGGCACATTTTTCTAATAACTTAGTGTCAAAGAATGGTAATTATAGTTTTAAGATCTAAAAAATTAGGGACTCCAATAAGACTCCCCTTGGGATCAAGGCTAAAAATGAACAGGTAAACACTTAAATACTTCTAAGTTCTTTCCAGGCATTACAAGAAAGACACCCAGGAATCATTATCTGTTTCCTGTCCTGAAAGCAGAACCCACATATTGAATAGCTGAATGACAAGCAATCTGGCCTATCCATATGACCATATTGTTTCCATCCCCTAATTAGCCTAGTCCTCACTGTGTTGATGAGGAAGCAGATGCACAGAGCAGCAAATTACCTTCATCTTGCCTCTGAACAAAAAAATAAAAAGACCCAGCACTTAATTGTCTCATTTGAACTCGGGCAATTCAAAAGCGATAAAGCAGAGATATTTAAAGGCCAAACATCTCTAAAAAATTTTATTTATAAATTCCCCCCTCCTCATCTTCCACCAAATTAGTAAAGTTGTGTGTTGGGAAAGTGCCAATTTATTTGGAAGCTCTTACCTGAAAAACTCACAGCTATTTAGTTAGGTCATTGGCATGTAGTTGAGAAGCGATTAAAGTAGAGGGTTTGTGCTCCTGTGGGTGCACTGTGTGTTTATTTTTCATGCCTAGTTCTCAATCAGATTAATGGGACACTGCCTTCTGTATTCTCTATCATGTTACATTGAAAGTTTCTTCTTTGTACTGCTATTAAAGAGGGAGAAGTGTGTACAGGAAGAAGACCTGATGAATCTAAATGGAAATGATCCAACAAGGTCTTTGGCAAAATTCTGTTTTTGACTTGGGCCTCATCAATTGCTTATGAAATTATTTTTCTTCCATGGATTTCTACTATTAGGTAGGTAAAGCCTACAAATAACTAATGACACCCCACCATTTGGGGAACTTTGTTTATTGGGTTCTTATATTAGCTAGTCATTCAATGATCATCTAATTTTCCTTAGCTTCAGAATCTCTTTAAAGAACTGGTGTTCTGGCAGTCTTAGTTTAATACATATCTGCCAAAGATAGCTGAGAAGAGATTCATATTTCAGGTAAGGGATGGCCTGATTCACCCACAAACTCCATCATTAAACTGATTTGGGTAGTCCTCATTGTGATTATAATATGTTCACTCACAGAAGACATTTCCATTGTTGTTCAGAGGCATATTGGAGAAATAAAAGAGCAAAAATGGGATATTTGTATATGAGTATTGATTTCTAATGTCCTATTTCCTATAAGAAAATAATGTTGGATAGGAATGAAATAGCTTTGGTAAGGACTTCCCATGCACTAATTTATAGCTTTAAACTCTGAAGAGATCAATTCAAATTGTTCCCAGTCACATTTTACTCTTTCCTTTTATTATCATTTACTCAAATAAAATGAATAGTTGTGTAAGATGCCTTAAATGTTAAAGTGCTACATTCATTCTTAATCTTCAAAATATTTTTTCCTCTCAGATCCTTAAAAAATCTTTGCAAAATGTTGGAGAGAATTAAAGAGGCAGTGAAAAAAAGTCCAAAAATAGTGTGACATTTAAAAATGTTGAGAGATATAATTTCTGGGTAATTAATAATTTTATTAATGATGCAAGCATTTTATTAATAAAAGTGGTCAATGGAACTCTTGAATACTAAAGACCTCTTATGGTGGTGAACTCATGGTTTGTATGTCTTTGGAAGAGAAGATGTTTCTGAGGATGGCAATTAATTCTTATTGGCTAATAATTAATGAGAAAATGTATATTACAACGAAAAGTGGGTTCGCTCCAGTGAAGGGCTGAGAGAGTGATATCATGCTACTCTTGGACAAAGAGACTTTATGCCCAACCTTGGGAAATCTAGACAGAGAATTTGCCTTCATTCAAACATGCTTGAGTAGAAGCTAATGGATAGAAATTCATCTAGATAAGATGGTTTAGATTGGGTAAATTTTTGGCAGTGATCTGTAATGTCCTTTAATATTAATGTTATAATGTTCTTGCTCCTTTGGAACCAAAAAAATAGAGTAGGAAAGAGCCTGGTTCTGTCCCATATTTGATTATTAATAATTATTTCTCTCAAGAGTAGGAGTTTTAAAGTATGATGGGCTTGATGAATGAAATGGAACTTTACCAGAAATACCATTTATGTTATACTTTACAAAGTGCAAAGTGCTTTGTAAGTATTATCTCATTTTATCCTTACAATAGCCTCATGAGGCAGATGCCATTATTACCTCCATTTTACAGATGAAGGAATTGAGGCGGAAAGGTGGAGTGATCTGCCCAGGTAATAGGCATATATTAAGTAAGTTTTGGAGGCCAGATTTCAGCTTAAGTCTTCATGACTACCAAATTGAGTGTTTTCTTGATGATATCACCTAGATGCATTTCAGTGTATGAGTTCCTTTTAAAATACTCCTAAATCATATTGTATTTCACTCTATATACATTTAAGACAATTTGAAATATCATTTAAAAACTATAATTAACTCTATAAAAATGTCATATAATTGCAAGTTTTGGCTTTGGAAATAAGGTTAAAAATCAGAAAGAGGTCATAAGGGGAATGTTATATTCACTCAGTGGAATGAGAGTCTACTGGGCAAAGAAAGTTTCTAAGCCAAGAAATTGAGCCATTATTTTTTTCCATTTATTTAATGTTTTATTTTTCCTGAGTTACATATAAAAACAATTTCTAACATTCCTTTTAAAAACTTTGAGTTCCAGATTCTATCCTTGTTCCCCACCCTTTCTTTGAAGGCAAGCTTCAATGTAGGTTATATCCCATATGATTTTCAATGCAAATATTTCATAGTTAGCTTTTTCAATAATGACTAGATGATAGTCTTCATTAATAGTAGAAGATACTTTTTCTTTTTTTCTAATTCTAAAATTCTATGACTCCGTGACTTATTTATATATCATTAAATAAATATGTTGTGTCACTTTGTGGTGATTGCATGATTTGGCTACAGTAGACTTGGCATAAGTCTACTGTATTGAATTGAATTCAAGGTTCAAAATTATTTTTTCAGCTACAAAGACATAATATAAATATACTTTTAATAATATAATAATTCAAGGATTATAATTATTGGAATAAATAACCCCTATTTGTCATCACAGAGCGTTCTAAGGTTTAATAGATGGTTTTGATTAGTTATAGTAACCAAACAATGATCATCACTTGTTTGTCAAAATTCTGGTAATGGACGTCCCCAAATTTAGTGAGGCTGCACAATGGATGACAGGTATACGGTCCATCTTTATTCCCATATGTAAAGCTTTTCTAGTTTAATATATCAAACTGGAACTTTTACTTTATTAATATGATCTTCAAGAGCTATAGGTAATATCTAAACCATGAAGAAGAATTGGAATAGTATTTTAGTAGAAGATAGTTTTAACATCATTGGGAACATATTGTTTTATACACATACACATATATACACACATATACACACATATATTTCCCCTTTTGCCCCCAATTGTAATTTCAGAGACTTGTAAGGTAGTTTTATTCAAAGGATGGGAATGAGGAAATTTTTTATTGCAAAGTTATGCCACTATTGTCTTAATTTGGCCTATCGTGAATTTTATTTTGGTAAATATCAAAAGCAATAAAATTATAAGTTTTAGAGCTAGAAGAGACTTTAAGTAATCATCTGCTACAGTTCATTCTTTTTACAGATGATTAAACTGACATGCATAGTGGTTAAGCGACTAGCTCAAGGTCAGACACACGCAGAGTAATTTAGTAGATCCAAGATTTTAAACCATATTATTTCAGTCTAAATCAAATGTTTTTTGTTACTACATACCTATAGCCCTTGATCTGTAACTTTCGACAATAGATGATCACTTTACAAACATCAATTTAATATTCTACTTTTCAAACACAATGTAAATAAATTATTATGACAGATTATTTATTCCATGTTTTAAGAAGCAATATTGATATAGACTGATTAACAAAGTCAAAAAATTGGTGAGAACATGAGTAAGAATTAGAAAGGAAGAATCAGAAAAAAGGATGTTAATCAAATATGATCGAAATGTAGTTTTCTGAGAATCAGCCCATCTAGCAGGAAGTTGGAAATGGTTGGAAACTACTGAGAGGATAGAACTAGAAGATTTCACCATTTTATATGTAAAGGTTAAGAAAGATCCCTTTGAAATATTGTTATTGTTTGATCATTTTGAAAGAGGACCATGACTTCAGGGAGGTGATGACATGAGTTGCAAGTGAATTGGATTGAAGTGAGGGAGGGTGTTGCAAAGTCACCATTCTCACTTTCTTCTCCAGTCATCTGGGTCTAGAGGCAAGATATAGATCAGGGGGATTTAGAGATTGCCTTTGAAACATAAGCAAGCAATGGAGCAAGATGCTATTGTTTGCTCAAGGTCTAATGGTAGTTATCTGCATGATTCCACAAGATGGATTGAAGACATTTTTGACCTATTGGCTTATTTTTAGCCCTGAGGAGAAAGACTTCTTTTACTTTTCCAAAGTTCCACATTAAAAGTTTGCCATGTGTTTCAAAAAGAATTAGCAGTATATTGATTTGTTTATATTTACAGAGTTGATATTTGAAACTATTGTGTGTATGTACAGATGGTATTTTTCAATGATAAACATAATACTTTTATAAAGTTCCAAAATATATTTTTAGAAAAAATTAGTGAAATTCATCATTATTTAGCCTTTATGACAGGGTTGTTTATTTTAATCTGGAAATAAAGTTTAAATTAAATCACGAAATAATTAAGTGCTAAATACTGACAGAAAGCCATTGTCTAAACTAGTGATAGTATTGTTTAGGTTTTAAAACTAAAAATTCCATATTGAGAAATTCAGACCAGATTAGACATTCTGTCATCAATCTTGGTAGGGCTTCATGTCATGAAGAGTTAATAAGGTTGGGTTGCTGGCATCAGTCAGCTTTTGCCAGTAGAGGGTAGCACTCACTTGGGCAGGAGATTTAATAACCCTGTGAAATGCCAGTTGATAGGGGGTGCTTTGGACATAGGTGGGTAAGACCATTCTCAATAAATATCAGTGGTGTAGTGAGGAGATATGGAAGAGAAAGGTAAAAGGAGTAAAGCCAGAAAAGCAGGTCAGAACATAGGTAGGGCTTTAAAAAGCAAAGAAATTGGGTTGGTGGGATAGTCAAAGTACCAAGGCAGTAATGCTAGTGTGGGGCAAATGGAATCTCAAACTGAAGAGAAAGGCTGGAGAGAACAAAAGGTCCAGGAAATGCTGATGAGCAGCATCTTTAAGGACCAGTTTCTTATTCAACATGGAGCCTGATAAACTATGAATTTTTATCTAACAAGTGCAATGAGTGCTAAATGAAAAAAAATTATAAAAATGGTTTTGTAAATAGGGTTCAACTTACAAAACAACTAATGTACAAAATTATTAAAAAAAATAGTTGAAAACGTATGCTTATTTAAAAAAAATTGGCTTACACAGTTACCCTAAAGATAGACATTCTGTTAAGTTTTATTGCTTAGTAGAATTTGAAAAGATCATTAACAATTGAATAACTTGAAATAATTCTACCCTGCTACAGAGGAAAATCTATTCCATGTGTTTTTTTTTGTTTCAAGATTTTCTTAGCACTTCTCCCACCCCCACCCCCATTCCACCCCAGCACCAGTGCCTGCATCTTATAATGAAAAACAAACTTTCATTTAGTCAAAGGGTATTTTGGGGTATATTCTGAGCTGTTGTCACATTTTGGAAACTGGCAAGTAAAGCAACGTGGGTTTCTTGTGTGCCACTTTGAACAAAAAGAATAAATGTAATATTAGTTATCTTGTTTCCCTATTGCTATAATTATCAATACATTTTGCAGGAAAAATATATATCCAATCCTTCAGGAAAGAGGTAACATAATTTTAACTGGATTATAATATTTACCAAGTCTTCCTCATTTTAGGAAAAAGTGAATTCATGTCATATCAGATGCAAACTAGCTGTGACCCTTAGCAAGAAACTTAACTTCTGATGAAATCAGTTACCTATAAGAAGTTTATCTGTAAGATGAAAGTAATAAGAGCATTTATTTCCCAGGCTTGTGAAGATAAAATGATGTGATATGTAAAGTACTCTATTAAAGGACTATGTAAATGCTACTTATTATTTTTGCCATATGCACAAATAATGCTGATCTTAAATAGCATCAAAAAACAAATTTCTGTTGTATTGACTCAAAATGTTTTTTTTTTTCTTTTGCTTCATGCTTATATTGTGCAAATTAAGCCTTTCACTCTGTATTGCAGTACCACACATACAAAAAGAAAATTCATTTTGTTAATTATCAAAAATATGCAAGTAAATATTTTTGGGGAAAAAGAAGGAATGCACTTTGAAATCTAATTATATCAACACATTCATCATGTTTTGTGCACACACACACACACACGATAACATAGTATTCAAGACCAATTAAAAATATCCATTCTATCTCCATTCATATGCATTCTTTCATTCTGCACATTTGACCTAATTGAAAATGATTTTATGGTCTTGGGAATTTCCCCTAAAAGGAAACTTTTCTTATTTTTTTTCCTCCTTGATCTTTTTTTCTTTTAAAGTTTATTTTACTTCCTATTATTTTGGCATGAGTGTACTTACTTATTTTAAAAATATGAGTCCGACATACAGCAGAAATTATGTACTATGTTGATTCTTTAATTGAAGAAAACCTTACTGTTAAGGAAAATGATCTGGCATAATAAGATGCTCTATTTTGGATATAATTTGATTTGTACATGATGTACTTGGCACAATGAAGATCCTAACTAGGTTGTTATATATGTGAAGTATACCTGTTAGCAAAATAATGCAATTTTAATATTGAGGTAGATTCCTTGCTCAATTTTATATTAGAAATTAAAATGATCACATGCTTAAAAGAAGAGGGCTTTCATTTAAAAAAATGCCTTAAATCTAAAGAAGATGTGAGAAAAATATATTGTTGAACTATCAAATTAGAATCTGTTTTTAGTTAGAAATGAGTTGTCCATTCTTTTTAAGTAAGTAAATTATTCAACATGCTCTTGATTAACAGAAGAGATTAGAAGTAAAGACAGAATTCAATATGATATAATGGTGTAAAAAGGGGACCTGTGATTCCATTTATATAGGGAGTTCCTGGATGAGGAAACTATTTCTACCAATGCAGATGAGCAAATTTTCTGTACTTTTAGTGCTAGAGGATTTCCTAAAGCATCAAGAGGTTGAGTGATTTACACTTATGTTTCAGAAACAATCATGTTTCAGAAATAGTTGTGAAGCCTATTTTTTCCCCGGTGTTGAAGACAACTCTCTATTCACTATACTGTGCTTATTCCCTAATAATGAGAAATGGCTTAACTTTGTGACTATTAATAGTATATCATTTTAGCTTTACATTTATATCATACTTTGAGGTTTGCAAAGTGCTCTATGCATTTATCTTATTTCACCCTCTCTACAATTCTTTGTGGTAGCTGTTATTATTCTTAATTTTACAGTTGAGGAAACAGTCTTAGAGATTTACTGAGATAAATCCCTTAATTTATCTGAGGGAGCACAGGTAGGGCTTTTTTTTTTTAATCATCTGAAATGCCATTTAAAGCTATACTAAACTGTACAATTTTTCTTTTTCCCTCTCCACATCAAGCCTACATAGATAAGATTTAGAAAAATATACAATGTATACTTCTTAGGAGGAAAAATAACACTATAAGGGGTCCTAGACCTTGAGATCAACTCTTCATCTCAAATTTGCAATCATATGGACCACTTCAGGTAATAGTAAAACCAACTTAAGGCAGTTTAAACTTCTAAAAATGTTTATCCACAGTAAAAAAAAAAAAAGTCTATATCTATAAAATATCTATCTCCCATCTTTCTGTTTGTCTATCTATCTATCTAGCTCTTCACAATAAGGCTAAAGTATGTCTGTCATTATTTAAATTCCCTGGTTTTTCCATCACATTCTCTGCCCCCATCTTCTTGAATCCTCAAGCAAGACCTATTTCTACTACATATATAATAAGTTCATTACAGAGTCTACAATCTGGCTAAAGTTCTTTATCTTTAGATAAACCTTAAGATTTCTAGGACTAGTTAGGTGAATTTGAAATCATCTCTTTCTGACTCTATCTTTCTACTATACAACACTACTTGATACGGTAGATACGGATTGATCCATCTCTCCATTACTCTCCCCCTCTCATCTACCTATCTATCTATTCTCTGTCTTTCCATTTATCCATTCATTTACATTTCTCTATAAAGAGACAAACCTCTGTCTCTGTCTCTTGTCTTCATCTTCATCCACATATCTGGGTGTCATAAAGATAGAGTTCTGGGACTAAAGTTAAGAAGTGCCTCAAACACTTACTATGTGACCTGGGCAAGTCACTTAGCCCTGTTTGCCTCAATTTTTTCAATGAATTGGAGAAGGAAATGGCAAACCACACAGATATCTTTTCCAAGAAAACTCTAAATGGGTCACAAAAAGTCAGACATGACTTAAGACAACTAAATAACAACACATCTCTATATATAGATCTTTGGAGGAGTTGTATGTGTGATCAATATACGTGAAGTATAGAGAGTGTATTGTTTACAGAAGATCAGTCTTTGAATCAAGAAGATCTATGTTCAAATATTGCCTCTGACACACGCAAACTTAAAGACCATGAGCAAATTCCTTAACCTCTCTATACCCCGGGCATAATAGAAGGTAATGTCTTATCTATATTGGTAAAATCACTCTTCTTCCCCCTTTTCTGTCTCTTCTCACCAAAAGAAAAATAAATGAACTTTAGAAGAAAAGTCAGAATAAATAGATGCTCTTAGTTGTGATATAGCATATTGTTGGAGCCCCAAATCTATAACTATCTTAGAATCCTTTAATTAGCAATGTTCTCATTACTTTGGAGGTTATAGTAGCATTCAACAAATGTCAGTAGTATGCAGCCAGATCACAAAATTTCATGGGGGGGAGTGTTTGCCAGAAAGGAAACTTCAAGATTGCTTTGGGAATATAATCACTTTTGTTCTGCTCTGAAAGTATTCCAAGCACCTAATCACTTGAAGCCAGCCTCTCTTCAAAGATATTTGGAGTAGAAAATGGGAAATTGTTTCATTTTAATTCACAAGTATGAAGTGTGTGTTCTTTATTCTAATATTCTATAATCTTGTTGTATGTTTGCAGAGCTAGAAAGGTATCTTTTACCTTTATACGTGATGGGTAAAGTATTTGAAAGAGATTTATACTGAAAAAAATTGTCAAGAAAACCTCAAATAGCAACATGGAAAGCCAGACACAACTGAAAAATAAGTGAACGACAAATAAGAGAATGATATTCTCTAAATTCCTGATATAAATTGAGATAAAGTTTCTTCTACCTTCCAAAGGAGAAATATACTTTAAAACACACTTCCAAATCCATGATTTTTTAAAGTGCGTTCAGTAGTAATAAGTCATTTTGTATAACCATACAGGAAAAAAATCTTTTAATTTGAAGTTAAACTTTTGAAATGTTAATGAAAATAATTTATTTGAAGGCTATAAGTTGAGTTATTGTAATACATCTTGGAGTCATCCTTTCTCTGTCACATACAAAGCATTACTTCAGTTAGTTCCATCAAGGAGCAGAGAATTTTCTCTATTTTACTGTCCTAGGTGTTAACTGTTGATGAGTGAGGAATCAATGATTTGTTTTGTTTTTACCATAGAGAAATTTTGCACATCAATTTTCTTTCTTTTATTTATCTCTTTTTCATATTTAGCCAAGGTATTCAAGCCTAAGTTAGAAATTTCCCCTATGTCTCCTCTCTCTCTTTGTGTGTGGGTGTGTGTCTCTCTCTGGCTTTCTGTGTCTCTGTGTATACGTATAATTAATTAAACTAATTTTGTAATGCAGAGCAAATCTCAATTTATTACTTTTTGAACTTAGTCACACAGCCAATTGAATGAAACTTGTTGGAAAAGACACAAAATTATTCAATTGTGTCTTTTAGGTTGTTATTGTGGGGGTATTGTGATTTTTGGTAACCATTTTATTAAATGTTAAAATATTAATTAAAATGGAAAACACATTTTAAAATTTGTTAATTGAATCAAATTTTCTTTTTAATAAAGCTTAATATTTAGAATTGATATAAAAATGCTAAGTAACTGGTACTTATTAAGTGATTTATCCCTGATGAGTACATTTGGTTTGAGAGTAGTATCAATAAGGACAGCATAAAAATTGAGTCACTTTTCTCATTTTTCATTAGTTTAGATACTTCTTCCAACTTTGGTTAGTCATTTTATAGGTGTACGGCTCTACTAAATAGGGGATTAGATGAGACACTGAGGATGAAGCAATGTGACTATATCACCCCTCCTTGGGGGGAAAAAAACCAAACAAACCATGTTCTACGATGATCAAGGGTTATAAACTACTCTAATACATACTTTAAAAAGAATTGTTATATTTGCCAAAAATGTATGCTTTAAAATACACACACATTGCTTCTCTATTTAACATTTCTACTTAAAAAGCGCTATGTTTCTGATGCCCTAAAAACATTCTTTATTGGATAAGACATTGTACATAGTGGACAATGCCTTTTTTTCTAGGTTGCCTAATTAAAAGTACGATAACATTTGCTGAAATTCTTTATGACTTTACTGACAGTCAAAATCCATTAATATTCTGACAATGTTTCTTCACTAAAAGTTCAGTGATAAAATTAACCATTCTTTTTGGAGTGAACTCTGTGTGTGTATGTGTGTGTGTGTGTGTGTGTGTGTGTGTGTGTGTGTGCTTTTGCATGTGCCAATATATAGAGGCTGGATGTTGGATGACTCAATGAAGAAAACAACAAAAAAATCAAACAACAAATATTTGTTGATTATCTCCTAAGTTAAAGTATTATGTTACATCCAGGGGTGAAGTGTGGGGTGTGGGGAGTTATGGCAACAAATGATTCCTGACTTCATGACACTTATAACTCAATAATAAATGAATTATCCTTTTGGTTACATTTAAGTTCCAAAAGTTAATAATGTGATCTTTGATCCATTAGGAGCTATTAGAAAGGGAAATGCATTTTCCTTTAATAGAGGTGATTGTTAGAAATTCATATGTGTAATATTTCACAAGAAGGCAACATCTGCTTGCTTTTTGACCGGTTAACACTTTTTTGATTCAGCATTTTCAACTCCATACTTTAAATCAGTGGTGTTAAATTCAAATAGACTCCTGGGTCATTAAACTACTAGTAAGGATCTGCAGGCCATAAATAGTTTTAAAACTAAATTTTATTTATGTTTAATTGCATTTTAATTATTTTATTGAATATTTTCTAATTATATTTTAATCTTATTTGGAACACATTTGTTAATGTGGCCTGCAGGTAACTTGGTGGCTGCATTTTGAAATTTCTGATTTAAATCATAATGTTTTTATTCTTTTCCTAAGTGACAACATAATATGAATTTCTCTATTAACCAAACTGAACAGAAATAGTTATCAATTCTTTAAATTACTTTTGTCAGATGAAAAATAATCAATTTGGGTTTCAAACTGTTTCCTAATCCATGAACAACTAATTATTCCCCTTTTTCCAAACAACATCAAAACAAAAAAACATCAAAACTTACCTCTTAGGTAAGTCTGGGTTTGCCATCAGCTAAAGGAAAGGGTTTTTACTAAGGATTTGCCATTCTGGGACTCTAAATTCTTGGCAAACAATTAGTACCTTTGGGGATATCATCCCTAGTCTTTGAGGCAGACATCATGGAAAATTATTCCCTTTCAAGAACTATCCCTTGATGTCACAATCAGAAACTGAATACTGACTGAGAACAAACATGGAACCAGCATGAAAAATCATATTCATATGTATATATATTTAAGGTAGACTGTTTTCATTATTTTAAATATGGAATTAAGTGAAACATTTAAATTTGTAAAGAAAATTTTTAAAACCACACTAATTTTTTATCTGAATGAGACAAAAAAAAAACATTCTTAGAGTATAGACAATCATTTTTGGTACGAGAGAGATTGTGTTAATGATTACACATAGTTTTGCAGATTTATTTGTTCTTTTTGTCTGTTTTGACATAAATAATTTAGAAGCATTTCCTATTTTAAAAATTCTTGTAGGAATAGTATATACTAAATATACTTGACAACATGCTCTCTTTTGTTAGGAGTTACTTTTGCATTTTTGAAGCTCCCCACATAATGTTTGTTTCATAACCTTCACAGTTAATCAACCCAGTATTCTTTTTTAGGGGAAGAGGATAACTAATGAAAGAAGCATCATGGTATTTATAAACAGCAGACTTAGTCTTTTTATACTTGAGAACAATCAGATGGGAGTATAATTTTATAATAATTAATCAGCTCTCCAGATTTCTGTTGCTTCAGCTTGTCACTTATTCATGTAGCTTATTTCTCTTAGCTTTAATGTGCTAAAAATATATTTGATACTTTTTTTTTTTTAAATAAATTCTATGACTGCCATGATACAGTTTTGTAGTGGATTCTGAGGGTGGAAAGTACTTTAATATGGGTATTATTGTTCTTAGTGTGCATTTGTTGTCATTTTAGACACTGATTTGATCTTAGCCATGTAACGTCAGAGATTCTTTTTCTGATCTATTTACTGAAATTAATTTTCCTTATTTTGTAGTTGCATACTCCACATAAAGTAAGGCCTTGTGGACAACTACTGTGCTATGCAGGATATCCTATATGGTAAAATCAGTATTCTACTTCATTGGTTACAAAAAACAGATTCTAATATAGAGGAAAGAGAGGGAAAATATATCAAGCTTCATTTTTTTTCATTTAGTTCATAGTCATGTGATAAATTGGGGGCCTGGCACTTCCCATTCCATCCACATACTTATTAGAATTCTTGAAATTGAAATTGCCACTACCTCAGGTCTGAGGATGGGGACAGCTACGTGGTACAGTGTATAGAGCTCTGACCCTGGAATCAGGAAGACATATTTTGAAGTTCAAATCTAGCTTCAGACAACTTATTAGCTATGTGATGTTGGACAAGTCACTTAGCCTATTTTCCTAAGTTTTGTTTTGTTTTGTTTTGTTTTTCATCTGTAAAATGAGCTGGAGAAGGAAATGGCTAAACACTACAGGATCTTTGCCAAGAAAACCCCAGATTTGGTAATGAATTCTTGATCATGATTATAATGGGTCAACAACAGCAGTAAATAACAAAAGACTGAAGCCTCTTCTCTGTTCTTGTGACCATAGGTTCTCTTTGCTTTGTCTTTTGTCTTTTTTTTTCCTGTGGCTAGCATGAACAATTTCTTTTAGTAATTATTGAAGTTATTTTTAAGATTAAGAAATTTAAGGCTTAATTTATAAGCCACATAGGGCTTGACAATCTAGCAACAGTCTAGGTTCTAGATTTATTGAGGTAATTTTGGGCGTGAAACTTTGTGACAGATCCAGTATATGTATTATAAATATTAATGTTAGCCTGTCTCTTGTTGGACGAGACTTTCAAAAATTCTCACTGTCTCTCCTAATTTCTTCTGTCAGCCAACTAAACTCTTGTTCCATCTGACTCTACCCTTGACTTTAGCTTCTTCCTACTACCATATTTTAAATATCATTCTTCACTTTCTCCATTAGCTTCTCTTAAGTCCCTGTTGGATAGCTTTCATTATCTTACGCGTGCAATTTAATTCAGAGGATGAGAAACTTCTATTTGTCTGTAAGAGTATCTGTCACTTGAGTTAAGCAAAGAGCCCACTTTCCAGTTCCTTTTTGGAACTGGACCCTTGACATTTTCAAAAGAGGTCCTTAATTACAAACTAGTTCCTGTGCATTTTCACATCAAATTCTTGGCCTCTATCATACTTCAAAAAGGCTTCTTTGAACTCCAAACTATGATGCAGTGCAGACAATCTCAAGCTCTGTTAGAGATTACTTCCTAACAGTACATAGTCCCTCCCCAGTTGAAAACAGAAGAGCAAGGGCTTACAATGTGCTGTATCTATCCAAAGCTAGTAAAATTTAGTGTTTAAATGGATCTGAGAGAAAATATAGACTAATCTCTTCATTAATAGAAGAAGAAACCGTATTAGAAGCAACTCATTTTAGTTTACTCTCTAATAGAACCACAAACACAGGTGGCTGAGATTTGAAATTAGGACTTCTGACTCCAAAACCAGTATGGTTTCCATGGTAAGATATCCAGGTAATCATAGTATAAGATGAATTGCTCATCATAGCATCTTAATGTTGATGCTTGACACCATTATTTAAAGCTGTTGAGGTATGTTTTTATAAAGAGAAAATGAATTCTGTACAGAAATTCACTTTTCTTAGAAGCTTTCACATGTTTGGTCTAACAGTATTACATGGAAGGAACCCAAAGCTAGCAGATTGTGGCTTTCTTCTCTGCCAGAGGGAAGAGTACTGACTAATGAATTGTTCTCATAACAGACCAATGGGGGTCTTCGAGCTATTTTATAAACAGATAAAATATTCTTAACTACAGAATCAGTTTGCACTTTCCCACAGCAGCTCACAAATCAAAACTTTTTATATCTGTGCACAGATTCTAACAATGCCTGCGGTTTGTACATAAATAGCCTTCACAGTAATAAATCAGAAGAGAAGAAAAAGCTCTCCGATAATAGCTGGTTTCTCAAATTGACATTTTCATGCTAAGGACTCACTGCGTCTTTCAAATTGACAGTATGTTTTGGGTTGTGTGAAAGAGAAATCATCTTAAATTAGTCTGTCTTCTTATTGAAGAAAAGACAAATTGTATCAACTTTCTACTGCATCACCACAGTAAATCACAGAAGGTAAGACACAAGGTATTGCTATCTACTGATTTATAGATGACCTGCAATTGACAATGCTAAGTGATTGTGGATAGAAGACAGAGGGTTCTGCTATCTCTATGGCAAAGGGGGCTATCTGGTTGATGAAATTAAAATTTAATTCCCTTCCTCCTCCCATCAAAGAGACACAAAATCTATTTGTATTTGACACTTTAAACAGTTTTCTCTGAACATGAATTCTTTAGGGGATGTTTTTAAACTTTTTATAAATGGCCGGCACCCATGGCTGCTATGTATTAAAGTATTTATAGCATTCTAAGAACAGCATCATAGTGAATTACCAAAATGAATATTATTTTTAAAATGGTGTCCTCGTTGCAATTGGCTATGAGATAAATCAGCAGTCCTGTTGCCTGAAATAATAAAATATAAAATAAACTAATTTTTAGTTCATATTTACTTAACATAAATTTCATCAAATGTATTTGAAAGGATAATTTAAAATTTAGATGGACCCCTAGGGAAACAATTATTTAGGCTCAGATCCTTTCACTAAAACAATCTCTGAATCTATCAATTTCTGTTTTATCTTTTAAGTGCTTACAATGTGTCAGGCACTCCCTTATGCACAATGAAATAGTATTGTTTCCCTCCCTCCTTCCCCCCTGCCTGTTTTATTAGTAATTAATCACATGCACAAGAATTTTCAGTAATCAAACTCACACAAATACTTCAGTGGCTCTGTGATCTCATTGACTTGGATACTCTAAAATTGCAAATTGTAACCAATCCATTCCTGGCCATCCTGAGTGACTCTTTAGTGTCCCACTTTCACTTCTCTACTGGGAACCTACCCAATGTTCCTGGGCACTGCTTCAATTTCTCTTGCCATCACAATAATAGAGAGGTTGCAGAGTGCCCATCTAAACTTATTTCACCTTCTTCACATGAATAGTGTATCTTTTTTCAACCATATATTTCTCTGAATTCATCCTCCATACCCATTTTTCCCCCCAAATCCTGGTTTATGATGTGTTTCAGTCTGCTCATGCTGATCTTACTAGTTTGTTCTTTGGGTGATTCTTTACTATAAGTTTTCAAAGACTGAAGTGTTCCATGACTTAGTTATGTAATAATAATAGAAGACTACTGGATTAAAAGAGATGGGTCTTTGTTTCAGAAGGAAATAATTCCCTCATATTTTTCCATACTAGCCCCCCCCTCAAAAAAAAAAAAAAAGATGATCTCGTACATTGGTGTGTTCCACTGATTTTAGTAAGTCTTGGAAAGTGTAAAAGCTGTCTTTCTTGTGTCTTTATTATAACCAATTTAATAGATCTGTGAGTAGAGGGAAGGTCAGCTAATCACTGGTAATATTGAATTCTGATCTTTACCAACTAAATAACAGCTGGTATAAATTTTTAAATGTCTTTTTATACATGTGTTTTCAATCCTCCCTAGAATCCAGCTTGTGTTGTTTTCTGACATTATGCACCCAAGAAAATAGATGTTGAAAAGCTTAAATATGAATAGAGCAAGACCATTAAACACATATGGTTTAGAGAACTGTAATTCTTTCTTAGTTCCTTCTCTCCTACCTTCCTTTCTTCTTTACTCAAGTCATCCCTCCTCATCACCATTCCTTTATTTTTTTACAATACAAAGAATGATCGTAACTTCCCCTAAAATACAATCTGAAAAATAACTGGACATTCATGATCCACAGTGTGTAAAATAGGTTCCTGCAGACAATGCGTCTCTTGTTCTATTCTATTGTATTTAACTCTTTTTCTAGTGATGCAACCTTTATTTCAATCCATTCTCCTATTACATAGAAATCCAATAGGCTTTGTACATGCTAATAGCTGTGCCCTCTGGCAACTAGACACAAATGAAAGGAATCTAGGCTAAAATGGGTTTGAAGTGCAGTATCTTGGATTGTGAACTCCAGGGCTAAAATTCAGCAATACTGAGATTTTAGAGGACAATTGGAAGCTATCAGATAAAGTACAAAACAGAATTTGTTTAGGTTAAGCAAACCATCTTGCTTAAATATTTGATTTCTCTGGTGTGGTATGTTTGGATTTTATATATATTTCTCTTTTACTGATTAAAAAAAACAAATAGGAATTTATATTCATTTATGAAAATATGTTCAAGTTTTCCAAAACAATATTACCTTGCAAATTGGGGAAGGAAAGAGTAATAGATAGAACACTTTTAATTCCTATAATTCTATTGCTTTACTATTAAAATTATTTACTACTGTGTTCCCCATATATTAAGACCATTGACAAATGACATGTTTCATTCAAAAAACATTGTCTATGGTATGCGGAATATTATATCAGACATGGATTGGAGAGAGACAGTACAGTTAAAATAATCCCTATAATTAGGGAGCATCTCATTTGATGAACAAGATACAAATAGATGATATATTAATTGCATTATAAAATTGCAAAATAAATTGTTATATAATACCTAAAGGAAAAAGATCATTATTGACTAGGGACATGAAAAAAAAACTTCTTGGATGGTATTTCAGTTGAGTTTTGAAGGATGGATAATAATTAAATGTAGAGGATGAGGGTATAGGTAATAACATAAGCAGAGATGGATGTGTGGCTGTATTTGAAACCTAGAGTTGTCTGGTATAGCTAGAATATAGCATATCTATGAGATAGCATATTATATAGGTATGCTATTTAACACAGAATATCTATAGCTAGATAATATGACATAATTTGGAAAGGTACCCTGGCACTAATTTATGGCATTGATTTATTTTATACTTTACACTAATAGGCAGTTTGGTTCCATTGAAGATTTTTCAATAAAGTGACACATCAGAGTTATAAATAAGAAAGATTATTATTCTCTTAGCAATATGAAAGAAGAATTGGAGAGAAAAAAATCATGGACGCTGTAATAATTGTTAGTAGTCAATGAAAATAGATAAAATGACAACTTATAGCGGATAGTGGCTATGAGAAGAGTAGGATATGGATGAGAAAAATACTACCAAGATGAAAAACCACACTTTTTTTGGCAATAAATTGGAGAGGTAGAGCAGAGATTTTGTACAATGGGGTAAAGAATCAGAGTTGGTACTATTTAAAGAAATAAAATGAGATGAAAAAAAAATTAATACATTTTACTTATTTGCTTATTTCCATCTCTAGCTTATTCTACAGATGAGGAAACTGAAGCAAAAGTGGTTAAGTGACTTGTGTAGGATCACACAGCTAGTGTCCAAAGTCAGATTTGGACTCACAAAGATGAGTCTTCCTGATTCCAGGCCCAGAGCTCTATTTAGAACTCTACCTAGTTGCCCATATTTTAATGTAAGAATTAGTAAATATTCATGCATTAGGGCTCTCCAAGAATAGCAATCATTTATATATCCAAAAGTAATTTTAGCATTTCAGGTGCCTTGTAGAATTCTCTTTCTGCTCCATAGCTTTTTATTTCCGAAGAATGAACATAGAAAGGAAAGAACAATTCTTACCTTAGAATTTGAACTCTCAAAATTTGAAATTTTTCTATGAATTGAAAACATGGGGCTATGGAGTCAGTCTTTTATTCATATGGAAAGTGCTATGTGATAATTATATGAAAGAAAAGAAGTGAACTTTTGCTTTAAGTGTAATCAAGTTGGGAGAATAAATGATTAGCTTAACCTAGTTAAATATATAATAGAAAGGAAAATTATATCCTCTCTACATACACATATACATATATATGAAGTCACTTGATTATTCAGTAGAAGATCATCCAATTTTTCATGCAGTCCATTTCCTTCCATTTCTTTTCTTCTTCTATTTAAAACCAGTCATTTCCTTTCTAATTACCATCTCCAGTGGAGGGTAGTCAAAGGAAATTAGGGGAGATTAAAAACAAACATAAATTCTGTCACTTTGTCAGTTGTTAATAAGCTTTAGTTTTGCTGGAGAAGAGGTTAACAAATGGTAGGTAGTCTGCTACCTTGCATCATTTGACCCCAAAATTTTCTCCCCAATTTCTTTCTTGCTTGATTAACATTTTTGCCAGAAGCATGAGAAATGATTCATTATATATCCAGTGTCTGAGTACTTCTCAAACAATGAATCAGATGCTTTGGTGGAGCTTAGAGAGGCTCTACCTATACATTAACACTTGTTTAATTGTTTTTAATGATACAGTTGGACTCTCACAACACCAAGGTACCATTTAATTCATTATTGCTGGAAATTTTCATTTGTCTGCTGTGTACTGAGTGATATACTCTAGTGGGCTGAAAGAGTTAATGCATTGATCTCCCTGAGCATCTGCCATGGTATCACAGAAGATCTTAGGTGAATGAAGCCAATAATAAGAGTAATGATAATAATAAATTAAGCATTGAGAAAGATGAATGAATCATGAGAATGAAAATCTGGCGACTTGCAGCTCTAAAGGGATACTGTTAATTCTTATCACATTTTAGAAAGCTGTTTCCTAGTTAAATGCAGTTAACTCTAAGAAAAAAATATCTCATCTAATTCACTACACTTGCCAAGTCATTGTGGACATCATGGCATTTCCTCAGCCCAGAATAGCCAAGACAACCAGCATTTGAACTTTGTCTTTTCCCCTCCAGCAACATTCCAGAACAGAGATGATGTTTTTCAGCGACTATAAGAGAATCTTACTAATTGCTCTTTTAATAATTCATTTGAGTACTCCTTAATTTCATAAGAAGCTTTGGAGCTAGATTTCCAAGCAAGCTTGTAAGCAGTATGAAATAAAGATGATCAGCAGAAATCTTTTTACTTTGTTATCAATGGAGGAGAAATGAGCAGTAGGAGAGTAAAATCTGGAAATTGTAATAAGCTGGTTAGGAAACCATGAAAGAAAGTGCCCTTTTTTATAAAAGAGGGAAAAATCAGAACTGAGACTGAATAGGAACATGAATGGATAAATGCCTCACTTGCAATTCAGTGGGAAGAAAAATGAGAGGCAATGAGGCTAAATATAAAAGGAAAAGTGACTATAACCTCAATGACCATATGCTTGCAAACCTCCGAGCACAAGAAGAATCTGAGATTAGCAGAGGATGAAGTTCTAAAAGCTTGAACAAAGTTCTTAATGGCAATAAAAAAGGATAAAATTCTAGGGTGGATAAACAATGCAGCAGATATAACAAAGGAAAATATGCCAGGATCATGTCAAAGACTTCTTAGTCACTGCTTTCAAATACATGAATCGAAGACATTGATTTCTGAAGATTTTTAAACTCATTACTTGAGGCTCCCTGGTTTCTCCTAGGATGCGGTTCAGAATGTGCATGACTATGTTTATGTACAAGCACAGACTGATACTGTTTGGGGTTTGGGATTCTTTGTGTCTGTGTGTATGGAGGGGGCAAGTATAGGGGAAGGTTTTCTGTATTAGAAGAAAGGGACAGAAAATACTGCACTCCCAGTGCAGTCTAATACACCCGGGATAGACTGAAGATTATACACTTGGCTGGATACAGTCTATTCATTTGTGTTCTTGTCTTCCAGACAATAAATGGTGTAATCCTGTAAAATATTTATGGTGATTAACAATTGTCTGGTCAATCAAAGTGAGGCTCTTGATGGTCACAGTGAAATGTTTTGATTTGATTAATTAGGGATTCTGATCCCCTATATACTTTTCCTGAGGCTTTAAATCATCACATACTATTCCCTACATTCTTTCATGGAACAATGGGGCATGGTATCCTTCATCAAAAGCTTCAATATTTATACTAGAGAGTTAAAATTCTGAAGTTAAAAGTTGGGTAATATAGTGTGACAATTTATATATTTTTTTCAAAATCAGAAAAAGCTGAAGGGGTTATTGCTTTGTGAATGGACCCATTTATGGTATAATGAGGTCCTTTGTTTAAGTAACCTACAGGAAGGCTTAGAGTAGAATTGAGAGTAAATTCTGTGTTGTGGTTTATGATACTATGTATTCATCAGATACTATATACTATATATTATGAATAATACGTAAAGCAAATAATATATAAATTATAACATAAATATATTATATCTTTATGAAATACTATAAATGATATTCTACAAATACCTTAAATATTTTCTTTTGAATACCAGAGATAAACACACATTGATTTGTGGTTCTGTGTGTCCATATATGTAGTTCATATCTATATTTGTCGATTAACCTTGGGCAAATCAAATTATATCTCTGAACTCTCATCTGTAAAATGAATTGGCCTTGCTGGCTTCCAGATTCCTTTCCAGCATTTTCATTCTGTGATCTTATCTATTTAAATTATCATCAGGAAAATTAGGTAGGGAATTGTAACTGTATTCTCTCTTCTTGAACTGAGGACTCCTAAATATAGTCCCAAACTTTTGCCTGTATATGAAACCACCATTGATACTATAAAATATACAGGAAAAAGTAAAACTTTTTGGGAAGCATCCTGTAATGTTGGTGTTAATCATTCTTCCTTTCTTTCAGTCTCTTTTTCTTTCTTTTCCTGATTATATTGTTCAACAGAATACTCAAAGGAAAAATGCACATTATTATCTGCAGACTTTATAATGTTCACTTAGAATGTGTATTGCTTAACTATTTAAAAATCCTACAAAGATGGCATGATGCTGAATCATTTTCTAAAGGTCCTTATTTTTCCTCCTCTATTCTTGAATCACCAAATTTTCTGTTCTTCTGTTTGCTTGAAGTATCAAATATCTTGTAAGGTCTCAGAATATGTTTTTGTTTGTTTGTTTGTTTTTTGCTGATGCAATTGGAGTTAAGTGACTTGCTGGGGGTCACACAGGTAGGAAGTATTAAGTTTTCCTGACTTCAGGACTGGAGCTCTATTCACTACCATCTAGCTGCCCCAGGATATGGTTTTTTAATGACTTTTTATAGCGGGGAAGTCATTTAGACCCTAACTCTTCATTCAAAGCTTACATTTTATTTCTATTCTTACTAGATCCCTAGTTTCAGTTTCACAGACATTTCCTCCATCAAGATAGAATGTAAAGCCATCAATCTTTAGTTGACAGTCTTCAGGATTTTCTATGGACCAAGCTCACTCCTTTAGTAACCTCCCTTCTTTCATTGGGATTCAGATGAATCTAGAGTCATCACTAGGACTTATTTGGAGTCTTTCCTCCTTAGTAGGAGCTGGCAAACAAGTGCTTCTCTGATAAAGCTTCTGAGATCCCAAAGTCACCTTTGGGGAAAAGGCCACCAGAGAAAAACATATGAGTAATACTTAAGTGGAGGAACTTAATGAATGAGAAACATGTAAGAAAAAATCAAAAAAGGTTGTTAAAATTAGTGTGTGATGTTGATATATTTTTAATGGATAGCCAGAGGGACTTGACCTGTGACTTTTTTTTGTCTAATGTGGATATCTTCTAATAAGAGAGCTCCCTCTACCAGTGTAGATTGTCATGTGTTCCCAGGTAACCCAAGTTTATAATCTTGGGTTACCTGGGGAACTGAGATATTAGATGTGTGACTAGAATCCAAGTCTTCGTACTCTAGGAACAGCTTTCTATCTATTGGGCCATGTAAAAGATAACATTACATGCATTTATTCTTATATGAACATTTATTTTCTTTTTAGTATATGTTTACTATATGTGTGTGGATGCATACTGTGACTTTTGGAACTCAATATATCTATGGGTATGTTTATATTTCTATAAATAGTTCTATATACAAACTAAACTATCAACTATATATAAATTCACACACATATATGGAGAGGAGAGTGGAAGGGGAAAGGGAAAAAGAGGGAGGGAGAGGGTAAGGGAGGGAGGAGGAGGGAGAGAGGGAAAGGAGAAGGGAGGAGGGAGGGAAAGAGGGTGAGGAAGAGAATTCTAAAAGTTTTAAGTCTTGCTAGCTAAAGACTTTCCTAAGACTTTTGAGATATCCTCTATATAGAGAACAATCATACACTTACATGTTCCTTGATCAGTAACAGATTAGATTATTGGTTTGATATGTTTCCCCCAATATTTTCCCATCTTCTTTGTGCTTCATGTTCTTTCCTATCTTCTTTCCCCACTCGAGTCCTACCAAACTCGCCTTCTTGCCTTTACTTATATAAGATCTTCTATCTATTGTACCCATGACTTTAAGTTAGCTATTCCCCATTTCTAATGTATCACTTTCTAAACTCTGCCTCATAGAATCCCTCATTTCCTTCAAGATCTCAAACGCCTACTGGAGGCCTTTCTTCTCCCCTAACTTTTGTCCTTCTTCCTAACTTTATCCTATATATTAATTTATATTTATTATATTCTTGTATATCTCCATGTTGGATATAAAGGTAGCTAAATTGCACAGTGGATAGAGTGATAGACTTGAAACCGGGGAGACCTGTAGTGAAGTCCTGCCTCAGAGATGTCCTTGCTGAGTGAACCTGGGCAACCTCTGTCCAGCATGATTTTCCTTCTGTGTCCATAGGAGATAATAAGAACATCTATCTTACAAAGTTGTTATAGAGATTTCAATAATAATTTTTGGAAAGCACTTTACAAATTTGCATAAATGCTAGTTGTTGTTGTTATGAGGAAGTTAAATGGCATAATAGATTGTCAGGAGTCAGGAAGTGTCATCTTCCTGAGTTCAAATCTAGCCACAAACACCTGGGCAAGTTACTTAGTCTCTGTTTGCCTCTGTTTCCTCATCTGTAAAATCAGCAGGAAAAAGAAATGGCAGAGCACCAAATGGGGTCATGAAGTGTTGGGACACAAGTGAAAAAAGACTGAACACCAACATTGTGATTATCATGTTGTTGTATCCCCTAATAGAATGAAAGTTTTTTCAAGGTAATAATTATTTCATTTTTGATCTTTGCATCCCTAGCCAGGAACATAGTACCTAGAATATGATAAATGCTTAATGAATACTGACTGATTGATGAACAAATTTTCTGTTTGATAGCTAACTGTCTAATGGTTTGCTAATTCCATGGAACTTGATGGTGCAGTAGACAAAATGTTGGACTTGGAGTCAGGAAGACCCGAATTCAAATCTTCCCTCAGACACTTATTAATTGTATGATCATAATCAAGTCACTTAACCTGTTTACCTCACTTTCCTCATCATTAAAATGCGGATACTATAGTCTTCACATGATTATTTTGAAGATCACATGAGATAATGTTCATAAAGTGCTTAATATTTAGTAAGGGCTGTATAAATGCTTATTTTCTGCTATTTCCTTTTTCTACCCCTATTTTCTAGTTTAGAACACAGTATCTACTGAATTAATAGTAAGATATTTACCTCTACTGAATGAAGTTATTGTTCAATTGATTGTCATGTTTGCCTTTTCTTGTTCCCATCTGTGGCTTTCTTGGCAAAAATACTGGAGTGGTTTGCCATTTCCTTCTCCAGTTCATTTTACAGAGAGACTGAGACAAAACGGGATTAGATGATTTGCCCAGAGATACATAGCTAGTGAGTGTCTAAGACTGGATTTGAACTCAGAAATATGAATCTTGCTGATTTTGGGTCTGTTACTCTATCCATTGTGCCATCCAATAGTCCCATGAAGTAGACTTTGGGTATTCATGCAAATATGAAAGAAAATTCCTTTATTCAGAGACTTTATTTTATTTTCTTTGAACCTTTTGTCTGTTATGTGACTTTAGTAGAATGTACAAAATACCACAGTTTAATTTTTACTTTTTAAAAGTATCCACTAGTGGTACGTTATAAATATTTGGACAACTAATATCTTGATCTTTTGTGTAGTTACTTCCATGTTTCTATGTCATGTGTCATGAGCAAGTGTTCAGAATTATGATATCTGCCAAAACATGAAACAAAAGCAGGTACTATTGAGGGCAAGGTTGAGGGAAGCTTTGTTAGTGTAATGAGGATATCCAGATAACTATAGGAAAAAAATAAACCTAACTACAAAGAAAAATAAATAGCAGGGGTTAGGAGGGGGATCTCATTGGAGACAATTCTCAAGAAATTTAATTGCATTCATAATTGGCATGAGAAATGCCATCTAAAATGAGAAAATAAGATATTCTAAAGCTGAAGTCATACAACCAGCAGCAGGAAAATCAAATATATTCTCTCACCTTTTGTGCAGTTGCTTAATATTGCTAAATGGGCTGTCGGTGGGGTCTTTTTTTCCTTTGCATTATCTTTCTTTTCTAGATTAAGTAGTTAATTAAAAGTATTCCCTCTGCACTATTCCCTATGCTTTTAGCAAATGTTTTTAATTGGGTGGTGGTCATATAGGATGGAAGATTGCTTATAATTCATCACTCCTACCTAATATTCCCACTTCCTCTGTATGCAGCTCAGAGATCATGTCCTCTCTGATGGTAAACTGAGAAGATTTTTAATAAACTGGTACAGAGCTTGGGGTTAAGAAGGTGTCAGTTCTTCTCTACCCCCTCTACCAATCAATATGTTTTATGAGATTCATTCTTATCCTGTCTAGTTTTATAAACGTTCAAGGGCCTACTCTTTCCAAGGCACTGTTCTAGGTACCAGAGATAAAAATTGATCCAGTCTCTGCTTTCAAGTAGCTTATACTTCGGCATATTCCATCATCTGTGTGATTTTGACCAAGGCACTTGATCTCTAAATATCAGCTTCTTGTCTGTTTTCCTCAATGATGAGATGACAAGAAAAAAGTTGAAAATGTCAAGCACTTGGAGGTCCAGTCTGGCCATTTTTCAGTCCAGGCAACTGAGGCACAAAATGGTTATGACTTATCCAAAGTCACAAAACCAGTAAGTAGCAGAGATAGATTTGAACCTATTTCCTTGGCTCTCAAATCTTGTTATACTTAGAAGTAGACTCTGCTAGAATACAACGCAGATTAGATTTCCCTGGCTAGGGTAACCATGAGGGGATTCCTTGAGTATAGAGAGTCACTAAAAGGGGAAAACAGACATGTATTGAGCAAAGAGCAAATCTGTCCAAGGTTACAAAGAGGCAGATTTGATCCTTTTTAAAGAGAAAAATTCCTTAGTAATTAGAGCCATTCGAAAATAGAATGAATTACCCCAGGAAAGTTTTTAATTTTAATTTATTATTATTATTATTTTTCTGGAGAGCCAAAAGTGGATTCTTAATGAAGACTTTAGTGAGGTTATTGGTAGTGGGAATTAGGTCAGCTATGAGTTGGACCAGGTAACTTCCCTTGTAAATGAGATTCTTTTAGTTTGTGATACTTATTAATCTTGCCTAGGGCCACAAGTCATTCCAGGCATACTCTCTCAATGTTTTGGTCTTGTCTATCAAGGATATTTAAAGGGTGAGAAACACAGACAAATACTACAATAGATTGTGCCTTTGCTCGAAAAGCATGATTAAATAAACCTCAAATTATTCAAATAATTTGATAAATTTGCTTCTAGGTAATACAAGTTTTGTACTTAGGAGCTTAAATATTTAGAAAGCTGTGCTATCCATTATTTTTTGTTCTTTGAAGTTTTTTTTTTTTCCTCCGGAGGGTTAGAATGTGAAAAACTTGAACATTGTAAATTATTTAAGTCTTTTTACCTTCTTTGCACTGTATGAGATTATTGAGTCATGCAGGTTGCAACAGCTGAACCCTCTTTGCATTTCTTTCCTTGATTTTTCCATTAATATAATGAGGCCAATCTACATAACAGAGAAGTGTGTTATTTTTGTATTGTTTTTGACAGTACCATAAACAGACTGGATATTGCAGGCAGCTAAAATAAAAGCAAGAGGAATTATGGTGGTCACATCTGGAGCTAGCAAATGGTACATAGAAATAGGCATGGATTTGGTGTTATTCCATAAATCTGTGGGGAAGGTAAACTGAGATCTGGTATTCTCTTGGACCTGCTGTTTCCCAGACATAATGGGGGATGTGCATAGGATCCCTCACCTCTCCACCCTGTAACTAGAATCCTTGACCTGGTTTGGCAAAGAAATGATTTTTGCTTTTCACCATTTCTCTGAAGAAAATATTCTACAGTCCCACAATTCAGAAGCAGAAAGATGGATTGCTTCAGTCCCCCTCCTCCCACCCAGTTCCTGTGGTTAAAGATTGTGAAAGTAGATGGAGAATTCCCATGAAGCACCCCATGGGATTTTAAAGGCAACATATATCAAGTACCTATACCTCAGACCATGAAGATCATTTGAATTGTCATGAAGTAGTGATAATTCCTGATGTCCCTTTTGTCCCTATATCAATTAGTGTTCATCATGTTTTCTTCATTTGCCATCAGTAATCACCTACTAGTGCTCTAGAAAACACTAATTGGATCAATATAAAGGATGGAGAAAAAAAGAAGGAAACATTCCACCTCGCTGTGTACTTGCCATGGATATCCATGGAATACTTAGTTTTTTGTTACTAACTCTTATGGAGAAATTTAAAAGCACATGAAAGAGAACTAAAATATAAAGTTATTATCAAGTAACTTTGATTTTTATTCATGAATTATTAGTCTTCTGAGATGCAATTTAATTGCCAATGGCAGGGGGACAATAGTCTTTAATTTAAAACATCTATCTTGGTATTCATCTTATAAACAGTGTGACTTCACTAAAGACCATGACCACAAACTCTGACAGAGCTCCAACTTCAAATCAAAACACTGTCAATATCATAAAATTCTTCATCACCACAAAATGCAGAAAAATCAATTTGTTTGTTGTATAACTTAGATTTGCTGCACGGCTTCTCTGGAGTTACTCTGGAACCAAGAAACAATGACTGAAACTTCCTAAAATTTCTACATAAATAAAATTTCTTCATGGTCAGAGATATTTCCATAGATTAAGATTCTACCGACAAAAATTTTTTTCTGCTTTTTCCATCTTTTCCCACAATATCCTTTTCCTGAGAAACTGGACCATGAATAATGGAAACATAATTGGTTCAAAATTTAGGGTTTATTGTTTGTAGGTGTCTGTATATGGAAAAATATGTTCTGTCTGCAAGAATGCCAGAGAGTAAAAGAGTTTATCCTTTCCAAAGCGGGGAAAAAGGTAAATTTTATCATCAGCAAGATCACCTTTAGTCAAGAACTAAATTATTTCCTCACTGCGGTTCAGGAAGTAATAATATCATGTTGTTTTCTTTTTTTTTTTCAAGTTAAAAAATCCCCTCAACATTGCTTTTAAAAAATTCTAAATTGATTCTGAAGTTTACTTATTTTTTGCAATGATATTTGACTCTGAATTTTAGAGAAATAAATTTTCCTTTTACATTTCAATTTAGTCTGGGTAGATTTAAACAATATTGAATATGCAATTTAGTATGTGGGATACCTTGCAAAATGGTTTTTCATAAACAGTTTAGTGATTAAGGATTTCTAAATTCATATCACTTCTATTACTTTAAAGAACCTTTGTAAGGCTAAGAAAATATTTAGAAAATTAAGAAAATATTTTTAGTAGGGGGGTATTAGATTTAATTCAAGATACCACAGTACCTAAATAATATGCTATCAATGACCCTTTGCCTTTTATTCATATCATAATCAAAACTGTTTTACATATGAAGATGATTCTTGTTACATTAAATTCACAGATGTTAGCTTGAATTCAGAATGAATGTTCCCTCCATGTGAATCATTAAGAGAGAAGGAGGCAAGTTTGTTAAAATGAATAGTTCCTCAGTGTATCAGGGAAACTGAATGTAGATCTTTCAGAGATCATTTTTTAAAGAAAAAAAAAATATTGAACATCTCAGCTTCTGGGTGTTGGTAATGATGCTAAATGTGCAACATAAACACAGGAACTCAATAATGTTCAGTGATGGTTTAAGAAAAATCTAATTGGATTCTTATCAACTAATCTTTCCATGAACTGGTGTAACTGCTAATTACTGTTATTGGTGACATTTAGACTTATTGAAGTCTAATTTTGCCTTTAGATTAGAAAATACTATATTTACAAAAGCAGAGTTATTTAACACTCGGCAGGGTGCATCTCAGATAGCATTGTGGTGTACCTATTACATTTTTATTGCTATATTATGATTCACAGGCGGGTACAAGCTGCTGTATAGCAGCATGACCCAGGCAACTATTACTAATTAATCAGGTGCTAAAGGTACCTTGAAAGAGAATTGCAACTAAATGAGACTAGTCTCCCAGGACTATAGAAGTAGAAGTGGGGGAAGTGCTTACTAGTGTTTCAAACATATAATTTAAAATTATTTTTCAAAATGATTGAATTGATGGTAAAAGTCTCTTCCATGCTCTTTAAAAACAAGTACATTATTGGGAGATGTTTTTATTGGTCTAATGGGATTTAAACCTAGGCCCAGGTGACACTCAGATCTGGTTGGTCACTATCTGAGTCTTTTCCCAATAGAGTGGCCAAGATGAAAGATACATGATTAAAACTGAATTCTCATCCCAGACAAATGACCATATTGAATCTATACTTTATGGTGAACAGCTTTGGAGTACTAATTTGGTAGCTTTATTTTTTTTGTGCAAAAACTGATTAGTATCATCTTCCTCAATAAGATTAATTTTTCTACTATGTATTTTCCATACAAATATTAAAAGTACCACTTCACCATTCTTTTAAAATCAATATTTATTATACTTCAGTTAAAAATATAAATCTAAGACCTTTCTAGAAATTTAATTTTCCTCAAAGTGGATCTTTTCCTAAGTCTGATTAAGCTTGGAACAAATAGTAACTTTTACTAGGATGATTAGTTTTTCTTCTAAACAAAACTATGAGAGAACAGACTGAAAAATAAGTCATATGTCTAATTTTTTAGTTTAATTGAAACATTCTTCTTTCTTTTGTTTTTCTTTAAGACAGGAAAGAATACCCTAAAAATAAGAAACCTAAAAAAAAAAGAAATGAAAACAATCAACCGTGACTCTTTTAAGAATTATATCATGTAGAAAACACTGCATATTGTCATTATTATATCCAGTTGACTTAATTTTAAGTTGAGAAGGTTATATTATGAACTTGACATATTAAAAAGGACATATTTCCTTCAAACTTATCCCATTAGATAATCTAATTACACACACACACACACACACACACACACACACACACCCTCCTTATAGATCTTTTTTTTTTTTAAATAATCTTTATACTTTCAATTATTTACAAGAAGGCACAGGAGAAGGACATATTGTGAGTAGAAAATAATGACCAATTAACAGTAATGCTTATAATTGATATTCATATAGTGTTTTGAGGTTTGCAAAGAATTATATTGATAATATAGCATTTTAGTTTCACAGTAACCTTAGAGAAATTAAAATTAAGAGAAATTATACTTTATCCAAGGTTTCAGAGTCCATAAAGTATCAGATGTAGGATCTGAACCCAGAACTTTGAGAAGCCAAAGATACCTCTTCTAAATTTGTAAAAAAAAAATATTTCAATAAATATATCTACAGACACAATGCTTTATGTCAGTATTCTTAAACCTTGGTCTCAGGATCCTTTTCATATTCTTAAAAATTATTGAGGACCCTTTCCCCCAAGAGATATTTATGTGGGATAAACACATATATAAGAATAGAGCTGAAGACTTCTCAGTATTATTATAAAAATAGTTTTGACATGGAAACCACCCTTAAGCGAGCTCAGGGACCCTTAGGGATCTCACAGTAACATTTTAAGAACTGCTGCTCCTAAGTTCTCCTAAGATTTGAAGTGCAGAGGAGGTAATGACTTGCATTGGTAGAAAGAAATGACAAAATGAAATATCAGATTCATTCTCTATCTTTTTTTCATCCTAACTCTTCTCTTGTTTTTCTTACTTCTTTGATATATATAAATATATGTTTCTATACGCTCACTCACTAATCTATCATCTATCTATCTATCTATCTATCTATCTAGACCTCCATATTTCTACTTATATCTATATGCCTAATTGATAGCTATCACTACCTATTATCTGTCACCTATCTATCTATATAATGAAATACACATTCCTTTTATTCAACCATCATGCCTAATTTTTTTTTTTTTTTTGATACTGGACTGAAAGAACATATAATTAATTATTTTCCCATTACCATTCTCTCGCCATATATTTAAGAAGAGAAAAAGATAGTTGACATAGACAATATAAAATTTCTACCTTATAAAAAGTTTGTAGGGTTGAAAATTTTGGTTTACAATTATCTTTTAAAAGTACCACATCTTTTTCAGGATTTAGATTCCTTCAAGAAACCCATCTAAATAGAAAAAGCCCAAGAAATTATTTCAAAGAAACAAACCTGATTCTGCAACTGCCTGTTGCCTTGCACTGTTAGTATTAATATCCAGATATTGTTAGTGTGTGTGTGTGTGTGTGTGTGTGTGTAGAGCATGTCTTTTATGGTACTGATATTACACAGGGGGTAGAGAAGCAAGATTTTGTGGATTTTATGTTTGTTTCTTGTAAAAGCATATATGATTTATTAAGTTTTTTATAATTGTTGTTTTTGGATGAACAGAATTGATGGATTTCCCCTCACTATAGTTAATATGATTTCTTGGTATGATTCACAGAAGGGTTTCTTGTCAATATTTTCCCTGCTCCCTCTTTGGACTTTTTTTTCTCTAAAGCACATTTAAAAAAACTGAATATAGTGCAGTAAAGAGAACAAGGAACATGGGTAAATGATTGAAAAATCTTGAATTATCATTCTAAGATGTTCCATTTGGACTAATAATAACAGCCAAGTGATTTTTTTCCCCCAAGATTGATTCCAATGTGTACTTTAATCTTATCCATAGACTCTCTCTCATATATGAGCTAGTTAGACAGAGATCTAAGATGACTTCATTTTCACAAATGTTATTTACCCATAACATATGCTTTACTCTGCACCCTCATTATGGAATACATCTGAATATATATTCCTTATTGCTTTCTGCAGTATATAATTGGCAACATTTTTATTCATGTTTCTGAAAAAAAAAGTATTTTGAAGATATGTTTAAATTCATCATAACTATCAAGGCCTCCTTGTAGAATGAATCTGAAAATGAATATATCATGTAAAAGGAATTCACTGATTCTAGGAAGAGATTTTTTTTATGTGATTGTACATTTTCATTTAAATAGTAATTTCAAAAGTAAACAATTTTTGTGTTGTTGCATATAGAGTTACAGTATATAGAAAGATCAATTTCATAACTATGTTAACTACATACATTTGTTTAGGCTGTGGGTGATAAAATATGGCAGCTATCTGCAAACTTAGTTGATTATGCCAATTTGCATTTGGGGATACACTATGAACAAAGATCCAAAAACTAAATTAAAATTCAGTGCAGTGCTAGACAAATACCAGGCTAGAAACTTAATTTCTTTTATAGGTAAAACTTTATTTGAAACTTGTAAACACAGACTTAGTACTAGGCTCATTAGTCTGAAAAGACCATTTATTGCCTGTCTTAAGGACTCCTCAATCACTTAATGTTTAAAAAAAGATGTAAGATCAAGGTAGTAATACACAGTGTTATTCGGTACTGACTAAAATGAATTATCAAATTTTAGGGGAAATTTTCTGTTCACTTTAGAAGATATTCAGATTTTTAACAATGTTATAAGTGTTTTCTGTTAGAAGGGTTTTTTCTAAGCATAATTAAGCAAAAAGAAATGACTGAGGAAAAGGAAAATAATCATTTCAATGAGTGCAGTGTCTATGCAAGACATTTCTCATATCCGTATTTCATAATAAAGTCAATGATGCAGTTTGGTAAAATTGTGAATTTCATTACTTCCAGTTCCCATCAAACCTAACATTATGGAATTGAGGAAAAATTGCTTCAGTAAATAATATTTATTGTAAAATAACTGATTAGCAAATTATCTGTAATAGCTTAGAGTATCTCCCTATTTCATTTTAATTACTTTTAACAGTCTGAATTTTTGTCAGTGTATCTAACTTGAACATGGTAGCAGAAAGAAAGTCAGTGGCTTAGAAAAAAGTTTTAGACTTTAAGGGAATGAAAATGACTTTTTATGTCCACCTAAAGACCTAACATAGGTTATTATCATCACTAGTTCAAGAAGAATTAGAAAATTTGCATCTCTTTTTTCTCCCCTTAGTTTCCTGGGAACTAAATTATAGGGTAATGGTTTCTGTCTTGATTCTTCCAGTAAAGATCTGCTTTGATTTTTTTTTCATTATGGAAGTCAGAAGTTGACATAAGGATATCCAGCAAGGTGTGAGATAGGATAGATTCTACCAGCATGTGAAAAAGCTAATGAGTTCCCTGAAAGACTTTGTTTCTTGACCAAGGACAAATCTAATTCTGGTTAATTCTGAGAGGGTATGACCTGGTATGCCACAAAGTGATGTTTTTCAAGATACAACAATTTTTGAGGACTGTTTATTGAGTTAGAGAGAGACTTTGGTATGTGTTATTTGAGAGAGAGCCTATACAAATGAAATTACTGAAGCTCAAAGAATAGAAGTAATCTACTTTATTATTGTTTTTAGACAGACATTTTTTGGCTGCCTAGTTTTTTTTCCCAAGACACAATAAGTCAAACTCTTTTTATGATTATGGATCACATAGAGGCTTTTATTGTTTAGTGCTTGATGCAATCAGCACTTTGTCATCTGAAAAAAAAGGACACTAGAATGATTTCATCATATCTGAGGATCCCTAAAATTGTAATAAGTTTATTTATTTTTAATACACATTGCTTTATGAATCATTTTGGGAGAGAAAAATCAGAGCAAAAGGAAAAAACCATGGGAGAGATAAAAATGCAGAAAAAAGAAATTAATATATAGCATATGTTGATTTATATTCAATTTATAGTTCTTTTCTAGATGTAGCTGGATTTTTCTATCCAAAATCTATTGCGATCACTGAAACATGAGAAGAAAAAAGTCTTTTATGGTTGATCATTGCACATTGTTGCTGTTATTATATACAATGTATTTTTGGTTCTGCTTGGTTCACTCAGCATCAGTTCATGTAAATCTTTCCTAGTCTTTCTATAATCAATTTGTATTCCATTACTTTCACATATTACAAGTTGTTCAGCCATTCCCCACTTGATGGGTATCCACTCCTTTTTTGATTCTTTGTTATGAGGATCTCTTTTCTATTTAGATGGGATATTTTCAATGATAATGACAATCATTTTTGGTTCGCCTTCAGTGTCTTTTATTCCTCAGTTGATAGTTATCATCGGGTCATTAAACAAAGATAACTCCATTATTGCATCTTTTATGGAATCATGCATGGTCTTAACAGATGCATGACAGCATCTTGCTATAGGAGAAAATATAAGATAAAATTTTGTACTGAATCAAATGCACTTTTTTTGTAGTCAACAAACAGTAAGTACAGTGGGATATTATTTTAGTATTGTTCAGTCATATATATGAATATCAAGGTATAGTTTGCTACAGAATACATTCTGCAAATGGTTCCCTTCAACATCCAGTCTTTTGTTAAATTTTATTGATTCTTTGTTGTTTGATTGATTCTTACACATCCCCTATTTTCCTCTGTTGCTATTACCACCGTTGCAAGTTCTTGTCACCTCACACTTGAACTATTGCATTCATATGCTGCATATGTTATTGGTATTCCTAACAATTATTTTCCCACTGTAGTCAGTCCTCTATATTGATGTTAAAGTGACTTTCCTGAACTACAAGGTATATCATGTTAACACCTCCTCTACCCCATTATATAAACTTCAGTGGCTGCCTTTTGCCTCCATGATCGAATATCAAATCCTGTTTAGTGTTACTAGTTTTTCATAACTTTCTTCTTAAATCATACCTTCTACCTCTCTCCTCGTGTGCTTTGGGATTCAATGACATTAGCCTGCTCTTTATTCTTTGCCTGACATGTTGTCATTGAACTCTAGGCATTTTATCTGGCTGTGCTTCATCTCTGGATCATCCTTCCTTTCTGTCTACACTTCCTGCAAATACCAGCTAACTTTCTACTTCTGTTTATAGGAAACCTCTCCCTAATTCCCTTAATTCTAGCAAATTCTCTTTGTAGTTCATCTTGTTTGTACTCATATTGTCTTTCATTAAACTGTGAGCTCTTTGAGAACAGGGGCTTTTTTGCCTTCAGAGACTTAGCATAATTCTTGGTACACAGTACTTGCTTAATAAATGCTTGTTCACTTGATGGTCACAAAATTATAGATTTAGAGCTGAAAAGAAACCTAAGAGACCATGAAGTCCAATTCCTCCAGTTTACAGATAAAGAAATTGAGTCAAAGAGTAATTAAATGATTTTTTTCCAGTGTCTCCCTGTTAGCAATTGTCTTGAATCTGAGCCAGTGTAGTAATCCTTGTACTAGATCACTCTTGTTTAGGGAAGGAGACATTAGGAAGGGTTTTCCTAAGAAGAGATTCCTGAGCCAAGAAGAAATGAATGGAATTAAAGTGAGCCTTCAAAATAAGGTTATGTATTTTTTTTCTTGGGTAAAGGAGAAAGGACATACAAGATAAGCAAAACATATAGACCAATAAACAAAAATATATTGGACATGTTTATTGACATCTCTGAAAAGGGAATTAATCTCAGTTATGGGGTCTTAACCTGGGATCAGTGTACTTGTTAGAACAAATAATTTGGATGGTTTTGGAATTTCCATCTAGCTCTAAGAATTCAATTTATGTCTGAAGGAAGACAACTATGTTAGGGCTAGAATAGACCTTAAAGATCTCCTTGCCAACTCTTACTTTACAAAGAATTGAGCATCACAGAGATGTCAAGTGATTTGTACAACATCATCTAAACAGTAAATAACATTAGAATTCAAGTTCTCTGTTTTTAAATCTAGCATTCTTTTCATCTTTCTGTGTAGATAGAAATGGGAGGTAGAGTAAAGGATACAGCAGGAAGGAGTAAGAAGAGCAAGGATGAGAACCATAATTCTTTGAGACTGGAGAAAAGGTGTAGGTAATTATCAGGTATAAGGGAGTTAAGAAAGGGAGTTGAGGAAAATTAAATTAGATGAACTCAGTGTTATTAGCAAAATAGTAAGCATTATGGGAGAGAGCTAATGTTTCAAAAACAAAAGCTTTATACAATAGTAAAAAGATGGGTAAAAAGTTCTATAAAGCTTTAAGGATAAGGATGATATTACCTTATGGATATGTACACTGGGTTTATCACAAACCTATGCAGCTAAATTTCATGATTTCACCTAGTAGATTCAGCAGACTGAGAGTTAGGTATGCATGAGGAGTTACCTAGTGTTGGGAGTTAGCAGAACTATGCTCATAGTTATGAGGGATTCAAAGATAGAAGATACCATTGAAATATTTGCTTGTAGAGATCTCAGATTAGAAAGAAAGTGACTCCAAAGCAAGGCTGATAGATTTAAACAATAAGGAAAAATCAGAGTCATAAAGGTTATATAATGATAACAATATGAAGGAAATAAAGATGGAGGAAAAGTGGAAAGACAGAAAGGAACTTGTGGTTTAAAAGAGAAATTTTATTGAAACTATTTCTAGCCATATGAAAAGATGCTCCAAGTCATTATTAATCACAAAAATGAAAATTAAGACAACTCTGAGATACCACTACACACCTGTCAGATTGGCTAAAATAACAGGGAAAGGTAATGCAGAATGCTGGCGGGGATGTTGGAAAACTGGGACACTGGTGCATTGTTGGTGGAATTGTGAATACATCCAGCCATTCTGGAGAGTGATTTGGAACTATGCTCAAAAAGTTGTCAAACTGCGCATACCCTTTGATCCAGTAGTGTTACTACTGGGCTTATATCCCAAAGCAATTTTAAAGAAGGGAAAGGGACCTGTAAGTGCAAAAATGTTTGTGGCAGCCCTTTTTGTAGTGGCCAGAAATTGGAAACTGAGTGAATGCCAGTCAATTGGAGAATGGCTAAATAAATTGTGGTATATGTTATGGAATATTATTGTTCTGTAAGAAATATCCAGCAGAATGATTTCAGAAAGACCTGGAGAGACTTACATGAACTGATGCTGAGTGAAATGAGCAGGACCAGGAGATCATTATATACTTCAACAACAATACTATATGATGATCAATTCTGATGGATATGGCTCTCTTCAACAATGAGATGAACCAAATCAGTTCCAATAAAGTAGTAATGAATTGAATCAGCTATACCCAGCGAAAGAACTCTGGTAGATGACTATGAACCACTACATAGAAATCCCAATCCCCCTATTTTTGTCGATCTATATTTTTGATTTCCTTCACAGGTTTCTTGTACACTATTTCAAAGTCCAATTCTTTTTATACAGAAAAATAACTGTATGGATATGTATACATATATTGTATTTAACTTATACTTTAACATATTTAACATATATTCGTTAATCTGCCATCTGGGGGAGGGGTTGGAAAAGGAGGGGAAAAATTGGAACAAAAGGCTTTGCAATTGTCCATGCTGAAAAATTACCCAGGCATATATCTTGTAAATAAAAAGCTATAATAAAAAATAAAATAATAAAAAGTCACAGTACTTAGCAAAGTCCTCAGTGCCTAATTAAAACTCAATACATGTTTGTTGACTGATTAAAAAAAAATAAAAGGGAAATTTCAGTGTTCAAGATCTTAGAGGGATGTTGGAATCCTAGTGTTAACAGAACTTGAAACAAGGTACTAAGTACAACTGTTAGAAACAATGCTTTTGTTCACACCTTTAGAGAGCTCATATAAGCAAGAATTGGAGTTCACACGTTTGGGAAATTTCAGGATTTAGTATGAGATATCTGAATTCACACCTCCCTTGAAGCTCTCAGGGCCAGGGAGCACTCTGGGAGAAACCCATAATCCCATTCTCTCAGAAGAGATCATATATAAGAAACAGACAAAGGCTCTCTCGAGGAGTTCAGCTGAATTAGATTGAAGAAGGGAGTGTTGGTCAGTTCAGCAGAAGCCCACTCTCAGAGGTGCAATCAGATTCACTTCATCTCACACAGCTGTGGTGGCTGGCCTCCTGCACTTCCCCCACTGAGACCAACACTGGTCTGAAAGACTCTCCAGAAAGCTGCCCAGCCCTAGGGAAGGAGGTGCTGGCTGGAGGCTGAAGAAAGCAGAGGCAGAAGCAAGGGACAAAGCTGCAAGAGCTCTTGGAACCAAGCAGAGAGATAGACCTCTAAGAAAACTAACTGGGCTATATTGGAGACAATAAAGATCTGAACTTTTATCAACTGGCTGCATTTGGGTGATTATTACTTTTAAATGAAACTAAAGCTGCCTCCAGAAAACCTCTCCGAGAAATCTTCTCCCAGAGAGAACCATCTCATTTTATTATTATAAAGAAGAAAAACACCACAGAGGGAGACTTTCTGTTTTTTTTAAAAAAGTGATCAAATTAGTAGTACATTTTCATTTAATTCAATAGACTCTTCCATAACAATCCTATTATGATGTACATTCTCCTCCCCTCCTTTTAAAAATGTTAGCTTATTACTTTAAATTTAGCAAAAAGTACTAACATGGACCAGGTTTTCTTTAATGCTGATTTTATTTGTGAAATTGTTATGTATATTCTTTTGCACTTAACTTAATTATTTTTTGTAAAACTAAATCTTCTTGCATTTCTCTGAAGTTTTCATATTTGTCGTTCAGTATGGTGGCAAAATAATTCATTGTACTAATATGATGTGATAAACCAATTCCATTGTTGCACATATATCTTACTTCTAGTTTTTTTTTTAATCCATTAAGGATGGCAGAATCATAGATTATTACACTTCAGTACATTTCCATTTTTTTTGACTGCCAGGGAGCTCCTTGGATTTTTATTTGTGTCATCAAACTCTAGGTAAAAATTTATTAAAAATGTTATTAATTTTTTGCATAGCTAGAAATTATTGAGCTCAAATAATTCTGAGTTGATGCTAGTAAAGATTGAGAGGACATTGTGAAATTGGACAACAGAAACCAAAAAGGAGACGTTATCTGATAATTACAGATGAGGATACTGAGTCCCAGAGATTGAAAACTTTTCCTAGAAGCCCAAACCTAGTAAATTGCTAGTAAAATAGCAAAACCTAAAAAAGGGTCTTTTGTCCCTGAATCCCATTTTACTTCCAGTATGTCACCCTCAAATTAAGGGCTCCACTCCTTTTTCTATGATTGCATTTGCCCATTCCTTTTTCTTTCTTTGTAAATGATGCTTAACCCTGGTAGATTAAGAAAAATCTAAAGATTAAATAGGTGGTTTTTCAGCAACTGCCATATTTACAACTGTTAGTTTAGATAGTACACACTTATTCCTGGTTTTAAATTGCACACACTTCTGACATATAGGCATTATTAGACCATTTAAGTTCTATACTTATTGAAACTCTCCAAACAATTTTCAAAGTCATTATTCCTATGAAAATATGGCCTTGCAAAATATAAAAGTTGTGCTTGCCCATCCCTCCCCCTTCCTCGGTAAGCTCCTCCATCCACCATTCTTCTTTTGTTCTCATATCACTAGGCAGGCACTGGCCTGATGCTAATGCACTCAAAGTTCTCCCATAAGCACACATTCCCTGGAAAGCCAAACAAAAAAGGTGCTAAAGAGCCAAAGCTGAGCAATTTTTCTGAGGTCTGCTGAATGATTTCCAATTAGGCCCACTGTGATTTCTTTTGGAACTTGGGAACTCAAATCCCTTCTTGTTTTCATGGTTACAAGAAAATAGAGTGAATGCCATGACTAATGATGATATTTTATTTTATAAGAGTTTTTTTTTTAAATAGTATTATTTACAATTCACATGATAGTTAAAGACACACCAGCAGACATTTTCAAGATGGTGTTAGAGGATAAGTAGAATTGTTCTCACTTTTAGTCATACAATTTGAGACAAAAGAAGTAAAGAAAAATTTGCTAATGCCATTAGAAATTAATTTAAAGCAGCACATCTTCAAAAGTAAAATATATAACATTATAAGCTGAATGGCCATCATTAAGACCATGTCTTGGTTTTTGTGTCTCCATAGTGGGAGCAACAATATGATGGACCGTCATCTCTACCTTAAACTCTCACCCTTGCCTTTTCTTCCTAAATGAGCAAGCAAGTGGCCTGTTTTTAACACATGGACCATTAACTGCCTCTTTCTATTTGCATAGTAATGATAGTGAAACATTGGTGATTTACTGCTCTGACTTGTATCATAAATAACAGATCATTTAGGCTGCTAATTACACTCATTTCCATATCAATAATGTATCCAGAGTTGGATTGGACTCTTGCATTAGGAAAGGGAATAGAATGACAAATAGATCCTTCCCCCAAATGGTGTAAAACAGGTATGTATTACAAATAGATATTATTAGGTCACTCATAAATTCAGAAGAGAATTTTATATTTTAATCTACCCAGTATAGGTATAATTGTGAAATAAGTATTTCCCTCTTAAATTTGTGAACTCATGTATTTCATTTGCATATGTATTTATCTGTGTCTAGTTAGCTCTAGATGGTTAGAGAAGTGTAAATGAGGCTGAGGTCATGTGTGCAATTTGTGTGTGGGCTTTGCTCAGTTGGGTAGCTAGAAACTACACCCCTAATCTCAGGCAGCTGTCTCAAAAATACATGCCTTTGAAGTGACAAGAGTGGGGATAGATCAGTCTAAATCCATCACCATGCCTTTGGAAATAAAATCTTGAAGTATAGTGTCATTTTTAAAGACAACCCTTGTTTTCTAAAGCACAGTTGGGTATATGTAGACATAAACTATAGAAATTCTTGTCAAAATATAATTTTCTTTTTTTTAGCCTCAGGATTTTAAGCAACTATAATTAGTTTAACTCTTTCATTTAGAAGAGTAATTTGGTTAATAAGGATTACTGAGTCAAGTTAAGTTTTCACAGTCTTCCATGCAATTCTAATAATCATGTTTCTGTTGATAAAATATTTTGATAGGTAACCAAAACAAGTAGAATTAAATTATGAGATTTAACTTACACCTCCCCTATACCTAAGGATTTACAATGTAAGAGTCTTGTAAGTATAGCTTGAGGAAAGTTATATTTTCCCTATGACAAGTTATACTATATCTCTGATCTAAGCTTATTAGATGTTAAAAGTTTTTGTTGTAATGGAAATTTAGACAGACACCTTTAAGATGCTAATTTTGGACACAATTTATCAGGAGAAGTTTTAAAGACAAATCTCACTATAACTTCTGACAAAGAAACTTTCATATAATGTATAAAATCATATTAACAAATAAACAATTCAAATGATTGGTTAACCTCCTCTACATGTCAAGAATTTGGTTAGCAGAGTACTTGGTGGACAAGCACAAAGGAATGAAAACTTTTCCTGCCCCAAATATTATATTAAAATGGAATTCATCTCTTCTTAATAGTAATGAATATAAGTAGAAAGGAAGTTACAAAGATGACAATGATGAACCATGAACAATGGTTCAAAACTGTTACTTTTTGATATAACAATTCATGTATGGCAAAATGATGATGAAGATAAATGCATGCAGGCTTACAGAATCAAAGGTGGGTAAAGGAACAAAGCTTTAAAATCATTTAGTTTCTTGATGAGTTCCTACTACATTTAATTTTCCCAAGATCTGTAGTCTTTTTTTGGGTTAACTATCTTTCTTATACTACTGTGCATTATTCCATAATGAAAATATATTAAAAATGTGTTGGCATTTCATTTGAAAAAGAAGAAACCTATTGGAGCTGTCATCTTGAATAACAACTGCTATATTATGAAGGGAGAATTATACTATTACTTTATTGTAATGTACTGAATATCAGATAGACTTTACAAGGCAAATGGATTTTCTATACAGACAAAATACTAGTATCATCCTTAAGTTTATTAGCAACTCATATTCTCTGACATCAGAAGATTTAATGAGCTGTATCAGTGGTATCAGCCTTACATATCAGATAAACTGTTGACCCTATTATTAAATTCAGTTCTTTTTGCTTCCTTAAAATATTCTTACACAGAGCTTGCCATTGTTTTAGAAAGTCATATCCGAAAGAGAGGTAAAGCCATGAATGATCAGGTGGTTATAGTTTTTTATTCCTTGTTGTGATAATGTTGTATGAACTCTGAAGCATTCTGGTGTATATTACTATGAAATTTTTTTTCTTGGCAACTGTCACAGCTGAAGTGAATAGGATCCTTGGCTACAGAAGGAAATCAATCACTAAATTATGCTATTTTAGTGAAGATTAATTGTTTAAATAAAGGATCTCTGCTTTGATTAACACAATGAGTACATGAAAGTGTTTCTGCATTTCTACAGGTAGGTTTAACTTTTGAAACTTGTATTTTGGGATAAGAAAACAGGCTCAGCCATTTAGTATTTGCACACTCAAATATTTCTTAATTGCCTTTTCCTAGGTTAGCTTTTGGTACTATAAAAAAGAAAAAAGAAATAGTCTAAAGTTACTCACAATCTATAAGGAGGAATTCACACAAATTAGTATAATAGAAAATACGTTTACTCAAAGGTGAAGAGAAATGCAATCAATGCCATGAAATCAGAGGTCTTACAAAATAAGAAAATAATTGAACTGATCTGACACTGTGGGATTCCCAGTGAAGGTTGTGGACAGTCCAGAATAACTCTGTAGTCATGTGTGCAAAGTTCAACGAATAACCATTACATTCTGGATGACCAAGATCTCTTACAAAGGATCTTCTGTCCTTCCTTTAGTTGAGGAGAAGTTATCCCCCTGATAGCCTCATCCTTCATCATTGTCTTCAGGCTTTCATAGCTGACAGCAGCATTATTCCTCTGGTTACAGGTCTTTTTGCATAGCCACATGCAGAGCAAGAATTTGGGATAATCAAGATAGCAATGGCCTTTTACTTCACTTTATAAGGATCTTAAATGTAGAAGGTAAAACTAAGGGGCTTCCTTTGAATTGGTTGCAAAAGCTAAACAGAAAATTTTTTTTGTTGTTTTACTTGGATGTAGGAAACTCCCTCTAGCAAGGCAGGTTTCTACTCTCCATTTTAGTTGTCTGAGACACTTAACTAACTAGCTTTCCTAGAATTAGATAGCTAGTCTGTGTCAGAGCAGAGCCTTTGATCCCTGCTCATTTTAAATCCATTTTATAGGGAAGGAAATCTAGGTTCAGAGAGATCAAATGACTTATCCAGGACCACGCAGCTAGTAAATGTTAGCAGTGTTATTAAACCTGTGTCTTTACTGCTTCTTAAGTCTCGCTTCTCACATGGAAGTTAGAGTACTTATAAGAAAAGAAAATTGAGACAGCTGCAGAAAATGGTTCAGACTTTTTGGTACTAGATTTTTCTGAAGTTCCATAATCATGGAAGTTTCTTCTTAGCTTTAGGAAGGAATATGGGGTAGTAAGCCCATTCCAATTACTTTGAGTAGTATGTGATTGATAATAGTTAAAGATTATTGTGAAATATATCAAATTGCATCTTAGACCTTATTTTCTTTAAAAACTTTGCTTTCTGTGTTTCCAATTTGATAGAGGGTTTAATAATAGTCTTTATGTTCAGTTGTTTGGTTAGGAGTTTTAATAGAAAATGTCTGGGAAATTAATGGTTTTGATCAGGATTTCAGGCATACAGATACTGCCAAAAGAATCTGGAAAGTTAACCACTACACCTATTCTGAACCTGGTAACAGTGTACCATAACTCTGTCAGCTACTTTTTAAAGTGGTGAATCAACCCCTTTAAAGTTGATTCAGCAAATCTGAAGCAAAAATATTAAAGAAAATAAATGTTACTGATCTTACTTAAACAACCTTGAAAATTTGAATGTAAATATAGTTTACAAATACCTATTTGACCTTCTCTACTATGGATATCCATTACCATTTATTAATCTGCTTAACATTAGTTTTAGTATACTCTTCCAGAAGCTTCGTAATTATTATATCTTATACATGCATATGAACTATTGCATATCAATAACATTCTTAAACAGCTGTTTGATGGTGTCCCTGTTAATCATAAAATTTTAACTGAATGGAATGATTTTTGTTATTGAAAACATATTGTCTATCCCATGCTTACTAATTAAGGTCATTGTCTGTAAGAGCTGTAAGTATGCTTAGCTTTTGGCTTAAAGGTAGTAGCTAGAATATCTTTGTCTCACTGTCATTTACTAGCAAAGTTCCTTTTCTACTACAACTTCTCAGAAATTGATGGTTTTTCCACATTGCTTCACTCACATGTTTTCTTTTCACATTGCTCTTAATTCTTCTCATTCAGCTCACCATCCAGCACTTGCTTACATATAATTTTATGAGTTAGAATATGTATCCCATTCTGAACTATCCTCCTTACACACTCAGGTTTCTGGGTTGAGCAGCAAAAAGAATTGACTTAATAACAAAAGCCACCACCATTGAATTGAATTGGAGACATTTATTGCTAATTCTCTAAGGTTTCCAAAGCACTTTTCATATATATATATAAATGAATTTGGCCTTTATAACTACCTTGTGAAGTAGGTACTAAATATATTTTAGGGGAAAATTTGGTTCTATGAGTATCTTACCATAGGAAACTTATGGGGAAATTCCCTCCATAGTTGTATTTAGGCTGAAATTTAAAGTCTTACAGGGTTTTCTGCGGAGCACTGAGACAGTAAGGGACTTGCACATTGTTTCATATCTATTATGTCTCAGAGATCTTGATTCCTTGATCTTGATTCCAAGGTTGATCCTCTAACCACAAGATTATTTTGATCCTCTTATATTATGGATGGACTTAGCCAGGCAGACACAGTTCATAAGTTTAGGAGCAATATTGGAATTTTGGTCTCTCCTGATCCTAATTCAGTCAGTGGCTATGTGGACTTGGGGATTAAGTGTCAGCTATGAAATCTAGCATTCTCTCTTCTCTGCCATATTAACTTTATCCTGTTATTTCTTAAGTTTCAGTTTGTCCATATTATGTTAAACTGTCTAATCTTTTACTTGTCATTGATCTGTCATTTTGTTGGGCACATATATTTTAATTTTCGAAAGAAACCATGAGTTTTTTAAGGGTGAAGATCTTTCTTTCTATTTTTTATATCCTCTTCTTATGCTCAGTACTGACTTTATGTACACATTTATACATAAATACTTACAATATGCTTGCTATTTATTAAATAACTTTTCTTTAAGATTTATCATTAATATTTATTATTGAGTTTATTATTATTATTAGTTGATATTGTTATTCATTTATTTCAATGACCCCAATTTGGAGTTTTCTTTGCAAAGTTACTGGAGTGGTTTGCCATTTTCTTCCTCAACTCATTTTATAGATGAGACAATTGAGGCAAAGAGGGTCAAGTGATTTGCCCAGTAAGTGTGAGGCCAGATTGAAACTTACGTCTCTTGATTACAAACCTTGTGCTCTATCCACTGTGCTACCTCGCTGCCCATTACTTGTATTTATTATTTAATAAGGGCTGGTGTTCTTATTAGAATTGATTCAAGAGTTAAATAGCAGTGCTGGTATGTCCAAGTTACATAGTTATGTTTATATGTGTATGTGTGCACACATATATATACACACATGTATCTAGGTAGTAACTCTATATCCCATTAATGGTTAACTTGTCAATTTAATTCTCTTCCTCCATTGTAGTAGATTCTTAATATTTTAGATATTGATTTCTGCTTTTTAAAATCATTTGAGATTATACTATTAGGCTAGCAGATCTTGGTTATTATTTACAGCCCTGAATTTCCAATAAACTTTTGGTTTGACTATAGAATGTCTCTGGTGAGGATGTTGTATGCTCTTGGTTTCCTCCTTAAGTTGAATGTTTATCTGTACTACTGTACTGACTTTGTAAACAAAGGATAACCCATTCCATGTCTTCTTGCATGAGTACTTTCAGAGCATAATCACTGACATGTGAACAATTCCTATGGAAAAAAAATTATCCTTTTTAGACTCTATGCATCTAATGTTTTGTCACAGTTGAAGTTGAGTTGTCTTTCTGAACAATTTAAGGGAGTTTCTAGCCTAGGATTTCCACACACAGATGTAGATCACAATTAACAAATCCAGACAAAGATAACCACACAACATTGCTACCATCTTTTGAACAGTGCCTAGCACATAGTAGGTGCTTAATAAATGTTTATTGAATGAATGAATAATAATATGCTAAATATTATGCTAAGCAAATAATAATAATATGGTTTACTTTTATAAAGCACTGCATAAATGATGCTTTATATCTTTTATATATTCAACACATTATCTTATGGATCAGACTACAAATATTTGCCTCCAAACATATTAGTTATAATAAGAACAGTCTGCATTTTTATAGAGGAGAGCAACTAAATAAATATTCACTGAATGGAATGGAAAAGTTTAATGTTCCCTTATATATTCTATTGTTTTCTAAGAGAATTATCTAAACAAACATTTATTTGGTTTGTTTTCATCTTGAAGGAATTAATGAACTGTACAAAGATACTAGTAATATGAGATAACATAACTAATTTATTTTATTTCCCTAAACAAAAGGTTCTGATGAAAATTTCTGGTCCTATTCCAGGGTTTCTGATATTTTAAAAAAGTGAATAGAAGAGAGAGGAGAGTGTTAGAATTTTTTCCTCTTTTCTCCTTGAAGTATGGGAGAAAAACAGAAAGATTTATGTTTACCTCTGTTCTTCAAAATCTTAGTTTCAATGATTAGCTAATAAATATTTTCCCTCTCCTATTTTAACAAAATAACCCCAAGTGACAGACAGGCATGAGGAAAGTTGTTGCCCTAGCATTTATGAAAGTAACAATTCCTCTGTGGTAGGGGCAGCAGAGCCTAAAGTTTTCTCCCAGAAGTTCTTTTATAGAGTGGAAGTCCTGAGGTTGATCATGAAATATGTACTCAGGACAAAGGACATAGAACCTGACAACAATAAACATGTACATTATACCTTCCCAAAAAAAGATTCTTCTGGAGGAAATATATGGTTTTATTATTTAGGTGAAAAAAGGAAAGGTATGAAATCTGTTTACCTGGATTAAGAGCAGACACTTAAATGGTACTGATTTATTGTTAAAGTTATGCTAGTAAAATACAAAGGGTCAAAAAGTGGAAGTTGAGGCAGTCAGGTGGTATAAAGGATGGAGCAATGGATTTATGGTCAGGAATTGTGAACCCTGGATCTGAAATATTTAACTTGACTGTTATTGTTGTACCTCAATCCAACCAGAATACATTTGGGACAGAGTAAAAAAAGGGCAATTAAAATAATGATGTGAATTGGTTGTAGAGAATTGGTTGCAGAAGGAGACAACTGTATGGAAACATACTGAAAAGTAGAATTCCCTCTTAAATAACAAATCCAACAAAAGTTCATGAAATGATTAGGATAAAGCTGAAAAGGACTCTATTTTAATGTGCCTATTTTATAGATAAGGAAATTTAGGCACAGAGAGATTAAATGAGTTGCTCATAGTACCAAGTGTCAGAAATGTTATATGAGCCTCTGTTTTCTGATCCTAAATGTAGTGTTCTTTCATCAAAACATTTACTTCTATGAAATGAATGTCCAAAGTCAACCCAGATGTAAAGGCATATTGATAGGAATGTAGAAGCAGGATAGTGCAGTGTATCAATTAGTTAACTAGATTTACATAGTTTATAGAGGGGAAAGAATATTAAACTGATATAAAAAGGACAGTTATTTAAATATCCCACCCAAAGCCTGTGAAAAAGTTTCTCCTTGGACAAAAAAAGGTAACTTTGGGAAAGTGAACCCCAACTTATGTTACTTATATGACCAACAGGTAAACTAACATTTCTTGACTATAACAAGTCATTTTCTCTTTTTGTGGAGTACTCATACAACTCCCCTTGGATGTAGCTTTCTGAGGGTGGTAGAGCAGGTGCTCTTTGAGGACAGGAAAGAGATCCAAGTGTCAGTTATCTTTGAGAAGACTTGAAATTGATTTTTCTTGTGTGTCTGTTTATCCTTGGTATGTCTTGGCTCTAGGTAGTGATACCACTTTCAGTGACTTATATTCTAATAAAACCATGACTAACAGCAGTGGGAAGTCCAAATCTCCTGATCTCTGGAATTTCATGAGGCCATCCTCTAGTTAATGAGGAGGGATATATAACAATTTATTTGGGTTTACTCCAACCAGCTCCCCTTTCACCCACCCTTTCCCCACCCTGCACAAGCCTCTGACCCCAACCCACATGCTTCGTGCAAGCATATAGGTCTGTTAATCTTTAGGCAGTTTGTTTAGTCATCTGACTTCTTATAATGGGTCAAAACACTTCAGTCTTTCCAAGACACGACTAGGAATTATGCATACCTAGTTTATACCTTTGGCTTTTTGACTTAATGAGCCACATTCTCATCTGAGAAAGGCATCAGGGCTAAAAGTATCTTGTTGGTTGCATTAATTGGGACCTCGTGGAATATAGGAACTCCAGAGGAAGGATAGATATAAAGCTAGAAGTGATTGTGTTATGTAGTCCAACATTTTTATTTAATAGATAAAATTGAAGCACAGAAAGTGAAAGAACTTGCCCAATGTCGTATAAGTATTAAGTAGCAAAATGAGGATTTTTAACCCATTCTCTTCCTCCAAACCTAATCCTAAAAATATTGTTTTGATAGAATTGGATGTACGTATATATGTATGTGCAGGGATGGTTGGGGGGAGGAAGAGAATACCTCTTTTTTCTCTTTCTAAAATATAAATGAGATGTTTCAGGAATACTTTTGAAGGAGTGTTAACCTATGGACCACCAAAAGAGTGGGAAGAGTCAATCAATGAACATTTATTGTTTACTATTTGGTTGATATTCTACTGATTAAGAGAATACAAAATAAGGCAAAAGATGATCTCAAGGAGTTCATAAATTTGTACAAATTTATATGTAATAAATTAATATTGAGTTTTTAGAAGAAAACACATTTAATGATATAACTTGAACTTCTGAGGTTGACTGATTTTCAAATTACCAAAGTTGGAAAGAATGGTGTGTCAGAACAGCATAGTAAGTCTTATGTTCTTAAATTATTGTGTTAATGGGAAGTTAAATTGTGCGGCCTTGAAATTCCTTCTTAGAGCAAGCAATTTTGAAGGTGAATCAATGTACGAGGGGATATTATTGACTATTTTATCTCTTTTTATTGTGCAGTGTTTATAATATTTCTGAAATTCAAAGTTTGATCTGAATGCTATGAAATGGAAATCTGGATCCCAATGATCTTTTTATTCACTAGACATGAATTCCTAATATTCTTGGCACCTTCTCAGAAGCTTACCACCAGGGCTGAAGCTTATAATGCATTCAATAATGATTTTTCATAACTGCTTTTGGAAGAGATGCATTTTAATGTGTAAAGCAAAGTGACTGAAAATAGATTGAAGTGAATTGTAGGAGAAATGTTGATAGAATACGTGGTACACTAGAGCTAGAGTTAGGAAGAATGGGTCAAAACCTCTTTCAACTTCACTTTTATTATTTCTAAAATAGGGGTAATACTTGTAGGACCTACCTCATACTGTTACTGTAATATTGCAATGACATTTGTCCAAAAAGGTTTTGTAAATTTTAAAGATCTTTATGTATTCTCGTTATGATGCATACTAATGAATGTAATATCAAATTAATAACAAATATTAACATATTTATACATAATATGAATATCAATATCAAATGATAAACTTGATAAATTGAAAAAACACATCAAATATAATGTCTTCCACCAAAGTAAGTCACAGTGCTTCTCAAAGGAAGTAGTTTATACCATCTTAAGGGATACTTCTTTACCACAAATTCCCAGGATTGTTCTCACTGCAACACTGTTCATTACAGAATTCAGTATAAAACAAGTATAGCTGGCATTCAGATGGTTTCAAATGTTTAAATGTTTATGTACCCATGGACTCATAGAATAGGATTTTTATAAGACACAGCTGTAGTATAATAACTTTGGGGGCTAGTGGTACAAGCTCATAAATACAAATCACTTTCACTCTTTGGCTTTAAACTGAATAAATTATGTGACCATTTTTAACTTATTAGAAGGCCCTTTTATCCTTTAAATAATCTGTAAAGAATACTATCTTGTTGTCTACTTCAGACACTAGCAGTGTGAGTAAGGGTAAATCACTGAATCTTTCCTAAATTCTATAGTCCATTTCCCCATCTGTGAAGTGGGAATATTGCTTGCAATACTTAACATACAGGTGTGTTTTGATTTTGGTATGTGAAACAATTCCCAATGTTAAAGTGCTATGGTAAATGTTAATTTTTATGATTTCCATTCTATAATAAGGAATATTTGCTGCATTCTTAAACTAAGTCACTTATTGGAGGTTTAATGATATCTGTTCTGTTAATATCCAACTGTCATTTTTTATTAATTTATTTTTTTAGAAGAGGTATGGGATAGAATTGAGTTTGAAAGATCTTTCCTTTGAGTAGAAGGTAGCTAACTGGAAGATATATACTAAAGGAGGAGAACAGAGAAATAGAGGGTTAAAAGGTTTTGATGAGAGAATATATAGTAGAAAAGGGAGAAATGAACTCCTGGGATGTTTGATTTCACAGAGTGAATGGCTCCTATACTTTTGAGTAGGTCTTCTATGAAAGATTCTTGAGAAGACATGGACAAGAATTGATTGCACAGCATGTGGTGTACTAGAGTGATGAGCTATGTTGGGGAGAGAATACCCACACTAATAAAATCATATAAAACATGATTTCACATATATAAAATCAATTTGCTGTTTTACAGAAGCAAACTTTTTAAAATAGCATTCCCCTCAGTTTAATAGTAGGTGATTTGATTATGTTTACTTGTTGAAATGATATAGTGAACTATAATTTATGAATTGAAATTTGATAGTGCTCTCATTCTTTATTAAGATACAGGTTCCTTTTGACAAAATAGTAAAATGTTCTAGTACCATGGTATAACAATCTAAAATCACCATTTTCTAAAGGACTCAGAGTTCCAAAGTTGATTTTATATACTTACATAGCCTATATATAGCTATAGCTGAAGAAGTGAGAAAATAATTTATATTTTACACATTAGCTAGCCTATTGGTACCAACAATTATCAAGATGCAATTTTTTAAAATTTTATCATTATCACTTCCAAACCCTCTAATGGTACTTGATAATATAGTTGCCATTAAGCCTTGTCACTTATAACCTGTGTTGCTTTAGACAAGTAAGTTGATTTTTGTTGACCTCAGTTTCTTCAAGTATAAAAAAAGTGAAAGGATTAGATGACTTTTTGAAATCTTCTCTGGCTTGAAATCTATGCTTTATTGATATTTAAAGGACTTTCATTTGGAAGAGGAGTTAGGCTTGCTCTTTTTATTTCCAGAGGACAAAATCAACAGCAAAGGGTGAAAGAAACAACAACAACAGAAAGACAAATAAACCTCCAAAACAAAAATCACATACAGACCGAGATTGGAAAAAAAAATTCTTAATTATCAAATCTGTCCAAAAGTAGGAGCTAGTGACTTTTCCCACATTGGAAGTCTTCAACCAGTGGTTGGATATCTACTTGTTGGAAATGTTATAGATGGAAGTTCCTTAGAGGGCTATGGATTGGGCCAAATGATCAATGAGATCTCTTCCAGCCCTGAAATACTGTTATATTGACTCAGATAAAATTTTTCCAGCATGCTTTTTTCCCCTTGTCATTAGTTTTTGGCATCAATTTAATGACTTTCCAATGCTATGAATGAGTAGCAGCTTTTATGACAGCAGGTTGTGTTCACATTGGAATAGAGCCAAAGGAGAACAGAAGTTGGGAATGACTAGAGAGCAGGTCAGGCAGGCAGAGAGACCAAGGCAGAGGAAAGATTTCCACTCTATTTCCATGGGATCACATCGAAAACAAGAACATTACAGGATTCAATAAATAGTACTTACTATTTACATATGTCCTCCCTCATAAATAAGTCATCCTTTAATTTTGATCATTTCTCAACTTTTATCCCTCTCTGTGTATTGGATACCCATCCTTCAGCCTTTTGAATAAGTTAGTTGGGAAGATACTATTTTTGTGGTTTAGAAATTTATAAAATATTTATGTAGAAAAGTGATAAACTATATTAAAATTAATGAACTATTTATGTTTATATGAGTTGATATTCAAAGCAGACTGGCATGTAAACCAAAATATAAAGGAATCATGAATCCAAGGTTGCTATTGCTTTTTGTGAATCTTTCAACTAAAGATAGAAGAAAAGATCCTGAAAATGAGCAAAATGAGAAACTTTTTTTCCTGATGACTGCATCTTTTCACTAGACCAAAGTGGGTGTAAAGCAGACCTCTTGCAAGGGAATGAAACAATGCTATGAACAATATGCTATTGTGCATCACCATCAAAGAAAGGAAGCTAGAGGGTTTGATGCATGTCTTAATTTCTCTACTTTTTGCCCTTCTGCCACGTTTTCAACAGGCTGTCCATTTTGAAGTGACAGATAAATAGTATGGGATGGCCCATGTGGAAGGGTTTTTTTCCTTCCTTTTTCTTCCTACTGATTGGATTGGCAAGAATAAAAGATGTTTTAACTCTTGCTCTCTGGTTCTTTATTCAGTCTCTCTGTATCTCTGTGTTTGTCTCTTTCTGTCTATCTTTGTCTTAATGTCTGTCTCTCTCTTTCAATATAAGTTCAGGTCATTATTAAAAGCTGAGTGATATTTATATAGACCATAGCAATACTAACTGGATGGAAAATAGGAAAGTGCCAGGTTTTGTATATTTAGAAATTACAAGGCAATATTATATTTAAGGGCATTATGAAGCTACTTCCCAGCCTATTTTTCAAAAGAAAGATTTTGTTGCCCTTCTTCCATGTTTTCAACAGCTGTTCATTTTGAAGTGACAGATAAATAGGTATGGGGTGGGCCATGTGGGAGGAGTTTTCATTTTTTTTCTTCTTTCTTCTTACTGATTGGGTTGGCAAGCATAAAGAATGTTTTAATTATTACCCTCTGGTTCTCTATCCAATCTCTCCTCTTGCTCCCATTTTCTTTCCTCTCCCTTCCTCTCCCTCCATCTCTTCTTCTTTCCCTTTCCCCTTTTCTCTCTCTTCCTTCTTTTTTTCTCTTCTCTTCTCATCTCTTCTCTTCTCTTCTCTTCTCATCTCTTCTCTTCTCTTCTCTTCTCTTCTCTTCTCTTCTCTTCTCTTCTCTTCTCTTCTCTTCTCTTCTCTCTGTCTGTCTCTATCTCTCATCAACACATTACTATTTAATTAGGTTTTCTCATTTTGCATATTTCATTTGATAACAAACATGGGATATTGACATAATAAGATTAAATTAAAAAACATCAACTATTTTTTAAATTGATGGCTGATTTTTGTACCTTATATAAGAATTTACCCCCTCTGCTTATTCCCACTCCAGTTCTTGAAAAAACTACTTTAAATGTAAGTAGCTTTAAAGCAAGTATATTTATTTTTATTGGTGTTTCAAGATTTCTAATAGATTGATTGCCTACTGTACCTGAAATGCATTCCCTTTTTATCTCTGCTTCATCACATTCTCTTCTTCTTAAAAGTGAAGGGGTAGCGACATCTTCACAAAACCTTTTCTTATTCCTTCAAGCACTAGTGTTTACTCTCTCAAATTACCTTCTCTTTAGATCCACATGTATTTATATTTACTAAATTTGTATTTGTATTATATATGTATGTATACATCATATATATATGTTTATGAATTTCCCTATTTTCTTCCTACTAGCATGTAAACTCATTGTAAAAGATTGTTTAATATTTTGTTCTTGTATACATAATACTTTACACAGTACCTAGAACATAGATATTTGCTTTTAATCAAGCCAAATTTTCTATGGAAAAGAGGGAGATATTGACACATTGAGATAAATGTAAAACTCTTTTAGTCTTCTCAATTAACTTGCCCTAACTTTTTGTTCTCTCAGGGAAAGTGGACCAGATCTTGTTTCAACAAGAGCAGTAAAGAAGGAATATCTACTTAGAAAGTGTTAGCTCACAAAAATAAGTTAAGTGTTTGCACTGGAGACTTTTTTCTCCCATTTCCTGAAACCAATTAGCAGTGTTTGTATGTCTTCTCTTAGACCTTGGCTTCTTTATTAGATTATTCATCAATGATTTGATCTCTACTTCCACAAACATACCAAAATAGATAAGAGGATTTGACACTAAGATGAGATTCTAATCTTTTGGAAAAGAGGTAATGATTGTATCAAAAGTATTACATGAATGATTATCCAATTTAGTTTAATACACATGTTCCTTTTTATTTTTCAAGGAAAAAGGCAGAAAGAAAGCATGTTGCTACTAGCTGAATTAGCATTGGATTGGCAATACTTAAGGCAACTTTTGGCCCAGTTCATATTTGGATTGAATGTTCTGAATGTTTACTTCAAGCCAAATGTCCAAACAGACAAAAATCTGTGTGCCTAGTAGTTTATTGTGACAACAAAGTACATCATTAGACAGACCATTCTGGGAACAGACTATGAGCTAGCCTACTATGTTCTTAGCCAGCTTCCTTCTGTGGTTTCCAATTTAAATCAATCCAATATGCTTTTTTGATTTAGATCTATATAAAGGAGAAAAGCTAAAACAGAGAAATCATGCAATTTTGTAATTATTATAAGCTATAAGCTAAGAAACTTAGCTATTAGCTAAGAAGCCATAAGATTATATTTTTTTTTCACTAGAATCAAAATTTTAAAGCTTGAAATCCAACTTGTAAATTTCACTTAAAATTCTGTGATAGAAGCCTTGACATTTCTTTATATTCTTCATATTAGAAAAAAGTTGAATAATGTAGAGAAACAAATTAAAGTCATAAAAGTTATTATACCTTATAAGAAATTTAGAATTATTACCTTATCAAATGGAGATCAACTCCTCGTATGCAAGACATTTCTACCTACTAAAAACAATCAACCTATTAAATTTTAAATGCTAAATTATTTTGAGTTTATGTTCTTGGTAAAATGTTGTTGAATGGGACTATATAGTTATGCTCTTTTATTAATGGGGCAATAAATCTGTCACTTGTGTTGTTTTGCAAAACATTTATCTAAGAAAACTAACAGGTGATATTTGATGCAAAGGGAGAAGAATATTCCAATTTAAAGAAATTAGAAAGAACATTTGAGATGGTTTCCCGAGTTAATTCTGTAGATAATTTTTGAACTTAATTTTGGTGTCAACTGGATTTTTAAATTAATTCGATAATTTTCATTGTCTTTGTAGTGTATTTAAAAAATATCCATGGATTTTCTGTTCATTGTGATGGCCACAATTGGGTTTTTCATATGAATCGAATGGGTATAGTAATTAAGAAACAAATCTATGAAATTGTTGAATCTTCTGGAGATACTTAGGAAGGACCATTTTCTTAGATAAATTCTTTGAGGAGAAGACTTTTTTGGGGGGGTCTTTGTCTTGGTAAATTCAATATCAAGTCCTATGCCTGGCACATTGTTGGTGCTTAACAAGTACTTAATAAATTGAAGGGAATTGAATTTTTGACTTTTCTACTGATTTGTAATTAGGAAGTAAAGTTGGATTAGAATTCTTCAGTTGATTTGCTTAATGTGGACAATCAAATGTGGTAAATGAGATGAAAATGTTCCACAATTTTGTAAAGATTGTCAACCTTTTTCCACGTTTGTTGCCTCAGTACTTAATTGGCACATTTACTAAGCATTGGTACCTAGTTTATTGACTACTGACTAGGGTACAATTAATTAAGCAAAAGTGAAGGATCTTGGGATGCACACATATGTATATGTATGTATACATGCACACACATTTTCCCTCTCTCAGGGCTTTGTTGATTTTTACATTACAGTATGAGTCAACACACTTAAATAAAAGCAACCTGGCTTGATAAATTCAGTCACAAGCAATGTCTGCCAGTGATCAGCTGATCTCATTTCATTATATAGATAGTAATAAGATTTTCTAGACTGTTTCAAGTTTTCCAGGCGACATATATTATTTTATGTATTGAATAATTTCAACCATATTTATTTCATTAGTAAAAGACAACAATGATACATATTTTTGTCTAGACTTTTCTAATGAATATTTCATTTTTTTCCCATTTCCTCCTAAGTCTGAAATTTATGATACTCATATAAACACAAATTTGTCTTTTACAGTATAGAAACTTTTTGCCCCTGTTAATAGAAAATTCTGTGGTAAAAGGGTAATTTTTTCTTTTAAGTTCTTTTTTTGAAATAGAGATGTTGTAGTAAAGAAATGACTTTGTTATTTGAGTATTATGTATATGTATTCATAGGTACCATATGTGTATATCTTATATAAATGGTATTCAATTATAGAAAATCATAGATACCATGAATCTTGCTTTAATATTTCAAGGATATATCAGGTTTTTTATCTGAAGACCTCCTGTACTTATGTATATTACAGCCTATTCTTGCTAGCAGTAGGTATTTAGGAATTGCTGTGACTAAAAGATCTATTATGGCCACCAACTACATGAGGAATGTCTCTGAACTCAGGTAGTATGTTTGATAATAAGTAAAGCATATTGTTTGTTACTAGACCTATTTTCAAAGCCATTATAAATTGCTAAAGTCTCTTTGAATCTTCACTTTTCTGGTAAGTTACTGAAAACATGAAAATCACCTCTTTGATATGGGCCATCAGTGTAGGTAATTAGTGGAGACCGACTTGATTCAATTCAGGTAACCCTTATGATGCACTTCCTATGGTGCAGGGCACAAAAGGATTCAAAATCTTTCCTGCCCTCAAAGAGTTTATTTTCTACTGAGTACATAGCACAAATACAGCTAAGGAAAAAACAGCAGACAATTTTAAGTAAGGAAAAAATACTAAGCACTAGAAAAATCAGGAAAGCCTTCAAAGAGGGAAATAACATGTAGGCCTTAAACAGGAAGAAGCAGAAATGAAGAATGTATGGTTGTTAGGTGCTAAGAACTATCTGATTAGAAGCACAGAGGAGTAAGATGGACTTTTGAGTTTAGAAAGCAATAAATAAGTCATTTAGGCTGAATAGAAATGAAATTAATATGGTTTTGAATTAAACTTTTTGAATAGTGCAAATTATGCATATTTCATTTTCTTTGTATATGCTTATAATTTACATGTGTTTTTTTCCTGATGAGAAGAGAACCTAATCATAATAACACTAATTGAACCCACACCTGCACATCAAATGACATAATACATAATTTAAGAAAGAAAATTGTTTGTATAAGTCTCCACTCATACAGTACAAAATTAACACAATACAGAAATATAATACAGAAAATTCAAGTAAGAGGAACACAACATAGAACTTTTCAAAATTATAAATGGGAACTTTTATTGAAGGAATTAAACAGATCTTTTAAAATTAGCACACCCCCAATCAAATTTTTAGATAAAGTGTGAATACTACCTATTTTCTTTACTTCTTTTTGCTGAGGCAATTGGGATTAGGTGACTTGTCCAAGGTCACACAGCTAGGAAGTGTTAAGTGTCTGAGGCTAAATTTGAACTCAGGTCCTTCTGATTTCAGGGCTGGTGCTCTATCCACTGCACCACCTAGCTGTCCCATACCACTTATATTCCAAAGTAGGAAGGAAAAATGAGAAAACTTAGAATTATCTTCTTATAACCATTAATGGAGGGATGATTTTACTTGTATAGAGAAATCTCTGGTGAGAAAAAAAAAATCTTTCTATCAATGCAATTTGGAAAATTTTCTATAACTTATACTCTTAGGGAGTTGCTTTATAGCACTGAGAGATTAAATGGGTTGCCCAAGGTTACACAAGCAATATTAAGTATAGGACCTGAATTCTGAACCTTTTGAGTTAATGACCAGCTCTCTATCTACTGTAATGCCATTCTGCCATTGTCTTGCCTATCTCATTTAATAAAAAATTCTCTTGATTATAATTTAATGATTTTTGTTTCAAGTGCTTTACATTTTTGTTTTGCCAAAGAATGAGACTGAATCAAATATTTTGTTTAATTTAAAAAACACAACCTAACCACAGCCACATATTTTTCAATTATTTTTGAGAAGATAAGCATAGAACTCAATTCCATAAATTTACTAATTGTTCTTCACTGTCATAGATCTTATTCAGCATTCATATTTAGTGAAGAAAACCACATGTTAAGAAAGGAGAGGTGTATACATGAGAACTGAGAGGAATAAATCAGGGGTAAATAAAGTCATTAAGAAAATCTTTCACCATGTTTTTTCCTGAAACTGACTTTAGAGGGATCTCTTTAGATAGGTACATAAAACATTTTACTTTTAATCTTCCTATATTCTAGTTACTATAGAGCTGAGAAATTTAAATGATGAAAAAAAGAAATTATAATTATTGTTTTCAAAGTTATAGTGAAAATATCAGTTTGGAATTTTAGACATTTTAAAAAGAAGCTGGATGCATTTTAGTGGTTATATCAATCACTAGAATTTATGGACTAAGGTTTCCTCTAGTACTTTGGAATGAAGAATTCCAAAGATTAACCTGTGGTCTGAGTTTGGTAGTAGTCTATTAGTTTCTTTTTTTGTTGTTGTTTTTTTTAAACAGAACCCAAAATACTCAAAGGTATCATCTATCACTCATCTATTTACTACCACAATGGAAATTAATGAATGCAAGATGGAGCAAGCTTCTCATACTACACATTTAATGATAAAGTTTACAAATATATTCAGAGTGAACATGTGATAAGATTATTTGGATACCGTAGATTCTAGCTTACTTCCTCTGGGAGCAAATTAAAACATGCTATAATCTAATAGTTCTAGATATTCATAGACACTGAAGCCTTACAAAGGAAAGATCCCTGCTATTGTCATTTATGGAAGTTGCATCATGGTTCTATTAAGACACATATGAGTATTTGATATTATATAAGGCAAGTTAGAACATTATTCATCTATGTCAATCGAGTAATTGCACTGGTAGATTAATGCTCCAAGAAGATTTGCGGACAGAAAAAAGACCTGGATATACAAAAGTATTCCTCTTTATCTTATTTGTATTAGCCAAACCAGAAAGCAACCAATGTTCCTAGTATTTGAGGAATAGCTGAACAAATGTTGGTCTTTGAGGTTTCATTTTTGGTCTGAGATTGTGATTTCATTAATATGAGCTCTCTATGCAGATGGCAAGTCAACTGTAACTTTTGATTGTGGAATGTTGCCAAAGTGTGCTGAGATATTAATTGACTTGCTTATGGTGACTCAGCTAGCATGTGTCAGAGTCAAGACTTGAATTTCAGGGCTTACTGATGCCAAGGCTTGATATTTAATTACTGTATCACACTGTCTCATAAGAATATTATAGAATGACATGCCATAAAAGTGACAAATAAGAAGAATTTGAAGAAATATGGGAAGAGATTTATGAAGCAATGCAGAAAGAGAAATGCAAAATAGCAAAGACCGGTGTATACATTGTCTATAACTATGTAAATGAAGATAATATTAAACAACAATATAGCTCTGACAAATAGAATGGGAAAATGTTGATTCTATGTTTTCTTTTAACAAGTGGGAAATTTCAATAGTATAAGATTCTCTTATTTACCTCATTTACGGTCAGTCTTTTATGGGTTTTTTGCTAAACTATTTTCAGAAAATATATGGCATTGCTGGTCTGTGTATTCATTTTAGCTTGTCTGATGTGTCAAAAACATATCAACAAAAATGTAAGAACATCAAAGGCATGAGGGAAAACTCAAGCAAAATCCTAAGAGATGGGAGATGAAGTATGTATTTTGAACAGAAAAGGTGAGGTTGGAAAATGGAGCTGGAAAAATAGATTGGCATCAGGTTAAGTAAGGTTTTAAAAATCAAAACAGAAGAGTTTATGTTTTATCCTGGGGCAATAGGAAAGAAATTGACTTGGTTGAATAGGAGGGTCATATCTGCACTTATGAAAAATTACATTGGGAACAGTGTATAGAATAGAGTGGAGTAGGGATAGACTTGAGGCAGAAATTGAGATAAATAGATAGAAAGGATGTAATGAAATGGTTATATTGAACAATTGTTTTTCAGACTTAAATCTACTATGCTGTACTTGGGAATTGGGGGGGGGGAAGGAGAGTGTGTGTATGTGTGTGTGTTCTTAGTAATTATAAACATCACAAATTTTTTTTAACCTGTAATTTTAGTCTACCCCATGACCTGAACCTGGTTTTTACCCAACTTACTCAAATTACTTCTAAAAATCACGTCAAACAGGTGATACATAGAAAAATTGTAAAAGAGGAAATATAGAAAAATGAAGTATTACAATTATCCATATTGTATTTTGAAGATTAAATAGTAAAATCCATTAATATTCGTAAACAAAACTGACTAATTAAAATGTATTTGTAAAATTAAACCAGACATAGGAGTATGATTGATATTTGGAGTACCCAAAATCTCAAATGATGCATATTCACTCCCCAAAACTGAATGATGAGTCCAGGAACTGCTGGGTTGATAAATCACTTGAAACAAATTTTGTGTGTCAGAACTGCAAGTGAAATGAGACATAGAAGAGAGTCAGCTGGAAATTCAGAATTCAGTTAACATATGAGAAGGGTCACAAAATATATTGACTTTCCTCATCTCAAGATGTAGAAAGTCCCTCTCACTAATCTTTAAACAGTTTTTACAGTGTCTTTATTTTTCTCAACTAATCCAAAAGGGGAAAACAAAAGCTATCTCGCCAAATATTAACATGGTAAAAGAAAGACAAGAATCTGTTGATGAGATCTTTGTATCACCAAATCTAAATTTAGAGGATTTTTTACAACTATTAAAACATCAGTTAAATTATATACTCTGTATATTTTATGAGATTGGTATACTTATGAATTTGGTGAAAGGGGCAACTCTTTAGGATAGAGGAGATAATCACCAGGTCAAAACCTGCAGAGTATATTCATTTATTTGATGCATTAATGATTAGTACTTACAATAAAGGTCACTTTTTCCTGAGAGAAATGTTTTGTCATGCATGTCTCAGTTATACAGATAGGCAGTATTTATATATGGTTCACATTTAGTTTTGTATTTACTCATATATCGTATTGATGTGTGTATCACATTCTCAAATTGAATGTTAAATGGAGTTGTATGTTTTATTAGTTCTTTACCAAAAGTCATATAAAGAATCATTTCATACTCCAAATTATTTTGAAAGCTTTTTAGTAGGAGGTAAGGTAAAATTTGTATTTTATTATCATCTTTCTTTACTATACTTATATCTCTATAATCTTGAATTAATTCTGTCCTTATAACGGAAAAGCCATATAATTAAAAAAAACCATTTAATCCTTTTTCCTTTATAATTAGTAAGGATGCTTTGATACTGGGGAGGGCAAGTAGTATGCTCCTACCTGACCATTCATGTCTTTTTAATATATTAATCTTAGTCTCTGCCAAAAAATTCTGTGCTTTTTTTTCTTGTACTGGAAGGCATATTACTACCTCTCTAGTCACTGTAGTATTTTCATTGCAAGACAAGCTTGTTTTTGTAGTTTACTTTCTGCTTTCTGGGAATTCTTTGTATATTGATCTGCAGTGACTTACTGCAGGCAGATACCTCAGGGCAAAATGCTGCTAAAACTTAAGCTGCTCAAAGACACAAATGTAAGAAAGTTGTTGACACAAAAGCAATATAGGCATTGAAGGCATTCATCTATGTGCATATATAATGCATTGTATAGGCACCATGATATCATACATGTGCATATACTTCTACATATATATGACACACACATATACATATACATAATATGTATGTACCGTTAGTAATGTATCCATAACACATATAGGACATGCACACACATTATGTATATATATTATATATATAAACATATATATGCTTAGATGATATTTTACATTTATTGAATGTAATGCAAAGGGATATGAATTAGAATGAGAACACCTGGGTTTAAGCGTAGATTCTGCTGCCTACTAGTTGTATAACTGTAATAAGTAGCCTAATGTTTCTGAGCTTCAATGTTTCCATTTAAAAATGGGCCTCATAATGCCTGCCTACCTACCAAATGGTGCTATTATCAAACCCAATTGACAGTACCCATGGAAAATGTTTTGCAAGCTAGAAGATACTAAATATCTCTTGATAGTTGTGGAGAGAAGAGTTGAGCTCACAGTCAGAAAACTTAAGTTAAAGACCTGGCTCCAAATGTGTATTGACTTTTGTTGATGCAGAGCATATTATTTTATCTTTGTGTTTCTCAGTTTCCTTATTCGTAGAATGAATGGATTGGACTAGATGATCCATATATGAGCAATAGCAGTTCCTTTGGGAGCTCTCAGTCCACAGATAGTAAGGACATCAGACAAGTGATCAGAAAGAAATTAGAGGGGTCCTTTTGCTGGCACTAATTATAACTGATACCGGATGGCAACACAATGATCCAAGACAATTCCAAGGAGGCAGCTAGGTGGTTCAGTGGATAGAATACTTGGTCTGGAATCAAGACATTTACTAACTGTTGCTTTAGGCAAATCATTTAACTTCTGTTTGCCTAAATTCACTGGAGAAGAAAATGGTAAACCACACCAATAACTTTGCCAAGAAAACGCCCTGAACAATATGGTGCACAGAGTCACAAAGAGTCAAATATGATTGAATGATAATTTCAAAGGATTCATGATGAATAAAATATTATCCATTTCTAGAGAAAGAACTGATGAATTCTGAGTATAAATTGAAGTATAATTTTCTCACTTTATTTTTCTTGCTTTAAAAAATATAGCTAATATGGAAATGTTTTCCATGATTTCACATTTATAATTGATATCACATGGCTTTCCTTCTTAGTGGGTGGGGAAAAGTATAGAAAGAATGGAGAAAATATACAACTCAAAATTTAAAAGGAATGTTAAAAATAAATAATAAAGTTAAAAAAGCTGGAGAAAACCTAACTGACTTTTTCTTAGTAAACCACAAGAATAAAAATAAATAACAGGAGAGCCATAATGTTATAGTTTGAATTTTTCCTTTCTGAGATCAGTTGTTTTTTACTAGCTACAAAACACTTGTTTTAAAACATCAATAGATGATATTATTGTGAGCAATTTTTGAATTGACTAAACTTCTATCCCTGACATTTAGTTGTACATGAAAATCATTTATAACCACACATATTTGCTATTAATATCAAATAAAACTTCTAATAAATATATGGAAGGATACAGGTAAACTGAGTTTTGATTAATTTGACTTACAATGACATTTCGTGATAAGAAAACCATCTTAAATTTTTATTCTCATAATGCTGATTTATAGTGGGAAAGCAGTGGGATAAATAGCTTCATTCTTTCTATAGATTTCCATAAATTTATAACAACAGCTGACATTACCATAGAATGTAAAAAATTTTACAAACTGCCTTATAAATTATCTCATTAATTTGGTATATCAACGTATAATTATCATAGGCGAGGCAGTTTTTATTTTTCATAATTTTCCTCAAGACAAAACAGAAGTGAAGAAAGAATAGGTGCCCAAGTTCCAATGTTCACATTTTGCATTTCTGAGCATGAGTTTACTAAGTCTCAGAAATGAAACAATTTAAAGCTTATTCTTTTTTAACATCAAGATATCTTGAATTTTAGAGTCAATACTATTTATTAAGCCATACTGAAATGCATAGTGAGTTCATAATGCTAAAGCTGACTGAGTTTAAAACAATTCTATGTAGTTTGGTAAATACTCTGAATGCTTCTTGTCTCTAATAACATGAAAAAAATGTATAACCTTGTCGGTTCATAGTTCCCCTATAAAGAAATAAACAATCAACAAGCATTTATTAACTCCTATTATATTCCAAACACTGTGAAAAGCACTGAGAATACAAATAAATATAAACAAAAAGAAATATGGCCCTCTCTCAAGACACTTATATTTTAAAGGGAAAAGGTATAAAAGAGACATGTGGGAAGGAGAATATCCTCAAAAATAGAGGTTCTATGATCTAACCATTCTGAAGAACAATTTGGAATTATGCCTAAAGATCAAATAAATTGATCATACTCTTTAATACAGCAATACCACTATTAGGTCTGCATTCCAAAAAGGTTATAAAAATAGAAAAGGACATACATGAGCAAAAATATTTATAAAAGCAGCTTCTTTTGTGGTGGCAAAATATTAGAAATTGACAGGATGCCCCTCAATTGAGAAATGACTGAATGAGCTGTGGTATGTGAATGTATGGAATACTATTATGCTATAAGAAATCATAAACAGGAAAGTTTTTAAAAACTTGGAAAGATTTGTATGTACTGATGCAAAGTGAAATGAACAGATTCAGGAAAGCATTGTATTCAGTATTAGCAACACTATGATGATGAACTCTGATTTACTCAGCTCTTCTTACAATGATCCAATGATCCTTACTAGAACTTTCTTTTGTGTATGTTATTGCAAAGAAGTGGAAACAAAAATATTCACCAGTTTTATGGTGGCTGAATAAAAAGCTACGGAATATGAATATAATGGTAGTGTAATAAGAGATCTAATTCAGAGGAACATAGGAAGATTTTATGAATTGATGGAAAGTAAAATAAGCAGAACCAAGAGAATAATGTACACAATAAATAAAATAATGTAAATAAAAATACTATAAAAAAGACAAACTGAACTATACAAAACCCCCCAATGCCCTTGGAAAATAGATAACTCCTGTCTCTTAGTCAGGAGGTGGGGGCTCTCAGGCAGATGCAATTATTATATTTATTGCTTAGCTTACCTTTTTATTTGTTCCAAGGGAGAATTTGTTTTGAAGGGATGAAAAAAAGAGGACTTAGAAAAAAATTTAAAACATTTTAATTTTAAACTGGGATAATCTATCATAAAGCTTTTTTATTTATTGAGCCAACTATCATGTTTTAAGGTAATGTAAATGAACTCTGAATATCTTGTCATTGTCTTTCAATAGAGCATGGCTAAATGATGAATTGACTGGAAATCTGAAGATAAATGCCTACTAGCCCATGCTGTCCTATACCTATCCAGAATGGTGGTAAATGCTATATATACTCACAAACCAAAATGTAGTATATTATGAGTTGCTTCTGAAGTACAGACTGACTGGTTTCTGTTGTGTAGACATAGGAAAATAAAAGAATTTTAAAATAGAGGATTAATGTTCCTCCTCAGTCACATTAACAGTATAAAAATATTTTATTGTAATGTCTCCTTCCCTTCCTCCCTTGCTCTTCCTCCCCTCCCCCTTTCTCTCTCTTCACACACACACACACACACACACACTCTCTCTCTCTCTCACACTCACTCACACTCACACACATACACACACATTTAGGCTTTCTTCTAGATGATTCCACATATAGTCTAATGGAACTCTCTATTGCCTATCTTTTGCTTCTAATACATTACAAACTTCTTCCTCCCTGCCCCTAGTCATATATTATTCTGAGGAGTTATTCAAGTTACTTTTCCTGCTCAGGTCATTATTTGTAATGTGATATGGTTTCTTTATGTTAACCGTACACTCCATTTACCTTTGGGTGATTCACAATTCAAATTTGAAGGAAACTAACATATTTCACTACTCTTATCTGACATGACCAGAAGAATAAAAATTGGGTTGAGAGTATGGAGAATGAAGCCATTTCCTGAAATAACCTTATATTTACTGATGGATATAACATGTAAACAAAGAAATAAAAATGCAAAATAATTTAAGAAGCAGAAAGAACTAACAACGAGGGTGTTAGGACAGGCTATGAGGAGGGGTTGACAACTTGGCTGAAACTTTAAAAATGGTGAAACTTCTAAGACACAGCAGCAAATAGGGATTGCATTCAATCATGGAAGTCAGTTTGTCTAAAGCTATTATGCGTGAAGGCAAGTAACATGAAGAAATTCTGCAAAGGTAAGCTGGAACCATGTATGAAGGACTTTAAATGCCAGGACGAGGAGTTGTTATTTTATCCTCAAGACTATAGTAGTACTTGGAGCTTGTTGAGGAGAATGACAAGATCAGACCTTTAAAAGTAAGAGCCTGTTTTGCACATAATTATTATGTAGATATATTGATTAATTACAATTTTGGAAAAGAAGCAAAGTATACATTTAAAGAAAGACTTCATCCTTGAATATTTTTTTATGATTAATGGTTTAGTAAATTAGATTTAATAAATCAGAGTTGGCACAAAGAAGAAAAGAGCAAGACAAGGAAATTGGAATCATAAGGGATTGTATCACCATAAGAAACAGACTTTTTTCTTCATTCTTTTTAGGTTTAACATCTGGGCTAGACCAGCTGCTCTACCTCCCTTCTATTTTCTTCTTTCTGACTACTTTCCCCCCTTTTAGAACTTATACCTTAAAGCTGGGCGCAAATCAAATAGTACCGTGTATAACCAAAATTGGGAAACTGAAGGTAGAGAATTGGCATGACTTGTTCAATTTCACATAGTCAATTTTTATATTTAGAACCCCAAACTGATTTATGATCTAGTTCTTTTTTTTTCACTACATCATACTATTGCTTTTATCTTTGCAGAAATTTGTTTTAGAGGCAGTATAATGTAGTGGATAGGACATAGGAATTCAGGAAAACATAGTGCATAGGAATCAGGAAGACCTGAGTTCAAATCACATCTTAGACACTATGCGGCCACAGGAAAGTCGCTTAAATTCTCTTTGATTCAGTTTCTTCATATGTAAAATCAGAGGATTGGATTTATTGGCTTATCAGATGTTTTCCATGACCTAATGTTCCTAAGATGACATTCCAAAAGTTTAAGGTTGGCAACTTAGAAGATTTTAGGGATAGAGGATGTTGCCTACAGAATTTAAACCTATTGAACTGTGAGAATCAAATGTTTTCCTTCCTTTTTGTTTTCTTTGGGCCATTTAGAGACTAATTATCTTAAAAAACCTGAGATGAATATTTCTCATATAATTAGCATAAGGATGGGAATTTCCTGCAGAACAAACCAAGGTGGGATGAGAAGCTGGCAACAATAGTGCTGAGGAGCTTATGATGATCCTAACAGTTGTATCCCAAAAGGGAATTGTCCATAGAGTATGGCCTGTTTTCCCAGAGGGCCATGGGTGGAAGCAAGACTCAAGGAGAAATGTATTTGGGAAATAGGTCCTTTGAGATGGTGGTTATGGAATTCCAGCCACCCAATAAAAGTTATGGCTCTAATAGTTATTAAGATGCACAGAGAGATCATTTGTTTCTTATCTTACCACATGGAAAAATTATTAGATGCCTGGGGAAATTATACTATACAACACCACTTTAGTATACAATCTGTGTGGTCTTCTGGCTCTTTATATAACCCATAAAAGAATCATTTGCTTGGCTTCACAATCATTATTTTTTTTTCTTTTCTAGGATATTAATTCATTAATTTAAAACTTAAATTAAAAAACAGAAAAAAAACATTGCCATCTTCTCAGCAGAATATTAGAAAGGATTTAAAATATAAAGCTATAAATTTCCATTTCAAGAAAGTTTATATAATAAATACTACAAATGTTTTCTGAACTATCTTTGCTTCTTTGTAGGTTTTCTTTAGTTCTCTGCTGTGTATTTTTTACTTTGTTCTTTTTTCTTCTCTCCCTCCCCAAAGAAGGCTACAATTAAGTATATAAATTTAAATATATATTTATGTACACAGATATGTGTATTTATATACAGATACATATACATCTAAAATCTTATACAAATATGCATAGACATTCATATACATCTGTTTAAGACTTCACTGCTCTTATTTGTCCTGTTTCTCTGAAAATGGATAATATCTTCCTTCAAAGTCTAAATCTTTCCCTATTTTTCTAAACCCACCAACTTATCATTTCCTACACTACAGCAATATTTTATAATTATTTTGTTTACTTCATTTGAATGTTTTTAACCAAAAGATGTCTTGATCAAATTGCTGGTAGGTTTTAAATTTCCCATCCATTCTGGGCACTGTCTTTTTTTAAAGCATGACTTTTTTTGAAGTTAGAAAATTATGTAAGCATAATTGAGCTAATTAGCTCTTACTATGAACAAATTTGGCAATAAAACATTTTAGCTTCAGCTTTAAATCAACTTCCCAGTCTGCAGTCTTGCTATTGACTCTGTTCAATGTAGTAGTAAGATCTAATTAGCTATGGAGTCATCTTGTAGGCAAATGAGCTATGTGTATTTGTGTCTACTGTATAAATGAATCTTTGTGATATTTCCTGATATTTTCATGAAAGAAATCTCTGTAATACCTTTTGCTGTTGAATGTTTTGTTCAAACTGAGCTCACAGTGTAAAATCTAAAGTAATAATAATTCATAGCCAATGCCAAACTCGTGATTTTCTTTGCAGGATAAGACACTGGTTGAACTAACAAATAATATATTTGAATCATTCATTTTAAAATGCCAATGCAGTATGGTATAGTAAATAGAGCCCTGAATCCCCAGTCTAGATCTGATTGCATTTGCAACGTTTTTTATCGTCATTAGTAATGTCACCATTAGTCATATCATTACTCTTAAGCCTCAATTTTCTCATTTTGTAAATGTGGACAATCCTTATTCCAGCATTTGTCTCAGTGTTGTGAAGAAAGCTTTGAAAATGAAAAAGTCTTATATAATTGTAAATTATTAACATTAAATATATAAATTTTGATAATTGGACGTGTTTGATTTGCCCTTGCAATTTTGAGAAATACTTAAAGCTTTTGCTCTGGGATTGCTCCAGAGTTTTTGAGAGTAATTCCCAGATTATGCCATAGTGACCTGTGAACTCTTCAGAGATATCGTCTCAGTATTCATTTTGTTGTGGGAAGAAAGGCCTTCCAATTTTGGTTGCTCCAATTTTACCCAGATTGTGTGGCATCCCTTCAGAGTCAAGACTCTGAAAGGATTTAATCAGACTCTATTAGTGGCTTTCTAGACAAGTTGTCCCAACAGTTTTAGGGGAAAACAATATGTTGAGCATTAACACTCCTCTTCCAGTATTAATTTATTTACATATTACATGTTGCTATCTTAATATTTATGGATATTATAGAACTTATACAAAAACACATCTTACAAAGATGAGATAAAGGTAAAATATTGTATTTCAGAGATAGTGGGGAGCCATTAGAGTTTACTGAGCAGGAGAATGAAATGGTTTGACTTGTGATTTGGGAAAATGACTGGAGACATCCTGGGAGATGAATTGGAGAGAGGAATGATTTGAAGCAGGAATACCAATTTCAAGGTCTTTTCAGTAGGCCAGGTGACTTGTGATAAGAGTTTGAATTAGTGTTGTCATTGTTTGAGTAGAAAGCATGGGTGTGAGGGAATAAACATTTATTAGGTACCTCCTCTATGCCAAAAATTATGCTAAGCCTTTTACAGATATTTTTAGTAAACAAATACAAAAGAAATCGAGGTTAAAAATGACAATATTTGACAATAAGTGATGAAAAAAGAATGAGGAATTATCCAACGTTCAAAGCTCCATGATAAGATCCATATTGCCAGCAAGAAGGTGAAGTTATAAGTGAAAGTGCCTATCATGAAAATATATATTGCACACACTGAACATTGCTAATAATTATTGTCTTACCTCTGACTTCATAGTGCTTTTAATCCACTGTTCTATTTTCAATTCAGATAATGTCTATTTTTTGATTCACATTTTATACAGATTTTTACGTACATGTTTCATGATTTTCTTAAATTTTAAGACTTTTTAAAAATCAAATTGCAACTGCTTAAAAGTCACATTGAGAGTTGTCTCTAATAGGAGTTAAGGTAACAGAAGGAATTTCTCCAGTTTGATGTTGTGTATTGTGGCTATTGTGTATAGAGTATGTTTAAGGTATGTCAAAGGATTAAGTACAATTCAAATCTGACTAGAACCACTGATTTAGAAATTGTCTTTATTGGTTATTAGTTAAATTTCAAAAGTTAAAATCAGAAGTGGAAAGTCATTGTTACCATTAATACAATGTGAGAAATTTAATAGAAGGGCATGGTAGATGCTTCCATTATTGCACTTTACACATTATTGCGAAAAAAAAAAGATTCACATTTTCATGTTGATAAAATGGTTGTAAATTGCTTATGGGAGAAAGGCATACTGTTATATGAAAGAGTTCAATTGTAGCACTAGTCAAATATAATTTTCTGGTCATAGTTGAGAAAATATCTATATATAAAACAACTGTTATCCATCCTATATTCTCCAGACTTCCTTTCACATCCCATTATCCCATTATCTGAAAATTATCCAGATATTCCAGCTGAGAATTCATAGTTGAAATGTTCACATAGTCAAGGCATGATCTCTGTTCTGGACAACTGTCAGGAATCCGTAATATATTGGTATGACATCTCTATCTATGCAGGTTGCTTAGTCTTAGGGTCAGATGCGTCAAAGGCTCAGCTATGATTAGTAACTTGCCCATGGTTATTACACCACCAATTAAGTATCATGGACACTGAATGGGTGTATCCTCAGTCAAACTTGACATTTGTTGAATACCTTAACTTAAAAAGGCCATGGTCACCCATCTCATCCAGGGCCATCTCCAGTCATCTTGATCTATATCTTACCACTGGACCTAGATGGCTCTGGAGGTGAAAGTGAGTCAGGTGACCTTGTACGGCCTTCCCTCAATTAAATGCAATTCAGGCATCTGGGATAGACAGTGAAAATTCTGAGAACCAAGAAATGGAATGGAATGTTCATGGAATGACTAAGAGGTTGATGTCACCGGATTGTAGAGAGAGTAAGGGCAAAAATCTAGCAAAAGTATCACACCCACAAGGGAGACCTCCAAATTTGGAAACTTTGAGAAGCTATCAAATAGCTTAATGCCAGGTTGAAAGACTGATATATATATATTATCTGAGAAGAAGGAATGGCTTAGGGGAACATATATGTGAGGAGTGGAAGAGGGCTGCCACATATATACTTCATAATTTTGTCAATTGTTTCTATTAGGGGCAGTAATAGTTCGGTTGTTTGCCACTCCTCCTGGCAGACTTACAAAATTTAAGAATATGGAATGGAAGAGATGTCCACGATGGTCATTAAGTGCAGATGAATACTTTAAATAAAGTTATAATTTGAAATAAGGATTATAGAAAATCTCTTTCTGTGGTTCATATGGAATAAATAAGCAAGGAATATACCATGATTGTTTCAACTTGAAAGGGACAGGAACTAGGGAAACCCTAATTTCTTTGGAGATATGCAGATTATTTGAGTTATAATGAGTTAATATGAGAGATAATAATATCACTTCCTATGAAATTACTGTTTTAGTTTTTTTAGTAAAGGGAGCAAAGAATGCATGCTGCTTTCTGACAATAGTATTGCTTGTGGTTGTTGTAAAATGAGAGTACCTTAAGCTTACTTGTTACATTCTTCTAATTATGAAATATTAGTGTGCTGTATGTTGTAAGATCCTGGCAAAATTGAAAAAATTCAACAGAGAGGTTATTGAGATACTTATTAATTTTTAACTTTAATTTTTTAAAAAGTAAAATGCTGGAAATGACTAATAAAACTATTCAATATCTGTAATAATACAATAATTTATAATACAAAATAATAATAATATAATATAGATATGGATATTAATCCATTGTTAGTATTAATGGTCATAGAGATTTACCAAAATATTAAAATGAAAGTCTGTTTTTCAAGCTCATTTAGTAGAGCATACTGGTTACACTAAATAGCATTTTAAATGAAGGTGCACAGCAGTTCCTGAAGAAGCTATCTTTTGCTGCCTAAAGCTAGTTTTGGTATGAATGTTAATGAGTGATGCCCAGAGTTCCCAGTGGGTATAGAAGTAATATAGTTAAGTAAAAGGCAGTGGGTTGGATAAAAGATCCCAAATAAGACTAATGTTGGCAAATGTTACATGAAAGAGAGATGTTAAGAGGAGAAAGGCAACATGGATTTAAGGCTCTATTCAAAGGAAAAAAGTAGGACTTACCATAAATTAATACACTTGTTTAATAAAAATAATCATTCCCTTAGATAACACATGTTATCATAAATCTTACTAATTTACTATTAAAGATAGTGGGATCTTCTGCTATCAAATTTTTTTTCTGTAATAAGGAAATATATATTATCAAGATGAGACCATTATTAGGTACTATATGCATCAGATAGAAGTCTTCATACAATCACAGGCTCTCAGTCTTAGAGGGTACCTCAAAGGCAGATCAACAAAGATAAGAATTCTCTACAAAAATCCAACCTTTTGGGAAAGCTCTCTAACAAGGGGAACATTCTATTGGAGGAGCTCGTATCTTCTATTTTGAATTATAATTAAGAAATGTCTCCTCATATTAGATTTAGAAGTCTTTTCTTGACTCTTACTGTTAGCCCTGCCCTCTTTGGCCAGGGAGAACAACTAGAATATCTGTTTCATAGGTGAGAAGCTTGAAGAAAGCTGTCACATTCCATCCTAAATCTTCTCTTCTTCAGGCTCAATATTTCTGGATCCCATGATTCCTACTTCATAATTTTGAGACTCTTCATTATCCTGGTTTCTCTCCTTTATATTCTCCAGCTTAAGTGTGTCTTTCATAAAGTATTTTTCAAATAGGAATTTGATTTTATTAATAGAATAAATAATGCAATTAGAGTAAGTATACATGGTATTACTAAAATATTGATGTACAATACTAACTTACATATTCATTAACTGAAATTATTTTTATATATCATGTGCTGTAAAAGTGAAATTGAGATTGATTGTGGGTGAATTTTTATTAAATTGGGTAAATTATTATTAAAATTGTTTAATAAAATTTATTATTTAAAATGTTATAAAATTATGATTAAAATTGTTTAATAAAATAATAAATGTTGAAAATAAGCATTAAGGCAGTTTGCATTGATGGTATACTAGTCCATAAAGCATGTTCAGGTGTTTGATTTAAATATTTAGCAGGGAGAAAAATACATACAAAATTTTAAAAGCTAAAAGAGTGAGATTTGATATTTCCCCATGGGAGAATTTTTATGTTAAAGTAATTATTTGGTGAAATTCTTAATAGAAGGTGATCTATCTATCTATCTATCTAGTCTAATTATGAAATTTTGTGTAGATCCTAACCCTCAAGTTATCTGGATGAACACATTTTGAGTGTTTATCTTTGAGTAATAATTTAGTGAGGTATGCATTAGGATTACATCTTTAGCCAAATATTCTATAGCAGCTTTTAAATTAATGAGTACATTAACATCTGCCATACTCTTTTGGAGTAGGCCTTTTGCATTATCCTAATAAAAATGAAATTTTCCTGTTAACTAGTTAGCAGAATGGAGCCAGAAAATCATTCAGCTCTCTTCTGGTGAATACAAGAAGTTTTTAAAGAAGGTAATGCTTTAGAAGTTGTTTGAATAATGGAAGGGAGGGTGTAGTCAGTAATTTCATCATCTGATATTTTCATATGCTTTTAGTCAAAATGAACAATAGCAAATTATGTAGCACATGTGTATTTCCCCTTAAAGGATTTGAAAATAATCATCGCATACAAATAGAATAGTATTTACACATAAATGGATGCATAATGTAGTACAGTAGAGGATCCCTGGGTTTGAATTTTAGCTTTGAAACTTACTATCTGTTTCACTAGCTAAATCATCTAACATCTCTGGGCCTCAGTTTGCTCATATGTAGATTAGACATAGGAGTGATACAAACTGTACAACAAACACAATCGCTGCAAAAATCTAACACATAACAAACATTGAGGAAAGAAAAATATAACATCCTCTATTCTCATAATCTAAGAGATGACAAAGCCTCTTACTTTAAAGACTTCAAAATATTTATATGAATTCATTAAATAAACTGTACTCTTTTTAGAGCTTTGCGACAGACTGAACTGTTGATTATAATTGCCTGAATGTAACATTGATATATAAAAGAACCGTTATTTTAATAGATATCACCCAACAAAATGTGCATAATCTCTAAACTTAAATGGGAAGGAAAAAGTCAAAATCTCAAGATGCAATGGAAGAAATGAGCAGCTAGAAAATACATTGGATAGAGTGGCAGGCTTGGGATCAGAAAGACTTGAGTTCCAATCTCACTTCAGACACATAGTAACAATGTGATCCTGGGAAAATCCTGGGCTAACTCTTAGCCTCAGTTTCCTCTTAAGTAAAGTAAGCTGGAGAAGGAGTTCAGTGTGTTTTCCAAGAAAATTCCCCAAAGGGGCTATGAAGTGTTTTACACAAAATTATTGAACAAAATGAAATCAAAACCGTGAGGAAGCAACATGATGTACTCATCTCTTTCACTGTCTGCCTCCCAGAGAGGCTTAAGTGAGCCTACAAAATATGAACTCACATCCCAATGCTTTCATTTACCTACAAAACAGTCATTTTATCTGCTTGTGCAAGAGTCCAAAAGAAGATTAAAAATAAAAGGATAACATGATATCCCAGAATAATTGAGAATGAGAACAATACTATAGTACTAATGATTACATAGTACTTCAAATACTATTCATTTATTATTTCATTTGCTCCTCTTAGTAATCCTAAGACATAGTTTATGTGTTATTGTGCCCATTTTATTGAGGAGCTTGACTCTTAGGAAGGAACAATGATTTCCTTCCTACTGAGTATAAGAGACAGGATTCTGACATAATCTCTACTTCAAAATTCAGGTCTGTTTCCACTCTGCCCCACTGCAGCCAACTAGCTTGATTTCAATTTATATTCTGAAAGTCAGCACATTCTGTTTTTGTTATACTTTCAGGTCCCATCTTTGGCTATCCACATTACATGGCCCAATAAGAATTTTCACAAAAGTCATTGTAATCACCTATCATATCCAGCACATTACAGTTGGTCAGCATGAGTCACGAGGCTAAATGCTGACTCTTTTCCAACCTTGCTTTCTCATTAGTCCACATCCCATTACTCTACATTGCATCCAGATTTTGTATTTTACCACTCTACCTCCTTACCTTTTGTTTTCTACCTAAATTTCCATCCCATTCTCTTACTCATCTGTCATCCCACTTTTATAAAATCTCCCATTAATCTCTGTCTTCCCCGATAATTCCATGTATGCAACTATTTTTGTCCATGTTGACTCCTTAACTTGAATGTCAGCCCCATAAGGATTATTATTTTTCTTCTTTTTCTTTTTTTCTTTCTTTCTTTCTTTCTTTCTTTTTCTCTCAGACATATAACTGTTATATGCATAAGTGATACAAAATTTTCTTAGTTGTTTTCATTTTTTTCTTTATTTAATTTATATTCAGTCATTTTTACTGAGCTGAAGGTTATTTATTCCTTTCTTTTTATTTATTGCATTGTTCAGAGGACTGTTACAGACAGAAACAGTGCTAAAATGCAATTGATCAAAGGAAGTAAGAAATATGTCAAATTATTTGCAAAGAAAAATACTCTGGTTTTGTTTTTTTGGAAGTCAAATTGGGAAATAAGGAAGGCATTGCTATCTAAAGCAAGTATGAGTAGCTCTGGAATCAGACAGGGAGGAGGAAATGGTAAATCACTTTGGTATCGTTGTCAAGAAAATCCTTTACATGATATTTGTCAGAGATATGGATAGATATTCACCATATGTCATGAAGAGTTAAACACAACTGGGCAACAAGAGAGATTTAGACAACTTGGGCACAAATTTAGGCTTTAATAGTTACCTACTTGGGAGACTTAGAACAAATAAGTCATTAATTTTCCTGAGCTTCAGTTTCTCCTTCATAAAGTGAGGGTATATTTCTAGATGGCCTCTGGCATACTCTAACTCTATGACCCTTTAAAATAGGAAAGCATTTAAATTTCTGGGCTTGTTTTAAGGGTGACTAGAGAGAGGTGCCTTCTTTTAGGTAACATGAATTCAAGATATAAAGTATACGGATTAAATTGTTCTCTTAGGCTTTGGAGGGTGAATGATCTCCTTTGATTGGGTCATTAAGATTACTGGAAGAGAAATTTTGTCACCTCAAAGTAATTCACCTCTAAAATGTCTGCAGTTTATTTCCTACTCATTAAGGTGATCAGTCTGCCTTTTCTTGGACACCCTTTTAAATTCATTAACATAGCTGTTCCTCCTTGGGTCTTACTCTGCTATTGACAACATCCACACAACATGGCCATGAGAACCAACAGGAGGATACCCAACACATATGACTTTGTACTATCAAATTATGTGTAAATTTATTCTAGATAATTATGTAATTTAAATATATTTGTGTCTTAGCTTTCTTTTGACTCTATTTTCTTCTGAAATAAAACTCTGCATTTTATAGTTGAGATGTGTGGGACCCAGAGAAGTTAGATGAGGTACTTTTTGTTGTTATTTAGTGATTTCAATCATGTCCAACTCTTTGTGACCCCTTTTAGGAGTTTTTAATTGAGATACTTCAGTTGTTTGCTGTTTCCTTTTCTAGCTCATTTCACAGATAAGGAAACTGAGAAAAACAGAATTATATACTTAGTGTCTGAAGGAAGATTTGAACCTATAAAGATGAGCCTTTCTGACTCTAGGCCCAGCAGTGTATCTGTTGCAACATCTAGCTGCCCAGGGTACACATCTATTTATTGTCTGTACTCCTACTGAAGCCCTCCCATGCCAATGTTTCTTCCCTCCCCCCAAAATCAGTAAGCAAGATTTTATATGGATTAGACTAACAAATTAAATGGAAAGATTCTGAAAACAGTGAGTTAAAAATAGCTTAATCAAGTTGGAATAGTTCTATATACAATATGATAAGAAGGGCATTTTAGACCATAAAATAGGAATCAGATAGAACTTTTCCAAGTGATGAAGGGATTTACAAAAACAAATTTAAAAACTCTACATAACTTTATTTAAAAGATCTATTTTATTTGGTGTTTTGAGAACCAGTTGAAAGAAAAAAAGGTTCTGGGACCCAGTAAGGAAGTAATTTTTGTTAAATGAAGCTTCATTCATAACAAAGGAAAAATTATGCCAGTGAATTGGGAGTCAACAATAGATATAAAAATATGATCTGCCCCAATCAATCTAGAATCAAGACATGGAGATACTATCTGAGGATCAGAACTATGGACAGCACACCCAAAACATCCTGGATAGATAGAGAAACAATAATCATTGTATTCACAAGGTAACAGAAATGTTTTAAAGACATGATTGGCACCTAGAACAAATAGAACTAAAGGCCATGAGAAGTGAAGGCATAGTAAATGTTTCTAAAGATAGAGGTATGATTATTCATGACCTATGACCAAGTAGAGAAGATAAAGAATAAGAGAAATTTAACTTAAAGTAATAAGAATTTGACATTCTTGAGTGATAGGAGTATAGATGAGTTTGATGGGAAGAAACAAATTGATGTGACAATGCTAATGACACTTTGAATTTCGGTTGTAAGTGTGGTAGGGAGAAGGAGTCAAGGCTCCTGATGTGGAAATTCCCTCTTTCTCCTTATTATACATTTAATTTTAGAGAGTTGCATGGTGAGAGGACTTGTCTGTGATTACACAACTCAGATGTGGCAGAACTCAGGCCTTATTGATTTAACAAATTTTTCCCTTTTTCATCATTGCATCTTGATGACTTTTAAGTCAAATATTCCATGAGTATGTATATAGCGATAGTTCAAACAAACATTGACTCAGATTTTAATGATACATAGAAGAGTTTGATATGTTTATGCCTGCTCAGCATTTTGTTAGAATTAGGCAAGATTATTAAGTTTTAGATTGCTCTAATCGTTCATTTCTATGCTCATAAAACCTGAACTTGCAAATCCAACAATAAAAGCACATTTAATACTTTCTAGGTACCCTAATTATATAAGCAGTAATTATTGGCAATTTTCAGTGATTGCAGGCCTCATTACGCAGCTGATATCTATCCTTATGCCTTATGTGAAAGGATACAAGCGTTAGTTCCATCTTACCAACGTGAAAGAGGGAGGTCTAGACACGTAGAGTAACTTTTCCAAAGTAACCCAATGACTGTGTTGAAAAGGCAGGAAGGAGAACTGTATTTCTTTATATGAAAACAAGTTAGTAATGCACAATCCTAAATTATTAATTCATCTGCATGCTGTACTGTAAGACCTCTGGTGTTTTCATATGAAACATATTTAAAATGTAATAATAATGTAAAAAAGATTTTTACTGTTATGCAGTTTATTAATGATTTCTACATGTAGCTCTTCAGGGCAGGGGCCTACCTTATTAATATTTTGGGCATTATACAACACTGAATCTATATAAATATAAAAGTGGATAAGAAAAATTATAAAGATTAGTTACTTTTAAAAAAGAATATCTTTTTATACCTGTGTTTTGGGGATAATGCTCACTTAGCAAGAAAAAGAAATAGGAATCAATTTGCAAATTTATTTTAAAAAGCAACATGCTCACTAATAATTGGGATAATCAGAAGCAGTCTATCCTGCTTCATTTGTAGCATTCAAATACTCTTGCTGATCTAAGCATCAGAAAGGAAAGCTATGTTATGTCCTTCAATATATAATGAAGGATTACAGAATGTAATTCACTGTAATGGAAGATTATAATATCTAATACATATGCATTTCCCCTAAAATGGATTTAATACTTTTATTCTGTCACATTCCTGCAGAAGACGCAATATATTTTCTTAATTCCTTCACTGTTATTGGGATTTACACATTTTCTACATTTTTTCTTTTTTTCTTCAGCAAAGAGTGCTCAAGAAAGGTGTCAAATTAATTGCTTTTTTGGTACAAAGCCCTCAGTTTATTCCAAAGATTGATGGGACATGGACATTTATATAGTACTGAGTTGTTAAAAATATTATTTTTAGGATAGATTGTAAAAGAGTTATCAAATCTATATCCTTTCACTGAGGCAAAAAATTATAGAGCTTGCAATCTGCATGAAGTCATATAGATTTAGTATTTTGTATTTTAGATATTGATGTATTTATTTTTATTGGATACAAAATCATGATGCTCCACTTCACAGATGAACAAACTAAGGCATAATATAGTTAATAAATTCACCAAAGGTCATTTAGCAACTCATTGCTATAGCCATATGAGAAACTGCCACTTAAATTAGTAGTAATAAAAGAAATAGCCGAGAACAGATACTTTTATATTAAAACCAGCAACCAGTTTCATACTAGCCATTTAACTACTCAGCAGGTGCTCAAATTATTCCATAGAGAGTCACATTTCTTATGAATAGCTCTGAATATAAATCATTCTTACACTCTCCATTGAAATCTTTGCTAAATGGCAATGAAAATAATTGTCATCACCCAACATCTCAGAACATTTTAAAACATTTATGTAACCAGCATAACATCAATTAATGAGTGCTCATCCACTTAAATGTCAATCTTTCCCATGTCATCAATCACATCAAGATGAGAGAAGCATCATACATAAACACTTGAAATAATTCCACTTGGTTCAAATTCATTTTATAGTACTTCCCTCTTGGACTTTCTCTTGATCCCACCATGTTGAACAGATTTCAACTATAGGTCAGTGATGGATTGTATCATCTGTTGATTGGAGATAGTTGTATTTAAATTAAGAGATCTCATATCCAGATTGGCCACTGTATAATGGATTTTTTAAACCACAACTCTTAAAGACCAACTACTTTGACCTACAGGGTCTCTAGCCTGCATTGTTGGAAGGAATACCCACACTAAAGAAATTACAGACCCTTGAAGGAATGGAATTTTAAATATTTCTACAGTTTTCTATATTTTGTTTATGTTATATTTATCTTGTCATCAGAAGAGTAAATAACTAAAAGCTTTGGTAGAATAAAACAAACATTTGATTGATAGTAAATCTGCACTCAAGTCCTGGCTTTATAATTTGCCAGTTTAGTGAATTGGACAAGTCAATAAACATTTCTAAGCCTTAGTTTCTTTATTCATAAAATGGGGCTAATGATATTTGGACTAACATTGTCATAGGGTTAAAATGCTGTAGTGTTGAAAATCTTGGAAGGCATTTCTAATATTAGCTACTCTAAAAGTAATTTACTACATTCAGAACCTAAAGTGAAATATCAAAAATTGTTTGTAGATGATGACATAATTTAAGAGAAAAGGAAAAGAGAGCAGAAAGATTAATAAAGGAAGTAAAAGAAAAAATTATTAAATAAATAATGAATTAATTAAATTACTTAAAAATAATTTTTGTTTAAAACACTAGTGGTTATTTATAATAATTAATGAAAACTTTAAAATTCCCTATTTTACAATTGTTATGTGGACATTTGCTAGTTTTCACATGTATATTACCTTTAGATTAAAAGAATAATAAATAGTAGGACTTTGTAAAACACCCCATAAATCATACAGATAAATCAAATTGTATAGACAATCATATTTTTACATTTCCACAAGATTGATAGAAAGTATAAGATTTCAAAAGTTTCATATGACTTATTTGCTCAATTATACAATCCCAATGTCATATCTCATTTGCTCATAGTGCAATATTTAAAACAAACTGGTTGCTAGATAGTTGTAAATTTATCTGTTTTTCTTTTTCTTTTGTTACATCAACTGGTTCTTTCCCTCCTGTTTTCAAACATATCAATCTTCCTCCGGGTTTAACAGATTTCCACTAGAATATACCCTTCTTTAAACTATCATTTTGTTTTTTCTTCTCCCTGTTTTTTTTAAGCCAAAATCCTCAAAAACCTGTATATCTTTCTGCCTTATCTTCCCTTTCTCAGTTCTTCAGCAATTTTATGCATTATGACCTCATTATTCAATGGAAACTGTTCTGTATAAAATTACAGTGACTTCTTAATCAATGAATTTGATGGTCTTTTCTGAGTCCTTATACTTGCATTTGACACTGTTGACCACCCTTTCCTCCTGGTTATTGACTCTCTCCTTGCCATATTATCATAGCCCTGCTCTATATTGGTTTGTCTCTTCCTCATCTGATTGCTCTCTTTTGTTGGGTCATCACTTGTATCATGTCCTTTAGCTGTGGGTGTTCAATGAAGCTTTTTTGCAAGCTTCTCTTTTCATCGTCTGCATTTTCTCTTTTAGTAATCTGGTCAATTTCCAGAAATTTATCCATTTTTCCATATGGATGATTTCCAGATCCATTTATTGAACACCAAAGTCTACCCTAAGCTTCAATTATGCATTGCCAATTGCTTATTGGGATGTCTTAAAATTTGTATTTTCTGGACAACTCAATTTCTTTCAATCTAAATTCTCTTCACTTTCAATCCTCCTTATTACTGTCAAAGGTATTATCTATTTTTCATTTTCCCAGGTTTGTAAATTTGGTATTATTCTGATCACTTCACTCTCCACATTCAAGCAGTTGCCAAATCTTTTCATTTCTACCTTTGAAACATCTTTTTCATCTGACTCTTTTTCACACATCTAGCTATCACACAATTCCAGGTCCTCATTAGCTTGTAGTAGTTATTACTTTTCTTTACACCCTTGTCTCAAGTCTATTTCTACATAGTGATTCCAAGTCCATCCCATACACTAATGCCAGTTTCTTAAGCATGGACCTGATCATATGATTTCCCTACTTATTCAATGGCAGTGGCTTCCTCTTGCATTTAGGATCAAATATAAACTCCTATGATTAGCTTTTAAGGCTCTCCACAACCTTATTGCATCTTAACTTTCTATCATCATTATATATTGCATATAGCTTTCCTCTAAGCACTCTGCAATCTAGCCAAACTGGTTTTCTCCATACATATTGCACTCCATCTTGCATTTCCCATAATTGGCACTGGATGGTCCACATGTCCACTCCCTTTTCACTTCTGCCTCAAATACTCCTGCTCTTCCCTTAAAATACAGCTCATGCACCATCTTTTTTATGAGGTCTTTTTTGGTTTTCCTAATGCAAGTACCTTTTTTTCCCCTAAACTGTCTTGTATTTGATTATGTTGCATATATTTATTTGCTTCATATTTATGCTATGCATATTTATATATACACACAAAACTGAAACTATTCAACAACAACAATATACCTTGTCTACATTTTGCAATACAAAGTACCTGAAGCTTGAATAAGTTCCAAATCAATGTGTATACCACTAACCTGGCCTTGCATGTATATGTATATTATCTCTTTCATTAAAAAGTGAGCTTCTTGGGGCAGTTAGATGGCGTAGTGGATAGAGTTGCCAGCTCTGAAGTCAGGAGGACCTGAGTTCAAATTCGGCCTCAGACACTTAATACCTCCTAGCTGTGTGACCCTGGGCAAGTCACTTAGCCTTAATTGCCTCAACAACAACAAAAAAAAAAAAAAAAAAAAAAAAAACGAAAGAAAAAAAAGTGAGCTTCTTGTGAGAAGACTTTATATCTCATTTTTCTATATTTACATTCCCAGGGTTAGCACAGCATCTGGCATACAAGATATGATTAATCATTACATGTTTTTGATTGATTGGTCATTGAACATTTTTAAGGTTCTTGCTTTGTAGAAAACTCTGGGACAGATTAGATAGGAATAGAAGGAAATAGAACACAAATTCTGCCATTGAGGAACTTATATTCTAGGTGGAGGAAGCTGAACAAACTCTCAGTGACAGGACAATTACAAGAAACATGTCAATGTTTTTACATTGTGCTTAGAGATGTGATAGGAAAATACAGTTTGATGCAAGGGCTGTCCAGGCAGTTAAAAAATGTGGAATGATAAAGAAAAGCAGGAATCAGCTAGTTATATGTATGTGAATGAATTAATAAAAAAAGAAAGAAAGAAAAAAGGAAAAGAGGGAAGAAGAAAGAATGTCAAAAGAAAGGAAGGAAGAAAAAAGAAAAGAAAGGAAGAAAAAGAAAGAAAGAAAACAACTTACTTGTTAGGAACCCTCTTTTTGGTCATGAGCCTCTCCATAATTAGCTAGATTAGAACTGAGGTGATCATTTTGCCTGTTATAAAGTCATATATAATATTATTCTACTTCTGCTGTGCCAGGGCTTATTCTATCAGCATAACTTTTGAAAACAGAGTGTCCACCACAATCTGATGAAGCAGAGGGATGAAACTTTAGTGGAATTACTTTTAAAATGTATTATGCAAACACCTCTGCTACCAGTGTGTTTAATGACATTTCAAAAGCCTATATATTCTTTGCATACTTGTCAGTCTTGCTGTTGTTTATCTTAGATTGTCAACTTCTGTACCTCGGATAACATTTTGCAATACCTAGTACTTGAAGTCTGAATGAGCTCCAAATCAATGTGATTGTGTGGCGCTTTGTGAAATGACTGTCATGTAGGTGAATTGAACAAAGACGTATCAGTTTTTTGCAGTTTTCTGTGGCAGGCTGTGCCTATTTCAGAATATTCAGCACACATTTATTAGGTATCCACTAAGTGCATGCCATTGTGTAGTGCTGGATTCAATTCAATTCAACAAAGAACAAATGTCTAGTAAGTAATTTGAATTCACTTACCTTTTTGGATTTTACCTATTCTGCAGATTTTATTCACTTATTTAAAAATATTTAGTTAATGTAATTTTTAAAATTACCATAATTATGTCCAATGGAGCATGCACTGTAACAAAAAATGTTTTAGAAAAAATTTCTGATTAAAGAACTTAAACTTTTAAGAGAGTGTTATACTATTTTATATCCATGTTATTTGCAAAAATTTTCAGTTCTAATATGGTATTTAACTGATTTTATTTCATTCTTATTGTTCAATGTTATTTAGTCAGCTTTTAAGAAAACTCATGTTTCTTTATGTTAGCTATATATCATCTTTCCTTGTAAGAGATTTTTTGATCAACTGAAGTACTTTTGGTTCATTTTTTTCTTATCACTTTAGGATCTTCCAAATGTTGCTTTTATTCTTAATTAAATGTCTTCTCTTTAGAAATAGTGATAAGTATACTGTCCATACCCTTTGATCCAACAGCATTTCTACTGGGTTCATATCTTAAAACGATCTTAAAGAAAGGAAAGGGACCCACATGTGCAAAAATGTTTGTGGCAGCCCTATTTGTAGTGGCAAGAACTGGAAACTGAGTGAATACCCATCAGTTGGAGAATGGCTGAATAAATTATGGTATATAAATGTTATGGAATATTATTGTTCTATAAGAAACAATCAGCAGGATGGTTTTAGAGAGACCTGGACAGAGACTTACATGAACTGATGCTAAGTGAAATGAGCAGAACCAGGAGATCTTTATACACTGCAACAAGATTATATGATGATCAATTTTGATGGATATGACTCTTTCCAAAAATGAGATGTTTGAGGCCATTTCCAATAATCTTATGATGAAGAGAGTCATCTACACCAGAGAAAAGACTGTGGGAACTCACTGTGAGATCCACTGTGAGTGTGGGTCACAACATAACATTTTTGTTGCAGTTGTTGTTTGCTTGAAATTTGTTTTCTTTCTCATTTTTTTCCTTTTTGATCTGATTTTTCCTGTGCAGCAAGATAATTGTATAAATATGTATGTATATATTGCATTTAAGATAAAAAGAAATGTAATAGGAAGTGCTTAAACATAACAAATAAATATAAAATTCAACATGAAAAAAAAAAGAAATAGTGATAGGGACTCTCTGGTTTTAACTGGCAAAAGAAAAATTTTTTACCAATGCTATTTTGTCCCATCTCTAAAACTAGCAGTTGTAGAGACTTTTCTAGAGCAGTGAGAGGTTAATTGTCTTGCCAACTATTACACAACCAATACATGCCAGATTAAGCTTGTACATAGAATCCTTCTGGTTTTGCAGCCAACTCACTTTACACTATGCCACATTGTCTCTCAACTCTTCTGTTTATAACCAGAAATTCCTCTTTGTAATCCTGAGACTTTCAGATCTCCATTGAATGTTATTCTTTAGAGATTATCATGCTATAGAAAATATTGATTAATTCATACATAGTTTTGAACCATTTAATAGAGGCTATCCACAAGTTCTGAAACAGAAATCTGAGAATTGTTATTTTCAACTGTTTTGGAGAGATTTTTATTACAGAAAAGACTACAGTTTTCAATTCAGGCATGCATTCATTTTTATGATATCAAAGAACTTTTGTACATTTCCTCAGTAAAACTTTGAAATGTAAATATAAAATATAATAATATTATTTATATAATATGAAATATAAAAATAATACTAAAATATAGTACTTTGAAATTTAGAAATATAAAATGCATTATAATTATTATAAATATACTGTGGGGTTTGCTATTGTTAGAGATAGGAATGAATCTACTACTTTGATTTCTTTGATATATATTTCCCAGGTTTGGAAACTTCCTCTTCTTATGTAGGTTGGTATTTTCTCTGCAACTGTAATAGAGAGTTGGCTAGGGCACTGAATGATGAGGTAACTACTCCAAGTTCACATTGCTAATGTGTGCCAGAGGTAAAACTAGAATCCAGGTCTTGATTTTCAGGTCAGCTCTCTATTTGCCACTACTAGAGGCACTTTGATTTATATAGGAAAAACTTCACCATAAATTGTTAAGGTATTTTTGAAATAAGCAACTTTATTTTTTCATATAACAAAAGATCTTAGTCATGTGATAAATACAAATGTATAGGTGATATTAAATTAATTAAATCAAACAATTACTTCAACATGTACTTGAAAAGATGTATTTTGCTCATACACAGGATGAGTTTTCATTAGACCATATCTCTGATGATTCTACTTTGGAACTTCATTATTATCTTTACTGTAAAGCAGAATCTGCTGTACTATAAGTACATCATAGGTTCCATTAAATCAAACCTAGATACTGAAATACCAAAAGGACCCAATTAGGTCATGGTTCCCATGTAAGATGGTCTGTTGGCATAAATCCAGTAGGCCTTAAGCCAACTGACCCTGTATAAAATTGCTCTGTGCTCATAGTAGCAGCTTCTGGCAACAGTAATATTATGCTCATTTTTTAAAACTAAAATGCAGCTAGTGACATTAGGATTTGTCTACAATCGTTTTTCTTCTCAGAAAGATAGATGATATTACTTTGCCCTATAGACAAAAGAAAAGAGATTAGAGGCATAATAATGAGTGGTTACAAGGAGATAGTCATGATAGATAAGTTCAGGGCTATTTCTAAACCTGGTAAATCTTGAGTTTTAAGATTATTTTTTTTTAAGAGAATGGAAAGAATCACTTAAAGAATCTATCAATTTTTCTCCAAAAGTTTGAGCTGGTTACATCTTCTCCCAAGTTTTTTTTTTTTTTTTTTTTTTTTAAAGAAAAACCAAAGGGAAAAAAAAAGATATGGGGTTACAGAAGGATTATCTGGGATTTAACCTTAATGTCCAATCCCAGTATTTCCTTTAGGAAGTAACTGAAGTGTTTGTTTTTTTCTCACCAAAAGAGGTATCTAAAAACAAGATGGGTCAGAAATTATGGAACTTAAAAAAATACAAGGAAAAGAGTATTCTACTCTTTTCCTTGTATTTTTTTAAGTTTTTATATGGAGGTAGATAATCAATGTTGGAAGTAGATAGTGTTTTATTCCTACCAGTGACTCACTAAAATACATATTTTTAACTCCTGTAGCTGTCATCATTATTTACTATATACCTGCTTGTCTTCTTGTGCTACAAATGATAAAAATAAATAGGAAAATGATTAGAAACACTGCAGAGACAATCAACTCCATATGTTTTCTCCTGATCCTTTCCTTTACAGTTGATTGCTCTTCTTTGATTCCCATAATAAACTTGACCTTGTCTATCTCCTGGGGTTATCACCTTCTCAAAAATGTAGTACTTACCAGAGAACAAACAGATTTTTGGGAGAATAATATTTGTGTGTGTGTATGTCCTGGACCCCTTTGGCAATCTGGTGAAGTCTATAGCTCCTTTTAAAATCATGTTTTTTAAATGCTTAAAATAAATAATGTTAGAGAAGAAAGCATGAATATTGAAATATAGTTATTAAAACAAAAAAGTGTCACATATTCCAGGTTAAAAACTCCTTTAAGCTATGTTTTCAGATCAAAGTGGGTGTTATAAATTTCAGTTAATTTAAACAAAGTAAAATTCTATCAAGGCAAGAAAGGGACAAAGATTGATTGTGGTTGTTTTCAGATATAAATTTCAAATAAATGTTCAAATGTAAAAGTTAGTGCTGTTGGGGGCAGCTAGATGGCATTGTGGATAGAGCACTAGCTTTGAAGTCAGGAGAATCTGAGTTCAAATCAGACCTCATATACACAACACTTACTAGCTGTATGACCTTGGGCAAGTCACTTACCCCAATTGCCTCACATATACTCCCTCCCCCAGAAATGTTAGTGCTATGATAGTAATACTTGGAAAATAGAAACTATGGTGTACTCTTGGACTATTTCAGAATCACCCTCTTTTTCCTTTCCGAGTTGGCATGTCCCTGATCTTATTTTGAGCTTTTCTTTTGGAAACATTAGTAAATAGTTCCACCATTTATCCTTCCCTTCCTTTTTATCCCCAAGATGTCATGATTTACATAAGAATCATTGAGGAAGTAAGTACTGGAGTTAGGATTTAAACCTATATCTTCAAACTATGACTTTAGTTCTATTCCCGTTGTATCATAGTCTCCTACAGAGAAAAAAAGTTTGAAATCGCACTCTGAAAAAGTATAAGAGAACTCTTTAAGTTTATTCTGGCTTTGTTGTTCCAAGGATCCCCCTTTGTTTCATTTTTGTGATTTTTTCAAAGCTTTTACATTTTATAATTTCCTCTCCAGACACAGTTTGTGGTGAGAAAGATGATCACCAATTAGTAGATAATTTTCCGCATTTGCTGATGGATGCTATTCTTCTATGGACCTGCTGAACTTACTTAAGCTAATCTTTGAATACTCAAAGAATTTCCATCTGTGGAAGAGCTGTCCTGATCTGTGTTTTGCTGTCATATCCCTGAAGAAACTAAGGTTAATTCCACACTCTGATGAGACATTAAAGAAAAACTTGAGTCCGGGATCCTACAAATAGGCAGAGTCTTCTTACAGTCACAAATTAATGTCCTTTATGATTTAACATTTGTGGGTGAAGGAGAATAATTTTGGCTTCCCATTCTAAGCAAGGTGGTTAAAAGTTTGAGGGGTACCAGGAGCTATTGAGGGCATTTAGATTTTCAATAACATTGTTCTTTTAGTCCCTTTATATTGTCCTTGCCCCACGCTTTTGCATTTTCTGCTCAGGCCATTTTAACAACATTGCCAAGAAGCCCAAAGGCGACTGAATAATCTGTATGTGATTTCCTCACCTTCCAAGTATGTTTAACATTTTTAGAAGACTGCAGAATTATGGGAAAAGCCATGATAGATAGAAGATATGCTTTTAATCCTACCTTTACTTACCTCAGTGACTTTGGCCAAATCAAGCTAATTCCTCTAGGTCTCAACTATAAAAGGAAAGAGTTGAACTAGAAAATGCTCAAGATTTCTTTTAGGGTTATATCATCTGGTCCTCCATCTACACTAGAAAAATGTTAATCAATCTGAATAAATCAAGATTTTGTTTGATATTTTCAAGCTTTCTTTGTTTTCATATGGTCTCTGTAATGTACTTATTTGATCCAGATATGCTCTTGCAAAGGAACTTTGTAAGCAGTAAAATATTACAGAAATTCAAGATTCCAGTATTATTATGAGGTCCATTATTAGAAGGTCATTTAATATTACATACTAGAGAGAAGATAGAACCTTAATTATATTATTTTGTTATTTCTTCATTTTACTTTATAATTTGCATCTTATTTTAAAATTCATATGCATTTATTTATAATTATTTTATACTTTTGTGCCTTTGCTTTTTATTATATACAAACTGAAAAAATAAAAGGTAAGCTCTCTTTTGCAATATGAAAATGTAATAGTTAAATCATACATGAGGCTACAGCTCATAGGAGTAGGATGCTAGTATTTAGAATTTCAAGTAAATTGTAGACAGTTGATTTAGGATCTCATTTCCTAATAAAGAGAGCATAGACTCTATTTCTCTTTTTAGTACTTCTCCATGACCCAATATTAGTTTTGTGTACCATTAAAATATAAATGCCACTTTCAAATCAAAGTTTTGAGTTACTTTGCATTTTATTTTTAGTTGTATCTCCAAAAAGAAAGCAGAACTGTCAACTTTCCTTTACTGAAAATTAGTTGATGAGATTCTAGCAATATGGTCTATATATCTTTTTTTTTCTATCAAAAGTGGTCTTCTTTAAAGTGATTGATCACATGTAAAAAAAAAGAAACAAAAACGTGCTCAGGCAAAGTTTTATTTTGCTCTTTGGAATGGACAATGGATACATAAGTTTTCTCAGAGATAATGATGTGTTTTCAGAAAGGGATTCTTTAAATAGAGTATAAATTGAAATTTTCTTTGCTTAGTTATTTACTAAAAGATATGTATCTTTGGGCAAAGCACCACATACTGTTATTATAAAATACATATTGAGCTTCCCACCTATTTCATTTAAATGCACATAAAAAAGTCAAATCGGTACAATATATTAATCCAATATTTCATATAAATCTTGCAAAAATAGCATTTTTACTGCCTCTTCAAGTTTTTTTTATAACATAGATGTCAGTAAATCTATCATAGTTGAGTGGACTAGTTACTTACTTAAGCTGTTTATTTACATCAGCATGTCGTCTTTCAATTAGATTTCACAGATGTAGAACTTTTCAATCATAAACACAGTTAACACAAGGAAAACAGTTCTCTTTTTGGCTCCTTATTTTTAGATTATTTTATGGAATAGTTTACGAATTACTAGTTATAACGCATTTATTTTGCTTTTTAAAATGATAATTTCACAACAATAATTCCTTCTTTCTCTCCTCCCTCCTGCTTTTTTTTTTTGTACTTACTATCTTCTCTCAGTTCTGAGCTTCTCTCCTTGAATTTAACTGCCAGATGTTGCCATAGAAAAGCCATATTGGTTTCCATTACCTTCTGAAAACTGACTGTAGGTAGAAATGAATGTTTTAATTATGTAATTATGCCTGCATAAATTATTGTCATTTTGTGTTTAAATACTATTAATTCTTGCCTATATATTGGAAGACTTGTATCTTTCAAAATAAAAGCACAGGGATACAACAACTGTATGGCTGATAGAACTTGTTTTGCTTGACCTTTTAATTGTTAGCTCCAATTATGGAGTATCTTAGTGAAGTCTGGAATCTATACTCCTTATGGGGACAGCCTCTTGCTTTCAAACAGAAAAATAGGGAAGATGTCACAGCCCTTTGGCACAATGTAATTAACTATATTTGTCACTTCCATGTTCCTATTGCCTTATCAAAGAGAGGGAGAAAGAACAGGGGTTAACTGAAAAGGGTAATTTGGTGCCTTGGATAAGCTGCTGGAATTGATCCAGCCAGTCATAGGCCAGTCCACTTGTCTTAAGTCACTGCTCCAAAACTGGATAAGAATTTTGATGAGGTGTTACAATAACATTGTAACTTAATCTATCTGCAAATCATTCACATAAACAGCCACAGATAGGGTCTCTATTGCTGTCACTTACTTTTTATAGGGTTTTGCTTGGGAGGAAGAAAAAGCAGCTTCTGTGTTCATTAAGAGTTTGTGGCCAGTGGGTCTGGACAGTAGTGCCTTCATAAATTATCTGATTTAAAGAGACCTTTATTCTACACTATAATTCAATAATACTGGTAGGATGACTTTGTTCAATACAAGCATTTTTAAGTGATCTTGTATTCAAACAGAAAAAGCATATTCATTTGTTTAACAAATGTTTTTTTGAGAATGTCTGCTATGAATAATGGACAGTTCAAAGTGCTGAAAAGGACAGAAAATTCTACAAGGCATGTCTCTATCCTCTAAGGATCTTAAATCAGTAGTAAAGGCAATAAAATATATATAAATACATACATACACACAGATAACATATTTCAGTCGACAATTATTTCACAGAACACTTCCTTCACTGATGATTCTTAATTGCAATCTTCCTACAGCTTAGCAAATGGTACTTGGCCACTGTGGCTTTAAAAAAATAGTCGCCCTGTGTTCACTTCTTCCCGAGATAGGCTGGTCCTTGGATTACAGACATACAATTCATTACCAGACCCACACTTGAAGTCTTCTCTGCTTAATGGTAAGTGGCAGAATTCATGCTCTATAGGTATAGGCTTTGAGAACCCAGGCTCACAGCCTTTGATAGCACAGGAATCATTTCCATGTCACAACTGAGTGATTTGAATCTGACCTTAGGGAAGGATACAGATGCCATCAGAAGAGGAAAGAATTATTCACATCATTTCCCCCTCTTGAATGCACAGACCCTTCCTCTCTTGTCTGAACTCTTTAGCCCCCATCCAAGACCCAGCTTAAAGCCCAACACAGCCTCTATGAAGCATTCTTTAACTAAACCATGCTTAGTCCCTCTTTTTTGGACTCTTGGAACCAGTAGGAAGAATTTTGTATTTAAGTGTTATGGAATTGCCTTGTCATTCTTAATAGCCAAACTAAACTACATATGACATGAGGGCAGAACCAAGTTATACTTGCTGTAAATCCTAACATTTGGGGTATGTCATAGATGCTGAATTTACTGTATTTAGAGGCATTCTATGTGTTGGTTGATTGAATAAAGTAAGCTCAAGCACAAATGTTACATATAATGTACATACATGCATAAATGTATGTGAGTGTGTATATATCTATATCTATGTATAAAACTCCACAAGCTGCCATGCTATAGCAAGGAAGTCCTTGACTAAAGGGCTAGAATACATAACTACAGTCCCTTTAAGTCAGTGATTATAGCTTAGTTAAATTTGACTCTAATTTGTCAGTTTTTTCTTTCTAGTCTCAATTTATCTTCTAAAGTATTATTATATTTGAGGTGTTTATGAATAGAAACAATTTTACTGAATTTTTAAGACTACATCTATGGAAAACCCCATTGTTCTGAAGTGAATTAATTCATTACGAAGTTCTACCAGTAATCATTCACTTATGTTGATGCTTCTTAAACCAATGAGACTTCTGAAATAATTGTGTAAAAATTATGAAAAATAATTTTTTATTTTCAAAACCTTAGAAATAGCTAATGGATTATGGTTCTCTTTGCTGCTTCAGAAGGCAAGGGTAAAAGTGGAGTGGATGGTGGTAACTGGCATCCTTCAATGAGACAGTGTCCACAAATACACATTGCGGTCATGCCCATGGTTTTGATTGTATTGTTACTCAAAAGTTAGGAAAAATTAACTCCAAAATTAACTCAGTTTTATGTTATTTGAAGGCTTGTCAGAAATTCCTGGGGAATTTGGAAAATTTTATATATATATATATATATATATATATATATATATATATATATTCTAAAAAGACCTAAAAGTTTACATACAAATATGTTGATGATAAATATTAATTTTCATCCTTGGAGCATATATCTTTAGTGCCTTTGGACAGAGCCTTTTTACAGTCTTTTAGTGTTTACTTCCAAAAATATTTTTATAGTTGTCATTCAAGAGGCAGATTAATTGCCCAGTGAATAGAACACTGAGTTAGAAAAACTTGGCTTTGAATTCCTACCTCAAACATTTGCCAGTTGTATTATCTTGGTTAAGTCACTTAAATTGTTGTTTGGTGATAATAAAAGCACCTATTTCCTAGGAAGGATCAAATAAATTTGCAAAGTATTTTACAAATATTAAAGTGCTATATAAGTGCTTAATAGTTACTGTTTTTTTTAATAACATTTACCTAACATGTTCAAGGCACTGAAGCATATAAACAGACATCATAACTGTCCTAAGTTATAATAACATTTATTTATGTGGTCCCTTAAAGTTTAGAAAATGTTTTCCCCAGAAAAATGCCCCTTGCTTGTATTATTAATTTTATTTTACACTTGAGGAAACTGAAGCTAAGAGGTTAAATAATTTCCCCATACCTATACAGATACCATCAGAGATGGTATAAAAACCCAGGCTTCCTTATTCCAAGTCTAATATTCTTTCTATTTCACAGTACTGCTTTTACAGTCTAGCAGAAGAGATATAGAAATATTTAGAATACAAATCAGAATATGGAAATCCATATCAATCAGTCAGAAACCATTTAAGTGCCTACTATGTTCCATACACTGTGCTAAGCACTAGGGATAGGGAAAAAGTCAAAGATTATTGACCTTGAGGAAGTCACATTCTAATGGAGGAGACCACAAGCTAACAATTGTGGACAAAGAAGCTATAGAGAGAATAAATCAAAAGTAACCAGAGAGGGAAGACAACTGTATTTAGAGACATTAGGAAATAATTCCTTTAGGATGCAGGGTTTTACTGTGACTTGAAAGGATCAGGGAGGTGGGGCAGAGATGAGGAGATACCGTTCCAGACATGGAGGAGACCAGTGAAAATGTTAGGACCTGAGAAGTATCTTGTTTGAGGAATAGTTTTATTATGAAGGGCTTTGAATGAGAAATAGAGAATTTTGTATTTGATCCCAGAAGTGATAGGGAATTGAAAGTGATGGAGGAGGGAGGACAAACACATACACACAAACACACACACATACAGAGAGAAAGAGAGAGAGAGAGAGAGAGAGAGAGAGAGAGAGAGAGAGAGAGAGAGAGAGAGAGAGGGAGAGAGATGGGGAGATACAGAGACATAAAGGGTTATAGAGAGAGAGACACACACAGATGGGTTGGAAAATGTAAAAAGTTCAATACTGCTTGTTACATAGCAGGTACTTAAATGATTGTTGATTGACTTATTGGAAGGAGAGGTGATTTATAGCTGGAAAGAACATCAAAGAAATAGAATGTAACCTCAAATGACTAATTTTATTAAAGGGAAATAAATACTTGAAATTTTCATTTTATTTATTGACAGAGACTATAATTTAATTTTTTAAATAAGTGAAAAAATTTTTTTCTGGAAAACTGCATTTTATTTCCATAAATGGATCAATCTCCTATTTCAGAAACTATTCTGATTCTGTGCACAAGAATTACAGAGAACTGTTTCTTTCTTGGTGTGAAGCTTTCTTGTTTCAATTCATTTTAAATCAAAAAATAGTTATTAAGCATCTTATGTTCAAGACAGGGAGCATCTAGATGCCAGTGGTCCAATGGATAGGGTGCTGAGCCTGGAGTCAAAAAGACCTGAATTCAAATTTGGCCCCAGCTACTTATTAGCTATGTGATCCTATTGTCCTCACTCCAGTATCTTTGCTAAGAAAACTCCAAATGAGATCATGAAGAGCTGGACACAACTAGAAAACAATACTGTTCAAGATGCTGTGTCCTTTGGTAATTATGACAAAAAAATCTCCCACCTCTATCAAGCTTATGTGATTCTTTAAAGATGGAGGGGATGGGTGAGTGGAGAGACTGATCAGTTATAAAACACACATATGTAAGTGTAATTACCAAGTAAAATGTGGATAAAAAGTAAGAGGGTAGGGGAATCAGGGAAAAATCCATGTAGAAGGTGCACCCCAAACTGAAACTTGAAAGGAAAATCAAGGATTCTGAGAAATAATGATAAAGGAATTATTTCTAGTAAGAGTTTTTGAGTATGTATTGTCAGGAAATAGGCTCATTTGGCTAAAAGTACAGTTAAATGATTTAGCAAAAGTTTATTAACTTTGCTTCAAGCAAGCACGAAGATAGGTACTGAGAATATAAAAAAAAAAAATGAAAGAGCCTTGTCTTCAAGGAAACTAATTTCTATTAGACAAGGAATTGGAAATGTTGGTAGGAGACTCATTTTCAAGGGGATTCAATGTTAGTCTAAGAACTTTAGATTTTATCATAGAGGCAGTGTTCAGTTATTTTCAGCCATGTCTCACACTGCATGACTCTGTTTGGGATTTTGTTAGTAAATACACTGGAGAAGTTTGTTTTCCTTTTCGAGTTCATTTTGCAGAGTAGGAAAATCAAGTAAATAGGGTTAAATGGCTTGTGCAAGGTCACACAATTAGTAAGTATCTGAGATCAGATTTCCTGATTTGAGTTCTGGCATTCTATTCTCTCAGCTGTCCTGTAGAAGCAGGAAATCCCTGAAAGTTTTGTGAGGAGAAAGAGATATGTTCCAATCTGTTCCATAGGAATATTAATTATTGCCAGAAATGTGTACAGTGTATCAGAAAAAAAGTGACAAAAGAAAATATATAATATGTATTGTATATTGTAATTATCCAAGTAAATGAGAAATAAAATAGAGAAAATGAATAGAAATTAATTGTTGGATCAATAATAGGAACTAAGACATTGGCTACTCTAGTGATGCAAATGTATTTTGATGATGGTGATGATAGCATTTATGTATGTGTTCACATATGTATAAATCACTTGGAATTCCACATAACATGTTTTGAAACATAAAATTATAAAAAGCATTAATGATTATTTTTTAACATGGAAATAAGATCTTTAGCATGAGTAGAAAAGATACTTATATTTATGACAAAAAGGAATTTATATACAATGCCAAATAAAAAGACATAATTTAATATCTTTAAGACACTTTCTTAAGGAACACAGATGATTTCATAGAACAAATGTAGTAGATACAGATTTCATTAACAGAACATAGTAGAATAGATGTCATTAATAGCAGCAAAAAAAAAAAATAAAACTCCAAAAAAGTTCTATATCAGAAGGAATTTGGTTGATGGAGATTAATCACCTTCGTCACTGTTGTGAGGGTAGTTCTTTAGATTTTTGCTCATCTTGAAGAGAGATGGAACTACAACTTCTATTTATAACATATAATACATGCTTATAATGTGAGCAATTTTTCATTTTCTATTAAAATACTCAACAAGTATGAAGATTCATAAGAAAAAGTAATAATAATGGTGGGGTGAAGTATGTTATCGGGAAATCCTAGAGAAAAAAAGGTGTCATTTTTTAGATTTTTTATCATTGTGTTATTCTTTGTCATTATGATACTGCTTATTTGACTTTCATTTTTCTCCTTGCCAAAAATAGCACAGGAATGATAAGGAGATATGAATTGGCTTTCTTGGTGACATATTGAGAAGGGATTCTTTTTTTTTTTTTTTTTAAACTGAGGGACTCAAGGTACACATACACAATGATTATTCTTGTTCAGACATTAGGAAAAATGGTATAGGAAGTGAATCACATCTCTCTTTTTGATGCCATTGCCAGAATATTTTAACCTTTAATATTTTTCATTTATTGCATCTTTCTATTAATTGTGTTTAATACCTCTTCAACAGAAAGCACTTAATTTGTATTATATGTATCTCTTGAAACTGTAAAACACATGCTAAAAGAACTTTCTGTGCTAGCTTTTGCATTTATACTATTATTAGTATATTGACATTTCTGTTTGTTATCTGCTTTATGTGGAAAAGAAATCTTAGTTAAACAATAGTAAATGGTAATGATTAGTTATGTTGATATAAACTCATTCATGACACATCTTCAGACTTTAAGGGAAACTAACTTGTCTATTGACAGCCACAATTCCCTACAGCTCTCTTATGTCTGCATTAGAATTTATTCCCATTACTTGGAATAGTAAATCCAATGTCTTTTTTTTTGAATACTAGAAACTGACAGTCATTTTTGGAATGTTTTAGCTTTGTGTTCACAGAGATTAACCTATTCATTTGAGATACTGAATAGTGAATGAGAGTGGGCCTTGAGTGTAGGATGTATTCATAATAATAAAATTTAAAGTGTATCATGAAAAATTCCAAAAATTTAAAATAGAATGGATTTATTGTAAAAGCATGTTATAGTATGTAAGAAACTTTGTATGTATTTCTCATTTCTTTGCGATGAAAAAATTTTGTTTGTGGGATCTTTTCTACAAATGATATTAGTTACTATAAAATATAAATACAATTTTTAATAATGCTTCATAATGGTACCTGGCACATAGTAGGTGCTTAATAAGTTTTTATTGACTGACTATACAATTGTAAAACTATGTGCACACATGACTTTGGCCCTCTGCCTTCGTGTATGACTGTACATAAACTCCAACTGTGAAAATGTTTACAGAGAACCCATTTCAAACCAGAAAGTATATTTAATCAGGTTATAGAATTATAGCAATGTCTATAGGACAAAAATCCATCTTAATCTACTTTGTACAGATCACTGGGAGGTAATGAAAATTGATTCTCTATTTGAAGATATACTTACATAAAAAAGAGATTCTATATTGTACCAGGAAACATTCCAATGTTTAAAATTCTTCACTACCTAAATCACATTTTCAGATTTAAAATATATATTCACTTTCTTAACAAAATTGGAGAAGAGCTGTCCACCATCCATGAAATGGCATCAATACACTTAACTTCCTTCACTTTATGACCATCAATTGAATCACTTAATTCTCTTATATCCTAATTCCTTTACAATTTCTCTTAGGCCATATTTTCCTTTTTTTTTTTTTAGTATCTTTATTTTTTATTATAGCTTTTTATTTACAAAACATAGGAATGGTTAATTTTTCAACATTGATCCTTGCAAAATCTTCTGTTCCAACTTTTCCCCTCCTTCCCCCCAACCCCTCCCCTAGATGGCAGGCTATGTTAAAGTATATGTGAAATACAATATATGTATACATATTTATACGATAATCTTGCTGCACAAGAAAAATCAGATTTAGAAAGAAGGTAAAAATAACCTGAGAAGGAAAATAAAAATTCAAGCAGACAATAACAGAAGGAGTGGAAATGCTATGTTATGGTCCACACTCATTTTCCATAGTTCTTTTGCTGGGTGTTCCTGGTTCTCTTCATTACTGAATGATTGGAACTGATTTGGATCATCTCATTGTTGAAGAGAGCCACATTTAGGTCATATTTTTCAAAGAATATTGTATTTGGGGAAGGGTTCTGTGATGAATTTTCACTTAAGGCTTTCACATGCTTCTGAAATATAATTTAGAACCCAGACATAGTACAGAAAAATATAGAAACTGGAAGAGTTGCCTCATCATTTATACAAGTTATCTATCCTATCATAGAAGGAAGGTTTAAAATACAAAGAGCTTAGTACAAGGAAACATGTAACTTATTGGATGATAAAGGAAACCAACTTGAAGATGCTTACAAGATGAAGGGAATTTAGGGAGAATGATGGAAATAGGTCTACTGGGCTTCCTTATGGAATTGAATATCCTGCTAAACCCCAGCCTTAATTGGACATTTTCTTAAAAACCAGTAAAGTCTGGTGGGTTTTATAGGATTCTTATGTAGAATGGTCTTTTAGGATAAAGTGTTAGGGGAAAGGATTAAGGAGCTTGGACTTGTGGTAAAAATCAAGGTTCAAGAGAGGTGTTATTTCTTCTAGGTAGGAAAACGGAGAAATTGGAAGCTTTCTTCCACATTCAAATTTCCAATCTTTGGTAAAGATTGTTACTGTAGGCTTTACATTTAATGGGTGATTCAGATTTTCCTCTTAGTGTTACTGAGATTTCCTGGGTTTTTCATTTACAAAGTTGAGGAGGCTACTATATTTCTTACATTTTTCTTTTATTTAAGTTACAGTATCATAATAGGGGGTTGCAATCATCTCTTAGCTCATGCATCACTTATCCAATTCCTTGAGACTTGCTTGTCTGCTTACTAAAGAAGTACTTGGATATTCAGAAGTTCTGTGAGGGTATGTATTTTTTTTTAAATTGTTTGGTTACATTTATCTCCAGTCTTTAGGAAATTTTTTTTTCTCTGAATGCCATATATGAAATTTTATTAGACAGAATCCTATTCAGAGCCATTTACTGGAAGACCAGACCTACCAAATGAAGCCATTTTGTCTTCTATTCTGCAGCCTCATATGTGAATTTGTGTATGTATATTTACACACACACACACACACACACACACACACATACACACACACACCTCCCTCTACACACCCATGGACCTCTCTCCACTCTCCTTTGCTCACTCTTTATACTGAGAATAGTAGTCAAATCATTCTGTCATTGCTACTGAAAAAGGTATAAAAATCTACTTTTCTATGATTCTACTCTCAGTACTTTTGATGCTTCACAATAAAACTTAGCTCCTTGACCCTCATCAATCCCTTTTGCTATATGTTACCTCTCCTTATGTGAGTATAAGCTTTTTTTGAGGCTGGAAAAATCTGACTTGAACATTCATATCCTCAGCACTTACCTCAATATTTTATTGTGTTAGGCACTTAAATATTTAGCTATTCACTGAGTCATTCATAGTATTGAGAGGTCCCCTTCTGTTCTAGCTGTCGAAATAACTTAGAAGCTCCTCAAAAATGAACCACATGTTACCTCATATTATCTTGGAAAGAGAGGTTAACAAAATATTCCAGTTGTATAGCCACTTATTTACCAATATGTACTTCTCTGCCCCTAAGAAACAAACACAATTGATGCTGTATGAAGATCTATCAATCAGTAAATGTCTGGAAACTAAATTATTACCCTTTTATGTGCTTTTGGTCATCATTTGGCAAGGTGATCCCAGAAATTTAAATTAATGAAGCAGAGCAGAAGCCCACTATATAATATTCTATGATATTTCAAAGGATTATAGATTTAAAGACTATATTGATACTGATAGGCTACATAGTAAGGATGGTTTCATGACATGTATTACCACAGATGTTCAGTCAGGAGTGCTCAAACTATGGCTCACGGGCCAGATGCAGCAGCTGAGGATAGTTATCGCCCTCAGAGCTGTGAAGTTTCTTTATTTAAAGGCCCACAAAACAAAGTTTTTGTTTTTACTATAGTCTGGCCCTCCAACAGTCTGAGGGACAGTGAACTGGCCCCCCATTTAAAAAGTTTGAGGACCCCTGAAGATGATAGAGTAAATGGAGTGACAGACCTAGAGCCAGGAAGCCTCCTCTTCCTGACTTCAAATTTGTCCTGAAATAGTTACCAACTGGGTGATCCGGGACAAGTCACTTAACCCTATTTGTCTCAGTTTCTTCATCTGTAAAATGAGATGGAGAAGGAAATGGCAAACCACTCTGGTATCTTTGCCAAGAAAACTCCAAATGGGCTCATGAAGAGTTGAACATGACTAAAAAGTAGAGTGAAATTGCCAAAGATGTTGATCATAGAATAGGATATAAAGAGTTTTCTGGAAGCAAGGAAAAACCTGGATTCAAATCCTCCCTACCTGGATTCAAATCCTCCCTCTTGAAAGATATTGTGCTATTCTGAGTGAGTCACCCAACCTTTCATGTCACTAGGCTTAGTCTCTCCAAGGCTGAGAATTTAAGATAACAAGTTGAAAAGATTATAATGACATACATTATTACATTGTTTCCTAACAATTCCCAATATCAATGAAATCATAGGTCCATTCTTCATAGATTTAAAGATGACCAAAAAGCAATCATCCAATTCAACCTTTTCCCAATGCCTTGCAATTAAATAATTTGTCCAATATTTATAATTAAAAAGCCATTATAACTCTTTAAGGTTTGTGAGAGAAAAATCCTCCAAACATTAACTTAAACCAAAACAACAAAAAGATTTTAGACATCATTTCACTTGATCATAAATTTATACAGATAATAAGGGGAAGAGTAGAAAATAGGCACTTCCCCTATTGGGGGGCACCTGGGCCCTATTTAGTAGTTAAATTCCCTTAGATGATGTTATTAATCAGGTATCAGTGTGAAGGATTTACTCTGAAATGGGTTTTTTTTTTTTGAAGCAGAATAATGCTCTTTGCATCTTCAGTCTGTTGCCCAAACTCCTCTTATGTGGACTTAAAAAAGAAAAGATATGAGAAGGAATCATCCGACAATCTTCATTGACTATATACTCCCTGAGCTATCAATCAATCAGCAACAGACCAGTCAGCACATTCTACTAACCAATTAAAACTGCCTCTGGCAGATTTCATATTGATTGACAGCTCAATCAGCCAGTGACATTAGTGGAAAGAGGGCAAGGGATTAGTTTCCTCCCTTTGTGTGTTTAACTGACCCAAAGCTATTATTTCTTGAGATCTATTAGTACACAATTCCTCCATGACCCTGTACTGAAGTAAAATATGTTCCCTGTCATGCAATTTTCACTGCTTGAAAGTGACTAAAGAAAGTAAATAAGGAAGAACCAATGAGCATCTTTTTATATGTCAAGTAATGAATAATTTTGGGGAGATGTCAACTTTCCCCCTTAAAATGAAATATCTGACATATTCATTAAAATAAAACAAAAGTATTTTAATTTGTTTAATTGGCAAATTCTTGTTTCTTCAGTTCAATCTGGAGATTGAGAGTGAAGGAAATGAATAGAAACCATTTCTATGCATAATTTGCATTTATGCAAGTTCAAACTTGTCGATGGCTTTCAGCAAAATAATAGGAAAACTTCCATTTTCACACTGTTTTTTTTTTTTTAAACCATAGGAGAACTGTGTATTTATCCTTTATGTCCTTCATTTTTCCCCTAAATTTTAAGAATGGGTGTTAATACTTGATAACTACTTTTTAAAAATACTTCCTTGAACAAACATATAATTTTTTTAAATAAAGATATATTGTAGCTTATGAATAGCATTATTATTGATATTGCAATATTAAAAATCAGATAATGCAAAGAGTTCATCTGCCTCAGTTTTTCCATGTAAACATCTGTGTTTGTAGCAATTACATTTATTCGAATCAAATCATGGGTATTTTATATATACAACTATTGATTTCATCAGACTTCAACAACTCTCATCTTAAAAATAGCACTAAACACCTCAGATTTTGTAACTTTTTAGCTTGCTAAAATGATTTAAACTGTTACTAAATTATTCTCAGTACTTATATTCTTGATTACATTGCTTAACAAGCTGTACTAAATGCTAAAAAATGCCTAAAAGAACTTCTATGAAGTATCTTTCAGCAAATTGAACATTAGTAGTTATGGGGAAAACTTATTATTATTGTTACCTCTTTAATTCATTGGAAAAGACTATCACATAATCAAAAAATTTCTTGGCAAATTCTGATGATTAAATTCTCACTAAGTAGGATATCAGAGTAAGGAAAACTGCTTTAAGAGTGAATCACTTTGAATGATGTCCAATTAACTTATATTTCCGATCCAAAGTGGACATTGATTAAAAGCTACAATACACTAAGTGAAGTGTTAGCTACTGACAGTAAAAGATCTGATTTCATTCAACTAGTCAGCAGATATGTACATATATACATATATTTTAAAATATAAATATATTATATATACATACATATGAATACATATATACATGAATACATATATGTATGTATGTATATATATATATATATATATATATGTATATATACCATAATTGTGGAAGTCACTTCTATTCTCCATATTATTGCCCAGAATTTCTCTTTCTCCCAATTAGAAATTGTTTTATATGGTCTGCATTGATAAAGGAAAGCCTATATTTTATGCCCAATTTTATAGAAACGTTAGATTATATTTATTCCCTTCTTTTGTTAATAACTATCCTTTTAAGACCAAGAAATCATGTTATTGGGTGTGTGTGAGACTAACTGGTAGATTCCATTCAGTCTTTAATATGACTGACATATTGGTTTTTAATCTTGCATGTGGTGTATGTACACATATACACACATGTACATGCATATAGACATAATATGTATGAATACATACCTGTGTATAAATATATGCATGCTCTGGATTTAGAATCTGGTTTATCTTTGTATTTAATTGCAATTCATTATTTATTGGACAAATTTAATTTAAATACCTATGTTTTACCAAGTAGAATCGGAAAGTCACTGATGTGAATAAAATATGGATTTTCTCATGAGGTACTTGTAATATAATGGGGTTATTAGACCAGATGATAAAATAAATGATTGTCTTATATCAGGCATTATCATCTGCTCTGCTTCAATACATTCCAGACCCTCAAATGACATATGGTATACTAATGAAATCTATGAACTCTGCACTAAATTAAGTTTCTCTCCCATCCTCACACCCAGTTATATCAACCAATCAGACTTTTATCACTACATCATTACCCCAGAATGCAGACAAATTTTGGGAATCTACCTGTTTATAATCTTCTCAAGACATTTTGGTATATGGGATTTCCCATCTTGCAACTGAATTTTCATTTACATTTTGTGTCCCCAGTTAGTGTTAGCTCCTTGAGGGTAGGGATTTATTTAAAATTTCTTTTTGTTTCCCTCCAAATGTTTTTTTTTTTCTTTTTCTTTGCAGTCAATATATTTTTTAAAATAATAAGGCAGGAGTAGGTTGAAAATGGCTTAGTCAAGAAAACATCTGAGAAAGTCCTGAAAGCATCTGGAATGGGAAAAAAAAAACAACAAATGTTGTTGCATTTGCATGTACATCCATGTGCATACACATGAGTATGCATGTACATGCAATCATACACAGTACACATGTAAATATTGTCCATGCATGCATATGTTATATATACCTATATACATACATGAACATAGAATTAAATATCCCCCAAAGATGCCCTAGCATGAATTTAAAGTGGACTCAGGTTAGACAACTTGTAGAATAATGGGAAAAAAATCAAACAAATTCTATTTGAAGTCAGAAAAACTAGGTTTAAATATTGCTTTTCCTGATTACTACCTGTGTTACTAAGTCACAAACTATCAGAGCTTTGACTTATCATTTATAAAGTCAAAGTTTGGACTAAATAATCTATAAGTTTTCAAATTTTAGACCCTATGATCCTAGATTCTATCTTCTAAGAAATTATTTTAAAGTCTCTCAAAAGAAAAGAAAGGAGATCCTGCAGTTTAGTCCATTTAGTCACAGGTAACAGATGTGTACCAGCTTATAGAGTGACAATTTGATAGATGTTGAACTAATCTTTAATTTTTCCTTTATATGGAATCTTAACTTGAAGTCAGAAAACTTTTCTAGTAATTTATTCTTCACTTTAAGATTTGCTTGACATTAAATTCCTTTGAATAAGAATTGCATGGACTGTTGATGACTATTCTACATTATGACTTCTTGACATGATGTAGTGGAAAAAACAAACAAACATGAGATTTTGATATAGAAGAGTTGTGTTCAAATTCCAGCTTTGCTACTAGCTATGTGATTTTTGAGGGGAGTCATTAATTTCTCTGAGTCTCAGTTTTTACATCTGAGAAATGGACATGATAACTTGAAAATTTTAGGATGCTAAATACATATGAAACATCATTATCTACATCATAGATTATCAAGATAAACAGGTAGTGAGATAACATAAGCAAACACTTTGTAATACACAATTATTACAGAAATATTAGCCATCAGCTTTTATTATTGGATGATCTTGATTATTGTCTCCACATAAGTGATTTAGGGTAATCATAGTGACTACTTTCAAAAGTGACTTCAGATCCTTTTTTGTTTTTTTTTGCTGAGGTAGTTGGGGTTATGACTTGCCCAGGGTCACACAGCTAGGAAATGTTAAGTTTGAACTCAGGTCCTCCTAACTTCAGGGCTGGTGTTCTATCTATTGTGCTACCTAGCCGCTTTCAGATCTCTTTTCCAATAACACAGGACAGAAAAAAGCAAGAAAAAAAGAACTGCATAGAATATTGTATGATAGAAAACAAACTTTTCCAGCACTCCACCTTGCCCCATCCCACTACCATTCCAGAACTCTCTTCTCATCAATTAGCAACTTATACTTCCCCACTTTGTTTTTTGTAACTTTCTCCCTTCTAAAAGTTTTCCAACTTTTTCATTGAAATTTAACCTCTGTGGAGCTCATGAGACTGTATAATCACAGGATTTTTTCCCCATCTATGCATCCTATGATTCCATGAACTTCTTTATATGAGGGTTTGAGTATAATAGTTCCTCCCCTAACTACAGTTACCACAAGAGATGACTTGAGATAGTCTCATAGGATGTATCCGTATCTATTCTGTCAACTTGTATAGAATGGCATTTTCAACAATATTTAAATAAACTATTCAATAAATTTAGGTAGTTTTTTTTTCAATTTTTGGCCTGAAAGAATTGTTAAGATTTTCATGGGAATGAGGAGAGGGAAGGGCTTTCAAGGTAAAAATAATTTAAAATGAAACTCAGTTTTTATTTTATCAATTTAACAGATTAGCATGCACAAGATACAATTTTATAGCCCTTAATTCCCATTAATTCCAATGGAAATTAAACAGTTCTGAAAGCTGCAGATTCAATGTTCCAGATAATGTAGTAAAGAACTTACTAGTTTTCATCATTTCCATAAAAATATCTTGGGGGTCCCCTTCTTACAAGAAATTCCCTTATATCAAATTGCTGCCAGCAGTATTTGCATAGCCAGTATTTCAGTATTCTCCAGGTTAAGACCTTGTGCTGCCCTAAATTAAGGCTCCCCTCACAGTTATGTCAACCAATCAGAGTTTTCTTATTGTATCATTACCCCAGAATGTAGATACATTTTGGGAATCTACCTGTTTATAATCTTCTCAAGGCATTTTGGTATGTAAGATTTAACCAATGTCTTTGCAAGAGGAGACACTCAATGGATGAGATTACTTTTTAACAAAAATTAGTCCATTAAAAATAAACTCATGATACATAAGATTTCTTATTTCTTATCCTTCCAGAAATGTAGGTTAAGATGTGAATAAATAAAGCATTAAACGGTCAAAAACATGCCAGCTATAGAAGCCTCAGAAGAAAAAGAGATGTACTTGGAATGCAAGTAAAATAGAGAAAAAGGGAAATGGGATATGGATAAGAAAGGTAAATAGATGAAAAGAAGACCTGGATTGATAAAGGAAGAAATTAAGAAACAAGAGTAGGACAATAATGAAAGAAATGGAAATAGAATCTGGCATATGTTCGTAAATATTTAACAATTGGTTCTCTGGGGGAGGGGGAAGCACTCAAAACACACTTTTAAAAAAAATAATTATTTTTTATTAAAGCTTTTTTATTTTCAAAACATATGCATAGATAATTTTCAATATTCATCCTTGCAAAATCTTGTGTCCCCATTTTTTCCCTCCCTACTCCTCATCTCCTCCCCTAGATGGCAAGCAATCCAATATATGTTAAACGTGCAATTCTTCTATACATATTTCCACAATTATCATGTTGCACAAGAAATTTCAGATCAAAAAGAAAAAAAATGAGAAAGAAAATGAAATGCAAGCAAACAGAAACAAAAAAGTGAAAATGCTATATTGTGCTCCACACTCAGTTCCTACAGTTCCGTCTCTGAATGTAGAATGCTCTCTTCATCACAAGATCATTGGGACTGGTCTCAGTCATCTCATTGTTGCAAAGAGACACACCCATCAGAACTGATCATCATATAATCTTGTTGTTGCCGTGTACAATAATCTGGTTCTGCTCACTACACTTAGCATCAGTACATTTAAGTCTCTCCAGGCCTCTCTGAAATTATCCTGCTAATCATGAGACACTTTTAAGTTTAATCAGAATGATTAATTTTTTATTCATCATTTTCTTAAGTCTTGGCAATCAATAAAATAATAAATCAAACCCTGACTTTTAAATGAGGATTTTAGAGCTGTGAATGCCCAAATTGAAAATAGCATATCAGTTCTCCTATTCAGAACCTGATCCAATACACCTCTGAATAGGATGAAGTGAAATTCCTGGTTTAAAGCAAGTCCTATGTTATATAGAAGGTATTGGAAAGTAACAAATTATCCTTTTGTTTGAATTTTAATCGTTAATATAATATTAATATAACAATGTATAATAATTTTAATATTTAATATATATCATCTTGAAATAAAATGATAAAGAACATCATTCTTTATCATAACCCTAAGTTCTTTATCATAATATGATAAAGAGTATCCTTATCCCAAAGTCTTATTGTCATGAATTCTTCCTTCTCCCAGGAATCATTTGTGATATCAAAATGTGTGAACTAAATCAACCAGTTTTTACTGATGGGCTTCCTGGTATAAGGACAGGCTAGAAATTAAGACACTATATGTGTGCCCTTGAGCAAGATACTTAATTATTCTTATTTTAGATTCCTCATCTGCAAAATGGGGGAAATAAAAGCATGTCTTACAGGGTTGTTCTCAGGATCAAAAATGACAGTTGTAATACAATTTGCACATCTTAAAGCATTATATAAATGTTTTATATATATGTATAATTAAAATAATTAAACAAATATTATGTTATATTAATCACACATATAGATATACACATATCTATATAAATTGAGACTAGATGTTATTACTCTTGCTGTTTGTTTTTGGTGAATATTTGCATCATTTAAGTGGACCTCCAAAAGAATACTCCAAAAGCATCACTATTCTAGCCACAGCAAAATATTTTCTGATCTCAAACAGCCTATTTTGTGAGACCTAACTGGTCTGATGGAGCCATGATAACCTCATGATTTATTTTCTCCCATTGTTGTTATCTTCAAATCACCATACTCATGGCTTTAGCATCTTCAGGAATTACATACAAAATGGCAAAAATTTGCCATGTAATCAATCTATCACTGAACATTTATTAAGTATCTATTATATGCCAAACATTCTACTCACAGTTTACAATTACAAACACAATAATAAACACTAAACACAAAATTGTATTGCTATTTCTAACTCCATATTCATTCCACAAATATTTTCTCTCCTGTCTAAAAGCAGTATTTTGTTTTGTTACACTTTTAAAAAAAGAGTAACTCTATGGAAATTGATACCAGTAATCTTCCTATTTACCTGACTATGATTTGGCAATATTTGATACTTATTTAGTATAATTCATTGAATATAGTGGTGGAAGTAAGGAGGTATAGAACAAAAATTTCTATCACTTAAAATATTATCTTATTTGATCCTCACAACATTCCTTCAAGATAAGTGCTATTATGAGCTCTTATTTTGCAGTTGAGGAAACAAAGGTTAATTGACTTGTCCAACTAGTGTCTCAAGGTATATTTGAACTCAAGTCTTCCTGTCACATCCCCAGGATTTATTGGTTGATCTAGCACCTTGATGGCTAATAACACTTTTTCTAATAATCCATGAATATAATTTCTAAAGCTTTGGAAGAGCAATACTTCCTACAATAAAATTATTAGATTTTAATGAAGGCACTCTAGATGGTCACATTCTGCTTTTAAAGATGCCTAGAAATTTCACCTTACTTTTGTTTTTAATATGCTAGTTAATTTGATTTTAGGCTCCTATTTCCCAGGGACAGACAATGGAGAAAAAAATGAAACATAAGTAAGTTGTTTGTCTTGTAACATAGTAATCATATATTTCTTCTGCTCTTATGAAATCTTTCCTAATTATGAAAAACAAACCTATAGAAATCAAGTTGAAAGGATATTAGGCGATAGGTGGTGATTTCATTTTAATTTTTATTATAGAAGTAATATAGTATAAATTATAATGCTGAATTCCTCAATATAGTATCAGAATTTGACAAATGACATTTGGCTTATGTTCCATAATAGTTTTTCATTTTTAATAATGTCCAGTTAGAGCTATCAGTTTCCTAATTTTTCTCTTGTGAGAAATACTTCTTTATGTTGCAAAAATTTAGAAAAAAATCAAAAAATAAGATAAGTCTCTACCTGGAAAATTTCATTCTTTGAATATCAGTTAACAAAATGTTCATGATTTTCTCAAGAAATTTTTTTTCGAAGTTACAAGATGTATTAGGAATTCTGTATATATATTTAAGGTCCTTGTTTAGTGTTCTAGGTGAGAGAATGCAGACTAAGATATTTGTAGTTTTCTTTTACCTTTAAAACAATGAAACCCTGGTTCTTTTCTTCACTTTTGCACAAGGCCTGTTCTGATCAGATTTGTGCTGATCTATATTTAAAGCTTCTTTCTGTCCCCAAAAGGTGAACCCTGACAGCATCACAGTCTAGAAGTCTGCTCTCCCTGTCTGGTGCTGAAGCCAGTGGTAGATTTGGTTGTAGTCTCCTATTGCATGCATAGCATGCAAGACAGTCTCAACAGTCAGAATGAGGATGCTTTGGGGGATGGAATTTATTTAGAGTCTGCTCACAACTTAATCAGCCACCACGAGTGTCAGTGGCCTTGACCCTATTTCCTAGTTTCCTCTACTTTGCTACAAAACTTGTTGCTTTCCTACTAAATAATACAGGTACAATATGCCATCTAATTCCCAAACTCATGTTATTATACTTTGAGCTCTTGTAGCTTGTTTTTTTTCTTTCCTTTTAAAAAAATGTTTAAAATAGCATGAGTCTTATGGGAAAGCTTATATTGTTTGCTGGCCTCTTTATTCCTCTTCCTTGGTGTTTTGTTTTGCCTGTAAAAGCTGCCCAGTTGTATTATCCCCAGCTTCCCCATTCTGCAGATTGCTGACTGAGAATTCTTTATTAGCCATAGTAAGAGTCAAGGGCTTGAGACAGAAATTCATTTTTTCTTGGGGAAAAAAAAAATCCTAGTTCTAATTGGGCAGAAAACAACATGAAGAGACATTGCATTCAGGGAATCACATCTCTGCCAAAGCAGACTCTGAGTCATCACTCCAGCCTCCTTCCAAGGGGGCCACCTCCTCCCTTCCTGCTCCCCAAACAATCAGATGGCTGTATCCGAGATTGATTCCCAAGAATGGCTAATTACAGAAGGAATTAGAGCAGCTCAAGGAAGCCAAGGTATCACTTTGTTAACTCAGTTGCAAGATCCACAAAATTTATTTCCGCCTCACTCCTCTTTTGAAGCAATTTCTGACTACAGAAGTCTAAGCGATTCAATAAGCTGCCAATTTGATCAGGCTATGAATGGTTGTGTGCCATAGTCCATGGTGATTACAGGCAAGTTTACAGTCTTCTCCCTTTAGCTGGTCTTGCCATTTCCCCTGAGTTCCTCCCAATCCTACTTCCTTCCCTTTGGAAAAATCAGAGTAATGCCTTGATAATCAGTGTGAGAAACATATCATCTAAGGAGAAAAATGTCAGGAACAAAAGCAGGCATTTCATAAATGCATGTTGGTTGATTTATCAAGGATCTACATTTTTATTTGACATCTTTATATATGGAGATATTAAATAGGAGTATTTAGAGGAATATGTAGAATATGATAGCACATATTGTTAGAAAATTGGGAATAATTTTCCCACACACCTTATGTGTGTGTATATATACCTATTTGGATCTATGCAAAACTGGGGGGAGGGAAAAAAGAAAGAAATATTAATGTATATGATAGCATTATATATTTAAAAGGAATAGCAACTTGTACATAATAGAATTGTAAAATGAATGAATGAATGAATAAACCAGTCCAATCCATATAGACCACAATGAACTATAATTTGGCATGATATAAATACAGACCCATGAGCAACTAATCCATTTAACGGAATAAAACATTACGCTTTGTGACTTTTGTCTACCTGGCATCAAAGCAGCAAATTAGCAAGTGAACTTTCATGAATGGAAGGATTGTTTTGTCCTGATAATACCCAGTAAATGTTGTCTTTCTCTCCCCTCTCTGAATTAACTGGTCGTTTTGTTGCCTCAGATTTTTACTAGTTTCAAAACCTTGTAAAATATAGTATACAACAATATATACCAGGTTCCAATATAACACAAAGTAGACACTTTTATATAATTGCCTCTCTAATTTATTTTCTGGTGTATTCTGCCTTTTATTAGAGCAATAAATGTGGATGCCTTCGAAACAGTTGGGTTGAAAGAGGCAACTAAAAATCCTCCTAGATGTCAACCAGTCTTTATTTAACACCCTTGTTTTAATAATTATAATAAAATCATAATAATTGTAGCTAGCATTTATAAAACACCCAGCATGTGCCAGGTGCTGTTTTAAACACTTTACATTTCTAAATTTCATTTAGTCCTCATAATAGCTATGGAAAAGATATTATTTATTATCCTCCATTTTCATTTGAAGAAACTGAGGCAAATAGAGATTTATGTGACTTGCCCAAAATTACGCAGTTAGGACTTGTTTGAGGTCACAGTTAAAGTCAGGTTTTTCTGACTCCAGGAGCATTGCTAAATCCTTTATACCACCTCTGTTTTAAATTGTGAAAATCTGCTTTTGAGATTACTTTTATTATGCTATAATATACTCATACATTCAACAAAATTAGATAAATTATTTGCAATGATATTTGACTTTATCAAGTCCAAAATGGAAATTTGTATTTTTAAGAAATAAATATACAAATATATATTTCTGTTATTCACTGATATCATGACTGAAAAAGTGAGAAATAAGTTAATTTTATTTAAAATGGTAGTGGTTTTTCCCTGTTTTTGATTGCTTAAAGTGTCTATTTTCTTGATGGAATCATACTTTATGTAAGATTGTATTTTTCTGTGCTACAATTTTCATAAGAATGAGTCTGTATGTATCATTTAAACATATAATTACATATTAAGTGTGACTTTAAAAATTATGGCATCATTATAGCATTTTCACTAAAACTGAAAAAGTATGCTGTATATCAAAATCTCATCACATAGATAGAAATCTAAGGTCCAAATCTAGCATTATCATGTATAATGGGACATATACAATGGACCAGCACACTTGACATCTGATGCAATTTTTCCCCCACAGCAGAAAAGTGTAATTTGTAATTCAGTGAATGGACACATAGATTATTTTCAATGGACAGATACAGACTTGTTCACATATCATTTTTATAGAAAAGGAAATAGACTTTTCTCTCTGACTCCTGCCCTTCTTTCTACTCACAATCCACTTTATTTTTTTAAAGACTGTTAGGCAGAAAAAGAAACCCAGAAATGAACCATGACAATTGACAATGTATTTTAAAATAATTATTTTTTAGTGAAATATAATGGGTTATTCTTTCTCTTTTAAAGAGTTATATTTTTTCTTTGTGAAAGAACAATGTCAAAAGAGTTGCTTATTTCTCTTATTTTATGTTGTTATTACTGTAAAAACCAAAAGATATAACTCTATATTGAGTTACTATTGGATTTTTCTTATTATTCAGAGAGGTGTTTTCAATGACTGTCTATATCAGCAAAATGAAATGTGCTGTTTTGGAAAATTCAGTCACATATATGTTAATTATTTTTTTAATCTGGTAGCAATCTGTAGCAGTGAGTGCAATGATGAGCAATAAATAACTAAAAAATAAGTTAGCATCAGCTACCATATGTGTGTGTGTGCGTGTCTATGTATAAACATATACATGAACTGATCTTTTAGTGACTCTGTTCTGGCTGCTTCAACTTTCTAAATTACAGGTTTTTTCCTAGTGAATTTATTTACTTTTAATATACATTACTTCATGAAGCATGTTGGGAGAGAAAAAATCAGAGCAAAAGGGAAAAACCATAGGAGAGAGAAAAAAAAAACAGAAGTGAACATAGTTTATATTGATTTACATTCAGTCTCCTTAGTTCTTTTATCTGGATGCAGATGGCATTTTCTGTCCAAAGTCTTTTGGGATTGCTTTAGATCACTGAACCACTGAGAACTAAGTCTTTCATAGCTGATCACTGTACATTCTTGCTGTTATTGTGTATAATGTATTCCTGTTATGCTTGTTTCTCTCAGCATCAGTTCATGCAAATCTTTCCAGATTTTTCAAAATTAGCTTGTTCATCAGTTTTTATAGAACAGTTATATTCCATTATGTTCATATACCGCAGCTTGTTGATCCATTCCCCAAATGATGGGCATCTATTCATTTTCCAATTCTTTGCTACCACATGAAGAGCTGCTACAAACATTTTTACACCGAATGTTCGTGGCAGCCCTCTTTGTAGTGGCCAGAAACTGGAAAGTGAGTGGATGCCCATCAATTGGAGAATGGCTGAATATATTGTGGTATATGAATATTATGGAATATTATTGTTCTGTAAGAAATGACCAACAGGATGATTTCAGAAAGGCCTGGAGAGACATACACGAACTGATGCTGAGTGAAACGAGCAGGGCCAAGAGATCATTATATACTTCAACAACAATACTATATGATGACCAATTTTGATGGACCTGGCCATCCTCAGCAATGAGATCAACCAAATCATTTCCAAAGAAGCAGTAATGAACTGAACCAGCTACGCCCAGCGAAAGAATTCTGGGAGATGACTAAAAATCATTACATTGAATTCCCAATCCCTATATTTTGCCCACCTGCATTTTGGATTTCCTTCATGGGCTAATTGTACAATATTTCAGAGTCCGATTCTTTTTGTACAGCAAAATAACAGTTTGGTCATGTATACTTATTGTGTATCTAATTTATATTTTAATATATTTAACATCTACTGGTGTTCCTGCCATCTGGGGAGGAAGTAGGGGGAAGGAGAGGAAAAATTTGAACAAGAGATTTGGCAATTGTCAATGCTGTAAAGTTACCCATACATATAATCTGTAAATAATTATTAAAATTATTAAACATTTTTGCACATGTGGATCTTTTTCCCTTCTTTAAGATTTACTTGGGATACAGACTCCTAGCACTGCAGGTCAAAGGATATGCACAGTTTTATAGTCCTTTGGTCATAGTTCTACATTGCTCTCCAAATGGATCATTTCCCAACTCCACCAATAATGCATCAGTGTCCCAATTTTCCCATATCCTCTCCAAGATTTATCATTATCTTTTCATGTCATTTTAGCCAATCTGAGAGGTGGGAAGTGGTACCTCAGAGTGATTTTAATCTGCATTTCTCTAATCAATAGTGATTTAGGGCATTTTTCCACATAATTATAGATGGCTTTAATTTCTTCTTTAGAAAATTGTCTGTTCATATCCTTTGACTATTTATCAGTTGGGGTCTTTATTCTTATAAATTTGACACAGTTTTAAAAATATTTTAGAAATGAGACCTTTATCAGAAACTCTGACTGTAAATATTTTCCCCGGCTTTCTACTTTCCTTTTAATCTTGTTTCTATTTTGTTTTGTTTGTGGAAAAAGCTTTTTAATTTAATGTAATCAAAGTTGTCCATTTTGCCTTTCATTGTGTTCTCTAGTTCTTCTTTGGACATAAATTCCTCCATTCTCCAAAGATGTGATAGGTAAATTATCCCTTGTTGTCCTGATTTGTTGTATTATCTTTTATGCCCAAATCATGTACCCATTTTGGCATAAGGTATGAGATGTAAGCCTATGCTAAGTTTCTGATATGTTATTTTCTAGTTTTCCCGGCAATTTTTTTTTTCAAATAGTGACTTCTTATTCTAGAAGCTGGAGTTTGGAGATTTATCAAATACTAGATTATTATAGGTTTTGATTATTTTTCATGTGCATCTAATCTATTCCACTGACTCACCACTCTATTACTTCTCCCATTGATTCCTGCTTTATAATAGAGTTTTAGATTTGATACTGCCAAGCAGTATCCTTTGTATTTTTTTCAGTAATTTCCTTGATATTCTTGACATTTTGTTCTTCCAGATAAATTTTGTTATTATTTTTCTAGTTCTGTAAAACAATTGTTTGGCAGTTTGATTGGTATGGCACTAGAAAAATTATCATTTTTACTATTTTAGCTTGGCCTACCCATGAGCAATTGATATTTTTCCAATTTTTAAATTTTGACTTTATTTGTATGACAAGTGTTTTGCTTTTGTGTTCATATGGTTCTTGAATTTGTCTTGGCATGTAGATTCACAAGTATTTTATTTTGCCTACAATAATTTAAAGTGGAATTTGTCTTTCGATCTCTTGCTGGTGGGCTTTATTAGTAATATATAGAAATGCTGATAATTTGTGTGGATTTATTCTATATCCTGCAACTTTGCCAAATCTGTGAATTTTTTTTCCAGTAGAATTTTGGATTATTTTCTAGAATTCTCTAAGTGCATCATCATATCATGTGCAAAGAGTGATAGTTTCATTTCCTCATTGCCTATTCTAATTTCTTTAATTTCTTTTTCTTTTCTTATTGCTAAAGCCAACATTTTTAGTGCAATGTTAAATAATAGTGATGATAATGGGCATCCTAGTTTTGCAGAATACATCCATCTTCTCTCCATTATAAACAATGCTTGCTACATATAGGTTTTAGATAGATACCGCTTATTATTTTGCTCTCTAGTGTTTTTAATAGGAATGGGTGTTGTATATTGTCAAAAGCTTTTTGGCATCTATTCAGATTATCATAGTATTTCTATTGGTTTTGTCCTTGATATGGTTGATTATGGTAATAGTTTTCCTGATATTGAATCAGCCTTGTATGCCTGGAATAAATCCCACTTGATTACAGTGTACTATTCTACTGATAAGTTGCTAAAATCTGTTTGTTAATATTTTATTTAAATTTTTTTGCATCAATATTCATTAGGGACATTGGTCTGTAATTTTCTTTCTCTATTTTGGCTGTTTTTGGATCAGTACCATATTTGTATCATAAACGGAATTTGGCACAACTCCTTCTTTACCTATTTTCCCAAATAGTTTACATATTATTGGAATTAATTGTTCTTTAAATGTTTGGTAGAATTCACTCCTGAATCCATCTCATCCTGGAGATTTTTTTTAGGGAGTTCCTTAATAGCTTGTCCAATTTCTTTTTCTAAAATGGGACTATTTGAGTAATTTATTTCCTCTTCTGTCAATCTGGGCAATTTATTTTTTTGAAAATCATTCATCATTCCATCTATTCAGTGGAATAGATTAGATGCACATGAAAAATAATCAAAACCTATAATAATCTAGTATTTGATAAATCTCCAAACTCCAGCTTCTAGAATAAGAAGTCACTATTTGAAAAAACATTGCCGGGAAAACTAGAAAATAACATATCAGAAACTTAGCATAGGCTTACATCTCATACCTTATGCCAAAATGGGTACATGATTTGGGCATAAAAGATAATACAACAAATCAGGACAACAAGGGATAATTTACCTATCACATCTTTGGAGAATGGAGGAATTTATGTCCAAAGAAGAACTAGAGAACACAATGAAAGGCAAAATGGACAACTTTGATTACATTAAATTAAAAAGCTTTTTCCACAAACAAAACAAAATAGAAACAAGATTAAAAGGAAAGTAGAAAGCCGGGGAAAATATTTACTGTCAGAGTTTCTGATAAAGGTCTCATTTCTAAAATATTGTCAGACTTGCTGCTATACAGTTGACCTAATTGTTGCTTTAATTTCTTTGTTGTTAATGGTAAGTTCACCATCTTCATTTTTGATGCTGGTGATTAGGTTTTTTCCTTTCTTTATTCTAATCAAATTAACCAAAAGTTTATCTATTTTGTTGATTTTTTCCATAAAATCAACTCTAACTTTTATCTAGCAAATCAATAGTTTTCTTAGTTTTCATTTTATTAATCTCTCCTTTGAGTTTCAGAATTTCCTATTTGGTATTTAATTGGAGGTTCTTAATTTGTTCTTTTTTCTAGCTTTTTTAGTTGCATGCTCAATTTATTGATCTCCTCTTTCTCTATTTTATTCATATAACTACTTAGAGATATAAAATTTCCCCTAACAATTGCTTTGGCTGAATCTCATAGATTTTGGTTTGTTGTCTCAGTATTATCATTCTCTTAGATGAAATTATGGATTGCTTGTGTTATTTGTTATATGACCCACTAACTTTTAGAATTAGATTATTTAATTTCTAATTGGTTTTTAGTCTATCTTCCCCTGCCCCTTTAATGAATGTAATTTTTATTGCATTGTGTTCCTAAAAGGAAGCATTTACTATTTCTGCCTTTCTGCATTTGATTATGAGGTTTTTAGGCCCTACTACAGTCATTTTTTTTGTGAAAATGCCATGTACTATGGAGACAAAGGTGTATTTCTATCTGTCCCTGTTCAATTTTCTCCAGAGGTCTATCATATCTAGGTTTTCTTGGATTCTATTAATCCCCATAGTTTCTTTCTTTTCTTCTTCTTCTTCGTTTTTTTTTTTTTTTTTTTTGTAATTAGATTTGTCTAAATTGAGAAAGGAAGATTGAGGTCCTCCACTAATACAGTTTTACTGTCTATTTCTTCTTGTAACTGACTTAAAATCTTCTTTAGAAATTTGGCTGCTTTACAACTTGGGGCATATACACTTAGTATCAATACTACTTCATTGTTTATGATACCCTTTATCAAGGTGTACTTTTCTTCCTTATCTCTTTGAATAAGATCTGTTTTTACTTTTGCTTTATCTGAGATGAAAATTGTTACCTCTGCTTTTTTTGTTTTTACTTCAGCTGAAGCATAATAAATTCTCTTTCAGCCTTTCATCTTTAAACTGTATGTGTCTCTGTGTGTCAAATGTGTTTCTTGCAAACAACTTATTGTAGGATTCTGTTTTTTGATCCATTTTGCTTTTTGTTTCCATTTTGTGGGAGACTTCACCCCATTCACATTCATGGTCATGATTACCAGGTCTCTATTTCCTTCAATCCTATTTTCTACCCTGTATATACTTTTGTTCTCTCTTTCTACTCTGTCCTTAGTCATGCGGTTTTTTACCCACTCCTCCATTACCTTACCTCCTATCAGCTCTTCCCTACCTTCTCTTACTTTTTCTCCTAGTGTTTTTCCCCTCCTTTTTTTTTCTTTCTCCTCCTACTTCTTTATAGGGTTAGATAAAATGTTTATATCTAACTGAATGAATAAGTTATTCACTCTTAGAACCAAAACTGATGAGATCAATCTTCAGGCAATGCTCATCCCCCTCCCCTTTTCCCTCAATTGTAATAGGTCTTTTGAATCTCCCATTATTCCTCCCCTTTCCTCTTTTTCAAGTATAGATCTTTTACTATCCCTTAAAATCTTTTTATTTGATGTTACCACTTCAGAGTATATTTAGAATTACACCCTCAGTCCATGTGTTGTCCCCTTCTGTCTGGCCCACTGACAGATGCAGTTCTCAAGAATTAGAGATAACATTTTTCTCTAGGGATGTAAACAATTTAACCTTCAAATAATGTATATTTCCCCCTGTTTACCTTTCTGTATTTCTCTTGAGTCCCTTGCTTGTAGGTTAAATTTTCTGTTTAGTTCTGTTTTTCTTTCAATAGAAATGATTTGAAATTCTCTTACTTATGATTGAAGCTCCATTACCTCCCCTGAAAGATGATGCTGAATCTAGCTAGATAGTTAATTTTTGGCTATAACCCTAAGTCTTATGCCTCCAAGAATATGGTATTCCAAGACCTCTAATTCTTTATTGTAGAAGCTGCCAGATATTGGGTAATCCTGACTGTAGCTCCTTAATATTTGAATTGTTTTTGTCTGACAGCTTTCAGTATTTTTTCATTGAGGTTGTATTTCTGGAGTTTCTCAACAATGTCCCTTGGGGTTTCCCTTTTGGGATCTCTTTTCAAAGGTGATCAGTGGATTCTTTCATTGAGTATTTCTCTCTTTGTTTCTCAAATATCAGGGCAGTTTTCCTTAATGATCTCTTGAAGAATGCTATCCAGGCGCTCGCTCTCTCTCTCTCTCTCTCTCTCTCTCGGTCATGGCTTTCATGCAGGCTAATAATTTTTAAATTGTCTCTTCTGGATACATTTTCTGGGTTGGCTGTTTTTCCAATGAAATATTTCACATTTTCTTCCATTAACATTTTTTTTTAATTCGATTCTTTCTGTCTCACATAGTCATTAGCTTCCACTTGCCCTGTTGTAATTTTTAATGTGTAGTTTTCTTCAGTTAGCTTTTGAAACTCTTTTTCCATTTGATTAATTCTACTTTTAAAGGAATTGTTTTCATCAGACAATTTTTCCCCTTTCTTTTCCAAGCTGTTGAGTTTCTCATGCATACCTCTCATTTCCTTTCTCAGTTTTTCTTTTACTTCTTTTATTTGTCTTTTAAAGTCTTTTATGAGCACTTCCAAGAAGCTTCTTTAGGCTGGAGACCAATTCATATTATCCTTTGAGATTTCTTCTGTGCACTTTTGTCCTTGTCTGAGTTTGTGTTTTAGTCTGCTCTGTCACCATAGTACCTTTTTGTGGTCAAGGTTCTTTTTCCTTTTCTTGCTCATTTTCTTTCCTTTTCTTTTGGTAATTCCTCTTTTTTAAACTTTTATAGTTGAGCTTTGCTCCTGGGGTAAAGGGGTCACTGTCCCAAGCTACCTCTGCAGCTCTGAGCCTTGGCGTTGAGCACAAGGGCCCCTTGTGTTTGCAGGGGTTAGCTTTTCCTGCTCTTTTTAGGAAACAGCCTGATTTCTCAGTTTGCCATCTGAGCTTGGCCTGGAAACTGCCCCACTGATTTGCCATTTGCTCCTCTAATAAGTTAGGACTGAGGGTCTTGCTTGTTTATTGGGGTTAAAACCCTTTTACCAGCTTTCTCTGAGCTGGACTGAACACTCTTTTCACTCCAATGAGACTGACCTTTGTTGAAGTTTTTCCAGACTATTTTGAAGAATGATTTCATTTCATCAGACTCTATTCAGAGGATTGGTTTCCTGTGATTTTTTCAGGGAAACTGGGAGAGCTTGAGCAGCTTCCTGGCTTTACTTTGCCATCTTTACTACACCTTCGGAAGTCATAAATTACAGCTAATGACATTTTGGATATTATAATTAAAATTCCATGTTGATATATGCTTTTTGATGATTTCTTTTATGGGATTTTTTGAAATATTATGTATTTGAAATGTCACTCAGATATTCATTCCCAAATCATTATATTCTTGAAAATTTTTTAAAAATATATTTTAACTTTCTTACTTTTTAATGTCTTTCAGAAGTATTTGATAAAAAAAAATAAAACTGGAACCTGAAGTGATATGACATCATTGTAAAATGCTTGCCCCCCCCATCTTTAATTATGGAACTTACAAGTTATCTATACTTGATTTTAAAATGATTGTGTTCCAAGTCTTTTGAGCTGGGTACTTCAGGAATTGTAGTAGTATAATAAAATTAGCCAATAACAACCTAAGAGTAATGTTGAAGAAATCATATAATGTAGTAATATTTTGGATTTTCTATTATTTTTGATTATCTGTTCTAGTGGTGTTCTCCTCCCCCATTAATACTGGTAATTACTAGAAGAAATTTGATAATTTTTAAATTTTCTAACTTTTTTTTTTTTTTTTTTGCTGAGGCAGTTGAGATTAAGTGACTTGCCTAGGGTCACACAGCTGGGAAGTATCTGAGACTGCATTTGAACTCAAGTCCTTCTGACTTCAGGACTGATGCTCTTATCTACTGTGACACCTAGCTGCCTCTAATTTTCTAAGTTTTTATGGAATTGAAAATTATGCATGGTAGTAGGAAAAAATCAGAATCTTTGGAAGGAAATTTCATTTATTTGTATTGTAATCTTTCCTTAAATTTAAATATTCTCTAGTAAGAAAGATGACAGGAAAGTTGATATTGAGCTTGATCAGTCAGTTAATATATATTGAGTGCCTACTATGTGCCAGGAATGTATATAGCCAAGCAAACTATACAAAATAAATGAGAAATTATCCAAGAGGGAAAGTACGAGAAGAGGAAGGTTTCCAGTAAAATGAGCTGTTAGCTCAGATTTAAAGGATGCTAGGGAAGTCAGTGGAGTGGATGAGGGAGAGTGTTTCATTTGTCAGTCTGATCTTATAAACTTGGAAATATCTGGCTAATAACATTTGTAAAGTTCTTTGGTCTCTGATTTAGGGAGAAGCATTTAAAGACAAGGCAGCACAAGAATTAAATACTATATTCCTTTCAAATTTCCCTCCATTCGATTGTGTCTTTGTGGTAGGGTATTTATCTGCCTTTTCAGATCTCTTATATTTTATATTTTATATATATATGTGTGTGTGTGTGTGTGTGTGTGTGTGTGTGTGTGTGTGTATACACACACACACACACAGTATGTTTATACTTTAATATTTTGTTTGGATCATGATTTCATTGAACTTCTCATCTTGGACAATTCTTGTTTTTGTTTGAACATAAATCTTTCATCTATCACTATTCTGGGGACCTTCCTGTTGTTCCTTTTGTATATGGAAGATATTACTTGGCTTGTCAGTTTGTAATTTCTCATCTCCCAAATGCTGTCTTTTCTGCTCTGATCTTCATTTATATTTTCTTTTACTCTGCCTTTATGTTCATAATAAGGACATACTACATCCCCAAACTCTTTGAGATGCACATAGCACTTTGGTTTTTATAGACAAAAGCAAAATGTGTTGCGTATTGATGTTTCATTAAAAGTATATAATGAGTCAACCAAGAAAAAATTATTATTCAACTATTCTATACCAAGCACTTTAATAAGTATTAGAAATATCATGTATTTGAAGGATTGTAGAGACAATCTCCCCAATTTATATTTGGACAAAAATTCCCTCTGCATTATATCTGAAAATCCACAGACTCCAGAGGCAAATCAGGATACATTTGTATAATATTAGAATGGAAAGCTGGGTGGCATAGTGGAGGGAGTGCTAGCCTGAAGTCAAAAAGACTCATCTTTCTGATTTCAAATTTGGCTCAGCTGTATGACCTTGGGCAAGTCACTTAACACTGTTTGCTTCAGTTTGCTTATCTGTGAAATGATCTGGATAAGGACTTGACAAAGAACTCCAGTACTTTTTGCTAAGAAAATCCCAAATGTGGTCATGATGAATCAAACACAACTGAAAAACAACCTAACAACAACAAAATATTAGGAAGTTTTCTCTATAGCAAATCTAACTTTGCCTCCTTGTAACATTACCCCTTGCTCTTCTGTTGCCCCCAATTCTGCTTTTTAGTGCTAAACAGAAAAAATCTGCTTCCATTTGAACATGACATCATATAAATATTTTAAAATTACTTTTGCATCCTTGAAATATTTTCTCTTCTTCAGGCTAAACATTCCAATGCTTTTCCTAAAAATTTGTGTCCAGAATTTTCTTCAATAAAAAAGGTAGTGATTAAGTGACTCCTATATAGTACTCATCAGGCTACATAGCAGGGAAAGAGTAATAAAAATTAATAATTAATTACCACAAGGAGCTTGATTCTACTAGGAATATCAGTCATGTTCACAAATTAATAAAGAATGTATTCAAAATAATAGTGATTTATGTGGAACACTAAAAGCTAGAGGCAGCTGAGGGGGGAGGGGAAGAAAAAGTCTAAAACTAAGTTTTAGAAGGGTGGCAGATAGCCTAGGGAGCAGAAAAGTGAAGAGCATACTCTAGGCATGGGAGAAAATTTGGGCAACACCAAGATGGAATGCTTTGTAAATAATAGTAATAATAACTTTTTTTTAAGCTAGTAGGCCAGTTTAATTTGCAAAGTTCATTAATCTCTGGCTTAGGGAGAAGAATTTAACATAAGGCAGCACAAGAATTAAATACTATCTTCCTTTCAAATTTCTCTCCATTGGATTGTGTCTTGATGGTAATGTATTTATCTGCCTTTTCAGATATCTCTTATACTTTATCATATATATATATATATATATATATATATACAGAAAGAGAGAGAATATATATATATATATATATATATATATATATATATATATAAAGTATATATAGTATATTTCATGATCCCATTTGGGGGTTTTCCTGGCAAAAGTACTGGAGTGGCTTGTCATTTCCTTTTCTAACTCTTTTTACAGATGAGGAAACTGAGGCAAACAGGGTTAAGTAACTTATACAGGTCACCCAGCTGGTATCTGAAGCTGGATTTGAACTCAGGAAGGTGAATTCTGAGTCCAGGCCCAACACTCTATCTAATGAGTCATGTTAATTTAGCATAGAAAGTACTAGAAAGTAATCTAAAGATTATACTAGATAGTTGAAAAGGTCCTTCCCAACTATCTTCTCCTGTGAATTTATGCATAATAATAAGAAAACTTGGAAGGCAAATGGGAGATTCATTCTGGGAAGCTCTAAATATCACGTAGAAGAGTTTGAATTTTATCTTAAAGACAATGAGGAGTCACTGGAACTTTTAGAGAAAAGGGTTTACATAGTAAATCCTGTGCTTTGGAAATGTCATTTTGATACTTCTATAGAGGACAAATGGGGAGGGAAGAGAGTAGTGAGGTGACTATTGGAATACTTCAGATGAGAAATGATGAGGACCTGAAGGAAGTTACTGATACATGAGCAGACAGAGTAGAGGAAAGTGAAAACCTTTCTCCTACCAGGGCTGAGAGTGGTAGACTATTACTGTTTAATCAAGGACATCTTGCTTCTTTTAAGGCAGATTTATATTTTATTATCTTTTCTTGGCTGCTGTATCATACTACTGACTCCTATCAAAACTTTGGTCGACTGCATATAACAAATCTTTTTCACATGAACAATTATCTAATTGCATTTTTCTATTATTTTGATCTCTAAGGTTGATTTTTTTTAATCCAACATAAGATTCTATATAAACTTATTATTTTTTATTTTATAAGACTCAGTCCAACATTTTAGCCTGGTAAAATTTTCTTTTGATCCTGACTTGTTCTCTGAATTATCTATTTTTTCCTCCTAGTGTTGTGAATTTATTATTTTTTATTTTAGTATCATTTTATTTTTCTGAATACATGCAAACATAATTTTTAATATTCACTTTTTTCTCCTCTCCTCCCCAAATCAGCAAGTAATCTGATGTAAGTCAAACATGTACATAAGTTAATTATTTCTTACAACTTTGTGTCATTTGTAAAGTTGATAAAATCAACTACAAAATTCTTCATTCACCATTGAGAACCACCCAGCTTGACTTTAACCTTTTTTCAGCCTTTTTATTTGTTACTCCTGTTTAGCCTTATTACTTCCTTTTATGCATCCCATAATCTAGTCAAACTAATTTCTTTAATATTCTCCAAATTTGACATTCTACATAACATCTCTGTACTTTTGTACAATCTGTCCCTGATTCCTGGAATACTCTCCCTCCTCATTTCTCAAAGAATCTCTAGTTTTCTTTAAAAGGCTCATCTCAAGAATAACCTTATTCATGACTTTCCATCTTTTTGTATCTCACCATAAATTTCTTACATTTATTTGTATTAACATGCATTAACTATATGGAATGATATGATGAATGGAGAACTGGGACTGAAATCAGGAAGAGTCATCTTCCTGAGTTCAAATCTAGTCTCAGACATGTACTAGCTAGGTGACCCTGGGCAAATCACTTTGCCCTATTTGCCTCAGTTCTTTATCTGTAAAATGAGCTGGAGAAGAAAATGACAAATTATTCTAGTATTTTTGCCAGGAAAACCCCAAATGGGGTCATGAAGTATCAGGTATGATACTTGATGAAATGACTGAATAACAATAATATTTGAATATGTAACAATGTGGAATGTCCAAAGAACAGGAGTAAACAATAGAAATAAGTTGGTTATGTGGCTAGAATGAGGGTAAGGGATGAAAGTAGACATTGACAATCTCTCAAAATTAAAAAAAAAACAAATCTTTTTTTTAAAAAAAAAGTTTTGTGTTTAAACAGTTATATTTAAATTATGTGGAAATTCATTCACTTACAAAGATGCCAAGTAAATGTTTTTTATAATTGAATATTAAAAACCCCTCAAACTTTACATCTTCCCCAAATAGTGTCATCATGACAAGATTAAGTCTGTCATTGAATTCTGTTACCTTAGCAATGCACTGTGGGATGATATGCTATTAGTCAAGGAGCAATAAAATCTGTCTGCCTTTGGGAAAACGAACACAGGCTTGGATTCACAATTTGGCACAGAGAACCTGAATGAGCAGTGAACAAAACTGGTATTTGGCTAACCAACTATTCTTGTGGGAGGTCCAGATCTCTTCCTGGGAGAAATCTTTGGCATACAATATTGGTGAACTGCCATACAAGGTTTAAAAAAATATAATCACCAGTAATGAATTTTGAATTTGTCAAGTCAACTACAACTTCAACATCAAAGAAAAAAATAATACTAATAGATTGTATTTAAATTTTTAAGATTGTCTACCTAACTGTAATCCCATATTCTTTCCACCACAATCTGCTACTTTCTCTTTCCTCAAAAGAATAACAGTTGAGTAACAATTGTCAGTAGAAGTTAAAAATAGTTAGGAAGTCATCAATAGGCAAACCTACATATGGCAACAGAGCATCTAAAATCCAGCACACTTCAGTACCCTCTCTCCCACTCACAATACAGCTAAGGATCTCTAACACTATGCTTTAGGTTAGAAGTGTCAGCCAGTTGTTAGCCTGCTTCTTAGTGAGGCTCGAAGCAGCATAAAATGTAATTCTGAAGTATTTTACAAAGTAAATAAAATACAATAAAACATAGATAACATTACATTTTAAAACTAAATCAATATGCAGCTCAAAGGGTCCTTATGTGCAAGTTTAGTGTAGTCCGTTTCTATTGAATTGAACACTCCTGCTCTCCATCTTCAAGATGTTACAGGTGTTGCTGTGCTACTGGTGGAAATATATGAATTTTAAACAATAATATTCTTAGCCATATATAGCACTGGGTTTTAGAGATTAATTGCTTTTTTATCTTTAGCATTTTAGCAAAATAAGATTACATTGAATTTGATAGTTCTGTTTAAAGTTTTTAGACACAAAATGGAAAGTCTCTTTAAAGAAAATCATCTCATTGACTTCACATGACACCTTAGCTAACCCTAGGGATAGAACTTTCCAAAGACAGAGAGAATAGACTTTAGTTTCTCTTAAGAAAAAATAAAGAATGAAAAGTAGCACACATTTAGTTTTTCTAAGAAATGTAATTATTTCCCACTTTTCTTGCTATAGCTTTGATTTCTCTTGCCCTTTAAAAAACATAAAAAGCTCTTCACCATAGGGAACTAGCTGTTGTTTCCTTTGATGTCATAACGCATATATAATATGACGCTAATGATTAACTTAGTATGCTCAGGAGGTTTGCCTGCACAAAACCACCTTTCAGCAGATTTCTTATCTACTATCAGGGGAGTGTTTACAGCTGCTAACTCTCTTAAATGCCTTGTCTAAGAGAACGATGGGGATAATTAAGCCACTGTTACTCAGTGTTCCCTCTTCATTCATTGGCTTGCCTGAAACTGGTGAAAAAAGGTCAATTGGCTACCAAAAGATCCTGAGAATCTCTAGGCTACAGTTGGATTAAGTTTCATTTCATTAAATAACTGTATTTGCCCCTGCTTTTTGCCACCCAGCCCAAATACTGGTAGAGGTATAGTTGTTCAGCTGATGTAATCCTTTCTCCTCTTTTCCCTACCATTTAAAAATCAATCATTTTGTTTAATCTTGCCAAAGTCATAATTAATCAAAATAAAACTTATTTAATTTGATCAATGAAACAGGGTAGGAAAACTCGAAGACTCTCTGTAAGAGAAATCTGGAGTATGTCATTTCTTTTCTACAGCTGTTGTTGTGTAAGCTCAAGGATGAAATATAAATTCTTAAGTGTCTAAGAAGACAGATGTAATGATCGTGATCAGCAATCACCAAGTATAGTAGGGTATATTTTTCTAGAACTGCTCTGAAATTCTATAGCAAATTAAGGTGTTATACAAGATGTATTTTTCTCTCTTTTACTAATCCTCTAGAGAAAGAAATCTTAATAAGCTGTTTTGTGAATGAGTTTGCAAAGATGTTAGAGCAAAACAATTTATCCAAAGTGTTCATTCTATGAGTTAGGAAGCAGTATTATTCTTACTTAATGTAAACTTAGTGCTAAGAATTGGCTAGGGACCATGTACATTTCTTGATCCCAACGATTCACAAACACATTTGGATTCAAAGCTCAATGTCTAGTGCTGGTAAGTATCTGCCAAGTAATTATTTATTAAGGGGTGACCATTTCTTCCCCTCTGTTCTTTAATTCACTTAAATGAGTTGGTGATGATGGCAACATTTAACCTATTTGATCTTTATCTTGCATTATACTACCATTCATCATGTGCTTTAAATTTATGATACAGAACTTAAATTTAAGGAATAGAAGAGAATGATAATAAATACCATCTCATACACAGTATTTAATTGGGTTGGCAAAGGACTAGATATGACTTTGGGTATTTTTGGGGGGCAGGGGAGCTAAGAAAGTGGCAGAGAGAAGGGAGCACTGAGTAGGTGAAGTGGAAAATAATTTATATAAAAGATCTAAAGTCTCTTAAGGTTTAAAATCAAAAGTTGCCTAATACACGTTAACTAAATTCTAGGAGACAAAGATTGAAATGAATGGAGTACCTAACTGAAGGGCAGGAATACCTACCTGGCTTCGAGTTCCACTTTTGATTACTTTAGCTAAGTGATTCTGGACAAGGCAGAGTCTTTCAGTAACCCTGCCAATCTCTAAGATTGTTGTCAAGAATAATTAGTAAGCATTTTGTTAAAATCCTATTATGAGCTTTGGGCTAGATTTTGGGGATGCAGGGATAAAAGCAATACAGTGACTCCTGTAAATGACTTACATTTTATTGGGATAGGGGCAGGGGGAAGAATTTAACTTATGCACAGATAAGCAAATTTGATCTTATATATATATATGTATCTATTAGATACCAGAGACTAGGTTAAGTGCTTTACAAATATTATCTCATTTGACTTTCAGAACAACTCTATGAAGAAGGTGCTATAATTATACAAATGAGGACCCTGAGGCAGATTTACCCAGTGCATTTTTCTCTCTTTTTCTTTCTTTTCTCTTCCTCCTTATAGAAACATATATTGTATATATTATATAAATATACATGCAAGTGTGTATGTATATTCACATATACATGTAAACATGCATACATGCTTTTGAGAGCACTATATATAGACATAAGTAAATATATGGTTTATGTACATGTTTACTGCATATGCTCAAACTCCAACATACACATATGTAAACATATATATGTTTATACATACTTTAGACTGTATGTGTGTATACATAAGTGCATATATGTGTTTGCCTATATGGTTTATAATATCATGATATCATTTCCAGTAGGGTACATGAATAAAACAAGATGAGAATAAAGAGAGGCTTAATCAAAGGATGTAACTTGACAAAGGTCTCGGAAGGAAGTAGGGATTCCAGAAGGCAGAAGTGAGAAGGAAAAATATACAAGGAGAGCATTTTAGACCTGGATGAATACTCACTATAAAGATATATGGAAGTGGGAGATGGAATCTTATATGTAGGAAAGGGAGATAGTCTAGCTTTATTAAAAGATAAATACATAAGGAAAAGTATACAGAATCTGTATGAAAGTTAACCTACAGATAGCCAGTTGGCATTTGCACTAATGGAAAGAGTTTCCACACTGTGAATTTCCTATTCTGATGAAATCATAGTTTGAGAGTCTTATCACTTCATCCCCAAAATCCTGTTTTAAAAATGATGTCTAAATGTAAACAAATTGGTCTGCTTATGAATCGATTTAATATCATGTGAATTCTTCCTCCTTTTCTTCCTCCTCCTCCTATTACAACTACAGCTATGACTATTGTCTTTAAAGTGGGTTGCACAAGCTATCTATAGTTTATTAATTTATTTTTGAAAGGAAAATTAGTTTTTAATACATATTAAGATACACTTAATGTTAATGCCCTCCCCCTTTATTTAGAAAGAATGAAAATGTAACATGCTTGAGGTTAAATAATCACAACAAAGTTGAATTTTCCTAGTGTAACCTTAAGAATTCCCAAGGAAGCTACCTAGATGCTATCAGATGCAAGATTTGACCCAGAAAATTTCTTTGACAAATAGCAATTGAAGAAGTACAGTGTGTTCAGAAACAATATAATGGAGACTCTGGATGAAGTCAGTGAAAATCAAATGAAATCCATTGCCATGAAATTTGTCATTGTTTACTCTTTATCTAAACTATCCCATCCCACAAAGACACTTTGTTCCCACTCCCACCCCACAGTTGCTGACTGTATTCCATCACTGGAACATAATGACTATTTTGATTGAGCATATTACATGCCTTCCATGCAGTGAAGGTGATCAGTGCACAGCTGCATACTGTACCTTTGATAGCAAGCTCTGTTTAAGGGGAAAATACACTTTAAACAAATATGAAGGTGTTTAGTAAAATGAAATATAAAACTTTTATCAAGCAAGGATTGGTTAAAGATAACAATACTGTCCTATTAAATTGGAAAAAAGGAAAAGTGGTATTTTTTGAGGATTTAATACATATATTTAAATATGTATATGTACACACATACCAAATAGATCCCTTTTTATCCTGTGTAAGGATGCTGTATATTAACTGAGCATGTTGTAGCTAATATATTGAATGAAATAACATTATGTACTACAACTAACAATAGTATAGGAATTTTAAAAGTCAAGATATTTAGCATGGAGCTAAGAGAATGATGATAGAAAGGGAGTAGGCAAAGATAAGGTTAAAGAGGAGAATAACTTCTCAAGTGCTATTATTCCCATAAATATTTTTAAATGATAAAAATTTAGCTCAACAAAGCTATTTTGTTGTTTTTTTAATCAAATTACGAATATTCTATTTTCACCAAATGAAAGACAAGTTGCTTTGGTTAACCTCTGACCTCTCTTCTTGCTCAAAACAACTATAAATAGTAACGAGCTTTATTAGATATTTTTATGATTTATTTGAAAGATTCATAATCTAAAAGTTGTGGATAAAATGAATAGTATTTCTTACTCAATACATTTCCTGAAAGCATAAGGTGTAAAATGATAATATTGCTTTCTACCCCCATATAAGATGACATGAGTTCCCCTCAAATGGACTTTATAAAAAGCAAAGAACAAGTCCATTCAAATATTTCAGTATGTCAGTTCATCCTTTTCTTAAATAGCAATGATATTGATGTGATGGTTTAGGAGATCAAATGATGTGATCTAGGAGAACAATTTCTGCTTATCAAAAGATGAGGTTGTAGGCACCACATATTGGGGTTTGGTCATATGAAAAATTCACGTTAGTCATTCTTTTTGACAAAAGGTAGGTTTATTTAGAAGAGATTACAGATAAAATGAAGAAATATAACAGACAACAGAAATGGTAAATATGAAATAGTGTTGGAAGAGCACATAGCAAGGAAAGGTTTTTTTCAGCTCTATTATTTTTTATTAAAGTTTTTTATTTTCAAAACATATATGTGGATAATTGTTCAACATTAACCTTTGTATAACCTTATATTCCAATAATCCCCTTCCCTCACCCTCTCCCCTAGATGGTAAGTAATCTAATACATGTTAAACTGGTATAAACATATGTTAAATCCAATATAGGCATATGTATTTTTAATTTTTTATTATTATAGTTTTTTACTTAAAAATATGCATGGATAATTTTTCAACATTGACCCTTGCAAAACCTTCTGTTCCAAATTTTCCCATCCCTCCCCTAGATGGCAGGTAGTCCAATATATGTTAAATATATTAAAAAATATATGTTAACTCCAATATATGTATACATATTTATACAAGTTATCTTGCTGCACAAGAAAAATTAGATCTAGAAAGAAAGAAAAAAAACTGAGAAGAAAAACAAAAAATGCAAGCAAACAATAACAGAAAGAGTGAAAATGCTATGTTGTGGTCCATACTCAGTTCCCATGGTTCTCTCTCTGAGTGTAGATGGCTCTCTTCATTACTGAACAATTGGAACTGGTTTAAATCATCTCATTGTTGAAGAGAGCCACAGCCATCAGAATTGTATGATGATCTCCTGGTTCTGCTCATTTCACTTAGCATCAGTTCGTATAAGTCCCTCCAGGCCTCTCTGAAATCATCCTACTGATAAAAAAGGGGTTTTAATGATTAATGATGGAAAAGACAAGTTCCCTAGTGGAACCTCAATTATCCAGAAGAAAGGGAATTCTCCATGAGGTTGGAGTATGCCCTTAGCTGCAGCATTGTAATAGATTTAGTTAGCAATAATAATAAGAAAAACACCATGGGAGAATGAGAGGAGAGATACCATGAGGCAGAGAAGTAGAAGGATTTAGCAAAGATGGTGCGAGCCATGGACAGATTTATAGTGGAATTTTAACCTAAGGGGTTTGACATAACTTGGATTTCTTGACTGGACATAGCAAGGTGGGGTTTTAAGATTAAATTGGTTCCCATCAGTGCCCTTCCCTGCTTCAGGGAGCAATTCCATCAATATTTCATTATTTCCCTGACAATCACACCCGGTTACTCAGGACCTCAATATTTAAGATTACAAATTCACAGAATTTTGAGACTGATCTCAGAAGAATGCTTGAATAAAAATTCCTTCCACAGCATCTTTATGAAACATTCATTAACTAGGAGACCTAAAATAGGCTGCTTTAGGAGTTAATGAATTTTATGCTATCTCCCATTTGGAAATTTAAATACCTGAATTTTTTTTCTATAAATCAATTTTAACAAGCATTTATTCGATATTAACTACAGTATATACACAAGGCACTATACTAGATGCTAGAAGCACAAAACCAAAAATGAAGCCATTTTCATGCCCTCAAAAGCCAGCATTCCCTTTTGTTGTTCAGCAAGTTCAGTCATGTTTGACTTTCTGTGAGTTTAGCTGGGGTTTTCTTGGCAAAAATCCTGGAATGCTCTTCCATTTCTTTCTCTAGCTTATTTTACAGATGAAGAAACTGAGGCAAATAGGGTGAAATAACTTGCCAAATGTTGCATAGCTAATAACTGTCTGAAGCTGGATTTGAACTCTGATTTTCCTCACTGTGGGTCCTTCTCTATTTTCAATGGCACCTAGCTGTCCCTGACATTTTGTAGAGCAAGATGATACAAGGTGTCCCAAATGTCTTAGTGCTAATGTAAGCTACTGAAGCTTAAAATAGCACTGAGACTTTTGGAACCATCTACATTTACACATACCAGTAAATTCATGCCAACTAAAGAAGGAAAAAACAGGAATCACTAGGGAAACTCGCAAAGGCTTCCTATGTAGCTGCTGCATTAGCTGAGCCTTGCAATCTAGGTTTTCTAAGAGACAGCAATAAAGAGGAGTATATACCAAGTTTGAGAGAATTGCTTTTGTGAAGACAAGGGATGTAACTGGGAAAAACTGCTATATCAGGAGGGTCCACAAAGGGCTTGAGAATAAAAAGAACTAAGTCTGGAAAGAGAGGTGGGAGCCAGAATACGGAAGAGTTTAAATGTCAGGATGAGGTGTTTATATTTCAGAGGACTTAGCAGAAACAAGGAAAGAACATAGAAGTGAGATGAAAGAATTGTAGAAAAGGACAATATCAAAAGAGGGAAAAACTCACAAGTTTTGGAAAAGACTAGATAATCAGTAGTATCTTGTGCCAGAAAAGCCAGTCATAATGAGAAAATTCTATACTACCAGGATTGTTACTGTCGTTCCTACCAGGACTGAGGAAGTCTAATCGTGTTATTCCCAACCCCTGTGAACATGCTCAGATATAATCAGGGATTCTCGATAAATAAAATACAATAATACCCAATAAAATACAAATTCCTTACCTTCAAACTACTCAGGAGTAATCTCCTTTCTCGAGGAGTTTGCATGCTATCTCTGCCATTTGCATATAAATTTTTTGAGGGCAGAGACTGTTTCTTGTTTTTATTTGTATTCCCAGCACTTAGCATGTTGTTTTACACACTGTAAATGCTTAGAAAGTATATGTTGACTATCTGTTCAAAATACTCCTCTTCCTAATGTTTTATAAGTTTTCATATATTCTTTATTGTCATATTGACTATAAAGTAACCTAACTAAAGTACAATGAATTAATCACAGAATTATTTGTGGAGAGCCTTCCAATACACTAAGCAAGATTTAAAGATAGTGAAGTTTTTTTTTTTTCTTATAATCAGTTTCTTTTCTTCAAAAAAATGTAATTTACTTCTATAGTCAGTGCTGATGATAGCTGGATGGATAGAGCACTAACTGCTTACATCTGAGAATTTGATTCATTATTATATAAAATTATATTAAAATGAATAATTTTATTCAGGATACTTATCTTTTGTGGGTATAATTCTAATGTACACTTCAATATCCACTGCTATACTTTATATGGTGATCTTAGAAAAAGTTTGGACATGGAGCATTCTGGCTTGCAGAGATTGAACTTAATGGAATTTTTATCACCTTTAGTCAGGTTGTTAATTTTACATTTTGTTTCCTTGTATATTTCTGAAATCTGGATATCCATAAATAGTATTTTTTTCTCTTTTGAACAATATGTTTTGAAATTATTTTTACTTCTTATCAAAATAAAATTGCAGACAAGAATCCAATATGTATTTTGTGAAACTGGGAAAAGCAACTAAGAGGCTGACCAGTAGCCTTGCTATATGCCTTTGGCTTTCACATGGAAGGGTCTTATCTTCTTTGGATTGTCCAGAGCTCTTAAGCAAACTAAAGTTGGGAGAAGCTACTCTACATTCAATGACCATTTAAGGACTTGGGAAGCTTTTGTGGATCTTGACACTGGTCTTCAAAGGAATGTGATATCCCTCTTTAACATCGACCATTTCCCTCCCAACTATGATGAGATCAGTCTTTAACCCTGGAGACTAAATTTGGTGTTTGGGTCTTATCCCAAGACATGAACTATGTCCCCAAACTGGCACTCTAATGAGCGTTAATATGCTTCAAAATTTTACACTGGGAATAGTACTTACCCATGAAAAGAAATAACAGCTCTGCTTCCAGACATGACAAGTTAGAAACAGAAAGGAAGTCAGATGGGAGTAGATAGATTGCAAAGGATGTCATGTATAATTAAAATGGCAAGAACAATTTTGATTGCCTTAGGCATCGAATGAGAATTATTCTTGTAAAAATTTCCACAGGGGTTCCAATGGCCACAAATGTGACAATTTTCCACTTTTGACATTATATATGTTTTATCCTACAAATTGCTGGAAGCAATGTTTATCCTCTTCATAGCACCAAGTATGCTGCCTTGTGGATGGTGAATGCTCAACAGGTGATTGTTGAATGATAAGCAAAGACAGGGCAAGGGATGGCAAGCATCCTTAAATGCAGAAGCATCAAATTTAATTAGAAGGACTATTCACAAAGGTTTCTCTAGATGCATATGGATTTAGAAAATCACATATTAACATTCAATTTCATTGTATTTCTATTTATAGAATTGTGAATTGTGTCCCAATTATGTTTGGATCTGGTTTGTATCAGGTCCTATGTTTATTGGCTTTACTTAATAGAACTGTCTAATATATGTCATTTTAAAAGGTGGTTGATAAAAGTAGCAGAATGAAGTCCTCTTCTTGTTTACCTCTTTCCTTTCCACTAGAATGTGTTATGAGACTAAATCTGCTCAGTGATACTAGTGCTGTTTTTAGAATTCCAACATATTGAATGATCCTCAGGAAAAACTTGAGGGATTGGACTTGAAGTATGCATATTGATGTCTAGGGAAGATTATTCATAAATTCCATATAAAAATGTGCTTGTAAATATTTAACAGCATGATCTCCACTAAAAGTATAGATGATGCACTACTAAAAGTAATCTGCCTTATTTATATTTTTTCCAATTCTTTCATAAGTCTATATCAGTAAACAAACCAAACCAAAAAACCAGTAGCTTATACCCTAATATGTAGCATTTGTCAACTTCCTGAGGTATAACTACACAAAAATTTTAACATTTGGCTGTCTGATAGTTCTGGTTCCAGAAAATCCCTGTTTTGAAGCACCTATTTATTAGAAAAGATAAATAGAGCTTAATGTTATTGTTTCTAATCTATATTTTCAGCTAGGGAGTTTTCTTATCGTTGACATTATGGATAGTCAAGAAACCTATAAAATCACTGGATTTGAGGTCAAAACACTGGAACTAAAATTCTGTCTTTGTCATTGAAAACTTATATGACTATGGGTTAATAACTTACTTTCTTGACCTATTTGCTCTATGAAATGAATTTCAAACTTCCTACTTCTAAACTCTGTTAACTTCTTTCCACCGTGTTTTCTTCCATGCCTTCTTTTTTCCATCTCTTACACCTTATATGATAGGCTGGGGATAACATTCAGATGGCAGTTAGATGCTGGACTTTTTTGATCATGGCATAATAGAGATTTTTTGTTGTGTCCAGAAGTTCTGAAAATCTTTAACTTTTCAACAATTCCACAACCTGGATTCAAACTCAGCCCTCCCATTTTTCTCCCTTGTGGTGATATATTTGAATAACATTATGAGTTGTATATACTTAAGTGTTTAGCATCCAATTAGGCCCCTTTTTGTGGCACTCATATTTCATGGCAATTTTTTTCAAAACTCCTTTTCAAAGGAAGGGAGTTTGACATCTCTGAGAAGAAAAAAAATGCAGCATCAGGGAAAAAAAAACATTCTAGATCATATTCTGCTGTAAGCTGATGTTGTTATCATGAAGCCATAGCACCGATATAAATGGAAGTTATTTGAAATATATTTAAAGTTCCTTAAAACAGACCCAACAAGCATATTTAGTTTTTCTTACTTGGAAGTTAGGTGGCACAATGCTTAGGTCATTGGGTCTGAAGTTGGAAGACCTGAGTTCCAAATCAGAGATTCATACAATTACTAGCTGTGTGTCCCTGGGCAAGATGTTTAACCTTTGTTCAGCTTCAATTCCCTCATCTGGGGATTATAATAGTCTCTTTATCCCTGAATTGTTGTGAAGATATAGTGAAATAATATTTGCAAAATCCTTTGCAAACCTTTAAGCATTATATAAATGCCAGGTATTATTATTTACTTTATCTGGACTTAATGTATAAATTAGCAGGTGATTATTCTCTTACACAACTCCTCCCTCTAATAATAAAGATTATTTAAGAAAAATGTATGGAAAATTTTATTTAAATAGGAAATTGTCTGATATATCTAATTTATAGCAAAATTGGGGGGAAGGCTTAAATTTATTCATGGTATTCAGAAAACAAATGTTTTGTGTAATATGCAATCTATTATCACTTTCCATAAAGTAGACAGTGGCACTTATTCAACACTCTGTTGACAATTGTATAACAGAAAGGAACTCATTCTTTGTTAACTGCATTTCAGGAAAAGAAAAGAATATATAACAGTTTGACCTCTTCAATATGTAATATAAATATCTATGTTATTGATGGAAAAGTTGATGGGTTAAAGTATTATTACAGGGAAAAGCTACAAGTGTCTATCAGAAAATGTAGAGTATCTGGCACATTTGGAAGAAAATCTTTGCATGTCTCTTGCATAATGTTACATAGCTCTGCTGAGGATGAAATCAAGGGCCATATCTTGTTTATTCTTTGTTACATTTATCGCAGTTGGGGTGCTCCATAAATGTTAAATGGTGCTGATTATGATCATATGTAGCCAAATTCCCTAAATTCAGTTTTACCTGAAATTAGAATGAAAATGTTTCTCAAGAGGATACCCAGGTTTTGGCCAATTTGAATTTACAGGGTCTAACAGCCTTAAAAATTCTTCACGCTATTTGACAAGGGCCAACTGTGATTCATTTGATGGTTCATGTTTCTGTTTAAGGCACTTTCCAGTAGAGTAATTTATAAATTACATGTCTGTTCATTGATCTAAAACTGTCTGGTGATGTCTATTTTGTTGCTTGTTGATCCCAGTCTCTTAAAGATTCTGAAAGAAGTGTCAGTGTGTAATAAGTTTAAAAGGAAAAAAAAAGAAAAAAACTTGTAAAACTAAACATTTAAAAGTCCCACTAAATATATTTCCTTAATCTAATTATTTTAAATAATGATTTATGCAAAATATCAGTGTAAAGTTATTCTACTCTATTCTGTACATGTTTTTAACTTTGATTTACTTGAGAAAATTTGTCAAAAGAACCAGACTTCTATCTAGTAGATTAGAGTATTGCATGGTATGATGTTACTACTTTGGACACTTTATTTGTGAGCTTTGGTTTATGTTACAGCTGTTTTAACATCAGTGAAGCAGTAGGTGTCAATCTGTTAGTGATGTCCTTGCTTCTAACCTACCCAACCACAGATTTCTGGAGCAAACATTTCTAGAGGGCTCTAGACACAATTAACAGTGGTGAGATCTCCAGCTGGGCTCCTATTTGTCGGGGAGAAATCTCTGGAGACCGATACCTACCCTGGCTTTTTATTAGTCACGAAATCATTAAAGATTTGAGACTGTGCATTTGTTGCCAGAGGAATTCCATTCTAATATAGTAGCAGCCATCTCTGGCAGTGTGCTTCTAAAACTGCCCCAGGATTTGTGTGATATAAAATAGTATGGAAGGAGGTCTGCTCCTCCACATTGGATAACTCTCTCCCTTCCCCCCACCCCATATTGCTTCTGTCTTTTCCTGTATGTTTAATACCTATTCATGGGATCTGCTCCTTTTTGAGAGGAGGGGGAGTGTTATACACTTTTCATATTGTTTTAATTTTAATTTTTATTACTCAGATTCACTTGGGATAGAACAGAATAATGTCTTACTTGTCAAGGATATGGTAATAATCAATTTGATGAAAATTGTATTTACTTTAATGTTCTTGCATTTACACATTTCTTTTAGTATCTCTGAAAGAGCCATATAACTGTTTATTTTGGGGGACATTAATGGAAGAATTCATTAAATGAAGAAAGATAACATCCACATGTTCTATTATACTATCTATCTGTTGTATTAAACAGAAGAATATTGAGTCAGTTAGAAAACTTTTATTATTTTTACTGTAGGTATTTTTTAAAGTTGATATCCAAATATTTTCTCTTGAAGCTTATTTTCTATAGTATTCAAGTACCTTATTAGGTAATTGATTTATAAACTCACATTTGATGGCAAATTCCTCATGTTTAGCATTAGTTACGTAGTGAAATAAGTAGAAGAAAAACAAAATGGCAATTATCTTGACAGCAAATAGCTCACCTACTTAAAACAAATTAATCTATTTATTGGAGCAGCGAAGTGACACAGGGGATAGAATGCTGGGCCTGGAGTCAGAAAGATGCATATTCCTGCGTTCAAATTTGGTCTCAGACTTATTAGCTGTGTGACCTTGGACAAGTAACTTACCATATTTGCCTCAGTTTCCTCACCTGTAAAATGATCTAGAGAAGGAAATGGCAAACCAGTATCTTTGTCAAGAACCCCCACCCCAAAAGCCATAGAGTCAGACATAATTGAATGCCAACTACAGATTTATAGATTAACCCCCTCATATGCCCTCTTAAAAGCTGATATTAACTTTCTTCTTTGCTATCTGAATTCTAAATCAGGGATTCTTAAACTTTTTCCAGTCAGGACTACTTTTTACCCACATTTTTTTTTATTTGATTCCAGGTATGTAAGATATAAAATAGGCATACAAATCAATGAACCATAAAGAAATTTATTTTAATACAATTATTTGTGATAAATATAATTTTCTACCCTTTATAAAAGAAGAAATGAAATTATAATATTAATAATATTATTTTTGTCTATTTTTACATAAATAATTAAATCATGGTGGAATATTTGATAGGGTTTTTTTTTTTTTTTTTTACTGTTGGCCAATTTTGGGGGACCACCATATTCAGTTATGTGACTCCATATGTAGTCATGACCCATGGGTTAAGAACTTTTGTTATAGAAAATCTTCGGGGATCTTAGGTCAAGACATATCTCTTTATTGCCTGCACATTTGACTGGGGTCATAGTTTATAATATACTGTCTTCTATTAGACTTCAATTATACGAATTGTAAACCTAATATTAAAAAGTCAATCTGATTACTAATATAGAGCTTTCTAAAAGTCATTTTGTTTTTCTTTTACTTGCTATCTGTATTTACTGATTTGAAATCATGAATGTATATGATTATTGAAATTATTTCTATTCAATGTATATTAAAAAATCAGCAATACCATCTAAACTATTAAACATCATTATTTTGATGTTACTGTATTATAGAATGCATATGTATGACTGAAAATGTTATTGTAACTTAATGGCTTCTATTTTCTCAGTTTGTAAATAATTAACTGATGGTAATTTAGGCATCATGGGTGACAGGATAGGTGATAGTTCTTTCAGGTTATTAATATTATTGTTGAACTGTGATTTCAAAGGGAAGGGCACAAAAACTCCCATGTCTCTCTCAAATCTCATCCCATCTGCTTAGTGTCTGAAATCTTACCTAGAGGAGCTTAACATTTGAAATCTTACAGGTTTGTTAATATGAATATTTCCTTGAGAGAGCTAAATTATTACATTAAATTGCTACCTGTGGTTTACACTTTACACAGATGGGTTCCTGAGTCTTTATTAAAAATAGGTAGTGGTAGAGCTTGACATTCAATGGTTTGAGGTACAGAGTTACCCAACAAAGACAATTGGGTAATTGGTGACCCTGAGACATAATGGTTACCAAATAGGTAAAATCCCAGGGCAGGGATTTTTGACATTTTTCATCTTAGTTCCCTTTGGCATTCTGGTGAAGCCTTTGGATTTCTTTTCACAATCATGTTTCTAAATGCCTAAGATTAAGTACAAAGGATAATGAAAAGCAATCACACAAATATAGCTATCAAAATATAAAAAAAAATTGAGTTCATGTGCCTCATGTTAAAAAAAAAATCTGTGGCCTAAGATCAATGACCTATACATCTGCCATCTACTTTTTGAAACTACTCCCATCCAAATGTATTCATGATCTCTCACCATTGTTTCATTTAATTTTTATGCTTAAAGATACACTTTCTTCAGTCACATGAAAATTTTATTTTTCCTTCAGAGCTTTCCTGCTATGGAATTTATCATTCTGATGATCTGGATAATTTTTTCTTAATGATAATCACAACAAACTATTATTTATATTATTATTAATAATAAATAATATGTTTCTGAAGTACTTTAAAGTTTATAAAGTGTTTCCCTACAAAAATCTCCCAAATAAATAGTGAATTATTTCCTTTTAGAGAGAAGACATTACTAAAATCACATAACAATTAGTGCCAAGACTAGGATTGAATCTAGGTCTTCTCTTTCCATGTCTGTTGGTTTCCATCATACCACACTACTATCTGGAATTAATTGATTATTTGTAACTGTCTTGTACTATTCATTCATACCAAATATCTATTGTACCTTCCAGATTATTGGTATACAAGTGCAACTGATGAAAGGCTGGGAATGAGATTAGAAGAGCTATGGGTGCTTCCTATTTTATTAGATTATCAGAAAAAAATGGCACTTTGTGCCTTGGTGCTTCCAGTGTGGAAGTTTTGAGGTATTTGGAAGCAACTCATCTGGTCAGAGAGTCTAAGGTAATACCTCAGAATTTTAACTTGGATAGTTATATTGAGACAGCTGAGTTGCTGATGTAGATGAAGTGCTGATTCCAGACTCAGGAAGAACTGAATTCAGATGTGACCTCAGACATGACTAGATTTGTGACCCTGTATAAGTGACCTAATCTCAAGCTGCTTCAGTTTCCTCAGCTTTAAAATGGGAATAATAATAACACTACCTTGCCAAGTTGTGGTGAAGTCTAGATGTATTTATTGTAGTACCTTTCTTTCTCCTCCTCTTTCCCTTCTCTCTTCCTTTGCCCCTCTTCTTTTCTTTTTAGTCTTTTCCTTTCTCCAACTTGACCCCCTTTCTCTTTCTTTTCTTTCTTATCTGACCTCTTTTTATTAAGATTGTTGATTCAGGAATTAGTCTTGCTTTTAAGTGGATGTATTATACTATTATTATCAGCAGTTCTTAAAGTGGCAACTTGGTATAGTAGATAGGGGGTGTCTGGGACAAAGTTAGGGCTATCAAGTTTCCAGTACCACCTCTGATATGTACTGGCTTTGTGACCCTTGGCCAGGCGTAGTTGCTTGCTATATATCCAGTTGACAGTTGAGGATCTATTCTGGTAGAGAGCGTTCCTTCACAGAGTGATGTTTATGCTAATAAAATCACATCTGGAAAACAAAGCAAAACAAAGAAGAGGTGGGATAGTAGCCCTAAACTGTTTGCCAAGGAAGGTTATATTACTTGACAGATTTGAAAATGGGATACACAATAAAGTGATAGAAACAAAAGTGCTTGAATTTAATGGGATTTACTGAGTTCCTGAAGAACTCATTTGAAAATAATATTAGAATTGTAACATAGGCTTAAAGCAATGGTCCATAAAGTTTTTGAACCATATTGTTTCACAATTCTTATTCTTTGCTTAAAAGTCTTAAACAAGAAAATTTACTGTTAGTTCCTTCCTTCATGAGGCAAGTCTTAAAAGCTGACTGGACAGAAATATACAAAGACAAAATACACAGAGAAGAATGAATGGCCATATTCATGTGCCTTTCCTAATGTTAGTAACAATCCTCCTGGTGGTGAATTCCCATTTTGATAGGACTTTGTCTTCTATTTTTCTAATTTTCCAATGATGCAATGATGTAGGTGGCCACCAGATGGTACAATGGATAGAGCAGTGCACATGGAATCAGGAAGACTTGTTTCCTTGAGTTCAAATTCAGTCCCAGACACTTAATAGCTGTGCGACCCTGTTTGCCTCAATTCACATCATCTGTAAAATTAGCTTTAGAAGGAAATGGCAAGCCACTCCAGGATATTTTTCAAGAAAACTCCAAATGGGGTCATAGAGAGTTGGACAGAACTGAAACAACTCACCAATAACATGATTTAAATGCCATTGCTATCACACAACATGGGAGAAGTCATTGGAAACCTCAGCTTTAAATAGTCATTACTACTTGTCAGAGCTCCTTTATGAGCCCCCTAAAAGGTTTTGACTCCTCAGTTTGAGAAAGATGATCCAGATAGAAACCTTGTGGACATTTTTTGAAATCCTTTTCAAAATCCACAATATATGTTGAATGAATGATTAACAAAATGAATACTAAAAATAAGGAACTGGAAAGTGATTTATGATATTATAAAATACATGGATCTTTTATAAGATCATAGATTTATAGATTAAAGAACTTTAGAGATGTCCTTGTCCATCCTCCTCAATTTATAGATTAGGAACTGAAGCTAAGAGAGGTTGTGGGTATACTTAAGCTCCACTGCTTTTAAGTGACTGAGGGAAGATATGAACCCAACCCTTCCTGACTCTAAATTCTCTATATCCATAATATCATATTCCCCCCTAAAAGGGGGCTTATACAGGGTATTAGCTAAAGTAATAGAATCAGTAATGTAGGATTCATAAATAACATAACTACTGCCCAGGATCTGTGAGTTCATTGGTATGGAAACTCCCACCATTACAAATGCAGAAGTTGTTCACAACTATTCATCCATAAAGACTAATAATAGCCACTTTCTTAGTAAAATGGGGCATACCTTTCTGAGATTACTTTACTTTTTTGTTGTTGTTGTCCTTTGTTAATTTTTGGCCTTTCAGACAATTAAAGTAAGTTGAATTCACTTATTATGATATCCACCCATACCTCTGTCGTGGGCCAATGCTTTTCAAAATCTTGCCAGGACATTTTTTCCCAAACACAGTGGCTTACAATGTTAGCTCTCAGTTTTATCTGATACAGTGCATATAGATAACACTGTGCCAAATGAATTCGTATATTAGCTAACAGCCAGCCAAGCTAATTCATATATCAGGAAACACTTGATTTTATTTTCACTAACAAGGAGTGTCAATCAAGAAACATATTATGTTGTAAAAGGAAGGTACCAAATTAAAAAAAAAAAAAGAAAAAAACAGTATTTTATTCTGGATGTTTACCTACCTACTTAGTTTCATGGTTCCTTAATGATGTCCTTAAACTTACTAATAGAAATATTTAGGGGGAAAATGTAACAAATATCCTTGGGAAAAATCAGTTTTATTAGGGTAAGTTTTATTTTACTGATTGCTACAACTTCAAAGTAACTAGCATTGTTCTTGGTTATCACTCTAACAGCTTTAATTCAAATTAAAGATGGGAATTACAAGAGTATGTTTCACTTTCTATACTGGTTTAATTATTTTTTTCCCTCTCTGAGGAAATATAAAAATAGATGTTGGATAATTGAGAACTGCAGATAAAATGAACTTGTTAAGCATTCTGTTGCTATATGGTGATGACTTAAATGTTGATAAGCATATGACAAAAATAGTGCTCTGATATTCTTGGCTGTAAGTACAATTTATCTGCCCCGACAAAGAAGTGGCTATCTCTAGCCATAAGTATGTGTTTCTAAAATTAAAATTAAAATTGTATAGAACCCCCAATGTTATAGAAAAGTTGAGCTTATCTATTTAGATAAATTCAAGACAATGTGAATTTCTCAGAGGACCCAATAGTTGTATTAAAAATGAAATCATGTATTTTCCCACAATAAATATAGGAAAACTCATATCAAGATAGATGCCACATTTGCACAGTATCATATGTTTTTGTAGACTGCTCAATGTATTCTGCTTTTTCTTTTGATTTCTAGGTATAGTGATAGTGTTTTTATGAGCATACTTTGTATTACACTCAAGCCTCAGTTCAGCAAGAAACCTCCATTCTTAAATGAAGCTCAGTAGTGGCAATAAACACTGGAGAATGCAATTACTATTTTAAAACATCATTGTTTTGAAGTTGAAAACTTTAATATCCATACAGTCTAGACATAATTCTAGGAATTTTGGTGTGATCTAAAGAAAAATCTTGTCTACCTTCTATGTCCACTAAGCTAAAGGAATATTAGGGCGGTTATTATAGCTAATCTTTATATAAAACTTGAGGTTTGTGAAGTTGCTTTTCTTCTGTAATTATCCTTTGATAATGCTAGGTAGTGCAGATCTTTTTATTTACATTTCATATATGAAAACAATTGAAGATCACAGAGAAGATCACCCATGGTGATATAATAAATATCAGAGCTTGGATTCACACTCAGGTCTCCTTATACCCATGCTAATGCTCTTACCATTCAATTAACATATTTCCTTATGGAATATTGTTTGATATTTCTTGTTTCGAGGTAAATTAACCTTGGCCATATTTACAATAACTCATATTCTGAATATGAGAGAATATATAGCAGTAATTAATAATGCTTTTAAAACTAATTATTTAAAATTATAGCTTAGTGGATAGAGAACTGGGTCTGGATTCAGGAAGATCTGAGTTCAAATATTACTTCAGACATTTAGCATTTGCATCACCTTGGACAAGGCATTTAACTTCTGTTTGCCTCAGTTTCCTTTTCTATAAAATGGGGTTAATGATTCACCTACCTCCCAGAGTTGTTATGAGAATCAAATGAGATAATAATTGCAAAGAGCTTAGTGTTATGTGATAATTACTATCTATTTTGAGCTATTATTATAAAATCACAAATTACTCTAAAAATGGAATCAAAATAGCATTTAAAATCAAAATAATGATAAAAATCAAATATCTCTTTGGTTATCATATAGAATCACAGACTAAATTTTGTTTATTCAACTTAGTGCTCTATAGTGAAAAGACAACTGAATTGCAGTTGAAAAAGCTGGGCACAAGCCTTGGTTTACTAAATATCTGATTCATTCCCTAAACTGTAAAATTGGGAACAGAGTGGATTAAATTACTTCTAAGGTTGTTTCTTGAGGTAAATTTTTATTCTATGTGCCAGATAAGATGGAAGCAAAATAATGCATCCATTTAGTATGATTGGATTTATTTTATATATTTCTTATATCATTTAGTAAACAGAATTTCATAGGGAAAGAATTAGGATGAGTATACTGACTTTTTTAATGTTAAAATGAATTTGGGTTTTCTACGGATCAGCTCTGATTTGTAGTTTTAAGAGGTTTTATCTCAAGAATGCTGTTCAGCAATTCCAAGATGGCCATGACTAGCATCCCATAGAACACGCTTAATACTTGCATTGCCTAAATCTTAAGATTTTAGAATTCTTCTTTTTTCCTAGTAAATTTATCTATTTTTAACGTACATTGCTTCATGATCCACTTTGGGAGCAGAAAATCAGAGCAAAAAGGAAAAACATAGTATTGATTTTAAAAAAAAGAAAAAAGAAGTGAACATAGCATGTGTTGATTTACTTTCAGTCTCTTTAGTTCTTTTTTCTGGATACAGATGGCATTTTCTGTCCAAAGTCTATTGGGATTGCTTTGGATCATTGTACACAATAACAGCAAAAATGTGTGCTAATCAACTATGAAAGATTTGTTCTTCTCAGTGGTTCAATGTATTCCTGGTTCTGCTTGTTTTGCTCAGCATCAGTTCAAGTAAATCTTTCCAGACCTTTCTAAAATCAGCTTGTTCATCATTTTTATAGGATAATAATATTCCATTATGTTCATATGCCGAAACTTGTTCAGCCATTCCCCAATCGATGGACATCTACTCATTTTTCAATTCAATGCTACCACATGAAGAGCTGCTACAAACATTTTTGCTCATGTGGGTCCTTTCTCCTTCTTTCCAATGATTTGGGGTTAAGATTTCATAAGAGAAATTATCTAGTAACAGCTTAACATAAGAGGATGTAACCCCATAAAGAGTGCAACCCTTTTTCAAATTTTTAATTTTTTCCAAATTAAAAGGAGTGTATCTTCTCCTTTTTTGACCTGAAGAGTCAAGCTTTTCAATCACAGGATATGCATTTATAAAATCAGATACATCTTCTCCTTCATTTTTTGCTTTAATTAATGCCTTTTCTAATCTTGTCATATTCTCCTTAATAGGTGGTTCTGATTGTATTACTGCCTCTCCCCCTCTTCCTTCTCCCTCCACCCATGAAGGGTTAATTGAGGGGGGAGGGTCGTGAGATGAGGAATGATCTAATTTCTCCTGCTGTGAAGCATCACACTCAGAATTGTACTTACCTCCATTCTTATCTGATTCTTCCTGCTTTTCACCTAGTTTCGTTGGAACCCCTTCCTCCAGCTGTTTCTTCTTTTTCCTTATTTTAACACTTTTAAAATTTCCTAAAGCCAGTTGTATTAAATTATATGTATTGAGTATGTTTTTGGAAATTGAGTCAGGTCCATTTTTATTATAGAATTGACAAAGATCCTCTCCTTTCTCCTCCTTCAATATTTCCCTCTTCCTTGGAATACAGACCCAGTAATGGCACTGCTTGGTCAAAAAGTATGCACAAATAGTTCCAAATTGTTCTCCAGCATGATTGAATCATTTTTCAACTCCACCAACAACGCATTTGTGTCCCAGTTTTCTCACATCCACTCTGACATTTATTGTTATTTTTCCCTGTCATCTTAGTCAACTTGAGAGGTGCAGATGGTACCTCAAAGTTATTTAAATCTGCATTTCTCTAATCAATAGTTATTTAGGGCATTTTTTCATATAACTATAGATGGCATCAGAAAATTGATTGTTCAAATCCTTTGACCATTTGTCATTTGGGGAATGACTTGTATTATAAATTTGACACACTTCTTTATATATTTTAGAAATGAGACCTTTATCAGAAACACTGACAGTAAATATTTTCGCTAGCTTTGTACTTTCCTTTTACTCTTGTTTCTGCTGGCTTTGTTTGCATTTATTTGATGCAAAAACATTTTCAATTTAATGTAATCAAAGTTGTTCATTTTGCCTTTTACCATGTTCTCTCATTCTTCTTTGGTCATAAATTCCTCCATTCTCTAAAGATGTGCTAGGTAAATTATCCCTTATTCTTCTAATTTGTGATATCATCTTTTATGCTCAAATCATGTACCTATTTTCACCTTATTTTGCTATGGGGTATGAGATGTAAGCCTATGCTGAGTTTCTCACATTATTTTCCAGTTTTCCTAGCAACAAATAGTGAGTTCTTATTCCAGAAGATGGAGTTTTGGAATTTATCAAATATTAGGTTACTATAGATCTTAGGATTCTTCTTAAACAGAAATGGAACAGGTTTCTACTTATTCTCTTTTTAGTCATTTCAGTTTGGTGTTTAGTAATTTCAGTTGTGTCCAACTCTTTGCAACTTTATTTGGGGTTTTCTTGATAAAGATGTTGAAGTAATTTGCCATTTCCTTCTGCAGTTCATTTTATAGATGAAGAAACTGAGAAAACAGTGTTAAATGACTTGACCAAGCTTCATCAACTGCAATTCAGTTGTCTTTCTACTGTAAGGCACTAGCTTAAATAAACATAATTTAGGCTGTGATACTGTGATAAATCAAAGAGATATTTGATTTTTACCATGACTTTGATTTTTAAATACTCTTTTGATACCACTTTTGGAACAGCCTTTGATTTATTGATAATAGCTCAAAACTAGTACATGTCTCAGACCAGATTTGAACTCATGAATCTCAGTCTTTCTGATTCCAAGCTAATGCTCTATCCATTACAACATCTAGTTCCCCTTTTCAGGCTTAATCTGCTTTAAATATCAGCTTATTTGACTTCCACACAAAATAGCCTACAAGAGATAGTCTTGTGGACTCAAGCATTCAGATTTAATTTTATATCAGGAAATGATGACTGATTATAGCAGTATAATGTTAATTGGAAAGCTAAAATAGGTGTTCAGTGAGTGTGTGTGTGTGTGTGTGTATGTGTGTTTTACTAAGTACTAACTTAAAAATTTGTACTGCTTTCTGCTTCTGGTCTAACAGTTTAGGAAGGCCTCTTTGTTTTCAAACACACTGTTCAGGGTTTCAGAAAATCACTGTATATCTTCCTAACCTCTGAACAGCCAGGTAAACCAGTAGATAGAAGTCTGGTCCTGGAGTCAGGAATAGATCAAATATAGCATCAGACACTTACTAGCTGTGTGATCCTGGGCAAATCACTTAACCACATTTGTCTCAGTTCCTCATCATCCAAATGAACCTAAGAAGGAAATGGCAAATCACTCCATATATTTTGTCAAGAAAATCCTAAATGGGTCAGGCAAACAACAACAAATTTTCCAATCCACTAAATGTCCCTTTGTTATGTACATCAAAATGGGGAGAGATATTAGGAATTAGTCTATTTACTCTTCATTTTGTTTTTTACATATGAGGAAACTGAGGTTGAAGTTGATTTTTCCTCCAGTTTCTTAGAACTCGTTAGTGGAAGATATTCAACTAGAAAGCAAATTCCAACTCCTGGTTCCATCTTCATTTACATTGCTTCCACATTTATTTAGTATTTTCACATTTCACCATGTCCCCTAAATGCCCAGGTTATCTTCTATAATTTTCAAATAACAGATGAATATGAGTTTTATAGTATATTCTACTGAATGTTCCAGGATAGTCTATCCCTAATGTCAAGAAGCATTGCAAAATTATGGGGAAGGGTGAAGTCTGTGGCTTGCAGATATATATAAAAAGAAAGGAAGGAAGGAAGGAAGGAAGGAAGGAAGGAAGGAAGGAAGGAAGCAAGGAAGAGAAATGTAACCATGGTTGCTTGACCCTTCTTTTCAGAGAGGAGTCTGGGCAAGTTAAGTGGAGTGGTTAAGGAACAGGACACAGAGCCTTAGGAAAGTCTGCCTAGCAAAAAGGCAAACAGCTAGCATAGATTTTTCTCACACTTGTTAAAGTGATGTAAGAAAAGGTTCTTGGTTGCTTAAGAGAAACACAAATTATATTTCTTTCTTTATTCATAATTTAAAAATAAATAAAATAATTTCCATGATTTCTAACTAAAAGCTTGCTTTACCAGTTAAATAATAATGTTCGTTCAGTTAATCTCAGTATGTATACCCAATGGGTAACATTAAATGTGTATTAAATTGAACACATGATTTTTATATAATAGTTGCAGATTTCCAAATAACAGTTCTTTTCATAATTATTTTATCATTGGCCCCATTGAACCATTGACTTGTGATGAATTTAAGAGAAATAATTCCTGATATACTTTCATGCTAATATAACCAATTTATATTTGGCATAGAGCAGATGCTTAACTTTTTTTTTGTGTATGTGCCATGGGCGCCTGTCCCAGCCTGGTAAAGCTAGATACCTCTATTTATCTATGTTTCATGGTCTGTCTGACAGTCTATCTCTTTATCTGCCTGACTTTTTTTCCTAGGCCGGAAATGTGATGGCTATTCATGGGCCAGATCCCAATAGGATTGACACAGAAATATTAATCTGCTCCATGTTTCTGATTTGAGCTGGTTGGAGCCTCCTTAGGCATCCTGGGGCCTCACCATATTGGTGCCAGACTTAGTTCAGACATCTAGTTGGCTTTTTGCCTACTGCAACTAAGAACTCCCAAGCTCCAATGCTTTATCAGGATTAGTCTCTCTGAACAGGAGACATTACAAGCATGAAGTACCATAGTTGACTATGGTATTTTTAAATTTATAAACTAAAATTCAAGGGACTACAAAGGAATCTAATTATACCTAAATAAGAGTGTTAAAATATTGTTTTAAAAATTAACTTTAAGAATCCTAGGTATAGAGGTATAGGATTGTAGATTTAGAGCTGGGAGAAAGAAAACCCCCAAAAAACTATATGTCCAGTCCCCTTATTTTATAGATGTAAAAATGGAAGTTCAGGGATTTTGAGGCACTTAGCCAAAGAGTCACAGATTTTAAGTATAGAGTTGGGAAGCAAACCCAGGTCCTCTGGCTTCAAATTTCGCAATGATATATTGATTATTTTAAAGCCTCATAAGAAAATTTTGCTTATAATGTTATCCTCTAGGATATGTTGAAATTTGTGAAATATTTCCTCTAAGATTTTCTCTATTTGGTTCCTGTTGAGTGTATTATCTTTTTAAAGGGGGAAGTTCCTTGTAATCTTTGCTGTGTTGCCTACAATAAAGACATAATTCATTTGCTGTAGTAGCTCTTTAGCCACATGCAAAATCCAATCACTTAAGTGGATGTTTCCAGTGGATACTTTTATTCCCTGAACTATAATTTCTTTGAAGAAATTTCTAAGAAATGAATTCCACAGAATCTGGAAACTCTAATTACCACAGAGTAAGAAGAATATGAAAAAAGATGAACATGTTTGAAGGTAAATGAAAACTTAAATTAATATCTAAATTCTTATGTGGAGAAAGGGATGCATCATTTAAATACTTGTAATTGTAATATGCTTATCAATTCAAATGTATGCAGATCTTAACCAAATGAAGTATCTGCTATGACCTTTTTTTAGCTCTGTTTGTGTTGTAAGGTGCAATACAACACATGAAAATTGTGAAAAATAATTTACTATCTTATTAAGGTCATGGTTTTCTTTTATAGGTACTTAATATTTGGCTGAGAGGAATTGTTTTTTCCCCAGGTCTTTTGCTTATAAAAAAATCAGCAGTCTAGGCATTCTACTGGCCCTTTCCATATACAATAAAACCCATTATAAATTCCCTCTCTCCTCCATAGATTTATTTTTGATTCAGTGGTACATTATGAATTGTAGTTCATCTCTCTCATTATAACAAGGAAATCAGGTGTTATTTCTTTCCCTTTAACATCAGAAAAAAAAAGTGGAAGAAAGATCATTTAACTTAATATGACTACATTGCACTAACAGAATACGACAGTCTTTCTTTCTTCCCCATCTATCCTTCCTCCTTTTCTCTCCCATTTCTGAATTTCTCTCCTGTATTTTTCCCTTTCCTTTTCTTCCTCTCTCCTTGCCTCCCTTCTTCCACAACTGTTTTTTTATTCCCTTTTTCATTACTTCTCTCCTCTCACTCTTTTATTCTCTCCTCTCCTCACTTCTTTTATTCCTCTCTCCAACTACTTCTCTTCAACTCTTTTGACTTGATCATTTTTCTATTTCCATCCATTTTTTCTCTTTCCAACATCTTTCCATTCTCTTTCCTCTCCCTTTTTTAGTCTCTTATGCTTTCTTTCTCTCCTTTTTTCATTTCCTTGACTCCATTCTCTCCTTCACTTTAATTTCACAGTCAGATATTTCCTAGGAATGGGTATTTAAGCTTCTGTAGACTTAGTTACATGTGGAGTTGAAGCATTGTGGGCAAAAATTAATTAATAAAAGCTTGATATCAGACTGGAGGAATATATTTTATTATTTATTTCATATGTTTTTGTTATTTATAATGTTGATAAAATAGAAAACATATTCACAACTTTTAACACGGTTCTAGGTCTGTAGAGTTGCTAAATACTTTATGTTGATTATTGATGGGTTAGAGCAGAAATATACTAGTGAAATTCACATATAGTGGGAATAATTGCAACCATATTTTCCCTAGATTGGAAAAGATTCTATGAGGATACAGTAAACTGAGTTAGGGGAATTATACTTTTAAAATACATTTTTTAATCATAGGTATAACAGGATTACAGATTTAGATTTGGAGGAATCTTGGAGTTTATTTAGATCAGTAATGTTAGAGAAACCAAGCTACCCATAAAGATCCTTGGGGAATACATAGAAAAAATACATTAATTAGCATTATCTACGTTCTGTTGGAGAGGCAGCTGGGTTGCTCAATGAATGGAGCACTGAGTCTGGAGTCAGGAAGAATTCCAATCTGATCTTAGACACTTAGTAACTGTGTGATTCTGAGCTAGTCAGTTAAACTCTACCTCAGTTGGAGAAGGAAATAACAAACCCTTTCAGTTAGTATCTTTGTCAAGAAAAGCCCATAGACATTATGGTCCATAGGTTCATGAAGAGTAAGACCCAGATGAACAAAAAAATGTTGTATTGCACTTTTATTATTTTGTTAAATATTTCCTTATTACATTTTAAATTGGTGCAGGCTGAACTTCAGAATGTTTGACACTTCTGATCTTAGGAAAAACCCTTCATTTTACACTTGAGGATCCAGGGAGGTACAATGATTTGTCCAGAGTCTCAGTCAGGTCTAACTCTAAATGTATATGCAGGTTGCTTCTTGAATTGGATTCCTAGAACATGAAAGCCAAAAAAGGACTCAAGAAATTATCTAGAGCAATTCCCTCATTTTTAAAATGAAAAGATTGAGATAGCATAGAGGTCTTTTTTTTTTTGCCAAAAAAACCCCCGGTTTTCACTTTAATTCTTTTCGAAAACAAAAAGCTACCAAAACAACAATAACATATAAATTGCAATTTAGATGATTATACTTGTTAAGTGTATTAGATTAATATTTTTTGCTAGTTTAAAAATTAGTGGTTCTCAAACATTTTGCTCCCAAGATCCCTTCACACTCTGAAAAAATTATGACATTCTTTGTCTTCGCTATTGTTCATATCAGTTCTATAGATATTTACTGCACTAGAAATTAAAACATCTTAATATCATCATTGACATCATGACCTCCATAAAAAGATCTCAGAAGAATGTTTGCACTAGATAATCATTGAGATCTCCTTCAAGGCAAAGTCTTTGTGATTTTAATAAATGTGATGGTTATTGTGTTTTTATTTTTTTTTATTTTTTTTCCAATTTTTTTTTTATTTAATAGCCTTTTATTTACAGGATATATGCATGGGTAACTTTACAGCATTAACAATTGCCAAACCTCTTGTTCCAATTTTTTACCTCTTACCCCCCCACCCCCTCCCCTAGATGGCAGGATGACCAGTAGATGTTAAATATATTAAAATATAAATTAGATACACAATAAGTATACATGACCAAAACGTTATTTTGCTGTACAAAAAGAATCAGACTCTGAAATATTGTACAATTAGCTTGTGAAGGAAATCAAAAATGCAGGTGTACATAAATATAGGGATTGGGAATTCAATGTAATAGTTTTTAGTCATCTCCCAGAGTTCTTTTTCTGGGCATAGCTGGTTCAGTTCATTACTGCTCCATTGGAAATGATTTGGTTGATCTCGTTAGCATAGAGGTCTTGGCTTGCACAGGGTCCCATATTTACTAAGTAGCAGAATCAGGATTTGAACTTAGGTCTTTTGAATAAGGAATTCACCATGGGAAAAAGTGAGGGTTTTTTTTCGCCCTTCATTTCTAAGAGATCAATTGTTCTAGAGTGAGACTATATTGTTTTTAATTGAAACAAGAAATGCCTTTTATTCCTATATAATCATGAGGTTGTTCTTAGGATTAAGAGAAAATATTGAAGAACTCCAAGGGGAATGATATTCACATTCAGATAGTCAATCCAAGTGACCTTTTAGAAAATAACAAATAAAGAATGAGGAAGCATGAGGAACAGTAATGAGGTAGCAGTAGAATGATATTTAATTTGTGCATAAGTAAACCATGATATATTTAATTAGAAAGCTTTTACAGTAAGACAGAATGAAGAGCACAAGGTGGAATCCAATCTCTAACATATATTGACTCTCTGACCCATAGCACATAATTTAACCTCTCAGTACCCCAGACAACTTTCTAGATTACAGATTTCTGAACCGTTAAAATAATAACAGCAAACAATAATATAATGCATATTATATAGCAATATAATGATTGTTATTAATAACAAATAATGTAATATAAATATAATAATGACAATAACAATTAATAACAACAAAATAATTTACATACTGTCTACTTTGTACCAGGCACTGTGCCAAGTACGTTATAAATAATCTCATTTGATCCTTATAATAACCTTATAAAGTAGGTGCTATTATTATCATCATTTACAGTTGAGGAAACTGAGACAGGCAGAGATAAAATAATTTGCCCAGGGTTACATGGCTAGGAAGAATCTAGAGCTATATTTCAGGTAAGGTCTTCCTGACTTCAGGATCAATATTCTATCCACTCAACCATATAGTCAAACAGTAATTGATATGGATTTAGTAGAGAGATTTTTTCTTATTGGGAAGCCTCCTACTATTAAAAAATTATGGTTACAAATCAGACAAAAACATCACCAATAGGATCTTTTTTTTATTTTTATTTTTTTTAGCAACTGGGGGATCTAGTAAACAGAGGGCTGGGTTTGGAGTAGGGAAGATCTGAGTTCAAATGTGGCGTCCATCCACTTACTATCTGTGAGATGCTGGACAAATCATTTAAACTTTGTCTTAGTTTCCTTAATCATAAAATGAAGTAGCTCATAAAGTTGTGAGGATCAAGTGAGGTAATATTTGGAAAACACTTAGCACAGTATCTGACATATAGTAGGTGCTTTTATGTTATTTTTTTATGATACCAAAAGGTTTCTATTCAATATTTTGTACTAAAGTATCATCCTTTAATATTAACATATTTATAAAAATTATTTGTGATCTAAAGAGGACTCTAAATATTACATGTATGCTTGTAGATCTTAAAAGTTTATCATAAAGAGGTTCTGATACCTCTTACCTAAGTACTTCACTCTGCTGAAATAATGTCTTAAAATGTTCAACTTGAAAGACACTTCAGAAGGTCCTAATAGTAATAAATGATTCTTGGAAAGCATTGGTCTTGAATCTATCAGGAAGAAATAACTGAACTCCTGAGAACTTAGAATTGTATTCACTTTTTAAGGCTGTTGAACACTGTAATTAGTTTCTATGGATCCCAATGGACAGAAAGAATTAATGAATCATTCATCATCATCATCATCATCATCATCATCATCATCATCATCATCCCAGCTATTAGGCAGCCTTAGCAGATTTAAATGAAAAGAATGCTGATCTCATAATGAGAGAACTAAGATTCAACCTCTATTTCTGTATGTACTGTATGTATTTAATAATGTGTGACCATGGGCAATTTCCCTCATTTCCCCAAGGACTTCTTGGGTCTTTTCTATTGTATTATATAATTCTGTGTTTTAGAAAGCATCCTATCATTTTCTAACTACTCTTTTACAGTAAGTCTCCTCCCTTGAGGAGACTGTAATACATACAATTCAATTCAATGTAATACATAGTATTATTCAATGAGGTGATGTGTCTCTCTTATCCAGGAGAAGTAAATTGAGGTTCAGGAATATTAAATAACTTTTCCAAGGTGACATAATTAGCCAATGATAGAGCCAGGATTTGAAGTCAGGTCTTCTAAATCTAAATCCAAGACTATCTTCATGGCTCTACAGAATCCACTTCATATTCTCTTCCAGGGTTGTTTCCTTATTGTATTTGTACATCTAGCACTTGTAGTGCTTAATAGGTATAGTAGGTGATTAATCAACAATTCTTGTTTTATTGGTACATTGGCTCATGATGTTTGATAGATGTGTAAACCTAAAGTTTTGAACTTTTGATTCATATGATCTTATTCTCTGGGAAGACTATTCAATACTAACACAGTCACAAATGAAAGCATGTTGGAAATAGACAACTCATATGGATGCATTTTTCAAATAGTTTTTATTAAGAATCTTGCAGAAGAAATTTAACATCAATTTCAATTGTTTGAAAGTCAACAGAAATGGAAAGAAATTACATTTCTTACAGGTAATACTTCCCATAGTTTAGGTATTTTTTTTAATGTTGGACTCATTTTATGAAAGAATAAGAATCAAAATTCTCTGACCTTGGCCAGGTGCACAATTATTCTGTAAATGAATGAGTGGTGAGGGTTACTTTTTATTGAGGTGGAATTTACAATTAGTTGAAACCTGATAGTTTAAACTTGACCTTAGGTTAAACCATTGTGGGTTAATTTACAAAAATAACACATATCTCTAGGGTCACAGAATGTGTAGTATATGATTTACTAATGCTTCACTGTGTTTTAAAAGACTCCACCTGAAGTTCACTGCTCAAACAGAAATTGTTCTAATAAAAATAGCTATTGTGGCAAATTCTTCATCTTATTTCATCAAGAAAACCAAAAATCCCAATAGGATAAATTAGTAGGAAACATTCAAAATGACTACTAGCATGAATGGGTTTTTCTTTTTAGATTTTATATATTTTGCCTGATTTTATTTGGAAAAATGTACACATTTCATTTCTCTTTACACAATTTTTAACTTTAACCATTTTTGTGTTGTTGTTTGTAGGTTGTTCAGTCATTTTCAGTCATGTCTAACTCTTTGTGACTCCATTTGGGATTTTATTCTCAAAGATACTGGAATGGTTTGCCATTTCCTTCCCTAGCTCATTTGACAGATGAGGAAACTGAGGCAAACAAAACTAAGTGACTTACCCAGGTTCATACAGTTAGGAAGTATCTGAGCCTGGAGTTGAATTGAAAAGAGGAATCTTTCTGTACCCCCTAGCTGCCCCAAACATTTGTATAAGTACTTGTAATACACTGCCACTTTTATTTCCTCTTTGCATTTCTTTCTCTGATTAATTAGGCCAAGTGATAATTAACTGGTAAATAGTGCTTGTGTTATTGATGAGTTTGGAGTGATCAGTGAAAATGCTGGTCAGATTTGTGCTGTGAGAGTGCTAAATTTAGTCAGAAAAAATGGCCTCTTTTCTTAGCTACACTGCCTCTTGGACTCTGTTTCCTTATCTATAAAATGAAGTGATTGGACAAGGTGATCTATGAAGTTCCTTTCCACTCCAAATTTCTGGTCCTAAAATTTCTGAGGACATATAGAAGCTTTGGATCTTCCAGGTGTGATTGTCTAAGTGAAAAACAAAGTTTAGAAATCAATTCATTTACATCTGTGCTATGTAGTTTTTGGTCTTATCCTGGTGTGGATTACATAGCAATATGCAGGATGTGATAGGTCAGGAGACATAGTTCACTGATGTGTCTTCCTCTACTAGGCAGTAACTTTCTTTAGCAAAAGAAACAAAGAGGAAGAAAATCTTGAGGGGTCAACCTTATTCCAAGAAAATAACTTTAGGCTATTTACATTCCTACTGAGAATCTTGGAGCAGATCTGACTCTTTTCAAGTATAAAAGATGGAGAAGTAACTTACTGGTAGCTAACCTGGGGATTTGTATCTAAGACTGATAACACTATACCAACTAGAATTAGAAATGATTCACCTGAAGCTAATTTGGTTTAGATAGAGAAACTTATGTTTGCCTTTTTTTTTAAACTCGTTCAGAGAAATCTTTTGGATCTTATGTTTGATAAATGAAGACAAAATCTATTATAGTTCTTACTTCAAGGTCCATGGACTAAACAGACAAAATGTTCCAATAGGAGTTAGGAGATCTAGGGCTGAATCTTGGCTCTTTGATTAATTGTTTAACTTTGGTCTGTTCCCTTTGTCTTTCTAGCATCTATTTCTTCCTCTATAAAATTAGGCATTCAACTGGGTGACCTTTGGACTTCCTACCAGTACACAAATCCTGTAATATTGGCTAGCATTCATATATGAAACTTTTGAATGAATGGTTGTAATTCAATGTTAAGCCTTGTTATGATTATAAAGGTTTATTTGAAAGAAAGCATTATAGAGCACAGATATTCCATTCAGCAGTAAGATTTAAGGCAGTTTGTCTTGTCCTGCAGGACACTAAAATTCCAACCCTGCTGTGATTTTCCATTTAAAAGTAATGAGAAAGTTTATCAATGACTGAAAGTTTTCTTGCTTGGTTAGGGGGAAAAAAGGCATTGTCAACATTATCAACCTTTGAAGGAGGGAGTAAAAAGCCTTCTACCTGCTCTTCATTATACTTTTTATTTCTAGATCTGGTGGAATAGTGCATTGTCCAGCAGTGCATTGTCCTTGGGGTCAGGACACTTGGAATTAAATCTTGTCCCAGATATTAGTGACATGATTATAAGCTAGTTATTTACCTTCTCTGAAATTTTTCCCTCAGCTCTAAAATGGAGACAACAAATACTTGTTCTGCCCACCTTTTGCAGGAGTTGTGAAAAAATACTTTATTATACTATATTAATGCAGATCATGATTTTTTTTGGAGGAAGAGTTTTTTTGAATTAAATAAATGTCTTATTTCGAATTATATCTAAAACAATTTAACAGTCATTTTTAAACAAAGTTTTTAGTTGTGAATTTTCTCCTTCCTTCCTTCCCTCCCCCTTCTTTGGGAAGGCAAGCAATTTGAAAGAGATTATACATGTGCAGTCATGCACAATAGATTTACAAATTAGCCATGTTGCAAAAGAAAACACAGATCAGAAGAAAAAACCCAAAGCAAGAAAAATAAAGAAAAATTTAAAAAAGTATACTCCGATTCTCATTCAGAGTACATCAATTCTTTCTCTTGAGTGGATAGCAATTTTCATTTTAAGTTTGGGATTGTTTTGGCTCATTGTATTGCTGAGAATATTTAACTCAAAATTGGTTGTCTTACAACACTGCTGTTTCTATGTATGTTTTTCTTGTTCTGCTCACTTCACTTTGCTTCAGGCCATATAAATCTTTCTAGGTTTTTTTGAAATCATCCTGTTTAATTTCTTGTAACACACAAACCACAACTTGTTCAGCCATTCCTCAATTGATGTGTATCTCCTCAATTTCCAATTCTTTGCCACCAAAAAAAATTCATCTACAATAAATATTTTGTATATGTAAATTCTCCCCCTTGTTCCTCGATACACACATAGTGATGGTATTGCTGGCTCAAAAGGTGTGCAGTTTTATGACCTTTTAAGCATAGTTCCAAATTGCTCTTCAAATGTTGGATCAATTCACAACTCCCCAAATAATGTATCAGTGTCCTAATTTGTCCCCCCCATTTTTGTCATAATAGCCAATCTGATGGGTGTGAGAACAGTTCATTATTTGAGCACATTGGTTCTCTGTTCTTCATGAGAAGAGCATAATTTTAAATAAGCAATGTCAAAACTTAGATGTTTCAAATTTCAGTCTATTTTTGATTTTCCTTTGTTTTCCAGATTTCAGCCTATCCTCTGCCCTTACTGAACCTCTCCCTCATCTTTATCTTATGATTAGATTGTTGGAGAAAAACACCATCACTTTTAAATAGTATAATTAGAATTGTATAGAAAGACTAAAAAGGATTTATTTTTAGCTGTAAAGACATCAATTTAATTAATAGACTGAGATAATAACTTATTATTTATACATTTTTCTATTTACTTAGCTTGAGTTCCTGCCTTTGTTATCCCTATCAATCAGCAACAAAATCTGAATGCCTCTGAGTAAGGAAAAAACAAAAAACAAAAACAAAAAGAAACTCTAATTTTCCTTGGAGGAGAGTTTGTTAGCTATTTCCTCATTGTGGACATTGTTAACTATTTAACTTTAGCTAATAATGTTTATAATATTCAGTTAACCAAGCAAGATATTATATCACAGATTGATTAAATGCTAGCATTTATAAAACATTTTAAATTTTGCAAAGTGCTATATATATGGCATCTTATTAAACATATACAACAATTCTGAGCTAGACACTATTATTATCCCCAGTTTACATATGAAGAATTTGAAGCTAAAAAAGCTTAGTCCCCAAACTAGTTGAAACTTCTTTGAATTTGAGTCTATCTGATTCAGTCTAGAAATCTATCCACTACATCATTCCCTCACCATCCATCCTCACAAATTGTGGTCAGAGAAGGGGATATGCTATTAAAGCAATTTATTGATGCATCTACAAAATTACTTGAAAGAACAGAATAAAAATGATTATTTAAAACTGCAAACATTTATTGAAATAACTAATTATTGGCATCTTTGTACTATTTGTTCATAAACTAGCTAAGTCTCTCTCTATATAGTATATATATATATACTAAAGATAAAGATAAACATAATATTCATAAAGATAAAACCAATTTTATGACATTACAGATTCATTTTATTGAATATCATAAATTAGTAAGATATTATATGTATCCTATAGGCAATATAGATTTCAGCAATAAAGCTTATGTATATATAATGTGAAATTTATGAAGAACTCTGCCTTTTTTTTTAAAGCTTCTCTATTTTCATTTGACCTAACATACCTTTGGAACCTTACCCATATATTTTCTATCCATTGTTAAATTGAAGAATTTCTCAGAATTTCCTTCTTTAATTAATATTTTAAACATATTATCTGTGATGTGATTATCATCAATGGAGGTTATTTTATTCTATCCTTGCTTTTACTAAGTAATTCCCAAATGTCTACTTTTATTGTCAAGAATTTACTTTCAAGCAGGTAATATTAAAAATGGGAAAATAACAAGGAAAATGGAAAAAAAATTCTTCAGAATAACATTATAGTAAAAATTATTCAAACCTAAGACTGAGTTAAGCAATGTATTCAAGAAGTATTCCCTTCAAGTTAGTTATGATAAAATGGATTTGGAGTGCTTCAACAATTGATAGACTTCAGACATGTTTATAATGTGTCTATGAATATTATATTTTTCAAGCCAATAAAAGGATTTGCCATAAATTTAGTTGATTTAAACCACTGTACCATTATTGTGCTTAAATAAATCTGAAATGATTGGCACAAGAAAGAATATAATATCTGCTCTTATATGGAAATTCTATGGGGAAGACAGATGGTAGAGTAAGTAGGTGGCGTAACTGGTTAGAATGCTGGGCTAAAGTTAGAAAGACTCATCATCCTTGGTTTAAATCTGACTTGAGATACTTACTAGCTATGTGACCCCGATCAAGTCATTTAACATCATCAAATATATATTAGAACTATACTATATGTATTATATATATATATACATATATAATACATATACTTTTTCAAGTGTACAAGATATATCAAATATATATATATTAATATTTTAACACTAAGGTATACCATATATATATATATGTTTAATTTAGTAAAAGGGAGCTTATAAAGGCAATATGGTATAGAGAAACAAATGCTGGATTTCGGATTAGAAGAATTGAATTCAAATCCTGCCTCTCCCACTTATGCCTGTGATTGTAAGTGATTCATAAATCAATTAACTTATCTGGGCTCATTTTCTTTCTTTATAAAATGGAGGAGGTTGGAACTAGATGATCTCAAAGAAGACCTCAACCCTGATCTCAAGGGTTTTTGCAATATCAATGTGTTTTGTCAAGTGCCCTCAGCTATCATCCTAGAAAGCAACTCATATGGATAGTCTCACATTAGTTCCTGCACATATGTCCACAGCCACTAAATAGATAGAAAAGAAAGTTCTTGCATCAAAGTCCTACATGCTGTCAAATAGTTCCTCCTGATGTGATATGATTTTACCTGGGGAAATAACACTAAATAAAAAGCACGAGCATCTTCTTTGCTGCTGTACCATAAACATGATAGGACCTTTCCATATGATTTGTAGCTGAAACTTTCCATATGTGTCCCCCTTTTAAAAGGTAAGTTTCTTAAAAATGGAATATCTTTTCTATTTTTATCTTCAGTACTTCACAAAATGCTTTTTGCAAAGAGACTTCCTAATAAAAACCTCATTCATATATCCTTTCAGGTGATCTTTTCTAACTCAAAATCTATATTAATCAATGTCGTCATTCTGACTTTATCATTATCCTACCAGACAAATATAAAAAAAAAAGTTTTCATAAGTTCACTTTTAGTTAAATTATTTCACTTTAAGACTTTATCTTAATAATATTTGTTTAAAGTTACATGATGTTAGGGATACATCATTAACAAAATGTTTTAACATTATTAACATAAAACAAATTTGGTTGAATATTGGCAATACAATATTCTTTAAAATTTTAATGTGAAAAATTGAGGACATTGCCCTATTTGAAATAGCATCTACACAAGGAGTGAGAACTGGGCACTTGTGTGAGAACCATAAAAAATATCAAGAGTATTGAAATAAATTAATGAAACAGCTAGAAAATTAGATGACTTAAATAAAATGTTCTGGAGTATGAGGAAAGGGTAAGAATTCTGAATTTCTGGTTAGAGTATCAGAGTTAGAAACCTAGCTCTGTTAAGTTATGTTTGCTTGATGTTAGGATTGTCCCTTTTTCTTTGGACATCAGTTTTTTCATTTGTAAAATATGATGGTGGGGCAAGACAACCTCTAAGTTTCTTTCTAACTCTAAATTCTATGGATTTGTGATATTTATTTAAAAGAGCAAACCAACTAGTGACATGGTTATTGTCTTGAATTTTATTGAGGCATGTTATTCAGGTGAATTTACATCACCTTTCCTCTGTGGAGGAAAACATGTTTCATGATTATTAGCTCATTTGTCTTGACAATAACATAGGCCCCATTTGATGCCATTTTTATGAGTTACAAACTCAAAACTCAATAGGGAGCCTGATCACGTAAAAACCTGTTAACATAAGAGATTCATAGAACTCTCTATCAGGGCTATTTTTAACCATTGAAAGGTGTGTTTATTACTATAATTGCCCTGAAATTTTAAAAAATCATAAAAAATTTAACCTCATCTCTTAGGCAAATTGATAGTGATCAATTGTTTCATTTTTAAGATTTTTAAACATTGACCGATGATTAAGTTTCCTCAAATGATTTCATAGCTCAAAGAACCTTTGGAAAGACTAAAATTGCATACTGGCATCACATATCAAGTAAAGGAATCATAGGTAAACAAAAATATTCATTACAAATGCAGATGCCTCTGGGACCTGAGAAATTATTCATCTCAACTCCTCCTCTATTTACATAATACAGATAATAAATATCAGAGTTAAAAATTGAGCCTGAATCATGAATACTGTGCTCATTTTACAAATGTAATAATGTTTGTTACAATAGTGACAAGGAAGAGTTCATAGATGTGCAAATTGTTTAAGTTGGGAAGGATGTCTAATATAAGAAATGAAAAAAACAAGCTTTAAAATTATTGGGGCTACAGAAAAAGAACTCTGGGAGATGACTAAAAACCATTACATTGAATTCCCAATCCCTATATTTATGCCCACCTGCATTTTTGATTTCCTTCACAAGCTAATTGTACAATATTTCAGAGTCTGATTCTTTTTGTACAGCAAAATAACGTTTTGGTCATGTATACTTATTGTGTATCTAATTTATATTTTAATATATTTAACATCTACTGGTCATCCTGCCATCTAGGGGAGGGGGCGGGGGGGTAAGAGGTGAAAAATTGGAACAAGAGGTTTAGCAATTGTTAATGCTGTAAAGTTACCCATGTATATATCCTGTAAATAAAAGGCTATTAAATAAAAAAAAAAATTATTGGGGCTAAAAGAAAATTCTTTTTAAAAAGTGGTTTATTCAAATCTAGTTATCATGAGTCATTTGTCATTGAATCTTATGTCCTCATATCTCTTTTGCCAAAGCAGGGATCTGTGGGTCTTTTAAATACCTAGAATGTGTGTGAAATCTGGAAGAATAAAAACATGCAGTTTGCTTTGAGGAAGCCCCTAAATAACTTCACTTTCAATAAGGATGAATCACCCTGTTCTTCTGGCAGGACTTTTTTAATGGCATGTTATTCATTGCTCTGAGATTGTTTTCCTTTGCAGAGGGTAAAATAAGCCCCATGCTCAGAAGGCAGTGAGTTGCTGCTTCATTAAGAAGTTGCCTTTTAGTTTTAGTTAAAGTGAAATAATGAGCTTTCAATAAGCTGAATTAAACAGTGTCTTAAAATTCTTTAGGCTTTCCCTGGAGTGAATTTTTCACATTTAAATTATCCAGTAGAATAGTAGCTTACAGATGAGTTGTTTTTACCTTTCTATTTATTTGTCAATAGAAAAACAAAGAAAACTATTTTTAAACTTACATTTGTATGACATTTTATGTTTTATATAGTACTACTCATACATCCATTGCCACATTTAGGCCCAATGGCCTCTCTGGAACAATAGAAAAAAAAGAACGTTGATTATCCCAATTTTATATAAGAGGAAACTGAGACCTAGAAAAATGAAGTTCAAGGTAGAAATAGATGGTAAATAGAAGTTCTAGGATTCAAATCAATAACCTCCTGCACACACAGCCAGTGTTGTTTCTAGTACAGCATGACTTAGTATAATGTTGTTAGTAGTGCATTTAGTAGTGCTTTTTTGGCTTAGCCTAGGAAACTGATTACTGAATGTTATTAAAGAATTATTGTCTGAGAATCTCAGTATTCATTGAACAGAAAATGAATACTCCACATTTATTGTAATCATTGTATTAGAGATTTTAAGTAAGCAGAGAGAGAGTGACATTTTTTCTTACACTTTTTGGTAAATACTAAAGTAAAAGGAAAACAAGAAAGTTATAACGTTCACATTCAATTTTATTCAAAAATGAAAAATTTCAATTTTTTTATTCAGAATGTGTGTGATTTAAGGGTCTACTTGATAGGTGCTATCCTCCACATCACTTCCTCCACTACAGGAGACATAGCATCTCCTCCGTACCAATGGAGGTATGTAAATTGTTATCCGTGCTCTCTCTTTGGTACTGAAACATTCTCTGAGACACCTTTTTTGACCCTGTGATTGCATGAGTGTGGAAAAAATCTGGAATATTGTGAGCCAAGAGGAAGAAGAGAAGATTACCTGAACAAGTTCAGAATTGCCTTGCAAAGAATACTTTGAAAATTTTACTGGCGGCAACAGAGAACCTCTGGTGCTTCTTAAGCAGGGGAATTTTACAGTCAGATTCATATTACTGGAAGATCAGTAGTGAAGTAGAAGATGAATTGGAGAGGGGAGAGACTGGAGGTGGAGAGGCTCAGTTAGGGGTAATGAATGTAAGACAAAACAGTGGATATAGAATATTGATGCTGATATAGAAAAGATCAAGTTGGAATGGTTAGGAAGATAAGAAGAGGAGTATAACATGGCAGTATCAAGAAAATCAGAGAAGAAAGAATAACAAGCAAGACAGAATGGCCAGCAGTGCCAAATGCTGCAAAGAGATCAAGAAGAATGAGAAATGATAAAAGTCATTGGATTATCTGTACAGAAATTATTCATGATCTTTGAGACAACATTTTCATTTAAGTGTTGTCATCAGAAACTAGCTTGTAAATACTTGAGAAGAAAGTGGGAGGTAAGAAAGTAGAGGCAATGATTTCTTGTTCTAAGACTTTGGAAGTCAAAGAGAAGAACAATATTTAGGTAGATAGTTTGAAAGGGATAGTAAAACCAAGTGAAGATTATTTAAGTATGGGGAATCTTAACATGTTTGTAGTCATCAAGGATGGAGTCAATGAATAAAAAGAGACTGATGAACTGAAAGAGAGGAATGAGCAAAGGAGCTGGCTCTTTGAGGAAAACAGAAAGAATAGGATCAAAGGTTAAAATAAACACAGACAACAAAGGAGAAAGACTATATTTTCCACAGGGCTTGACACAATGGAGGTAAAAATACCAAAGATGTCCAAGGCATTTTGAGTACTAAAATTGGGAGAGGAGGAAATGCATAATAGATAGATTCAGTTCCACTATAAAAATGAGACTAGGTTTTTGATTAAGAGACAGAGGGAAGAAAGTGTTAGAGGTGGTTAGAAAAGAGAAGCTTTGCACCAAATATTGTGGGGTACATGGGGAAGTCAATCAGGAAAGAAAAAAAGGATTGCTGTATGACAAGAAGGAATTCATTTGGTTTTACACACATACACCCACACACACATATGTATGTTATATGTGTGTATATGTATATATGTGTGAATAACATAGTAGTACCATATATAGAGTGAATCCAGAGGTTAAAATGATAAAATTTATTACTTTAATGGGAATGATCTTTCATAGCTCTTAATGCCTCTCTTTTGCTTTTATTTTAATTTAATTATTTTGGGAGGACAGGAGTGCACCAATCATATATCCTCTGCTAGAATGTAATCTCCCCAAAGCAAGGATTCTGCATATTTCATGACCTTTGACAATCAGCAAAATCCCTTTCTCATAAAGGCATCGAATAGTACTTAGATTGAAATGCTATCCAGGTTTCAATTCAGTGCCTGATACTTTCTTATTGTAGATCCTAGTTTTGGTTTCCATATCTTAAAAATGGAGAACCTAGTCCTTCACAAGGTTCTTGATAATAAAGGGCTTTATAAACTTTAAGAGTTATAGAAATTGAACGTGTTCTTGGTGATAGTAACATACACACCATTAATTTCTTGAAAGCACCTTATCTCCATCCTTGAGACCTCTGGCATTGCAGCTATCAGACCCTGGGAGGAAAATGAACAAATGGAGAAACATCAGGAAGAGGAAGAGATGAGTCTTAGGGGAATATTGTTGGACCAAAACAATTCTATGTCATGCTTTTGGTGATCTGAACGGGTTTTCTAGAGGACCAGTAAAGATCAGTATTCAGCTAATCATCTGGAATAGATGGTGGAATTCCATATCCATATAACATTCCTAGTTAGCTAGATGCTAGTATCAGGCACTGTGTGTTGAAAAACAGGGATACAGATACAAAAGTGAGATAACTCTTTCTTTAAAGGAATCCATACTTTTTGGGGTTTAAAACACATTCATAGATTGGTGAATACAGGAGTTATAAGAAGTATATACAAAATAATTCTGGTCAGCACCTGGGATAATAATAATAACTTGATGAAATCAGGAAACCATATATCAGTTGTCTATGTACTGGGTCATTTTATCTCCCCAAGGTGATACCACAATGTTTTTTGTTTAAAGTCTACATGAGTATAATTAATGTAACATTTTCTTAAAAAAAAAAGAACACTGAAGTTGAAGCATATTAAAATTATTTTGGAGATAATTTACCAAATATTTAAAAGAAATATATATTTCTGCTTAAATTACTCACCTAAAGTGGACATTTCAATAAATTATGTTAGATTAAAATGAGGACTTAAATTCTATTTTTCAACTCTAAAATTCATTACATATCAAAGGAAAAAGTTGAATTAAGTTGTCTGATGCCTTTAATAAAAGAGTGGGACAGTTAAAAATTGACATAAAGTATTTTAGCAAGTGAGCATTTTTTGCATATTTGTTTTTATTCTTTCTTATTTAGTTTCATGAACCAGATATTTAATCTTATTTAAGCTAACTCAGAATGCTACAGTCATCTTAATTTTAACTATCTCAAAATCTTATATCTTTTATACTCAATTTAATTCTCCCAATTTCATAGCAAAGAAACTCTCCTGAAGACATTATTGCTAATCCAAAAACAATTGGGACCCTTATTTCTTTTCTCCCCAAGAGATCTAGAATTTTTCAGTTGTTCAAAAAAAATCAAAGGGGCTCACCTTTAATTTCTGAGTTAGTTTTATTTTAACACAGAATCATAAGGAACTCTGGTTGCACATGGTGACATTATCCCTAGACTCACATTTTATCGGCAATAGCAATTCAAAGTAGTATCTACTTTGGGTTTAGTGGTAATCTACAGCTCACATATCTGTAACCAGACTGCATTTAAATCCAATTTGGGTAATATGATATTTTGTTTACTGCCTCTTCTAAGTAGCTATTTATAAAGCTTTATTATACAGGAGTTATAAATTATATAAAATATTTGCTATTAAACTCTATGATAAACTCAGGAACAAAGAAGCAGCTGGTGCTTTATCGTCTATAATTTCCTGTGCTTTTCCCTAAAGATCTAACTAAACAAGAATTATATATATATATATATATATATATATATATATATATATATATACACACACATACAATAGACATAAATATATATACATAATGTATATATACTTACATGTAAATATGCATGGATAAACATATACACATACATATATACACAGAGACATATATAATTGGCATATTCAAAATAATTTATAAATACTAGTGGTGGATTTTATATTTAAAGCATTTCTCTTACAATTATCAAACAATAAATTAACTTGTTTCTGAAAGATTTAATGTTCTGTTTTATGGTTATCAGTATCCCATTTCTCTTAGCTTTATCCTTCTAAAATGGAAATCATTTTTATTCACTTCAGTGGAGTAATATATTCCTTGTAGGGGTGAGCAAGACAAATAGTTCAGTGATGAAATTTGAATACAGCCCATAAGAGAATATTTTCAATTCTAAGGATGAAAAATTTCTCTCTTTTTTTTTTTTGGACTGGCATTACATTAATTCACCATTCACATATCCACCATTGGTCAGGGGCTGCTGCCCTCACTATGTGGATTAAACAGTAGGAAGTGCATTAAGAATGATTAACAGATCCCCTCCCAAGGACCAACCACACTGTCTCACATGGAGTGTTCACGTATGTATTATTCATAGCTTGTATTTGGTGATTCTATAACTGGACTATTCTTCAAGTTACAACAAAATGGGAATGACTTAAGGACATGGACTTCCATTGAATATGTACTTATTATTTAATTGTTTTCAGTTGTGTCTGACTCTTTGTAGCCCCCTTTGGGGTTTTCTTGGAGTGTTTTACCATGTCCTTCTCCTGCTCATTTTATAGATGAGGAAATTGACACAAACAGGGGGAAGTGATTTACCTGGGGTCACAGAGCTAGTAAATAATGCCAAATTTGAACATAGATTTTCCTGATTCCAAACCTGGCATTCTATATACTGTGTCAGTTAGCTGTCCAAATTTTCCTTGATGGTACACATACTTTCTGTGGTGAAGAATAAAAGAGAATCAAATTTAGAATACAAGAAACTGGGATCAAATTTTAATTATTTACTTTGCTAACTTTAGTTAAGTTACTTTATCTTCCTGAGCCTGAGAGGATTGGAATCTATGACTTCTAAGTTCCTGTTCAGTTCCAAATTATATGATCTCGGTAAGATGAAGTAGTGTATACTGGGGTTCTTGTCTTAGATTTAGGGCCATGTGAATTCAAGTCCCATCTCTGATAAGGCTAACTTTGTCTATGACTGAATTACCTTTAGTGATTCAAGCAATGAGACAATGAATTGTAGAGGAGGAGTAGGTATAATTTGGTGGATGAAATTTCCTTGATAGGCAAACTCAGAAGTGAAGTTATGGAGAAAAAGTCCCTAGAGCAATCCCAGATTTTTAAAGCCAGCTCTACTTTGATGGGGAGTTTATTTATGGAGTGACCAACTTAAAAAGAAAAAAAAAGTGGGACTCTGTAGGATCCTGTTGCTAGAATTTAGCAAAGTTAACAATGTTGAAATTCTTCAAAGACAGTGTATTTTCAAAAGCCCAAGATTAATATTCAGTGCTCATTTCCTACTCACTTTCATGAATTATCGTGAGTCAATATTAAAGTGCTTAATTTTAGGGTAGAAAGAATGTCAGTTAGAGCTCCCTAATTGTTATTGATTATGCCCTTATGCTCTTCGCAGTTACTAGTGTTGTTGTATACACTTATCTTCTACATTGTAAATGCTTGTATACTGATCGTTGAGGATAATCTAGCCATAACTCTGTCTCAAGGCAGAAAGATGAGCTAATTGACCTTCAAAAATACTCTCTAGTATTCTCCTACAAGAGAAAAGCCATGTTTATTTCCTTTTCCTATAATAGCTTATAAAAACAGATCAGGAATAAAACTTAGAGTTTGTAGAGTGAATTCTATTTTTACTAAGAGTCCATATGCTCCAAAATTATTTGTAATAGTTCAAATCCATCTTATCTGCTATGGCAGAAACAGATCCAGTTTTAAGTATTGATTCATTCCTAGTTTAGACATAATATTACATGATAACTGTAAGCCCCTCAATGATCAGACCTGGTCATAAAGTTCAAATCATCTTCAAGAGAGAAGCAAGGGACATGCTCTTCCAGAGAGAAGATAAAAAAGCCTTTATTCAGAAAAAAGGTAAATAATCTAAAATGTGATGGTAGTTGTGTCTATCTAAACTTATTAAATAAAACTATTGTTTTTATAGTAGAATTGTTAAAATATGAAATAAAATTAGTACCTTGCCTAAAGAGGACATATATAGCATTATTTAGACTAATTGATTTTTTGAAGTTAGTTAGACATCTGATTATACACTAAATTACCTATGTAGAAAAAATAGAATTATTAATCTTTAATTTGAACTGAGAGGCAAAATGATATAGCAGAGAACTGAATTTAAAGTCAGGAATTCTTGGTTTCCAATTCTGCTTGTGACAATAGTGATTGTGTAAAGCTTGGGTAAAGTCTTTCAATACTACAAGAAACTCTCTGGCACTACATTCATTCAATCAAGAAACATTGATTAAGCACCTACTATGGATCTGGTACTGTGCAAGATGGTGGGGAAAACAGTCCCTGTCCTGAAGAAACTTTAAGTGTGTGTGTCTATGTATATATGTGTATGTACACTTTTTCAGAATGGAAACAAATGAATCAATTAAGTATCTATTATGTTCTAGGTACCATGATAGACACTGATATTACATAAACAAAAGTGAAACAATCCTTGATCTTGGGATGTTTACAATCAAAATTGGAGAGGCAACAATACATCCATGTACAGATATATTTATAATAGGTAAAGGGTGATTTTGGAGGTAAGGCATTAATGGCTGTGAGTTATTGGGAAAGACTTCTAGTAGAAGCTTGCATTTGAACTGAGTCAAACATAAATATGAATAAATATTAAGTACTTTTTGGGAGTGAGAACAATATTACCTATTGGGTTATGGGAAGCAGAACTGGATAGCCAGTGAAAGAAATCAGAAATTAGACATGTACAGAGAGGTTGGAGGCCAGAGGTAGAAAATAATATATGGGAACAGCTTAGTGAATCAGTATGACTTGATTAGAGAGTGAACAATAGGGACTAATAGGGGAAAAAAAAACCCTGTAAACCTATTTGGGAATGTAATTGTGAAGGACCTTAAGGGCCAAGCAAAAGAGTGCATATTTTATCCTCGAGGCAAGAGAGAACTACTGAGGTTTTTTGACTAGGAGACTGGCAGTCACATCTGTGTTTTAGAAAGATCAATTTAACAGTTGTGTGGAGGAGGCTCAGCAAGGGGAGAGACTGGCAGTAAAGACACTGATTAGGAGGCTATTGCAATAGTCTGGGTGAAAGGTGGAGAGTACCTGAAATAGGATGAATACCTGAAATAGGCTAAGTGAGTGGAGGGATGAGGAAGCAGCAAAAAAGTTAGTTATCCAGGTAGAAAGATAGAGTGAATTTCCTTAGCAAGAGCTCCCCATACCAAAGAAATTACTGTTTTTTTTTTTAATTTAATAGCCTTTTATTTACAGGTTATATGCATGGGTAACTTTTCAGCATTAAAATTGCCAAACCTCTTGTTCCAATTTTTCACCTCTTACCCCCCCACCCCCTCCCCTAGATGGCAGGATGACCAGTAGATGTTAAATACATTAAAATATAAATTAGATACACAATAAGTATACAGTACCAAAACGTTATTTTGCTGTACAAAAAGAATCAGACTTTGAAATATTGTACAATTAGCTTGTGAAGGAAATCAAAAATGCAGGTGGGCATAGATATAGGGATTGGGAATTCAATGTAATGGTTTTTAGTCATCTCCCAGAGTTCTGTCTCTGGGCGTAGCTGGTTCAATTCATTACTGCTCCATTGGAAATGATTTGGTTGATCTCATTGCTGAGGATGGCCAGGTCCATCAGAACTGGTCATCATATAGTATTGTTGTTGAAGTATATAATGATCTCCTGGTTCTGCTCATTTCACTCAGCATCAATTCGTGTAAGTCTCTCCAGGCCTTTCTGAAATCATCCTGTTGGTCATTTCTTACAGATACTGTTGCTTTTTTAAGTGAGTTCAAAACCCCCAATTTTTTATATTATACATCCTCTCTCCTTCACATGCACTCAACACTTAATCTTTGCAGTGTCTGATAAATTCTCTTCTATTGGTAATAGCATTTTATTCTATACTATTGAGATGCCATTGAGCATTAATCTATAGATAGGTACATATGGTGGGTGGTACACTGTTTAAGGGTCCATTCCAATGTTTGTTTCTGAATGGCTTTCATAATACCAATAATAATCCACTATTCACAATTAGATATAGTTCCGATTTTTCAAATGCTTGAGGGATCATTTTCTTTGGTAATTGAGTTCCCCATAGAATTCTACTGCTCTGATTACCCGCTCAGAAAACTAAGCATATTAATTTGAAAAGCTGCATGAGCACATGGCCAGGATAATGGCAGTGGAGTAATTGCAAAGAAATCTTTTACAACAGACTTATTTTCATCTAATAAAGCCTTCCCTGATGTTTATACTGCATGCCAAGAATGTGATATGAGATCTGAAATGTATGTGTATTGAAATATTTGTTGAGATAAAGATTAGATGTTACAGAATATGCTTAATAGCATGTCTAAAAAATCTTTGGCAGAATCACTACATTTCATGTTCTTTTTTCTCTAAATGATGAGCTTAGCTCTCTAAGCAAAGTGAAACTGCTCATTTGTGCATATTTTCTACATTACCAAAACAAAAGTTAAACATTACCTTCTATTTTGAAAAGAATATTAGATACTGATTTTGAGAATGTAATGGACAGCAACCTTGTGATACATGCGTGTTCATAGTATTGTTTGAAAACAATAGTGGCCACATAAAAGAATTCTGGGCCTTCTGTTAGAAATTAAGTTTCTACAAAGCCAGAAAATGTTGTTTTCTTGACTGAGTCTATTTCAGAACAATTTTATGTGTTTCTTCAGGTCAACTGGATAATGATGAAGAGTATATTTCTTGATTGGTTTGTAAATCTAATATCTTAGTGGCTATAAATTTCCTTTATTTATGTTAATTGTCTTGAACTTTATATAACTATTTACAAAGCTTTGTTATTATTATTATTATTAATAACATATTTTCATGCTGAGTCCACTATTATTTTAAAAAAAATCCCTGTCACATAATCAAGATTTCATCAGATCCTTAGTCAATTTCTACAAGAGATGTTAAAGTATGATGCCATAATATACCATCAAAGAAAATTTTTTTTTAAAGTTTGAAAAACTTAATACCAGAAGTATCTATTCCAATACCTTATCTTATGGCACTGAAGTGGCCTTGAAGAGACCATGATGTCATGTTCCATGGAGCAGAAGCTCTAGTAGTCTCTAAAATATTGGAAAGGCTAAGAATTAGTTCTCATCTACAGAGTTTTAAAAAAAAAAGTCTAGGTAAATCTGTAAACGTTTTAGGAAAGTCATCCCAGGAGGCATGGGAAGTACTTAAGAATGAAATTTTGAAGTCCTAAAGGATAAATATATATCAATAGAAAAAAAAAAACTAGACTGTATCCAAGGAAAACTCACCAAACAATTAGACTTTTAAAGGAAATATCTAGAAGTAGAACTAAGTCCAGGTAACAGAAAATGATTATAAGTGTGGCAGTCCTATAAAATAGTCTGAGGAATGCTTAAGCTTAGTATAAGTTGAGATTGATGAGGGAAGATAAGGAAGACAAAAATTGTATGTGTGTGTGTATTTGTATATATGTTGTGTTTGATTCTTTTAGCTATATTAGAAGACAAAAGGCATATTAAAGGAATAAGAGGTCTAATCTCAACTTGGATTGGGTAGGATGATAGCTGTCCACAAAAGAGGGCAGTTAACCTCTTATTTTGTTTCTGTTGCTGCAAAAGGAGAATGACTTTTATGCTGGAAATAACAGAACAATGACTAATAGAAAGCCAATAACCGAGATAAATAATGAGATAAAAAGAAATTACTTAGCTATTCTTGATGAATTACCTGGTTTAGATGAACTCCCTTTTAGGGACCTAAAAGAACTGACTGAGTCACTCTTGGTCATATCTGAAAGATGTTGGGAAAGATTCCTCAACATTAAAGAAGGACAAATGATCCAATCTTTAAAAAAAGAAAGAGAAGTGGGTTTGCAAATTAAGAGACTAGGAGGCTTAACTCAAATCCCAGGAAAATTCTGGAATGGATCATTAAAGACATGATTGAATCTCTAGAAAGAGAAATGGCAATTATTAAGTTTATTGTGGAAAAGTGATACCATAATAAACATTCCTTTTATTGGCAGAATGACTAGGCAAGTAGATGCTGTTGTACATATTTTATCTAGATTTTACAAAACTTTTTTTTTGATAAGCTATTTCCTACTTTTCCTGTGGAGAAAATAGAGAAATATAATAAAACAATCAGATGGATTTAAAACTGATTAGATGGCCAGAATCACAGCAGTTGTTAATGTTCTGTGTCAACATAGCCAAAAGTCTCCAGTGGAGTACCCTAAGGATCTGTCCTGGCCCAGTGCTACTTAACATTTTTATTAATGACTTTGATAAAGGCACAGATGGTATACTCATCAAATTTACAGATGGTACATATCTGCAAGGAATAGCTAACATGGCAGATAACAGGATTCAAAAAATTTTTGACAGTTTAGAGCAGGAGTTCCTCACCTGGAGTGCAGGTGTCTATGGACAGATTTCAGAAAGTTCATAAACATGGATGGGAAAAATAAAGCTTTTATTGAATATATTTGAATTTCATTGTATATGTTGTGTTTAATTTTAAGCATTTAAAAATTCTGAATAAAAATATGCTGAGGAGTCCATCGACTTCACTGGCCTGTCAAAGAGGTTTATGAGACAGAAAAGGTTAAGAACCTCATATTTAGCTTATTGGGCTGAAACTGATATGATGAAGGTCAATAGAGATAAATGTAAATTCTTATATTTGATCAAAAATATCAATTTCATAAGTATGAGTTAACAAGATATTCTTTAAAAAGATCTTGGGATGTTAATTAATTGCAAGCTCAATATAAATCAGATCTGTTGTGTGGTCTGCAGGAAGAAGCATCCCTTCTGCAAATCAAAAGGGGATGAAGCTTAAGGGAGGCATTGATAAGCTGGAGATTGTGCAGAGGAGTGCTAGTAGAATTCTAAAGGAGCCTTGAATATGTCATATGAGGAAGAAAAGAGAAGACTCACAAGGAACATTATAATAGTTTTCAAGTATTTGAATGCTATCTTGTACAGAAGGCAGTAGATTTGCTTTGTTTGGTCCAAGAGCATAGAAGCAGGAATAATAGATGAAAAAAGTAAAGGGTTCCATTTTGACTAATCACAAAAACATTCATTTCAGTTATGTCCAACTCTTTAGGACCTCATTTAGGATTTTGTTGGTAAAGATACTGGAGTGGTTTGCCATTTCCTTCTCCAGCTCATTTTACGATGAGGAAACTGAGGCAAACTGGGTTAAGTGGCGTACCTGGTGTCATATAGCTGGTAAAGTGGCTGAGGCCAGATTTGAATTCCTGATTCCAAGTCTGGTATGCTATCTATTCACTGTGTCATTGATCTGTTCCTTCCTAACATTTGGAGCTGTCCAAAAGTAGATTGCCTTGAAAAACAATATATTCTGTCATTTTCATTTATCTTCACCTAGAGCTTGGACTTGTTGGATTTGTTTTGGGGGATTCTTTTGACTATTGGATTGGACCTGTTGGCCAGTGAGGTCTTTTCCAGTTCTTAAAGTCTCTGCCAGTATAAAAAAGCCCACCACCAGCAAGCTTATATTTTGGTCATAGTAATCCATTAAACAAATCACTTAATATTTCAAATTTCAATTTAATTTTCAATGAAATTCAAAATTTTGCCAAATAATTGATCACAGTGATGATCTGGTTTATCTTGCTAGGAAACTAATGACTTACTCTGGCCTGTCTCTTCTCCAATAACCTTATCCATTGCTGTTTTCAGTCTCTGAATTAGTTTGCTTCCCCAGCTCCTGTTTATTTTCCCAGGTGAATCAGAAGCATAGTGCAGAGGGACACTGTACAGTGAGACTCTAAGGTTTCTAAAGTATTTTAACGGTTATTTTATCTTCAGAGAAAATCTCTGAGGTACTTGCTATTATAACTGTTATTTTACAGATAAGGAATTGTCTAACTCAGACAAAGGTAAGAGACTTTGCCCAGACTCACACAGCTTCTATCTAAAATTGGATTTGAATTCAGGTCTTCCTAATGCCAACTCTGCAGCACTGAATTGCTTTGATCTATTTACCAGTTTTCTCATGCTTACTACAGAAAAATTCAGCTTGGTGACCTGAGGTTGCTAGCTCTAAATCTATATTCCTATGCCTGGCCCCCACAACAGAATGGAAAACTCAGTAGGAGGTTTAAGTATAATTTTGATAAGGTTACTTAATATAACATTGTAGTAACCTATAATTAATTTGAATTCGAAGAAGGTAAATGAGTTTCATTTTTTTCCTACAAAATGAGAAAAAAATTTTCCTTATTCCCATCCATCAAAAAGATGCCTTGTTTAAAGGATTCTCACAAGAGGGCATTCTATGGCATTCCACTTTCATTCTTCTATTCTTTCTTTTTTTTCTTTCACCAGAGATTCCCTATTTTGAGTCCCCAACAATAAGCATGATTTTGCATTAAGAGAAAACTCAGGTCCAGTTTTGAGTGAAAGTAAATGTCTATCACAAGAAAGTTAATCCTTATATATATACTATGTGAGTCCCTAGTTTTGTAAAGTAGATAAATGTGGAAAAGACTTTGTTATAGCATATAACAATGACTATATTGGTTATAAGTTCCTACATATAAAAGTCAATGTTCTTAGTGGTCTCTAACTCTGATTTTACTCACTTTTTTCTTGTATTATATTATTTTTGCATCTTGAATATCTAAAGGACACCTCTAAAATTATTAAAATGGGTCTTTATTTTGCATTTACAGCAACAAAATTTGAATATGATTTTTTTGAATATAGGTTATTTCATAGAGTATTTGAGGGAAAAACCCTAAAAGAAAATATTAAAATTTTAATATCTGAGTTATATTTTTATTAATGAGAAATTCTAAGCTCTAAGTATGTTAGAAAAGATTTAAGTATATGATAAATCGGTAGAAAAGAGGGTTAGTTTAATACTGATGTCCAAAGAGGAAAAAAACTTACTGTTAATTAATTGATCATTGTGTGTTATTTTTAGGAACTTGAATGATTGAATAAAGTTAAATAATAAAATCAAATTCACGTATTTTTAGATAATTTTACAAAATAAAATTAAACCTTTTGGGATGTCTCTGCCAGTTTTAATAAGAAAAGGATCATAAGATAATATATATTCCTCCTCTTTGATGTCAGAATGGCCTGTTTGTATTTGGGCTATGTATACTTATCATCTAACAAAATCTTTCAGGGTATAAATTCTTAATAAATTTTAAAAATGAGAGTTTAAAGGGAAAAAAAATCATGTTTACACTACTAATTAACGGCAGCCCTGGCTTAAAATATCTATATCTATCACTTTATTATGTATATGCATGTGTATTTATATATGAAGATATATAGTTGTAGATAGCTCTTTATAGCATTGAAAATGGAAGACCATTCCAGAAAAGATTTAACTTGATAGAGTTATTATATAAAGAAAAATTTTACTTCCAAGCAACTGGGATAAAGTTTAGGAATATTAGGAAGGTCCCTTTTATAATCTATTTAAATTTGAGTCACAGTATACTTATGGTCAATTCTAAATACTTTTCTTTATCTTCCTTTCCCTTTCAAAGCAACAAAATGTTCCTCCTCCTCCTCCTCCTCCTCCTTCTCCTCCTTCTCCTCCTCCTCCTCCTCCTCTTCCTCTTCCTTCTTTCTATTCTTTTTTTTTTCTTCACCATTTTTCTTTAAAGAATATTAGGTTTAAGAGTTTTGAAAAACTATTTTGAATTTTGGTTCAAATTCCAACATGTCAGATGAGGAAATTGATTTCATAAAAAATCAAAAGGTTCTTTGAGAAAAGAACATATTTTGGCTTCATGTTTTAGCAATTTCACACACTGCTTCTGATGATACTTCACTGAGTAATAATGGATAAGTTAATTAACTTCTTAGTGACCCCTGGCAATACTCTGATTACAAACTACATACAGCTCAATATCCATGGAGGGAATTTCCATAAAGGAAGTTCCCTGCAACAAAGAAATCTCATGTCCAATTTTTTTTTTTTAAAGAACATAAATTACAGTGATTAAGACTGAAACTGTACTAGGCAGGCTGAAAAAATTTATGATCTTTGAAATCCCTTATGATCAAAAAGTAATATGATATATATATATATATACATGTATATATACATACATACATATATGTATACATATTAGATAATTTCTGTTAGTTTTAAGTCTTTTTCAGTGGAATGAGAAGGCTTGGTATACTAAAACTGATAGCAGAATATGTGGCTTCCATCTTCTAACCTGTTAGATTTTTCAGGGCAGAGATTTTTATTTTTGTTCTTATATTTCCAGTATCTATCTAATATAGTCTAGTAACAAATATATAAAAATAGGGCTTTCTCTTTTAATAGGAACAGAGACAAGAAAAAATATTTCATTTTAGGAGGGCCATACTTGCTCAACAATTCAAGCACATAGTAAGCTCTTAATAAAATACTTGTTGAATAGAATTTAGTTAAGTTTGCCTTAAGTGAGACACTCCTTTTTAGCTTTCAGTTTTCTGGTCTGTACAATGAGGGAATTGGATCAGATTGCCTCTGAGGTCTTCTCATGTTTTGACTTCTTATGAATTTGTGATTTTGTATTATATGTTACATGTAAGAAAAGGATTTTTCACATGAACATATGAAATACATCTCAGACATAAGTAGACAGCTTTTCTTGGGACTAGGATAAGAGGTAGGAAAAAAACAACAATAAAAGAGAGAAAAAAAAAGGACAGAAAACAGGTGTCAGTTGAAATATTTATATTTTTAAAGTGGAATGGAACAAGTAGAAATACTTGTTTCAAAGGCACTTTTTGACAATTGTAATTATGGCGAGAAAGGAGGGAAATTTGTTAGTTCCAGAAATTTGAATTTTGTAAAGAAGAATTGCATTTTAAGTTGTTGGGGAGAAGAGGAGATTTCAAATTTTATATTATATTATATTATATTATATTATATTATATATTTGATATTGAGTTTATTCTACAATTTCTCAAACTTCTTGCCTAAATCCAGCAAACATACTGAGAAAATGGGGTGTTTTTTTTTTTTCAATAAAAATAGAGCAAGCCAGCATTTTAGTTTTTTTGAAATTATTCCCTTTTAGGAGGAGCATGCTTGCTCAGCTCTTCCAATGTCAGCTGATGCCTTATACTCCAAACAGCAATTTCACTCAGCATTTTATTGACAAACTACTTTTATCGGAATGCCAGTGGCTATGTGGGCACAGCTCTGTGAAAGGGTGATTTGGAATGTACACATGATCATTTGGGATTCCAAAGTAAATTCACCTGAAAGCTTATTTCATGTGAATGAGAGTTGCCATGCAGCTTGATGAGTGCCTGGCTGAGGAAGATGGATGACAGGAGGAAAAGGGAGAAAATGCGTATCTGTTTGCCGCAAGGACATAGCCATCAGATTTGATTTAAGGCGACATTGGGGGTTAGATGCTCTTTGAAGCTAGAGATTGCCAAATCATTCCCCCAAAAGGAAATATACCTTCTTCAAAGTCCAAAAGGGCATCCTTGTCATTTATGTGTGTTCAAACTGTTGATTTAAAAAAATTGATGAAAGTGCAGCATTCTGTAATATATAGTGGAATGATTTATCAAACAAGTTTTCCTTATTTCTAAAATGCCATTTGGGAAAAATAATAATAAAAGGTACAAAAGAGAGAAGTCAGTCATATGATATATAGACAAATTTCTCAAGAGGTTCTCTTTTCCTTTTAAGTCAAGTATTCCCTTTTATGACTCTGGATACTGACGTATAGACTGCTATAGCATTGGTACCCAGAAAGATCTATATTGGGCTGCCTAATACCCAATGTGTCTGTTGATGTATGCATTAAGAGATGCGGATGATTCAGTTCAACTACTAGTCTTGTTTTTCATAAGTAAATCAGTCTATGTGAAATCAGTTCAACAAATATTTATAAAGTATCTATCACATGAATGTTTCCTGAATTCTGGGATTATTTTCTTTTTTGTCTTTATTTTCAACCACATATTCACAGCATCTTTTTGTAGATAAGCTGTCTATCATGGTTAGAATCTTCTTAATCCTCATTCATCTTTCCCTCTTGAAATTCCTTGTTTTCTTAAAAATATAGCTTAGATATTATAATGAATTTCAGCTCCTCCACTTCTACAAAATTGCTATATCCATTCTAGCCAACAGTACCTTGTATATTTTGGAAGTTATTTTGTATTTAAGTTTCTGAGTACAGTAACAGCTTCTTGAGAGTACTTTTTGTTCCTCTAGCACAGGGATTTTTGGGGGATTTGGATTGGATCTATGATTTCATCTGTGTAGTGTTCTATAAGTGTTGAAGTGGAACCTCCTTCCTATAATGCAGATCAGCATATCCTCATAATGTACAGTCCGAGTAGCCCAGGACATTGAGAAATGACTTTTCCCCTAGTCACAATGGTAACAAATAGAAGAGGTAGGACCTAAATCTATGACTTCTTGACTCCAAGGCTATCTCTTTAACTGATATGCCAGTTGGAGCAACTTTTATACATTAGGTGCTCATTAAATCTTGGATGCCGTTGTGAAATCCTAGTTTTAGTTATGGAGATACAAAGATAAAAGCATCCCTTTTCTCTAGAGCTTACCTTTTATTGAAATAATGTGTTTCTTTTATTAAATAAATATGTGATCTGAATTTGATTTAAGTGACTTTAAATGACAATCTTCCTTTCACAAGTACTGCTTTTTTACTTTTTCTGTATAAGTGTTTGTTCTGAAGAGGAAATTGATTAATTGGCCAAAATATTTAAGATGTATTAGTTTAGATAATGGAAAAGTTTTAGTATAGTTTTGTGAATGATTTGGTGAAATAAATGTGAAAAATTTACAAAGAATATAGATAGTGATTTCTACACAGATGTGATTTATTTTTTGCTAAGTTCTATAGGAGATGCAGAAAAATACCCAGACCACGCCAATAATGGAACCAAAGTTCTTGTATAATTCAGTTCATGTTGCCACATAACTCATTTTTGGCACTTGAGTCAATCTATGACCAAACTAATATTTGCCAATAGCAAACGCCTCTCCTTTGAATAAATAAGGCACTGGAGTAATGTAAAGTTGTACTGTTATTGTGCAGATCTTACTTTGTGCAATGGGTCCTCCTATATTTACTTATCATGGTAGAGTAGATAATAAACTTCAGTTGCATGGCTGAAAAGAATTCTGTATTAATTTGCAATTTATTCTACATTAGTTCCTTTCCTTTTGGATCATTCACTTGGCATGAGTGAGAATATCTGCATGTGGGTTTAAAAAATAACTCTTTATTTGTTAAGGAGAAATCCTCCTGATCGAATATAGGTTTTCTTACATAAGACATTCCATATACTACCTGCATCTCTTTGCATGGGCTGTCCCTCATGCCTAGAATGCACTCCCCTTCCCTCCAGCTCCACTTTTTAGAATTCCCAGCCCCTTTAAAAGCTCAACTTATCTCACAGGACAGGAAGAATTTCTCAATTTTTTCAAGCTGCTAGCATGTTTCCCATTCATCTTGCATTTATTTTATATACCTTAAAGATATATTTATATGTCTACATGCTATCAGACCAGGAAAAAAAGTAAGCTCTTGGAAGATAGAATCTATTTTGCCCTTGTCTTTGTTCCAGTGAATACCACAGGGCACATTATAAGTACTTTACAAATGCTTCTTGATTTCTTTTATTGATATGGTGTCCAGGATATCATGGCTTCAGACCTTTTTAGGATAAAGTTTAAACCAAGTTAAGAAGCCAGATCATCTCAGCTGAATTGCAGCTTGCTCTTTGCCATTCATTTCGAGATTTTTAAAAAAATGCATGTCAAATAGGGAAGATAAGAAACACAATGGCAATATAATATCACCGGCTTGTTCTTCCTATCTCCCATGAGAAACTGAGCTTCTCCCCCAAGTAGTAAGAATTAAGTAACAACAAAAATCAAAGAAGCTACAAGGAGAAATCAAAGTGATAAACATTTCTCGGATGGCCTTCTAAATATTACAACATTCCCTTTTCTCCTTTTTTGTTTATTAATGTAATGATGTAGATTCTTAGAGGTTCCATTATGAGCCACATTTTGAGCTAAATCTGAGAGTCCATATGGGTACTTCCAATTTTGGCAATTAAAGAAAAATAAGCTTAGATTTTCTAAACCATGTTGTCTTTACTAAGTTACAGCACCACTCTCCCTTACATACTTAAAATTTATCCATTATTTAAATTTTATATCTGTAAGAAATGGAAAGTAATAAAAGGATAACTGTTGATGATGAGTTGGGTTGACATGATAAAGCCAGACAATAGGCCAGAAAGACTATTTTTTTTTTTTTGTTAAAAGGACTGGATGGAGATTATTGTTAAATAATTGCATTAACAGAATGATTTTGATTTGTCCATTTTTTCTTTCTTAATTGACCTTGCCCATTAACTTCACTTCCAATGACCTGAGTAGTAAATATATCTGTATGCTAATTAGTTGTTTAATTTAAGTATTTTTCAAAGAACTTTTTGTTCCTTAGTTATAATTCTTTAAAGGTTGTTGCAAAGAATTGAGCAATTTGTCTGAAAATTTTGAACACTTTTTTTTTCTTTTTTGCTGAAGCATTTGGGGTTAAATGATTTGCCTAGGGTCACACAACTAGGAAATATTAAGTGTCTGATGTCAGATTTGAACTCAGATTCTCCTGATTTCATGGCTGGTCCTCTATTGACTACACCAACTAGCTGCCCCTGAACACATTTCTAAATAGAATTTAAAATCCTTTTGATATTTGGATGGAAAGTCTCTTGGACTCATTTAAAACAAATTCCATGCTATCATCAGACATATGGAAGTTCTTTTATTATATCTTTTTGAGCTTGCCAAAATAGTTTCCTATCACAAAAGAAGCTTAGAATCATTTTTTTGCTGCTCTCTAAATAGTAACTGTTCAGTTATGATGCTCTTGAGGAAGTATCATTCCAATATATTTAAAATAACTCTAGACAGTATTAAAATACCTGGGATATACCAGCCCCCCAAAACCCACCCAGGAACCATATAAACAGGATTGTTTTTTTTTTAAACCCACAACTTGTTTTATACAAATAAAATCAAATTTAAATAATTGAAGAAATAGTGATTGTTCATGGGCAAGCAGGGCCAATATAATAAAAATGATAATTTTATCCAAATTAATTTATATATTCAATGCCATCCTGTTAGAAATACATTCTTGACATTGAAAATCAGATATCGAGGAAAATTTATTAGAGAAAAATCTTAAGAAATTGTCTTAACATTTCTGGCCAGAAGTGTATCCCATTCCTCTTTGGAAAGAGGGAACACTGAGCACAGAAGTGGGAGAATATTTACAGTTGCAAGTGTGCACAGTCCCTCCCTTCAGAGAACAGATTGTTTTGTTTCTTCCTGGTTACAGTCTTTCTGATACACCCACTACATGCTTCCCCTTAATTTGTATAAAACATGTTCCCCCCTCACCCCCATTATACATCCCATGTTCAAAAATGGTGGAAAACTCCTCCTACAGGGTGTGTTGTTTTATATTCAAGTAGCCTATTAAGCAGGCTCAGTAGGGTTTGGGTCAAGTCCAGTCATTGATCCCAACTAGTTTGGGCAGTATGAGCTATTATCTTAAGTTTGTGGTTTTCTCAAAACCACAAGATTCTTTCTGATTGGCTGAATCCACCTGTACCTTCCTAGCTCCCCAATTCCTTGTTTGCTCAAGGCTTTTATTGATCACTTTATTGTTCTGTGGAATCTTAACCTTCCTTAACCTCTTACATTCTGAAAACCTCTTGGTCAGCGGTACCTACTATCCCACACTACTGCAAAGTTTGCAACACTGTGGAAACCCAACTTTTCAGCATTTCACACACATCCCATTTAAAATCAGAGCTAATTGTGCTAGAGTAATGTAATTAAAACATAATAATTAAGATAACTGATAGAGATTAAAATTATATTCAATGGAATACATATTTTTAAAGATAATACTTTATAAAACATTTTTGGAAAAAGACTTCTAACTTTTTAAAGAATTATAATGATTACTGAACTATTTTAATATTTTAACACATTTATTTAATTTGTAGAATGCTTTATAAACTATTTCAATTGAGTCAAATAATTAGTTTGAGCTATGATTTTATTTTCCTTTTATTGAAGGGGAGGAGTCAGTGATTATATAAGTAGGGTTCTATGTATTATACATCATTAATTAACATCCTCCCTCATTTTTTTCAGGCCATTCCAAGGAATGTTTATGAATCATTTGTTTTTTAGAAGGTAGTTTGTCAGGTAATTAAGACAAGACTAAATCCTTTGATGAGATTAAAATCTAGTAAAGAGCTGATATAGTAAGAAATACAATACAAAGGCATTCTATAACAGACTTAAAAAAATCCACTGATTTAGTGGAAAAAGTGCTGTCCTGAAGCCAAGGCACTTATTCACTGTGTGATATTAGGCAATCTACTTAACCTCTCTGTGCATCAGCTTTCTGATTTAGGTAATGAAAAGGCTGGAATAAATGTACTCCAAAGAAAAAATGGAAATATTTGGACTTTTGAAGGATGATATTATCCACTTTAGAATGTACATGTGTTTGCATGTGTATGATTAAAGCTATCTGTTTATGTTTACATGCATATGGGTTTATATGTATATGTATACATATATATGTGCACTTAATTGTGGCCTTCTTAGGGAAAATGGGGGGGGGGGGAAGAAAGGAGGGAAAAGAAATAAAGTAAAAAGTGCCCAATAGAGAAAACCTCCAAGGAAGCGAGAAAAAATGTATAGCTATGGATACAAGGTATGGTATTTATTATATAGACTTTCTTGAAATGGAAATTTATTGTTTCATATTTTGAATCCTCTCCTATGTACTGCTGGCAATTTGGCATTGTTAAAATTTTGTGTTGTTTCAAACATACACATATATAAAGAAATTGGTAGTTTTTGTAGGGATTGATTTAAATCTGAACACACTGAATTTGAGATGTTAGTAGGATTTCTAGGTGAGATATTTAATAGGAAATTGGAAATATAGGTCTGGATATGTGAGAGAGGTTAGGATTTGAAAAAGATTTTAAAAGCATTCACATGCATCTCACAAAACCAGAAAAACCAGAAAGAGAGGAGGACCTAGGGATAGTGTCTTCTATATTGAAGACTAGAAGGAAGAAAATCTATGAAGGAGGATATTGATGGCTTTAGTATCTTGTGGGTAGTTAGAGTATATAAAACAAAGAATAATCAAAAATGGAAATTTATGCTTTTAGAAGTCCAGAGAAGTGCCTCAAGAGTCCTTGAGCTTCAATCTTATTTAACATCATAATGATTTAGAAAGAAAATTAAATAGTAGTCTAATGTAATTTGTAGATGGATTAAAATTAGTAGGTGTTGCAAAAACCACTGAGAATAGAGAAATAATGAGAATAGACCTAAGAAACTGGAAAGTATAAGTAGAGCTATAACCACAATAAATCATCCTAGAAAACTAGAAGACGTCTGAAATATAGATTCTCATCACATAGAACCAAGAAGTGGACAAATTTCCTTCAGTAAAAGTATTTGTGGGCAATAATAGAATAACAAGCCAAATACAGTGTCCTTTTGACCTTGACTTTTATATGTAGCTTATTGTGCTGAGTACTGAAGCAGGAAAACATCACCATCATAATTTCTGTCTTCATGTTTCTTACAGAAATTAGGGCAAATTATATCCATATGCAAGTTAGAATCTTTCTTATGAGAGATAAAAAGAATTAAGAGTATTCACACTCTTTAGATTGAGGTTTTACAGTGGCTAATACAATGATTAATGCATAATAGGTACCTAATAAATGATTGTTGATTGATGCATAATGTGATGGGATATTTAAGTTGAGTTTTAGGGATGAGTAAGACTTCTACTAATAGGATTAAATGGTCATGGCATGGACAGCACAGAGGAAGAAGTAAAAGAACAGCACAGAGAAGCAAAAGCACAGGTAGCAGTAAACTGAAATGTTCTGGGAATACTGAATATACAAACATAAATGAAGCACAGAATATGTGAAAGGAACCCCCAAATCCTGGAAAGACAGGTTATGTCCATACTGTGGAGGGTGTTTGAATTTCAGGCCAAAGGATTGAAACACTAGGCACAATAAAAATGTCCTGAGCTCTGGAATAGTATAATTATACCAATGTTTTAGGATTATGACTGATTTGATTGTATGGGATAGATCCAAGGAGAGTGGGTATAGACTGTTGCTGTGGAAATTCACAATGGAAACTTTTTAAAATAATGTAGGAAGAAGGTAATAAGGACCTGAACTGGAGTAGTGACCATGGAAATAAAGAGAGAAGAATATTTGAAAATATCACATACGAGATGGCAAAGGAAAGAGGAGGCTATGAGCCTAAAGAATGGGGAGAATGGTGACAACATTAACAGAAAAAAAGAAGCTAGGGGTAATAGTGGGTTGCTGAGTTTGTTTTTTAAGATGACGACTGAATCTGTACTCAGTTATAATATCATCCAAGTTTATTCCTCAATTTATAACAAAAGACCAACTTTTTTTGGTTAAAAATATACATGTATCATCATTGAATTTTAATACCAAAATCAAAACCTCTTTACATTATAAAATTTTTAAATTTAAAAACAAATGATTTTTTAAATCCTAAAATTTTTTGAACATATAGACAGACAGATCATTAGTTACATTTACATTCTACAAGTTATAACCTGAGATAATATAATAAATTTAGTAGAAGGGGAAAGGAAGATTAATTCTGAAGTTATGATGTCATTGATTTAGCAAATTTCCAGCTGAGGAAAGCCCATCCACCAATTATGGTCAATATCTCTTATGTAACTTCTAGTGTTAGAAAATTGCCTGAAGTGCTTCAGGTTTAAGAACCGTGCCCCAAAGTTCATACTTTCATGTGTTAGAGGTAGGTCAAGAAAGGCAAAAACATAAAACAAAAGATTAAATATTAAGAGACTCTACTTACAAAAGAAGTAATATGCAAGTTTAACTCATTTCCAGGGTTTAAAACAATATATGCTACATCATAAGCTCTCAATAAGTGCTTGTTGACAGACTGTTAAGGACCATGCCTAAATGAAGGGACAGGTCAGTTTTCCGAGAGCCTCCACAGCTGTGAATCATAACATCTGAAAGAGTTGCAAAGCAGCCTTTACTAACGTAGATGTTCCTTGTGGATTGGGAATGAAATAAATTGGAGGCAGAGGGAAGAGGAGAAAGCTCAGACAATGCAACTGCCTCTCAGTCTCCTTGTATCATCATCATCATCATCATCATCATCATCATCATCATCATCATCATCAATCATCATCATCATCATCATCATCATCATCATCATCATCATCATCATCATCATCTCCCATGAAAAGATCCATTCTACAGGTCTGAGTTAGACCTCCAGCAGCCACTGGCAGGTGGCTCCTATATCACAACAACAGACTATGTATTGATGTATTTTTTTTCCTGTTCTGAAAAAGAAAGCCAAAAACATCCCTCCATTTTAAGAATGAGAAAACTTCTGTTCAAAACCATAAAATGTTGTGAACAAAAAAGATTTTTACTATATTTCAGGCATAATTTCTCTAAGTAGAATTCTTTGGATGATTTTTTTCTAAAACTAAACTTTCCCCCAAAACCTTTATCTTGGCTTTCAAGTATGCTGTGTTTTAATTGATTACAGGAAACCTTGAAAATGTGAAAGAAGCAGTTTGTTTAATTCATTTGAGGGAATGATCTCCATCTTGTGTCTATCGACTTCTCTTTTTGCACCTGTGGTGAGCTTGGAATACATGATACAGGACTGACATTATCTTCTTAGTTAAAAGCAATCTCCTGCTTGAGCTTTAATTAAAAAAATGAATGAGGCTGGGACCCTCTACTCAATTTAAAGAGGTTCAGTTTAACATATTCACACATTTTCCTGCTGTTTGCTATCTTCTCTATGAGAAAAGCTATTCAATTTCTAACGGAGATAATTAATCACTCCAATGGAAAAAAAAAGAGAGGGGGAGAAGGGATACAAGAATTAGTTCTTTATAGGTATTAGAATTTCTTTAATATTTGAACAGTCACATATATCACTTGGAAACTTGTTTTTAAAAATAATGTCCTCAGGATGGAATTTCCTTTATGTTTGATATTTCTATTACCATATTTTCATTATAAAAGCTGTTGGCTTAAAAAATTTTACATCAACCTATTAAAGTGCTAAAATATGAGAGGTATTGGGAACTGTTATTAGTTTGTAGATAAAGGTGAACCTACATTAAAAATGTGTTCAAATTTCTGAAATGTTTTCTTTTTCAGGACAGTGGAAATATTGAACAGATTTAATTTCACACATCTAAAAACAAATCATTTTTGAAAGACTTGAAGAACAATTCTCTGGATTTGTCACCTTGATGGCACTTAGTATCTCCTTGACTTTCAAAGATCTGTAATTCCTTCCACCTTTCACAATGGTCCATGACCTTTATGAATTCCTATGTTAGATTGGAATATGTATAAATTGGACTTATTGCATTGAGGTTCCTGGAGAGTGACATTACCATAATCTCCCATGTAATCATGTTCAACTCCAATCATGAATCGAGATAAAAGTTTATGCTTTCTGGGACCTTTGTTTTTTATTTTATGGGCTTACCTGTGTTAAGTCGTGGAATATAAAATGTAGTATGTATTGATATGGTCTCCTTTTTATGGGTTGCTAGCATTATTTATGGGACAATGATCATGATATATTCCTCATGCTTATAGGAAATCCAAACATGAAATATCTTCTCTTACATCTCAGCTCCTACTGAATGTGGAATGATGTCTCCTAGTCTCTTTAAAAAGTCAGTGACCTTAGGGCAACTAGGTGGTGCAGTGGATAGCACACAAGCCCTAAAGTCAGGAGGACTTGAGTCTCAGACACCTAACATTTCTTAGCTGTGTGACCCTGGGCAAATCACTTAACCCCAAGTCACTTAACCCCAGTTGTCTCAGCAAAAAAACAAACAAAAAAACCCCTTTATTTATGGGCTTTAAACATACAAAGAAGGATGTAGATGGCTTTCAAATTTTGCATTTATTAGATACTGTGATATACAGAAGAATTGAAAGAAGTTTAGTTAGGAAGTAAATAACACAAGTTCTATGTCTATTATACACAAAGTAAAGAGGGTTTCTCCTGTCTCTTCTAATTCAGTAGCAAGAGTTTTCCATAGTTCAGTCGGGGATTAAGAGACTTTGAATAAGTCTACAAAGCAGACAGTGGGGAGATGAACAAGCCACAAACTCAACAAATTAAATCTCCCAAGTATATTTGTTGACTTACATTAATCTTCAGCTGTTCCATCTGTTACGATTATCACCATTCCACAGCAGTAGTTCATTAGAATCCCAGAGAAAGCAGAACTGGAGTAGCTGGGAAGATAAGATTGGGTGCATATATCTGTTTATCCCTTCCACTTAATCCAAAAAAGTATGCGAGATGGCCAAGTTAATAAAAACCACCAAAATAGTGAGGAGGGCACTGATCTAAGAATTAAAGGGTTTTATTAAAATATATATCTTTACATAATTGTCACTCATTGGCCAAAACTTGGATGACTGAGTAGGAGACTATCTAAGGTATCTTTAAATCTTGTGTTCTTTTACATTATTTTGATCATTATGTATGCTGTTTCCTGACTTTCCTTACAGCTTTTGTATTCCCTTCTTTGGTCACATTAATCAGTTTTTATTTTCCTACCTGGTTGGATTCTTCTTCTCTGCCTCTTTGCTAGATTATATTATTCAGGTCATGCTTGTTAACCTTTACAATCTTACAGAGTTCTATCCTGGGCTTTCTTTTTTTTCTCTTATTCTATTCCATTGAAGATCTCAACTCTAATGGTTTTAATTATCATTTATGTTTGATGAATTTCAAATTGCATTGTCCAGTTCTAACTTTCATTCAGTGTCAAGCCTTATACCTCCAACTGCCTATTACCAATCTAGAACTGGATATTTCATAGATATCTTGAAGGATATCTCATAGACATCCAAAACTAATGATATTAATTTTACCCTTCTCTCCCCAAAAAACTCCACACAACCCATTATCAGATTGGCTAAGATGACAGGAAAAGATAAGGATGATTGTTGGAGGGGATGTGGGAAAACTGGGACACTGATGCATTGTTGGTGGAATTGTGAATGGATCCAACCATTCTAGAAAGCAATGTGGAACTATGCTCAAAATGTTATCTAATTGTGCAGATCCCTTTGATCCTCCTGGGCTTATATCTCAAAGAGACCTGAAAGGAGGGAAACATATGTGCCAAAATATTTGTGGCAGCCCTGTTTGTTGTAGTGGCAAGAAACTGGAAAATGAGTGGGTGCCCATCAGTTGGAGAATGGGTGAATAAGTGATATTATAGGAATGTTATGGTCAGAAATGATCAGCAGGATGATTTCAGAAAGTTCTGGAGAGAGTTACGTGATCTGATGCTAAGTGAAATGGGCAAAACCAAGAGATCATTATACATTTCAACAATAATACTATATGAGTGAATAATACTATTCACAATTCCACCAACAATGCATCAGTGTCCCAGTTTTCCCACATCCTCTCCAACAATCATCCTTATCTTTTTCTGTCATCTTAGCCAATCTGATAATGGGTTGTGTGGAGTTTTTTGGGGGAGAGAAGGGTAAAATTAATGTCATTAGTTTTGGATGTCTATGAGATATCCTTCAAGATATCTATGAAATATCCATCAGTTTTGATGGACGTGGCTCTTTTCAACAATGAGATGATTCAAACCAGTTCCAATTGTTCAGTGATGAAGAGAACCATCTACACCCAAAGAGAAGACTATGGAAAATGAGTGTGGATCACAACATAGCACTTTCACTCTTTCTGTTATCGTTTGCTTGCATTTTGTTTTCCTTCTCAGGTTTTTTTCTTTCTTTCTAGATCCATTGTTTCTTGTGCTACAAGATAACTGTATAAATATGTATCCATATATTGTATTTAACATATACTTTAAGATATTTAACATGTATTGGACTACCTGCCATCTAGAGGTGGGGATAGAGGAAAGGAGGGGAAAAGTTGGAACAGAAGACTTTGCAAGGGTCAATGTTGAAAAATTACCCATGCATATGTTTTTTAAATAAAAATCCATAATAATAATAATTTAAAAAAATAAATGATTATCAAAAAAAAGAAAACATTGTCTTTTACCCAAGTTTGCAATCTGGATGTCATGCTCAACTCTTCAATTTCTCTCACTTTGCATATCCAATTTCTTCTCAAGTTCTTTTATTTCTACTTTTATAACATTTCTCATATATATCTTCTCTTCTTTAACATCACAAAACCCTGGTGTCCTTCATGACTTTATACTTGAATTATTGTAATATCTGCTAGTTTGCCTCCTCACTTTCTCTCATCCTACTCTCATTCCATACTCTACTCATCTGTCAATTGATCCATTTTTTTGTATTTTCTTTCTGAATTTGCAGGGCATGAGTGAAATTTCATAATTTTATGTTGAACAAATTGTATGTTTTATCTTTCCTTTGTTAGTTAAGAATTCTTCTTTAGCCATCATTTTGAAAGATATCTCTATTTTCTTACTTTTTAAAAAATGAAGTGACAAGTGACATTTTAGATTTAGAAACAGATTTGGAGTTTGCTGTGATAAAAAGTATAAATAAGTCAAATAGAATATGGGATTTTTTCCCATTGTACTTTGTGTTTTAGAGTTCTCAAACATTACACTACTATTCTTGATCATTTTTGGATCTTTTAAATTAAATGTATCTACTGATATACTTTTCTATTTTTTAACCATTACCAAATTGATTTTATAGTTATTGCTACACAGATAATTTTATCATAGGGAATAGACCTATGTTTGTGTTAATCAAAGTCAGTATTCATATGAAATAAAAGGGATAAAAACATATATGGTAAAGAAAACTAAGATAAATTATCACTAAGCTTTCATAGAGTTATCATAACATACTTACTATGTTTGCTAGTCTTTCCATATTGTCCATAAAACTGGTTTGATGAATATTTCTTATATCATTCTCTTGAGACACTATCCCCAAATGCCATAAATATATCTTGACATATAATTATAAATGTCTACCATGATAACATTTGCTTAAATCAAAATGTAAATTATGAAAAAATAAGTGTCAAGATTAACAATTGTGTTGTTAACAGAAGGTGGATTTTTAAATTTCAGAAAGCATGAAATATTTTGCAAAAAATACAGAAAATCCTTTATGAACATTAAAAACAAATTTCCTAGCAACCAAGATGGTTTAAATAATAGCTTTTAAATAGATTCAAAGGTAGGTAAATGTTTCCTTACTAAATGTATCATTTACATTATTCTTTTTTTTTTTTTTTGAGGCATTTGAAGTTATGTGACTAGCCCAGAGTTGTAAAGATAGTCATCTGGGTTTGATCTATTGATCTCCTGATTTCAGAGCCAGTGCTCCATCCACTGTGCCACCTAGCTGTCCCCCACATTACTTTTACACTTTTACATCACCAAATTCTCCCAAGTATCCATCCCATGATTCTTTCCAACGAGCAATCTCATATGGCATAGTATTTATTGGAGAGGAAAAAGGGAAAAATCAATACAACTTATTAAAACCCTTTAAAAAATCTTGAAAACACATGCAATATATAAAACCGGTGGATCTTCCCCTCACTAAGGAGTGGGTTAGACATGGATTAGTAACCTCTTCATTTGAGTCCCATTTAATATTTATAATTTTGTAACATTTTTGGTGTGTTATTCTTTCCACTTAAATTATTATTTTCTTAGCTGTATTTACTTCACTCTGTATCAGTTTATATAGATTTTTCAATGCTTCATATTCATTGTACATATAATTTCTTGTAGCACAGTAATATTCCACTATATTCATATTATCAAAATTTCTTTAGCTATTCCCCATTTGATGGACATTTACTTTGTTTCCAATTTTAAGCTATCATAAAAAATACTACTATAAATATTTTGGAGCATTTTGTGGTGTTTTTTTCCTTATCAATGGCCTATTGGAGTATAAACAGTAATGGAGTTTCAGGTTCAAAAAGTATGACCATTTTAGTCATGTTTTTTACATAAATTCAAATTGCCTTTTCAGTATGCTTGGTGCCTATCTTTCCATAAGCCTTCAAACATTGAGTGTTACCATTTTTTGGTCTCTGTTAATTTTCAGGGTATGAGGTAAAGGCTCTGGTTTTTTTTCATTGGACTTTTTCTTAGTGATTTGGGGCATTTTTATGTGGTTGGGAATACTTTGAAGTTCTGCTTTTTTCATATTCTTTGATTTACTATTCTGTTAAAGAATGGCTGTTAGATATCCTGAATACCTAGATTCTATCCAAAGAATCTGATACAATGATATTTTCCCTATTTGATCACTTCTTTTCTTAGAGGTATATTACTGTCGTCTGTGGAGAAGTTTTCTGGGTTTAATCACTTCTTTTGCTGTAAAAATAGTATTATTATCCTTCAATTACTTTAATCTTTTTTTTAAAAAGATAACCCTATTCCAACTATTTTCCCCTCACCCTTTTTTTCATTTATATTCCCTTTCTCCTTCCCTTCAGCTAGTCCAATCCCTTAGTTTTGAAATTTCATTTTTGTGTCCCTTTCTAAAAAAAATTTCTCTTTCCTTTTATCACCCATCTTTTTTTGTTTACTTTAGATTCTCACTTTCTAATCCCATTATCTTAAAATTATCTGATATCTCTCTCTGTTTTTCCTCTCTATTTATAATACTATCATAGCTTCCTAGTTATCCATTCTGTAGGCTTCTCTCTATGGATCCCCCTATTTGACTATTTTCCATTTCCAGAGTAATGCTAATTAATGATAATAATAATACTTAAAAATAGTGATTTCTCTGTGTCAGTCATGCTTTGCAAATTCTTTGCAATTATTATCTCACTTGATCCTTACAATAAAATTGTTAAGTAGATGCTAGTATTATCCTTATTTTAAAAATGAAGAAACAGAGGTAAACAGGTTTATTGACTTGGCCAGGGTCACACCAATAGTAAGAGTATGAGGCCAGATTTTAACCCAATTCTTTCTGACTCCAGGCCAGGCATTCTGTACACTGTATTACACAGCATTGCCCCATGATAAAGCCACTTCCCCCAAATATCCCTGATGCTTCACCTCATCACTGATCTTTTCTTTTCTACATTTGCCTGGAAACCTCCTCAAATCCATGAGCTTCCATTCCTCCAGGTGCCAATTGTCCCTAGAATTTTAATTCTCTCACAACCCTCACAAACTTTTTAAGCACCCAATCCCTTTGATCTTGTCCATCATAAAGTCCTCATCTCCCTTTACCCCCCATCTCTTTTTATTCATGGGAAAACTGGCAGTAGAACTCACACATATTGCTAAGGTAAGAAATCTTTCTTTTCTTCTTTCTCTTTCATATCTCTCCTTGCTTATTCACTCTCCTGTAGGATCTTCTCTTTCTGAGATTAGAGAGGCTACTTTTCCCTCATTGTTAGTCATTGATTTGATCTCCATCTCATCTCTCATCTCTCTTTATGCCCCGACTTTCCTAACCCTTTTCATGTACCCTTCCATGTTTCAAAATAGTCCCATAAAAGTAGCATTCATTTGTAGGCATGATATTGACAGGTTCTGCCTACAAACCCTCTTTTTCCTTCTTCATTTTACTTCTCCCAGATTTCCACCTACTTTCTTGTATAATTGTGTGCATTTAGAAAGAAGTCTCTTGTTGGTATCCCTTTTGTCCCTCTATTGATGTTACTTCTCTCACATACTGCATTTATTCACTCCTCCCTTTTTTCTGTTTGAGAACAAAGAATCTCATCATTTCTGATTTTCTTTCTAAAAATATTTCAAACTCTTCTTTATTTTTAAACATGAGTCTTTTGTCCATTATGGTTCCATATTCTTCTCAAATTCCACTAGGTATTCTGTTTTAGATTCAATCATTTTTATTTTCTTTTCCTTTCCTTTCCTTTTTTTGCAATATTACACTGGTGCTTGAACTCATTTGCTAGTTCAAGATTCTGTCCTTTTATCTGTTTTTCCTATTGATTTATTGGCTTATGTTCAGTCTTTGAATTTCCTTTTTCCTGAAATCTTTGCTATTTTCAATCTCCCTGTCCTCTGCCTTATTTTTCTTATTATTCACTTTCTAGATCCCTTTCTTTTGATTGTAGATTTCTTGGAGGGGGGACATGATCTCAAAATATCTCAGTCTCTCCCCATGATAGACATTTTACAAGTCATCAGTTTAGTTCTCTGTCTCACTGACCTTTGTATGATAAGAATTAGAGACAGCTGGATGCTATGTTCTTTCCCTCAGGATTGGTGGAGTGTCACACATTGTCTTCTCCTAGTGATTTGTCCCACCTCTTCAATTCTCCAACTCACCACAGAGAGTTAAGACCCTGCTATTTTCTGCTCAGATGCTTGTTGAAGCATCTCATTGTAAATTATATTATACAAAAAGATGAAATCTAATAGGAATATGCTTTTTGATATTTCTCATTCCTATTAGTGGGATTCTTAGGAGATAAGTTATAAATTGTCTTGTTATAAAAACTGAAAAGGTAAGAGAACAATAAACCATCAACAATCACATTAATGCTAGTATTTAGGCTGCCAGTGGATTTCTTCTAGATTGAGGAAATTTATTTTTTTTTAAAAAACATTATCCCGCTGTACCAATTACCTGAAGAGGATATGGTTTTTATGAAGTAAAAATTCAGATTTGAGTCCTTAGTCCTTTTCTTTAACATATGTTGACTCACTAATAGTCTTCATGATAATAAATGAATCTGTTATTTAATTAAGGGAATGCAATGTGGATAGTGCAATTCTAATGTGATAATTGAGTCTCTTTTAGAAACATGTTTTCTAGAAATGAAATTTATATGATTGAATTTCATTAAATTCTCAGGTCTTTCTATTTAAACAGCTTTCTGTCATGGAGATAAATGTGGTCTTTTCAGCCAAGACTCATTTTTTTTAGTTCAGTAATTACAAGTAAATATGACTGATATTAATGTCTTCCTATTTCAGTGATATAATTTAATCCAAGCCATATATTATATTTGGCTTCTTTTGGAAATATTGTATGGCCATTCCAAATTAAAGGAATTTGTACACACATAAACTGTATAGGTTTATTGATTTTAAATCAATATTTGCTACTTATAATTTTTAAGATCAACTTTGTTTTGGTGACATCATCATTCTAACATGGAGGCAAATAAGTAATATTTTTCCTTTGACTTTTTTTAAAATTCATTTTTTTAATCCTGTGAGTTATTTTTTATCCCTTAGATTTTTTGAGAATTAGTCCTTTATTGGCCTCAAAATGCTATCAATTCAATAAGTGCCCCATCTGTAGTTCTTTTTATTTCCAAGGACTTGGGAGAAATCCTTGTTTTCTTAGGGCAGTTTCTCCTTTCCTATTTACCACTGAAATACTTGAATATTAGATTTCAAATATGGTATTTTCATTGTCTTTAATGAAGAGTCTTATAGAAATCTAGACAGATCTTTCCCATTTTAATATTTTCATTATTATTTGAGTTTCAACTTTAATGTGGTCAGGATGATTTCTCTTATTTATGTGTCTCACCAAATTTTCTGTCAAATTGTTTCCCTTTCTTAATCTTCAACCAGCTTCTTCAATAATATTTTGCAAAAATATTCATCTTGTAAGCCATGATTGTAGTCCTTCTCCTTGGCAAGGAGATTAAGTATTTGCTGGATGAGATAGTTTTCAAGTTCTTTTGATTTCTTCTTTGTATTTATTTGTTTATATTGTTAATCTTTCCTTAGGAAAGCAATGATATTTCATGACAATATCTATATTTTTTATCAGTTTACTGAATTTTTAGTATCAACATCTTTAGATTGGAGTTGCTTAAGTTGTCCATTGCATATTTTTCTCACTTTTATTCTCTCTTTTAATCTTTTTTTTTTGGGGGGGGGTTCTTTTGTCTCATGAATTAGCACGTAGACTATGTACAAGCAACTGATTTAGAAATAACTCACATTTAAAAATCAGGTATTTCCACTCTAATAAAATGTCATGTTTTATTCTTCTGTGATATTTTTTCTCAATTGCTTGTATCTCCTGAGTCTTCTCAAAATGGATTTATAGCATAAAATAATAAAAATAATAATAACTTTGTATAATACTTAAAGGTTTTACAAATATTTCATTTTTATCTTCCTAAATTATATTCATTTTATAGATGAAGAAACAGAGACTGATAGCAATTAAGTAACTAAGATTTACACAGCTTGAAACTATCTGCTGTCAGATCTGAACTTGAGTCTTATTAACTCTTGGCCTAATACTCTCTCCACTCCATCACCAAGCTGGTCCTGTGTAGTATATAATACATTATCTCCTCTGATTTCTTATAAGTGCATTGTATTTTCTGTCATTTTTTTCCAGTTTTCTCCCTATGTCAACCTTTGAAATAAAAGTCGTGAAAATTTAAAGCATATGTTCATTTAATTGGAAATTATCCATCTCTTCACTGAATTTATTCCTATTATCATGTTCTGCAAGGAATATTTGCACATTTGCAGTTATCTTTATCGTGATTTTTTTTTTTTTGCAAATCCTTTTGATGTATACATTGCATAACTGCTCAGTTATTTCACGAAAAGAAATCTTGCTTTGGCGATATGTCTGTCTTTCTATTATCTCTCTATCTAGCTATTTATTTATATATCATCTATGGCTCTATACATATCTATCTTTAACCTTGCTAAATATATAGAAGAAATTGGATCCTGATATTTTGAAAAATGTAGAGATCATTTTTAATTAGTAGAGGATCATGGAAGGTAGTGGCACTTAAACTTGGCTTTGAAGGGAAACAAAATTTAGTGGGCTCAGTTTGGGAAAAGAAATTTTTGTTTGTTTGTTTGTTTGTTTTGCAAAAAAGGAGATTAATGTGTGGGTAAATGTAACATAATGGGAAATAAGAAGACCAGGAGACAAGGTAACAGTGAGTATTCTTTGAATGGGATGTTAGGGTGGGGAGTTGAACAAGTTGGAAGGGTAGGTTAGAGTCAGTGTTTTTGTAGACAATAAACCTCATGTCATATTATAATATTAGGCCTAATTTCATTTACCCACATCCATTCCTTATCCTAGTAATTTGGAGCTGATGTTGCTGACAGTGATTACTATTTTTGTGTAAGACTTTGGCCTGAGACCAATTCAGAGTAAACATTTTTGGAACATATGTGTAAAAATTGTTCTTTGATTTGTAGCTGTAGCTTCTGTTCCAGAAATTGAAACTCTTAGGCAGTGAACTCGGCCTGAGGAGCTATGGGTGGCTATGTGCCAGGTTTCTTCCCAGCTGGCCATAGCTATTGCATGCTGCTTGCAGCTGAGCTTCAGAGCAATCCTCGAGTGTTTTTTCTGTCTTCTCTGTTTGTAGTATTTTCACTTCAGCTCAATGCATGGATGTTTTATGAGTACTCTTCACACATTCCTTGTATAATCAAATGGAATTGTGATGATCATTACTTAAATGTATCATTCATATGGAAGATTAAAGAAGATATTTGATCAAAGAACTTGTCATTGTGGGCCATTTGTATCTGAATATTGAAATATTTTTTAAAGAAGACCAACAAAATGATCTGATAATGTTGCATCAATAAGGAGCCTATTAAAATAACTAGCTTTATTTAATTGTTATTTTAGTCACTGGCTCATTTTTATGGACAAATTTCTTAATTCTGTGTTTTTTATTTTTCTTTCCCATCATAATAAATATCATTACAAAGAAAAGTTTTGAATGTGTATGTATATATTTTCTCATGTAAATGATTCATATATGACAAATAGTGTCCAAACATATCTACTATATAATTAAAAAAATAAACTTCTCATTGGACTTTAGAAATTCCTTACAATGAGATTTGATTGACATAATGATGAAAAGAATAATTAGTATCTATTTAATAAAATGTGGAGGGAATTAATTATAATTTTCTAAGAAAATCTAAAATTTTGGCTGATGGTACATTTAAACAAGGCTTTTATATGTATCATAGTGCTAAATTGATTGGAATATGATATAACCTTTATAAGAAAAGACACTTAAAAAACCCCAAAAGAACACAATTTCATTTTTTCATTTTTACCTAAGCTCATAGTAAGTTCACATAACAGTAGAATTAGAGAAAAAAGTTATCTTAAGAATTTATCTTTATCTTTTTCAGTCATGCAGAATTGTTTGTTTATTTCTTTGGCATTCTTGCAAAAAATGTTTCCAACATAGCATTTATATATGTGGATAGATGGCACTAAGGCTTTGAACGAAGCATGCAAATATAAGAATTATTATTATCTTTACAAAACATACATATTTAGAATCTAAATATAAATAACATAAATACATGTACAGTACAAATAACATATAAATACATACATATAAATAACATATAAATATATGTATTCTTAGAAGGGATTCATCTGATTCATCAGTCTAGCAAAAGCAGTTATGACACATAAAATTAGATTATTCTTTTCTCTTGCCCTTTGATCCCGCTATGTTCTTTATTATTTATTTATATGAATATTTAAATATAGACAAGTTTGTTATAATGATAAAAATATTGTGACAACTTCTCAACTTTGCAACAGTGGTACTTGTAATTGTTCACATAACGGGAAGAGGAAAGGGTTATGTTCTCAATAAGTTGTAATAATACAGGATAATTATTTTATGGTTATGGTAAATGAACACAATTTATTTTTCTATCACATAGAAAATATTATTTATTACAATGGATTAACACATTGGTTAACTCAGTGAAAAATAGATCTTTTAAAAAATTGATTTATGATACTAACATTTAAGACCTATAATTTTATACTATATTCATGAGATATAATTAAGAGAATACTTTTTTCCTTTTTTTTTTTTTTTGTTTCTTTAAGTAACAGTCAGTTCTCTAAGTCTTTGATTATCAGGTAAATAATGTTTATAAGCTGTTTGTAGTAATGAAATTTCAAGAAACTAGTAAGTACATGCATCTGAACTTTTAAAGTTAAATTAGAATGCTAGCAAAAAAGGGGGGTGACAGCAATGGATGTTAGGACATAAATTTATTCAGAAACTGGACGGCTTTTACCAGTCAGGCAAGTTACGACATGGAGTTTAATAAATATTGAATAAAATAAGGAAGAAATGTGAATTTGATGAAGTTTGCAGGCAATTAGAGCAATTTATTTCACTATTAACATGACAAGCTCTAAATGGAAAATCAGCTATGGATGAAAATGCAGTTTTATTGCCTGGTATTCTCATTGCCATATAATTAAATGATGAAATGAGGTTGGGGAACCAAAGTGGGGGGTGTACATACTGGCTTTTCTGGCAAGGCAACCATCCATCACACTTCAGCCTATTGTCATCACAGTGTTGAAAAAGTTTATTTGTGAGTGGATATTTGTTTATGGTGTGGTATATGTGTGTGCATGTATGTTCTTCAGGAAAGATTATTTTCCCAGTGTTTAAAACTTTATAATCCTTCTGCATTGAAAATATCAACTACCATTAAGTAATTGGTTTTAGGCAAGGGTTTGAAGTAGATTTTTTATGGTTATATTGAAATATCAGAGTACTTTTGTATATGGAAAGATTCATTCTTATGTAATATGAATTCTTAAAATATTTCAAAATAGATGTGGAATTGAAAGTGATGGTATGTACTAACACAAACACAAAAGTATGAGTAAGCACAGATATAGACTCTTAGATATCTGGATATATAACTTAGTTGCTAATGGACAGGCAGCCAAAGTAAAACATTTTAGACATTTGGCAGACTTATAGGTACAGCACTGGGTCCAGTGGAAATAGTTTTCATGATAAATGAAGGTATTTTAGGCTATTTTAAAACTATGCTATTTTTTTCCTGCATTACATTTTGAATTTCCAATTCATATACTATTCATCTACTCATTTTTTGTGCTTATTCTATCATATAAATTCATTTGGAAAACTAGCAGTATTTTAAAACTATAGTGATTAAAATGTGGTCTCTGTTCATTACACATGTATGTATGTATATTCATGATATAACAATGTAATGACCTACAGGTTTTTAAAAAATTGCTTTATTACTTCAAATACAATAAAAAGAAGTTATAGCATTCAAAATTTACTATCTCCTATTGAGGTATAGTGAAGGCCATTATCAAACAGTTTACCTGAGAGGGTGTTCTTCAGGTGTTATCTGTTGCCAGAGAAAATTTATAACTATATCATGAATCCATGGAGTATTACTAGCCATATCACAGATGGTACATTTCTGATCATTTTGATTTTTAGACTATTGCAAAGTGCATTCAAAGAAAATAGAATACAGATTTTTAAATAAGTTTATTCAGTTCAAAATGATTGATGCTTGGAAGAAGTTATTTTCAACTGGTCAATATATATGTAGGTTAAAATACTCTTAAAGAAAAACACAAAAATATTTTAATCACCTACTAATATGCTAAGCAATAGGAGCACAAAGACAAAATAGTGAATATCTTCAAAAAGCTTACCCTATTTTGACCAAGACAGCATGCACAACATTAGTATATATAGAGCAAATAAAAAATAAATGCAAGGAAGTTTTGAGAAGATGGGCACTAGTAAGTGTAGAAATTGGATTATCTTTCTAATTATTTAATTTAGCTATGCTTCATATAGGAGAAGTTTGATCTGAGTTTGAAGAAAGTTTGGGATTTTACCAATTGGAAAGCAAGAGACTATGTATTCTAGACATGAGGCACAGTGATTGAAAAGTCATAGAGATAGTATATGGAATTGTAGTGTTATGAGGAAGTGAGAGAAGGCCACTTGGGCTATCAGGGAAGAGGAATAATGAAAATAGTTTGTGAAGAGTTTAAAAATCCAAACACAGGAGTTTATATTTTAATTTGAAGCAATAGGGAATCATTAGAGTAGTGACATAGTCAGATGTAAACTTAAGGAAAATCACTTTGGCATCTTATGTAGGACAGATTAGAATGTGCATAGATGTGAGGGAGACCAATAAGGAGGCCGTGCAATAGAAAAACAGAAAAGCCCATGGAACGGAAGCCTATATATTTATGGTTATGGGTATTCTAATTTTGGTATTTTATCTAACAAAATAAAATTGGTTCCTAGAAAATAGTTTACTGTTATCTTCTGAATCTGACATATTTGGTACAGTTTCAAGTTTTGATGAATTTAGAGAACAAAATAAAACATAAGTTTACCATTTCCAGACACATGAGAGAAAGAGCAAATCAGTTCTTTAAAGTATTAGCCAAAACAGAAAATAACATCTAGAGGATTTTGCTCCAAATATTGATTAACAGTTCCTATGCTTTCAAGTGATAATTCTTCCTTATTTGGAGATTGAATTTCCAGATTGCTTCACTTTTCTTTTTGCTTTCCTTTAAAAAAAAAAAACAAAATAAAACAAAGAACAGTTAATGAAAAAGGACAAGTACCTAGAAAAACAAGGTGTTCTTAGGCAAATACTCTTGAATACTTAGTTTTATTTCTCTGTGGGTCAGAGAAGGTAATCAGGCTTAATTCTATTTTATCTGTATTATGGAGAACTTCTAAGAGGCTAGGGAAGATTCAAGGATGATTTGGTATACTTTATATTGCTCATCCCCCCTGATAAATCTGGGCTATCTCTAGTCATCTTAATCTATATGTTGCCACTACATCCAGATAGCTCTGGAGGGGAAAGTAAAGCAGGTACCCTTGCCCAGGCCCCCCTCACTTAAATCTAATTCACCTGCATGTCATAGCGTCACCTCCTGGATATCTCAGTACTCTTCAACAATGAAACAACAAGATCAGTAATGGTGATTATAAATATTTGGATCAATCAGCATAAAAAAAATCTTTTGCTCTTACCCTATTCTCAAATTATTGCTCTAGATTTCTTTGTCTTTTACTATCAAACTTCTAAAAAGAGTTATTTATTCTTCCTGCTTTCAATTTCTAACAATCTCTTTGGTACACAACACTTTACAATTATTTTCACACACCTAACATTTTATCAAAGAAAATAGACCTTTTGTGGTGCTTTCTCATCATAAAACTTGATGACTTTTTAAAAATCTATTTACATCTTGCTTGACCTTTTTGCAATATCTCCTTGATAACCTCTCTTCCTTTGGCTTATGTGATGCAATATTTCTATTGCTCCACTCCTTTGCTCTTGTATCTTCCATCTTCCCTGCTTAAATTTAAGCATCCCAAGGTTGAGATGACTTGGGGTTAATAGAAATTTCATCAGTGTGGAAATTCAACTTCTTTGTAATTGGGATAGTGTGACTGGGGTGGGGCATAATAATTGTTTTCAAGGTTTTGAAGGGCTCTCACAGGGAAGAGGTGATAGAGATGTTATTTTTAGCCCTAGAAATACAGTAGAGTGCAAATTGCATTTTATTTTGTGACAGTAATGGCAATATGTGAATCTGATACCTGCAAGCTTCTACTGACACTAGCTCAATTTAATGATATGAGACTAGAGTGATCTAGTTTCTTCATCTTAGTTTGACAGTTCTGTCCTAGATTGCATGGGGTACACTTGAGTTTCATTGCTATTTGTTATTTTTGATTCTGTGTTTTTTGTAGAATGGATATTCTTTAAGGCAATTTACAAAACTCATAATCCTTAAAGGATATACTTCAATAAGATGAGAGCTGTTGAACTGGCTACTGGTATGGGAAACTCAAAGCTTTCACGTGTAATACAAAAAGATGTACGTATCAGTGTGTTGTTGGGAGGATAGATCTAATTAGGTAATAAGAACTCGTATCTTTCTGCTTCCTTATTCCCACTAAAGGGGGGAAATTAGATCTTTCTTGCTCCTTTCTAACTTCCTCATTGGGGGATATTTTAGGATTTAATTGTTACTTTGATTGATATCCTTTTTTCCCTTCCCCTTATCTCCTGAAATTTTAATCATCTATACACTTTTATGAAGATTAACTTGATTTTTAGATTGCAGTCAATATAATACACTCAGCTTCAGGTGTTCCGCTCCTTTGGCGGTCATATTAGATGAAAAGTAAATAGTATTATCACAATAGCTCAGAGACCCCAATCAAGAATATTCCTAACTGTTAGGTAGATTGGCTCATGGCCTTGATTTAAGTAGATGTTCATCTCTAGCTAGCTCCTGCTGTCATTATATTAAAAACAAAAATCAATGTAAAGGAATTTTATATATATATATATATATATATATATATATATATATATATGAAGAAAATTCAATATATTTCACTGTTTCTTACTGAATGGGCATATGGGAGGGGAAGTTCGAGGAAGATCTTTTTTTTTCTTTTTCTTTTGTAGTTTCTTTCAATCTTTGAATAGATGAACATATCAGGTAACTTCAGCCCAATTCTGTTCCTCCAAGATTACTAACAGGATACTAATGTTCCTTGATAACTCTCTTTATCTGTAGCAATTAATCATTCCTTTCACTTTTTATATGATCTTTCTTTTAAACTTATGCTCCTATTCCATCATTTCTTTCTGGCTCAAGTCATTAAGGTCCACTGAGGTGGGCCTGGAGGAGCTGTATCTTCACTGATGTTGCTGCTCAGTTCTTGAAGATCCAATTCCCTCTTTTCATTGCATGTTTCCCTCTTAGAATTCCAAGACACAATTTATATATACCTTATGTATCAATTCTTATATACCTTATGTATTTAGGACTAAATAGTCCTAAATCACTCTCAAAACTGAGAGCCAAATATTCATACCTATTCAAACCCATGATGCTCATCAGTCCCCAACCCCCTATTATAGAAGGTTCAGTCAAGCACACAGGATCAACTACATTGAAGAGCAAAGAAAAGTGAGATAAGAAAGGAAAGCAAAATTAAAACCAAAATTAAAACATAGGAACATGGATTTGGAAATGGAGGAAACTTTGGAAGCAATCATGTCCAACACCCTCATTTAACAGATAAAGAAAGGGAAGTTGACAGAGATTAGGTTGCTTGATCAGAGTCACATAGATTGTGAGTTTTTATCAGGATTTGAATTCAGGTTTTTCTAATGCCAAATTCAGTACTCCACTCAGAGTACCATTGGCAGAATAGCTTAAATAATTAATTGAAAACAAGTAGAGATTGGAAGGATCTGGCAGCTATAAGGCTTATTATTGGTTCCTTAGAATTCTTGAAGTTGGAAAAACAGTGAGAAGACTAGATTTAAAAAAAAGGGAAAAGAAAACCAATACTAACAAGTTGCTATCAACAGAAAAAAAAATAAGTCTCTTGGGTAGGAAACTAGAAAGAGTAAAATAATGAAAAAATTTGAAAACATGATTTTTGATAGAAATTACTTTTTTATTTACTTATTTTATTTTACACGTCTTATGAATCTCAGATCCAAACTTCATCACCAGACTATAAAATATACACTGAAAACAAAGTGTGGGTTATTTATTTTTACCTTTTTGCATTTTTACTAGGCCTAGAAATCTTATCTCTGTTAAAAAAAAAAAAAACGTGTTCAGGAATGCTGATTAAATATGATATATTGAGAAACAAAAGTATTTTAGAAATACAGAATTTCCTCAAATGAAATACTATTGAATGGGCTTCAATCATATTGCAAGTTATGAAAGAGATTTGTCTAAGAGATGGAAATAAATATTCTTCATTGCCTTGGGAACTCACCTCATTTAAATCTTATTGGAAAATCTATGGTCTGTAATCAAAGCTAGCTTTTCAAAAATGGACTGTTTTACAAAAATATATTAATAACTGATATAAAAATGGTGTTTAATTATTAATTAAAGAATGTCAACATATTCTGAATTCAGTGTATATTATCTATAATCTATAAAGCAAAAAAGACTACTACATTTAAAATATTTTAAGATATAAAAACACTTGAGGTTTATTGTTTATCAATAAATTTAATTATTTTACTCTCAGTCAATTTGCACACTAGTTTAGGAGCAGTAAATGGAAATAGAAAATGTAAGTTTGTTACAAGGGAAGAAATTTCAAATAATTAGACACCCAAAATTGGAAGGAAGTTTGCTGTTCTTAAAGGTTTCCAAGTGAATTCTTGATCACTGCTTGTTTTCTGAAGTCAGGGCTCCTTTTTTCAGGTCCAAGTTGGCTGGATGATCTCTGAGATCATTTGTATTTCTGAGATAATGTGATTTTTCTCTGATCCTTTTTTTCCACCCATGCTCTTACTTATGGTCTAATTTATTGTTGTTCCCTTAATTATTATCTGTATCATATTATTCACAAATCTAGCACTAGTGTCTTTAGACCACTTTCTTTTTTTAAGCTTTCTGCATCTTTCACTGTCATTCAGTGTCTAGGAAAATTATTCTAGAAACCCAGAAACCACTACTAACCATCAAACTTCACTTTGTCCCATTATGGACGTTTGACATTTCCCTGCCTCTGTTAAAGGTTTCCCCTATGGCAAGAAAGAGTTCCCCAGCATGGGAAGTGACCTTGTCCTCTTTCAATCTTGACCTAAGACCTGTGGTAGGAGAAGTGTTTAAACATCACTTTAAGGCTTAGAGGGGGAATGATATTGTGGACCAGTCATTGGCTCTATACTCATAGGCTGAGTTGTTGAGTCATTTCAGTTTTATTTGACTCTGTGAACCCATTTGGATATTGGAGTAATTTTCCATTTTCTTCTCCAGCTCATTTTATAGATGAGAAATTGAGGCAGATAGAATGGTGACTTGTCCAGGGTCACATAATAAGTATCTAAAGTCAGCTTTGAACTCAGGTCCTCTTGTCTTGTATTTGATCTTGGGATCAAATTTTACCTGTAATGTTTAAAACTTTTCAGTTTTCTTGCCTCGAAATAATTAGGAAAATGCTTGGCTTTGAAGTACTTTTCAGCTTTGAATATATGATCCGGGGATCTTTTGATTCTCCCAGTAATCATCTAAGGTAGATCTTCCTATTATCATTTTACAAATGAGGAAACTGAGAATCAGAGGAGTTAAATGAGTTATCCAGAATCACAGGAATAACAGTGATTACCATGAAGTCACACTAAATGAACACATCATGAATTTATAACTTCACCTTATTTAGCCAATTGTGGTTGAATCACAGCTTTCTTACATTTTCAACAATCTCAAAAACATTCTTTAAAAATATATTTTATTACAAATTTAGCAGTCATCAACAAACATTTCAATACAAAATGAAGAAAAAAGGAGATTTATACAAACCTTATGAACTTCTAGTACATTTTCCCTTAAGGTGTTTTCTTTTTTTTTTTTTTTTTAAGGAGTACTTTCCTCCTCACATTCTTCAAAGTTAGATTCTCCCCATGTCCTTTCCCTTATACCATTATTGTTGCCAGGACAACTATCTCTGTCTGTAAATGTGGCAAAGTAACTCTGTAGAAAATTTTTTGTTTATTCCAAGTAGAGACATCTCTAAGTTCAAAGAATTCTCTAACTCTGTTGCATGCTTAGAAGACTTGACCAGGTTAAAAATTCAGGAGTACTACTATTGGTGGTACATGGTTTGAAGACATCAACTTCAGAGATTCTTTGGTTGTCTTTGCATATGAGTTCATGACACAGAATTTATTTATTTATTTTAGCATATGTAAAAAGTAGGAAGGAGAATTATGTACCTACCTAAAATTAAGCCTTCTCTTTTAAATTGGTTGTTTCCCTATTTTTTGTCCCTTTTATTGTATGTGCTGATACCTTTAATCTTTTCTTGAAGTGTTTTCCACTGAAAGTTCTTCTTTGTTCTTCTACCCTTTTTTAAGTATTTATGAAGTAAGTTAACTGTCTCAGGGAAAACATGGCATCCTGAAATGAAAATAGATCTAATAGGCAATGGGAAAAGATGCCTCAGGGAATTCTGCTTCTTTTATAATTTCTTTAATTCTTAAGATATTGATCTGGGATTTCTTCAGAAATATAGAAATATTTTAAAATAATATTGGGAAATGACCATATCTGTTGATAAATTTGCAAGCATTTATTAGGCACCTATTGTGTGCCAGTCACATACAAGTAGTAAATGATTATTTGTTAAAATATCAAAGAGCATTACTAGATAAATCATTTTCCAATTAAATTGTTGTAGTTTATATTATCTTCAAAGAGGTCACACTTGAAACTGTTCTCCCTTTCCCAACTGGTAAAATAGACTAAATATACACTACTTCCTTGAGGTACAAATTATATAAAGATTAATTGAATAGAGCTGTTCCCAGATTTTCTTCCAGAATCAATAATGGTTTTCATAGTATTAAAGCCCAGAAATGAAGAGCTATCTCCTTAACTGTGGTCAAAGCACTTTTTTTTTTGCCTTTGGCAAAGGAGAGTTTGAGTTGGGAATAGTGATGATGAAATACTAGGAAAATACCCAGCAATGTCTTTCTGTTATAAAAAAAGCTTTGAAATCTGGAATGTCTCAGGAGGCATACTGGATCTATTTTGCCCAGCAAGTGGGCTAATTCTTCTTCTGTGTAATTCTTCATTAACTGATAAATAAAAAATTTAAAAGAGTGATTTCCCCTCCCCCTTACATTTGTGTGGAAGAAAAAACTTCTTAATTTAATTGAAGAATGTTAAAAAACAAAAAAACACCTGAAATATTTATACATTTTTTTTAAGGTATAGGCTGTCAGTTTTCCAACAATCGCTGTTCAAACACTATATATGTATGTGGATGTATATTTATTTTGTACACATATCTTCATGAGTTCAAATATGGTATTAGACACTTATTTGCTGTGTCATCCTGGGAAACTTAGTCAACGCTTTTTGCCTCAGTTGCTCATCTGAAAATGTGATGGAGAAGGAAAGGGCAAAGGGCTTCAGTATCTCTGCCAAGAAAACCCAAATGGGGTCACGAGGTGTTGGATATGACTGAAATGTCTGAATAGAAGCAATGGCAAATGCACACACAAACACATAATATGTGTTTGTATGTATATATACATATGTGTGTATATATATCCCCACATATATGTGTATATAGTGTCCACAAATATGTGTATGTATGTGTGTGTGTATATACACAACATACACACACATATAGGAATAGATGGTCTTGAACAGTGCTGGCCACTTCACAGACCCCTATTTTTCAAATGAATTTGCTTCTTCTGCTTGAAAACACATTCATTTGAGTATTTGCTATTTGTGGAAAAGCTACTATGTTAAACATTGTTTAAGCCTGGAACATGCTATCTATAGGATATTTATAGGACTAGATAGGCAATTTGGGGCCAGATGCTGAATTTCTTAAATTCTTATATTGCTGAAGTCAGTAGAAAGCCAGTGAAGGTATTTGACCAAAACAAGTAAGTAATATCAGCTCAACATGCTAAGAATTGAACACAAATATGTATATGTGTGTATATAGTCACACATATATACACATATGTAGATGCATATTTATATGCTTTCATATTTTTAACAAAAATAATAAGAAAAAGTTCAGCAAAATCCATTAATATGTTAGAAAAATATATTATTATTATAAAGTGTCCCACATTTGCATACTACAATCTCTGTAAGAGGTAAGAGAATGACTTCTCATATATCTCCTTTAGAATCAATCATATTCTTCTTCTTCCCTTCCTTCCTCCCTCCCTCTCTTCCTCCCTCCTTCCCTCCTTCCCTCCCTCCTTCCCTCCCTCCCTCCCTTCCTTCCTTCCTTTCTTCCTTCCTTCCTTCCTTCCTTCCCTCCTTCCCTCCTTCCCTCTTTCTTTTGCCATTGTTTTTAGCTGCTTTGTGGTGGTTGCTTTTTTATTTAAATTTCATTGTTCATATGTGTTCCAGCTCTATGTTGCTTGGAGGCAGTTCTTGTAAATCTTTTCTTGCTTCTCTTTATTCATCATGAAGGAAAAACTTTTTACCATGATTTCTCTCCCAAATGGATTCAGCTACTTTTGATGGCAGTTAGTTTTCTATCATAACTGGATGTGTTGAAGCAGAGACTACTTAAATGTTCAGATTGCTGCAATGTATAAAAATGAAGATTGAACTAGCGATGACCCAGAAGATCCCTTCTACTTCTGAGTCTGTGATTCTGTGATTAATCTTGCCAGTAGGGAGATTATTTTAGTAACACTGTGTAGGATTGATTTGGAGAGAAAGACAAAAATAATAAGGGTCTACACTAGAGTAGTGGAATTATGAATAGAAAAGAGGGAGTCAGAGATAAAGTAGGCATAGAATCAATAACGCCTTGCCTCTGAGTGTTGGGGAAAGGAGAGATTCTGAAAATGATTGGAAAATGCTGAACTTGGATAACTAGCAGGATAACAACTTCATTGACATAAATATGTTTTTTTAAAGGAGGCAGAAGTGCTTTTATGAAAACACAGACATGCTGGTAGGAAAGCTATAGGGAGGCAGTTGGAAATGTAATTCTAGAATGCAGAAAAAAGTCTGAATGAGCTGGAAAATCAGCCTTTAGATGTCATTTACATAGTTATTATTCACTGGCAAAATATCTAATTAAGCATTTGAATATGTCAATGCACATAGGTAATGGTTTCAAATACCATGGAGGCTAATTCACTTAAATATCCATAAAGACACTATGTACTCTAGTTGTTTATTTTATTTTAACAATACCAATAAGTGCTATCTCAAAAATCCCATTAATTGCTACAGCAAAGCTAATATAATTACCCAAGTTTTACAAGCAGTCATAATGTTTTATCCTTCTTGAAGTTCACAAGAGCCTTTCATCTCTGCCTTCAACTATATAGAAATCATTTGGCTTTTGAGATACCATATAACTAATAATGAGCAGCCAGCATGATGGCATAGTGGAAATAGGGCCAGCCTCAAGCCAGCAGGAAGGCTCCAAATCTCACCTCTGACACCTACCGGCTGTTGTTTGCCTTTCATTTTTAAAGAGGCCGAGGCAGCAGGAAGGATATATCATGACTTGTAAGTAAGTGAATTGGATTGAAGTGAGGGAGGGCTGTGCAAAGTCACCAGCCTCCCTCTCTCCTTCAGAACCATCTGGATCCAGTGGCAAGACACAGATCAGGGTGATTGGGGATGGCCTTGACACAATGGGGGGCCTTGGCCCTTTTGAGATAAGGCCTTTCTAAAATCAATTTGTTTGAGACAATTCCCAATCAGTGAGTAAGGCTAGATTAAAATGAGACAAAGAATGTTGTTTTTTTTTTTTTTTTAACCTAATTGAAAAAAAAAAATCATGCTCGATTCAGCAGCCCATATACTAAAATTGGAATGATACAGACAAGATTAGCATGGCCCCTGTGCAAGGATGACATGCAAATTCCATATTTTATAAAAAAATCAATCTGGGAGAGGGAAGATTCTCAGAAATTCTGATCAAAACAAAAACAATTGCTATTTACAATCACTCTGAGCCATTAAAATCCAAACAATGCCCAAATGAGGCATGGACTGAGAGTTGGCTAATCAGTGAGAACCAGAATGATCTGTGTTTAAGGCATGGTTCATCAAAAAAAATAAAAATCTAGCCAGTAACTTTTTAAGGAAGTTGAAAGGATTGGAATAAAAAATATATATTCTTCTTGTGGAAGAAAAAGAAAGCAAAATAAGAGGAAGACAGACTATCACAATATACAGGAGCTGTCTTGAAGCCTTGGGGGTGTTTCATCATCAGACCTGCCTTTTGCCTTTGTCCCATTTGACCTTGGTGAGTGAAGGTGACTTTGCTGACAGCCACCTTCTGTTCCACTTATTTGGTGACCTGACCCATCATCATTTTTACTTACCATTCCCATCCCCCACCACCAACTTCTCAAAGCTGATTCTATGATGTTGCTGCTTAGTTCAAAAGCTTCTGCTGCTTACCTACAATATTTTGTCTTGGTGAGGAGAAACAGTTATTTGTTTTCATGTATCTCAATACAAAGAAATTTTCTTTCTTAATGAAAAGAAGTGGATCCCTAGATTCCACTTGCCTCAAAGAAAGTTAGGAAGAAAGTGTTATATTTGTTTAATTACTATAAATCCTGTATTGCAAAAATTTTTCAATCTATTCAATTATAATATTTTCTATAAAAATATAACTGCTTTCATATCAAATATCCATGGTAGAATTTGGGATTTATTTTATAATCAGAATATACTTATTCTGTTATATGAAAAAAGTCCATTATTGAAGAATTGATCATTTAAGTCATTTTAAAGCACCTACTCTGTGCTAGGCTCTGGAAATGGGAAATTTAAAAAAAAAATTGAAACAATCATGCCCTTAGGGACCTTTACAGTACAAAATCCCATTCAATCTTTCAAACCTCTAAGTCAGGAGCCTACTGCTTGTGATCTAAAACCTATCTTCCTAAAAAGCCTACTTAAGTAGCTTTAAATAGAAGGATCCTTCTGCAATGTTATGGCCCAACCTTCTGATCATCAGACTGCCATTCTTGTGTCTTTTATCACCCAGAGGAACAACTTGACCCTTTGGTGCTCCTTACTATCACACATCACTTCTTGCCAACAGATGTAACTTAGCAATACTCCATTTGACTTGTTAAAAAAGGATACAACCTTTTCCCTATTCCTTTTCCCTAAAATAGATGATGTGGTTTTCTTATTTATTTCAAATTATTTAAGCCATACTTGAGGTGGTCATGGGAATAACAAAGAGTTTCACAACATTTTAATAGCATTGATTTGGTCCTGAAAGAGACTAATAATTTCATTTTACAGATGAGGAGACTGAAAACAAAGAATTCATCCATGCCCAAGGTCACACAGTAATTCAAAGAGTTGGAATTCAAATTCAATTCCTCTAACTCCAGTTTTAGCTTTTAGTGCAATGTTTGGCACATAAGAGGTGCTGCATAAATGTTTACTGACTGCCTTTCCAGCATCATTAAGCTTTTTAGTGAATCCCAAACTTCCATGCACAATTGTAGGCACAAGGAACGATACTTAGTTCCACTTTCTTTTTTCCTGACTCATCTCCTCAGATGTTATCTAAGAATTAGCTAATTAGCTGACAAATTTGTTAATCCCTTGTCTCTTCCAGAGTAGGATAACCTAACCCTTATTTCTGGGTGGCCAAAATGGCTTTAGCTTTTTTTTTTTTCCATTGCCACAAACTTTTTCCTTCCTCTCTTTCTCCTTCCTTTTCTCATTCTCTCCCTCCTTCCATCCCTTTCTACCCTTCTTTCTACTCTCCTTCCTTTCTTATTTCCTTCCTTCCTTCTTCTTTCCTTTTCCTTCTTCTTTCCTTCCTTTCTCTCTCTCTGCACATATATATATACATATACCTACATATAGGTATATGTTTGACTTGTTAAAGAGGACACAACTTTTTCCCCATTCCTCTCCACTAAACTGTATGATGTGTGATGTGGGTTTTTAAATGTATTTAATCTTTTTCTCTATGTCTCTCTCTCTCTCTCTCTCTCTCTCTCTCTCTCTCTCTCTCTCGCTGTCTGTCTTTCTCTGTCTCTCTCTCTCTCTCGCTGTCTCTCTCTCTCCCTCCCATGCTTTCATGCTCTGACCATCGCAGGATTCTTTTCTATCTGTATAAGAAAATCTCTTCCATTTCTAGTGTTATACTGAGTGTTTTCCTAGGACTTCCAGCTGTTTGACTTTTTAAAAAAAATTTTCTTTCACAATGCATCCCTCTCCTTAGAAATTTGTTTCTAGTAGTTTTTAACCTAGGGCTGTGATCTGATGTAGTCAATTTAGTTTTAATGTTTTGATAACTTTCTTTGTGATACTATATATTTCTGGTTTTTTTTCATTTTAAAAATATTGTTCTTACAAGGGATCCATATCTTTCACCAGATTGCTAAAATGATCTCTCTCTCTCTCTCTCTCTCTTTCTCTCTCTCTCTCTCTCTCCCTCCCTTCCTCCCTCCCTCCCTCTCTCCTCTCTCTGTTTCTCCTCTTTCTCTCTCTCTGTTTCTCCTCTGTCTCTGTCTCTCCCTCTTTCTCTCTCTCTGTTTCTCTATGTCTCTCTCTCTGTCTCTCTCTGTCTCTCTGTCTCTCTCTCTCTCTCTCTCTCTCTCTCTCTCTCTCTCTCTCTCTCTCTCTCTCTCTCTCTCTCTCTCTCTCCTTCACACACACACACACACATTTAAAACCTCACTGTTCTAGACCATCCTACTAATTTGAAGTTTTTGCCATAGACACTAGTCCTCGTTTTGACATTAGCTTCTCTATTTTAGCACTTCATATTGACTGCTGGATTCTTTCTTTGAAACTTTTTCCTCTTTCCCACTGAATCATACATTTGAAGCTACCATCATCTATTTCACAAAGGTAGTTCTTCCTTGATTGTGCCAGTAGAAGATCCCATTATATGCCAAATGCTTTTTTCCTCTTGTTTGAAAATTGTTTACCAGCTTCACCTCTCTCTTCCCAATTCCAGTAGGTTGGAAATAACAGCTATGTTCCTGGTCCAGTTAATAACAGATTATTTCTTTTGACCCTTCCTGCTTGACAACAGCCCTTTGACCCTCCAGTTTTAGAATCATAAATCATGCCTTTTTCTTAGAAGATTTCTTGATTATTTTTGACATCAAGTCTCACAATGAAAAAAAAGTGATCCCTTCTCCTTTGTTATGTAGTAAATAACAACTACACCTGCTACCTGTGCTCTCTGAATTTACTTCGCCAGGCAAAGCCCTGTCTTCTGCTAGCTCTGTATTAAACTTGGTCAATTGTGTGCATGTTTTTCTTCCCAAACTAAGAATTCAAAGTGTTGTAATATGGCAAATGTTTAAAATGGGAGGAATAATCACCAGGGCTATTATAGAAAGAGACCTGTTCATGTAGGTCACACAAAAATGAAGCAGACTAATATTCCAGAAGATGCTCTCAAGAGACATTTTCAACAAAAAAGACTCAGTGTTAAATGTAATTTGTTTATTGACAATTTCCAGCAATGGTGCAATGGACCAGCAAACACCACAAAAGTAATGAATCCTTTCCTTTTTTAAGTAATTATATTTGAACAGTTCAAATTAACCTGTGGTTTGAGGGTACTGCTTGGGTGAACTAATTTGCTGATGTAATGACTTCTCTCATTTTTGCTTCAATGATTCAGGTAAGAGAGCAGGGCGAGAGAGAACGTGCAACTAAGAGTCTTTACCTAAAGTAAGTTAGAAGCTGTTATTGTCTGCAAGTCACATTGGAAAAGTATCTCCAACTGATCTCATCTAGGACATACTGTAGTTAAAATGTCAAACTAGAAACAAACAAAATTTCTGCCATGCTATGAGACACTACTGTGAATAAAATGAGCTGAATTGAAAGAGAGAGAAGGAGTTGGTGGAAAACGATTACAAAGATTCACAGATATTTTCAAAGAGCAGCCTGTTGTTCTGTTGTTATTCCTGCTCATTAGTGCTTGAAAACAAAGTTTTCAAGGGCCTGCTGTTCATCCTGGTGGCTGAGATGGTGAAAACATGCTGATATTATTGAGGATATTATTTCTAAATAATTCTGTGCCATTACTAGGCCTGTGTTATTGTTACACATGGTGGTTGGTAATAAGAGTCATTGAAAATCTTGGGGGGAATCTGATACAGTTTCACAATAACTTACACTTAGTAGATAGTCAATAAATGTTCTTTTGAATGAACAAATGAATGAAAGAGAAATATTGCTTAGTATATGATGTCTTATGCCAATATAAAAAAATGTACTGAATAAAAAAAAACAGTTAAAAGTATACTCAAAGCCTATCTTAGCATCAGCAAATAATTCTCATTTTTCTTTTTTAATTTTATAAAGAGAATGGATCCATTACTTCTGCCCAGCAGCAAACTAGGACCTTGAGTCCACATAAGAGCCAGTGTTTATACAGCAAAAAAGAAATGCAACTGTCATCACAGGCTGCCTCTATTGTTGAATGCCTGTCAAGGAATGGAAAATCATGTTACAAAAGCCTCATCATATACTTACTTTGGAATTTATTAAACTGGGAGAAAGAGCCTCTATACCAAGTATTTCATGTTGAATACTATTCCCTTGAGAGGAAGGAGTGTTCAGTAGAACAATCTGCCCTCTTCACTTCCATTTATTGCCTCCTTATTTCTCGTTATTTATTCTTTTTTCTTACTAGCTATGTCCTACTGATTTGAAGCAAATTGAGTTGGTTCATCCTTATAAGAATAGTAATAATAATAATAGCAACAACAATTATTATTATATTATGTAGTACTTTAAAGTTTACAAAGCATTTTAGAAATGATATCTCCTTGGTTTCGTAGCAACCTTATGTGCTTTATGCTATTATTATTCTTATTTTACAGATGAGGTAAACAAGGCAGAAATGGTCACTTAGCTCATAAATCTCTAGGGCAGGAATTGAACCTTTATTCCAAGTCCAGCACTCCATTTTGATACTGGACTGTCTTTATGCTGCTTTATTTGTGGCTTTGTCAGTAAATTTCTGAAAGTCAGATCGAGGAGGCAATTTTTCCTTTTTTCTCTTATTGGGCTCTATATCCAAATTGCTGCTTTGCACAAAATGGGCATCATGCAAACTTTGAGGACCACAAAAGACTTTATCATATTCAGACACTATAGGCAATTATTCCTGGAAGAGAAATATAACTATGGAAGATAGAATTCTTAATGTGATCATACTGACTGACTGATTGGTGAAGGCCTAACTATTGATTTTAGGTGTGGAATTCCCCTTAAAAACAGTTCTAAGGTGCCCATGGCAAATTACCATTAGCATGGTCTTTTTTCTACCAAAAATTATCTAAAATACTGCAGAGAGGAATTTTATTTCTTTTTCAACCAGGTATAGCTACTGGGCTATTGGAGCTTCAAACTTTTAAGACTAGAATTAAATTATACAAGGTTGGAGGGATTCTAAATGGTAAATTCTCTTTCTAATTTGCTTTTCTTCAACCTCTTTGAGAAACTTGGAATTTGTAACATTATCGCAGGTCTGGGTATTCAGTTGTTCACCAAGTTAACAGACCACAGAAAGCTTTTGAAAGGGTAAATTATTTAATTGGAACAGAAATCAATAGTAACCTCAGAACACATTGCTTGAATAAGTAGAATTCATCTATTTCTTTTCAAAATAGTTTGGGAAATGATCTACTCCTAAACTCATGGTACTAATAGGGATGACCTGGGGAAGGCTTTTTCTAGAAAAGGAATGAACAGATTGGTGTTTTTAGTGTAAATAGTCTTGTCCTTCCTGATTGAAAGCCTATACTGACAGCATGAACAGCCCACAATTCATCACTCACCCAGTATGAATTCTGCTCCAAGCTTGACTTGCCTCAGGTACTACCCACTGCTCCACATGACCATGAACTCAGCAGAATGCGCCATTACTCCTTCATCTTTCCAGTCAGCAGCTGCATCATGGGCATGTGGTATAATGGGAAATAGAGCCCTAGTTTTCTTTTAGTAAATGCTTGTATTCTGAGCCCAGGCTTTCATCTGCTAATGTTAGCTTTGGTGAGCTTTCTTAAAAAACAAAACAAAGCAAAAAACTTTCATGTGATTATTAAAAATTAATGAAATAAATAATTATCATTTTTGAATTTTCTTGTAAACATTCCCTTAATTATATTATCTATTTACCTGGAAGAATGAGGATAGAGTAAACTCTAAAACCTCATGGAATCAAGAAAGGCTTCATGGAGGAAGGTATCTAGGTCTTAAATGAAAGTGGTTAATGAGCATTAAAGGAAGGCAAAGATTCTGAGAGATACTGCCCTTGGAAAGAGATGGAAAGAGATATTTTCTTCTTGGGGAGTTGCAGGCTACTTCCCTTGCCTTCATTTAATGTTTTTTATATATATACTGATAATGTGTATTTATACTGTATATGATCAACATACTACTTTCACAAAGAGTGATTTAAAACTTTTAAATTCTGGGCAGAAGGAGTCTCTGATCCAGAAACAATTAGATAACTAGTGAAATATCAGTTTAGATTAATACCCAGTAGTCTTGTTTAATTGCAGCAAAAGTTTAAGAAATGAAATTATCATAAAGCAAGAGTAGACTTAAATGAAAAGAAGGGGTAGCAAGGTTTCGGGCTCTACATTCCAGGAAAAATTTTTTATTCTGTCCCATTAGCAATGGGGAGCCACAGAAAATCTTTGGAACACATTAACATAATCAGACCTGTGCCTTAGGAAGAGAATTTTTAGCAGCTATCCATAGAGAGGATTGGAGTAAGGGGGGGAAGAATATAAGCAAAGGAGACCAAAGACATTACAACCTATGAAAGGAATTAAGTACCCACACTAGCTAAATCTGTAGATTACCTATGTAAGTTGAGCGAAAGGCAAGTATGGGAGAAATGTTGTTGAAGGTAAAATTGACAAAACTTGGCAATTGCTTGATCATAAATGCTGAGGGAGAGGATGTCTTGGAGGTTATTACTCTGAGTGAGTGGGAGGATTGCTGTGCTTTCAACAGAAATAGATTAGATTGTAGGAGGGGTGGGTGGGGCAAGATAATGAATTCCATCTTGGACGTTAAATTTGAGATGTCTGCAGGATATACAACACATACCAGTTTTAGATTTCTTTTCCCCTCACTGAGGACATTCTTTATTTATTTTTATTTTATACTATTTATGATACTATGAATTATAAATTATTAGCTTTAAGAAACCAGTCAAGCAGTATCACATTTAGACTACTAGATTGCTCTGGTTTTGATCACAAAGTTTTCATTAATGTTTTAAAATGCCATTTGGAGTACAGATAAAGAGGAATGGGAAAGTATAGTTAGTATTCAGAAATGTATTGATCTTTATTTTTATGCCTTTTTACATACAGTTGTACATAGACATATATATTAGTTTAAACTGTGAGTTAAATTAGGCTTATGTGACAAAGATTGTCACATAATTAATTTGAAAAAATTTTATATCTATATAATTATATTTATAAATGTTTTTGTTTTCTCAAAATAATCATTATGATTTGTTTTTTTCTTCAAGTCTAAAACAAAGGTAATATTATTTGTTGTTTTCAGTCATTTCAATTGTTTCTGACTCTTTGTGACTCCATTTAGGATTTTTGTCGGCAAAGATACTAGGGTGGTTTACCATTTATTTATCCCATTCATCTTATAGATGAGGAAACAGAAGCAAACAGGATTACATAGTTAAGTGTCTGAGGCAAGATTTGAATTCAAGAAGATGAGCATCCTGAATTCAAGCCTGGTACTCTAATGCAATGTACCACTTAGTTGCCATGGGAAAATTATAAGTTGACTTTAAAAAGCACTATTAAATGATGTAGAGAAAGCTTGGGGCTGAAAGGGTGGAGTCATTTGAACAATCAAATGTGAGTGACAAATATATTCTTTTCTTTCTTTCCCTTTTGGAGGAGAAGTTCTAAGTTTTAAAATTTCTTTGCAAATTCCAAAAGAATAACTGTGCCGAGAGCCTCATGTATTTGTTAGTGTGACCAGACTCCAGACTCAGATTGTCATCCGTAGTTTGGGGTCTCTGTTTCTCTCTGTCCCAGGGTGAGGAAGTCGCAAAGGCCCCCAATAGGGAAAGTTGCCTCATGGCCACTGCCCATTCCCCAATTTATCACCAGTTTCACTCATCACTGCACTGCTCTCAGGCTACTAAGCTCTGCCAAATTTTCTTTAGGAGAAGACAAGGGCTGTAAGATACTTCTAAATGTCTTTTGCTGCTGCAAATTTCATGCCTGGGGGCAAAGTGAAAATTCTGTCTCTGCACTCTTGTGATCAAGAGAACCCTCATCATAAAATAAATCAAAAACCAAAAATAAAAACCCCAACAGTTTTTAAAACACCAGCTTAATAAAGCATAGGCCCTGGCTTCACTCAATAAAACTCTGGCTAACTGAGCTCATTCATTGCTCCATCTGGATAGGCAATGAAAAAAATACCATTTTCGTCAAGATTTTTTGTGGTAGCCCTTGTTTCTTTCATATCTCAACTCAACAACAAACATTTCCTGATCCTTTAAGTAAAATAAAATTAATAATTATTTTTATATTTATAGGACTTATGTGCCAGTCGTTTTGCTAAAAGCCTTACAATTATCTCATTTGAAGCTCAAAACAACTCTGAGAAATAGGTGTTATAATTATTACCATTTTACATATGAGAAATTGAGGCAAATTGATTAAATGACTTACCAGCTAATATTTATATAGGTCCTACTATATACTGAGCACTGTGCTTAAGTACTTTACAAACATCCATTTAATCCTCACAAAAGCCTTGGGAGGAAGGTGCTAGGATTGTCTCCATTTTATAGGTGAAAACACTGAGGTAAACAGGTAAATTGACTTGTCCAGAATCACATAGCTAATAATAAGAATAATGACTAATATCACTCCTTATTTTTATAATTATTTTATAAGTTTTATAATTTTATTATAAGTTTTATTTTTATAATTATTATTTCATTTGATATCTCGTGTTATCTCATTTAATCCTTACAACAACTCTGGGAGGTAGGAGCTATTATTCATCTTTATTTTACAGACAAAGAAACTGAGGTAGACAGCTTTAAGTGCCTTTTCAGGGTTACATAACCAGTAAGTATTTGAGGCTGGATTTGAATTAAGATCTTTCTGAATTCCCATGCCTAGCTTGGTGACTATTCACAGTAGGAATTTAATAAATGCTTGACAAATCATTGCTTACTTACTAGCATGAGTGGATACTGATTAATTCATTTTAAATGAACATGCACACGTATTTACAAGTACATGTGTATATGTGTGTATACATGTTTGCATTTATTCCTCTAAGTAGTGATTCCACTGGGACAGCTGAATGGTCCAATGGATTGGATTCAGGAAGATAAGAGTTCAAATACAGACTTTTCCTAGCTATGTAATTTTGGGCAAGAAACTACTGCTTTTCTCACATTCCACATCTATAAAATGGAGATAATCATAGTACCCACCTCCCAAAGTTGTTTTAAGAATCAAATGAGATAATAGTTGTAAAGTGCTTGGGACAGAGCCTGGTAAAGAGTAAGCATTATATAAATGGTATCTATTGTTGTTATTAGTATTATTATTGTGGTATTAGTGATGTGACCATTTTTCCCTTGATGCCCATTGTAAAACCTTTATTCCTTCTCATTCTTTCCTTGATTCCCCGTTGTAAACATCAAGATACAGAGAAGAAAAGAGAGTGAGCATGCATACTTATGCATACATATTTATGTGATTTATCTATCCCTGTTGGAAAGCACACTCCAGTTCCTCTGATTTATCTGTGTGTGTTGGGAAGCACATATTCACACTCCAGTGGCTCATCATGGCTTGGACATGTTTTGGATTCTTGGGTTCCTGAAGAATTTCAATAGAATTTAAACTCAGGCATATCTCACCAAAATCTGAAAATTTTTAGTACGGCGTGGACAACAGATTGTCTGTCTGTCATCCTAGGACAGATAGCCTTAGCTAAATTCAGAGAGGCTTATCATCAGAAATTTGGATCCTTGGTGATGAATTATTTTGGCCACGATGATTTATCAAAACAGTCTCTGACAAATCAAGAGGGGTTCTAATGTAGAAAGAATATATGTATTCATTTCATATATATATATATATATATATATATATATATATATATATATGCGAAAGAAAAAATAGAGGCATATATATATATATATGTAATGAAGAAAGAAAAAATAGAATACCTATATCAGTTAAGTCATAGTTCATAATCCTGAAAATTGTGGATTCTATGGATTCCTCCTTCTATTCAAACAGAGGCATAAACAAAGAATTAGAATAGAATGGGAAACATTTGGTCACATTTTGATGTTTTATTCTATGATATTTCTACCCTCTTAAATTTTACAATCTTTTGGTAACTGAACAGACAAAATTAGAAGAGTTAACTTTTTTTTTTGAGTTCTTCTGATATTCACACCCACAAAACTTAATTGGTTTGGTTGATATGGTTTTGTTGTTGATTTTATGTTGTTGCGAATATTATCAGAAAGATTTTGTAGTCAGTAAAACAGGGTACCCAAGGGGAAAGTTGGAGAGAGTTTCAGGGCCTGGAGGAAGGAAAATTTGAGTTCAAATCTGACCTCAGATATTTATTAGCTATGTGATCTTGGGCAAGTGACTTTATTCTATTTGCCTTGGTTTCTTCAACTGTTAAATAAGCAGGAGGAGAAAAATGACAAACCACTCCAGTGGGTGTGCCAGGAAAATTCTGAGAAAAGTCACACAATTGAAGTAACTGAAAAACAAAGAATGAAAGCAAGAACATTTTATTCTATAAATACAAAATAATGTCTATAAAACAAAAAGTCATTTGCACATTGAGGATACCATTAGATCAGTCTTTTAACTGACTACCTACAGCACCCACTTGTGATTTATAGTTTGATTATGAACTCCCTCTTTCTGCTTTGCCAAAGAAATTGGCAATATTTTTTAGGCACAGATGGTACATTAGCCTTGGACAGCTGGTTCCCTCTATGCTGTCTCATCACAGGACTATACAGCAAATATTGCCACATATGACCCAGTTCAGTAGGTAACACAGGGAAGGCCTCATGCTTGGCTTTGCCCTCTAGGCACATGCAAATGAACCTGAATGGGTTCTGCCTTGCAGATTTGTGTACCAATTTCCCTTTGGTCATTTGCTTTTGGAACCATCTTTTCAGAAGCTGCTAAGTATAAGACAACCACTTTTTATTTTTTGTGCCTGTATGTATTGCACAAGGTTCTTCCTCACTGTATTTCTATCATTTTCACATCTCCAAAAAATAATTTAGTTTACATAAAAACAATAAGATATGTCTAGACAATAGAGAATGTTTTGGATTTCTAAAATTAGATTTTGGAGAGCCCTGAATGAATCAGAGAATACTTTTTTTTTTAAAATAAAAGACACTTATGACAAACTTCAAAGTCAAATAAACTTTCATTGTAGAGGAGAAAGTAATACTGACTGTAAGTTTTGAAGAGATAAACCATGGATAAAAGGAGAAAGATTGACTGAAGCAGAATTGGAAAAGGCTATTTACAGGGGGTGAGGGGAATCAACTAAATATAGTTTGTGAAGTCTGAGAGGGGCAATAAATAGCTATTTGTGTGGTGAAAGCAATGCATTTTTTCCCAAACTAGAAACTGGGTATTTTTAGCTTTCTCTATAGAAAGATTTCTGCATCTATAGTCACCTAGAATTTTATAGCTGCATTTAGACCAACTATACAGTCATTGTGAGACTCAGTTTCCCATTTTTAAAATAGATGGATTCAATTTAATTCAACATTTATAGATGCAATAACACTTGTCCCATTATCTCTGAACACTTCATTGAGGATCAAATGGAATAACATGTTAAATATTTTATATCTCTCAATATGCTACATAAATATTGTTATTATAAAAATAGAAAATAGGTAATCAAAATTACCTATCAAAATTATGCTATCTACTTCATGCTTTAACTGAGCATAAACAGTTACAAAAAATGCTAACATGTATAAAATAACAGAAATCTCAGGTAAGGGGTAGAACAACAATTTCCCGCATCTTCAAATTATATTTGGAATGTCTGGAAAAACTGATCTGGGATTTTCATTTTTTAATATTGCAATTGTCTTTACTAAAGCAAATGAATCCAGAATTCTTCAGTGACTAGTTGAATTTCTGTGTGTTGAATGTTTTTTTCCCCTTGAATATTTTATTATCTTTGTTTCTGTTTTTAAATCATTTTTAGACTTTTGGGGTTGTTGTTTGTTTTGATTTTCATGAACTCTGAAATAGGCAATTTATGGTGCCTATGATATAATTTACTCAGTAATAAATGAAAAAAAATTCAGAGAGTAAAAAATAACATTTGATTTTATCGTCAATGCAATTCTTATATGATAAAAAGAATTTGAGCCATAATATAATTTTTAATAGCAAATTACAATAAAATTTGTCATGTGTATCAATATGAAAATGGCCTATCCTTTGGTGAGAAGGAGAAAATGATTAGGTTTATACTGAAATCTCAGTATACTGCGAAAGATGTCTAAAGAATCTGTTACTGATTCTGTTTGGAACAGTAACTAATTTTGTCATCTCAAGTAATTTATTCCTCTTTTAGGGCTTCAGTTTTTTCATTTTAAACATGTGGGATATTTCATTAAGATATAAAATCATATATTTTTTCTTTCCTCCTTTCTATCCTCTGTTTATTCCTTTTCCCCTTCATTTCTTTCTTGTTTCATTAGTTTGTTCTTTTCTTCCTTTACCTTCCCTTCCTTCCTTGTCCAAGGTAATATACTAAAGTCTTAGAATTTAAAGAAAAACAAAAGCAGTTCCTGTCCCTCTAGGAGCTTTCCTTCTAATCAAGGAGATGTCATTTAATAAATAGGTATATAAAAATCTTATGATAAGTGAACGTAGATGAAAATATTCTGTAAAGGGAATGATTAACTGCTGGGATCAAATAAAATATTTAAAAATAATTAAATCTCAATCATTAAAATCATTATCATTTAATCATTAAAAATACGTATTCATCAAACTAAAGAAATTCAGGTTTCATGTTAATTTTTAAGTAACAATTAAATTTTATTATAAAAATATAAACTTTACAAAAGGTTCCTTTTAGTCAAACCCTTCCCCTTCTCCCAACATGCAGATTGACATAATCATTCTTGTCTTCTTTGCTTAATACACATTTTCCCAACTGGACTATTCTCCACTTTGCCCTGAAGGTAGTGATATATTAAGACTGGTGACCAGAGGCATATTCTTTTAAAAGAAAAAATTTAAATTATCTTGCCTTCATAACCAGAGTTCCCATGACCACTGAATTTTGAGCTAAAATGCAGGAAATAAAATGACCAAAGGAATCAACAGAGGAACAAATGTGTAGTTGATTTTACCCACACTTGGCTGAAGTCTCTGGGCAAGGGGGTGGAGAGAATTGAGGATAAGAAGGAGGACAGTAGACTGCCCTGTTGACACCAACGGGAAGTAAGGTTTGCCAATCTAAAGCTTCCCAGGAGCAAGTGAGGTGACCCTCTAGAGAGTCTGGACCTAGGGCTTGGGGAACTGTCCCAGACTACTGGGTGACCAAGTCTCCTTTTCCTTAAACACGAGAGCCTGCTGGAAGTGATAGAGGGGGTTGAGGTGAGTGACAGTGATTGGCTGAAGCAACTGGTGATTCTCAGAGACTAGGAAAGTTGCCCCCAATGGATTCCGAATCCAGGGCAGCCACATCAGGGTCTGACAGCTGCTGGCAGGGGGTGGGCCTGGGCACTGCCAATACATATTCTATGTTCTACTCAGTTTGTAAAATAAGTGAATTGTGGCAGGAGGCTTCCAATGTCCCTCTAGGTATTAGAATGCTGTCATTTTATGTTCATTTCCATTTTTAAAAAATCAAAATTAGACTAAACAGACAATGGAATTTTGGTATAATGATATTCCTTTTCCTAATTTCATCTTTTTAGCTGTTTAAAATTTTTCTCTACTGTAAGAAGAAAAATAGGACCTATTTTTGGACTCTGTGCTATATGTAATTATTATTTTGCTGACTTAGATATTTATTTAGTATTTTCTCAGGTTAACGTTGGATACCATTCTTTGATTTGTCAGGATATTATACATGAAATTATTTTTAATATGACATATTTGTTTCTGGAAACTTAGTATTTTTGGTTTCCCTTACCCCATGGAACATTCTCTCTTATAATCTTGTCTTCCAGGTGTTTGAATATGCTTGGTTAATTTTATTTTACTTATTTATTAAAGAGAAAGGGGTTGATTCTTCTGGAAACATATAGTTTTCTTCAGGTTCACATTTCTTGTTACCCTTTGAAGTAAAGGGCCTAGATTCTTGTTGAAACTCCTTTCCTTTTTTCCATTTTTTATATCTATCGATTGATCATGCATACCTGTTTCCCCTCACCCTCACAGGACAATTCTTGCGTTATCAGACAACTTTTTCAAAAAGAGATTTTAAAAGATCCGTCAGCCAGTGAAGCTTTTCACCAGTCTTTCACTTGCACCAGTGTGATGGTATTTGTATCTGCAGCAGTAAGAATAAGGAGCATGAAGTAAAAAGATTTACCAGAGTAGAAGATATTTTAATATATATAATTTTTCCTATGACTGATTTCCTCTATGTTCTTCCTATTTTTACCCAGTTATTCTGGCTTTAGGCTTGAAATCATTTGAATGGAACCACTAAAAATCTTGGCTTGATTTTACCTATGATATGACAATATGATTGCATTTAAAGCGTACTCAAGTAAGGAGCTAGGATTTTTTAGAGTGGAGTCATCCAGCCAGAAGTTGGTGAGAGACCAGGTCACTGAGAAAACTCAAAGTTTTATCTACAATCAAAATCATATTTCAGCATGTTTTAATCAAGGGCTGAACTGGTACAATTGATCTCTCAAAAATTGTTACCTGAAAAAGGGGGAAAAAACTCAGATTTTTTTGTTACTTTTCTTTCTTCCTTCAAACTTTGTTGTTGTAGTTAAATCCCTAGCTGGTAACTGCCCTTGGAATAGACTAAATTCTACCCTCAGATACTCATGTAGAACTCCCATTGGGCCCAATTCTGCTGTCCTCCTTCAGGCAAAATTCCCTTTGAATTTAAACAGTCTTTCTCAGGTATTATATTAATAGACACCATAGATACACAAAGGAAGATGATGGGGGGAGGGGATGGGTTGCCATTGTTCAGGAGGGCTGACTCAGACCCATGGGTGTTGCTGGTAATAATCTGCAGATAGATTTAGGCCACTGGAAATACCAGATTATACATTTTTAATTGTCAGCATCTTTCAAGAATAATTTCTTTCAATCTGATGATTATAAATTCTGTTGGTCAACTGATGACACCCTAATTATCACTTATTTAGCAATATTTTCATTTTTAGAGTCTAGCAGAAAGATTTCCTTTTTGAATTTATACCGTATTTTCTGAATTTCCACATATATACTCAGCATAAACTAGAATCACTGGAGATTTTAAAGATATTCAATATGTCTGTTTCTCTTTTTTGTCTCACTCTTCTTCTCATCTCCCTTTCTATCTTATATTGTTATCTCAGATCTAAGATTAAGAAGGGAATTTCAGAGTCTAATTGCGCCAATATTTCATTTTATAGATGAGGAAATTGAATCAGGGAGTTAACTATCATAACTTAAAGCAGTTTATTAAATAAAATTATAGGAAGGACCTATCTGATTTTATCAATCAAGTATTACCTTGCCCAAGTTGATATTAGATGGTAAGGATCAGAGGAAGGATATTTTGAATGCAGGCCCTGTGCCTCAAGGACACATGTATTTTTCATGTACTTTGGGGTCCCTGCCTCTGACTCACTCTCTCTCTTTCATTCACATGCATTCACCTCTTTTTTTTTTAAACTATGTATACTTCAAATTTAGTACTGGGAAAAAATAGGACTTGCAAACATTTCTGTTATATTTCCAGTTTTGTGTCAGTTTAAATTAATCTTTAAAAAAAAAACAAAAAAACAAAACCTTTTTTTGGAAGAAGCAATTGGATTTAGATGATTTGCCCATGCTCAGACATCTAGTGAGTGTTAAGTGTCAGAGGGTGAATATGAACTCAGATCTTCCTGACTAGTGCTTATGCTCTATCCACTGCACCATCTAGCTGCCCCTTAAATTGATATATCTTAAGGACAATTTAAATTTAACATGTGTCATTCAATGAGTTTGTTCACTATATCCTAGTGGGTGTCCTTTCAGCCCAATCAGGACCTCACCATTCCAATTCACTCACAGATTAAGACATCCCCTCATGGTGTCTGAACCTCTTTAAAAACAAAGGATGAACAATACTAACTTCTGGGAAGTCATCACACAGCTAGTGTTGACTTTGCAATATTTGTGTGAGTCAGAGTAGCCATAATGTGCCTTCTTTGCCTCTTCATACCTGAGTCATGGTTTCCATTTGATTTTGGTTAAGGATTCTTTGGGTGCTTAAGGCTATCTGTGCCATGTGTCAGAAAGCTGGATTTAGTGTCAGCACAGGTGTGGTTTTGAATCCTGTATCTTATCAGCAATGCAACTTTAGGTGAATCACTTAAGCAGTAACAAAAGCAACAGCAAAAATAAGAACTACCTTTAAAGTTTCATAAGTCCATCACATACATCACCTCATTTTATCCTCATAACAAGTCTGTGGAATAGGTGCTGTGACTATCCCCTTTTCACAGATGAAGAAACTGAGTCAGAAAGAGGTGAAAAGTCTTTCTTGCCCAACATCATACAGCTAGTAAGCATCTGAGGTTGGATCTGAATTCAGATCTTCCTGACTCTGACTTGACATTCTATCCTCTAATTGTCTGATACTAGCTGCTGTGATAACTTCTCAGAGACATTGTGATGATCAAGTGAGAAATAATATATAAAACACTTCACAAACTGTTTTAAAATTTTAATTCTGAACTTAAGAAATAAACAAGCATTTCTATAACATAGTAGAATGGAAAAAAAAGATGGTTGTACATAAAACTGCAAATCTTTTATGTACAATTTGCTATTTCTTTTAAAATATTCCTTTTAAATATAAATTTATAATGTAACTGTCTTCCCCCTCTTTTTTTTTCTTTCCTTCCCCAGAAATGGGTACCATTAGCACAAGTATGTGTGGATATGCATACTTGTATATGGATATGGATATACATATACACATATTTGTATCTAATGGTTTCCATCTGGGGAGAGACGAGGAAAGGGGAAAAAAGGAAAAAAGTTACATGGCATGTACAGACATAGATATGTACATATATATGCTTTAGATACAAATACATATACACCATATATTGTATGAAATCATTCTTTACATACTTCTTTTTTCATTTCTTTCTGTAGATGCAGATAGTATCTTTATAGGTTCTTTGTATTTAATTTGGGTATTTCTAATAGTCAAAATTGGTCACTCCCATTGTTCTTAAAATAATATTACTGTTACTTTATGTTCTCTTGGCAAACTATAATTGTTATAAAATATCAATTTTTCTTATTGTTATCATAGTACCTTACCAATGTCTGTATTCCTCCTATATTTCTCCATCAAAGCTTATCTTATCTGAACTCAGGACTTAGCTTTCTGTTAGAGAATCAATTCATTTATAACAGTTAAGGAAGCAATGGATGATAATGATTTCATGTTATCCCCTCGATGATAATATTTACATGTCAATAATTACCATCAATAAAGCTACCCTCTGGAGAGTGTGATATGGTAATTTCAGGAGCCAAGGCAGACCATTGGGAACACTTTTAATATTGTCTTCCCAGTGCTTCAATCATAGTACACAGATAACATCGTATTTCTTCTGTATCTGAACCTCTCCCGCCACACCTATCTTCTACTTACCCTTAACGCTATCATAACTTAAAGCAGTTTATTAAATAAAATTATAGGAAGGACCTATCTGATCTTATCATTCAAGGAATTCCCAGTGTAAGTACTCCCTGTATCAATGAAATTCACAATCTTCATCTAATTTATGATTTAATAGAAAAGTCTTATCTGAAGGTTACAAAAGATATATTACAAAAGGAGTAAATATAATAGGCGGCATTTGAACCCAAGGCTTTCTGACCTTAAGCTCTTATTTACCTACCATTCATGATATTTATAAAAATTAAATTTAATTAATATTATTTATAATTCATAATGTCTAATTTAATACAACTTAAGTTAAATCCATGAAAATTTAAGTAAAATTAAATATTAGATAATCCTCAATGAAGGGGCATGGGGAGGGAAGAAGAGAAAGAATCTGCAACTCAAAGTATTGAAAAAAATATTAGAAATTATTTTCACATATAACTGGGGAAAATAAAATAATAAATACAAAATAATGAAAAAAGTTAAAAATCTTTGGAAAAATGTGTGCTTTGGAGAATGGCAAGATTGAGTTAGCTTGGAGATGGATGTTCTTCTAAAATCTTGGTGATTATCATGATCAGGTGTGGTGAAGGGAGAAAACAGAAGTCAGGCACTTGTCACTTTAGTTATCACTTATCAAATATATCAAAGCTGATTTAAAACTTTTTTGTAGTCATTTTAAAAGGCTGCTATATACAGTGCAAATAAGAGAGGATAAGATTGGGCCTTGCCATTATGAAAAATGAAAGCATATAATAGCAAGAAGAATAGTATCCTGGTATCTTAGTAAATTGTAACTTCATATATCCCTGGGCAGTTTGAGTCTCATGTAATTGAGATTTTGCAAGTACACAATAACTTTTAAAATTAAGTAGCATATTTTGTAAATATAGGTAGATGCTGACTCAAAAGATTTACTCAAGCTTGTAAATTCATTTCTAATATAAGCTAATTTCTTAATTTTTTCTCCTCATAAAAGAACATAAACCATACAATTTAATTACTTAAATGTTTATATTTCCATTTACATCAGAGCAAAGGAAAGCCAATCAGCAAGTACTCACGCTTGAATTGCCATGTATTTATCATCCTTATCATTATCATTATTGTTGAGATTCATTGCCTTGTATAACTCCAATGACTAACACTGAGGACAAGGATAGTTTCCATTACATCCCACAGATGTAACTCTCACTTGAAGTGTGGTTCTAGCTTCCTTTAGATTTTAGTCTCCATAACAAATAGCTAAGTGAAGTTATTAGAAATTTTGGCTACAGTCCCTTTCAGGAATGTTTGCTCGTCCTTAGGGACTCACAGAAGGCAAAATCACAGTTCCCTTCAGCAACCTATACTTTACAGAAATATTGGCTGTGACAAGCCTGCTGGGGTGAGAAATAATTTTGTGTGCAGGAGTTTGCACTTCATGAGCATCTTACTGAGTTTATTACCAAGAGGAAATGGGAAGAGAGTCATCCTTATCCCTAATTCCAATATGGAAACCTGTTTGTGAACATGTTGTCAAATACAGGTGAAAGCTTCTTTATTTCAACGCCCATCCCTTGTGCCAAGCTAACTTCATAAATTCAAACAGGTGGCCCCAGTATTTTGATTTGTCCACTTTGTCTTACTGGAAATTTCGTACTCCCTGCTTCTACTTCTCTCTGTTCTGTACCATTGATTAAAAATTAATGTGATCAGGCCTCTGATGCTCTGTAGTATAAATACCTGCTTGTCATTTCAGGGATTTGTTTAGCTAAATATTACTCCAAACCTCTCTCTCATAAGAAAATCCTGGTATACCAGCACATTAAAACTTCTGATTTTATTTAATCTTAAACAGTGGCTCTCTCCCCAGGATTCTCCATAGATTTCTGCCATTTGTAAACAGGTTCATACTATTTTTTTTCCTTTGGAGAACTAAACACAATGAGAAGATGGCTGAGGGGAAAATAATAGCTAAGTGAAATAATATTTAGGGAATATATATATATATATATATAAATATATATATATATATATGTATGTAACATAGTATTCAACCTCTTCTCCCAGAGAACAATGTTTATATGTTTGCTCTTATAATAAATAGTGCTTTGTTGGGTATTTGGAACAAAGTGTTTTTTTGGAAGCTTAAATAACTTTAAATATTAGAAATAGACAACAAATTGTAATACCTAATAAATGTTTTATGAGCTGGGACTTTTGTTTGCTCCTGTCATAGAGAGGCTTTTGGAGTTTATATGTGACCATCTAATAGGTGACTACTTAATGGGATTTAAATTCACTCACACAAAATTAAGCTGGTAAAAGACACTCCAACATGCTGTAATGTAAATGGGGCTGACGGCAGAATTAAATGTTTGTGGAAACAGGGCAGCAGATCTATCAAGAGCTAATTAGACAGAGAGTTCAAAGGCAGGCTTGGGAGTAAACAATATCTACAAAGAAAGAAGGAAAGCAAGAATGGTAAGGGGGGATGCCCCTTTTGTTGTAGTAATGAAAAGGAACTGTACAAAAGTTATTTAATTAGAAGCTCTGATGGAGCCTATCTTATGAGAAAAACTTATATTCTTATCTGAACCTGTTGATTATTGCAAGCTGTATTAGAGCGTGGATAACTTCTTTAATGTTTAAGTGGTTGGTCTTTTGTTGTGATCTACTATTTTGATGTTTGGCTTTGATAGATCTTGCATCACACTGTGGCACGGTGAGTTGCTATTCACCTTTTGCAGAGTCTAATTTTTAAAGCCCATCTTTGAAGTAATTCTAAAAAAAAAATAGCATTACATTGTACTTCCAAAGCTAAAAGCATCTGGGAGGTAAGGGGAAGAACAAATAGGTCACTGATGCTGCTAGAAACTCACATTTCTAAAGACCTTGGGGTGAATACTTCCTATCAGTTTGTGGACAAGCATAGTAGGAAGAAATGACTTCTTTATATATAACTATTTAGGTTTTTTTTTGTTTGTTTGTTTTGATCAAGCAATTAGGGTTAAACGACTTGCCTCGGGTCACACAGCTAGGAAGTATTTTTTTTTAAGTGTGTGAGGTCTAATTTGAACTCAGGTACTCCTGATTTCAGGGCTGGTACTCTAGCTATCTGGTGCACCATTTACCTGTCCCATTTACCTGTCTTTTCATACTTACTTTTGCCTTTAGCGAATCTTTTGGGTAACAGAAAAAATATAATTCTTTTCAGTCTTCAGGAGGAAAAAAGTTTGAAGGAATCAAGATCTATATGACTGGAGAATAGTAAAGTCTAATTATAGGAACATATATTGAGCAATGAAAGGGACCTTCTCTCCTCTGGAAACCTAAGTTATAAAGGTTAAATGACTTGCCTGAGGTCATGTTAGTAGCAAGGGGTAGGGGTGGGCTAAGAGCTTCCTAATACCTATACTTTCTACTGTGCCATGCACAGCCTGATTAAAATAATATTTTAGGATTTTTTTTGTTGTGGGGGGGAAAAAAGCAACTTAAACCACATTGAGAGTTTATATAACTATATTGTAAATGAAACACAAGTAGATCAAGGATATTTGCATTATTGTAAGAATAAACTTTATTGATCAGAGAATCTGCAGAATTGAGAATAAAACAGAATCTCAGAAGCCATTAAGACCATTCCAAGAATGCCCAGTATATGATACTATTCATGTGGTGCTTTCTATTTATTAAGAGCCTCTGTCAGCTTCATAAGGCAATTACATGTGAGTATATGTATGTGAAAATGTAGAGGTTATGTTTTTTTATTATAATTTAGGAAATATCAAGGCATTAGAGAAGAAAATGCTGCTACTGAGGATATGAGATATGTGAAAAGAGCCAGTGCTATATGGAATGATTACCAATAACAGTCCAAATCAGACAGATTATATTCTACCTCTTACCCAGCAGAACCAATTGTTCCATAGATATGTTCTAGGTTGTTTGTGGTTGATTTAATCCATGAAATCCATGGGCTTTAATAAAGTAGACAATTAATGTAGGGAGACTGTTTTATTCTTTAATGAAAAGATCAGTAAGATTAGAACCGTTTTGTCCCTGCCATGGAAATAAAGAAAGAATGCCCTGTTTCTCTTGGTGGAATTCCAATCTGTCTCTGCCCCAGAAATACAGGTGACATTTGGCAGTTTGTCTACCCATCTGTGATATAGACATCTTTCTTTCCTTATTAATAAAGGGGACAAAACAAATCAGTCCAACCTGAAAAGAGGTGACATAACTTTAACTATTAAGAAATGTCCTTCCCGTGGCTCTCCTCAACAATGAAATGATTCAAACTGGTTCCAATTTTTCAGTGATGGAGAGAGCCATCCACAGTAAGAGAGAGGACTGAGGACTGTGGGATGTGAGTGTAGACCACAACATAACATTTTCACTCTTTCTGTTGTTATTTGCTTGCATTTTGTTTTCTTAGTTTTTTTTTCTTGATTCGATTTTTCTTGTGCAGCAAGATAACTGTGTAATTATGTATACATATATTAGATTTAACATGTATTTAACATATTTAATTTGTATTAGACTACCTGCCATCTAGGGGAGGAGGTGGGGGGAAGGAGGGAAAATTTGGAACAGAAGGTTTTGGATTAACATTGAAAAATTACCCATGCATATGTTTTGTAAATAAAAAGCTTTAATAAAAAAAGAAATGCCCTTCCACCATTAAGCTATATTTCCAATATTGTACAATTATTCCCAGCAAACTTAAAATTACTCCTCCTCTTTGATATTAAAGACTTTTAGGGGCAGGTAAATTGTGCAGTAGATAGAATACTGGCCCTGAAGTCAGGAGGATCTGAGTTCAAATGTGACCTCAAACATTTAACTCTTACTTGTTGTATGACCTGGGCAAGTCACTTAACCCCAATTGCCTAAAAAACAAAAAACAAAAAAAAAAAAAACCTTTTGAAATAATGGTGATTGAATTACTGCAAGTTAACAATAATTTATCATATATTCCAGGAGATGGAGTGTTCCCTTTTGTAGCTTTGTTGAAAAGTCACCCAAGCAGAGAATTCTGTGAAAACCTGATGCTTTTCCCCATTAGCACACTGGTGGATATGCCAGGGAAAGTGGTGTTTTCTAAAATCCATCAATTAAATGTCAGGCTACTTTTTGCTTCATGTAGAAAAGTTGAACCAGATTTTATTATTTTTTTAAAGATGTATTTACATTCTGACATATAATTCAGGAAAAAAGATCCTTATTTGTCTTTAGGTTTCATTTTTGTATAAATGCACCAGCTCAGTTGGATTTCTTTGCAGCATGAATGAGACAATTGATTTTACTACAGTCCTTTCAACACATTGAAACAGGATTGCATGAATTACTCTTGGTACTATTTTGAGTGGAAAACGAGGCTAATATGCTATTTACATAATGCACACATGCACACTACGTTTAAATGAACAAAAACATGCTGTTTGGGAAATTGTGGGTGTGATAAAATCCTGACTTGAACTCCGTGGTTATTTAATGAAGTGTATGATGTGCTATATGCACTGCTGTTTCACAAGTGTGGGGTCTTCTTTGAGAACTGGAGCATTATAGTTATTTCTCCATGATGCAGAGAGCTTCTGTACTTGGAACCCCTGTGGACTAGTGAACCTTCAAGAGAAATCAGTCAATGACCAAGATGGGGGAGCTCAAAGTGAAAGAACAGAAGGAGTGATTAAATTCAGAAAATACTGACTGAGGGCCAACTGTGTAGCAAGTCATCATGCTAAGCTCTGGGGACATAAAGATTAAATGGGGGGAGGAAAAGAGAGGTACAATACAGACACAGATATATACCAAATAGTACAAAGTAATCTACAAAGTTCATGAGCAAATGAGCTGGGTGGTGGTGTGCATCAGGAAAGATTTCATGTAGCCTGTGATACTTGAACCACACCTTAAAGAAAGCTAAGGATTCCATAAGGGACAGAGAAGGAATGAGGGAATTATAAACACTGGGAAACAAACATAGGGGGAAGCTTTTGGAAAAACTATTGAACAATTGATGATGATAGAAAGTGAAGAAGAAAAGATAAAATAATACTAAAATTTGGTTTTAAATGTTGGACTGAGGATTTTGTATTTTTATCCTGGAGGCAATAGAGAATAAATGAAACACAAAGAAACATTAAGGAAAAATAATGTTAATAAAACTATGATTTAGAAAGTAGTGAAGGTTACATTGGATGCTTTCCATTTTCTCACCTATTTGTCTTTTAATAAGGTGTGGCATTATGTGTGGAAGGTAAGTCAGATTATTCTGATAAGATTTTATATAGTCAAAGAATATTTTTCATTCTCCCTTAGTATCCAACTGTTTTTCAATACTCTCCAATATATCACCATAATGCTCTCTTTAAATATTTCACAAACCCATGATAGATAGAAATCTGTTAAAGAAAAGAGGCTCGCTAAGAAAATCAGTTGATTTATGAGAAGGAAAGCAATGACATGATTGGGATAGGGATTCAGAAAGAAAATTGGAATTTTTATCCCCTTCAAATGCATTTAACAAGCACCTTCCTTTTTTCAGGATAATAATTTAAAAAAAAAATTCTCTGCCATGGCTTACAATTTGTATTAGCCCAATAAAAATGACTATCATCATAAAAAGACTTAATAATGATCATGAAACCTGACTTTTAAATAATATTTCACATATATTATCTCTTTTGATTTTTAAAAACCCTGTGAAGTATATACCACATGGATTTTTATGACCATTTTATAGAGGAGTGAAATTAGTGTCAGAGTAGCTTACTGAATTGCTGGAGGTCAAACAGCTAGTAAATATGAAGGATAAAATTTGAATCTGTTCTCTCCTGTCTTGAGAGAGTATAAAGTTAATGTTAGAGAAGAAACTAATTTTTAAAAACATATATAATAGCATACTTCAATCCTGGTTTTATTCCAATAAATATTACAATAGAATGTGATGACTCCATGATTAAAAGTCAACTCAGAGATAGAACATTTCTTTGATATATTAATAATTAAGTTTTATACTTCCTGAATTTTAGATATCACATTCCAATATTACATGGCTCCAGCTGGTACATATCTTTCTCATGGAATCTTAGAACTAATAAATAATTATCTCATCTAAAGATTTTATTTTACAAGTTTTTTCAAGAGTGAATGTTAAAAACTATCTTTGCATGTGTTTTGAATATAAAAAGCTATTATTAAAAAATAAAGGTTTTGTTTTTACTTTTGATATTTTATTTTATTTTTTACTTTCTTTGGGTAAATGAGAGAGGTACTCATTTATTTAAGTAACTCCCTCTGAGTAAAGAGGAGAATTTTCTCCCTTAGTATCCAACTGCTTTTGATGGTCTTCAATCAAAGCACAGGAACATAACAAAAATCAGAACTCAGGAAGTTAGATTGTCTAAGTAACTTGTCCAGGGTCATAGTAAGCTAATGCGTATCTGAGGCTAGATCTGACCTTAGATTTTCCTGCTCTATCCATTGTGTCACCTTACTACCTTTATAATATCCATAGAAGAAATGAACAAAAAAATAGAAGCAAAGGGAGTCCCTCTTCCATCTCTTCTCTTTGGAAGCTGCTTCCCATTCATGGAAAACACTTTAATTCATAAACAAAAGTTCCTCCCAATCAATCCGGTAAGTATTTATTAAACACCTGCTATGTTTCAAATACTGTGCTTGTACCAGGCCCAGGAGGAGATGAAGACAAAAATAAATGAAGCCATTTTTTTTCCATAGGGAGTTTTGAGGGAAGGAGGGACATTCTAAATAAGAACCAATACACTAAAAGCAAAGGCACTTTTAGGGAAGAGGCACTAGACAATGTAGAGATTAGGAAGATTGTAGGAAAGATTAGGAAAGACGTAAATGATGGCTTTTGAGTTGAACTTTGAAGAAAACTGGAAATTCTAAAAAGGGAGAATTGCAAGGAGGGAGAGTAACTCCAGACATGAGAGACTGCCCAAGTGGGCAGCTCAATTGTTGTGCCTGAGAAACAGTAAGAAGTTTGGTTGAAATCTAGAATGTATGAGAAGAATAATGCCTTGGGTTAGGTTGGAAAGGCAAGCTGAGATCTGAATGTAAAGAGATTTAATTTAAATGTCAAATAGAAAAGTTTTAATAAAACCAAAGGTTAAAAAAAAAGCTGCCTAAAATATAGAATTAAATGAAAAAAAAAACAGGAAAACAATATATGGTCATTAGGTATGTACAATTTTCTTAGAAATATTCTGAATGTGTTTTAAGTAGAAAGGTCCCCTGTCAAATGGTAAGATACTTCTGATACTCTTATTTGTAAATTAGATTCAGCAAATAATTATTAACTAACTATTATATGTATGACACTAAGGCTACAATCCTTTCCCATAAGAAGCTCATGATAAATGATGGGAGATATATAACTAGATATATAGATATCCCTATATATGTATATTTGTCTATAAAATACATCTGTATAACACATAGAAAATTATGATAAAAACAAGAAGAGTGACAGAAAAATGTTCTAAGAAAATTTGAAGGACATTCAGTTTTAGATGGCAGGATTCTGAAAGACTTTTGGAGGAAATACCACTATATCTATGCCTCAAAGGAAGAGAAAAAATTCAAGAGAAAAAGTCAAGGAAGACCTGCATTCTAGGGTTAGGAAATGATCTTCAGAAATCCAAACATTGAAGTAAAAAATAACAGAATCAAGTAGGAAAATAATTAGTTGTCTAGGTGAGTTGGAATAGAGGGAAAGATGGAAAGTGTGATCAAATAAGAATGGAAATGAAGGAGATGGAGGGCCTTAATTGCTCGACTAAGATTGATATTTTTCTTATCATACACAGGAGAGATCCACCCAAGGTTTTTGAGCAGGGGAGCATGATCTTTAAATCTATGCATTAGGAAGATAATTTAGGAAATTCTATGAAATATTGCTTAAAGAAGGGACAGATTGTAAGCAAAGATATCATCTAGGGCTTCTTTTACTTTTTCCACTCATGACCCCTTTCACCTGAGAAATTTTTACATGAACTTAGGTGTTTAAGTATATAAAATATTTATAAAAATCAAGTATTTACTGATAATAAATCATAATTTTATCACTCCTATATTGTTATGTACCCATATTGGATAGTGACCCACAGTTTAAGAAACTTTGATTTAGGTGGTGATTATAATAGACTCAGAGGATGAGAGTCAGAACTAGAAAAGGGGTGGGATACAAATGAGAGGGGTTTTGTAAAGATAAAATTAACAAGATTTAGTAGCTGACTGAATGTAACAACCTGGAAGAGGGAAGAAACAAAGATGATTCTGATTTTCTGAACATGAGTGACTGTGCAGATATTGGTTCCATGAAAAGAATCTGGATAGTCCCAAAAAGGCAGATTTTTTGAGAGAAGATAGTAAGTTCAGTTTTTAGATCAACTGAGATTAAGATATAGGGCATCTGAAAAAGCTAATCAAAAAGAAATTAGAAAAAATAGTATTGAAATCTCTCAGGAGGAAGACAGACTAGATATGTAGATTTGGGTAATATTAAGGTAGAATTGATCAGCAAAATCATAAAAATTAATGAAATCCTAAAAGGATAAAGTGATGCATTAGGAGAGAGTTATGTCGCAAAAGCTTAGGAAGGAAGAAGTGCACAGGAAGAAAATCTTGTTAAGATGATCAAACGGTAGAGAAAAGTCAAACCATTTAGTGAACAAGTCATTAAATGCCTACTAGATAATGCAAACACCATTCAGTTTGCCAAATACTGACTATTGCTGATCTTAGAGAGTATGAAATAAAATTGGCAGACAAATGGCAAGTGGTTGAGAGGTAGATGAGGTGAGTACAGAGTACTCTTTCTAGAAGTTTAGCATAGTGGAGGGTGGGGAGCTATAAGGAAATAGCCTAATGGAATAGCAAAATCAAGGAATTCCCTGCCTCCCCCCTTCTGAAATTCAATCTGCTTGTATGGAGTGAAGAGGGATGTTACAGATATCATTGGATTAATTACAAAGCCTCCTCATTGGAATCCATAGTTGTTCAAAATAGACCAATCTAATCATTCACAAAGAAAAACTTAGTGGTTGGAAAAAACAAGAAAATAAAACAAAACAAAGTAACAACAACAATTAAAAAATGGTTGCCCACATGACTACATAATAGTGTTGTAATTCACTGAGTTAATTTATCATTATGCATATATCTGACAAGTGCTAGAGGTGGCCAGTCAATTTGATTTAGAATTGTTAGAAGATACCAGCTTAATTCTGATTGGGGAAACTATATAGCGCCTTCAGTTAAACCAGATTTCTCAAAAGCCACAAAATTTATTTGAATCTATTCTCCTTAAGGGTTGAGATCATTTCTTTTTGTCTTTTTTTTAATTCTGAGTCTTGAACAATGCTTGGCACTCAATTTATGTTTGCTATATGTTATAACAATCATCAGATGTTTCTTGAATAAAATTGGATCTGAGGCTGTGGTATTATTTGATTGTGAATTTTGGAAGGCTATCCTCTCAAATGAATCATAATTGCAGTTGACTCAAAGAGAAATAGAAGAACACATAAATAGCTTGAAATATTATACATGATGATTTGCATGTGAAAAATCACATCAGAGATATCTTCAAAAACTTCAGAGAAAGAGAGAGAGAGACAGACAGACAGACAGACAAAGACAGAGAAACAGAGATAGAGACAGAGAGAACACATACTTGGAGTCAGAGATGCTCTATACATGACCTATATAGGTCTCAGTGCTAGTTGTGTTTAATCACTATGAGATTCAGTTTCTCATCTATAAAATGAAAATAATGATATTTATAAAAATTTATAAATTTATTGTGAGGAGAAATGTCATAACCTATAGGGTGCTTATTTTGTAGTATATTATTATTATTATTATTATTATTATTATTATTGTCATTATTATATAGTGACTGAAGGATAATAAATGCCGGGTCACCCACTGGCACTTTCTAACTATCTTTGATACTTCTAAGTATTACCTTCAGTTCATTAGAATAGTAGAGACACAGCCTAAACACATTTATATTGGTTGCCTGACTTATAAAGCATATTAGTCTTGTCCCCATTAGTTTCCTCAGTCTATTTCTCAGAAATTTTGATTTCTTTCCACCTACTAAATGAAAAATACCTGTCATTAATTCTGTTTGGAGTCTATTTCAGGGTAGACAGAAGTTTTCTGACTGTGACGAGCTTGGATACATTCCAAATGAAAAATTTTACTCAGTCCTGAAAAAATGTATAAAAAATTTTAGTTTCTAAAAACCATTAGTAGCAGCAACAACTTTCATTTAAATGGTCATTGGTATAACGAGTTTAATTTTAAAAGATAGATATTTAAAGTCCCACATATTATACTGATTTCAAAAATGCATGGTAGTCTTTAGAGGAAGATGATATCCATTTGAATAATCTACTTTGTTAACCTTTCACCATCAATTAATCAACAACTAATTATTTAGCATGCACCATATATCATGCACTATCCTAGGCAATGGTGACACAAAGACAAAAAATTAATCATGGCTATTGAGAGCTATAGCTCTCAAGGAGCTATATATACTCATTTTGTATTCCCTATTAGAATCTATATTCTATGGAAGCACCTTCAATACATTGTAATCTATTGAATGTATAACGGATACATTGAATTTACATCTAGTAAAATACACTATAAGTACAGGTAGTGAAAAAGGAAAAGTCATTTGAGGAAGTAGGGTATTCTCTGAAATGGAGAAAAGTAAGGAAGAACTGCATTTCAGGGATATGTGATCCCCAGTGCAAGCAGCATGCTCATGGAATGTTGTGTGTTAGGAACAGAGAGGAAGTTAGTTTGGAAAGCTAAATTGAAGCCAGACTGTGATTGAATTTAAAAGCCATGCTAATTTTTTATTTTATTCTAGAAACAATAGGGAGCCAATGGAGTTTAGTTTGCAGAATAGTGATATGATTAGACTTTCAGTTAAGGAAAATTGCTCTGTACTTATGTGGAGGATAGATCAGCTTAGAGAAAGACTTGAGAGAGAAAGACTAATTAGGAAGTCATAGCTGTAGTCCAGGTGAAAGGTGGTGAGGGACTGAACTGAAGAGGGCAGGTATATACACACACATATTAGTGTGTATGTGTGTGTACATATAAATAAAAAAGGGAATAGATGCATTTCAGGTTATTTCCTCTAATGTATTTTCAGTGATATTAGCTGTTGTGAGGGACATTCATAACCTTAACCTAATGACTTGGCAAGTGGAGGCAAAAATTGATTTTCCCGTCTTACTTTAAAATATATTGATTTTTGTTGGCGATTTCCTGATTCCCTCCCTCCCCCAATGCCTATCTACTTACTGATTACTGTGCTTGTATGAGCAAATTAGATGTTCTGTGCTCAAATTGGCAATGAATTTCCCACCTTGCATAATTTACTTAGTCTCTGAATTATCATCTGATTTAAGATCTCATTTGGTTATTCAAATATTTTATTTCAACCCTATAAATCTGATGCTCAAGTTCTTATAAAACAAAATGCTGAATGAGAATAAAAATTATGCTTTCTCTTTTAATCTCTTTAAACCTTTTATTTCTTCTGTTAGGAAAAAGAATTCATCCCTAAAACATTGGTTTCAATTATTCCTTTTCTAGATGTTTAAATAATATTTTTTTTTTACTTTTTTCCTCAATGATAGTGCTTCCTTTGCTTTAGAGCATTCTCTTCTCTCTTCCACCCATCAATCTCTGACAAAAATATTGACTATATATTCATTAGATTTTTAATTCAATTTCAAAAAAGATTAGTATTTCACTGTTATCTTAATATACTGTAAGATGGTATTCATTAGTATAGATAGTAGATACTTCCTTAATGAGTGCAGATGAAATCCCATCCTACTTCATGAATTATGACCAAAATAATCATAATATACATATACATATACATATTATATAATAGTCAAATCCCTGATACTTAACTTTTCTCTATACTTGGTTATTGGACAGCAGATATGCATTAGTATATACATTTGCCTAACATCAACTTTGGGAAAACTGGGATCATAGTTTTTTCTACTAAAGAAGTCTTAGGTCTGGCCTGCAATATTGGTTGGACTTTGCTAAATAGATTTCAATTCATTTTAGAAAAATCCATTTAGTAAATATTCTTCAACATTTTTAAATATTTAGTATTGGTAAGATACCAATATAACATCTAGAGATAGACAGATGAACAACAGCATAATTTTTATCCCTAGAATATTGAAAATTTACGGGAATAATAATATGAAGTATGTTATGTGTGTGTGTGTGTGTGTGTGTGTGTGTATGTTTGTGTGTGGTTTATGAGAAAGTTAAGTAGAGATCCAAAAATTACTCTAAGAAAATTTACTATGGAACAAATTGAAGAAAAATAATTTTGATAAGCACAACTAAATGAAGAGATTATGGAGAAAATAGCATCTGAGCTGTCCTCTAAAACATAAAAAGATTTCAGAAGTTAGAGATGAGAAGACAGTATATTTTAGGAACAATGGTTGAAGGGCAAATGGATGGAATCAGTAGATACTGGGTAGGATCAGTAATAAGTATCATTTACAGGGAAGAAAGGATTACAACATTTAGTCTCTTAATGTCAAAATTCCTGAAATGGTTTTGTAATAGAACTGTTTCAGTAGGTTCAAAAGGAAACCATTCAACAACTTTGATGAGCCCTGGGGTATAGTTATTAGCCAATCACTGATATAGTTCCAGAACTTGGGAAGCTCACCAAATATTATTAGTGGTTAATTTTGTGTGCATATATGAATGCTAATTGAATCTTTTAAAAAGGGCCAATTACCCAGGAGGAATATCAAGAAGCCAATACTTGTTTTTTTCAAATGTGAATGTATTTGTTATATATATTTGAAACATTTCAAGAATAATTATTTTATTTTAAAATAAATTAAATGCCTTTTAAAAATAAAATCAAACAGAACCCTGACTTTAAGACTGTGAGCTTGACAGAGCAAAAGAAGGACTAGAATTAAATAACATTATTTCATGTCAATATGTGGCAATATTTCATTCCTATTGAAACTAGTACATTCTATGATAAAGAGACTCTTTCTCCTATATGGAAAAACATAGGAGAGATGCAGTATTTAAACACATACAGCAATTCAAATTTTAGCATGGCACAAAATCAGTTTTGCTCAGCCAAACCTAGTTTTGTGTTTTGCCTCTGTTCCTCATCATTGAAAAGACCATTAGCATGTTCATGGCATAAAAGATAAAATTTTATCCATTAATGCCCATTTATACTATAGGCATAAATCCATATTAGGGCTAATTTAGTTAGAAGAGAAACCTTCAAATTGCCTCTTCCACAGAAATAAAATGAAGGGCCCTTGAGCTGAGCATTGACTGTCCCGTGATTTGACATAAAATGTCAATATATCATGGTAATGACAGCGAATTATCATTACTGATATTTCAGAATTTGTTTTATGTATGTCAGACAAACAAAACACAATAACAAGCCTTTGTTTCGTGCTCTATCTCATTCTGATATTTTAAAAACAAAATGTTCATAGACTGTTAATTTTGTAAAGACCAGTGGCAAAAAACTTCAAAAAAACCCAAAAAATTATTCCCTCCCCCCCCAAAAAAAAAACAAAAACAATTACTACAGGAGATTGTGATTACCACCTGCTGTGAGGGCAGGCAGTGATCCTGAAGGGGACTGTTAATTGTGATGATGATAATGTTCCTTATTATAATATACTCAGTGGTGAAGACCTATCATTATCACCATTTGGCTATAGATGCTGATTAACCTTGGAAACAGTGAAGTACATGAACTTCCCCAACTTTCATTTTAGAAACACTTTAGCATCATGGAATTATAAACCTGGAAAAGACCTTATAAAGAAAGTTGAAATATTAAGCTGGAACTCCATTCCTAATCATTGACTAATCTTTGTATATAAAATATAGATAGTGATAGCAGAACTGGATTAAGTAGAGAAATAATAAATGTTTAAATTTGTAAAAACAATTATGAGTGTTAGGCCATGGATAATACAAAGACAAAAAAAAGTCCTTTTCCTTAAAGAATTTCTATTGCTTGGTTGGGGAGGAATATGATATGCACAGGGATAAATATAATAAAAGGTAAGGAATGAGGGAAAATTCTTTACTTGGAACCTTAAGAGAAGATCTGATATATGCTAAATAAGATTCTTTTCTGAGGTCACAATAAATTAAATAAATTTATATTTTTTAAATTATCCAATGTTTAGGAGACTTTAGTTGGTAAATTTCAATTTTACTTTTTCTTATATTCATATGACTGATATTGAATGTATTTATTTATTTATTTTTTACTTATTAGCAGCATCAATTGGTCTTTATGTGTTTGCTTTATGTTCAGTGCCACAAATGGTTCTCTTGAAATTTCAAGTTTCAGTACATCATGCCCAATGGACTTTAATTTCCCTCCCCACCTATTTCTAATGTGCCACATTTCCCCTTCCTTGCTGACTGTTCTCTCACGTGATAAATAACTCTGTCTTATCAAGGTCAGTCAGAAAGGCCCCTTTTACATATCTCATAAATTTTAGCCAGGTGTCACTGATGTGAGATTAATGTAATGGCACCATGGCAAGCACTCAAGCTTGTCTTAATTATGCTAAGGTTGCCGGTTCACCGTTTCTCTTCATCTGTCTCCTGCTTTAGGGAACACTAAACACTATGTCATTAGATTGTCTGTTCCACAACATTGGTCCTTTGCATTTACAAAGTCATCAGATGGCTTATGACATAGCTTTTCTAAGAAATTAAATTAAATAAATAGTGAAAATAAAAATTAGGAAAAGCACATGGAAAAGGTGTTGGGTTTTGATCACAGAGGACAGCTGTTTAAAGTGGGTGAAAAATCTATGTACCCCTATGGTGACATTTTCCATGGTTTTCTCATTTTTGGATTGAAAAGGGCTTAAAAGTAAGCAGGAAATTTGCTCAATGTCCTAGACTTAATCTAATCTGATTCATGAGTTACTTCTTATGGTTCTAAGAAAAGGAAGGTTCCAAATTCCTGACATGGTCATGACTTTTTCATAATTGAGGTTTAGGGAAATGACATTCTGTACTCCAGTCACAAATTTACATTCTGAGGATTAGGTATTGTCCAGCCCCTGCCACCCTTTGGTAGTCTCCCAACTTGCTTTGGAGTAGTGAGGTTCATTCAAAGTTGTAGATGTTGTAGATGTAGATGTTTTTCAAGATACCTACACAACTCCCCTTCACCGAACTAGAGAATTTCAAAGTTTGGCAGTACCTAATTTCCCCATAAATCAAAGGTTTTCCATCATCAAATATACAATTATGAAATTATGATCTCATCAGTGTATGATTCTTGTTCATGTACACATGTAAATCTTCTCTGTAGAGTCCAATCACAAATCCTCTGAATCTCTTGAAATCATGTAGGTGTCAAAGAAGCTCAAGCACTTCAATTGGTCATTTCACATTATTTGGTTCATGAACATTCAAACTCCTTTGCTGATTATACAGTTCTCTAAAGCTATTGCTAAATGGAAACAAAATAAATTCTAAGTGATTTATATGGAGATTTGTGTTGAATTTTCTTCAGAAAATTAATCTACTGATTTCTTGCTTGCCCTTGCAAATCAGTTTGTACTTGATCTGTTTGTTGGTATAATAGTAATCAGTGTATTAAATCTTTACAGGGTAGGGACTTAATATTAATTATATGAAAAATGCAAACTCAAAGATAAGATAAAAAATGCTCATCAGAAAAATGAAAAACTACAGGTTTTATAATGCATATTGCATTTTTGTAGGCAAGCTTTAAAAGATCTATCAGAGCACAAACTTTTAGTAGATCTAAGACTTTCTAGCATCTTAGCTCATCAATGAGCTTTGATGGGCTTGTGTTCTTACATGTTTGTGTCTACATTGCCTTCTGCAATGTAGATTTAGAGAGAGAGAAGGAAAGACATATAAGTATTTTTAATGGGATTTACCATGTTCCAGGCACTGCATTAAGTATTTTGTAACTATCTCTTTTGTTCCTTCCAACAACTCTGTGATAGGTGCTATTGTTTCCTCCATTTCATAATAGAGACTGAGATTAAGTGACTTCCCTAGGTTTAGACAACTAGTAACTGCCTGAGGCCATATTTGAACTCTGGTTTTCTTGATTTAGGCTCAGCATTCTTATTCTTCACACTATTCTAACTGCCTCAGATTTCACATTCCAATCTGAGAAATAATCTTGTCTCTCTCCTTCCATAATTCTCTATAAAAGGCTGACTATATAGAAAGTTTCCCTTTCTGTTTAATACATTAGATACTAGCCTAAGAATGCTGTACACATGACCAGCTTACTTTCTTTCCCAGGTCTTACATGTCCCGAATATTGTCTTTTACACAACTTCTTATACTCAAGTCATCATTAATAATATACTATGAACTATTTTTTCTTATTCTTTTTCTCTAAATTGTGGTGATCAGTGATTTACAGTCATATAATAGCATCCTCCAGTCAAAACTGGTATGATAAATACAAGTATTTGTGACAGGAATAACTTCTTATAATTAAAACAATCAACCAATGTACTAACAGATGTAATATGTCCATTCTCTTCCTTCTAATTATTTCTGAGTCCAATGCATTGTTTATTTATATTGTCTATGAAGATGTATGTACTTATGGACCAATTCCATAGGATGTCTATTAAATTGAATTTCATGATATGGGCAATATGTATTCTTCCTTCACTTGTTTTCTTTTGTTTAAAGAAAACATCCTTTGAAATTATAGTTAGTGAGCTTTTAGTAAGGAATCTCCTCTAACACATCAGATCAGCACCATCTATGTAACAGTTTTACAGACTTGCTTTGGACATTGTGGGTTTAACTCTCTTGCTCAGAAATATACAGCTAATATATTTGAATATATATGAACATATTTGAACATAACAGGATTTGAAAGCAGATCTTTCTATATCCAAAATTGTCTACCTATCCATTAAGCTCTTTTGTATCTTAATTCATTTGCTTTTTCATAGATAGATAGATTATATATATATATATATATATATATATATTTGATAGATTGATGAAGTTGAGATATGCTATTATGGGGTTCAGTCAGCACAACATGAAATGTAACCAGGAGCAGCTGGAGTATCTTACCATATGGAGTCCCTCTTCATTTGGAAACATACTCTGAAGTAAAGCTTCTTAAACTGTAGGTTGCAACCCCACTGTAACTGAATGTGAGAGTCATGAAATAATGATTTATTATCAGGAAATTCATGATTTGTATACATATTTTATATACTTATATATCTGAGATTATGTAAAAATGAGTGAAAAAGAGTCACATGTGGAAAAAGTTCAAGAAGTCTTGGTCTATACCAGATTGGATTGGAATATGTCTTGGTCAGCTTTGTGTAAAATGCAGAGCAGGTACTGAACTTGTTGAAATAGAGGAATCCTCATATAAACAAAAATGAAAATAATTACTCCATTTATCCATAATCTCTGTGTCTACATACCTATTGAACTATCAATGTATTTGTGTTAACATATATGTGTGGATGCATAGGTATCCTTTTTTTTTTCTTTTTGATAGGCATTTGAAAGTATGAAATACTGTACATAAACAAAGCATTTCTGGCTTGGTTTATCAATTTCCTGTAACTGTAGCTTTTAGAGTAAAATGAGTTATGAAGATACAACTTGGTTATTTAATCAAATAAGTAATACTAGGAAACACAAAACAAAACAACTCAGAAACAAAAAAAGTGCATTTTGTAGGTGAATGGTAAATAAAGATATGTACAATTTAAAACCGTCTGGTATATCCTTATGCAGAAGTAACTTTTATGCAAAAAACATACAATCCTTAGGCAATATCTTTAACTGTTGTGTTTGTTTTTGAGTTATAAAATGAAATAATGTACATAAAAAATTTTGCTAGCTTCAAAGTTTATTTTAAGATCTTTTAGTTCAGAGAATTCCAATCCAATCAGTAGTCTTTATATAAAATCATATTAAAAAATGAAAAGTCACCATACATTATTAAGTAAAGTGTCTAGCAATAATGAGCAGTGGGCTTTTGTTTTGCTTTGTTTTGTTTTTTTTAGTTGGTTTATTTTTTTTTTAGCCTTCCAGAATTTCATGAGTCCAAATGTCAATCATTTTCTTCTATGAAATCCTATTTCTATTTCACTTTTTCTAATGTGATATTTTAAGGTTTGGTGTTTTCAACTCCTTTCAGTGATATAAATTGTAATCTCTCTTTGACTTATTAGATGGTCTTCTATGATATTTGTGGCTGAAAAATCCAACCTGAAACTCAACTTAATGAAAAGTTAGCTTCTCTAAATATACTAAGGTCCATCCAGGGACAATGAGTATACTAGGCCTCTCTAATTTGGTGAAGCCTATTACAACTCATGTTCCAATGACAGAATATCAAGATGGTCACTTCTATGAGAGAAGAGATTAAAAATTCATTTCTGTCTTTGTGTGAAATCCTTTCCCTCCCACCCCAGTGCAGATGACAATTTGTAACCTAGACGCACAGCTAATTGACACTGAAACATTAAGTGACTTGTCCGTGGTCAAGCAGTCAGAATGTGTCTAAAGCAGAATTTGGACCTGAACTACCCTGACTCCAAGCCCAGCCTTTTCCCCATTATCTCTGGCTGTCATTGACCTGTTAATGGTATCTGTTAAAATAATCACAAGAGATAGAATGTAAGAGTGCATCTAGAATTCTTCTTTTAATGTTTTTAATGCAGTAGTAAAACTTTAAATAGTCTTGAAAGTTTGGTTAGGTGGTATAATGGATAGAGTACCATGCTTGGAGTCCTGAAGACTCATCTTTATTAATTCAACTCTGTCTTCTGATACAAGCTGTGTGATTTGGACAAGTCACTTAACCATTTACTTTGGTTTCAACTGTAAGATGAGTTGGAAAAGGAAATATCAACTCATTCCAGTATCTTTGCTAACCCTCTCCCCCCAAACTGAGCAATGAAGAGTTGGATGTGATTGAAAGGATGAACATGATTACAAAGTGAGGTAAATAGTTTTCTCATTACTAGAAGTACATGTTCCCTTTGATATACTGGTAGACTTATGAAAATTATAAAACAGTGTTGAAGAAATAGGGTAAAATATATTTTTTAATTCCAAGCCATCAGTTTTTCTTTTTAATAACTTTCTAGCACATGGATCAGATTTTAGATCTAAAAGGAATTTTGACCATCACCTGGTTCTCCATCTTTTTTTATGATGAGGAAATTGACTTGCCTAAGATCATACAATGATCACTACTTTGCAAAGACAGGAATTCAGCGATCCCAACTTCAGCCAAATTTCCACCTTCTTTGTTATTTGCTACAATACTCTGTTGGAGGCATCTATATGCTTAAGGTATATATTATAGGAAAAAATGAATTATTGTCCTATATAGTAGCTTATAGGTGGCAAGATCTAGAGCTTCTCCTGTGGATATGACTTGGCAAGGGCTACAATATCAAATACAGAGTCTTCTAGTGTTTCTTCCCTCAGGAAATTTTCCTGATCTGCCAACTATTTGTGGTCTCTCTTGTTTCAAATTATTTTGTATTTATTTTTTACATTGTGTATCCACAGTATACAGTGTAAATAGAAATTATTTTTGTCTAGTATACTGCCTTGCATGTTGAAAGAACTTAATAAATGCTTACAGAATTGAATTATCAGACATTGAATTATGCTGAGTGGTCTTTTGGGAAAGGATGTGTGGGCTTGGCTTTGGATATGAGGCTTGGATGTGAAAAGGGAGAATGTGGAAAACATGATATAGGAAGTAATACCAAAGAGAATCAGAAGATAGAAGGAAATGAAGAAATTAGACTATTTAGTATGAGATGATGGGATGGTGCATGGAGTAGAAACCAGAAGTCAAGTTGAAATGTTCAATAAAATGTAATAACCTAGAATGAGATTCAATATGTGGCATGATGATGAATTTTGGCCCACATTTTACTGGCTATAGGAAATTATTGCACATTATTGTTGCTCATATCCTTCTAGAGAAGACTAGTTGCAACTAGGACCTCAAAACATTATCAATAAGAGTCTTCTATTCCCCAGATCTACTGGACTTTTCAGCCTTCATTCTCTCTGAACTCAATCAATTTGGCACTATTGAACATCCTTATCCTCTAAATATTCTTCCTCGATTCCTAAAAAAGTCATATCCTACTTCTCTTTCTAGCTCTCTATGTCTTTGACTTTTTAAATGGTTTTTTATCTGCTTGATTTCTAAAAGTCATTATTGCTTGTAAGGCTCTCTTTTCTTCTGTACTCTTTCTCTTAGCAAGTCCATTTGCTCCAATTGATTTCATGTCATCTCTATGCAGATCATTCCCAATCTATAACCTCTAAATTTCTTTTTGAAGAAAATCTGCAGCAGCTTTTCATGAACTCATTATGTTTTAAACTAAACTTAAAGTAACTTCTCCTTTTGACACTTCATTCATAGGATAGAATATGCACCTTGTCTATGAGATGCTGCCATCTATTCTATTATCTTGAATACTGAATTGATTATTGAATCATTTTTAACTGTGCCTTTATGATTTATCTTGCATCTATTCCTTCTCTTCTATTCTCACGGTGATTAACTTTATTACAATCTGCCTATAGCATAGGAATAACCTTACAAAATATTTTCACCTCCATTTTCCTTGTCTTTATCCTACTTTTGCTTTTCCAAACCATCCTTCCTTCCATTGCCAGACACAGGCCCATTGAGTTATGGGACCAGTGTAATTTTGTCAACTTTCCTATAAAGAAACTTTCAGCAACTCCCCTGTTACCCATTGATTAATCACTTCACCACATAATCAATCAGTAAACATTTATTAAATGTCAGTTATGTATTGGGCACTGGGTTAGGTGTGGATAACTAAATGGAATAATGGGTAGAGTTGTGGACTTAGAATCAGGTAGACCTGAGATCAAATCCAACCTCAAAAACTTAGCTTAACTTCTGAGCAAGTTACTTCTGTTTAACTCAGTTTCTTAACTTCAGTTTAATTCATTTTAAATGGAGGCAATAATAGAAATAACTTCACAAGGTTGTTGTAAGTATCAAATGAATAAATAATTGTGAAATTCTTAGCTTAGTGTCTAGCACATAGTAAACTTTTCGTAAATGTTAGCTGTCATCATCATCTTATCCCAGAAGACTTCCAGGATGTTAGCCCCTGAAACTCTCCCAATAATTGTCTCCTCCCATGGGCCTTAATATAGCATTTTATTACCACTCTTATTATATATTATTTTAATCTATAACTATTTCATAAATGCCCAGCTTTAGAGGTAGAAATAACCTTAAGGACTATCTAGCCTAAACCACTCATTTTATAAATTAGGAAACTGAGGCCCGGTTAGGTTAAACAGCTTGGCCAAGGTCATATATTAAGTGTCAAAGACAGGATTTCAACCTAGATTCTTTGACTGGAAAGTCATACTACAGTGTACCTACATATGTCATAAACCCTGAATAGGAGCTAATACCATCCAGGAAAAAATGACAGTGGAAATGGTAGAAATGTAAGTGTCAGGAGACCTCTTTTCAAATTCTGATTTTCTACTCATACTATATATTTTACTGAGTTGTAAGGAAAGAATTTAAATCATCTTTCAGTATTTTGTGATATTAGGTTACTGAACATAAATGTTTTAATTGAATTATTGAATATGCAGCAAAATGTGCCAATATATTTTATGTCAATCTTAATCTCTCTTTTTAAAAAACATCATATGAAGTTTTAATATTGAATTTGTCAGTCTTGTTTGCCCAACCATTTGTTCTTAACTAGTGGTAAATAATGTGTCTAAACTGTTATCTCAGCAGGTATAGAAATATAAAACTCACCTATGGGAAATCTGCAGTCACTCAGAGTGTGTGTGAGTGTGTGTATGTGTGTGTGTGTGTGTGTGTGTGTGTGTGTATGTGTACTTTTTCCTTTAAACTAGATCTTTGATTTCATAGGTTTAGGGAACTCCCCTGGAGGAATTTATCATTCAAATCTGAACATGCTGCTGCAATATATCATCTTGCTGCCTGGGGCAATAAGTTAAGTGACTTATGAAAGGTCACATAGCCAACATGTGTCAAAAAGAACACTTGAACTTGTGTCTTCCCAGCTCAGAGGGTGATTCTTTCTGCAGTTTACTACAGCAGTCCTCTGAGTGTATGCATAAATTTATCTCTTGGTGGGTTATGTTAATTCTTTTTCTAATGCCAATATCCCTGTATTAGTTTCAAAAGTCCTGCATGATAAACCCACATTCTTAGTCATCAGAAGTGGCAGGAAAAATATATTTTCCCCTCAAGGCCTTTTTATATTGATATTTAAGAAAATTCCATTTCAAATATTGGAGAAATGTTATTGTCACAAGAATTAAATGAAAGTTCCACTATATTGCCCTGGGCTGTCTGGTCAATGTAGCAACCTGAAGTATACCAAAGGAGCTAAGGCTGATTTCTGCTGCTGCTCAGCAGGATAAGGGATGTGGGGTGTTTTCCTACAATTGCCTTCTCAGAGAAAGTAGCATGGAATCTCTTTTGAATGCCAAACTATGGAGGTTTTTTCTTGTCCAGTACATATAGTGCTTATTTTGTTCCATTGGCACTAAGAACAAACTCCCCAAATAAGAGACATCCAAAAATAATTGAAGTGTTATCATCTAGGGGAATGAATATTGTGGCATCAATATATTGATGAGACCAGCCCACAAAATCTCCTCTTAGTTATGGAAAAAAGGGGAAGAAAGGAGATTTTAATTAAAGTTTACATTCACAATGGAGGGGAAAAAAAAGAAGGCTTAAAGTTTTTAAAGCCTGCTGGCTCCTTCTGGCCTTTTTAGTGTCTTCTTACACATTACTTGTTTTCATATGTTCTATAGTTTAGTGACACTGGTCTCCTTGCTGCTCCTTATGCGAGATAGTTAATTTCCTGACTTCAGGCCTTTCCATAGACTAACCCCCATATGTGGAGTTCTCTCTCTCTCCTAATCTCGACCTTCTAGCTTCTCTGGATTCTGTTAAATCTTGCCTTGTACATGAATTCTTTTATAATCTCCCTTAATGAAAGTGCCATACTTCTGTGATTACTTTCAACTTCTGTGATTACCTAACATCTTACCAGCATATTTTACAGATAAGGAAATGGAGGCAAAATGGGATTAAATAATTTGTTCAAAGGTTAAGTAAGTGTCTTGAAGCTGGATTTGACTTCGGGTGTTCCTGTCTCCAGGTCTTGTCTTCCATCCACTAAGCCACCTAGTTGCTATCGCTATTTCTCTCTCTCTCTCTCTCTCTCTCTCTCTCTCTCTCTCTCTCTCTCTCTCTCTCTCTCCTTTTTCTCTTCATCCCTTCCCTTTTCCTCCCTTCCCTTTTTCTCCCCCCCTTTCTCCTTTCCTTCCTTCCTTCCTTCCTTCCTTCCTTCCTTCCTTCCTTCCTTCCTTCCTTCCTTCCTTCCTTCCTTCCTTCCTTCCTTCCTTCTTTCCTTCCTCTATGCATACACAGAAACATACATTAATACACAATTGCATACTATCTCTCTCTTTAGTACCTAAACTCCTTGAAGACAGGGGCCGCTTTTACCTTTCTTTGTAGATACAGTAACTTGGTTAATTGCTTCCTGACTAAATTTATAAATCACATGTCAACAATATTGATACTTGTAAAAATGATGCAAGATACTATTAGACATGGTTACATGATAAATAGTTTTTGTGAAGTTTAATCAAAAGATTAGGTGGATCTGATTCCTTGGGGGAACATTAAACAAACTTCTGGATTAGCAGCGTGAATGATATTTCTGTATATCTTTTGTTTGCATAGCTATATATAAACTCTATATCTAATGAAATTAATCTGCTTTTACAGTGGCATCTAATTTAAAAGATAAATACACAAATGCAGCTTATATACCTCTCAAGTTAACACAGACATTAACATGTACATATAACCAAAATACTTTCCAATGGCAGGAAAGCAAAACCAAAAGTATTATAAGACGATGAGAGGCAGCAGTGTTTTAATAGAAATTCTTCTGAACCATTGAGTCAAAGTTTCCAGTGAAGACTGTTCTCTAGTACATTACCACCTCTCTGAATCAAGTTTTTTTATCTTTGATCTCAAAGAACTGCAAAATAATCTGTTGCATATAAATAATACAGATTATTTCCAAGGTTACATCTAGCTCTAAAATTTTATTATTCTAATTATAGTTTTTAATTTGATGCCATGACTATGTATTCAATATATAATTGGACTTTTTTTTTATTCCATAGATAAATGATTGCATGAACCAACTATTGATTTGTCTACATTTGCTTCCTGATTTTATACTGCTTGAAGATAAAAAAAGAGAGAGAGATAGAGAGTAAAGCTATCACAGAAAACCCTCACCTATCTACATTCGTTTCTCCATAGTGGAGCTACATTATTCTGTGGCATATAGTAGTACTTATTGATATTCCCTCTGCATCTTTCCTAATATAGCCCCAACTCCAGATATATCCCTTCTGTTTTCAGGGGAAGTGGGTTAAATAGCTATTGGAGTAAATGAGGAGCCTTTGTTATTTCAAATTGCATAGTTGGACCATAGTAGCATTTAAACAGAGTATGATTTTTGCAGGATTTCACAAAATGAAATAGCATCAAATTCTTTTTATTTTCTTTGCCTGGCAATTGTACACAAATTATCTCCCCCTGCCATTTTCAATGTGATTATTTATCGTGTTTTAATGTTTATTTTATCAACAGATGTGATTTTTGATCATGAATAGTAATTTGTATCTTTGCTTTATTATCCATATTTTCCAGTATATTATTCCAACAAAAAATGTGCTAATGACTTACTAGAAGGATGCTTCCACCTCTCTGTATCCATCTGGACAATACACAAAGATTGGAACACTGGAGGCAGAGGTTTTCCTTTCATGACAGAATTATCCTGAGTAGACTAATTCAGCTTCTAGATTTAGAGAATTGGAGCTCTCATATCTTTCTTATGGATAAGGCAAAAAGATATCACATATGACCATGTGAATACTAATCAATTGCTTTTTGGAAATAACTTCAACCACTCACTCAAGGTTTTTGCTATAGGGTAATGAAATGCAAATGGTAAATAAATAAACGATAATAGGTACATTAGCCCATAATATATGATTAACATTCAGAGATCTCTTTTTGATACCCATTCATTTGAAAAGTGGCACTATTATAAATTTGACTTCTGTAAAACTATTTAAGCTCGCTGGTATTTACCTGCCTATAATGACAATGCATTAGTTGCCTAATGGGTAAACTAATATAAGCACATTTTAGTATTTATAATTTTTTTTCAACATTCCCCATCCCCCTTTCCTGCCTCTCTCCCAAATGCTGAGAATATCCCTCTTACCTCATTCCCTCTGACGACTCTGTGGTTAAATTATATCCCTGTACTTTTGGAAATTACTTTTATAAATCTTACTATATCTGAGCTTAATACAAAGGCAATTGGAAACCCAAGTTGAAAGTGTAATCAAAATACTTGGTTTCTGCAAGTCCCATGAATTGTCCACAGAATTAGATGAACTATGGATTGCTAGATCACTAGGGATGTGTAATTTTTCTTTTCTCCTTTTTTCTTCCTTACCCTGGGGATCTTTTGAGATAATATGTAGAGACACCCACCTTCTTGCTCCTAGGGAAGGTTAACTAGCAAATATTTAAGGCAATTGATAAAGTGGTTGACACCAGAGTCCTCTGAGCAAACACTGATCATTTTTTAAATGTGTATAATGAATTTTAGCCATTGAGTAAATGATAAATAATTATTAATCTGAATTTTTAATATGCTTATTTTGTGCAGTGTCTTTGTTCTTCAGATGATTTGCTGGGAACACAATGATATTGCTTTAGCCCTTCTGGCATTAAGGCATTAAAAGCACTACATAGATTGATCTATATCTGTGTGTGTGTTTATCTATAATGCACAAATATATATATATATATATATATATATATATATATATATATATATATATATATATATACTTATGGAAAGAAAAAGAAGCAAACATTTAAAAGTATAAAAGCTATGATTTTTTTAATAATGTTTAAAAATAACAACTAAACTGGGTTTGTACTTCCATTAGAACACAACTTGCCAAAAGATTCTCATTTATGTTAAGAAAAATGTTTATAATTAGCTCAGATATAGCATATTAAAGTTTACATAGTATTTATATTAAGACACACATGCAGACATGTATATGTATATATACATGCATGCATGTAGAAATATTTAAAAAATTAACATTTCTGGCAGCAATAAAAGGTTACCTGATGTTGTAAAAAATCTGAAACCTAATTGAAAAATATCCCTATATCTTTTTTCAAGTTTTTCTTGGGAACAACTGTAATTATGCCATATAGTCTAACAACCTTATGACAGAGAGGAGGAAGAAAAGTTTGGAAATGTGCAGTGATTTGCCTAGTATTATACAGGCAGCACGAGGGACCTGGGGCTTCTGACTCCAAATATATCACTCTTTTAATTATACTATGTTACCTACCCCAATGGGGGATAACAGTTCATTTTGATTGATATTCTGGAATTTTCATAGGCCAGATACTAGAAGTGTCTGAAGTTAGAGCTTCCTTCCTTCCTTCATCTATCTTTCTGTCGGTTTTTTTTTTTTTTTTGGATAATGCTTGGTTTTTGTTTGATCAAAATCCATGTATTTATAAGTATAGGTTAAGTAAGAAAAAAAGGAAAACCACTGCACACATATGTAAAAGGAAATTAATTAGTTCTGTTTTTACCTTATTCGAATACTGGGTTCTTACGTTAGAACACTAGAACCCAGCTATAATTCAATTGAGGCAGCTCAATGTCACAGTTAATAGAATCCCTAGCTTGGAATTGGAATTCTCTGGTCTTTGTTTTTCCTCAGACACTTACAAACACTGTGACAGTGGCCAAGTCACACAATCTCAGTCTCAATTGTCTTCCTCTCTAAAATGTAAAATCTGTTAAAAGTGTAAAAAAAATAGCGCTTACTTCTGAGCTGGATCAGCATCAAATGAGATGCTCAGAATGTGAAATATATTGCATATCTTCCAGCCATTTTATCATTATAAACATAATTCATTAAGCACTTTTTAAGCATCTCTTTTGTGCTAGACAGTGGTGTAGAGAACTATCTTACTCACTGGTATGAGAGGCAACCTGGCCACAGTAGAACAATACAAGGTGAGTCACAGAAAATGCTGACTTCACAGACCATTTCTACTGCTACTTGTCTTTGATTCATTTATTAAATTTCTAGAATCTATTTTCTTATCACTTAAATAAAAATTAATATCTATAATTCAATAATATGTGGTTCTGAAGAGCAACTTAGAAAGTGTACATAAAATTCTTTGTAAATTGAATGGGATATGTATACATTATTATTAATGTGTCATGTGTACATTATTATTAATATTGTTTTTCTTAAAATAAAATGTTATATTGGTGAGATGTTCTTATTGAAGTACAAACCTAAGTGCTGCTTTTAAAAAATATATAATGACTTCAAATAAGCAGCTTTTGCATACTTTTCACTGAGATACTATATTACTATGCATGAGTTTAGCACTGAGTTTAGATTTGAATTTTAGAAACTAAAAATGGGTGATTTTCATAGGTAAAATGATTCTCTTTCTGTTGATTACCCCTTCCCCATACATACACTGTTCTGATTTGGGGAAAAAATACATTTTATTGAAGTACTTCTAAAAAAAGGTTCCTTAAAGTTTATCATTTCCCATTGGATTAGCCTAGTTGAGCAGGAGGGAGCTGAACTTGGTGGTGTGTGATATTTTGGCCCTTGCTACTGTCTGTGCGCACATCTGCAAACTGGAATAGCTCTGACTAGCATATGCTCATCCACAATAAATGTTAAGCATCTCTACATACCTGCTAACCTAGATATCAATGTGCCAGGCTTCATTCAGGTGCCTAGAAACTAGTTTACTGTCCTTGCTTTGTGTAAACTATTGTTGTTTTTTTTTTTTCTCTTTTCTCTTTAAACAAATAGAATTTATAAAATTGTGCATTCTATTCAGATGTAGGATAAGGCCTGAGAACAGGCCCTGGGATTTCATTTATATGTAAAAATAGGTCTCAGAGCAGATACACTTGGTGTTCTTACTCTGAAAATGTGCATTTTGCTTTGATTAGTATTTTGGGGTTTAATTTACTCTTTTACTTATGCTCTGGGCTCAAAATTCACACTCAGATATCTACTTTGTTCTTTTCTTTGCAGACCCTACAATTCAAATTGAAATGGCAGCTATTTACTCTGTTCCTTATTTTCTGTGTTTTTTTTTAATGCTTAATTTGAAGGAGTAGTTTTGCGATATACTGTTAAAAAATGTTTTTTCCCATTATCAATTTTGTACTTTGATGAAAAAGTTGGGCCATTTCCCTGGAGTTGCTAATTTGTCTGCTTTGTGACTCTTGTTACCATGTGAGCTTGCTGCACAGAAAGGCTCAAATATGTGTCAGGTAGTTCAACCTGGAAGCTTTCACATTTCTGGCAGCAGTGAAATATTAACTGTTGTGTTAAAAAGTCTGGCACATTGAAATCTAGACTTAATAGGTATGTATATATACACACATACATATACGTACAAATATATACAGATGCATATATATGTAAATATATATATATATATATACATGCACACAAATATATACACATGTACACAACACCATATTATACATACATTTATACACACCAATATATATATGCATATATAATACACACATACACAATAGATATACACAAATATATAAACACACAAAATATATACATATGCATATATACACATATACACACAAATATATATACATACAAATACATAAAATATATACCCATATATGTATAGGTGTAACATATTATATACACATAAATATATACACACAACTTACATGTATAAATATACATTCATATATACCCAGCATACACAGCATATATGCATATAAAAACATCATATATATAGAAATTTATAATATAAGGAAATATAGATAAATAAGTTGATATCCATACATGCACATCACATTATACACACAAACATATATGAATATATACACATAAATACATACATATATATGTGTGTGTATGTGTATGTGTGTAATTTCCCCTTTCTTAGACGACTATTTTCTAAGATTTGTAAGAATCCTTTATTAAATAGCAACTATTTTGAGATGGTTGTTTTTTTTTTAAGAGAAATTTAAAGAAAAGAAGTATGTTTTAATACTAATTTAATAGATGTGGATTGGTCTATTTAGGCTAGTCTTTAAATCATGAGTAAGTCTTCCCCTAACTTTATTCTTCCTCTTACTATTTGGTTCTTTTCTTGCAACCTTCCTGCACTCTGCATGAAAAAATTCAATTCCTGAGTATAAAGTGAAAGACAGGAATAGGAGTAAGAATGGGAGAAAGTCCATGGAAGTGAGATGGTCAAGCCTGAAGACACTCCAAAGAATTGTGTGCTTATTTTGAAGAAGAACCTTTTCTTAAAGGGTGTTAGAGTTCAAAATGAAAATGCTGCTATAGCAAAGTACACCATCAGGTCTGCAGGGACTGCTCAGGATAGAGGTTCTGTGTCCTATATGCCATATGCCTCTTTAGTGATTGCTGAACCACAGAGCACAGAGAAGCAACATTTTGATTCTCCAAAAGCCCCATGTGATTCACTGCTGGCTTTATATTCACTGTATCTGATCACTTATTTTTAAACTAATTCATAAAGACAAGGTAACTGATAGATTAGCTTCAGTCAATTGCTTTGCATTCCATCCAAAGAAGGATTTCCTTGAATCATGAAGAAATCTTTGCAAATCACTCTAAATTTAATCTTTCTTTCCTCTCTTTTACATTGTGTTGAGCAGTTTTAGGGTCCATCCATCATACTTTTATGCTGAAGCAGACTTGAAGTGAATATGGTGATTTTCTCTGAGTGGGAAGGAAAGAAATTAAAATATATATTTTATCAGAAGGATTAGAGGTCCCCAAAATATTGGAATAAGGATCACTCCTTTTTTCCTAAAGTTAACAGATTAGCACATGTAGGGTAAGAGTTGTCAAATTTTTGGTGGGAAATTGTTTCTTAAATTTTATGTTAAATCTAAAGGGAAAAACTCACTATTCAAAAGTTCAGTCATTTGTTTAGATCTCAGCCTTGACTTTTGCTCAATTTCAGCTCTCTACCTCAATATATGGTATTTTTATTTAGATGTTAAGATTATTCATGGATTTTTTGGTTATACTAATAATCTACTAATATTACTTTTCCCAATTTTTAATATTTACATTGCTTTTTTCCTCAAAACAGTTCTATGACATATGTACTTTAATATTTTCCCCATTGCACAAGTAAGGAAACCAACTCATACAGATAGTGGCCAGACTGTTGTCACACAAGTGGTATGCTTGAGTTCTACTATTCATATTTGGAAATTCTGACCCACACTTTGGTATACTTTCCTCGCCTTCACATTGGCAAAATTAAAATAAACAAGTGAAATCAATCACTTAGAAACTTTTCTTCCTTAAAATTAATAACTTTGGAAAATAGTGTATGAAGTTCAAAGGCAGAATTTTTAAAAATCACTTTTCTTAAAATGCTTTCTGTAGATTTTTTGCTGTTGTTGAGTCATATCCAACTCTCGGTGATCCCATTTGGGTTTTCTTGGCAAAGATACTCGGGTGGTTTGTCATTGCCTTCTCCAATTCATTTTAGAGATGAAGAAACTGAGACAGACAGAGTTAAGTGGTCTCTCCAGAGTCACACAGCTAGTAACTGTCTGAGGCCAGGTTTAAATTTAGTAAGATGAGTTTTCATGACTCCAGAGCTGGCACTCTATTTACTGTAACATCTACAATAATTCTCATGAGAAGGCCCCTTCTTTAGAGCACCTTTGGCAAATTCTCCAAATATCAGGTCAGTGGATAGGGCTTCTTGAAGACAACCCTTTTGAGGGAAATCTGGGCTTAGTAGGTAGTAATGTTTCTGGCTGGTCCCTATCTTTGAGGAATAACTATACAGGTGTTATACATGATACCATGCAGGGGAATGGAGCAGTTCCTCTTCTGTTAAAACAGCTTGGAATAAAGTGGGACAAAACTTCTTTCCTTAGTTACTTTCTATTGCACTTATTTCTTGGGCAAAACTATAGGTTTGGTTGTCTATTGGATAAAACAGACCTTGCCTCCCACCACTATTGTCAAAAAAAGAAATCATTGCTCTTGATAATTAGTGGTCTTAGCCCAATTTAATTTCATTGTAAAGTCACATCAGTTAGACAGCTTAGATCAGTTGTGATCTGTTTTATTGGAGTGAATGCCCACAATGATGGGATCATAGATCCATTGAGTATTACAGTATATTTATTAAGGACAGTGCTTATGCTAGTATATACATGTAGTAAATATATTCCCTACTTTATTTGTTTAGCTTCACTATTGTTTTAGGGGTGCTTTTTTCCATTCTACCCATGTAGATTGGCAACTCATCGGTAATTTATACCCTGTGATTAAGATGACCAAAACAACAACGAATTTTCCTGTAACTTGTAGTGTATTTATATAGGGCACTGGGAGGTTAAGTAATTCGCTCAGTCACACTACAAGTATCTATCTTTCAGAGACAGAACTTATACCCAGCTCTGTTTAACTCCAAGGTCAATTTCTATAATTCTAGGCCATACTGATTTATTTCTTATCATTCACTCTGTATACATCAACAAAAGGAAGCAATTCATAATGCAGATTTCTTACCTGAAAACTGAATTTAACAAGATTACCATCAGGTAATATCAATGAATTAATATCAAAGTAAGTCAATCCCTTAAGTACTATATAATTGTTATTATATAAATCCAAATCCCACACTTTATAAAAAGGGAAACTGAGACACAGGGTGTTTGTATAACCTCCTGAAAAGAATTCTCAGAACCATTACTCATGGTTTTACTGCAAACCAAGTATGAACATTGAAATCTGTCACTAATAATTCTCTATTATATAATTAGTAAAGTGTAACCATTGATATCAGAAATGTAGCTGAATTAACCTAGATATACGATTTCTACCATGTCGATCTATTTATTCTTGAGTATGTATGCATATTGCCTACCTATTACCATTAATTAAACTTAAACATTTGAGCAGGAAGAATTCCTTCCTTTTCCTTAAAAGTGGATATTGTATTTTTCAATGTGCTTTTATATTTCATATTTAGTTTTTATAGTTTATATTTCAAAATACATTCCTTGATATAACCAATTCCCTCTGATTCCAGATTAAATATAAATAGCCACAATCTATGTTCTAACTGTGAGGTCGTCAGAAATTTTCCCGTGGGAGAATTGGTTAAGATGTATAGTCTTTTGCTCTATAGCATGCTGTCTGATTCGCTTCCCAGGAATATGCAGTGCATGTGCCTGGGACAGTTCCACTTGGCTCGGCCCCATTTTCCAGGCCAGTGAGCATAATGGTAGGGTAGAAATGGGATTGTCTCTGTGACTTTGGTAATTGCTGTGTATATGTTAATGAAGACCAACCAGAAGCTTTTGCTTGGCCTTCTACCAGTATGGTGGAAAATATAGTTGAATTTCAGTTTGTACTTATATGTATATTAGTAATGAATTTTTGGAGGGCTTTACAGATGAGGATTCACTGGAGTTAAATACCAGTCCACATGTTTAGGAATATAAAATTGATGTTATAATTCAGTTTAATTCCATAATTTTTTTTTTTGCTAATAGATATCTCCATAGGATGTTTATAGGTATACAAATATGATATAAATATGTATGTATATGTGCACGTTATAGATCTGTTTTATGTACACACATTCATATACATGTACATATATGTACATCTATACATACACTGAATTTATGTATGTGTGGATACACATTTATATATGATAGATATTGGGAAGTAGGAGGATATAAAATATATACTAAATATAAATATATTATATCTATAATATAGATATTATATCTATCTATCTAGATATAAAATATCTACTCCTAAAGAATAACATAGAATATCAGAGTTAGAAGGGATCAGCTCTACACAAAAAGTACTATATAATAGGCTAATGGTAAATCCTAAATAAAATTGATTGTTAATTTTTAGCATATCAGCATGGTGGTATAGAAAGAATATTTGTCATGAAAACAAAAATGGTAAAGTTTAGGTTCTATCTCCAATACTTAACCTCTGGGAACTTTGTTTTCCTCATTTGTAAAAGAAGGGCAATAATGTTGTTTAAGGGTAGCTAGATGACATAGTGGATAAAGTAATGACCTGGTAATCAGGATAATTTGAGTTCAAATTTGGCCTCAGACACTAGCTGTGTGACCCTGGACAAGTCACTTAACCCTATTTGCTTCAATGTTTTCATCTGTATAATGAGCTGGAGAAGGAAATGGCAAACTGTTACAGTGTCTTTGTCAAGAAAAATCCAAATGGATTCAGCAAGAGTTGGACATGAGTTAGGTGACACAACAAAAAAAGAAGAGTAATACCTGTATTAAGTACCAATCTCACAATGTGATTGCATTTAAAAAAGATAATATGTATTCTATAAATCTTAAAATGCTATAGATTCATCAGTTATTGTTAGTGGCAATATAAAATCTTAGAGTAATATTGGATTATAGAACTCATTGCTGATAGCAAATATCTTCATGTTTCACCTTGCTTTCCTTTTGTTCTTTCTCTTACATGACATTTAAATGTGCTGCTTTTCCCCCTACTAATTATGTATCTCATTTCATGTCTTGATTCCCTTTATTTTGATTTCAATCTTCTTTCCTCCAATAAAAACACTCTTGCCGTGACCTTCATGTCTTCACATTTCTGTCCTCTTTCCTCAAGCAAAAACACTCTAAAATATTCATATCTTCATTCTTAAATTAAAAAAGCATGATTTCTGTTAACTTTTTTATTTCAGTCATTCCTTAGTATGAAAAGTAATTGAACATCCATTTCCTTCTCCTCTTCCTAAACCACCATTTGAAGAGAAATTTCCTTTATTTATCAACTTTTTTTGTCTCTGAATTAGCCTTTCAGTATTTTCTTTTAATTTTTTTTTCAATTTTCATATAGAATAGCATATTCTTTTAGGTTGTTTTGGAATTCAGTCCTCCATCATTGACATTATATTATTGCTATAGTTTTGGCTATAATATGTATATCAATGGTGTATAGTTTGTCTCAGTATCCTTTTCTGTGTACAATTCATCATTTATTAGCTCTAACATATTTTTCTTGAGTCCAATATATTGAAAGTGCATCTCCTCCTCTGGACAGGAAAGTTTTTGTTAATTCTTTTATTGTTTTCCAGTAGATATCATGAGTGTCAGTATGTATTGTAAGTTCTCTAGACAGCTTAGAATCACCTGGAATTGGATGTTGAAGACTGGTTTTCTCATTTTACAAATAAGAAAACTGAGTTATAAAAGTGTTGCTTATTTGCCCATGCAAGGTCAAACACTTAGTGATAGAAATAGAATTAAAGCCTGTATCTTTTAGAAACTAGTCTAGTTGATCCCATCATAACATCATTCTTTATTCATCTCAGTATCTAGAACTATGCTATTTAAAATACTTTCCCTAAAGTATTTTAAAGTGCTATCTCTTTGATAGCACCTTTTGCATTTGAATCTTTACCTATATTCACAGATACTTTCAGCTATTGCTATTTTTCAGTGGCTTTCAGTCATGTCTTACTCCTTGTGACCCCATTTGGGATCTTCTTGGCAAAAATACCAGGGTGGTTCCTGAGCTCATTTTACAGTTGAGGAAACTGAGGTATAGAGTTATGTGACTTGCTTAGGATCGCACAACTAGTGAGTGTCTGAGGACAGATTTGAACTCTGGAAGATGAGTCTTCCTAATTCTTTTCACACCTATTATCTATTCAGAACTCTTATCCATTAAGTCCTTTATCCTTTATTTGTTTGTTTTCTTTCTTCCCCAATCTCACATTTCTTTATTTTCCTTGTCATTCACAACAATAACTTAACTTATCCCTCTCTGAGAATGATTTCTTTGGGGGCTAGATTTCAAAGAGTAGCATTCTCCTCCCACAATGAGCAATTCTTAGTTCATGATTTTGTCCTCTGCTCCAACTAGCTTTGGCGGGTGGGAGTCAGAACTGGCCCTTGCTAGATGGTCAAGTTGGTGTCCTATCCTGGTGAGCTTTCTTAAATCTCCTGTTCCTTATTTCTTTAGCCCAGCACCAGAAGTTCAGAGCTTTGTAGTGTTATTTGTACTGGCAGGAAATTCAGAGTTTTGTAGCACTGGTGCTTCCAGGTTCCAGATCCCAGCAGGCTTTGGTTCCTGAGGATCTATGAACAAGCAGTTCTGAAGCCAGAGCAAAACCTTCACAGCTTGGAATTGGGGGCTTAAGAGCACTACAGAGGAGGGGGAATTAGGGTGCAGGAATGGATTTTTATACAAACTAGAACATCTTTGCTGATGGTAGTGTGGGAGGAGAAGGAGTGGTAACAAGTGAAGTAAAGGTTAGTAAGCATCAACTATTTTTTTAAACTTTCTTTTAGATTCTGAGTGTTTTAGACTATGGACACTGCTAAAGTTACTTTATCTTGGGTATGCATTTCTATTTTGGAGAATTTTGAGAACTTGTGGGGATCAGAGAAAAACCCCTAAGTTCCTGTCCCCATGTCTTGAATGAATTTTTGCCTAATCATTATTAGAATCTTCTGGGGGAATCTAATAATTTAATCAGCCTAGGTTCTGTTTCCTAGAGACCTTTCCTTTTCCCACTTCTGCTAAACTTCATGAAAATTCCTTTGAGTTTCTTAATATATAATTTGTTTCCTTATCGACACATTTATTGTATTCTCTAAATGGAATGTAAAATTCGGGAAGGCAAGAGTGAATCATATTTATGTCTTTGTTTCACCAAAATATAACATCTTGAACCTTGCACTGAGTAGTCATTTTTTAACTGAACTAGATTGAACTGATCCCTTTACATCTATTGGAAAGAAACTTGTTATGAGATTATTTTCAAATTAAATATTTATGAGAAATAACTAACATGTGAAAAATGTATGAGCATGAGACATATGTCTATTTAAAACAATAGTTTATTATTTACATGTTTGTTTAGATAATGAGAATGTGAATGATTAAGTGATACTTTAAAGATATTATTAACATTATTCCTATAATATAGGTAGCCTTCTAGCAGAATATCTGCATTTGCTGCCCTTTCTTTGTAAATATATTTTCCTGGCTGATTAATAAATTTTCAGTGCTATGACCTTAAGTCACTGTTTAAACAAGTTGTAATTTCTCAGTTTTGGGGTCACGGAATTTTATGGGGCATAGCTGGCATTTCCGAACTCCAGTTTTTCTTTTTTTAATTCCCAGGTAGTTGTGCCTGAGTAGTTCTTAGGAGTATAGTTCATGAGGTGAAGAGAGGAAATTCCAATTGTGCTATTTTTCTTGACCTGTTCCAGCATGCAAATTTTAACATTCTATTTAAAGGAAACTGTGACAAGTTGTGGGAAGCATTACTTACTTTTATTGATAGCTTTGGTTTTTACAAAACTTTTCATTTCTAGAGATAACCCTTGTTTCTCTGCTGCTGTCCCCAATCAAACTGAATGCTACATTGAAACAAAGAAAACCAGTCAAGCAAAAACATGAACACAGCATGCAATGTTTTGTTCTAGTAACTGGTCCTCTACCACTCCTATGAGAGAACAGAGATTTGTTTCATTGGCTACTCTCTGGGACTATTTTATTTGTTTTTAATCAGTCTGGCTTCTTTTAAGATTTTTTTAAAAATTTACATCATTCTAGTCATGTGGTTAGAAATTCTCTTTTCTGTACAGTAGTATGTTCCTGTTCCATTGGAAAGTTCAACTTGATGGTTAATTTGGTATCATTTTGATTCTTGTCTTTGACAGTGATTTTTTTAATGACCTTTTACCCAGGTCAACATTTTATTAATAATAATGCTGACAGGCTAATTGTCATTGATCAATAGAGTCTAATAATTTATAAAGTAGATTTGAATACTTATACCAAACACTATAAGTTCATTATTATTGTTGTTTAGTTGTTTTTCAGTCGTGTACAACTTCTGGTGACTCCATTTGGGCTTTTCTCAGAAAAGATACTAGAATGGTTTGCTATTTCTCTCTCCAGCTTATTTTACATCTAAGTAAACTGAGGCAAACATGATTAAATTGACTTGCCCAAAGTCACATAGCTAGTCAGTTTTTGAGGACACATTTGAACTCGGGAAGACGAGTCTTCTTGACTCCAGATGCAAGGCTTTATCCTCTGCACCACCCAGCTGCCCATTACTATATGTAGTAGCTAAAAATTATATTGTAAATAGTTTATAGTCATTGTTTTTCATTTACTTTTATATGAAGACATTTCTAGAAATAGATTAGTCCTTTACATAATTAAGCACAGAATGATTTATATGTATCCCCCATCCAGATTCTAGTCAATGAGTAAGAAGGTACTTAACCTAGTTGTACAGGATGTCTCAAAAGTTTTAATGCAGATTAAAGCTTTAATAGATTTAAAGGCTTAAAACTATGCTAAGACTTTTGAGATACTCTGTATAACTCTAGGCCAGCTTTTCTCAAAGTATTATCTGGGGAGCTCTGGATGTTCCAGAACCCTTTCCATACTAGACAAAAGCTCTTTAGAGTGTTTTTCAATAATTTTAAACAATGTAAAGGAGCTCTGAGTATAAGAAGTTTGAGCACCATTAATCTAGATAAATCACTTAAATTCTAGGTCTCACTTTATCTTGTAAAATGAGGGGGAAGGATTGAATGGGCCTTCCAGTGCATAACTGTTATAATTCTAAGAGGAAATAGCAAAGACATTGTCAGAAGTTAAGGTCAGTAAAATAAACCCTACCCTATATCAACAATATTTGCTGCAAGATTTCACCATGATATAATTTAGCCAATAATTGAATTATGTCTGCTGGTGAAAGATTGTATTTTATTAAAGAGAACTTGTCAGAGTTTTGCTTTATTTTATACAAAGGACATATTAAGGTTGCAGGCTGGAATTGTGCATACAAAATAATATCTAATGGAAAAGTATTGCTATTTATAGCACAAATGCTTAGCTATGTGGTTTTTTTTTTAATTTCTCCCTTAAAAATAAAACAAAATGAAGTTCCTTTTAATTTGGTTATGTGATTATGTGCACTTACTTTAGAATTTTATGAACTAAAACAGAAATCTTGTAAGTAGAGAAATGCATTAAAATGTAACAATAGTATTATTTGACCAAAAGTATACACAAGTTTACATCTAAAATGTACAAATTATATCAACTTTCAAAAGAAATATTTTTACTTTGTGTATGAAGGTACTCCTGTGGCAAAGAGTGGCATCCAATGTATGAAAGCCTGAAAATATATCAGATATATTTATGTTATTGCCCATGTACATCAACTCTTACTGTTTCATGTTTATTTATATTTTTATATTATTAAATTTTTTTGAAGTTCTAAATTTTTTCCCTCTTTGATTTAATTTCCCTCACTCACGCAAGTAATATGACACTCATTATACATTAAGAAGTCAGACAAAATTTATTTTGATATTAACCATGTTGCAAAAAAAAATCAAGAAATATTAAAGGAAAAAAAAGATATATTTTAGTCTGCAATGAAGTTTCATCAGATCTGTTCCTGGAACTAGATTATCATATTTTCAAAATGAGTCCTTCAGAACTGTCATTATATTGAGCAATGGCTAAATTTTTCACAATTGATCACCATTATACTATTGTTGTTATTGCATATAATTTTCTACTTTTTCTTCATTTTGTTTCAGTTTACATAAAATTTTTCTGAAACCTTTGTCTTTGTTATTTCATTGCCGTTTTTTTCCAATTCATGGGAATTTACTTGATTTTCAATTCTTTGCAATAAAAAGAGCTGCCAAAAGTTTTTTTTTGGTTTCTAATTATGTTATCTTTCCCACTAAACAGATCCTTCTTCCAAACTTCCCTATTTTTGTTTAGGGAATCACCATTGTACCAATCATACAAGACATGACTTTAGTGATATCTGTAACTCTTTACTTTCTCTCATGGTCATATTCAATTAGCTAATAAATATTTTCTGCTCTGCAGAAATTTTGTTAAGAGTTGTTTTTCCCTTTTCTTGGAGCTCTTTGTTATGTAGACCTAATAGTGATATGTGCCATCCAAGGAAAAATAGCATTTCACAACCTTTTGGGAATATTTCTAAATTGTTCTCTACTATGGTTACACAAATTCATAATTCCACCAACAGTAAATTACTGTTCTATTCTTCCACATCTCCTCCATCATTTTCATTTGTCTTTTCTGTAATGTTAGTTGCTCTGCTAAGTGTGAAAGAGTATCTAAAAACTGTTTTAATTTGCATTTTTCTAATTATTAGTGACTTGTAATATTTTATTTGACTATTGATAACTTTGATTTTTTTTCTGAAAACTTTTTATATCCTTTTACCATTTATTGGTTGGGAAATGGCTCTTATTTTTATAAATTTGGCTCAGCTTTATAGATATTTGCAAAATATAACTTTATTAGGTAAATTTTGTGTAAATTCCTTCCCTCCCCCATTTTTTCCTTTATTTCTAAGTGTGACAGCATTAGTTTTGCTTGTGCTAAAACTTTTTGATTTTATATAATCAAAATTATTTATTTTATGTCCCATGATTCTGTCATGGGAGATTTTGTACTAAGCTCTTTACTTATCCATAGATCTGACAGCTAATTTTTCCCATGATTGCTTAATTTGCTTATGGTATCTCACTGTATGTCTAAATCACATAATCATTTTGATCTTATCTTGGTATGTGGTATGAGATGTTGATTTATATCTAATTTTTACTAAGCTGTTTTCCAGTTTTTCCTAGAAAATTTTGTCATATATTTTATTTTTGTTCCAAAAGCTTTAGGCTAATCAAATACTGGATTACTGTGGTTATTTACTTCTACTTCTGTATAATGTGAACCTAATTTAGTTTACCAATTAACCTCTCTATTTCTTATTCAATACCCAATTATTTTGATGATTACTGCTTGCTTTGTAATATAATTTGAAGTCTGGTATGAATAGGTTGCCTTCCTTTACTTTTTGGGGGTTCATTGATTCTTTTGGTATTCCTGATCTTTTATTCTTCCAGTTGAGTTTTGTTATTATTTTTTCTAGATCTATAAATTAATTTTTTGGTGGTGCGATTGGTATGGCACTGAATAAGTAAATTAAATTAAGTACAATTGTCATTTTTACTATATTGATTCAGGCTACCTGTCAGATCTTACTTTCACCACAGATATGGAAGAGAAAAAAAATATCCTGACATGCTGGGTACATTTATTTTTATTTGCCTTTAATCCCTGTTATCCCATCAAACTTAATTTCATTCAAAAGTAATAATTCACGTAACTTGACTCTCACCTTAGATTATGTTTTGGAACTCTTCAATTTTATTATTGCTTATTGATATTCCTATATAATATGAAAAAGTTATTTATTATTAAAAATTGATTAATAAGATGAATTATAGAAAAGTTAGGAAATTTATTTTTCAATGTATTCAAGTCAATTATAGAGTACAGAGTAGAAGCAATTCTATTGACTTTCCAACCAAATCTATAAGCATTCAAATATACTTCCTTTTTATTTCTTCCACTCTTAAATATAACTAGTCAGTTTTCATAGAAACATGCATTTGATAAGACCCAATTTTCAGGTGTGGGTTTAATTTACTTTTCTGTTATAAAATACCGTTTACCACTGAAACCAGCATAATGAATTTTATAAAGTGGAATGTGGTATGTACTGTGTGTAGAATTAATTAATGTAGAGTCAATGAATAAACTAGGAAATAAGGGGAATCTTATAGATATACACTAAGTTTTAGCAAAACATTTGATTAAGTACCTGATAGTATTCTTGTGGAAAGATGAGGAGATGTGCAGTTAACTAGATTTTAAGACAATTATATGGGATTTGGACCAGCTGAGTGGCTACATTTAATAGTCCTTAATTAATCAGTGTCAGTGTGGTGTAGTCTCCAAAGAGGGAGCCTGAAGGTTTTGGCAGATGCTCAGTTCTATGCTGATGAATATTTTTTATCAGTATGATTGTTTCAAACTGAGTATGTGATCAAGGAATAAGTATCCTGAACAGTTTTTGTTTGTTCTAAAGTGAGAGTGAGTAGCACAGAAGGAGCAAACATGGATGGCTTCTAATTATGTATCTTTCCCACTAAACACATCCTTCTTCCAAACTTCCCTATTTTTGTTTAGGGAATCACTATTGTACCAATAATATAAGACACAACTTTAGTGATATCTTTAACTCTTTACTTTCTCTCATGGTCCATATTCAATTAGCTGATAAATATTTTCTGTTCTACTGCCACATCCATGCTCTTTCATCCAATCATCTCTTAGTCCACAAAGGCATTTTCTACACCTCTCAGTTTGGGTTTTCATCACTTGGAGTATTGCCATAATCTTCAGTTGATGATTCTTCCTTAAGTCTTTTCCCTCTAAAAGTCCATAACATTGATTTTCCCAAACAGAAAAATGCCAAAATGATTGTCCCAAATGACAGACACAACTATGTCATTTTTTTCACACAATAAATTTTAGTAATCTGTTGTTGACTATAGGATCCAGCATTTTTTCATTCTAATGTAATGCTTCTTTAACTTCTATTTTTGATAGATGTCACAAATTATGAATGTATTAACACATATACATGTATTTTGTAAGTAAGCAAATATACAAATATTGAGTATGAAATCTCAAAAAAGTATTGGTTTGTTTATAGAAACAAAAAATGGTTTGGAGACCATTGGGCCAAAGTGTTAGGTTAAGATGAAATTTAATAATGATAAAGATAACATACAAATATAGAAAAACCAATTCAACTAATATGAGATGGGGATGGCATGGGTGTTAGTTGTCTGAAAAGGAACTAGGGCTTTTAGTACCCCACAAATTCAATATGAGTCAGCTGTGTTATCTGGCAACCAAAAATATACTATAGATTTGAGTTGCATTAATAGAGATTTTTGCTTCCAGGTGGATAAGCACATGAGACCTTCTGTCCTGGTCCCTGGTTAAAGCACATTTAGAGTATTTTGGTCAATTCTGGAAAGTATAAGGACAGTGATGAACTGGAGAGCAGGCCAAAGAGGAAACCCAGATTAGACATTTTGCCTGGACCAGAGAAGACAGGCATGTGAAAAAGGATAGTTATTGAAGGGCTATCCTATGGAAGAATTTAGAGTCATTCAATTTGCTCCAGAGGTTAGAACAAGGCCCACAGGGTGGAAATTGTGAAAAAGACAAATTTAAGAATGATTTTTAGGATAAGTTTTCATGCAGAAGTAGCACGGCCTGTCTTAGGAGGTAGAAGAATTTGTCATGGAAGGTCTTTAAGCAGGTTCTGCATGACTGCTTGTTGGGGTACATTTTAAATATGTTCCTTCTGGGTACAATCTGGCTGTAAATATCCCTTTCAGGTATGAAATTCTGTGATTCTGAATAGGATTTTGTGTTTGATTTGTGGCACTCTGTTTTGTGATATTTAGTTACAATTGTGAGTGTACTACTCCAGGCACAGTGGGATAGTCATTTTTACTGTAGTATTCTTTTCTATAGGTGCTATAGTTTGGGTGCTATAGTTTGGTGCTATAGTTAATTTCTGTTTTGTTAGGTGAATGTTGTTTTCCAGAAATGATTGATTTCAGGATCTAGATGATCCCAGAGAGAGAGATTGAAGGAGAGTTTTATAAGAGGAAACAGTACTATCAATATAGCTTTAAGAAGTTTGATAGTTGTATATTGTTATTACATTTAGTCCAGTTTGGGGATGTCAGAATTCTATAACTTGCTGATTGACCTTAATTCACCATGAATAAAAAAGAGGATTGACAATCACTTTTAATTACTGTAATACCATTTCTAGTTAACGGTTCTAGTTAACTCAATCTTCATATCTAATATAGAATAATAGCAACTTGCAAAGTGATCGAGAATTCTGTTCACCAGAAGCAGGAACTCACTTTTCCTCTGGTCTCCTCTTCATTCATTTATTCTAGGTCTGATTTGATCTGAATTATTCTAGGTTTTTGCCTAGAATAATTTAAAAATCATTTGAAGTTCCATAGGACTGAGATTCTATTCTACTATTATAAACGTATAAGATTATTTAGATTATGAAAAGCAAAATACTTTCTGAAAAAGGTTAAATTAAATTCACTTTTGCGAGCATTTATACATACCTAACTATAATTTGTTTAAGGTTTCATACTAAGATCCTTAATGGTACCTAATTAATTTAAATATTAAATATTAAATTAATAATTTAGCTGTTATGTGTTACACCACCACTACTATCACCATCACTACAACTAAATACTACTACTACTACAACTACTACTATGATTTATATTAATGCTGCTGCTGCTCTTGCCACTGCTACTATTATTACTGTTATGGGCACTGCTGATGCTACTACTACAATTACTTCTGCTGCTACTTTTATTGTTACTGTTTCTACTGTATCTACTATCACTGCTACCACTACTGTTGCATCTGCTAGTTCCTCCACTATCACTCCTCCTCCTCCTCCTATTATTTCTATTACTACTACCACCTAAACAATAACGCATTCATAGAGTCTTTTAAAGCTGACAAAGTCCTTTACATAATAACTCATTTAATTCTGATAACAGTCTGGTAAAGTATTGTTATCCTTATTTTAGCAAATAAGCTAAAATTAGTTCAGAGAGATTGTGACTTTCCAAGGGCCACGTAGTATGTTCAGAAGCAATATTTGAAGCCAAGTCTTTTCAATATCAAATCCACAACTACCAAATGAAATGGTGTAAGACAATCTATTGAAGAAAACCTTAGAACTAAGTAGAATAATATAGCTTTTAAACATGTGGCGGCCACCATCTTCTACTGCTCTTCCTACAGTCTGAAGGTGGCTGGGCTGAAGAGTTAGCCATGTATGAGCTTTACCTGATGAGAAGATAAATAATCATTCTCTTCTACTCCTCTCCCTGGATACATGTCCTTCCTTCCCACTCCTTCTCCTGTTACAGCATCTATTAAAACGTGCACCTTGAGCACTTTAGAATTTTCTTTGGGAGAAACTATTTTTAACTATTATAATAATATAAGATTGCTTGAAAAATTACTTAATTCACCTTAACATTTTTCTTTTATAATTTTGAGGGCATATTTTGTACTTTCTATACTATGTTAGTATAATTTATAAGTAAGTAAATATATATGGTCAAACTATTTTAACAAGAGTATACAATTTTAAAAATCCCTAGAGACTACATCAATATGCTGTGATGTTCCTTACAGATAAGTAAAAGAATAATAAATGGTGCCTGATACATGCTGATGTGGGGGAAGGGGGAACATAATCAACATAGAGCATTGTGAGTGGTTTTTCTAATAACAAGATGACAGAATATGGAAACATAGGGAAGACTTTAGAGTTTATTCTCTCCTTAAAGATCAGCAGATTAGAAAATAAGATGTTTGATGAAGAAACAAAGGAAGTAGATTTTTCATAGGAGTGAAGAAGGCTTACAGGAAAATAGAATAATAATCTAAATATGAGAGGTCTTTACAAAAGACAAACAAAAGATAGTAAGTTTTTTTGATCAACAGGAGAATAACATGAAGACAAGAGCTTTGGGTGCTACATGAGAAGCAGGCCAGTGATAGATATTAGTTGGTCTGAGAATGTGGACCGTTCAGTTAAGAGTTGGAAAAATTATATCATATTCCCATCTCTTTTGCCCCTTCTCTTTTTATTTATTCATTTATTTGTTCATTTTTTAAAAGTAAATATATCAAGTACTGTGCACCGTACAGATCACTGTCTTAGGTACTGAAGAACATTCCAAGTGTGGATTACATACCAAGTCTTCCCAATAATAGCCACGGAGATCGTGTGTTATTATTGGCAAAGGGCAGAGAAATGGACATTTCATGATCACGCTCATACCTCTAATTATATGATATTTAGTTCTCAAGAAGAGTATTCTATCTTTATGGAAAGCTCAAAGAATGCTATTTTCTGCCTTCAGAATTCTAGTCTCATGTTGCCACCATGTTGAAGGATAGGGGCTCCATGTCAGCTCGAGCTTTTGCAATGAGCTCATTCCTCAGGAAGGGATGGAAGATTCATTATACAGATATTGATTGTTCTTTAGACTACATCAGATGAGACCCTATTCTCCCTCAGGGACCTTGACTTTTTAAGAAGTCTCATTGTCATAGTGTTGATTCTTTATTCCTAAAAGTTTTTTTTCTTTTTATTCAGAAACTTTCAGTGGAGTCTTTTCCTTAAAAAAAGGCCTACTTCATTCCAGGGTCATATACTGAGCCAATCTTATCATCCTGTCTGTCCAGGTAACTTTTGTGACCATAAAGGCAGGCCTTTCTGGAATTCTAGAGAATCATCCTAATATATGAGAAGAGGCAATGATCCAGGAGGTCTGAAGTTTTCAGCAAACACCTTAATTTTTTGATTCCCTTAATCAATACATAGTATTGTCTTTTTCCCATGTCACATTCTTAACAAAAACAGGAAAATAAATAAAATTGTACATTCAGAAGCAGCCCTGGGTGTGAAGCTTTTTGAACCATTATTGGCTGCCTGCCTTTGGATATTGCTGCCCTGAGGGGGTGAGTTCAAATAGTTGTGATTCCTCAGCACTGTGGATTAAGCCAACGGAGCCTGGCAACCAGGAGCAGGTGTGGGAGAAACAGCCCTCTGCCAGCGAGAGCAACAGCAAAGCATTTATTGCCACTTTCAGAAATGCTATTTTAAAGAACATAGAGTCTTACCTCTCTCTCTCTCACACTGCCCCTTTTTATTTTTTTGGTTGAAGCCTTTGTGCTGCGATCCATGTGGCAGAGCCAGCAGAGATGTCTGCATTTGGGGATTGTTGCTCAGTTGGCCTCAGGGATACAGGCTGTGTTCCATAGGGAAAGTAAGAGGCATCTTCTCTTGCCTAGAGGGCTTAGGCTGAAATTTTGATTGCAGATGTTATGACATATTATTCAGACAATGATTGGATTGTAGGTCCATTTATACCCTATCCTAAGAATATGCCTTTCAAGAGACTATTTAAACAAACAATTTCTAAAAAAAATCTCTAAAACTGATCTAAATTTGGGGGGAGGGAGATAATTGAGAAAATGGAATATAAAGGCATAAATTCATTAGTTACTAGTCTCTAAATGGGAGCAGATGAAATTAGGATGTAGCTAGCAGTGGCTGTACAGCACTGGTTGTGCAGGACCCAAAAGAACACTAAGGGTAGGAACTGGATATGTTCATCCAATTTTCATTCACTTCAGCATTGTTGAATATTTGATGTTTCTTTGAAGTTACAACATTAACAGGTCCAAACCTTCTTCACATCTGGCATTTTCTTTGATCTTGATAAAGAAGAAGGGGCTTATTGGACAACCTTCATCCACTACTTTAATTTAACATTAAAGTTAAAAGGCATAGAAAATAGGAGAAGTTACATAGTGTTTTGATGGTAATCCCAAACATGGGATTTTCCCCTCAAATTAATATAGTATAAATCTGCAAACAATTCCTTCCCATCCTTGTATAAATCTTTCCCAGGGACTTAATCATGGTGCTGAACATCTTCCTTGCTTTCTGTCAGTGAGACTGGAGGAAATGTAAATGTTAATATCATTATAGAAATAATGTCAATATTGACTAACATGTACTTTTTCTGAATATGCATATTTAAATCTGGAAAAGTTAATTCTCACTTAAGAAAGCACTACAGCCAATAGTTTTGCCCATATCTTTACCCCGAATGCCTTAAATAATCACGTTAAAACATATAAGTATAGTAATCCTTGCTTAGAAGAAATCCAAAACTTGTAACACTTTTGAATCATTTCACAAACTCATTTTATGAAGAAGTTAACTGAATTTGGAGGTTGTCTGTGTTATTGCATGTTGTCTCCCTTTATCAGGTGCTTTCTACCTTAAGATATACCAGATTTCTAAGATCCATATTTTCATATCACCATATCAAAAATGATAACCAATAGACACCTTCATCAGCAGGCAACTTCCATATTAAAAATTTGTACTGTTTTGCATAGAAGATAGAAGAATATTGAACCGAAGTATTAGAATATGGATATTTATATTGCCATAGATGTGAAATCAGTTTTCTAGTGTGAATTCAGGTCAATCTTTGAACAGCTAATATAACAATATATCATCTTTTCAGAAAAGAATAGCATAGAAAGTAGTAGGCTAGACACTGTTTATCTTGTGGGACTCACTTGGTTGTACCACAAGAGATTGGAGTAAGGCTCATAAATAAAGTAGCACCTGACCAAAGCCAAGAGATGATCTAGGATGGGAAGGAGAAGAAACTGGGGTTCCTTATCAGATTTACTGATGTTATAATAACTAGCTAACATGTTAGATGATAGAGTGTGGATTTAGCAGAACAACCATAAAAAACAATGAACATCTTGACAATCCATAATGATGAACCAAACTAAAAAGATAGAATTTCCTAGAGACTGAAATCTTATTATATTAAAATAACAACTTTACAAGTAAAAGATGGGACAGCAATTAGGTAGAAGTTTACCTAAAAATACTGGAGTTTCAGGAGGACCTGAGTTCAAATTTGACTTTAGACACTCAACTCTTCCTAGATGTGTTACCCTAGGCAAGTCGCTTAACCTCAATTGCCTCGGGGGAAAAAAAGCTTTTTAGTGGACTTCAAGTTCAATACAACAACGATAGTCTGACTAAGTTTATTGTCTGGTAAAACAAAATATATTACTTCATTTGAATCTCATAGCAGCTCTATGATCTAGGTGGTATTATTATCCACATTTACAGGAACCATACCTGAGAAAGTAATTGGCTAGGTTCACACAGCCAAGAAGCATCAGAAAGAGTATTTCCTAATTCTAAGTATAAATCTTCTAGTTGCCTGTGGCAAGAGACAAACAAACACAATCAGTCTTATGTGGATGACAATCTCACTGCATTGACCTTTGATCATTTCACATTAGGAGTGTTGTCTTCATTTCTTAACATTTTAAGAAGGTAATGACATTGTAAATCTTCTGGGGTAAGACAGGTTGGTGATCAACCTTGAGATCATACTCTGAAGAAAGAAGGCTATATTTAACCTACAGAAGAGATTTGACAGGGAGAGGATAGCAGTCTTTGTTTTCTGTAGAGCTTTTATGTGGAAGCGTTGTTAGAATGGTTCTGCTTGGCCATTGATAATAGAACTTGAAGTAGTTGGGTAGATATTGCAAAGATAGATTTCAAATTAATGCAAGGACAATTTAAACTGGAACTGATCCCCAAAAGAAATGGACTGGCATAGAGGGTAGCCATTTATCTTGAACTAGAGCATGATTTCCAAGTGATTTCCAAGTGATTTCCAGCCCTGTTTCTACAACATAATCTCTATGTGACTTTAAAGATTTCCTGTCTCCTCTTTGGGCCATAGTATCCACATCTATAATATGAGAAATATCGACTAGATGATTTTTAATCCCTTCTAAATTTAAAATAGTGATTCTAATTATTTAATCAAGGATTGGATATTTCCTTGGGAATATTTCAGAAAGAATCATTGGTCAGGGTGAGGTAAATTTATATATCCTCATAGACCCTTTCCTCACTCTGAGATTCGGAGATTGAGGGATTTTGAGATTCCGTATACACTTTTTAAGAAGTCAGGAAAATATACAATGCATTCTGGAAACACTGCTTGATTACAATGATGCTTGTTTTTTTTTTTTTTTTTTTTTTTTTTTAAAGAAGTAAATTATCTTCCATGCAGAAAATTCAGCTATCCAAAAAAACTCATTCTACATAGGCAAAATTTTATTCTTAATGGTTATCCCTATGCAGAGTTTTCTAAAGAAATATATATGAATTTTTTAACATTAAGAATCTTACTGTACCCAATTAACTAAATAATCACAGATATCAGCTACTGGTTAAATGTAATCATTACTACCAAATAGACAAGTAAAAATTTTCCTTCTCCAGGAGCTTGTAGTTAAAAATTCCAAATGGAATGGACAAGCAGAATGGGAAACACTTGGGACTTTCTCCATGCATATGCATATGTATATGTGTTTTGCCATTGAACTTGAGCTAGTATGCAAATAAATAGAAGACAATAATGAGGGTCACATTCACACTTGCCAATTCTAATGATGTGTTTATTTATTCAATTTAGGGGCAGGGAAAAGGAGATGTGCTGAAATTTAACAAATATAGAGAAAAATTCCCACTTTTAGAAAATTAAATGTAAATGATGGTCCTTTAGAGAAAACTGTTTTCCAATGCAGTTCCTGAGCCGTCTCTGTCCAGGGGGTGGCAGTAGCTTTTAGGGCTTTTCCATTTATTGATATGTGCCTTTAGTACCTGCTTCCATTGTACACTAATCTTGTTTCCTGTTTTACAGGTCTTATCAATTCAATTTATTACTTTTTAGTCCTTCTATAAAATGGCAGGCAGTTAAAAAGCAAATAAATAACGACTCTATTTTCTTCTTATTCTCATTCCTTTTGTGCATTAATTTTTCCTTCTATGACCAGTCTTTCTTCCATGCTCTCCTCCCTGTTCCCCATAAGAATTTGCTCAACTAAGAAAATCTAAGTTATCTTCAGTTTCTTCCTTGAATTTTATGTTTTTATTCTTTTGTTTCCAATTTTATAACTACCTTCAGAATTCAGTCCTTACATAAACTATAAAAATATGATGTTTCTGGTATGAGTAAATTCCATTCATTAAGCATATCCTAGCAGGGAATCACTCTATATCAACATTTATATGCTAATCAGAGAAAAATGGTCTAATAAATTATCTTTCATAGTACAACTATTAGAAAAATTATAAGGTATTTTTGATTGCTAACTGTGTAAGGAATTAGGCTTACTCGGTGCAGTAAGGAATTGGTGGTTGTGGTGACTGTGGTGCTGGGGTGACTATAAGGGAGACATTTTATAACATTTAAGGGAAGGAGAGTACATATTTGAAGTCGTGAAACATATTTCTTCTCACAAAATTTTGCTTCAGCTTAAAGATAAATGTACCTATAGGGATTATGATTTTTGACAATGTTGCCAATATGTATATTGGTATATATTAGCAGAAAAAAAAGATTAGGTAAATATGATGGCTGGCTGTAATTGACAAGATCCATACATTGTTGGGGAAGGAATTGTATGATAATTATCATAACCATGTCAGATATGAATTTGGATTCTGGCTCAGATGTGTAGTATATTAAATAAATGCTGAATTTGGCATCTGGAGATCAGAGTTCAAATGTTGGGTTGTTCACTTGCTACCTATGTGATTATAAAGTCTCAAGCTCTCTCAAGCTCATTGTTTTCATTTCTAAAATGAAGTCTTCAGAGCAGATGACCACATATATCCTTTTAACATTAAATCTGAGATCCAGTGATCCATTAAATGATGTTAGGAATTTTCTACTTCTTCCTACTTTGAAGAGCATCCTTTAAATTAAATCAACTAAAATCAAGGCTCTGGTCCACTGGGAACTTACTCCTCTCAGTTCTGGAACTCTGATCTTGGGACTGAGGATATTTTGATTGAGGAGTTACTGAGAAACTTTCCTCATATACAATGTCTGACTAACTCCAAGTCATACTTCTCATCCCATTTGCTAATTTGTCAATCCCAGCTGTCTTACTTTCTGCCAGGCCTTTTATTGTGTCTCATATCCCCTCTTTTTTCTTGCCCTCCTATGTCCTACTTTGAGTCCAGCAATGGAATTCATTATATCATTGCTTCTAAAAAAGACTATCCAAGTTAAAGGACTAAACTAAGATAAGGAACTGCCTTCAGCTAACAAAATCCTAATATTTCCTGTTCTCCGTCTATTATCATCTTCTTAATTTCCCAGACCAAAAGTTGTGTTCCTCAGCTACAATTATATGTTGTCTTCTCTTATTAGAAAGTATACTCTCTATGAGCAGAGACTTTTTAAATATTATATTTATATCCCCAGTGCTTATCACACAATATACTTTTTTTGTTGTTGTCCTTGATTAATTTAATCCGAAGCTATTCAGTATTCTCCATATAAGAGAAAAAAATCAGTACTAGATATCTTAGCTTATCCACCATAATTCTGTGGTTGAAAATATGGGTATTAAATAACTCCATTAAAAACTGAATTGTTGAACTGATAGAGTAATGTATCTTAAATGCTTTTAAGATAAGAAAACCGAAATATTTATTGTGCCTATCCTTGTATGGGTAGGTCACTTTGTTCAGTAAATGAATTCTTGAAAAGTTGTGTGCAAATCCACTTTTAGGAAGTCAAATATTTTCACTGTGTTAGATCATCACACTGAAATTTTTCAGGAAAGGCTTTTATGCAATGAGGCTAATTAATGGAATCAATTAGTGGAAATTAATAATTATGGTTTACAAACATTTTGTGGTAAATTTAAGGTTCCCTTGGAAAGGTCCATTGTCACTTTTTTTTTTTTTTTTTTACTAATTTACATCTTTTCTTTTTGAAAGAATAAACTTATTACCTCCATAGAAATGGAGGGTAGTTAATCATCTTCTAATTTAAAAATTCTTTACACCCTTGAAAATAATATTTCAATCTTCTTAACTTTGGGGTCATTTTCACTTAGTAGCATTTTAATTTTTCTATTTTTATATACTTTTGGAAATGTAGATTTTCAAAATGAAAATAATATTGTATATCTGACAATACTTGATCATAGCCAAACTTCAAGGAAAAAATATATGGGGAAACTCTAGCATAATATACATCCATATATTGGAACATCTTCTCTTAAACTTTTTGACTTCCCCTTTAATTTTTTGAGTTACAATTATATCCGTGAGCTGTTGTGTTGAAATAATATAAAATCCTATGTTGTGAGTTTTTGACATTAAAAACCACTATAAAATCCCATGACATTTCTCTAACACATTTTTAAAAGCCTAATCTTTTTTAAGTAACCAAGAAAATTAGTATAGACCCAGTCCCTACTAAACCAGATTAGACCTATCTGAAACCAGAAAATGGACAAGCAAAACTTTAACTAAATTTGAAGGGTTGAAAAAAGCTAATGTATTAATTCTTTGAGAGACAGATATTCACCGTTATCTGTTGCCTTTTCACAGTAGCAGTCTTAAATGTGGGAAGGGTTGGTTACATTTTTATAGATTAGTAAAAAAAAAAAAAAAAAAGGCATCTTGGACAAGAACTTGCTATCAAACTACATAGTGTATATTTCCCTCAATCCTACCATGTGCCAAACCTGTATGAACTTAATATAGTTCTAATAAATTGCACTTATAAAGCAAATTTCCCTAAGGAGAGAAAAGTGCTCAGTAGGCATTATTCATCAGAATGTATTGTAAAGTTATTTGTAATAATGGCAATCTTATTCTAGTTCTTACTTGCAAATTTGAAACCCTTCCTCAAATAAATTTGTTATTAATCATAAGTTGAGAAGTAAAAAGATTCAGAGCATTTATTAACTAATATCACATCTTGAAATTGCATATTGAAAACAACATTTGAGTATATGTATATATTCACAGTATAGATATCTCTTTATAACTCTTTATTAATCTATATATATTTTTGGAGAAATTAAACTAATGCCATAAGGGATAATAAAGATCCTAATTTTTCATGTACTCAAATATTATACATTTCTTTAAAAAGGGGTATGGAATTTGTTGACAATTCTATTGACAAGGTTTTAACAGTAGTACTTTCAACCCCCAGGATGGCATAAATCTTGCAATACATTTTTCAAAAGTTAATAGTTTAACTATAAATCATTAATGCTTTGGTAAGAGAGAAAATAAATACTATTACTCCTGAACTTAATGCTTACTACATCAGTATAGTACTTGCAAATATTTATATTACCAATTCTTTTTCATATTCTTTTGCTATTGATTTTGAAATAATAATAGCTAGCATTTATATTGCATCTGCTATTTGCTACACACTGCTAAATGTTTTACAGATATTTCATTTGATGCTCTCAACAACTTTGGCAGGAAAATGTTTTTGTTATTTTCATTTTACAATTGAAAAAAACTGAAGCAAATAGAAGTTAAATGACCTGCCTCAACTCATACAACTTGGAAGAGTCTGGATTCAAATTTGAACTCTGTTCTTCCTGACTCTCTAAGCCTAGCATTCTCTTCACTGCAACGACTTGATTTTTTTAAAATAGCTTTTTATTTACAAGTTATGTGCATGGGTAATTTTACAGCACTGACAACTGTCAAATCTTTTGTTCCAATTTTCCCCCTCCATCCCCCCACCCCCTCCCCTAGATGGCCGGATGGCCAATACATGTTAAATATATTAAAGTATAAATTAATGCAAAATAAGTATACATGTCCAAAAACTTATTTTGCTGTATAAAAAGAATCAGACTCTGAAATATTGTACAATTAACCTGTGAAGGAAATCCAAAATGTAAATAGGCAAAAATATAGGGATTGGGAATGGTTCTTAGTCATCTTCCAGAGTTCTTTCTCTGGGTGTAGCTGGTTCAGTTCATTACTGCTCCATTGGAAATGATTTGGTTGATCTCATTGCTGAGGATCGCCAGGTCCATCAGAATTGATCATCATATAGTATTGTTGTTGAAGTATATAATGATCTCCTGACCCTGCTCATTTCACTCAGCATCAGTTCCTGTAAGTCTCTCCAGGCCTTTCTGAAGACAACTTGATTAAAAAAAAATTAAATAAAATCATAAACAGATTTTATTAACAAGACAAAGTTTTGGTAAGATGAAAGAATCACAGAATATCTAACAATATAAATCATTCACTTCAGATTTCTCAATATGTAAAGGAAGAAATCAGAACATAAAAGGATAAAACAAGCAGAATGTTACTATGGAAAGCGTCTGAAGTCAGAAGATATATATTCAAATGCCATCTATCATTACCTGTGTATCTCAAGCAAATCTTTTTACCTCCTTCAACCTCAGATTCTTCATTTATAAAGTGTAGAGGATTGAACTCAGTACCTTGTGAGCTCCCTTCTAGCTCTAACTCATGATCTTAAGACACTTTGATCACATTAAGTGACAAAATAACAATTATTGACCAAGTCAAGACTAGAACTAAAGTTTTAAGTTTACAAAGAGTTGTTTCCTTTTAATTTGTAGATGTATCTTGCTAGATGGGCTTCCAGATGTTTTATGTATTCAATAGTTATTTTTGAATGCATTTTTTTGTTTCTTTATAGATAATTATAGATAATTTATAGATAAATTATAGATAATTTGGTTAAGGGCTATTAGTGGTCAAACTCAAAAAGAAGAAACAAAAAAAACATTGCAATGAATGTGGGTAGCACTGTGTTCCAGTAGGAAGTAATATGAGCCTGGGAGATCCAGGTTTTGAAGTCTGATCATGCTATTAATCTCCTATATGATTTTGGTCAAGTAACTTGGTTGTAATCTCTGTATTGTTTTAAGAGATAGGGATAGGGGAGCTTGAACTAAATAAACCCTAAGCGTGGTTGTGGTCTTTGTGACCCCAGTTGGGGTTTTCGTAGTAAAGATACTGGAGTGGTTTACCATTTCCTTCTCCAGCTCATTTTACAGATCAGGAAACTGAGTTAAACAGAGTTGAGTGACTTTCCCAGGATCACAAAACTAATAAATATCTGAGACTAGATCTGAATTCAGGAAGATCAGTCTTCCTGACTCCAAGCCAAGTGCTCTAACCATTGTGCCTCCTAGCTGACCTGAAGCCTACCTATTAGCATTTATATATCTTTTAAAGTTTACAAAAAAGCTCTTTAGTGATATTGCCTAATTCAACCCCCCCCAATAATTTTACGAATTAAATACTGAAAGTTCTGTTATCCTAGATTTACAGAGGAGGAAACTGAGGTTCAGAAAGCTAATTATGAATTGTATTATTATATACAATATATAATATATGTTTATATATATATAAACATGAATCCATGTTTTCAGGCCTCAAACTTGGCATTTTTCTCTATAATATTTCATAAGGTCACTTCTTACATCAAAATTCTGTGGTTCCTTGGATTATATTGGGATTCTATAAAGACCTTTGCCAGAGAAGACAGAAATTGTATAATGCTGTCTTGGCAACTTTCCCGAGGAGGTACTATACTTTGTGCCTACTGGGTCATATTATCTCATGCCCAATTACTAGTCATGTAGTCACATCCATGCTGCTTTAAATGAAAAATTAATCCAATTAATTGAAGCTTTTAAAACAAAGTAATTTGCTGCACTCTTCTTTGCTGGAATGATCTTATTAGCATAAATTAGCCTTTGCTTTGACTTTCTTATGCTTGAGCATCACAGACATATGTGAATTGTCCTATTCTTATAATAAATAGGAAGCCTGGAAGGAACCCAGAGAGGTCATTTAAAGCATTCTCCTCTGCCCCCACTCCTCAACTCTACATGAATGCATCTAAACCATTTAAGATGAGAATTCTCAAAAGACTGCCTGAGAAATTTGTGAGAATAATGGCCTTTGAAAGTCATTTTAAGTCATGGCAGTTATGTTCCCAAAGTTATATGGCCACAGAAATCATCTCAGCCCACGAAAATGCATTGTGGGCCTTGGTAGGAACTAGAAAATGGTCCCAAAGCTTCTCTTTCTCAACCCAAACTTATCACACCCACATTATGTCTAGAAGAACACCGAGAACAACTAGGAAAGAAATATTCATAAAAGTGAACACCAAAAGCATTCATTTGAGAGAGGACAAGAAAATTAGAAACTCTACTGATGAAGTCTTTATAGGTAACCATGTGGAGTTCTACAATACATTTTAATTTTTTGAGGTACATGGAACATAAGGCAAAGTTCATAGAAAAAGAAATGTAGCAACCTAATGTTAGGAAAATATCCTAAGGCATTAAACAGTAGTGTTAAAAGCAAAGTGTTGAAGACCTTTTTTAGTATTATCCAGCTGCTCACACACCATTATTTTCCTTTGAGTGCTTTTACCAGGAATATGCCAGAATCAGCTTGAACCAGCTCAGCTGATGAATTTTGAGTATGAGCATTTACATTTCAGAAATTGGGGAACAGTAGGAATCAGAGTTTGATTTATTGTTTTGTTGATTGTCTAGACTTAAGTGAGGGAGAAAATGTTAATAATGCAAATTAAACTTGAAATTGTGTAGTGATACATTTTATTTTCCTGGAGAGCCAGTTGTTAAATATTTACCAGTACCCTCATCAGGGGTGAATTTTACACAAAGACATAAAATGTGAATGACATAAGCAATGTGATATACTTTTTTCCCTCTTGTTTTTTCTTTTTTTTATTATAGCTTTTTATTTACAAAACATATGCATGGGTAATTTTTCAGCACTGACTCTTGCAAAACCTTCTGTTCCAAATTTTCCTCTGCTCCCCCCTACCCCCTCCCCTAGTTGTCATGTAGTCTAATACATGTTAAAATATATGTTAAATCCAATATATGTATACATATTCATATAGTTATCTTGCTGCACAAGAAAAATCAGATGTAAAAAGAAAAAAAAAAAACCTGAGAAGGAAAACAAAAATGCAAGCAAACAACATGTGATATACTTTTTAAGGAGGTAAACCCACTTTGGTAGCAAAACAAAATTATTCCTTGAATTTTAATTCCTCTGACAGAGATGGAAATATAGTGTTTCCCTATTTGTCAAAAAATGCTGAAATTCAGTAAAGAATGTAAACATCCAATTTTAGTCTCTGTGTGCACAGGGGTTAACCCTGTACCCAGTCTATACTAGTCTAATAGAAAAACAACAACAACAACAACAACCACCACCACCACAAAAAAAAAAAAAAAAAAAGCAAAACAAACAAAAGTAGTGAGGAAACATTTGGAATCATATACTATTATTCCTGGAAGAGGCCTTAGAGATCATTTAATTCAAATCTCTTTCCTTATAAATTAAAAGACAAACAAAACAAAAATTAAATCTAACAGAGTGAAGTAAAGTGACTTTTCCAAAACATATAACTAATATTAGTGACTGCATTTGGTATATTCTTGACAGATACTCTTAATTGAGTCTCTACTGCATCTCTAGCAATTAATAATCATGTCTTTTTTTTTTAACCATCCTGCTGTATTTATTATTTTTTTATCTGATCATTTCACTAAAATTTTTAAATATTTTATTTTTCTGGTGTCTCAATCTTATGAACTTGTAACTAGAAATTCATCTCCAGGCTCTGCCTCTTACTAGTCATGTGACTGTGGACAATCAAATAAATGATTTAGATATCTAGAATGCCAGATAGCTTCAGTGTCACCTTCAATCCCAGTTGCAAACCTATCTTTCTCTTGAGTGCATATTTTGCTAATTTTAATAAGGACTCCATATATTGAACTTGAAGGAACTATTTTATGGTAAGATTCTTTAGTCTTAGATACTCCATTAAAGAATAAGAAAAAAAATTGCAAGAAATAAAAAATGGTGTTAATGGTTTGTATTTTGGCTGCATTTCATGCTTAGAATTCTTATTATAGTCTTCTAAAGGTCTCCAAACTATTGATGTTATTAACTATTCTTATGTATGTTCATTTGATTGTGGGCTTTGGGGAGAGAATCCCAAGGAGTTATGCCATTTATATCTGGGATTTCTGGCTCCATAACCAGGCAGAAATCTGTGGTTAGAAGTTGCATTGCTTGAAATCTGAATCCCAGGATCCTTAGGGTAGGATGTATTTGACCACTCATTCATTTGTGATATTTTTCAGTTATCCTGGATATTTTACATGACCATTATCACAATTCCAAATAACTAGCTACAACTCCCTGTCATGCTGAAGTGATTGTTTTAAAATTATGCTGAAAATTGGCATGTTGGCAGTGACTTCAAGAGTTGGCTGATCTGTTCAATTGACTCCAGCTTAGACTGAATCTAATCAATTTGTCTTTTAAATTCTGTCTTAATAGTCAAATTAGTTTTCTTTTTCTTCTTTGCCACAGCAAGTGAAAGAGACTCTTGATCTTGTTTATAAGTGTTATTACCTAGACCATAGGATTATTAATAGATAATTTAGTTACAATTCTGATTCTTTATTTGAAAAATAGATGGGTTTGTATATTTTTTTTTACCACAAATCCCCTCTCTAATGAGCTTTTCTAAATTATACAATGCATTTTCTTAAAAAGCTTTAGTAATTTTGACTGGGCTGACATGATGCTATATGGTATAGTAGAAAAAGCTTTGGACTTAGAGACATTGCTTCAAATTTCACCTTTGGTTTGTGCAGTGAACAAATTACTAACATTTCTGACCTTGAGCATTTTTGCTTATAAAATGTAGATAATAACATACATAGTATTTGTTATGAAACTGAATAAATGTTATTATTAAGATTATTTCTTACATAAATATAGAATGTCTATATTTAATGAGAGTCATTGTGGTATAATGAACAGACAGTCTCACTGTCAGAATAACATGGTCTCAAGTCTCCTCTTTGATTTAAACTGATTGTGGGAACCTTAATAAACAACTTATTCTCATAAAATCTTTTGCAATTCTCTTAAGACTATGAATTACAAATACTAGCCAATCTGCATTGATAGAGAAAGTATTCTCACACTGGGAGTTGCCTACCTGGGTGAAATCACAAGTCTATATCAAATATAAGACATATATCTATGTGTAAATCAAGTCAAATCAGCAAGCATTTATTAAGCACTTATATGCATTTATGCATATATATGTATGTATTTATGTATTCTACTAATTCAATTGATTTGTGATATCTATTATTTCACTAATGTGACTATTACTTTCAGTACTATAGATTGTAGCCTATCCAAGTGACTTTTTATTTTCCAAACATATGCTAGTTAATTTACAACATTCACCTTTGCAAATCCTTGTCTTTTAAATTGTTTTACTCCTTCCATCCCCTCCCTCTTCCCTAAACAGCGAGTAATGCAATATATGTTAAACATGTGCAATTCTTCTATACAGATTTCCATAACTATCATGCTGCACAAGAAAATCAGATCAAAAAGAAAAAAAAATGAGAAAAAAAGAGTGGAAATATTATTTTGTGATGCACACTTATTCTCCTCAGTCCTCTCTCTGGCTTCAGATAGTTCTCTCCATTACAAGGTTATTGGAACTGTCCTGAATCACCTCTTTGTTGAAAAGATCCATGTCCATTAGAATTGATCATCATATAATCTTGCTGTTGCTGTGTACAATGTTCCCCGAGTCTACTCATTTCACTTACCATCAGTTCATATAAGTCTCTCCAGGCCTCTAATATCATCTTGCTGATTGTTTCTTATAGAATAATAAACTTCATATACCATAATTTATTCAGCCATTTGCCAAATGGGCATTCGCTCAGTTTCCAATTCCTTGCCACTACAAAAAGAACTGCTACAAACAATTTTGCACATATGGATCCTTTTCCCTTTTTTATGATCCCTTTGAGATACAGGCCTAGACACTTCTTGATCAAAGGGTATGCACAGTTTTAGAGCCCTTTGTGCATAGTTCCATATGGCTCTTCAGAATGGTTGAATACCTTCACAACACCACCAACAATATATTCATGTCCTAGTTTTCCCACATCCTCTCCAACATTCATCGTTATCTTTTCCTGTTATTTTAGCCAATCTGAGAGGTATGTAGTGGTATCTCAGAGTTGTTTTAATTTGCATTTCTCTGATCAATGGTGTTTTCAAGTATTTCTTCATATGATTAGAAATTTCTTCATCAGAAAATTGTCTGTTCATGTCCTTTAACCATTTATCAATTGGACAATGACTTGTATTCTTATAAAGTTGTCAATTCTCTATATATTTTTAAAAATGAGGCATTTATCAGAACCCATTGTTGTAAAAAATTTCCCCAGTTTATTGCTTTCCTTCTAATCATGCTTGCATTGGTTTTGTTTGTACAAAATTTTTTTTAACCTAATCTAATCAAAATTATCCATTTTAATATTTCTTAATGTACTATAGTTATTCTTTGACCACAAAGTCCTTCCTTCTGCACAGATCTGAAAGGTAGACTATCCTTTGGTCTTCTAATTTGCTTATAATATCACTCTTTGTATATAAATAATGAACCCATTTCAACCTTTTCTTGGTATTAGTGTGTTAGATGTTGGTCAATGCCTACTTTCTGTCATACTAATTTCCAATTTTCCCAGCAATTTTTTTTAAAATAGTGAGTTCTTATCCCAGAAGTTGGGGTCTTTGAATTTATCAAATACTAGATTATTATAGTCATTGACTATTGTGTCTTGTGAACCTAACCTATTCCACTGATCATTACTCTATTTCTTAGCCAGTACCAAATGGTTTTGATGACAACTGCTTTATAATATAGTTTTAAGGCTAATACAGCTAAGCCACCTTCACATTGAAGTAATTCTTATCCATATTTTACCCTAAGTTCACATAACCACATCAACCCTAAATGTTGGGAGCCTTTCTCAAGGTCTTTTGATATTTACAATAATACTAATAGAACTTAATAGTTTCTTCATTGATTATTGCTACCATATGATCAGCCATTTTTTAAAAAGTCTTTTTTTGATGTTCAATCATTTTCCTGATCCAAACAATTCTTCATTACCTTTTTGGTGTTTTCTTGGTAAAGATACTAGAGTGGTTTGCCAATTTCTTCTTTAGCTCACTTTAGAGAAGAGGAAACTGAGATAAATAAGATTAAGTTAATCATCTCTCCCCCACTCTCTTAGTAGTTTTTTTTTTTTAACCTACCCCACCCACTCCCTTATCTACTATAAATCCTTCCTCCATTCTCTTACCATTTTTTCTGTGTTTTTGTCCTAGCTTCTATCCTGTTCATTCCTTTTCTTTTCCTCTTACTTCTTTATAGGATTAAATACATTTTTATACTCCACTGAATTAAGTTATTTCCTCAGAGGCAAAACTGATGAGATCAACCTTCCAATAATGCTCACCCCCCTCCTTTTTCTCCCTCCATTGCAATAGATCTTTTGCATCTCTTCATGTGAACTAATTGCCCCTTTCCTGTAAAGACCTTTTTCTACCTCTTAATGTTTTTCATTTCTTCGATGTCATCACATCAGAGCCCATTCACAACCACATCCTCAGTTCATTTGATGCTCCACTTTGTCTGTCCCAGTGTCAGATACACTTTTCATGAATTGTAGATATTATTTTCCCTTCTAGGAATGTAAACTTTAACTTTTAAATTATATATATATATATATATTTAATTATTAATAATTATATATCATATATAATTATATTATATATATATAAATAAATAATTAATAATAATTAATATAATTAAAATATATATTATATATAATTTAAAATAATAATAATATAACAAATATATATTATATATATATATGAATAATTTTTCTATGGTTCTCTTGAGTCCTGTATTTGTAGATTTGTAGATTAAGTTTTCTACTTAGTTCTGTTTTTTTCAATAGAAATGATTGAAAGTCTCTTATTTCACTGAAGCTCCATCTCCTCCCCTGAAAGATGATGCTGAATCTCACTGGGTAGTTAATTCTTAGTTGTAACCCCAAATCTTTTGCCTTCTGGAATATGGTCTTCCAGGCCTTCCAATCCTTTATTGTAGAAGCTGCCAGATCCTGGGTAATCCTGACTGTTGCTCCTTGATATTTGAATTGTTTTTATCTCGCAGCTTGCAGTATTTTCCCCTTGAGATTATAGTTTTGGAGTTTAACAGCAAAGTTCCTTGGAGTTTTCATTATGGGATCTCTTTCCAGAGGTCATCAATGGATTCTTTCAATGAGTATTTCCCTATGTTTCTAGAATTTTCAGGCATTTTCCCTTAATTCTCTCTTGTAGAATGCTATCCATGCTCTTTTTTTTTTTTTTTTTTTTTTTGGTCATGACCTTCAGGTAGGCCAATAATTTTTAAATTGTCTCTTCTGGATCGATTTATTAGGTTGCCTATTTTACCAATGAGATACTTCGCATTTTCTTCCATTTTTTCATTCTTTTTAGTTTGCTTGATCCTTGCTGTCTCACAAAGTCATTAGCTTCCATTTGCCCTCTTCCAGTTTTTAATGTGTGATTTTCTTCAGTTCTCTTTTATCCATCTGGCTTCTTCTACTGTTTGTTTAAGGATTTGTTTTCTTTAGATAATTTTCTTTCCTTTCTTTTCCAAGCTATTGAATGCACACCTCTTTTTTTCCCCTCGTTTTTTCTTCTATCTCTTATTTGCCTTTCAAAGCCTTTTATGAGCATTCCCAAGAAGCCTCTTCGGACTTGAGACCAATTTATCTCCCTCTTTGAAATTTCTTCTGTGTACATTTTGTAGACAAATTTGTACTTTTGTCTGCCACGTCACCCTACTCTCTTTCAGTGATCAAGGTTCTTTTCTGTTTCTTGCTCATTTTCTTTCCTTTTCTTTTGGCATTTCCGGGTTTTTTTTTTTACTTTTATGGTTGATATCTGCTCCTGAGGTAAAGGGAGCGCTATCCCAAACTTCCTGTGCAGCTCTGTTTTAAGAACAGCGCCCCCTTGTGTTCCGAGGGGGTAACTTCATCTGCTCTTTCCAGGAAACAGCCTGGTTTCCCAGGTTTTGAGAACAGCGCCCCCTTGTGTTTGGGGGGGGGGGTAACTTCATCTGCTCTTTCCAGGAAACAGCCTGGTTTCCCAGGGTTTTGCCTTTTGACCTGGAACTGGAAGCCCCTCCCCGCCCCCTTCCTGTTGTGCTCCTCTGAGAGGGTCTCAGTTGCTGATTTGCTGTGATTTAAGCCCCTCCCACCAGCTTTCCCTCAGTCTGTCTGAGCTGGGCTGAACTCCCTTCTCGCTCCAGAGAGACTGACCTTTCTTGGACTTTTTTCCATTCTAGATTGAGCTGGAAGCGGTTCCATTCCATGAGATTCTGTCCAGAGGCTTCCTCTCCTGTAGTTTTCCAAGGAAACTGGGAGAGCTGGAGAAGCTTCCAGACTTTTCGCGGCCATTTTGGCCCCACCCCCACATCTTTAAGATTAAATTCATTGCCCATCATCACATACCTCCCAGGTGTCTTAGGACACGCAGGGGCGTCTTCCTTGCTCCAAACCTAGAACACCATCCACCGAGTCATTTGGCCGCCATTTCTAATCTTACTGCTCTTTATCATTTTATATTTTTAAAAAATACTTAATATCCATCCCTATGAAGGCTATAAAAATAATCAGATCCACATCATTAAACCAATAAATTCACAGGGAAGACAGACCTTTTTCTTGTTCTTTCTCTGCAGAGATTATGATCAAGAGTAGGAAGCACTTTAATAACGCCTTCTTGCTTTAAATGATTAAAACTGAGCCCCCTCCCTGAATTTTGACATTCAAATATGGCTCTCAATCATTTTTTAAAAAAATAAATGCATTATTTTCTAGTTTCATTTTATTTGGGATTATTTTATGCTATTTTTTCTTCAAAAATATGTATGCAAACTCCTCATAATAAAGACTTCAAGTCCCTAAAAAAATAAATAAATAAATAAATAAATGCATTTACCTTTCCATGAGCCCAAATGCCTCCTGAGTGGCCACAATCTGTTAGAAGTCTCACTTGCCAATCTGGTCACTTTTTTTTTTTTTTTTTTTAATTTGTTGTTTTTTTGCTTACTGGGGGGAAATAATTTTTCTATAGTAGCAGCAAAAAAAGGGCAAGTTCTGTGCCATTGATTCATTGGCATTGATAAATCAGCATAAAGGACTGATGTAGAGTTTCAAGCTCTCTTGCAATCAGACTGAAGAAGGCTCTGGGTGTTCCATCTGGAAGAGACAAGAAGAGGTGGGAGTAACATGCTAAGGGAATTGTGGAGGGTGCTTTTTTGATGTCACGTATCTGAACTGACACTTTGATGTGCTCAAGTACAATCTCCCCTGTCAAAATATTTCTTTCTTTAGCCAGGCTCAGTCTAATATGATCAGACCACATTGTGGAATGCTGCCATTTCCTTTTAGGTGTAGATTTGTCTTGGAGTTACAAGGTGCAGTGCTTCCAAATTGTAGTGCCATCATTTAAATAAAAAAGGAAAAAAAAACTTGCAATACTGGCTTATGTTAAATTTACAGCATCCCATGCCGTCTTTAATAAGAATCTCAGATGACAGCATGCAGCGTGGAAGGATTTCTATCTAAAGTTTCCCATGTACTTGAATGAATATGGTCTCTGTGTGTGGCAACTTGAAAATGACATGATCGATAAATAAGAGTTAATTTGAACACACAGTGATCGATTTTCTGTTCTTTTTTGAACGTTGAAGAATTTTCTCCTAGTCCTAGTATCATGAACAGTTTGATGAGGTAATGTGATGACAATTAAGTACAAGAGAAAACTCTCTGGGGGAGAATGGGTATCCTGAAATTAACAGATAATTTCATAAAATATTTTTGTTTTCATAGTTGAAGGCTAGATAGGAACTGGTACTGTTGGGGAAAGAAAATAAAAATTGTAATTTTGTTGCTCTTATGCATATATTATGTGCATCTCTAGAATATCTCTATCCCTTACTTAGTGAGCCAATCATTTTAAGAAAGAATGAAAAAAAATAATCAGTAAAAGTAATCAACAAATTAAATGTATCTGACATTTTATTTTATAAATGCAATCAACAAATTAAATGTATCTGATATTTTATTTTATAAATGCAATCAACAAATTAAATGTATCTGATATTTTATTTTATTCATACTTAAAGTCCTCCATATATATGGAGAAATGATTCTTTTTTATTTTAGAATTGCCAAAATAATTTTGACTTAATATTTTAGATTAATTTCTTTATTTTTGTTATATCATACTTTGATACTTAGATCTTAACATTTTAGGATCAATTTTAGATATTAAATGTGAAATGTATTTGGTTATTTTCTAAATCTGAATATTGTACCATTTATATTAAAAAAAACAAAGTTTACAAAATATTTTTATAATTTTTTTTCAAAAATTATGATTACTTTGACTACTTAATGCCCTTTAAAACATGATATTGATACCATGATTTTTGGAGCAGTTCTGCATATATGCTGAAAACATGACTGTTAATATATTATTTAGTATTTCTAAAAATTACTTTTCCTATTTGCCTCTGCTATACTAGTTTTATTTCTCTTACAGCCTGCTTTCAAGTTGTTTTTTGAAGGAACTATTCTAAAGCAAAATGTCCTTGATTTGAAGACAATCAAACTCTTTTTGTAAGTTGAAGTTAAGCTCTGGTAGGAAATGATAGCAGACTCATTCACCTAAATGCTAATCAGTAAAGAAAGGGGATGGTGGATTATAAATACAACTTTAATTGTGAGAAATTTACAAATATGGCATAGAATATGATAGGATTCAATTGTGCTGTAGAATATGAGGAAATATAAGATTTCAAAGAGACATAGAAAACTTTTTTGAATTTAGTAATAGAGTAAAATAAACAGAAACAGAACTACTTAAAGTAGAAAAGCAACTCTATAAAAGGCATATGATTTTGAAAGCTTCAAAAAGGATGATCAATGAAATGGCCATCCATCCATACTATTTATTGTATTCTGAGAAATGAAGGGGATGGTTTCAGAGAAACCCAGGAAGACTTCTATTAAATTGATGTAGGAGAGAGAACCAGAACAAATGAAATAATTACATTATTGTAACTATAACATTATTATAAAGACCACTTTAAAAGATTTAGGAATTTTGAAATATACCGTGAACAAACATAATTCCAGAAGAATCATGATTAAAAAAATAAATCCACTTCCAGATAGTGAGGGGACATTTTCAATACACAGACTTTTTACTTGAACATTGTTAATGTGGAAATTTGTTCTGCTTGAGTCTATATGTAAAAGGAGTTTTGTTTTTCTTTCTTTCTCACTTCTTCAGTGGAAGTAAGTAGTGAGAAGAGAGGAACAGAATCCCTATCTGAAAATAAAATAAAGTTAAATTTAAGAGAAAAACCCATGATTAAGACTAATGATAAAGTATTCCACCAAACACTTGATATTGAAGTAATTATATATATATATAATATATATATATCACTTCTCACACTCACATGTGATTGTATATACATACTCATACATGTATCAGTGCTCACAGGCATGGTTATACATATGTGTGCATGTGTAACTAATAGCTAACATTGATATAGCACTTGTTATATAGCAGTCACTTTATGATTATTATCTCATTTCATCTTCAATACTACCTTAGGAAATAGTTGCATTATTATCTACCTTTTATAATGAGGAAAGAGAGGCAAAAAAGGGTTAAGCTGTTTACCTAGGGCACACAGCTAGAAAGTATCTGAACCTGAATTTGAACTTGGCTTTTCCTTGGAGTCTAGACTCTATCCATTGTACTAAGTGGTTGCCTATTACCTGTACATTATATAAATATTGTATAATGTAGTTAGCTATTCTTGGATCTTGTTTTCTTCATCCCTTAGACTCCCTAGAGTATAACAGACTATGGAGTAATAGAACCCTATGTACAAAATGAGATGTCCCATGTATTATTCTGTTTTGATCCAGAATATATGAATTATTGTGAAAACTGTGTGTGTATCTATCTCTATCATTTTTCTAATGTGTATTGCTCTATATTTGTGCAATTATAGCTGAACAACTGATATACTTAATACTACTGATTTTATGGATGTGGACACTAAAGGGCCTGACTTTTTTGTTTCTTTGTTTGCCTTAAAAGTCATTGGAACAATATCCAAAGTTAGAAAGATATTAAAGCTTCTGACAATAGAACATGGATATTTTTTAGATGAATGAATTCTTTCTTGAGCATTTTATGACTTTTTCAAATAATAAAGTCTCTTTTCAATGAAAGTTTCCTTTCATCAAGGGAAGTAAATCCTCCAATTTCTTGTCTGCTTACTGTCATTCCCTGGATACTTGCTAAATTTAGATATTCATTGGATCTATTTTAAATAGTTTCTTTTACAACACTGAAAAAATCCATGGTAGAATAAAAGATGTTGGCACTTAGAATCAGGACAGTTGAAGGCTTGAATTTCATTTCATACTCTTATTTGTAAAATGAAGATAATGCAGGGAAATCATATCCACCTCACATGGCTGTCATGAGGACCAAATGAGAAAATATGCAAGAAGCCCTTTGTGAATGTTAATAATAAATTCCTCAGAATCACTAATGTATTAGTCAGACTATGGTAACTCTGAAGGATGAAAAATTTCTTACCTTTTATCCATTCTGGTGAAGAACCTGTTCATATTCAGCTAGGCTAGCTCTCAGAAGACAGAAATGGAGCCTCTCACTGATCTGAATTGAAGTTTTTCCATCTTGGAAGAGACTTTTTTTCATCGGTGGAGCCTTCTAAAACACAGTGTCATTCTCATTATAATGTCATTTATTATAAGGCACTGAAGGAGGACTTTAATGGAAGATCACCAACTGTTTAAATCTCTATAGCAGAGTTTCTTAATTTAGGGTCCATGAACTTTAAAAAATAAAACCACACATTACATACACACATGTAATTAAGACATTTAAAATATTCTGAAAAGAGGTCCATAGATTTGACCAAATTGTCAGGGTGTCTGTGATAATTAGATTAAAACCCTCTGTTCTTTAACAAAGAGTTGAAAATGACTAGTTAATATAAGATATAGGTTCCATTCTCAGCTATACCACATAATAGAATAATGACTTTAGGAATAGGAATGAGAGTAGACCTGTGGTTTCATTAGTATAGGGAAGTTCTAATAGAAACTTAGCATTTCCTCCAATTATCATTGGAAAACTACATACTATCAGAAAACTACATTAGTATTAGAAATACTTATAATTATCATCAATTACTACTTTGTACCAATATCAGTTGACAACTTCTCTGCAGCATGTGACCAGTATTTTAAGATACCACCCAGCAAATAGGAGGCACTTAACATATATTTTTTGGATTTAAAGTTTTCCATGTGAACTTGCCCAGGATTACACAGCCAGTATTTGTTAGGACATGAAATCAGAAAGACTTGTTTTCATGAGTTCAAATCCAGCCTTACTAACTCCACTTAACACTGTTTGTCCCAATTTCTCATTTGTAAAATGATAGGAAAAACAAATAACAAAACATTCTAGTATCCTTGCCAAGAAAATTCCAAATAAGGTCATGGAGAGTCATACATGAGTAAAACAATAAAGGATTTAGTTGAGGTGACTCTCAAACCATGTCTCCCTGGCTCCATAATTGGTTTTTGATTCACTATGCCCCAAAGCCTTTCTGCCAAAATACTTTCAGCAAATCACTTAATCTTTGTCTGATTACTTACCTATAAAAAGAAAGTAATTTTTAGACCAACCCTGTAATGGTTGTTTTTCAGTATAATTAGTTTCCTTTGAAATCCCATATATTTTATATTATGCATTGAAAATATTATTCTGAGTGTGGGTCCATAAGCTTCACTAGAGTATCCAAAATATCTACGGTCCATTAAAAAAAAACACACACACACAAAAAAAAAAAAAAAAACAAGTAAAGAACCTTCAATCTATAGAAATTTATTCAGATAGATTTATTCAGATTTATTCAGATAGGAAAACATGGCTAGGATTGCTTTATACTTATCTACCTGACCTACTATTTGATGTAATTTACATACCAGATGTTACATAAATGCATAGTTATCCTGCACATCATTTAAGTAGACAGTTCTACAAATTAACTTCTACTGCTTTAAAAGCAGGTCTGTAATTTCCTTCACCCTGGAGGGAGTGGACAGTGTAATTCTTTGCACGTGTTAATTATCAAGTTTTAGGTTTTTCTAAACAGTTTATTTGCAAGAGAGTCATGGAGAGATTGAGGCAACAGCAACCAAAACAGCTGTTTTGCAGCTGGTTTTTATTGAATTCCTATTAGATTGGTTAAGAATATAACTTTTAAAAATGTAAATTTTGTCTGTTTCTCATTTTACTTTTTCCTTGTGATTCTTTTTATAATATATGGAAAATTGAGCTTCCCAGTACTGTTTCACTAACTCAGCTGCACATCCATTTTAATTCCTTATAATTTGCCAAGATTCTGGGCAAGATCCCCTTCACCCTTTTAAATTTATGCACTGAGTTCCAAAATTAAGATAAGTCAAAGGGTATATGTAATCATATGAATATTTAAGAGAAGTTGTTGGAAAGAATAAAAGTAGAATTCTGAGATTATTTTAAACTGCCTAATGTATTACAAAAAATCCAAGCAATAAATAGTCAAACCAGAAAAAGTTGTTTTTTAAAGACCATATATTTTTGAAATTGACTGAACCACTAACTCATGCTGACCTTGGGCAAATTATTCGATTTGCTTATAGTTCTGTTAACCCAACTGTAAAATTGGGGAGGGAAATACATACACATATAATACCTTATTGTGAGCAAGATACTGCATCTGAACTATGTTCTCCATGGTAAATAAATTACCATCTAAAGAAATCAAAGTGAAACATATCAGAGCAGATCTTTTAACATAAGCATAAATGTCCAGTAATGATGGAATATTCGAGCAAGGGAACAAACAGAATTACTCTTTAATGAACTGCCTTTCTAGATCACTTTGCGGCTGGTGCTTTGCTTTTAAAACTCAAATTAAGCCATTTCTCATGTTTCTCACTGTCGGCTTTCTACTTACAGTTGTCATTCAATAATGCACTACACCTCTGTTTCCATTAAGAGGCCTATGAGATGAGAAATCCTTTGTAAATATTAACATGTGGAAGAAAGATGAATAATATAAGCTACAAATGGGATAAGAAATATGCTGAACAATTTTGATTTGTCTCTATGACCCCAGTTTTATATAAAAATCATAAAAATATGATAAGGGTTCATGGCTTGAAATAATGGAAAGACTCCCTAATAATTAAAAAAAAATTCTAAAGTGGAATAGATTGCTTTGAAAAGTAGTCCACTTTGCCTCACTGGAGTTTGTCATGCAAAAGCTAGAAGATGTCATCTTGTAGAAGGGATCCCTGTTAGCTAAGTGTTGAATTAGATGACCTTTCTCTAGTGGAATTATAGATATCTTAAATATCTTTGGAACTCTTTTTTTCTTTCAAGCACTTTTAATAGAAGTAGAAAATACTTCTTCTATCTAGGTGATGTTCCATGTTCTACCTAGGTGAAGAGGAGAATGAGTCAGAAAATGTACACAAGATTGACAACAATACAATCATTTTCACATTCTTTAATATTCAAAAAAATGAACCACGAGTTATATTTAATATCATATTCTTCTTGGGTCTTTCCTGTCTTTTCCCTCCCTGTAATTTCTTGAAATTCTGCTAATTTAACAGTCATATATTTTCCTTGTGACAGCTCTTCTATTTTAATCTGTTATTTACACCTCTCCGTTATATTATTTACTTTTGGCATTATCTACTGAATTAGATTGTCAATTTTTGAATGTTTTATTAAGCTAAATGAACTGAATGGAGTTGCTTTGTTATGCCTTTACATGCTTTTAACAATGTTTTGACAACAGCAGGCCCTCAATAGGAATCATTTGGTTTAATTTAGGTCCTTTGAGCATGACATGAAACGTACAGGGTTGAGTTCTATAAGTCAAATACTAGATAAGGGTTTTTAGCCACTGTTTTAAAATGATACTTATGTTGTCAATATGTAATATGGAAATGAGATTAGATTTTTTCTAAAATGTGTTAATTTAAATAATGCATTTCAAAGATAAGGGAAATATTGGAATGAAACAAGTTCTTTAGAGTCTAGTCAGTTGTATCAATTCTAAATGCATGCCAAACAGGGATTAGATGATGTTTTATTATAAAATGTTCACCACAAACATACCTCTGAATTATGTGATAGTATGTGACACTGATTATGGTGGTCTGCTCACTTTATTGTGTAAACACACCTGTGAATGTTCATAATGTAAAGTGTTAAATTACCTACTAGGAAAATAACCACAAAATGGCCCATCTCTTGCTTCTAGAATATATATATTCTATTATCATACTCATGCATATTAATGATTAAAATAAAGATTTCTTGGATATTCAAGGAGAACCGGTTTTTAATGCCTTTTTAGTGTTTATCTTCATGATATTAAGACACACTTTCACATCAATATGAATAAGGAAATGAGAAGTACTGAAGTGCTATACCTTTGAAAAAATCATGAACCTTAGGTTATTTAGATCCAAGCCTATAAGAAATCCATAATAATTATATAATAATTGAAATAAAAGTATTATTTTCAATGATTCATCCTTCTTTCAATAAAACCCAGTATCTTATTAGCTTTTTTGGCTGTTCTGCCAAATTATTGACTTATGTAGAACATGAGTCAATAAAATCTCCAAATATTTTTTCACATGCTCTTTCATCCAACTGTGTATCTCTCCATCTGGTGTTAGATCAACTGATTCTCTGTAAGAATAGAAGAGTTTTTGTCTTGTCTTACTACATCTAATCAATCAATCAACAAGTAGTTATTAAATGCTTTTACTATATGTCTAGCCTATAATTCTAATCCTCCTGCTCAATAAAATCCCCTGTGGTTCCCTGTTAGCCCCAAGATCATGTATACAATTCTCCTTGGAGTTCAAAGCCCTTCACAATCCTCTCCTCCTCCCATCTCCCCAGTGTTCTTAAACTCTGCTTTCCTCCACTGTCACTGTCTAAGATTTAGGTAACATGGCTTTCTTATTTTTCCATAGATAGCTCCAGGCATTCTCTCTGGCTATTTCCATTCCTGGAATCTTCTTCCTTTTCTTTTTCACCTGTTAACTTTCTTAGCTTTCTTTAATTCCCACCTAAAATCCCACTTTTTACAGGAAACCTTTCCTATCTACCCAAATTTCTAGTGTTTCCCTCTGTCGATTATTTTAAATTTATCCTTTAGCTTGTTTGTACTTAGTTGATTGTCTCCTCCATAAAACTGTGGAAATTAAAATTGTCTAACTTACAATAAAAAAGACTGAGGCAGAACTCTGAGCCAATGGAACTTTAATTAAAAGATCCATGGTCCCCACAAATAAAGTGGACCCTAGATTTTTTCATTATTTGAGATGCCCCATTCTTCCCATTTTTTTATTTTTATTCATTTTTATTTTTATATCCCATTTGATATCTTGAACATTCTAAAGAGAACATGCAAAGTATCGAATTCCATTGGTTAATAGATCTTTTTTTTGTAAGAAATAATACATCAGCTAGAAATGGAGCGTCTCCACTGACTAAGCAATTATAAGATGATCACCTGCTCATATTAGACAAAAGAGAATGATACAGAGGTACAAACAGAAGTTAGAGAACTTTGCATCTAATTAATGCACTTCAACTATGTTGGACTTGGTTATTATAACAAGGAAAAACACTGGTAGTGGTCTCAAATTAACTTCTAATGATTAAACAGGAAAACTTACAATCTATAGCTCACAGCTCTGTGGCCTAATATATATAACTTATAATTACCATTCCTATGGAATCATAGCAAACTGATTAATAATGATTGTAATAGAGTAGGTCCAAATGAATTATTCGTTACAAGACTGTGAGATCCTTGAGAGCAGGGGCTGTCTTTTAACCTATCTTTGTATCCTTGGTACTTAGCACAGCGCCTGACACATTGTAGGAACTTAATAAAAATACAGAATCTTTTAATATTCTATTTGCCATTCAAATAAGCAAAGAATAAACAACTATTTCTTAGATTAATGATCTCTTATATTTTTGAAGTGTGTATTAGACCTTGAGTGAAAGAGAAAATCTACATTACTATTGAGAAAACTAAGAAAATTGAAGAAGATGGCATTAGAATTAGGCTTTTAAAAATAACCATTATCTTTATCAGTTAAGTGTTGAATTATAGTATTGTTCTTAGTTTGTGTCTTATAACATGGATATGGAGCAAATGATCTATAAAGGCCTCTTCATGTCGTACTCTAAAGGGAAGGCAAGAGATAACTCTTCTGCAATGATTATTGGTTATTAGTGGAGAAGATGGAAAGAAATCTCTTGGGAGAGAGGTCATGGTTGAAGCCATGATATTAGAAAGAAAGAAGGATAGCATTCCAGGTAAAACTAAGAGATTAGTTAGTGGAAAGGAAATGAACTCAAGTAGGGACCAAGGAAGTCAGCATGGACTCAAACAGATCAGACTGTGAAATAATTCAGTAGATACTGTTAAGTTGATAGTTGTGGTATGAATCATCTCCAAGATAAAGTTTTCATTGCATACTAATCCCATCCAATATGACTTCATATAGATAACTCTGACTCAATAGTAGAGGTGTCTATCTACATTCCAACATGTGTTTTGAATTCCTTTTGTAATCCTTTCTTCTATATTTGCTTTCTTCTTTCCCTCTCTGCCACCTTCCTATTTTTTATTTCCCCTCTTCTTCATTTTTCTTTCGTCTATTTATCCATGATTTATGCATACATACATATGTATTGTGGTACAGATCATTAAAACATTCAGTTCACATAAATCTTGTTTAAACAAGATTTATTTTTTAAGGATATTTAATTCTATCTGTATAAAGAATTTCTCTTCAAAGCAAATTTTAGTCTCATATATATCTTAGTTGATGGTCTTCATGGATCATTTTGACAATAAAAATTGTGTGGGAAGGGTCAACTTACTGGTGATGAGTTTTGGTCCGGAATATTTTATTATCAGTTAATAATCATGTTTTCATGATATATAGTTTAAAATATGCTTGTGGCTCAAACCACTTATTTGTTGTTATGGTATAGCACTTGTTTCTTCTTTTAAGGGCCAATATTCACCACTTTTAATAATCTTATAGATCTAGATTATTCACAAATTAAACATGATCATGATAAACAGGAATCATAATGAATGTTTAACACAATGCAGGTACAGTCTTATATTTATTATTATAAAACTGAATCCTGATGTTTTAAAGAAATTGACAAATTGATATGTAGATTGAATTGGAATTGTGTGTAGATAAAATAAGCGGAATATTGATTTTTTGTTGTTGTTGTGCATCCAGAAGTATGGAGTTTTATAGATGACATGTGACACTTTGCAATATGAATAATCTCACCTTTATGAAAATACACTGTGCTGTCAGTATCTTTACTTACTTCTTAAAGTTTCTCTGACTTTTACTATATTAATCCAGACAAAATGTAAGCTTCTTTAGAAAAGGAGTATTACTTTCAATTTCTTCTTTCCTTGTATTGCTTTAGTACCTAATAAATTTTAGTCTACAAGAGACATTTAAAAATGTGATTGATGAGAATGCAAAGACTACTTGATATAAATATTTTAATTTTCAATTATTTGGTATTTCTAATACTGCACCCTACAAGCTACTGTGGGTACAAGCTAAGTGTTTATGTAACAAGTATGTGCACTAAAGAGGGTGTAGCCTGAATAGTGTCTTACTCTATAGTAATTCAAAGTATATTTTTACTTTTTGAAATTGCTTAGACAGTTATAGTTTATTTTTCATTCTTTCATATTTATACACTACAAATTTTGAGATGAATCCCTAAGTTGTTGGTATTTTAAGTGCATATTGTGAGTTACCAAAACTTATTATTTCAAAATCCCAAAGGGATTTATGGGTTTTATGTATGAAAATCCATCAAAGCAGCCATCAAATTAATTATGATGGAGGGAATGGTAATGCAAATAATGAGTGTTTCTTTTAGAAGAGAAATGGAAACAAGTTATAGATATCTGGTTTTCTTTTATGTAAGCTTTTCTCTAATGTAATATGATTTGAATAGTGTGACATGCCCTTTAAAAGTAGGTTGATTGGCAGAAAGCCACCAAATCTCTCTTTTTGACAGCACAATGCCAAAGTATACTGTCTCGTCACTATAAATCTCATTATTATTTATGTTATGCTAGGATTCATTGATTTGCAGTCAGAAGAAGTTCCCACAAGACATTTTTTTATCCTGGGCTGCAATCCATTGGGGCTATTTATACTCCTCCCCCTGTCTAGGCTATAGCAAAAAAAGTTCCAGTTTGATGAATAGGGATTTTCTTTCCCAGCTAAGGTTAGGGAGGTAGTTACTGTAGCATAGCATAGTTCAAAGATGTTAGTTACTTCATTTTTTAAAAACTGTCTTATTCATATCTCAAACAAGGATGTGAAACCATGGGGAACTCAATAAACGTTATTTGGTGATGACAAATATAAGAAAAGGAAGGTAAGCTGTAATTGGCAAAAGTGTTACAAGGTTGAAAGCGTTATTTCAAGACTACCTTACTTATAAAGTATGGGAATAGTGGTAAATTGGCTGATCATTTGGAAAAACTATTTGGAAGTATTTTAGGAAAAAGAGGAAAGTGCTTATAATCCTTGTATCAGATGCCCCTATTGTGTATATACCCCAGGGAAATCATTGGCAGAGGGAAAGTTCTTGAAAGTTCTTATGTATGTCAAAATATTTATTGTAACATTTTCTATGGTAGTAAAATCAAAAAGAAAGAAAGAAAGAAAACAAAAAAAACCTTTTAAAAAGTGAGTACCCACTTGGGGTATAATAGAATAAACTTAGATTATATGAGTACAATGTGATATTTTTTGCTATATAACATGAGAAATTTGGGAAGATCATATTAAGTTGATACTAGGCAAAATAATCAGAATCAAGAAAGCAATGTGCAATGTGATAAAAGTAAAGAATTAACAATAATACTGGTATATGCATGTGTCTATATCCCTTTGTAGATCTATATATCAGAATATAAATCAATGTGTTAATCAATTTTGATTCTAGTAGGCTAGAAATGAAACATAATTTTCTCCTTTTGGTAGTTATGTAGTGTTTCCCACGTATGGTTTGAGAGGTGTGTTGTAAGGAATGATGAAACGTCCTTTTATTTTTGTTTTCTTTTTTTTTTTTTTAACTGTACTTCTTTGCAGAGAGTTCTACCAAAAAGGGTATAATAGAAATGATAGTGATGTTTTGTAAAAGATTTAAACATTTTCAAAGAGGTATACCATGATCAGAAACTTCTCAGCATGTGAAATTTAGCATTAGATTCTTTCAATATAATCTCAGGGAGAGAATGCTTGGATTTGGCCATGTATTCCCCATGGTATCTTTTTTGTAGAAATCCTTGTAAGAAGCAGAAGAGGAAGCCAAGTATCAATCTCATCCTTTTCTTCAATCAAGAATTAAATCTCAGTTAATTTGACTGTGAGAAATGCTGAAATGTACATGGTAGCTCTCAAGATCTAAGCTAGCTTTTGAAGAGTTAGATTTATTCTCACTATGGATAGATAGAAACTCATTTTCTTACATTGCTTTGGAAATAGAAAATGCCTCTTACCATTCAAAACATCCTGTTGTCTTCTTGCCACAAGGAGGAAATTAATATAGCTTAAAAGCTAGTTGCACATTCCCATGTCATGTATAATTTGTTTGTTTCTTTTCATATTCTTAGAAAATTAATGGTGTAGTTTAAGAGGCATAAGGGTCATTCATCCTTCATTCTGTAGAGGTAGAGGATCTTGGAAACGGATTCTATTCTACTCTATTATATTGCACTTCTCCATCCCTCTAAAATTATAAACAGATCTTCAGGATATTAGGTTTTATTGAAAATGACTTATTTCTTATATAATACAATCTTGTCTTTCTCATTAATAAAAGACAGGCACTTCGTTCATATTATGGCACAAATTTTTAAAAAATGTGGTTTAATATAATACATTGTAGAGGATACAAATAATAATAATAATAATAGCCACAGTAAAAAAGCATATATCTGTAGCTGTCAAACACCTAATAAAATAATTGAAATGGGTTCAACAAAGAATTGCTTATTTTTTTCCATTGGGGAGAATTAAAGTTAGAATAAAATAATGTATATAGCAATTTGAAATGAGTTAGTTGTATTCACTTTAGTTTAAAGCATTATTTGTTAGTAATCATGAAAGTCTGTTCAGTTGATTTACTGAGTAGTAATACTTTTTGGAAGGCTAATCATATGTTCCATCTTAACTGATACCAAGAAAATCTATTATAAAATATTTAAATTTTATTTAAATATTGTCCATAAAGTAAAAGGTGTTTTCTTCAATTTCATGCAATTAAAAATCCATTCATTTACTGATCATTTATTCAGTGCTTATGCTATGTACAAAATAGTCATTAAGGCATAGATTTTGTCTTCATGGAGCTTATATTCTAACAGAGAGGTGTGATATGCATAAACATGTAATACATTGAATATATAAATAGATTGACAGTACAGATTGAAATATGACAAATACATGATAAGTATAAAAGACTACATAGGGTCACAACTTTGGTGCTCACCAAATACTTTGTATTTGTATTTATTTGTGTATACATATACATATATATATATATATATATACATATTTGTATATGTATTAGATACATATATATTTATTGCATTCTTAGCAAAACTTTATTACTAAAGCTGTAATAAATTAAAATTGTGTATGACTCTTAGAACATGTTATATACATATATTTTATCTCTTTCCTTGAGGATAAAGATTATCTTTTTTTTATCCCCAGTGCCTAGAATTATACCTGGCACATGGTAGGTGCTTAATAAATGCTTGTTGATTGATTGTTTAATTCAACTATACAACAAAAGCTATCTTTACAGGGGAAAAAATCTTGTGGCTTTAAGAATAGGATTGAGTCCATAAAAGTTCAAGAATGCAGAAAAATAAATCATTATTTTGATAAGTAATCCAATTTAAAGAAGAATAACAATGTATTTGTGCATTTTCTCATTTATTTATTTATTTTAATGCACATTGTTTTATGAGTCATATTGGGAGAGAAAAACAGAATAAAAGGGAAAAAAAAACATGTGAAAAAAGAAAAAAACCCAACAGAAAAAAGAAGTGAACATAGTATGTGTTAATTTACATTCAGTCTCCTCAGTTCTTTTTCTGGATGCAATCAGCATTTTCTTTCCAAAGTCTTTTGGGATTGCATTGGATCACTGAACCACTAAGAACCAAGTTTTTCATAGTTGATAATCATACATTCTTGCTGTTATTGTGTACAGTGTATTCCTGGTTCTGCTTATTTGTCTCAACACCAGTTTTTAGAAATCCAGGCCTTTATAAAATCAGTGTGTTCATCATTTTTATAGAACAATAATGTTCCATTACCTTCATATAGCACAACTTTCTCAGCCATTCACCAATTGATGGGCATCTAATCCTTTTCCAGTTCCTTTTTACCATAAAAAAGAGCTTCTACAAACATTTTTGCACATATGGGTCCTTTTCTCTCCTTTATGATTTCCTTAGGCTACAGACCCAGTAATGACACTGCAGGGTCAAAGGGTATGCCCAGTTTTATAACCATTTGAGCATAGTTTGTCAAATTACTCTCCAGAATGGTTGAATCATTTCATAATTCCACTAACAATGCATTCGTGCCCCAGGTTTTCTGTATCCCCTCCAACATTTATCATTTTCTTTTCCTGTTCATCTTAGCCAATCTGAGAGATAGATTTGCAATTTTTAAAAAACATAACTTTAGAACTTTCTTTTTAATTCCTAAGCACTAATGCAGGATTTATGAACATGATATAACCAAACATTTTAAATACTTTTATTTGGTTTTATATCATATTGACCTGATTCTCATATATATTTGAGTGACAATGTAATCTGTATATCATCAGATCAAATTGAGTATTGATACAATCCAGGTTCTTGGATTTTAATCAAATGATTTGAACTTCATCTGAATTTTGGAATGTGTTGCCTCTTTCAAGTATAACTTGCATTTGAATTTTGAATTATATAAATTATCCACAAGCATTTATTAAATATTTGCTCTATCACAGGCAGAGAACCACAACAACAACAACAACAACAACAACAACAACTTTCCATTCCTCAAAACAAAACAAAACAAAAATTTTTTTTGTTTGATTGAAAGATACTGACATTCTAACATGAAAGTCAACATACAAATAAATGCTTACATATGAAAAGAGCACCATTGCTTATTGGTTACCTCTGACAAATGGTGTGTTTATTCAAGTTAGGAATGTAAAAATTTTATTTTCCCAAATTTAGAAAGTTTTTGATGGTGTAAGAGATTTATGTGTATATTCAAAATGAGGCACATCTATGTAGACAGGTAGGTAGCCATCGATACTTGTCACACTTATATTTATATATTATATACATATAGATATACACTCATATCAATTTACATATGCAAATATATTATATAATCTATTTTATCTGTAGGGAATACTCATAAATGAAATTACTCTAGAAAGATTACTTAACTCTACAAAGATCAAAGTAATAGAAGTCTTTTAATTTTAGTTTGAATGGAAAATTTGTTACAAATTTCAACAGAAAAGCACCCCCAAATCTCCCCAATTATCCCATTTGGTAATCCACAATCTTGTGTCTTCTTCCTTTACCATTAAAGAAAGGCATTGTTTAATGGCTTTGCATCTTGTTTGAAACCATGCTTAAATCAGCTATCAATCACTGACACCTTTCATTATACCTCTTTAAAGTGCAGCTAGCCTGTCACGGTTCCTGCTTCTCCTTCCATTCAGCAATGGGGTTTAATTGTCCCCTTAGAGCCGTTTGCCAGAGCCTTAGCAGGACAGAAAGATTTAATATCCCAATTTTTTTCCTTCCTCTTTTTTTCCCTTCTATAACAGACATGCACTGGTCCCCCTTCTTGCCCATTTCTGCTGAGCTGGCAATAGAAGATAATTGTGTTTCATTTTTATTTATACCTGCAACCTTGGCTTTATTATCATCTTTTTCCCCCCGGAAAGAAATATAGCATACCTCTGTTCATTCTGCACAAGTTATTTCCCGTTTGTCAAACTCATGACCCAAGTGAAAATTTCTATACTTGAGAATCACAGGATTATAAGTGTGAAACTGAGGTATACTGGCTTATCTTATATCTCTCTGTGTATATAACACAACACATTTATATTATAGAGTTTCTTACAAAGCAGAAAACAAATTGAAAAAGTGAAAACGAATTCAGAATTTTGCAGTGATTTAAAAAAAACAGCTAAAGCATTTTATTTACAAAATCAGAGTATTAGAAGCAGTATATTATTGATTTAAATAATAGAATTGGTGCCAACTTTTTTTTCTACTTCACTCTTATTTTCAAAATCCTTCAGTAGCTTCCTGCTAGCTTAATTAAAGACCTCTTATTCTTATAATGAAGGCTTTTACAGTTTTATCCATAAGTCTCATTGCATATATCTTATCTGTCATCTAGCTATCTAGCTGTCTATCATCTAATTTCATTACTTCCCAATTACATTTACAGTTTTTAAACATTCATTTAAACATTTTTGTAACAAATTATCTTCTGCTCTTCCCCCATCCCATGAGAAGACAAGCAATATAATATTGAATATATGCATTTACTCTCATCTTAAAGCTTCAGGACTTCTTGTCATCTCTTAGACATACCTTGTGATACCCTTTTATCTTGTATGTGTATCTTTCAGATATTCAAAATATTGTCTCCTTTCTGTCCTTCTCTTTCCTCCCTTCCCATCCCTGAATATCTGCCCATTCTATTAAATGGAACTCAAATGGCATCTTTTCTTTGAAATATTGTCTGATTTCAGGGAACAATTAGCACTACTCTTTGAAACACCAATGGCCATTTGGTTTGAATACCTTTTATATACCTGTCATGCATTATAGTATATTTTAGTGATGTGTTTGTTTTCATTTTTTTTTGCATATAAGTTTCTTGAGGTCAGAGATTTACCTAAGTTTAATATTATGCACAGTGATCTACACAGAGTGTTAAGTAAGTTATTGTTACATTTTTCATGATTTCACAATAAAATTAGTTTTTAGATGGGAAAATTTTATAAAATTATAAATACCTCTGGATATGTTGAGTACAAAAAACAGAATTCAAAATTTATCAGACAGATCCACTCATGAAAGGTTGGTTAACTGAAGTCAATAAGCTTACCAAGCCTTATCTTGATCAAAACGAATTCCTGTAAAAATGTTTAATTCCATTTTGAGTTTTTTTTTTTCAAAAGGATATCTGTAAATAGGTTATTTCAAAACTTAATGTAATTGATTGTCTAGTTATTATTTAGTTGAAATTATATCCTGCTTAACTTATCACAAATCCTCCCCCCAAATAAATTGAATTTTAAAAATGTGACAATATAGTTATAAGTAAAATAAAGATGAATTTTTTTCTCCCATCCAAATTCACAAATCCTGTAATATCTATTCATGAATTTGAGGTTAAGTCTCCTATATTAGAAGCAATGAACTTATGAATAACAAACTATGAATGGAGTGTCAAATGCAGCCTGATGGGTTTTTAAAAATATATAGCTAAAATGGTTTTTATATTGCAAATAAAGTTCTATTTTATTTAAAAATATATAAAAAAAATTCTCAGTTCAGGAAGAGTCCAAAAAGAGAGAGTTTTGACAAATTCTGGTCATTGAATCCCCTCCCCCACAATGTTCTATTTCTGATTATTTTTAAATGATATCATTATTGTCATTGTATATGGTTTAATAATACAAACTCCTTACATCAAAAAATAAAACACAAATATATCTCTGCCTACTACCAATATTAATAATAGAATTTTCAAGTTATAAGGGAGAACTTGTATATTTGTAAGTAGAGTATGGAAAAAAAAATTAACATTCTGTCTACTGTTTAAATAGGGTTTATTTTCATTTTTTTTGTAATACAATGTAGCATAATTATATTACTGATAATTCTCTTTGGATTATTAATGTCCAAATTAGGGTTAGCCTTATAATATATACATACAAACACATTCATATATCTACCTGAATGCTTATAAATATGTGCAATATTCATTTGAAATATCCCTAAAATAAGAAATTTTTGAAAGCTATCTTTATTGCCTGAGGTCTTTATACTCTAATAACTGTTTCTGTTTGGATAAGCAAGTTTGTGGATCTTTGCAATGCTACAAATGTGATTTATCACCCAAAATTAAAAGCAATTTTCTTGATTCTTAAGATGATGCAATAGTTGAAATAGTTTTCCCAGTTCTTTACAAATTCCTTCCCCTTTGGCAACTCTGATGAAAAAAATCCAATTTTGTTGTTGTTTTTAGCTCATTGGTAAGAAAGGGGGGACATTTATCCTTCCTGCATTAAATATTTCCCCAAAAGCCAAAAGCCCAGTTTTGAAGTTATGAAAGTATCACTTAATATTGAATGGTTGCTTTCATTGATAAAGCTGGTAGTTTTATATAATGTAGTCCTCAATTTTTGCTTCTTAATGTATTTATGACATTGACTTGGCCACAAAGTAGACCATTCTTGAGAAGGCACATCATTTCAAAAGTGACTTCTCGGGCTTTAGAGGTGTGAGCCATGCCTTATTTTTGGTTTTATGGTTTGTGGGGAAGTTTGAAGGATAATAGAAATAATAATATTAATAATAATTTTAGCTAGTATTTGAAGTGTTTACTATATGTCAGGCACTGTGCTAAGTGCCTTACAAATAACTTTAAGTAAGATTTGTCCAATTTATTTAAATACTTACATATTCTATAATTAGAATTTTTTGTGATTATTGATTCATTTCAATCATGCCCAACTCTTCATGACTTCATTTCTGTTTTTTGTTGTTATTGTTGTTGTTGCTGTTGTTCTTTTTTTTTTTTTTTTTTTTTTTTTTTTTTTTTTTTTTTTTTTTTTTTTTTTTTTTTTTTTTTTTTTTTTTGGATAGAGATACTGAAGTCATTTGCTATTTCCTTCTCCAGCTCATTTTATAGATGAAGCATGCTCAGGGTCACCTTACTAATAAGCATTAGAAGCCATAGTTGAACTCAAGGCCTCTTGACTTCAAGCCTGGTGTTATCCATTGTACCATTTAGCTGTAACTTAACTAGAACACAATAGTTTTAAATTTATCTAAATGAAATGATGCAGATAGTAAAAAAGAATAGTCTGCAGCATGAATAACATACTACAAGACTTTAGTTATTGTTTATTAGCAAAACAGAAATAAATAAGTGATTTTTTAAACAAATATAGTTTTCTCCAAAATGTCTATTTTTAAAATTTTCAAAATGTACCCTTTGTAAATATAGGCTCAATTATACATTAGTTGCCCAATAGACTTGGGATAGAAAATATTATCTACATTCAAGACTGAATATGGATCAAAGCAAATATGGATCTTTTTCACCTTTTGGGATTATTTTTTGTTATTTTTTATATTTTCTTTCTCATGTTTTTTTCCTTTTTGGTGTGATTTTTTTAATACAATATGATAAATGTGAAAATATGTTAAGAAGGATTCCACATATTTAACATATCAAATTATTTGCTATCTTGGGGAGGGAAGAGGTAAAGGAGGGAAGGAGAAAAATTTGAAACACAAGTCATAAAAATGAATATTGAAAACTATCTTTACATGTATTTGGAAAAATAAAATTAAATTGAAAATTAAAAACATTTCATCAATTGTAGAACACAAGCAGAATTATTTTATTAAGGCATTAAGTGTATAAATCAAGGAGGTATATTCCTTTAACATTACTTTGTTGGAAGCAGAATAGTAGAGTAAGGAAAGTATTGGAAATGGAATACAAGAGACTTGGTAGAATGCAGGATCTGTAACTAACTGTATGATTTTAGTCAAGTCCTTATCTGGGCCTTATTTTGGTCATCTATAAAATGAAGAAATTGGACTAGTTGATAGTTAAAATATCCTCTCTTTTAGTACATAAATTATTAGATTTTTTACATATAACTGTGTATGGTCAAATGTTTCTCCCTCTCTTATCTCCTTCTCCCCCTTTTCTTTCGCTTTTCATGTTTTCGTTTTCCTCTCTTGGTATTTTCAAATCTTTCTTACGTCCCTTTCTCCCTAGTTAAAGATTTTTCTCCAATGCCATTTCTATATGTATTCTGAGAAAGATAATGATATATAATTTCTAATGCTCATTTATATATTTCATTTTGGGTTAACTGAATGATATTTTTTTCTTCATATTTCTTTTGATAAATAAAAAAGCTGCCACTCCCAAAGAAAAGAACGGAATTAGAAGAGAACATAATTACAAGTTGAAAGAGAAAAATATTTGAGCAACTTGAAGTAATTATATTTGTGTGGCTCAAATATCAAACAAGAACATACCTAAATTTGATTGCATCCACAGAAATCTAAGAGTTTTCTGTGTGTGTGTGTGTGTGTGTGTGTGTGTGTGTTTTCCTAAATAAGTTTAAGATAAAGATAGGGATATGCTGGTCATTGTTTAACTGGATCTCTGGGGAGGGGCATACATATGACCCACTTTTTAATCTAATTATCACATCTTTTCCATAATTTCCTAAAGTCTAAAAATCAACAAAATAATAAATGTAGTATTTTCTGACTTCTGAGGTGGAAATGCTAATAGTGGAAATTAACATTTAACTTTTGTAAGCCTGTAAAAACTGTTTCCAGTACATCCTGGCTAGAAAATTATATATATATATATATATATATATATATATATATATATATATATATTTGCTTTTTAGTGTTCTGAAAATATATGTTGTCACCTTATGTAGTGCTTTAAGATTAGTCCTGTGATGCAATTTAATTTAAACTTCATTTATAGAAAAAAATTAAATATCAAAGAAATTAAATATTTCTCTCAATAGTACACAGTTAACCTGCAAGCATTTTTTAAGTACTTATTATCCACTAGTCATTGTGCTGGACTTTGGGGATTAATAGATCAAAGTGAAATGGTGGTTGCCCTCAGATATCTTACAGTCTAACCAAGAACAAAATGGGTACAATGTAATTTTTATTGGAAAATACTATCAACTGAGGGAGGGAATCAGGAAGAAGATGGTACTTCTACCAGGTGAAATTCAAAGGAAATTGATTCTTAGATTTTGTATAATGACTCATGAAAAAGCTTTTTGGTAACAAATGTGCTATTTCGAAATGAAATGAGTGCCATTCACTGCATAAAGATGAGTAAGAATGGTGTGGTTGACATACTATAGAAAATAGTAATGTGTAATAAATCTGGAAAGATAAGTAATTGTGCCAGAAATTAAATACTAGGCTCTGACACAAAATCTAATGCTCTAGCCATTATGGAATCCCAACTTTCTGATCTACATGCCAGATAATAATAATAACAAATAATCATAATAATAGATAGTTATCTTTAAGATTCCTATTGATCCTTTTTTCCTTGAAGCAGGAACACTTAGAGAATAAAAATTATGCTTGAGTTGTGCTACCACAGACTTTTTGCAGATTGTGAGTGCCAGCCAATCAACGGTGAACAGTACTGTCTTTTTGCAAGTGAGGAATTCTTTTTGTAATCAAAATAGAATTGCAGTATATGGATTAATGGCTTACATTGTTGAAGGCAATTAGCTGGTTGATTTCCTACAGGTTCACACATTAAGGGAGGCTTGATAATTCTGTCATAGGCTTATATCAGATGAGAACATAGCCTAGCTTTGCCCTTGATTTTCTATGTAGGGACTGGAACACAGTTTAATGACAGGCTTACAAGTTTTTCTTATTCCACTAAAAATATTAAATAGCTAAATGACCAAGTAAATGGAATTCCTTGTTCCCAGCAGAAAGGAAATAGTCGTTGCTGTTGTTTTTTTACTAAAATGAACTATTTGCTTTACACATATTATATATATGATATATCACTTAAAATACAATAATCAGATCTGACATTTTGATCATTTCATTTCTAAACATCTAGGCATCTGTATCTAATTGGATAATAATATTTTAAAGACGTTATGTATATGATCTGATCCTCTTATGAAGACAGACCACTGAGACCATTCATTCAACTCCCCTCCCCATTCAATTGGTAAATAATTAATGTTATGTCATAGAAATGTTTGCTATTTTAAATGTCTATTTTAAATAGCTCTCTTCTGTACTCTATTTTTATTGATAATTTTAGAAGATTTTATTTCCAATCTATTGGTACTCTATATTATGTGAAAAGTATAAAGTTTTGCATCCCCAAATGAGTATAGTTAAGTGGAGAAATAAAAGAATAGCAAGGTTTAATGCAACATAATTTCCAACATAATTAATTAACTACTTGTTTACCTGATCAATATATTTTTCATGAACTGAAATTCATTACTTCAAGGTTAGAAGATCTTAAATATTTCTATTTACACAATGCCAATAAAATTACAACATAGAAATATATAAAAAAGATTTTAAAAGTTTATTTAAAAATTTCTAGAATGGCTTGATTCAGAATTTTAAGACTGTTGCTGATCAATCCTAATGTAAATTTATAGTTGTTCCTTCCCCCGTTAGAAGGTATGCTCCTTAAAAGTAGGGATTGTTTCTTTGTAATCACATACTTAACACAGTTCCTGGCCCATAGTAGGTACTTAATAAATAAGGTTTATTGATTGATTAATTCACACAAAGCAGTGGAGATATTTTGAATATCTCAAATCTTGATGGAGTCCCTTGAGAAAAGACTATGGAGGAAGCATGGGGTGAGAGTGATATTGTATATATCCTTGCTCCACATTTCAGAATCTATGAGATTTCTATTGTTCTTCCATTGTGTTATGACCTAAATAACATTTATATATATATATATATATATATATATATATATATATATATATACACATATACATATACATATATAAAACATTATTAAAGGGTTCTGGAAACGGAAGACACCATTCTGTAAAAGTGTCTGATATATCATATTAGAAAGAAGATTACCTTTAGAATGAAGATCTATTTTTAAATACTGTGCTATTGGGGTGACTTTGATAAAGCTAGTCTCCAGGAATCCTATTACTCTAAATTTCTGATTCTGCATTAATTTAGTAGCCACCATATTCTAAATATCACTTGACGATAGATGTATTGAATAAGATTAGAATCAAAACCCTTCTTGAAGATCAGACATATATCTATTGCCTTCTTGTTGTCTGCAAGGCCTGTTACTTGGTCCTAGATGGGAATTTAAATTATCCTGACATGATTTGCCCTTCATAAAGTATGCAATTCATAATGCTGAAAACAGGTTAATTAATGGTACACTGACTGATTGAGAACAGCTCTAAGAATGAATTAATAAGATCAACAATCATCCTGTACAAAGAATGTGATTCATAATTCCTTATGGAGTAATGATATTACTGGAGAACATATTAAAACAAGGTCTTTTGTTTTAAGCAAAACCAAAAATATGCTGTCCTTACTAAATGTGGAAATTTAGAAAACTTATAAATAGCATGGCTAGAAGGAGAAAAAAATACAATTCTTTAAATGAAATGATAATATTATTTATAAGTTGGCTCAATATTGAATTGAAATATAATTGGTGTTTGGAACTAGGTAAATGGCAGGTATGTTGGAAAGTAAGTTTTAGTTAAAGTTAATGAAAATTCATAACAATAATAACCACAATAACAATTTCCTTAACAGATTGTTTTCTCTTTGAGAGAGGACACTATCTTTTGCATTGCCTTGTATTTCCAGTGCTTAGCCCAGTGTCTGGCATATTGTAGATGCTGAATAAATGCTTCTTGACTGACATACTCTGCTTTAAATTTTCTAAAATACTTTATATACATTATGAATAAAGGCCAATAAAGGAGCATTAAAGGACCATATGCATCAGAATAATCATAATAAAATTATATTCACATTGCTGTATCTGTCATAGTCCCATCGATGATGGGACCATAAGAGTGTTTTCCACAAATGATGTGGAAACTTACAACACGAGTGTGTTGCACATAACACCAGAGCAAATCCTTTTTTATTAACTGAGTTGAACTTTAAAATTATGTTATGACCAAAAATCAATAAAGAGAAACTGATTTAAGTTCATCCAAGTGTGAAGGGGTTTATTACCAGTGCTACATCACTCTAATGATGTACTCTTAAAAATGTGTTTTTGTGATATATTGCATCTATTATTGCTAAAAGGATAAAACTGCAGAGCAATACCGGACATTAATAAATCAATTTAAGAAAAATAGGCAAATAGCCAAAGGAAAAATGAAATTCAATTTACAAATTTTAAATGTTGTGCAATTGTAATAAATGCAAACTATACACATGCCAAAGTTGTGGTCTTTAGGTTATTAGTAGGATTTCCTTTGCAGGAATTTTTAACAAAACATTCTATTTGTTAGAAATCTTACAGTATAGTGACATCTTAAATTTGTATTCTCTTCAGTTTCTTAGTAACTATCAGATATATGCATAAGTATATATGTAAATATACTATATCCATATCTATAAATAGATGTAACATATATTTTACAAGTAATGTTTAATGAACTGATTTTCTAAAGTGTAAGGAAATCCCCGATTTTCATCATTTATTTTCCTTAAAGAGAATTCATTTTTCATGCTATTTAAATATCCAGATCATAACTTAAATCAGTAGCTACTTAAAATGAAAAATGTCCATGTTTTTATATGAAAGAAATAAATATTTGAGCCCTTGGTGTGATAGTTCTTTTAGACTTTTCTCTTTTTTTTCTTTTTTTTTTTTTTTTTTTTTAGCAATTTTCATTAACTCTGTTAGGAATTGGGAAATATGAATATAATAAAAATGACTCTGTCTAGCATTTATCAAGCGGAAAATTCAAATAAACATCACATTTATAATACCATAATAATTTACATTCATAATGATAACCAAAAAGTACCTCAAGATCCTGTTTAGAATAGTTTTCATGTTAAATGTATTTTACTATATTCTAAATTCATTGAAAATTGGTAATCCATGTCAATATTAATTTAGACTTGACATTAGATTTCCTGGGATAATAGAGGGTTTACTATATCTATATTCACTGATCACAGGACTTCAGAAAGTTATTTCATTTATTTCTTATTATTTCTGCTTATGGTGAAAACTAGAGGTTTTCTTATTTATGTATTAGTAATTTATCAAATTCGGCATATTTTATAATGTGGAGAAAATATCTTGAATGATATATAATTTTAAAACTTGTAATAAGTTTAAAATTTCATCTACTATCCACTTTTCATAGTTTTAAAGACCTCAAAGAGTATGGATAAGCTTGATATCAAAATTGATTTTGGCCTTAGAGGAAGAAGGAACTGTAGGAACCAAACTGTTTTAACACCCTAATTTTAGGATTGAGGAGACAGGAGTTGTAAGGGCCATCACAAGATTTCAGCCCACATACCATGATTCAAGAGCCAGATCTCTCTTTCCACATCACAAGAAAATATATTCAAGAATGTTCATATATTCAATATGTTCAAGAAAAAAGTTCTGAATTTTGACTCAGAGAACATGATTAAAATTTTTATTCTGTTAACTATCTATGTGACCCTGAATAAATCACTTCATTATATGAACTTCTTTTACTGAAAGTTCTTACAATCTTCATCCTCATCATTATATTTTATTTTTATTTGTATATTTTCTATTCAGATGTCTCTTTTATTTACTCACATAACCCTCTTTTTTCCTTCATTCCATATGGAGCCAATTTTTGAAACAAAACTTAAAAAAATAAAGAGAGTAAAAATAACAGTTCAGCAAAACTTACCAAGATATTAATTATTAATCGAGAGTGACAATAAATGAGATGTTGCACACTTTAGCCCAATAGTTCTGTAAAGAAATGGAATAGGTACATTATATCTGTTCTATATGTTATTTAAGACTATATTTGGTCTCGATTACAAAGTATTCAATACTAATTTTATTGTGGTGGTTGTTATTCTTTTTATGTCATATATATACATACATACATATATAAACATACATACATACACATATGTATTTCTGGTTTTCCTTATTTCACTTTATATTAGTTCATCTAACACACCATGTTTCTTCACATCTATTGTTTATGGTACAGTAATATAATAGGTATTATACAAATCCTAAAGATTGAATCTCTAAACTTTGTGTATTAATAGATTAATTAACAATTAAAACATATAATTGAATAATGAATTAACTTCTACCTACAGAAAATATCTTCATCATTCTTATGTAATCTGTCATTTTGTTTTTCTTTTTTATCTCCCTATGTGATGTTATGGTGATACTGGTCTCTTTTTGATCTATTTCATATGACTCCTCCCATATTTTCTTAAATTTTTGCTTAATCTCCTTTTATAACAACTTAATTAAAAATATGTATCCAGAATTTTTCCATTCACTGGATTCATTGTTCCATTTTTATCTTCTATGTAAAGCAACTATGCATATTTTGTGAATATGAATCCTTGTGATTTTTACATTTTAGTTTATCTTTTTTAACAGTGATAATTATATTTATTTGCCAGCAAGACTTATTAACAGATTCACATATGATTTATATAGCAATGACTCAAATCAGGTCATTTAGGTTCAAATGTTATCTTTTACTACTTGCCCAAAAATATTACAAGTCACTTAATGTCTTTGAGCTTCAGGTTCTTTTGGAAGAAAAGGGAATTAGATTAGAGGGTCTAGTTTAATTTTGTCTTCTAGGTATATGATCTGATGTAAATATGATTCATGTGTATGTATATGAATAACACACAAATGTATGGACACGCATATGCATATATGCAGTGAATATTTGCATACATGTCTATAAACAATGCATGTATATGCACACACAATATTTATATACACATACATGCATGCATATATGTACAGTATACATATTCACACTCATATTTTTATTTGTATGTGTATGTACGCACATAGGTATTCATGTGTACACATGTGTCATGGTTCTGTTTATTTCACTCTGTATCAGTTTATACATATATATAGATATTTCTCTGAATCCATAATATTTATCTTATTTTGGTAAAATAATATTCAATTACATTAACACAATGATTTGTTCAGTCAGTTTTAGTGTTGAGAACGTATTTTTTTTTCCCATGCAAAAATTTATGAGGATTGTATTATTGTATCTTTAGGATAATTTCTTATCATTGAAATAACCGAATGTAAGAGTATGATCAATTTTTATTTTTTTCCTATTACATAAAGTGATTTGATACTCTTTAAATAAGAAATCATTTTAAAGTTATTTCCTGCCTTCCCCATTGAATTCCCTTTTGAAATAATATAAATTGAACATTTTGAATAAAATAAGATCAATGTTGTGACTCTATTTGATGGTATAAGAATGATTAAGGTTATCTCCCTCTTTTCAAGTGAAAGCAGAGAAGTATGTTTCTTCCTCTTTGTTTGGGAATAATATGAATCATTTCAATATCTTAAGTATGGAAGTATTTTAGTGCTGTTTCATTTAAATTATTTACTCCTGTATACATTCTTTTTTCCCCCCACTCTCTAGCAGTTCAAAAAGTTCACCCATTTATCTGAATGACCATTTGTTCTTTCTTAAAGAATAGTAATATTTCATTCATAGAGATTATTTTTTGACCATTGTCTAGTCAATGGTCATGTACTTTTTCCTGTTTTTGTTTTTAATAACATAAAGAATATGATCGTTAATATTTTGTTATGTTGTAGTTTTTTTTTAAGTTATTGGCCATCTTATGGCATAGGAACAATAATTGAATGACTCAATTACAGTCAGCAGTATAATTAATTTTCATGTGAAATTTCAAATAATTTTCTGAATTAAATGAATTTTCTGGGTCATACAGCTACTAACAGTTCCCTTATTTCTCCCTCAGCTTTCCCAACATTTATAGTTTTCATCTTTCATTAACTTTGCCAGTAAATTGGCAAATTCATCTGTGTCTCTGCTTTTATCCATCTGTTTGTCTTTCTCTCTCACTGGATACTATAACTCATGCACAGTATTCTCCTCTGGGAATATCAGAACAAATACTAAAACAGGTCCTCCTCTCAAGGAAATAATGTTCTATTAAGTGAAACAACATTGATCAGGTAATCTGGATAAAACCTTCATAGGATTGTGAGAAAGGCATTTCTCATGACAGCTAGGTGAACTAGTAGAGATGGTGCTGGACCTGATTCAGAAATATAAATTTTTCCAAATTCAAATCTAGCCTCAGATATTTAGTTTCTGCATGACCCTGGCAAATCACTTAACCCTATTTGCCTTAGTTTCCTGATATGTAAAATAAGCTAGGGAAGAAAATGATAAACCATTATTATCTTTGCCAAGAAAATACAAATGGTATCTTAAAGAATTAGGTGTTGCTGAAACAATTGAACAACAGTCACTTTTTCTTAGGATGATTTTAAATGCATAAACACATAGAATTACAAAGAAAGTCAATTATATAGAAGTATATTTATCAAAATATATAGCCCTTTCCCCAACAGAACAAAACAAAAGAAAACAAAACTCAGGTCATGAATTCCATGTAGGAGATTTTGAACTATGAATATCTTCTAAGAGCTACCTACTACATACATAAAGAGAAAAAAGATTAATGATTGATGAGGAAAGACAAAAGCTGGGAATAAAGTCCATGAAATCACGCATACTATAAACTGAATGAATAAACAGACATATTTATAAGTCTTAGACAACTTAGACAAGTTAGGGGATAACTTTAATGCTTGAGAGAATTAAATTTAGGGTAAAAGTAAAGGCTATTTTTGACGACTTAGAGAACAGTGAGAAGTGATACAATAACCAATCTATAATACATTGAAAAGGAAAGTACAATGTTTGGGGGTCTTAGGAGTATATCTCTAAATTGTTGAGGTTTCTTTGCATCATGGAGGATTAACAAGATCTCTTTCAAGAAAATTATAGAATCTTAGCAGGAAGAGGTACCAAAAGGAGATGAAAAGGAGAGCTATGCTGATTGACTTAATAGAAAAGAACGAAACTAGAATTTATAAGCTTGTACTATGATCCAGGCATTGTACTTTATGTTTACTATCTCAATGAATACTCAGAACATACTTGAGAAGTTAGTACTCTTATTATCTCTGTTTTAGAGCTGAGAGAAATGGGGCAGAAAACTCTTATGTGAATTTCCTGGGATCACACAGCTAGTAATCATTTAATTGGATTTGAAAGCTGGTGTTCCTGACTCTGAGCCTAGCACTGCATCCACTGTACCCACCTGGTGGGATGGTAATCTTTGTTATCTTGGAAAATTTTGGTTTGTTATATATAAACAATTGAATATTTGTAATATAATTGAATATATAGAATATAATTGAATATTTGTAAAAAAAAAAAAAACAAAAACTATTTCCTATGGAATTTACATTGCGAACTTGCCCTGCCTATTGCCAAAAATGTGACTATTACCAAAAATAGTTGAAATTTAAGAAATTTAGAGGCTTGGATTAATGCATTATTCTCCAGATTGCCTTGAGAAAGCAATTTAAGGATTTATTTAGTCTCTTCTTTTAGAAATAATAAATAGTCTTTTCTAAACACTTATGCTTCTTGATCTCTTTGTAGCTTCTTCTTGATGCTTTCTTCTTTAGGTTTTTGTGACACTGCTCTTTCCAGTTCCCGTTACCTGTTCTATCATTCTTGATTGCTGAATCTACATTTACTTTATGACCAGGGTAACAGTTGCTGTCCTGGGCCCTCCTATTGATCCCTCTATACTATTTTATTTGATGACTTCAGCTCCCATGGTCAATTATCATCTCTATGCAGATCACTTTCATAACTACTTTTACAACCCTAACCTTTTTTCTGACCTTCAGTGTTGTGTTTTCAGGTGTCAAGTACACTTGTTGAATTGGATGTCCAGTCAACATCTTAAAATGAACATGGCCAAAATTTTTTTATTAATATATAATATATAATTAATATATAAAGCATATGCATATTCCAAATGCATATGCAATGCAAATTCCAATGCAATGCAATTTTTCCAACATTGATTCATGCATAACCTTTTTTGTTCCAAAATTTTCCCTCCTTCTCCCCATCCCATCCCCTACCTGGCAGATAGTCCAATAAATGTTAAATATGTTGAATACACATTAAATCCTATATATAATACATATATATATATATATATATATATATATATATGTATATATACAGTTGTCTTGTTGCACAGGAAAAATCAGATCAAGAAGGAAGAAAAAGCAAAACTATGAAAGAAAACAAAATGCAAACCAATAACAACAGAGAGTGAGAATGCTATGTTGTGTTCCACACTCTGTTCCCATGGTTCTCTCTCTGGGTGTAGATGGCTCTCTTAATCACTGCACAAGTGGAACTGATTTGAATCATCTCATTGTTGAAGAGAGTCACATCCATCAGAATTCATCATTGTATAGTCTTGTTGTTGCCATGTATAATGACCTCCTGATTCTGCTCATTTCAGTTAGCATCAGTTCATATAATTCCCTCGAGGCCTCTCTGAAATCATCCTGCTGGTCGTTTCTTACAGAACAGTAGTATTCTATAGCATTCAAAAACCATAATTTATTCAGCTATTCTCCAATTGATGGGCATCCACTCAGTTTCCAGTTTCTAGCCACTACAAACAACTTCTCCATTTCTTAGCCAGTACCAAATGGTTTTGATGAACACTGCTTTATAATATAGTTTTAGATCTGGTACAACTAGGCCATCTTCAGTTGCTTTCCTCTTCATTAACTCCTTTGAAATATTGACCTTTTGTTCTTCCAGATAAATTTTGTTGTTATTTTTTTTAGGTCAGTAAAATAGTGAATTCTTTCAATGGTCATTTTACCTTCTGTTTCTATGATATCTTGGCAGTTCTCTTTGAAGATTTCCTAAAAGATAGTCTCTAGGCTCTTTCTTCATTATGTATTTCAGGGAGTCCAATAAACCTTAGATTGTCTTTACTATATCTATTTTCCAGATCAGTTGATTTCACAATTAGGTATTTTACATTTTTTTTCTATTTTTCTTTTTCTTTCTTTTTTTTGGGTTTGCTTGATTGCTTCTTATTATCTCATGGAGTCATTTATATCCATTTGTTCAATTCTGAATTTTAGTAAATTATTTTCTTCATTTACTTTTTAAACTTCTTTTTGTATTTGTCCAATTGAATTTTTAAGTGAGTTGTTTTGTTCTATGGAATTTTTTTTATTTCCATTTCACAAATTCTGTTTTTTAAGGAATTTTTTTTTACTGTTTCACAAATTCTGTTTTTCTGGGAGTTGCTTTCTTTTCCCATTATAGCAAATCTATCTTTTAATAAATTATATGGTTTTTCCATTTCACTAAGTCTATATTACAATGAATTTTCTTCAGATAGTTTTTGTGTTGCCTTTTCCAAAACCTCTTGCAAATTTTTCATTTCCTTTCCCCATTTTTCTTTTAGCTCTCTTCTAAGATCTTTTAAAATTTCTTCTAGGAGATCCTTGTGTCATGGGGATCAGGTTATATTACCTTTTGGGGCTTCATCTAGAGACAATCTACCTTTAGTCTTCTCAGGGTTTGAAATCTGTTCTTCTCTTTCACCATAAAAGATGTCAATTGTTAGAATCCTCTTTACTTTTTGACTCATTTCGTTTTTTTTTAAGTTAAGGTTTGCCTTTAGGGCATGGAGATTTTCCAATGCCCTATTGCTTGGAAAAGAGAAAGAGCACAGCTGTGCTCAGTCAGTGCTGATTCACTCTTGGTACTGGGTGGGAGTGGCCAAGTTCCATGAGATTCTGGCATTTTTGGGTTCACTATATGTCTTTTCTGTTTGTGTTGGATGTTTTTATAACTTCTCTGCTGATCTACTTGCTTGCAACCAGGTCAAAGTGGTCAACACTGTTGCAGATTCCTTTAGATTCCTCCCTATAGATTCTCTGCCATGCAGAGTCTGCACCACCCTGCAGAGTCAGCAACACTAGTGGAGTCAGCAATACCCCCAGAACTTTGCGCTGTCTGTGCTGGTGTTTGTGGTTACCTGTTTGTGTTAGACAGTCTCCCTCCCATTTTTGACTGAAACAGATCTTTCCGGGTCTGTTTCCTCCCATAGATTCTCAATCAAGTAGAGTCTGCATACCACATGGGAAATGCACTGGCCTGGGCCTCTGAGCTGTCTGTGGCATTTGTATTCAGCTGGTTGCATTGACTGCCTTCCTCCCATTTCCAATTGAAACAGACCTTTTTTGGCAATCTTTGAAATTATCTTTTGCTGATAACTTTTTTACTCCCAATATTTGCAGGTCTGCTGGTCCAGAGCTAATTCAGAGACTGGATTTCATAATTAGGGTGAGGGTTGTAGAGTAGGTCAGAGAGAAACTTGTATCATCTCTGCTATCTTGGCTATGGCCCCAGAAGTCGAACATGGCCAAAATTAAATTAATTATCTTTTCCTCAAAAACCTCCTTTCTTTCTATTGTGACTTCTGTCTCAAATTCCATTGGGGGGAAGGAATAAAGTCTTAGATATAGAGCTTGGCTCTCTTCTTCCTCCAAAAATGACAAAGTGACTAAAATTGGGCTCAAATAGATCATTGGTCCTGGAGTCAGAAGGTCCTGAGAACACTAGCTATGTGGTGATACTGGACAAATTTCATTTATTCCCATTTGCCTCACAAAAAAGTTGGCTCAAATGCAAGACAATCAATATTTAAAGACATAGATGATATGCTTTTAGTTTGGTATCTCCTGTCTCTGATTATAGAGTGGTGACCAAACTTTGTTTGCATTTCTGATAAGAATGAAAGTTTTCCTTGGAAAAGGGGAGGGTAGAAAGAGATATCTATTCTGCCCCCCTTCAGTACACATCTAAGTTCAGTCCCTTGCTACAGGTGGATTCTCTCTATACATGTTGAGCCCTTTCCAACTATTACATTAACTTCTCGATAACTGTCAAATGTACCACCATCCCTCCAGTCATCCAGGTTTCATCTTTTACTCTTCACTCTCTTTCCCCCCCACCTAATATATTGTGAAGTCCTGTCATTTCTATTTTATAGCATCTCTTCCACATGCTCCCTTCTCTACTCTAATAGTGAAACCATCCTATTGACCTTAAAACTTCCCACCATAAAATTACCATCCTTCCCTCAAGCTTCTTTCCAATTTTAATCATCCATTCAGATGTCAAAGTGATCTTTCTAAATGATGATTCTGAACATAGCCCTTCTAATCAGTAAACTTCCAGCGATTTGGTCCTTCCTATCACCTTAAAAAACAAATTTTAAATCTTCTCTTTGTTTTCAAAGCACCTCATAAACCACTCCCTTCCTGGTTTTTTTAGTCATCTTCTGCCTTATTCCCTTTTGCTTTCTCTGGTCTAGTGACCTTGTCCTCTTCACTGTTCCCAAAATACCCTTGGAATACCTAGCATACTCCATTTCTGACTCTGAGAATTTTGCCTACCTAGCCCTCATTTCTGGAGTATTTTCCCTCTTCATTTCCAATCCCTGGTTTCCCTGAATTTTTTTCTAATCTCAGCTAAAGACTTTTCTTTTCCAGAAGCCTTTCTTGATTCTCCTTAATCTTAGTGCCTTCCTTCTAAAACTATCCCCAACTAATTCTCTATTTACTTTGTACTTAGTTCATTGCACGTTGTCTCTCTTTTTAGTATGTGAGCTCTTGAGAGCTGGGAATAGTTTTTTAATTTCTTTGTATTCCCCGTACTTAGCACAGTTCTGGATGTGTAGTAGGTACTTAATAAAACCTAATTGACTATGATTATGCCTTGTATTTACTATATCTAACAGATGTTTATGAAAGTACTTCTTATAAAAAGTGCTTAATTAGAAGAAAAGTATAAATACTAAACTATAATAACAAAGATATATTGGAGGATATAAGTGAGTAACTGAACTACTGCACTAATGGCCCTTACAACCTTGGCTGTTTTCCATGACTGAAACTTCCTGAATGTGGTGGCCATAGACACCAGCTACTTGCACAGATAGTGACTGAATGGCTGTTGAGGAGACGTTGAGACCTTTATCAAGGGCATGCAGGAGTGGCTAAAGTGTCACTAGCTGAAGTATTACCAGTGCTTTCTTTATGAGAGCAGAATGAACTTAAATGTTGATAAGTAAATGTTTAGAAGTTAACTTCCTTCTGGTATGATTGTAATCTAAATTTCATTTATACTGGGTGAAATATTTATATAACACATTTGTATATAGAGATAAAGAACAATAAAAATGAACATTTTAAGAAATAGTTATGATTAATGTTTTGAAAACCAGTTCATCATGTCTGTGAAATTTAAGAATACTGTTACATACAGAAAATTGAGTTGTATCTAGAAATGCAGATCATCTAACCTGGACATTTCTAGTATTTGCTACATCAATTTTATTTCCATTGACAAGATTATGATTTTTTTTATCACAAAAGTATTATAGGGTCAGAAATTCTTCAAATAAAGCATGATTTCTAAAGAATTTTAGACAATGGGCAACAGTAGAATCTAATCAAACAAAATATATGGAAGGAAGATCAAAATTGGTTTTTGATTCATAGTTGTCTGGGCTTTCATAAGCTTGCTTACTTTTGTTTTAAACTAGCATAATCTTTTTAAAATATAAAAAATGTAATAGGAAGGAAAATCTACTTCATAATGTAACAATAATGGTTCATACTAATTAAGAAAAAGAAAAAAAATAATTGATTGATATTTCCTAGAATTATCAGTATTCTTCTTAGGGCCAAAAATGTTACAAAATTCCTACAAAATATGCCATCATTACTTTCAAATTTGGCTTTGTTCTATGTCAAGGTAACCCTCCCCCCATGCTAGCTATCCTCTTCTAACTCAGCATACTGAAATCTTCATTTTAATATTGTCTATCAGACTCTAGTGGCTGGATTATTCCCTGTCTTCACAATCTTGGTTGTTTCCCATGACTGAAACTTTTGATGTGGTGGCTACAGTCATCAGCTACTTGCATACCAGTGGCTGGATGACTACTAAGGAGACTTTGAGACCTTTGCCAAGGGCATTCAAGAATGTCTAAAGAGTTAGCAACTGGAGATTTAGGTGCTGTAGCAGTACTGACAGCACATGCAAGTTTGCAATGAACCTTTTCATTAGAATGCCAACAGAGCATCTCAGGTGCAGAATAAACTCAAATTGCTAGAGAAGCTGACAGAGCTGAAGGCTGTTCACAAGGAGGTGGATGCAGTGATAGAATTTCCTGATGTTTGTGAAAAGTTTTCACTACTCATTCTGCAACTTCATGAAGTTGACATCTACTATACCTTCAACACGCCATTGTCAGTTATATTGCTGTCTTGTAGAAATTGAGTCTTGAATCTCTGTGGTTGGGGTAAATGGAGCAGGGAAGCTAACTGTGATAAAGCTATTGATGGAAAATCTAGTGCTCTGCCATCAGGTTCACATAAATAAGATTGGCTGCTTAAATCAGTGCCCTATGGATCAGCTGGGCTTCAATGTCAGTACTGTGGAAATGCTGGTTCACAAGTTCACTGGATAGATTCAAGAAGTATCACCACCAGTTGTGATGCTAGAGCATCTCTGAGGAACTTACCAGTAAGCTCTTGGTCCCCCCATTTCTGGCATATTTAGAAAATAGAATATGAGTGGATTTTTCCAGTTGATCATGACATTTCCTGATATCTATATTCTGGACAAACCAACAACCAGGACATGGAAATGATGGCAGACTTAGACCATGTTCTCATTATTTTCACAGGTGGCATGCAATTTGAAGGAATTATAGGATTACATAAAATTTATTATATATATATATATATATATATATATACACATATTATGTATATAAACGAATCAGACACACATATGCATATGTTTGTATATAGCTGTTTTCATGTTATCTCTCTCATTAGATTGTAAATTCTCTTGGGGCAGAAACTGTTTTTGCTTTTCTTCATATTCCCAATACTTAGCATATCACCAGGTTCATAATAGATGATTGATGAATGTTTTTTGACCTCATATGTAATAAAATTTCTAAAGTTGTATTTTTTATTTCATAGATTTTTTTCTTATATATAGGGGGAAAAAAGACCCATCTACCTTGCACTTGAAGTTGCTTAATTCCATCAAAACAATACTAATTGCTCAGCCAACACAAATCTTTAGTTGATTTTCTATACACCATAGTTGGTTTCCTACCGAATTCATCATTGGCTTGGCCAACTCAGTTATATGACTACTTCTTCAACTGATGCACACCATAAAACAAGAATAGTTTCTCATCCCATTGGGTTCTTGTCCTTCACATATTTTGATAAAAGATCATGATGGAGTCATTCGTCTACATTTTTAAAAACATTTTTGAGTAAACAAGATGAAAACACAGGCTTCTTATACAAAAATACTTTTTTCCCCCTGCACACCATGCATTCTTTATTCTTTTGACTTTTCCTGTCAGTTTCTATGTCATATCTTCTAGAGTTTAATGCAAACAAGATGATGTTATCAGAAATACCAGAGACTTTGGTGAATCTAAGGAGTCTTTCCTGTACACAGCATCCTACAAGATTATGGTGGACATACATATTGACAGTATATGTGTGTATACATATGTACATATATATTTATACATATCCTTGAGGGACTTAATTTGATATTTTAAAAATATTGCTGAATAAATTTTTCACTGTTTTTTCTGAGATTCTTGTATGATTTTAATATATTAATATGAGATACTTTCTTAAAACAGAGGCTATATTTTGAAAATACTTTTTAAATGATCAATAACAACTTTGTATATTGTATTGTAATACTTACATATATTTTTCAGTCAATTTGTGACAAGAAAGTATGATCTGCTCTAGAAAATAATTTGTGAAAGACTGTTCTACTTTCATATTTTCATCAAGGACAGATTAAAGAGACCATTTTATAAAGATTTTAGGAATAAAAACTGAAAATTTGGGTCAATATTTCAATGCACTCAGTTACCTATTTTAAAAATATTACTATAATATATTGTCTTTTTCATTCTTTTAGAGTCATCATTTAGATAGATTGAATGTTGAATCCTTAATATCTTCTAAACTGTCTTGTCTCCAGAATATGTTCATTCTTTATATATTTAATTAGATATAGTCACACTTTACAACTTTGCCTTAAATGCTGTTTCCATTTAGTTTTCATTTAATTTATCCAAAGTGGATATTCCAATGTCATTGATTATATGAATATATTGATAGAAAAACACTAGCAAATCTTTCCATTTTGTGTCTGTTGTACTTTTAGTTACACATATAAATGTTTTGGGCATAATCTGGCCTGTAATGTCCAATTTTCTATAGAATTACTTTCTCTTTACCATTACCTCATCTATATTTCTGTTCTTTTGTTATTACTATCCCTATAAAGAATTTTCTAACAATGAACTACTCTTAAGAACTGAGACTGTCTTGCTTGCAAATGTTATTATACTGTTACATACTTAATACATGCTTTTATTTTTAAATTCTTTATTAAAGTTTTAGCCATCAGTCTTCTGAAACTTTCCTTCAAAACAAGCAATGGTAACACATTTCTGTTTTGAGGATGCTTCCTTTCAATGTTGCTATGAAATTCTTTTATACCTCCCTTCTTACCCTTCTCTATACATGTGTGTACACACAGACATAGACACAGACAGATACACAGACACACACACACACACAGACACACACACACACACACACACACACCCATACACACACACACACACACAATTGTCTGTAATACTGAATAGCACTGAAATAATTTAGGCCTAATTTTATTTCTGTTGAAATGAAGTCTTATGAGTTTACTATAAATATGCTTTACAGCACATTATTTAAGACAAATTAATTTTCTTTCTCTCACATTTTTTTCATATAAGATCAGATGTGCCTTCTAAATGTACGCGATAGTCTCTGGAAAGCAAATAGATAATTTCATTAGTTGGAAAAGGGCTTTTAATCAAATTGTGATCTACTGTCACAGCTTAAGTTGACCCCATTTTCTTTTCATTTTATAATGTGGCTAAACTTGCTGCATTGCTTTCCTTTTAGCTCTCATGTCAAGGATATTTTTATGAAAAAATTTTTATATTTAAAACAAGTTTTATTATCTCATCACTGCTCATTTATGGTTATTTTTACCAGCAACAAAATGGAAGAATTTTAAAATAGTACTTTGCTATAGTGCATTGAAATCTAGGCCAAGCTTGGAAACTTGTTCATTGAATGACATATGTAAACATCATTCTATTTAATTGTCCTTATAAAAGGCATATTAAAAAGGGTTTTTCTTTATACTTGGCAAAAATTTGGGCTAATTCAAAATTCTCTGATTCTTTACAGAAGGATCTGAAATAATGTTACTTGTGGGGTTTTTTAAATCATTTTTAAAATGTAGATTTTTAGAGGTGTGCAGATTCAAAGTCTATTATTCCTTCCATATTGTCCAAATCTTAGCCTTAAATTTCCTTATGGGTTAGTAACAAAAAACCATCTACCCTGATAAAATTCCTCTGTCAGATTTGTTTTTCTTATATGAGAAGCTGTTATGGAGGTAATTAATAAATCTTTATGAAGGGATTATTATATGCCAGGCACTATACTAGGACCTGAAGAACAAAGACAAAAAATGACAATTCCCTCAAAGATATGATCTGAAAAAATACAAGAATGAGATCTGTCCCATTTGTCACCCTCCTTTATGAGATCTCATCAATATAGTGAACAAAGCAACTAAGCCCAGGTTGATTAATGCAGAAGCCCTTGCGTTTGTGAATTAAAAGAAAAGTTACCAAGAAAAGAGAAGGTACAGAATGGTTTTAATGGTTGTCTTTATAAAGTTAATTCCATCCTTAATGTGACAATATGACAGAGGTTTTAAGCCAACATCAACAGATCCTAGTCCTTCAGGTGGATGCTAATAAGGACAATGTATTCCATAAATAACTAAGTTATCCCTCACTCACTATTAATAACAACTGTGATATTTTGAACAGGGTAAGTGATGCATAGTATTCCAACAAAGCATAGTTATCTATTTCCCCTTACTCAGGGATTTCTGATTTCATTAGTGTAGATTGTCCTTTCAACTACAGCAGATCCCATTTGTCTATGTCTTGGTTTTAATTAGTTGCTATGGACAAAATGAAATTACCTCATTACTACCTTTTTAATGGTGACTCTCTTCATACTTAAGCTGGTCCTCTGACCATAGAACCACAAATTGTGACATTACTAGTCCATTGGACCAAGTGTTTCTAACTTGCTGGGGTCTGGTCAATCTTATGCTCCACTGGCAGAGGAACTCAGGAACTTAGATTTCCTCGGTGCGTAATTAGATGTCGCAAGAACACCTTAGTAGATATTCACAGGAGTCTGGAATTCATGATTGTCCTCATTATCACTGTGCTGTAACCAATTTCAGTGTGAAGAGAGGGAAAGTTTATGATACCCAGTAGATTAGAAGCTTAAAGTTAATTGAATTTTATGATCATGAGTAAGGATTATTTAAAGGATAGTGGTTTGATCACAGATGAAAACTAGTTTAAAGTTGTTTAGAATGTATGAACAACAGGAAAATGTTAACTTTTTTTCAACTCTTATATATGAAACAAGCACATTGAAGGAGGTATATTGAATTAATATTCAACATATATTTGTAGAATGCCTACAATATGAAACACATTGTCCTTTAGCTGATAAGAGATGTGGCAATAAATAAAATACAATCCATATCTATGAGAAGCTTATAATTTTAAGATGAAGATACAATTAAACATGTCAATGTGTTACTATTTACAATATGAAATAAGTATGATGAGGCCTTAAAAGAACAAATGTAGAATTATGTAAGATGAGAGAGATCTTTCAGTTGGCGGTGACAAGTGAAGACTTTATTTAGGAGAAAACTTTTATAAGTCTTAAAGGATGGATCTGATTATTATCAAGGATAGAATGGAAAGCATTTTGGATACCTAGCAGTTCAGAAAATGATGTGAGAAACAACATGAATGTAGGGAAATCTGGGACCTGTTTGGTGACATTAAAATCCAATATTTAGGACACTGTATAGCAAATATGCAAAGCATATGTTTAAATTTGGCTAACTTATATTTGAGACTAACTTTTTCTCATGTTGACTTTAGGGTGGCTAGTGAGAAGTCTTGTCAAGTCATCTGTCAAACAGAAGTAGTGAAGGGTCAAATGAAGAACAAAAAGCAGTGAGATATTGGGATGATAAAACTGTGAGAGAAAAAATCAAATTTCTCTAGATGATTCAAAATTCTTGTTTTTTGTCTATATTATCATAAGTTGCCTTTGCATGCTTTCTATTTTATGGTCTACTACACAGTGTCCGACATGAAAGAATTGCTCAATAACATGTGCTGCTGAGGATGCATGCTTATGGCTAGTATGTAGGCAAATTTGAATTATAGTCAGTATCTGCAGTCATCAATTCCAACCCATACCCTCAAAGAATATTTAATAACTAACAAAATAATATAATTGGTAATAATATAAATAATAGGTATGTTAGTAATGTAAAGAGGAAATGATCAGCCAGTCTCTCCTTAAAGACCTCTAATAATGGGAAACCTATTCTCTCCAAAAATAAACCATGTCATTTATGGTTAGTTTTCTTTTTCCTGGAAGATTTTTCCTAATATCAAGCTTACATTTATTTCTGCAGTTTCCTAGTTTTCATTTTTCCAGCCAAATGGAATGCTAATCCTTCTCTAATATTACCTTCAAATCACAACATATATGTCTTTCATAGACATGGCTGTTTGAATGTTGTATTCCCCATTGGAATGCAAACTCCTTGATGTCAGAAATGATATTTTGCATTTCTTGATATAGCTAACACTCAGAGCCTGATACATAGAAAATGCCTAATAAATTGTTATTCGTTGAGTACATATTACCCCTTCAAATACATGAAGACAGTGATCATTTCCTTCCAAAATCTTCTCTTCTCCATGGTACTATTTTTATGTGCTTGGGGCTTATAGCTCTTTACCATCTTTTGCATACTATTCAGCTTAGAATGTTATTCTAAGCAGTTCCAAGTAATGAAATTGATGACAACTTAATTGACAAAAATATTAGAAATTATTTTTGCCTTTTTAAACAAAACTATCACTTTTGAAAATATTGAATTTAAAATTTTATGAATTAATACTTATGTTCTAATTTAACATAAGCATCAAAGAAGTAAATATAATGTTAAATGAAGAGGAAGAATTACTGGGAGAAGTATCCATAACGTGAATAAGGATGTTCACTTAAGAGACTCATTTTATCTTGAACTAGAATATGAGGGAGTCTTTACTCTCCCTTTCCCTCATGAACAACTTAGCACTAGTGGGTTGAGCTTTTCATTGCTTTTAGAACTGATGATCCTAGACACATATAATATTTTTCCTTGCACAAGACATTTGAATTCAAGAGTATGAGAGGGATAGAATAAAGAATAACATCTCTCTTTAGTCTTTTACATGCCAGTATTTATATTTATATATGTTTGCATACATAAACATGTATATGCATATAGGTATATACACATGTATACACATACATGCACATATACACATACATAAAGAATACGCATATACACACATAGAAGAGAAACCTCCTTTACTAGACCTTTTCTTCTGATGCCCATTTATGTAGTTTCTGGAAACTCTTGTTAACTCTAAAATTCCATGTTTTAATAATATTAATGACATTGACATTATATTACTTTAACATAACACTTGAGGCAGCCCTTCACACATAGTCCCCCAAAACTACCTGATGTTTGAGATATTCTGTAGGTCAGCATGCATTCACAAACTTAGTTCCTGAGCCACTGATGATATGTTTGCTCTCCTAGCACTGTTAGGAGATGAACAAATTAATTTCAACAAGAGCAAACAAAGGTTAAGGAAATAAGGGAAGTCATTGTCCTCAATCTGTCCACCAAAATACCTGCCTTTATTATGTGCATATGACAAAACCAAAACAAATAATCACCACTAACCCCAACAACAACAAAAACCTAAATCCAAAAATTTAATGTGTTATATTGTGTTTTGGCCAGAGCAATATTTTTATTTGGCCAGATAACTAATTTTATAAGTCTATGAAATCTCATTTTATATTTACAACAACTAGTTAGGATGGAATGGCCTATTTGATTTGAGGAAATCAAGATTAAGACAGTTAAAGTGAATTGTCCCTGGTCACTCAAGATTCACATCAGTGAATCTAGTATTAGAACTCAATTTTAATTATTTCCTATCTTTGAAGTTTCCTGATTTTCCCCTTTCTAGCCAAATGGAATGTTATTCCTTCTCTGATTTATCTTCCAATCACGATATACATATGGTTTCCTTATATTTTGCAATCAGTTTTTTGACAGAAATTCTGAATGTCATGATTTGTGATTTTACTTTTTATTGCTTATTTGAAGGCTACCTTTTCTTCAATATTCACATTAATTTTGATATAGTAATTTTAAATGGTATAATTGCATATTTAATTTTGGTTATTTTGATATATCAACATCAGCATCTGAGCATGTTTGAGTTATGAAGGTCATTGAAGTAAATAAACACTAACTTCTACCTTTTGATAATGGATATCATTAACAAATTTTCATTAAAATGAATTATGATGTCATATTTGTCTTATTTTTTAATTGGATGCAAGTCACGTAGCAAACAAATTTTGTGTTTAATTTCGTTTATATTTAATGATAATTTGTTGTTTTTAAATTTTTAATATTAAGCTCTCTCCTTCCTTCCTTTTCCCTTCTCACCTATTCTTCCTTCCTTCATTTAATAAAAAAAATACTATGTATAGATTGGTAGATGACAAGAAGATGAATAAATTTATCCCTCTTCACAAGTGACTTATAAAACAGGACATTCCACTCTATTTTTCATGGTTGTTGTAAAGATAAAATGAGATCTTATAAAGCTATAAAACAATACATATAAAACAATCTGTATGCAAAGAATAATTTCTGGGTTAAAACATCTCCTTGGAGCCCCTAGGGATCTCTACCCTGATGCCTTCTTGTGAAAGTAGATTTTTGCATGAACAGGACTAGATATACACTAGACATTTCGTTTCATCAATGAATGCCGAATGGGGAGAAGCAGAATAATATCAGAGAGAGCCAGCCTTGGAAACAGATGCTTTGGGTAGAAGGGTCAGTCAAGTTCTATGAACTTGAGCAAATCAATGTCTTTAGTGTCCTAGGCAATTTTGTAAAGTATATTACACAGATATGTTGCAGATTTCCATCATGGCCAATAGTTTTCAACAAGGAGTTCCCTATACCAATAAAATAACTGCATTAGACCAAAAGAGTATAGTTGAATGTATTAGTTATCTTGGAACAAATATTGCCAAATATATTACAAGGCAAACAGTATTCCATGTCGAAGAAGGGCCATAGAGTCCCTTGTGAAAACTGGGCAGGGAAAAATTCTTCCCTTTCTAAGAATTAAGGAAGGCCATATGAAACTTTTGTTTTTGGCCTTTGATCTGGGCCTGGAAGGACAGAAAGGATTTCAACAACTAAGTGATTAGCAGAAAAGGTACTTTAGGCATAAGGGATGTCATAAACAAAATTGTGGAGCTGGGAAAGCATGGGCATGTTCAATGAGTTCAATGGGCTATACAAATAGCCCAGTTCAACTGCAATATCAGGTGACTAGTATGTATGCTTCACATTGTAAAAAACCTTGAATCCTGGGATAAATAAGTATGATTTTATTTTTTAGTGAATGGAAAGTCATAAGGATCATGTGATTAAAGGACTGATGTGATCCAAAACTGATTTTTAATATTAATGTGATAACATACACAGAATGATTTGGAGGGGAAAAGAGCGGTGTGAGGGGAAAGAGAAGTGATTGCAATAGTCTTCTTAAAACTTAATGAAGGTCTGAAATATAGTGGTGACAACAGAAATGGAAAAAAAGACATAAATGAAAATTCATGAAGCTTTATATTCTGGATCCAATTTTAAAATTTAAATATTCATATAGAAGCCATCACAATAATGCCAACACACCAGATAATATTGCCTTTTTAGCCAAGAAAATTTTATGTGAAATAGTTTTTAATTATTCATTATTTTTGGAATGATGCAAGGTATTTTGAAGAATATTTGGAAAAAAATCCAAGTTAGATCAGCTATAGGAGAGTCTTATATGTTTCTACATGTTTCTAAAACATTAAAGAAGTACCAGAATTATTTCCTGAAATACTCCAAAGCCATAAGCTCTCCTTGCAATTATAAATGAAATGGCAACAAAGGGAAAAAAAAAGAAAACAAGCTTACCATTTGATAGTAAATATAACTTTTCATACCCATTGGCTTTTACCTCTAGTAAAGAGAAGGGAAGTAAGTTTCATCCTTTATTCTTTAAAATTGATCTTCTGTTATCATTGTTGTTTTGCCCCTTCTGTTTTTTTTTCATTTCTTGTCAGTTGATACCAATTTTCCTGTTTCTCTGAAATCCTCACATTATTAGTTCTTATGGTATAGTAATATTCAATTACATTCACATCCTCAATTATTTCTCAATTTGTTCCTCAATCTCACTAGTTTCAATTTTATTTTTTGCAACTACAAAAGATACTTTTGTGAATAATTATTGTATTTGGAACTTTTCTTTCTAACTTTTGCTTTGGGGGTATATCTTCAGTAGAATATCTGCTATAGACAATTCTTAGTACACAATAAATGCTCAGTGAAAGATCCATCAATACTGATAATGGCACTTTATGTGGTCCCCTAATTAAATATCTTATTTCTCCATGAATCTGAAAAAAAAAACAACCTCATTCTCCTACTTGCTTTGGGATCTATAATACACCATAGGGATAGAGATATTACCTAAGGATGAGACCTTTGCTTCTTCAAAAATAATTCCTTTGGATTGGATCTGAGGCTGACTTTCTAATGACTTCTGCCCAGCTGACTCTGGAAAGTCATCAAATAGCTTAGAACTTCAACTGTCTCATACGTAAAGTGGAATTATATTGCTGGTGCTATATACTTCAGATAGTTGTTCTAAGGTAAGCATTTTGTAAAACTTGAAGTGACATATAAATGGGAGCTAATATAGAGAATTTCTTTCTATCTTTTTCTAGGTAAGTCCCCTGGGTTAAAAGAAACTATGACCTTTGGGAGGAGCCTGTTTCCTCTCTTTCTCTCCTTGTCCTTCCATGGTGACTGGTAAGAAAATTGGCATAACTCCTTGTGTATGCTTAGTTAGATCAACTTTTACCAACTACTATTTTATCTTAGTTTTATGAAGAGTCATGGATATAGCAAACAAGAATTTCATGCCATTTTAAAATATTCAAATATATTTCATGTAGGATAAAAGAGAAAAACAGCATGCTTCCCTGATTTTTATGTTTTTAAAGTTAATTTGATATAGTTAATTCTGCATACTAATATGCATATGGATGCAAGAAAATATAATCAACAAATGAAGAGTGAAGTGGGCCAAGGGAAGAAATAGGAACACTTGCAGAGGCAAATCTTTAGGGATGTACTTTGATAGCTAATTACTAATCCCAATAATGGGTATAATATGATTGCTAATGTTTTATTTTATTCCAAGATTTTCTCCAGTAGATTAAATGACAGTTACTTCCATTGTCAATTTACATCCATATCAGTATATGATACTACATAGAGAAACACAATGCAAATTAGAAAAGTACAGAAAGGTATCAAAAACAATATGTTTCATTTGTTTAATTTAGAGGATCTTCTGTTTTTTTTTTATCAAAAATATAGTGTGAAAATTGGGTTTCTCAGGTATATGATTTTCTATTACTCATGTCAATCTCATTTGAAATTTAATATAATATTTTGAATGTTATTTAATAGTTTACTCTAATTTTATTTATATAATATATACATGTGTATATGCTACATATGTATGTATACTATTTTCATTCTAGTATTTTATTATTATAGCTTTTTCACTGATAAATCATATGCATGGGTAATTTTTCAACATTAACTCTTGCAAAAACTTCTGTTCCAGCGTTTCCCCTCCTTCCCTCCATCTCCTACCCTAGATGGCAGGCAGTGCCATACATGTTAAATATGTTAAAGTATATGTTAAATACAATATATGTGTACATATTTATACAGTTATCTTATTGCACAAGAAAAATCAGATTTAGAAAGAAGGTTAAAAATAACCTTGGAAGAAAAACAAAAATGTAAGCAAACAACAACAGAAAGAATGCAAATGCTATGTTGCGGCAGCACTCATTTTCCATAGTTCTTTCGCTGGGTGTAGCTGCTTCTGTTCATCACTGATCAATTGCAACTTATTTGGATCATCTCATTGCTGAAGATATTCACTTCCATCAGAATCTATCCTCATATAGATAGTTGTATACTGTCATATAGATAGTATAGAGTATATAATGATCTGCTCATTTCACTTAGCATCAATTCATGTAAGTCTCTCTAAGCCTTTCTGTATTCATCTTGTTGGTCATTTCTTACAGAACGATAATATTCCATAACATTCATATACCACAATTTACTCAAATATTTTCCAATTGATGGGCATCCATTCAATTTCCAGTTTATAGCCACTATGAAAAGGACTGCCAAAAACATTTCTGCACAGGTGGGTCCCTTTCCCTACTTTAATACTTCTTTGGGATATAAGCCAAGTAGTAACACTTCTGGATCAAAGGATATGAACAGGTTGACAACTTTTTGAGTATAGTTCCAAATTGCTCTCCAGAATGGTTAGATTCGTTCACAACTCCACCAACAATATTTGCACTCTAGTTTTGAAAGGAATACTATCTAATTGGACATATCCCTCTCTACTCCCCTTTCCACTGAAAGTCAGTTTTTTACTGTCATTTTGCAGAGATCCCTATTAATCTCTTTCACTGGAAATATATACCAGTTAATGAGTCGACATTGTGGACTTAGTCTTTTTTTTTTGATTATTCTTCCTAAGGTAGGGGATAATGTTCTTCTTCATGATCTCTAAAGGTACATTTTTTTGATCCATCAGTAGGATACATGTAGTTCTGGTACTATTCATGATTTAAATAGACACATTCATACTATTCTTTTTACCCTTCATGACACCAATTTGCAAAAACGGCTATAGTTGGAACTTAGACTTTTGCCTTGCTAGCTAAGGAACAACTGATATAATGATTTTATTGGTGCTATGATATTTTCATTGTCATTGTCCTCCAACTTACTGAACTTAGTAACCCAAGTAGTAATAGAGCTACTTTGAATTTAGTTAAAAACTTGAACTCTAATATTCATTCATTCATATATAATATTTAAATTTTCTAAGAAATGTTCCTCCTTAAAATTTTTGCTTAAACTGTGTTTCAGCAATGTATTTGGCTTTGTTGTGATGTGACAATTTCTCATTGGCTTTCTAGAGGGTGGGTAATGAAAGAGGGGTGAGACTTTAAGCCAAAAATCAATGAATAAAAACAATATGACTGAGTAAACATAAACTATATTTCTATGATGGAAGCACTAAATACCACCCCCCAAATGAGTGAATGATATTGAATTTAGAAAATACATCTGACATAACCTTAGATTCAAGATTGAAAGCATTTTCTTCTTCTCTAAAGATTTAGCTGGTTCAGAAAATTGTCTGGGTTTTGCATTTGGAGAAGACCCTGCCTCTTTCTTCAAGGTGCTTACACTGAAATAAAGTTACCATTTCCCATCTTGAATGAACTTTTGAAGATTTCCCTCAATTCATTTATATGAGTTGAAAGCATTGAGAGATTTCATCAATCATTTGATGAATCATTTGATTTGTATTTAACTACTGTGAATTCAGTCAATAAATATTTATTAAGTGCAAATTGTGCCAAGCACTATTAATGGATTGTAAAGTGAAGGATAGGGACAAGCTTATAATTTCATTGATATAAGGAAATCCTGGAGATAGAAATTTTCTCTATTAACATAGACATTACACCTCTGCAACATCAAGTCACAAAGTTGTCTAGATGAGAGGTGTCCGACTCAAGTCCAGTGTATGCATGAGTCCTACAAAATTCTGGAGTGGGGCCTAAACCAGATTAAAATGTATTTTGGGAAATGTTTGACAAAAACTACAATACAACATACATGTGTTTAATTTATCATTTTCTAAAACCATATGCTACCAATAGGGGTCCATTGCTTTTTGAGATTGACATCACTGATTTGAATCACTGAGAGATTAAATAACTTTTTAGGAGTCACAGAGCTAGGATGGATCAGAGGAAAACCTTGAATTCCAATTTTTTGGTTTGAGGTCAAATTTCTATTTACCATACCTATGAAATACCAATACTAAACAGGATACTTTTAATCTCTACCTATCTAGTTTATAATCCATTTATTTATATGGCACTTATACCAAAATACATAATACATATTAGAAAAATATTTGTGGAGAAAGATGTCAAAGTAATTATTTCTATGTATTTAATGTAGAGAATCTTCTGTTCTTTACCCAGAATCCAAAAGATGAGGCAAAGTTTGAGTTTCTGAAGCACATTTTGATGGGTATTGTTCATGTCAGTCTCACTTGACATTGATCAGTCATAAAACATTTTTTAAAAATCATTGGCTCTGGGCATCCATGCTTGGCTGCTTCACAATAAAAACGCATTCTCCTTTGCTACCACCCCCACATACTTAATAAGGGTGGAGAAAGGTAGAGCCCACTCTGAAGGTGGGGGGGAAGTTGTGACTATTCAAGCATTTTTGTCCTTTGGTTTTGGTTGGCTTAGCATTTCCTTGGTCATTTACAATGTAGAGGTTAAGACACTTCTAAAACTATGGATGCTGCATATGGAACTTGTTGAGTATAAATTAATTTTTTAAGGCTCATAACCAGGAAGCCTATGGCACAATTGTTTGGAGGTCATATTTATGTATCTTTTCTTTATTTTACAGAGATATTGTTCTGACAGTTTAAAAAAGAGGTAGCTTGGGGATGTTTTCAGAGTAAAAAAAAAAACCTTAAATAACTTCTATTAGGCAGTCACTAAAATTATTTCTTTTTCAAAGTAGGGGGAATAAGGTGATTTAAACATTTTAGGAGAATTAAAATTCTGCTCCTCAAGTTAGAGAGTTTGTTTCATTAATTTAGAATAAAATATAGTCACTGATGAATATTTTAATTTTACTAAAAGTCTTAGATTGGTGCAGAAATAGATTTTTGATGATCAAAAACATAATCATAAATTATTTATAATTCTCTGACCTAAGGGGTCTCTAAAACATGGTAGGCCTTCCTTGATGTTTTTTTTTCTTTTGAGGGGGGTTTCCTTGGCTAGTGAGGCCTTTAGTAGGCATCTATACTGCCCAAGGCAAGATTGTAAAGTGAAAAGTACCCTTATTCAGAAAACAGTTAAACCTTAGTTTGCATTGTAGCATGATATCCTGACATACAGAATAGAGTGCAGTTAGAAACAATTTACTAAGAAATATCATTATTTGGGCAGATGTATAGTATGTCATCCCATACACTAAACCCAAATATGACAGCATTAACATCACATTTATTCATATTATATTATATACAATTTAACATTATAAATGGTATTGGAACCATAATGCAAATGAACTAACTGAAAAACAGTTTTCATCTGTATTGAGCTTGTTTGGTTCATTTTTATTTATCACATTGTTAATGCAATATTGTTCTATTATTACATGGCAAAATGATTTAAATTTGGTGGTAGCAACACAATTGTTATTTTATAAAAGATTCTCATAGGTCTCATTGTATTTTCCATGGTTTTGTATTTTCATCTTGTTTTGAGAATCATCAATGGTCTCTCACTTCTTGAATCAGGAATCCTTAAAACCTTTACATGCCAATAAAAAGAAACCATTTTTGCATTTCTCTTTAATAATGAAATTCATTTTGAAACAGATCTTACTGTCTCTCCAAGGACCATCATTTTAATTTCCCAGCCACATGTAACAATTAGATCTGTGCAATTATTGCTTGAACAATGAGTATACCAAATAGGTTGGAGTATTATTAAGCAATAGCTAGCAACTTGTATGATCCTAATGAACAAGCATGGTTGTATTGTCAGCTATTATTTGATGCAAATGGATTATTGTCAGGTAAAGAATAGAACACTTTACAGTGTTGCCCCTAGAGCAGAATCTCCTAGAATAATGCTCCAGTCATTTAAGCTATAGACACATTTTCTTGCCCTTTTTGTTCAAGATAGATCAATCCCAAGATGCCTTGGGTGACAAAAAAATGAAAAGTTTTTTTTTTAATTTACTATAAACAAATTATTTCTATTCTCATTTCCCCTCCATTCATTACCTATCTTTTTTCTTTTCTTTCCATCTTATGAACAAATGTCAAAATATATTTTTAGCCTTTATCACTTGGTTAGGCCATAAAAAAGTTAATAACAGACATATTTTATTAGCATTTATGCTGTAAATGCAGACATCTTGAATTCTGGTTTAATGCACCTTTAAAGCCCCTTTTATTGGCCTGTTAATTCCCAGATGTACTCTTTTATTGAAGTGTGGATTGCATTTGCACCATAATAGAAACATAGTTAGGCTTCAGAATGGGAGGGAAAACAGTATTTCCAATAGTTGGCTAAACTACATATTCAACAGCCTCAAAAGTCTGTCATAAACATTAGTGGCCTATTGAGCTATAATCAAAATGAGGTGTTTTTAATATAATAACGCATATCTTCTAGATTGGCAAATTGCATTTGAATGAAAAGTACAGCATCTTTTTTTAAAATTAGGACATTTCTAATGTTTTCTAATGTTCCATTTTGAAATCTCAATTCCAAGACTTTGAGAAATGCATATATACAGAAATCTATTTTTAAAATGAGGATGAGTTCCTCATTGTGAACTGACAATTTCAAAACATGTACTGCGTAAAGTTCTTATCTGATTTACATACACTCAAACTGCTTGATAGATTGTGTTTAGAATCATGTAAATATTGCATCCTCTTTCTCTTTATGTCCTACTGAATAATTATTCTCTTTTAGTATTTCATATATAGTCTCCCTCTCCATAATTGTATTGTTTGTGTGGCCCAGCAGGTGTCAAACTACAGAAGACTGAAGGAACTTATAGCCCATTCCTAATTAAATACCCAATATCTCACCACCATTTTAATGGGCATTCCCCCAAGTAGAGAAGCAGATGGCATTGCATGGGCTTATCAATGACAGCCTCTCTTAAAATTCCTAGTGAAATGGAAAAAATGGGGGCAGTGCCAATCCAACTTTTACAACTCGTTCTCATTATGGATAAGATGGTAAATGAGTTGTGTGGAAGTTGCAGTACCCTGGAGACATAAAGACAAGCCAATTTCATTGCCCCTGTAATAGTTCATCCCTGCAAATCTAGAAAGGAATATATGTGTATCTCTTGCTTTATTTTGCACATAGCAGAAGTTGTTGGTAGAATTATACCACAAAAAAGATTTCAAACATTTTCAGTGCTGTTAATTGCCATTTTCCAAGGCTTCCTCTGTGCCAGAGTTTAGAAAAGGGAGCTTTAATAAAAACTATCATTAGCCTCATGGATCAATATGGTTTAGGAAATACAAAACAACTTTACTTGTTTAAAAATAGGAAGAGTCAGAGGGTGTCCCCCTACTCCCCATTGATAGTAAATCATACTATCGATTGGTCTACAGTATAACTGTGCAAAATTTTCAGATAGCAGGTGGACTAGCTGGGAATATAAATAAAGCCAGTCTGCCAGCTGGTACTGTATCTGGTTCCTGAGAGACCTCCTAGGTATCCCAGTATGAATCCTTCTCTAAATGATGCAGCCTCCTTTCATGCTAAGACTATGAAAGATATGAAAAACCTAACAGTTTTCCATGGCATCTTTGTCTTCTCCTCATCTCTCTTACCCCTTGATTTTAGTCTCTGATGTCCTCTTGTCCTTTCTCATCACTTGGCTAAATTTTCAGAGATTAAAAGTATATAAAGACTTGAAACAATATGTGAGTCTACAATTCAGTCTACAGTGATGAAAAAGTTAAACTCTACTTACAAATAAAAAGTATGATAAAGTTACTATTAAGTAAGAGAAAGAATCTTGGGTAGCTTAGATATTATGCAATATTAAGGTATATAATCCTCTGCTTCTATAAAAACAGAGAAGAGGTAATATACATATATCATATATATAATAGATATAGATATATTAATATCTATATCTATATCTATCTATCTATCTATCTCTTGTTTTTTAGTAATATTCACAGATTCAGCTAGCCTACTAGTTCAGACCAGGTTGTAGTAGTCCAGGTTCATTAGATTAGATTGTGTTCCACATTCTATCCAACTGTCCACTGTGACTATCTTGCCATCTTCCCTATAGCCACTACTCATATAAGGCCTTCCAATTCAATTTTACTTCTTGCTCTAACTCATTAACAAAAACAAAACTTTTATAATTTTTCCCAGTAAGATCATGTCTTGAACTTGACTGTCCTTTGTATCAACTTAGTATTTCTGTGAGTAATCTCATAGATATTCCCTTTCATAATAAACTTTACCACATATGTCCCTTTTGTTAATTGTTATTAACATTTAAAGCAGAATTTTTATTGGGAATTCATTTAAACTCTACTAAAATATTTTTCTACATTTTCCTAAAGGAATTATCTCTTTTCTGAACAATTTGAGTCAGCCACACTTAATAGACACACAAAGAGCACAAGCATATATCAAAGACCTTGGTCCTTGAGATAGTCACTCAATATGAATATAAAGCAAAAGAAACGAGGTAATTTATTACCTCCTTGAAGGTAATGACACTTTAACAAACACTTTAAAAATTTTTTTATTTCTATCATTTAGATCTGACTGACTTGGCACCTAAAATATTCATTCACTCATGCATTCATTTACTTATTCATTCATCCATAGAAGTGTTTGTATATTTTTAAAAATAAAATTGGGATCATTAACCAAGGTGTCTATTCTTAAGATATTGCTGAAAATTATCCCATTAAATATATTTAAATCGGAATGGCTTGGTTCTTTTCATGGATCTCAATTCCCAAGCTTTGTAGTTAAATTATCATTGTCTGAGATCCACAAAAGCACACATTCAGTTCTTTTTAGAGAAGATAGCAAGCTATGATAATAAAGATTTTTAAGTTCATATACTCAATGTTTATAAAGGCTCCCTGGCACCTCATTACTGTTTTTGTGGGTATTTTGTAACTGTATTCCAAAAGAAATTCTATGAATCAAATGTAACTTAGTTATTATCACTGTTAAATCATATATGTTTTGTAAGGCTCTTATATTAATGGTAGTCTCATTACAAAATAGATCTTGATTCTGGGGGAAAGGGTTATCGGTAGAACCTAAAACCCAACTGTCCTTGGTGGCAAAACTTACATATTTTGCCCTATGTTATTAAGAGGGGAGAAAGGAAATACAAAAAATTGAAAAGTTAAAAGATTTTACCTCTTTTCTTTTGCTTTATTTTCATATTAAGTGACTATCTCAAGGAGCAAAGCCTTTGATATAGTCTTGTGCTCTTTGTGTGTCTGTTAAAGTGTGGCTGACTCAATGTTCAGGAAACAGATAATTCCTTTAGGAAAATATAGAAAAATATTTTAGTGCAGTTTAAATGAATCCGCAATAAAATTCTGCATTTGAATGTTAATAATAACTGTATTTTGAGTTTTGTAAGATCTGTCTAGCACATGGAATAATAGTCATTACAATGTTCTGACTCTCAATGGCTGTACCAGGGCATAAATAGGATAAATAACTAAAGGAGTAATGTTCAAGAGTTTTTCCAGAGAAAAGAGCTATTTCCATGGAAACTTTTTTTCCTTTCTCAGTTATGTAGACTTTATTATCAGAAAATGAATCTTTTGTTACCCTTACAAAGACTTACAGCCCAATGCACTGAATTAAATTATAACTAATTCATATAATGGAAAAGTGTGCATATAATAGCCTTCCTATACATCAAAGATTATCTTGTAATATGCAGATAATTTGATACATAGCTCTTAGTACTTTCTAAGGTTGGAATGCTCTTCTTACTCATCAAAGTCTAATTTTTATGTCGTAGCAGTGACAGTAACAGAAATGGAAACAATATGTCATTACTTTCTCTGTTTGATAGCTTAAAGATTTTTTTTTAAAAGAGTCTTTACCCGCATTTCTGTTTGTAGCAGTTGACTTTTAATGAATGCATATATGTAAGGAATCATTTACTTCAGTGGGTTAAATGGTTATTTTTTTTTCAAATAAATACTCATCAGATCAAATACTTATTAATCATCTTTTCTGAACACATTTTTATTAAATGTTATAGAATTAGATATAGTTCCTACCTTCCAGAAAGTTTTAATGTAATGGGAGAAATAAGATGAGCACAATCACATAAAGGTAGTCACATGCTTAGTTGCATAGCCACAATATAAAATATTATTTTAGCAGTATTATATGATTATTTCTAACACATGGCAGCACAGACAGCCTTTAATGGTTGAGTTGGGTTTTAATAGATGCAAGTAGAAATTGGGGAGGTTATTCTAGGCAAGGATAGTAACATAAGTAAAATCCTAAAAAAGATAGAAAATATGTTTGTTGGTTTTCCCCTTGACCATTAAACTTCAATATTGATTCAATTGGAAGGAAGGGGGATAATATGAACCATGATGTAATATAACATGGTTTAGTAGATTGTGGTCAAATTGTGGAAGCTGTTGTAGATCAAAATCAGAGATTTGGTTTTGTTTTGTTTTACTTTGCTTTTTCTTATTTCTTTTTTTCCTAGGCAAGACATAGCTATTGAAGTTTTGTTCAGGAGAGGAGTGACATAATCAAAGAAGTTTTAGTAAGTTTCTTGGGTGGCAATATGCAGGATTTGGATAACAGCAAAAGGTTAATTTAGGAAGCTGATAGGTTAGCTCAGCTAGGAGATAATGAGAATATGAACAGAAATGGTAGCTACAGGAATGCAATAGAGCGGGTCTTTATAAGATATTTTACAGAATTAAAATAAATGGGAATAGGAAACCTGATTGGATAAAAAGTAAATGATGAAGAACAAGGAGTCAAAAATGCCATATTTTCCAAGATACAGTGGTTTATACTTGCCTTATTAAATTATTTCAAAAGATAATAAAACTTTTAGGAGCATATAGGTATAATAACATGAATCAAAAATGTTTATATAAGTTTCTGTTTAAAACCTACTGATAACTTAAAATCGATTTGGTTATTGTGCCTATTTGTCATTTTTAATATATGTGTTTTACTCAGAATATCTATGAAATATATTCCACATCAGGTTTATGTATCATAATAAGCTTGTATTTGCTATATATTAAGACATCTAGGAACATTATTTAATATCCTATGAGACATGTTCATTAGCACAACAAAGCTATGAAAGACTGCCAGTCTTCAGTAGAACATTACCCCTATAATCCCAATTACTTACATTTTTTTCTGTCCTATATAAATTATATGCTTATATAGTTTCTGGTCTGTATAGCATGTAATAGAATATACATACACATACACACATCTATCTATATGTATGTATCTAATGATATATATTTAATTGATAGTTTAAAAAGTACTATAGCCATCCTTTCCAATGTCTCATTTTGAAGATAACGTAGCTTTTCAGAAACCTTTGGCACTAGATTTGTCCAGGGATTTGCCTCTTTTAAAGATTTCATTCTGATGTGAGTTGGAACCAATGAAATGTAACATCTCATTTGATTCTGGCATGACATAAATTTTACAAAAGAGAAATAGATTGAAAAGTGAATATTTTAAAATGAACAGTTTTGTTGTCAAGTATAGCTTGCTATAGTATACAGGTACACTGTACCTGTGACCTTGGATTACATAGAGTTTATTGACAGCACACATTATCTTGGACTAAGGAATAATAATAAAAAATTCTTTTGGACTGACATCTTTGATGGGTGCAGAAATGGCTAATACTCCTATCATAAGATTATGATCATATTGTAATATTATAGAAGAAAGCATGAATACTTAATAATTATGGGAGATATATTCAAAAATATTGTAAGAGCAGTTGTGTTGTGATTCTGCCATTGCAATCTAAGAGGTGTCATCCTAAATAGATTTTCCTCTGCTTCTCCTTTGAATATTATAGTTGACAGAATCTTCTCTAACTATGGCCTTGGGGCTCAGTCACATTTTATTTGAAATGTGATTGTAATCTAAGGTAGAATATGTTACCATTGTGTATTTAAATTTGATTTTTTTTGAGGTTGGTACTATAAAAAATTAAAAAAGGGAAAATCTAACTTTTAAAACCTTCTTTTATTGCTTTTCTTGGTAGGGCCAGGGTGTGTGTGGGGGGAGGAGTACATAAGAGAGACTAGTGCAGTTGTAATATAAATGCTTTTTTTTTTTTTCTCCCTTGACTGGAGTAATGACATATCTCATAATGTCATATCTAATAATGATAAAAAGTAGTGAAAATACTGACCTCCAATTTAAAGAATCATACATCTATGTTATATGTATCATTGAATACTTTGAGGCATCTCTCACAATGAGATGGCATACCTTCCTACAGTACAGATCATAATTCATCGGTGCCTTCTTATTCTTGTCCATATAATTACAGAAATTCTTCATGAGAAGGTAGGAGACCCCTCTTAAATATAAACGTCTGAAAGTGTAAATGATATTGGCAGTTTATATATGATGACATTCCTTAATGCATGGGTTCTTAAGCTGGGATCCACAACAATTTCAGGAGGACCATGAACTAATTTGGATGAGAGAAAATGCATTTTCACTTATATTAATTTCTGGTATTTTGGTTTTCTTTTATTTAAGTTAAACCATAATTTGGAGGAGAGGTCTGTAGGTCTTTTCAGAATACCAAAAGGGTCCATGACAAAAACAAGCTTAAGTGTTGTTTTAGTATTGAGTCTGTGGAATTAACACTGGATTTGGAGTCAGAAGACTTAGTGATAGATATTATTTTTACTTCTTTAAATGTTATTTTATTCCTCTGACCTGAGTTTTCTCCTGTGGAAAAAAAGAGAAGATTGAACTAGATGGTCTTTAAATCCACTTTCAATTTTGTCTATGATTTAATAAATTTTAAATTTTAATGAAAATTGTAACAAAACCCATTTAGATCAAATAAGGAAAGGAAAACTTTATAGATCATATATACATATAGCATACATTTATATATGCATCATATATACAATGCATAAATACATATACATATAAACATATACATACATATATATAAACGTATGTATATGTGTGTGTTTATATGTATATGTATTTATGCATTGTATATACATACACATGTATTTATGCATTGTATATACATACACATACGCATACAGACCAGATTGAGTGATTGAAGTTGCTTATAAAGCAATTATTCATGATTTTTAAAAAATGGATATTGTGTTTATTATTATAGTTTTTTACTACTTAGATAAATTCTTTGATTTTCTTAATATGGAATTATATTTGAGTCATTACATACCATTAAACCTGTTTTAAATTAGTGAATATAATGAGGACTCTAAATATTGAGACAAATTAAGAACTAAATAGAAGGATAGTTGTATTTATGTTTTAAAAGACTTAAGTGAAACAAGATGATTGCATTGCATTCTGATCTGAGAAAATATGTTCTTGTTCCATATTTCTTATTTAATTGAATTTTAATAACCAAGAAAAGTATAAACCTATTTTGATTCAGGATATTAAGCATTCACAGATGACAAAAGTACTCTTCTTTATCAAAAAGATAAAAACATTTCTTTAGAGCTAAAGATGCATGCTAAATGTTAACAAAGTTTTCCCAATATTACATAATATGTAAAATATTTAATGTGTAAAAAAGTTAACATTTACAATTTAAACAACTTTAGGGAGACTATGCCAGGAAAAAATGCTTACTGCATTTCTTTTTTTAGAAATATAATGCATAGTTTTGGACCCTCTTAGTTTTTGCCACCCTCAAAATATATGCTGTAAATAATTTTGTATTTATAGCATTTTTTCCTCTTTCTTACATCTCTTTTAGGTATAAACCTAGTATTTAGCTCTGGATTGCTTTCCAGAATCATTAGCAGATTAATAGCTCTTCTTCTTCTAACATGAGTTTAATGTGCCTGTTTTCCCATAGTTCCTTTAGCATTTGCTGTTTTTTTTTTTTTGGTTTGTTTATTTTTTCAGTTCTTTCATGTTGATGTGTGTGAGATAGAATGTCAGAGTTGCTTTACATTGTATTTTTTCTAATTATTAATGAATTGGAGCTTTTTTTTCCCCACATGATTATGGATACCTTGGGTTGCATCCCTTGAGAACTTCCTGTTCTCATATATGGTCCTGTTAGATCATTTATCAATTAGAAATTAGTTTTGTAGATTTTAATAGATTCCTTATACATTTTACAAGTGAGATCTTTATCAAATAAATGTGTATCAAAATTTTTTTGTCCTAATTAACTGTTTCCCTTCTGCATCTTCAAGCATTTGTGTCCTCACAGGTTGCTTCATCACCTCCTTGACAAAACTTAATCCCTTCACTTCTGTTCTCCTTTCTGTATCTTCTCTGCAAATTAATTTCTTAATGAATGTTTTTAGTAGTCTTTGAACTCTAGTAATACCCTTGTACTTCCTTCACGTCAAAGCATATCAAATAGATGTTAGTCTAAAAAATATCACTGCTATTCTCATTCAATTAGTATTATGATAATAAAAGCTCATTAAAATATGCAAAATGATTTGTATAAATTATTTCATTTGATGTTAACAATAAGCTAGTGAGGTAATGTAACTGATATCCACCCCATTTTCACATGTGGAAATTGAAGTTCTGAGAAATAAGTAATTTATCTAGGATCATAGTCAGTATCTGAGAAGGGATTTGAGCCTGGTTCATCCTGAATTTAATTTTGACCAAACTAAGACTTCCCTTATATAGTGTATGCAAACATACACACACACACACACACACACACACACACACACACACACACATTTATTTATATAAAATTCAAGAGGCAAAATTCTATAACTATTAGGAGGCATCTGGGTGGTACAATGGATGACACATTGGGTCTGGAGTCAAGAAAACTTGAGTTCAGAAATAGTTTCAGATACATATTATCTGAGTAATCTTAGACAAGTCACTTAATCTTTGTCCATCTCAGTTTCTTCAACTGTAAAATATGATAGCAATTGCCTCTCAGGGTTGTTGGGAAAATCAAATATTTTAACACAGCACTTATCACAGTGCCTGGCACATAATAAGTGTTGCTATTGCTTCCCCTGGTGTTGTTTTTGTCTGTAATAATCCAAAAGATTGTATTTATAAAATCTATATATCAGTGACTATCTATTAAGGGGTGGATTTTTTTTTCTTGCATTGAGATCTTCCCAGTAATAGCAAATTCTACTTATTGGTTCCATAGAAAAGGTTTTAGGGGAAACATTTTCATTGGTGTGGGTGTTTAATTTCATAAATAAAAATATTTAAATTAGCTAGAAATCATGGCTTTCTTGGCCTTGTTAAAGTAACTGAAGCGGAAGACATGCTGAATCAGTCAAGTTGGGGATCAAGGAAATCCCTTAAGTAGAAACTACCTGGGGACAAAAATAAAAAAGAATTGAAGCTATTCTTCTCTAGATCACCTGGTATAGGAAGGGAGAACAAAATGGGAAAACAGGCTCATCAAGGTAGGCTTAAACATCATTAGGGATGCTGGTAGAGAATTCTGGTAAATCAAGTGGAAGTTTTAGTTGAGGTGAGACAGAGAGAGAACAACAGAGTAAAGCTGGGCTCATATTATAATAGTGGAGTTGGAGATTTATGTATTTTCTTATATTATTATATATTACTTATATTATTAAGTATCTACTTATGAAATCACATTACTTGGGAGCAATTTTAAATGATCATGATGATCATAATTGTAATTTACATGTATAAAAATGCTTAAAATTTCCAAAGTATGTACTATGCTCATCTCCTCTGTATCCCACAAGAACTTTGTGGCAAAATCATTGTATAGCTGTAGTCTTTCCATGAGCTCAGAGAAATATGAAATGTGATTATAAAGAGAGAGAACATCTGTGCATTCTGGGTAAAATGAATTTAGTGGGAGTAGAAAATTTGGTCATCATAGATCATTTTATTGGTAGCTCATGAGGCTAGAACTTAGAAATCTCAGACTTATTTTTCAATCTTGTGACTGAATTTACTTATTTTAAAATATTATTTGTGTGACCCTGGACTCTATTTGCTCAAGTTTCTTGAAACTATAAAATGGAGATAGAAAGAGCATTTTACTGTTGGGATTGTTGTGAGGATGAAATGAAATAACATTTGTAAAATATTTAACACAATGCATAGCACATTGCAGATGTGGTTTAAATGTTTCCTTACTTTATCTTTATTTTAAATGAAATAGTATGTATATTTTCATATATAAAGTGAATATATATATATATATATATATATATATATAGTTTCTTAGATACTTAATAAATACTAATATGATTTAATTCAGAAGACCTTGACAGTATCTTTGAGGGACTTTTGGATATTAAAATAATGATTAAGGAATGAATTTTAACTAAAATCTGTAATTTAGTTGAACACACTGTGAGACCTTGTTTCCATGTTAATCTAACAAAATCATTTATGTGACCACCTAATGGTGTTGGACCTTTTAAAATAATCAAGACTAGAGAAACAAAATTAGCAGAACAGAGTTAAGAACAACTCTCAGAAAACTGCAAACTGGATCATTAGTTCTTTTGCCTCTCACTAGTTTATTTCATGGGACTTGGGTTCACTTTCTGAATTTTATGTTATTCAAATAAATAGTCTTGATCTTTCACTTTGATATTACTTAAATTTTCCCTACATTTACCTGCAACTCCTTTATATAAACTACCACTTTTAATAAAGGAATTTGGATTAATTATTTTTGTACTGATTATTCAACTAAAGAGAAAGTATAATTGCTAAAAAGTGCTCCTGATAGAGATGGTCACTTATAAATCATAGTAGTTTGATTATTTTGAATACACACCAAACAAACACACAAAATTCTAAAACAAGTCATCACAGTTATTCAATTTGCTATATTCTCAATAGGTCAGAAATGTACAACCCCCACAACAAAATTACTATTTTTAGAATCAAAATTCCTTTGAAATGTATCAAAATATCTGATTTCTAGTTGCTTTTATGCCAGCAAAAAAGGTTTGTAGTTAAATAACATGTTCATTAGTTTCAGAAAATTTCACATTCAAACCATTTATAATTCTTTGTTCTGAAGAATGTCCCTTTGTATTCATACAATGAGAACTTTTTAGAACTGTCTAATGTTCTTTACTTGACTGAAAAATTGAGAAAATATTTTTTCTTCTTCATAATATTTCACTATTAATATGAAAAGTACAGAGGTGCATGAATTAGTAAAAAAATAGTCTTTGAAAAACTCGATTAGCTTTATCTCAATACCTTTAACTGAGTCTGGCCTTTGAATCAGTATTTGAAATGTTTTTTAATACTTTTAAAAACTAGATTTAGATTTTTTAGGTTTTATTCTTGCATTTGAGATAAAGATGTTCCTCAATTGGAAAGTTAACTTAAGTCCCAGTCTTTCTACAACAATCAAAGGTACTTCCAATCCAGGACAGTTTTTCTAAAACTTGACTGTCACCAGGAGACTGTTTTTTAGGAAGTATAAAAATGTCATAAAAGCCAAATCTATACCTTGTCACATTCATTTTTCTTTTAGAAAATGTTTGTATTTGCACAAAAGTAGTCCGTTATGTTTTCAAATGTTATTTGAGAGATGCTAGTTTTAGATAGGCTCTATGGGGCAACCCATTTTTTTTAAATAATGGAGGTGTTTAAAAATATCATTTCCATGTTGACCATATTGACAAATAGTATATAGAATTATATTTAAACATTACAAATGATTTTAATAAGAGCTTAGGCATTCCAAGTTGAAGCATAAGTAAAAACTATGATCAGAAATTGACTATAGTTATAATTTTGTCTTAAATTTAGAATTAAGAAATAAAATTAAAAATATTTTTCTATACTATAAAAGGATAATTTACAAACATTATGGTGTGGGGAAACAAGAACCCCAGGTTCAACTGGTTGATAAAATGATTCCTGTCATGTCAGTTAACAACAATCTGGTTTTTGTCTGAGCATTAGCCAGAATCAAGGGTGCAGTTGGATCCTTGATGCTAAGGGCAAAAGTTTTCATGTAGAGTTGATTGGTCTCAGTCTGATTTTTCACCAAATAAGATAATCAGAGAAATAGTACTTTGTTAATCCAAAACCATTAAATATCCAAATTATAGTTATAGACTCGGGCTAGATTATTTTTCCAGCTCCAGGACTCTAGGTTCTAGAATTATTGTTATTATTATTATTATTATATTTGTCATGAACATTTCTACAGGAGGTGAAAGAACTCAAAGATTATTGACCAATCCAAAGGTCATAGTCTTACCAAAAAATTATAAACTATACAAATGATTAACTTTAAAAAGAATTTCTACTTGAACATAAAATATAGTTTGAGTTCAAAAAAATTCAATGACTTCCAATTCTAGAGCACAGGAATTCCCTTCTCATATGAAATAGATAACTCTCCTTCATTTAGGATTTTTGTCTGGACTAATATGCAGCTGTCTAGATTATGTGACTAGAGGTTTGAAATCATAGCTGCCAAAGCTAATGGCAAGATGCTTTCCTTTCCAATTTACTTAGTCAATTAGCACAGTAGTATAATTCGGCTGGATGTTTACTGAGTTACTAAGATGATTTAATTTTCCCTCTGAAGTTGACTCCAAATTTCTTATAGCAGAAGGTAATATAGATGTGTCCAAGAGTATCCCTGATTTTCCCTCTGCTGATATTCATGTGACCTTAAACATGCCTCTAACACATGCTGGGAAGATGTTTCTTACTCATACTTGTAGGCAAACACCCCTTTACCTAATCAAGTCAAGTGGGTAGGTAGCTAGGGGGAGGAGAGCCAATTCTTTCCCCAGGACTGTGGACTATTAATTCTAATTGGAAATTGAGGCTTGCTTTTAAACGACTTTTCATAAGACCCTTTCCTCGTTCATTAAATCATTAAGTGAATGTAACAGGTATTGGTTTTGAGCTTTATTAATTCTGACTTGTTTTTCATTATGAGATAATTGTCAGTCATGAAATATAATGGCTGCACATCTGAACAGAAGAAAAAAGTTTTCTGATTGGTGAGAGTAGGTCTATGTGGTATGAGGTGAAATTATGAGTGGTATCTATATCAGTACTGATAGAAATTTGTATTTTTTCGTTAAGGGGAGAAATTTAGAAATATATGCTATTTAAGTATCTCAGACAGCAGAGTGGAAAGCCTTTGAAGTGTTCTGCATAATACATGGTGCTTCATCTCATTTTTATTTTCTTGTTGTTTGGACTTTCATAAATGAGATCTATTTAACCTGAGTATTATATGCAGTTACAGGCTTCATGAAATGATATGAATTTCTCTGTGACAGCTCTGTGATATTTAGAAGGTCCTCAAAACAATCTTAATAATTTGATGAGGTGGTGAGTGCTATTATTCTATTTATCCTTTGTCTTTTAATATGTCAATTGCACTTACACAGTACATAGATTGCTGAACCTGGATTTGGGAAGACGTCAGTTCAAATACAGTGTTGGATAATTATGGGCAAGTGGCTTGCCCTCTACTTCAATTTTGTTATCTGGAAAATGTGAATAATCATAGCAACCATGCCCCTGTATTGTCATGAGGATAAAAAATACATCTGTAAAGGTCTTTACAAAACCTAAAGGACTATATAAATGTCTGTTGTTTATTGTTGTTGTTGTTACTATCATTGGGTTAATTAGTAGTAGTAGTATGGTTATCCTTTTTCAGTTAGTGCTGAATTATTCTTAACAATATTTCAGCAATTAAGCTATTATAGAATGATAAAAGTTGCTCTAAGTTGTGGATCTGCATCAAAGGAGAAAGTTTCTCTATCAGAAGTCTTCTACAGTATTCTGTTTTTCTACTTAGAATAAAGATTAGGGTATAAAGCAATTTCCAAGGTTCTTAGGGAACAACAATACTATAAAGGGAAAAAAGTATGAGTAATCAACAAATAGTATTGAGGAGAGTTGGTGATTTAAGAAATGCTTTAGTAAATTAGTGAAGAAAGCTTTGTTGAAGAGAGTTTCTAGCTGAAAAAATATACTAACAGTGCTTTTGTGGTTAGTCTATTATTTTGACTTATAGAAACTCCCTTCATTTTGTTTCCTTGATAATTCATCTTGAATCTTTTTGTTCTTCATTAATTTTTTGATTCTTTGATCCTTCACATTTTGTGACCACATTGCCTTTTCCTTTCAAAGATACTGGAGTGATCTTCCATTTCATCCTCCAGTTCATTTTACAAATGAGGAAACTAAGTCAAATAGGATTAAAAAACTTACATGGGACAGCAAGGTGGTGCAGTGGATAAACCACCAGCACTGAAGCCAGGAGGACCTGAGTTCAAGTATGTTTCAGACATTTAATACTTCATAGCTGTGTGACCCTAAGCAAGTCACTTAACCCCAATTGCTTCAGAAAAAAAAGAAACTTGCCTAATGTCACACAACTAATATGTGTCTGGGTCCAGAATTGAACTCAGAAAGAATAAGTCTGTTTTCAAGCATCTAGCTGCTGCATCTTGAATCTGTGTAAAAGTATGTCACTTGCCATTAGTCATTTAGATTGATCAGAGATGGAGTTTGAGCTCAGTCTCTGTAAATTCATATCAAGTGCTTTATACTTTTTTCCATGTTATCTCTCATGAAGTTATTGCTGTTGTTTTAAAACCATAAATCATTGTCCCTGAGTTTTAAAAATACATTAGGGTACAGACAGACAGACAGACAACATAACTAAGCTGGAAACAGAGACATATGCCATTCGTGAAAGTATATGGGGAGAATGCTTTCAGTCTGAGAGGGATCTTCTTTTGAGATCATATATCCATTGTGATAATTGCTGGATCTTGGGATGATCCAGGTGTTTTACTAGCCAGCCATCTGTAGTAGGAAAAATATGCTTAGCTCTTATTGACAGGACATCACATGAATTTAGTGAAGTTTATCTTCACAGTTGGCCAAGAACAAATAAAACTGCAGTAGAGCTCCCATGAGGATAGACTATAAGCTCCAATTATTGGTTCGTTATATCAGTGGCAGATGCTATATTTCTGTACATAAAAGGGAAGGTTTTGATCAGCAAAATCCATTTGTTTGGCTTACCCATAGCAATTATCAACACACTTCTTTTTCAAAGACAGCTGTTTGACTTCATACTTATTTTTAAAGAGTTTTCCACTTGAATCTATATTATGTGTGGGTTTGTTTTTTTTTTTTTTACCTTTTTGCTAGTTTTTTTTTTTAGGAGTTCCTCTGTGATGAGTTTCTTCTTATTGCCATCAATCATTTGCGTACTCATCATTTTGCATTTGTCTTAGTGTTATTTTGAAAATTATTTTCTCTATGAGAAGGCAGACAAAAATTCAAAGGAGAAAGAAATCAATTAACATGAGTTGGAAGACCTTTCTTTACAATGGTTAATGAATAGTCAATAGGCATTTTAAGTGCTTATTATATACCAGTTCTTAATAAGAATTGAACATATAAAAACAGTTCATTCCCTAAGAGTACTTCTAGTTAATTAACACGTAAATATATCACTACATATAAAATATCCATGCAATGGATAGAAAATCATTGAACTTACAAACCATTTAATCAGAATTTTGGCCAAAATAAGTATTCTTGGGTTTAGAAATGTGTCATTATTTCCCAACTAGTAATATTTAATACTACCAGTGCTTCTGTGGTTAATCTATTATTTTGACTTATAGCAATGACAGCAGACAATAATAACAATATGAATTTGTGTCAAGGAGCAAATTTTAATGAATTAATCTCAACCTCAAATTGAAGGACATATTTATTTTGCCTCTGTTTTCTTTGCCAAAAAGAATGGCTTTTGGATTGGAAAAGACAGAATTGGCAAAACTTAAAAGACAGTAGAAACATAAGATAAATTTCAAAAAAGATAATTAGAGGAAGCTTGATGAGGTTGTCTTAAAGCAATGATATCCCACAGTATTAAAAGAACTGGAGTGATTGCTGTGACACTGCCAGTGACCTCTGAAAGATGATAGAGAATGGTAGAAGTACCATAGGACAAATGTCTCTATTTAAAAACCAGGGAAGCTAATGCATATTACACTTGTTGCAGAGGTTGTCTTGAATTTCTGGCAAAATTCTAGAAAATATTATTAAAGTAGTGATTGCCAAATATGTAGAAGAGTAAGGGATTGTTGTAAACTATCAATAAGTCTTTAACAAAGAGGAATAATGACAGCCTAATCTCATTTTCTTTTTTGGACATGATTACTATAATATTTGGGGAATGCCATAGATATATTTTATTTAGACTTAATCGAAACAAAGCAATGAAAAGATTTTCTTCATGTTCTCTCTGTGCGTAAGAAGAAATGAGAAGGGCTCCCATGGTTAAAGAGGTTCATGTCGCAAAGCATAGTCATTGATGGATTAATAGAAGAAGGACTTTAGTAGAGAGCCCAAGAATATCTTAGGTGCTGGATTATATATACTATGCCATTTAACATTTATATCATTGACTTCAGTAAATTGATAAGACTTCAGTAAAAGCATAGTGAATATGTTTATCAAGGTAATACATTCAGAATATAGGCAGATTTTGATATTCTAGAACAGTGGTTCTCAAAGGGTATTCTGTGGACTGATCACCCCAAGAGGCAGGAAAGTGATATAATGTACTTGGTCAGGAATTAGGAAGGCCTGAGTTCAAATTCAGCTACAGATTCTTAAATGTGTGACTCTGGGCAAGTCTCTTATCTGTCCAAGTTCTCTCAGTTGTAAAATGAGTTAGTAGCATCTACTTCCTTGGGTCATTTTAAATAGAATAATATTTGTAAAGCAATTAGTATAGTGCCTGACACATGGTAGATGTTTAATAAATATATTCTTTATTCCTTCTTTATCCTTCCCTCCTTCCCTCCCTCCCTCCTTCCTTTCTCTTCCCTCCCTCCCTTCCTTTTCCTCCCTTACCTCCCTTCCTTCCCCCTCTTTCCCTCCTTCCCTTCTTCCTACCCTTCCTCCCTTCTTTCCCCACTTCTTCCCTCCTTCTCTTCCCCCTTCTTACCTCCCTCCCTTTTGCCCTCCCCACCTCCTTCCTTCCTTCCTTTCTACTAGTTTTAAGGGATTAATAAATCAAATTTATTTTATAATAGTATGGTAATGTTTGCCTATTAAAATATTTCTTCTTTTTCCAGTTACATAACTGTGTGAGACCAATTATCATATCACAAACAACATATCACAAAAGATTTAGTAAAAACAGTAAATATGAAAAACCTCATTTTTTTCTATTAAGGCAAACATTAAAGAAGGTTTGCAGGAAAAGAATAAAACTCTCCCCATTGATTTTTTTTTGAAAGTAAATAATTATTATTGAAAAGATTTATTGTGGATTGTCTAGTCTTCAGAAAGTGATAGAGAAAATGATAATAATGCCAGTTTGTAATTTTTGTTTTGGAAAGCTGATTGTTAAACATTTATCAATATATACCTGTATATAATCCATATAAGCACAAAACTCTTTAAGATCCTCAATAATTTAAGAGTGTATAATGAAAAGACCAATAAGTTTAACAGTCACTTTTCTGAATATTAGGAAGAATCTTATAAAAAAAAGAGGTAATTGAAATAGTTAGCCAATTTTATATATGAAACCCAGAATCCTCCCACCCCCCCTTTTTTTAAACTTCTTTATGAACAGAGCTGAAAATAAGACATTTTCCCTGGAAAGCACCTGGAAGAGCTTAGTTAAAAGCAAATCTAATGAATTTAGGCCAATTGTTCTACTCAAGTAGGATCCAGTGAAGATTAAATACTTTTGAGTAGATTGCTAGTGGCAGAATGGCCTTTATTTAGGAGTGACAGGATTAGGACACAGCCCACAGTCCCTTATTAGAATAAGCCTGCTTTTTATCATAATATTAATTATTTAATTACTTGTTAACCCTTCAGAATTGATTTCCATCCATCAGGGATAACTTCTTTTCCAAAAGTATTTAACCAATCGACAATCTACAATGTTTGTCTTTGGTTTCTGAGAGAACCACTAACTTCAATTTATTGATTATTTGGTAGCCATAACTAATAAATTGATCAAACTTTTCTCTCTCAGACTTTTCATTCATTCCAGCAGGGTATTAGGAAAACATGAGTTAACATTTGCCTTTGTCTCTCTGAACAAGTGATTTATAATATATTCCATGAATACATGTGTGTATATGTACATAATCCATATCCATCTATATCATTATCATGTGAACATTCAATAAGGAAAAAATTAAGTACTGTATTTGTTTTAAAAATCATCTTCACAAGTATAAGATGGGCAAAATGTGATTAGATAGCTGCTTATCTAAAAATGTTCTGTAGATTTTAAGCACTGTAATCTTTCTGGTCAACATTGTAATATGATAGTTAAGGAAAGCCCTCAGATTTAAGGATGATGCTTGAAGAGATTAGTTGGTTGGTTGTTATCCTTTGTTCTCAAAAAGGATCAAAATGACATCACTGTGAATTGAGTTACAGTGTTAACTGTAACTGAGCAGACCAACATGAGCTCTGAATGCTCACAGGTCAGACGTAAATAGTCCCTATGAACATTTGAGTGGATTCTCTAATGTTGCACATCTCGTGTTTCTTTTGGAGTTTATTCAATTCTGCTCTATCCCTAGAGCACAGGACCTTCTCTGATGAGGGCACGCCATGTTAGGTGGTCCTGTGCCAGCCAGTTTCTCCTGGGTCATACAATCGATTCTAACATTCTTAAGAGCTACCTTGAGAGTGTCTTTGTATCACTTTTTTCTGACCACCTTGTGAGTGCTTGCTCTATGTGAGTTCTCCTTAAATGGCAAGTGCACACTCGGCATTCCAACAATGTGACCGGCCCAGCAGAGTTGTGCTGTCTGGAGTAGAATTGGATTGCTCGGCAGTTTAATTCAAGAAAGGACCTCAATGTCTGGTATTTTATCCTGCCAGATGATCTTCCAAATCTTTCTAAGACTATTCAAATGGAAGTGATTCAGTTTCCTAGCATGGAGCTAGTCCAGGGGTCCTCAAACTACAGCCTCGTGGCCAGATGCATCAGCTGAGGATGATTATCCCCCTTACGCAGAGCTGTGAAGTTTCTTTATTTAAAGGCCCACAAAACAAAGTTTTTGTTTTTACTATATAGTCCAGCCCTCCAACAGTCTGAGGGACAGTGAACTGGCCCCCTATTTAAAAAGTTTGAGGACCCCTAAGTAGACTGTGCAGTTTATACAAGCATACACAAAGTATGGATCTCTGCTGCTTGTGCTAATTTTTGCTTAACAACACCAGAGACACAGGTAGTCCATCAGTCAGACCACACCTTCTATATGTAGAACCATCAGTTAGAGCAATTGGAGAATGCTAAATATAAGGTCTCTTACCTTGACAGTAAGTATTCTTTCTAGAGATACATTGATAATGAGGTTGATGCACACATTGCCAGAATTAGCTCAGTGTTTGGGAGGCTCCGAAGGAAACTGTGGGAGAGGAGAGTTATTAGACTGACTACCAAACTGAAGGTTTATAGAGCTGTTGTGCTTACTTCATTGAAGAGATTAAGAATGACAAGGAATATGAGAGGTAATAAAACAGACTTTCAGAGCAAAGTGAGGGACAGGTGGGGTGTCTTGCTTAAGATCCCATAAATAGTATTCAGAGACTGAATCCTAACTGAACTGCTCTGACTCCAGAGGAAGTGTCCTTTCTATATAAGTAGTAGGAACAAAGGGAAATCATAGCACAATTCTGTGACCCTTAATAATTATCACAGCAAATGATTATTGATTACTAGCAATGGGCAAGTCAATTCTGTTCATTTTGATATGTCACATTTTTGGGAAGACATCAGAAAATTCTAGAGAGGTTCATCTGAATGATAAAGGGCTGTGAAAATATAACACATTGAGACTGTTTGAAGGAATGGTAGGGATTTACCTTAAAGAACCGAAAATTCAGAAGGATTTTCAGCCCTGGCTTTGAGTATTTAGAGGATGCAAAAGTGAAAAGGGATTAGATTTACTCTGCTTAGTTACAGGATAGAAGTTGAAAAGAGGACAATTTAAGATAGGTATAAGGAAGAAATTAGAGTTTTCTGAAATGAATCTGAAAGTAGTCTTTGTGTGAAGTTTTTGTTTGTTTTAATCATTTTAGTTATGTCTGACTCTTCAGGACCTCTTTTTGGGGTTTCCTTGGCAAAGATCCAGGGAGTGGTTTTGCCATTGCCTTCTGTAGCTCATTTTATAGATGAGAAAACTCAGGCAAATAAGGTTGAGTAGCCCAGAGTCACACAGCTAGAAAGTGGTTTAAGCCATATTTGAACTTACAATGATGAGTCTTTCTGATCCCAGACTCAATACTCTACTCTATTCATTGTGTAACCTAGCTTCCCTATAAATTTTGGATTATTACTTACTTGTTATTTATGTTTTGGGATAGGTTTTGGTACATTACAGGTTGAACTATCTAGCCTCTGGTGTCTCACCTAACTCTTTAATTCTATAATTGTCATTTTCAAGTTTAATACACATTTGAATCTTTTAAATACATTCATATTTAGTACCTTTTCTTTTTAATCACAAACAATGTCTATTAAGGAAAATACATAGAAGTAGTGAGAAACATTGGTTCTCCTGAACATTTAATATATTAGGAGAAAGAAATGTTAGGTAACAATACTAGGCTTATACATAGAGTGATAACATCAGGGACAAGAATCAGAATCACAGAATTTGTGAGTCAAAAGGATTTTCACAAGCCAAGTAGGCTAAGTTATACACAAAATACATTTTGTATTTTAAAATTTAATTAGTTTATGAAAGGTTTTTCCCCTCATTTTTCTATTCTAGGAAAAATGTAACTCTAGTACAGCATGAAAACACTACTTTTGAGATGATGTCTTGCTAGTAGGTGCTCATTAAATATTTGTTGAATGAATAACTGAATAAGAAATTTATATTTTAAGAAATTTTATACTCTATCAAAATCACATCAAGATAATAATTTGCTAAATAGTTTCCAATTCAATTTTTGAATTAAATAGTGTAATTTCCAAATGTCTTTTTGTTTTAGATTGACTCATATCTCTTAGCTGGGTTCCAATATAATAGGCAGGACCAGTAGGAAATCATAAGAAAAAATAATGATCCTACAGGAACTATAGATATTTTTTTAGAAGTACATGGTAGGGGTTCCTTAGAGACAGTGTAATTAATATTCCATTATAAAGTTCTTTTCTATATTCCCAACTTATAAAGGGCTGACTACTGATGTAAGCACTTAAATGGTTACAAATAGACCTACAGAAATAACTCTGAAGACCTGAGTACTTAGCAGTTTGACTGCCACAATTCTTAAATTTCCTTTTAAAGGTAGTTTTGTTGACGTGATTTTGAATTGCTCTGCTGAATTCAATTTAGTTTTTTATGAGACACAGTCCTTGGATTTTTACAAATTGTAACAGAGGATTTCTTAAATTTGTTTTGAGAAAACAATATGCTTTGGCAAAGTATATTTGTTTGTTAAAGGAGCTAAAACTATAATATATTTCTCAGTTTTTAAAAAATTTATATTGTGTGCTTGGTTCCAATAAACTGACTTTGTAATGCAAGTGTGAAGTAGGTTTAATTTCTATCATGGACCTAAAAAATAAAAGAATAAGAATTTGCTCTGTGTTAAATTAATACATGTGTAAATAAAGTTTACTAGATAAATAAAATACTAAAGAGGCCCATAAAATCAGTTAACCAGAATTCTAGGGGTAACGGGAATATTTCCCCTTTTCTGATTATCCAAACATCTACATGCTATAGTAAGTAATATATGATTGGCTCATATTCTGATGAAAGAGACACAGAATAAATAATAAAGCAAAGTGACACTTAAAGATTATTCATCCTATATAAGCCCAACCCTGCAGTTTACCCATTTTGTTATCTTAATTTGCTTTCCTTTCCTGGACTTGAGCATTGTCATCTAAAAAAAGGAGGGCTTAGTTAGGGCAGGGGGGTGATATGCTGGACAAAATGATCAATAAAGCTTCTTGAAGTTCTAATGTTCTATAACTATAGGCTTGCTATATTAAATTGAAAGGATACTATCCCCAAAATGTACCTGAGAGTGAAATAAACTTTTTATATTTTTCATATGAATGAATAATGGTGCATAATCAATAGAGACAAGCTGCTTAATTGAGGTTATAAACCTGGATTTTATCATATGGGACTTAATGCTACATTTTCTCCTCTGGACTGAACTCATTCTCACTTGTCTGAGTTGTATTCATCCGTCTGGATAAAGTACATAGGTAGAAAACTGTTTTGGGAGTAGGGGAGGATCAAATTAGTTGTCTTATCTGTGGAATACAAAACAGATAATGGAAGTTTGCTGAGTATTTTTAGAGTAGAAGAAAAGCCATATACCTATTTCTCTATCAATGAAAAATCATTAAATGGTATGGTTTGTCCTTATTAATAAAGCCCTCTTTGATATCATTTGATTCTCTAAAGTATAATTGGATCGCAGGATAAATGTCTTACTGCATATATAATCTTGAAATTAAATAAGTCATTTACCACATGGCTCTATATGGACAGGTTTTCAATTGATTAGGAAAATACTGGAATGTTGAATTTTGTGATAAAACAAAATGTCAACACTACTGCCTAGACTGAGGCTAGTGCTGGTAATACAAAGTTAAAAATAAAAACTGTCCATAATTTAAGAATTAAAGATTTTCCAAGACATATTTCATTGTAAGCAAATAATTTTAACTACATGATCTATTTAAAAATAGTTTAATGATTTCCATTATTTGGCACCTTCACTTATTAAATTGGCACATTCTTTTCTCTATGCATTCTTCAAAATAACACTGAAAGATAACTGAATTAGGTCTTTAAAAGAAAAGTCTCAAGACACTAATGAATTTTACAATGCCCGTTAATTTTTAAAATCAAATTTGAAAGGAATTTCTTCACTCATAGAACAAAGTATGATTTTAACCTCTAGGGAAAGTGACACAATTCAATTTAGTACAAGCAGATATAATTTTCATCCTCTCAGTAAGACATATACTTTCAGGTCATTGTTGTTAACTCATTCATTTTTATCTGACATTGTGACTCCATGGACCTTTGTCCATGGGGTTTTCTTGACACCAATATTGAAGCAGTTTGCTATTTTCTTCTCTCGTTTGCCTTCATTTCACAAGAGGGGAACTGAGGTAAATAGACACACATTTGACCTCAGAACTTCCTGACTCCAAGCCCATTGCACCACTTACCAGTCCCTATACTTTCAAGTACATTCCCAAAATATCCAAATTATTTTCCCAGATTATCTGATATGATTCTTCCTTCCTTAACTCTACTTTATGCACCTTCTATGTGACATTCGTCTCAGTTTTTGTACTAACTGATTCTTATACTTAGAATTTTCTTTCTGCTCAAATTCTTCACCTCTTCAAATTCCTTTTAAGGCTCAGCAACTTCCTAAAGCTTTTTCTCCTCTCACTACTTGGGCACAATAAGCCTTTATATCATATGCATTTGTATTTCCTCATCTATGGAAATATATATATATTTTTTTTTCTCTCCCCAATAGAAGATAAGCTGTGATGACCGTGTATTTAAAATCAGCCGGAGTCAGAAATTCAGGTTAAGGGAAAATCTTCAATCTTTATTCTCAGTAGAGGTGAAGAAGGATCAGAGGTAAAGGGGGATCGGAGGTGAAGGGGGATTAGCAATGTCAGCAGCTGTGTCAAGAAGCCAGCTAGCAGTCTCTCCGCCCCTCTGCCTCCACCCACCAAAATCGTCATTTCCTATACAACACAGCAGGACTTGCACAAAGAGTGGGTGGGGATCATTCTTTCACCAAGCATATATATTAATAGAGTATGGTCCAATTACTATTTAGCCTCACGTGCTTGGGACCTCAGTGCATCAACTCGAGCTTCACCCTATTACAATAAGCTTCATAAATTATGGATTATTTTTATTTTTTTAACCTTTATTCTGAACACTAGCCTCAATTCTTGGAAGATAGTTCCTAGGTTTTAAAATACTTAATAAATGTATTTTAATTTCATTGGATTGAAATGGGGTAGGGTAAGTGGGAGGAAAACAAAATTAATGGCAGATAGAAGGGGAAAGGAGGGAGGGAAAGGAAGAAAGAGGGAAAAAGAGAGAGACAGGGAGAGAAGAGAAGACAAGAGAAAAGAGAAACAAATGAAGACAGGGAGACAGAGAAACAGAGAGAGGGAGCAATTTTGTTTTTATAAAATAAAGTAAGAAAATGGTTAAGTTTGGATTCAATTCTGCGCAGTTTCCTCATTATTACCATTTTAGCCAGGAAAGCCAGCCAATAGAGTAGCTTCTAAACTGACAATTATTTAGGGTGTGCACTGTAACCTTTGAGGATCGCTGACAAATGTATTTTCCTTACCTCAAATTGAAAAATCATCAGCATCAGTCTTGTCACTCTTTTTTGAAGTTATGTTAACTGAAATGCATTGCTTTGTTCAAAATTTATTTTACAGTGCATACCCATCATTGACTTAGATTTCTATGTCACAAATGAATTTCAAAAAGTTTTATATTCACCAAATACATAGAAAAAAATTACTATAAGAAGTAGACACAAAGGAAACACTGGATATATTCCTTTGAACCAAAGAAACATTCAGATGGAAATTCACAGTTGTGGAATATGAGACAATAGTCTCATTGAAAGCATTATTAAAAATAATTTGGATATTTCAAAAATCCTAAAATCTTCACATACGATTGTTGTTGATAGTGGGTTTTCTTAAAGATAAACCCAACCCCTTGTCTCTTCTTCCCTGTGACAAGCTCTCATGAGTCATCTGCTGAAGCATGCTCAGTCTAATTCTGAGACCTACCTGCAGTGTTCAATCAGTTTAGTTTCAGCAGGACCCTATCTAATGGCAGACCTTTACTGAGACAGGCAGTTAATGGGAACAGTAGCAGGCCCTGAGGTATGTTTATATAGTCAGTCTCACTTCCTTCACTCCTGTGATATATTAACTACTTCTGAAGTTTCCCAGCTGTTTCAGCCAATAAATAATGGCAGTGGGAGCCCATATTTAACCTTCACAGAACAGCCTGAATACTTTGTAGTCAACGTCTTTTATCTCTTTGGTTATCTGGAAGAAATTTCTAAAAGGTCTGACAATATACCAAATACATCATTCTTTTCCCCCACTTCCCACCCCAAACCCTTTCTTTCACCAGTGAGGAGGAATCTTTGAAAGTGATGAGTACTATTTGCCTTTGTGGCAATCAAAAACAAAAACATCTCTTTATTTTATATTAAGTGGCTTATGGAATTAGTTTTTCCACAACAAAGGATATGGATTTTTGGTAAAGGAAATGAACATTTAAAAAAGCTCTGACATTAAAGGAACCCTGTTGGAATCTACCAACATGGTTGTGTCTATATACCCTGGCTGCATAAGGCTTTACCTTTTCAAATCCTGGAAACTGAGGTGGATGATATGTCTCATGCTACAAAATTATCTTGTTCTGTTTTTGGTTTGTTTGTTTTTTTTTATATAATTTTATATGTAGTTTTTAAAAGCATAGGCTCCTAGAAATATTTGTGTATTTCACATTCATGATGGGAGAAGATGGCTATTTGTGACAAAGAGATCAATTCATATAATAAGCTCTAGAAATTTATGATTTTTGTAGATTAATTCATTTCAAGTGGGAGAAAGTAAAATCAATCACTTTCCTAAGGGTCAGACTTAGACAAAAGTTGAATGAGACAAAATAATGGAGCTGATGGTACAGGGTACAAGCTTTGAAATGTCTCAACAAATGATAATATTATGTGATGACATCAGATTCTAGCAAGATGAAATGGTTAAGTGATGAAACTCACTTTTGGCCAGCTATATCACTGAGAAATTAATATTCCTACTTCCCCATTTTGGGACAAACTGTCCTAAGTTCACTCTCTGACTATCATGAACACATATAGTCCAGAATATTTTCTATTTTTGTTTCCCATCCAATTAAAATCATCCATTGAAGAGAGAGGTTCTTTCTTTTTTTGTCTTGATATATTTCTACTTTCTCACCATTCTTTTCTCCCTTCTTTCCTAAGACACATGAATTGTAGTCCCCTGGGGTGAACATGCTGTGCATATTATTTTTTCTCCCTTTCAGATCTTCAAATCTCCTTTGCCTGACTTCATCCTCTGAACTGTCAAACATGTATATCTTTTATATATAGGAGGGGGAAAAACCAAACTAAACCAAAACAACTAATCCCTCATGTTATCTCTTCTAACTGTAATTCAATATCCTTCTTTTCTTTCAATAAAACTTCTCAAAGTACAAGACTTCTTCCTTCTCCCACTTTCCCTTGTTCTAATACTTTTTATTCTAGATTAACTTTTTGTAAAATTCTGCTTTGACCATTGTAGTTTCAGGATTAAAATTACAAACAAACAAACAAAAACCCTACTATATTTACTTCTCAGTACCTTCCAAATAAGGCCTGATTTTTTTTTTTTTAGCTTGGCATTGAAAACTTCACACATTTTGACTTTTACTTACAATTCCTGTTTTAAGTCCAAACATTTTTTTACTATTACCATGTTTGCAGCAAAACTAGTCTACCTGCTGGCCCCCTTTTCCAACGTACTTTGAACTCATATTTTCTCTGTATTTCTGCATATTCTGCTGTTGTTGCCTGGAATAATTGGTATTTTAAAATTCTAACCTTTTTTGAGTAGCTCCAAAGTCACATTCCTTTAAAAATCTTTCCCTGTTTATGTCAGTTATATGGTGTTTTGTTCTTTGTTTTAACTCCTGCAACATATTGTCTATATCACTATGTCACTCATCTGGCTCACTAATCTGGCTCACTCATCATTTAACATAAACTGCCTTGTTGCATAATAATTTGTACTATGTTTTTGACTATATGTTAAGATTTGTAAGAGAAGGACAATCTTTATGTTCATCTTTGTCTCTTAAATCATCCACTTAATGATTCATATATTGCGATCATTATTAATTTAATAGCAGATGATATTGCTTTGGATGCAAATAAGTGTGTTACAGTGTTATCTTTGAAGATATATTGGATTTGTGTTCTCATCAATGAGATTATTCGTTCCCGTCAGTAGTGTAGATCACAACTTATCAAAGCTTTCTTGTCCAATGTGACTTCTTTTCTTGTTCTCTTGTAATATTCCACTAGGGCTAAAAAGTCTTTTTGTGATCTTTGACAATGAGTGGATAATAATAAAGTATAAGGTAATACCCCCCCCCAATACCACTTATTCTTCCCAATGTTAACTTTTGCTTTTACTACATAATTGGCCCATTTCCTTTTCCTTTTCTGGTCAAGATAATTTTTTGATGATGTTCTTTATGACTCATCTATTATGCAGATCTTTATCCGTAATGACATTGCACTCCATTCATACCTAGCATGTGTTTCTCCATTCTTCTTTAGGTGATAACACAACTTAAACTCTTTGGAGAATGTAATTGTCCATACATATAGCCACATCCACTATAAGAATAATGAATTAAAATGTTAAACTTTGTCTTTACTTAGGATGTCAATAGAAGTACTATGTGATATACAAAATACAATCTAGTATACTTTTACCTTAGACTAGTAGATTAACTTTATTTAGAAATCACTATCTGCAGACTGTCAAAATTTCATTGGTGGCTTTTTATTTAATTATATCTGACCATCCGGACCTCATTTGGTGTTTTCTTGTCAAAGATAGTGGAGGGATTTGACATTTCCTCCTCCAGATCATTTTACAGATAAGGGGACTGAGGCAAATAGGATTAAATGACTTGCCTAGAGTCACAAAACTATTAAGTTTGTAAGACCAAATTTGAACTCTGAAAAGTAAGTCTCCCTCTTTTTAGGCCCAGTGCTCATTCTGTTGTATGAGCTAACTGCTTCATTCTATCAGAAAAGTATTAATAGACCAGCTCTATAAACTATACATTTTGTTACATATCTGAAGGTAGACATTCTTCATCTTTTTTTTTTCCCCTCTGTGAGTTATTAGTCCAAATCTTTAAAAAATGACTATGGGTTTCATTTAGATCTGGGATTTGAACAAACATTATCCATATTTTCTCACTGTCCTCTTTATGCAGAGACAAAAAAATAAGTTTATAGTATTTTCTAAGTGTTGCAAGAATATGTTTTTTTTTTCATCTTAAGTGTAAATGCTTTCATAATAAATTGAGAAAATATTTTTACATTTAAGCTTTCTGATAAAGGCCTCATTTCTAAAGTATATAGAGAATTGATGCAAATTTATAAGAATTCAAGCCATTCTCCAATTGATAAATGCTCAAAAGATATGAACAATTTTCAGTTGAAGAAATTGAAACCATTTCTAGTCATATAAAAAGATGCTCTAAATCATTCTTGATCAGAGAAATGCAAATTAAGACAACTCTGATTTATTTGTACAAACCTCTCAGATTGGCTAAGAAGACAGGAAAAGATAAGGATGAATGTTGGAGGGGATGTGGGAAAAGTGGGACCCTGATGCATTGTTTGTGGAACTGTGAATAGATCCAACCATTCTGGAGAGCAATGTGGAACTATGCCGGAAGGGTTATCAAAGTTTGTATACCCTTTGATTCAGCAGTGTTTCTACTGGGCTTATATCCCAAAGAGATCTTAAAGGAGGGAAAGGGACCCACATGTGCAGAAATGTTTGTGGCAGCCCTTTTTGTAGTGGCCAGAAACTGGAAAGTGAGTTGATATCTATCAGTTGTAGAATGACTGAATAAGTTATGATATATGAATGTTATGGAATATTATTGTTCTATAAGAGATGATCCAGCAAGATGATTTTAGAGAAGCCTGGAGAGACTTACATGAACTGATGCTAAGTGAAGTGAGTAGAACCGGGAGATCATTATACATGGCAACAGCAAGGTTATTTGATGATCAGTTCTTATGGATGTGGCTCTTCTCAACAATGAGAATTCAGGCCAGTTCTAAGGATCTTGAGAAGAAGAGAGTCATCTACATCCAGAGAGAGGTCTGTGGGAACTGAGTGTGGATCACAATATAGCATTTTCACTTGTTTTGTTGTTGTTTGCTTGAATTTTATTTTCTTTCTCATTTTTTTTTCTTTTTGATCTGATTCTTCTTGTGCAGCAAGATAACTGTATAAATACATATGCCTGTCTTGGATTTACTTTTAAAAAATGAATAAATGCTTCCATATCCTCATTTTTATTTCATTTTATTTTTGGACTCTAAACAAACCTATTACATGCATACCTGATTTGTTGTTATTGTTCCTTTTTTCGATTATGTCTAATTTGTTATGACTTCATTTGGCATTTTTCTGGCAAAGATACTAAAGTACTTTGCTGTTTTTTTTCTCCAGCTCATTGTATGGATAAAGAAACTGAGGCAAGCATTGTTAAGTGATTTCCAGAGTTACACAGCTAGTAAGTGTCTGAGGCCAGACTTTAATTCAGGAAAATGTGTCTTTTTGACTCCCTTTCAATTACTCTATTCACTGCACTATCTAGCTACCCTAGTACTTGGTTTAGAGCATGTTGTTGCCCATGATGCTAACTCTATAGCTCAACTGCTTTATCTGGATCTCCCATCAAGTTATTTAAAGGTTTATTTGTCTTCTTGTTATTTTTTTTAAAGATCTTTAGAACTACAGAAGGGGAAACTACATAGCTCAGTAAAGAAAATACCAGACCTGAGGTTTGAGCCTCATCTTCCTGAGTTCAAATCTGCCCTCAGACATTTAGTAGCTGTGTGACTGGGGAAATTATTTAATTCTGTCTTGCCTCAATTTCCTCATCAGTAAAATGAACTAGAGAAGGAAATATCAAACGAGTCCATTATCTCTGCCAAGAAAACCCCAGATGGATTCATGAAATGTTGGACGTGATTGAAATGACTGACCAACAACATCACACTTTTTTTCTAGCTAAAGGAGCAGGAGATATTCTATTACATGTATTGGAGTAGTTATTAAAAAGTTGCTTCTAGAATTTCCAGAGCACTAGAGGCAGGGGCTTTAAAGAAATGATGTAAGGCTCAAAATAAATAGTCTGATTCAGTAGCAGTAATGTAAGCAGAAGTGATAGGGAACTGAAATCAAGATAGTGAATGTTATCAAAATGTTGTCCTTATCTTGAAATAATCAATATATTCACTGAAGAGAAGATAGACAAAATATAATAGTATCTTATGAATGGGATTGGATATGAAGAAATGATTTGGGGTGGAATCTTTTTCTGTTGCTTCTTGTTTCAGAAATCAAAATAACCTACTAAAACCCCACAACCTAATATTATGGCAAAATTTAGTTGGGTGGGAGCAGAAACAGATTGAATATGACTTCCTTCAGTAATGACCACACCTTATTTCGAGAAGCCAAGTAGTGAGATTTCAGACTTCTCTGAAACACAGAACTTTCAGTCTAGATGACCTGTTGGAATTTAAGCTTAGGACTAGATATAGGTTTTGACTTCACATTCTGTGGTTGTTTGCTACTTTATTCTGTGTTATCAAATGCAAAATGGATAGCTGAGAAAATGAGGCTTGGTCTACTTCAATGTTATTGTTTTTCAATTATAGTTCCCAAGCATTTTCTTTTTATTATCTTCTTCTGGCTCTGAACAATTCCTATCCTTAAAAGATAATTTTAGTAAACATAAAAATAAAAAGATAATAATAATAATAACAATAATAATAATAATTGCACTGCCCATCTTTCAGACACTACTGCTCCTTGATAGCAATTTAGAATAATTACTGTGGTACATGATTTGGGCATAAAGGATGATACTATGAACAAATTAGGGGAACAAGGGATAATTTACCTATCAGATCTTTGGAGAAGGGAGGTATTTATGACCTATGAAGAACTAGAGAATATTATGAAAGGCAAAATGGACAACTTTGTTTACATTAAATTAAAAAAGTTTTGTACAAACAAAACCAACAGAAACAAAATTAAAAGGAAAGTACAAAGCTGGAGAAAAATCTTTACAACCAATGTTTCCAATAAAAATATAATTTCTAAAATATATAAAGAATTGTGTCAAATTTATCAGAATACAAGTCATTCCCCAATTGACAAATGGTCAAAGGATAGGAACAATTTTCAGATGATGAAATTAAACAATCTATAGTTATATGAAAAAATGCTCTAAATCACTATTGATTAAATAAATGCAAATTGAAAGAACTCTGAAGTACTATCTCCCACTTCTCAGACTGGCTAAAATGATAGGAAAAGATAATGATAAATGTTGGAGAAGATGTGGGAAAACTGGACATTAATGCATTATTGGTGGAGTTGTGAAATCATCCAACCATTCTGGAGAACAAATTGTAACTATGCCCAAAGGGCTATAAAACTGTGCATACCTTTGGCCCAACAGTACCATTAGTAGGTCTGTATCCCAAGGAAATCTTAAGGGAGGAAAAAGAACCCACATGTTTGCAGCCATTCTTTTTGTGGTAGCAAAGATTGGAAAAAGGAGTAAATTCCCATCAGTTAGGTAATGGCTGAACAAGTTATGTTATATGAATGTAATGGAATATTATTATTCTATAAAAGTAATAAACAAGCTGATTTTAGAAAGTTCTAAAAAGAGTTACATGAACTAATGGTGATTGAAACAAGCAGAACCAGGAATACTTAGTACACAATAACAGCAAGAATATGTGATGATCAACTATGAAAGACTTGGCTCTTCTCAGTGGTTGAGTGACCCAAAGCATCCCAAGAGACTTTAGATAGAAAATTCCATCTGCATCTAGAAAAAGAACTAAAGAGACTGAATGTAAATCAACATATGCTAGGTTCACTTCTTTTTTCTGTTTTTTTTTTTTTATCATTCCCATGATTTTTCCCTTTTGCTCTGATTTTTCTCTCCCAACATGATTCATAAACCATGTGAATTAAAAATAAATAAATTTACTAGAAAATAAAAAGAACAATTATTACAGCTTCTGTTTCTTATCTGTATACAGTGAATCTATTTTTAGGGGGTGGGGAGGGAAGGCAATTGGGATCTAGGAAGTGTTAAGTGTCTGAGTCCTAATTTGAACTCAGGCTATCTAGCTGCCCCATGACAATGAATCTTAAAGGATGGTAAGGAGTAAATGCAGAAAAGGTTTCAACTCATCCAATATTTGTTGGAATAAATGAGTGTTGACAGAAAATGAAATTAAGTGGGGGAAGAGAGGTAAGAAAAACAAGCATTTATATAGTACCTACTATGTGCTAGATTCTGTGCTGGGCATTTTTTACAAATATTATCTTATTTGATCTTTGTTGGAATCTTTTACAAAGTGCTAAGACATTTCTTTACAAAGTGTTAAAGACATTGGAGTTAATTTAATCTTAGAGTTATTTTGGGCCAGAACTTGAAACAAGATACTAAGTGGAACTGATTGAACAATGCTTGTGTTCACACCTTTAGAGAGCTCAAGTATCTAAGTTCTCAATGGAGTTCACACGAGAATTCAGGGCTGACTTAGTCTGAATTCACACCTTCCTTAGGACCAGAGAGCACTCTGGGAGATAACCCAGAATCCCTCTCCCTCCAGAAGGTGGAGTTAACCTTTGGGAGATCACATAAATATAGGGAACTTTTGAAGCTTGAAGTTACGACTTCTTCAGGTGGGACAGCCTGGAGATTGAGAAGCCACGAGTCGGAGCTGGCTGGAGGCTGAAGAAAGCAGAGGCAGAAGCCAAGGACAAAGCGGCAAGATCTCTTGGAGCCAGGCAGAGAGATAGGCCTCAACTAACCGGGCTAATTTTGGAAGGAGAAATAAACGTTTGCATTTTTAGCGCTGGCTGCGATTTTGGAATAATTATTTATTGCAACTGAGACTAAGGCTGCCTTCCAAGGAAAACCACCCACAGATCTTCACAATAACCATGGGAGATAAGTGCTATTATTAATCCCAATTTTATGTTAAGGAAATTGAGGCAGAGATTAAATAACTGGCCTAGGTCAAACAACTAATAAGGGCCTGACATTGGGTCTAAACCCAAATCTTGATTTCACACCAGAATTCCATCCACTGAGCCAAAAGTTGTCTGCTGAAGAGTTTAAGATGCCTCTGGATATGAAATAATTATTGTTTGGATCTCTGAAGCTTGATTTCTTGTGACCCTCTGAGAAAAATCAACCCAACCCAAACCAAACAAACCCTAAACCCTTTTTATCCAGGTGGCCCAATTTCTAATTTTCCAGCTGCTACTTTTTTTTTTTTTTTTTTTTTTTTTTTTTTTTTTTTTTTTTTTTTTATCATGGAAAGCTATGTGACTTTTAATTTGCTTCCCTTTGCCCTCCCTAAGAGTTACATTTTGGTTCCTGAATGATTAGATCAGTTCACAACTCCATAATAATGCATTGATATACTTATTTTATGAAAGGCATTTTGGATTATCTGTGCATTTGCATTTCCCATATTAAACATGTTCCCCAATCCTAAAGATACCCCCAAATAGGTTTTTATTTACATAGTTATTATCTTTATCATGAAAACTTATTTCTTTCCTCTTGGTGGATTGCATGGCTAATAATAGACTTTAGAAGTACCATGTCCCTTTTGGCTGAGCATTTTCTGTGGAGTTAGCAATAAAGGAGCTTGATTCTTTCATGCTGTCTGAAGAATGCCTCTTTTGATTTCAGTTGTTTCATTTTGCTGTGTATGTGTGTGTGTGTGTGTGTGTGTGTGTGAGAGAGAGAGAGAGAGAGAGAGAGAGAGAGAGAGAGAGAGAGAGAGAGACACAGAGACACACAGAGAGAGAAACAGAGAGAGACACACAGAGAGAAACAGAGAGAGACAGAGAGATAGAGAGACAGAGAGAAACAGAGAGAGAGACAGAGAAACAGAGAGAGACAGAGAGACAGAGAGAGAGAGAGAGAGAGAGAGAGAGAGAGAGAGAGAGAATGTGAGCAAAAGCACACCCTTAAAGGAATATTAAAAAAAGAAGACAGGTAACTTATAAGTGCACACATTTCTTATTAATAGCATAAATGAGCTGCTAATGTGGTGATAATACCACTAAACATATGTGATTCACTTAAACTTTATTATCTATCCAGAGAGTTCTAGTACTTTGAAAGGCTAAGTTTTTTTTGTTTGTTTGTTTGTTTGTTTTTCTTAAAGAAATTACATAGAGATAAATAATAGGCTGGGAATTGTGACAAAGCAATATTCATAGCAAAATGATAGTAGAAAGAAGAAACTTAGGGATTAAGTTTGTGTTTTTAAAAAAGAGATCTAGGATTGTCATAACAGAATTATTTGCCTTCTATTATAATTCTAGAATGATTTGGAGATCAGAAGATATATTCTTCCACTTCAGAATCATATAAACACACATTATTGTGGTATAGTGAATAGAGAGATAGACTTGAATTTATGAATACGGTTTCAAATCCTTTCTCTAATTCTTTAAAGTTATGTTACCATGGTATACAATCTCTAAATTAGAAGCTATGTTAGTCAATTAGTCAAAATAGTAGTTATTAAGTATTTACTATGAGCCTGCCTTCAAGGATCTCACAGTCCATTTATTTAAATAAAACCTTTGGGCATTAGTTTTCCTTATCTGTAATACTTGTAATTGTAATGCTTGAAATGCCAATCACAATAGGTTACTTTGAAGAAAGCCATTGTAAACTGAAAAGCTTTTTATTAATATAAATTGTTATTGCTACTTCATCTTCAAGTTGTGTTCCATGGAGTTCAGGGGAAAAAGAGACCTAGCATGAGTCATTATTGCATTCTTTTGTGTTTGATGGTAAGTGAACTACATTGCTAATAGATGATACTTTAAAATAAAATACCATTATAATTAAATTTCTTTTTTTTTATACATGACCAAACTGTTATTTTGCTGTACCAAAAGAATCAGACTCTGAAATATTGTACAATTAGCTTGTGAAGGAAATCAAAAATGCAGGTGGGCAAAAATAATAGGGATTGGGAATTCAATGTAATGGTTTTTAGTCATCACCCAGAGTTCTTTCTCTGGGCGTAGCTGGTTCAGTTCATTACTGCTCCATTTGAAGTATATAATGATCTCCTGGTCCTGCTCATTTCACTCAGCATCAGTTCGTGTAAGTCTCTCCAGGCCTTTCTGAAATCATCCTGTTGGTCATTTCTTACAGAACAATAATATTCCATAATATTCATATACCACAATGTATTCAGCCATTCTCCAACTGATGGGCATCCACTCAGTTTCCAGTTTCTAGCCACTACAAAGAGGGCTGCCACAAACATTCATGCACATACAGGTCCCTTTCCCTTCTTTATGATCTCTTTGGGATATAAGCCCAGTAGTAACACTGCTGGATCAAAGGGTATGCACAGTTTGATAACTTTTTGAAAATATAATTAAATTTCATATTTTGAAAGTATTAGTATGTCAGCTCATCATTGTCTGCATACTCAGTAAAAGCATCATTATGTTGATGATCTTTTTCTCTTATTCCTCCTCCTCTTCCTCTTCTTCATTTGATAAGTTAGATGTTTAAAAGTAGATAGAACTGGAAAAAGGAAAATTGGAAAAAAAACTCCTGCCAAAAGTATATCAGATCCAATGAAGTAAATACAAATAAAAAAATAAGATCTATAAAGCTCTGTGAGTATTAAAGTAGTATATAATTATTTGGTATTAATATTTATAATAATAAAACAAACAAGAAACTACTGATATTTTTAAAAACCTAGATTATTTCAAAACCTTAAAAAATGTTTTTGTTCTCCATTCTGTTGTCCAGTATCTTAAATTTGAGGGAATATTTTATGCACTTTAGTTTGTGTCAGAATAGTAAATTAAATTTCCAAGTACTAAATCTCTACATGCTTTCTAGCTCTTACAATTGGAACATCCCTAATGTTCACCTTTGTGTTACAGAAATTGTTTCCTCTGTGGTGTTGTATAAAAGGTCTTATTTTCAGATCATGGTATTATTACTGAACAGGAAAGCTTAAAGCAAAATCAAAGGACTTCATGTTCTTTAAGGGCTAAATTTCAATATAAGGACAAAGATCAAGTCAAACAAATACAATCCGGAAAATCACTTGGAATAAAATAATGCATATGAGAGTTCTTAATATAGGTATGTAAAAATCATCAAAATGATTAAAAAATTTACTCACTCTTTTGACATCCAGTTTGTCATCACCTCAAAGTGAAACAGTAGAGACAAGAGTGTAAATCCTGAATAGAGAGTTTTAATTCACAAAAACCAGAAATCAGAGCTTATTCTTGCTTTCAGGGAAATAATTCCAGTACAACAGACACAACTTTGCTTGCAAATGCAAATAAAATGAGTGAAGGCACAAGGCAACATTTGGTTGTTTTGTGTAAGAGACTCCATTCTTAGCTTGAATTGATTTTTTCTCATAAGTGACAAATTCTGACAATCTTACATTCTTTAAAAAATGTTGAGGAATTCTAGGAAGGAAGAAATTAGAAAAAAGTTGAATTCAAATAAACTCTTAATTTAGGGTAGGTACAACATTTCCTCTTCCTTACAATGCTCTATTTAACATATAAGAGATAAGATCATAATTCGGGGGTCCTCTGGCAAAAAGAGAATGTTCTTTCTTTCCTTCCCTCCCTTAGTTCTTCCCTTCCTTTTTTTCCTTCTCCTCCTCCTCCTTTTCCTCCTTCTCCTCTTCCTCTTTCTTATCTCTCTCTTTCTCTCTCCCTTTCCCTTTCTCTGTCTCTTCCATTCTCTTTCCTTCTTTTCTTCTCTTATTTTTTCCAGATACATAATAGTGGGCTGTCCTTTACACAGTCCAACAGAAGGGGGCAAAAACAATATTGCCTAGCTGGCAAATTATTTGCAAAGACTGCTGATGTTAGTAGAAACGTTTGGTGTTTCCACTTTCAAAAGTGGTGCTAAGAGAACAAAAGAGGAATCCAATGAAAGGCCAAGGGGGTATACCAAAGAACATTATTACTGTAATGTGGTTACTACAGGGCCGTTTCACCTCAGGAGTTCAGACTATTAATTCATTAATTCCCATGACATCCATGTTAGGTGGGAAATATTGTTACCATTTTTGAGGTAATAGAAAACTGAAGCAAAGACATATTGGGAATTTCCAGGTCACATATCAAGTCAGTCATTGCTGAAAATAGGCCCAGGAATTCTGAGTCATGGGACAGTTTTTTGTCCACCAGCCTTTGCTCTCTCTTAGATGATAGGATTTAAAATAAGTTTGATATAAAATTAAATATTATATTATTATTGACTAATACTGCCAAATGGATTTAGGTACCAGGAGGTAGAGGTTAAAAATCAACATCTGATCATTATATCCCTTAATTATTAAAAGCATTTTTATTTTAAAGAGATCATTTTTTCTTTCTAAATAAAATCACAGCTGATGAAGAAAACTTGGTCTATTTTTCCTTAGATTGTAGAATATTGCTAATTTTGGATTGTGAAATTTTAGTTCAGAAATGATCAGAGTTTGGAAGGCTATTAATTATTAATTATTGTATGGAAATGATCTTCCTAAAGTTCAATGTAAATGCCACACCTTACATGAAGTATTTCTTATTTCTTTTTTATTCCTAGTCCAAATTTCTTTTTCTGCCTCATATTTTATAATGTAACTCATTTTTTTAGCTCTTTGATCATATATTATTTCAAATTACATTGATCTGTGTATTAAGTATTTCAATGAAATATATGTCTTTTAGGGACACAAATTATATTTTATCTAATAAGGCAAGCTTAGTTCTCTATGCACACTAGGCACTTAATATTTATCTCTTGAAATAAGATATATGTATGAGTCTAAGGGAGAAAAGAATATTATGAGTGTAGAATAATTTTCCTAAGCATACCATTATATGGGACAGCTAGTCTTCTGTAGAGACAAATAATAGAAATTCAGGCAGCTGGGTATGGGAATCATTTCTACAAAGGTTAATTATTTGATCAGGAGGAAGATTCTTTACAAAGAAGTACAAATAAAGGAAATTCATTAAAGCTGTCATTTGATGCATAATGCCCATTAAGAATGAGGACGGGTATGTGAATGGACAAATTTATTCTTATGTGATCTTAATCATATTATCAATGAAGATGAATGACTTTTTGATTTAACAGAGCCTGTGAATTTTTCTTATTTTAGACTGTTGCCTAATCTCTCATTATCACAGTTCTTATTACAAGCATCTGTGAACTAAATTCTCTTAGAGACTTGGCCAAAAGTACAATTAGCAAGAAAGAAAAAATATAAAAGACTGATGCTCTCACTTCCAGCAAATATGGAAGGAGTAAGATTGAGAATATTTTTCAGTGACCTGCATAAATTTGGCAGTGAGTGGCTTTCTAACATGGCTAGGTAGCTATTATGTCTTTTTAAAGGGCAGGCTGATCTCCCTCTTAGCAGAAAGAGTAAAAGTGTTAAAGAAATAACTGTGCTTTCCATGTTATCAGAGAGAATGGCATTCCCCTTTAAAATATAAAAGAAGGACCCCATTATGAAAACAAGAAAGAAAAATAATTGAAGAGGCCGAGAAATCCTGAAGTCTGTCAAAAAGCTGGAGAATAGAAGTGGGACTTTCTATAAATTAAATTAGTAGGAGCAGAATTTAAGAAAGGAACAAGCAATGAAAGCTAGGCATTAGCTTTTCAGACTCAAATGTACAAAGCGTTAGTTAAACAGTATTTACTAGAAATTCTAGTTCAGGGAAACAAATGTAATGTCATAAGTATCATTTAAAAGTTTGCCTAGAACACTGTTAGTGTTCTAGAATAAGGAATTAGCCCAGGATCATAGTTAACGTATTTCAGAAATAGGAAATGAAGCTTGATGTTCCTGGCTTCAAGGATGGCTCTTATAGCCAAGTTACACTTAAACTCAGTGGAATAAGACATAGAATGAGAATATGTATTTGGAAGGGTACATTTTATTTGATAGGTCATGGGGGATAAAAGGGGTTAGGAAAAATAGTTTTATATATATTAGGAAGATGTAAGAAAAATTAGGCATTAAAAGAATGAAAAATGGTAAAAAAAAAAAAAGCATTTGAGAAAAAATTAGTGGAGACAAAAATGAAAGCTATAATTGCCAACAGATTAAATTGTAAAACATCGGGGAGAAAGAAAGGGAGGAAGGAAGAGAAAGAAAGAACAAAGAAGGAAAGAGAGAAATGAAGGAAGGAGGAAAAAGAAGGAAAAGAAACAAGGAAAAAGGAAAGGAAGGGAGAAAAAGGAAAGAGAATGGAGAAAAAAGGAAAGGAAGAAGAAAAGAGAGAAGAAAGAAAGAGGGAGAGAAGAAAGAAGGAAATAGACAAAAGTAAGGAAGGAAAGTAAGTAAGGAAAAAGAAAAAAGGAATAAAAGAAAAGAAGGAAAGGAAGCAAGGATTTGGGGGTTGATGTGGAAATGATAGATTGGCAGGGGAAAAGGACAAAATCATCTTGGAATTTGAAATAGAGGAGTTAAAAATTCACACAGAGCCTAACTTGTAGCTTAGATTTTTGGAGAGCCAAAGATTCACAAAAAGAATAGATAAGAGCCAATGGTTAAATCTGCCTAGAAAGGATGATAAGTTCTCAAGAATAAAAATACTAAGATAATGACAAAAACCCAAAGAGATAAAAAAAAATGGAGGAGAGCCTGTTTGCCAAAAGAGATAGAAGTCAACACAGAGAATACTCAAGAATGATTTTTCTCAAAGGGAAAGCTAAGTACTTCTCTCAAAGTACATGTGGAATTTCTGTCACTCTGCTAGTGAGCAGTATAGGCTTCCCAAAATATAGATTTTAGCCTAAACTAATTGACTAGAGGTTAGAGGCTAGTTGTTCTACTTGAAAATAAGTTGAATTGAGGTTAAAAGAGTTTAATATAGCTTTGTTTGAAAGAATGTCCTATAAACCTAAAGCTAAACAAAAATTAGTTCTCTTAACACAATGATTTTTGACTTGGGATCCATAGTCACTGCATTTCAATATAATTGGTTTCCTTTGTAATCCTATGTATTTTATTTGATTCATTATTCTGAGAATGGGACCATCCATAGGTTTGACCAGACTGCCAAAAATGGAACCATAGGTTTGACACGATTGCCATAGAACATGGCATTAAAAAAAAAAAAGTTAAGGATTAATATGTCAAAGAAATTAAGTGAGAAAGGAGGGGAAGAGAAGTTAAAATTTGAGGGCACAGAATTAGTGACTTATGATTTGCACCTAGAGCTTTTAGAACTGTGAATCCTGTACTTAGAGAAGACTTGCTGAACATTAACTATACCAACCCATCCATTTGAAGATATGAAACAATTTCCTTTTTATAAGTTCTTTGCTGGCAATTTGTAGGGTAATATTTTTAATGACACTTAGCCACTTATTATTTCCTTTCTCCTAAATTTCACTCTGAACGGGATAAGAAGAAATGTAAATTCATGACAGTGAATGAACAGTTTCTGAGCATTTGAGCATTTGTAGCAGTTGTTGAATTAAAAGTTATGACAAAAAAAAATGTTTCCCAAACTCCAAAAATGATTTAAATTTTGCCCTAGTTATTAGAACTGATCTCTTCACTTCCTTCATGCAGGCTGATCTTTTCAGTAATCGTTCCGTTTTTCATTAATGCACAGATGAGGATAATATAAAACAATTCATTTCTGTAATTGCAATGAGGCTGTCATACACAACGGGGGAAGTAGCAAATCCCACAGTAGGGTGCCTGCTGTCTTTAGCTAGGATTGGTAGTTCCAAAGGATTAGAACTAATATACTCTCAGGGAAAAAATAATGTACCCCAATATATGAGGAAGGTCTGCATAAATCTCAGCCACACAAGCATGAAACCTGATTTTTAAGTTTAGTAATTTTAGTTAAGAACCAAATGAATTGCAGCAATTAATCTTTAGTTCTAAACGCTAAGAAAAGTATGGTGACGAGATCGTTTTGAGGATATAGTTTTAAGATGCTGATCTATAGTAGTTTGTCCCAAAGTGATTAGTGACTGAACCTACTTACACTTTAAATTTTGTGTGCATATATATATATATATATGAATATATATATATGTACAAGCATGTGTAGATACAAGAAAATGCAAGTGGATGAAATATTCTTTGCAAGTTAACAAACTTTCCTCATAAAGAATTTTATAAATACAAATCTTGTATGAAATTTGTAAATTTTTTGCAATCTTTTTCAATTTTTAAAGTGCTTTTCTGTCCTTTTTAGAGACTATATTTCAAACTGAATGTGAATTGACTTTTATTGGTTAACTTAGGGCTATCATTTGTGAATTTATATCTTATAGATTTATATGTTGCTGTTTGCAATTGGGGTATCTCAATATTCTGAGTTGTTTGAGGGCTTTTCGTTTGTTTATTTTGCTAACATCTATACCAAACAGTCTACTTTAAAACTGTCTACAGGAAGTTAGATGACATATTTGATAGAATTGTGCTGGTCTCTTGAAGATCTGAGTTCAAATTTGCACTTCTCACTAAGCAGTTGTGTAATGCTAGGCAAGTCACTTCATCATTTAGTAAAACCTCAATAGGATGCTATTCCAAAATATCTTGCCATGTTGTCATGAATCCTCCATGTAAATATTCTTTTGAAATGATATACACTTTCCTGAGGCCTCCCATCTCCCTTTTTGGTAGTCCTAATTGTTGGAAAGTATTGTAATATATCTTATCCACAAATAGATAGATATAGATATATTATATTATAACCTTTTATTCAAGCTAATCATACTCTTCATATAGTTTCCAGTATTTCTATTTGAGATGAAACAAAATATATTGAACCCTTCATCCATGTATAATTTTTCATATATTCAAATATAGCTATCACCTCTCTCCTAAGGCTTTTTTTGTCCAAAGTAGAAAATTCCATTTCCTTCAGTTAATCATTATAAGGCATAATTTTAAAAGCTTTAATCCTCTTTTTTTTTTTCATCATCATTTTCTTTGCTTCTGGTTGAACTGCAGCTTGTCAATGTCTTGATGACAACTGGTATTGAACACAGTGCTTCAACTGTAGTCTGACCTGGACACATTACAATGGGACTATCACTTCTCACTTACAGGAAAATATTCTTTTATTAATGCAGTTTAAGAGTACATTTGCATTTCTGGCCACTGAATCACTGAAGTGCTTATATTCAATTTGCAAGTCCACCAAAGTCTTCACATGAACTACAAAGAAAAAAAATGCCTTTGTGATACTATACTAGGAAAGTTGATTTTTAACTGAAATGAAAGCTTTTTATACCTGTTCAATGAAAAGAAATATTTGTTCTTATTAAATGTGGCCTTATTAAACATGGTCAATTATAATGCTTTGTGTTTGTGATGTTAGACAATTCATTTTAAAGAATTTTCTATCCCTCTGGACTTACTCTCCCTAATAAAAAATTTGGGTAAGAGAGCTTATTTAAATTATCTTTAAGCTCTTTGCTATTCTCTTTCCCCATATCTATTTGCTAAGATTGAGTGCCACTTTCTACCACATTCTCTGATTATTTTTATATCAGCAGCTCTTTGCTCCTCATTGGCCAGAATCAGGTCTAGGAGAGTATTTCCCATTGTTACTGTCTTTCCTGTCTGAAAAAGTTACTGACAACAAGGATCCTCTGTAATTATATATTGTTTAATAGAATCATAGACTTAAAACTGGGTAAGAAAACAGACATTATCCTTTTGAGCTCTTTCTCATGGTCACATATTGAGCTACTATGGAAACCTGGTATTTAACCTTATGTCTCCTGCCTGTAAGCCCAGTGGTTATCATTCATTTTCCTCATATGTGCCTCTTTAATAATTCCACTTATTTATGTTTGTCAAAGAAAAGTGTTTATGATATGAAAATGGACATATCTTGTAATCACTCATACACTCAAAGCATATATAATGCAATCAGCTAGTATTGATTAATCCTTGCTTTTATATGGGAAAATAATATTCTGCTGGCTCCTGAGATTTGAAAACTTTAGAGTTATATATTGGCCCCTTGCTTTCTAACTGATAGTTTTTGATGTCTGTGCTGATGGAGACAATTTAGAGGGACAGCCTGAATTATTTTCCTCTCTACCACTTCTATTTATACAGGAGTTGCACTTGACTGCAATGACACTAATAATGGCAGAACTGATGAAATTCAGGCCCCCTGCTGATGAACTCAGCCAATAAGCCACTCATGACTGACAGGTGTTGCTGCTTGAAAAAAAAGAATAGTAATAATACAATTGGAATTTCATAAGCTGCCTTTCATCACCCTCCCACCTCTATGTCCGCTCAGAGGAAATGCCAACAAAGACTTGTTCGAGAAACCACAGCTGACAATCAGTTCTCTTTTCTCTCCTTCCCCTCCCTCCTTTTCCTCCCTTGCCTCCTCTTCTGTTCACAACATGCACACATATTAAGGGTTCAAGATGGAGTTTTAGATGCAGAAGGACTTACTGATGTATCCCCTAAGCCCCATCATTATTGCCAGACTATTAAAAAATAACCTTTCGGCAAAGTGCATTTTTTAAAAGAAATGGTTTTGAGATATTTGACACAATGTTATTAAAGCATAGCAAAGGCTAATAATAATAATGCAATGCACTGCAGTCCTGTGACATTGAAATCATTCCAGTAATTTTACAGTACATTTGAATTACAGTGCCATTCATCCGCTCAGTTTCCATTAACTTTGCATGGAATTTCTCTGTTCACAAAGGTGCAAGAGTGTCAAGTTTCTCCTTCATGCTAAGAAACCTGGCTTGAATCACATATCTGCAGAAGATAATTATTTTTAATTAAGTTCTTTCCCTTTCTTGTTTTGTTCTAATGCATGAGGCATAACCCCATTACCTGCATCTTTGCCATTGTTAAAAAGGTAAAACAGGAGAACCCCCTTCCTTTAACTCATTGGAACTCTCTTGGGGTTTCCCTGGTGTCACTGAGCAGCTTCTCTGTTTGGCTGATGCCTTAAGAAAAAAAGAGATGAAGAAGAGGGAGCACAGTCTCATAACATGATGCAAGGTAGGCTCATTATTGTTAAATTAGATTCACTGACCTTCACTGCCATTTACTGGGAACAGACAAGCAGCCTTATCAAGGACGGCTTGCTGTGGGTAAATCCACACCAAGTGCCACTCATCACTAACTAGCTTACACCTATGGCTATATCATTGAAACGTGTGGAAATACAAAATCTCTACTTCAATATATGAATTTAGGTGAATTAAAAGACTCAGAGTTTATGCAATTTTCCAATCAACTTTACTATAGCTCAATCCCAACTTGAATCTTATAGATGAAATGCCTTTATCCCCTTATATATTTCAGAATAGTGTTGCTCTAGAACAAGTAAAGTAATGAGCCACTTCTGTGGTTTCAATTGGTCAATGATGACTTTGGGGGGACTTAGGTGCACCAGGTACTGTGCTAAGTTCCAGATATGCAAAGAAAGTGAAAAAAAAAGTGGGACTGGAAGAACCCAATCCTTAAGGAACATGCATTCTTATGACAAAGAATTCATGCAAATGAGTGTGTTCATGCAATATAATTAAAGTGTAAATGGGATGTAATTTCAAAGGAAAGGTGCTAGCAGTTGCCTGAGTGAGATAGTGGCCTGAGAAAAACAATAGAAAAGGTCAGATTTGATCTAAATCTTGAAGGAAGCCATGGAACCACAGGTGAGAAGGTAAACCATTAGAGGCATGGAAAACAACAAATGAAAATCAGAATTAGGAATGGAAGGAAAAGTAAGAAGGCTGATGTCACTGGATTGTAGAGCATGTGGAAAAAAAGAAAAGTATAAGACTGAAAAGATCAAAAAAGGCCAAGTTGAGAGCTGATCTGGTGGGCTGCTCAAACTTCTACTTATCTCCCCAAATCTCTCTTACACTGTCCCAGAATACCATGAAGCTACTGGTCCCTTCCTATTTGGCTAGATATTTTTTCAAATAGCATTTTGCTCATATAGATAATGTAGGTGGGTTCATAGTTTTCAGAATTCATTATTTTTTCTACTTTTTTTCCCCCTCACATCCCTTACACCTTTCTATTCTTAGGCACCTGGTTATTATTAGCTTTGTTCTGGACTGCTGATGTTGACTTATAATTGCTCTTCTGTACTTTTAGTCTCTTCTTTTTCTGATACAACTTGAACATTTTTGGGGGCAACTTCATTTTGCTAAAGCAGGATTCTGTTCTTTTAATTTTCCTGCTTAAATACCTTAAAGTTTGAACCTTATTTGAAGTGAGAAGTGTGGCACATTGGAAGCAGTATTTAAAATGGCACCCTGGGACTGCAGACAAATCCTGATGCTAACACATATATTTGTGGTTAAGTCACATCTTTAAGCCTCTGTCTTTTCATCTCTCAAATTAGAATATTAATGTGTTTTTCTTTACTTTTGGGGGGTTGTGGTGGAGAGATACATTCTAAATCTAAAATTTCTTATTGACAAATAATGTAAAATATAATAAATAATATGGGTTTTATAATATAATTGATATAATTTAGTTATTAATAAATTCCTTATCTAGATATGAGGGCTTCTTTTTCCACTTACATTTTTAATCTTAACTCTCATAATTTTCTTATACGTGTCAATGTTCCTTGCTTCTGTCAAACTAGAATATATGGAATGCAATTCCATCCACATCTATTAAGAGTCTACTTGAACAAGATCATGATAAAAATTGACTGAGTTCTACATTTGGCCTTAGGAAGCCCTCGATTTGAATTGAATCTCAGATGCCTTACATCTGTGTTATACATGGCAAATCACTTCATCTTTCTTTGGCTCAATTCCCTCTTTGGTAAAGTGAGAATTTGTTGAATGATTATTAATGTCCTTGTAGCTATAAATGTATAATATCATCTTATTCTATGTTTCAAAGGAGAGGGAAACTAAGAGATGTGGACATACTGTAAATGAAAGAGGAATAATGAATAGAGCAGCTCTGAATAAAGGATCAAACAGTTAGTTTTAAAATGAGGCATGAGACAATAATTACATAAACTACAAACTTGAAAGTACAAATGCTTTTGTTATATGGAGAAAGAATCATCAGGTAATTTTTAAAAAGGAAAATTTCAATTTTTCAGTAAAGGTTTTCTATTTAGAAGAAGTGATTGGAAATGGTGGGCAACCAGAATTAGATTGTAGACTTCTTAAGGGCAGGGATTTTTTTTTTTGCCTCTTTTTATATCTCCAGGGCTTAGCACATTGCCTAACACATAATAGACACAATAAGTTTTCATTGCTAATAGATTGATGGAGAAGACTTGGAAAAGTCACTATCAAATCTGAGATCGAGAAACAATGGTATATTAAGAAAAAGGGATGTCATTGAGTAGTGACAGATCCTTTGAAGTTACATTTGTAAATAGATTATATTTGTAAATTTAATGTCCATTGAAATATATTGACTTTGCTAGGAGATCTTGTCAAGTTCTTCATCCATTGTAATGGGTGTGGTTTAGTGGATTGGTACATAAGCTATAATTAACTTCATAACAGTCTGTTGACTTACGTTCATTAGAGCCCTGCAAGATCGTTTGACCCAATGTCATCAAGTGTTGTTTCTTTTATTTTGGATACAGAATAAAATCAAATTCAGTGATTCCTTTCTTCATTTTCCTACTAAGAATCTGCCAATCATTCTTTTAATAGACTTAAGGAATTTTTATTTCATTTACAGGAATATTGTATGAAAGTAATTTATTTCTTCTACCAATCTCTTCATTTTGGTAGAAAGATCACTTATTAATAAAGCAAGTAGTTGAATTCTTTTATTTTTAGTGGTTTATATTCACCCCTTCTACTTCTTTTCTTACAACTTACTACCATAAATCCAGAAATAAAATAGGACTGTGTAAGAGGCTACATATTTATATTTTTGTCCATTTCATGGATGATAATGACTTTAAAAATTTAGATACTCATGGTTTCTTTTCTGGTGATGAGCTTCACTTTTAGGTTGGATACCTCAGTCAATTGTAATGCACATAATGGAAACCTCTCCTTGAAGTTTGTTCTCCATTGGTGTAGCTGTTGAGAAGCCAAATCCATATATTCATCAAAGTAGGACTTTAATGAACATTTCTAAAGATATTAATATGATAACACTAGTCATCTGAATAGGACATTGTAAAGGGACAGAAGGTCAACTGTTTCTGTATATTTTTACTGACATAGATAATTATTAGAAAGTAAGTCCTGGTAGATCTATGCAGTTTGTTACTTAAATAAAATGAACAAAGTAGCTATTGTTTATATCACAGCTTTTGGAATTCTATAACATCCCTCTTAATCATCATCTCTGCCAGTAGTTTTTTTTTTCCACTAAATCCAAGTGAGAATCTACCTCCTGATGTTCAGTTGACATCTTGCAGCTGACAGAAACAAAGCTGCTGAATACAGTGGGTATGAGGAGTGTGTATTCTCCCTTCTATGTGGGTGGAATGAAAATAATAGAAAGGTCCACTGAGCTAATTGGGAAATGGATAATCAGGAACACTGCAGAGATGTCTGCTGTTAGGTGGAAAAATGAAGTCATTCGAGACATAATTCCAAGAATATCTGATGCTGAGATGGTTGTTTTCTTCTCTCAGTTCTTCCCTCAGTTGAGATGGCAAATCAATGTGTGTTCCTTTGTGCTGGCCTTATTTTCAACAAAATAATGGAATGTCACAATGAAACATGCCAAAACCTAGATCCTTTTAGAAACTAATATGTGTGTTTTTAACATCTGGCACTTTTGCTTAAACGTAGTATTTTCCACATCAAATTCAGATAGTAATTTCACTTGGCTTGAAGTAAATGTCTGTATTTTTCTGCCTTCGAAGCTCTGACTCTCCTCGAATGGGGCAATGAAAGAGAACACTAGCTTTGGAGTCAGGGGGCCTGAGTTTGAATGCTGACTCTATTATATCAATCAATTAATCAACAAGCATTTCCTAAGCACTTAATATGTGTCCAACACTGACATAGCTACTAGAGCACCAACAGAAAAACTAGGCTTGCTGCATTTATATAGAACTATAGAAGTTTTCAAAGCACTTTTATATGTATTATCTGCTTTGAACATCACCACAATCCATAAGTTAGGGACTACAATTATTAGTGTTTCTGTTTTTAGATGAGAAAAAAAGATTCAGAAAGTTATATGACTATGACCTCCCCATGGCCACAGTTAGTAAGTGTCAGAGACAGGATTTGGACCCAGATCTTCTAAGTCTATCTTTCCATTCTATATGAAAAAAAAAAATCTAAATCTTTGGGCCTTAGTTTCTTCACACTGAGAGAGAAAAAGAAGGAAGGAAGGAAGGAAGGACAAAGAAAGACAGAAAAAAGAAAGGAAGGACAAAGAAAGACAGACAGAAAGAAAGGACAAAGAAAGAAAGAAAGGAAGGAAGGACAAAGACATAAAGAAAGGAAGGAACAAAGAAAAGAAAGAAAGAAGAGATAGAGGAGAGATAGATATATAGATGACTGAAGAGATAAATGATAGGTAGATAGAAAAGACAGAGAAATAGATGGATAGATTGATAGATAAATTATACATAGGTAGATGGAAGGTTATATGGATAGATAAAATATCTATGCATGGATGGACAGACAGACAGACAGACGAATCTCCCTGCTGATCACGTATTGATGACTTAAAAAACTACAAGTTAACAGTTCCTATGCTTTACAGCTCAGACCCACACTAGGGAATTTTGAGCCCTTAGTGTGATACATCTGAATCTTAACCATTTAGTACTTAGATTCTGGCCTATTTGGTGCTGAATGACATGTTTTTAGGAAAAGAGCCAATTAGAACAATGAATTCTAAATTCTCTAAATGATTCTGATAAAATGCAAATTCCTTGAGGGCAAGGGCTATTTCATTTTGCTTTTTACATCCTTAGGGGCTATCACAATACCTGGATCCTATGACAGGTGATGGACTTTAACTATTTTATCTTGAAAAAAATCAAAGGATATGAAATTGTGCATAACAAAAACACCCACCAAAGGAAGTTGGAGGAAAATTTTTTGGATTTACTGGTACAGTGACTATGTCTTGTCTTAAGCATATTGGTTTCTTTTGGGAGGGGGAAGGAGTGGAAATGCTTATTGTCTAGAGATCTGCAGTTCTTGGATCTATTCCAGATACAAATGATTTTAAGTACCTAATCATCTAACCAGGTCTGTATTTCCCTATTTGGATCTGATTTTTCTTTTATGTTAGCAAAGTAAATGGATCCTTTTATTTCAGTAGGAAGCTATACTTTGTTATCCAAGTATCCATAGCTTTCAAATATTGTTGGGTTTTATATTTGTCCATTTTCATGTAAGAATGATTGTATCCCTTAACTTTTTATGACCTGTTTCATTTTATAGTTCTATAAAAGCAAATAAAAATAAAAAAGGAACCTGTATAATGCACCTTAAGAGTTCTTAGTTATGATTTTGAAGATGCCACTTTAGACAGGAATGACCATTTATGTTCAAAAGTGTGGCTAGAAAGATTAATGTAGGAATCATGTTTTGCACACACTGTATGAGCATAAAGAGGGAAGTACATAAAAATAAGAAGAAATATATAGGGATGTTTACTCAACATTTTCCAAATTGCCTCATCCTGGGTTAAAATACACAGTTGTGTTGACTGAAAGAAAGCCATTTAAACAAAAGTGCTTGTCTTATTTGGACATATTAGTGCCTCATAAAATGTCTTTGTTCTGGGTGATAACTTTCTATCACTAAAATTTTAGAGCCAATTAGATTTATTGCTTGCAATATTCATAGCACTCTTAATAAGTTTGTGGCTATAAAAGAAGCATATTTCAAGCTCTGTCATGTCACTGGCCTTAACTTTGAGTTGACATATAAAAGGGACGGGAGTGTAACTTTGGGAAACATAATTTTAAAAGCTTCTTTTGAACTCACCAGTTGACCTCAATTGTAAACAAACTTTGAAGAATTCATTTTTTCCTTTTCAAAAAAAATGATGCCAACTCATTTTTGGAGTTATGAATTGATCTGACCATTTTGGAAAACATTTGAAATTATATTTAAAAATCTATAAAAATCTATCTCTGCATACCCTTTGACCCAGCAATACCACTGCTAGGTCTATACCCCAAAGGGATTCTTTTTCTTTTTTTTTTTAAAGGAAAAGGAACTATTTGGACGATACTTATGGCAACTTTTTTTTTTTTTTTTTTTTGTGGTGTCAAAGAATTGGAAGTTGTAGGAATGTTCATTAATTGGGAAATGGCTAAATAAGTTGTGGTGAATTATTGTGATGGAATATTCTTGTGCATAAGAAATAAAAAGCAGGATGCTCTCAGGAAAACAAAACAAAGGAAAACCCTGCAAAAATATGGAGTGAAGTGAGCTGAACCAGGAGGCCAATGTACACAGCAGCATATATTGCTGTTATTTTCTTCAACAAAATGGTCTAAGACAATTAAGAAAGACACATGATTAAATTTTTTTCCAGAGAAATCATGGGGCCTGAATAAGTATTGAAGCATATTAAAAAAAAAAAATAACTTTTATTTATTTTTCTTGTTTTTTCAGTGCTTTTTTTTTTTTAACATTATGACTAATATTGAACTATATTTCACATGACTGCACATATATAATCTAAATCAGATTACTTGCCTTCTAAATAAGGGGGAGAACTGGGGCTCAATTTTTTTAAAAAATGAATGTTAAAAAGTTTTGCATGTAATTGGAAATATATTATATATATGTTTATATATATATGTATATTAAATGAGGTAAAAAATTGAAATGATTTGACTTTTTTTTATCAAAGAGCAGAAATTCAAAGTGGCCTACTAGACAAAGGTGATATTGGTTTCAGGAGGAATAGGATTCAAGGTTTGTTATACTACATGTGTGACTGGTAGTATAACCATAAGCAAGTACTTCTTGCTACTCTGAGCAGTTCTGTCAAGATGAATGGTTTGATATGATTGATACAAGTTGTTTCCTCCAGGAGAGGAATTATTGCTAATTGCTAATTAAACCACAAGTTCAGATAAGTTAACCTTCAAAAAAAGGGAATTCAATGGTCATAACATTTTTTAATCTAGCCTCTAGGTAGGATAATATGATTAATAGTCAAGGCAATCTGTATTTCTTGGTATCTTAGATCTAAGCAATTCACACATTCAACATTTATAACACCTTTATATACTTTTCTTTCTCCTTGATTTAGAAATTCATCAGTGTAAGAAAATATGATATAGTGTAAAGCTCTCTGGATTTTAAAAGTAAAAAAAAATGAATTCCTGTTACTGTTCCTAACCTTAGGACACCTTTCAATGTTATTGCCCATTTCCTTGCAAAAATTTTGCCATTTGGATAAATTAATAATAATAACTTATATATGAGCCCTAAAATAACTTCATAAAGGTTACTAAAAGGATTATTATACTTATTTTGCAGATGAAGAAACAGACATAGAGATATTAAAGGATATACTTTTGGTCACATAACTAATAAATGTTCGCAGTGGAATTTGAACTCGTGTCCTTTATTCTAAATCCAGTATACAATCCCCTGAATCATGCATCATGAAGACCTGTATTTTCTTATTTATTAAATGAAATTGTAAGATTTGATTAGGGGTTCTCAAAGTGTAGGTCTCAGAATAATCCACTTGGTGTACCAGAATTGTATGTAATTTACATTTGCAAAGATATTCAGGTGGGTCACCTTTTCCATCATGAACTGGGAGTAGGTTTTTTGGAACAAACAATTGACTGTTTTGCTGTGAGCCAGTAAAGTTTAAGAATTAGATTTTGAGGTGATTGCTCCTTACTCTTCCCTATTTAACCTCTATGACCCTGTAATCTGATATTTGCATTTCTACCTGCTTCTTCCTTTATTTTCTCAGGGCAGCCCCCAAACTCAAACTTTTCTTTGTCAATACTGCATCATCATCTAGTGGCAAAGTGGAGAAGTACAGACTCTACATGCACATAGAAGAAACTTTTAATACTTTTTAATGTTGCTACTAGGAAGGAGCAAATTTTGGTAAAAGTTGGAACTAACTTGGTTGTGGAGTCTTTGACTCATAAATCAGACTTGCACTAATCAAATTTTTCCCAGAGACTTTCCATAATGTAGAAGTCATGTATGTCAAATTTACCTCCTCGTTCCAAATTTATATTAGTTGAAAAGTATGAAGATTTTAAAAAAAAAAAATTTCTCTAGCCACTAGATTTTTCTTGAATTTATAACTGTTGAAACTATAATGAAATTTATGACCTGGTTAAAAATGGAAAAAGTCATAAATCAAGAAAAAAATGGCTATGTAAATGAATATAAAAGTACAGAGAAAGGCCATAAGATAGTAATAAAATACTTACAAAATGGTAAATCCCAGGAGCTAAAGGGATTGTGTTAAATTCTCCTAGGTTCTTAATGAAAGAATTGCTTTATCAATGGAGTAGTTTGAAAAAAAAAACTTATTTTCAGAAAAAAAATAATAAAGCTAGTAATGTCATTACTGAATGGCACAGAATCTGGACTTGCAAATATATATTAGGCATAGTCAGCTACCTGTGTCTATTGATGAAGGCTACAAATTCTTAGTGGAAAGAGCTCAAGGTTTGTATTCAGAATTGGTTTTGATATCCCTGGCCATGTACAAGTCACTTAACTAAGTGGAAAGACTTAGTTTCCTTATCTGTAAACTAATCAATTTGATTTAATTATCTAATTTAATTATTTTAAATTACTTATTTAATTTTCTCCAAGACTTCTCCTTGTATGTACTCTGTAAATAGATAATAAGTTGTAAATACTCTTTATTTCATCCCATGACCCACTCTGAGCTCTGTTGTCTTGCTTATTTTTAAGATAGGGATAATTTCTGTACTATCTACTTTACAGGGTTATTAAGATAAAAATTCAAGATGATTTATATTATGCTGAGAATTTGTTATTGTTATTGCTTTGATATGTCTAATGTTCTTAATTACATCTCAAAAGTATATAGTCCATATTCATTGAAATAATAAAATAAATTAGCATTGGACATTTCTCTGACCTTTATGTTATGGAAATGAGTGTTTGCTAGTATGTTATTTAGACTCTTTGAGAGTAAACAACCATCTTCTATCTTTTCCATTTTCAAAGTCCCATAGTTCATAGGGGTGTTTGCTAGATATCAAACCACATCTTCCTCACTAAGGCAATATAATAGAAGCCTTTAAAAATACTTTCCAATACAGTAGCCACAGAGAAATAACTCAGAAAATGTTTGTTCACTGATAATTTTCAACAAATGCCACTATCAAATCATCAGGAAATGTTTTTGTATTCAGATATTTTGTATGCTTATCACTAATTAACTATCTGAATTTGAAGAGGTGATGAGAGAAGGTCTTACATGTTGGATTGAAGCAATTCTAAAAATGTTTTGACCATCTTCTTTAGCTGTAGAAGGACCCACATTTAATTTTAGGTTATAAAAGCAGTGAGTTTTAGCAAAAATACTATTTATTGATAAACTAACAGAGTTTGTGAAACAATAACATGACAAGTAGGTTTCATTTGGAGGAATTTTTAAGACTTAATGTGCTTAAACATTCAATCCATTTCATTCACAGAGATACTGCTTTTCTTAATTTATTAGATTTGTCCAGCTGTGCTGGCACACTACTGAAATCCCTTTTCTTGGGGAGGCTGAAGGTAGTGGATAAATGAGTAAGAATAAAATCTATAGTGTCCATACACTGACTGACACCACTATTATAAGCCTTTAAAAAGAAAAAACAAGCAGACTGTAAGCAGAGGCAAACCAACCCAGGTAGGAGATGAAGTAAGTCTATCCATTATGGCTGAAGATTGGTGATATTGGACTCATGAATCCTCTGTATATTTACAGCCTGAATGAAAGAAGAAGATTAAAACTCATTTACTAATTGAATGAATGGATCAATGAATAATTAAATGAATAAAATTCTAGATTTTAGAAAAGGATTTAGAAATTATTGAGCTATCATGGTGTTAGAATTGTTTACAGCCAGGCCCTTCATGGTGTCTTAGAGTTGTATTCTCTAAGCTTTCATTTTGTGAGATGTAGGTTGTGATAAATATTAATGAGTTTTTAATCACTCTCTTACTTAATTTAGTATCCTATAATGCTAGAGCTGGAAAAGAGAGAGTCATGTCTGTCCATTTACAAATTGTGGAAACTGATTTCCAGAGATGTGATTGACTTGTTTCAAATTTTGCCTAAATTTAACTTTTGTCATGAAACATATATAGTTTTTTAAAACATATGAATAGAAATTCTTATAAATAACAATGGAAAAAAAGAGAGAAAATGAATAATGGTCTTTATTTCTCCTTTTGAAGTAATAGGTCTTTTTTTTTATCCCCTTTATCAACTCTCCTTTATCCTTGTTTTTTTTTTTTTTAACTAACCTCTTACACAACTTGATTTTTAAGTAACAGGCCAGGGATAGGGGAGGGAGTGCCATAATATTCTCCCAGAATGTCTCTTAGGATCTATTGAGAGGGCAAATTCAGTCAGTGAATAGACTTCACTGCACACACAGAATTGGTGTTTGTACACTGTTAATTAAAATACATTTATGTAGAATGAATGCTTGCAGTAGTTAGGGACCTCTCTGCAGAAAGCCCCCTAGCTGTTCAGAGACAAATAAGGTTGACATACCAAAGGAGTTTAAGGACTATGGAAGTTGCTGTGGAATTCTACTGCTTCTGAGCCAAGGCAATGCTTTCTGCCAGTTAATGTCCCCGGCAGACAATTGGCACTCAGAATGCTGACTTTACAGCACAAAAAAGCAGAATAGTCCATATTTTCCAATGAAGAATCATTGCTTAGCTTAGCTAAGAATTGCTTTTCTATCAATAGTGTCATTTGTTGGCTATAGAAGGCAAGATTTTTAGTCAATGAATTCTTGGCATCAAATTTTCATTTGCTGCCAAGACTAAGAGCAGCCACAAACAGGAAACAGAGCGTGGGATGCAGACAAACAAGGACAGAATTAGAGATTGGCCAGTGTTGTACAGAGGAGGTTTTGACCTCAGCTCAGGGCATCGGCCACCAAATCCCAGTCCAGAGACAAAATGAGTTCCTTCGTTTCTCCAAACCTCGATTTTCTTATCTGTAAAATGAGGACTACTTATCTCTCATGGATCTTGAGTGAAAAGAGCTTTATTTTCTATGTGCTTGCTTTTTGGTTTTCATTTTAGCTCATCAGTAGAAGTAATTCCCATATTGACAATTTTCTCCATCAATGCAAAAAAAAATCAACCTGAGTATTACTCTGGGACATTAAAAAGTTAATTAATATATGCATAATTACTTGACTATGTGTCAGAGTTAGGACATGAAGGCAAGGCTTACTCACTTGAAGGTAAGCCAACATTGGATCTCATATATACTTTTGAATCAGATTGAGTAGATATGTATTAAATCAGAATGATCATCTACAACTTTAGTTAGCCAGCCAAATAAATGTAAGATAGCAAAGTAGATCACTATAGGAAAGCACCTTGGTTAGGCCAGATCAAGCCAAAAGGCAGGTCTCAGGGAAGTCATAGATCTACATTGAGCTGCTTATTCCCAAAGTAACAGACATTAGGGTATGTAATGCAGTACTATATGGCAAAGAAGGTTAGCATGAATGTGACACCTGCACAATGATGTCTTCTGTTTCCCCAAATATCTCAGTGATCTTAAAGGCCTTTTGGCACAGGAGAACTAGATTGTAACCTCCCACTTTTACTAACTAGTTTTCCAGCCTTAAATCAATTCACTTTTCTGGGCCTTAATTTCATTCTCTGCCAGATCAAGGGATGGATATACAGAATTTTAAAATTCTCCATGATTTCTAATGGTATAATAATTCTATTACTCGATTCCATCAATCTTTTAAAGGCCACCATCAATTGACTTAGGTCTATATTTCTAGACTTTGTGTGTGTGTGTGTGTGTGTGTGTGTGTGAGAGAGAGAGAGAGAGAGAGAGATAGAAAGAGAGAGAGAGAGAGAGATAGAGAGAGAGAGAGAGAGAATCTGTTCTCCTAACTTAATGCATGCTTGTTGAGTGACTGACATATGAGCAAAAACACAAAGAGAACATACTCTAAATTCTAGCCAAAGAGGCTTCTTTTCTCATCCCCCCTAATTAATATACCATTTTCTATCTGTAATTTTCCCACAGGTTGTTCTCTAGGCATGTAATATATTTCTTTCTCACTTTACAATCAAATATTCTCCAGGGGCCATTTCTAAAAAGAAGCCTATTGATATTTTCCTAGTTACTTACATGATATTCCTAGAAATTAATTTATATCAACTATATATGCAAACACTACTATCTATTATCTATCTGCTTGTCTGAACATATCTTTTATAAATAAAATAATAGCTTAAAATTATATACATATAATCCATATAGATATATGATATTAGAATTTCATTTTTATAAAATAGATGTTTTTAAGTGATTAAAGCTTAAAACTGCACTAAGATTTTTGGGTATACCAAATATCTATTTATAGCCACCTATCTATCTATCTCCACAGAGAGATAGATAGATAGAGTTAGATATAAAGAGTGTATTATAGAAATATAGTCAGTTTATTATTAAAAATATGCTTTGTGACGACTGCGTTAGCACCCCAGGATACCTCAGAATCAGCCAGAGTCAGGATTAGCAAAAGTCCTTATTTATTCTTGGTCTTTAGATGCAAGATAGAATGGGATAGAAGCAGAATCTCCGTAAATTTCCTTGTCCCTCTTCTACCGCAAAAGAGTGACCCTGGCTCATCTTACTCCACCCCCTAGTCGCTCCTGCAATCCTTTGTATACACTAATCATTGAGCCAGCACGGATAGTGGGAAGGACCATTTTCCAAGCATATGCCCACAGAGTATTTTCCTATCAGTAGTTAGCCTCAAGTGCTTGGCAGTCCTGACCTCAGTTCATAGACTCAATAGTTCCCAGCCCTCTACAATGCTTATTTAATTTTCTATATATGTGTTGTTTCTCCCTCACTTCCCTCCCAAGAATATAATTCCTTGAGGACTGGGACTATTTGGACATTTTTTGTCTTTGTAACCCCAACATTCAACATAACACAGGGGTTGACACAGAATACACAGTTAGGAAATGCTTTTTGTCTTCATTATATACAAAGTACATCAACTTTAGTGACCTTTATTAGTAGACATAGTCAATATGAGTCTTATTAGAAATAACTGTCAGGGTGTCTCTCACTATTAATGTCAATGGCCAATTTATCAGTCTGTTCTTCTAGTTTAATGCATGCTTGTTGAGTGACTGTATTAAAATATAAGCAAAAACACAAAGAGATTTAAAATAAAGATTTGTATTACTTAAAAATAGACAATGAAATTATACTGGACAAAATCAAAGAAAATCGGGTCAATATTCTGAAATATTCAGTGCAACATCAAATAACACCAACTAGAAAATAAACTACCTAGATTTTTATAGAGCTTTTTTGTCTGATATGTTTCTTAGTTAAGTCTGATAGATAATTGATTAAAATCACCGAATTCATCTTGAAACATTTGTTTATAATTGACAAAGGCAAACAATATATTCAAATTTAAAACATTTTTTTCTATTTTCAATTTGTATATTTTTAAAAATTAATTTGACTGTTGAAGTTTTTTCTGTGTGTACAACTAGCAATTTAAATAAAAATTGAATAATGTGTAGGGTTCTAAAATATGTTTTATACTTTTTTTTCAAAAGAAAGCTATAGTACAAAAATTGACTATTTTTTGATATCTCACATGAAAGATAAAAACATTGAACTGTAATTATGATTCAACAATAGTGTTATATAACATTTTACCCTACTTTTTCAAGCTTGAATAATTTGAAATTTTAATTCAATTTAGCCTCTCCATTTCCTTAAATACAATGATACTACAAACAATTAAAAAAAACACTTATCTTGATGTTAATATAAACATATAGCATTTTTTTTGTAATCCATACTTGACTGGGTAAAGACATAACAAGTAATGATCAGTTAGTGCAACAACAATACACATTTGACTTTGTTTCATCTTGAACAGAAAATGTCAAAACTCAATTCAGTAATGACAACAGAGTTCATTCCAAAACATTTTTTTAATCAGAAATTAAATGTGAACTATAATCAGTAAATAATGCTTTGAATTTTTAAAGATGCATTTCAAGTTCTGGAATATATAATTAAAATTTCATTGTTAATATTGTGCTCCTTTAACAATTTCTATTTAGATTTTTAGAAAAATTTCATTAAATATAATAACTTTATGCAGTTAACAATTTAGGGAGTTCATTTTAAAAAAAAATTGTGAATAGGAATATGCAACATAAAATTTAAAAAAATGTACAATCGGAATCCATTTTATAAGTACTAAGTAACTATCAAAGATCTTACTGTGGTAGGCACTGAGTTCACTCACACAAAACAAAATTAACTTAATGTTCCAAAAGATTCCATACCACTAATATTGCATTTTGAACTGGATCAAATCTTGAGTTCTTATTTTTATATTATGTTATTATATAATATTACTTATCATTTTAGGAAAGGCTTTCTGGTGTTTTTCATCAAATAGGTATTGCATTTTGTCAAAAGCTTTTATTGATGGTAATTATATATATATAGATGTATATTTGGTTATTGACATGATCAGTTATACTGATTTTTTTCCTAATATTGAACTATATGTACTATCAAGGAGATAAATCAATATATAAAAAAAACCCAATACAATTTGATTCCTGGTATAAATCCTACCCAATCATAATGCATGACTTGTACTATATTTCAAATCCTTGAATTCTAATTCAGACTAAAAAAAATAGGAAAAACAAATATTTTCAATTATTTTTATTTTGTAAAATATTTCCCAATTATAAATAAAAAAAAATTTTAAAGGATTTTTCAAATTTGGAGTTCAAAGTTCTCTTCTAACTTTTCTCATCTCCTTCTTGAGAAGGCATTGATTTTGATTATTCATACATATTTTCACATGAAGTCATGATGCAAAAGAAAACATACACATATATACACACTAACAATAAAAATAAACAAATTTAAATAGAAGCAAACTTCAATCTGCTTTCAGAGATCATCTGTTCTCTCTTTGGAGGTTGACAGGATTTTTTATATCATGGGTCCTTTGGAATTTTGTTAAATCATTATCTTTATCAGTAGCTAAATCTTTCATAGCTATCATACTTACAATATTGATGTTACAATGTACAGTGATCTTATTCTACTGACATCACTTTGTATCAGTTTGTATAAGTTTTTTGAAGCCGTATTGTTTTATATATATATATATATATATATATATATATATATAGCACAACGATATTCCATCACAATATGTTCAATCATTCCTTAATTGATTAGCTTCCTAATGATTTTCATTTTTTGCTACCACAAAAAAATAATATAAATATTTTTGTGCAAGTAGATCTTTTTTTTTTCCTTTTCTTTGACTTATCGAGTTAGAGACCTGATTATAATATTGCTGAGACAAAATTTTATGGATGGTTGGGTATAGTTCCAAATTGCCCTCCTGTATAGTTAAACTAGTTCACAACTCCACCGGAAGTGTCTTAGTATACCAGTTTTTCCTCATCCTCTCTAGCACTTTTCATTTTCTTTTTCTGCCATGTTGGCCAATCTGATAGGTATAAAATTATATCTCAGAATAGTTACAACTTACATTTTTCTAATCAATAGAGATTTATATTATTTTTATGTGACTATTTAATGCTTTGATTTATTTTACTGAAAACAACCTATTAATATCCTCTGATCATTTATCAATTGTGGAATGTATCATATTTTCATAAATTTGGCTCAGTTCTTAATGCATTTGAGAAATGGTTATGGGGAAAAACATGCTGCAAAAAATTTCCCTGATTTCCTGTTTTCCTTCTAATTTTGACTGAATTGGTTTTGCTTCTGAAAAAAAAATCATTAAATCATTTAATGCATTTTATGTTTCATTTCCTGTAATCACCTCTATTGTTTGGATAGAAACTTTTTCTTTATTCATAGATTTAACAAGTAACTTTTCATGCTCCTTTACTTATGATATAACTTTTTATGTCTAAATCTTTTTCCATTTTAACTTTATCTTTGTATGTTGTGTAACATGTTGGTCTATGCTTAGTTGCTCCCAAATTGCTTCCTAATTTTCTCAGAAATTTTTGTCAAATACTGAATTTTCACCTCCAAAACTTTGATCTTTGGGTTTTCAAACCTTAGAACAAAAGTGTTCATTTACTACTAAGTATTATATATATAAAATTATTCCACTGATCCACCACTCTATTTATTAACCACTACTAGATTATTTTAATTTACTGCTTTGCAATATAGTTTGAAATCCAAAAAGTTTTGCCCCTTTGATTCCCTTAATATTCTTGACTTTATTTTTCTTTCAAATCAATTTTGTTACTTTTTTTTAGCTTGATAAAATAATTCTTTCATAGTTTTGTTAGCCTGGTACTAATTGAGTAAATTACCTTAGGTAGAATTGTAATTTTTATAATATTGACTTTGTCTAATCTTGAATATTTAATATTTTCCATTTTTATTTATATTCATGTGAAAATGCTTTATAATTGTTTTCATATAATTCCTACATTTTTGTAGCCAGATGGACTACCATGTATTTTGTATTGACTGCAATTATTTTGAGAGAATTTCTTCTTTTATCTATTCCTCCTAGGTTTTGTTGGTAGAACATAAAAATGCTGAAGATATCTATCTCTCTATATAGTTATATATATATATTTAGATAGATATATCTATATATTAATTTTATATCCTTCAACTTTGCTGAAATCATAATTGTTCCAATTATTTTTAACTGATTCTTTAGGATTCTCTAAGTATGCTATCTTATCTACAAAAATTGATAATTTAATTTCTTCATTGCCTATTTTTATTCCTTCAATTTCTTTTCCTTGTCTCATGGCTATAGCTAGCACTTCCATTATAATACTGAATAATGGTGGTCATAATGGGCACCCTAGTGTTACTCTTGATTTTATTGGGAAGCTTTCAACTTTATCCCTGCTACAGATAATGCTTGTTTATGGGTTTAGAGAGATATTACTTATCATTTTAGGAAAGGCTTTCTGGTGTTTTTCATCAAATAGGTATTGCATTTTGTCAAAAGCTTTTATTGATATAATAATATTAATTTTTTTGGTTATTGACATGGTTAATTATACTGATTGTTTTCCTAATATTGAACTATATATACTAGAAAGGAGATAAATTAATATATAAAAAAATATACTATGATTCCTGGTATAAATCCTACCCAATCATAATGTATGTTTTTTTTAATAAATTGATTTATCTCCTTGCTAATATATATATAACATGTATAATATTCATGGATTTGACATATTAAAGTTGGTGAAATACTTTTAAAATATTATCTCATTTAATTATGAAACCCCTTGAGGTGGGTTTTATTAATATTCACATTTGATAAATTAGGAGACTAAAGTAATTTAGAAATGCATTTGAGACCTTGAGTGAAACTAAGAATTCCAAAGATGAAGATGGAATGCATCCCCTTCTTAAGGGGGATCCTGTATAAAGACATTAAAGTGGCAGATAAAAAGCAAAGGGTAGAACACTGGCTCAAGCTTCAAGTACATTGTTGGTAATCATTCAAAAGAAGTTTCAATAGGGAGTCAGCTGATACCTGGACAGTGAGAGACTTTAAATGCCAAGCTGAGGAGTTTGTGTTTTGGTTGCAATTTGGAGAAACTAAAACTGCTTGTTTGGAAACAAGTAAGTGAATGAATGAATATAAAATATAATTCCTAAGTGGAAAACATTGCAGAAAGCACTGAAAATACAAATGAAAACGTAAAATACTTCTCTCAGAGGATTCTTATTACAATTGCAGAGATAATAAATATAATATATTTTAGTTATAAGTCAGAGGGATATCCCCAGTGATTCTGAGGGTTCAGTAGCAGGGTAGATGGTAGTGCATCATTAATAGTGCATCTGTCAAAGAGAACTTTCTTTTGGGGATATTCAAGGAAAATGACACCTTAAAATACATCCTTTATTAAAGTTTTACCAATAGTATAGAGGATAACTTTGAGAATGAAGTTCCTGGATGTTCAGAATTCATTTAGGAAGCTGTTTCAGTAACCAAAGACAGAGAGATAAGAGACTGAATTATGTTGGTGGACTCATGGCTGATATATATAGGAAGTAGAACTGAAAATAATTTGCAACTAACTGGTTAAAACATGCACGATAGAGGAATGGAGGAAGGGAAGAAACAAGGATAACTCTGTGGTTGTAAATTTAGATAACTGAAAGGTTAGTAGTTCCATCAACAGAATCAAGAAAATTTGGAGACAGGGTGACTTTAGATAGGAAGATAATGACTTTCATATTGAATATGCAGTGTCTAAGGTACCTATAGAAAATCCATTTTGGAATATATGACAGTAGGTAATTCAGTCAAATGTATAAAATTAATATGAAGTAATGTGATCATATTTGCCTAAATACTAATTTTAAATACTTCTAGTTGTTATTATATTTGAAGCCTTGAATGTATCTGCAAGGATATGTCCAATAACTATACTAATAAAGGTAGCATTTTACTCCTCTGTTTTCAGTGGTGATATTAATTTTCCTAAAATGTTGGCCTTTACAATATGACTTCAAATCATAGAATGCTCAAATTAGAAAAAGCCTGAAGAATCATATGGTCCAAACACACCAATTTTCAGTAAAGTACAGAAAGACTTAAGTTACAGGGCTGGTTAGTGGGAGTTTGTGGTTTCTGGTTCCTAACCCATTAGCCTTGTTATAATTTCTCATAGCTTTTCCAAATGCTATCTATATCTAATGGTGATAATAAACATTTTTTACTATTACATATTTCTCTTGTTATGTGTCTTCACCAGTAAGAATGATAATATGCAACTAGGCCTTGCTTTATATATTAAGGATCATTGTCTTTGCAATCCTGTGAGACATTACTATCCCTGTTTAACAAATGAGTTAACAGTTAAGAACTGTCAGAGCTAAGAATGAAATCCAGATCTTTTGTATCCAATCCCAGTGATGTTTTTTTCCCCTGATACCACAGTTTCTTTTAAAATGTTTCCTAGGAACATTATAACAGTGACAGCAATACCGTATGATGATAAACTGTGAAAGACTTAGCTCTTTGCAATACAATGATTCAAGAGAATTCCAAAGGACTCATGATAAAAATTACTATATGTATCCAGAGAAAGAACTGATGGAGTATGAATGCAGATCAAAACATACTATTTTCCATTTTCTATATTGTTTTCCTTCCCCCTCACTTTTGGTCTGTCTTCTTTCACAACATTAAAAATATGGATAATATGTTTTGCATAATTGAACATGTTTAACCTATCTCAAATTCCTTACTGTCTCAGGTAGGGAGTAAAGCAGGAGGAGAGAAAATTTGGAATTTTTTTTTAAAAAAAGTGAATGTTTACAATTGTCTTTATGTGTAAAAATAAAATATTATTTAAAAAATATTTCTTGGGCCATATTGCAATCAAAATGGCATATGAAAGGGTAACATGTAAGATGATTTCTTGAGTTGTGTCTGTTCATCCATTTACTATCTTTATTACTATTAATCTTCTTGGCCACATAAACTGTTTTATTTTTGCATCTTCAGCGCCTAGTATGATGTTTGGACATCATAGATGATTAATAAGTGCTTATTGATTGATTGCCTGTAGTCCACTCAAATTTGTAAAGGAGTCCTGATGTTATTCAGGACTTAATTATTGAAGGGATGTCTTTGTCAAGTATTAAATAATATATTGAGGACAGGTAGGTGGAGCAGTGGATAGAGCACCAGCTCTGAAGTCAGGAGGACCTGAGTTAAAAATCTGGTCTCAGATACTTAATACTTCCTAGCTGTGTGACCCTGGGTAAGTCATCTAATCCCAATTGACTCAGGGGGAAAAAGAATATATTGTCATTCTTCTGAAGGACAGGGTGTAAAAAATGAGTTGTTTTAAACTTTAATATTGATCTCATAGTAAGAAACAATAAAAAAAAAATGTTCACTTGAACATGTAACAGCAAATTCCTTTGGAACAAGTAAAATAGTTGAAAAATATCTGTCATCTCATTTATTACCAGATGGTTGGTCCCCAAATAGTGGAATTTTTTTTCTCTGCCAGAAAACTCATATAGCAGGCTGTAGTAGAAAGTGTACTGAACTTCACGTGAAAATTAATGTGGTTTTGAATCCTTTGACACTTTTGACACAGTTGTCTAAGGGCTCATCTTCAATTTCCTTGTATGTAAAATGTGGATATTGCTTTCTGTTCTGGCACCCAGTTACAGGTTTTTTTGGGAAGAACAACTGAGAAAATATCTTTGAGGTCCTTTACAATTTTAAAATTTAAAATCTCTATTTGAATATCCATTGTGATCATCATTACTAAAAGATGCATGGTTTAAGTTTAGGATCATGTTAAGAATAAGCAACATGAATGAATGGGTTAATTCTAAAAGTAATCAAAGGACTTGCTCCATATGAGCAATAGAGAAACCCTGGAAAGAGAAGAATAAGTACCTTTTGCTGTTCTTGTTAACACAGAGCATCTGTTTAAGTGTTATATATCCCCTTTTCTGTTATGCATGGTGATACTGAGCAGTCTGGCTGCAATCTTATCAACTCTGACAGATTCTTGCCTTTCATAAGGGAGGCCCTTCCCTTGATAATAAACAAGATATATCTTTTGATTTTCCTTCTATTCTCATGCTTCTGCTTGAGATTTTATTGTGAGGAAGGTGAATTTTGACTATTATCATGAATCCTAGGTGAGGACATAAATATCAGAAGAGAAATTTCCCTTAGCTTTTATCACAAAACAACCAAGTTTCTGCACCATTATTCTTACACCAACTTTTAGAAATTTTTTTTATTAAGTTCGAATGTAACTTGTTGCAATTGTGCTATTGTCCTAATGAGATTTAAAAGGAGCAATTATATAAATGAGGCAAAAAAATGGGGGAAAGATACAAAAGAAACTATTACAAGAGGGTGAGTAGTGGTGAAACCTTACTTTTATCTAAAATCAGTTAAAGAGGGAGCAACACATATTTCTAGAAAGATATAAAAATTAAAATCCAAAAAGAAAAAAGAGGACACAGGAATAAAATTGGGGGAGAGAATAGGGAGGACTTCTTAGAGGGGTAGTTAGGTTAAGAAACAGGAGGCTAGTAGGTAGAAGTAAAGTAAAAGAGTCATAAGGGATAGAAATAGAGTGAGAAGGATAGAGAGGAAAAATAGAAAGGAAGAACATATATAAGTAATTGTAGCTTAGAATGTGGGTGGTGAGAATTTACCCACAAAATGGAAACTGACTAAACTAGACTAAATTTTTAAATTCAGCAATGTGTCACTTTCAAGAAATATAAAATGAGAGATATGCGCAAACATAAAAGAGAGATCAGGAGTAGAATTTATTATGTAAAAGGCAGGGATAGTAATCATGATTTCAAACAAAGTTAAAATTAAGATGTTTCATTAAAAGAGAAAACATAGGATACCTATACTATATATCAGCCCAATTATTCAATAATGTTTTAGATCATTTAAAATAACTAGACAGTATAAAATATGTGAGAATATATCTGTCAAAATAGACATGGGAACTATAGGAATATAAAGATAACACACTTTTTATACAAATAAAGTTAGATCTAAATAATTGAAATAATATTTATTGTTTATGGATAGGTACAGCCAATATGATAAAAAAATTAAAATTAACTAGTCTATGAAATGCCAATCCAATTAAATTACTAAAATTTATCTTGCTCAGCTATGAAAAAAATAACATAATACAAAGTTCAATTAGAAAAACAAAAGGATGGGAACTTCCAAGAAACTAGGGAGAAATAGATGTAAAGGAAACAAATTCAGTTCTGTCACACTTTATAAAGTGATAGCATCATTGAAGTGTAAAATGCATAATTGCGATTACTTTAAATTAAAATTTTCTTGCATAAATGAAAACTATGCAGACAAGAATAAAAGTAAAGCAAACAAAAATGGGGAAAACCTTTCAAAGATAGTTTCTTAGAATTTGATTGGAATATTGCTATGATCCAAGAAATGATGAGTTGGTTGGTTTATAAAAATATGAAAAGACTTGGGTTTGTGAAAGATAATATCTGCCTCCAGAGAAATAGGTGACAAGTAGAAATAAAAATGGTATGATATTCATATATGTGTGTGAGTTTATATATATATATATATATATATATATATATATATATATGTTTGTAGACATCACTGTATTAGATATGTACTTATACATGTGCATGTATGCATGTCTACATATACATATTACACACACAGGTGAGGTACATATGTGTGTATATATGTGTGTGTGCAAATGTGTATAAATCCATGCCTAATCTTTCTTTTGGGGGAAAGGGATTGAGAAAGGGAAAAATGAAATAAAAGTGCATAGCAGAGAACAAAAGAAAAACTACAAAGAAGTAAAGAAAAGCTGGACAACTTTGAAAACAGTGTCTAACACTTATTATATAGGTTTTCTTGAAAGGGAAATTTATTGCTTTATGTTGAATCCTCTCATGTTCTACTGTACACATCGCAATAGCAATGATTTTTTTCTTTTTTTTCTTTTGCATTTGATTAAAATAAATTTTAAACAAAAGATAGCATCCACCATGAATTGTATCATAAGATGATCTCATTGAGTGCTAGCCTTACACAAAGGAGAAATAATCACTTACTTTTGCTTTGCATTTTAAATTTTAAATAAAGGGATTCAACCCCCAAATTTACCCTCTCTCCATCTGAAATTCACCCTTTGATCTTTATTCCTTTGATATGATGACATGTTTTCTAATTAGAATGCAAATATCATTGGAACTATAATTTAAGTTAATATTAAAGCCATTCATACTTTAATATACAAGTGTTTGTAATATACTTTCCAAAATGGCAGCTAACTGAAAGGATACTTCAACAGGGAGTAGAAAGAAAAGCCTAGAACAGATGTTTTTATCTTAAGACAAGATTAGATACAAGTCCTTCGTCTCTCAGGAGTCACCTTGAAGGGAAGGATGTTATAAATGAAAAAAAAAATGCTGGAGGAGTTAACATTTTTGCTTAGAATTTGTACTATCTAGTATTATTAATAAGGCAGTTAAGCCTTGAGAACACCGGATTCTAAAGCCATAATTATTTCGATGTGTATATACTTATTTATATATGGACAACCAGTATTTATTTCAATGTGTTTCTTCACAGACATATTTTGTCATTTTAATTACTGTAGATGCCAAAGGTCTCACAGTTATAAGAAATTTTTCACAGGATAAGCTTATCCCCTACAAGCATAGTTGAAGGAATGGCAAGCCAGGGGTTTTAAAAAAAAGATGCCTGTTAATGTTTGCACACATCTCTCCCAATGGCATTCCACCAGCTTAGAGGCTTGTGCTGTCCCTCTTAATCTGAGTGAGTGGGTCCAGATTCACAGCAAGACCTCAAGGAGAGCCAGATGATAGAGCAGATGGCAGATGACTAATTTGGCAAGCTTTGATGAGTGGAAATTGTTTGCTTTAATTGCTTGTCAAGTCCACTACCTACGTTAAAGTTAAGGACCAGCACTTGCATCAGGGAAAAAAAAAAAAAACAAAAAACAAAAAAGCCAAAAAAAAACCAAGCAAACTAAAAAGCAAAATCATCTTTTTATTTTTCATTGAGGGTTGAAAAGGGAATGGAAAAGATTGTCAACAATTACCAATATGAAAATTTCAGATACATGATTGAATAATGCTTTGGTTTATTTCCTATTCTCCATATACTGTATTATTGCATCCTTAGATTTCATAATATGTGTTTTTATAATTCTGTGATTTAAAAAGAGAAAGCACATATCATTAAACATATAACAATAGGAAAGTAGTAGTGATGAGAAACTAAAGAAATTGATGAATAGGTAAACTCAAATTTGCTTTCTCCAAGTTGATTTGTCTGTGATTTTATGTGATTTTGTATGATGTCTTTTATTAAACTAGAATATGAAATGTAAAATTTTTTAAAAAGTCCAAATTGCTACCTGGATGGAAGATCAAATAAGGGAAAAATAATGTAATCCTTTCACAGAAAAATAATCATTCTCAATTAAGAAACAATCATTTTCAATATTTAAACCTATCATTCTTTGTAATAAATTCATAGAATGAGAAAACATCCCCTTGAAATCCACCTTAGCAGTCTAAGATATCCTCTGCTTTCTAAGAGGCAATGTTTGCCAAGAAGGAAATGTGACAAAATCAGATTGATGAAAAGTTCCAGAAAGTAGCCCAAAAGAGAGCTAGCTCATGATGTAACACAATGAAAATGAACTTTTCTTTCAGCTGTTTGTGATACATCATGCCTTTGTCTCCCCTGGCTACAACTCTATTAGTCAATGGCTATCTTGCCAAATGTCCCTTTTCATTTGGCTCAAGGAATGTTCAGAAAATGTTTTAGCTAATTTCAGCTGAATCAGAGGTCTGCCATTTAAAGAGTCACTGAAGCGTAAGGAGAGATGACAACGATTCATAGATAAAGATCGGTGTCATCTATCTGCTGTAAACAATACTTGATTCATTAAGGTTTGAAAGTAAAAAGTTTCTACCTTTATTGAATATAGGATGTGTTGTACATTGAGGGAACTTAATACATATCTCTTTATTTGAATTTAATTGGTTAGTCAGACAGAATATTCCTATTTGAAGATAAATGTTGTTACTTCTTTGAATTTTCGTATGGTTTCAGTTTGAATAATGTTCAATTCCCCATATATAGGGGCATTTAAATAATTTATTTTGATTTTAATGCCTGCTGACAAACTTTGAAAAAATTCAATATAGAGACTTCAAAATAATTTCTGTCAATACTCCAAATTATGATATCATCCCTGTGGGTACTTCCTTTACTGGTAAAATTGTAAATCAATTCACCAACCCTTTATTAAGCACCTCTTATATACCAGGCATTATGGTAGTCACTGAATATTCAAAAATTAAAATTAAAAATAACATTCTCCAGGGAATGGGGGCATTAGGACTTTATACACTTAGAAATGTGTAAAATATATTTAAGTAAATCTAAGGTTATTTCACAGGAGAACTAATGATTGGGAAAGTCATGAAGAGTTTTTGATAGGAAGTGGCACTAGGACTGAAATTCGAAGGAAGCAAGGATTCTGAGAGATGTCAAGAGATTATCCATTACAAATGACAAAAAAAGTGAGAAACCAGATTGGCTAAGATGACAGAAAAAGTTAATGATAAATGTTGGAGGGAATGTGGGAAAACTGGTAAACCAATGTATTGTTGGTAGAGTTGTGAACTGATCTAATTACGCTGGAGAGCAATATGGATCCATGGTCAAAGGGTCATCAAACTACAAATTCTATGATTTAGCAGTGTCTCTACTTTGGCCTGTATCCCAAAGAGATCATAAAAAAGAAAAAAGAAGCCACATGTGTAAAAATGTTTGTAGTAACTCTTTTTTTTTTTAAATGGCAAGGAACTAGAAACTGAGTAGATGTCCATTGGTTGGAGAATGGGTGAATAAGTTATAGTATATGAATGTTAAGGAATACTATTATTCTACAAGAAATGTTCAGCAAGGTGATGTCAGAGAGGCTTGGAAAGACTTACATGAACTGATGTCAAATGAGGTGAGTAGAACCAAGTTCTAAAAGACTTATGATGGAGAGAGCCATCTGCACCCAGACAGAGGACTATGGGAACTAAATATGGATCACAACATAGTATTTTCACCCTTTTTCCTTTTTTGTTTGCTTGCTTTTTCTTTCTCATTTTTTTTTTCTTTTTGATCTGGTTTTTCTTGTGCAGCATGATAAATTAGAATTGCGCATCTTTATTGAATTGCTTGTTGTCTTAGAGGGGGAAAGTGGGGAGGGAAGGAAAAATTTGGAACACAACGTCTTTCAGGGATGAATTTTGAAAACTATTTGCATGTATTTTGAAAAATAAAAAGTTATTGTTCTAAAGGAAAAGAAAAAGAAAAAAATAAGAAATGACATATTCTGTATAGGAATGTCAAATAGGCTATTTGGAATGTAATCTAGAAGCATATGAGCAATAGAATAAGTCTGATGAAATAAAATGGAGCTAGATTTTTGAATGGTCTTCAAATTGCAAATAGAAATTTGTCTCTTAGACATTATGGGAATTTCTGAACTTTCTGATTATAGCCTAGAGCTGTGACTTAAGAATATCAATTTGGAACTCTGTAAAGCATGAATTGGTTGGGGGAAAGAATGGGGACAGAGAGATTAATAAAAAAAGACTATTACAATGGTTCAGGAAAGAAGTGAGGAAGGACTGTAGTAGTAGTGAGATGTATTTTGAGATAAAATTGATACATTCCACATAATTGCTTATGATGGGGCTGGGATAGAGGCAAGACTTGACTGGAAAAATAATGGTAGAGAAGTGAGAAAAAAAGAGGGAAATGAGGAAGGGAAATAAATTTGGAGAATATCATGAGTTTTGGTTTGTTTATGTTATTTAAGATGCCTGTGAAGCATCCATGTGGAGATGTCTTATATTAGTTGCCTATATGAGATTGGATCTCAGAAAAGACATAAAGGTTAGAATTGAAAATTATCCTATGAGTTCAGATGGTGATGCATTAAAGAAAACTGAGAAATATCAATTGGAAAAAAGGGAGGAGAGCCAGCACAAAAACATTATCCAAAAATTCAGACAGTATTGAATGTAAGATAGAAGTCAAAAATGACAAAAATTAAGAAAATATATTTGGATATGATAATTATGAGAGCATTAGGAACCTTGATGAAAGCAGTTTCATTGGAATGGTAGAACTTAAAGATAGAATAAGTAGGAGGTGAGAAAGAAGAGATGATTAAATATTTACGTATTTTTTCTCTGCTTGACCATTCATGACTTCTCAGCATGTGGCATATATTTATGTACCAGATTTTTCTAACTTGTGTGTCATTTGGGACTTGAAGTATAAAGGTAAATTTTACTTATCTTCTCCCCTGCCCTCTCACTCCCTTTACCTCTTCTCATCTCTCTCCTCACTCTTTCTTTCCCCTCTCCTTTTCTCCTCTCCTGTTCCCTCCTCTTCTCTCTTCTCTTCTCTTCAACTCTCCTCTTCCTCCCCCTCTCTCTCCTTCTCCTTTTCCTCCTTCCTTCCTTTCTTTTCTAGTAATTATATGAAAAGTTCTATTTATACCACAATATTTTATAGCACAACTTTTGAATGTAAAAAATTGATCCCTATTGATTGTCAGATAATTAAACAAATAATGAGGCATGAATTGTAACAGAATATGAGTGTGCCATAAAAGATGAAAATGTGATGAATACAGAGAAACATGAGGACATGACTCAATACAAAGTGACTTAAGCAGAGCCAGAAGAACAATGACTATAGTAATATAAATGGAAAAGAAGAGTTACTACATAATAACTGAAGATATGTGTTGTGAATTTATAAAGATCAAGTTTGGCCAGAAAAGACAGGAATGTATACTTCTAATCAATATTTTGCTGAGATGATGGGCTTGATATAAAGTTAGATTTTTTTCATAGTATTGGTAGGTTTTTTTTATTCTTTCTTTTTCTTTTGAAACAATTATTGTAAGGAATATTTCTGCTATGATAAGAACTATATAAGAAATATAACTGAAGTAGAAACAAATGGTATCTAAATATGTTGTTTTTTAAAGTAATGGTATTCATGATTTTTAGTAAATGTTATCTTTATTAGTTTGAAGTATTTTGAAGTCTTCAAAGCTTTTGGAGTTTTGCTGTCTTCAAACTGGATATAATATTTCCATCTGTTGTCCTTGCCATTGCCATTAAAAATATAGAAAATGTTTATATTGGAAAAAAATTGATGATTTATGATATTCCTTATTTTTGGTCAGAAAATTTCATTAAGAATATTTTCCTGGAAAATGATGGGTTTTTAAGCCTATGCTTTCCTTTTTCCTAATATCTTGCATTAAAATGAATAAAAATGCATACTGAAAGGGTACACAAAATAATTTTTAATTCTTCCATGTCTTCTTGTTAATTAGGCTAGCAACTTATGTCATCTAGGAAGAATGTGATTTTGATTCTGCAGAAAGTGACAACATCAGAAGTTTAAGTATATAGCCAATAATGAAATTAAGAGTTGAAAAAATATAACCTGAGTTCACACCAGGAATTTTTCATAACTAGTTTGGTATATAAAAGTATTCTTATATATCTAATTTATGGATGTATATCTTTAATATCAATTTTCTCAATTGTACTTACCACTATTCTAGTTCAGATCCTCTCTTGCCTGGACTATTACATTAAACATATGACTGGTTCCCTGCTTCTTCTTTTTCCCTTCCATTCAATACAGCCTCACTACTCCATCCCTCAATTGATTACTTTAAGGAATATGGTTTCATTGTAGAGGTGGTCTCTCCACTGATGCAGATTCATGGACTATTGCTGATACATTCATAATAATTTAAGCAAAGTATTGATATGCTTTTTTGAACTTACGTAATGTAGTCTTTTATCCATTCATTACTGCTGTATATTAGAAAGTTTTCTGGCTTGTCAGCATCTTCTAGAACCTAGCTTCTTAAAATGTGATTCATGACACCATTTGGTGGTCTTGTAACTGAATGTGGGGGTCATGAAATTATTATTTATTATCATTAAGTGCTTGATTTATATACATAGTTTATATACCTGTATATCCAGAATTATGCAAAAATTTCTCAGGTAAAAATGGTCATGAGTGGAAAAAGTTTAAGAAGCCTTGTTCTTAACTATTTTTGTATCTTGTTTTACTTTGACAATCTTCTAGAATATATGGACTCCTTCTCTGAGTAAAATGAATAAAATACAATAAATAGAATTACAAAGGCAACCAATTATATTGCAATGAAATTTGTATATATATGTATATTTCCTATTCACAGAGGTATAAAAACCTTGTTCTACAGTTTGTATTCCAGAAAACATGATCATCTCCATCCATGTCATCATAGCACAAATGAATGGAAGCCACCATTCTCTCAGCTGCCAAAATGATAGCTTGAATTCACAGGTCTAGCCATATTTACATATTTTACTAGATCTCTTTTAGTTGTTAGATAAAATGTAAAAATCCATTATTTAGTTGGAATTTGTTTTTCCAAATTTAATTATCTTCTTTCTTATATATTATAGCCACACTGGAATATTCACCATTGATCAACCTCATTCAGAGGTTGTATATCAGTTGATTATCTCCAACCATTCTATTTTTTTATATATTTAACACATACATAGATTAGATACCATAACAGCTTGTAAAGTCAAACTTAAAAAGAAGATACAATAATATTATTGTTATAGAATCATCTAAAGGATTTGAAAGAGTAGCTTGCTCTATTCCACTAGTTTAACCTAAGAGGAAGCTGAGTTTTAGAAACAGTGACTTAAGAAAGGTCTTTCAGACAGTTAGTGATAGAACCTAGGTCTCCTGACCATTCTCTTTGTATAATAGTATATATATTTTTGTAGAAATTTTGATTGATGGTTTCATTGATTTGGAGAAATTCCCAATTCAGAAACTTATTCCAGTGATTTACAGCATTTTTTTTGTAATTTATAGTCCTAGTGATTTGTCTGGGGTACTAGAAACTTGAATGATTTAACCAGCATTATATAGTTTGTATATTTGTCAATGTCAGGACATGGAACAAATCCTAATTGCCCTATCTCCAAAAACTGTATTCTTGATATCAATTGATTGGTCAATCAACATTTATCAAGTACTGACTATGTTCTAAGCACCATGCTAAAAGTTGAGGATACAAAGAAATATGAAAGACAATATCTGCTCTTAAGGAGCTCAAAGTTTAATGGAGGATATACAAACACAAACTTTATTCGGGCTAAATTGGAAATAATCAATAAAAACAAATCAGTAGGATAAAGGGGGGTTAGGAAAGGCTTCCTTCAGAAGGTAATATTTTACTTGGCCTTGAAGGAAGCCAGGGAATCAGGAGACAGATATAAGAAAGGAATGTATTCCATGCATTGTTGTTTTTGTTGCTGTTTAGTCATTTTCAATTGATTCTAACTCTTTGTGATCCTTTTTAGAGTTTTCTTGGCAAAGATACTGCAGTGGTTTGCAATTTTTTTCTTATTTTATAGATGAACTGAGGCAAACAGGCTTACGTGACTTGTCCAGTGTCTGAGGCTGTATTTGAATTCCTAGCCTTATATTCTATCCACAAGTTTCAGAACATTCCATGAATAGAGAACATAAAATTTTTAAAAATCCTAAAGTTTATTTTATTTTATTTTTTTTAATTTTAATAGCCTTTTATTTACAGGTTATGTGTATGGGTAACTTTACAGCATTGACAATTGCCAAACCTCTTGTTCCAAATTTTCCCCTCCTTCTCCCCACTCCCTACCCCAGATGGCGGATGACCAGTAGATGTTAAATATATTAAAATATAAATTAGAAAAATCCTAAAGTTTAAAAATGAAGTGTCCACAAAGGGAAGGAGGAAGATATAAAGTATTATAAGACTGTAAAGGATGGGAGAAGATCATGAAGAGTTTTAAAAGACACAGAGAATTTTAAAGTTGGTCCTGAACATCATAAAAAAAACATTAAAATTTATTGAATGGGAGTGATCCATCAAACCCACGCTTTTGGAAGATTGCTGCCTCTCACTATATTTAAATTTTTTTATTTGATACAATTAGCTTGGGTTTATATTTTTTTCTACTGATGGAGATTGTCATTTTAAAACCATAGCAAGCATTTATACATGTTTTATTGTGTGGTAATGGAACAACTCTTTCAAGAACACTTGATTAACACTTCATTAACTGGCATGTAATGATAGATATTGAAGTTTGAAGTTAGATAAATATTTGAAGGGATTATTTCATTTTTAAGTGAATGGACTGCTGATTTCAGTATCCACAATGATTCAGAAGTATCTTATTTTTGCTAATAGTCTTAAAGGGTTTTTCCTCTTTTCATAGAAGAAATCTCTTCAAGAGCTTCATCTTTTATATTTCAAGTATATTATCCTAAGAGCCAGAGAAAAGATTTTACAAACTGTTAACTCTTTATAGATAGAGAGGGAATCCTTTTTTCAGTTATGGAATTAGATATACAATGCATGAGGTCTTTCCAACTCTGACATCCTGTGACATAAACTGCTACTGGTTTCACTATTTATCAAATCAGCAAGGTACTGTGAAAAAAGCAATGGTTTGGAATTGAGGATCTTGGTTTGAATATAGTCTTTGCCACTTAGTATCTGTGTGATTATGGTCAAGATGCTTGCTGTCAGTAGGCAATGTACAATGAAAGGTTTCCATGAAAGAGCTTCTTCTGTCCCTTCCAGATCTAACTAAAAGCAAGAAAGGAGCAAACAAAATAATCCTAATTCTAGTCTCCTTTCTGAAACTCAATTTTAAGGGAGGAAAAAAGAATGTAAGTCTGTAAATCTGTCTTTTCTTTAAACAGCCTTCCTTGAGAATCGGTATTATTAATTTTTTTAATAGAGTCATCACTGGCAATTACATTAGGATCCACATATAACTATATTCTTCAATTTAAAATTGAGAATATAGCTTTATGTCTTTTATTCCAAGGCCAGTCATGCCTTGTTTATAAATAAATGCAGGTTTATAAAACCTTGAAGCATTGTTAGGCTTATGGTTTATGTAGTTTATAATGATGTTGGCAAAATGTACCAAATGTTATTTAGCTTGTTTTGGCTGGTGAGAGGGAATTTTCCATTCGATTTTCATAAACAGACTCATGAAATCAATGAGCTTGATGTTTTAAGCATTGTCTTGTATACATTGGCTGATTGTAGAATCGATTGACAAGGGAGAGTTGTGATGTACTCAGTCAAAGGCCTCATGTATAGAAACACAAATGGGAATTTTATGCATCCTTCCAAAGTAGTTCTTGTGAAATCTAGTCAATCTTTCAAAGTAAAAATTATAATGAATACATTATTGATTCTGAATTGAATTAAACATAAAGTATGAGAAAAATATTTGTTTTGAAATTATTTCCTAGTTTCAAATATGTAAAGCAAGACTTTGATAAATTAGAATGTGTAAAGCATAGGATTTTTAGGTAATCAGTTTCAGGTTAAATGGAAGATTATAGCATATTTTTGTTTGGGGCATCTTTATAAATGTATTACTTTAAATTTCTTCCTAAATATGAAACAGAATAGATATATGATTTGACCACTTCAATTTTTGCATTGCTTTATTATTATTATTCTAAACATTACTTCTTATTGTACACTGAATTTAATGTATGTTTATTAAGTAGTTATTATGTATTAGGTAGTGGTATCACAAAGGCTAAAGATGATGTATAGGTTCCCCCCCCAAGAGGCTTGAAATCTAGTGAGGCATATGAGACATTCATAGAAATACACAGAAAGCAATTTAGAATTTAATAAGTATATTGTAGTCTTTAAGAATTCCTTATTTCTCAGCTAAAAACCAAAGAAATTTTGAAGAACATGTATTTTTGAAGGAAACTTCTCTGTCTTACTTGTATCATACTTATTTCTGTCTTCTCTCTCTTATAGTATAAGCTTGTTAAGAGTGGGATAAATTTCTGCTATCTATTTTGGGGCCTTGGATATTGTAAAATCTTAAGAAACATTTGTTGAATTGAAGTGAAATGGAGCAAAGCCTCTCTTTCAGGTGATAGCTTATTCCTCACTGATTCTGGATAAGTAAGGTATCATATACCTTACACACACCTTTCATACACACACACACACACACACACACACACACATATATATATATATATATATATATATATATATATATATATATAAAGAGAAAGAGAGAGAGAGAGAGAGAGAGAGAGAGAGAGAGAGAGAGAGAATTTTAGAGTTCTCTATCACATACAGTTAGTGCTATATGTTGTATAAAAAGATGTTGTCTTTTCTAAATCAGTTTAGGAAGGGAACAGTTTCCAAATTTCTAAGAATGATGGAAGGCAGTGCTAGTAGGGTGGATAACATGAAAAATGTGATTGTTCTAGACATATAGGCCTAGAATATAGATATTTTTAATTAAAAAGATAAGTGGTCCTAGAAAAATAATTTAGTTTTGCTAATCTGTGTTAAGAACCATCCCTTATGTTTTCATTCAATAAAGTATATGAAATAATCCCCCAACCTGGAGATGGATAGATTTTTATTCTCTGCTTGAGGGAAGAAATAGATAAATTACTTTTTTATGACAGTTGAGGATTTAAAACAAAATTAAACAATAACTATATTCTATCATTTAAAATATGTTAATTAGGAAAGATGCCAGGATTATTTTAGTTCTTGTTTACTTTAATATAGATTTCTGAGGACATATATATTATATATACACATATATACATATTACTACTCTGAATAATGTCTACATGACTATCTCTTTAAAAATATTAATACTAATTATCTCTTGATTGACTATAAACTAAGTGGGAAAAATGGAAGGTTTAATATTCGAGTAATATGGAATGATAAACAATAGTTGTTTCCTCCCTTTGGTCCACCTATTTATTTATTTGTTTGTTTGGCTTTTAAGGAGAGATTACATTGTTGTATATTTGTGAAAATGCGTATGTTTAGAACCCATTTTTAACATCTGTAAAGTGAAGCTCTCTGTGTTACTTAGTTTGAGTTACTAGAGCTGAAATGTCTTGCAACATACATCTTTTGAAAAGTTAAATTGCACCCCGCATAGAAGGTGTGCTAGGCAGGGCAGAGATTTCAGAAATGGTCTAACCAATGCACCCTTAAGCATTAGGAACATAGTAGAGGAGACACGATGTCATAGAGAGAATAGCTAGAAAACAATATGAAAGTGTATAATTAATTAATAAATTATTTGGTCCCAAGAACCAGCAGAGAAAGTGCTCTAAGCAAAAAATGAATAATATGTTCTGGGGAGGAGGCGAAACTTTAGTGTTGGTGATATTATCTCCTTATATAAGAGAAGAGAGAAAATCAGAGTACTTTCTTGAGTGGGTACAGAGTCTGAACAAAGATTTATGTATACTAAAAAAAAACAAAACAAAAAAAAAAAAAAAAAAAAAAAAAAGATTTATGTATACAAATGGACAAGACCTAACTAGATATTGGACAACTACATCCCAGGATTTGAGGGGGTTTTGATATTGTATATTAGGGAATATTAGGGAGGACAGAAAGGACCATGTCAGAAATTTTGCAAGTTTTCATTTGGGGAGAAAGGTTTTAATTAAGCATTAAATATCATCTAATATGTGCAGGATATTATGTAAAATACTTTATAATGTTATCTCACTTGATCTTCATAAGATCCTTTTTTTATTATTCCCAATTTTATGGTAAAGAAGACTAGGCTAAATAGAAAATATTTAAATGATTCAGCCAGTAAAGTGTTTGAGCCTGGATTTGAACTTGGGTTTTTCTGATTCCCATCCTAGCACTCTCTCAACTGTGTCCCTTTGCTACTATCAAAAAATTACCATCCCAATTCAAACGACTACCATCCATATCACATGTAGCCTGAACTATTATAATTGCTTTTTAGTCTGATCTCCCTCCATCATCCATCTTCCACATAGATGCCAAAATAGCCCTCTTAGATACAGGTCTGGCAATGTCATTCCCTTCTTCAACAACAGCAAAAAAAAAAAAAAAAAATCTTCAGTGATTCTCAGGAAACCGTGAAATAACTTATAACCTTATTTCTTATCATCACCCCCTTCATGAACTCTATCTTCTAGCTAAACCAGAATAGTCAATACTCCCCAAATGCAGCATTTTACCTAGTACCACCTCCTGTTGTTAGCCATTGCCCATGTCTTCTTCCTCATGTTTTCCTAAGCTGAACTTCCTTTAAAGCTCAGTACAGATATCTTTCTCTCTTTCATTTTTGGTTAAGTAGGGGGAATTTTTCCTTCAACCTTTCTATCTCCGGAATATCTCCAGATATAAAAGAAATATTTGTTATTGAACATTTTACATTATTGGGCATATTTAGTAATTATATAAAAATTCTGGATTTATAAGGAGTCAACTTGGCTTTCCTCTAACCAGTTTTAACCAACTTCTGAGGGCTCTCTACAGAATCAGAACATATAAGCTGTGTAATAGATAGTAAAGAAGAATGATTTTCTGTATGAGATTTTCAGAAATACAGTTTTTGAAAAACATTATCTTACCAGCTAACTAATAGGGGACTTTATTAAATCAACATGGATTTATGTAGCCCTTGATGATAATAATCTTTACAATCATTTGAGGAAGAGATATGAAAGCAAAAAGATGATACCATTTGTGCTCTCAGGGAACTTTGTTTAATTGGTGACACAAAATATATACATTTGAAACAACTTATTCTTTGGTAAAATTATTAAATAACATAATTTAAATATTATAGAATTCAAATGGAAAAATATAATTGAGGAGCACATATGGGAAGAAGTGTACTATTAATAAGCAAGTAATAGAATGAGAAATTTTTAATTCAAGTCAAAGTTTTTTTGAGTTTACCATCAAAGGTGGCTTTCCTACTTTAGTAATTACTTAGTTCAGGGAAAGAGCAGTGTTTTTTATAGGACCAGAGAGGATTAGGGATGGGGTATCTATTTCTAGAGCTCTGGGGTAGAGATTGCTTCATATTTCTTTGTCTGCTGAGTCCAGGATATTGTAGTTTAGCAAGTTCTTAGAAATGGGATTTAAAACAGGCATGTTGAAACTTTATTTTAGACATAAACATTGCAAACTTAAAGCATGTGAGATTATTTGATGGAGGGACCATCAGGGTAGTAGGGTCAAGATACATACACAGAATAAGGGGAGACTGAATTAGAAGCTCACATCATCTTCATTATAAAGATAGGGTGTCAAATTGTGATTTCATTAATACAAGAATGATAATTTTAGCAGATTCCTGGAAAGGAATGACAAATCAGGACACCAGTTTAAAGGACCAACTTATTTTCAAGACACTTGATAGGCAAATGACAAGATTTTAAAAGTATATGGCTTCACAAAATTCATTCATTCATTTATTTATGTTTGTTTAGTAAATGTTTTGTATTACCCTCATAGAGTCTAAGTTGCTTCAGGTCAAGGACTATACATATCATATCACATATTATATATATATATATATATATATATATATATATATATATACATACATAGAGACTATAGAATGTATATAGATTATACATTCTAATTTTGGTTGAATGCTGCTTATGGTTTCACATGAATTCTATTGCCTTTCTTACTGCCTATAGTCAGGAGTCTGTCATGGTCTTAACTAACAGAAGGCTAATCATCTGAATGATATCTACCATAATATTTTCTCATTTTTGAGTCTTTGTATTATTCAGAAGACTATGACTTTATGCACATGTATATATTTGTTTTTACAGTGTGTGCTGGAACAGAGAACAAACTGAGCTCTCTCTCTGACCTGGAACAGCAATATCGTGCCTTGCGTAAATACTATGAAAACTGTGAGGTAGTCATGGGCAACCTGGAGATAACCAGCATCGAGCACAACCGTGATCTCTCCTTTTTGCGGGTAAAATTCTCATTCTCTCTCTCTCTCTCTCTTTCTCTCTCTCTCTCTCTCTCTCTCTCTCTCTCTCTCTCTCTCTCTCATTCTTCTCCTCCTTCTCTCTTGCTTCTCTCCTTATTTATGAGTGGTCACTGATATTACAATGCATAAAAACAAATCTGCTTGTTCATAATTGGATAAATAATGATCCTTCTATTGGCAAGGACCATGAGTGTATGAGAGATACTAAACACACAAAAAGGGAAAAGCACAAGGATAACAATTCTGTCAGATCTGACATTCTGAAAATAGAGCAGTTACAGTTTCCCAGGATGTTTGATAGCAGATATTGTCAGTGCTTAGAACATGACAACTAGCAAGTCCGCCTCTTCCTAAACTACCAGCAGGTGGAAAGCCAGTTAGGATAGGAATTGGGAAAGTCATAGGAAAAGCAGATAGGTATTGTGAGCTTAAGCAGGTGGTCTTTTTTCCTTTTCCTTCTTTGTTTTCTAGTCTTTTGAAGTTCTTAGACCAGCATATGTTTTCAGATTGAGACAAAAGCAGATATTGCATAGCTTTTAACATATAATATAGTATTACATAATATAATGTATTTGTAAGTATGGGAAATATGTCTATCAAAATACCTTTATGTGAGAATATTCAAAGATGACGATCATGAAAACTTTCTTTAATTTTTCTTAAATCAGCAAGGTATTAGATTAATATAAGTATGTTTTTCGTTAAGAAAAACTGATAAAGAAAAAAATTAATTAAAGGATGATGGTAATGATGGTCATTTATGCTATAGATGTAGACATTGGTTTTACATTCAGTACTGTAGCAGAGGTGTTTTTTTTTATTTGTTTATTTTTAAAACAATAATGTGGTAGAATATTTAAATATTATTTGATTTCCAAGAATTTTATGTATGAATTTTATATATAATAAATATATATTATACACATATAATTTTGTATATAATATAATATATACTTTTACATGTAATGGATTTTTGGTGAAATTTGCATTTTATAAATCATGAAAGAAAGGCTTTCCAGAAACACCTAACATATATATATTGAGCAATACGGTTTTCAGCAATATAATTAAAATTTTATAAGTCCTTATTTGTTCAGGCACTCAGGATCTTTGGCCTGCATTAACTTAATAAGCACTTCTAGGACAGTTGATGTCTTTTCAAAATGAACTACCACCAAATTTTTAATTATAGGGAGCAGCTAATGATTTGCAAATATTATATTGACTTTGCATTCAGTATTAATAGAAGAAATGAACACAACTTCTAATGCTTTGATGGCAAAGTTGTGGGTTTGTTAATGGTGTCTGAGACTATTTACTGAGATTTTTTTTTTTTAATGTTAAAGGTGGCTAAGGAAATTATGTAATGTGGATTCTAGATAACTATGTTTATTTGTTTTGAAGAACATAAGAAGTCATTTTGGGAAATCATCTGCGTTGGAGATTTACCAGTTCTGTAGTTTTCATGAAAACAGTTAATGTTAAGGATTGAGTTTAAATCTAGAAATTGTTTGTGTTGCCTATGGTAAACAGAGATCAGGATTCTATTACTACCAAAAACAAATAAGTGGTTTACCCAAAAAATGGATTATCAATAACTACCTGAAAAAATTAAAATCCCTAATGATAAAAAATGGAAATAAAACTTAAAATTATTTCAATTGATGCTGCTATATGTCACTATAACATTGAACATAGTTAAATGTAATAAATTTAATTCTGACAGGACTGAGGAGAGAAATAATGAGAGTATTACATTGTTGGTGGATCTGTAAGTTGTTGGGTTCTTTTGGCAAAGTAAATTGGTACTTTACAATTGAATCTGGAAAAAAAAAAGTGTTGACCTCTTTTAACCTTAGGATGTCACTACTATAATTATGTGCTACAAAATTGTTGATTGAAAAAAATCTATCTATAAAAATATTAAAAGGGGATTATTCATTTTATTAAAATGTTGGAAATAATGTGTATTGTTTGAAAAATGTTTGAATAATGAACAAATACATTTGGTATATAAATTAATAAGGAATATAATAAATTACAAAAATGAAGAACATGAAAAAAACTAGAAAACTGATAAGTGATTAACACCAACAAATGTATATACACTGATAACTATGTACAAATAAAAACTCCAGACAAAATCCAGAAATACATATTCACATTAAAGAGATGTCTTGAAGAGCCTTAAAAACAATAAAATATTTTTGTTACTATCATCTTGATAATTTTTAGTTCAGTTATAGTAATTAAAAATGGGGAGGGGGACTGTAGTAATTTACTTTCTCAATAGGTAAAAGGAATATTTGTTTACTTCAGAACACTGGTTACATATATATTTTTACTTATATTATAATTTATCAAACTTTTTTAGTAGGTCAACAAAAGTTCATAAAATAATAATAATAAAAGATTTTCCAACAAGTTTAGGCTCTTTCATATTGTGCCAATATGACCATTACTGAACTTGATATTAAGATAACCAATAATATCTAATTACCTATGAATTACACAATTTCTAATAACTTAGTAAAAGTTATTATTCACCTAATTCTGAAAATCTTATGTTGAATCTGGAAGGGGGAAAAGAATAATGAAATTAAATCAGTGAAAGGGCAGTTCTAAATAAAATAAAACAAAACAAAACCTTGGATGTTACTGTGCTTACTTCTTTCCTTTTGAATGAAATAACTCTTAAGTGAACTATGAACAGACTTTTGGTTTATTCATTATCCAGTTTATGAGTGACTGAGTTAAATAAACTTATTTTCCTACACATTAGTTCCGGCCACAAACCCAAACTGTTCATTCTAGCGTGTAGAAAAAACCAACTGAAGACATTTAAAACAAACAGAAATTCCCCGACAGATTCTTGGAAGATGAAGCCTGGTATACTAGATACAATGCTGACCTTGGACTCTGGAAAATTTGGGTTTACATCATACCTAAGAAGCATATTTCATATGTGAAAATGTGTTATTCAATTAAATTTCCTGAATTCCAGTTTATTTATCTGTAAAATGTGGATAGTAATTCCTACAAGTTTGTTATGAGGTTCAAATGAGATAAGAGTTATAAAAAGCATTCTGTAAAGCTTAAAATACAGTATTTATTTTTATTTCATTTATATTTCAATTTATACTTTTATATTTTATCTCTTACAATTAATATTTTAGTATTTTATTAGTATATTATCAATATATATATATATCAATTGATTGATAGATAGATAGATAGATAGATATAGATATATATCTCAGGCAATTGGGGTAAAGTGATTTGCCCAAGGTTACACAGCTAGGAAGTTTGAGGTACAGATTTGAATTCAGATCTTCCTGACTTCAGAGCTGGTGCTCTATCCACTGTGCCACCTATATGCCCCTAGAAATATATTTTATTTATTTTTGCTAATTGGTTTTGAGAGTACACTTGGGTATAATAGATTTTTGGATTTGAAGTCAGGAAAAAAAAGGTAGGCATTTTGGGGAGGTCTTTTTTTATTTCAGGTGTTCTTAAGTTTGGTTACATGGATTTGGCAAGGGTCTAAGGAGAGATATCAAGAGTTTTGAGAACTTGGCTCAGAAATAAATATATATCTTTAATTGGGCAATTTTTTTGTTTTTCTCTATAATCAAGCCTCAGCAGTTTATTTTATATATTTAAATCATTCTGCAAATTTTCTTTTCCTGAAAAGGGATCCATAAGCTTCATTGACTGGCCAGAGAAGTCCAAAACACACAAAAAAATTGGAAAACCTCTGTTTTAGTTCTTATGTGGGATTAGCATATATAGTGAGATCTATTTATTCAATCATTTGTTTATTTATTTATTTATTGTCTCTTATTGCCCTTGAATATCTTACAAAGATGGAAGTAGCACCTTTCCCTGGCTTCAGAATGATCGTTAGTACTGTTCTTCTCTGAAAACTATTCCTAGAAGGAATTAATCTCCTTCAGCTCTGAAGTTTATTTGGTCATTTTATATTCCTCACTGTTCTAACCAGACCTCCAAGACCACAATCAGAAAACGGTAAGTCTGTTAGCTCTAAATTCCATGAAATCACAAGATCCCCATGTTTTCCACTATCCCAGTCTTTTCTGGGATATTCTTATTCTGAGAAATCCAACCCTACTATTTCTCTGCAAAGGACCCCAACTGTAGCTTACTCTATTTTTTTACTCACCATCCGTGTGATTTCCTGGACCAAAATACTTTTATTTCCCTGGTCATCACTCCAAATCCAAATCAATAAATGTTGTTTAGGTACCTGCTATGTATAGGGTATATATATGTCTCTCCCAATGCCTGAGGGCAGAGCATAACTAGCTTTTATATTTGTATCCTCAGTACCAAAAACATTATTTTTGTTTAAACTCATTTATTCAAATCCCATCTCTGGTATTGATTGTATGACCATGTACAAGTCACTTAACTTTTCTGAGTCTCAATAAGAATTACAATAACAGACCTACCTAACAGGGTTATGCTGAAACTAAAATGACCATGTATATAAAACTTTGCAAATTTTAAGGTACTTTATAAATACCTAGTTTTTATTGTGGTTTAGACACAAGATTATTTATATCTCTCCCAGCAAACATATAAATATAATCCATGTCTGCTGAAATTAATTTCATACAAATATATTTTAATTAGCATTAAAATTAATTTCTTAAAATTTTAACAACAATTTAAAATGTAAACAATGTAAAATTTTGGAACTTAAATCAGCTTAGCAATTCTTGCTACTGTTCTGATAGGATAATTAGATGTAGTCCCTCATTTTATATATAAAAAAACTGGAGCAAAGAAAGCGCACAAATGGAGAAATTGACTTGCCCAGAGATCCTAGACCCAAAGCTAAGGCTTCTTCTTATCTTAACAGGGACAGGTCCTCATGTGACTTCCCAGTTATAATAAATGAGAGGCTCAAGAGCCATAAGTTCTGGATAATTTATAATTTTATTGATTATGGCTAGCAAATTATTAATAAAATGATGATCATTTGGATTTTTTTTCATAAATAAAAATAACCCTCTTGAAAATCTCTTGATACCTATATCCCCTTGGAAGAATAGATGTTCCCAACAGCAGCAATCATTTCTGAATGATTAACAATGAATGAGAGAATGAATTTTATAATGAGGGGTGGACCTGTTCTACTAAAGGGTCAGAGAACATGACTTTGATTACTTCATTTTTACTCCCAGACCATGTCCAGCCTCAGGCTATCTGGACAAAGCACATACCTTCCCTATGACCCAGTCTGTCTGAGTAGAACTCTATGGGTGAGAACTCACCTACATTAAACTATAAGATTTTCTAGCTGGGTGGGGTAACAGTTTGACCACATAAAATGGTCTAGATAGAATAAATATTTGGGCAAGAGCAGTAATGCCTTTGAAAAACTGTCTGTATAACCTACTGGGATTTATTTCCAAATGAGGAAGTAGAAAGGAAAATAAATCTTAATCTTCATTAATAATATTTATTTATTTTATTTTTATTAATTAATTTTTAATTAATTAAATTTAAAAATTAATATTTATTAATATGAGAGAAATAACTATTCCTCTCACAGTTAATCCATTCCTTTCCCGAACTCACTTTTAAGTATTGTCTATCTTCATTAGAATGTAAACTTCTTGAAGGTAGGAGCTGTCCTACTGACTTCTGTTTCTATTGCCAGGTTTTAACACATAATGATTAGTTAATTCATTTTCATTCACTCACTCACTCATATCCTTAGCAAATAGGAAAACTGAGATTCCAAACTAGGACCCTGGACTTCAATTTAAGGCTCTTTTCCCAGTTACATTATGATATCTCTCATTTCACATTGGGTGCCCTTTTACTCTAAAAACATTGCTCTTCATTTCATATTCATCATGGTAACATTATAGATATTTTGTGTCCCAATATCATGCATTCACACCATATGATTGCATTGATAGATGAGTTATTTTTTTAAAATATTCACTAAGAAAAGGAGGCTAATTTTTTTAAAAAATCATTTGATCATTTATTAGTAATCTACCATGTTCTAAGCATTGTGATAAGCATTAGATATACAAAGAAAAACAAAAGACAATCCATACATCCATATAGAAAATATGAAAATAACAATGTATAAACAATCAATATACGTGGGATAAATTAGAAATAAAAGTGTTAATTCATTCTGGGTATTAGATTGTAAAATGAACTTATATAATAACAAAACAACAACCATTATTTTAACCAGAATGGTTAAATGTCAGGGGATTTTTCTTTGCATTTTCCAGATTGTCAATCATTAAAGATACTGAGGCATCATAATTTACTGAATATTATTCTTGGCTTTGATCTTGAAATCAATAATTCTCTGTATATATTTAGGGGATTTTCTTAAGTTTTCTCAGCCATACTGTCTAACTTTTCTGCTATTCATGCTAACAAATTAACTGTTCCTTGGAACAGAAATCCCATACTCCATGCCAGCAACTAGTGATACCATCAGGCCATTGAGCATCTTATATAAATTTTATGGTTCCCGTATATATGTACATACACACACAAATATATATATATATATATATATATAATATATATATATATATATATATATATATATATATATACACGATCAGAACAGCTGAATTTCTGTCTTTATTTGAATTTTAAAATATTATGAAAATCTTGAGGTTTTGTAAATGGATGGAAGTTTTATTTATAAATTAAGCCCCAAATGGGTTAATAATGTTTTAAAATGCAATATCTTTCTTAAATCATTTAAATTATTTAGATATATTTTAAAAATCTTTTCAGTGTTATTAAAGTCATAGAATACCATCCTCTACATGGTAGGTAGTTGACAAATGATTCTTAAATCTATGTATCAATAATTCTTTATAAGCACTGATTTTGCAGACTCTTCATGCTCATCACTTATGGATACATTGCATTTTGAGCAAGGAATCCTGGTTGATAATTTTGAACATTCCCTAGAATGTATCAAACATTTGGACCAAAATAACCTTAAAGCTTATTTATTATAATTGTTGCAGCCATAATGTTAAGACATTAGTAGAAAACAAAACAAAAAAAAAACATAAAATCACAAATTTGGGATTATTGTCTAGCGCTGGGGGAACACTCAACAACAAAGCAATAAGTACCAAATATTGTAAATGAACTAAAACTATAAGTCCTCATTGTAGATATCTAGAATTCTGGTGAAGTATACTTGAAACAACATGTTAACTCAATGGAATTAATGAGATAATGGTTCTCTAGTTCACACATATTCAATATACTGTAATGATGTAATTACAATAAAGTATATAAGGGCTAAGAAGGACAGGAAGGTAGACATTCTATCTTTGACCAGCTTCATGGTGGCTCTCATGCCTCCTGCATTAAGATCAAGACTGGTCCAGAATAAAGAACCTAAACTCTATTCTTGACCATTCTTGTGGTGTCTATCCTGCTGAGACCAAGGCCCATCCAAAGGACCTCCAGAAAGCTAGCCTGGAAATTACATCTCTAACCCTAAATTATAATCCCTGGGAATTATAATTTACTTTCCTTTTTTCAACTCATTGGTATTTCTTTGCTTTTCTAGAATTCAATAATTTGTTGTATCAAAAGATCACCAGACTTCTTGTATCAAAAGAGCGCCTGGATTTCCACTCTAAATTTAACTTTTGTGGTCTGTAAATTCAAGTCAAATCAATGAGTAGTTACTGAGGCCCTATGTGTAAAAATGCTTTTTTGGGTATTGTAATACACAGGAGAAAAAGAAGACATAATCTTTATGTATTGTGGATGTTTTGTTTTCAAACTGGTCACCGGTGTTTATTGCATAGGAATTAGTACAGGGACATTGGGCGACAGGAAATATTAAAATTATTAAGAAATAAAATTATCTTTAATTTTTATTTGTGACCTTGAAAACCAATGCTAATAGAATTCACCAGAATCTTCATTCATTGTAGATTAGAATTCTTGTACCCTATTTGTGAACTTTTTTTTTGCAAGATTCCTAGTAAGTTAAAATGGAAAAAAAAAACCCCAAACTAAAGCATCTATTTTAAAAGCACTGTAATCAAGTTTTCTAAGATGCATTTAATACTGATATTAAAAGGCAGTGAAGAGCAACTACAGAGAATAAATGTCAATAATTCAGGGTCCACTGACAAAGATATGTTGTTTAAGAAAGAGAATAAAATTTTAAAATACACAAATACACACACACACCTGCACAGATATGCTTTATTATATAACTGACAGTTTAAATGAAATTTCCCCACAATGCTACTTACCCCTTACTGAAGCTTTCCCTTACCTAGCAGTTCTCTAACTATGGTGTGGGACCTGTTGGGTGTCCCCATGATTGTTTGGTGGTATACATGAAGTCAGATTCATTTTTTATATTAAAATAAGATATTTACTGTCTAATAAAGTAAATATCAATAGCTAAAGTCCACGTAAACAAAGCCTCTTCAGGAAGTTCTCAGTAATTTTAAGAGTGTAAAGAGGTGTTTGTAATTTGCATTACTTAACTATTCACAGCAACACAATGATCCAAAACAATTCTGAAGGACTTATAATTAAAAAATGCTATCCATCTCTAGAGAAAGAACTGATGGAATATGAATGCATATTGAAGCATACTTTTTAAAACTTTCTTTATTCTGTTTTTTTTTTTAGGGGGAGGGAGGATTTGTATTTTATTTTACAACATGATATTATGGAAACATTTTCGTGACTACATATATATGTATGTATATATATAACTTGTATCAAATTGCTTGCCTTCTCAGGAAAGAGGAGGAAAAGAAAAAGGAAAAGAATTTGGAACTCAAAATTTTAAAAAATGAATGCTGAAATCATTTGTTTGCATGTGATTGAAAAAAAAAGTTAAACGTTAATTAAAATAGTGTAAAGAGGTTTTGAATACCAAAATTTTGAAAATGGCTACCCCAGCCTACTCTAATGTACCTCCCCCTCCTCCATCTCTAACCAAAAGAAAAAGGATCTTTATCTCTTGCCTGCCATTTTGTCCTACTTAAATGAGCATTGAGTTAGGGCAGTTACAAAGTTAGGAAGTCAGAAAGACTAGTTCAAATCTGCCCTCAGACACTTAATAGCTGAGTGATCCTGGGCAGTTACTTAATCCTGTTTACCCCATTTTCTTCACTTATAAAATTAGCTGGAGAAGGAACCGGCAAACTACTGCAGTAATCTTTGTCAAGAAAACTACTGGAGAGCAATGAACTTAAAATCTCCTGTTGTAATTGTAAATTTTTTTTGTTGTTTTGTTTTGTTTTAATATTTCACACCATTTAAAACTCTTTGAGGAAAGGAATCATACCTTAATCTTTTTTTTTTCCTGTCATACACAATGTCATGAAGTAAGACCATCCCTTAAATCTTGTTCTAAGAACATATTTTCTCACATTATAATTTTATACAAATCATGTAGAATTCTAGCTATTTCATGCCTGTGAAAACAAACTCTCCTTTAATTGAATCAAGCTATCAATCAACAAAAATTTATTAAGTGCTTACTATGTGCCAGATACAAGTATATCATCTGAATATTAATTTAATAATTAATAGAGTAATAACATGTTGTAGTGGAGAGACCATTAGCTTTGGTGGCAGTAAGACCTGGTTTTATGTTCCACTGTTAATACATATAAATGGTATGCCTGTGAGCAGGTTGGTGATCTCCATTGCTGGAGGGAATTTCTAAAGCAGGAATTTTTAATACCAATAAAATAATAGACCTATTACTAATAATAGCAGCAATAAAGCAAACTCTCATGAGCTATCTCTACTATCTCTTTAACCAATAGTTATCTCTGCTCTTCTTCTCTGCTAAGCTCCTTGAAAAAGCCGTTTATATACAGTTTCTCCATTCTATTCACTTCCTTTTTTAACTGACTTTTTTTGATGTCTTTTATTTTTTACATTGCTTAGATTTGCTGCTGTAATATCTCCTCCATCCCCTCTTCTCTACAGATCTGCTGTTGCTTGTCTCCAATTGCCTGTTGGACATCTATAAGCTGAATATACCTTACACATCACACATCTTAAACTCAGAATGTCCAAAACTGAAGTCTTTATATTCCCCTCCCAAACTTATCTGTTTCTCAACTTCTCTATTATTCTTGAACGTATCACCTGCTCCCAGTCACCTAGGTTCATCAACTAGGTGTTATCCTGAATCCTCACTCTGTCTATTGCCATATCTATTCTGTTGCTAAGTATATAATTTTTGCTTTAGCAACAACTCTTATATAGAAGCCTCTTCTTTCCTCTCAGAATGCTACCATCCTGTTATAGGCCCATTTCACTTCATACTTGGGATATTCCAATAGCCTTCTGGATGGTCTGCCTACCTCCAATTTCTCTCCTCTAATTAATTCTTTATTCAGTAATCAAATTAATCTTCCTAAAGCACAGGTCTGATCATATAGCCTGGTCAGGATTGAATTAAACTCCTTATTGATTCCCTATTATTTTCAGGATTTACAAGAAATCCTGTTTTTTTTTAAGAATTCCATAAACTGGTCTTTTCTTATCTCTCTAAGCTTTATCATACCATAGTATTGCCATCATACCTGTTTTCTTCTTCTTTCTCTATCTTTTTAAAATCTAAAGCTACTAGTTCCTTTCTGTTTCTTAAACACTATGCTGCATTTCCTGATTTTATATATTTTTACTGCCTGTCCTCCAGATCTGAAAGTCTTTCCTTTCACATGAATTCTTTCAAGATTCTGATAAAATTCTGCCTCCATAAGATGTCTTTCCTGATTCCCCTTAATACTAGTGTGTTCCCATTGAGATTATTTCTAATTTATTTTATATATGGTTTGCTTGCTAGCTATCTCCCCAACTTATCTTATAAACTCCCGGAAGGAATTGGTTGCTTTAGCCTTTCTTTGTATCTTTATCATTTAGCACAATGTCTAGCACATAGTAGGTATTTAATAATTCTTATTGACTTGCTGCCAGCTAGTTTATTAAGAAGTTAATGATCTTTGAACAATGATAATAATGATGATGGTAGCTGATATTTTCATCAGAAACACTCCAGGAGCTAATAATTTTTTTAAAAAAATTCAAGCAATTACAATGTGATTTAATCATGTGCTCATTAAATGCTTTTTAAGTGTTTTATTGCATGTTGGGTTTTCATTTATCATTGAAGTATCGCAAATGATTGTAGCCTTGTAGTAAATGCAATATCTCAAACAACAGCTCAGAAATGTATGTAAATGAAAACTATTTATACTTTTCATTTTCTCCCTATCATTTATTGGATAGAATGAAGAGAGTGGTAGCAAGCATTTAAATGCTTCAGATTTTTCTATTGCAGCTCATTTATGTCTCCTTCTGAAAATGATTATGTATACCCAGAAAGTTGTTCCTCTACTCCAAATGGCCTCACTTTTAAACTTTGTCCCTATCTGAAATGACCCAACTCTGTTGGTCAGACTTCTCAGCTAATGAGGTCAAATTCCCAGGTTCCAAAGGGCTGGTTAACTTCTTACAGTTCTATGTTAACAAATGACATCATAACCCTTCTTTACTTTCCCAAAAATGTATGTCATTAGTCACAAGGGGTAGAAGTATGTGAAGATGGATAAAAACTAATATGAATGTATTCAATAAATTTATTCATTGAACTCATTTAGGCAAAACATTGTGATGAATTCTGATAGAGAAACATTGATTAAATGTATTTCTTGGTTTTATGGAAATTACAGTATTGCAGGGTGAATATGTATTTGTGTGTATATAATCCATATACATTTATCAATCTTTATAGTAGAAATACAAACTTCTCTGTGATGTAGAAAGGAGAAAAGTTTATTGTTCACTAGGGAAGTCACTGAGTGGATCTTAGGAAAAGTGACATTTGAGAGAACTTAAAGTATAGTGAGAAGCAATTTATTATACTGTATGGGAAAAATTACACATATATACATATATATAATATGTGTGTATATATGTACATTATATACATATATACACACAATATATATATACATACACTGTTTATATTCAACTTTATGTGATCAAAAGTTGTCCATACCTCAAATTTTGCTTGACCCCAGTAACTCTCTGGGAGTGCCAGAGATGGCTACAAATATTTCTAATTCACTTAATTCTGGATCTACCCAAATAATTATTTTGAGTTGCCACATTCAGGCAAACCACTCCAAAATTCTATTTTGCTTTGTTCATAGCTATCTCAATCTACCTTGCTTTAAGACTTTACAATTGCTTAATTTATACCTGAGGCACATGAGGTTCCTGTATGAAGAACCTTTGTCAAAATTCACATTTAATACAAATCTTCTAGTATTTAGGGAGAGAGCCACATCTCCCTTCAAGCTCTTCTCTTCTCTACCAAATTGCCTGATAAATTTCTTTCTAAAATTATTTCATATTTTGCAGTATGTTCTTATGAAGAACATATGTATGGTGATGATTTTATTAAGTTGAGGGGAAATGGGATAGTATGTTTTTGGGAGAGGAGATGTCTTAAAGAACCATATAGCCAGAGGAAAAAAGAAAGGAGAGTGTCAGCCAGTTCATTTTTGTAGCATGTCAAGGACATAAAGAGAAATTCAGAATCTAAAGAAAAAATTGAATAAGGCTGTGAAGCGCTATGAATCCCAGGCTTTTTGAATTTTATTTAGAAAATAATAGAGACCTTTGAAGTGTTCTGAACATTTCTTTTCAAATCTTAATGTATCAGAAGCTATCAGATTTGTGAATATTATGTTGAAGAGAGAGAGAATAAGGACTAAAATATTCTTTAAGAGATATTTGAAGCATTTGGATGGATTGGATGCAAATAGATCTAATATTAGGGTGGTGGTAACAGTAATGCATAAGAAAAATCTGGTTATTAAAAATTTTATGCAAAGTGGGGAACAGGAAAGGATAAATGTAGAAACCAAGATTTTAAACTTAGGTGACTTTCTATGCCATGGAAGAAATAAAGAAGCAATAAAGCAGGCAGGCTTAGGAGAAAAGAAAATATATTTTTTTTCTTTTGGGCATATTGAGTTTGAAGTATGAGATCTGTGTAGACATGTTCTTTAAGAAGCAATAAACATAGGTCTTAAGAAGAAAACTAACAGGTAGCTTTATGGTAAAAAAATAAATTTCTAACTTGTCAATATTTGTAACTATAGGAATGAATAATATAACCAAGTGCAAGTGCATAGAGAAAGAAGAGAACAAGATGAGAGATGGGTGGCCAAACATTAACATTAAGGGATCAGAAAAAAGATAAGGAGCTAGTGAAGGAGAAAGAAGAGAGTAAAGATTATGTCAAAAACTAATGCCAGAAAAAGAATGCAAACTCCTAAGACCACTGATAATAGGTACTGAATAATCAAAAATCATGTCAATAAAGTAATAAATAATCCTAACAAGTAAGATATCTAATTATTCCTTCCTATTGTGGATTTAATCATATATTTTTGATATATTACACTAAAAGACAACAATAGTTCCAGGATTATCCTTACATTTTATTATAGCTGTTATAGTTGTTTTCTCAGTTTTTCAATTGAATTCATGGAGAAATCTCTGTTGGTCCTGGTCCAAATAACTATACTTCTGGTATGCATTTATAGTAATTTTCTATGGAGTACTCCCCAGGTAGATAAAATGACTGCCTTTTTTATTGCTGAAAGGATCATTGTTACTCTTCAAGTAGTAGACAGAGCAATGAGGAAGATACATACTTCACTGTATTGCCATAGAATTTTTATCTCTTCAGTTAGGTCTCTATTATTTGAAAACTTTAATTCCTGGAAGCTTGTATGTTTTGGGGATGTGACATCATTGAAAACATTTTTACTTAATGTTTTGTTTGGGTTTTTTGATTCATTGGTGAATTAATGATACACTAGGATAGTGGGTAATAGTTCAATCTGCGATAATTGTGTGATTCCTTTCAGTTCATTTGGACAAGTCACTTAACTTCTATTTTCTTTTATCAACTAAAGAAGGAAATGGCAAATCTCTCCAGTATCTTTGCCAAGAAAACCTCATGGACAATATTGGCATGCCATGGTCCAAAAGATCACAAAAATTCAGACGGACTGAACAACAGCAAAAAAGACTATCAGCTCATAGATCTAGTCCTCTGGAACTTAGTGTTGTTCTGTCCTACCAGCCAGAAAGTAAAAGCAGCATTGCTATATCCTACTGTGTCCCAAAGCCTGTCTTTATGGGAGATCTGAGTTCTAACTTAGTTCTTGACATTGGCTATGTGACTTTGAGTCAAGCAATTAACATTCTGACCCAACATTTGTTCATCTGTTTGATCCATTTGCTTATATATAAAATAAGGCATTTGGAGTATAGGGTGTCTAAAATCCCTTCCATCTCCAACAATTTTATGATTTTATGCCAAGCATCTCAAACAAAACAAGAGTGAATTAAGTTTTGTTATAAGGAATCATTGTTCCTAAAAACCAAATCCAAAAATCTGAAATAGTTTAGAAAGAAGTTTATCAAGTAGTTTGGTAGAAAGAGAAATCTGGGGAAAACAAGGGGTAGTTCTCTCCTCAAATGTTTCTGAGGTTACCTTATATGGGCTTCAGACCAGGGTATAAACAAATTTGCCTGATTGGACTACAAAGCAGTTGGTAGTTTCCAAAAAAACGGCAGTTTGAAATGTGTATCATTTGGTAACAGTCTATTTGGGAAAACTCAGAACACAAACTGTGGATAGATCTAAAGAAGAAAACCTCAAACAAGCACTGGCTAGGATCTAAGCATTCTTTGCAATCATCTGACTTCCCTGGATCATCTCTGAGGTCAACCTTCCTCTACAATAAGTTTTTCTGGGAGATTAGATAAATTTCTAGCTACATAAAACTAAGTTCAAATAATATTAGATAATCCACATGAACATCAAAAAAAGAAGATTCAGTGGTTGTATTTTATAGTTTAACAAAATTCAGAAAGACAAATTAAATTTACATTTCAGGTTTCAATATTCTTAAATGTTATTTTTAGAATGTTCAACCTCTCTTCAATATTCTCATCAGATATATTGCAGCAAGGCTTATATGTGTGCATTTATCTTGTTTTGTCTTTTTTTTTTTTCAGTTGTATCTGATTCTTCATGACTCTTTTTGTAGTTTTCTAGCAAAGATAATGGAATAGTTTGGCATTTTTTTTCCTCCAACTCATTTTACAGATGAGGAAACTAAGGCAAAGAATTAAGTGACTATCCAGGGTCACTCAGCTAGTAAGCGTCTGCCACATAGGTGTGCACTTACAACATTTCAGTTTTTGGATCAAATAGAAAATATCTCTCAAGACATGGTGGCCATGAAAAGAGGTGTTAACATAAAACTAGGGGTTGAATCTTTTTCTTGTCTATTCATTTTCTTTTGGATTTTCTTATACAATTATTTAAGAACAAATTCAGGAAAGTTACTTTGGGCAGATAATTGCCCTTTCTTTTGAGGTCATTTGGAGAGCATAAGAAATTGGATTTGAATACTATGGAATGTCCTTGGAATCAAAGAAGAGTGTGTGAGTCAATTAATTTTTTAGAAGCTTGATAATTTTTTTAAAATGTCAGATTGATATGTGCAATTCATATATTATTTTTGTGTGTGTCAACAATAGGCTTTTAAGTGGATAATTTGGAACTTTGGGTAATTTCTTTTCAAGATATTTTTATGTAAAAGAAAATGAGAACCATTGACTCAATTGACATTGGGAATGGAAAAAGAAAATTTCCTCCCATTTGGTGAAATAATATATGACTTATAATTATCCATTGAGATAAATTATGTTGCTTTGGGTGAATCACATTTTAGATATGTAAAGATCTCTATCATGTTTAAACCTACATCTCTCCATAATTATTCAAAGTACACTTTTTAACTAACAAGGGGATTAAACTTTTCTCTCTCCAAATACATATTATGAGTATGTGTGGGAAAAGGTGAAGAACTTACAGATTAAGCACATATTGATCAGAGACTGTTAGCTAAAGTAGATCAAGCCTATAGGCCTCAATTTTGGCTTCTCCAGAGTTATGTGATTTTAGTTAAGGCCTGGACTACATTTCATTGTTCAACGAAGGGAGTGGCCAAAAAAGCTGCATATCACCTTGTCTACTACATTCTACTGACCAATTAGGGGAACAGAGACTTGTGTGACCGATCACAACATATAGAGGGTGGGATTTTGGAGGTTCTTTGTCTGAAATGTATAAAAGCTGTAAGCATTTTCAAGGCTCTGGCCCTATCCTGCTGTGAAATTTTGCTCACAGACCATGATGGGGTCCCCTTCTTGAGAATCTAATAAATAATTCTGCTTTCTATGAGTGATCTCTGTAGTAGTCAGATTGGTAGATCTTTTTGTCCCAAACAAGTATAATTCTAAAATGAAATAAATATAACAAAGTCCTTCACATTTTGAATTCAATACATTTTAGACAAAAGGAAGGAAGAGAAGAGAAAGGAAAAAATGAAAGGAGGAGAGGAAGAAGGGAAGGCAAGAGTGAGAATTTGTGTGTGTGTGTGTGAGAGAGAGAGAGAGAGAGAGAGAGAGAGAGAGAAAGAGAGAGACAGAGAGACAGAGAGAGAAAGAGAGAAAAGATGGAGAGAGACAGAGAGAGAGAGAAAAGATGGAGAGAGAGAAAAGAGATGGAGAAAGACAGAGAGGCAGAGACAGAGAGGGACAGAGAGACAGAGAGAGAAACAGAGAAACAGAGAGACAGAGAGACAGAGACAGAGAGAGAAGAGATAGAGAGAGACAGAGAGAGAAAAGATGGAGAGAGAGAGAAGAGATGGAGAAAAACAGAGAGAGAGAGAGAGAGAGAGAGAGAGAGAGAGAGAGAGAGAAGAGATGGAGAAAAACAGAGAGAGAAGAGATGGAGAAAAACAGAGAGAGAGAGAGAGACAGAGAGAGACAGAGACAGAGACAGACAGAGACAGAGAGAAGAAATGGAGAGAGAGACAGACAGACACAGAAACAGGCTGACAAAGAGAGATGGAGACAGAAAGATGCAGAGAGATAGAGACAGACACACAGAGACAGAAAGGAATGAAATTATCTTCAGAATGCTACCATGTGGCTAATTATTGTTATCATAATTCTGTTTTTTTGTTGTTGTTGTTATTTTGTTTTAGTATAGTGAAATGCACATGATGAAATTTATCCTGTCAATTTGATACCTGCTACTTAGAGTCTTAGAGTATTGCTTAGAGGGCCGAGTACGTTACCTTCACTCACTCAGCTAGATTTTGTTAGAAGTGGAACTTGAAGCCAAGTGTGCCTGCATGAAAGCTAGCTCTAATGAGTACATCCAAACCTCTATGCTCTTTCATTATTGTTCATGGTAGTGTTAATAATAGCACATTCATATAATGCTTTAAAGTTTGCAAAGAGCTGATTAATAACTGGTCACTATTAATTAATGACTGAGGTTCAGCAATTGCTAACAATTCAAGCTCAAATTTTTTCTTAAAAAAAGATTTTTAAGAAATCAAAATAGCTTACTGAGCTATTTAAAAAACACCAAACTCAAAATCTCCAAAATGCCCCTAGTGCAAATTCATTTAAATTAAAAATGGATCTATTAGAATACAGAACAGATGTGAACTGTTTTTTTGAACCTCTGGGAAATAGGGTATTTAAATTTGGCTTAAATGGTGAGTGTAATGAGTTTTATAGTCTTATCTCAACCTTAATTAGACAACAATCCAAATAGCAAGTCCATTTTATTCCATGTTTTTTTTTTTTTTTTTTGACATCCTTTGTTCAGGAGAATTAAATGCATAAAGGTTATTTATTCACTATCAAATAACAAGCACCTGCATTCAAAAAAAGGAAGCAAAGGATACTCTTGTATGTGTCCTTTTTAGGATAAGACCAAGTATACTGGCAGGGAGCCGCTCTTTTGATTTTAAAAGTAAGCATTTTAAGTAAATGGAATATGTCTTTGTAGTCAAGTACTTTTTTTTCTATTTACATTTTTTTCTTGAAGATTTTTTAAAGCAATTCATTTTTCCCATACCATCCCCTTGTCACTTTGGGGGAATGAGAGGAGAATGAAAATGATTGAATTTTTTTTTTAAATCAGTTATATCACAACTTAAAGGTTGGATATGTCACCATAAAAATGGAAAATTGATGTTAGTTGTATAAAATATCTTGCTTGATGTAAAATTTCCAACTTAAGCCAACACTTTTAATTGTTGAACATGGTATTTATATCCATAACAGAGCTGAAAAATTAGTTTTTGTTAAGAAATGAAGGTCCTTTCTTCCTCTTCTTTTTCTCCTCCTTTCTCTTTATTTTTTCTTACCTCTTTACACATCTTCCATTCTTGCCTTCTTTCCTAGTTCTCCACTTCTATTAAGAACCTTTTCCTTGAAGAGTTTACTTTAAAATTCAGGCTATTACATACTTGTTAGATAGAAGGTAGATTTGTAAGTTACAAATGCCATTTTTTAAAGTAACAATCAATATATAATAAAGCAAAGCTACTATAGAGGTAGTGAAACTTAAATTGGGTTCCATAAAGTATAGAGAAGTAATTTTAAAAAGAAAGAAATATTATATAAAATTTTAGAATGCTCTAAATGTAAAAAATATAAAAAATAAATGATATATAAAATATTAATAAATAAAATATGAAACATTTAAAAATCACCTAAAATTGAGGGGGTTTCAGAGGCAAGATTAGTGTGTGGGTATGATAAATTATTTTTCTATTCATTAGAAAAATCAATTCTATAGGAACAGTTTCACTTTGTTTTTGTTTCTTTTTAAAACAGTAAAGAAAAAAAGGTTGATTCTTTCAATTTCTTCATCTTCTGTTTATTATAAAATATATATAACATACTGCTTATGATGAACATACCAGCATTGATTCTTGCACAAAGAACTGTAGTGTTAACCATTTGTTCCTTATAATTACAACTCAAAATTCCTAGTTAGGAATAGGGATGGTACTATAGTGAAAAGTCCTTGTTAGCCAGGGCCCGCCTAGAGGACATGGTAGGGAAGATTCATCAAGGTTAGGAAGATCATGAAAAATGAATGTGATAAGGTGTAGCTGGATGACACAATGGATAGAACATTGGCCCTGGAGTTCCAAGGACCTGAATTCAAATCCAGTCTTTGGCACTTACTAGCTATGTGACTCTGGGTAAATCACTTAACCCTAGCTGCCTCCAAAAGTAAGTAAATAAATAGATATTGTGTTCCAAATTTTACCCATTCCACCATTTTGACTCCAGCATAATGCAACAAAAGAGTGAGGTTGTAAATTCATGTTAAGTATTGAATTAAATATTTCCTTATGTGCCAGTCACTGCTTCAGGAATGTTAAATGTATGAAAAATATTACCATGATTCTCAAGATGCCCACAGCATATTTGGGGAATGAAGAAGCAAATAGATAATGAGCAGTCTAGAGCAATAAAGGAGGAATGACAGATTAGTGATGACAGTATTTCCTTCAAGACTTTGGAGACGGAAGAAGTCATAACTGTCTTGGGGAGCCAGGAAAGGCTTTATTAGAAGAAGTGGGATTTGAGTTGGGTCTGAAGGATGGGCAGAATTTTAGCAGGTTAAGAATAAGGAGCATAGTGGGGAGGGGAAGATACTTGGGCAACAGTGGGAGGTTAAATAAGTAAAACACTTTATTCAATGACAGTGAAGATGCTAGTTTGATTATAGCTGAGGTCATATGTGGGGATTAGACTTCTTATGGGAAATGGAAAGACATTTGGCTTTTGCCCAGGTATAGGTATTGAGATGAAAATGATATTTTAGGACTAGAGATCTGGTGGCAGTTTACACAGTGGATTGGAGACAGAACAGAGTCATGGAATTCAATGACAAAGTTTTATAGGCATGAAATGCTGGCAGCCTAGGATATAAGAATCTGAGGTGGGGGCAGGAATCAGCTTTGGTGAGATTACTTCTCTGGTCACAAAAACAGTGACTTACACAACTGAAATTAAGAACTGACTCATTGGAAGTGAATGAGAGTAGGAGGATGGAAGACCAATATAAACCATTCAGAAATTAGATAAATGCTGGTTAAGGAAGCCACTAAGGGAATGTAGATATTAGAGAGGTAAGGCATCTAATTTAGATAAATGTCATTTGCAAAGACCATTTTCCATCTTCTGTCTTAGTTCAAAGGAGAGAGATAAAGTTCAGCAAATAAAAGATTGAGTTTGAATTGACTTTTTCCAAAAACCTGACTCTTTCTTTTCAAGGGATTTGCTTTTCCCTTGGGGATTTTGTTTAACTTCCTATTTTCCCAGCTTAATTATAACAGTTGGAATAAAGATTTGGACATGAATCTTATTTTGTTGGTGTGTTATTCACCAGAATGAATTGGGAGTAGTTGCCTTGATAAGCAATGCAGATTATTTGTAGGCTAGGAAAATCCTACCTGGATCCCTCTTCTTGCTAGTTAACCACTTAGCCAATGTCTCTAAATGCTTACCTGTTATCAGTGGAGTGACCCTCTTTTGGATAGCCTCCAATTCTCTTTGCACCTCAGTGCAGGCAGCAGCAGCAGTAGTAGCTTCGCTTCTGTGGGCACATCAACCTCCAGGGCACATCTGTTGGCATGGAACCAACCCCCACAGGGTCAGCAATCTAACATCATTCATAATGAGAAACTTGGCACAAATTGGGGCAGGGGGCAGTGGAGGAGAACAAGTTGATGAGAATAAGAGAGTAGGAGGTGGACAGGGTTAGATAACTGGGGAGAGGAGGAAACAATTAATAAAAAGAAAAAGAAGGAGGTTGGTTTGCTGAGAGACAACAAGGAATGCAAGAGCACAGACATCATAGCCTACTGGCAATGGTTAATAAAAGAAATACTGTGAGAGTCATTCCCCATATTTTCCAGATAGGTTGGATTTTTAATTGCTTGAGTGGGATAACAGTACCTCATAGACCTTTGACTTCTCCATTAAAGATTTATAAGGCACCTTTTGCCTTAGTATCTTGGCATTTAGCACAATTTGTCTTTTTAATTTAGCTTTTCCGGCCACCTCTGTGAGACAGGGGAACTACATTTTACAAATGAGATGAAGATCCTGAATAGTTAAATGAATGGTTCAAGGTCATGCATCCAAATGTTGGCAGAACTTAAACCCGGGAACTTCCTGAATGCTCAATTCATCAATATTATAACAAAGTTCAACAGCATTGACAATTAAGCCCAGTTCACATTCTCTGCCTTTCCTCTACCTTTGCAGAATTCATGGCAGTTTATGACATGATTGAAGAAAACCAAGAAATGAATAATTCAAGTATATTTCTCCACTAAAATGCATTTTATTCTCTTAGTCTCAAACTATTAGAATCATATCTTAATTTTCTTGTACCTCTACAAAAATCAATTTCTATGAAAGCACATATATAAATCTGGCATGAGAGATGCTAAAATACATGATCTTGTATGGTCTAGCATTCAGTTATTGTTCCTACCTTTTAAGATACATGATAACAAACTAGAATAATTCGGAGGATAGTGATACAGATGGTAAGGATCTGTGGACTATGTGAATGTCATTGGGGGTATTCATCCTGTGGAATAGAAGACTAAAGGAGATATCACAGATGCTGTACATTTTTGAAAAGTTGTTATAGATAATAGGAATTAGACTCAGATATGATACTCCTATTAAAATGATTTAAGTTACCACTATACTTTTCCTCAACTCCATGGAATTTCTCATGGCACACAGAACTGGCCTTATGAGTAGGGAGCCTATTTAGGGTATGTGGGTCAGAGACAAAATTCAGGCTCTGCTTATTGTCATTATATAATTATTATGTCTTTAGGTCACAGAATGACAAAAATAGCAACAATGCTGAAGAATTATGAAGAGATTGGCACACTAATACAGTGTTGATGGAACTGAGAAATGGCACAATAATTTTGGAAAGCAATTTGAAATTATGCAAATCAAGTGACTAAAATGCCTTCATTCTTGGAACCAGAGACTAACACTGGGTTTATACCCATTGATAAGGGGGAAAGTGTCCATGTACTCCAAAATATTTGGAATGACACTTTTTTATTTTTTATTTTAGCTGGGATACATTGAAAACCATCTGAGAATAGGACCATGTGAGAAAAGAACTAGCATAATATCTTGACCAAAGGGTAAAAAGAGGTAAGAGCAAGGGAAAATAGAAGGGCCCTGAAAAGGCATCATTTACAAAACTGATGAAGAGTTAGTTGCTCCAATGGGTTTCTCACCCAGAGCTCCTCTCAAAATCTGTATCTTCAATCAAATAATAAATCAAGCACCTATTAAGCACTTATTATGTATCAGCATCTGGGCTAAGCACTGGGCATACAAAAAGAGGAACAAGACAGCTTTTGCCTTCAAGGTGTTTACAACCTAGTGAGGGAAACAGCATGTATAGTTACAGTACATAAAACACAGTTATTAGCTAACTGAAAGGTAGATCAGAGAGGAAGGCACAAACAGCGTGGAGGACCAGCAAAGGCTTTCTGTAGAAGGAGGTACTTGTGATGATATTTAAAGAAAGCAAGAGATTTTAAAAGGTAAAATCATAATAGAAGAGATTTAATGTGAAAGGAAGTATTGTCAATTAGGAAGAAAAATTTGTAGTCCATTGAAAGGTGGGTATATCTAGGTGGTACAAGGAATAGAGTGTTGGATCTGAAATAAGGAGGATGTGAGTCTAAATCAAACTTCAAACACTTATGTGTGTGATTCTCATCAATCAAGTCACTTAATTGCCCTTTGTTTCCTTTTTCTTCTGTAAAATGGGGATAAATCTCCCAGGGTTGTGAGAAATTTCTAGAGCACTTGAAAATTTTAAAGTATGCTATTATTGCTGTTGTTGTTAAATCTAATGTTATTTGAGGAAGCAGAGTTGAAGTAGATTATATGTAAGAACTGAGTAGCAAGGATTGTGGAGAAGATTGTTTCTTCTTCAACAGTGCAAAACCAGTTGCAATATCTTCAGAGGCTTCAGGAAAACTGTCTCATGTCAGATATAGTGAGAAGGTACATCCAATCTCTTGCCTATTTAAATTTTTTTATCTGATATCTATCTGTAAAGCATTCTGCTCTTCCCTAGCTCATGCGCCAGATTATATTCTTTTTAGAAAGTTCTAATCTCAGTAATAAAGGATTAATTATTGTAGTTTAAATATAATTTTATGTGTATGCTGTGATGCAGAAATTCAATTCAGCTATGATTAACTGAATTAAACTTCTAATAATGAAAAATACAGAGGAAAAGGGCTTTTTTATATAATAGCTTTTTATTTTTCAAAATACATGAAAAGATAATTTTCAGTATTCACCATTGAAAACCTTATGCTCCAAAATTTTCTTTTTCCCCCCACCCCCAGATAGCAAGTAATTTAGGTTAAAAACGTGGTATTCTAAACATATTTCTACATTTATCATGCTGCCCAAGAAAAATCAGATGACAAAGGGGAAAAATGAGAATGAAAAAAACAAGCAAGCAAACAATAACAACAGAATGGTGAAAATACTAGATTGTGATCCACATTCAGTCCCCATAGTCCTTTTTCTGTATGTACATGGTTCCTAGAGAGCTTTTCTAAAACATTTCTTTTCAAACAGACAAGAATGGAACAAGTTTGCTTTAGAACCAAAATCCAGAAAATTAGGGAACATGTTTTTTAAAAAGAAAATTAGAGGATAAAATCTACAGATCATTGGATATTTTTCTCTTGCATAAATGTTTGGCACATAAACAATACTTTGAAAGGTTAATAGACTGGGCAGAATTTTTTGATCTCTAATTGTTTTCTATAAGATGAAAAACAGAAATTAATTATTAAAGTCACTTAAAATTTTACTTTTCATATAAGAAAAAGTAAATGGTTGATGAGTTGGCCATTTAGGTTTCAGATGTAGCTATCTACAAAATTAAGGTTATGTTTATAATTGGAAGTGATAGCAAAATAAAATCACTACTTCGCATCTTTCAAAAACTAGTGAAAGGTTTTGTTTATTGCCTGTTATTTAAGTTTTTCCTCCCTTAGGTGAAAAAAGGGAGAAATAAAGGTCATTTTGTTAATATTTGACATTAATTAGTCTAAATTTAAACACACTGTCATCTTAAAATGAAATCAGAATACCACTAGAAATTATGATTGATTGACTTGGCACTCCACAAGGGGATATTAGTTGTTTTTATGATTCTAAAAGAGAAACTGGCCTCTGGCCCATGGGTTCCTCCCAGGGCAATTATTTTGCAAAGCTTTTGTCTTCTTTTTAACAAAATAAATTAACCAAAAACATCTAGGCAGATTTCCTTTGCTGTTTTGTTCCTACATTTCTTTTCTCTTTGAGTGGCAAGTGTCAACCCATTAGTAATGTGACGTGTTAAATGGCCCCTGGTTTCAGGGTTTCATTTGCTAATGGAAGAGAAAATGCAAGCAGTGAGCTGTTTTCTTTTTTGTGGATTGGGTCATGTTCAGCATTACATTAGCAGAGAAGCCAGTAGCTTCTTGACCCATAAAAGAGGTGCTCTAGCTGCTATTGTAGAATGGGAGGAAAAGGATATCGAATTGGGAAGAAACAGATAAACCAGAAGCAAATTGGGGGAAATAACAAGAACAGAAACACTAATAAAAAAAAAAAAAACAAAACTTCCTAACCCTTTTAATTAAGGGAGAATTGGGGAAATTCCTGCCAACTCAGATTTGGCTATATAATCTTCCGAATATCACTGCTGTATCTCTTATAAAAATACTTTGAATTTATAGAAATTTGCCTTTTGAAATTCAGTCTGAAGGCTGTTGATCGTACTGACTTTCACAGAGAATTGATGCTGCCACATTTGGAGAAACTAATTCTGGGCTGCTCGAACAGAACTATCCCCGAATCTTATCATAATATGACTTTCTGCTTTCTGAGTATAGAGTGTCAGAGAAAAAGAGAAGGAGGGAAACATATGAAATCATGTCACAAATTCAATCACATTTGATAAAAAGGTATTTTCAGGGCCCCAGGAATAAGGTGTATATTTCCTTCAGTTAAGAGATTTGTGGCATAGCAAAAAGAAACCAAAAGACTTGCTAGCTTTGTGACACCATGGGCAAGTCATTAACCTCTTGAGATATCAGTCTCCTCATCAGTAAAATGAAGACAGTGACAGTTGAATGAACTGCCTCACAGAGACATTGTGGGCAATGGCTTTTATAAACCACCAGGTGCTTCAAAAATATCAGTTGGTGTTATCATAAGGCAGATTGATGTTTGGGAGAAATTGAAAACAAAAAATTGCATCAAACAGGAAAAAAATTAAAAAGAAAGAAGGCCATTCACAGAACCGTAAGTCAGAAAAACATTCTCCTTAGTTATCTTTCTTTCCATTTATGACACAAAAGACAATGCATTTAGTTTCATGCTGTATTTATATCTTCATATATCTCAGTCACTAAAAACACATCAGGCATCATATCACACACATACACACAGAAAGATATATGTATGTATGTTTATATATATATATATATCCATACACATACTTATATATGCATATATATATGTGTGTATATGTTTGTGTAGAGGGAAAATTTTATCAAAAGCTCAAAGTGTTTTAGTGATTGAGCTATGTGTTGTATATATGCATATATAATACATTTTATCTTCATTGCAATAAATATATTGAAAGTAGACATGTATGAGTAGCAATATATGCCAGGCTATTCAGGAAGAATGCTGATTCAATTCATCTTGCTACCTAAGCATATCCTGGGGGAGGGCTGATAAAATTTTAGTGCTTATTTGCAAGACTAATAAAAATATACCCACATACCCCTATACACACAAATTATATGCTTAGCACTTGGTATCTTTTAAAAAAGCACTTTGAAAAATATTTTTTTATCTTTCTTATTTCATTTGGAAATAAATCATCATACCCTTATATTTAATGTCAAACCCAGGGCAGCTATTTCTGTACACACCCCTCCCCTAAAAAAAGTGTTATCTCTGGTCTTGCTTACCACATCTTTAGTCAATAGGTACTTTTTTTTTTTCTTGTCCTGACATGTGAGTAGGCTTTTATCTTTTTTACTTTTTGTCCGAGTTGTAATATTCAGAGCAGACAGCCCAAGTACAATTCCTGGCATTTCTATTTGCTATCCATGTGACTGTGAGCAAGTTACAAAATTACATGAGAATCTTCCTTTTGGTTCACAGCTCATGACCACTGTTAGAACACTACCTAGCTGGGCATTTAAAACTTTTTATAATCTAGCCCCAACCCATGTCTCAAAATTTACTTCCTTTTATTATCTTTCACTATACCCTCTATTCCAGCAAAACTGATGCTTAATTCCCTTTCTCACTTATGTACATTGAAATAGACTTTGTATCATGGTTGGAACATACTCCCTTCTTGCTTGTACTTTTGTAGAATCTTGAACCTCCCTTAAGGTTCAGCTTTGACATCCCTTTCTAGGGAAAACTTTCCTAATTCTTTAGTTTTGTTGCTATTTCCATCTTACTTGGATTTGTCTTTAACATGTAGTTCCAAATTAGTCAATAATCATTAAACACTTAGGAAGTACATATAATGTGCCTAGTACTATGCTAAGTTGTAGAGATACAAAAGGACACAAAAGCCAGTCCCTGCCCTCCCAAAACTTGCAATTTAATTTGAATGTCAAGTCCTTAAGGACAAGGAATCTCTCTCTCTGTCTCTGTCTCTGTCTCCATTTCTCTTTCTGTCTCTGTCCTGTCTCTCTGTCTCTGTCTTTCTCTATCTTTATCTCTCTGTCTCTGTCTCTGTCTCTGTCCTGACTCTGTCTCCGTTTCTCTTTCTGTCTCTGTTTCTCTTTCTGTCTCTGTCCTGTCTCTCTCTGTCTCTGTCTTTCTCTATCTCTGTCTCTCTGTCTCTATCTCTCTCTCTGCCTCTCTGTCTCTCTCTGTCTCTGTCTCTGTCTCTCTCTGTCTGTCTCTGTCTCTGACGCTGTCTCCGTTTCTCTTTCTGTCCTGTCTCTGTCTCTCTCTCTCTCTCTGTCTCTGTCTCTGTCTCTGATGGGGTCTCCCTTTCTCTTTCTGTCCTGTCTCTCTCTCTCTCTTTTTTTCTCTTCATTTGCCACCATGGAATTTAATGTAGTAAATCGGTTATACTATATACTTCATAAGCATTTGCTGAATTTACATTAAACTCTATTCTAGACTGCCAGTCCTGTAGAACACTCTTTTTTAGACTGCCAGTTTAGAAAGCATTCTCTTCTATATTCTCAGTCCAGAAAGCACTCCTTTCCCTAGACTATTTTCTGGGTTCCCAGTCTACAAAGTATTCTTTTCTACATTCTTTTCACTGCTGTTGGTCATCTAGAAAGAATTCCTTTTGATGGTACTGTTTTCTAGACAGTCTAGAGGACACTCCAGAAGAGTCTAGAAAAGAGTTCTTTCTAGAATGACCATCTAAAAAAATGTTTTTGTTTTTTTTTCCCCCTAGACTGAGAATCTGAGATGAAAATCTAGAAAAGATTTTTTTTCTGGACTCTATAAAAGAGTCTGGAAAAGTGTGTGTTCTAGACCGAGCATCTAGAAAACAGTGCTTTCTACACTGACAGTTTAGAAAAGAGAATCTAGAGATGTGGATTTGAATTTCTTCTCCAATGTTGCTAACTATTATTATCGAGAAGTTTCCGAGATGCAGTTTTCATACCTCTAAAACATAATAGATATAGTAGTTGCTATTCATACATGAAAAACTAATTGGGTATATATACATATATAATACCTATTTCACAGACTATAAATTTCATTGGATATATAATTTGCAGTCTATAATTTGTTTATACATAGCTGTTTCAGTGTTGTCTTCCCCATTAGATTGTGAGCTCCTGAACAGGAATTGCCTTTTGCCTTTCTTTGTATCTCCAGATATAGTTCCTGGAATATAGTAGGTGCTTAATAAATACTTACTGACTTTTTAAATAAATACTTATTGACTTTATATTGACTGTAATCCTTCCAGAAACATTTTTCTGAGTTAATATTTCCCTTATAATTTAACTCTATTGATTTTATGCTTGTTAATTTTGTGTAACTGAAATTGTCCACTTCATCTTGTACGATCTATTTTTGACATTGCAAGATTACTAATGGATCAAGTGGGCTTTACATCAGTTCTTATTCTTCCTATATGACTTCCTATATGTTCATATTTCTCTCCAGTGACATTTTTAAATCAAGTCTTCTGTATAATTTTTGGTTGGTATATACATACCATATACCTTTCCTTTGCTTACTGGGAGACCTAAAACTTTAGTTCTTCAAAGTCTGTAGTATCCCAAGGTCCACAGCAATATGATGACAACTGAAAAATATTGCTGCTAAAAGAGAAGGCCCTTTGTCTCAGGGAGAAGGTCAGGATCAGTAAAAGCGCTGCACAATTTCTCAAAGGCAATCTGGCTCCATTTCCTTATCCTCTTCAAATTTCAGTCTAATTCATGTCCATCTGGGCCTGATGAGTATATTCTGATAGAAACTCAGAAGCTCACAATCTAATGAGGAAGACAACATTGAAACAGCTATGTATAAACAAATTATAACTGGATAAATTGGAGATAATCACAGAAAGAAGTCATTAACATTAAGGGCAATAAATAAAGGTCTCTTATAGAAAGTTGAGTTTTATCTGGGACTTGAAAGAAACCAGGGAACTCAGGTGACAGATGAGGGAGAAAATTCTATACATGGATATGGAATAAATGATTCAAATGTGTAAGAATGATGGCAGTTCTCCAGCAGATAAATGCTCAATATCAGTGAACAGGTAGTCTTTAAAAAAAGAGATCCAAGTTATCATTTTCACTATAAACTTAGAACTTATATATTCTAGAAGTCTAAATTCTGCAAAAATTCTATTTTATTTTGTTTTATAGTTCTTTCATGCTTAGCATTTATCCAGTGCTTTGTATACAATAGAGACATTTAAAAAATTATTCAGTGAACCAAATGGATAATCTAGTGAATCTGTTTTCAACAAACTAACAAAGATATATAGTAATGTTTTAAGATTAAGGAAAAGAATTTAAAAGTCTGGGATTATCAAGAACTATAGAATCCAAAAGACAAAGTAATTTTTAACATGGTTAGAAAGTTTATTATCGAATGTCATTTTGACCAAAAGAGGAGACTAGGAGAAAGAAGAATATTTTGTTTTACAAATTTACCCTAAACCTGCTGGAAAACAAAATATAACAAAACCAAAAAGCAAAATAAAAACAGAAAACTAAAGAGCATGTTCTACAAGGGCCTGTTTAGCTAACAGTGTTGATAAATTGAATCTACTCTTAGGTAAAACTGTGACAGCTAGTTACTTTAACCAATATGGAAATGTGGCAGCCAAACTAAGTTTGGGTGCGAGGGTGTTAAGGCCTTATTCTTTTTGTATTTTCCTTTTTGAAAAAAAAATAACTATACTTTGCATTAAGAGATTTGAGGAATATATATCTCTTTGGGATTTGGGGGTGGCTATCTCAAAGAAGCTATGCTGTCAGAAGAAGACTGCTGTCATTCTTATTTTTATGCTTCACATAAAAAAGGAGATTATGTATTCCTTCCAAAAATGTAATGGGAGACTAAAGGAAGCAGAAGTTGAAAATCTGCATATTCTTCTATAAGAGGACTTCCAGGATAGAAATTACCAAGAGAAAGCCTCTAATGACACATAAAATTCTAAAGTGCATCCAGAAATAAAATATTTAAGGCTTAAGAAGCATTAAACCTTTTAAATATAAACTTTGTTCTTGATCTTCAGATAATACAGACAAAGATACACTACCATCTCAAACAAAACACTTCTCTTTGCCTTTTTATTCTATCTGGACCTATTGATGATATATTTTCCTCAGGCTTTTTTCACACCAAAGTTCTAACAAATAACCTACCTGAGCAAAATACAAAACTTTAGGTGTCTGACATTTTTCCCCCAGATGGCTTTAATTGAAAAATGGATAGAGAAGAAATTTTTGTATATAACATATAAAAGCTGTTATGGAATCTGAGAGCCGAAGGGGATCTTATAGATTATCCAATCTTCCATTTTTTGCCTTCTTTCATAAATTCCCAGAGGGAAGGCAAGAATTGCTCAAGATGACACAGAATGGCCTCCATCAGGGCTTAATTTGGTGTTCAGTACATAATAATTAAAAACTTATCATCTTATTTATGCAAGTTTGTAAATCTTTGGTCTTTAAAAATTTGAGGTTGAAGATCACCCATTTCAGTGGAAAGGCATGTAGAAGGGAATGGAGTATAAGCTAGCTGTGATAAATTACAAAGAAAGGATTACAAAGAAAGGAAATGTTAAGGATATTAATGGGGGGGGAGAGTGAGTGTTTGGAAAAGAATTATTCATGTATTGAGAGCAAGGATAAACAATGTACATTTGGGATGAGCTACAGAAATACTTACCTGTAGGGCAGCTAGATAGTATAGTGGATAGAGTGCCAGGACTGGAGTAAGGAGGATTTAAGTTCAGATATGGCCTCAGACATTTACTAGCTGTGTAACCCTGAACAAGTTACTTAACTCTGTTTGCCTCAGTTTCCTCATCTACAAGATGAGCTGAAGAAGGAAATCATTTCAGTACCTATACACAAGAGAACCCTGAATAGGAAAAAAAAAAAAAAAAAGCCTGAACAATATCTTACCGCATCAAGAGAACCACTCAATTAATTAAGATGTTATCACTATTTTTATTACTATAACTAAGAGAAGATGAAGACCTTCAGCATATTTGGTAAAGCTCCTTTGATTAATATATGGAAAAACAAAATAAGTATCACCCAAAATATCTGAATTACTAGAGGGAATACTCTCATTGAATCTATTAGAGTAGTATAAAATGCTATTAATTAACTAAATAGTGGGATAAAATTATGGAAGAAATATAAACATGACAGGTTTGTGAAAATACTCCCCCTTGTATACTATAAAAATAGGATGGCAAAATATATATCAGCCAGTTAAATGAAACCAATTTCAACACAAACTGATTTTTAGTAGAGACACATTAGGACTTTTGGAGCCTGTATTGATTAGATAGAGGTCTCTGAGACAAAATGCACTTAGTAAGCCATACCAATAATACTGTTTAATTCCTCTATTTCCGTAGTAAAATTGATCAAAAATCTTGAATAAATGATGTTTTAAACATTGAAATGCATTTTAAACAATAAGAACCCATACAGAATAGGGAAAACTCATGGCATTTAGATTAAGAAGACACTTTAGAAGTCATCTAGTCCCCTCTCATTTCATTGATTAAGAATCCTGAGCACACAAAAAGTTATCAAACTGTGCATACCCTTTGATCCAGCAGTATTACTACTGGGCTTCTATCCCAAAGAAATCTTAAAAAATGGAAAGGGACCTGTATGTGCACGAATGTTTGTGGCAGGTCTCTTGTAGTAGCCAGAAACTGAAAACTGAGTGGATACCCATCAATTGGAGAATGGCTGAATAAATTGTGGTATATGAATATTATGGAATATTATTGTTCGGTAAGAAAGGACCAACAGGAGGATTTCAGAAAGGCCTGGAGAGACTTACACGAACTCATGCTGAGTGAAATGAGCAGGACCAGGAGATCACTGTATACTTCAACAACAATACTATATAATGATCAATTCTGATGGACCTGGCCATCTCCAGCAATGAGATGAACCGAATCAGTTCCAATAGAGCAGTAATGAACTGAACCAGCTACACCCAGTGAAAGAACTCTGGGAGATGACTATGAACCACTACATAGAATTCCCAATCCCTCTATTTTTGTCCGCCTGCATTTCTGATTTTCTTCACAGGCTAATTGTATACTATTTCAAACTCTGATTCTTTTTGTACAGAAAAATAACTGTTTGGACATGTATACATATATTGTATTTAACTTATACTTTAACATACTTAACATGTATTGGTCAACCTGCCATGGAGGGGAGGGGATGGGGGGGGAGAGGAGAGGAAAAATTGGAACAAAAAGTTTGGCAATTGTCAATACTGTAAATTTACCCATGTGTATAATGTGTAAATAAAAAGCTATAATAAAAAAGAAAGAATCCTGAGCACAGTTCAGTAATTTGCTCAAGATCGAACAGTTAGAAAAATATTGAATAGCATCTAAAAAACCAAGTCTGAGGACTCCAGAACCATTGTGCCTTTTATTGTACTACATTCTTCCCTCAACTTAAATATATCTCAATTCAATTCACAAAGGTCAGAAAACAAGTGCCAAATTTCTTCTTTTTTTTTTTTTTTGTTTTAATCATGCACTAGAGATTAAGGGTCAAGAAAATTCAATTTAATTCATCATATGTACAAGATACTGTAGCAGGCAAAGAAGAATCATCCAGGTCTCTATTTTGAACAAGTTTTCATGATAATGCCAGGTATATCAGAGACAGGGATGTGAAAATGGACAATTAAAATCCTAAGTGGTAACAGATTCAGCAGAAGAATTTAGAGTTTAAAAAATACACACACACATATATGCACAGATACATAAACATATATAATATTTTAAAGTTATATATTTATTTACATGTTTATATATATATATATATATATAAAGTACATGTATGTGTATGTATGTATGTATCTGTATGTGTATGTTTAAGGGATAAATTTATTTCCTCAAATTAATAGGTTCAAAATCAATAGCAAAATCTCACAGAGGGAAAAAAATAGAAATGAAATTAACCTTTTAAAGGAGGCAAACCAAGCAAGATTTGAGACTGAATGTTGCCCATTTCCTTCATGAATGAAGTCTATTCTACTTTCCTAGAAGGTATAAGAAGCCAGGATTTCTTTGATCCTGTTTTAGGTCCCTTCCCAGGTAGCTAGTTCTGGCTTAAATAGTATGAAAGATAGACATTTATAATGCAAAAAGCAAAGTCAATTCAATAGCAAGAGAGGCTTTTGAGAGAGAGGAAAGTCAAGTGATGATTTAAGCTTATCAGTCAGGAAGGACTCTTTTGGCAATACTTTATCTTGAAAAAAACTCATTGAGATCCAGTTGTTCAATAGTATGTATTTATGAATGGGCCGAAAGGAGGAATATGTCAGGATTTAGAGTAGGATAGGGTCTTATTGCAAGGATTCTTTTGTTTATTGACTTTAAAATAATTTTTAATATAGGAAGAAAGCCATATATACCCAGGAACTTTTGCACTTTGGACAAGCAATATAAATCTTGTCTTTTATAAATGGTAGAAAAAGTGTGAGAGCAGATACTATCCTAAATGCAGGCAGGAGAAGGGTTACTGAGATCCTAAAGGTTGGCTGCCCTTCCTAACCTGCAGGAATTGTGTCCTTGGCAAATTAACTAGTTATTTGATAACTAAGTACTAAGGCAAGGTGCTTCTTCTAATATGGGAGTGGAAGTGGTTGGAATGGAGTGTTAACCCTTAGGAAAATGAAAACAAAAACAACAAAAGATGCTTTTAAGGAGAAGGCTAAAAGATGCATAATGTCAACATTTAAAAACAAAAACAAAAACAACCTACCAATGTAATAACTTTAGAATTGAAATTAGCAATAGAGACTAGCTGTCCAACTATCTTATTTCATAAGATGAAAAAAACAGATCTTGGATCAGTATCAGAATAGACCATCCGGTTCTTCTTTCATCCATGTTGTTGAATTTTAGATTTCTTGGGGGGAGGTGGAAACCAGATTTCTAACTCAGAAAAGTCCTGATCTCCTGATTCTGGAAAAAAAAATACAAACAAATAAGCAAAAATAAAATCCTCCTAATCAAGGAGGAAGGGCCTTCAAAATTTCCTTTACATTGATTTAAAGCCTCTTCCACTAACTTGAAATTTTAAATAGCTTGAGAGGGGAAAGTTCTGTGAAAAGATATGTTGAGCAATAAGTGAGATAGAAGCACTTCTGGAAAGATATGACATGATGGCAGGGACTCAGGGGGCTTACAGTAGAAAGCTTCCCCTTGCCTTGAAATGGTTTTTCTTTTTCTTTTTTTAATTAAATCTTTTTATTTTCAAAATATATACTTGGATAATTTTCAACATTCACCCTTACAAAACTTTGTGTTCTGATTTTCCCCTCTCCTTTCACCCTTCCTTAGATGGCAAGTGATCCAACATATGTTAAACATGCACAATTCTTATGCACAGATTTGAAATGTTTTTTTTTTTTTTTTTTTTGGGCGGGGGCGGGGGGGGGAGGGGGGATGTGTGAAGAAGCCTTAGGTCTAGGGAAATATACCCCTGATCCATACTAGAGCAATTTCATCATTGCAGCGTCCTTGGATCTCTGAATTGTTCCTTCTTTTCATAATAAGACCTGTCAACTCTTTACCTGTTCCCAGGAAAGTCTGGGAAGCAGGGGAAAACAGAACTATAGAGGAAAGTGTCAGAAATACGAAGACAAAAATATCAGTGGAAGCTGAGAACAGGACATTTGATTTGTCGCTTAAGAGATCACTGGTAACTTTGCAGAGTGTAGTTTCATTTGAATTTTCAGTTTCAGTGTGAAGTTAGACTTCAGAAAATTTTGAAGACAGTGAGAGGAAAGGAAGTCTAAGCTCAAAGCTCAAAGCAGTCATTTCAGACATCTTTTAAGGAGTTATCCAGGAAAGGGAGGACAATGATAGGGATAACTAATAGAGATGGATGGATGGGTCAGTTAAGGGTTTAAGGTAGAGAAAGACATCTCTATGTTTGTAGGCAGCAGGGAAGAAATCAGTAAACAGGGAGAGATTGAGGATTAGTGGGAGAATGGGAATAATAGAAGGGACATTCTGTTGCAGAAGACAAGATAGAATAGGATTCCTTGTTCATGTAAAGGGGTTAGCATTAACTAGGAGAAGGACTGCTTTTTCATTTATGTCAGGAGTGAGGGAGGAGATAGTGGAAGAAAGTCATCTAAGTAATGTGAGATAAGGAGCAGAAAAGGGACTGCTATCAGCAAATGGCTTTCTGGGTGTGAGTGTGTGTGTGTGTGTGTGTGTGTGTGTGTGTGTGAAATATGAGATAAAGTTCAGAGCTGGAAGTTGGGAGGGAGGGAGCCATGGGAGGTTTGTAGAAGATTGAAAAGATTTGTAAGAGCTGTGTGATGACAGAATGGATTTATTAGGGAGATATCAATGTATTGTATTGCCACAGTGTGGTACTAATTGAGTTTATGAAACACAATTTGGACCCAAACAACAAAGTTAAGTGCTTTTCTCAATCTTGAGTTATGAAAGCAGAGTCATGAAAAGAAGAGGGTGATGGCAGTAATCCAAGGCTGAGGTACGTCGAAGTGACATCCTCAGAAGAATACATGGTCAATGGATTTAAGTTAAGAGGACAGTGTTGGGTTGAAGTGGTTGACTATGGAGTCCAGATAGAGAAGGGAGGAAAGTGTATCAGTGAAGAGGTGATGGCGTGGGAAAGAATTAGGGCTTGGAAGGACTGGGTATCCTGGAGAGGAAGAAGATTGGGGTTGGAGACTACAAGGCAGGGAGAGGTAGTATAACAATAGACATAAGGATCAAAAGCAGTTTCAGCATTTGTGAATATGGCAGTCCCTTCCTGCTTCCATTTTTGCCATCCTAACATCTGCTTTGCCTGTGACAATTCTATCCCTTTTGATCCCTTATTGTTATTTTACTTCGTGAGTATAGACTAGAACTTGTTCTTCCCTAGAAGCTGATGATTTTGGAGACCTTTTGAAGATAGGAACATTTTATTTATCTGTTTTGTTAGCAAGTAGTCTCTGAGAAAAGCATAAGCTACCTTCATCAGACCATAGACTTTTTTGTTGATTTATTGATTATATTGATTATTTGTTTATTTATTTATTATAGATTCTTTTATTGACTTTCATGTATTTTACTGAAATTTTATCCTGGTCATAAGTGTGAACATAAACATGAGCTAAGCTGCATTCTACATAATTAATGCAGTACATAGAAGAGCATGCCAGTTTCTATTAGGGAACTTGTCAGGTTTGTTATTGTTGAGTTGTTTCAGTTGAGCCCAAGCTTCTGTGACCCCATTTAGCTTTTCTTGGTAAAGATACTACAGTGATTTGGCATTTCCTTGGTCTGAGGCCAAATTTGAACACAGGTCTTTCTGACCCCAGGACCAGTGCTTTATCCATTATAGTACCTTGTTTCCTACTTATCAACTTGGTCCATGGGAAATTTGGCTAAATGTTTAAATCCATTTAAATGAGAAAAAAAAAGAATTAGAAAAGTGTCAACACACTTGAAAAGCAGGTAATTAGCAATGCAAATGTCAAATTACTACTGGTTTATATTAAGCAGAATAAACAAAACAATGAATCTTGTGAGACAATCAGGCCTTTCCTACTTTATACATAGTAAGTCAAACTCATTAAAGCAGATAAGGGCATTTATTTACAAAGGACAGATTTCTGAGTCTAAGCCAGAGAAAAATGAAAAGATAAGCTAACTCCTGTGTCTCATTTCCACTTATGGCTATTTTCTATCTTTATTTTTAACTGTACCTGGGTTTCATTGTTTTGGAAACTCACAATGAATAAACTTAATCTAACCCATAGAGTCTCTAAGATTTAGAATTTTGGAGAATTTTCTGAAGTTGTAAAAAGTTGTTACCTTAACCCAGAGTCCCTTTATCAGTACGTGTTAGAGTTCTATTACCTAGCCTTTAGTCATTGAATGGGTGTTATTTCAGAGAAACCTAGAGACTTTAATTTAAAAGGCCAGTGGTCACCCACTGCAGCCTATGTGATCACGTGCCATCTTGACTCTTGTCTTGCCACCGGACTCCATTGGAAGAGAGAGTGAATCTGACTTTGTGCAGCTGTTTCACTTAAATTCAATTCACACAATTCAAAGTTTGTGAGTTGATGTCCTTGCTGATCACCTTCCTGATGGTCTAGGTCCTCGCAGGCCAGATGCAACAGCTGAGGACGATTATCCCCCTCACCCAGGGCTATGAAGTTTCTTTATTTAAAGGTCTTCAAAACAAAGGTTTTGTGTTTACTATTGTCTGGCCCTCCAACAGTCTGAGGGACAGTGAACTGGCCCCCTATTTAAAAAGTTTGAGGACCCCTGAATCAATTAAAGAAAAAAAAATAACAACAACAGAGACAAAACATGAAATAAATTCTTCCTCTCTCCAAGCTGACTTTCTGTCCACTGTCCTATTATATCTCATATTCTTTTCAGTATGACAGAATAATGTTTGTGGAGAATTAAGTTAGTTGTCTTAGAAATAGTGATAGTCACATAACTTTAAATACTAAAGTAGCATGTAAAACATTAAACTGTGGTTAAAAATCTGTCTCAATCTGCTGGAGTCTTTCTCACTGTCTTCAATATTAGAACTCCATTTTCTTTTGCAGTAAATGCTGATATCTTTAATAGAGGCCAAAATGAGGTTCGTTGATATAACAAACCATTAGCTGAAAATAGCCATCCTGTCAATTAGATCTATTGCAGGCTATCAATTTATCCTGGGGTTACAAAAACAGTACCCTCATACTTAGTAATGACTTTAAGAGCATTGATACACAATCTCTTGCCAGCAGTTCACTTTAATATGGAAATAATCATCCATCCTCAATATAAGAGATATTTCTAAGACACATTACCTATTATTCATGTTTTCACCTGATGCATAGGTTTGATTGGGTTACTTATTTGAGCTGTCAACAAGATCATCAGTTATAGCCCTAAAAATCCATAGATTTTTTCCTTAAATGTTGAGTAGTTTAAGGTGAAATTTTCTTTCTTATATTATCCTTTCCTCTTCCCCAAGTACTTTCCTTACTTGGATGATGTATAGAAAGAAATCACCAGTTGGAAATTTAAAGGTTACGAATACTAGACATTTCTTTTTACATTAAAATAGTCGTATAAAAAAAGCTCTAAATCACTATTGATCAGAGTAATGCAAATTAAAACATCACTCTCCACCATACACCTTTCATATTGGTTAAAATGAAGGAAAAAGAAAATTATAAAAGTTGAATGTGGGAAAAGTGGGATACTAATACACCGTTGATGGAATTGGTAAACTGATCCAACCATTCTGGAGAACAAGTTGAAACTATGCTCAAAGGGCTATTAAATTGTGCATACTCTTTTATCCAGTAGTGTTTCTATTGAGTCTGTATCCCAAGGAGATCTTAAAAAAATGGAAAAGTACCCACATGTGAAAAAAAAATTTAGTAGCCCTTTTTGTAATGGCAAGGAACCAGAAACTGAGTGGATGCCTTTCAGTTGGAGAATGGCTGAATCAGTTATGGCATATAAATGTAATGGAATATTGTTGTTCTATAAGAAATAGTCAGCAGTATGAGAGGCCTGGAGAGACTTACATGAACCAATCCTTTGTGAAGTGAGTAGAACTAAGAGAACATTGTACACAGCAACAAGAAGATTATGTGATGATCAACTGTGATGGACTTGGCTCTTTTCAACAATGAGGTAATTCAAGCCAAACCAATCGTCTTGTGATAGAGAGAACCATTTGTATCAGAAAGAGAACTATTGGGATTGAATGTGAAACACAGCATAATTTTTATCACCTTTTTATTATCGTTTATTTGCTTTTTGTTTTCTTTCTCATTTTTTCCTGTTTGATCTAATTTTTCTTGTGCAGCATGATAAATGTAGAAATCGGTATAGAATAATTGTACATGTTTAACATATGCTGGATTGCTTTTTCTCTAGGAGATGGTGAGGAAAGGGAGTGAGAAAAATTTGGAACACAAGGTTTTGCAAGGGTGAATGTTGAAAACTATCCTTGCGTATATTTTAAAAATAAAAAGTTAATATTATTTTTAAAAAGTAAGAAAATATAATATTTCCCAAGTGATTTTTATTAGTCTATACAGAAAATGACCAAAGAGATTGATGTTTTCTTAAATGGGCAGTAGAATTCTAATTGACATTGCCCTTGCCCCACAGCTGATGCTGTCAGAAAAAGCTTGGCTAGTAAGAAGGGAGGATTGACATGTTTTTCCTATTCAGTAGAGATCATCCGTCTGCAGCTGTAATTGTTACAAGCAACCTGATGGCATCTCATTACATGTTCCTTGCCTCCATGGCCCCAGAGGATACTGTAGTAAAACTCATCATGGTTGTAAGTAATTAAAAGAACACATTCATCACCAAAGCAATATAATTGCAATAATAAGTTGGAAAACTATATGGTCACTTTAATATATTGATGAATAAAATATTGTTAAGCCTAGTAAAAATAACATCTTAATTATTTTAAATAGACTGGTAACTAAATGATATATTAACTATTTTTGACATCTTGCACTATATCTATCTATCTCTTAATATCTATATCTATATGTTAAAAGCAGTATAGTATCATATAAAGTGTCTTGTGCTCAGAGATGAAAGACAAGGCTGGTGTTGACTCTTTTCTCTGGTCAATATTATGTGATTGGGGGTAAATCATCTCTCCTATTTGAACCCTAACTTTCTCTTCTATAAAATGGGAATAAAAATATTTTCATTGTCAAGGTATTGAGAGGATAAAATAAACATGATAATGCTTTGTATATTATAGAATATGTTAGTAGTAAATATCTATTAGTATTAGTGTGGATATTAACTGTATTATGAGCCCTTATATGAGCCCAATTATTTGATGATTATTTTTAATGAAACCAATAATCAGAGTAATCAATCCCAGCAAGAAATGTCTTAAGGATTACTTTAAGCAGTATCTTTTGCTAGATGATGAAGATACTAATAATTACTAATAATACTTTTATATTACTTTAGAAAAGAGCTGACATTCTCTCTCTTTTTCTCTGTCTCATTCTCTCTCTTTTGTCTCTGCCTGTTTTGGTGTCTCTGTCTCTTTCTTGATAATAATTTGATTTTAATAAAAGTCTTGTAAAGATAAGTAACATGAAGATTTTGCTGTGGTTACTGAGACTAAGTGAAATGATGTAGAATATTTGGTGCTGCCACTGTTTTGGTTCCTACCAAATAAATGTCTACCACCCTTATTCTTAATCATCTCTGTTTCCTTTACTTTTCCAAACTTAAAAGCTATTTGTCTTTTCTAATCTTGTTCTCTTTAGATCCTTCAATGTCTCAATTTCTATTCTGTGAAATAAAGTTAATATTAATTCAAATCAGAAGCTTATTTTGTATATTGGAAAAATTAGTACAAGACACTTGACATCTATAAATTACTTAATTTGAAGATGTAAAGCTGTCATGTTTTATAAAATGATAAATGTGTTATGGGAGTCACTTGAGTTAGCATTCTTAACAAGATTCAAGTAACTTGAGCTCAGATTTAGCCATTGCTTCACTTGATTTAGACCATATTCCTATCATCAGAATTCTTTTTTGTTAACTAAAATGATGATATTGAGCAAGGGAGATAGGGAGAATAAACATGTATTAAATACCTACTTTATGCAATGCACTGTACCAAGCACTTTTAAAGTCTTCCTTCATTTGATAATATTTGATAATACTTTACACTTCTTGTTGTTATTTAAGATGTTCAAAGTGCTCTTACCAAATACTTTCATTTGAACCTCTCATTTGACTTTTCCTGACTTCAGCCCCAACATTGTAACCATTATGCATCCAGTATAGACAAACACATACAAAAGGCTTGCTGATGTTTCTTGGTATAGACTACCATCTATTACATAGGGCTTTTAGCATTTATTTTTTCTATTTCTACTTTTAGTTTCTAGCGTGTAAAATTCTATATTTTCATTTACCCATGATGGCTTGAAGGACTCAGTTTTTCAGACTTTAACTTCTCAAGCTTTGCCTCCTTAGAATAACACTATGGCTTTTCAATTCCTCTGTCTTGCTAAAACTATAAGCAACTCATGCTGTTTCCAAGTTCTGAGTTGTCTTTGCTCTACTTAAAAGCTGTCATTTCTAAATAATTTCAGCTTTTACAGATTGGTTCCTATCACTTTTGAAAATTTTTAAACATTCTTCCAAATTCTGTCACAATATTAAGATATAAAGACAATAGCCCTGGCTTCCCATTGAATAAATGTCCATTGTATATCAGGGTGACTTCATCTTAAAACTCAGTGGATTCAAAATGAAACTGAATTAATAACTTCTACAAACATTAAGATGTGCCTACTGTGTGAAGAAAATTATGCTTCATGCTGAGGGAAACACAAAGTTTGAATTAGACCCAAGTTCTGACCCTAATGAGGATAGAGCTATTATTGCTAATACTTTTTGTTAATAATTGGTTATTAGTAGGTAATATAGAATGTATAATATAGCATGATATAATATGTATTTTAGATATCCTATATGACATATTATATACAAACAAATAATCAATGAATATAATTTATAATACATATACATATAGTAAGTATAACTAACATATATTTAGCATCTTAAATTTTAAAAAGCATCTTACATATATAATCAATTTGTTCTTCACAGAATACCTATATATTAGCCCATTTTACAAATGAAAAACCTGAGATTAAGAGAAATTAAGTGATTTGCTCAGGGTCACATTGCCAGAAAGTGTCTGAGGTCAAATTTGAAATAAAATCTTTTTCCACCTTTCTACTTCAGTACATAGTTCCTTATAATAAGGTTGTAAAAAGAGCCCAGAAACAAACATTTAACTCCAAAATGATCTTGTCTTGGTTAAACAGAGGAGACAAATGAACACCCAGGAGGATTATATTTAATTTTAGGGGGAAACATCATTGTTAACAAGTGGATCTGGGAGACTTCATGAAGGAAATAACTTTTAAACTGAAACTAAAAAATTTGGTGAGTTTTCCAGAGAGAGATTTGGCAATGGTGGTTATTGCCATGGCACAGACCTTGCTTTTCTCTCCTTTTGATTTCTATCACAGAAGGATTACTATTCAGCAGTTTGTTAGATTGAACAATTCATTAAACCTCAGAACCTTTAGATAATTTTGGAGGTTCTTCTAGTTCATTTAAACAGTGATTCTTTTATTAGAATTCCAGAACTTTTTTCAATATATTTATCAAAAGTTATCACCTTCATTATGAATTCTTCAGAAAAAGATCCCAGGAGAGAACTTGGCCTATAGATAACCAGCCAGGAACAAGCTTAATAAAATTTATTCAGTAAGAAGAATTTATTCAATATTCAATAAGAATTTGTAATTCAATTCAAGAATAACACACAACATTATTTTGATAACTGCTTGCCTCTGGTGCTTACAGTAACACAGAGACAAATGTCATTTATTTCCCTGGAAAGAGTCCTCCAATGAGACCTTCTTCGAAGCTTGACAAATACCAGTGTTTAGAGGGTTCATCATCTTTATCATTATTGCATTTCAGGCTTGTAAAAATAATGAAGCTCGGTGTTCCCTTTTGAATAGTAGTCAGAATGCTTCAGGGAAAGAGTTACTTTTGACTCCTAGAGTTCCTGTTGTTTCTTAGATTTAAGGGAAAACAAAGAGCCATTTAATTGCTTCAGAGAATTTTAAGACTTTTGGTATGATAACCACAATAATGATGATGAAGATGATGATTTATATTGTTTCAAAAAACAATTTTCTATAATAGTATTTTGAGATAAAATAATATCTTTGTAAGTAAGACAGAGAGTGGAACAGTGGATCGAATGCTGGGCCTGGAGTCAGGATGACCTGAGTTCAAATCCAGACCCTAACATTTATTAGCTGGGAGATCCTGGGCAAATCACTTAACAATCTTTGCCCTTTTGCACATTTGTAAAACCAGAAGGAAATAACAAACCACTCTAATATCTACTATCAAAGATATTAGATTACAGATGGGATCACAAAGTGTTGTACAGGACTCAGATGAGGGAATAATAATAGCAGGGGTATCGTTGTCCCCATTATATAGCTGAAGAAACTAAGCTTCTGAGAGTTTAAAGTATTTGCTTAGAGTCTGAGTATGACTCTAAATATAAAAATGATGATAACAAAGAAGCAGCATGGTAGTGTGAACCGAGAATTGGCCCTGAAGTCAGGAAGAATGGTTTCAAGTCTTACCTTAACTAGACTGGTTCTCCCTAAGTTCCAAAATATTTACAGCAGTGGTTTTTGTAGCAGCAAGGAGACTAGGAGCAAATCGGACTGCCTTTCATTTGGGAGATGACTAAATTATTCTTCCTTTTCCTCAGCTATAAAAGGAAAATAATATTTGTACCACCTTGCAGGTTTGTTGTAAGGATCAAATGAAATAATAACTGTATGCCTGGAACATGCTGAGGCAGCAAGACCTGCTTTCAAATCTTGGCCTTTAACAGGTCTCAACTTGACTGAGTCCCTACCCATTGAGTGATTGAGATTATCTAGCAGTTTTGACCAAGAATGGCCTCTTTCACCTAGTTAAAAAAAATAATAAACAAACAAACAAATAAATAAATAAACAAATCTGGGAGGGGAAGATCCTTAGAGTTAGGGTTAGTATTCCCCACAACAAAGAGTATCTTTAGAAAGAAAAGTAGGAAGAAAACAAAAACATCAAAATGATCAAAACAGTCTAAAAACATGAAAATCTCTCACACTTTGGACCTCTCCCATTTGCAGAGAAGTTGAGGGAGGAATCCATTCATATCTCTTGTCTTTATTCACATTCTTATTCTTTGTAATTTTGTGCATTTTTTATTACTTTGTTGTTTGTTTGGAGAAAAGGAAGGGAATAAACATATGTATAGCACTTATCATGTCTTTGATCATACTTATAGTTTTGTAGTAATTGAGCATGAGAATGATTCTATTTACTTGAATTTATATCAGATAACATAAGTCTATTCTCTATATAATAATGATTATGTTAATAATAATCACTGGAATTTATCTAATGCTTTTAATGTGACACTCAACTACTACTACTTCTACTGTCCTAGTGCTAGTAGTAGTAGTCGTGGTCACAGTAATACTATGACTACGGCTACTACTACTCTGACTACAACAACAACTACTACAACTAGCTAACGTGTCTCTTAACATAAGTATTCATATAGCTTGTATTATGTTCCAGGCATACAGTTATTATTTCATTTGATCCTTACAACAACCCTGCAAGGTGGTACAGATATTATTTTCCTTTTATAGCTGAGGAAAAGGAAGAATAATTTAGTCATCCCCCAAATGATAGGCAGTCTGGTTTGCTCCTAGTCTCCTTGCTGCTACAAAAACCACTGCTGTAAATATTTTGGAACTGAGGGAGAACCAGCCTAGTTAAGTATGAGAGGGCTTACTAGCAGAGCACTAGCCAGCAGGTGATGATTTTTTTTTTTACTACAACCAATAATGAAGACCATCTGCTCTGCTACAGAGGGCTTTCAGTGTCAGCAATCACAAATAAAATAATAGTTCCCTGAAATATAAAAATGATGATAACAAAGAAGCAGCATGGTAGTGTGAACCCAGAATTGGCCCTGAAGTCAGAAAGAATGGTTTCAAGTCTTACCTTTGACATATGTTGAGGCAAGTCACTTTACTCAAAATTTTTTAAGATTCTAAGTTATAGAGAAGTGCTGATCTGTTTGAGAGAGGGAGGTTCCTCACTGAAAATACCTTTCACAAATAAAATAACTGGTTATATACTAAAACAACAAGGAAAAGAAAAAAATCTATAGCAATAATTCATACTTTCATAGCAGTCTCTATTTATAAAGAACTTTACAGACATTGTCAATATGAGTCGAAATAGCATTGTGGGAGGTATGCAGTATGAATATGACTATTTTCATTTGACAGATGAATAAAATTGAGGCTTGGTAATAAAGTGATTTTTTTTCAAAATCACAGAGCTAATAATTGGAAGAATCAGAATTTGAATTCCAAATATTCTTTCCCCACAAAAATGATGTCTCTTACACTCAATATTTTGAACTCCCAAATATGTCTTCCTGACTCAAAACTCTGTCCTTTCATTTTCAGTGAGAGTCTAAGTGCTCTGTGTAAAGGTATCCCTCTTGCAATCTATCATCTATCTATCTGTTTATCATATATGCATTTATCTATCATCTGTCTATCTATCTATCTGTTCTTCATATATATAGTTATCCTCCATCTATCTGCCTATCATCTATTTATCTACCACCAACTATATAGTTATCTGTCTATTCATCATCTATTTATTACCTCTATCATCCAACATCTATCTAAGAAAGGATATTTATTTATATATCATTAAAAAGTTAATGTTAACATGCATTTATGAATGATAGGAAAAACATTTTTAAAAAGTCATCCAATTTCTTCTCTAAAAGACACAAAAACTGCCCAGAATGGTTTGGAGTAATATTTTTTCTGTAGATATTCACTCTTGAATACCAGTCCTTTACAGCTAGGTCAAGAAATAGAGAAGCAGACAAATAGAAATGCTTTAGTTAGCACACATACAAAACTCCTTCGTTGTCCCCCTAAGCTCTATGTACTTCATAGTTCAGGAAGCGTGTGCCCTTAAAGGTTTTCAAATCTTCCCAAACACAAGTCTTCCATTCCTCTTGCTACAATGTGCACTGTATAAGTCCTAAGCAACCTCAGTGTACAAGTCTTTTTCACAATTACACACTTATTAATATGTTTAGGATTTTAGTGATGCTGGTAGCAGTGAGGAAATGGCATATATTATTTAAATTATGGGACCTAATATAATACTCTCGTTCTTTTAGAGAAAAATATACCTTTTGTTATAGAATAATAGATTTTGACCTGAAAGGAATATTAAAGGTTATACAATTTAAGCCCATTTATTTGGAGGATAGGAACCTGAGTCCAAGAGATTGTGACTTCCCCAAAGTCATGCATCTAGTAATTGGCAAAATCAAGATCAAACTCAAGTCTCCTACTTCCAAATACTGTGTTCTTACCAAATACCATTGGAAATAACATACTGCCTCCTTATGTTGAATTTAACAGAGCCATATTTGAAGTAACCTTTTGGTTCTTTCATAGTAAGAAGTATTAATTATTTAGCAGTTGTGTTGGTTGTATTCTATAGAAATTAATTTCAGGCTCAAATTTGACAAAGTGGGATCACTGCTCAAATAAATTGACATTAGGGAATCATACTTGCATTATTTTTTAAAAGCCATTTTGTGTGGATTCTTGCATTAACATTCATTTTGTCATTTTTATGAACTTTTATCAGAACGTTTGATTTTTATTAGAAATTAATTTTTTTTGAATTTTCAATCTGGCTTTGTTAGTGAAATAAATAAACTCTAGAAGGGTTTATTTACAGGATTATAGATTTAGAAGTTTAAGGTACCTTACAAGTCATTTCCTCATTTTACAGTTAGATAAATTAAAGCTCAGTGACAAAGTGACTTGTTCAGGGCTACCCAGCTATTAAATGGTAGATTTAGAATTAATTCCAGGTCCTCTGACTCCAAATCTAGTGATCTAGAATATTTCATTGCTAATAAACCATCAAACAGAATCAGCTTGGTATATTTGTCTATATATTTGTACAAGACAAATTCGTCTAATCCACAATAGGTAGAAGTTATTCACTGAATTTTCTTCCCATAAAACTTTTGTGGCATTTTAAAGGTTAAGGGAAATAACAACATAAAAACCCAAACAAACAAAAATCTGTTTTGCTATGGAAATGTTTGTTTTCCTCCCTTCTCCCTCTATTCCAGTCCACATACAGACTTCTTACATTACAGGAAAGTACAGTCATGGGGTACTTGGGACTGAATATAAATGAATCAGGAACCTACAAAGGAGACCTGTAGCTGAGCCACCAAGGGATAATATCCATTAGTGTTTTTATTTGTGAGCTGGTTCCCATAAAGCTCATGAAATGGGCAGTCTCAAAAAGAAATCTTTTCTCCTCTAGATGCTGTTATAGATAGTATAGGGTTTGGCACATAATAGGTGCTTAATAAATATTTATTAATTGGTTGACACATAATTAAGATAGAATACAGTTTCTCTAAGTCAGAGTTTCTTAACTTTTTTGAGGGGGAGTCATGTCCCCCTTTGACAGTCTGATAAAACCTATGCATCCTTTCTCATATTTATGTTTTACATGCATTAAATACATAAAAGTATAAAGAAAACTAGCTACATTGAAATATAGTTATTTGAATTTTTTTAAATGTCCAGGAAAATAGGCTTAATTATCCCTACTTTTAGGAAGCAATAAGAAGTTATGTCTACCTTCCACTTTGTAGAATTCATACCTATAAAGAGATACTGTCCTCGGAAAATTTTACTAGTAAATGATGAAAATAAAAGACCAATCATAAAGCTAAATAATACAAATAAGGAGTTTATATTTATTTTAGCTTTTACTGCAGACGTCTCCTATCCACCATAGTGACCACTCACCTTGCAGACTTTAATTTGATTTGTGAGTGTGTTTCTGTGTGGTTTTCCTTTCTCTACCTTAGGCAGAACCAAATGGATGAATTGTAGTTGTAAAATGCATACTTTGGATTAGTAAACTGAATTCCCCTTAGAACCAGAAGATATAAAGTCATTCAACTTAAGAGAGCTAAAGGAGAGAAGTGAAAGATGATCTCACCTAACATCCTCATTTTTCAGATAAAGAACCTGGGATGTAGAAAGATGAAAACATTTTCCTAAGGCCATATAGAAATAGTTGCATTACCACGCCAAAATTACATCCTCAGCTCTATGCTCTCAGTCTAATATTCTTTCCCCCTAATGACAAATCTTTAACTTTGCTCATGCTGTGGGCAGTGAGAATGGCAGGGCAGAGGCGCAACAGAGTTGAGGATATTTAGTACACTATTTCTGATTTATTCAACAAATATTTATAGAATCTTTTATTTTCTCGGTCCTATGCTTGGTTCTCTGGAGGATATAAAACTAATGAAAAGGCTATCATTATTAGTTACAGAACATTTTTCGAGGCATTAGCAATTATAATTGCATATTTTTCTTAAAATTGCATAAAAACATAGAAGTTTTGAAATATAATGGGGAAAACTTTGAATCGAAAGGCCTAGTCTTAATTCCTAATTCTCACATTGATTAGTTGTGTGAGCCAAGGCAAATCACATATCTTTTCTGGATCTCAGTTTTCTCATCTTTAAAAGGGGGATAATCATATTTTACTCTCCTCTACCTAAGATCATTATGAGGAAGATATATTGAAAAACCTTAAAGTAGCATATAAATATGAGTTATCATTTATATCTCAATTTTTATCTATGAGTTTATGGGAATAGGAGGATGAGCTTCATCAACTCCCCCTGTACTTCTGTGTATGCTCAAGCCTAGTTGGAGAACTGAGGGATTGCTATTGAATAGAAAGAAATAATATGATTTGTTTGTTTGTCTTTTCCTTTCTGTCTAATTGCTATTGTGAAAATTTATTCAATTTAACAAAATGATTATAATATCACTTTGTCATAATTTATTTAAAAAATAAAAGAGAGGCACTCTGGGACAGTATAAAAGCATCAAACATGGACCAGTAGACCACATCCAAGGGCAGAGTAGCCTAGATTTAAATACAATTAGGAAATATTCAAGTAAATAAAAATGCAACAGAACATAGATAATGCTAAGATGAAGTTTTCTTAGTCAATATGCAGCTGACAGGGATATTTCTGGATGGTTTAGTGACCCCTGTTTCTATTTAAGTTGGGCATCATTCAGATTTAGGGTGTCTCATCTTTGCACATAGTAGCTATTTAATAAAGCTGGTTTCTTGTCCTGCCTCTTATAAATGTTTCTTGTATGTTACCTTGGACAAGAAAGCCTTGTGTCCCTTAGGGCTCTAGGCAGTTATCTAATGTTATAAGCTTAAGAGAAGGTTCCAACTTGCATAAATAGAGGGAAATTCCTTATCTGTGAATATCCTAAGTCAATTAATCACAGATTACTGTCTCTTTGTATACTTAGGGTGATGATACATTTAGACAAATATGATTTTTAGTTTGAGTTCTATCACTAACTAGCTATGTAAGCTAAGTATTTAGACACTGGACTTTATATTTTTTCAAAATTTTTTAAAATTATAAAACAAATTTTTTTTAAAGTACATATGGAAATATTGTGTTATTATATACAGGTTGTTCCAAAAGCTGTACTTGCTTTTTATTTTAATACTAATTTTTCCTAATTACATATAAAGATGATTTAAAACTTTTCATTTTATTTTGAGTTTAAAATTCTCTCCCTCTCTCTCTTTCCTGCTTCTTCATTGAGAGGGCAAACAATTGGATATAGGTTATCCATGTGCAGTAATGCAGAAGATATTTCTATATCATAATCAATATGAAAGGAAATAGCAAAAAAAGAAGAAAAAAAAAGAATGTTTCAAATAGTTTCCTTTCATCTGAATTTAGTCTCTATAAGTTATTGGAGGTGGATAGCATTTTTCATCATAATTTCTTTGGGATTGTCTAGAATCATTTTATTGCTGAGAATAGGTAAGTACTTCCCAGTTGATCCTCGTACAATATTGCTGTCACTGTATACAGTGTTCTCCTAGTTCTTCTCATTTCATTTGTCATCAATTCATGTTAAGTCTGGGTTTTTCTGAGCATTTCCTGTTCATCATTTCTTCTAGCTCAATAGTATTTCATCTCAATCATGTACTGTTTGTATAGCCATTCCCCAAATAATTGGCATCCTCAAAATTTCTATTTCATTCCCACCACATATAGATTCATTTTTTTCCTTTTTTAATCTCTTTACTATACAGATCATTAATGGTATTATTAATCAAAGAGTATGCACAGTTTTAAAGAGCTCTCTGGGCATAATTTCAAATTGCTCTCCAGAATGGTTGAATCAGTTCATAACTCCAGCAACAATTTTCATATTTCAATTTTGCCACACTCCATTCTACATTTGTCATTTTCCTTTTCTATCATATTAAGCAATCTGGTAGGTCTATGATTGTACCCCAGTGTTGTTTTAATTTGCATTTCTCTTTCTATCCTAATAATGAAAATAATAAAGGACTTAAAAGGATCATTTTTTTTAAAATGTAGGAATCTAAACAGTTTAACCTTGTTGAGTTCCTTATAATTATTTTTTTCTTTTTTAATGCTTGTCTTGACTCTTATATCTGAAAATCAGATTATTTAGTTCTTGTCATTTCATCAAGATTGCTTAAAAATCCTCTCCTTTATTAAATGCCCATCCCTTCCCAAAGGAATATACTCAGTTTTTTGGGGTAGATGATTCATGGTTGTAATATTACTTCTTTTTACCTTTGGAATATCATGCCAAGCCCTCTGATCTTTTAACGTAGAAACTGCTAAATCTTGTGTAATTATAACAGTGGTTCTACAATATTGGAATGATCTTTCTTGCTGTTTGAAATATTTTTTCCTTGACTTAGGAACTCTGGAATTTGGTTTTCATATCAATGATAATTTTTATTATGGAATCTTTTTCAGGATGTGATTGGTTTCTTTTCAGGTTCTTTTTTAGTTCTCTAGTTCTAGGCTATAAGGACAATTTTCTTGGATAATGTCTTGAAAGACAATATTTGCTTCCACTCTCTCTTCCTGCCTCCCTCCTTCCTCGTTCTTTCTCCATCTATCCCTCCCTCCCCTCCTCCCTTCCTTTATTCAGAAGCAAAAGAAAAAAAAACTACCCACATTAAAATAAAGAGATTGGAAGAATAATCTCTGATATCTTTTACAATTCTTAATATCTGCACTATTTTAATTTTCACAGCTATAACACTAAATATTAGGAATGATTAGTTTATACTTGAATCTAGAAATTTTGTAGAAAGCAGTATATGAGAATTTAAGAAGCACCATATATATTTTACATCCATATTATGCTTTTAAAAAATTATCCACACCTGTCACTCACATTGATAATCAAGAATTGGATATGTATTTCCTTCTTTTAGAAACCTAATCAGGATAGTAGAGTGAAGTCGAGCAGAAAATAGTTTTTCTTAATTGAATTTTATTCTAGGTAGGAATTTGAAGTAGAAAGTTGTCTATGGCCTAGGAATGGTATTCATTCTTTTCTCTTCAGTATTTACAACCTTTAAATTGGTGTTGCCTGTGAAGGTTTGTGCATGGTTGTCAAATGCACTCTATGGGTTACCTCATTTAATTCTTTTGCATAGGTAGATATCTTTTTTTCCCTTTATCATTTGTGTTACAATGCCATGAATTCATTCTAATTTGTCTGGTTGTCTGATAGAATAGGATAAATGGAGGAAAGTATAATCTTTCCCCGAAAGTCATTTGTCTCCCTACTTATCTTTCTCTGTGTGTATACAATCAACTCAGTGATTTGCACTATTGAGGGTGGGAAAGGAGGGGAGCATGGGCCATGGATAATCCAAAAGTAATTTGCAGCAGATTTGCCTTCTTGATTTGTTTTAGTTTGCATTCCCTGAACACACACCAACTGAGGTAGGGTTGGTGGTAGGAGTGCTAAGAGGAAACAGTGAGAAAGCTTTTATATCCAGTGGCAGGAGAAAAGCCAGATTAGGTTTTTGTTTTCTAATTGCTGATACATTATACATACAAAGATAGTTTAAAGTTGACTTTATAAGGAAAGGCTTCTTTCTTTTGCCTTGTAATGGAATGTGTTGCCCTATTTTGGTTACTACATTACAGATCAAACAAAGGTGTCATACTGTCAGCCTTAGGCTTCTTTCAGTGTTATAGATATGGTAGGATAATGGCATGAAGAAAACTGTCCATGCTTATTTAAAATTGTTTCCATTATGCATTATTTATTTGATTGGGATACCCTGTCTTGCAAATCATGCTTGTTAACACATAGCTGATTTCTTGGTGTGGACAGCCTTTTGTTTATTCCCTTGATAAGTTTCTTCTACTCTCCTCCCGAATATTTTACTGCCCTCATGTTTATGGCACATTGCAATTTGGTGTCATTTCTACATTTCATTGCTGGGCTGTTTACTCCATTTTCCATGCCAATAATGAAGATGCTAAAATGCCAGACTTAAATCAACCCTCTTCAGTGGCAGCTCCTGCCTCCATCCTTGCTCTGTCTGTTGCCATTTGTCATTACCCCTTGTTTACAATCCTTCAAATGATTTTCACACCATCTGAGAATAATCATATCCAAGGCAATTTGAATTCATTTTCCAAGTCAGATTTCATGAAGCACTGTATTAAATACTTTATAAAAATTCAAATATCTTACTTGTAGTACATTCCCTTTATCCATTAATTTCATAGTTCTATCAGAAAAAGCAATCAGATTTGTCTGAAATGATTTGTTCTTTATTAATTCCATATTGTATATGTGCTACTTTTCCCATGAGTATTCTCTTATCTTCTCCATATAAGATATTTCATCTTAATAGTTTGGTATTAGTGAAAGGTATGACAGTAGGTTCAGTAGATATTCATATTCTGGATTTTTATAATATACATACACACACACACATATATATATATATATATATATATATATATATATAAATGCATAAAGATTACTATAGAATCATAAGGTTGGAGAGGATATTAGAGCTTATCTAATTCAATACACTTAGAGCTTAGAAAATCATAGCTCAGGGAAATTTATTTGACCAAGGTTCTATACTGTGGTAATAGAAAATAGACCTGAAACTGGTATCCAATTCGATTGGGTTTCTTTATTTACTTGTTACTTTTGAACTTAAGTATTTTTAAAATACGTATTATACTAAGATTTAATTTTAGAACATAACAGTTTTTAAAAAATTGTTAGATTATCTAAATATGTCATTTATATCCCCTTTTCCAAAGAAAATCTTTTGAAATCTCTCTTATTTTTCACAGCTTTCCCTAAATTACTATTGGTAAAAAACAAACAAACAAAAAAAACCAAAAATGCTTTTTTCAATTTGATACTTCATGAATGAAATGTTTAATAAATTTACTATAATTTTATATTATGCATATGATTATATAGTATATGTATTATATAAATTAATTATATATTTACATTTATATTATACATTACATATCATATATTTATATACATATAATTTATATTATAACATGTAAATATATTTTGTATAAATTTTATTATTTTATAAATATATAAATTTTATATTACATATAATATATATTTTATATATACAATTTATATTAAAATTTTATATAAATATATAAACATAATAGTCTACATATAGCTTATTGTATTTGAAATCTAAATGTTGGTTTTATATTTGAGACATATTATAATTCCTTTTTCAAATATACTAATTTATGAGAAAAAAATCTGTCACTTTTGTTTAGTATCATTTTGAATAATATTGACAGTTTACACTGGACAATAAAATCTTTTCATCCTTTTAGCCATATGTAAAATATTTTAAAGGAAATAGGACATTTAAAAATAATACAAGCTGATATGTCAACTTTGAACACAATATATGTAAATAAAGTTAATATGTATCTATATAATCGTACATCCACAGTGAGGAGTTAGAAGCTTTTATTTATACAGATGGAATTGACTTGAATTCCTTACAATATAAAATTTTACCCTTTAAAAAATCATGGTGATTATCCATGACTCATCCAAATGGATGCTATTTAGTGAGAAAAAAAAATGACTCCATAAATGTGAAAAATCTCCTGATTCCCCCCTTTTTTAATATTCTAGGGAATCATTCTTTAATGCTATAATTGTTCTTTGAAACCTGCTGGAAAGGCACATGGAAAATTTTTGGCTATAATTTCAGCCAAAAAGGGTTAGGATGTAACAATTCTTTTTAAGTCTCAGGAAAGGTAAAGTCTTCTAACTAAAAAGAATGGCAAATCTAAACTGGCTTTAGTCCACAAACATTGCCATCACCTAAACAGAGCCTAGAATGAATAGCTCCTGTTGTGTTGTATTAGTGGAACATGAGGAAGATGTTCAAATAGTTAGCTTTTGAAAGAGCTGTAGTTCCCAGTAATGACTTTTGTCATTTGAGTCAATAAATTTGTTAAAGTCATGCATAGTGAGAGCCTAAAACCTTAAGCTTAAAATTTAAACTAAGCAGAAAATGAAAGGCAGGTTATAAATTTCCAGGACTTTAAAGTAATTTGTCCTCTGAAATTAATGTGGTATTATTAAATGATTTTCCCTACTTCTTTTATTCAATGTAGTCTTTCTATTTCTCTTGGGTTATATCTAATTGAATTTTTTTTAAAAGAAATCTTTTCTCTTTCCCCTGCTATGTCTAAACATTGCAGAAAAGAGAAAATCCTAGGGAATTCATTCTAAACAAGTGATTCTGTTTGTTTGCATCTCCCATATACTCTATATTAAATAACAATTCAGTGAAACTTTCTTCCCCACCCTTATCTCCTTTCCTGGCTAAAGCTATAGATTTATAGAAAATGTCTTTGCTTAATCAACATAGCCTTCAGCAGTTATTTGGAACCTGACTTTAAAAGTCATGAATGTCAGAAACATTTTATACTTTATATGAGAGTCTATGTTTTCATGACAGATGAAAAGAAAAGGTAGGCTGATGTGAGTTAGACAAATAGTGTCCAAAGCTGATTCTGTGTTGATATTTGATATTTTTGTTGCTGCTGTAAGCTGAAAGAACAGACAATAAAGAATGCCATAATCTTTGACTCACTTATCAAAAGATGATAAAATATCCAGACTAACATTCAGCATCAAAAAGACAAACTTGTTTATAACATCCCAGATGAGATATTTTTGTGATGTATTCACCATTTCATCAATTCTGATGCAGAAGGGGAAATCCTAAAATAACATTCAAGGGTTATACACATTATCAGATGTAGGAACTAAATAAAACAAGTTTTTCAAAGCTTATATTTTAATGCTTTGCATTAAATTTGAACAAATAAGATAGTTCCTCATTACTTAAATATATTTCTTCAAATAAAACAGATTCAAATGAAAAGTCATCTGATTAACTGTGAAAGTTTTGGAGGTTAATAGGCCATTTTGAGGCATCATAACATTGAAGATATTTTTTCCTTTAGAATTATATACATTCTCACTAAAATGTAGCTTATGTTAAGAAAGATAATTTGTAATTCCCACCAATCTGAAGACTGAAAACCATGTCTAGAAAGGTCATTCATTCTCTCTTTCTCTTTTTCTCCCTGTTCTTCTTCCTCTCCCTATCCCTTTCTCTTCCTCTCTGTCTGTCTGTCTCTCTCTGTCTCTTTGTCTTTTTGTCTCTCTCTAATCCTATCTCTGCACAACAATCATCTTGAAAAGATCTATTAAACTTGTTCATAAATGCCTTATTCTTTCCTCACCTTTGTTAAAAAGAACAAAATCAGATGATACCAATGTAGAGTTAATTTCCTATTGTGTGAAATGGCAGTTTCAAACTGTGATTGATAAGTTGAATAAAAAGTGTATAGAATTTTATAAACCTGTGGAATTTAGAGCAATAATTTAGAAGACACTTTATCAAATTAGATGCACATCTATTGTGATTGAATTATTTTGATTTTACTAAGTATAAGGAACAACCAAGGCACCATGTACTTGACTTTAGCATCAAAATAAACATGACAGGAGAATGCTGGATGCATTTCTTTTCATGTTTGCTTAAAGAAAGATTTGTTTTTAGATGATCTCCTGTTTGCATATATTCTACTTCCATTAAATAGTATAATTTGTTTGCTATTAAATATAAGATTAAGAGTACAATGGAAAAAGAACCAAATCTATAGAAACATTGATTTTCCTCATGATTGCAACTATACCTCTTGCATAATCCAGTGTATCTTACTATCTTTAAATTGGAATTGGTTAAATTGGAATCTATTTGAAAACATATCAAGAAATAACAAGGTTTTTCATTTAAAGAACTTTAGTCAAAAAAGCTTTTAAAGCTGATTTTTCTGGATGTAGGTTAGATTCACCATGATAGAGATACCCCTTTGGATTTTCCTCCTCTATTTAAAGAAGAAGATTTAAATTCTTTCTGTTTAGGACAAGAAGTGGAGTCTTTTTCCATCAAACAAATCAACTATGGCCCACACAAGCTTTGAACTGATAGACTTGTCATTAGCATTTTGTTCTAAACCATTCATATGGTAATATTGAGGAGTTACAGTTGGTTAAGTGCAAATCTATCATATTCCATTGACTAATAAGCTGTTCATCTATTAAGATTAAGGCAATGTGCCTTCCCTTTCCTTTCATACCACATAATTTCTTCAGTTATATAAAAATATATATATAATATGTATTATATATACATATATGATGTATTATATAAAAATACAAGCTCATATACCCATTGTTGACAAATACTTTTGACTTTTTGAAATTGTCCTAGACACTGGGATACTTAAAGTATTCTGAAGTGGTTCAGCATAGAGATTCATGAAAATAGTTATTGTAGATGAGCAAAATGGAATGACCCCCTTTCAAATATTGTAATATATGCTTGCATGACAATTTTAAAGGATTTATTTATTTTACTTAAATAGACCTGCCAATAACTAGATCAACAAATGTAGGTTTGTCATAAAAATTCAATTAATAAACAATTATCTCATTTTCTTTATTTCTGCTTGTACCAATTATTTGTCATTTATTACAAATTATTTTCTATTGATAAGCATATATTTTACTTGTGATATTCTAAGTTCATTGAAGGCACGAACTATGTTTTAGACATTTTTGTATTCAGTATTATTCCTTGCACCCAGTGTATGCTCATACATACACTCAAATGGGTTGAGAAAGTGAATAAAACAAAATCAAATTGAAGTAATAAAACACCAGCATTATAGAATATTTTTTCAAAGTAATTCAGCAAAATTACTTTTATGTCAATATCAAAATAAAAAAAATGGGCAAATCATGGTGGATCATCCTGCGCCAAGGTCTCTGTGTCTTACAATAGATTCCAAAGTTCTTCAGAGAGACCAGGAGAATATCTTTGTATTGCTCCTTCTGTGTGAGCACTTACTTTGTTTGAGTTCTTTGGAAATGTACTTTTGTTATTCAAACAATATGGACAGCTCATCTGAATGGTGTTCTTTGCAGCAGAGTTTGACTATTTGGCAATTCACCTGGAGAAAGGACTTCAGTGTTGGGTACCTTAGACTTTTCCTAAGACAATCCAAATAAAAGTGATTCAATTCCCTGTCATGGAAATATAGTATTGTTTAGGTTTCACAATTACACAATTACAGAGATGTTGGAAAGATGATGGCTAGAATGGATTATTGAAGGAATGTGATCATGATGGTGATTTGAATTAGATTTACATTATTTGCTACTTGGTCAAAGACTAGGAAATATTCTTTATTAGACTAAATAGGAATCACTGATGATGAGCATCACAATTGCTATATAAAGAAATTCAGCTAAAATGTTTTAGAATTCAATTCTTTTGGCCAGTTTAATCAATGATAGCAGCAATACTTCAGAGCTATATAGAACTTTCATTTTTAATAAAGCTTTTTTCTCACAATAGCTCTGAGTCCCTGCAATTCTTCAGTGTTGTTTATAACTATTAACTTGTCTGGCAGATTCTTCATCGACTAGTTAAATCACTCCACCTAAATTACAATCAAACTGTGGCAAATTCTTTATTAGTGGATTCTAAATGAGTAAGATTTTATTTTGCATACTAATGGAGATATTCAGAGTTGTCAGAAATTTTGTCTTTTTATGTACCATTATATAGTCCTCTGGTCTTTTTTTTTTAGATTTTGTAGAAATCAATATAACAGTATGTAGATATATTTCAAACCATACCAGAGAATGCTTAAATCTTTAGATAGACAGCTATTACTTTTATGACCAAACAATTGTATGCATGGTTTGTCATCCTAAACAAGCATTTGGTGAGCACATATGAACTCTAATGCATCTCTAAATTGCATAAAAAGCTTGAAGTTATAGAAACAGTTATGGCATTTTGGTAAAGAGCAATGAGTTCAAATACTGTCACAGAACCATAATGATTTTGAAAATGGGAAAATCATTTTGTCAGAAACTCAGTTTTCTCATCTGCAAAATGGGGATAATAATATTTGTATTTTCACCCTCACAGAATTGTTGTAAGAAAAGTGTTTAGCTAAATTTGAATATATAAATTTGAATTGTTATCAGAAATGTGATCCCTTCTATTGAGGAATACATAATATGAACAACTATGAAAGAAGAATGAATTTAATAAATTCTTTGAAAAAACCTTATGAATATCCATTATTTTAACAATCTCAATTTTAAAAAATTACCCATTAGTTCTGAAATATCAGTAGGAAGCAAATGAGATGAAGACTCTTTGCCTTTCATGTCAGTTGACCTAGGAATACTGAAAAAATGCTGAAAATTATTTAAAAAAAAAAAAGATGTTCAACCTATAATTAATAAAGTGTTTATATAATTTTATTCCTTTTTCATTGTTTTCATAATGAATATGTATTAAATCTTACAATACTCTTTCTCTAGACAGTAAATGAGTGACTAAACCTTAACCGCCTAAGTGAGTTAAAGCATTCTTTACAGAATAAAAACAGTCTATCTTTCTTATGAATAAGACTCAGATTTAAAGTCATAAATTATTATGATGTCTGAAAAAAGCTGAGAAATAATATGTAGGAAAGTTTATTGTGCCTAGTTCCTTAATTTTATTCACCACATGGGGAAACTTTTCTTAACTTACATTGCAGTTCATTTAGGAAAGCTGAATTATGGAGTCTATTTATTAAATATTCTTTTTATGTTATGGCCAAATAAACCGCCATTTGCAAATTCTTTAATAATCTGTAAATTCTTCATTTTGTTTAACATCAAACTTAAACTAACATGAAACCTGTCTGAAACAGAACCATCCCTAATACTTCTACTATTGCTATGGATCTCAACAAAATTATTTTGTATTTATTTTCTGTTGCTTAACTTATATATGTTCCATTCTCCTATTAGAATTTAAGCTTATTGCTTTGACTTGAAGTAGAGATATTTTCATTTCTGTATTTGAGTCTTTGAGAGGTCCCATTGTACAGACTATTCCAATGGGACATTAAAGAAAAAAAAATAGATCATAGGATTATCAATCCAAAGTTGGAGAGGTCTTTAATTGACAACTACTCCTCCAACCTCCTTATTTTAAAAATGAGTAACCAACAGATTTCAGGAAGATTAACTAGCTTGTTCAATATTACACAGGTAATGCTTATCAAATAAGATTTAAGCTGAGATCTCTTGAATTCAGAGACAGCATTTTCTTTACACTCTCCACTGTAATTCTTTGGAGGAACAGAGGTTTCTGCAAGATCTGAATTCAATTCCTGACATTATTGCATATGAGATGCTAGACCCAATTCCCTTGAAGATTTCCTGATCTCCTTGATAGCAATATCTATTTAAATTTTATCTCTGTATTCCAGAGCCTACCTACTATAGTACCTGAAATATAATAACCCCTTACTACATGGTTATTGAATTAAATCGAATTGAATGGAATTGACACATTTTCTTTATAGGCAATCTACTGACCTTATATAGAAATGGATTATTTAAAAAAGGGCTCACCAACAATAACTGATTTAATTCAAGTTTAAAAAACATTAAAAAAAAGGAATAAATGTTATGAATTTTGGATCTGTAAGAAGTCTGAGAAATTATCTTTCTATGTTTCTCAATCCAAATCATTCATGAGATTTTATTACTGATATCATTGATATGATGATTCAAGGATATGATGAGCTTTGTTTAAACTAAAGTACTATGTTCCAGCACATGGTTTAATGCTTTAAAATGTTTTTTCTCCTATTGTTCTTGCACAGCATTAAAGTTGTCCTCCAGCCCATTTTTTACAAAGGTAGTTATAGAAGCTTTTTTAATGGTGACAAAGAATTGGAATTTGAGGGGATGCCCATCTATTAGGGAATAGCTAAACAAGTTGTGGTATATGATTTTACTGTAACACTATTGTGTTGTAAGAAATGATAGCCAAGATGATTTCATAAAAACCTGGAAAGATTTAAATGAACTGATATAACTGACATGAGCAGAACCAGGACAACATAGGACATAGCAATCGCAATATTTTGTAATGATCAGCTGTGAATGACTCGATCTATTCTCAGCTGTATTCAAGATACTTCCCAAGTGCTCATGATGAAAAACACTATCCACTTCCAGAGAAAGAATTGATGGAGTCTGAATGAAGATTAAAAAATAATTTACTTTTTCTTTTTTGGATGTGTGTTTGCTTTCACAAGATCATTAATATGGCAATGTGTGTATGTGTGTGTATATCTATATCTATCTATCTATCATCTGTCTGTCTGTCTATCTATCTATCTATACCAACATCAATTTGGTTACTGTATCAGGGAGAAGGAAGGGTAGGCAGGGAGAGAATTTGGAACTTAAAAAAAAGAATGTTAAAAAAATTTACATCCAAGTGGGAAAATAAAATTTTATTTAAAAAATATCCTCCAAAATGTATGAGTTGTGAAATTGAAAAGTATTTTGGATAAAGTGGGGAGTTAGAAAAAGGAAGAGCTAAGTTTAAGTTTTGCCATTGATCTATGTAGTTATTGGCAAATCACTTAACCTCTAAGACAGTGTGTCTCATGGCAATTGATATGCATTGGTGAAGAGAAATTCTTATTCCAGTGAAGTAACAGCTCCCTTCTCCCAGACACTGAGTGAATTTTGAATTTTGAATCCTAAAAATTCCACGTATGAAGATTCGCACTCCATTCACTATATTGTATGAATAATGAGGGTCATCCTAGCAAAGGCTGGAAATACAGTCCTATATTAGCAGCAGAGTATAAGAGAAACTATAAAGTTTAGTGTAATGAGATTTGATCTATAAAATTTTGTGAGGACTCTTCTAATAATGTAAGTGACTCTTCTTTGGTGATCTTTCCTACATCTTTAGAATCCTGTGGTTTAACAAATAAGAAAGCAAAAGGAATAGCAACAACTATTGTGGATCTCATGTATCAGGGACTTCATCCCTCTATACCTGTCGTACTCTTCCAAGTTAGGGTAGAGGTTAATTTGTACCAGTGATTTGCACCTATAGGTAATATGTGGGTTTGAGATAAGGAGATTTTCAGTGTTTTACTGTCTTTGTAGTCACTCAATATCTTACTAGTTTTGTTTCTGTATTAATAATACAATATCAGTAAGCAGCTATGTGAGCAAGTGGATGGAGTGCTGGATTAGCACCAGAAAAACCCGAATTCAAATTTTGCCTTAAACACTATCTGTGTGACTCTTAGTAAGTGACTTAACTTTTGCCTCATTTTCTCATATGTAAATGAGGATAGTAATACCCACTTTTTAGGGTCATTATGAGAATAAATTGCAATAATGCATATTTGCATGTTTATTATTTTTTAAACCTTAAAGTTATATATACATGTAATATGAATAGTAAGATTGTGTAATTAGCCAATGGAGTCCTTTCAACTGCACTCCTCACTCATAGCCAGAGGATTTTATTTACCATGACATAGAAACCCCTCACCCTGAAAACTCAATCCACATTTGGATTCTTTCTCACAAATTACTCTATCTACAGCCTCTCTCTCTCACTGTCTAGTCCATCCCTGAAATTTTTCTTTTTCAAAAAAGGATGCCCCAAACCATTCTTCTTCTGGTTGCACCATAACAGTTTCTCAGGACTTTCTCTTTCGAGACCTTCATTGCCCCCTTTTCACTCTCTGAAACTTAGCTCTTTGAAGAGAGGTGCTTTTTCTTTCTATATTTATTTTATGCCCATCACTTTGCACAATGTTTGCACATAGTAATTAATTAATAATGCTTGTTGACTTGACCAGAATCAGGTAACATATTTCCATTGAATTACTAAATGCTGAAAATAGCAGAAACTATAATATAATTCCCCTTCCTAGGTGAACATGACCCTGTAGAGTCACTGTGTTAGTAGGGTATGTTTTTTAATAGTGATGATGGATTGGACTTGACTTTTCCAAGGTCTATATTTCATTTCCCCTTATAATCAAAGGAAAGGACTTGGGAAAATCTGCCTCCAGTAAAACCATGGAACAGAATCACTCTAACCAGCACAGATAGGACTCAAACCTGTGACCTTAACCTCATGGGAATTTTGTTCCAATTAAATGAAATAATCCTCTTAGTGAGAGAAAAAAAATGGAGGCATTTCATACCACGGTATAGATCAAGTACTTTGGAAAAGAATGTTTAACTAATGCAGAAAATGACTTCAGATGTCATATGTTTCTTCCTAACAACTTCACTATAACAGTGAGCTGTTGTCATGTCAGAAACCAAAAAGATAAATGACATTCTTTGTGAGTCTATTTTTAGAGTGCTTTCTGTCTCATGAGCAAATAATCTGATTGAACATTATCTAAAGCTACAAACTCTAATGTGGCCCTTTATAGAGTATAGTAATTTAGACACTGATGGAATATTAACATCTTCTAGAATTGAAAATGGCATTCCCGATATTGCTATATACTCTGCGTGCCCATATACCTGGGGTTATTGAGAACTTTGTAATACATATGTTTTATATCTCACTCCAGCAGCAATCTCTGTTTCTCTCTCCCTCCCTCCCTTCATCCCTTCCTTCCTTCCTCTCTCTCTGTCTCTGTCTCTCTGTCTGTCTGTCTGTCTCTCTCTCTCTTTGTCTGTTCTTTTCTGTCTCTCTGTCTCTCTCTGCCTTTCTGTCTTTCCCTGTCTGTCTGCCTGTCTCTCTGTTTCTCTCTGTCAGTCTTTCTCTCTCAGTCATATAGAATTTTGGTTTATCACTTCTAGGCTAATGTTTACACATTAGGTAACTATTGTAATGGAACCATAGAATACTAGACATGGAAGAAACTAGAGAGATCATGTGTTTTAAGTCTGTCATTCTGCACATGAGAGGACAGAGGTGAAGGGACTTACCTAGAGCTACACAACTAGGAGACTTGATATTGGACTCCAAATGTCCTGATCTTCACAGCTTAGTGGTCTTTTTCTATGCTACCTGGGAACTTTCTTATCATGATTGTGCCCCTGAGATTTAATATTCATTGTAGGGTGTAAAATAGAACCAGGTTTGGCTTAACTGTGAAATGGGAATAGCACCTGCCTTTATCCATCCATCCATCTATCTATTTATCTATCTATCTATCTAATACATATATATATATAGTACTTCATAAAACTTAAAACTTAAATAGCTATATAAATGTTAGCTCTTATAATGTTAATAGCATTCAAGAGTATGTTGTGATCATTTTAATCTAACCTATAAGTTCTTCTAATACTAATTAATAAAATGGTCACTCTGAACATTATCAGATGGCTCTGAAGATTTTTTATGATAACAAACTTCAGAATACTTTGCCCTCTCTAGGATAATTTCCTGACATTCTTTTAAGAGGATACGTAATCTATATAACATGTTATATGTATATATATATATATATATATATATATATATATATATACATTTCCAGTGGCAACTTGAGGAGTGTGATAACAGGGAGTCATTGATGCTTCTTAAATAGATGCTATATATATATGACCAGTGGAACATATGATAAAGCATTCTTTTAAAAAATTAATCCAGTGACTTTATTTAAATATAATTATTATTTTACTTGCTAGCATTTATGTAACATGCACTATATTATATGATGTTATATAATGTGTAATTTTTTTGTATATGTCATAGGATTTTTATTATATAGTCATAGAATTTTATAAACAATCATCCAAAAAATTCATAATCTGATGTTTGATTATGATGTGAAGCTGATCTGGAACCTGTAAAGTTTAGGTGGGGGAAAATAAGCTACATAGGGGTAGCTATCTATATAACTATGCTATGACTCTACTATAGGTTTAGAACGTGGCCCTGATGGAAACTTTGCCTGCTTTCTTAGTACTGATCTAATGAATTTTGGAAAACCTCTTCATTAGTATACTAGTCATAAAGTGATAAATTCATTGGCCAATATAGCTCATTAAACAAATCACAAAATAACCTTCTGTCATGGAAGATTGCTCAATTTCTGCAATGCCAAATTGATACTAAAGGGGAAAGAGGATACTAAGAATCAGATCATTTGTAGCTCATCTATGAACATATGACTTAAAATTAATATTCTAAATGTGAGGTCCTTGTCTGATAATAATAATTTCCAAGCTTTCTAAACTTTATAAAAAATGGTCAATCCACACAGAATAAAACAAAACAAATCAAAATAAAGGGGAAAAGTTGATAAAGAATGCTCATTGTCTTGATTGTGATATGTAATTGGTTAAACAGCTAATATAGATGGTACATCAGTTTATAGAGACTGGTTCTAGAATTTAATAGGAGGAAGACAGCAGGTTGGATTGTACTTGGTAAATCATGAAGCACTTTTCAATTATACTGCCTCCCCACCCCCCACCCCCCAATTAAGTTCATCTTTTAAACACCAGAGTTCTCCTGATAATGTTATATGGCTTAAAATCATAAAATAACACAATCTCCATTGAATCATAATTCCTAGTTGTCTGAAGGAAACAACAATCTATAATGGGCTTACACAGACAGTAGTATGTTCTTAATGATGAATTATTTGCACAAACCTTATAAAATATATTATAAAGAGATCTAAGATGAGTAATAAGATTAATGCCTAAGGCATAGTAGGCTCATATGTTGTGTCAATAACCACATAAAGCTAAGAGAGCCAAAAGGGGTCCTCTGAGACCATTTGATAAACCTCTGAGAAGGATTTATGGAAGCACAGGGAGAAAAGTCATATCAGATGAAAAGGTGTGTATAGTTTGCATTCTGCACTACTGAAGAGATTTGATTTCCCCATTGATGCAATTTCAAATCTATTGAAATATTGATGCATAGATAAGGTTTTAGAACAAGGAGGGATCTTAGAAATAGTAGATCTAGAAGGTGAAGCACCCTCACTTTATAGATGGCAAAACTGAGAGACATTTGATTTTCCCAGATTTACAGTTATCCAGTGGTACAGCTGTGTAATAGAAACCAAATTTCCTGACTCCTAGTCTAGTGTTTTGCTAAGTATACTGAGGGAAAAAAAGAGAAATGAAACACTAAAAAGGAATAATGGAGAAAAATAGATATAAGATTTTAAAAGGAAGATTAACTTGGTCAAGTGTTCCTGAATAAAAGCATGTTTGGGGCAGAGCATAAATGTGTGTAGTAGGTCCAATATTTATTTTATTCTTTTCCCCTTGCTGACCCATAAAACATTTAATTCTTTAACAAAAAACAACATGAAAAACTTTCTGGTTTCCATTTCTACTGACTTCTGAAAATTTTTGTAAAAGAAGAAAAGTATTTTAAAGCTAGAATTAATTGTGATATGTTTACAAATTTTCTTTAACATCTGTCAAACACTGCTTGCATCAGTAAGAATGTGTTATACAGTTTATTTAAACTGTCTCACTAGCGCTTTCACAAAGTACAACATTGAAGTCTTTTCTCATACATGGTATTTCTAGCATATATCAAAGAATATGGTTCTCCACAATTATAGTGATAATTTTGTTAAACAATTCATTGAACTCTGACATTAAGAAAGATAATAAAACAAGAAGATCAACAGTGTCATGGAAGATGGCCTCCAAAAACTCTGAAGAAAAAAGAATATATTTTTAATTTATCAAATGTAACTACATACACATGATTCCCCAAATCTCCAGAACCTCCTGAAAGATATTCATAGTGATGCAAAAGCTTTTAGTCTAATTATTAATTGTGGCAAACTAAAAAGATAAAGAAAAGAAAAGAAAACAAAGCAAAACATTAGTCTGATTATGCTATGCAGTTCATTGGACAGCCCAAAACTAATCCATAAATATATGGGACTTAGTGCTATATATAGGTGGATGATGAATAATATTGGATTGAATCTTTATGATTTTAAACTGTTTTCTGCAGCAAAATACAGTATATTCTTGATGATGCTATATGGCTGCTAATCATATAATGAAATGATCCCAGAAAAATTAAAATGACAAATCATCTAAAAAGCAATGGAAAGATACATAGTAGGCATTTAAGTAGAGTTAGTGTATGATATCAAATGAAGAGACTTAAAAAATCTTTGGGAGGATACATATGAGGATATAGCGGTAAATTAGCCATGTAACATCATTAGGAAACAATTGATAACTTGAATTTGAGCATCACATTTATATTACCAATATGTTTTTTTTAAAGAACAATAAAAAAAGACTTCTAGCAAATGGGCTTGAACTTTCATCGACCAATTCTGGGACAATCTGTCCTAGACATACAACATTCAAAGGCTTAATCAGTATAAGGGATCCTATTATGGAACAGAGAAAAATACCTAGTCTAATAAAAATTTTTTTTAAATCACCAAAGTAATGCACAACTGTCATGAGTTGTGATATAATTATATGAAAATCAAAAGGCAATTAATATAAAACTTATTTGAAACACAAAAGCTTTATTATTAATATTACAAAGTGACAAGTTGCTCTAGAATTAGAGAGGAAAATTAACTTTGTTCTTACTGAATTGAAAAGTAGTTAAGCAAGGTCACCCCAGTTTTGTGTTAAATCCTCAAGAACTTTCAATAACAATGTTATAGATGGTAAGGGAAAATAATTTCTGTTTCCTATCATTTTGGCTATTTTAATTTCCTTTTTAATTTAACTTTAATTTCCTTTTTTATTAAACTAAATGTGTCAAATCCAGATCCAACATAGAGTTTAGCACATCAGTATAGGAATAGGCCTGTGATTTCTTTGGTATAGAGAATTTCCAGATAAGAAACTCTTTCTAATTCAGATTGGCATCTTTTGTGGTTTATATTCTTAGAGTTGCATATAGCAGTAGAGTCAAATTCAAATGAAACCAGGGCTACTAATTAGTACATAAGGATGCCTCTGTGTGCCATACGTTGACTTAGTTTTAAAATGTAACTATCTGTTTTCCTGTATTTTATTTATCACATTAAACGTTTCCCAATTCCATTTTAATCTTGGACCTGTTGGATTTGGGAGTGTTATGGGCTGCATATGGCCTTTTGGCCTACGGCATTGAAAAATGAGGTCACATAGTGACAATGTGCTAAAGACAAATATTAAATTTGTTTTCCTATCTCAAGGCAAGCTTCTGTCCATTATACTATGGTACATTTTGTTAATTCTTCATACTTTTTTTTTTCCAGTTGAGTCCAATTCCTGGTGACCCTATTTTTTTGGTGGGGGAGTTGCAAAAATACTGGAGAAGTTTGCCATTTCCTTCTCCAAGTCATTTTGACAGATGAAGAAAAGGCAAATAGGATTAGATTAAATAACTCTTTGGGATCACTCAGAGATTAAAAGTTCTGAAGTTAGATTTGAACTCAGGAAGATGAGTTATTAAATTCATTACTCTATCCACTGTATCACCTAGTTATCTTCAAAAGTCCTTATTGAATTTAACTGGTTGCTCTATAATTTCAAGGTTTAGCTGGTTAACATTGTCAGATTTTATCAGATTATAATCAAGAAAATAGCTTATTTGGACATTTGTGGGCTAAACAATATTCTAGATTGCCACTCCATTTATATCAATCTACTTTTTTTTGATAAAAGGTATTGGAATCGCTCTAGAGAATTGTCAGAGGATTGTCTAAAACTGGTCATGATGTTTCCTGCTTTTCTTAGCCCCAAAACATTCATGACTCATACAGTTCAAATTTTTCCTTGCAGTTTTGATTGCAAACCTGCCCATCATTATCATAGGAGAACCAAAATAAGCTGAATCATAAATCAATTGCTGTCCTCAACAATTTTTATCGTTTCTGTGTTTCAATGGCCTTTCTCTGTTATAGTGAAGTAAACTTTCTTTTGTTTAACGATTCAATGGACTAGGAATGTCACAATTTCTAAAGTCTTTAGGAAAAACCTGATTATTTTTTATCCAATATGACATATATTTTCTTCTAGGTGTACCCCTATTGTCATTCTAATAGAGGAAAATAAAAGAACACAAACATTACAGCAGGGTAATGCATTTGGATTTCATTTTATTGGCAGTGGGGAGCCATTGAAAGTTGTTTTTGTTTTTTTTCCCCCAAGTATAAGAATGACAAGATCAATTTGCATCAAGGTGAGGAGGGAGGAAGGAGTATGCAGTAGACACTTTGTCATTAACAGCTACAGATCTTTTCTAATAAAGTTTAACTCACATTGAGGGGAAAATGGCATAACATTCCTAGGAGACCAATTGCTTTAAAGTAGGCTGCTTATTAAATAATTCTAGTACAGATCTACAATTGTTACAGACACCTTCATCCTCACTTCAGTGAACAAGCACATTTTTATTTCAACTGAGCATTAAATTTTCTAAATTAATCCTGACTCTATGGGGGTTGGGTAATGTGTCTTCGAACGTGACTGCTATCTGCTCCCTGACTTACATTTATGATTAGTGAATATCTTTGGTCCTTTTGACCTTGATATCCCAGAGGGATCTTAATGATATGTAATTTCTGTAAGTCCTTATTACCATTTTTATTCCAGTTTCTTCATCCTTTCTTTTTCTCAAGTCTTGCCAAATATGTTCCCATTACCTTTGAAGCTCACATTTGACTTTGAAATGGGGAACTAATTATGAATTTTAAAGAGAATTATTTTCTATAAATTTTGCTAATTTGGGGATTTGGCTTCAGAGTATTCTACAAAGATAGTTTTATTAAAATTTAGAAATTTGGAAAATCAGATATATTAGTTGATGTAAATAAGTCATGTTAAGAATATAAAACTTCAAATAAAATTACATATGTGATTTTAGTATCTCCTCTTGCCTTTCAAAGAAATGTAATTTTAAATATGAAAGCCTTCCAAAGCCAAACCTCTGACCACTATTTGGAATTCTATTTTTTTCTTCAAAGTCCAAATCAAACTTTACCTTTATCTAGAAGTCTTTCTATTACTCCTTTTCCCCACCCATCACCTCCTTGGTCATGATCTTTTTACCCTTTGACCTTAAATGAATCCCTAAATCAACAGGTATTCATTATCTATCCTCTGTCAGGCTGTGTTAAGCATTGATGATAGAGCAAAAAACAAACAAAGAAACAAAAAATAATCACTGTCCTCAAAAACCTTATATTCCATAGGGAAAAGCCACACATAGACTTGTAATTATAAATAGAATAAATATAATTTCTAATATTAATATCTCACTATTCTCCAGGTCCTCTCAAACATTTGTCTCTGCCTTCTCCATAAAGCTTTTCCCCAGCACTTCAGTTCTTAGTGCCTTCCTTCCTTCTTTAACTTGTACTTGTTTTGTGTTTGTTCTGTATATACTTAGACATGTTTATTTGGTCAACCCTGTATACAGTGTAAGTTCTTTGAAGACATGGACTAAATTTCTTTATCTTTGTACTATCACACCTGGCCTGCCTACATAGTAGGCACTTAATAATGCTTCTTGGTTGAATAATAATTTGTAGCATAACTATTTATGTATTAGTATGTTATCCCTGATACTGTAGTATAATGTTTGTAGAGGTCAGTTATGTCATCTAGACTTTATATCCCCCCACTCTTATTGACCATACCTTTCCCCTTACTGTTCAGTTGTTTCAGACCAAATTTTTGTGGCCCCATTTGGTGTTTCCTTGGCAAACATTCTGGGGTGATTTGCCATTTACTTCTCTAACTCATTTTACAGATGAGGAAACTGAGACAAACAAGCTTAAAACTTGTTCAAGGTCACATAGCTAGTAAACTTCTCAGGCCAGATTTGAAGCAAGGAAGATCATTCTTTCTCACTTGTGGCCCTGTATTTTATTCACTGTGCTACCTAAGAGATCTCCCATATACTGGTTATTTAATAAATGTTTGTTGAATTAAGTTAATGGATTGATAATATTACCAGAACCCCTAGCTGTTATTAATAGGAGTTCTGGTAATATTATCAATCCATTAATAATTAATTCAATTAATAATTAATAACTTGTTATTAATCCCAGATATATCTAAGATACACAGTTACCAAATTTTTCTGTTTTTGAGATTGAGTTTGAGGAACTGAAGTCCTAGAAAAGATTATGTATTGGTTCTTTTCAGAGAGACTATCACTATTCTCTTATCTGTCCTTTGTTCTCAAAGAGGGCCATTACCTCAAGGAGATGATGCCATGACATGCACATGAATTAAATTTAAATGAGGGAGGGTTGGGCAATGTCACCTTCCTTCCTTCCTTCCTCCCTTCCTTCCTCCCTTCCTTTCCTTCCTTTTTTCCTTCTTTCTTTCCTCCCTCCCTCCTTACCTTTCTTCTCTCCTTCCTTTCTTCCTTCCTTCCTTTCTTCCTCCCTCCCTCTTTTTTTCCTTCCTTTGCTCTTCCTTCCCTCTCATAGCATATGATACGCTTACCAACAATGCTCTTAAATGCATTTTTTCTTCTTTTGGATCTCTGAACCCTCTCCAAATATCTTGGGGTTTACTTGTTAGATTTCTTTCTTCAGGACCAGGCTTTAAACCAAAACCAATCTAATTCTTATTGGCTATCAATAAATTTTAGACCAAGGCCCATGTAGTCATTGTTTGGGTCCTAATTGACTCATATTGAATGTGAATAGCAACCATTTCTGCTTTGCCCAGACCTGAGGGTCTTGTCCTCCCAAATCTATCTATCTATCTATCTATCTATCTATCTATCTGTCTGTCTGTCTGTCTATGTCTATCTATCTATTTTTTTGGACTAAGGAAAAAAGGAAATTCTTTACCATTACTCTACTCTGTAATTAAATGCCCATTTTCACAAGCTCATAGGCTCATATGCATAGAGATGGCTGGAATTTTAAAGGATATGATATCCAAACTTATTTTACAAATGAGGAAGCTTAGGCTCAGAAGTTACTCAGGATCACACAGCCAAATCATAATCCTGAAGTCTTCTGATAAAGGTAGCAGACCAAATGATTGGATGTTTGCTATATATTTGATTCTGAATGTCCAAATTCAAAGTGACTTTGAGATGAAAGTTGCAAGCAATAAATGTATGCATACTGGCAAAGCGTTATTGAAAGTAGATCTTTTTATTTTGATTTGTTAGACCTGACAAATCACATTGAGCTTTGAACAATAACCAATGGATTTTTCTATTATAATCTCATATTTAAAAAGTAGTTATGTATATCCATGTGATTCCTATCTATAATTATGATACATATATAAAAGTAAATTTAAATTTATTCTTTTTCATAATCTGTCCAATTTGTACATGGGTACATGGTCTACTTCAGAAGATAAATTAACAAAATAAAAATCAATTCACCTATACAAAAAAACTTTTCTCTTAAATTCAGGCTTATTTATGTGAAATTTGACTGAATTTCAACCACTGTGAACAGTTGGATTGAAGTATAATATCTATATCAATGAGTTAGTGCAAGTCTTCAACTTCTTTCTACTTAACATCATTAACTTTCAATTAACCTTCTAAATTTATAAATATTATTAGAAGCTAGAGGTATGTACTTAAATTCTGTATCTCCATAAAGGAACCAATGCCCTTGTAAAAATAAAATATTAGGGAGGTTAATTTAATTTGGAAGATAGAAAGGATGCAAAATAAATATAGACCTTAGATAAGAATGAATCTAACAAAAGTATTCTGAAGTCCACACCAAAGCAGTGCAATTGGATGGAAGGAGTGATCAACTCAAAAAAAATGCTCAATTCAAAGTACATTGTCACGTCTATGTGTTGTCTCTCTATATTTGATTTTATATTTATTATACATATAATAAATATATGTATATGTACATGTATTATATTTCAAGGTGTTAATATACTCTACAAATGACTAGGTAAAACAGAATCTAAGAAATTTATTTTGCTTTAAATAAATGAAGTGTCTACGATTGTTATCATTTATGAATCTTGACACATTCAGAAGTTCCTTATAGGATCTCAGACAAGCTAGAGCTAAAATATATATGTAACCCCCTTTTACCCCTCACTTAAATTCCATCAAAAATTAAGGACCATGGAGCAGCTGGGTGGCACCAGCCCTGAAGTCAGAAGGATCTCAGTTCAAATCTGGCCTCAGACACTTAACACTTCCTAGCTGTGTGACCCTGGGCAAGTCACTTAACCCCAATTGCCTCAGCAAAAAATAAATAAAATTAAGGATCATTTATGCTTTAGAAGCATTATGAAAGTATGAAACATTTCATAAAGCAACTTTGATATAATGATTAAAAATAATAATATCTAACATTTATGTAGTATTTGAAATTTTACAAAGTACTTTAAATATAGTGTTTATAACAGTTTTGGAAAAGAGACACTATCTCCATTTTGTTTTATTTTGTGTTTTTTAAAAAGAGATCATGGATGGTGTATTTGGCCATTGCAATGCTAATTAATTAAGTTCATGTACATTAACAGATATGTCAGTAACACTGAATATCCCTTTATACATTCTATGTACACAGAATGACATCAAGGTTTCCAGTCACCACAACATTCTCAACTTCAGTCTCAATACTGCTTGTAGTGACTTCTGACATCACAAATAGGTTTCTCCTTATAACAATCCAAGTCTACCTAAATGAAATAAGGCACGATTCATATTGATTTGAAGAAAGGGGTAAAGACTGGCTTCGGGATTCTTGATGCTGGAAAATTAGTTTTGACATAAATCCACCTGAGAAAAGATAACCTTGATCTCCCCCTTCTAATCTGCCAAGGTTTCTTAGGACTGAAGTGTTGTTCTCTTTTATTTGTCCATTTATTTATTTATTTATTTTTGCCAGAGCTATAATGAAGGCTGTGTATTGTCCAAGATAAACACATCTAGTATTTGAGAGAGAATTTAGACTCATATCTTCCTGATTCCCAAGTCTATCCATTTTGCTATCTGGCTATTAGAAATTGCTACATGGTACAATTGGTATCTATTGGTATCTATAAAACCTGAATATTTAAGTTTGAAATATCCTATGAATATCTACCAATTCATGTATAACAATCCTAAAATTTTTGGAGAAGTCATGCCAGTATTGCATTAGATTGAATACAAAGAATGTTACCTTTTACTTCTCTAAGAGTTGTTACATTTTAAAAGAATAAATCAAAATTCATTTTATAACTTTTAATTTTACTGTCTGACTAGTTCAATTATGACTGAAGATGTCTTAAAATATTTTATAAAAACTAAGATTAGACAACTCTTTTATCAAATAATAATCAAAATTATGATAATAATAATTATACAACAAGCACTGGGTTAAGCGTTTTATAAATATTATTTCATTTCATCTTTACAACAGCTCTGGGAGGTTAAAATGTTCATGATTTCTATTTTGCAGTTAAAGAAATGGAGGTATTCAGAGGTCAACTGACTTGCTAAAAGTCAAAAATATTTACATTTGAGGATGAATTGGAACTCAGGTCTTTTGACTCTAAACTCTGTCATCTAGTTGCTTCAATCCTTAATTTAATTGACTGATATAATTCAGGTCAAAAAATATCGATAAGAGACCTGGGAGATTTGGATGCTGATCTACCTTTGACATAAGCAGCAGTGTGAGCTTGGCGAAGTCTCTTGGATCTTAGGTATTTTGCACATAAAGTAAATGAGATTGGGTTTGATGCTATTTTAAGTCTTTTAAGGCCCTATCACTTTATTATCTGATCTTCTAAAGAAACTTTACATATAGCCCTTAGTATAGTAGAAAGGTATCATGATGCTTGTATGATGGCAATTGGTATTTCTACATCCTATGCTTATAGCCTATATGCTTATAGTTGTGCTGGAGGCATTTTGTTTTGGCTCTCATGAATTGATTATTAGCTTTTCAGTGTGAACATTTATACTTTAAAAGTTGGCTTGATTTTTTTGGATGTTCTTGATTGTCTAGACTTAGGAAAGTTATAGTGAAAATGGTATAATTCATACTAAAAATCAAAAATTCAAAACCATGAAGATATCATTTCTACCTCTTATTTTCTGTTGTTTAGATCTGTCTTTATTTGTGTGAAAAGTATTTTTATGATTGTGTTCATATAATCTCTGGGTGTGCTTTGGAAGGTAGATTCTTAAGTATTTTATATTGTTTGTAGTTATTTTAAATGTAATTTATTTACCATATGTTGCTGCTGCATTTTGTTGGTAGTACATAGAAGTAATAATGATTTATTTTATTTTACATGTTTCACCGTGGCTGAAGTTGAAGCTGAAACTTCAGGTTTATAAATTTTCCAATTTAGGGTTCTAATTTTAGTGTCTTGCTCTCATCTGGTCTATTCATAAATCTTCAATACTTTCCCCATTAATAAAAAAAGAGAAAACATTACATATTTTAATATAAAATCTTCCAAAATCTAACTCCAATCTATCTTTCCATTTTTTATTTCATATTACTACTTTTTCAGAGGGTCTACTGTCATACTCTCTTTTCTGAGAATCAGAGAGACTACTCTCTGTTTTAACATCATCATTATTTTTTTTTTCCAAAAACTGCTCCCTGTGGCTGACATCATCCCAACAATTACTTTATTGCTGTCTCTTGAGGTCTCCTATTTTCTTTAAGGCCCTAAACTGCAAAATTTTTCTTGATTTCCCCATCTCTCTTTGCCTGATCCTCTCCTTTGCACTTAGTAAATTTTTTCTTATCTTATAGTTCTGTATGCAGATTTAGCCTCATCCTCCTATTCTCAGGTTGTAGTTGTTTTAAGAACAAGACCTTGAGAAAAATAACTGTGGTATGGCTAAACATAGTGATTCAAATACAATTGGTACCTAATAATAATAAAATAATAAAATGTTTTATTAGGTACCAATAAAATGTTTGTTCAATTACATGAATATTGGTAAACTAATAATTTTAAAATCATAAGTTCTTATTTGCATCTAATAATAATGTAATCTTTATATATAATACAATATTTTATATGTATATACATATATACATATTTTTAATTTAAATTGTGTAAGGACCATAACATCAATACAAATGTAGCCTTCACTTGGTTCTCATGCAATTTCTCTTTTTTAACCTTTTAATGTAACATTAACTTCATATTCATTATATATTTAACAAAGTATTATATTTCTCTGCTGTCTGTTATAGTTCTTGCTTCATGGATTTTGCTTGCTTTATGTACTTAATTTGCTTTAGCGTTAGACAGAACTACATTTTATTTCAAATACTGAATATTGTATTCTGGGGAATTCTTGGATATGATTAGCCAACAGAGATTATTTTCCATGTTTCCCAATATCACGCCTTTATTTCATAATTATCCTTTGTTTACCTCTCTGTGAATTTGTTTCCTCCAATATAAGGTCAGCTCCTTGAGGACAGAGTGTTTCAGCTTTGCATTAGTATTCCTAGCATCTAGTCAAGTGCCTGGCACATAGTAGATATTTAACACTTGTTTGCTTGATTCTTTGTTGGAATGTTTGGTCTGTACTATGTCAAGAAACCAGGTTTGGCAATCATAGCTGTGAAACAGAATGAACATATAGAAGGTTCCATATGGGACTTCCTGAAGAGCTCCTGTGGCATTAAGGTGATATTTAAGGCCTGACATTTTCACAAACTTTAATTGTGAACATTTAAGAACAAATCCTAGAATGTTAGATTTAGTCCTTAGAAAATCAGACCATTGAGGAGACTGAGACATAAAGAAAGGAAACTGTTTATCCAAGTTCACGCTGAAAGATAGTAGGGCTAAAGATGATTAAAAAATCTCCTAAAGATAATTAAAATATTGAAACAGTTCAATGTGAATGGGTATGATGTTGATGAAAGGCAGAACAAAAATTGTAAAAGTTATGAATCAGTAATACAAATAAGACTTTATACTTTGCTATCAATTCCCTGAGAGGGAAAGTATAAGAAAAACACACAGAGACAGAGAAAGACACACAGAGAGACATAGAGAGTGGCAGAGAAACACAAAGAGACAGAGACAAAGAAACAGAGAGACAGACAGACACAGACACAGACAAGAAGATAGAGGGAAGGAGGAGGAAACAGAGAGAGATCTAAATTTTGGGGAGAAAGAGACAAGGAGGGAGCAGCAGAACTTCAAGTAGAAATGTTATTTCAAAGCACTGGAAGGAATGGATTTAGTGAGTTTTTTCACTCTCACAGTGCTGTGCACACCAGCTACTCAATGGTGAATGATTTAATTGAATGTACAAAGTTGGGGAGAATCATGGAATGCTGTTGATCCATAAGAATATTGCTCAGGAAAGAAACTAAAGGGGAATAGCTGAAAAAGGAAGATGAAATTAAGGAGGGAATGCAGTAGATCAAGGAGTTTTGTAAGCCTTGCTTGGAAAAGAAACTAAGAAAAATCCCATTGCTTCAAAATCATTGAAAAGTAGTTACAGAGGGGAGGAAAAGGAAAAAAAAATGTGTTTTAGTGAAATGCCAACAATGAAAATGTCTAAAAGTAGGACATATTAATTTATGTCTTCCCACTCACAATTCATAATAGGAATTTGACTCTCAGCTAAAAAATGCACATAGATTACTTGTCAAAAGAAAATGGTTCAGAAGGTAACCCCCAGCTGAACAGAGTCTGGTACTGAGGTATCGAACTTCTTACTTACTTACTCAGAAAAACATAAAAACAAAATGTTTGGCATGTTCATTCTAAAATCCCTTAGAAACAGTTTTGTTTTGTATTCTGAGGCCTGCAGCCATATTATGCAAGCTCTGATCTCATCAGGTCTTAGAGACTCAGTAGTGTTAAGTTAGTCCCCACATCAGAAAAAGATCATTGAACTTAAGTGTTTGCTGCTGAAAATGGTGATGATGCAGAAAACACAAATCACCAACACTGGTCACACTTCTAAAGTGCTTCTGGTTTTTATTAAAATATGAAAAAAGGAGCTTAATACAAAACTGTATTATTAAGCTCCCCAAACTGGAGCTGGGTCATTATAGTTTTACTCTTAAACAGGTGAATATGATATTTGAATAATCAACAAATGTGTAGCACAAACATACAACACAATTAGTATTGGAACAGGCATAGTAGAAAAATAAACAACAAGCAAAAGACCAAGAGAAAATATAATCAGAATTTTGCAAATAAAATGAATATTAAAAATAATCCAAAATACTTACTAAATTTGAGGGATATAGTAAAAAGAGCACTATCGGTATAGTGAATAGAAAGCTAGCCTCCAATTCAGGAACATCTGAGTTCAAATCTTTCCTTGACATTTTATTGCTGTGTGGACCTGGGCAAGACTCTTAGTCTCTCAGTGCCCCAGGTAGTTCAAAACTGTATTTACATTGTACAGTGGGTACTAATGTGGGGTAGCTAGGTGGTGTCATGATGGAGAGAGTTCTAGACTGGAATCAGAAAAACTGGAGTTCAATGCCAGTCTCAGACACATAATTATATGGGCCTTGGATGGTATATTTAACTTTCCTTACCTCAGTTTCCTCATCTGTAAAATGAACTAGAGAAGGAACTAATAAACTACTTAAGCATCTTTTCTCAGAAAATACCAAATGGGGTTATGGAAAGTCAAACATGAATGAAAAAAAAAAAAAAAGACTGAAAAGAAATTTACATGAGTACAGGATTTTAACTCATTGAGTGAATGAAATCACAAATTGAGTCCTGTCCCTTTTTCCAAAAACAAATGAAAAATGCTTTGAATTTGCAGTTTAAAAGGCTTAAGTTTGGGTTCCAGTTTTGTCCCTTGAAACCTTTGCTAATCATAACTTGGCTAAGTTTTTATTTTACTCACTTTTATAATAGCATGGGCTGGTATTAGATCTTATAAACTGTAAAGAAGTATAGAAACATGAACTGTTATCTTTTTTATTATGAGAATCAACAAGTATTGGTAACAGGGAAAAGTGGGTGAAGAAAACAGTTATGTGGGACTGAAGGTCATGAAATTTTAGTTGAAATGGGTAAGATTTTCTTTTTAATTAGATATCCTATCTTGCTAAATAGCTCTGTTGAATGAAAGAGCTTTATTTGATTTTTTTTTTGGCTAATGAAATAATTTTATATCTTTTTCAATGATAGGTAAAAGAAAGGCCTAGTCCATTGTAGTTAGCATATTATTTTTCAACATTGAGTGGAGAATGAAAGTATATATACTTCCTTAAAGTATACACTTTGAGAATGTTGCTTTCCTACCCCCACCTTCACCCTTCCTTTTCAGAAGGCTGTAGTGTCTCTAGTATAATAACTACATGCTATTTAAATAAAGCTTTTACTCAGTTGATAACAATTTGCCCTTGTTCCACCTTTAATCTTAGTATCTCCAGATACTTTATAAAATGGCATTATCATTCCCATTTTATACCTGAAGCACAAAGAGATTATGCGATTTGTCCATCAATAGCAAATCAGTAACAGAACAGAGAATAAGACCCAAGGCTCCCAAATGCTGCTCAAACACTACTTTTCAAAGCTCAGAGATTTATCTCCTGACTCCTGAATGGGAGAAATAGCCATTATTTATACTGAAGTCTGTATTTAGGCGTTGTTCTGTGTTCGTGGGAAATGCTGGCAAAGTGCAAACACTTTGCTTCTCAGCTGAATGTGGCGGCTCCTTTGTTCTCCAGGAGACAGATTGAAATTTCAGCGACAGGATTCCTTGACTTTTCGAGATTGTTCTTTTGTACAGCTTGATTTCTTTTGTGGCAATTTTCAGATGCATCTTTATTGGTTGTTGAAGCACAAATATCTATTTGGGGGAGTTTCCAGTACAGTTCTTTTGCTGCTAGATCTGAGGAGTATATTTGTAGACTAAGGAATACAGATTTGGAATCACAGTTAGCGACAAGAACAACATATAGGTCAGGAAAGACTAAAAAGGGAAAGCTTTTTAATGTAGCTTTCACTGAAGCCCCTTTAGCCAATCTGTGCTCTCTGGTTTTCATTTTTATTTTTGATTTCTTTTGTTGTGGTGGTGATTGTTTTTGATTTCCTATGAAGCCTCATAAGTTAAATGAAACTTAAATAAGAGAAAATTGGAATAGTTGGACTTAGGTGCTGATATTGTGGTCTCAATTTCTCAGAACTATGCTAGTTCCCATTCTGATCGTCAAGATATCCCTCAGGATGATTTTTCTTTAAAGCTATTGGCTCAAATCCCCATACTGGTGTGTTCCTTTTTCTCACTTTTTGTAGTCAGTAAATAGCAACCCAATTCCAATTCAGTAATCGACATTTCTTAGCTTTTAAAAAAGGATATTTTCATTGAAATTTTACCAAGTATTCACTCATCCTTCCCTACATTTGGATGCATTTGTTCCCACCCCTTTGAATTCCTGTGCCATTTTCTTTGTAATGATACTGGAATGGTTTTCCATTTTCCTTTCCAGCTTGTTTTCCACATGAAGACATGGAAGCAAATAGGGTTTTAGGATTTGTAACACAGCTAGTGAGTGTTGGAGGTGAGATTTGAACTCAGGTAGATAAGTATTCTTGTTTCTAGGTCTATGGTCTATTTGCTGAGTCACCTAGCTGTCCACTCTCCCCTATATCACTTAATTCCCTGAAAACAGTGTTCTCTGAGTTAATGCAATTTCCAAATTGGATTGTTATCACCAAGTTTATTTCCAAATGTGTATGAGATTGTTTCTCAGTTACTTTTGGTTTGGTCTTAAAAATCATTTCTTGGGTACTCAATGCAAGGCTGGCTGACCACAACATTCAGCAGGGGTTTTGATCTCAGACCTACTGGAGACGTGTTCTGACATGTTGAAGTTCACAAGATTGTAATTATCTCTAGTCTTCTTCACTGAAAAGTGTGTGTGGGGGGTGTATTCAATTCAGTTTCAGAAGTCCTGTCCTGTAGTTTTCCTCATAGCTTGAATCCACAGACACTAAAAAGAATTTATTTATTGCCAATGGTTCAAATATTAACCTGTAACAAAAGATTTGTCTTTCCGGCAAGGGGCTTTTTGAATGTTCCCCACTCCTGATTATTCATCCTAACAGGAGTTTGGCTCCTAAGCACCTGATTAACTGAGCCAGTTACAGAATTCTGTACCTGTTCCAAAATTCATGCAGGGATTGCATCAGCTGAATCCTAAATCCATGCTCATAATGATTAGGATCTTTGGCCACTTGCTGATTTATCAGCTAAAATACAGTCTTCCAAAGGAAACTTAGCCTTCTCCTCCACCCCCAGCTACTATAATAATAAAAACAACTATAGTATGATGACTATTCATTTATTTGCATTTGTTTGTTTTATTATTTTTAGGTTATACATTTACATTCATTTTTTTTTTACATATTTCCAAATCAGTCATGTTGGGAGATAAAAATCAGAAGAAAAGGGAAAAGCCATGAGAAAAAAAACAGAAGAAAAATAGGTGAAAATAGGATGTGTTGATCCACATTCATCTCTCTGGATATGGATGGCATTTTCTTCCAAAGTTTATTGGACTTGCCTTAGATCACTGAATTACTAAACTACTTAGCCCAGAGCTAAGTCTATCATAGTTGATCATCACACAATCTTGTTGTTGCTTTGTGTAATGTTTTCCTGGTCCTGCTGGCTTCACTCAGCAGTTCATGTAAATCTTTCCAGGATTTTCTAAAATCAGCCTGTTCATCATTTTTTAATGGAACAATATTATCCCATTGCTATAACTTGTTCAGCCATTCCCCAACTGATGGGCATCCACTCATTTTCCACTTTTTTGCCACCACAAAAAGAACTGCTACAAACATTCGGGTACTTTTCCCTCTTTTATGATTTATTTGAGATACAGAGACAGAAGTGACACTCCTGGATCAAAAGGTATGCACAGTGCACACATATATTGTATCTAGGATATACTATAACATATTTAACATGTATAAGACTGCTTGTCCTCTAGGGGAGGGGGTAGAAGGAGGGAAGGGAAAAGTCGGAACAGAAGTGAGTGCAAGGGACAATGTTGAAAAATTACCCATGCATATGTACTGTCAACAAAAAGTTATAATAAAAAAAGAAGAAAAAAAAGGTATGCACAGTTTTATAGGTTGGCTGATATTTATATGATATTATATATATATATATATATATATATATATCCATAGTATACATAAAGTATTTATATGAAATAGATATTTACATGTATTCTCATTTTATCCTCATAACAACACTTGTGGGTAGGCCTTATATTTATTCTATTTATTTTGAATACACTTCTAACTCTGATCTTTGCAATGAGGATGTAAGATCTTTGAAGGGAAGGATGATTTTTTTTTGGTATATCCAATTCCCAATTTTTAATAGTGGCTAGGGCATATAATAGCTTGAATGTCAAAGAAAATAATTTAGCAACAAGTTGTTGACATGGTAGAAAGAATATGGTTTAATAGAGAGAATGTGGGATTTGTAACCATAGGATCTAGGTCTAAACTACATCTCTGTGACCTACTATGCTTTTGTGATTGTGGCCAAGTCATTATACCAATTAGAACTCCTCTTTTTACTGTTTCAAATAAGCAGTTTAACTTCAAAAATAAATAAATTATAGCTCTACATTATAGAAAGATGTATTGATTCAGTACATGGCTCCCCTTTGTTTTACCTCCAAGGGAGAGTCCAAAAGTAAAAGCTTTTCATACTAGCAAAATTTCTGGTATTTAGGTAGTACTTGCTATTTGAAAATTGCTTTCCATATGATAACTCATTTAATTCTTGTAACAAATCTATGAGGTAGGTGCTATTTTTATTGCCATTTTACAGAAGAGAAAACTGAGATTGAGAGAAGTTAAGTGGCTTGTTTAGGATTATACAGAGAGTTAGTATCTGAGACAAATTTGAATTCAGGCATTCCTGAATGTAAGTCCAATATCCTCCCAGTAGAAAATATCATTATATTACAGGGCAGTTTCTGATGTTTCTAATAGTGATTTGGAATCATTCAAAGAAAAAATAAGATTATGGTTAGTGGTCTCCTAAGAAGATAGAAAAGTGTACTATATATAATTGATATAATATATTATTATAACATATTAATATAATTATCATTACATTGATTTATAATATAATATATATATACATTTTACTTACATTCTAAAATTACAATATATGATACAACACATCACAAATCAATTGATAAGTATAGCCTCTTATTAATATATTTGTGTATTTTATAGGTAACAATTAGAGGATGCATATTATTTACAGAATATATAGCATGCTTTTATTTACTTATTGCATGTATTCCATTTAAGCTAATTTTACATTTAAAACCTTTGAAATTTGAATTATTTCAGGTGAAATAGTGTAAATTCAATTCATTTTATAAATGATCTTACAGAGTTATGAAGTGACACAAACTTCTATTAATTCTTCCTTTGAGGTCTATCAATGGTTTCAGTCTTGGTGACTCTATTGTACATGCTCGGACTACCTCCTGCTACTTGAACAGACATATTATCCTCTGATAAAAGAAACATTTCTATAGATGATTAATTATGAAGTGAATTACATATCCAACAAGTGCCATGATTTAAAAGAAAAGACATTAGGCTGTCCTAAAATTATCCAGGATATTTCATGGTCTTCTTATCTAAAAATATTCCCTCCTTTTTCATGTATTTCTACAGGATTTTTGTCAATATTTCACCTTTTTTTCTATTAGCAGTATTTCTGTATGAGTCTATGGGTGATGTAATTGATTCAAATTATCTCCATCATTATACACATAAGCCATCTTGTGAATGATGATGGACAATGACACGTCCAGATTTTTAAATTAAACAGTAAGAAGAAAATATTAATATGTTTTGGTACTGGTCAAAAAAGTACAAATTTGTTAAGTGGTTAGAGAGCTGACTTTTGAGTCAGAAAATCATACATTCCAGTCTAGCCTCTGAAACGTGAACTTTGTGAAACTAGACAAATCATTTCAGTTCTCAGTACCCCTGGCAAATTCTCCAAGACCTAAAAATGAAATAAAAGTGCTAATATTGGCAAAGGAAATATCTTACCCAGAACTTCTTCATCTAATGAAATCAGAGGTCTGGAACCACAAACAAGCAAATACTGGTAATGAACAACAAACAATAATTGTACTCTTCAATAAAATAATAAAGAAGGATCTGAAGCAATTGAATCATATGTTCTTGTAAACCTGAGAGAATAAATGACTTGGGAAAGAAAAATTCTAATTTTAAAATAAGAATCAATGGAAATATTGGAAAGCAGTATGACAAATGAGGTATAAACAAAGATCTTACACCATGTACTATAATAATAATAATAATAGTCATGATAAATAATGTCTAACATTTATACAGCACCTGCTATGTCCTAGATGATGTGCTAAAAGCTTGACAAATATTATCTCTTTTGAACCTCACTCTAATCCTGGGAGATAGGTGCTTATTATTTTTTAAGTCCCATTTTATAAGTAAAGACATTAAAGCAATCAGAAATTAAATGACTATGAAACTGTGAATTGAAAGAAATGAAGGAAACAAAAGAAAGAAAGAAGGAAAGGAGGAAAGAAATCTAGAATATAACCATTTCAGATAGCAATTTGGAATCATGCTATGATTCATCCAAAGATCCATTGTTATATATAGTGTAAGACATAAGATTTTTTTTAAAAGACCCTATATATGCTAAAAAATCTTTATGACATTTTTGTAGTATATAAGAACTGGAAAGTAGATGTCCATATTTTCAGAATGATTAACCAAATTTTGGTATATGAATATTATAGAATAGTGCTATGCTGACAAATGACTGATGATAAATAAATCATATAAAATACTTTGTAGTGGTTAAGTGCAATATTATCTCCACAATCTTCACACCTGATGACTAGGCAAAGGATAAATATTTAGATTGTTACTTGATTTTAAGTATATTGAGCATGTTTGGAATAATTAAATAATCAAATCAATATATAATCTCATAACTATGAGTTTATTCTCTAAGGATAGAGACTTTGGAATTTGTACCTGCATTTCCCCAAAAGATCTTAAAATGGATCTTCCTCATTTTTGTTTGACCTTATCAGGATAGTGTATAGGTTCTACCCTTCTCTTCTCTCACCATCTTATCCCTTGCTCTTAACATGGTACTAGCACATTGCTTTTTTTTATTCTTACAATTCCCTGATGGCATCTTTTATAAGACTTCTCCCTCATAATTCCCTACTTGTAAAGTTTTATAGCTTTCTTGTACCCACCAAGAGCCTTAATATTGCTCTCAAATATTTTACGATCTCCTAAAAGTTATTATCCATAATCATTCAAAGGGATTTGGCCTAACTAGCCACAAAAAGAAAAGTCAGGTGGATATGGGATGTTTTATTTAGAATACAATATTTGGTAGTATACCCATAAAAATCGTTCATTTGAAAGTATGCATACTTATATTAACTGTATGTTTGTATATATATATATATATATGTATATATATATATATACGCACATAACAACATAGAACTATGTTGACACAAAAGTGTATTAAAAAGACATTACATATAAATACATATCTCTAATTCTCATAGATATATCTTGGATTGTTATTGAAAACAGACAATTAGGGAGGAAAAATTGACTTTTATTATCTTTGGGAATTAAAAAAAAAAAGAATTTTAATAATTACAACAAGATTCTCTCCCAAAAAAGGTCTATCTTTTTTTAAAAAATGAATTTTTTCCTAATGTTAGTGCAATTGGGAATTTCTGAACACTTTTTGAAGAATTGATGTTCAGGATCACCCAAGGGGTGATGGAACATCTAACATGTATCATACTTGAAAGAAATCAATCCTGTATTCATAGGCCCAATAGACTGAAAGAAACACAAGCCAGGTTGTGAACTTTTGCCTCCCTTTGTATGATTAAGTCTTCCTTTTTGTTCCCTAGAGTATAACACTGTTCTTCTGGGAATCTGCTTCTTCCACAGTAGTTAGTGGCTACTTGCTGTGTTTATTTTGCTCTTCGGCTCTCAGTATACTGAGAAACATCTTTTTAGGCATGGATTGTTGACATCTCTGAAGACATTCACTTAATATAGTCTTTTTTTCTCTTAACAAGATAAAATACTTAAACAATCTTCTGTGGAAAGATAGTAGAAGACAAGTAATATTGTAAATAATTCAAAGAAAAAGAAGTCTGTAGGCATTTTAAGGTACCACTAATTATTCATCATTCTATCATTATCAAATGCTATTTTATTCATATTTGGGAAAAAATCTTAAATATATGTGAATATATATATATATATATATATATATATGCATATAAACATACACAAATGTGTCCTTAATATCTAGAGTTTCAGACCTAAAAACATATTCTTTCTGATTTCACTACTTTGTATAGTTTGAAATATTTACATATCTTATATATTTACACATATATAGTCCTGTCTCAAGTTTATTTGAATGGTAGTATTTATGCTTGTTCCTTATCTCAATCATGGGTAAGATTTATTTGAATCTGTATTCCATTTTATTGGAACTACAGTTAAATAGAAAGAAATTTAGGAAAGGAAGGAGGAGAGAGAGGAAGTGGAGGAGATCTTAAAAATGCCAGTATAGCAGTTAGCACAGTGGATAGATCACCAGCCCTGGAGTCTGAAGGACCTGTGTTCAAATCCAGCCACAGACACTTAACACTTACTAACTGTGTGACCCTTGGCAAATTATTTATTGAATATAGGTCCTTCTTTGATGAAGGCCCACAATGTGGATCAGTCCTATGCTACTTTCTCACTTGTCACATAATCAATCCCAAAGTTCTTCTAAGAGAAATGAAATAATGAGTCTACAATGAGTAAAGGAATCTACATTTTATTGTGAAGACAATGCATACATCAAAAAGCATATACAAAGTATGTACAAGATAATTTTTTTTCAGGAGGAAGGAAATGTGAGATTGGGGGGGGGGTAGATCAAACCATTCTGGAGAATAATCTAATACTATGCCCAAAGGGCTATAAAAGTACCCTTTGATCCTACTGGGTCTGCATTCCAAGGAAATCATGCAAAAATGTTTGTAGTAACTAAATTGGAAATGAGTGGATGCCCATCACTTGGGCAATGAATGAAAAAGCTGTGGTATATGAAGGTAATGGAATCGTATTGTTCTATTAAAAATGATAAATAAGCTGAATACAGAAAGCCTTGGAAAGATTTACATGACCTGTGCTGAGTGAAACAAGCAGACCCAGTAATAATTTAATCCACAGTAACAGCAAGAATATGTGGTGATCAAGTATGAAAGACTTAGTTCTTTTCAGTGTTTGCAAAGTAATGCCGATAAACTTTGGACAGAGAATGCCATCTGTGTCCAGTAAAAAGATCTAAGGAGACTGAATGTAAATGTAGGAAATAAGCATGAGAGGAGTCTAATGCATGAAGAGCAACTAGAAAGCTAATTAATGAAAAAAATAGAATACAGGAAGGTATTATAATGCAAAAAAATTAGAATCATAGGTTGGGAACATCTTTTGAATGATTTTAAAATTTAGACAGAAGAGTTATTTGATTGTAGTTGCCTTGAAAAGTCATTGGGATTTATTCCATAGGGAATAACAGCTGAAATTTAGAAAAGATAATTTAATAGCTCTAGGGATGATTTGGAATGAGAATCAGGGAGACTAATTAATTGAGAGGTTATCACAGTAGGTCAGTTGAGAAGTAAAAAAAAAAGTTCTAAACTAATATATTATACATGACTGTGTTGGAAAGGACATCAGTAAACATTTACTCCAATTCATACATAAAAAAAAAAAATCTTCTCTATGATATACCTGAGAAGTGATTGATAACATAGGCTTTGCTTGAAGACCTTGGACAGTGGCTTGGAATTTCCTCTTGATAGCCAAACTAAATTTGTTCTTTACAACTTTTTTCTGTGTTACATTTTCAGACTAGGTTCTCTATATGAGGAATATTTGAAGCAGCTATCCTGTCCCTAGTATGTCTTCTCTTAGCCAAACATCCCTAGTCCTTCAACATATCATCAGATGGCATGGACTCAAAGCTCATCACCAACCAAGAGGCTTTGTCAAAATGGAATGGGGGAAAGGAATAAACATTTATAAAGTGCCTACTGTGTATTAAGAACTGTGACTAATCCTTTTTACAAATATCTCACTTGATCTTCACAATAATTGTGCAAGCTATTATCACCATTTTAGAATTGAAAAAAATGTGGTAAAAAGTAATTTTTTTTTCAGGGACATTCAACTAATAATTGTGTCTAAAGTCAAATTTGAATTTGTTTTCCTTATTCTGGACTGTATCTGGCTCCTTTGGAAGCTCTTCAATTTATACATATTTTGTGTAAACTTTGATATCAAGAATCAAATAATATTTCAGAAGAGATTGAGAAGCTCATGGTATACAGAGGAGCAATTTCACTTCACTTTTCCTAGTAGCTTTGTCCTTCTTGATGCATCTCAAGACAGAATTAGCTTTTTTGACTGCCATGTCAGTCTCCTGAATGTAATAGAAGTTGTGAGATTAAATATTACTTTTTGGGGAAAACTTCTATCTGACCTTAAACCCCATGTGTGAAATGTAGTTTCTTTTACTTTTTTTCTTTTTATTTTCATTTCTTTTCTCTTGCACCAAAATGAAAGATTATTCTGCCTTTTAAAATTTCATCTTTTTACATTAATTCTAATTCTCTACCCCTTTAAGACTGCCTTTAAATCCTTACCAGCTTCTGGTATTAGTTATCCCTCCTGCATTTTTATTCAGAGAAGTGGAACAGTAGTTAGAGCACTAAGAGTTCTGCACATGAAATCAGGAAGACCGGAGTCTGAATATGCCCTCATATACTTCTTAGCTCTAGGACCTGTGGGTCACTAAACTGCTGTCAGACTCATTTTTTTTCACCTGTAAAATGGGAATAATAATGGCACCACTCTTGTTATGAGGATCAAATGATATAATATTTGCAAAACTTAAAGTGCAATATAAATGTAAGTTATTTTCTTCCTCCTCTTTATTATTGTTTTATCTCAATTTTAAATAAATCCAATTCATTGCTTTAAAAATGTTAAACAACACAGGATCAAGCATAGATCTTTGGATATTTTATTAAAGGCATCTTCCTATATTGACATTGAACCATTAATAAATGGTCACTCTTTGAGTCTAGCTAGCTAGCTGATTTTGCACTATCTATTGGAATTGTATCTAACCATTTTCTCCCAAAAGATTATATGAGATACTTAATAAGTTAGTACAGAAGACTGTCTGTCTGATTATGTGTTTGTCATCCAGAACTATGCACATTTCATCCATTTTGTTTTTACTATATTATTGTGTCAACCTCTTTTTGAGGTCATCTAATGTCCCAGAATACACTGCACTTAGCACAATGTCACCTGAAAACCAAGATGCTTGGGGAACCTCATAATGTGTGAAGACCTCTGTTCAATTTAGAATCTGAAAAGTTTTTTTTTAATCAATTTAAAATTTAATTTGTCATTCATGTATTCTGAAAAAAATAACCATTAGATTCTGAATAAATATGTCTTTCCCAAGTGTATGTTTTCAAAAAAAGCTAAATATTAATCAATAAAATACATATAATATTGCCTCTATTTTATAAATATGAAAACATCATTTTTGTAGTGACCTTTGAGAGAAGACTCCAAAGAATAAAAATAATGTCTTAATGACAATTTTTTTATGCTAAACAAACATAAAAAATCTTTAAAAAGTAGCAAAAATAATTATTGTGATAGAAGTTCAAATTTATAATTTACTCTAACATTTATAAAGCACATAAATTATTGAGTAGCCTACTTATCTGGAGAGAATAATTTAGTAAAAAATACAGTTTAAGCAGTCAATATGATGCCTAATAGTGCTATGAGCACCCAAGAATATAATGAATCTTATTTAATGAATTGTTACATACCACAAATTTATCCAAAATATTCTTTCTAAGAATATGGCAACTTACACTATTAAGACTTTCTTCTCAAGCATATCCTATTTATCATATACTGGGAGTTTCCCATTTACTCTGTTTTTCTCTGGATAAAAGCAGATCTTTTTCTAGTCTTTCCTAGTTATTGTTTGCTCAGTCTTCAAAAAAAAAATACTATTAAAAGATTACTTTATTATTTACTCAATTTTAAAAATTGTCTGGATCACAAAAATGCTATGTATACTCAATCCTTTCTGGCCAAATATACTACAGAGATTATCTTTACTTGACCAGTTAAGTGGTAGCCAGAGATCTCACTTAATGATGTCAGGGATTTTCACAAATGTGGTTTCCTTTTTAGATATTTGCAGTTTTTTTCAGCCATTGTTGGGAGGGAACCACATTAAATAAGATGGCCTTGTCTGTAGCTTCAATATTTTCCCAAATAACTGAATAGTTCCCCCATTTTTTTTGTTTGTTTTTGATTTGTTTTCCAATTTCTTCTAGGGACATTGATAAAATGCACATAAGTTTTTTGACAAAGGCTTACTTTTGATCATTTAAATAATGACAACACCATTCCTTAAGACTGGATGGACATGGTGACATTTATTCCTTTACTGAAAGCACTAGATTGTATAAGTGCTTTGTTTTTGTGAAGTGAGTATAGGGAAGTGGGGCTAGTAAAGGATTCTAACAAGAGGTTCTTCAATTGAAGAGCAGATGGAAATGATACTTTAGCAATAACTTATTTTATCACATAATCATGAATTACAGAACATTTCTTTGAAGAATATTACTTTTCTTATTAGTTAGGACATTAGTCACTGTAATAATACCATAAAAATGCAAACACTCCCTCATTCTGATGCTTCAAATAGGAACACTCCTGGCCAAAATGATTTTAATTCATCTTATGAGACTTAGAAAATTGAATCAGTAGCTCCTCTTACTGAGATTTTGTTGAACTCAATATAATTTTGCATTAGAATGCAGCTTTGCCATATTAGCTATACTCTCGATAATTTTAAATGATGAAATCTGTATTCATTTCTTGAACATTTTAAGTGTTTTGCATGAATGTGTAACAGAAGTAACATTTATAGAAGTAAAAAACTTTTAAAATTTTAATTAAAATATGTTCTAGATAGTGATGAAAATGATTAAAATAGACATATTGGGAAAAACTGACCAACTTGCATGATATCACTTTAATTAGAAAACAAAACCAAACAACAACAAAATATCTGAAGAGCAATATTATCAGGATTCCTATCACTAATGAAGTGGATATAGACTTTACTTTGTTTTTCATTATTTCCATTGCCATGTTATATAAATAACATATAGTAATGAGATGTAATGTTATATTTCTCTTGTCCTTGTTTCTTATTTAATTTTTCAAGTAAATATAAGCTATGGACACAATTTTGGAACTATTTCTTATGAAATACATTTTGTGTTTTTGCTTAGAATCAGGTCAATTTTACATAAGCCTGTGAAAACAAAATAAATTGCATAGAAGAAAGCTAATTTGACTTGACAGAGGAAAAGCCATTATTTGCTTTTTTATGGCTATATCATTCCAAAAAAAGGAGGAATCTTTTAATTTATTCTTTGGTTGGATACCAAATTATCCATTATTTTAGTTAGACCTCTATATGTCATATGCCAGCAGGTAGAAACTGTAGCAATTTCCACATTAGTTTATTGTAAGAGAATTCCATTAACGTTTATATCTTATGAAAATTATATTTTCACTTATAAACCCCCAACGTGAAACACATATGACTTTTAACTTCTGGTAGTTATTTAAGAACTCAAAGGACATACTTTGATGCTAGTAGGGAAAAAGAAGTCTTCCTCATATACATACCACAACTCTGAATATTAGGAAAAATAAAACTAGTTAAATATCTCTCTTTTATAGATATAGAATTAATTGAAAAAAGAATTTTTTGCTGAGGCAGTTGGGGTTGACTTGCCCAGGGTCACATAGCTAGGATGTGTTAAGTGTCTGAAGTCAAATTTGAATTTAGGTCCTCCTGACTTCAGGGCCTCCTGGTTAATTTTTTTTTCAATAGATGGTTTGGCTTTTTGGGTGAATTGTGTCTAAGGGCACATATATGTTTGAAATAGAGTTTATGGAAGATATAGAATAATTGTGACTTAGTGACAAAGGCTAGGTGGAGCCTACTTATAGCTGTTTCCTAGTGCAGTTCATTGTATATAAGATTTTAATACCTGATGCCCGTAAATTTATAATGAAATTATTGTTGCACAGTAATGTATGATAACTTTTGGATCCTAACACCATGATCCTTCTCCACTTTGAAGCCTTGTTTATTTCTCAAAACTTCATGGCAAAACACCTTGTAGTTGGGAGAGACAGTATGGGAGTCGTTATGGTAGAGAGCACAGAGATCTGTGCTAAGATTCTGGCTTTTTATTTATGAGGTGGATGACTATAGGAAATTCATACAACTTACGACGTATTGTGATAACATATAATTGTCTCATCTATAAAATCAGGAAAATCACATTTGTGCCATATTCTTGAGAAATTCTTATGAGGAAAAAGTACTTTGTTGGCAAACTTTGAAACACTATTTTGTATTGATTTTTATCATCGCAGTAGTGTTTTAGACAGCAGGATTTGGGAATAAAGAGAATAACAATGATAATATAAACTATCATGTATATAGCATTATAAAGTTTGCAAATATCTCATTTGATCCCATTAATTCTGGGAAGTAGATACTATTATTCATCCTCATTTTACAGAATAGAAAAGTGAGAGTTAAGTAAAAGATTTTCTGTGAGTCATATAGCTAGTCAGTTTCTGCAGTTATATTTGAACTTCAGTCTTCCTGACTCTAGGTATTATACCATAATGGGATAATTGAATGAACAGTCTAGGTTTTAGTTTCAGTTCTTTCACTTTGGCAGACCACTTCATTTCTAGTACTGGATTTGTTTTTCAAATGTGTCAGAATCTTCATGACTCCTTTTTGTTTTGTTTTTTTTTTTTTTTGGAAAAATACTGAAATAGTTTGCCGTTTCTTTTTGCAGCTCATTTGACAGATAAGGAAACTGGAGGCAAACAGGATTAAGCGATTTGCTCTGGGCCATGCAGTTGTTAAGTGTCTGAGGCCAGATTTGCATTCAGAAAGAGGATGCTTTCTAACTTAGATCCCAAAGTCTCACTACTACCCAAGCTCTTAGTTACTGCCTTTTCCCAGAACCTAGCTTTTCTCTCATTTCTTGACTACTTCCAAATCCTTCCATCTGTTCTCTTCATTATCCTCTTCAACCTCCCACCAAATCCACCTGAATTTTAATCTCTTTTAGGTTATTTCCTTTTATGTAATATCTTCCCCACTCATTAGAATGCAAATTCCACAAGGGCAGGGATCATTTTGTTTATTTTTTTCCAGCACCTCTTTCATTCACTTCTCTCTGATGACCAATGAGATTCCACTTTCCATTTCCATTATTTAGTTACATATTAGATCTCTCTTACTTGATAACAAGTTCCTTGAGAGTAGAAATCAAATCTTATGTACTTTTTATTTCCCTTCATTCTACATAGTGTAGGATTTTTTAATACTTAGTATGCAAATACACTTGCAAATAGTATGCAATACACTTATGCAAAGTTAAATTATTCAAATAGAGCATTTCCTAGACTTCACCACTTATCTCCCATTTTTAAGGGCCAAAAACCTATGCTATGTAAAGATGTTTCAAAGTAATTTCAAACAGTAAAGAACTTTAGAGATATTCCTTTAGTCCAACTTCTACATTTATATAGAAGCAAACTGAGGTTTTGAGATTAACTGTATTACTCAAAGTCACACAGCTAGTAAGTGACTGAGGCTGGTATTGAACCTTGATTCTCTGACACCAAAAACTGTTTTCTTTCTCCTCTAATATTATGTCTCAGTAGAGTTTAATTTTTCATGCCAAAATAGGCAGACTATCTTATGTAGTCCTTATTCTCAGAAAACCATGGATAATTATATCTCTGTAACACATGCAGTTCTTAGTGTTTTTAAAAACTAGTTATGATGCTGAGAACTTTAGAACCAAAAAGAATCCCAGAGGTTACTTAATTATTATTATTACTTATCAATAATAATTATTATTAATATTAACAATAGAAGCTAATATTTATATAATCCATCCTATGTGCCAGGCACTTTATTGATGATATCTCTTTTAATTCTCATAACAATCCTAGGAAATGGTTGCTGTTATTGTTGCCTACCTATTCTATGCTGCCCTTCATTATATGAATGAGATACCTCAAAACTGAGGGCAACTGGGTGGTATAATAGATAGAGTTTTGAGCCTGGAGTCAGGAAGATTCATCTTTCTAAATTCAAATCTGAAGTTAGACATTTACTAGCTATGTGACCCTGGGCAAGTAACTTAACTCAAACTGCCTCAATTTCTTTTATTTTTTATAAAATGAGCTAGAAAAGGAAATGGTAAACCACTCCATTATCTTTGCAGAATAATCCAAAATTGAGTCCCAAAGGGTTAAACAGAACTGAAATAACTGAATAACTACAATACCTAAGAGTTTAGGATCCCAGTTTTGTGAGGTCAATGGTAGAGTTGGCTAAGGGGAACAGAATACAGACAGTGTGATTTGGGACTGGAAAGCAGATCGAAAGCCAGTTTCAGAGTAAGGAAATAATTTGTATACCAAAGTATCTATTGGTGAGAAAACCTAAATATAGACCTTTTTATTAGAAATAGAAATAAATTCAGGTACAAATGCAGAGATAGATATATACTTATATTTATAATATATTAACACAAATAAAAAAGACAAACATTAAGTATTTCCTTGTAAAAAAAAAAAAAACTTTCCATGTAAGAATGCCCCCGATATATTTTTTGAAAAACCTTGTATTGCTTTATATAGGTAGATGAAATTAAAGCTGAAATTAAAACAGTCATTTTATGGAATTTGGCCTTCTTTATAAAACAAGTTCTATGACTGTCCTCTACTCCCATAGCTCACAAAGTTCTTTGAGAACAATTATCTGAAGATGATTTAGTTTATTTGTAAAATACTGACTGAAAAACAAAACTATCAGTGTTCATGAGGATGCCAAAAAGTTCTCAATCCTCAGAAGTTTTTTGAAAAGTCAATAAATAAATGAATCCCTATTTGCTTTTACTATAATGATGTAATATTATCGAATTATACACTGTATGGATGACTTCTTATGGAGTTGAAAGACATAATGAATATCTTTTAATATATGCGTGCACACTTTATTTTCAGTGGGTTATGAAACAATAAAATAATGCATTATGATTTTAATAAAAAATATTAAAGTGATGAATGTGATTTTGTTATTTTTTCTGCCTGTTTATGGCCAGGAAGTTACCATTACAGATAGTACACTAGAACTGGAGTGAGAAAGGCCTGCGTTCAAATTTGGCCTTAAACACTTAGTAAATATGTGACCCTAGGCAAGTCACTTAATCCTCTTTACTTCAGTTTCTTCATCTGTAAAATAAGCTGGAGAAAGAAATGTAAAACCATTCCAATATCTTTGCCAAAAAAAATTCAAATGAGGTCATAAAAAGTTGACATGACTAAATGACTAAGCAGCTATAATATCTATATTAATGGCAACATGCTGAAACTATTAATGGGAACAACTTTAAAAGGATTGCGCTATTATACTTCATTGTTTCAAAGATTTTTAAATCACTTTTTAACTTACAGGGGTAAGGAAAATACTTTTAAATTCGTTTAAAATACCAACTCATTTCTCTCACCATTACAAACTTAAGTGAGCATTCTTTTTGAATTTGAAATCAAAATGCTTTGAATAAAGCTTATGAAGCTCTTTGTTTTTTGGGGGAGGGAAAAAGGACCTCTAAAGCAAACTGTAGAAAAAGGAGAGATAATAGAGCTTGGAAGCCAACCTCTTGGCAAAGAGGAACAAGAGCAGTGGAATAATTTAATTGCTCATCAGCTAATTATACGGTATTATAATGTTAATGTGTCTTCATCATGACAATGTAATAGGTATAGATTGAAGCATATGAAAAAGAAAGTGTTGATGCAGTAATTATAAGTAAGAGTGGAGCTGTTAGAGTAATTAGAATGCTTCATCGGGTAATTAACGTATTGTTCAACTTGAGATGGGGAACAAAGAGTGAAGAAGTTAAATATTGAAGGACATGCCTTTGACACTCTGGATGTGTCTTTGAGCATTTGCTGGAGGAGAAGGTATTCTATACTGATACTGTTATTTCTCAGCTTCCTTTTTCATAATTTATTATTTTTCTCCCACTTGTGCTGCAAAATAAAACAGCTATTTCAATTTGAGGTGCTGCTGGAATTTAAAATATTTATGTTTATGATTCCCTAGTGCTGTGATTTTTCATCAGCTTTGATTTATTTAGTTAGGTCAGTTTGGAAATTATTTTCAATTTCTGTTTTTGTTGATAATGAAATTACTTGAGCTAATTATCAGAAACATTTTGAATAGTTGTTCCAAAGGCATATTTTGCCAGTTTTTCCAATGATTTCATCATAGATAAGACTACCTATGGCTAACTTTTCTAAAAATAAACAAAAACCCCCACAAAATCTAAACCTGATACTTATTTATAAATGTGTCAGTGTCATAGACTTCTAACTATATTGCCATAAATTATATTAATTACAGAACTAAATCATGGGGAAGTACAGTTCAGGGTAATTGGGTGATTGCAACCAACTTGCTAAATTTAGTAGGACCACAGACAAATTCCAAGGAAGGGCAAATAAAGAGAGCTTGTCATAGTCTGGGAATATTTCATAGTGCTGGAGGAATTTCCACTCCTTTTTAAATGATGAATCAAATTCATACACACACACATACACACTGAAAGAGAGAGAGAGAATGAGTGATATAAGTGAAGGAATGTGAAATGGAACACAACGTCTATAAAAGAGTAGCAAAAACAAGAAGAGCACTACTAAATACAGCAAAACATGTATCTTTAGAGAATGAAAAAATATAAGATGGAGAAAAATAACAACTATGGAGGACATTGAATATGAGGCTAATATTAAATTATTATTATTTTTATTATATATAATATTATATAACATAATAATAATATTATTATGAATAATAAAAACAAAACAAAAACTTCCATAATCATCTTATCTTAATGTGATAGTTCAATTAAATCACAGGGTCTATATTTCATTGTTAGAGGGAGTAGCTCTCATTCAAACAAATGTTGAATGAGCAAACAAATGTATTCTATGATAGGTGCCTTCTTATTTTAATTCATTTTTAGGTGAACATAAAGAAAATTGTATCCATGGATTTTATTTATTCATGCTTTGTCATTGTCGTTCAATCATTTCAGTCCAGGCTGACTCTTTGAGATCTCATTTGGCAAAGATACTGAGATGGTTTGCCTTTCTTTTCCTTCTCCAATGAGACCCTAAGCTCCAAAGCATCTAGCTGTACCCCACAATTGTAGCTCAACTCAATCATATGCTATCTATGAGAATGCCTATGAAAGTTTTTCTTAATTTTCTATATTTCTCCAATTCTTGACTGTGTATAGGTTTTGCTTATACAGGGAAATTTTAACTTAATCAAAATTATCCAATTTTTTCCACTTCAACATTGCTTCTACTTCATAATATAATTCCTTTATATCTGCTTTGCCTGATTTCATTGAAATTTCTGATCTTTTGTTCTTCCAAATGAACTTTGTTATCTTTTCTAACTCATTAGGATAATTTTTTAGTAATTTAATTGGAATGACATTAAATAAATAAATTAGGGGAAACTGCTGATTTTTTAAATTATTGGCTTTATCTACCCATGAAAAATAAATATTATTTAAATAGTTTATTTGTATACAATGTTTATGTTTATATGTTTATGTTTGTGTTCATATATTCCCTGTGTCTGTCTTAGCATGTGTACTCTCAGGTATTTTATACTGCCTAGTTGTTTTAAATGATCTAAAATAATATTATTGACAAATAATGCAATTTCCTTTTTTTCTCTTTTGATTACATCTCTTCTAGCTCTAATTTTGTTTGAGATCATGATTACTTACCCCTGCTTTTTTTTTTTTTTAACATTTTAAATTCTACTCCTGAACATTATTTTGTCTTTGTGTATATCTCATTTTTATAGCATTTCCTGAAAGCCACATATTTTTTAATTCAAATTTTTTATCTGTTATCCATTATTATTTTATAGGTAAATTCATCAGATTCACATTTTAAGCTATAATTACTTGAGTATTTTTCTCCTCTTTCCTCTATTTTATTCTTACCTCCTATCCTTAACCTACAGCCCCTCTAGGAGTTCTTCCCTTGTCCTTCTCTCCTTACTCTAACTCCTTGATCTCTTAATTTTTTTCTGAATTTGGAAGACATACATACAAACACACACACACACACACACACACACACACACATATATATATATATGTTTGTATGTATGTATGTATATGTTCCCTCTCTAACCTATTCCTGACTAAAGTAAGGTTCCATCATTACCTGCCTTCCCTCTACTAGCTTCTTCTTTATTAATTTGTGGAAAATAAAGATAGCAGATATTTCTTTTTAAAATGATGTATTCACATATATGAAGTAAGCAATTTGAGTTTATTAAGTCCTTTATAATTGTTCTTTAATGTTTAGCTTATATTTTTCCTGGATGTTATATGTCAAATTTTCCCTTAAGTTCTATTGTTTTTTGTCACAAATATCTGAAAGTCTTTCAGTTCATTAAATATCTTTTTTTTCACTCATGATTGTACTTATCATTGCTGGGTATATAACCTTTATAACTAATATATACCTATTTATATATATATATATATATATATATATATTAGTTATATAACCTATATAACTAATCATAGATGCATATCTTTTGCTCTAAAAATACTATTATCTAAGACCTATAGTCCTTCAATATTGCAGCTGTTAGGTTGTATAATTCTTATTGTAGCCCCACAATGTTTAAATTGGTTTGTTTTGTTTTACTTGCTATTTCCAGTTTTTACTTTTTAACCTGGGAGCTTTGAAATTTATCTACGACAGTTGTGCAAATTTTCTTCCTGGGATCTCAGTGATTTTTTTTCTATTTCTGCTCTGTCTTCTTGTTCTAGAACTTCAGGTCAATTTTCCTTCATAATTTCTTGTAAAAATCATAATTTCTATTACTTTTAAAAATCTTATTTTTCAGGTAGTTGACCTGAATTCTTCTGTTATTTCTCCTCAGTTTGTTCTCTAGATCAGTTATTTTTTGATGAGGTCATTTACATTCTCTTCTATTTCATTTTGTTTCCTTTTTTGATGCCTTAAAATTCCATTAACTTCCTTCTGCTTAATTATAATTTTCCAGGAATTATTTTCTTCCTTAAGAAGTAAGAGCCTTAAGATTTTCTATTTGAAGTTGATTGACTTTCTTTTCATAATTTTATTGATTTTCTTGAATTGCTCTCCACCCCCTCCCATTTTTCCTTGATCTCTCTTATTTGATTTTAAAAGTTCTTTTTAAGTTTTTGTAAGAACTTGTTTTGTGCTTGGGACCATTTGTCATTTCTCATTGAAAAAGGAATAGCTTTATAGGATCTATTATTTTCCTTTGAATATGAACTCAGATCTTCTCTATTATCATAGTAGCTAGCTATCTATGGTTGTGGTCTTCCTTTTCTCATTCATTTTAAATAATTTATTCATTGCTTGATTTAGTTTTCAGTACTTCTGAGATATAGAGAATGATGCTCTAAGACTTGTGTCCTTACTATTATTGTCTGAGCTTCATCCCAGAGCTCAAGCTTGTTTTTTTTTTTTTCTAAATCATGGCTAGAGGTCCCAGCCATGCTATCTCACAAAATGAACTTTCTCCCTGTGGTCCTGCCTGTGGCTGCAAACTACAGCTGTCCTCGCTGCCCTGGAACTGAAGCCAGGAACTCACTCTGCTCTCATGGAAGGGCCCACAGCCAGCAAAGTCCCTGTCCTTCTGTGACTGCACTCACCAGGTATGTGCAAGCTCCTTCTCCCCTGCAGGCGTAGCCCATCCCAGGACATCTCTGGTCCCCATGGCTTAGAGTCTTTCATCACTGGGAGGTCCTTTAATCTTTTGGCACTCAGACTGATTCAGATCGCCACAGCATCTTCTAGATGATTGTTTCAAAGGCAGAAGCTGCCTCCCAACACCAGATTCTCCCAGGGTTTATGGGGTTTTTTTTGATTCTGCAGAGTTGTCCTGGAAGTATTTGTACTTTACTCAGGCTGAATCTGGGTCTTTTTGAGGGGAAGATCTTTCCAAATTGTCTTTGGAGAATTACTTCTTTACCCTTTTAAAAAATTTATTGTCACTACTCTGTGTTCCCTCTGAAATGATGTTCTGGCTTTTTTTTATAGAGGAAATCTGGAGAGCAGTTCTCTGACATACTCTTCCATCTTCCCCTAATCCTATCCTTGATCTCCTTTGTATTTAAAGAATATCATTCTGTTTTGGATAGGAAGAACACATGAGGCAATGTGACAATACAAAAAACTCTTTCTTAACCTTTCAGAATGAGTCCTGAAATACAAAAATCAGGAGTTAGTAATAAGTTTCTGGCACACCTGAAGGAATAAGAATGATGAAAAACTTTACTCAGAAGTACAGAGGAAACTTTTCTTTATGATTAAAAATGTTTATGCCATTAGCAGTTAGTGCAAGCCCATGTATAAAAATCCACTTTGCATATAGAACACACCTCTTACAAACTATTTAGCAATGGACAACATTTTAGAAACTCTTTTGACAAGTATTTTTTTTTCTCCCTTGACCATTCCCTGATGGAAATCCAATCTCTAGACAAAAGAGAGAGGAAGAGAATTATTCCACTTTTTTTTTTTTTTTTTTTTTTTTTTACAATTTCACACTAATTTTACAATGTAGCTTTTAGAATTTATATATATATTTACATAGAACAATTCAAATGTACTACAGGAAAAACCAGTCTTTTATAAGAATTGATCATACAAACAGAATGATGTCTATGGCTATTATAGCATGCATAGAATCAGTCAATCAATAAGCATTTATTAAGTATTTGTTATTAAGTCATTTTTCAGTTATGTGCAACTCTTCATGACCCCATTTGGTATTTTCTTGGCAAAGATCCCAGAGTAGTTTTTAATTTCCTTCTTCACCATATTCACCATATGTGAATTGTTGTAATATATATATATATATATATGTATATATATATATATATATATATGAGATAATATATAGGGAATAACATATATATTATGTGATATATATATGTGATGATAATATATATATATAGGGGAATAACATATATATATATATATATATTCAAGTAGGGGAATATATGTGGCGATATAAAACAAGTACAAGTGATTTTGCCAAGGAGGCAATGATAACTCTGAGAATCAGAGAATAGTTGATCTAGAATTTAGTACTTAAGGTATCATTAAAATAACAACACAACAAGGATTGTGAAAATCTGCACATAGTATATAGCCACTGTAAATATATGGAGATGGGAAACTGAAGTAACAGTCAATAGACCAGTTTCATTAATATGTTGAAGCAGTGTATTCTAAAGTTAGAAAGATAAGTCATGTAGTAGATAGTTTAAATAAATATATAATAAGGAATCATTAGGAATTAGTTGTTTATACTACTAGACCTGTTTTTTTGGGGAAAAAAGATCATTTGTAGAGTATAGACATAGATTTGAGGCAGAAAGACCAATTGTGAAGATATTATAAGATTATAGACAGGAAGTGATGAGGATCTGAACTAGAATAGTGATATATGCAAGAGATGTCATTGAAATGGAAAGGACAAATTTTGGAAGCTGTTTAGATGTGTAAGGTAAGTGAGAGTGTAGAATTAAGGATGACACTAAAGTTGTGAATCTGGCAGAGTCCAGGTAAACTTTACTTGAGCAGGTTCTCCATTATCCTTAGCCAGCCACTTAACCATGGAGAAAAGTGCAGTAATATATGTTGGGTATCTGTTCAATTCATCAATTTGATATCAAGGCTTCTTCTTTCTTTTTCTTTCTTTTTTTTCTTTTTTCTTTCTTTTTTTTTTTTTTTTTTGTGTGTGTAAGACAATTGGAGTAAGTGACGTGCCCAGAGTTCCACAGATAGTATCACGGTTTCTTCCTAAAATAGAGCCCAAATGTTTGACTTACTTCCATAATCAGAGAATATTTTCCTCTCCTTAATGAGAAAAAAAGAACAAAAGGGATGCATAAATAAGAAGTAATTGTTTTAAGAACAGCATACCCAATAAATATAGGGCATCAGTAGTCACTTTCTCTAAAGTTTTATTCTAAATCACCCCTTTAGATAAGTCAGTGGAAACCAGAGAGGCTTGATCATGTTTGACTAGTGTTAGAGAAATGTTTACTACACTCTCTGTTTAGCAAGATCATTACAAAACAAGATTTTAGCCATTGATGACTTGTCTTGATGACTTTTAAGTGTGTAAGTATAGATGTACATGTGTATATGTGTGCATGTATGTGTGTGTATGCTTTGTTTTTCTTCATTTTTGTTTGTATCCTTAGATTTATATAGTTCATGCACATGATAGACAACTGATAAATGTTTAATTTTTTGATATTTTCTCTAAAAATAAATTTGCATGATGTTTTGTTTTTTACAAAGTACTTTCTTATCTTTTATCTTACATGATTCTCAACACAATATTGGGATGTGAGTAGAATGATGCGACTGTTGATGTTTTGGGATTTTCGCTAAATTGTTCAAACATTTATTTCTATAGGCTTCCCAACATATCAATCCTGACAAATTATTCTTGTTGTTAGAAATTCATTTGAATACCTGAAGTGATGGACAAGTATGAAACCATGCCATGTGTAGCTTTCATTCAGTAAATCTTTGGCTCTTATACTAATGCCAATGTCCTGCATACTTTTCAATATTTAAAGTTACAGTGTTAAAACTTCCATGTAATGAAACTCCAGACATATACTTTCTTTCTTATCTCCCCAACCTGAAATAGGACTTTTGTTCTGACCTAAGTATAGTTCTCTTGGGATAAGTCTGCTTGCTCAGCTTGAAGCTCTATATTCCTTCCTTTCTTGCTGAGCTTTGCTTAGAACAGCCTTGGTACTTTATGGATCAAATAATCTAACCTTTAGTAGTACGTGAATACCCTCTAAAATATATAAAAAGAGGTTGTCCATCCAATAGCTGAAGATATTCAGAGAAGGAGAATGCAGTCTTAAACTATTCCATTTTTTTAGACAGGTTTAATTATGATGTATTGATTAAAGAAATTAAAACTTACCTCTCTATAACTTTCTTTACCTATTCAGTGTCCTTAGTTCTGTTTTGTTGGGATAAGTACTGTAACCTATCTTTTACTTTCTGACCTTTAAATTTCTGAGAGATATGGAGGCTTCCAACTCAAGTGCTACTTGTTTTCTCTTAAAATGCGCACTCCAGTTCCTTAAACTGTTCGGTCTCTGACATTGTTTTGAGGTAATAGCTCTTTTCCTCATGTGCTCATACTCCATCTGGATGAGGATTGTCCTCATCCAGACAATTTATGATATGTGATCTAACCAGGGAAAATTACAAAGGTCTCCTATTTCCCTTGAGCTTGATGATACATTCTGCTAATACTAAAATTATATTAACCATTATTTATTTCCTGCCATGTATCATACTGATGATTGAAATTGGGATTGCATCCCACAAATATTTTATTCATAAAAAAAGAAACTATTGTCTAGTTTTGTCTCCCCAAAAGCTGTATTTGAACTTTTGGTTATCTGAAATCAAGTGATAGGACTTTACAATTATTTCTTTTATATTTTTCTTATCTTTGATTCATTGACTCCTCTGGACTTTTTGTATCATAATTTTGTCATTTCCTATATTATTTTTTATTTACTTGAGGTAATTTATAGGTGACATAAATGTAGTATGCAGTCTATACCTCATTGAACTCCTTAATAATAAAAAAAATGTTAATTAGGAAAAAAGTACAGGAGTACTATTATTTCTGTACTTGCTGCCATATATTCTGCTATGGATAAGTCACTTTTCCCCATCTATTCAACCATAATCTATTACACTTAAGTTCAATAGAAATACAATGAATGCTTTAGTGACAATCCTTTTTTTTGTTCCTATTTGTACAGGACTAAAAGAAAGATTTAGTAAAAGAAGAAATATAGAACACAATAATAAACAAGCCCCTTTTAAAAAATTGCCCTTTTGAGAAAAGGAGAATTAGGCTAATTATATTTATGCTAAACTCTTAAGATTTAGCACTTTCCTAGAACTATTCTTAGATCTAGTCAAATACCAAGATAGATGCTTCTCAGTGGAAAGATAGTTCATGGATTGAAAAAAAAAATAAATTGTGACCTAATTTTCATGAATTTAGATTAAAGCATTTGAAGCAGAAAATAGAATATTGAGAAGGAAAAAACACCTGGCTAAAGTAAAACAGCTACTTCTGCTTATTTTTTTCCTCTCTCTAAAAAATATAAATATAATTTTGATAATAAAATATATGGAAAACAATCTTTTTCCTACTTTTTACCTTATAATATGCTTGCTGACTTTAATTACAAGGTAATGGACATTTTTTGTCCCTACAGACAAAATTTTGAGCACATCTTCATAGGCAATCCATGTTTTGTTCCTTGTGAAATTAGAAAATTAGACTTCAAGAACGAATGTAAATATTTTGATTTTTAAATTGTTATGTTCATAGGAAATTTTTTGGTTAATTTTCCTTTGCCTCTACTCATATTCAATGTCCATTAACTTGGAAAAAAATCATACACACACAATATAACGCTTTTTTAAAGCTTTTTATTTACAAAGGATATGCAAGGGTAATTTTTCCAACATTGACTCTTGAAGAACCTTTTGTTTCAAATTTTCCCCTCCTTCCATCCACCCCCTCCCCTAACTGGCAAGTAGTCCAACTCATGTTAAATATATTGAAGTACATGTTAAATTCAATATATGTATACATATTTATACAGTTATCTTGCTGCACAAGAAAAATCAGAACAAGAATGAAAAAAAAGAAAAACTGAGAAAGAAAACAAAATGCAAGCAAATAACAGCAGAGAGTGTGCAAATGCTATGTTGTGTTCCACACTCTGTTCCAATGGTTCTCTCTCTGGGTGTAAATGGCTCTCCATTTATGGAACTTCATCATGGAACTATGGAACTGGTTTGAATCATTTCATTGTTAAAGAGAGTCACGTCCATCAGAATTGATTGTCATATAGTCTTATTGTTGCCATGTATAATGATCTCCTGGTTCTGCTGATTTCACTTAGCATCAGTTCATGTTGGTCTGTCCAAACCTCTCTGAAATCATCCTGCTGGTCTTGTTTACAAAACAATAATATTCCATAGCATTCATGTACAATATTTTATTTAACCATTCTCCAACTGATGGGTATCCATTCAGTTTCCCGTTTTTTGCCACTATGAAAAGGGTTGCCACAAATATTTTTGTACATTTGGGTTCCTTTCCCTCCTTTAAGATCTTTTTGAAATATAATCCCAGTAGTAACACTGCTGGATCAAAGGGTATACACAGTTTGATATTTTTTGAGCATGATTCCAAATTGCTCTCCAGAATGGTTGGATCTGTTCACAGTTACATTAACAATATATCAGTGTCCAAGTTTTCCCACTTTGTCTCCAACATTCATCATTATCTTTTCCTGTCATCTTAGCCAATCTGACAGTTGTATAGTAGTTTCTCAGAGTTATCTTAATTTGCATTTCTCTGATCAATAGTGATTTGGAGTACCTTTTCATGTGGCTATAAATAGTTTTAATTTCTTCATCAGAAAATTGTCTGTTCATATCCTTTGACCACTTATCAATTGGAGGATGGCTTTAAATATTATAAATTTGAGTCAATTCTTTAAATATTTTAGAAATGAGGCCTTTATCAGAACCTTTGACTATAGAAATGTTTTCCCAGTTTATTGCTTCCCTTCTAATATTGTCTGTATTAGTTTTGTCTGTACAAACCCTTTTTAACTTAATATAATCAAAACTATTTATTTTATGATCAATAATAATCTCTAATTCTTCTTTGGTCATAAATTCCTTCCTCCATCACAAATTTGAGAGGTAAACTATCCTATATTCTTCTAATTTGTTTATAATATCATTCTTTATGTCTAGATCATGAACTCATTTTGACCTTATCTTGATATACAGTGTTAGGTGTAAGTCTATGCCTACTTTCTGCTATACTAGTTTCCAATTTTCCCAGCAGTTTTTTTTTTTTCAAATAGTGAATTCTTATCCCAAAAGGTGGGGCCTTTGGGTTTGTCAAATACTAGATTGTTATGGTCACTGGCTATTTTTTTCTGTGAATCTAACCTATTCCACTGATTAACTAGTCTATTTCTTAGCCAGTACCAAATGGTTTTGATGACAGCTCCTTTATAATATAGTTTTAGATCTGGTATAGCTAGGCCACCTTAATTTGATTTTTTTTTCATTAGTTCCCTTGAAATTCTTGACCTTTTGTTCTTCCATATGAATTTTGTTGTTTCTTGGGAGTTTAATTGGTTCGGTACTAAATAAGTAGATTCGTTTAAGTTGTATTGTCATTTTTATTATATTCACTCAATCTATCCACGAGCACTTGATATTTTTCCAGTTGTTTAGATCTGACTTTATTTGTATGGAAACTGTTTTGTAACTTTGCTGAATTTCCCTTGGCAGATATATTCCCAAATATTTTATACTATCGACAGGTATTTTAAATGGAATTTCTCTTTGTATCTCTTGCTGCTGAATTTTGTTAGTGATGTATAAGAATTCTAATGATTTATGTGGATTTATTTTGTATCCTGCAACTTTGCTGAAGTTTTGGATTGCTTCTAATAGTTTTTAATTGATTCCCTAGGGTTCTATAAGTATACTATCATATCATCTGCAAAGAGTAATAAACTGGTTTCCTCATTACCTACTCTAATTCCCTTAATCTCTTTTTCTTCTCATATTGCCAAAGCTAGTATTTCTAATACAATATTGGATAGTAATGGTGATAGGGACAACCTTGTTTCACCTCTGATTTTATTGGGAATGGTTCCAGTTTATCCCCATTACATATGACACTTGCTGATGGTATTAATTAGATGCTACTGACTGTTTTGTGGAAAAGCTCATTTGATCCTGTACTCTCTAGTGTTTTTATTTGGAATTGGTCTTGGACTTTATTAAATGCTTTTTCTGCATTTATTGAGAGAATCATATTTTTTGTTAATTTGGTTATTGATAGAGTCAATTTATGCTAATAGTTCTCCTAATATTGAACCAGCCCTGCATTCCTGGTATTAATCCTACTTGGTTGATGAGAGTAAGATTCATACAATATTCATCACTCTTTCTTCTTTTTCTCAATTATAACAGTTTTTTTTTCCTCTTTCTGAGATGGCATTTTCCTCATTTTACCTCCTCTCCCCTCCCCCGCCTTTTTTTGTTACAATCCCCTTTCCACCTCTAGTTTCTTTTTTATATTACAACAGTAAAGTCAGATTATGCATATATTCTCTATTCTCTATGTATACTTATAACAGAAATAGTTCTCGAGTTTTATTTTTTTCTTTTTACCTTCTTATGTTTCTATTTTTTGTTTAGCTGTGGTCTTTTTATCAAAAATCAGACAAATACAATTGTCAATGCTGTAAAATTACTCCTGCATATAACTTATAAATTAAAAGCTATTAAAAAAATAAAAAAGAAAAACCTCCCCTGCCCTAAAAGCAGATCTTAACTTTAAAAAAAAATGAGTAAAAAAAATAAAGAGAACTCTGACAATAGATAGCTTTTATGATGAAAAAGAAGAATATATTTAAAACTCTGAGGAGACTAAAAACAGATTGTCTCCAGATGAAACCCCAAAAGGTGATATAAATTGGTCCCCAGACAAGGCTCTCCTAGAAGAAATTAAAAATGTCAATAAATATAATTACCAAGCAAAGGCCAAGGATAATGAAATAAATTGTCTCATTATAATAGATTTTTATTTTTTTCTTTTTTATTATAGCTTTTTATTTACAAGATATATGCATAGGTAATTTTACAGCATTGACAATTGCCAAACCTTTTGTTCCAATTTTTCACCTCCTTCCCCCATCCCCTCTCCTAGATGGCAAGATGACCAATACATGTTAAATATATTAGAGTATAAATTAAATACAAAATAAGTATACATGCCCAAACCATTATTTTGCTGTACAAAAAGAATTGGACACCGAAATATTGTGCAGTTAGCCTGTGAAGGAAATCAGAAATGCAGGTGGGCAAAAATATAGGGATTGGGAATTCGATGTAATGGTTCTTGGTCATCTCCCAGAGTTCTTTTGCTGGGTGTAGCTGGTTCAGTTCATTACTGCTCCATTAGAACTGATTTGGTTCATCTTATTGCTGAAGATGGCCAGGTCCATCAGAATTGATCATCATACAGTATTGTTGTTGAAGTATATAATGATCTCCGGGTGCTGCTCATTTCACTCAGCATCAGTTCATGTAAGTCTCTCCAGGCCTTTCTGAAATCATCCTGTCAGTCATTTCTTACCAAACAATAATATTCCATATTATTCATATACCACAATTTATTCAGCCATTCTCCAATTGAAGGGCATCTACTCAGTTTCCAGTTTCTGGCCACTACAAAGAAGGCTGCCACAAACATTCTTGCACATACAGGTCAGGAGAGGTTTTTCAAGCTTCCTCTACAAGCAGCAGCTTCCTCTATAAGTGGCAGTGGCTGCACTGGGTCAGTGCTGACTCATTCCCACTGCTAGGTAGGTGTGGCCAGGTCTCATGAGAGTTTGGTGTTTTGGGGTTCACTATTTACCTTTTGTGTTTGCGTTGGATGTTTTCTAATTTCTCTGCTGATCTACTGGCTTGCAACCAGGGCAGAGTGGCCAATACTGCTGTAGATTCCTATAGATTCCTTCCAGGACTCTGTGCTGTCTGTGCTCAACTGCTTGTGCTTGGCTGCCTCCCTCCTGTTTCCAATTGAAACAGACTTTTTCTTGCGAGTTTAGAAAATATCTTCTGCTAATAATTTGTTGCAATCCCAATATTTGTGGGTTCTGCCAGTCCAGAGCCAATTCAGAGGCTGGATTTGCTAATTAGTTTGAGGGTTGTAGCAGAAGGTCAGAGAGAAATGTGTGTTGTCTCTGCCATCTTGGCTCTGCCACCTAAAAGCCCCACAGATATAACTTTCATGGTGAATTAGGAAATAAATGAAACCTTTTGTAATAATGACTTTTATTCTTGCTTCTCCCACCCATCAATACCATTAAAAGTTAGTTTTCATTTATGCCAGTGAAAGAAAATTCAGGCAGGCTACTCCCCTTAATGAATAAGAAAATAATTAGAGAATGATTTTATAAAAAATGTCAGTATTCCATAATTCAATATTAATTCCCCTTTATTTATTCATTAGGTATTTATTTCCTCTACTCATGTCCTCTCTAGAAGAATAGCATGAGCTGTCCTAAAGTAGTGAGTGAAAAAAAGAAGACAAATGTAGAGATAGATAGGAAAAATACATGATTAATAGTTACTCCACGAAAATGTCTCTGGGAGAACAAGAAGGAAGAAAAAGATTAACCTGACAAATTATTGCTTTACTATGTTTGTAATTATTCCTGTTATTCATGTAACCAGTCAAAATCATATGAACTTCTGACCAAATTAGTAATTTCTTGTCCACACATAAGTGTCTCATTTGAATAGATTAAAAGATAAATATATTCCTATTATGAATCCAGAAAGGTCATAAAATTAAAGAAATTATCTTTTGCAAATCTTTATTTTATTAGATTCAATGTGGTTAACATCTTAATTTGCCATTATATTAGAATGTTGGTGGCAATCACCAATTATTCCTAGATGTATATATTGTTGAACATTTGATTAGAGGATTTAATTACTTAATTCACAATGATATAGCTTATTTGTTGTCATATGTTTAATGTGTCAGACAGTCACTCTCAACATCTAAATATTTTCTTAACTTTCAGATTTGTCTTAAAATTCCACATATCAAACTTGTATTTAAAACTTATTTGAGTTTAAAGCTCTTGAGAAATATACTAACTGCAGCTGTTAATATAAAGAATTGATGTTTTATAACATTTAAAACTTACTTTGAACCTCCTTGCTAATTATAATACAATATAATTTAATAATACAAATTATTAGATAATGTTCAATTTTCATTTCTATCCTGGGGGATTGACAGCTTCTTGATTAAAAAAGCAGATATCACAAACATAATAAAATCACCTTTTAAGAATCAAATAGCAAATAAGAATCAGATTTGTAATTTAAAAATTGGTTTCCTTAATAATGGCACCAATTCCAATATCACTTCAAAAGCCTCTCCCATAAACCGTTTTCAGTCTACAATGTAGAAACAGTCTAATCTCTTCCTTAGGTGTCTTTCTTTAGGTATCTCAACAGTAATACTTAATTATAGTAATTTTCTTAAGGTTACTTAAAAATATACATTTCATTGATGCTTATTTTTCATTTCAAAAATTTCTTCTATTATGTCTTCCTTTCCCTTTCCACATAGCAATAAAAAATAACAAAGAATATATTTTTTAAAAAGAAAAAGAAAAAAACAAAACAAAATGCCTAACCAGTATATCAAAGAACTCTGACAGTATGTCATACCTGTTATTTGGACTGGTAAAGATTGACCTAGGGATCTCTTCTCATATCTCATTTTTTGAGGGAGTGATATGCTTTGTTTTTGTAATTGTGGTGCAAAGGAAGAGAATAAGCATTTATATACTACCTACTATTTGTAAGGTACTATGCTAAGCGCCATTTTATTTTTACAAATATTATTTAATTTGATTTTCAACAAGAAGCATGAGAGACAGATGTTATTGTTATATATGTTGAGAAAATTGCAATTGAAGTAATTTCCCATGATCACATAGGTTAGTGGCTAAGCTGGATTTTAACTCATATCATATTGATCAGGTGATTTATTCATTGTACTACTAGCTGTCTATGTTGTCTATTTACTGTTGATTGATTATGATAACAGGTTCTTTTCATTTATATAATAGTAGTCATTGTATTGTTGATTCTGCTTGCTGCTCTGTATATTTCTGTATTCATCATATTTATTTCTTTAAGTAGAGTAAGTTATATGCCATAATTTGCTTAGGCATTCCCCTTTTGAAGGACATCTGTTTTATTTCCATTTCTTTGAAACCACATAAAATACTGATATAAATATGATGATATATATGAGAGCCTTCTGGCATGGTCATTTAGTCATATTAGTTGTATAATTACAAAACAATTTCCAAAATGATTGTATTGCCCCCAGAGATTCTACTAAAAAGTTATTAGAAATAATCCACAACTTTAGCAAAGTTGCTGCTTATAAAATAAACCCACATAAGTCATCAGCATTCTTATATATCACTAACAAAATCCAACAGTCAGAGTTACAAAGAGAAATTCCATTTAAAGTAACTACTGATAATATAAAATATTTAGGAATCTATCTGCCAAGGGAAAATCAGAAACTTTATGAGCAAAATTACAGACCACTTTTCACACAAATTAAGTCTGATCTAACCAACTGGAAAAATATTAAATGCTCTTGGATAGGGCGAGCAAATATAATAAAGATGACAATATTACCTAAACTAATCTATTTATTTAGCGCTATACCAATCAGAGTCCCAAAAAACTATTTTAATGACCTAGAAAAAATAACAACAAAATTCGTATGGAAAAACAAAAGGTCAAGAATTTCAAGGGAATTAATGAAAAAAAAATCAAATGAAGGTGGCTTAGCTGTACCAGATCTAAAATTATATTATAGAGCACCAGTTACCAAAACTATTTGGTATTGGCTAAGGAATAGATTAGTTGATCAGTGGAATAGATTAGGTTCAAGGGATAAAACAGTCACAGTTACCAAAACTATTTGGTATTGGCTAAGGAATAGATTAGTTGATCAGTGGAATAGATTAGGTTCAAGGGATAAAACAGTCGAAAATTGTAAACTAATATGGCAGAAACTAGGCATTGATCCATACTTAACACCGTACACCAAGATAAGGTCAAAATGGGTTCATGGCCTAGGCATAAAGAATGAAATTATTAATAAATTAGAGGAACACAGGATAGTTTACCTCTAAGACCTGTGGAAGGGGAAGGTCTTCATGAGCAAAGCAGAACTAGAGATCATTACTGATCACAAAATAGAAAATTTCGATTATACCAAACTGAAAAGTTTTTGTACAAACAAAACTAATGCAGACAAGATTAGAAGGGAAGCAATAAACTGGGAAAATATTTTTACAGTCAAAGGTTCTGATAAAGGCCTCATTTCCAAAATATATAGAGAATTAACTCTAATTTATAAAAAATCAAGCCATTCTCCAATTGAAAAATGGTCAAAGGATATGAACAGACAATTCTCAGATGAAGAAATTGAAACTATTTCTAGTCATATGAAAAGATGCTCCAAGTCATTATTTATCAGAGAAATGCAAATTAAGACAACTCTAAGATACCACTACACACCTGTCAGATTGGCTAAGATGACAGGAAAAAATAATGATGATTGTTGGAGGGGATGCGGGAAAACTGGGACATTGATGCATTGTTGGTGGAGTTGTGAACGAATCCAACCATTTTGGAGAGTAGTTTGGAACTATGCTCAAAAAGTTATCAAACTGTGCATACCCTTTGATCCAGCAGTGTTACTACTGGGATTATATCCCAAAGAGATTATAAAGAAGGGAAAGGGACCTGTATGTGCACGAATGTTTGTGGCAGCCCTTTTTGTAGTGGCTAGAAACTGGAAACTGAATGGATGTCCATCAGTTGGAGAATGGCTGAATAAATTGTGGTATATGAAAATTATGGAATATTACTGTTCTGTAAGAAACGACCAACAGGATGATTTCAGAAAGGCCTGGAGAGACTTACACGAACTGATGCTGAGTGAAATGAGCAGGACCAGGAGATCATTATATACTTCAACAACAATACTAGATGATGACCAGTTCTGATGGATCAGGCCATCCTCAGCAACGAGATCAACCAAATCATTTCCAATGGAGCAGTAATGAACTGAACCAGCTATGCCCAGAAAAAGAACTCTGGGAGATGACTAAAAACCATTACATTGAATTCCCAATCCCTATATTTATACACACATGCATTTTTGATTTCCTTCACAAGATAATTGTACAATATTTCAGAGTCTGATTCTTTTTGTACAGCAAAATAACGTTTTGGTCATGTATACTTATTGTATATCTAATTTATATTTTAATGTATTTAACATCTACTGGTCATCCTGCCATCTAGGGGAGAGGTGGGGGGGTAAGAGGTGAAAAATTGGAACAAGAGGTTTGGCAACTGTTAATGCTGTAAAGTTACCCATGCATATATCCTGTAAATAAAAGGCTATTAAATAAAAAAAATGATTGTACTGTTTCATAGTTCTAGAGGCAACATACCTAATATACTTATTTTTATATAATTCTTACAGTAGTTACTATTATCAGCTTTTTCATATTAGTCAAATGATTATTTTTCTTTCCATGCTCTTATAATTAGTGATTTGGAATATTTTTTTCATGTGGCTGATAAATTTTGTAACTTTCATAGAACTATTTATTGAAGTCTTTGAATAACTTATTTATTTAAGAATATCTCTTTATATGTATATATATATATATATATATATATATATATATATACATACATCCACATATTACTTTCTATTGACCTCTGACCATATAATTTTGTATCATTGCATGTAACTCCTTTCTTTTTGTTGGTAATTAAAGTTTTTTATTTCCCAAATATATGAATGGATAACATTCAGCATCCACTCTTGCAAAACCTTGTATTCCAAATTTTTCCCTTCCTTCCCTCCACTTCCTCCCCTAGACGTCAAGTAATCTAATATATGTTAGATAGATGTAATTCTATACCTATTTTGACAAATGTCATGCTACACAAAAAAAAATTAGAACAAAAAAATGAGAAAAAAGAAACAAAATGCAAGCAAACAAAAATAAAAGAGTGAAAATACTATGTTATGATCCACATTCAGTTCCCACAGTTCTCTCTCTGGGTGCAGATGGCTCTCTTCATTACAGGACCTTCGGAACTGGCTTGAATTGTCTCATTAAAAAAGAGCCATGTCCATCAGAATTAATCTTGCTGTTGCAGGAGAATCTCCTGGTTCTGCTTATTTAACTTAGCATCAGTTCATGTAAATCTCCCCAGGTCTCTCTAAAATCAACCTGCTGATTATTTTTTATAGAAGAATAATTTTTCATAACATTCATATACCCTAATTTATTCAGCCATTCTTCAACTGATGGGCATCCACTCAGTTTCCAGTTTCTTGCCACTACAAAAAGGGCTGCCCAAAAACAATTTTGCACATATTCCTTTTCCCCTTTGGGATACAAGCCCAGTAGGAACTCTGCTGGAACAAAGAGTATGCATAATTTGATAGTTCTTTGGCCATAGTTCCATATTGCTCTCCAGAATGGTTGAATCAGTTCACAACTCACCAACAATGTATCAATGTCCCAGTTTTCCCACATCACCTCCAACATTTGTCCCTGTTTTTTCCTGTCATCTTAGCCAAGCTGAGAGGTATAGTGGTACCTCAGAGTTAACTTAATTTGCATTTCTCTGATAAATAGTGATTTTAGAACATCTTTTCATATGACTAGAACTGGTTCTAATTCCTTCATATGAAAATTGTCTGTTTGGACCCTTTGACATATATTTACTTTACAAGCGGAAGCTGCTATGTCAATATACAATGCATGTTTAATATATAATATATTTATATGTATATAACAAAATTATACACATGCATATATGTGTGCATATACATACATATATACACAGAGATATATGTGTATGTTAAACACCTAATCAATATTCTCTATACATCATTTTTAATGAAAATGAATAAATAATCATAAAAAGAAAAAGGAATGCTTTAATTGTGAGGCAATATCTTAGTTTCTAGTTATATATTGGCTATATTTTGGACTCATTAAATAATTAATAAGGTAATAAAAATTTCATGTTAAATAACATTATGAGATCTGATGGAAAGGATGTGGTAATCAAAATGAAAAGTTCAAGATTCAAATTCTGGCTTTTCCTCTTACTATTTTTGTGGTTTGATTTAAGTAACTACCCTGCTTTGGCTGAGTTTCTTCAACTACAAAACAGAGTGGATAGTGTGAATTTTATTGCCATATGACTTGAAAGATACCTTTCTATCTCTTGATCTTTGTTCTATCTTCTCCCTTATTAGATCTTTCTATTTCTGTCATATCTATTTTAATTGATTATATTGGTTTTAACATGACTACAGAACTATGAATTTTTTTGCAGTTTGAAGAACTTGATCTGTTGTTATTTTATAAAAATATTCCACCAGCATAATTTCATAAAATAGCAATGAAGATATACATTCATATGTGTATGTATATATATGACAAATTTAAATATTTGCAATTAAATACTGGAGCAAAGGATCTTTGCAACTGGTAAAAAGAAGTATTGTTTTTCTCTGTTGTGGGTTAGATATTTTCTTCTACCTTCCAAAATAAGTGGTTCAAGGAATTTTATTTATACAAGAATATGTTGCATAAATACTTTGAATATGGTTTGCTCACAATCAGAACTATAGTACTTACACATTACTTTTGAACATGAGTTGATATGCTTGGAATTTAATTTGTGCTAATCAGTCTGAGACAGATGGAGTGCAAAATTAACTTGATGCATGCATTTGATGTTTTCCGGTATTTCTCACTTTTCCACCATACCCACAACATGGCACCAGAGGATAAACACAGAGATCTACAGTGTCACTTGCAATTAGCAAATTACTGCGAAAAGATTTCACTTACTAAAAAGTCATCCATGACTCATTATCCTTTAGTTTCATTTGAGGAGGCATACTTCAGTGCTATGTGTGAAATAACATGTTGAAAAATTTCACGCTTTCCAATTTGAGTCTGTGCCTGGATTTCAAGTTCATTTTTTAAAATATCAAAGATTCAGTCAGATTTTGCAATTCATTCTTAAATAGTGCTTTGGAATATAGCAAGATCTCCAGTTCTTTGCCCTATGTATGCTTTACTACTCACTCATTTGTGACGAGGACCCCATAGACTAGAAATAGATAGGGAGTTTCATCCCAATCTTGATGATTGCTTTTGACAGATAATTTGTGTTTTAAAAGGTTAGCTCACACTTACAAAGACCTTTAAGGGCTATAAACTGTTTTCTTCAGAACAATCTACTGAAGAAGATCACTGTTAGGTTCCATTCTGAATGATTTAATGTAATTTCAAGTAACGTATACTCACATAAGTCTAAATATTTGAATTTTAGAGCAACTCTGCACTTCCAGGGAAACTTTCTGATGTCTTGTGTGCAAAATTCCAAATTACCCGGCTACTTAAAAACATCCAAATGTTGTCACATTTCATCTGAATGTTAGGAAACATGTTCCTTATAGTAATAGTAACAAATTATATAATCCGATTGGACATGAATACATAAGTTTAATGGAATGGAAGAAACTTTTACAATCTTCTGTTATTCGTAGTGTTGCCAGTTTGTTGCTCATTATAAAGTTGGGAATATAGGAAAGATTCCTTGAATAATTGATGGATCATGTCTCTATTTTTGTCATTAAAATTTTTTGAGACATGGTTCCAAAAACATTCTGGGAAATGTTTAACATAGATACTTCCAAAAGCATTGGGAAGTGGGGGGCAGGGGGAAAAGAATGTATACATAACACACTTTTATATTAAATTAATATTGTTAACATTTAAAAAATTACTTTCTTAAGTGTAGAGAAAGGCCAGAAAGCTATAACCTAGGACCAAGCATAATCTGTTTTGTTTTGGGTTTTGCTGAGGCAATTGGGGTTAAGTGACTTGCCCAGGGTCACACAGTTAGGAAGTGTTAAGTGTAACTCAACTTGATTTGAACTCAAGTTCTCCTGACTTCAGGGCTGGTTCTTTATCCACTGCACCACCTAGCTGCCCCTATCCTGGTTTTTAAGAATAGTTTTGGGACTTTAACATTTTTCAAACCAGGTTTAGCTTATAAACAAAAGTCCTGATTTGTATCATTCGCCAATTTCTGAGGAGTGAGATGATCTTGGCTGTCAAGTGAAGCTAGGTCCAGTGGTAGATCTATCAAGATGTCACATATCTGAGAGTCCACTCAGATTCAGTGAGAATAATGACAAATAGCCATTAGCAACAGCAAGAGAGAATATATAAAATATACTATACAGTAAGGATTGAAGATTTCTATTCCAGTTTACTACATCTATATGTGATCTCCCCCAAGTCTTTTTGATATGTTAGCCCTAATGGGTGTTGGATGAGGTAATTTTTAAAAAATATTCTTCAATATAACAATAGGATTTATCTTATATACTATCATTTGCTAATTCCAATAAGGATTTTAGATTTTCTACAGATTTCTGAGATAATGAAAGATCAGGTGGTACAAATTCAAGGATGAAATAGATTGAAACAAGTTATTGAAAATATTATAGAAAAGATCATTGAATTAAAATCAGTTTTTTCCCCCAGGAAATCAAATATATATCAGACTACAGAAAAAAATACCATAATGAAAAAGTTATGATAATCTAATACCAGTGACTTTATCAAAATCCCTATGCTTCCCTAGATCCACACCCTCCTTCTTGCCCATCACTATTTCATTGTTGCCTCTTCTATATAATACCTAGTATAATAGTTGACCCATAGTATGAACACACACACACACACAAAAAACCTGGTTCATTTCCTCATTTGACCACAATGTCCGAATATTAATTTTATAAAATGATACATGAAAACTTTTTTGTCGAAATTTGAAGAACATGTTGATAATATCCAGTGTCAGTCTTCAGTCAAGTGCCAAAGGCCACTTAAAATGATATTGATTTAGGGGTTCCTTAGAAGATCTCCTTTACTGCAACATTATACCCCTAATAGTTGAAGTCTCAAATTCTTTCTTTGGAAGTTCATTATTTTAACTTTAGGTTTTTCATCTGCTATTTTAGATGCAGGAGAATTTGGATGAAGAATGACAGAACCACGAAAAAATAGCAATTTCCAAAGCTGTTACTGCTGAAAAGGGATGGAGAACAAATTACAATAGAAATCAATCTTAGCGTCCAATCTTCATAGCATCTTACCTTCTGAAAGGACAAGATACAAGGGTGGTGGTTTCTGTATATGGAATTATACTATGTCATACATTGGCTCAGAGTTTATCTTATTTAGAGTTTTTGGCAAAGGGCTGATTGTCATCAAGTGAGACCAAATTGCTTGTTAAGGAAGGAATGAGAGTTGAACTTTAGTCTACTTGTGTCAATCTACCAAGAGATTAGGAGAGATAGGAAGAATATCTACTATTTAGATTCATTACCATTGGATACCTGTATACTAAGGAATGGGTTTATACCAGTCAAACTAATTTTCACCAATTTCACAATATTGAACTATAAATTTCTCAAGACAAAGGAAAAGATCTTCTTAGTCATTTACATCTTAGTTCAAATGAATTTGTTTTTTTTTTTTTCCTCTTGAACAGGTTTGCTTGATCAAACCAGGTACATAAAATGTGAGAAAAATAATCACTTGAAGAGTGAGATTTAGCAAAAAATATGTAGACAAATTGTCCTTCTACATAATTATGCTTGGTATCACTTAGCTTAAAAATACAAAATGCAATCCAGTTTATTTTCTCTTGTGTATATAAGTGTTTTTATATTTACATGTAAACGTGTACCCAAAATTTTTTTTCATTTTTTTCACACTGTAGATATATGATTTACGTATAAAATATACATCTTTAATATTTCCTATACTGCTGCACACTGAGTGGTTTTCAAAAATGGAAATACTATATTATGGGTTCCTGATTTGTGCTATCTTCTGTGTATGAAGATCCTGGTATGAAATTTTTTTCCACCAATGCAAATTAGTCATTTTACTACAAATTCTCATTAAGGTAAATGATTTATTTATGGTCACAGTGCTATTATGTATTAGAAGGTTGAATTGAACCCTTGTCTTTCTGGCTCCAACATCCATTCTCTATCTACTGTAATGCCTCTTCAGAAAATTATATATAGTAATGTAATTTTATTTATTTTCTAAACTTACCATAGCTTTTTTTTTTCTTTTTTCCTAGATCTAGGAGGTAAAGTGTGAATTAGTAACTGTTGGATAAAAATAGTTAATTTTGGAGAAACTTAAAACAGAAACTTTCTTGATCATCTTTTACCAGAAGAATATAATTCTGAAAGATACAGTGAATGAATTCAATTTAAATAACTGGTAATAGCAAATATGGTAGGAACCAAAACAATAGAAAAATTTATTGATATTTTGACAGGTTATACTTTCAATTGTTTATTCTGATGTAAAGAGGATATTCACCATTGTTTCACAGTTAACTTTTAGGCAAAATGTTTTGTTTTGTTTTTACTAGGGAATTGGTTTTTGAAAAATAGTTGCAATTTTATCTACCCAGAAAGCCTTTGACCAGCTGTCAGAATTATGAAAGATGTGTTTGCAGTGGGTCACTTTCAGTGTGGTTTGAAAAAATAAACTAAACAGGTTGTCTTGTTCTGTTTTTCAAATTGGTATTTCCTCAGAAAGGAGCTAGGAATAAAATCATAGGAAGATGCTTATTTCTAAGCAGATGATATACATACATGCATATATACATACATTTATACAGTAACATTCATATGTGCATTATTTGAAGTTACACTTATATATAAAATGTGGTTATTGATTTAGCTCAATGGAAATAATCAGTCACAATTTAAATAGTGCAACTATTTCAAAAATCATCATTCTCATTATTTATGTATGAATGTATTTATTCATATATTTGTTTATTTACATATCATAACTCACAAATAGAATGAAAACTCCTTGAGAATTGAAATGTCACATTCTTTCCATCTCCAGCACTTAATATGGGATGTGGCCTGCAGGTGCATAATAAATGCTTATTGAATTGGATAATTATCTCAAGTTTTATGGTCTTTTATTTCTTGCCATTAATTCTCACTGTATGTTTCTAAGGCTTCCATTTTTTTTTTCTTTCCCTTACAGCTGTTCATTATGGCTAATCCAGATCTATTTGTTTTTTTCACAGAAATGACACTGTTAAAAAAATTCTACATGTGCATTGCACCCAGAAGCTCTACATGCTATCTCTGACTTCCTTCTTATTCTTCAGAGGTGCTAATCTTGCTTCCTAAGAAATTTTCTGCAATTCTTAATAGGATTATTTTGTCAGAGTTATTGATTACCTAAAATAAAGTCTGATTTATAAGAAGGATACCACAAGCCAATCCTTCTTCTGTCAAAAAAAAGGAAGGAAAGAAGGAAGGAAGGAAGGAAGGAAGGAAGGAAGGAAGGAAGGAAGGAAGGAAGGAAGGAAGGAAATCAAATGAAAATAAAATCTCAATTCGTTCAAATGTAAGCCTTTATGAATAGGTGCAGGCAATGATCTGGAAATAGGCTAAAGTAGATAAAGTATATAGGGAAAAAAAGTGACAGTGAAAAAGTAAAATACTTTTGTAAACCAAATGTTCAGGTATAGGAATATGTTAGAAAACTATCTGCTAATGTTAGGAGTACTCTGGCTATTTCATTTATGTAAGATTTTCCTCTACACTGTTTCTTATCTCCCCTTTTTGGAGATCAGTGGGGAACAGTAAAATGACCATTTTTTTTTGTCTACCCATTAAGAAAACCCTTGTAATATTTCTCAGAAATGCAACTAGTATTAAAATTATTTTTTATGTTTTCTAGGGGTTTTTTGGTTAATAAAAAAGCACTTTTATTTTCAACAGACTGTAAGCTCCATGAGAGTCAGAATTCTTTTCTTTATTTTCTTTATTGGACTCTCTAGATTAGGACAGTATCTGGCACAAAATAGGTTCCAGATACTAGTTATCTTACCAACTGACTTCATTATTCGACAGCAGGGGTCAGCAAAACTAAAGTTTAGGGTTAAATCCAGCCCACCCTCTGTTTTCGTTTGCAGAGAGCTGTGTTTGTTTTTTGTTTGATATGTTTATAGATATAGATGTTTAGATCCACACTACACACACACACACACACACATATAATTCAAACACATATCCTTCTGTGTGTTATATATGTATGTATGTATGTGTGTGTGTGTGTATATATATATATATATATATATATATATATATATATGTATGCTTCCAGAAATAGTTTGCCAACCCCCATTCCAAAATTTTAATGGAATCAAGGTAAACAAGCAACACCCAGCACAATGTCTCACCTAGACAGACAATGAACTTCTTCAAACAATTGGAATAAAATAATCTCCACTGTCTGATTTTGTTCTAGCTTTATTATTTACTCTTTCCCTCCAAATTCTTTCCTTCTTTCAAGGGTCTGCTCATGTTTCAGATTCTCTACCCAGATTTACACTATTTCAGTTGTCCATGAGATCTTTCTTTTTGAATTCCAATTGTAGTTAAAGTCAGCTTCATGTATATGGAAGTGTGTATATAGATATACATATATAAACACATACATTATGCATGTATATACATGTATATCTTTGTGTGCATCTATGAGTAATGCATATATATAGTAGCATATTTACAAAATATATCTGTAGTAAATGAAATATCTGCCTGCCTATCTGTCCATCTAACTTTTTATTTGACTGATGTAATCTCCTTGATGTCTAAGGGACTTACAATAAAAGTAAGTTTGGACAAAGAGTCCAAATCTTTATTGGACACAGATGAAAAATATGTATAAATGAATGCATTTATATGTTATATAAATATCACATGCATATATACATAAATTTTATATTGTATAGGTATATGTATGTATTTATATACATGGATAGATAAATTATGTATTTAATTTGTCCCCAAATAGATTTTGGCTATTTTTTAAATTTCTAGAATCAAACATATATACATACATATATATATATATTAATTGATAAATTAACACATGAATTTCCATCACATAGAAGAATTTTTTAAAAGATTGCAATATCATAAATATATTATATATAACTTGCTATTCCCTTTAAATATGTAATAGTTATTATATCTTCCCCCATGTCTACCATTAGACACACAAATATGTATATGTGTGTATATATATATATATATATATACATACATATACATGCACATATGAACATTTATGTATAAAATGATTTTATACATGCATTTATCTATCAGTTCTTTCTCTGGATGCTGATAGGGTTTTCCTCTATATGTAGGATTATATATATTAAAGGCTATAAGTCACCTTAGATATCATTCTTGACTATCTATGATCTTATATGATCTTGTTCACCAACCATACACAGAACAAAGAAGATGGGCTTTAGAGTAAATGTTCAATAAAACATAGTAATTTGACTGAACATCTGAATATAGAGATATCAAATAAATTATGTGATCTAATCATTAAAAGTGAAAAAAATTGATTAATATAGCTTGTATGCATATAGCTCTTTAAGGTCTACAAAGGACTTTATTTCATTTGATCACTTTAATTTGTTAATTGCTGAAATCTATTACTTTTGTGAGGTTTGTGCTTTGATTATTCTTATTATCATTTTTGTGAAAAGTTGGAGAGTTTTGGCAAGAAGTACACAACTAGTAAATGTCAGGAATGGTACTCTAGCCTATGTATCTCCAGATTTTAAGTTCATGATTCTTTTTTATATTACCACTCTTCTTTGAATTAATGATATTATTTTAATGATTGTAGATGTTCACCTTCCAGTTTTTGTAACAGAAGGAAACATAATATATTCTTGGACTTTAGACAACTATAAGCTCAATTTGATGCAGCAACGAAACAGTATAAAAATTAAATGTCAATACTGTAATATCTTTGCTTACATTAAGATTGAAGTAGTTTTCAGAAAGAAAAAAAAAAGGAAAGATAATTTTTCTGTAATCTGAACTACCCCAATGCATTTGGAATATCGTTTTGAGTTCTTGGTGTGATATTGACATGTTGTAAAGTGTCAAAAAGGGAACAATTAGGGTGGTGAAAAGGATTTGCATCCATGTCATGTGAGAATGGAATTGGAGGTGTTTAACTTGGAGAACAGGAGACTAAGGAGTGAAAAGATAGAGGTCTTTAAATCTATGAAAGTTTAACACGTTAAAGACAGATTAGTTATATTAACACCATTAACACCCACTTTCCCCATGGCCTTTTTCTGGCCTTATAAGGTAGAAGTGAAAGCAATTAAGAGAAAATTGCAAAAAAGGAAGATTTAAGTTTGTTACTAGGAAAAACTTAGCAAGTAGAACTGTCCAATATGGAATGAGCTGCCTCTACAGAGGTCTACAAGCAAGAATTTGATGGATTGGACTAGTAGTTCCTGATTTTTTTTATAATTCTGATTTGTCATTCACTTAGGGAAAACATAAATATGAATCCTACAAATGACTATTTTGCAAGTGCATTAGAATTTTTCTGTGGTAGAATTTTGTTTTCTATCTATTTTGAAAGCACATATGATGACTAAATGACCAATAATATACATATTATTGCTTATGTTATTTTTATATATGCAAATAAAGCAAAGGTCCTTCAGAAAATAAACACTAAATAGAATATGTTTCTTAAAAATAAAGATTTCACATTAAATTTTTTTAAAAGATCATTTTTGAAACCCTGATATTTTTATTAGTAGTTTTTAAATAATGTGATACTTGATTGGGCAGTGGGGGTTAGGAATATTGGAAAATATAATTTTGAATATTTTAAGAATTTGTAATCACTTAAAATATGTCAAGACAGAGTACATGGGAAATGAAAGAAACATGTTATTTGTTCAATTATTATTGTGTATGTTGCTGTCAAGCCCAAGAAAAGCTCCTTAAATAGTATTTTATGAAAAAAAAAGTAAACACCAAACTAATTGAAGCCAGTCGTTTTAAAGATCCATAGTTTCAAAAGATACTTTTTAAAAAATAAATTTAATATTTATTTTAGTTTCTTTTATTTTTAAATTTTAAGTTTCTAATTTTCTTCTTTTTCCCCCATCTCACTCATTAAGGCAAAAAACAACCCCCATTAATTATACATGTGAAATCATGCAAAATATTTCCATATTAGCATGCCCTGTATGTATGTGTATGTGCATGTGTGTGTGTGTGTGTGTATACACACACACACACACACACACGATGATACTTTAAATTTGTAAATTATATTTCATCAATTTTGTCTCAGAAGGTGGAATAGCATTTTTTCACCATAAGTCCTCTGGATTTGTCTTGGTTCATTTTATTGATCTTAGTAGTTAAGTCTCACATAGTTGATCATCATTACATTACTCCTGTAACTGTGAATAATCGTCTTGCCATATTATTTTTTTTCTGAAATTACCCACCTCACCATTTCTTATTGCATAAAAGTACTCCATCACAAACACGACTAGTTCAGTCATCCCCTAATTGATGATCATTCATTCGATTTCCAATTGTTTGATACCACAAAAAGAGTTGCTATAGATATTTTTGTATATATAGATTCTTTTTTTGTTTGTTTCTTTGGTGTACTGAGCTACTATTTGGTTTCACTAAATCAAATGTAACAGACAGATTTAGAATCCTTTGACATAGTTCCAAATTGTTCTCCAGAATGGTCAAAACAGTTTACAAACTGACCAACAGTTTACTGAATAGCTGTTTTCCCTCATCCCCTTTAGCATTTATAATTTTGGATAGATGTGAAAAAAAATTTTGTTTTACTTCTGAATCCATCCTTCCTTTTATCATTCCTTACATCCCATATCTCTTCTTCCTTTTATTTTACTATTGGGTAAAGTATATTTCTATACACAATTGAATGTATAAATATATTTTTCCCTCTCTGAATCAATTCTGATGAGGATGTTGAAGAACAAGAATTGCCCAATCAGTTTACCTCCAACATAAATTTCCTTTCCTTCATACCTCTTTTATGTGAGAAAAGTTTCTCTGTTCTATCTCTCCATTTCCCCAATGTACTCTTCTTTTTGCCATTTCTTCTTTTTTAGAGATCTTCCCAAAGTAACTCATATTCATAGCTTTTATCTATATAGACTCCTTTTAAATATCTTAATAACGATAAGGGGTTACAACATATCATGTTTCTATCTAGGAATGTGAACAGTTTACCTTTATTGAGTTCTCTATGATTATTCTTTAATGTTTGCCTTTTTATGCTTCTCTTGAATCTTCTGTTTAAATGTCATATTTTATATTCAGTTTTGGTCTTTTCATCTGGAACACCTGGAAGATCTTTATTTAATTCCATCCCCCTTGCCCAAAAAATAATATGGTTTTACTGGGTAGGTTATTCTTGGTTGTAATTCTGGTTCCTTTACCTTCTGGAATATCATATTCCAAGCCTTCTGCTCCTTTAAGGTAGAAGCTGCTAAATCTTGTGTGATCCTGACTGTACTCCATGATACTGAATAGTTTCTTTCTGACTGATTGCAATATTTTCTCTTTTACCTGGGAACTCTGTAATTTGGTTATAATGTTCCTGGAAGTTCTGGAATCTCTTTTGGGTCACGTTTTGGGGATTCCTTTAGTTTCTATTTGACCTTCTGAATATAATATATTGAATCAGTTTTCCTTGAAAATTTCTTATAATATAATGTTTGGGCTCTTTTTTCCCCTTTTCTTTTGGATCATGGCTTTCAGAGAAGCTGATAAATAAATCTTAAATCATCTTTAGTCTATTTTTCAGGTCACTTGTTTTTCCCGTGAGATAGTTTATGTATTTCTCCCCATTTTTATTCATTTGACTTTGTTTAATTTTTTTTCTTAATGTCTTGTGGAATTATTAGTTTCTTCTTTCCCAATTCTAATTTTTAAAGATTTATTTTATGTAGTAAGCTTTTGTAACTTTTCCTAAAAATTAGGCCAATTCTATTTTTAAAGAAGTTCTTTTCATAAATGGATTTTTGTACCTCCTTTTTTCATTTGGTCTATACTGCTTTTAAAGTAATTATTTTCTTCATTGAGGCAGAGAGAGAGAAAAGAGGGGGAAGGAGGGGCAAAGGCAGAAGGAAAGGGTGAGAGGAAAGGGGAAGAAGAGACAGATAGAGACAAAGAGATATAAACAAAGAAGGAGGAGGAGGGGGAGAAGAAAGAAAAAAGAAAAGAGAAGAAATTGCCTGAAAGGAATTTATTTTGGATGGGGGCTCATATTCTATTGCTGCCCTAGAAATTGTCACCAACATACTCATAAAGACTTTGCTAAATAGTTATATTTTTGCTACTTGGGTACTATTTCCATTCAAAGATGTCCATGGAATAATTTTGATTTCTTTATTTTATCTATTTTAGAGAAATAAATTTTACTGTCTTCATTCCTTTAAGATTATAACATTGAGAAACCAAACTAGAAATTTTACCCCAATATAATTTATTTTAATCATGTTTTATGTATGTATGTGTGTTTGCATACAACTATTTTGATTTTTCATTAGATTTCTGATATTACTGTGAATTCCTCTTTACTCTCCATCATGGATTAATTCATGCTTTCTGGTTCTGTATTATTGTTATTCTCCATGTCTTTATAACAATATCACATAGAGAAGCTATCCATTATCATGATTTCATCTTCTGTCTTTTCATAAACAGTCCTGACCTATTATCCCTAGCTTTTTTTGTTACCTAAATACTTTGATAATTTTCTGTAGACTACTTTTATTCATTGCATGTCCTTATGTTTCAGGTTAGGCACATGTCATTGTTATTATTTTATGAAACTTATGTTCCATGACTTTCCAGTGGCATCATATTACTGGAAGAATACTAATGTTAAAAGACATGTTATGGCACAGGGAAGTAGATTGAATTCAATGAAATTGTTATCCACCTTCCAAAGTTAGATCCAAGTGAATCTACTTTTCCTATTTGCGTCTAAGTTCAGATTATTTCTTGTCAATAATGCTTGTCTGCATTATGAAGATAAAGATCTAATTCAGAACACTTTATACTATCTTTGGAGATATTGTTTATCCACTTGGTTTTCCTGATAAGATTTTTTAGAGTAATTATAGATCTAATTGAACAAGGCCTGGAATATTAATAGACTCAACTTAACTTTTGCAATATTATCTATGGACATGTGCTTCTGAGGAATTTCTCTTTCACTAAAACTTTGTTTAGGACTTTCTAAATAGAAGTGGTATATATATTTGGAATATACCTCCCTCCCTTCCTAATAACATTCTTGATATTAATAATTTTAGAATAATTCAAGAAAGTGATCTCTAAATTTGCATATATCAATGAGTCTTGTGTATTGTTACCATAGAAAAGACCTTTTTTTTAGCGGTAATTAACTGACTGAAGGAATTTTTTAAATCATAATTTTAATGGGATTTTGTATTCTCTCTTCTATCTCACTCAATTATGCGTTTTTAAATATGAGGCATATTGCAGGAAATAACTTCTCACATTTTGAGAAAAAATAACCTCAAAATATTTATAAATTACTCCCACAAATATTTTATATAAGTTAACATGAGTAGATTATCTTCTCAGTCATCTATTTTATTATAACTACATTTAATCTTTTTAAATGTTTCTATCTTTAAGATGTATGAAAAATGGTATTTGGGTATTTTTTAAAATTGTCTTTTCTAGCATGGATTTCTTTTGCAAAACAATTGATTAAGTCTAGCTGCTCGTTTCAGTTTCTTCTGTTCCAACATTTCCACTTCTTAATATAACAGTTGAAGAATATAGTATTAAAATCTAATGGAGCTAATTCTCCTGTGATTAATGGTAAAACAAAACATATGCAAAATGTTGTCTGGTTTCTCTACTATTTATTATTTCTCTTACAATTTGTTCTGCATATCCTCTATGGATAATTGGGATTATGTGGGTCACATGCCAAGCTTTTTATTGTTTTTAAGTTTTTTGGAGATATTATTTATCATATTCTTTCATTATTCTTTGTAATGTTTTATATAGGAATTCTGAATGTATAGTGGTATTGGCTGTTATGTTGTTCTCCTTGGCAAAGACAACAAATGTTTCTTGATTAATATATTTTCTGTGTACTTCAGGGTAATTCATCGAGGTGGCAGTTATAATGGTGGTATAATAAATGAAAATAATTCATCAATAGCTTTATTTACATTTTCCCCAGTGTCTATTGTTTGTTTAAATAACTTGCATTTGAATTGTTATATATAACTATATCCAGTTCCATTGTCCCATACTTATCCTTCCCCTTTACCACATTTTGATATTTAGTGTTTACCTTAACCAATAGTCTGATTATACAAAAGGAGATGATTTTGACATGAACCCACAACTATAGCCTGTAGTTTCATGTCCATCAAATCTGGAATAGAGTAGATAAAAAGTCACCCTCAGAGTTGGAAAGAGCAAGGCCCTAGTCTTATTCCTGATGTATTTTGACTGGGTGACCCTGAAAAACACACTTAACTTTAGTGACCCAGTCAATTATCTAAGACTGGAAGTCATAGAATAAGAACATACAGAGAAAGAGGAATTCTACGTCCCAGGTTCAATTTCATTTTTTTGTCTATGTTGTTTGTCACTTGATGTTTCCAGTATCTTCTAAAAATAGCCTCGAAGAAAGCATAATATAATGTGAGAGTATGAGGCTCCTGAGAGGATTTTGGTCTTTTCTATTCCTAAATCTTAAACAATTCTCTTCTACCCTTTTAGTTCTGTTTCCCCTTCTGTTCTCTTTTTATCTTTGAATATCAGGGATATTTTGAATTGGCTTGAAGGATGTCATCAAGTTCATCATACAATTTCTTCACTTCTTCCTGGATGGCAGTCCTCTTGCTTGTTCTGAGTCTTGAATAATACAAGACAGAATGATCAGTTGTCCCACAAAATAATGCCTCTCACTTCCCATGTGCCCACAATGTTTCCTTTATTCACTTCTCTGAAGAGCAGACACATATCATTCTTCCCTTTAAGTGGTTATTTCTCAATTTTTTAAATTTTGTTTAGAGTGTGAATGATAATATGAAATGTTTTAATTCCTCTGATAAAGCAGTGACATCTCAGTTTTTAGATAAGAATCTCTTATTTAATAGTAAACCAATATCTTGATTGATATTTGTATCTGGATTAAAATCATGTGTGTCTTAACCATGTCTGCTTCTTTTTCTTCTAATCTCATTAAGAAAAAAAAAAGAAATCATACATATTAACATATAATACCTAGTATACAGTGGATAGAGTTTATTATCAAGTGGGTAACCTGCTAGTGAAGAACTTTTATTTACCTTATCACTGGACAAAAACTGTCTCTGAATTCACACCCAAATACTTTCCTGTTTAATAAAATATGCCATAGTTACCAGTCTCCCAGAATGACTTTCAAGAAACCAGTATCAGCTGTACTTACAATCCCAAGATCAATACCATAGACACTATGACGTGATGAAGATAGGATCATCTAAGTTCAGATCTGGGCTGAGACAATTATGAGTGTGAATCTAGATCAGTCACCTTATCCCAGCATGCCTCAGGCAACCCAGAGGACTCATCTACTAAATCATAAATAAATTGTGATATGTCCTCTTTCTTGTTGGGGAAAGGTCCCATGCAAGCTCTCTAAACTGATGAAATGATATAGATCTTTCCTATTTTCCCTTATAAAACATATGTACACACAACACACAAATATGTGTGTGTGTTTCAAAATTCTGTGAAATTTAGATGCATTTTCTTGTTTTTAGTCATTTTTTTAGTCATTTCTATCTCTTCATTACCCCATTTGAATTTTTCTTGGCAAAGATATTGGAGTTGTTTGCCATTTTCTTTTCAGCTTAATTCATAGATGAGAAAGCTGAGATAAAAGGGTTAAGTGAAAGCCAAACAGAGTTTAAGCCAGTAAAATCAATTGATAACAGTTGCCTCCTGTTCTTTCACTGAAGTCATTTTTGTCATAGTGAAAAGTAATAGCCAGGGGCTGCTAGTAATGTGGGGTGGTGTGCCAGGCCTGCAATAAGGAACACTTGAATTTAAATTCAGCCTTAGATATATACTAACTGTGTGACTGTGTCACCTAACCTTGTTTGCCTCAGTTCCCCCAATTGTAAAATGAGAATAATTAGATTAGTTCTTAGGATTGTTGTAAGAATGAAATAAGAGGATGTCTGTAAAAAGCCTATAGCATACTGTCTACTATAGAATGTGCTATCTAAATGCTTATCACATTTCTTTTTCACCTCAGTGGCTCTTTATGAGCAGAAGAGATAATGTTACACTAAAGCCCTCACTTCAAAATGTTCCTTTGTCTAGCAACAACTACAGTGGTTTTTACTACCTGTATAGGACATCTCAGCCTTATTATTCTTTCCTGATAAATCTCGTTGTCAAATTTAAAGCTTGCTTGGGCTTCAGCTAAATACAACACTAAATGCCCATATGGTTGTCTTCTTTGATTGATGAACCATGAAAGATAAAGACAACTGGATTGTTATCATAGATTTTAAAAAGACTCCCTGTGTTTGTTTTTCAAAAACTATAAACAGAAGTTCTCTATAGCTGGCATGCTAATTTTCTCAGAGACCTTTATATCAGTATGGTGCTGGAAAAAAGTAGAAGAGAAGCGATCTATTCGACCAAAGCATATGGTGTCAACTGAGTTAGACTTGCATCATGGGAAGTGAAAGGGAACAAAGAGGAAGAATCAGCGTCCTACTGCATGTTTGATTTAAGGACTAGATCAGGGACAAGGCAGCTATTCCCCACTATAATAAAACCTTTAATAGCATTTTAAGAACAATCATATGCCCAATACAATTGGAATATCATTCCATTTATGCAAAATTAATATGTTCAGTTTTTCAAGCTAACATGTATTGCCTATAAGTACAACTGCTATTAAATCATATTTATATAGCCTTTTGAAGTTTAAAACAATGTTTTCCTCATGCTAAAGTTGTGAAGTAGGTAGTACTACTGTTATTCCCATGTAAGAGGTAAGGAAGCTGAAGATCAAAGAGATAAAGTGATGTAAGAGATAAAGTAATTTAAAATCATTTATAAAATGCTGGGATTTATCGTAGGTAAAATACTATTAGAAGTAATGTCTCACATTCTGATAAATAACTGTATTCACAAGGAAAGAAGGAAAAAAAAAGAAATTGAAAATCAAGAAGATGTCCCTGCCATAACAGATGTACTACACCCTAATTCCTATTCCCATGTAGTGAGAAAAGGTGTTTTATATGTATATGTGGATCATTTTAGATAAAAATGTAAATTATCACACACATTGCCAAAGAATGATTTTCTCATCATTTTTAAATTCCAGAATCAAAAGAAAACCCATTTGACCATGAAATTTTCCATTTGAATTTTAGAACAAAGATGATCATTCTATGATTTAATGTTTTATATTTGGAACTTTTTAATAGGGAATTATGCAGGATTATTTTCATAATTTTAATGGAAACAGGGTACTCGATGGGAATCTCTTTTAGATTGGAACATTTCTTCTCATTCTTTGATATGAACCTCTTTCTCTGTGATTATCAGTGATTATCTTTAATTGTCTCCTGTTTCTTTATGATTTTTTTTTGTTGATTTACCTTGATTTAAGTCTGTTTTTCATTGGTTGTTATGGATTTGGGTCTGCTTCCCACTGGTTATTGAGTCTTTCCTATGCTGAACCTGTTTCCATCTGATTATCTGAGGGTGTCCCTGATGTGAACTTGATGAAAAATAAGTAGGGGGTATATAAATTGAAAAACTGGAAGTTTAAAAACACATACAAGCAATTGTCAAAATGAAAGAACTGTTTAGTGATTATAGGCATTTTATATCTTATTTTCTCTATAGAATTATTCCTGACAGCCTAATATTAAGAGTGAGACCATATTGGCTATCTCTAGTACCTAAACAGTGCATAAAGACAAAGGAAATCACTTAATTTCTCTGGTCCTCAGTACTGTCATTTGTCAAGTTAGAGTGTTATACTAGATGGTTTCCTTAGTCCTTTCTATCAAAAATTCTAACCATACATTATTTATTTTATTTCTCCAATGTGATAAACTCCCTTTTGGCATAAAGAATACTCTTAATGCAATACATAATCTTCCTCTCTGCACTTTTTATCCATTGTTTTGAATTCAGAGAATCATAGAATCTCACAGTTTATATTGGGTCTTTGTGGCTTTCGAATGTAGACAAATGCACAGAATTATCATGTACTTTACACTTTACAAATGTAGGTGGCCCTTTGTTTGAAGAGCTCTAATGGCAGAAAGGCTACTATTTCTTGAGGCAATCTATATCCACTTTGAGATATTACTAATTGTTTGGAAGCTTATCATTATATTGAGGTTAAATTGATCTTTTTGTGGGGAGGACACAACTTGTATCTACTATTATTAGTTCCATTTCTCTCAGGGCCAAGCAGAACAAGTCCCTCTTCTCAAGCAGAAATTATATTTGTAAAGCACAATACATAGTAGACACTTAATATTTTTTCTTTCCTTCCTCTTTCACATTAGAAACTTGCAAGTATTCAAATTCCATATTTCATGTCTATCTAAGGATTCTTGATTTTTTTTGCTATAAATCTTAGTTTTTTTCAACCCATCTACATATACTGTGCTTCCCAGTTGATTCATCATGCTGATAGTTTTTCTCCAGGCATGTTTCATTTTATGAATATCATTTCTTGAAATGTAAAAGCCAGAATCTATTCATGGAATTACTTTTTTTAAAATTGTGCTCTATGGCAAAATATCAACAGGAATGCCACGTTTCTTTTTTTCCAGGCACAGGGAACTAGAATGTATTATGTGTCTACTGTGGGTCAGGTATTGTGATAAATACTAGGGATATAGCAGCAACAATAGCAGTCCTAGTTATTAAGTAGCTTATAGTGTATTGGGGGAGACAACATGCAAGCAACTACATACAAACAAAATGCATATAGGTTAAAATGGGAGTAATCTAAGATTGAGGAAGAAGATTGATTTCAGCTGAGGCATGAATAGATTTTGGAAAGGTAGGAGGCAGAGAGACAAAGAGAGAGCCTTCCACTCAAGGAGAAGGGGCAGTTTCATCAGTTGAGAAATGGTGATCCTCATGTAAGGAATAAAAATGAGGACACTGTGACTTACATGGATGATAGTCAAATGTAAGAAAACTAGAAAGTTAGGGAAAGACTAGATTAGAAACAGCTTTCAAATTAAGTTGGTTTTTTTTTTTTAATTTTTTTTCCTTAGGTACTTGGGAGCCAATGAAAGTTATTGAAGAGGAGATTATTGAATGTCAGATACTATGCCCATTTTAGTACATGTTCTGTTTAAAACATATATTTATGTTGGTTTTCTGGAGTACAAAATGTATATTTCCACAAATCATTTATTTTAACATCATTATTTCCACAAAACATTATTATTAAAGCTTATTTTTCTAGCTATTCCACAAAAGTCTGTTTAAATCATAATTGAGAAAATACAATATGGTTTAATGATAGTGTGCTAATTTTACTTACCTGAATGGTCTTGGAAAAGTCACTTAACCTTTGTGAATCTCCTATAACTTTCAAGTAAATTATTTCAATATGAATTGGTAAAAATAGTTTCCAAGGTAGAACACTTTGTCCTCAAAATGACAAAATCCCAAGTTTTCAATGTATTGGCAAACCTGAAGTATAATACTTATATTATTTCTTTTATTCCTAACTTTTAGATGAAGATATACTACATCATGTATGTATATACATCTTCCTAAAGTAACCTATTATTACCAATGTTAATTCTACAATTGCATCAAAGATATCTCTCTAAGCCACTCATAAGTAGATAATTAAGCTGTAATGTCTGAAAGGAATCATAGAAACCTAGTCCAGTACCATCATTTTACAGAAGGTTAAATATCTTGATTAATATTCTATAAGGGACAGGAGGAGTGGGATTTTGAGCCCCCCTCCCCCAATTCTGTCTCATGGAGAGACAAGTGGGATAGTTCATTTGTAAGTCAGAAAACTGGAAGTTAGTCATTCTTAATAGAAAATTACACATCACACCCATTAGAAGTAGGGGGAAAAAAAACCTTTGAAATCTTCTAGTTGAGTGCCCTCACTATAGAGGCAGTTGTGATAGGTGAAGTACTTTTCTCAAAATATCATGAAAGTAAGTAGTAGAGTTAAGATGCCAACTTGGGTCTTCTCACTTCCATTCCAGTGCTGCTGTTATTGTACTAGCTGTTAACATCTTCAAGATACTTTTTATATCCTCCAAAATGGTCTAGACATAGAATTTAGAACTGGAAAGCATCTAAGTTAAATTATTGCACCAAAATGCACAAGACACTTGGAAATCTTGTAGAAATTTTTCTTTTCTTCTTTATCCCTTTTTTATTTCTCACTTTTCTCCTTCTTTCTCTTTCTCTTGTGCCCTATTGCCTTCTACTTCACTTTCTCCGAGAAGCTTCAATACTCATCTTATTCAATCTCTCTCTTTTCATTAAAATAGTTTAGACCCAAAAAAGGGAAATGATTTATCTAAGATCCACAGTTAATTAATGGCAAAATCAAGATTATAATTCAAGGTCCTAATTCAGCATTCAGTGCCCTTTCCTCTACAACACAGTCTTTTACAGAAAATGATGATACCAAATCCTTTTAAATCAGGTAGAAATGTTGATGTTTCTATTCTAATTCCCCGAATTAGGTTTTCATAGAGCCATTATGCATGGGTTATCTTTGTCTGTGGTACATATGGCTGGGTTGCAAAGGCAGCTGGCTACTGCTACCTGCTCTTAAAATCAAAGATCCCCACAATGATTTAGTTGATTAAGAAGTCATTGCAGGAATATCATGTGCCCTCATTTTTTTGGAAAATGTAAAGTTATAAAGAAGGCATCAGAAAGTAGAAAGAGCTAGGTACATAGTATCAGGAGATCTCAGTATGAATGCTAGATCTCATACTTGCTGTCTGGCAATGAAAAACAACCTCTATAAATTTCTTTTCCTCACTTGGAAGTGAAAATAGTAATTCTTACATTTAGTACCTCATTTAGTGGTTAAGAACAAAGGTGCTTTGTAAAACAGAAAATGTCAGAATATAATTATTATCATTCTACTTGCAACTTATTGATCTAGAAGATCAGTTTTGGAATTTATCAGTTCAATATTTCAAAGTTGGTAGGTTGAAATTAAGATCTCATAAATATTTAATAAGTCTAAAACCAGATATTTATGAAGTGGAAAAAAACATGAAAATAAAATGGATAATAGGCATTTATTTTTCACTAAAATCTCTATCCTCTATCCCCAGGGAAACACTTTTCTTTTAAAAAAAGAAAGTAATGCTGGTATATCAATAAAAGTGAAGTATTTGAAGTCATCATAACTTGGTTCAAACTTTAAGCATGGTATTTATTACCTGTATGATCTTAGAAAGGTTAATTTTTCTACTATAGGACTCAGTGTCCTTAAAATGAAGATTAGATGATCTTTAAAACCCCTTTCAATGTTAAGTTCTCTGATGTTAGACTGACTTCATTATGATCCAGACTGTACTTATGTTGGTAAGATGAAATTAAGAATAATTATAGACATCATCATCATCATTATTATTATACATTGCATATCTGACCCATTTTTGTGAGAGTTGCCTGAGAGATAACATATTAGGGGGTTTCTCTAATTACGCCATATTAATGCTGACTGAATGGCTTGTGCTTAAGACGATTTATTCAACAACTTTAATAGAATTAAAAAAAAATTTCCAGAAAAAGGCGCTTGTTAATAAGCTAAAGAAAGAATAATGTAAAAACATCATTATTCCACATTATTGGGTAAAACAATCAAGACTAGTCAAGTTTAGGAGTTACGTTTAATTCTGCTAATATATGAATCAGAAAAAAGTTTAAACTTTTATCTATTAGTCTTTAGAGAGTTTTCCTTCTAAGGAAGGAACTGAAAGTCTGACTTGTAAATTACCTTAATTTTTGAGCTCTTTAGTAACACATAGCATTATATGAATAAGTAAGGATTCACATGGGACGAGATTATAGATCCATTTATGTGTGTACATTTGAGTGAAATCAGAATTTCTGCAAAATATGGTAGTTTTCAAAATCTAGAATCTCTCTGCTATTCCTGTAATATACTGAACAGAAAATTTAACTCATTCTTATATTCCTATATATTTCCTTGGGACATATTTTCTTACTGCGACAAACTAACTTGTTAACTAAGTTAGATCAGATACTTTCTAATTGATCAAATCCAGATTTTAATATATTAGACAAAAATAAATTTCACTTCATAATTTTGAAAATTTTTCAAGTATCAGTACTTAAATATAATAATTAAAATTGTCAGGATTTATGGGTCCATAATCAGTTTTATAACATAGATCCTTTGGATTCTGGTAAAGTCCATGAGGTACCTCTCATACTAAGTTATTTTTTTTAACAAATAAATGCTTTTTTAATTTCAAAATATATGCATAGTTTTTAACATTTACACTTGCAAAACGTTGTGTTTCATATTTTTTCTCCCTCCCTTCCCCACTAAATAGCAAGTAATACAATATAGGTTAAACATGATCAATTCTTATGTACATATTTCCATAATTATCACTTTGCATAAGAAAAATCAGATCAAAAATGGAAAAAAATGAGAAAGAAAACAAAAATCAAGCAAACAACGACAAAAGGTGAAAATACTATGTTGTGATCCATACTTAGTTCGCACAATCCTCTCTCTGGATGCAGATGTCTCTCTCCATCACAAGATCTTTGGAACTGGCCTGAATCACCTCATTGTTGAAAAGAGCCATGTCCAGCAGAGTTGATTGAATCTTGCTGTTGCCATGTACATTGTTCTCTTGGTTCTACTTGCTTCATTTAGTATCGCTTTATCTAAGTCTCCCCAGGCCTCTCTGAAATCATCCTGTTGATCATTTCTTATAGAACAATAATGTTCCATAACATTCAGATACCATAACTTTTTCATTCATTCTCCAACAGATGGGCATCCACATAGTTTCCAGTTCCTTGTGACTATAAAAAGAGCTGCTACAAACATTTTTGCACATGTGTGTCCCTTTCCCTTTTTTATCAGCTATTTTGGGATACAGGCCCAGTAGAAATACAGCTGGATCAAAGGGTATGCACAGTTTGATAACTCTTTGGACATAATTCCAAATTGCTCTCCAGAATGGTTGGATTAGTTCACAACTCCACCAGCAGGGTATAACTATCCCAGTTTTCCCACATCCCTGCCATCATTTATTATTATTTTGCCTGTCATATTAGCCAATTTGAGAGGTATGTAGTGGTACCTCAGAGGTGTCTTAATTTGCATTTCTCTGCTCAATAGTGATTTAGAGCGTTTTTTATATGACCAGGAATAGTTTTAATTTCTTCATCTGAGAATTGTCTGTTCATATCCTTTGACCATTTATCAATTGGAGAATGGCTTGTATAGAATAATGTTTTAAATAATTAAAGGAATTCTAAATTTCAGTTGGAGTTAGTTAATATATAGATGAATTTTCCTCACCCATAGACTCTTAGAAATCTATCGATTTACACCCTTCTGGATAAAATTATATGGAGCTCATATTAAGAACCCCTAGGTTAAAGGAAAATATACATTGCATTGAATCTTTCTGATTCAACTGAAGGTGATATATTTGAGATAGAGATCCAGTGACTAAATGTTGGCAAAGTCTACTCTAAATTCTTTTGCTAATGCATTTTGTTAGCATGTTCTTGAAACTTTCTATGCCCCATTTTCTCAATCTTTAAAACAAGCTTGCATAAACTCACAAGGTGATGTATACTTAGACACTTTAAAAAGCGTGAAGTGTTTTGAGACCTCAAAAGAGTCAGTTATTCATCAACCTGAGTTTTGTCCTTGTAAACATAAAATTTATTGCTATGTGCATAATCTGCTCTGGGAAAAAAACTCCATTCTGTTCAAAGAGCCATCTGGGCTTTATGAAATAACTAAAATAAGAATGGTCACCTGAGTGCTTTAGCTATCATTAGGGAAGTATCCATATGTGCCCATCAGAATGGGAACTGCATGTTGCCCAGGAGCTGAGATATAGCTAAAACACTAATTCCTAAATAAGATTCTGGGTGGCATTGAAATCACCTCCTTCCTTGTATGAACAGATGAGATCTCAGGAACTTTAGGGTGACCTAAATATGTCATTTCTTGTAATGAAACTGGAGAGGTTCTTTGGACTATTGTAGTTTGTCAAGGGAATTGAAAAGATCAGTGGTTCAAATCTCCTAGCTGGAAGGTATGGGACCTATATTGTAATACACTCTTTTGCCATTCTCATGTTTTCTTCTTGTTTTAGTGTTTCCCTTTCCTTACCCTCTTCTGATTCCTTTCAGCTATTAATATCTTCTTAAGATTTATCCACTAATTGAGATGTTAATATTCTTCATGCATGAATTTGATAAGTGATTTTCAGGATCCTCCTGTAATTCACTTAGTTTGGGAGAGGAAGAAGGGAAGGAGGAAGGGAGAGAAAGAGAAAGAGAAACAGAGATATAGACAAAGACAAAGAGAGAGAGAGAGACAAAGTCAGAGGCAGATAGACAGAGGCAGTGAGAGAACCACAGAGTCAGAGAGACACACAGAGATATAGAGAGAAAGATATACACAGAGAGACAGAAATAGTCAGAAAAAGAGAGACAGAGAAAGAGAGAGAGAGAGAGAAAGAGAGAGAGAGAGAAAGAGAGAGAGAGAGAAAGAGAGAAGGAAAGGGAGCAAGAGAGAGTGCAGAGACAGAAATATAGAGGAGAGAGAGACAATTAAAGAAACTGATTTTTCCCAAGGCCTTCAATAATAGAATTCAACATTTGAGGAGAAAATACAGGAATTCACAAATAGAGCAAACAATATGTGTTTAAGTAACAAGACATAAATTAATTACTGAGACAGAGACTAAATAAGAGCTCTGCATGCTATAATGAAAAGAGTAACAAATTGGGAGTCAGGGGACCTGGGCCTGAATTCCAAGTCTGCTACTACTTTAAACAAATTATTTTTAACGTCAACTGAAATCAGTTTATTCATCTGTAAATTGAGAGGACTAGACCAGAGCAGTTATAGAATACTTTTAAGCAGAGAAATAATATGAACAGATTTATACAAGACATTTTTTTCTCCCTGGCATTGACATAAAAGAGACATTAGAGTGGGGATTGAATGAAGTTGGGAATGTATGCTAAGAGGCTATTGCAAGTAGTAATGAGATCCTATAATCAGATGGTGGTAGTTGAGGGTGGGGGATGGATGGGGAAACTGTTATGAAAATAGAATAGACAGCATTATTTAAATGAATAAATCATATAATTATGTGACTCCTCTTGAGTTTTTTTGGAGTTAGGGGTATACAAAAGTAAAAATGACTAAATGCATGCCCAAATTTGATTTTTCATAATCTAAGGATATGGAATCCTTCTGGATGTCTCTGGTGACTTACATATAAAATGTATTCTTGAACACTTTCCTGCTCTATCTTGGTAGAGCATTTTGCTGTTGCTACTGGTGAAAGAATCCAAGTTAGGATGGCTTTATTTTAATTCAGTTCTTAAATCATGACGCCTTGGATGTGAATCTGTGTGACAAGTTTTATTTTTGAGTGACTTTTCTTTCCTGAGTCCCAACCAGGTGAGAAATGATGTTTACAATAGAATTGTAGTCAGAACGCTTAACTATAGCAGTGCTCATGGGTACTACTGTATTAATGGTTTTAAAATGTCTTACATTAACACTCAAGGTCTTATCAGCATGGCAGGAATGACTAGGACATATACAGTGCTTTGTCATGAGGTGCTAAACATTTTGTTGGTATTATAGCTTGCTTGTGGGGGATTTAGAACAGTTACAAAAAGAGCTTTTATATGAAAAACTTTTTTAAAAAAGAACATTTATAAAAAGCAAGTTTATTTATTCATGTGCTGAATGTCCTGTTATTATTGAATTGATTTCTATTTGAAAAGGTTTTTTTCTACTGTACATCCTTATTTATACTTCATTTTGCATGAAAGCAGAGTTATCATTCCTCATTTCCCACAAGTGTGTATTACGAAAGTTATACTATAAGAATAATTTACACATATATAATGCTTTTAGATTTACAAAGCACTTTTTTTATAATGTTTTCATGAGAAGTGTAGCTCATGGAATTTCTCCCATTTTACAGGTAATGTAAGTGAAATTCGGGTGTATTGATTGCCACTTGTCTTTGGTTAGTTATCTAGCTAGTATATAAACCTAAGACTTTTAGCTTCACATTAAATTTTACCACACGGAATCTGTAACTAGGAAGAACTAACATTGCTTCTTAATTTACACATTGGAAAATCACCATGAGAACAATTTCTTCCAATGGTCATGGAGGTGGCAAAAGCAGTCATTGTGGAGTGATTGGGTCAGACATCAAAGATGAGAAGGTTATACACCGAATCCAAAGCCATCATCAGTCTTCTTGATTTTTGTCCTGTCACTAGAATTTGATGACCTCAGAAATGAGAGTGTGACTGATAACTTGACACAGTTCTGCCTCATTTAAATCCAGTTCTTCCACAAGTCAAAACATCACTTGCGATATCATTGGTTCTCTTCAGAAAAAGAAGGATGAACAATAATTATCCTTATTTTATAGAAGCGGAAACTGAGTAGGAAAAAGTCTGTGACTTGCCCATAGTATTTAGCTAGTATGTGACTGAGGCAAAAATAGGAGTCAAGGCTTCTGACTGTAGATCCAGCACTCTAACCTGTCTGTTTATTATCTGTGAATGAGAGATATAAACATCTTATGTTTGTTATTTCATATATTTAGAAAGATGATTCTTAAGCTCTTTGTTAGAAAACAGTTGCTCTGGTATACACTAATATTTGTATGGGTAAAAATGACAATTTCCCCTAACTCTGCCCTCTATTTCCTTTCCCTAGGGATCTGACTTAATGATGGCAAACTGAATCTTTTGTAATTTGTGGCATTGTTTTTCTAATGAGTTTGGAAATTTACAAAATTTTATTTAATTGTTGTAATTGAAGGGAATTGATCTACAACAAGGCCAATGAAGTAGTTGACTCAAGAATTATTTTTTAAATAATATCTTTTTATTTTCAAAACTGCATGCAAATATAGTTTTCACCATTCATCTTTGCAAAATTTTGTCCTTCCCTTTCTCCTCTCCCTCCTCCAGATGGCAAGTAATCCAATATATGTTAAACATGTGTAATTCTTATGTGTATATTTACACATTTCTTGATGCTTCTTAAAAATGACTGTTAGACCTTTTTATATCATATTGATATGCCTATGATTCACTACATTTTCCCTGATTGCACTGGTTACTTTTTCAGAAGTTCTCTCAATTCTGAATACTCAGCTTTTACTTACAGATTGCTTCTACTTCCACTACAGTATAATAGTGGATCAGAACATCCATGTAATTATTTTAAACAAAGTCAGTGTCAAAGTCTATGATCCTGAATTGAAAAGATATTACTTTTCTACACATTCTATACTCCAACCAAATTAGAATCATAGGATCATGAATTTAGAGCTTAGAAGCCATTTGCTCCAAATATTTTGATTTATAGGTAAGTAAATTGAGTCCTTTACAGGTGAAATAACTTATTTTGAGGGTCGTCTTTAATGTCAGAAAGATTAATGATATGGCCAGATAGCTTTATTTGCCCTTATAATCCACTAGGACTTTATTATGCTTGAATTTCTTAACTTTTCTTGAACTTTTCTCTTTTGCCGCTGTTTGAAATATACCATCTTGGTTCAGGGTCTCTTTGCCTTCTGCCTAGAATAATTCTAATTTCCACTAAGTGGTCTTTCTGCCTCATGTCTCCATACTTCAGTCTATCCTATACAGAGATGCTAAAATGGTTTTCCTCAGGTCCAAATCTGACCATACCTTACTATATTTTAAAAACTTCTCTCTTCATTCTTTTGCATGGATCTTTCCCATGCCTGAATTTTATTCCCTCCTAACCTCCAATTTTACTTTTAAGATATAATTCAAGTGCCACTTTCTATGTGAAATCTTTTCTGATTTCCACAACTTCTTGCTGGTGCCCTTTCCCCAAACTATCTTTTAATTAGTTAACTTACTTGACTTTTTTGTTTACATTTTAATATTATCTAGATATCTACATATATACATACATGTGTATATATTTTAAAATAGTTATTTGATATCTATATCTATATATGTATGATATCTACAAAAATCTTAGAACTCTTTTAAGCTTTAAAAGAAAAAGAAAATAGCTTCTATTATGTCCCATGTATATAGCTATCTGAACAATAGCTACATATAATGTATGTATACATGCATTATTAAATTGAATAGCATGAATGAAAATGGACTGAAGAAATGTGCTCATCTCTATATGTATAAGTAATATGCATTGCAAGAAAAATTTTGAATAAAAATATTGGGTAATTATATCTTCATAGGATTTAATCATTGGAATTGACCTCAGAAATCAGATATACCTTTTCTGCCCTTGAAACATATGTATGTATGTAGATATTATACATATGTGTAGATAGCATGTAGACATTATTAAATATATACCGATATGTGGAACATAATAGAAACTATTTTCCTTTTCTTTTAAAGCTTAAAACTGCTCTAAGATTTTTGGGATACTCTTTATTTACTTTTTTTTCTCCCCAGTCCCTGTGATCTTGAAGTATAGTATGGAGAGATGCATCTAGTGTCTTGAGTCTAGATATAGCAAGACTTTTTACCAAAAGATAATAACAACGACATGTACCATTTGCATAAAACATACTAGGTACTGTGCTGGGCATTTAACAACTATTACTTGATTTATTTCTTACAAAAATCCTCAGAAGAAGGTTTTATTATTGTCCCCATTTAACACATGCAAAAACTGAAGCAGACAGCAGTTAAGTGATTTATCCAAGGTCATATTGCAAGCGAAGTGTCTGAGGTTGAATTTGTATTTAGTTCTTTATCCATTGCTCCCATGGCATGGTCAGAATAGACTGACTCTCTAATTATTCCAAGTGTTAATCTATATCATCTATTAGCTATCCCCAAATTCAAGTGCTTGTAGGTTTTTTGTTTGTTTATTTGTTTTGTTTTTTGTTTTGTGTGTGGGTTTTTTGTTTTTGTTTTTTTTTTTTTTTGTAAATGAGAGAAATATTTGCAATCCAGTATTTCTTTGGTACAATGGACAATTTTAATTGGAGATTATAGACTTTTGTCCAGTTTCTGCAATTCTGGACTCAGCTTGACTGTGTGATTACATTTTAATTACCATGGATGTGTTATCAAGCTTTTCAGCAGAAAGTTAATGTCAGTGCATAAGCATTTATTAAATACTATTTAGCAGTTAAAGTATTGCTAAAACAAATACAGTAATGAGAGAGAGCATCTGTCCTTTAAGAACTTATATTCTAATGAGGAATACAGTGCATAAAAGTAAACTGAAAAGTGTGATATGAGAATAAAAACTAAAAATATTTTTTCTTTGCTATTTCCTATGTTTCCTGTTCATGGATAATTTAACAATCTCATCATTCTGGATATTTCTGTTAGTTGCTATGAACATTAATATGATACTTTCTCATCCATAAATTTTTCATTAGGATTATGAAGAAGGGAAAATTGACTGGGGAAAACATATTCATCTACATACACATAAGTAGTATGTCTTGAAAGCAAAATTTTGAACAAAAAATATTGGGTAATTATATCTTCATAGGATTTAAAAGTTGGAACTGACCTCAGAGATCATGTATCCCATTTCTTTGCTTGAAATGTCAATTGCCTCTATAATAATCCCACAATGTAATCATCTAGTTTCTCAGTGAAGACTCATGACATTAAGGACAGCCCATTTATTGTATAAAATTTTCTTTTTGTTGAACCAAAATATGCATCCATGTAACTTTTACCTTAAGACCCTAATTTGGTCACTACATAGAATTAGCTCGATATGTGTGGGTTTTTTTTGGTATGGTAAGTCTTCAATAGATGAAGATAGAAATCATGTTCTGCTTAAATATAATAGCTTCAAAGAGTCATCATATGGCATGATATTGAATTCTTTTATCATGTTCATAAACTTCCTCTGAACATGTATCAGTTTGCCAATGTCATTCCAGAAACTGGATATGAGTAGCTGAACATAATATTTTCAGATTAACAACTAGAGTTGATAGAATCATCTTAATTTCTTTTTTTCTTCTTCAAAATCATATTTGTTAGTATCTATGGTTCAAAAGCATTTTCCTGTACTGGAATCTGAAGATAAAATTCTGTGAGTGAACAATCCCATATACTGATTTTTTCAATCGTTTTTGTACCGTAGATGAAGACTGAGGGGAGTGAGAGGGGAGAAGTGGAGGGAAAATGAAACACTGGATTTGATGTCAGACAACCTGACTCTACTACTTATACCTGTGGGGCCTTGGGAGAGTGCCCTATTCTACCAACACCACATTTGTGTCAGCTGTAAAATGTAGGGGCTCGACCAGATAATTGTTAATGTCCCCAGTGACTCATGAGTTCATGAGTTACAAGACCCATGATCTCATCTGAGTCTAGTGACTTTAATTTATTGAGGGCAGCTGGGAACTCTTGTTTATCTCTTTGTGCCCTTTGCAGAAGCAATAGCAATATCGATTTGATTATAGCTTCAAGTCAACATGTTGAAAATCGGGGAAGAATGGACATAGAAGCCCAGAGGTTGGCAAGATGCCAAGCATGGATGGCACATGGAACATATTTCTGGAGCCACTTAAATCCCATCACCTGTTTACCATCATTTCCACACCTCGGATGGTAGGAATGGCTTTCTTATCCACTACCTTACTACCCCAACCCCCACATAAAAACACAATATCCTTTTTTATTGTTTTTAGCAATTTTTACAGACCTCAGTTTGCACTTGCCAAAAATCCCTCATATTGGTCCATGCTGGTCACATCATCCAATGGGAAATGTACAACTTAGATAATGCATAGGAATTTATTTTCACTAGTATTTTCCTCTACATTATAAATATCATTAGACTTGTTAATAAATGGTTTCTATATACATGATCTATTGTTAAGGACATAATCAATTATCTTTTCACTTCATGCACTTCTTTGGTCTTAAGTTGATGACTCAGATGCCAAATAAAATATGTCATTTAAGAATTTTATAATTTTAGTAGTAAAGACTTCCCATAATTTTAGTAGTAAAATTAATTGAATCTCACATTTTAACATGTTATTTGAATGCCCCAAGACAAATATTCACAGTACTATTATTATATTGTCATATATGACATATGTATAATATTAGCATTATTAATGATATCATATCATCAAATTAAGGATTTTTCACTTATTTAACCCTTAAGAAGGTAACATACATTTTTCCCCCCTCCAACTTTGGTTTTGAGAAGGTTTGTTTATAATTCCTCTCAAGGTGGTCCCAGTCAGTATATAACTAATCAAACCAGACCTTCTCACAAGGGACAAGTCAAATGTCATGTCAAACATGGCTCTTATTCCTCAAGTAAGTGGATGCAGCTGCTTGTTTTATGTGTCCTGGACTATCTGAGTATATAGAATTTACTCTAGGGATCAGTGTAATCATTTGTATCCTTCCAGTTATCCAATTTTCTCTCCAGAAAAAAATGATGCTATCCAAGACCTTAGACAAGCTGGTAACTGTTTTACCTAATAAATTCCCAATATTGTGGATGTTACTAAATGTGTCACCCTCTAATTTTTCCAAGTATCAGTCTGAACAGTCTTTAGATTATGTCACTCATTTCGAATCTGTAGCTGCATGAAAAGAACAATATTATGAGATGCTCTAAATAATGTATTCATTGCCTGACTGCCCTTTTTTGTAAGTGTATTACAAAGACAAATTCATTCATCATCCAAGCATTTATCTAATGCTTAAGTTAAAAAAAAGGATATGTTATATTTTGCATGATCAAATGCTTCATGATTATTTTAGACTCATTAAAAATTTTGACTCTAGAAAACCAATAATTAAGCATACATCTCTTTTGGTGGAAAGTTGAGGGAAGATGGGTCTTAAATGGGTCAAATGTTGTCAAACATAGTCAAAGTCCAGATTTGTTTTACCCTAATGCTGTTTCTTTTATTGGAAGGGAGGAAATAATTCCTTTGGAAAAATATTTGATTATTAAGAGGTGAAAACTATGTTTTTACAAAGCACCAACAAAATACTTTTTAAACCAGTTAAAAATATCTATTGTAGATCTCATCTTAAAAATAATACGTATCATTCATAGGGTTAAAAATTAGCAAATTCACAAATAACATTTCACTTGATTCTCACAATATCTTGGCAAGTGGGTGTCTCTTCTTTCCCTTTTACAGATGAGGAAATTGAGGAAAACAAAAGAAAGTGAAAGAAAATAATTCAGAATTATCAATTTGTCATAAAAAATACAAGTTTCAAAAACCCTGGGACAACTTTAGCTAAATCTACAGAAAATAATGTATAATGGAGAATTTACACTGAATAATATCTAATGAAACTGAGAAGAAGTGGTTTTAGACAGTATTTCTTTAATGCTACCTGATAGATTTAATGTATCGAGCAATAACTGATTTTTAACCAGGCTTGTGTCCTTTATACTCTTTTAATTACAAGGGCCTTGATGGATATTATTATTAAGTGGACATAAAGTGATGCCCAATACATAAAATGTTAAATTGTCATAGTTCAGATGAACTTTTTCTTGAGGTATTCAAAACACTATCAATGTGGCAAAGGCCTTTTTAAATTGTAATACTGTCTAAAAGGAAGGAAGAGCATAATGAGATGCATAATGTATTTTGAATTTAACAAGTATTTCAAATTAGTTTTTAATAGATAATCATAGTGTTTCTGAAAATATTATATAGGCACAATGTAAGTTTAGAGTTGTGTAGAAGATCCAACTTGAGAGTTATCCCAGTAAGTCACTAAAAATAAAACAAATCAAACCTTATCATTCATTTATTGAATGAAATAAGAATTTGGTTAATTTTAATGATAATTCCAATTTTGGGATGGGGGATATTACAAAAGGACTAAGAGAACTTTGGACGATTAAATTTGAATTCAAGTCTGACAAACCTATAAAGAAGGTAGTACATTAAGGGAAACCCACCAGATTCAACTTATAATCAATAAAATGTATTTCTAATTCTCCCAGCTGTTAATCTACATAGTTGGCTTTGCTATTGTTGCCAAGCATGTATTAGTAAGGGCCAATTGGATAACTAGCATTTTTATTCATAAAATACCATGGAAAAGATTTTTTTAACCTTCTCTGGGAGAGTTCCTTCTGCCCAGATGCTGGAAGCATCACATTGCTGATGGGAACATGAATGTATCTACTTGAGCAGTCAATTGCCCAAGAATTAGGACATCTTAATCTAAAGCTAAGAAAAATCTTGTAATTAGATTTTTTTCTGCCCAGCAGGGAACAGCAGGTTCCACTTTTTGACACCCTGGAGGGAACAGGAAAAGTACATTAAATCAACATTGGATTTTTTTAAAAATTATTTGCACTTTATTTAATGACACAAATGGATACACACAAATGTGATAAAGCATGGGCCTGCCCAAAAGGAGCTTAAATTCTTCCTGAGATACAAGTTTGTCATGTATGAACAAAGTTTAAAAATATTAATAATAATGAAGTGACATATTGAGAAAATCTGTTAGTTTTATAGGAATTCAAAGAAAGGAGAACTCACAGACAGCCTTCATTAGTTGAAGAAGGCTTTGTGGACATATGTATCTGAAACTTGAAAATTAAGAATTATACAGCCAAGTAGAGAATATGAAGAAGAAGAAACAAAGAAAGACCGGGTAGGAAAAATAGGAAAAGGGAAAAAAAGGAGAAAGAATGGGCATACTATGTATGGTGAAAGGAATATAGACCCAATCTTGAATAATGTCAGGAGTAACTCTTAATCCAGCTGATGTTACTCAATTCTTTTTCTGAATCAATAGTCTTGCATGTGTCTTTGTCAAATTTGCCTATTATGGGAATTAAGATTTGATAGTAAAGCCATTTAGTAAATTCTCTATTAATTCTAATGCCTGCACCAAAGATTCTAACTATTGGTATGGATAATAAATTTAACTTTATGATTTTAATACAGGGTATGAGAAAGAAAAGATGGGAGGCAGTTAGGATAGAGTACTGGGACTGGAGCTGGGAAGTTCAAATTTGGTCTCAGATACTTATTACTGGTGTGACTCTGAGAAAGTCACTTAACACTGTTTGCCTCAGTTTCTTAATTTGCAAAATGAGCTGGAGAATGAAATATCAAACTTCGCTAAGAAACTCAAAATGGGATCACAAAGAGACAAGACTGAAAACAACTAAACAAAAAGGGAAGCAAAAAGCTAAGAATAAGGGTTAACAAATTAAATTCAGTACTCAATCTCTTTCCTCCATGCCTTGCCTTGCATTTGCAATCACCCATGCCTTAAATGATTCAACTCAACGTCATAGAATCCCTTCTTTCAAGATTCATTTCTAGCACCAATTTTTATATGGTATCTTTCTTGGTTGTACCATTTTCTAGTAACCTTAAAAGTTCAATTGTACTGCTATGCTTTTGTATTCCAACTCCTTAGGTATTACAAATCAATATCATTCTTTCTTCAAGTAATACCACAGATTTAGTGTTACATGGCTTTTTGGGTCTTGCAGCTCCATCTTAGTCTTGCCAGAACACTAATAGATAACTGAACTCATTTGATTTCTAATGCTGCTACTCCTCTCAGGCAAATAGCATACAATTAGGCATTGGTTCTTCCCATTGCTATTAGGGACAAGAATGTATCAGTGAATAGTACACTAACCAATAGAAAAAAAAAATAGCTTGATGCAAAGCCAAGAAAACTCTTGTGATTAGATTTGTAGTTTTGCCCAACTGGTTCCACTTTTTAGATTGTCTGTACAAATAGTCTTTGATTTTTTTTCCAAGGAAGGAACTAAAGCTTGTGAATATTGTGATGAGTCATACTTTCATTTAGACATCTGATATTAAAAACAACTGATTTCAGTTGACCATCTTTCTTTTGGTAGACAATTGCACTCAACCTTTCCCATGAATATACAGAACAAAAGGCTTCCTTGGGTTTACATAGGTCAACACTGATGCCTTTTGTAAGGCAATTGACCAAGTCTTTAAAAGATTGTTCACGTGTATCTCTTGGTTTATAAAAGGCATTGTTGATTTTAAAATAATTCTTTCTGTGTGTATTTATATAAGCAAAGCAGCAGAGTAATAGTAAGGGTGCTAAATTTGAAGTTAGAGTTCCATGGTTCAGATCCTCCGAGTTCTGACATTTACTACATGTATGACTTTGGACTGAGTCCCTTAACTTCTTTGAATTTCAGGTCATTTATCTATAAAATTGGGAAATTGAACTAAATAATCCCTTAAGTCCTTTCCAATTCAAAATCTATAACCATTTGATCTATATTTGATCTATATTGATCTATATAGAACGCAAACTCCTTGAAAGCAAATATTTCATTTTTTATCTTTGTATCTCTAGTATCCAACACATGAAATAGTAAGCACTTCATACATATTGATAATGTGATGGATTTATTAAAAATATAAGGGAGATTTTGGAAAATGTACAGTAGTTCTTTAACTGTTTTTTAATCTTTTAAGCAATCTAGTTACTAGAGAAGAGGAAGATTTTATAAGGGGCTTTAGAGTTTATGGAGAAGAAGGGCATAGAGAATCTAAGAGCATTCATTTTAGAGGTATTACTAGCCTAACAAAATTCTGTTAAAAGCCCTTCTTACTGGAGAATTCTATAGATAGAATTAAATGAAAAGAATGTCTTTTTTTTTCACACCATAAGTAGTGTTGGACATTAATGGACCTGTAGCATTAATGGATCTTTCTTCTGGTCTTTTCCCTTACTATTCAAGTCTCTTTTTTTCCAAATAGAGTGGCATATTGGAAATAATGCAAAACATTTGTCATACAACTGACCGTTGTAGTACTTTAGGAGCCTCCCTTTCCCCCATAAACCTATCTTTGAATTTGAATAGCTATTATCTAACACAATATTATTGTGCTGGATTCCCTTGACTATAGCATACAATAACTGGTTTGAAAAGGAGAACTCCTAATCATTCCAAGTATATTGTGAATTGGATTTTAATCATTCTTAAACAAAGATTTGCATTGTCTTTGGCTGATGGGGAAAGGCCTATAGACCAGTGCTGTATTGTTAAATGTTTAACAATCAATGCTGTAAAAAATGTATACAAGATAGACGTATAAGTTTATTCTGCATTATTTAACTTTTTATCTATTACTCTCAAGTTTAGACAATCAACACAATAATAAATCAAGCTCTAATATGTAATGCTTGCTGATTTCTGAGCTGTAAATACTCTGGAAATTTGGCTATTGAGCCCATTTGAGCTGGCACCACATACCAGGCCTTTCTATTTTTGATCCTCTGTAGAAAAGTAAAGTCCATTTCCTGGAAGATGAATTTTTTAAATAAAAAATTTATGGATATTGGCTACATTCCTCAATGTATATTTCTTTCTTTCCCATTCCAGGAGAGCTATCTTATAGATTAAAAAGGGAGGAGAAAATGTTTCTTTCTTAGGCAGCAGAATGGAGAAACAGTCCACTTTTCCATACAAAAATTTTTAACAGAATTTCCATTTTAGATTCTTCACTTAATGTGTGTACTTATATAATTTAGGAAGAAACTCTTGAATTTTTGTATGTATCCTATGTCATGGTCATTATAAATGTTATATAGAGTAAAGGCAGTTATTAATAATAATTTTATAAAAACAATATGGTTTCAATAGAAGAAAAACCTGCTGTCAGTGATCAGTATTTGGTTTATTTCTCTCAGCAGTAAATATATGTCAGTTGTAAATGTTAAAAGTAAAGCAAATGCAGTCTATGATAAGAAATGCTAACAAAATGTCTTAGTCATTTTAACTGCAGATAAAATTGTCTTTGAAAAAATTCATGTGGTAAAAGTTAGTTGTATTTTAAAATGAATGAAGAAGTTTAAAGACACTAAACATAGTATGCTAAGATTTTTCTGGTAGAAATCAAATAGGTTCTTTTGTAAGCTGGAAGAATTTTCCCAAAGACCAACATCTAAAAAGCTTTCTTACACCTCCTGTCTATGGTTTGCATTGATGCGTCAATGGGCATATAAAAAACAATTATTATTAGGTTCTTTCTTTGTGATAAAATATTTTTGGCACTGATTTAGAAGCCACATTTGCTGGCCACCAAGCCACTTGCTATAGTCAAGGGAATCCAGCACAATAATATTGTGTTAGATAATAGCTATTCAAATTCAAAGATAGGTTTATGGGGGAAGGGAAGGCTCCTAAAGGGGAGGCCACCAGGCTTATTTTATTGTTTTTGTTTGATAATTTTAGTAGAACCTGACTCTCTACAATGCCATTGTAATTTTCCTGGAAAAGACATTGGAGTGATTTGTCATTTCCTTCTCCAGCTCATTTTACAGAGGAGGGACTGAGACAAACGGGGTTAAATACTTGCCCATTGTGTCATAGTGTCTGAGATCAGATTTGAACTCAGGAAGATGAGTCTTCTTGATTCCAAACCCAGGACTCTATCACTTGTGGTCAGTTGCCAAGGATAAACAAAGCCATCTAAATTTTTATTGAGTATCTGGAAATATCTGTTTTTGAAATAAATACTAGGTTAACCTCCTTATGCTTCTGCAGTGTCAAGTTAAAGTTTTCAAGAGTAAAATGCACAAGAATCAAAAACTAAAAAGATATGTGGATATATGATGCCAGGGGATATTTACAACATATAAGACATTCTCTGCCTCTGGTCTAGTAGCATTCTATGACTGCAGGCTATAGCCTAGGCAGAAAAATAATTATGGGATACAGCTGTAGGTTCTTTCACATTTGCAGGACTTTGGGGGGGGGGGGCTAAACCTTAATTTAAGATTTAGGAATTTATAAATAGAAATATGGTTTTTTTAGCTTCATAGGAGAGGAGAGTATAAAATATTTATATGCTTGTTTTAATGATATGGATAAACCTTCATTGTACACTGAATTTAAAAGTATTTTAGATAGTTTTTTTTTTTTCCTAGAATAAAGAATGGTGGGGAAACTTGGGAAATTTATAAGCTTCTAAACATGACAAAAGTTTAAGTTCCAAGGGATGTTTCTCCACAATATATTCACTTTATATTCTATGAAGTTCCTTGGCTAGGTAATCATTTTAGACTATTCATTAAAGTACTACTGTATTTTATAGAGAGAAACCTTAGTCTAACTGGGACCAGGTGTTCCTTTTCTTTAGAAGCTTCTATGTTCAGTCATTGTATGCATGTTAAGGATGCTTTTTTTCACCTCAGCAAAATAAAACAAAAATCCCAAGAAATGAACAACTCTTTTTTAATTTCATACCAAGTGCAACTTCCTAAAAGGCTCAGCAATTAAAACCATTAGGCACCAAACTAAGATCACTAAAAAAAACAAAACAAAACAAACAAACAAACAAACAAAAACACAAGAAAGATTCCTTCTAATAATACAACATCAGTAGATTATTTACATGCCAGGAAAAAAAGAGACTTTTTCATTCATCCCAATGCAAGTTTCTGTTATTCATCTATACAATACCCGGTTCAAGTGAATGACATTTTTTAATGTTCCTACTAAGGGCAAGTTATATTATGCTAAGTGGTAGTAACACAAAGACAACACCATTTTAAAAAGTGATAATAAATATCTAATTATAGTTAATGAAACTACACTTACAGAAACGGGGTGGGGGGGGAAGAAGAGAAATTTACTCACAATCTTCAAGGCTTAAGCTCTTTACAACTGAGTTTGCAATAACAACTTTATTAGTACCATCATAAAAGAGACCACAAAAGACAGTACTTTGGATAATTCACATGATAGTAGATATTCAATTCAATATTCAATTCATTCAGGTGGATGTCATTTAGCCAATAGCTGCTTCTGTTATTGTTTCTCTCTTTTTTAATGCCTGTTTTAATAGTGAATTCTTGAAGGGAATGTGATTAGAGTTGAAAGAATTGTCTAAAATTAGCAACTTTAAAACTAATTGACATTGACTCAGTCACTTAAATTGATAACATGATATAGTCAAGGTTTGGGTGGAGACCAAGGAAAACAACTGGATTTGATCTCAGAAGCCATGAATTTTAATGTTGACGATAGATATAAGATACAATTTCTCTGACCTTGGGCAAAGCCCTTCACTTGGCTATATTCCATTTTCCACATTTGTATTTGGGATTAGGAAAAAAAAAATGTTATCTAAGGTCCATCAGCTCTAAATCCTATAATCCTTTATGAAGCTCATTTTCCTTAATCATACATTCAGAATAATAATACTTGTACTTCTTGTGATGAGCAAACATAGGGAAAGTGCCTCAATTGCAAAGCAGTATGTACATGTATATAACACAGACATACACACACACACACATATATAGATATAGATATAGATATAGATATAGATATTTCTTGCTGTTCAATCAATTTCATTCAAATCTAACTCTTCATGACTTTATTTGGAGCTTTCTTGGCAGAGATATTGGAATGGTCTGCTATTTCTTTCTCCAGCTCATTTTACAGATAAGAAAACTGAGTCAAAAGGGCTGAGTGACTTTCCCAGGATCACACAGTTACTAGGTGTCTAAGGCCAGTTTTGAACTCAAGAAGATGAGTCTTTCTACTTCAGGCTATCTACTGCACCACCTCCCTACAATCTCCATATACATATAACAGACATATATACAGTATTGTGTGTGTTGCATATCTGTATGTATATATGTATTTATAGACACATACATAATTGTGTGTCTCTATATTTACCTTATATATATATATATTTAATGTGTGTTCATAATGAGTAAATTATGCTTATATATTATATATTTACATATAATATATAAAATATGCATTAAATAAATCTATCTAAAATATATATATACACACACATATATATAAAATATATATAGATTAGTCTATTGCATGTTACATAAGCACATAGTTACACTTGATAAATATCTTAATATCTGTTGTATGTAAGTGTATGTGTGTGTTTGTGTGTATGTGTATATAAGCTATTAAACTATCCCTGTCCTGAAGGATAGAGTCACAGACTCTGTTGCTACAATCTGGTTTCTCTCTTGCTCACCAGTGTATTCTCTGTCACTACTTTAACTATGGAAGCATAGGTCTAGGGCAAAACATCCTTTCTTAAATGAAAATTATAAATACTTTGTATGCTTTATGGACCAGGTGCTTTTTCTCCCTATGGTAACTATTTAAATTAGTTCAGATGGGTGCCCATGAGTTATTGTTTACATGTTTAGTAAAAAGCAGGAACCATTTCTGCCAAGGAGGCAGCTTAATGTAGGGATACCACAAAGAGCTCCATAACAACCCCATCCTGAGACAGACATATAATAGGGAAATAACAATTAGTAGTATCCATGTGGAGCAAAACAAACAAGCCTCTAAATAATCAAGGAAAAGACATAAAAAGTAATGGAAAGATATTCCCACAGTTCACCCATTAGAGCAAACAATTACTCCAGCTGTTAAAGGAAAAATCAGTGTGACTCTTCTAAGGTATTTGACTTAGAATATGAGTCTGAATTTTACTGAATTTCTCTGAAGTTTTTTGATAGAGAAGCAGAGGGAGAGAAAGGGAGGAAGAGGAGAGAGGGAGAGAAAACAGAGGAAAGGAGAGATGAAGGAAAGGAAAGGAGAGGAGGGAAGAAAGAAGAAATAAAGGAAGAGAGAGCCCACTTAAATTGTAGAATTTTACAACAATAACAGTGGGAGGTAGTTACTATTATGAACTGCATATTACAAATGAAGATGTTCCCAAGAACAGCTAAGTGGACCAATGATTTGGGTCATTGATTTAGAATCAGGCAGGTTGATTTCACTCCATCCTCAGACACTTACCAAGCTCTGTGACCCTGGATACCTATCTGAGTTCTGCCTCCATTTCCTCCACTGTAAAGTGAGAAAATTAGCATCTACTTCCCAGGGTTGTTCTGGAAATAAAATGAGTAGATATGTGTGAAGTGTTTTACAAAATTTGATGCATGCTTTAAATATTATTTTTGGACTTTAGGTGAGACTGTGGATAGAATTGTCAAGCCTTCTTCAGTGAGCAAAACTTGAGTTCAAATTCCACCCCAGATACTTAACAGCTGGGTAATTCTGGGCAAGTCACTTAACTTGTTTTGTCTCAATTTCTTCATCTGTCAAATGTACTAGAGAAGAAAACATCAATGCCCTTCAGTATCTGATGAGAAAACCCCAGAAGGCATTACAAAGAATAGGATGCAACTGAAATGGCTAAACAAAAGCACCAGTAAGTCCTATTTTCCTTCTCCCCAATGATGAAACAATAACATCAACAATAAATAATCTTGAAAAGGATAAATTCTGGCCCTTTGAAATCCCTGGTCTAGGGAATTCTCAGATAATAAAAAATTCTTCTACAATGAGTTTCTTCACAAATTAAAAAATATTCCCTAAAAGACTGAAAATTTGTGACATGCCTTGGGATACCCAGATAAAATAGAATTTGAATTCTTATTTCCTTGGCTTCAAAGCCATCTCTTTACTTGCTACATCTTTTTCTAGCCATCTTACTCTGATAAATAATTGTTGGACTCAGTGACATTGATCTCCTCACTGTTTCAGGAACAATGCATTTCATCTCTTTGCTCTAGACATTTCCTTGGGCTTTCCACTTTGTGTGGATTGTTTTCCTTCTTCTGCTCAGCCTACTGACTTCCCTAGCTTCATTTGAGTCTCATCAAAAATTCCATCTTTCACTAGGAGTCTTATCCAATTCATTGGAATTCTAGTATCTTCCTGCTATTTTTCCTATGTATTCTGTATATAGCTTTCTTTTTATATAATTTGTACCATCTTGTCTCCACACATTAGACTGTAAGCTCCTTCAGGATAAGGAGTCTTTTGCCTGTTTTTGTAATTCTGGCACTTTGCACAGAGGCTGGCACACATCAGATGCTTAATAAATGTTTGTTAATTAATAACCACATTTCTTTTTATAAACCTTAAGATTCTACGGAAGTACTGATGTCATTAGTATTAACAATATTGTATAAGCACAAATTGTAAATACTGCTTTTCTTTAATTTAAGACAATTACATCTGCTGTCCTATTTTGACTTTTAACTTAGATATATTTTTAAAAATCGAATGCTAAAGTACTTGAAAATTTGTGTTTTGAGAATTATAGGTAGATGGGCTTTGATCATTAGTACAAAAAATTTGTAGTATATGTATTAGATGAAATTGAAGGAGTACTCTCATAGCCTTGATATATTAGGATACCATCTTGATAGTGATGTGAAGGGGAAGGGGCTTAAGCATTATCAAGATTAAATTGATGAATAGAAATCAATGTGAGAGATATGTTACTCCAATTCTTGTCAGTTATTTTTTTTGTAGAACAGAATTCCATGGTCATTGCTTTTTCTGTTTTTCTTGCAGTCTCCTTTGCTGGAGGTTTGTCACTATCGCACAATATCCCCATCATCTATCTGTATCTACATCATTGAGTAACACTGGCTATGAACTTCATCTTTTACTCTTTCTGATATGTCACAGTCCTTCTGGGTGAATAAAACAAAAACACTGTTGTATTCTGCTGCTTCATTATATCTTTGTGTCCATGAGACAGGTTTGTCAACTGATTTAATTTTTTTTTCAATTAGCTAAGATGCAGCATGCAAGCTTTTCCTGCCACCATATTTAATCAGCTTCCAGAATGAATCAGTAAACTTCGAAATAGAATGAAGAAAAAATGCCATAAATCTGCTAAAAAATAAGGATCATTGATTCTAAAAGCCTTATTCATGACAAATTATGCCTAGATTAAAAATAGAAAGACAATAAAAGACCTACTAGTCACTGTTCACTGATGAACCAAGAAGTCAAGTATGTGTTTTCTGTAGGATTTAAGCAATTTCCAGGAGACAAGATGTGCATTTTAGTCGTTAGAATTTTTCACAGGATAATGATAATTAAAAATACACATGAGGTTTAGCATGTTAAACTGAAACAATCCAATGGCAATTCCTTAATTTTCAGAATTTTAAATGTTATTTTAAAATATCTGAATTACTTTAAATTCAGTGAATCTAAAACAAAACATTGTTTTATTTCTAAAGCTATCTTTTTGATTTCCATATTTCTGTCATGGATAGCTACGTTCTCCCACTACCCAAATAGCGAAATTGTTTTCGCTTTTTCCTTAAAGAACATGTATAACTAGTCACCATTAATCAATATGTTGATGAACCAAACATTTATTCAACATTTACCATGTACCAGACACTGTGTTAGATAATAGGGATACAAATGAAAAGAAAGAAACAATCCCTCCTTTCAAGGAACTTACATTCTAAAAGCCTACTTATTCTTCTTTCAAAATGGTTTTCCCATATGTGCAACAAAGTTTCTCTTTTAGATATTATTATCTCTATTTCTATAGGCCTCAAGCATCATATCTATATTCCTCATTGGTCTCTCACCTTCAAATTTCCAACTCAGTTCTTTATACTGCAACCAGAACAATCTTTCCAAAATTAGGTTTATCATTTCAATCTTGTGCTTCAATATTTTTAGTCAACAGACACAAGTTAAGGAATCAAAACATTCCCCGATATCACCTCACTTTCTATTTCACATGGATTTAGAATTTATTGAAAGACCAAGCCCCCAAAGTAGCCTTTTGAGAAGATGCTGAGTGAAAATTATGGTCTGAAAATATCTCAGCACACCAATTTGAAATGCACCAAATATGATGACATTTATTAGGAAAAACATGCAGTCTTTCCTCTGAGTTTCATCAATCATTTCTTGAAGTGGAAATGAAGAAAATACGGCAAGATAATTTTACTGGAAAAAGTCACTTAATAAAGTGAAAGTGCAAAATGACTCTGCAGAGTTTCATGTCATTCCAAAACTGTGCTATGTCAATGCTATCCTGGGTTGCCTTAAGAGAATATAACAATACATGATATCTCCCATAGTTATACCATGTTCTGTGATATTATGTTTTGTTCGGGCTTTACTTTTGAGGATGGATATTGAAAAGCTAGAAGTCTTATGTGCAGAGGAAACTGATAGACGAGATCATGTAATATCTGGATTAATTAAAGGAGTTTTATAACTGAAAAAGACAAAACTCTGGAGAGACACAAGAATTGTCCTCAAACACATGAATGATTTGTATGCAAAAAAAACTTTTTCTCTTGGACCTTTAAGAAAAGAGTGAGGAGTAATGGGTGGAAGACAGGGAAAAAGATTAACATTTGATACAAGTTAAAACTATCTGAAGTTGGTGCTGAACTACCTTAAGAGAAAGTCACATTTATAAAATAGGCATCTTCCTGCAAAGACTGAATGATCACCTTTCAAAGATGTAGGAAAGTAGAGTCTTGTTCATTTAATAATCTCTCTTAGCCTGTTCAACCTCTGAGATTCTGACATGTGTAGTGTTTAAATTATTTTATTTGTGAAACCAAGTCTTTTTAACTTGGAGCATGAGTATGCAATTCCAAATTTCTTATGCTTTATTTTCATTTCAAACAATTGCTTTGCTCTTTCCTATGAACCTACCAAACTATTTTAATCAGTAGATACTACTCATAAATGTCTTTTTAAAAAAATTATCCTTAACTGGTTCATATCATTTAGTAAATGGACCTCTAATATCTTTACCTATAAAATTTTCTGGGTGCATGTTTGTCCCTAGACAAAGGTTCTTCCAACTTCTTGTTAGATAAATATCAATAAGTTGTCTGCCAGCATTCCACAGAGACATGAGATCCACACTTGTTCCTTCACCTAACCTCCTCCATAGAAAGAAAGAGAATAAAATCTGAGCCAAATTATTGACCAAATCCATCATCATAATAGGTTTATATAATCTCAGAGTTGGAACCTCTGACATGACTGCCCAACCTCTAATCTAATACATGAATCTCTGCTTCAGCATTTCTAAAAGGTGATGCCCTGTCCTCTGCTTAAACTTCTGTATTATCAAAGAATGCACTATCTTGTGAGGAAGCCCATTTCATTTAAAGACAGCTCTAGCTATTTAGACCTACCTTTCTTGTCTAAAGCAATAATGTTTCCTTGCATTTTCTACCAATTGGTCTTGATTCTGCCCAATAGAACTACATAGTTTAATTTGCATCCATTTTCTACATGACAGGCTCTACAGAAAGATAACATATGCCCTTATTCTAAAGCAGTTATATTCAACCCCGGTTTAATTCATATAAAATTTCATTTCTTTCCATCTGAATACATTCCAGTTTGTCAATGTCCTTTCTAAATCTTGGGAGAACCCTGAACATTACTGCAGTTGTTCTGGGGGTAGGAAAAGAAGTTTTCCATTAAAGAAAAGAAAAAAAAATGAAAACACATGGTAAAATCCTAAATGTTATGTAAAAGCTATTTCTAGTATTGGCCCACTTCCACTTTAGTTTTTTTCTTCCTTCTATTACTATATTGAATAGGCAGTGGGAAGATGGTATACCCTATGAAGAGGAAGCTTAGTATAATGGAATGGATTTTGAGTCAGGAACCTAAATTCAAATCAGACATCCAATTTATTTCCTGTGTTATCTTGGACAAGTTGAGTTGGTTGGATTAGATAATCTCTGAGATTCCTACTAGACCTAAATCTTTGATTCACTTAGATAAAAACAAACAGACTTACTTGTTATTACTTTGTATTGACTTAGAATGCTAAAGAAAGAAAATACTAATACTTGGGAATTTTGAAAGACCTCCTCAAGCAGGTAACTCCTGAACTGTACTAAAGAAAGATGAGAAAGGATTTGTATAGGAGAATCACTTGTAGAAAGGCAGGACAGAAAAGCAGTAATATTGATATTGCACAGCAAATGGGCCACATATATAAAGAATCACAGAAATAACCAAATAGATGTAGCTGTAGGATTTCATGAATCTGGGGGCAGACTGCTCTGTTATAGAAATCAAATTAATACATCATTTCATTGTGTTTGTTTGAACATGTGCTTTCAGTCACACTAAACTCTAAATTTGTTAAAATAGAAATTGTAATTATTAAAATAAATATCTCTTCTAGGGTTTAATATGTTTCTGATAAAAATATTTTTCTTTTTAAAAAAATTCTGAATTCCAAATTCTCTCCCATTCTGAATTCCCTCCCCATCCATTGAGAAGGGAAGCAATATGATAGCTATCTGCATGGAAGTCATAAATATAACCAGGGGTCCTCAAACTACGGCCCGCAGGCCAGATGTAGCAGTTGAGGACGATTATCCCCTTCACCCAGGCTATGAAGTTTCTTTATTTAAAGGCTCACAAAGCAAAGTTTTTGTTTTTACTATAGTCCAGCTCTCCAACAGTCTGAAGGACAGTGAACTGGCCCTCTATTTAAAAAGTTTGAGGACCCCTGAAATAAACACTAAAAAAGTTTCTTCAATTAATGAATCAATTACTAAAAAAATATTGACCCAATATGGATCAGCATTCAATCCCCAATTTAGAAAATAGCATTAACATTGTCCAATAAAAAAAATATTAACTACATATACATTTAGAGAACATACAATTGTCCATTTTGGCTTGGAAATTAAGTCGGAGAATGTGAGAAATTTGAGATAAAGGTGAGAAGGAAGGCTGGAGCTAAGAAACAGAGAGCCTTAGAAGCCATATTGATATTACTATATTAATAAACACTCTAGAAAATATTCACACATCCATATTTACTTTGCTGACATTTTAACATTTCATGAACAATAATATAACATGCATTTTTAAATTTTAAATGACAATACATTATTGTTCTGTGTTTTCAGCTGATTTCTATTCTTCCTCTATTCTCCTCCAAATTAGCTTAGAAATAAGCTAAATATTGACTTAATTTGGTTTATTTTTAATTATTTGACTTTGCCACAACATTAGTTGGTTCATACAGAGATTAATCAATGTGGAACTTTCCTAATGTCAACTTTTCTATTCCCCTAAATAAACTCTAAATCTATTTACATTAAAATACTCATATTCTAAACTGATGCATTATGATAGATTACAAAGGAGAGTTACTAGGATTTACTATTTGAAAGGCAATAAATAAACTGCTTATATTTATCTGCTCCAGATTATTTGATTACAAATGGAAAGAAACAGTACTTTAGTAGATACTGATGCATGTAAAAAAGAGGTAACAACAACAAAACACACATATGTGTAGATATAAAATAAACTGTATTTTATATAGGGAGAGTTAGCTATATATTTATTTATATAGTTATATTTATATAAATTATATATGTGTGTATCTATACACATACATGTATGGAGGCAGTTTAGTTAATTTTGTTGTCATTCAAGCTGAGTTCTTCACAGGCATATCTTCCTGTGATAATGAGTTGTTTAATACTCTCTTAATAACATCCCTTGCTAAGGATTACTCTATCCATAAATTCAGCTTCCTTGGCCATTAAGAAAAAACTCTTACTCTCCTATAAAAGTGACAATGATAAATGACAACTGAAAGTAGAAAGCTGTTCTCAGAGAAACAAATTGTACCTTTTGAAACTCATCAAATCCAACACAGAATGTAGAGCTTTCTAAAATCAAGTACGAATGATACTAACATACTTGTCCTTTAAAAAATAATAATTATAAGACAAAAAAATTTAAAAGAATATATATAATGGGAAATCAGTGATGGAAAACATGAGTGGTTTGTGTGGAGTACAATATATTGGTAGTAAAATTGTTACTTTTATATTTCTAATTTTAAAAAAACCAACTTAAAAAAACCAGAAATCTTAATTTGTTTTTTTCATCTGCTAAGGAAAGTCAAATTTTTGCTTTGTTAGTATTTGAGATTGTTACCTGTAAGAATAATATAAAAACAGATTTTAAAATTAACGTTAATATTTTTGTACAAGTTACTTGATATTTGCAATGTATTTTAGGGACTTGGCTTTCTTTCAGAGAGCATTTATTTACATTGCATTGAGTCATGACACAGAGAAAAATTATTGCTTACTCTTCTTAGCACAGGATAGGCTTTTTCTACTCATCTGCTATCAGTACCACTATCCCCTCTCTATTCATAGCTTCCAATTCTATGTTGGGAAATCTGCCAAGGTGATAGTCACTGACACAAAAAATATTTCTCATCTCTGTGAACATTAATTTGAACATGGCAAAGAATCCTGTCATTTCTAGTACTCTAATATCACTATTCTACAAGACTCATCTTTCGTTGAGTATCTGTCACTGGGATAGATGAAATAATTTTTTTTTGATTCAAATAGTGGTGCTAAAAGTCACACATATGCTGGTCATGGTTAATAATGTCTGACAACTGAAATTATCTATGTGTTATTGTGGTGGTTTTGTTTTTGTTTTTCATTTGATTTTTAATGTATATAATGTGGAGAACTCCCAGTACAGAAAGTTTATTTATAATAGTTGCCATCCCATATAAGAGGTTTAAGTGATTTCTACATGATCATGTAGCTACCTATGTGTCAGTAGAAAGAACCTAGGTTTTTCATACTCAAAGTATAGTCTCATCATACTGCCTCTTGCTATTGTAATTATTTCTAATATAATTTCAAATTATATTTATAATTAAATCCAATTTCACAGATGTGAAAATTGGAACTTATGATCAGGATGAGAAAAAATTTTAATTATTATATAGATATAAACAATTACCAGAAAAAAAAATACTCAAACTCTTCTGACTCCAAATCCAGTGTACAATGACATGCTGACTCAGTTACCTACACTATCAGACAATAACTCAAATACAAGCATTACAAGCAATGAAAGTAGAAATATTTTAAATAAAGCATTTCTTCTAAAGCAAAAACACTTCATAAATGAATTTGTGATACATGTTTTTGTACTATGTCTCCTCTTAGACTAAAAATACCAGGTGAACAAAGACAGCATCATATTCAATTTTTGTTTTGCCTTTCCCCCTAAAGTTAAAACAGTGCCCTCCTCTTTAAAACTGTCATTTGAATAGAATTAAATTTTATAACTGAAAAATTCGGTGACTTGCTCAGAATTCCAGAGGTAATGTAAGAATAGAGTTAACCCAAATATATTTTATAATTATATTTATAAAAGTTAGAATAAAAAAAACCTCCAATTGCACAAAATGCTCATGTTATTTTATTACCAACTTGATAAAAATTCTCCTCAAAAGATTTTGTTGCTAGCTAATCTCAGTTTCACTTTCCTGTGTCTTGGGATTTAAATTATTGTTTTGCTTTTGTTGAGTAAAATTTACAGAATTCTGACAGTTATAACTATGATGAGTAGATCTCACATTACCATTGATATCAAATGTCAATTTAAAGTCTACTAAAGTAAGAAGCTACAACTTAACAGAAATATAGTTTTATAGGATATTAGTAAACACTGTAATTAAAATAGAATCAATTAAATTCCAACACAAAAGGAATTGATACAAAGGAGCTAAAAGAAATTGGAATGAAATTTTTCCATTTTATAAGAAGAGTTGATTTAAGAAGTAAATATTTTAGAGCCAAACCATTTTACAGAAGTAAACTAATTTTGTGAAAATGTTCATTTTACATGGGGATTATCAATCCATCTGTTTTTCTTCAATGTTCAGTTGTTTAATTTTATGATAATCTATTAAATTTATTCTCAGTTTATATTTGCACTTGTTGGAATTAAATACAGTTAAAGCATCTGAAATACTTAAAGGTTATTCTGTAAGATATATAGCTGTTTTGTTCTAAGTTTATCAACACTTAAAGAAATTGTAATATACATAAGATTGCAAATTGTCTGTACTCTTTCAGTTCACACTGGCATTATTTGATATGAATGTGATATTATTTTTCATAATAATAATTAATTTTTACTTTCTTGTAAGTTAGGAATCAGAAGTGCCATCACCACCTTTTTATAAGTAATGAAATAACAGAATCCTTGCTTCCAATTCCGTGATCCTATTTTACTCTCTATTATATCATTTTTATCTCAACAAAAACACACATAAAATATAAAAAAATAAAAATAAAAATACACCAAAATACCAAAAAAGGGTTGGTTATTTGTTTTCTTTTTGGTGGTGGTTGTTTTGTTATTTCACTTGAGCTTGCAAACCAGCTTTTGTCAAAATAGGGGTTTGTCTATTCTTATATTCTTGCTTCTAAAAGTGGTAACAGAGTACCTTTCTTTTGTAAGAGAATATAGCTGTTATCTTCTAAAACATTCTTCACACATCACTAATTTCCACTAAATAGTGCTTTATGGGTCTTTAATCTATCTAAGCTCTTCTTAAACATAACTATGTATAATTTCAGCCTGTAAACAACTAGAAAGGTAATGTAATGTATACAATTAGTACATACTATGTAAGGGAGTTTAGTTTATCCTTAAAACACTATTTTTGAAACCCCCAAAACTATTCACTGAATAATGTTTGGGGAATTAGAGAAAATGATATATCTGCTACATCTACTCTCTTGGTGATTTTATAAGCCTGAATGTAATTTCTTTCAGTCTCCATCTCTCCTTGCCCCATATAGGAGAGTTATAATCTATTTAATTGAGCAAACATATAAGGCATCTTCTTTGTGCCAAATAGTAACAGAAATAAATAGGTGATAACAGAGATAAATAAATAAACAGAGATAAATAGATAAATAGCCAAGCATTACTCTATGTTATCATTGACTTGGAGGAGAATTAAGGAAGAGTTCAAGAAGGAGGTGAAATGGAAGTTAGACTTAAAAGGTTAAGTAGAAACTTAATTTGGGAGGAAGGAAGGATTTACTTCCAGAATAATATAGTGAGAAAAATGCTGAAATTGGAGTGAAATTTCCTCACTAACTTTTTTTGTCTTTAGGAAACCACTTAACTTCCAATAGTTCAGTATCCTCATTTGGAGAATGAAATAATTTCATTAAATATCATCTGGAAGTCCTTTAATGTTTAGCTATATGCTCCTGTGATTCCAGATTTGTAGAAGGGAAATAGTATAACATGAATATAAAAAAAGTAGGCTGGTATCAGATAGTGAAGGGCTTCAAAATCCAATCTGAGGAGTCTGAATACAACTTACTAGGCCAAATAAGAACTATTGAAAGGTTTAAGAAAAGAAAAGATTTGACTATATTTCATCCCATAAAATAAAAATGCATATAGTAAAATACTTTTTAATTCTTATGCCATAAGAAAGTGATAAAAATATAAAATATTGTCAGAGTTCATTTTGGGGGGAAAAGATGAGCATTCCATATGCTCAGGCAGTCAAAGAAAGTTGAACAGTTTATTACCTCAAATGATAAGAACGTGCATTTTAAAAGGCAGAAATTGACAGCTGGAAGAAAAATTACTTATGCTAATGACTTTTAAATGAATTAATTCCTATTAATTATTTTATCACAAAATCAATTTAGTATTGTACTCCAAGTCATTTTAATTAAGACAGCCAATAAAATTAGATAAACTGTAGGCATAACAAAATTATGGGAACCTTTAATATTCTTATATAATAAAGGTACTGCAAGGCAATAATATTAAGATTGTTATTAAATACTCCAATGTATGTTTATTGAGATGCTTCCCTTTAGTAAACAAAAATAAAAATATCCCAAGATAAAAAAGTATGTAACTTAAAATAAGAATATCATAGGTTTTAAAATCATTATTTCTATCTAATATAAATGTTGGATTCAATTTGATTTCTCTCTTGGTCAATTTTACTATGCTCAGTTATACTGATCCTCTAGTATGTCTCCATATTGTCTGGAGAAGTAAAATATTGTCATAAAAAAGCCATAGTTATAAGTTGTATATGTTTATAATATGCTTTCCCAAAGTAAACACCTTTTTATATACAAAATGGTACTATGATATTTATTATAATATTTGTGCATCTTCAATTCACACACTTATCTCAACTAAAGAATAAACACTAATGTCCAAAGCAGTAAAGAATAATGCTTTTTTATACTTCAATAAGGTAATTATTTACTTTACAGAAGGTTTTTTTTTTTTTTACCACAATTCTAGGTCTTGAATTACTGCTGAATAAATGAAACTGTGCTTTCATTTCCTAAGTATGTTTCAATTTTACATTTTGCGTTTCACCCACAGATTCAAGCTCCAGTAACATTTTAATGTGGAAACATATCTGATGAAGGCAAATAGAGCAAAAGAAAAAAAAAGGTGTTATATTTCTCTTTTCTTTTGCTGCCAGCAAAGTTGGATCAAACATAGGACTCGATGCAGGAAATTTGTTCTAATGGAGCCCCATGGTATATACATTAAACTAAAATTTGTTATGGGGAAAAGAATGTTCTCACCATAGTGCTGTACCTTTGTCAAATTCTGGTTGATTTGTCTATCAGGTGTAGACAGTGATTACTACAGTTGTCTATTTTGCTGCCACTAGTTAGCCTGAAAATATTTTATGATGGCTTAACTAACCAGAGGTGGAATGCAACATGACTGGATTTATCATCAAGTCTCTTTTAGTGTGCAATGTAGTAGAGACATCACATCACTTAACTTGATCAGGCGCAGCTAATATTTTCTATTTCCATGGTATTTCACAGTTTGAAAATATTTTCATATGTACTTTTCTCATAACAACCCAGTGGAAAAAAGTGAGAACTTGCAAGAAACGACTTGACCAAAGTCACACGACTAATAAGTGGTAAAACCATGAGCAGGGAATGGTCACCAGGCTTTTTTTTTTTTCCCCTCCAGATGCTTGTCTATTACTTATGTATGGCTTGTTTCCTCAATTAGCTCTTCAAGGCCTTATTTTCTACATATCTCACAGATAGACTTCATTTAACATAGTACTGAATTTGATATTCAAATCCTTGTATTTACCACATACGTTTGAATAATCTTGATCAAATCACTTTTTTTAAACCTCAGTTTTTTACATGTAAAATGGAAGGTTTAGACTAGATAGTTTCTAAGTCTACTTCTAAATCTTTGGAGATTCCCTTCCCGTATCTAATCCCATGATTACTGAAGCAGTGAGTTGCAATTCCCTTTTATTGTTGATATAAATATAAATGGCATATATATATCCTAGTTTTCTTTTTCAAAAATAATAATAGCTTTTTATTTTTTCAAATATATGCAGATAGTTTTTAACATTGACTCTTGCAAAGCCTCATGTTCCAAATTTTTTATGCCCTCCCACCCCCACCCCAGACAACAAGAAACTCAATATAGGTCAATCATGTTCAATTCCTCTAAACATATTTCCACATTTGTTATGCTGCATGAGAAAAATCAGATCAAAAGGGGAAAAAAAAACAGAAGAAAGCAATCAAACAATAACAACAAAAATGATGGAAGGATAAAGATGCTATGCTTTAATCCACATTCAGTCTTCATAGTTCCCTCTCTGACACAGATGGCATTTTCCATAACATGTCTATTGGAATTGTCTTGAATTTCCTCATTCTTGAAAAGAGTCAAGTCCATTGCAATTGATCATCACATAATTTTGTTGCTCTGTACAATGTTCTCTTGCTTCTACTCATTTTATTTAATTCAGTTCATGTAAGTCTTTCCAGGATTTTCTGAAATCTGCTAATCATTTTATATAGAACAATAATATTATATTGCATTCATATACCATAACTTATTCAGCCATTCACTGATTCAGTTTCCATTTCCTTGATGTTACAAAAAGGGCTGCTATAAACCTGATTTTATAAAAAAAAAAAAAGAAAAATTGTATAAATGAAATGTTTGTTTTCTGATCAAGAGCAGTGGTAGATTAAATCCTTCTGGGTACCTAGTAACCAAGAGTATTAATAGTTTTTCTCATGGCTTAGAGTTTTATTTAAAAAAAACTATATTCAAATAAATCTGTGGTTGTTATTAATGGTGTTATTCTTTTCCAGCAATAAAGGACACAACTCATTTCATTCCTGTCCATCCCATGTGATAAATGTTCATGACTTAGCATTAATATGACTCACAGAGGGGTTATCCAATATCTTGGGGGCCTTCCACAAGTTGTGTGTAAGCACATGTAAATGAAAGCTACCAGTCAGATATTTCATTTGGCCTCTTCAGTAATTGTTTCTGGTTTCTATCAACCTATTTTCTTTTTCACTCAAAAATATATTAAATGACATCTTTTATACTTTTTTCCCTGAATAAATGATTATTCCTAATGTGGTAAAGCCTATTTATAAAGTAAACATTTGCCTCTCCATCACTCTTTGGGTGATCTTCATGCCCATAGCTAAGGGCTATATTTTCGTTGGGAAAATATCTTTAAAAGGTCTGGGGGAGAGTTATCACAAAAGAAAGAATGTTGATCCTGTTTTAGGGTTAGGAAGATCTTTGTCACACATTTAACATATAACATGAAGAATATATATATATATATATATATATACATATATATATATATATATATATATATTATATTTTATATATTATATATATTTCTTGGTTATAACATGTTATAACATATAACATGTACTATTCACCTAACTAATTATGTTCTAAGACAATACTAACATAATAAGTTGTAAGTCACATGCTGATAAAAGCTTCTTCACAGGGAGTTCCCTATATTGAGGAACTCACAGATGAGTTTTTTTTTTTTTAATAATAATAAAAAAGCTGGACTTCTGTTTTGGAGCAAAGTTTTGCTTGTCAGTATACCTAAGGAAGTTTAACAAAACTTTAAACATGGAAAACAGGGTTTAGTCTATTAGTTTAATTTTAGTTTCCTTTCAATTACCAAAAGTTTCACATAGAAAGAGAGTGTTTCCTACTCGTACTTTTTTACCCTTTTCTTCTCAGGCTTGTATCCTATGGTTGTGGTGCTCAGTCTGTCCCCATATTCTAGTGAGCTGAGAGGAATAGCACCGGTTCAAGGATGAAGTAGAAGTTCAGATCTATAGATCTCTGGTTTCTAATCTCCTCCCATTGAAGTCTCTTGGTTATAAAAGGGAAAATGATCCAGATAGAAGAAATGAATGCTTCAAGTAGCAGGTTCTTTTGCTTCTATTAATCATGGAGACCTCTGAGGTGACGACCTTTGGATAATTAAACAACTATAAAGAACATCATACCTAAAACATTTGACAGAAAACAATCTAACATCCATATTTAACTAAGTACAAATATTAAGTTTATATAGTATAATATTTAAATGATTTCTAAATATTTTTGAAAAGCCATTTAATCACATACAGTTATTTTTAGTGTAATATCATAGTATGCACTACAAATTTTATATGTTCTTTGTAAATAAGCATTCTATATAAAATTACAAATCATGAAGTGTCTTAATCATAAAAATAGAATTTGCAAAGTTAATATTTAAGGAATTTTCACACACACACATTAAATAGGAGATATTATGTGATCTGAAGCAAAGGTTCTTAATCTTTTTCCATTCACATCCCTTTTTTGCCCAAGAAATTTTTAAATGTACCTAAATACATACAATAGATATACAAATCAAGCATTGATAATAATACTTTTATAACCCCCATATTTTGTTATGCCACATGGGGTCAAAATCCATAGGTGAAGAATGTGGGATCGAAGACAATGGCTTCTAAGGAACACAGTCTAAGTATGTTATTTGGCTGCTTCCTTTTTCTCCTTGCAAGTTCCAATAAATGCAGACAAGAACAACAAGACTATCTCTTTTATATCTATTCAGGTGTTTTAAACCTGGAAATTTTTCCCGTTTTCCTGAGTTGGCAACAGCAGCTTCATCTTTTACCTTTGCATAAAAAAAAATGAAAATAAAATGATATAAAGCTATTTTTTTCTTTAAAAGAAGATAGAGTAGAACTAAGTATAATAAAACAATATGTTACATTTTCCATTCTTTTGTTCCTTCTTATTTGATCTTCGCAAGCAGTCCTTAAACTAATATTCCTCAGTATATGGCTAAGAATGCTTAAGGTTTTTCAAAAACTTTTTAGGTCATCTTCAATGTCAAAAAATATTTTCACGTAAGGTAATTCATTTTAATTTATAGTATCAGAAATGGAGATAGATTTAATCCAGAGAAACAAAAGCTCTTTGGGTCCTTCCTTTTATAAGTTCATGTAGGTTCCTGAGGCTAAAAAGTTTATGAAGACTGCTTTAGACTTTGGACAATATTGAAGCCTAAGAACAAGATACACAGCTCTATTTACCTCAATCTCCAAATGATGGCTTCTTTTTCAACCGCAGGTTTTGCATTTACTCTTTTAATAGTGAATCACAATCAACACCAAATTCATTTATTTTTTTTTAACTTTTTCATATCAACTTGCACCCAAAAGTGATATGTGACTGTATAACAGATAATTAAAACAAATGTACAAATTCTTGTCTACATCAGTTTATGCTACTTATTGCTAAAGAACATTTTTTTTGGCTCCAGAGTTCAGCAAAAACATAAGGAATTCTTCATAATGATATAAGAGTCTCTGGCCATATTTCCTTGCTCAGACTTTCTTTTCCTTTGCAAAGTATTTCTTCCTTCTCTTTAATTGCCTATGTTAGGTTTACCTTGAAAGCCAAAGGAACACCAAAAAACAAATTGCTGGTGCTATACCCTACTTATTTATAAACTGGGGAGATAAGTTAATGACTCTTTATAATAGAGTTAGAAAGAGGGAAAATGGCACTTGAAGATGTGGATTTCAACTAAATATGAAAGTTTTATAATGGAGTCTTTCACAAGATTGCTGTCATATCATTGCTCATATCCAGAAATGCTTTAAATTGATTGTATGAGTATAAAATTGGGAGTTTTGGAGTATGATTTACCTTCAGTCTAACTGACAATAGTGAATGGCTCTCTGCTCATATTTTCCCAGTAGTACCCTCAAAAAATAGCATTATGCATTCACTCCATTTAAAAGAAAAAAGTATCTTTTTGAATCTCACAATAAATGCATAGTTTTTATTTTGTTTCTTTTTTGTTTTCAAATCTTCTGAAGATTAAGGTAACAGACTAGAAATTTCTATAGGGCTTTGCTAAAAACAATTCCACTGTAAACAATACCCAAAAGTACAGTGAAGTTTGAGAAACTCCCACAGCCTGAACTCAGCTAACCTCACAGACATTTTTATGGTGTTTTATGATAATACTGTTCTGCACGTTGCTGCAAATGATTTTCATTTCACTGCCCACACTGAAATCTAAATGCACATTGTCTGGCAGACCCTTTATTCAGAAGCTAGAAATTATTTTAGTAGCATGAGATTCAGGGTTAGACCATATCTGACAAGGATGCTATCATATTTTTCAGTAAAGTGTTGTGGAGTTTTGCAATATATGTATTGTGTCTATTTTTTTTTTCATTCTTTCCATGATACTTTAAAGGAAGAAAGATCTTCTACTTGTAGTTAATAGTAGTTACATCAAAATAATAATGTATAACATGATAAGTAATAGTAACTTCAAGTTAAGAAATTGATAGGTCAATTTACCTTAATTCTATCATTTAAATTCCTATTAAGAAATTGTACATGTTCTTTCTATGAATAAAGACCTACAAAATAAACCATGGCTAATGTGAAGAGGGAAATGCAGTGCTCTTTAATCAGTCTCTCCTAATTTAAGACTTTCCTTCTGTTTATCATTTCTTAATTATCCATAGCTTGTTTGTACATAGCTATGTGTATGTTGTCTCACTCATCAGTTTATCAGCTCCTAAAGAAGAAGGGCTTTTCTCAGTATCCCCCTGTTCTTAGTTCCTGGAATAGTAAGTGTTTAATGACTATTTATCGACGTATTGACTACATCTATAGCAATATACAATGAAGATATTTTTATTCACAGGAAAAATAAGGAAACACCAGTAGAAAGTTTCCCTTATAGTTTAACCAGTGCTACCCACATATTTCATATTGTCTCTCAATAATGCAAATTTTTGGTCTCTTCTGAGAGGGTGGAAAAGAGATAATATTTAAGGTGAGGAGAAAAGAAAGTTTTTATGTAGCAATGACAGATACTTTAAGGGTGAGATAGAAGAAAAAGTGGAAGGCAATGAGATAATTCTTACTTTATTTTGTGATTGGAGAAATATCTCTTTGACTATGAGGCAAATCTAAAAGAAAAAAAGCAAAACAAAATAAAATTCTTAAAGGAAAGACTAAAATTTACATAGTCCTGGTTTTGAGGGGAATTTTTTCCCTTCAGGGAGATTTAAGCTAGAAAATTCAGGTGAAAGTTTAGTATTTTTTTCATTACAAAAAATACATGTATACTACTTGAATAAAAATGAAAGATTAAGTCTCTTGGAAAATAGAAGGGAAAAATATAAGGAACTGCTACCATAGGCTTAATTCTAACAAATAAAGAAAAAAATCGCTAGGGACATTTTGAAATGGGTATTTTGGAAGAAAAGACAACATGTTAAACTATACTTTTTCATTCCCAAGGAAGGAAATAGTGCACTGATGCCCCAAACTTTAGGAAAACAGATTTCAAAAGTTCAGAGAAACTAAAAATCTTATTTGATAGCTATAGACTGGAAAAGGGATTAAAGGATATCATACCTAGGACATACAGAAATAGGAAAATTCAGCACTTCATAAAATCACAAATGATTGGAATGGGGAAGGTTGAAACAGTTATAGAAACCAATGTGGCTGCTAATACAACCTTCATTTTCCAATTAGAAATATAAAAATGGAGAAGGGATATAATACCAAAGATGATTCCCAAAGAATTCTACAGCCTTTAAAATTAGAAATACAAGGAGGATTAATAACTAATGAATGAAAACTAAAACTGGAAATATCTCAAAGAAAAATAATATGAGAGAAAAAATAAGAGAACATCTAGGGAAAGTTTTTTAGGCTTATTAATCTTCTATTATTTCATTCTAGTCAGTACCATTGATGGTATGTTTCTGAGATTACTCTAAATTTGGTATTATAATTCTTAGGTTTATAAAACTGATAGAAGTCTAGTATGATATAACTATATGTACCAAGTCAAACTAAAAATCTTATTGTAGGAGTGGTACGTGGCTATCATCTAGTTTATGGAAATATCTAGCTTATTGGGATATCGAGAAAAATTAGGGAAATTAGTTCTGACTGATATTTCAGCATCTTTGTTATTGACAAGATGTTTATTGCTCTGTTTAAAAAAATCCCACCATTTAGATGTTAATTTTTCTTATCTGACATACTACTGTCAGATCCAGGGCAACTACCCTATCCTGTTCTCCAAGATGATAAATTGTAGAGAAGGTATTGACTTGCAGAATTAAAAGGGATTTTTTTCTCTAATTTAAATTAATTATATTATTTAAGTGGAACTTTTCCTTGAATAGCTGAGGAAATTAAATCCCAGAAAGAATAACCAATTTTATCATCAAGGCCACAAAGCTGGAGAAAAGCAAAATCATGATTAGAATTCAGGGTTTATGATTCCGGCTTCACTGCTGGTAACTATATCCCAGAGTATCCAGTTAAAATTGTATGAAGTCCTTTTATTTTTATAAGTCCAGCTTGTCTTCCAAACAGAATTTGGTTTCTGGCCAAATGCAGTATAGTGGTACAGGAATTCTTATAATTTAGAATTGAAGCTCTTCTATTTTTATCTTGGTGTTTTCATTGGTATATTTTTGCATTGGAGAAAAGAGCACTGATGTAGTCTCATAGCCTATATTTTGAAATCGTAGTTTATTTATATGAGACAGTTTTGAAAGGTGCTTCGAATTTTTCATTCAGTAGATATTATTATTAAATTGATGTTGGCTTAATGCTTTTTCTGAACAATAGGTGCTTTAATGTATATCTTCCATATCTATGTTTATATATAATATATACTTATATATACATAATTCACACATGTTTACATACATATACACATGTATGAGGCACTGCTCACCATCTACCATGTAGATCTATAAAGTTCTGCTTTGTAAGTTCCTCCATCTCAGCAAAGATTTAAAAAAAATCTGAAGTAGTCAGATCTGATAGGTGAAAAAAAATTACTTAATATAGGAAAGGTGTTACATTAATTATATATTAAAACCAAATGATCCCATTTTGATTGCTCAGTGCCTATTTTTTTAAGCATTCCTGGGAATGATCACTTTTAACATGCAGAAATAAAGGAGAATCTTTTCCTTTCCTTGGGTAGATAGTGGTCTGAATAGTTATGAAATAAATCCATTCTCTTGGTACTTTGTTTGCCCTCCCTATTCTCCTTCCATAAGTTCTGAGACTCCTTTGGTTGACCTGGTCAATGAAGAGTTGATGTTTATCAATTTTGTTTCATTTTCTATAACTAAAATCCAGATGTTGTCTAATATATTCTCATAATACAGTTAATTATCTAGGAAATAAGCAGTTTCCTATGTGCCAGTCACTATGCTAAGCAGAGATAGTCCCTTCCCTTAAAAAGTTTATATTCTAAAGGGGGAGACATATAAGAGATACTGAGAAGTAGAAGGGGAAAACTACCTGTGAATCAAGGAGCAGGGGATTGGAAAGGTTTGGTGGCAAACTCTGAGGAATCAGAATAGAATCATGAAAAAGAATGAAAGATGTCTACCCTGAGCTCCTCCCTAAGATAGAAGCCTTTGGAGTAACAACAACAGGGGAAGAAAGCTAGCATGATAGAGGAATATGCCAGGAGAAGAATGCCCCACATATGGAGGGAAGTTCCAGGAAAGATTATGTCTGAGTCGTAGAAAGTTCTTAGAAACAGAGTAGAAAGGACAATACTGAAACTATTAACACTATGGAAAATAAAGAACTAGTTTATCCTAGCCTTAAAGACATTCCAGTCATTTGATGAGGGATTAAAGAACAGTCAATATTCCTCTGTAGCCTGGATCACACAGGGAATTCTAGGAGTTGACAGTCACAGAGGTTATTTTGGATATTGTATATGTATCCTGTACTTTCTTTTTTTTTTTTTTAAATTTAAATTACTTCTACCTCCAGTCCCACCAGATACTCTTAAACTTTTAATTAATAGGAAGGTGTAGCTTTCCATTCCCCCTAAATTTTCACGGATAAAACTTCAATGTATTTTGCATATCTGTGTCTAAAAAAATTTGCAGAGTGATAAAGCAGTTTCTAAATCTAGGCTCCAGAGTTTTCTTCTTAGTCTTTTTTGCAATTTTCTCATGGCAAACTTTTCATTAGGGCTACAAAAATGCAAGATTATTTTAGGGGTTTATGGATTAAGAATATAGTTTTCAAATTCTGAAATTTCTTTTTGCTAAATTTTCCTTTCCCCTTTTCATATAACACATAGCCAAAATTAGTTTCTCAATCAAAAACAACCTTTTTCTTGAAAGAATTTTTAAAAATAATTTATTTTATTATACTTTAAAAATTAATTATTATAAATTCTTCCTCCTCCTGCCTCTATTCCATCCACTGAGAAGCAAACAATATTATATCAATTATTCATGTAAGATCATATAAACTATATCACACTAGACATGTTAAAAATAAAAGGAAAAAGCAAATAGCTTCAATATGTACTCAGAGGTCATCAGATAGTTCTCTGAAGGTAGATGACATTTTTCATCATGAATCTTTTGGAATTTTGACAGCATTTAGAAATTAAACTACACATTTGAATAATAATGTGTCCCCTTCTTGCTGCATAATCTGTTACCTGTGAAGTCCAATGCCATTATTTGAGACAGTGAGTCACAGATGGTTATAGACTTTGAAATAAGTTACTGGAGTTATTCCATAAAACATATTTTGGGCATAGTCCCATGGGTGTGCCTGAATTCAAAGCACTTCACAGAAGGCATTATTATGGACAGTGAAAGAACAGTGATTCAACTACATGAAACCAAAATAGACCAAAAGATTCAATAGGCAATAAGTGAACTGGAAAAAAAAATAACCTTCTCCCATTCATTACCACATTCAGAGACTAATCAAAGAATCAGATACTTAAAGTATTTGATAAAGTTAGAGTTTAGTATGATATGGGGGAGAGAACTCAGACTTGATGCCAGAAATCAACAAACACAAGTTGTGTGATCCTGTACTAGTCACATAATCTTTGTAAAGCCTCAGATTCTTCATCTATGAAATGGGATATTAACAATATAACATAATAATTCTTTTGTGATCAGATGAAATGATACATTAAATCATTCTGTAAACATTAAATCACTTACATAAATATAAGGAATTATGAGTGTCCCTAAGGTAATGGTTAGTTAAAACATCTGGAAGTTTTTTTAAAGCTTTTTATTTTCAAAACAAATGCATAGATAATTTTCAATATTCACCCTTGCAAAACCTTATGTTCCGAATTTTTTTTCTCCCTCCATTCTCCCTGCTCCCTCCCCTGGATGGCAAGTAATCCAACTTGTACAATTCTTTTATACTTATTTCCACAATTATGTTGCACAAGAAAAAGCAGAGGAAAAAATGAGGTAAAAAACAAAATTCAAGCAAATAACAAAAAGTGAAAATACTATGTTGTGATCGACATTCAGTTTCCATAATTTTCTTCCTGGGTGCAGATGGCTCTCTCCATCACAAGTCTATTTGAACTGGCCTGAATCACCTCATTGTTGAAAAGAGCCACATCCATCAGAATTGATCATCACATAATCTTGCTGTTGCTGTGTACAATGTTCTCCAGGTTCTACTCACTTAACTTAGTATCAGTTTATTGAAGTCTCTCCAAGCCTCTCTGAAATCATCCTGCTGATTATTTTTTATAGCACAATAATGTTCCATAACATTCATATACCATAATTTATTCAGCCATTTTCCAGTTTATGGGCATCCACTCAGTTTATCTGGAAGTTTTAAAAATAATCTTTCATCATGTTTATAGCTTATTATAATTGGGTCATAGGAGGTTACCAAAATGATTAATTTAGTCCAATCTCTTCCAACCCCAGGTGAATAATAATAAAAAGGATATACTATTTATAATAAAATATTTATAGAACATTTTAAGATTTGGAAAGCACTTTATAAATATTAACTATCTCATTACACCATCTCATAATCCTAGAAGAAATAGGTGCTATTATTATTCCCATTTTATATGTGAGGAAACTGAGGCAGGTAAAATTTAAATAATTGCTTAATATCAATATATTAGTATCTGAGGATAGATTTAAACTTAGAGTTTCCTGACTCAAAGTCCAGTACTCGATCTATTGCTCTATCTAGAAGTTTACAAATGACACAGAATACCTTCTCTTTTCCCTATACCTATTGGTTAGACTTGAAGACTTTGAAGTTTAATGCTAAATAAGACATAAGCAGTTTAAATTGCCTTAATTTTCATCTCTGAACATTCCTTGTAAAAACTGAAAGTGATTAAAATTTGTTCTTACAGCTGATCCACATTAATGCGAATAATGAATCCCCTGAAGAAGTCATATGTATTTGAATTGTTACTACTTGAAGTTATAAATGTATAAATTATGGTAATTAATCTAAGCTCAATGGAAATAGGCAGTGAAAAATCTAATAATGTAACTACTTCACAGAACTCATTATTTGCACTAATCAAGATCTAGTTGTATAAATATGGTATTCCTTTTGAATCCTTTGTACATTTTATTATAATATGTGGAAGCATGACAGTATTTGTAAAAAAAAGTATCTACTGCTTAACTCTAGTAATTTTCACAAGATTATCTGTTTTACACTTTTAATTTGTAGAATATCTTTAATGAATTAAATAATTATCATTATAAACCAGCTCTTGGACTCTGCCTGCAAACTGGTGGTGAGATTAAAAAAATAAATAAATAAATAAAAAAGGCATTTGAGAACCTTACCAAAAACCCACTGGTCTTTTCCTCTAATCACTGCACTCTAAAGAGACACTATGGTACAAAGGCAAATTGACTATTAGACTTGGTATCTCCTGACTCTGTTCTTAATCTGGTTCAACAGGATTCAGTAAGAATTTATTTACTCTCTCCTATCAATCAAAAACTTTGTTAATCTCTCAGACGTTGTGTTATCTAGGAAAGTATCTTCAACTCTCTATCTTATTTCCTCACACCAAAAATATTTTTAATAACATCTACAGTACTTATCTTATATGGTTGTTGGGAGGAATAGAACTTTATATACTTGAAGTGTACGATAAATATGAGATCTCTCCAAACTAGGATATCACTATCTTTGTTTCATGCTACTCATTTCCCTAAATATATAGTTTAAATTTAAAATAAATTGAATTACATCTGCATCAATGAAACAATTGCTTATTAGTAAATAACTACCTTCTTTCTGAACATGTATAGTTACCATTTTAACTAACTTGTACTTCTGATCCTTTGAATCAAATGCCAATACTTCTTCTTAGTCATGGTTTCTGAATATTATATTTAATTGGGCTCAGTAAGTTTATGGATTGACATCCAGCACAAAAGATTTTGAATATGTTTATTTTACACACACACACGTACACACACACACACACACACACACACACATTTATAGACACATCAAGGAGGAATTTTGAAAAGTTTGAGAAAAAAGCAGCTCCAAAGGATAAAGAAATATGTTAGATTCCGATTTGCTTACAAAATCCTATTTAAAATGAAATAATGATATTCAGGCAATAATATCTGCTTATCATTATTTCTATAAAATTCAGTAGCATTGTTCAAGTTCTCTTATTTTTCATCATTGTTTTCTCTAATTTTTCATTGTTCCAACCTTTTTTTTTTTTTTCAAATTAATGATGATGCTCAAAGGTCTTTTTGTTGATTACTGAGTGTCAAGATATAAAGATCTTTATGGCATACACATAAACAATGATAGTCAAAAAAATGGACTTCACATCAGATTTCAACTCATACTACATGTTAATCAACTGATTGCAATCAAAAACTTGTTATCTCATTGTGTTTTTCAGGTCAATATAGAGTCAAGGTGTCACAGGTCCTGAAACTGAAAGCATAGCTACACCTAATAAGCTGTTTCAAATTTCTCTTTTACTTTCTTCACCCATGTTGGACCCTAATATTCTTGTCTAACTAGTGAGAGGTGATGGACTGATAAGCAGAGGGAGACACATTTTCAGACATGTCTAATGTGGGAATTTGTTTTACTATACTATCTTATTTGTTGCAAAGGCTTCCCCCACCCACAACCCCCATTTCCAACATGGAGAGCAATATGATGGAAAAGGAAAAAATATTTTTTAAAAATTTAATTTAGAATAATAAAATTAACATAATATGCTCTGCTGGGCCTAAGGAACTATCACTTCCTTCTCCACAAAGACACTCCTGTGCCTTAGCCTTTTATAAGAAGGTTTGTTCTCTCTTGTTTCACTCTCTGACTCATTAATTCCTCCCTACTCCATCCCTTTGAAGATTTACTTAGAAATAGGTTATGGTTCCTATTTAGATTTTCACAAATATGGGTAAAAAGAAAAGTACCCAATGTATTACATGAATCAAATATGGAACATTCAATTATTTCCCACATCCAAAGGGAAACAAAACTACAACAACAAAAAACCCAGGGAGTGGGGGGGGGGGACAAAGAAGACTTTTGTCAACATACCTTTTTATTTATGCATAAACTAAAGAATTAGCAATATTAATCACTTTTATCATAAGTTGCAAAGTTGATACTTAAAGCCATCTGAACATGGAATAGTTTTTTTTTTCAATCATATCCATCTCTTTCTGACTCTATTTTGAGTTTTTCTTGGCAAAGATACTGGCCTGATTTGCCATTTCCTTTCCAATTCATTTTTACAGGTAGGGAACTGAGGCAAAGAGAATTAAATGATTTGTCAGCTAGTAAGTTTTTTAGACCAATTTTGAATTCAGGAAGATGAGTATTCTTGACGTCAGACCTGGCACTTTATCCACTGAACTATTTTAATTTCACCATGGAGAAGTTTATTGAATTACTTGTTAGATTTTTTTATATTTCAAACTGGCTTTTTCCTGTGGTAAGAGATTTCTTTTCTTAGGAATCTGGAAAAGGCCTTGGCTACATACACTTGATGAAGGGCATCTGTTCAAAGAACAATGGAATAGTTTCTAGGAATTTCTTCTACTTATAGTCAGTCACTTACAACCAAAGGATCCAGGACTTTTGAACTCTTATCTAAGACTGTAGATAAGCATCTAGAAACATTCATTTGTTTGCTCAAGAAAGCAAATCTAAAGTGGAAAAAAAAAAGGCCCAAGGATCCAGATTTAAGTTCAAGTTTCCCTTTAAATTTGATCCAGGGAGTTAAAGTAGTACATAGGAAAAGCTGCTCATCTTCTAACTCCATACATGGAATCTGAGAGTTACATGATATTCCCTGGAAAGTTGAAGAAACAGAAACAAAAAAGAGGAGTCAATTTTTCATTAATTGATAAATTGATTTAATTTTTTTTATAGTGTCTTGGGAAGTTCTTGCCTAATGGCCAATAAAAGAGCTGTTTCATCTTCTAAAAAACACACAAACAAAAAGCAACAACAAAACAAAATGCTTCACTTATGGGTTGTACATAGCTAGCAGCTGCAAGCAACCAAGAAATCTCTCCATGTTTTCCCTTGCAATTCTTCTTACACTCCATCAGGAAATTTCTGATTGTAAAATTCTGTCTTTAATGGTTATAAAACACTAGCTCCATGAATGTGTAGGTCCTATGAAATTATATTAATCAGAAATCATCAGTTATGTGTGGAAAGTTATAAAGGAAGGAATGAAAGCCCCTACAGTGAACTCCTTTACTATGGCTCTTTTGTTACGTCTATTTTCTCTTGATATCACATTTTTACACTTATATGTCATATTCCTTTTTCTTTAATCTCTTTGGGATACAAACTTCATAGTGAAATTGCTGGATAAAAGAGTATGCACAGTTTTTTACCCCTTCGGACAAAGTTTCAATTGTTTCCCATAATGGCTAAACCAATCTACAACCCCACTAATGGTTTATTAATGTCCCTCTTTTTCTCTTCCAGCATTTGACATTTCTGATACATATGAAATGTTTCCTCAAAAATTTTGTAATTTGAATTTCTCTAATCAATAGTGATTTTTTCATATTTTTTCATATGATTATAGATAGCTTTTTTTCCGAAAACTTCTTGTTCATATCCTTTTGGTCATTTATAGCTTTGGGAATGGCTTTTATTTTTTTTATCAATATGACTTTGCTTCTTATATATTTGAGAAATAAAGCTTTTGTCAAAGAAAATCACTGTTTCTCTGTGTTTGGCACATCTTAGCAATATATATATATATATATATATATATATATATATATATATATATATATATATATATATCCTCTCCCCTCTGACTTAGAATCAAGGTAGAAATGTTTATTGTAAAATGTTTTTAAAAAATCCAGAAGAAATTAAATAATTATAGTATTTTAAGAACTAGAGAGATTATAACTTTTAATTATAGTATTAGAGTCCTTAGTATTTTGGTATTATAATTTTGGGGGACAAGGATTTATGAAGGAACAATTCATATCTGAAACTGGGGGGGGGTTCTCAGTCACCATATTGAGGATACATCATTAGTTTTGCCATGGCCTCCTGCCCCCCTATCCCTCCACTTCCTGATCTGAATACCCATAAAGGCATTGAATGTAATTTTTTTTTGTTATTTGGAGGGTTAAGGAAAAAAGTCACTTGTAAAAAGAAAGAAGAAATACAAGTAGCCCTGTTACGAACTGAAACTACATGGAGATATAATTTATTAATCTTAGAGTCATAATTCATTATACAGTGTACTTTAGAGTTGAAAATAAATTCTATTTTCCTATTTGTCTGGGACTTGGTATTTATTAGAAAATGCATGACTTTTTTTATTGCCACTGTTTGCCTTAGGGGAAAATGGAAAACCCATTTTGTTTTAATAGTTTTAACTTCCCACATAACAAGCACTTTATAACTAGCAGCTTGTTTTCAAAACATAAAGAAAAGGTGGATAGTACAATCTATCCTTTGTACAGGACACCATCAAGGTTCTTCATCTCTGCCAACATAAGTCAGCAAGAGAACAATAATTTACTGCACGAAACATTGAGGAATATCAACACTTAAGCTGTTGCAATTCAAATACTTGGTTAACATGAGATTTCCAAAGAATAAATGAGTTGATTGAGGAGGCAGATTTGTCATGTTGGCATATTTTTGTCCACGCAGAAAGCAGTGTCTCTGTTGCTTATATAAATATAATGTGGTAAAGGACTCACACATCTAGGCTTTGCCTCAGAACTATCAAATAAATACATATGGGAATACAAATGGTCCTGATTAACAAAGTACCATATTTGGAGAAGAAAAGTTTCAGACAGAGCACAAAGTACAGGAAAAATTCCACTTACTTCCCATGTTATCAACATTTTAACCAACTCAGCTATATTCATACACTCAAAATTATAGCCTTCAGGAGATGTTCAGTCATTCTTAATTTTCTGGGTTGTCAGTTCTAAACTTGGATTGTGTCTCTTTCATTGAGTTTTGCATTTAGATTTTCTTTTCCTCCCACTGGATTGTTGGCCAAAGCACAAGGTAGTAAAACATAAATGTATGTTCTCAGATCACCTTTCAACTGCATTAGTAATCATAGGCATTTCCAGCCAAGTCATTCTTCCCATATAATGGACACAAAACAGAATCTTTAAGTCTTGTTATCAGCAGTATATTTTTTCCTGTCAAGACTCCAGCAAATCAAGGTTGCCATTAAATGTTACCTTTTGCAGCTTTCTCATTCAGGCATTACTTAGATGAATGAATGTTGGCAAGATGCCTATTTTAGTATTGGCAGAATGTGCCTATTTTGGGGAGACCATTGGCAACTTTTAGGAGCTTTCAAAAGGTCTTTGTTTGAGCTCATGATCTAAGCAGGACAAAGTAACATGGAGGAAGGGATTATGAGCTAAATTAAGTCTAGACCAAAAAAAATCCTAAATTCTCTAGTATTCACTGAATAATATTGTTATTTGCTTTATTTTTTTCTTCATTGACAAAACCCTAGATTCATTTCTGTATCTGTCTAATCTATCAAGACCTAATAATGTGAGTGTCATAATTACTGATACAATGGAATAGTAGCTTAATAATAAAGTCTTTCCTTTAAGCTTAATATCCATTTGTAATTATTTTGAAATTTAATAGAGGTCCTTTTAAAAGATAGGAAGAATTTGCTCAAAATTAACATATGAAGTATTTATGAGAGCTCTTTTCCCAAGATCTATTCCCAAGATCTCAATAAACTCAGCTTATTTAAGGGGGGAAAAAGCAAACAGGAAGAGAGAAAGTGGAATTGATAAGGAACTTGGTGCTGCTGAAGTCATTTTTTTTTTTTTTTGGTACTACTGTAGGAATATGGATAAAGAAGTCTACTGAATAAAATCACACACTTCCTCATGTCCAAAATTATAAAAGCTAATCCAAGTGGTTTTTCCTAGTAACAAAAAGATGTGTCTGTATTTATATATTTGCTTGATATAAACAAGACAATCATTTGGGTAATTCCATATTATAATAAAACCCAAAGTATGTTGCCTCAATTACCCAGTCTCCATCCAAAGACACAGGTTAACTCCTATATCCATCAATTCAGAGTAAGATGTACTTTGGTATGGTTGAATTCCTAGGAACTCAACATATGCTTTATGCTCTTTCTTTGGTGATTCCCTGGTGATTTAAAGAGAAAGGGATCTTGAGTATATCTAAAGTTTGAGGTGGTTGCAACATTTGCATTGCTAATGATATAGAAAACCATGAAAAGGGGAGACCTGATATTTTGCCAAGACCTAAAAATTAAGCTACTTCTTTCAATTTTGTCTCATTTTTTAAGTGATTCATTATTTGGAGTTGGCAGGATTCCAGAAGAAGGCTCAGTCTTTTCTGTTTTCTTCTTCATCTCTGGAATGAAAGTTTTTTTTTTTTTTTTTTTTTTTTTATTTCTGTAATAAAAGTTTTTTTTTTTTTTTTTTTTTTTAACATCCTATAATAAGATCATATCTGGCATTGTAACTGGTTGGAACATTTACCTACTTTCGACTCAGTGTATGTGACTTGTTTGATAATATATCTAACTTCCTTATGCAATGGCTCACCCCCTCCACACCTCCCTTCTTCCCCTGCCCCAATACCCAGTGATTGGTTTTTGGAAAGCTACATTAAAACTCAGTGCTGTAGGGGACTAAGGAACAAACCATTAAAGAATTACACAGTAGCCAAAAAAAATACTCCTTAAAATTTCCCAAATTTAAAATAGTTACCACACTAAAAAGCAACATATTTAGTATCTTTTTGACAGATGTTATATTCAGAGGGAAATTATGAGTATTCAAGACAAATTGTAGAAATGTAGTAAGAAATTTGTGTCTATGTTTTGGAAACTGAAAGGCAGTATATATAATGAAGTGAATAAAAGCCCATTTGGGAGTCAGAAAAATTTGGGCATAAGAGTTTCCTCTGATAGGCAATAGTTGATTCTGTACAAGTAACTTCATTTTTCAGGGCCCCATTCAATTCTCAAATTCTATATTATAGACTATCTTCAGCAGTATAGAATATTGATTTCCTCCTGCATGATTTGTTCATCTCTTAGAACTATAGTTTTGTTCAGTCTTTGGGTTATGCTTCCATCTCTAATAGCAGCAGCTCTCAGATTGTCAACATCAACCTTAATTTAATTTTCATCTTCCCACAAATCATGCATCCATTGAATTTATTATTATATAGATGTGCAAATGCATATACATGTATATATGCATACATGCTGTATTATTTAAAAAGACTGGAAAGACATAGTTCTGGGGAAATTTAATCATTTTATTAATAAGGCCAGCGGGTTCTTAATAAAAGGATGGTCACTTGACCATCTCTTTTAAATCAAAGATGAGTATACTTGTGGTCTCACAGTTTATATACCTTAAGTGTTCAATTAGTGGCTGATAGTGAGCCATATAAAGAGAAATTATGTCTACTCAGACCACCTACAGTCTTGTGTTATCTAGACAAAAGGGACTGTCTCCACTCAAGGTTGAATAGAACTATAGGCTTCCCCACTCTGGAGGAAATTCTTTGCAATATCTGGTGGGATCTTATTAAGATAGAGGGAAATTAATGCAATTTCATTATCAGTAATGTCATTCCCCGCAAAAAAACCTGAACTTTCAGAAGTTTGGAAGAGGGAAAGACACAAACCTTCACAAGTTATTGGTTATTAATAATCATTTCTTACAACATATATGTCCTGGGGTGGGATAAAAGAGGGGAGGGAGGAAGAGAAAGGGGAAATAAAGGGGAGAGAGAATGAGGGAGACAGCGAGGGGGAGAGAGAGAGAGAGAGAGAGAGAGAGAGAGAGAGAGAGAGAGGGAGAGAGAGAGAGAGAGAGAGAGAGAGAGAGAGAGAGAGAGAGAGAGAGAGAGAGAGAGAGAGAGAGAGAGGGGGAGAGAGGGGGAGAGAGAGAGAGAGAGAGAGAGAGAGAGAGAGAGAGAGAGAGAGAGAGAGAGAGAAATGGGGAATATAAGTTCCTTAAAGCCAGTATTTGTAGCCAGTATTTGTTTGTTTTATTTTTTTGTCTTAGCATGATCAGTATCTATCTCAGTACTTAACATATAATAATGAAATGTTTGAATGAAATTTAAAAATTAAATGTATTAAGCTATTCTGTGCAATGGGTCACATGAGATATAGAATAGAAAAATATAAAGAAAAATAAAATTCAGTGAGTCAATATATATTATTCATATTTCTTCTTCAGTTACTTTTTCAAATGACCACTAGTTGAGATGGCCTGGGGTGTTCTGGATGAAGGGGAGGCAGAGGAGAAGATGATTGTGGAGAGAAAAGTGTGGCCAGTACTTTCCTTCTCTGATGTGTTCAGAACCGGGAAATCAAGACCAGAAAATGGTCCTAGTGCTCACATTGGTTGTATTGTTATAACCTTTTCCTCTTTAGTGTTTCCAGCAGGAGAAAGCATTGTCTTAGCTTCCAACTCAGACCATGCACAGGATTTTTAATAGAAGAGGGATGACTTTGGAAGATGACACTCGATGAGAAAAGAGTCTCTACATAGTTCTTGTTATTCTGCTTATTTCCCCTTCCTTGTATCTTGAGAGCTAGAGAGTGTAAATTTTGAGTCTGAAGTCCTTGTTCGGATGTTTGACCTGTGTTTCTTTTATCCCCTTTAGATATTTCTGTTGACTATAAATGAATTGAGGGGGGAAATCAACAAACAAAGCAACAACAACAACAAAAACAAAAACATTGTATTACCAACTGCTCCAAATAGAGGCAATATATAGATATAAATCCTGTATATTCTGTAGGTAATCACTGATATTCTGACACATTCCTATGTGTTGCTGGACCCGATTTAATTGTTTTAGCATTAATTTATTTTACACGGTGTACCTGGCATGGAGACTCCAAGTGGTTTCCTTGTGCTGCATTGCTAATACTGGCATCCCTGATGCAGAATGTGAATGGCCTCTGTTTCTATGATATCCTGCAGTGAAAAAAATGGATAACTTGCCAGCTAAGATAAGAGATGTGGAATATTTTCAATTCCATGAAAGAAAAAAGGCATGAAGCTAATTAATTAAAACTATCGGGAGTGCCTTTGAAGCAGCCTGTGATTAAACACAAGGATTTATCGCAGAACAATTAAGTAAATTTGGCCTCAGGTATCTTTGCTCCTTCCCTAGGGAATGAGTGATGAAATTCTGGTTCGGAGTTATACTTTATTAGAGATTTATCTATTTTAATTGATTCAGCTTTAGTTATGAGTCTCATAAGAAACAGCTGATGCAAAGGACACATTATGGTAATGGGGAGACTTCCCATGAGCTAACTTTCCTTTCAACAAAAGCAGAAAACTGTGTTTGCCCAACTGTTTGACACAAATGAATATAAAATAGTGTAAAGAATATGAACTATGATAGTTTTTTCATTATCAGGAAGATCTGCATATCCCACTTGAATCTTAAATACTACCATCTTCAACCTCAAGGCTTGACTGAAATAAAGATGGATAAGACTTTTGTTTAGTTTGGCATTGGTGGAGGATCCCTCATTGTTTTGGAGGTGATAATTTTATTTAATATTTTGTTCTTTTTTAATGAAGTATTTTGATTGAAAATGTAGTCGTTAAGATCGTAGAAATCCCTAAATTTACATTTTTGAGAATATAATGGTAATTTACAGTTATACATTCATATTATAGATATAAACAAATATATTATATTTTGCTGCTATTGTTGAGTCATTTCAATTGGGTCCTATTCTTTGTGACTTCATTTGGGGTTTTCTTGAGAAAGATACTGAAGTGATTTGAATAACTGAGGAAAATAGAGTTAAATGACACATCTAGTAAGAGTTCTGAGAAAATAATTTGAGCTCATGAAAATGAATCTTCTAATTCTCCTAATTCCAAGTTCACTTCTCTATCCACTGTAGTACTTAGTTATATGTATATGTATGTGGGCTATATGTGCATATCTATATACAAATGTGGACATTTATGTATATGGATTGTGTGTATGCATATATTTGTATTGTACTATATATACTTATGTGTGTATATATATATGTGTGTATGTATATATATATATATGCATACATACATACACATACATACACACATAGACATATATACATCTCTTCTTGCTTTCAGAATGGAGATTCTTATGAAGTATCACTTAAGAGTATAGAAAAATAGTCAAAAATAATTTAGTAAAGGAGATTCACATGTTTAAGGAAATGAGGAATTCACTGAAGAGATGAGGAGGAAGTATATAACAATGAGAGACACTAAGTGAAAAGACATAGAGATAGGAAATAGAATGCTGTGTATAAGGCATAGAGAGAAGGCCAATTTTGCTGAACAACAGGACTTAAACTTTTTCCAATCATAGCCTCTCATTACCTGAGAAATTTTTATGCAATTCTGATTATAGGTTTATAAAATAAGTATACATGTCAAACATTTACTGATAATAAAACACAATTTCATGACCCCCCAAAATCAGTTAAGTAGCTCTACATGGAGTAACAATCCACAGTTTAAGAAGGTTTGCTATAGAGTATGAGAAGGGTAATAATATATAATAAGTCTGGAATGATAAGTTGTGAGCAAGTTATAAAAGATTTTAACTGGAAAATTAAGTTTATATTCGATTTTGGAGGTAATTCTATTTCAAGGTAATAGAGAACCATGAGAGTTTATTGAATAAAGAAGAGATGCGTTCAAGTCTATTTTTAAGGAGAATTAGCAGTTTGCAGAAGGGGAGATCTTCACAAAAAGATCACTTAGGAAGCCATTTCTATAGTGTAGATTACAGATAACAGGCCAAAACTAAGATATAGCAAAAGAGTCAAATTTGAGAGATGTCATGAGATAGAAACAACAAATTAGACAGTTGATCAGATAAGAAGACTGAAGTAGATTGGGGAGTCCAGGATAATGAAGAACCTGGCAGACTGGAAAAAGATGGTACACCTGACAAAAGTAGGGGAGTTTAGAAAAGGGATAGATTGGGATAAAGGTATAATTTTTTTTTGGCATATACCTGTTTGAAATGACTCTGGGAAATCCAGTTTGAAACATCCAATAAGAAATCAATAATAGCATACCTGAATGCTGAGATTGATGATGTTAATTTAATTCATGGACAGTGACAAAAAGAGAGAGGAAAGGGAGGGAGGGAACAAGAGAAAGAGACAGACAGATACCCAGTGGAAGGCGTGAGCAGGTTTGGAGTAGGATATGAGTATGGACTAGATATGAGAGATCCAAGTGTAGGTTAAGGTGAGGAAGAAGCAGAGGAGAAATTTATTCTGAACATAAGTGATTGAAATATTCAAGGATAGGAAGAGTATAAGAGAAAGGTATAATAGTAGTAGTGGGGTACATTTGAGAAAGTCACAATATCCAAGTTGTGTTGCAGAGCAAGCTGAGTCCATCCAGGTTTTACAAAAATAGGATGTTAAGTGCTTTTGGCAGTTTCTGACACAAACAGCCCTCAGCAGTGTGTTCTAATGGAGGGTCTGGGAAACCATGGGGCAATTAACGACACCACATATAGAGGAAAAAGCAGGCGACCACAGAGGGGAAATGGATTGACATTGCAGGGATGGAAGAGAGGGAACTAAAGAAAATGCTTCATTGACTTTGCAATTTGAGATAAGACTGGCTGGTTTTGATGAGGGCTTTGTTCAAAGTTCCATATTAGTTCAGTAGATCTTTAGTGCAAATTTTATGACAGACACTATGGCAGATATTGGAAATTAAAGGGGGAATGAAACTGTTCTCTCAATTAGCTTACGTTTTATTTAAGGAAAATAATATGTATTATTATTTGATAATAGTTGAGTTGATAAAAAAAATCAATATAAAGTTATTTTCCTAGAAAGAGAGTGCTTAACATGGTTTGAATCAAGAAAGCCCTCACAAAGTAGGAAGCATTTGAAGTGAATCTTGAGATTCCAAGAGACATAGATAAAGAGGAAGAGTGGCCAGTGCAAAGGCATGGGTATGAATAAATAACTAGCATTTATTAAATATTTAGTATGGACTAAGTCTGGTGATGAGCACTGGAGATAAAAATGCAAAAAACAAGGTGATCCCTGCTCCAAAGTCTATGGCATTCTTCATTGGTTCATCATCAGAAAAAGGTATGGAATGTTTTTAGGTGGAAGTGACAATGATGATATAGCATCCCTGTGATTGTTACTGCATCCTAAGGCTTAGGGGGGATTTTCCATCTGATTGGTAGCTCAAACCTCCAATAAGTACAAAATCTCTCTTCTAGCATGTGTACTCCTTAAAAGCAAGTCTTGCTTTTCTAATTTTTTTCTCTAGTAGTTAGCACAGTGTTTTGCCCATCATAAGTATATATATATATATATATATATACACATATATGTGTATATGTATATATATGCATGCATATGTGTCTATGTATTATTATATGTGTGTCTGTGAGCATACATATGTCTATATATGTGTATGTGTATTTATATGTGTATAAATATGTGTCTATATATATGTGTATATATATTTATATTTATGTTTGTGTGTGTGCATATTCATTCATTCAAGGAGCTTACATTCCAGTGGGGATGTTAAGAGTCAGAATATTTTAATCATTCCCTTTCATCATTCAACATTTTTCCTAGGTATTTGAAACTTCAGATTGCATTAAGAAAAAGAAATTGTAGATACTTTTGGCAGTCAAGATGAGATGGATATTGATGCTTATGGTGCTGAATGAAGGCATGTTGAACACAGGAGCTCCCCATAGGAGAGTAATGCACTGTTGTCAGCTACTACCATAGCTGGAAGTGATTAATAAGTCCCTCCCCAAGAAAAAGATGGGGAAGTTGATTCAGGAAAGAAAAACACAATGTGTCATTGTCAAGTTGACTTAAAAGGAATGCAATAAATGGAAATAACTAAAAGGAATATCACATACATTTATCTGCTGCATACATAAGTAAAGAAAGCAGAATGTCTATTCATTTTTCTGTTTGTTTCTATCAGCAAAAAGGATGGGTTTTTAGCCTTAAATTAGCTTAGTTACTAAGTGAGCACAGCAATGAGACCATAAGCCATAATATGTGCTAAAAGAGATAACTTCTCAGAGTAATGACATATGCCTAGAAACGTAATGACTGGATTTGTTTGCTTATGACATTTATTTGTAAATGTATTATGCTGTACCTAGTGTCCCCCTGAGCTGCATATTGCATCTCTTTGTAGTGAATGAAAAGAATCAAACTAAAAAAGGCTTTTCTAAAAACAGTATTAGAGGAAAGAGAGAAAATAGAAGAATTCTATTGTTATGTGATCTAACCACCCAGGTGAACATCCTCATCCCCTGTATGCATATTCACAAAATACTGAAGACTTTTCTTAATGTAACAAATTAGAAGCTTCGAAATTTCTTATTCATAGCTTCTGAGTATTTATGGATTATGTTAATGTTACTTTAGCAGTAGATTTCTTTTAAATTCAAGGGTCTTTTTTTTTTTTTATCCTACAGAATTCCAATTCAACTCTTCACATGGTAAAATGCAATGAAATTGCCACATACTACTAAGCCTAGAGCTGTATAAAACATAATGTAACTCAGAGATCTTTGAAAATATCTGTGATAGAGGGACTAGCACAACTTCTCAAAATCTTATTACTGTAGTAGGTCATTCAGTAGTAACCTGCTTCAATAGATATTGTCTAAGTGCATAGCAGATAGAGAAATTTCCTAGCATGAGATACTTTGCCTAGAAATCTTTCCATTTTTGTATTTAAGCTCTTCACTTTAAGTTATTCTAAAGGTCTTCTCAGCAGAGAAGGAAAGGAGGGAAGAACTCAATTTCACATAATTTGAATCTTCTAAGGTGAGCTTACTCACATTGTTTTAAAATAAGTGTGAAAAAGATAAACACATATTGCAGAAGTATATTTCTAATGTATAGAATGGCAAATATATATATATATTTCATTTGTATGAATTTTAATATGTAGAAGGAAAAATAGATCTCTCTGTATAAAGTTGATTATAATGCACAGTAACACATATAATAATGAGACTTTCATTCAGAAATAGGAACTCAGGAAATAACATTCAAAAAAAAAAAGAAAGAAAAAAAGAAAAAAAAATACTGAATCACCAGGATGCCATTTCATTGACTGAAATAATAGGTTATTAAATGGTACAATAGTGATCTTGACAATTTCATTTTATCTTAGAGTATACTCTTTTGTTTATTGTACTTTCAAAATATAAGGAAACTAAAGAAAAAAGGCAACTCTAAATATCAGAGTGAATAGGTAGTAATGGTGGTTCAATTTTGTTTTATTTTTGTGGGATCAAAGGAGAGATCTTATTATATGAAGACATTTAAGGGATTAGGGTTCTTTAACTTGAAAATGATATGAACAGTGTTTATAATATTTTGAAAGACATGAATAAGATAAATACAAACATGTTCCTCCAGATCCTTGAGTACCTGAATACCTTGGACATTGAGAGCAGGGCACTTAAGAAAAATAAGAGTAAGCATATGTTTATATAGTGGATACTAAACATTATCTTAGAAGGGTATAGGTTGGAAATAAAAATAGAATCTATAGTGTTATATATGAACAACAAGATACACAATATAGCTAAGGCCTTAGTGTTTGGCAAGGGCAGTAATGTATAATTAGCCTGAAGATAGAGTGAGATCAGATTGCAAAGAACTTTAAATGCCCCAAAGAAGAGCTTATGGTATATCACTAAAACGACAGAAAATAATTGTAGCTTATTGAGCAAGGGAGTGACATTTTAGATCTGTGCTTTAAGAAAATCACTTTGAAATCAGTCCGGAAAAAGTATCAGGATGAGGAGAATCTTGATTAGGAACCGATTGCCAAAAATTCAGGCAAAAGCTAATGAAGACTTGTACTAAGGCGATATCTGTGCAAAGATTTAGGAACTGATTGCATACATAAAGTGAAGGACAGGAATCCAGGCTAATTCTGAAGCTATAAATCTGGGGGTTGGTGATTCTTTTGAGAGGTGATGATGTGGGAGAAAACTAGGAAGAGCGTAGAATTTGAGATCCCAATCTTCAACATTAGCTTGAGATGATAATTAAATCCATGAGCACTGATAAAATTTGTGTGTGTGTGTGTGTGTGTGTGTGTGTGTGTAGAAAGGGAAGAATAATGTCATGAAAACTCAGAGTAGACAATGATGACAGCATTAAATGCTGCAGAAAGGTCAAGAACAAAAAGACTAAAGAAAGAATATTAGATTTGGTAATTAGGGTATCATTAATAACCTTGGAGAGAATACTTTTAGGTGAATGATGACGTTAGAAAAAGAGTAATAAGCGAAGGAAGGGGGAAAGACTCAAAGGGGGGGAGGGAGGGATTACAAAGAGGATAAGTATCGTGATACAAGAGGGGTACATAACTTTAAAAGGGGGAAAGAGGGTTGGGGGAGGCAAGAATAAGTAAAGCACAATCTGGGGTTATTAGGATGGCAGGAAATACAGATTTAGTAATTCTAACCGTAAATGTGAATGGGATGAACTCCCCCATAAAGAGGAGGCAGATAGCAGACTGGATCAAAAGTCAGAACCCTACAATATGTTGTTTACAAGAAACACATTTAAAGCAGGGGGATACATATAGAGTAAAGGTAAAAGGCTGGAGCAAAATCTATTATGCTTCAGGTGAAGTCAAAAAAGCAGGGGTAGCCATCCTTATCTCAGATCAAGCAAAAGTAAAAATTGATCTAATTAAAAGAGATAAGGAAGGAAACTACATCCTGCTAAAGGGTAGCATAAACAACGAAGCAATATCAATATTAAACATAAGTGGTATGGCACTCAACTTCCTAAAGGAGAAGTTAAGAGAGTTGCAAGAAGAAATAGACAACAAAACTGTAATAGTAGGAGATCTCAACCTTGCACTCTCAGAATTAGACAAATCAAACCACAAAACAAATAAGAAAGAAATTAAAGAAGTAAATAGAATATTAGAAAAATTAGGTATGTTGGATCTTTGGAGAAAATTGAATGGAGATAGAAGGGAATATACTTTCTTCTCAGCAGTTCATGGAACCTATTCAAAAATTGACCATATATTAGGACATAAAGACCTCAAAATTAAATGCAAGAAAGCAGAAATAGTAAATGCTTTCTTTTCAGATCATGATGCAATAAAAACTACATTCAACAAAAAGTTAGGGGGAAATAGACCAAAAAGTAATTGGAAACTAAACAATCTCATCTTAAAGAATGATTGGGTGAAGCAGCAAATTATAGATACAATTAATAATTTCACTCAAGATAATGACAATGATGAGACATCATACCAAAATTTGTGGGATGCAGCCAAAGCGGTAATAAGAGGGAATTTTATATCCTTAGAGGCTTACTTGAATAAAACAGAGAAAGAAAAGATTAATGAATTGGGCTTGCAACTAAAAAAACTAAAAAAAGACCAAATTAAAAACCCCCAATCAAATACTAAATTGGAAATTCTAAAATTAAAAGGAGAAATTAAAAATATTGAAAGTAAAAAAACTATTGAACTAATTAATAAAACTAAGAGTTGGTTCTATGAAAAAGCCAATAAAATAGATAAGCCTTTGGTAAATCTGATTAGAAAAAGGAGGGAGGAAAATGAAATTAGTAGTCTTAAAAATGAAAAGGGAGAACTTTCCACCAATGAAGAGGAAATTAGAGAAATAATAAGGAGTTATTTTGCTCAACTTTATGCCAATAAATTTGATAACCTAAGTGAAATGGATGACTACCTCCAAAAATATAGACTTCCCAGACTAACAGAGGAGGAAGTAAATTGCTTGAATAGTCCCATTTCAGAAAAAGAAATAGAACAGGCAATTAAACAACTCCCTAAGAAAAAATCCCCAGGACCAGATGGATTTACATGTGAATTTTACCAAACATTTAAAGAACAATTGGCCCCAATGCTATATAAATTATTTGATAAAATAGGGAATGAAGGAGTCCTACCAAATTCCTTCTATGACACAGACATGGTACTGATACCTAAACCAGGTAGGCTGAAAACAGAGAAAGAAAATTATAGACCAATCTCCCTAATGAATATTGATGCTAAAATCTTAAATAAGATATTAGCAAAAAGACTACAGAAAATCATCTCCAAGATAATACACTATGATCAAGTAGGATTTATACCAGGAATGCAGGGCTGGTTCAATATTAGGAAAACTATCAATATAATTGGCCATGTTAATAACCAAATTAACAAAAACCATATGATCATCTCAATAGATGCAGAAAAAGCATTTGATAAAATCCAACATCCATTCCTATTAAAAACACTTGAGAGTATAGGAATAAATGGACTTTTCCTTAAAATAATCAGCAGCATCTATTTAAAACCATCAGTAAGCATCATATGTAATGGAGACAAACTGCAACCATTCCCAATAAGATCTGGAGTGAAACAAGGTTGCCCACTATCACCGTTACTATTTAATATTGTATTAGAAACGCTAGCTATAGCAATAAGAGCTGAGAAAGAGATTAAAGGAATAAGAATAGGCAATGAGGAAGCCAAATTATCACTCTTTGCCGATGACATGATGGTATACTTAGAGAACCCCAGAGATTCTGCTAAAAAGTTATTAGAAATAATCCACAACTTTAGCAAAGTTGCTGGTTATAAAATAAACCCACATAAGTCATCAGCATTCTTATATATCACTAACAAAATCCAACAGTCAGAGTTACAAAGAGAAATTCCATTTAAAGTAACTACTGATAATATAAAATATTTAGGAATCTATCTGCCAAGGGAAAATCAGAAACTTTATGAGCAAAATTACAGACCACTTTTCACACAAATTAAGTCTGATCTAACCAATTGGAAAAATATTAAATGCTCTTGGATAGGGCGAGCAAATATAATAAAGATGACAATATTACCTAAACTAATCTATTTATTTAGCGCTATACCAATCAGACTCCCAAAAAACTATTTTAATGACCTAGAAAAAATAACAACAAAGTTCATATGGAAAAACAAAAGGTCAAGAATTTCAAGGGAATTAATGAAAAAAAAATCAAATGATGGTGGCTTAGCTGTACCAGATCTAAAATTATATTATAGAGCAGCAGTTACCAAAACTATTTGGTATTGGCTAAGGAATAGATTAGTTGATCAGTGGAATAGATTAGGTTCAAGGGATAAAACAGTCAACAAATATAGCAACCTAGTCTTTGACAAACCCAAAGATCCCAGCTTTTGGGATAAGAACTTACTGTTTGATAAAAATTGCTGGGAAAATTGGAAACTAATATGGCAGAAACTAGGCATTGATCCATACTTAACGCCGTACACCAAGATAAGGTCAAAATGGGTTCATGACCTAGGCATAAAGAATGAAATTATTAATAAATTAGAGGAACATAGGATAGTTTACCTCTCAGACCTGTGGAAGGGGAAGGTCTTTATGACCAAAGCAGAACTAGAGATCATTACTGATCACAAAATAGAAAATTTCGATTATACCAAACTGAAAAGTTTTTGTACAAACAAAACTAATGCAGACAAGATTAGAAGGGAAGCAATAAACTGGGAAAATATTTTTACAGTCAAAGGTTCTGATAAAGGCCTCATTTCCAAAATATATAGAGAATTAACTCTAATTTATAAAAAATCAAGCCATTCTCCAATTGAAAAATGGTCAAAGGATATGAACAGACAATTCTCAGATGAAGAAATTGAAACTATTTCTAGTCATATGAAAAGATGCTCCAAGTCATTATTAATCAGAGAAATGCAAATTAAGACAACTCTAAGATACCACTACACACCTGTCAGATTGGCTAAGATGACAGGAAAAAATAATGATGATTGTTGGAGGGGATGCGGGAAAACTGGGACATTGATGCATTGTTGGTGGAGTTGTGAACGAATCCAACCATTTTGGAGAGTAGTTTGGAACTATGCTCAAAAAGTTATCAAACTGTGCATACCCTTTGATCCAGCAGTGTTACTACTGGGATTATATCCCAAAGAGATTATAAAGAAGGGAAAGGGACCTGTATGTGCACGAATGTTTGTGGCAGCCCTTTTTGTAGTGGCTAAAAACTGGAAACTGAATGGATGTCCATCAGTTGGAGAATGGTTGAATAAATTGTGGTATATGAAAATTATGGAATATTACTGTTCTGTAAGAAATGACCAACAGGATAATTTCAGAAAGGCCTGGAGAGACTTACATGAACTGATGCTGAGTGAAATGAGCAGGACCAGGAGATCATTATATACTTCAACAACAATACTATATGATGACCAGTTCTGATGGATCAGGCCATCCTCAGCAACGAGATCAACCAAATCATTTCTAATGGAGCAGTAATGAACTGAACCAGCTATGCCCAGAAAAAGAACTCTGGGAGATGACTAAAAACCATTACATTGAATTCCCAATCCCTATATTTATGCACACCTGCATTTTTGATTTCCTTCACAAGCTAATTGTACAATATTTCAGAGTCTGATTCTTTTTCTACAGCAAAATAACGTTTTGGTCAGGTATACTTATTGTGTATCTAATTTATATTTTAATATATTTAACATCTACTGGTCATCCTGTCATCTAGGGGAGGGGCTGGGGGGGGTAAGAGGTGAAAAATTGGAACAAGAGGTTTGGCAATTGTTAATGCTGTAACGTTACCCATGTATATATCCTGTAAATAAAAGGCTATTAAAAAAAAAAAAAAAAAAAAAAAAAAAGAATGATGAGGTTAGAATCCAGATTGCAGGTTGGGAAGTCAATGATAGGAGAAAAAATTTGAATCAGTAACTGTTGATAACTTTTTCTAGGAACTTGGCTAAGAAAGAAAGGTTATAGCATGAACACTTGAGGATATTGCTATTTGAAAATTCCTTGTATCACATTTTCATAGTACCAATCTATTGAAAATGATTCCATTTAAAACAGTAAAGATAATTGTATAGCTGATTTTAGTTGTTTTTTTTTAATTCTTTCCAGTTTTTTTCTTTTATTTAAGTTTAGAATGAGGAGTGCAATACCTTTCTTTGTGCAAGAAATACTCTCTTGATCTGATCTTGAATCAGGAAAATGAATTTTATTTTATACATTCTTTTATGTGGGGAATACAACAGAGTGTACAGGGTATTGGACTTTTAGAATCATTAAGATATGGGTTCAAAATTTGCTCCTGATACTTCATAAGTAAAAATAATAGATCTTTATCCCTATTTGAGCCCCAAGCAGCTCTTTAATCAGTTCCTCAAATATTTATTATTTACTACTATGTTTAAGGTACTATTTTAAGCTCTTGGGAACAAGCAAACACAGTGAAACAGTCTCTGTCCTCCTGAAGCTTACAACATTTATAGATACTATTAAAATAACTGCAAAATAATTTCAAGAGGAAAAAGGTATTTGTATATTAGGTGGATGAGGAAATGATGCTAGGAAGCAGCATCCCAGATATGTTTTGAAAGATACTACAGATTTTAAGAGATAAAAGAATATATTAAAGACACAGGGAGAAGTTTCTTCAAAGGTTCCAAGGCAGGAAATAAAATATTACTTATTAAGTATACAAATTGGCTACTTTGTTTATCATGTTAGAGGAAATTTGAGGCAGCAAAGGGGAATAATATAAAATCGTTCTAGGAAGAAACTGGAGCCAAATTGTGAAGGGCTTTAACTGCTATACAAAAAAAAAAAAAAAAAAAAAAAAGACTAATTGAAAATCATTGATCTTAGAAGCAGTTGAAATTCTTTTTATATGTAAGGGAATGTCATAGTCAAATGTGTGTTATAGGAATCTCATTATGGTATCTTTGTGGAAAATGGATTGGATAAAGAAACAATACAGAGCCTGATTAGGAATTTACTTCAATAGTCTATAGGAGAGGTATTTGATAAAACTGAATTAAGATGATAAATAAGAGTATAGAAAGAAGGTAGAAGTTAAATATATTGTGGAAGTAATAATGAAAAATCTTGCCAATTAACTATGATATAAGAGGAAGTGAAGGTGAGGTAAGAGTTGATGGCAAATTCTGAAGTTGCTGACCTTCATGACTAGAATATAATTCAGATATCAACAAAGATAAGGAAGTTGAGAGAAATTGTATATTTTTTGGGGAAATCCTGAGTTCTTCTTTGGGTATTTGAAGTTTGATATTTCCTTGGGAAATTAATAAGAAGAACTATAATAAGCATAGTGGGTAAAAAAAGAAAGAAATTAAGGCTAAGTTTATAAATTTGGTAGTCATGTGAATAGATAATTGAACCCATGTAATCACCAAGGCAAGAAAGAGAATGTAGAAAAAATTAGAGAGCCCATGACGGAGCTTTAGGAAATACTCACATCTAATAGGAACTGGGGATGATGAATATTTAGCAAAGGAGACAAAGAAAGAATTATCAAATTGGTATGAGGATGACAGAAAGTGGTCATGAAATAGCAAGAGAGAGAGAGAGTATCCACCATGAGGATTTAATCAACATCATCAAAAAGTTCAAGAGAGGAAAAAATAAGAAAAGGCCATTAACCAAGAAATTATATTTAAATAGCAAATGATTGCAACCACATTCATTTCCCTCTAATTTTCCTATTTCCTTATAGCCTTTGATGATAGCTTTTATAAAACCAATTTGATAGATCATATTTACTGGAACCATTTTAATGAGAAATGAATAAAAAATGGAGATTGATGATTTGCTTATGGTTACATAGAAAATCAAAAGATTTAGAACTGTTAATTCTGGATTTCCAGGGGTCCTCAAACTACTGCCCGTGGGCCAGATGGGGCAGCTGAGGACGATTATCCCCCTCACCCAGGGCTATGAAGTTTCTTTATTTAAAGGCCCACAAAACAAAGATTTTGTTTTTACTATAGTCTGGCCCTCCAACAGTCTGAGGGACAGTGAACTGGCCCCGTATTTTAAAAGTTTGAGGACCCCGATACACTTTGCTTAGAGATAGTATTTCATATACATCATATCTGGCCATATCCAGAGATAGATGTAGAATGGAATCATTCTATATGAGGAAAGTAAATTACTAACACCACAGGCAACATCAAAGCTTGTTGTCTCTAGAGAAAACAATGACAAATATCTGCCCTTTATAAGTTTAATAAAATGAAGATTTTGAGCTTTTAAAGTCAAATATTTAGACAGATATTGAAGTTCAGCTTGCCAAGTTTGAAGTTTGTCACATCCAGTCCTGACTTTTTTGTTTTGCTGCTTCTAGAATCGTTCACCCTTTTCATTTAAAACCAACTGACAAGTCAGGGAAGCTATCACCTCTAACTTGTGTATTGTCAAAAACTGTTTCCCATATGCTTTTTCAACAAAGGCAGCTGTTGTTTTGCATCATTATATGAATTGATATTCTCCCCCCTTAACTTTTCAAAAGAATAGGGTAAAGTTTCCTTTATATAAGACCTCGCACATTGTATTACTGTTTTCAAATGACACTGTGAAATCCTATCAAGATGTTTGCTCTCTTAAAATACGTTCATACCAAATTATGCCTTTGGGATTACTGAAGTGCACTTCAATGGAAGGAACAACATGGCAGTGTTCTTATAAATGTTCTTCTACTGTGATCGATGTTTAATGCTGGATTTATTTTAAAATATATCATATTAACATTTTCTTTAACTTCTGTACCTGAATAGTATATGCTACTGTTAAGAATCCACTGGAAACAATTACACCCTGTGCCAACAAATGAAGAATAACAAAATTAGTATTCTTGTAAAGATATGTAACTTGCAGACTTTGATCTTCCTAAGAATTAACCATCAAACTAGACTTTTACAAAATGAAAACCATCCCTAATAATTATTTTTTGATATTCAGTACTCTTTATGGAAAAGAATCTGGTTTAAGTGTTTTGAAGTTTTCTGTATTGATATAGGTATGAATTCATAGCTCTTCTCAAGTCACAGACACAGTGAAGACTGTTAGAAAGTAACTTGATTTTAATTCATTGATATTTTGTATGTGAAGAGAAGCTGTAACCAAAAAAAATCCTTAATCAATTTGAAATTCAAGCTTTGGAATATTAAATCTCCCAAACTTCCAAAGGACCAAGTTGAAATACAAGTTTTTCTTATTATTTTAAATAGGGAATGATAAATTTAAGATATTTTGAAAAATGCTTAATTCTTCAAACAGACATATAACATGGATTTTTCATCTCATGGGTTTTAGAGTTCCTTTCAGTGATGTAAATCAAAAGGCAACCATGCTTGCCCATTCTGTGTGATTCATCCCTTTCTTCTCAAAAGCTCCTTATGAAAATCTATTTAGAGTTGTACTAGAAGCCCCCTTGGTTGACTCCTGATGTTGTGAACGCATCAGAATTTCAAAAGACACTGTCCTCTCCCATTAGGAATTTAAAAGGTATGCATTCATATGTATATACCTTTATACACCTGTATATAAATATCTATATATATATAGATATAAATACTTATATATAGACAGATATATATATATATATCTGTCTATATATATACATGTATATGTATGTGCATACACACATCTAAAAGCAAAGATAGTAACTCCAAAGCCATTTGAGTTTGATGATAAACAATCCTCTTAGACTTAGTCATAACGTAACCAATTGTGAAAACCCTTTGAATTCCAAAATCTCAAATTTCAACAAAATTTTCTATTTGATCACAATTTGCTATCATTCTGCTTCTCTTGTTTTCTAATTTTTGCTTTTAAAAATAATTTAAATTGTAACACATTTTGTCATTTTATAACATTCACTTCTGGAAGTATGATTCTCCTTTGCCAATTTGAACTTCCTTGTAACTAAAAATAAAAGTGAAATTAAATGACATGGTTACTCTAGCCAATAATTTTTTAATGGCTCATTAAATCTCTTCTCCACTGGAGAAAAGAGAGGTATGGTTCATTATCTGTTCTCTGGGATCAGTATTGATATATAGTAAGCACTATATAAATATTAGCTATTAATTGTGACTTTACTGACTCCATCAGTCATATATTATGATCTTTCTTGGTTTCCTTTTCCTTGACCTAAAAATGTCCTGCATTTTTTCCACATCTGCTTTCCTATTTCAGATAAAGAAGTATTTTTCTTTTCCATAGTTAATCAGTGTCATTGTAGTTTGTTAACTCTATTGTTTTCTTGTATCTTCTGATAGTTTTCTCCATTGGCTCCTTAGCCCTCTGTCTATTTGTATACGTTTATTGCTTAAAAATAAACTCAAATCCTAGTATCTTAATATTTAAAAAACTGTAACTAGGAAACCTATTCAGTTAGAGAACCACAGACAAGTAAGACTTCTTCATTCCTTACAACTTTTTAATACTGATCGCTATGCATAAGTTAGCAATCTTCATTAACGAAAGGTGTTGCTACACTGGAAATTCTCTCCATGGATGCAATCACAAGTCTCTGAGAACTGCCCCAACTTCATTTTTAAAAAAATATTTCATGATATAAGAATTTGGGATATTTTACCTATTCTATAAACATTAAGTTTTTATTAATCTCTAGAGATTACCTATATTTATATTATATACATATATATATATATATAACTAAATGAATAAATGAATCATTGAGCAAACTAAGCACTTAATTATTTTTATAAGACACTTGATAGGATAATGCTATAGAAAGAACAGTATTCTATGATTCAGGAATGTGAATGCATGTAGATAGAAATTAATTCCTTTTTATCTTTGTATTATTGACATCTAGCATGGTTTATGGCTTATAAAATAAATTAAAGTGCTGGCTCTCACATTTTCTAGCTGTATGATCCTGTAAAAATCATTTAGCTTCTCTCGTCCTTAGTTTTCTAAGCTATAAAATGGGGGGGAATTAACACTTACCTACCTCACTAACTTGTAAAACACTTAAAGCACCAGTTAATAAGAGGAAATATAATTTATCTTCAAAGGTAACTATAACCTGTGATCCAGCTATCCCCTCCCTCACTCTCTCAGTTTTTAGCTTAAAAGGACTGGAGCTGATTTCAAGAGCTATTCCCCAAATCTTCATTTTCTTTCTGACTTATTATGCCTTCACCTAGAGATTACACTGTAAAATAATCTCCTGCACTTACATACTTTTTAAGGTATCCAAAATATTTTACATATATGATCTGATTTAATGACTCCTAAAATGTTCTAGAATTAGGATTTCATAAATATAAGTAGGGATATGTACAAGTCTTGTCTAAGTTATATATATATATATATATATATATATATATATATATATACATACATACATACATACATACATGCAGGTGAAAGGACAACCTTTATTTTATTTTATTGAAAATATAGAAAATTTAAAGGATTCATGGGTACCCATCAGCCCATGATATAGAAAATCCATTAAGCACTCAGGCTCTCATAACCCTTGAAAAGGAAACAAACATTGGATCACAAAGGAAAGATAATATGACAATCTAATGCATTGCCTTTGTACCATAGAATCCTACACTTTCCCTCTCAGAATTGTAAGTGATACCCTGTAGCATCAAGTTCCCCTCAGAAGGCAATATATGCTTTGGGACAAATGAAGAGGCAAACAGATCCCAATGGTTCTAAACTAGCTAAGTAATGGCAATAGAGCCACATTCTGCAGATATGCCTTTCTACACTTATTTCTTCAGTCTCTGACTTGCTTAGAATGAGAAAAGTGAAGGAAGAAAATAATTTGAAGTCTTACTCCTTTATCAGGCCGCCCAATCAAGCATTTGCAGCTCACTAAGAGCTTTTCATGAAAGTTAATGACTGGAGAAAGGGGGTGATATGCAAGGGGAAGAAGTCCTAGTCTTTCCTCTCACTACTACATTCTGTGAGAAAGGTAGACTACTGGCATATAAAAGCACTTGTGAGGGGAAGTCTGTTGTTTTTCCTTTTGGAAGCCAAAACAGAGGAGTGGGACTTTTGAAGAAGCATTCACCATCTGGAGTCCTAGCATCTGAGGGGCAACAGTATGGCAAATGCAAAACAGTAGTTCCAAATCAGCCATTTAATTTTGGGGCAGCCTTTGTTGTTGAAAACCAGAAGTTGTCTTTATTCCTTTAAGAAGATTACAATGGGCATGGTTATATTCATTAGGGAGGGAATTATAGATAACCAAAGACAAAGATTCACCTTCCATCAAGCTAACTAATTTAGCTAGACAACTACAACAATACCCTAACTGTACTCTAAAAATATTTTGTAAATAGCAAATTGAATTATTTCAGTTTTAACAAGATTTACATATTTCATTTATTCCCAAAATCAGTGTATTCTACAGAATAACTTGTGTGATAGGCATTATGAATTACATGTGGAAATATAAATGTACAGGAACCTTGTTCTTTTTTTTCCCCTTTATACCATGTTCATTTCAGATGCCCCACAAACCTTGAAATGACTCTGAGAATTCATTGGTAGATAATTCCCACAAATTATAGGAGGCTTTTTTTTTAGTAATATTTAATGTATACCTGAACACTTAGAATTCTCAATCTATAATTAAAGTGTTTTAACCAGATTATTTTCAGTAGCTGGCATCACAATTTTTATGTTTTGTTAATATGTACATTCCCTAGAGAAGTGATGGATGTGAAAATGGGGCAAATGTTACTTGATACATGAAGCATTAAATCCAAACAACACTTTTCAATCTGTCTTAAATTCTACAAATAATGTAGCTTCTTTTTATTTGTGATACATATAACAATTTGATTTCTATATACACTTTCCAATTATTACACCATGCCCATATGTATTTACCTTGGTGCAGTCTGTCAGTGAACATGGCCTTGATTGCTTTAATTAGAAGCTATTTTCAAAAGTGAGTATTTTATCACTCCTCTCCCAATCCATTATTTTATTTGCACACACAAAGGAATGTAGATTTTTTTTCTAAATGAAAGGAAGCTTTGAGATTGTTCATGGCCATTCAATTGGTCTCTCTATTTTTTTAAATAGTGCAATCAATATAATAGATGAAATTTTAACAGTAATAAGATTTTTTTCTTGACTCCTTAAGCCAGTAACAAACAACTTTTAAATGTGTGCAAGTTGAATAATGAACAAAAAAAATGATTTTTTTGGAGAAGATTGATTTGAAAATTGCAGAAATACTGATGCTTAGAATATTTTATTTCTTAACATAGGCATGTCTTTCTATTTTTTTCAGTCTATTCGAGAAGTCACTGGATATGTCTTAGTGGCTCTTAATCAATTTCGTTACCTGCCTCTGGAGAATTTGCGTATTATACGTGGGACAAAACTTTATGAGGACCGATATGCACTGGCAATCTTTTTAAACTACAGGAAAGATGGGAATTTTGGACTGCAAGAACTTGGTCTGAAGAACTTAACTGGTAAGGAAATATTTATCAATGACCAAGTCACTTTTTATGCTTTTTATGTCTTCGTTTTTTAACATGACATACTATTGTGTGGATCTATGTAAACACTAATATTGATGGTTATATTGAAAGTCAGGTTTATATAATGTGCATATATGAATATTATAGATATAAAATATGCTATTACGTGTGACTTAGCAGTAAAGAGATAGAGCATTTATTTTTATTATAGAAAATATGATTCCCTTCTGCTTATTTCCAAAATTGTGAGTTTTAAGAAATAGCATAATGCCATATCTCAGGCAAACAGCAGTACATTCAAAGGAAATGTTCAGTGACCATGAAAAACAAGATAGGAAACAGGCTTTGGAAAGTGATGTTGGGTGGTCCCAAATGGACAGTAGAGCATATCATCAAATCATAGCAATAAAAGTCTAACTCTTGCTGTCCTTGGGGTAGCTCACTCTATGTTTAGATAAACTTAAAGTGGACTATTTGTTTGGACTATTTGCTTCGTTTATTGTTATTATTTCTATTACTATACTTTAGAAAATATATTTTCCTCACATATGAAACTTCAATTTTCATATATAATAGAGTGATTTAATCTTCAAATTATTCATAATAGCTACTATTTTCATAAGCCTTTTGTGTTTTCGAGGACTTTTAAAAATATGATCTATGTTTATTCTCACTATAAACCTGGGAAATAGTTGGCTGTTGTCATCTCCATTTTACACATATGGAAACTGAGGCAAACAAAAGTTTTAACTTGTTATGGGTCACACAGCTAGCTAATGAATATATGAGGCCTGAAATCTATCCACTGTGCTATTGAGCTGTCTAAATTTAGAGCATGAAGTAACATTAGAGACCTTTTGGTTCTACCTCCTCATTATATAGATAAACAAAATGAGGTTTAAAAAACTGATTTGGCTAAAAGTCACATGTATAATAAGTGGCAAAGGCTGGGTTTGAATCTTTTTTTTTTACTGCAAATCCCATGCACCTTTCATTGTACCACACTTTGTATTAAAATATGTGTTAAGATCATGTTGTTAGTTTTATTTCAAATATCTTGCTTTTATATAACATCTAACAAATTAGATGTTACCATTTTAAAAATCACCTCATTATTTATCAGTCATTTCTAAATTGTTTTAATTTGGAAGCATAATTTTTCTTTCCAAGCTGATTTAAGGAATTCAGGAATTGTTAGATTACATTTTCCAGGGTTTGTAAACATTGGATTTATCAAGCATTTGTTAAGTTTTTATTATGTGCTAGGCACTAGAGATACACCCTGAGTACAAAGAAAGACAAATAACCAAACATAAATGATCAAAATTTAACTTAAATGATACAGAAATTAACAGGAGACATTCAAAAGAAACTTTAACTAATTAAAAGAAAATTAGAAAGGGACAAATCACTTCTAGCCAGACAGAGCAGGGAAAGGTATCATTGTGCAGTTAGCAACTGAGCTGGATTTGAAAGGAAAGAATTTTAGAATTTGGAGGGCATCTTATATAATCAAAGAAAAAAATAGATAATCTTTGCAAATACATAGAGGCAGGAGAGGGGAGGATGAAATCGGGCTCTAGTGAAGATATATTGCTTATAGAGCTTATCACTTGCACATAATGAAATAGTTTTTCAATTATAGTTTTATGTATATTTTATTATGTGCTATATCTAGCATCCATATAGTGTTCATTATCAGTTGCACAAGTAACATTTTGAAGTAAAACAATGGATACTATGATCTAGAAAACTAAACATTCCAGAGATGGAGAATGACACTACTGTTCCATAATGTATGCTTGTATTTAGGGTCAGAAAACTTGGGTTCAAATCTTAGACAAGTCACAACCTCTTTAGATCTCAATTTCCTCATCAGTAAAAATTTCAGGGTTGGATTAGAAGACTTACTTATGATTTATTGTGCTTGTAATCTGTACTCTTATAATTTATAGACTGAATTAGTTATGAATTCTTGGTCATTGGGTGAGAAGATTGTCTTTTCCCATATGAATAATTAGGCAATTTTAGATAATTTATGAGGACATCCCCATTTGGTTTTTGGCAAACAATCACATTTTTCTGGACTTCAGTTTTCATATCAGTAAAATGAGGATTTGAATTGAGTTGACATCTGGAGTTTGTGATCTATTATCCTATGTACCTTTGTGGCTATGTTTATCTATTTCTTCTGATTTCCCACTTTTCTGTACTGCATTGGCAATATTTCTGAATCCTAGAATTTTTTTTCTTTTAAAGAAATATGTATTTAAAAAGATGAGTATTAATTCCTTATAGAATTTTGCCAAAAAATCATCACATGAATATCATCTTAGTATTAAAATTCAGAGACTTTTCATTCAGTTGATGTTCTACATTGCTGGAATGATTTATTGTCGTTATTATTGTCATGGTTCTTATTGTTGTTTTTAAACTGGATCTGGGCCACAATATAGTCAAATACATGTAAGAGAGATGAAAATGAGAGAGTATCTTTTTTCTCTCTCTTTTAAAATAATAACTTTTTTTATTTTCAAAACATTTGCATAGTTTTCAACATTCACCATTAGAAAACCTTGAGTTACAATGTTTTTTCTTCCTCCCTTCTCCCTACCCCCTCCCCTAGGCAGCAAGTAATCTAATATATGTTAAGCATGTGAAATCATTCCATACATATTTCTACAATTATGCTGCACAAGAAAAATCAGATCAAAAAGGGAAAAATGAAAAAGAAAACAAAATGCATGAAAACAACAAAAAAGTGAAAATACTATGTTGTGATCCACACTCAATCCCCACAGTTCTCTCTTTGAATGCAGACAGTTCTCTCCATCATATCTCTTGGAATTTACCCAAATCATCTCACTGTTGAAAAGAGCCCCTTCCATCAGAATTCATCATACTATAATCTTGCTGTTGTTATGTACAATGTTCTGTTGGTTCTGGTCACTTCATTTAGCCTCAGTTCATGTAAGTCTTTCCAGGTCTTTATGAAATCAGTCTGCTGATCATTTCTTATAGAACAATATTATTCCATAACATATACCATAACTTATTCAGCCATTCTCAAATTGATGGGCAACAATTCAGTTTCTAGTTTCTTGTCACTTAAAAAAGAGCGGCTACAAACATTTTTGCACATGTGGGTACCTTTCTCTCCTTTAAAATCTCTTTGTTATCCAAGCCCAGTAGAAACTGCTGAATAAAAGGGTATGCATAATTTGAAAGCCCTTTGGGCTCAGTTCAAAATTACTCTCCAGAATGTTTGGATCAGTTTACAAAAATATATGTGTCCCAGTTTTTCCACATCTCCTCCAACATTCATCATTATCTTTTCCTATCATCTTAGCCAATGTGAGAGGTGTGTAGTGGTACCTGAGTTGTCTTAATTTTCATTTCTCTGATTACTAGATTGTGATTAATAGTGACTTAGAACATTTTTTCATATGATTATAAATGGTTTTAATTTCTTCATCTGAAAATTGTCTCTTCCTATCCTTTGACCATTGCAGAATTGTTTAAATTCTTATAAATGTGAGTCAATTCGTTTATATTATCGAAATAAGACCTTTATCAGAACGCTTATAAAATTCTTGCCATTTATTGTTTCTCTTCTAATCTTATGTACATTGGTTTTGTTTGTACAAAAACTTTTAAACTTAATATATTCAAAATTACCCATTTTGCATTTCATAATGCACTCTAGTTCTTCTTTGGCCACAAATTCCCTGCTTTTCCACACATCTGAGAAGTAGACACTCCTTTGTCTTCTAATTTAATTATAATATCACTCTTTCTGTGTAAATCATGAACCTATTTAGACCTTATCTTGGCAGAGGGTATTAAGTGTTAATCAATGTCTAGTTTCTGCCATATTATTTTCCAGTTTTCTCAGCATTTTTTGCAAATACTGAGTTCTTATCCCATAGGCTGGCGTGTTTGGGTTTATCAAACACTAGAATATCAGTCATTGAGTACTGTGTCTTGTGAACTTAACCTACTCCTGATCAATTATTCTATTTCTTAGCCAGTTCTAAATAGTTTTGATGATCACTGCTGTATAATGTAGTTTTAGATGTGGTACAACTAGGCCACCTTCATATGCATTGTTTTTCATTAATTCCCTTGAAATTCTTGAACTTTTGTTCTTACAGATAAACTTTATTATTTTTTTACTCTATAATTTCTTAGCAGTTTGGTATGATACTGAACAAATAAATTGATTTAGGTAGATTGTCATTTTTGTTATATTAGCTCAGCCTAACTATGAATAGCATAAATTCTTCCAGTTGTTTAGATCTGACTTTATTTGTGCAGAAAGTGTTTTGTAATTGTGTTTATAAATGACATTGTCTAGGTAGTTACTTTAAATATAATTTCTGTTTTTATCTCTTGCTGTTGGACTTTGTTGGTAACATATAGAAATGCTGATGATTTATGTGGATTTATTTTGTATCCTGTAATTCTGATAAAGTTGTTAATTGTTTCTAATAGTTTTTAGTGGATTCTTTAAGTATACCATCATATAATCCACAAAGAGTGATAATTCAGTTTCCTCATAACCTACTCTAATGCCTGTAGTTTATTTTTCTTCTCTTCTTACTGAAGATAACATTTCTAATATAAGATTGAATAGTAATCATAATAGTGGGCAACCTTCTTTCACCCCTGATTTTATTGGAATTGTTCTGGTTTGTCACCATTACATATGAATCTTGCTGATGGTTTTAAATAGATGCTACTGATCATTTTAAAGAAAACTCCATTTATTCCTATACTCTCTAGTGTTTTTAATAGAAATGGCTGTTGGATATTGTCAAATGCTTTTTTTTTCATCAATTGATATAATTAGGTGATTTCTGTTACTTTGGTTATTGATATATTCAATTTATAGTTTTCCTAATATTGAATGAGCCATGCATTCCTGGTATAAATCCTAATTGGTCATGGTGTATTATCCTGGTGATAACTTCCTGTAATCTCTTTGCTAATATTATATTTAAGATTTTTGCATCAATATTCATTAGGGAAATTGGTCTATAATTTTCTTTCTCTGTTTTGACCCTACCTGGTTTAGGTTCAGCACCCTATCTGTGTCACAAAAAGAATTTAGTAGGATTCCTTCTTTCCCTAGTTTTCCAAGCAGTTTATGTAGAATTAGATTAAATTGTTCTTTAAATGTTTGGTAGAATACACCTGTAAATTTATTGGTCCTGAAATTTTTTTCTTAGAGAGTTAGTTGATTAATAGCTTGTCCAGTTTCTTTTTTAAGAGACTATTTAAGTAATTTATTTCATTCTCTGTTCATCTTGGCAATCTATATTTTTATAAGCTTTGATCTATTTGACTTAGATTATCAGATTTATTGGCATACAGTTGGGTAAAATAGTTCCTAATTATTGCTCTAATTTTCTCTTCATTGGTGAAAAGTTCACCCTTTTCAATTTTGATACTAGCAATTTCATTTTCTTTTTTTCTACCTTAAATTTAAAATATTAACTTAAAGGTTTATCTATTTTGCTGGTTTTTCATAAAAGGAACTCAGTTTTGTTTATTAGTGCTATAGTTTTCTTGCTTTCAATTTTATACTCTCCCATTTTATTTTCAGAATTTCAAATTTGATATTTAATTGGGGGGGGTAATTTTTTTTTGTTCTATTTTTTTAGTTGCATGCCCAATTCATTGATCTTGTCTTTCTCTATTTTATTCAAGTAAGCATTTAGAGATATAAAATTTCCCCTAAGAATTACTTTAGTTTCATCTCATAAATTTTGGTAAGTTGTCTCATTATTGTCATTTTTTTGGATAAAATTATCAATTGTGTCTATGATTTATTGTTTTACCCAATCATTCTTTATGATTAGATTATTTAGTTTACAAATAATTTGGATCTGTTTTTCTTTGTTCCTTTATTTTTAATTGCATCATGATATGAAAAAGATGAATTTAATATTTCTGTCTTTCTGCATTTGATTTTGAGGTTTTTATGCACTAACACATGGTCAATTTCTGTTTAGAATTCATGTATTACTGAGAAAAAAAGCATATTCTTTTCTGTTCCCATTCAATTTTCTCCAATGGTCTAACATAACTAACTTTTCTGAGATTCTATTTACCTCCTTAACTTTTTTCTTATTTATTTTGTGATTCAACTTATCTAGTTCTGATAGAACAAGGTTGAGATCCCCAATTAGTATAAATTTTGTTGTCTATTTCTTCTTGCAGTTCTCTTAACTTCTAAAGAATTATATTTCAAATACAAAAGATTTGAGAATAGGGATGACATGGATTTCTATGAGAATGGAAGCCTCAGGATTGATTAGGTCAGAGATGACCCCAAATGAAGCTTTTACCTTCAGCATTTTCTTTTTATATTTCTTTCAAAGATTTTTTGGGGATGTTTCTTTTGTTACAGTAAGACGCCTACTCAAGTGAAAAAAGAAGCCTGTGGTAAGTAAGTTGCAGTGGGTTCATAAGAACAGTCTGTAAATGAGATGAGTAGGAGAAAATTGAAGGATTAAAATCAGGATTCTAAAAATAATATGGTCTAGTTAAAATAGGAATGGGGAACAATCTGTTTTCTTCATTATTCCTCTCTGATTATATTAGAGTAGAAATGAATGGAGTTGGGTTCGCACTTTTGTAACACTTGAATCAAGCTATTATTCAGTTTTAAGATGTGCTAATTGAAGAATCTTTCCTTGTGGCAAAGCTTCCTCTAAAGTTTTTTTCCCCTTTTTGTTAATTCCTGCATTCAGTAATGGTATTGCTAAGCTATAAAAATGGATGTCATTTCTTCAGAAAATGGTCGAAACTGGACCAGACTTAAATATAACTCGAATTTACCATACGTAACATTCATAACAAATCTACCTTTGTAAGTTGTAGGGTATTAGGACTAGGAATTGACAATTTTGCAGTTGTGTGATATTTCATTTGAAAGCCATTGTTTTAAAAATCATATTTGCAATGTTCTTTTGAAGTTCAGGAAACTCATGGTCTTTTTTTCTCAAAGTAAACATACCAGGTGATAGAAATAATGCTTGAATGAGTGAGATGAATGTTCAGAGAAAGGAAGCATCTTTTATAATTATAATCATTCTCATTCTCATTTTTATTATTTACTTTCTCACTTTGAATATTAAAAAAAACAAGTAAAATTGAACAATTAGATTGAAGTCATAAGCAATCTGGAAGAGTTCCAACATTATTATTCTGATTTATTTAATTGGTCAGTGCTGGATAATTCAGTGGATACAAGGCTGGGCCTGGAATAAGGAAGAAAGAGTTTTTGTACATGCAAATTTGGTCACAGACATTCATTGGCCTTGTGATTCTGGGCAAGTTACTTAACCATGCTTGACTCAGGTACCCATCTGTAAACTGAGCTGCAGAAGGAAATGGAAAACATGCCAGTATCTCTGCCAAGAAAACCCCAAATAGGATCACAATGAATTGTACATGACTAATTGACTAAATGGCAATAACAAAAAAATTGTGTTCTAGTTGCTTTTGATGAAAATAAACTAGATTAAGGATTTTGAAACAGCTGAGACATACATACATCTCATATAAAATACAAACTTAGAATGTGCATCTCACAAGAATCATACAGCGGGTTTATGAAATTTGGTTCAATAGATTGATGGATATTTAAGCTGCCTTCTAAATATCATGTAGTTTACTAGGCACTGGGAGTATCACACAAGTCTAAATTCTTAATAGATACGTAATTCTTCAGATAGGTATATGCAAAAATATGTTGTTCGGTAGTGTCTGACTCTTCAGGACCTCAACTCAAATTTTCTTGGTAAAGATACTGGAGGGGTTTGCCATTTCCTCTTCCACTTTATTTTACAGAGAAGGAAACTGAGGCAAATATCCTTAAATGACTTGCCCAGGATCACATAGCTGGCAAATGAGGCCGGATTTGAATTGAGAAAAATAAGACTTTCTTATCTTTCTCATATCTGTTAAAAAAAATAAAAAACTAGTAGATATCTAGAGTTTGTAATCTATTTTCCTATGTACCTACATAGTGATTTTTATCTATTTCTTCTGTTTCATATGTTGGATCACTTGATGACTGGGCGATGGGTAGGGGGAAGGGAGGGAAAAATTAGAACAGACGATTTTGTAAGGGTAAATGTAGAAAATTATCCATGTATATATTTTGAAAATAAAAAGTTTTCATTAAATTTTTTTTTAAAAATTCTGTTTCACCACTTTTCTTCACTGCACTGGCAATATTTCTGAAAACAATAATTTTTTTTTAAAAAAAAGAAATATGTATTTAGTGTAATGAACATTTATTCATATACTCTATCACGAGATTTTAGTGGCACCAGCAGTTGGGGGGAGTGAGCAAAGATCAGGAACATTCCTTGGAAAAAGTGATCTTTGAGCTGAGATTCAAAGAAAATTAGGAAATCTGAAATATAGGTAAGAAGGGAAGGCATATACAAGTAGGGGGCTAGACAGTGCATATGAGAAATGACAAGAAGACCAAATCTGGCAGAACTATTCACTAAGAAGATGAAGATCACATGCAGTTAAACTGGAAATGTGGATTCTGATTATATAATTTGAAGAGTAAGAGAGCCCACAATAGGGAAGAAAGGAAAATTTAATAAAAATATCAGGGGAGGCAATACTTAATCAGATAAGAATTCTGTTATATATAAATGAAGAGAAAGTATATTTCAAGAATGGGGGATGATGGATAAATGAGAAAGAATGTTTATTTTAGGACCAGACTTACATTATCTCTTCTTCCCCCCACCTCTCTATCTCTCTTTGTGCTTCCGTGTGTGTGTGTGTGTGTGTGTGTGTGTGTGTGTGTGTTTTTCTCTTCTTTAAAATAAGAGTTCTCCCTGAGAGAAAGCAGGTTTCTCAGGGAGGTTTTCTGGAGGCAGCCTTAGTTTCAGTTGAAATAAATAATTACTCCAAAATTGCAGCCAGCTGATAAAAGTTCAGATCTTTTATTGTGTCCTTCAATATAGCCCGGTTAGCTCAGAGGCCTATTTCTCTGCTTGGTTCCAAGAGATCTTGCAGCTTTGTCCTTGGCTTCTGCCTCTGCTTTCTTCAGCCTCCAGCCAGCACCAAGTTGGAAGATGCAATGAATTTCTTGCCTCGAAGATAGGGTTTGTGGGCTTCCTCCCAGAGTGCTCCTCTCCGACCCCAGTCAATGTTCCCAAAAACTCTTTCAAGCTCTAAGAGCTTCCTGTATATATATGATCTCCCAAAAGTTACTTCTTTCTGGAGAGAGAGAGGGATTCTGGGTTATCTCCCAGAGTGCTCTCTGGCCCTAAGGGAGGTGTGAATTCGGATATCTCATACTAAGCCATACTAAACCCTGAAATCTCCCAAACATGTGAACTCCATTGAGTACTTAGATACTTATGAGCTCTCTAAAGGTGTGAACACAAGCATTGTTTCTATCAGTTGTACTTAGTACCTTGTTTCAAGTTCTGGCCCAAAATATCTCCTTCTAAGATGAAATCAATCATATTGAACCATGCTAAATTAGATAATTATTGTCTCTATCAACTCCAATGGCTTAACAGTTTGTAAAGATTCCAACGTGTGTGTGTGTGTGTGTATGTGAGAGATGAAAAATAGAATGTATCTTTTGTGTTTGTAAAGAAGAAATAAGTAGATATTTGAAATAGAAGTTATTTTTTAAGAATCACTTATTTTAAAAAGTTACATATGACTATTTAGGACAACATGCTAAAAGTAATAGTAGTTCCTTATATATAAAGCTATGTTTCATTGTGTGCTTTGTTCTCCATATATGATTTTTCTTGTATGAAATAAATCATTTTGTTAAATTCTTTAAGATATTTCTGTAGGATTTAAGTGTGGATCTATCCCTTTACATACATACATACACACACACACACACATATGTGTGTGTGTGTGTATGTATGTATATGATGTGATACAAGCAGACCACAGAATTTATATGTATCCCAAATATTTGGGGGTACTGAAAAATTTCCTCAAATTTTAAATTATAAATAATCCTTGTATAATATAATTTATAATCATATTGTGAATTCATTTTATCTAAATGAACTGTTCCCTTTTGATATTCTTTCATCAAATGTAGGTTTTCATGTTCCCAATGAATTGTTTGAAGCAAAATAATGTAACAATAATAAGGATGATAATAATCATTAGAATCTATATAACAACACTTTAAAGTTTGCAAACTTTACATATGCTAACTCATTTGCTTTATAATTTAAAGAACTATATTGATTAAGAAGTAAGCAAAAGAATTAGGTGAACTTTTTGCAAAGAGACAGTAATGGTATGTAATGATAAACTGTGATAGATAGTGATCCAAGACAATTCCAAAGGACTTATGATGGAAAATGCTATGTTCATAGACAGAGAAAGAACTGATGGAGTCTGAATGCGGAGCAAAACATCCTTTTTTCACTTAATTTTTTCATTTTTTTCCCATTTTGTCCTGTTTCTTCTTTCACAACATGACTAATATGGGGAGGAGGGAAGAGATAAAAGTTTATCAGAAGTCCCCTAGTCTGGGTGTCCTGAAAACTTGAATTCTCTTCCTGTCTGTGTGTCCAACTCATTGTGTTTATCTAGAAAATTAATAGCCTGATCATTTCCAAAATATATAGAGAATTGACTCTAATTTATAAGAAATAAAGCCATTCTCCAATTGATAAATGGTCAAAGGATAGAACAGACAATTCTAAGATGAAGAAATTGAAACTATTTCTAACCATATGAAAATATGCTCCAAGTCATTATTAATCAGAGAAATGCAAATTAAGATAACTCTGAGATACCACTACACACTTGTCAGATTGACTAGAATGACAGGGAAAGATAATGCAGAATGTTGAAGGGGATGTGGGAAAACAGGGACACTGATACATTGTTGGTGGAATTATAAACACATCCAGCCATTCTGGAGAGCAATTTGGAACTATGCTCAAAAAGTTATCAAACTGTGCATAACCTTTGATCCAGCAGTGTTTCTACTGGGCTTATATCCCAAAGAGATACTAAAGAAGGGAAAGGGACCTGTATGTGCCAAAATGTTTGTGGCAGCCCTGTTTGTAGTGGCTAGAAACTGGAAAATGAATGGATGCCCATCAATTGGAGAACGGTTGGGTAAATTGTGCTATATGAATGTTATGGAATATTATTGTTCTGTAAGAAATGAGCAGCAGGATGAATACAGAGAGACTTGGCGAGACTTATGTGAACTGATCCTAAGTAAATAAGCAGAACCAGGAGATCATTATATACTTCAACAACGATACTGTATGAGGATGTATTCTGATGGAAGTAGATTTCTTCGACAAAAAGATCTAACTTAGTTTCAATTGATCAAGGATGGACAGAAGCAGCTACACCCAAAGAAAGAACACTGGGAAATGAATGTAAACTATTTGCATTTTTGGTTTTTTTCCCCAGGTTATTTTTACCTTCTGAATCCAATTCTTCCTGTACAACAAGAGAACTGTTTGGTTCTGCACACATATATTGTATCTAGGATATACTGTGACATATTTAACATGTATAGGACTGCTTGCCATCTAGAGGAGGAGGTGAAGGGAGGGAGGGGAAAAGTCGGAACAGAAGGGAGTGTAAGGGATAATGTTGTAAAAAAATTACCCACGCATGGGTTCTGTCAATAAAAAGTTATAATAAAAAATAAATAAAAGAGAAAATTAATGGCTGAGCTAGATCACACCTGAATTTTGCATCTAATGGCATCACTATGTAGTATAGAGTGTTTGATCAAATTAACTTATTATCCGGTTTAAGTCAGAGTTCTCAGGAGAATTGGACATAGAAAAAAATTATGTCAAAAATGAAAGTTAAGGAATTGATGTTAAGAAAATATGTTTTTTTAAAAAATAACAAATGTGAAATTTGAAAAAGAAAATGAACTAAGACTTTTTGCATAAATACAGACTATTCTAAGAATAATAATAACTCAGATGTTGTTCTTTTGAAGCAGAGAACAATTTGAGTAGGGACTAAGTAGCCCAAGGATTTGTGGGAAGGTAAGGTACACCAGGGGAAAATAAACAACAGTTAAACTGTACCTTAAGAGGATGAAGTTTCAATTTTTGAAGAAGCTTGAGAACAAATTATTTTCTTTAAAACAGATCCTTTATAACATGAAATAAAAACTTCTCTATAGAATTTCTTTAGGCATGTTGATGAAGGGACATGCATTTAATTGTGGGGGAAGGGCTTTTAAATCAATTTTACCTCCTTTCCTTAGTGTATAAATGACATAGTAATTTGTGAAGAATCTTTCATTTAATTACTTTCATTTCATTTCTCCACGGAGAAGCAAAAACAAAGAAAAAGAAGAAAACAAAAGCCCTACATCTTCTGATGCGAGGATCATGGCATCATGTATTTAGTCTGATCTTTAATGTAGTTCTGAAAGGTTGTGGGGATTAGATTTTAATTTAGGGTTTTTTTAGGTACTGGAGTTTCCATAGCTACAAATAATTGGCATTATACAAATCCCTACTCACCTTCCTTGTTGAATTTTATAAATAGTAGAATTTCAAGGACAGAAAACTTAGAAGGGAAGTAAGTGTAAATGAACTTCAACATCATAACTTAATTATTAATTATTATATAGTAATTATATTAATATACAATATAATAATCTGTTATTATATATTCATATAATGATGGAATGTAAGAACTGGAATTTTTGTCAGAGACAATATACCCTAACTCTCTAATTTTACAGATGGGGCTGTTGAGGCTCAGAACCATTAATCTACATCACATGCTTCTCATTCCCTAATTCTCTATAACGTATGAGAGGGCAATGTGCTTTGGTTAAAAAGTGAGGGATGTGGGTCCAGATTGTACAAAAATTCAGAAGAATAAATCAGGATCTCAAAGAGATTTACAAAAATTTGTTTCATTCCTCCCCTCCTTCACTGAATCCCATTAACATTAGTATTAGAACAGTCTTAATTTATTACACATGGCAGGTTTATCACTGACAGGCTATTGTCATCCATCAGCATCTTTTGAATCTTCCCTTGGAGACACATGTGTGTCTGTCGGTGTGTGAATAACTCTTTTCCCTTTTCTTAAATGAATATTCAGTCTCTGTTACTTCACTGAGATTCTGAAAATCAACTCATTTAGTCAGACAGATGTTTCTCCTTGCAGTGCCACTTCTGATAGAGCTTTATATATGAGATGTGTTTCTTTGACAGGTAGGTGCCTGAGGCTCGCCCCCCTCCCTTTACCTACTATTGCTATTTTTTCCTCCTTCATGGTTTATCTTCTCCTCTTTACTTCAGTCCAATACACCAAGCACCTGTTGTCTCAGCACTTCATTTCAGACCCTCATCATCATGTTTCACTCTTCATTGACCTTGACAATCATCTTGACCTAAAGGACATGCTTGCTCATTCTTGGAATTCCCTTTCTGACATTGGAGAAGACATTTCTCAGCTACTCTCAGAGCTTAGTAACCCTTAAGTGGGTTTAAATAGTCTGGTTGAGAGATTGCTGTAGAACACAGTCTGTGTGACAAAAGGACAAAAAAGCTTCTTTTTTACACTGGAAATGAAACATGACATCATCCAATGTTCATGCTAGCAATAATTCAAAATATCCACATTTTAAAGAGAAATTATTTGAGAAAGGTCTGTGCTAAAAATATCAGACAATATAAATAGCAGGCTTTGGATGGCATCAGTCAGAGAAATGTTAAGTTTTTGTTTTTGTTTTGCTAACATGAAGGCATCAGTTTTTATGTGGATTGAATAAATTACAGAATTTTACTTGATGCTATTTTTTAATAAGACTATTGCCACTTGGGCAAGAGAGAGACATCTGTGAACTATCAAGAAAGAGAATATGGCAATATGGAATAAAGAGAAGAGGGAAGGGGAAAAGGGGAAAAGGAAGGGAGGGAGGGAGGCAGGCAAGAGAAAGAGAAGGGGGAAAGAAGGGATGGAGGTGGGGAAGGATGGAGGGAAGAAGAAAGGGAGGAAGAAAAGGAGAGGAGGAAGTAAGAAGGAAAAGAGAGAAGAAGAGAGGAAAGGAGTTAGGAAGGAAGGGAAGTGGGAAGGAAAGGAGGAATGAAGGAAGGGAAGACTTAGAAAAGGAAGAAAAGAAGAAAGGAAATATGGAAAAATAAAGGATAGAAGAAGGGACAGAAGGGAAAAAAGGAAGGGAGGAAGGAAGGAATAAAAGAAATATTTATTTTACGCTGTGTGCCAGGTATTTTGCTATGTTATTTGTAAATATTTTATCTTTTGAGAGTCACAATGACTTTGGGAGGTAGATAGCATTTTTTAAAATATTTTACAATTGAGGAAATTGAAGAAGACAGAGGTCAGCTAACTTTCCCAGGGTCACATAACTAGTTAAGTGTCTGAAACTGAATTTGAATTGAGAGCTTCTTGACTACAGAACTTTATCCATTATGCCTACTGGAGTCAAAACTTTTTCTTTGTCATCTGCTTCCTGGAAAGCCCTTGCTTTTTTTCAAATTGTATTAAATTTATTTAGCAATTATCAAAGGTATTAAAGAAACCTAGTTACCAAGGAAAGACCTGGCGATCTATTTGATCCCTGTTAGAGATGCAGGATAAGAAAAATGGATGATAAATTTCTAGTCTTTAACCCCTAGTTCAAGAATCAATGATATTTAAAAAAAAAAGAATTTAAATATAAACAAGGGAACCCAACTTTTAATTTTGTATAGAACTTTTGGATTAGATTCATTTTGATTAGTAAAATTTGTATCATTCTCTGAATTTTTAGATAATCTTTTTGTCAGGAGTATTAGATGAGAGATTCAGGATACACATAGAAATTAGACTACTTAATCTTTTGAACTCTCTTCTGAGTCTAAGATTGACTCCCCTGTATCTCACACAAAGTAGGTGCTATAGAAACGCTTTTTCCCCTTTGTTGTATGGTTATTGTTGTTTGGTCTTCATTCTCCAAGACGACTAGGGCATCAGGTAGGCGATGCCATAATATGCAAGTGAATTGGATTTAAGTCAGGGACTGCTATGCAAGGTTACCTGGCCTCACTTTCCCCTCCAGAGTTATCCAGGTCCTGTGCCCAGATTTAGATCAGGATAAGTGGACAAGACCTTGACCTTTTTAAGCTAAAGTCTTCTACAAGTTCCAGTCTGACTGAGGTTACAGCCATTCAATGATTAAGGCTTGGCAGCAATTGAGGCAAAGAATCCACTTCCACCTATTCAAAAAAAATCTAAATAAATAATAAATAAACCTGGGAGGGGATGATGCTCAGGAATTTTGGCCAAAGCAGAAATAATTTTACTTACATTTATTCTGAGTAAATCACTTCCCAAACAATGGCCATTGGGGCTTGGCCTGGGACCTATTATTGGTAAATAAATGAGAGCTAGAGTGAATAACATGCTATAAAGCAAGGAGACATGGAAATAATATTGAATAACCTATAGCAAGCGGAAAAAAGTTACAGTACTTGCAGTAAGCAGATAGGTCTTTCCATTTTTGTTAATACAATAAAGTATATTAGGTCATTTAACTCCAATGTTAATAGAATGTGAAGTTTTTTATATAGCAAGGTTGCTAAGTTCTTAACCTTTATGTACTATTGACCAAACAAAAGAAGCAATGGTTTAACAATTCTCTCATAGCTCAGTTTTATTGGTAAAGCTCTGTGATCTTTGGGAAATGTTATAGTGACACAAATATTTGTTTTCCATTGTTTTCCAATTATCTATTCCTCTAAGATTTGAATAATTCTAAACTTTGATCATATAACAGTAATCATTAAGTAAATATTAGGTTTCCAACAAATATTTACATGCAAAAAGCAATGTAAAGATGAGAAATCATGAGTTTATTGACATTATTATTATTGCTATTATTAAATTCAAGAATCTCTATGAAATCAGGGACATATTTTAATATGAGACAGGGCTAACCTCTGGAAGAATAATATATTAAAAATATGCAATGGAGGAAAAGAAATTACACAATATTTCAGTGGAAATGCTAAAAGTAGCATAGTCTTAGTTTGAAAATATATTAAGATTTAGGCATATACTAAAACATTTCTATCTGCTCAAAGATAATGTGATAAATGATTTACATGGAGACTTTTAAAATAATGTTTCTTTTTCTTTAACTATTTGAACTTAATAGTTAGCAAATTATAGTTATCAGCAATTACTCCAGTTTGCTCATTAAATGCAGGACTTATTTTTTGTTTAGGTGGGCTAGTTAGAGATGGAACTAAATTGTAATCACAGTGAATGTGAACCCAGCCACTAAATTTAGGAGAAGCTTCAAAATTTCCTCTTTTGTAAAATGAAGAGAGTAAATTTACCTCGTCAACCTTATAGATTTACATTTGTTGTTGTTTTCAAAAAGCTCCACTTTTAGGCATATTTTTCAGGCACATTTATTTGGACCATTAGCTGGCAATAATGGTAATTATTACTTTATTGTTTTTAATATTAACTTTAAACTCATGAATCACTTTTGTAGTATATGAACTTCTTTTTCCTTCTAATGCTCAGAATTTATTCATACTTACCACACTCACTCACCTATTTTCTCTTTGTGGGTACACTTTTGTCTGGAGAATAGAGTAAAATTAAATGACTCAGACAGATATGCTCTCAGTTACCTTGGCTTTGTTAATTCTATGACCAAAATCATGTTTATTCACCTTGTCTCTAACATAATGAATTACTGTCTCATTTTGATAAGGCATTATCATTTTATTTATAAAATTTAGTTGTTTTTTTTTTTACAATTATAGGTTTCATGACTATTTTGGTGATGGGATGGGTGGGAGATTATGGATGGGGGACAAGTTTGGATATCATACTCTATTATTTATCCTAGATGATCACTGTTATTGAGTATTTGGAGCAATCTCCTTCACCTAACGATGTAAAAACACAAAATGTAATTTTATAGGTCTAGACTCTCAAAGTTAATTGTAGGTTAACTTATATTTCAACCATAGGTCCCTCTTTCACCTCTTATTTTTATGCAGAGGTAAATTGCTAGTTAGAAGTATTGTTAGTTTCGTAACAGATCAAAAATAGATATTTTGAAATATTCAGCTAAAATATGCGTGACTAAGTTGATCTGCTCTATATTTTGAGTTAAAATATAGGATTCATTACTCATGGTATGAATGGTAGAAATTCATTATGTAAATTAACATTCAAGACAGAAACAGTAAGGCATGGTAAAGAAAAAAATTTGACAGCTTCAGAAAGACATGGGTTAAAATCCCACCTTTACCATAGTCCTAGTTGAGTGACTTTGTTCAACTATGTAAACTGCAAATTTTAAAAATATACCTTTATTTATTTCATTAAATATCTGTCAATTTCTGTAATTTTTTAAAAAATTCATTTCTTTAAAATTTGAGATCCAAATTCTCTAGCTTCCTTCTGTTCCTCCTTATCCTTAAGAAGCAAACAATTTGATAACAATTATGTGTTAAATCATACAAAACATATTTTGTTGTAGCTATGTTGCAAAATACAGATAAGAAGGAAGAAAAGTTAAAATAGAAAATATGTTTCATTCTGTATTTACAATTATTCTCTGAATATTTTCCCCTAACATTGTATTGTCTGGAAGTGGATGACATTTTTCAGTCTTGAATCATTGTTTTGTTCAGAATAGCCAAGTCTTTCACAATTGATCAACTTTACAATACTGCTGTAACTGTGTATAATGTTCTCTTTGTTCTATTTACTTTACTTTGCATTAATTCATAAAAGTCTTTCAGTTTTTTTTTCCCCTAAAAGCATCCTGCTTGTCATTTCTTATAGCCTGATAGTATTCCATTACAATCATATGCCACAACATATTCAGCCATTTCCTCATTGATAGGGATCCCTTCATTTTCAAGTTTTTGCCATTACAATAAAAGTTGCTTCATTTTTGTGCAAATAAGACTTGTTCCCTTTTCCTTGACCTCTGGTATAGGCTTAGTAACGGTATCATTGGGTCAAAGAGCAGTCAAAATATTATAGCTCTTTGGGCATAAGCACTTCAAATTATTTTCTGGAATGGTTGAACTAGTTTAAAACTCCAACAACAGTGATTAGTGTCCAGATTTTTCACATTTAGTCTAGGATTTGTCATTTTCATTTTCTATCATGTTAAAACTAAGCCATATAATACAAAGTGATATCAGAGTTGTTTAAATTCATGTTTCTTTAATTAGTAGTGATTTAGAGTAGATTTTTATATGTGACTATTGATAACTTCTTGTTCTTCTTAAAAGTGCCTATTTATATACTTTCACCATTTATCAACTTAGAAATGGCTCTTAATATATTATATATATATATGTATATATATATATATATATATACACATATATATATATATATATAAATTGCCTTTACATAAAAAATGAAGTCTTTATCAGAGAAATTTGCTGTAACCAAGATTTTAGCTAGTTTCTTATGTTCTGATTTTTGTTGAATTAGTTTTGTTTGTGCAAAAGTTCTTTGATTTTATGGAATCAAAATGATTCATTATGCTGTCTCTTGTTTGGTGATAAACTCTTCCTTTATTTGTAGATTTGTCACAGTTTTTCCATATTTTCTTAAGACAGCATATTATAAATCTAAATCATTTATTTGTTTTGACTTTATCTTGGTAGGTAGTGTGAGATGTTGGTCTATGCTTCATTTCTTCCTGACAAGATGATAGGTCTCCTCACCATCTGTGGCTTGAGAGCTCCTGAAGCTACAACTGCTTTTGTTGCCACACCTGTTCCTATCACTCCTGTTTTATCTATATATTCTGTGGGCCAGTATCCAGTCCTATGCCATGGATCTGTCTTTGCATCCTCCTATGTTGTCTTAGACTAGAAGAATGTTTCACTCTGATCTTTTGATGGCTTCAGAATTTTATTTGAAGAATTATTTTAAAGTATTTTGGAGTAGATTGTTGAGAATTCTTTCTTCTTCTGCCACCTTGATTTTGACTCTCTCTAGAAGTAATTTGTATTTATATGTTAAGAGAGAATATACTGGTCTTCATTGATGAGAAGAATTTACTTTTCCAGCAATTCCCTATACTAATGAAAATCCATTCTTTGTAGTCAAGTGCTTGTTATAGATTAAAAAAAAATTTATGACTTAAAATATTCATAATATTAGGTAAAATAGATAGAATTTTAAAGGATTTCTTGGAACATAGAAATTAATTATCCTTCAAAAAAGTGCTATCATAGGTTTTTAGTGAAAAAACTATTGGTAACATGGACATTGGATCTAGCAGTTTTGTATGATGTCAGAAAACAAAACCTTTTAGTATTGATTAAATATTGGAGTACTTTTTTGTCTTTTTTGAATTCTGTTCATTCCACTGAGATCTAAAACCTAAATAATGGAATGCTTTTTAAAAAGAGTCTTCTGGGATTAGAAAATGATGCAGAAAAACATCTTTTAATAGAGATCTCTAGAAATTAAGGGCAAGGAGAACTGAAAAGCTACTAAGCAATTCAGAATTCTATAGCTGGAATAGATCTTTAAGATTAACTACAGAAGCTAAAAACAAAATGTGAAGCAGTGAAATGTTTTTAATATTTTAATGAATTTAACTTTAATATTTTTAAAACTTCTTTAAGAGAAGCATTTCTGAATTCTCTAAATTCTAAATTCTCTTAAAGAAGTTTTAAAAATATGGAACAGATAATAAGGTAATACTTGATAGAACTGCAGAAACCTCTTGTAAATAGTACAGGTGAACAAAGAAATTAAAATAGGGAAGCAAGCAACTGTCATTGATATCATCATTCACACAGTGAATGTGTCACTGATTTTCACACCCATGCCTTGCTTTGTCATTTCATGTACTTAGAAATTACATGCCATAATGATAAATCTTTGCAATTAAAACTCTATCATATTTCAAACATAGCCCTATGGTAGTAAGGGAAGGAACAGTGAATCAAGAGTCTTTTCTTGGCTTAAATGCCGTTTATTTTTTTAAAAAAAAGATCTATTGTCATATTTTGAAGATAAATATCTCAGAGGTCACAGCACAATGGCTGATAGTCAAATGGATCTAAATCGAATAGAACTAATGTGTAATTTGAATAGTTGGCCTATTGTAGTAATCATTAAATAAATGCAAACACTTTAAAATTTAAAGGACCTGAGACTTTCCCAGTGTATGTGTGCCTTCCACCAATATATACTAGTATGTTTGTACAACTTAGAAAGACAGCATAGTGTAGGGTATAGGGACTTGGATTTGAAGGTGGAAATGTAGTTATATGATCACAGACTCCTAATAACTCTCTGGCTTTATTTCCTTTTCTTTAAATTCATAGTCTTGGACTTAATGATCCTTCCAACTATTCATTTGTGACCCATTAGTGGATAATCTTTGAAGATTGCTGGGCATTTTTTCTACCCATGGCAGAGGGGATAATTAAAAAGAACAGAATCTTCTTACGAAACATATTGTGGTTTCCTTAAAAAAAAAAAAAAAAAGAATATTGTACTAGGAGTTAAGGAATCTGAATTCTACTACCAGTTCTGTCGGTTTAAAAAGTAATCAAACTGATTCTCATTTCTTCATGTGTAAATATTGGGGTAGCAATTTTTGTACTTTATTCCTCAAAATGTATCAAATGAGGATGTATTATGTTTGAAAATAAATTTAAATAGAGAAATAGAAAACATGTATTGTAAATTCTACGATATTTTTAGGGGCAGCTTAGGGACAGTGAACAGAGTTTTGGGATCAGAGTGAGGAAGGCTCATCTTACTGAGTGTCAATCCAGCCTCAGACACTTACTAGCTGTTTGGCTTTGGGCTAGCCACTTAACTTTGTGGGCATAAGGTTTCTCATCTTCAAAACGAGCCAGAGAAGGAAATAGTATCTTCAGTATCTTTGTCAAGAAAACCCTAAATGAGGTCACAAAGTGTCAGACACACTAAGAATGACTGAACAATTGTACAAGTTAAAAGGATATTTTTAGTTGTTGATCATTAAAAATATCTATATCTATCTATCTTTCTCTCTGTATATTACACTGATCATTTTAAGTGACTGTTGGGATGTGGTATTCCTTCAGTCAAATATTCTACAGTAAAATGGTAAGACATAGGAGCTAACTCCTGGAAATTGTGATAAAAGACCCACAAGTTATGTAGCCACAAAATGGTATATTTGATCAGACCATGGGACTTGAAGTTAGAATACACACATACATACACACAGATATACACATACATACATACACACACACACACACACACACACACACATATATATATATATCTCAATACAATATGTATTTATGCTCATGTAGTGTTCTACAAACTTTAAAATACCATATAAATATTAGCTATTATTAATATCATCATCATGATTGTCACCATCAATGTTTTGTCTGAGGTTACACATAGCTACTAAATCTCAGAAAGCCCAACTTGCAAAAGTTTCAAATGGTCCAAGAAAAGAATGAGTGTGATAGTGATATAAAGAACAAGAGAAACAGAGACATAGGGGGAAAAATCTAATTTTAAGCCCAATGTTCTACCTACTATAATCAAATAAAATCAGCCAGGCGTGGAATGCGAGTGCCTAGTGGGCCACTTTTGGTAAGCAGAACTGGCGCTGCGGGATGAACCGAACGCCGGGTTAAGGCGCCCGATGCCGACGCTCATCACAGTTTTATCTGGTCAAGCAAATGATTACAGGTCTTGGGGCAGAAACGATCTCAACCTGTTCTCAAACTTTCAATGGGTAAGAAGCCTGGCTCGCTGGCCCATGGCCTCTTAGTTGGTGGAGCGATTTGTCTGGTTATTCTGATAACGAATGAGACTCTGACCTCCCTGAGGAGTCAAGGAAGATACCAACTAGAAATTGAAAGATACAGTAAAAGATATCTGAAAAGCTACAAAGATAATGATTTGGAATGGGTACCAAGCATCCCTTCATTGGAAGATACTTCCTTAGTAGATTACATTTCTTTGCTCTAACAAAAAGTGCCACTGAGTTCTAATGGCTGGAAACAAAGGAAGAGGACATGCTTCTTTTACCTTTAACATTGAAGCTATTGGTTTTGCTAGAGGTGAAAAGTTACCTGATGTGGTACTGAAACCTCCACCACTATATCCTGACACAGATTATAAGCCAGTGCCGTTAAAAGCAGATGAAGCAGAAGAATACATGTTGGCCTTAAAACAGGAGTTTAGAGCAACCATGAAAAACAGCCCTACTATGTGTCAAATGTATGTTGCTGCTGCTCTTGCTCCAGTAAGAAAAGCATTCCCAAAAGTTATGCTATTACATTATATGGATGATATATTGGGATGTGCACCTGAGGAACAAATGTTAAAAGCATGTTTACAAAAGACCATAGAAACACTAAGGAATTACAAATTATACATAGCACCAGAAAAAATTCAAAGACATGCTCCTTTTCAATATTTAGGATATGAAGTATACCCTAAGGTGCTTACAGTTCAAAAACTGTCCTTAAGAACAGAGAAGCTAAACACATTGAATGATTTTCAGAAATTGATAGGAGATATCCAATGGATGTGACCAGTGTTAGGTTTGACTATTTATCAGTTACAACCATTATATGACATTTTAAGGGGAGACAGTGCTTTAAATTCAACACACCAGCTTACAAAAGAAGCTCAAGAGGCTTTGAGAGAAGTTGAACTGGCTTTATCCAATGTGGTTGAAAGAGTCACTCAAAAACCCTTGGAAATATCAGTTTTTGCCACACAAGAGGCACCCACAGCAGTCCTTCATTAAGGAGACAGTGTGATAGAGTGGGTGAACCTCCCAGCACAACCAGAACAAAGTCTTACTCCCTACCCAGTGCTTCTGGCTAGAATTTTATTAAAGGCCACTAAGCGAGCAATACAATTATCTGGGACAAGACCTGACAAGATATACACCTTTTATACCAATATACAAATTAATGTGTGTTGTGAGACCATCCCAGAATGGCAAATTTTATTAGCCATGGCTCCAAATTTTATACATGGGTCTCCATTAAAGATAACCAGACTATTACATAATTGGCGATGGATTCTTGAAGAAAAAGTTTCTAAAGTTCCTCTTAAAGGACCAACTATCTTCATGGATGCATCTAAACATAATACTTGTGCTGTGTACTCTCATGATCTAATTATAAAGAGAGTAGTCAGAATTCCTTTTCAGTCCATTCAGCAGAATGGGGGAAGAGGAGAAGAGAGGGAGAAAAAGGGGAGCAAGGGAAAGAAAGAGGATGGAGAAATGAAGGAAAGAGAAGAGAGGAAGATGAGGGAGATGAGAGCAGTGGAGGAGATAGGCAAGGAAGAGGGAAAAAAGATGGGAGGAGGGAAAAGGGCCTGAAGAATAGATGATAAAGAGAAAGGGTGGGAGGGTGGAGGGAATCAGTGATAGCAATGTGTGCAGCTGAGTCAAGAAGCTAGCTAGACCAGCAGCCACATGACCAGCAGCTAGGAGCATAGAACACAGGCTCAATCTCCCCCAGCTTCTCTTCCTGTCTCTCTGCCTCCACCCACCAAAATCGTCATTTCCTATACAACACATCAGGACTTGCACAGAGAGTGGGCAGGGACCATTCTTTATCCAGTCATGTATATTAATAGAGTATAGTCCAATTACTATTTAGCCTCACGTGCTTGGGACCTCAGTGCATCAACTCAAGCCTCAGCCCATAACATATAAATATTAGTTTTTCATCATCATGATTGTCACCATCAATGTTTTGTCTGAGGTTACATAGCTACTAAATCTCAGAAAGCCCAACTTGCAAAAGTTTCAAATGGTCCAAGAAAAGAATGAGTGTGATAGTGATATAAAGAACAAGAGAAACAGAGACATAGGGGAAAAAAATCTAATTTTAAGCCTAATGTTCTACCTACTATAATCAAATAAAATCAGCTAATATGCATTAAGTTTCTACTCTTGACCAGCAGCTGAGCTAACTGTTGGGAATTCCTCGACCTCAAAGAGCTCTCAGTTTCTCACAGGAGGTAACGTGTAAACAAAAAAGCACCAATAAGAAATATGCAGAATAACTTGGAGATAATCTCAGAAGGAAGGTACCACAACACATTTGTCTTTTAAATATTAAGCTCTGTGGAAAAAATAGCAAAAGATGAATAAAATTTATTGAGCCATTTCCCCTTTAATTTGGAACCCAAATTTAAATTAAAGCCCAAGAGAAATTTAGCATATGTTTTCACTTTATTTTAATTTAATTCATTAAAATGTGACTTAGTTAAGAATAATTTAATATTAAAAAAAAGTCTTTGGAACCTTACACCGTTGAAATGCAAAAATTATCTTTTCCAAAACAAATGAACAGGAATATCATAAGTCAATTCAGCAAGAGCCAAAATTCCATTCCTATAAGTTTATAGGGAATTCTCAATTTAATGTCTACAAATGGGGTACATAAGTAGGATCTCACATTGTATTTTCCTTTCCATAATAAAAGTTTAAAAATGAGAATTTTCAACATATTTTAATCATATTAGACAATGAGAGTAAAGTTGAATAATTATAGGGCTAGAGGGTACTTCTGTCTTGTGTTTAACATGCAAGTTTGTTTATACCTGCTTTTTCTTCCTCCCTCCCCTTTCCTTCCTCCTTTCCTTCCTTTCCTTCCCTCCCTCCCTTCAGAGAAACTGAGTTTGACTCCAACTCTTTACTATGAAAAGAGCCCTCTGTGTCTTCAATGATTAAATACTGTGTGTGTACTAGGAGAGGAAACTCTGAAATTCCTTATAGTTCCATATCAATGATTTGAAAGTATTCCTTACTTTAGCAAGTTAGTTTATTTTCATAAAATGCTGTTCCTTACTAATGCAAGAAAAAAAAAATTAAGTGTCTGATCTTGAGTCTACCTAACATAGGTTAAGTATCTCAGTGGCCATGAGATGTTGCAATTAATTTTGGATATAGATAAGAAATTCTAGATTCTAATCCTGCTTGAAATAGTTTCTAGCTATATGATTCAGAGCAAGTCATTTAATCCAAGTCAGGTTCAAATGATATAATGAATATTAAGTATTTTGCAAATCTGAGTGTATTATGTAAAGATGAGCTGTCATCATTTTGTCCAATAGTTTGCCCAACTCTGCAATACAATTTATATAGATTATCCTTTCTCTTCATTTTTTAGTTGGGAAGGGACCTTAAAGATTACATAATAAAGTCACATTCCTCTCTTGTGACTTCTATAGAATAACCTAAAGTTTGATGTGAGAATAAATTCACTTTTTTCAATATCTAAGCACCTTTCCCAAATGAAGTGGGAGTCCCATCATTAAACTCTGTGGAGTTATAAAGTTAAATAACTTACTGAACACTGTAATCCCGAGCATTTATCTTTGTGTTGCCATTTAAATAGAGATTATTATTTGATGTGTTTCACTGGTTTTCCAAAATAATAAGTCAATCTGTGAAGAGCAGAATGGTCATTTAAAGTAAATATTACAGAAAGATTGTTTGCATTGAGGGTCTAAGTGGCAGTTAAGGCAGCCCTGTTGTCCTTTTGATAAATAGCTTAATTTCTTCCGGAAACCTGTGAAATCCATTTTAAATCTCAAATCATTTTTAAGGTAGAGAAAATGGGAAAATGAGCTCAGAGCAACAACAATAATTGAGTTGGTTTCATTTCTGATTACAAGCCAATGTTCCCCCCACTTGAATGCCAAATAAATCCCCTTCTTTGCTCCTTTCTTAATTTCTTAGTCTCAGAAGTCTTGCTAATGGGCAGAGTTATCAAATCAGCTGGGAAATCCTTTCCCTGGAGATTACCATAACACCCTTTTTGAGGCTCATTAATCATTGCTTCCTTTTAAGTTCCTATTGAAGAATGAGATTTGAATGCCTAAATACTTCATATTTAGCTCAAAAAAAAAAATCCAATGAAAAACAAAACAAGAAACAGTAACAAGAGTCAAGTTTAGTTTTCCCTCCCTCTCCCCATTTCTTGCAAAATAAATGTATGGGAAACTTATTTCAGAATATGGGGGGGGTGAGGGGGTTAAAACACTCACAATATTTGTTTTGTAAGGGAACTTTAACTTCTGAAGAAAGGGTAGACTATTGCTGGTCGTGCATATGGCCTGTCAATTGCAATAGCCCAGCTGGATCCCTCCATCAGTGTGAGACAATGAAGTGAACCGTATACTGTCAGAACAGTGAGGAGATGCAGCACCCGCAGAGATGTGGTTTGGTTTCCAGACTCAGTAACTGCATGAAGCTCAGGGGTCGGATTCTAAAATTAGAGTCTTTACTCAGAAGATAAAGGCCTAGGAAAAGTGTGTCAGTGGTGTTTAGGTTTGTTCAGACTCATTTCATATTTGTTCTCCTCCCCCACTTCTTAGGAGAGTAAAGAAAAATCTCAACCCCAGGCCTGGATTGCTCTGCTTCTAGGGAACCTTGTAAAGGCTTTGTGGTAGCCCTTCCATTTCAGTAAGTTGAGATTTAGTATTTTGAAAAAAAAATCAAATAATTGTCATTAATCTCATGGTTACTTGATGTGTGAGGATATCATAGATTTATCCCCATCTACTTTTTTGAGTGCCTGGGACTGGGGGAAGATAACAGAGTTATTGTAAGAGAGAATTGTTTTAAAGTTAGAAAGACAGGAGGATTGGATTTCTATGAATTAACAAGAAAAATATTAACCCTTAACACTACAGACTGCAATCTACAATACTCAGAGTACAAATGTACAAATGCCCTAAAATCAGAGGCAGGGGAGAGGAAGAGAGTTAGGGGAGAGGGAGAGAAGGGAAGGAAGGAAGGAGAGGGGAGGGAAGGAGAGAGGAAAGAAGGGAGATAGAAAAAAGGAGAAGAAGGGAAAGAGGAAAGGAAAGAAAGAAAAAGTAAAGGAAAAGGTGAAAGGAGAAAAGAAAGGAAAGGGGAAAGAAAAGGAAAGAGGAAAAGAAAGAAAAGGAAAAAAGAGGAAAGAGGGACAGAAAAGAGAGAGGAAAGGAAAGAAAAAGAGAAAGGGAAAGGAAAGGGGAAAAGGAAGGGAAAGGAGAGAGTGAATGAAAAGATAAAAAAGGAAAGAGGAAAAGAAAGGAAAGAAAAGGAGAGGAAAGGAAAGGAAAAAGGAATGAAAAAAGCAAAAGAAATGGGGAGGAAAAGAAAAAAGGAAAGAAAGAAGACAGGAAAAGAAAAGGAAAAGAAAGAGGAAAAAGATACAGGAAAAGAAAGGAAAGGGGGAAAGGAGAGAAAAGGGGAAAGAAGAGAGGAAAGGAAAAAGGAAAGGAAAAAAGTTAAAGGAAAGGCAGAAAAGAAAGGAGAAAGGCAGAAAGGAAAGGGGAAAGAAAAGAGAAAGGAGAAAGGAAAAGAAGGAAAGAAGAAATGCTAACATTGCCAAATGGGGAAAAATTGTAACATATAACAAAAAGTTACACAAATAGTAGTTAAGAGAACTAGAGTTAATTTCATAAACAAATACCCAAATACAGGTAATCAAGAAGTGCCTTTTTCAGTCCTGATCTCTGTCTTGCCAATGGACCCAGATGGCTCAGGAGGGGAAGGTGGGGCAGGTGACTTTGCCCAGCCCTGCCTCCCTAAATACAATTCATTTGCTCATCATGACATCCTCTCCTTAAGGTCATGGTCCTCTTTCAGAATGAAAGGCTAACACAACAAAGTTGTATCTGCTATAATCCTGTTATATTCATTCACTAGCTTCTATTTTTTCCTTATTATATTTATAGTCTGAAACAATATTTTGCTTCTAAGGATTGGTTTCCATAGAAAATTAATTTTATAGCAAGCAGGATCAGTTTGGGGAGAGAGACAAGCAGATGACTAATTCATGTGTGTTTTTATCTAACTGGATAGCACCAAAACCTTTTGTGTGTCATGAAGAATGTGCCTACGGGCTGGAATGAGTGAACAATGGTGTCACATGGGGAGAACCTGCTAGAGGGGATTTTTTTCATGTTTTCAAACTGCTCCAGGGTCTGTCTTGCATGAAGCTCCATTGGTACCCCTCCCCTTTTACATGCTTTAAAAACACACGTGTTCCTTTTGAAACACCCTTTCCAAAAGAAAAGGTGATTTGCAAATAAAAATATCTGTTCTATCATATTGTTACAATACTCTTTTGTGCTGTCTTTCCCTCAGTGCTACCTTCCTCCCCCCCTTTCTTTCTCTCTTTTTCTCTCATCCACAAAGACACAGAGGAGAGAGACTTAGAAAGACAGAAACCTTCATCTGCTCTTGGCCTCTCAGGGGGGGTACCTGCTGCATCTACCCGTCATCATTAGCATAGCTCCATAGCTCACAAGTCAGACTGACTGGGGGGCAGGGTAAAGAAGGGCAGCATTGAAGTGATTTTCTTTCATTATATCTAAAAGACAGCCTTCTTTACAGCCAGGGTAACCACACTTCCTTCTTAAGAGTGGAATACTTGAAAGAGATAATTTCCTACCTACTTTCACCTAAGTGATCTAACAAGCAAATTGAGCTCAGGATGCCCATAGCCATTGTTATAGGAGATTTAAGGTATATATTTGTTGTTTTTAGGAGAATCTGAAACAAGAAAGAGGCAACATTGATTAGGATTTTTTCTCTAACCTTTTTTCTAGCTGTCCAGCCAATTCCCATTTATAAAAGGGGACTTGGTAAAGATTACCTAAATAGCCAAAAGTGGTTTAGGCTCACTTGGAGTGATCAAATAACACAATTTAAATGGGATATTACTTTTAATATCTGCTCCCTTTAAAACATATCCAAAATTAAAGCAACTGTCACAGAAGGATCAACACGATTCCATTCAAAAATTCCTGCTTCCAGAGGATGAATGAAAACAGCAATCTTATTCCTAAATGGTAAAAGGCAGGCTTTCTCCTTTTTCCCCCAGGAAGGAAGCATGCTGCTGAACCGTGTTTGCACACAAAAGATTTTTCAGAAGAGTTTATGTTACTCTGTGGTGAGATGTCAAAGCTGTGTTACCAAGGGTAGCCCCCCAGGCTGGCATTTGATAACAGTAAGCAAACAGGTGCAACAGCCTCATTTTCACATTTCCACCTCCTGGAAATGACAATGGTAGGTTTGTTCCCTAGGGAAGCAGCAGAGAACAGACCCACTGTTGATAAAAGGTTAAAACTATTATTCTCATGAAAAATTCAAAAGTATAATTTTACATAGAGATGAGGTTTAGGACATGGAATTTAACAACATGGTTTTGTCTCATTTTGTTAAATAAACATTTTTGAAGATTCCCATCCTAATAATGCCCCCCTCCCTTGTGACTCAGTTTTCACTACTCTAACTTAAGTATCATGATTATAAATCATGATTTATATGATCAAAATCTGATTTTGATAAACAGATATATTCCTATGTTTGGGAAGAATAGTAAACTCTTTGCCACAAAATCCCAGATGTCTTATCTTCTTTTTCAAGAGTAATAACTAAATATATTGGACTTTTCCCCATCTAGGAAAAGGGATAAGGCAAGGGGAGGGGGAAAATGGAACATAAGGCTTTGCAAGGGATAATGCTAAAAAATTATCCATGCATATGTTTTGAAAATAAAAAGCTTTCAAAAATGAAAAAAAAAAGAATAATATCTTACTTAGTGGGTTTTTTTGGATTTATTGAGGTTCTTAAATAACATTTGATCTATTTCTGGAATATAGAACAGAGATGGGGATTAGACCCATTATTTCAATGATATAGTGAACTTTCAGATAAGGAATCTCCACCTACCAATCCTATGTGTATCACCTTTGGTACAAAATTATAATTTTAAAGAGTTTTTTAGAACACTGTGAAATTCAATGACTTTCCCAACATCACACACTCAGAATATATAGGAGGTGGAATTTGCACCTTGGTCTTTCTTTCTTTAAGGTTACCACATTATTTGCTACACTATGGTAAACTATATGTTATCTATGCATATATTTTCGAGAAATCTGCTGATTTAACAGAGTTTAAACAGCTCTTTAGGCTTTCTTTGAAAATGACATTTAATGTTTGAAAAAATCTGAGAACCATATCAATATCATTTTATACCCAGCTCCATACAATGCCTAAGGATAGTCATTGTACATTTAGTTTTGTGTTTTTTAATTGGCAAATAATGAAATATAAGTGGCAATAAGGATATGCCACATACAGTGGATTATGTACATGGTAGGAACTTGATAAATATTTGTTGCATGGAATTTAATTCATGACACTCCAAGGAAAATATGAAAACAAAGCAACTCTTCCCTATTATCTTTACAATACTGTTCCACTTTCTTTCCTGGTCAAAATTCAATTTTTTAGTGAAATCTTTAGTGAAAAGTAATGAAATCACAACCAGGTTTGCCTTTGGAAAATAAATGGAAGATCACCTAGATCACCTTGAAACTTTAGAACTAAAAAATCATTTAGTATCTTAAGGATCTTAAATCAATATATTTTGTCTACTTTTATTGGCATTTTTACAAAATACCTTTTTCTTTTCATTGGAATACTTCTACTAGATTACATGTGAAGACTTTGAAATCCCCCCAACCACTGGCACTGAATCCAAACATTGAAATGAAAATTGAGGTCTTTACACACTAACCATAGAGCCAAAATTTTTACCTTAGTTTATTTTTTAGACTTTAACAAATAATAGCAATTGCATTTTTTAAAAAAAACTATCTAACATGGTACTGTGGATAGGTGGATTTGGCAGTTAGCTGCCTAGTAGTATCTACAAATCTTCATCAGAGGCATCTTATGGTGCTTGAAATTTCCACCATTAGAGTCGTAAGAATTAGAGACTTAAGAATATTATCTTCTCTTGTCAATCAGAATTAAAATGCACGTATGTTGTTATGAAATAATAAAAATGCTTTAATACTTTTTATGATATTAGTTCCCATTCCTTTATATTTGTGCCTCTCAATTTCTTTTGAGATAGATTAGGAATGATAAACATGAGCCTTGAAACTGGAGCATAGGAAAATGAATGGATGCCCATCAATTGGAGAATGGTTGGGTAAATTGTGGTATATGGATGTTACGGAATATTATTGTTCTGTAAGAAATGACCAGCAGGATGAATACAGAGAGGCTTGGAGAGACATACATGAACTGATGCTGAATGAAATGAGCAGAACCAGGAGATCATTCAACTTCAACAAAAATACTGTATGAGGTTGTATTCTGATGGAAATGGATATCTTTGACAAAGAGAAGATCTAATTCAGTTCTAATTGATCAGTGATGGACAGAAGCAGCTACACCCAAAGAAGGAACACTGGGAAATGAGTGTAAACTGTTTGCATTTTTGTTTTTCTTCCCAGGTTATTTTTACCTTCTGAATCCAATTCTTCTTGTACAACAAGAGAACTGTTCAGTTCTGCACACATATATTGTTTCTAGGATATACTACAACATATTTAACATGTATAAGACTACCTGCCATCTAGGGGAGGGGGTAAAGGGAGGGAAGGGAAAAGTTGGGACAGAAGTCAGTGCAAGGGATAATGTTGTAAAAAATTACCCATGCATATGTACTGTCAATAAAAAGTTTTAATTATTTAAAAAAAAAGAAACATTGGAACATAGAACCATAGTTGTTTTTTTTTTCTGAAATGGATCCCAGAAGTAATTTAATCCAATCCCTTTATTTGACAAATAAGGAAATTGAGATCTTCTGAAGTTAGATGATTTATCCAAGGCATACTTAATACATGGATACTTAATAGCAAAGATGGGATTTGAACCCAGATCTTTCTGTCTCCCCACATTGTCAGCAGCATCTTGGTTATCTAATTAGCTATTTCAGAATCTAACATAAAACAAAGTATAAAATCGAGAAATTGTGATGAGGAAGAAAAAAATTGATGTTAGGGCAAAGTAAAGAAGGTTGAGAAAGGGTCAAATAGTAACAACTGAAGGTGCAAAGATGCTAAGAGGAATGGTCTAAATTCACATGCTTGATCACATTCACATGTGGGTGGTATGGTGGATAGTGTGATAAGCCCAAAGTCAGTAGTTACATGACCATGGATAAATTCTTAATCCATATGCCTCAGTTTCATTGTCTGTAAAATTCACTTATATGCTAGGGTTGTTATGAGGATTAAATGAGAAAATAATTGTAAAGCACTTAGCATGGTTTTGGGCACATATCTGTATAAATATTAGATCTTTTTATTCTCAGAAATGTTTCCAGCTAGGTTTTTTGACAGAAGTTAACAGAAAACAGAGTAACAGAGGGGGGAAATGTTTGCCTTTCTTTAACTTTGGAAGATAATTTTGGCATCTATATAGCAAATGATTGGAGAAAAGCTGAAACAGGGAGACCTGTTAGGAGGTAAAGGAAATAGTTCCACTGAAAGATAATGTGAGTCTGATCTTTCTCTCTCTCTCCCTTCCTTCCTTTCCCTCCCTCCCTTCTTTTTCCTCCCTTCCTTCTTTTACTTCCCTCCTTTCCTTTTCCTCCCTTCTTTCCTTTGCCTCCCTCCCTTCCTTTGCCTTCCTCCCTTTCTTTTCCTCACTCCCTTTCTTTTCCTCCCTCTCTTCCCTTTCTTGTTCTTCCTTTGTTTCTTCCTTCCTTCATTCCCTCCCTCCCTCCCTCAATGGGAAAATACTCACTGAGGGGTATGGGAGAGAAAACAAGGAAGGGAAAATAAAAATTTCTCAGTGCATCATTGAGACCTCAATCAAAACTGGATAACATAAGTATCTTTACCTTATGGGCCTAGCTGAAAGAATGCCTCCCCAAAGCCTAGACCATCAAATTCCCTCCTTTCCCTATTTAATTTTCAAATCTTTGAAAATTAATTTTCAAAATTAATTGATTTGTTGATTCTTTCTTAATGTCATGTCTATTCATTTAGCTTTAGAGTTAATTTCCTCCAAAATATTTTGTTTATCTGAGAGCCAGGGAAAATTCACAGGAATCTTCAGGAAACAAAAAAGCAAAAACAAAAACAAGCAAACAAACAAACAAAACTTGTAACAGTAGGGACTTAATGGGATTTAATATAATTTTTGGTGTGTTTCGTTTTTTGTTACCTAAGGAAATGACTATAATTTGGATCCCTTTCAGATCACACCAAACTTTTTCAAAGAAAAGGTAATTATACTGACATAAATCCTATGTTAGCTAAGCAGTAACTTGTTTCGGTCTCAATATCGACTCATTCTGATTTTACTTAGAATGATTCTGGTTGATATAAAAAACTGTGTTCAGAATTTACTCTGTTATGCCCAACTGCTATGTTTCTTAGTATTCCTGGAGCTGAGAACAGGTAGGTATGCCGTTGAAGCATGACTGTTAGAAACAAGAAATGTGTGTGTGTATGTGCGGGCATCTGCACAGTGCCCACATATGTGTGTGCACATGGGCTCCTGGCTTACTCCACAATTTTGGGATTGGCACCTCATCAAGCCTAGCCCTTATTTAGTGCCCCAGACATTCTGAGTCATGCCCAACTGGCTTAATAACAACCTCCCTTCAGCTAGTCCTTGCTTTTCCCCACATGAAAGATTACTCTTTTCTTTTGGCTTTCCTTTTTTTCCTTCTCATTTCAGTGCTTGTAATCCCTTGGAGCAGCATTTCGATTTCCTCTGGTTCTGCTTAATTGAGGCAAGATTTTGGTTTCAGGGTAAATGCAGAATACTATTTAGAGGTAAAGAAACAGGTAGAGTCCCATGAACTCCACATTACAGCAGTATCTGAGCCGTGTAGATTATAGACATGGGACATGGCAAATGGAAAGAAAGAAAGGAAAAAAAAAATACAAAATGCTAAATGTCCTCTTTCTCTTCCTAATAGATGCAAAAGATTACTTTAAATGGGGTACAAGTCCAAAGCGTGGTAATGATCTTATATTTCTAGTGTTATCCTAAAAACCCTGCATTTTAAATGATGGTTATTACTACTAACAGTAATATATTCCATCTTAAAAAAAAAAAAAGATGGCAGTGAGAATTAGTTGGCGGTGTCTATTACTAAGAAGCACTTTGGCAAAAAGGATGGAGTGTTAGATCCAAAGTTCAAACTGGATGGTATTGGCAAGATTACTTCCTGAGTCTCAGACAATGCTAATATTTAAAATGAATTCATATGCTAATGGAAATATGATAATGGAATGTAAGCTCCTTGAGGGTAGGATCTGATTGATTTTTGTTTTTGTAATGCTACCACTTAGCAGAGTCCATGATCTACAATGCATATTTAATGTATTCTTTGTTATTGATTAATTGAATATAGATGGATATTATTAGCTCAGAAGGAATTCATTTGCCAGTAAAATCATACCCAGTGGTGACTGAAACTTTGATCCACTAATACCTTTTTAATAGTTCAATTTGTAATCTAGCATTATTTATAGTGGTTCTTGCCTATGTGCTCTGCAAAATCCTCCATAGAAGATAAACTCAACATTCTGGAGGCATTCTTCAATATCACTACAAACCAGGAAACCATTAAACAAAAGGATTTTCGTAGTGTGTGTGTGTGTGTGTGTGTGTGTGTGTGTGTGATCAACCAAGTTTCAGAACCTCAAAATTACCATTGGATCTAGCCTTATTTTTTCTTCCCTTCACTTCTGGGTACAGCTTGCTTGTTTTCTTTAGTATCCAATTCCATGAAGGGTTACCTCAGTGATCTACACATCAAATTACTTACTTAGTCAATCTTCATTCATATGCTTATCTTTTGAAGACTATAAATCTCTCTAGAGTGGTAGCAAATCTCCACCCATTACTTATACTAGTAAGAAAATGAATCTTGCTAATAATAGTTACACAGACACACACACACTATAGTATAAAATATTACTGTACACAGTAATAAGGAAATTTCTATTGCTGGTCATTTGCTTTCAGTTTGTTCTAGAGTATTGTCTCTGTTAACATGGTTGTGACAAATTACATTCAGCCAATAACCCTTAATATTAGCTATTTTGTCTTGTCCCTCTCCAGACAATATTCATTTCCCATAAGGAAGATACCTTATTGGATGATAGCAGGTAAATACTTCATGGATCTTATGTTGTTTTTTGATCTCTCTATACCTATAGTATTAGTGACTGGCAATAATAATTTTGAAAAAAGATACAGATCCAAACTCCTAAATTACCGCATTAAAACATTTATGTGGGGCAGTTAGATGGCGCAGAGGATAGAATGTTGGTCCTGAAGTCAAGAGGCCTTAATTCAAATCTGGCTTCAGACACTTAATACTTCCTAGATGTGTGACCCTGAGCAAGTCACTTAACCCAAATTGCCCCTGAGCAAGTCACTTAACCCAAGTTGCCTTAGCAAAAAAAAAAAAAAATTCTAATGAATCTAGAAATAAGGAACTAGATAAATTAGATTAAACATGCCTATAATGCATCCTTCTTTCAACAACTTTGATAAGTTAACTTAAAATATATATATCATCATCATATTAATTAATTATATATAATCACTATGTTTAATATAATAATGATATATATTTAACTAACCCTGAGCCTTAGCTGAAATAATATCAACCAAACCATTCTAAAGTCTTCTTATGTGAGATTATAGATTCCATAAAGAGCCAGCATAATGTTCTGTGAAGTAAATTAACATAATTCCTAGCTTTCATGAGGGGATGGTTTTATTTAGTTCTAAATTGGAAGAACGGATGAGAAGGAAAATGGAGGAAAGAACAGTCAAAGTAAAATGAATTTTTAATACACTCAGAGCATAGGCTAAGGCATTACCTACTTTGGTACAAAGGAAAAAATAACTCAAAAATATTGAGGGATTTTGATATAAAAGGCTCATTTAAAAATGACTACAAGATTCCTGACCAAAAACCAAAAAAGAATGACTGTCTTAAAAGCATAAACACATTTGAGTTACTTCCTTTTGTATTTACAATATTTTCAGGGAGAAAACATGAAGATAGTATGACTCATAATACAGAAAAATAGATTTCCAGGTTTACAGCAGTGTAAATCTACACTGTAGATTTGATTATCACATTTTCTCTGTTATCCAAAGTGATCTGTGCATGAGGTGCTAACACAGGCATTTTTAATTACATATCACTCAGCAAGCAAATAAAGAAAACAAAACCCACCAAACAAATAAAAGCACATTGGCTTCCTTCAGATCAAAATTATAATATAACAGGAACAATAGGGGAGAATTCACAGCTCCCCAAGAATTTCCAGCAACTCAGAAATAACAGTTATTGGCTTTTTTGGGGAGAGATTTAAGAGAGAATTTACCAAAGACAGACAAGAACCTTCATGTTTGGGAACTTCATGTTGCAACAGTCTGGTTAAGGCTGTAATGGGCCCCTGCTAATGTATTCATATCAGGGTGAGAGGTTTTGAAACTCTTTGATTACAAAAAATAATTGAGAAGATGTTGAAGATAATAAACAGGCATATGATGCCATGTACCACCTTTGGGCATTTCACTGCATGAGCTGGTAACTGTCATACCGAGCATGATGCTTCTGATTCTGTCTGAAAGGATGGAGGAAAGACTTTGTCTTAAACTGATGAATAAATATGCAAATACTTGCCCCAAATATGTTTGTAAGGGAGGGGAGTAGTTATGAAATGTGAAAGGCCTCTGATACAATGTAAGAATTTGCTGGCAAATCTGATGATAATAACTGTGTTTTATAGAAGGGAATACTGCTATTGTCTTTAATACAATAATGGAACTGAAAAGGCTTGCCTGAATCTGTTCTAATTAACACTCTGAAAATCAACCTTTTCAAGTAGAAATTTATTTAAATGTCTTATATCAGTCAAATATAAAGGTTAAAATAATATTTTGCTGGACTTTAATCTTTGAATCACTATGATTAAGTTTAGGGAAGAACTGAAAACACCCCAAGTTAGGATGGTAGTACAGAGACCTAAAGTAAGGAGAAGGGTCCTACATAGGAAAATGCTGAAAATCTAAGAGATGTTTAAATTTCTAATTTTTGGAGAGATGATTACTTGATAAATAGAGCTTCTAAATTTATAACTTAAGAATCTGATGTGGTTCAAGGTATTTTTTTCTTTGTTGCCTTTTTTTTGCTGCCTATGTGTTGAAAATCCTTTCCTTGGCAAGGTATCAGCTACTATCTATGATCTATTTATCACAGGCCATGCATGGAAAAGGAGCTATAAACAATCTCTCACTTCCGAGGAGCTACTGAACTAATCACTTTTATATTAGCTCCAATAAACTCTGAAAACATAAATGATGTGGATTAAAAAGATCATCATGTGCTAATCCTTTCTGTGGTCAGTGACCATTTTAAGTTGTTCCATCTCATAATCCTGAAAGATAAATATCATGACTACTGATGAGAGTGGATAAAGAATGTGTTTATATGTGGGCGCATACAAGTATTAGCTTATGTAGGGAGACTTGCTAGAACTACCCTTTTGTACAATAACCATAAAGAATCTTATTTAATTTTAGAAAGAGAAGATGACATTTGCATTAAATTTCATTTGTCTTCTGGTCATTTCTTTCTCTAGGGAAAAGGGAAGTGTGTGTGTGTGTGTGTGTGTGTGTGTGTGTGTGTGTGTGTGTGTGTGTGAGAGAGAGAGAGAGAGAGAGAGAGAGAGACAGACAGAGACAGAGACAGAGAAACAGAAAGACAGAGAGACAGAGAGGGGAGAGAGTTTCCTACAAAATAAACTTAGATTCTTTTTTTGAATGTGAAGAATTTCCCCACATATTGTTAAATGGTGAATTGAATTAAAGCTATATTTTAAAAATCACTTATGAAAGGTACTTCTTTGTCTAGGTTGGTTCATCTGATAAATTTATTTTTGTAATGAATTTTTTTATTGTAATTAAGCTTAATCCCCCCCATCTTTATACAGTCTGCTTTGGAGATATTTTGGTTCAAGGATTGTTGGAGAAGGTGAAAGATAAGTCATTCAAAATGAAACTAATATACTTGAAATATGCCAGAAATGCCTGATTTCTGACCATTCAATGTGGTACTGAAGGAGCTAGGACCAGGGCAGATGGCTGGAAGGAAAAAACATGAATTTGTTTCTTTCCTTTCTCTGCAACCTCTAACAAAGAATGATCATTCAGACAGAGGGATAGCAGGAAATCCTGTCTTGGAGGCCTTTTTAGTCTTTAATATTTCCAAAATGGAAATTCCCCTCAATTCACAGGTGCTTAGATCTAAACCACCAAGAAGGAAGGTGGAGCTCAATGTGTCACTACAAAATTACAATATAACAATCTTAATCTTAGCGCTGGTGGCTCATTGATATTTGAAAGTATACCCTAATTTATCTGCTGAGAAATCTGAACCCGATATTCCCTATGCTGATGCCTGCCTGCTACTTGTGATACTCTGAGAGAAAAATAACAATATTTAAAAGTCATAGACTCAGGGGAACTCTGGGGAAACTGCCCACTCATTCAGAGAAATTGGCAAGCCTAACTGTATTTCTATTAAATTCAATTGAAGTAATAGATCTCAAGTTTTCACTAGGATGCTGAGAGTTCATTCCTTCAAGTTTGCATGTAAGGAAATCCTTCTCCATGAATTGTCTTATTCTACTAGAATTCCCTTTATATGAGAGAATACTTATTATTATATATTAAAAATAGGTGGATTGTGGATTAATTTCTATAAGAAAATCCATAAAACTATAAAAGCTAAACTATTCAAAGGATCAGTTTTTAGTACCAAAGAATGGAAGGATAGAAAGCTTCAGGTGATTGGAGAATCACTGAGCCAATTGTTAAATATAAGGGTAATGGATTGTTTCCACACAGGAAGAAATAATCCATATGAGAAATACAGAAAATCATGGGGATGATGGGGTACAGCTTCTGAGGAAAATATAGTAGTGATCCTGATGTCCCCTGATCTTAGAGTGCTATCATTCTCACAATCAGTCTGTCAGTGATTTTAAAGTTTTCTGGCTTTAGGATAGTCCTACAAACAGAAATGACTCAGATAATCTGCTGGTCAGTGATAACCAAGTTCCTGAGATAGTGAATAGATTACCCCTCAAACTATGTAAAGCATAAAATTAGTAAATAAATTACATGAAGCCCTGATCTCTCTAACTTTGTCCTATAAATTTATCTTCTTTCTCCTGGTTCTTTGCTAAATCCTTTTGGAATTTAGCCCACTTCAATTGGCGTTATAATTAAAATAAACTTTGCCCCTTGACTTGGATATGGGTTTAAACCTGCAAATTCTTTTGAGACACCACACGACACAGGTCTGCAACCCCAACCTTTTGGTATCCCCTTTTGAACCTCAATAGGAAGTTTAATGAACTGATAAACTGTGAAGTAAGCAGAACAAGAAAAGCAATATATATGACTAAACCAATGTAAGTTGAAGAACAACAAGTGAATGCTGTAAAAATAAACCAACTTTGTCCACAGAAAAGAAATAGAAACTTATTATCCCTCCTATCATCTTTTGCAGATGTCAGGGAGTATGGGTATAGAGTACTAAATTTTAAGTATATATTTTATTGATATCTTATGTTTTTATATTACCTGTTTTTCTACTAATGCCCCTCTTTCCCACTTTTCCAGAGAATAATCACTTATGACAAATATTTTAAAAGAGAAAGATTTTTTTAAAATTTCCCACTATATCCTAAGTAATCTGACATTTTAAGAAATATTCCACACTTGTGAACCCCATATATATATAATATATATATATATATATATATTATATATATATGGGGTTCACAAGTGTGGAATATTTCTTAAAATGTCAGATTACTTAGGATATAGTGGGAAATTTTAAAAAAATCTTTCTCTTTTAAAATATTTGTCATAAGTGATTATTCTCTGGAAAAGTGGGAAAGAGGGGCATTAGTAGAAAAACAGGTAATATAAAAACATAAGATATCAAGAGGAGCTGGACCTCAAGGAAGGAATGCCATGACATGCAAGTGAATTGGATTGAAGGGAGGGAAGGTGGACAAGGTTACCTGCCTGACCTTTCCTTCCAGAGCCATCTGGTTCCAGTGGCAAAATAGAGATCAAGACAACTAGAAATGGCCCTGGATGAAATGGAAGATCCTGGCTTTTTTAAGTCTTAGTTTGAGAGGAGCAGCATCCATTTAGTGATTAGAGTTAAGTAGCAACTGAGGCAAAGAATCTTTTTTTCACCTAGTCCAAAAAAGCTAAATAAATGAATAAATAGATAAATTAATCTGGGAGGGGAAGATTCTCAGGGTTTCTGACCAAAGCAGAAATGACGGCTATTTACATTCAATCTAAGTTAATTAGGAAGCAAGCAAGGACCTAATGGAGCTTGGCCTAGGACCTACTGGAGGCCAATTGGAATCAGATTGGTTTAAGGGCAAAGCTATAAATTCACTGAAGATACTGTTTTAAGTAGTTTCTTTGGTGATAATCTGGGATTTTCTAAATAAATCATAATGATATCTGGAAATTGAAATGGTTTTATCTTTTTTGACATCTGTACTTAAATTTTTTTTCATTTATTGTTGATAGTATTTTTCGAACTATGTCAAACAATAATGGTGACAAGGGACATCATCTACTCCTAAACTTTGGGAAAGATTCAAGTGTATCCACATTGCTTATGGTATTTGGTTTAGATTTTAGAAAGGGTATTTATGAGACATTAAATATGTACCCCTATGGTCACTATTTTTAGATTTCATAGCACTAATGATTGTTTTACTTTTCCAAAGGCATTTTCTCTTTCTATTATGATCTTGGTTTTAGGTATTTTTAAAATAATGTTAATTATGTTGTTTTCCTAATTTTTTTTTTTTTTACCATTCTTACACACCTAATATAAAACCAATTTGATCAAGCATTTCTTGGATAAAGTAATAAATTCTGTTTGAGAAGATGTTATAAAATTTTAATCAATATTCATCGGTATATTAGTCTATAGTTCTTTGATTTAGCTTACTTTAAGTTCTTGGACTATAATTATCTCATTAAAGGAATAGAGTGTTTTCTCAATTTTTGATAGTAATTTGTTCATTATGGGTGTTAATTACTCTCTAAAAGTTTGATAGAATGTTCCTGAAAGTTCCTTAAGCCTAGGAGTTTCTCCCCTTTCTTTGTGATAGTATTTTTTGTAACAAGCTTTATTTTCTTTTTTGAGATTGAATATTTAAGAACTCTTTTGGTGTTAGTCTGGGTATTTCATATTTTAAGGTAACATTTTCATCTGTGCTGTTAGATTTGTTAATCAACCTTTCTTGGGCATCATAGATTTTAATGATTCTTTTGATTTATTCTGGTTTTATTTCAGTTATATCTTTTTCATTTTTTTGTTTGTTTCCATTTATTCCTTCTCTAGTCATGTTGCCTAAAGATTTATTACTTCTTTTAATGTTTTTATAACATTAAAAAAATTTATTTATGAGTTCTGTAATCATTTTTGGATTTCTAGTTATTTTTCTTCTGTTTTTAAAGTTGTTCCTGTTTTATGCTGGATTTGCATTTATTTGGCTAAATTTCTGTCTTTAAAATTTATATTGTTTCATTAATTTACTTTTTTACTTCATTAATGAATTTTAAGGGTATAATTTTTATTTTCAAGAATGGTTCACTGAAATTTTGCTTTATCTTCTTATCATTGACTTTTAAACCACTTTAATTTATTTTTGCAATTTGTTTTTTGGTCCATTCATTATTTAAAGTTTTATATTAAACTTCTCTTTAGGTTTGTATATTTTACATTCCCTGAATTGTTTTCTATTTTAATTTCTTTATTGTCTGTAAATAATGAGTATAATATTTCTGCCTTCTTGCATTTATTTTATTTTCTCTGTGTCATAATATATTGTAATTTGGGGAGAAATGATGCCACATATATGTGTGTGTATGTGTATCATATATGCATGTATATGTGTTTGTATATATGTGTGTATATATACCCATATATGTATATATTAATACACATACACATATATATATAAAATATTAACACACACACACATATATATGATGTTGCCTTGTAGAGCTCATTTTACAGATGAGGAAACTGAGAAAAAAGTGGTTAAGTGTCTTGCCCAAGGTCACACAGTTAATAAATGTCTAAGACAGATCTGAATTCAGATGAATATTCCTGATTCCAGGTTTAGAGAGCTATTAATTGTGCTTCTTAACTATCCCAACAAGGACCTTATAGTGAGTCTAATAGAGAGCTGATATCCAAGGAGAGTCTTCTGGGATAGTACCTGTGAACAACATGTTGCCTCAGGAGAGGGAAATAGAATTGGAACCCAGTTTTCTTCTCTCCAAAGTTGTTGTTGGTGGTGGTCAAGGTGTTTTTTTTCCTGGTCTATCCTATCTCCAGAGAAGATCTACTTATTTTATTGGAAGCTTTCCTCTTGTACTGTTACTTTGTCAGGCAATTTGTTGCCTCTTATTCTTCCTACAGGCATCGTCTACTTTCTTTTCCAGTTTTTACTGCATTTCTCTCCTCATACACAAACTGTCACTGTCACTATGTCTACTCACAGCTCTCATTTCATCACATGTTAAAGTTGCTTTGGAAACATGTTCATTATTTGGAAAGAACAATGGTTTTGAAGTCAGAGAACTTGGTTTTTAAATTCCAGTTCAGATACCAAGTGTGTAACTTTGGTCAGTTCATTTAATCAGCCTTCATTTTCTCGGTATGTAAAGTGACTATGCAGGGAAGGGTAAGAATAAAGACAGGAAATAGAAATTCTCATGCACTGTTAAGTTATGTTTATTACATACAATTTAGATTATTTTGCTCCCTAGTCATAACATTTTCATATAGCAATTTGGAAATTGTTAAAACATTTCCATTTCCAAGTAGTGATATACTTTATCAATGGGCTGCCCATCAATTTTTATGTAATAGTCTGGAAAAAATTTTTTCTCCTTTTAAAATGCCTGTTCTATGAGAAAAACAACTCAGTTCTATAGTAGAAATATAAAAATGGAAAACTAAGTTGTATTACAATTTTTGTCCTAGATTTTGTGATCAATTTGAACAAAGAGTTATTTTAATTGACAGTCCTCACAACACTCTAATACAAATACTCTGATCAATCTCATAATTCCTGCCCTTTGCTTATGATTCATGTACTTCCATATGTCCATTTCACAATTCTTTATAGCTTGCCTTGATTTATGAAAGTTTCATTTTCATTTCAAGAAAAAACAATTGAGATTTTGACTTTATACTATATGAAGCCACGCCTCTGGAAATTGACCCCTGGAGTACCTCAGAAAATCAAATCATTAAAATCATGAAAGGAAAAATCATGTTTCTGGGGAGATATGTGTTCTATTTTTCAACTGGTAATTTTTGACAAACATGTTTTATATACGTCAGGGGGATAAAAGTGGATATTTCTTTTCTAGTGATTTGAAATATGTATTTTCCGCATCCTCCTAAATTATCATCAACAGCACAACAGGTCAGTGTCATCATCATCATCATCATCAACAACAACAATACCTTTACATTTACAGAAAAGAGAGTCTTTCCTAAATATAGGTTTCCTTGAAAAAGCTATCTGAAATTTTCTTACTTGCTCCACCACAAAAGTCTTAACCCAAATGGTGTATGTGAATCATTAGTAGTTATGTATTTAAGTTTAGTGATCATTCAATGTCATGAGGCAGCATGGTATAGTAGATAGAAAATTGGTCTTGGAGTCAGCAGTTTTTACTTTTTTCTGCACCTGACACATATTTAGTTGCATTGTCCTGGGCAAGTCACGTGGCCCCTCAGTGCCTGAGAAATCTTGCTAAACATTTGAGACTTAGAGAATAAAAGGTGTAATAATGGAAAAAGATGGGGAAAGGGATGAAGGTCTTTCTATTAATGAAATCAGAAATATAATCCAATTCAAAATCATTCAGTGTGATAGTATCAAACACAAATTCTCATTTTCTGAATAAGAAGCAGACATCGACCAAGTAATTGATTGTAGATTAAATAACAGCAAACATTTAAAATTGATTATACTTGAATAATTGAATCAATACTATTATCTAATATAGCATCAAAATTATATATAATTAAACCAACTCTAGGTAGTTCATTCAAGCTTAATGTAAAAGATCTTAAAAAAATTTAAAGTGCCCATTAAAATTGTTCATGCCTGTCCTGATCAAGAAAGGATCATTGGTCAATTTAACAATATCTGACTTATAAGCATCCTCTCTTGTATTGTCACTTTCTGTAGCATTACTGTGTTACAAAGGAGAATGGTACTAAAAAATAATTAATGATTGTGCTGCCTTTCAACTGTCTACCTCTTGGGCTACCCTACCATAGTTCTTTTGTGCTATTCAAAAAAAATCCATATTCTAATATACATGGAATATCATTGTGACATTTTAATTAATGAGGTCATTGAAGGGAATGAATGATTGCTATGAGAAGGATGTAAAGTCTTGGAAGGGAAAAGAAAAAATGAGCTCCTTGGCAATGAAAGAATGATGGGACAAGGCTACTTTCCTCAAATTAAAGAGAATATGAACTAAGAGCTGTGGGCTTCGTGTTTTGTGGTAATAATAAAATATCAAGTCTTTGTGAGCAAAACGCATCATAAGGACTAAAAGCTGAATTGAAATTAAGATTGAAATGCTAGTCTGAATAGATATGGTCATTTCAGAGAAGAAATTTCAGAACTATAAGGAACTTCAAATTTCTTTTAGTCCAACACAACCTATGTAGGAATCTAACCTATATTATCTTCAGTGTGTGGTGATGAAGAATTTTGCTTCCTCCTTAGGAATGCCAATCCACTTTATGATAGGTTTTTTTTTTTTTTAATTAAGCAGTTTATCTTTATTTAGAGCTAAAATTAGTACCTCTGTAATTTTTACTTATTCCTGGTTCTACCTTGTGGAGGTGAGCAAAATCCCTGTCAACTCTTCAGAAGAGAATAGAATTCATGCATAACTTCAAAATACTATAAACCAACACCTTAAGTTAAAGGAAGAAAAAAAAAAAACTGAAAGAGAATTCCAAAAAATGTAAATCACCAAGTTCAAACACATGCAGCATATTAAAGTTAGGACTCAGATGGAAGGGTTTTGATTCAAAGTCAATTGCTTTGCTTACTTCATTAGATTCTGGCCTCTTAAATATCCCTTGAGCTAGCAATCACCAGTGATCTCTCCACCTCTTTATGAAGTAACTTTCTACATGAAATATTGAGTACTATAGTACAGTAATTAACTATATACATAATACAAGCTTTTAAGATTTTTGACATAACTTAGCAACTCAGTGGTCTTGAAAAATAACTTGATTTAATTTTAGTGTCTGAAAAATAGGAATAGCTGCATTTATTAAATTCTTAGCAATATCAGGATTTTTAAAATGATATTAAAAATATATAATTTCTTTTTCTATTTTATGTTGATTTATTAAATTAAAAATCCCTAAAATAATGCATTATTTTTGTTAGTGTATTTATGTTGTGTTTTAAATACACACACACACATATATGCAAACAATCTACTCAATGATTATGAGTTCTTATTTAATGTGGAATCACTATATTGCACGATATGTTATTCTCTCAGCAACTTACCTTGTACCCATTTAACTCGCCAAATTTTCATTGCTGCCAGAATGAGCTGAATACACAGAATAGAATATTCAATAGTTATTTCCAACACAAAGAAATTATTTCCTGTACAAATAATAAAGAAAGCTTTAGCCTTAATAGAATATACATTGTGATAAAAAAAAATGGCATATAAATTGAAGGTCTCCTAAAAGATGATTTCAAACTTGGAGTTTTTTTCTCTTCTTGACTTTTTATAGTAGCTCTGTTTTCCTTTTACTGGTCATAATCAGTCATTGTATTAGTCTTGTATATTTTAATTCTAAATTGTAAGATTCCCTTTTATTGTTATTCCGTTTCATTTTTCATCATTCATCTATCAATATTTTCTCTGGTCTTTTGTATTTTATCAGGGCTAGCTCACTTTTCCATTGTCTATTTTCCCCATTTCTGTTTGTTTGTTTGTTTGTTTGTTTTTTGTCCCATCATCCCTTTTCTCTTCATCAGTAGTCATTTTCCCCTGGTATTTTGGAGCATTCCCCTCATATTTTCCCTCCCTGTTCCCCCCTGCTCCCCCTCCCTCCCTCCTTCCCTTCCTCTCTCCGCCCTCCCTCTCTGTCTCTCTCTCTCCCCCCTCTTTCCCTCCCTCCTTTCCTCCTTCTCTCCCTCTCCCTTTCTCTTCCTTCCTCTCTCCCCTTCCCCTCCCTCTCTCCTATCTCTATCTGTCTCTTTCTTTCTCTCGGTCTCCCCCATTCCCCTTTCACTCTCTTTCTCATTATAAAAGAGAACCTAATTAACATACCCCATGATGAGCTAGATTTTAGTCCAGTTAGGTGAATACAGATACTGGTTCAATTGCATAATGTAAATCATAGTCATTAGTTCTTCGATATTAACTTGGAAGGAAGTTTGTAGTGACATTCCCTAGCTATCTCTGCCTGTTTTATGGTCTTTAACACTTTCATCAAGGACTTGGATAAAAACATACTTTCATATTTTTGAAAATTACACAGATATTAAACAGTAAGAGTGTCTGAGAGCTAAGGAATTAATGACAAGTTCAGAATCCCTAAATCTCTTATCTCTTAACAGGCTAGCATATTGCATCATATACAAGCTATAACATCTCATAATTGTGAGTAATAATCATAGCTATAAGATAGGTGAGACATTATTAGATATCATTCAGTTTGAAAACGCTGTAAAGATTTTAGTAGTCTGCAAAGTATGTGATTCCATGGTCCAATATGGGGAAAAAGATAATAAAACCTCCAGCTGTGTTAAGAGAGAGTACATTTTGGATTAGGTTGAAATAGTCCCACTGGACTTTAGCCACATCACAGCTGAGTTCTTGACATTACTTTTTAGGATGGACATTAAAAAATGGACAGAGGAGACCAAACAAGAGCACCTTGAATTGATGTCTTTTAAAGATTGGGCTAAAAAATGTAGAAGCTTAGCCCAAAGAACTAAAGATCCAGGAGGGAGATTAAAGCTGTTTGCTAGTGCTTGAAGGAGTGTTATTTAGATTTTTTTTTTCATGCTATGGTATCAAAGCTATATAGTCAGATTAAAGATCTAGAACATTATATGGACACATACACACATACACAATATGTTAGATATAATGATAAGAAAACCCAAAGAAACAGAGATTTACTCAAAATCACACGGATAATAAGAGCATGTAACAAAATTTGAACTAAGTTCTGCCTGACTCCAAATGCATTGGACAAGGAAGAACTGGGAGTAAGGATGGGCAGTTCCAAGGATATAAATTGTTATAAAAAATATAAATGTCAGAGAAGTTTTCTAACCATTAGAAATACACAAAAATGGAATCAGCTAGCCCAGGATATAGTGGATTCTCTCTTGCTAAAAGTTAAGTTAAAATATGGAAAGACTATGTGTTTAGATGTAGGAAAAAGGATTGATTCTTTTCCAGTTATAAATAGTTTTTGAGTTTTCTTTTCCCTATGATTTAACCATGATTTTGTGAAATAAAGATTGATAAAAATGTAATGAATATTAAATATAGGTGGAAATTAATTTTAATATGTATACGAGTGTTCCTATAAAGAAATATACCATGTATAAATTACTAAGCATTTTCTTTTTTGGAGGGTGTGGGGTGTGAATATCTAGAAACCATAAAATATCACTAGGGGTTTTTTGTCCTCTTAATAATTATTAGTATGGCAAAAATAGTTCAATTTGTTTTTCTTTAATTTTTAACCATTTTGAATTTTAATAATATCAATATTAAAATAAAGTCACATTATATATATATTCAATCCATATATATATATATATATATATATTTAATTTACTCTGTTTGAGAAGGCTTAGATTGTTGAGGGGCAAGTTTTAAGAGAAATAAATAAGTATGAAATAAATAGTCTGCATTATTTTCTTTGGTACATACAAAAATATTTCCTCATCTAATGGTTGTAATACAGGGAAGTGATATTTCTGAAGATGATATTTTCTGGGAGATTTGACTAAATGAAAGGAACGGGCCTGTATACTGTTATGGACAAAGTTTCTGTAGTCTATTCTTTTTTTATTGCATTTATAAAAGTAGTTTAAGTTGACTTTACATGTTAACACCATCATCACCCTTGTAGTTTTATCACTGATTGGTGAGAACAATTTGCTACAAAGCAATAATAAAAAAGAATATAATCAAATGTCACTATACTCTGTTACATTACAGTTATGTCAGATAAGAATAATAGGTTTCATAAAATGCTGGGCAAATCTAGGAAGAGCTTCAATCAGTTGTTGTTTAGATTCATGACCCAATAAAGCACATTCATATACAAGCAGTATATACACATTGATAAACCATGAGTTATGTCTGTGATTTCATTTAATTGTATAGATTCCTTTCCCACACTGTATTATTGAGGGGCTTTATTAAGTAAGTGTTTGCATGCCAAAATGTTTCAATGGATATGGAAAAGAAAATATAGTAATAATGAGTCCATTAGTTTCATAAGTCTTCCTGTTCTGGTACCATGTGACTAAGCAGTGGCCCCTCAAGTCAGAGAATATGGGTACAAATATTCAAATATTGCATAAAGTATGTCTTGAGCAAATCATTGCCTGGTCATTATTTTATCCAATTATAAAATGAAGGGTTGAATCATTGGCCCTCTAAAGCCCCTCCCAGGTCTACATGTTATTTTATTTATTTTTTGATATTTAATAGTATTTTATTTTTCCAAAAACATCCAAAGATAGCTTTCAACATTCATCTCTATATAATCTTGTGTTCCAAAATTTTCCTTTCCCTACCTCCTTTGCCCAGACAGCAAACTGATATAGGTTAAATATGTTCAATCTTTTAAATGTATTTACACATTCGGCATGCTAGGCAAGAAAGATCAGATCAAAAGGGAAATAAAAAACAAGCAAAGACAGCAAAAAAGTGAAAATACTATGTTTTGATCCACATTCAGATTCCATAATTCTCTCTCTGAATGTGATGGCACTGTCAATCATAAGCCATTTGGAATTGCCTTTAAATACCTCATTGTTGAAAAGAAGCAGGTCCATCACAATTGATCATTATTTTCCTGCTTCTACTTTTCTGAAATCAGCCCACTTATCATTTCTTATAGAAAAACAAATTACATTAACTGCATATACCATAACTTATCCAACCATTCCCCAAATGATGGACATCTAGTCATTTTCCATTTCCTTATCACTACAAAAAGGGCTGCTACAAAACATTTTTGCACATGTGAGTCCTTTTTCCCTTTTGTATGATCTCTTTGGGATACAGACCCAGTAATAAACACTAGATCAAAGGTTATGCACAGTTTTATAGCCCTTTGGGCATAATTCCAAATTGCTCACCAAAATGGTTGGATCAATTCACAATAACTCAGCTTTAAATTTCTGATCTTAGGTGACATATATATATATATATATATATATATATATATATATGTCACCTAAGATCAGATATATATATATATCTAAGATATATATATATATATATATATATACATACATATACACACATATACAAATAAAGATATTGTGACTTAATGACTTGGTGAGAGACAGCTGTGGCATAGTGAAGTGAGAATTTCTCAGGGAGATCTGGGTTCAAGATAAGCCTTTAATCTATATGGACTGTATGAACATGGCAAATCACTTAATCTCAGTGCTTAATTCCATATAAATTGGAAGGAAGCTGGTTTTTGTCACAGCAGGATAGAGAGGCTATCCTGTCAGGATAGCATGCCTGATTGAAAGATACAAAATAAAATAGGAGACACAGGATCTCTGTAATTTTGTAACATGTAAGAGCTATGTTCTCAATGATCTACATGATTTTCTTTAAAAAAAAAAAAATAATAAAGTCATGGCGGATGTTTACAACTCCCAAAGAGGATCTATCTATATCTATATATCTCTTGTTATATATCTATAGCTATATTTATGTTTATTTATCTGTATCTATATTGATTTATAGCTCCACCAACAATGTATTAGAGTCCCAGTTTTTCCACATCCCCTCCAATGTTTGTCATTATTTTTTCCTATCATCTTAGTGAATCTGAAAGGTGTGTAGTAATACCTCAGAATTGTCTTAATTTGCATTTCTCTGATCAATATTAATTTAAAGCATTTTAATATAACTAGAAATAGTTTTAATTTCCTCATCTGAAAATTGTCTCCATATCCTTTGACCATTTGTCAATTGGAGAATGGCTTGTATTCTTATAAATTTGAGTCAATTCTCTATAAATTTCAGTTATATCTTAGAAAAGAGACCTTCATTAGAATCCTTGGATATAAAAATTTTCCCAGTTTACTGCTTCCCTTCAATTCCAGTCTTCGTTGCTTTTATTTGTGCAAAAACTTTTTAAACTTAATATAATTAAAATTATTCATTTTGCATTCCATAATGTTCTTTAGTTCTTCTTTGATAACAAATTCCTTCTTTCTCTATAGAATCTGAGAGTTAGACATTGCTTTGGTCCTCTAATTTGCTTATAATATCACTCTTTATGTCTAAATCATGAACCCATTTCAACCTTATCTTGCTATAAGGTATTAGTTGTGCATCAATGCCTAGTTTCTGCCACACTAATGTCCAATTTTCCCAGCAATTTTTGGCAAATAGTGAGTTCTTATCTCAGAAGCCAGGGTCTTTGAATTTATCAAACACTAGGTTACTATAGTCATTGACTATTTTTGTCCTATGAACTTAACCTACACTACTGATCAACTACTCTTTCTTAGTCAGTACCAAATGGTTTTGATGACCTCTGCTTTATAATGTAGTAGTCCACCTTCATTGGCATTGTTTTCATTAATTCCCTAGAAATTCTTGACTTTTTGTTCTTCCTGATGAACTTTGTTATTACTTTTCTAGCTCGGTAAAATAATTCCTTGGGCATTTGGTATGGTACTGATTAAGTACATTAATTTAGATATAATTGCCTTTTTATTATATTAGCTTAACCTACCTATGAGCACTTGACATTCTTCCAATTCATTATATCTAACGTTATTTGTGTGGAAAGTATTTTGTAATTGTGTTCATATAGTTCCTGACTTTGTCTTGGCCTGTAGACTACCAAATATTTTATATTATCTATAATAATTTTAAATGAAATTTCTCTTTGTATCTCTTGCTGCTGGACTTTGATGGTAACATATAGAAGTGCTGATTTTTTTCTTATGGAGTTGAGTAACAGATTGTTCTTTTTTTTTCTAAAATGGGACTATTTAAGTAATTTATTTCCTCCTCTGTTAATTTTGGCAATTTATATTTTTGTAAGTATTCAGCCACTTCATTTTGATTATCAGATTTATTGACATACAGTTGGGCAAAAATAACTTCTAATTATTGCTTTACTTTCCTCTTCATTCTTGGAAAGTTCATCTTTTTCACTTTTGATACTAACAATTTGATTATCTACTTTCCTTTTTTTCATCAGATTAAATGTTTATCTATTTTGGTTTTTTTTCATAAAACCAACTCTTTCTTTTGTTTATTAGTTCAATAGTATTCTAATTTTCAGTTTTATTAAACTTTTTATTTTCAAAATTTCAAATTTGGTATTTAATTTCTTTTTTTCTAGGTTTTTTAGATTCATTCCCAATTCATTCATCTTCTCTTTCTGTATTTTATGTAAGTAAGCATCTCGAGATATAAAATTTCCCCTAATAACCGCTTTGGCTGCATCCCACAAATTTTGGTATGTTGTCTCATTATTGTCATTCTCTTGGATGAAGTTATTGATTGTGTCTATGATTTGTTGTTTCACTCATTCTTTAGGATTACATTATTTAGTTTCAAATTAACTTTTGGTTTAATTTCCCCTTGCCTTTTATTGTATGTAATTTTTATTGCATCATGATGTCAAAAATGCATTTACTATTTCTGTTATTCTGTAATTGATTTTGAGGTTTTTGTGCCCTAATACATGATCAATTTTTGTATAGGCTCCATGAACTACTGAGTAAAAGGTATACCCCTTTCTGTCTCTATTCAATTTTCTCCAAAGATTTATCATGCCAAACTTTTCTAAAATTCTATTTACTGCCTTAACTTTTTTTAAAATTTATTTTGTGGTTCAATTTATCTAGTTCTTAGGGAGCAAGATTGAGATCCCCCACTAGCATAGTTTTGCTGTCTATTTCTTGCAGCTCTCAACTTCTCCTCTAAGAATTTGAATGTTATAACACTTGGTGCATATATGTTTAGTATTGATATTGCTCATTATCTATGATACCCTTTAACAAAATGTAGTTTCCTTCCTTATCTCTTTTAATTAGATCTATTTTTGTTTTTGCTCGATCTGAGATCAGGATAGCTACCCCTACTTTTTTTCCTTCAGCAGAAGCATGATAGATTCATGCTTACCACCACTTTCCTCTTCTTTTGGTATAATTCCTTTTCCACCTCTAGTTTCTTTTTTTATATCACAATAAAGTCAAATTATACCACACCCTCTAAGTAATACCCTAACAGAAATACAATCCTCAGGAGTTAAGCTTATCATTTCCCCACATATGGTTGTAAACTTTTTAACTTTTAAAAGAAAAAATACATAGTTTTTGTTTTCCTTTTTACTTTTTTATACTTCTTTTGAGTTCTGAATTTGAATATTAAATTTTCTATTTAGCTGTGATCTTTTCATCAGAAATAAATAAAATTCACCTGTTTCATTGAATGTTCATTTTCCCCCCTGGAAAATAATGCTTAATTTTGCTGTGGACAGATGATTCTTAACTGCAATCTAAGATCCTTTACCCTTCAAAATATCATATTCCATGGCCTTTGGTCCTTTAAAATGGAAGCTACTAGGTCCTGGGTAATGCTGATTGTGCCTCCTCAATATTTGAATTGTTTGTTTCTGGCTGCTTGCAGTATTTTCTCCTTGATCAGATAATTCTGAAACTTACCTATGATATTCTAAGGAATTTTGGGACCTCTTTCAAGAGGTTATTTTTCTTTCAATGGCTATTTTACCCTCTGGTTTTAGGACATCAAGGGAGTTTTTCTTGATGGTTACCTGAAAGATATTATTTAAGCTCTTTTTTTTTTCATTATATTTTCAAGAAGTTCAAGTTTTCTTTTTCCATTTTGTCATACCCATTTTGTAAGTATTTATATACTTTTTCCATTTCATTAAATCTGTTTTTAAGGAGTTTTCTTCAGATAATTTTTATGTTTCCTTTTCCAGACTCTCCTGCAAAGTACTCATTTCTTTTCCCCATTTTTTCTTCTCTCTTTTAATATCTTTTTTTGAATTTTTCTAATAGAGCCTTGTAAGATGGAGAACAACTCATATTTCCCTTTGGAGCTTCATCTGAAAATGTTTTGCTTTTAGTGTCCTTAGGATTTGAGTTCTGTTTTTCCTACTCCATAAAAGTTATCTATAGTCAGAGCTCTTTTTTTGCTTATTTTTAAAGGTTGAGGTCTGATTGTAGGGCAAAGGAGATTGTCCCAAGCTTCCTCTATAGGTGATAGTGGTTTCATGCTATCCTGGGGCTGGTGCTATTGCCTTGCTTCCTGTGCTGGGTGGGTGTGAAAAATCTCTCATTATTCTGGGCGTCAGGTGCTCACTAATTGTTTTCTGTAGTTGTGTTGGTGTTTTACAGCTAGTTTGCTGATCCAATGGCTTCTGAAACAGGACAGAGTATCCAATGCTTGTGTATTTGGCTAAGAGCCTTCTGGTAGATTTCCCCACTGTATGGAGGCTACTCCACCCTGGGTCCCTTCTCCCATGCTTGATTGAAACGGACCTTTTTTGAAATTATTCTTTCAATATCTTCTGCTGGAAATTTGTTATACTCCAAATATTCATGAGTTCTGTCACTACTAAACCAGTTCAGAGGCTTGATCTCAAGGAAACCAGGAAGAGCTCAGCCAAAGATCTGTCTACTCTCTAGCATCTTGGCTCTGCCCCCAAGGACCTGGTTCTTCATATGCATATCTAATATGGGGGGAAATACGGTAGTTTTCCTAAAGTTACAGATGTAATATGTCTGAAGATAGTTACTATCAATTTTGAAAGAAAAACTATTCATTCTGGTTGAATCTTTTGAAGCTCCAATTATTAATTTTCTTGATCATGTTTGAGTCTTTCCAAGTGGTTTTCCTTTACATTATTATTGTGGTTACTAAATAAATTGTTGTCTTAATTCTGTTCTCCTCATTTGTTGTATTTCATACAAGAGTTTCCATATTTTTGAATCTTAAAGCAATTATAATTTCTTTTGGCATTATAATATAACATTACATTCATTTATGTCATTTCCATCATTTCTTAAGGCAAAATTATATATTTGGCTTCTTAACAATAATTTTTCATGTTCTTTGTATATTGAAACATTTGATCATGGCTAATATGGAAAAGATGTTACATTTATCACATGTATAATTGATATCATAATACTTTACTTTTTTATTGAGGGAGGAATGAATTGAAGGAAGATAATTTGGAACTTAAAATTTAATAAAAATGAATGTTAAAAATAAAATGTAAATATATATAAAATTCAACCACATATATTTTATAAAATATTTGCTGATTATTGTTTAAAAATCTTAATAAAAATGAGTTTATTTAATTATCCACCCAGATTTTTAGTATTTAGTATTTAGTAAGTACTTACTTATTGCTGGTTTTAGGAATATATATGTAAAAGTGCAATAATCCCTGCCCTTCTACATCTTGTATTCTCACAGAAAACCTTTATATATAGGCATAGAAAGATAAGTAAGGTTGTTGGCTTGTAGAAAAACTTTTAAGAAAAAAAGATATTTTAAATATTTAATGTGCTTTAGTTATTATCTTTCTTAAATTACTAACATTATGTAACCTTGGTTAAGTATCATTTTTTATTCTCACTTCCTTATCTCTAAAACTGGACAATCTCTCTGTAAATATATTTCTTCTGTATTCCTCCTTCTATAATCCTGAAATGGTATAATCCATTTATTTGATTATTTTTAAAGTCACTGTTTCTCTTGACTGCAAATGTAATTTTGTTTTCTATATGAATGATCAACCTATGACATTAATAAAAATCATAGAAGCTCTCATTGATATCTCATTAAAAACAACATCCTTTTTATAGTAAATGTTGGTAACACATTTTATGTTTTCTTGTGGCCATTATGAACAAATGTGATCATCTATTTATAAAGGAAATATTATTCACAAAGTTAAATTTTGATAATGATTGAACACTGGAAGTGTTTAGTAAAGAAAAGAAAAGTCTAGGATAGAAAGAGATGAAATACAATATATGAAATATATTTATGTTATATATAAGATATATATATATATATTATGTTGTACATAATATAATTAATGTCTTCCATTATATTAAGGCTTTTCAAATGGAAAAGATAATAGATCTCTTCTTCTTGATTCTAAAGCAATGAACTAGGACAAATGAGTAGATTTTTAAAAGTAGTTTTTGGCTCAAGATAAGCAAAACTTTCACAGTAAGTAGAAGTTCCTAAGAATTAATTGGCAGCACATTCACCCAAAAGGGAAAGGACTTTCTCCTAAATTCATGAGCTCACTGCCATTGGGTTTGTTTAAGCAGATGCTAAATGGTCATTTGTCGACAGTATTGTCCAGGGTATCCCAGGATGGATTTATATTAGATGAACTCATAAATCCTTCTACAATACTGGGATTCTGGAACTTCATCAACTAGATGCTACCCTAAAGGACTTTATAGTACAAAATGTGGTTGTGTTTCTGAAAAAAAAGGAGAAGGCTACTATATTTCAGTGTCTGTATCAGTCAAAGCCATGAGGTCAAAGCAATCTCAATTTGGCGTGGTTTCTTTTGTCAGTTAAAGTTGGATTTCTGCTGATAAATTAAAATTGAACCCGCACCATTATTTTTGAGGAAATACTTTGTATTTGATAGGAATGTAGATTTTTATGGTCTGATTAAGTCTTTCTATTTTCTCATTCTTCCATTAAAATTATTGATAAAATTGCTACAGCTTCACCCCACAGATAGTCCCTTGTTTACCTGACATTCACTCACTTCTATTTATTAAGTGGAGAATTATTTGTTGTTGTTTTTTTCCTCTCTCATGACTTCACATTGAATTATTCTTCTGAAGAGTTTCCTCCTTAAATTCCAGTCTGCTATAAATATCCAGTTCATCTATCAAAACACTGGACAGTAATGAGTTAAACAATCACAAGGAGATATCAAGGTAGTGTTCAAGCATTTATATGAGCTCATTACTGGTACAATGTTTTCCCCCACTACATTTTAGAACTAGTTTTGTGTGCATGCCTCTGTGTGTGTGTGTGTGTGTGTGTGTGTGCATGTATGTTGATGGTGGTGGTTCTAGGGCAGGTAGTGAACTTAAACATTCAACTGCTTAAATCCAGCTAAAACCTGGCATCAGCATTTATTAGCCAGGATTCTTATAACAGTATTTGCTTACTATCAATGTCAATAGTTTCCCTTTATTTTTGAGCAATCCAGTGGGTTTTTTTTTAGAATATTTTGTCAATAATACACTTATTGGGAAATATTTTAGTGCACTGTTATTGTGATCTTTCATAGAAACTGGAATATAATTTGCTATAAATCAAATTTATCTAAAAGATCAAGAATTTGGGAATAAGTTTCTCTAATAAAACATTCTGCAAAGTTAGCTGCAAGAAAATAGACTAGATTATGTTCATTTTGATCATGCCTACAAACAAAGAAAGAAAAAGACTTTTCATGAAAGTATCTTTTCATGATCAATACTTTATTTAGGAAATAAATTAAATGAGTTCTCATGCAGAAAATAAATATTATATCTCCCTTAGGAGTTTAATTTTAGAAGAAATCAGTGAAGCAGTATTTATTGAATACTTTCTTTGCATTAAAAATACTGGATTTGTAGAAAAATCAAGTCATCAACAAGTCAAGTTGACAAGAACTTAAGTTCTCTGGGTCTATGTGTCTCTGTCTCTGTTTCTGTCTCTGTCTCTCTGTCTCTATGTGTCTCCCTCCCTTCCACCTTCCTCTTTGTTGGACACTATGATAAGTGCAGAGAACACAAAGAAAGGCAAAAACAATCTTTTCTCTCAGGGAGCTCACATTCTAATAGAGGTGCTAAGATACAAACATCCATGCTCATACAATATTTATGCAGGATAAATTGATGGCATTCTCAGAAGTAAGAAAATTTCACATCTAGCAGATTTGAAAAAGTCTTCTTGACAAATAAAGAATGTGAATTAAAAAATAAGAGTTAACAAGTCCAGAGAAGAAGAAAGAGTACATTCTGAAAATGGGAACCATCCTATGTTTCGGAGTTAGGAAATGTAGTATCCTGTCCAAGGAATAGCAAAAAGGTCAATGTCTGTAAATCATAAAGTATGTGGAAGACCTAAAGTGTTAGAAAACCAGAAAGGTAATAAAGGGCCAAGTCCTGAAGAGCTTTGAATGCCCAAAAGAAACTTATGTGCTTGATCCTGAAGTTGATAGGGAGCCACTGAAGTTCATTTCATGGTTTGACCTGTGCTTTAGGAAACTAATTTTTACAGCTTAGTGAAGAATTGTTGACAATGGTGAAAGACTGAAGGGAAGGAAACCAATTGCCAATTTCTAGAAGTCAAGAAATGAGAACCTATGCAAGGGATAAAGCTGTGTCAGTAGAAAGGGGATTTTATATGGGGAATATTGCATTTTCAAGAAAGAATATGAGCTGACAGGAAAGAATGATACATTATTTATGTATGGTATATTCAAATGAGGAACTGATGCTTGAAAAAATGTAAGCTTGGATGAATGTAGAAAGTAGTATCTTTGAAAATAATAGGAATTTTGAAAAGAAGGGAGGATTTTGAAGGAAAGAAAATAAATCTAGTTTTAAAGATGTTGAGTTTAAGAAGTGTATAGGACATTTAGTTTGAGATTTTCAAAAAGCAGTAAGAGATGAGAGATTGGACATTGGATTAGGGTTGAATAAATAGATACGAGGATTTTTACATAGAGATGACTGAATGTATGGGAACTGATGAGATCAACAAGTGATGTAGTATAGAGGGAGAAAAAAAAAGAAGTTTTAAGTCAGAGTCTTGAAGGATACCCAAGGTTAGTGGACATGAGTTGGATACAGATCCAGCAAAAGAGGACAAATGGGAGGAGAACCAAGAAAGAATCTTGCAATAAAAACTTACAGAGGAGAGAATATGATGGAGAGAGGATGTTAAAGGATTTAGAGAGGTCAAAAAGGATTGAGAAAATCCACGGGCAATTTAGAGAAATTATTATAAATCATTGTTCTCTTATCTCTTACAACTTAACTTACATTTTTTGAACCTTGTCTAAAATGAGAATATATTCTTTTTGCAGATCTAAATCCTGTTAAGGGAGTGCTTACTGCACAAAGCATTCTAATAGGAATGGTCTGAACATTACTTTTAATGTGACCAATACAAATTTTAAAGTTTAATTCATGGCTTTTATTTTTAAAGTCATAGTTAAGTTGAAATAACATCCAAATTCCCTAAGAACTTCATAACAAAGAAAAAAGGTAAAGTAAAACCAATCAACACAATGTCATATGGATAGCATCATTTTTAATACTCGACAGTTACAGTCATCTACCATTTCATTGAGATGGAAGACTCTTTCATCATCATTTTCCTATGGAATCAACAACTTCCACCCTTTTCATGTCTTGAAAAAAAAGCATGAATCTGTAGTGTAGCAAGAACCTAGATAGTGAAGTTAAAGACCTGTTTTTAGTTCCATTTTTTTTCATCAAAAATAGATGAAATTCACTTATTTCCTTGAATGTCCATATTCTTCCCTGGAAAAAAGATGCTTATTTTGTCTGGGTAAGTTATTTTTGGCTGCATACCAAGTTCCTTGGCCTTTCAGAATATCATATTCCAGGCCTTTCGATCCTTTAATGTGGATGCTGCTAGATCCTGAGTAATCCTTATTGTGACTCCTCTCTATTTGAATTGATTTTTTCTAGAAGCTTGCAGTATTTTTTCCTTCATCTGATAGTACTGGAATTTGGCCACTATATTTCTTGGAGTTTTGATTTTAGGGTCCCTTCCAGTAAGTGGTCAATAAATTCTTTCAATGTCTATTTTACTCTCTGTTTCTATAACTTCTGGGCAGTTCTCTTTGATAATTTCCTGGAAAATAGTGTCCACGCTCTTTTTTTTTTCATCATATTTTTCACGAAGTCTAGTGATTCTCAAATTGTTTCTCCTACATCTATTTTCCAGGTCCAAGAATATACCAAGAAGGTATTTGTTTCATTTTTTCGGTTTTGCTTGACTGATTCTTGGTGTCTCCTCAAGTCATTCAATTCCATTTGTTCGATTCTGATTTTCAATGAATTATTTTCTTCACTCACTTTTTTATATCTTTTTCTAATTGTCTAATTGAGTTTTTAAGTGAGTTGTTTTATTCTATGGAATTTTTTTCTATTTAGCCAATTTTATTTTTTAAAGAGATATTTTCTGTTTCCAGTTCACTAATTCTGTTTTTCAAGAATTTGATTTCTTTATCCACTCTATCTTTAAATGAGTGGGATGACTTCTCCAGACTCTCTTGCCAAGCCTCCCTTTCCTTTTTCCCATTTTTTTCTTCTAGTTCTCTTGTAAGAGCCTTTTTAATTTCTTCTATGAGAGTCTTGTGTATTGAGGACTAGATCATATCCTCCTTTGGAGAATTCATCTGGAGACAGTCTGTTTTTAGTCTCCTCAGGGTTTAAAGTCTGCTCTTTATCCATATAGAAGCTACCAATAGTTAGAGTCTGTTTTACATTTTTTGCTTATTTTGTCAGAGAAGAATCAAAGAAAACAAACTAACAAGAAAAACAAATGCAGTCTGCTTTTTTTTTGGGGGGGGTGGGGGTGGGGGTGGGGGTGGGGCTGGATGGTTGTTACCAGGCTTCCTCAACAGATTTCAGGGGGCAGCAGCGAGGCACAGTGATGGCTGTGCTGCGCCTGCGCTCTGAGATTCTGAGAGCGTGCTGAGACACTGTGTGTGTGTGTGTGTGTGGGGGGGTGGCCAGGTCCCAAGAGACCCTACCTTTTTGGGGTTGTATTCTTCACCCCCTGTGTTTTTAGCTTTTCTGCTGGTCTACAGGCTTGCTGCCAGGGCAAAGTATCCAATACTGTAGCAAAGCTCTCCCCGCAAAGATGGCTGAGATCACACCCCACCCTGCTCTGGTCTGCTTGCCTGTGAGCTGCCTGCCATGCTCTCGCTGCTGCTGCCTGCCCTCAGCCTGCGCCTGATCTAAAACTATCCCCGCCCTCAAGCAAAAACAGACCTTTTCTGGTGAATTTTAAGGATGTCTTTTCTCGGTAATTATTTGTGGGTTTTTTTTCCACTCAAGCACTAATTCTGAGGTTTGTCATGAAATAAATTTGAGGCTTAAGTAGATGTGTTCATCCTCTCCGCCATCTTGGCCGGAAGTACTAAAGACCTGTTTTTAAATAATATTTACTGGATGTGCAATTTTGGAGAAGGAAATTAACTTTTTTTAGAAAATTTTATTTATTTAATATTTCCCCAGTTACATGTAAAACATACATTTTTAAACTTTTGAGTTCCATATTCTCTCCCTTACCCCATGCCCTCCCTCATTAAGAAATCACATGTAAAGTTATGCAACATATTTCCATGAAAGTCATGTTGTAAAAGAAAACAGATTTCCTGCCCTAATAAAAAAATCTGTAAGAAAAATAATGTTAAAAGACAGAGACAGAGAGACAGAAAGTGAGTGAGTGTAAGTATGATTCAATCTGTATTCAGACACAATCATTTCCTTCTCTGGGTATGGATAAGATTTTTCATCATAAGTCCTTCAGAGTAGTCGTGGATCATTGTACTGCTGAGAATAGCAAAGTCATTTACAGCTGATCATCCCAGAACATTGCTATTACTTTGTATTACAGTACATTTCATTTTGCTTGCTTTTGTGGAGGATTTTCCAGGGTTGTTTTTTTTTTCCTCCTCATCACTTCTCATAGAACAATATTCAATCATACACCACAATTTATTCAGCCATTCCCCAATTGATGGGCATCCACTCAATTTCCAATTCTTTGACCCAAGAAGAGAGCTATTACAAATATTTTTGTACATATAGGTCCTTTTCCTTTGCCCCTCTTTTTCAAATCTCTTTTAGTATTCATGACTTATAGTAGTATTGTTAGGACAAAAGATATGCATGAATTTAAAGCCTTTTGGGCATATATCATATCTTTTCATCATTTATCAATTGTTGTATGGCTCTTATTTTTTATAAATTAACCTCATTTCTTCTGTGTTTGAGAAACAAGGCCTTATCAGAGAAATGCTTCAAAATTCTTTTTTTTTTATAATTACTATTGATAACTGTATTTCTCCCCATTTCTTCTCTCTCTTCTTTCACCCTACCCATCCTTAAAAGGGTTTTGTTACTAAGTAACTTAACTTCTGTATCTCATCAGAAATGAGGATAATATTATAAAAGAGATTCCCTATGGATTAAAGGATGCAAAAACACAAAACAAAATAAACAAAAACCACATTGAGATTAATTCATCTTAAAGTATTTTAATGTCAATCACAACCTGTCCAATAAAAGAAATGTTAAAATTCCTTTAATTAAAAATAACTTCAAAAAGTTTTTTCAGTTTAAAAATATTTTTTCATTGTTCTATATGCTCACAAACACCAACTCCAAAAATATGCATGGTCAAAAAATATTCCCATAATAACTATGTCCAAAAAAAGAAATGTTTTATTCTGAACATTTTGTCCATCACCTCTGTGAGGAGGTGGGCAATATTTTTCTTCAACAGCCCCTTGGAATGATATTTGGTCAGTTCTGTTTTAATATAACTTAAGAGTTGGAAAATTTATCCAGCTGTGACAAACCATTAATGAGCATTAAGAGAATTGATAATTCAGTCATGGAAACTGTCATTCATTAAATTTCTCAATTTATGTTAACTACACCTAAAATAAATGTTCAGTGGAATGGGGGCCCAGTGTTTGTAAATGATAATTATATAATATGTAATATTTTAACTCTGGTTTCTGTTCTATCAAAGTAATGGGTTATGTAGGGTTATGCAGGCTTCAGTGCAAGCACATCATTGAAGAATTGACTAATAAATTGTATTTTGATGACATAAATAGATTTAAAGCATCCATAAGTAGGATCAATCCTCAGGGACCATTTATTTCAATCATAACTGAACAAACATCCCCTTTATAGCATATTTCAAATACTTTCCCTCCTAAAATTAGGTCAAAAATCTATCTTTTATGAGCTTTCTTTGTGTCCCCAGAGTTTAGTATAGTGTCTGACATAGAGGAGATCTTGGTAAAGTCTAATATACTGTCAACCAACTTTTTGGATTTATATAAATGATAAAAAATATTATTAAATAGATTGGAGCTAGAGACATTTTCACTAAAGAAGACCCTTCTTGATCATATTTATAGTAATTAATGGATATAGCATTTCAACATGTTAATATTTATAGAAATCCAAGATTGTGTGATTTTTCTGGCATCTTCCCTCCTCCTTTTGCCACTACTCAGTCACTGTTATGTGGTAGTAAAAGGAGACTTCACAAAATTGGGGATATTTTGTACTTTTCTTTGTTTATGGTTATTAGACTGAATGTATTGCTGAACTGTTTCTATCATGTCTGTCTTCATAACTTCATCTTTAGTCTAGATCCCTTCCTCTTCCTCATCTCACATATCCAAATGTTTCTCAAATTATATTGCTTCTATCTTTCTAATATCTCTCACATATTTCCTGTTCTCTGCATTCAAAACTTAGCTTGAGAGAGATTCAGCTCATTAGTCCTCTGGCTTAAATGATTTCAAAAATTTCCAGTCTCTATGATTTGAGTCTCCTCAGTATATGGAATATATATCTATTCAGACCTATCAGAGTAATTTTGCTGAATTTCTTATCTGATCATGTGATCTCATTTTTCATTTTACTCTAGTGGCTTCTTTTAGCTTCTAGGATGTGTACTTTTCTTTTTGGTTTCTAAAACACATTACACATCAATGTTTGCATGAGCTAATTATATCTTATATAGACCTATGATCCTATTCATTCATGGTGACCGTTAAAAGAAATAGACTGACGCCAGTACATGCACATCATCAAAGAAACTACTTAGTTGTACATTAAATATGTAAGGAAATTTAAAGTATCCCAGAGTAGGGAGAAGATTTCAGAACCCAACTAGTCTAACCATACCTGAACAAAAATTATTGAAAATTACTTCCCTTTTTATATTTTTTCATCCAATCCAACTACTCTTTTATCAGTACGTCACATACTACTATCCATCTCTCATATTCCATGCCTTTAATAGACCATTTTTCATGCCTAGAATGTACTTCTTCCTTATTTCTACCTCAGAGTCACACACTTTCTTTAATATATAACATAAGCAATAACCCAAGAACTATATGAACACAATTATAAAATACTTCTCACACAAGTAAAATCAGAACTAAAAAATGGAAAAATATCAATTGCTCATGGATAGGCCAAGATAATATAATAAAAAAATTACAATTCTGCCTACATTGGTCTACTTGTTCAGAGCCATACCAATCAAACTGCCAAAAATTATTTTAAAGAACTACAAAAAGTAATAGCAAAATTCATCTGGAAGAACAAAATGCCAAGACCATCAAGGGAATTAATGAAAAAAAAAATACAAAGGATGATGGCTTAGCAGTACCAGATCTAAAACTATATTATAAAGTAGTAGTTATCAAAACCATTTGATACTGGCTAAGACATAGAGTAGTGAATCAGTGGAACAGACTACATACACATGACACAATAATCAAGGTCTATAATAATCTAGTATTTGATAAACCCCCAAACTTCAGGTTCTGGGATAAAACCTCCCCATTTAACAAAATTGCTGGAAAAACTGGAAAATAATATGGCAGAAACTCAGCATAGATCCATATCTCACACTCTTACAAAAATAACATCAAAATGGATACATGATTTGGGCATAAAGGATGATGAGCAAATTAGAAGAGCAAGGAATAATTTACCTATCAGATCTTTGTAGAAGGAAGGAATTTATGACCAAAGAAGAACTAGAGAACATTATGAAAGGTAAAATGGACAGTTTTGATTACATTAAATTAAAATGGTTTTGCACAAACAAAACGAACAAGATTCAAGGAGAAATACAAAGCTGGGGAAAAAATTTTTATAGCCAGTGTGTCTGATAAAGGTCTCATTTCTAAAATATATAAAGAATTGTGTCAAATTTATAAGAATATGGCATTCCTCTATTGATAAATGATCAAAAGATGATTTTCAGATGATGAAATTAAAGCCATCTATGGCTTTATGAAATTAAAGCCATCTATGGCTATATATGAAAAAATGCCCTAAATAACTAATAATTAAATAAATGCAAATTAAAACAACTATCAGGTACCATCTCACACCTCTCATATTGGCTAAAATAACAGAAAAAATAATGATAAATGTTGGAGAGGATGTGGTAAAAATTAAAACACTAATGCATTGTTGGTAGAGTTATGAAGTGATCCAATAATTTGGAATTATGCCCAAAGGGCTATCGTACTATGCATATCCTTGACCCAACAGTGCCATTACTGAATCTGTATCCCAAGAAAATCATAAAGGAGGGAAAAGGACCCACATGTGCAAAAATGTTTTTAACAACTCTTTTTGTGGTAGCAAAGAATTGGAAAATGAGTGGGTGCCCATCAATTAGGGAATGCCTGAACAAGTTGTGGTATATGAAGGTAATGGAATATATTCTACTTTTCTCTAGAAGTTCTATAAAAAATTATCAATAAGCTGATTTTAGAAAGTCCTGGAAAGATTTACACAGACTGATTGTGAGCCAAGCAGACAGAACCAGGAATAGATGTACAAAATAACAGCAAGAATGTGTGATGATCAACTATGAAAGCCTTGGTTCTTCTCAGTGGTTCAGTGATCCAAAGCAATCCCAGTAACTTTGGCTAAAAAACTCCAGCTGCATCCAGAAATATTGGAGATTGAATGTAAATCAACACATGTTTCTTCTCCCATTTTTTTTCCCTTTTGTTCTGATTTTTATCTCCACATAATTCATAAAAGCACCATTTCTTGTACAGAGATTTGACTGATCCTTCTAATTGCTAATTATTTCCCTCCCAAACTACAATGTAATTATTCAACTACTTTACATATAAATATGTATAGTATTGTATGTATATGTATATGTATAATGTATAATATGTATATGTATAATATGTATATATACATATTTATATGTAAAGTAGTTGAATAATTACATTATTATATTATATTAACTTGATACTTAACAATATACATTTTCTTTTTATTTTATACAATTTAAATTAATTTTCTTCTCATTACCATATATGTAAGGGTTATTTCCATCTCTGCACTTGTATCCTCAAAGCTTAGCACAGTACCTACAGGCCTTCAGTAAATAACAGTTGATTGATGTCATTCCCTTCACCTGCCTGTGTGGTAATCTTGTAAAGAAAGTTAATAAATTAATCTACCATGATCTATTCTGAATAAAGCTATGCTAAGTCTTAGTTATCACCATATCTTTTCAAAAAATTTTAGCGGTAAAATATCTTCTACATTTCTTTGGGAATCAGTCATTTATCAGGATATGACTTGCCAAGCCTACCCTGTTAAATAGAAAATAGAGATAATATTTGATTTTTCCTCTTGAAGCATATCTGTTACTTTACTTTTTTCAGTGATCAATAATGATGGCTCACTAATCAAATCAACTAGTTCTTCCAGTGTGGGAGGTGAAATTGAATAGTCTGGTTACTTGATCTCATCAAAAATAGCTGTGTGCTCTCTTATTATTTATTGCCTTACTCATCTTGGATTTCATCTTCCTAGGACTCTTTTTTTTTTCCTGATAAGAGATGTGGTATGGTGTAGAGAAAAGTGTGTGTGTATGTGTGTGTGTGTGTGTGTGTGTGTGTGTGTGTGAAAGGTATGGTCCTTCCTTGCTCCCAGGAGCTAAAAGTGTTTTTCAAGAGAAAAGACAGACATATGAGAATTTAATTAATTTTATCATGTGAGTCTTTCTTTCTTCCTCTGTCTCTACACGAGAATTTAATTAATTATATTATGTGAGTCTTTCTTTCTTCCTCTGTCTCTATCTCTTTGTGTCTCTATAAATATACATATACATGCATGTGTATATATATTCTATGTGTGTATAAACATATGTACCTAAGCATGCATATGTTATATAAAGCTACAATACGTTACTTATCAGTACTTCAGGATTTCAGTCCTGTAATAATCAGACTGATTTGAAAGAGGATAAATGATTATGGCAGTATCTTAAGGTAAAGGCTCTTAACAAGAGGCTCAGTGACTCCAATGGGATTCATAAAATCCATAAATTTCAGGTGGTTTCTTAACTTCAATGAATAAAATTCCAGCTTTATTTCAAAATAATTAGTTTCCTTTTTGAAGTCCTATGGATTAAAAACAAATCATTCTAAGAAGGTAGATATAGGCTTCATTAGACTGCCAGAAAGGTCAATAAAACATCAAAAACAACAAAATGTTAGAATCCATATCTTGAAGAGTATATTGAATGGCAAGGAAGTAAAAGTCATAAAAGTTGAGTGAGAGAAAAAGCACATAGGATGTATGGATGTTCAGTGGACAGATGTAATTTGGCTAATATGAAAAATTTATGGAGAGAAGATATAGGAAATTTGTTTGGGATCTGAATATAGATTTTATTCCCTACTTTGTCATGAAAATTGAATTTTGTCTTACAAACACTATTAAGTTATTAAAAGGTTTTGAGTAGGGGAATGTCAGGAAGAAAATAGGATTTAGTTAAGATTACATTGAAAGCCACTTGTAAGATTCTTTGGACAAAGGAAAGGTTAGAGCCCTTGAGAAAAACAAAATTATTTAGATGAAAGGTAGTAATAGTTTATCCTAGAGAAGTGGTTATGTCATGGACTTGTAGGACAAATAGCATTAATGCAATAAAACTATGGATTTCAAGGAATTTTATAATTGAGTCTAATACAGAGATTTGTGATTTTAATGAGTGTGTTTGAAAGTCCACCAACTACAGGTTAACAGTAGCAGATTTATTCATATGATTTTTCTCTCCTATATAATTCTCCAACATAAATTAGCTGTATCTATGGACAAAGAATATTCTGTATTTATAGAGGAAAAATGCTGAATAAAAGTCTATAGATACATTTAATATATAGATATAATTTTCTCTTAAAGTTGCCTTACAGGAAAAGAGAATTTTAATTTAGAAGATATTCACTGCAGTAGTCTTTTAAAGTATAACATTTTTGTGACTTAAATACCTGTTGGAAGCATTTTGTCTTTATCTTTGATATGAAAATGGGCAAAAAAATATCTTTCAAAAAATGTTTGCAGATGAGAATAGTTTTCATTAGGATTGGAACAAAATGCAAATAAAGAATAGTGTCCTCAAAAAAATTTTAAAAAGAGAGAAGCAGAAGGATTAAAAAAAAATTTACTCTTCTTCAAAATTATATTGTCTCCTCCATAGATGACATTGTGCTTTCTCTTGAGTAGGGATTGGGGCTGATATCAAAATAGTTATTATAAGTACAAGTGTTTCTACAATATTTTTAATTTCCAAATTAGTATGATGTTTTAGTTCATCTTTTATCATACCAAAAATATAATTATAGAATGCATTTTTCCGTCATTTTTCAGTTGTGTTTGATTCTGTAACTCCATTTTAGGGGTGCAAAATTAAAGGAGTGGTTTGCCATTCATTTCGTTTTCCATCTCATTTTATAGATGAGGAAACTGACACAAATAGAATTAAGTGCCTTGCTCAGAGTCATACAGCTCAGTTCTTTTTGACTCTAAGCTCGGCACTTTGTCAATTGTGCTTCCATCATCCTTTTAAAGACCTATAAGAAGTGAATCCTTACATACTCATCAGATATAGGTTTGCATTTTATTAAAGAAAGAATATCAAATGAAGTAAAGTTGATACTGCTCTTTATCTAAAGGTAAGAAATCTTCCAGCTTTGGAGCTCTCTTAAGTTTTGCCCATGAATGCAGCCTCCTAAACAAATCCTCCCACATGGCAGCAGCAACTGAATTTTTATCAAAAATGGCAAAAATGTATGAGAAATCATTAGGCTACAGGAGCTGTCATTTTTGTCACACGAATTCATTTGTGTTTGTAGTAATAAATACCCCAAACATGAACTAATGCCTCTAAAAATGTGAGACCATGATGATGGAAATTACCCCAGATGGCATCTTAGAAAGTGATAAACCTTCTGTGACTAGAAGACCTCAGTAAGCAGTGTGTTGATGACAAACTTATCCTTCAGTAGTCATTGGCTGAGATCATCCCCCAGGTGGGTAATGTATTTATGAGGACATTTAGAACATGTTTTTGGTTTGTCCCTGTGTGCTCTGACAGCAGGTCACATACTGTTTCTGTCATGATCAACATTACTGTACTGTACAATGTCAGACATTTGCTATGTTCCCCTGAGGTATTCAGTAGAGATAGCTAAATGGGCATTTTTCTTTCTGGTTTGAAACAATTCCCATTTACCAGGAAATGCACTTGTTAAAAAAGACAGGGAAAAACATCTGAGTGTGCTCTTTCCCATGAGTGATCCTTATTTGGAGATCCTAATCGCTTTTTATTCCTTTGGAACTCACAGACAAATCACTAATTCTTTATACCTTGAATACTGCAGAATTCCTTTTGTGAGATATAATATCAAAAATAACCAAAAAAAATTTTTTTCGCCCATCAAGATGTTTGCCCATTGAAAAGAAATAACTTTATTTCTTCTTAGTAAAATGTAGACTCATATAATTTTAATGAGTATGAAGTTTACTTAGAGATCACCTAGTCCACGTTTTTCAGCAATAATAGTAAACATAGAACTGAATTCCTAAGTTTCTTAATCCCAGTTTAGAAGACTTTCCACTGGCCCAAGCTAATCTGTATAAATGTACTTAAATTTTAAGATATCTAGTGATAGTATTCCCTAAAACATTGGCACAATTAAGTGGGGTTTTTTGGGGGAGGAGGGGGGATTTGAAGAAAAGGAAACAAACATCCCTCCAACTTCTAGTATTTTTCAGACTGCAAGTAAAAGTAATTTTCAATATTTATTTCATAAGATTTTGATCTACTGCTTTAATTTTTTCTTTCTCCCCTTTCCACTGTGTAAGACAGTAAGCAATCTGATATTGGTTATACATGTATAATAATCTTAAATATATTTCCTCATCAGTCATGTTGTGAAAGAATTAGAACAAAATGAAAAACAAAACATAAAAAGAAGAAAAAAAGTGAAGCTAGTATATTTTGATCTGCATTCAGATTCTATAATTCTTTCTCTGGATGCAGATAGTATTTTCTATCAAAACCTTCATGGAATTGTCTTAGAGCACTATATCGCTGAGAAGAGAGGTATCTATCAAAGCTGACTATCACAGCTTTACTATGTACCATGCTGTTACTATGTACCATGTTCTCCTGGTTCTGCTCGCTTTACTCAGCATCAGTTTATGCAAGATTTTCTGAAATCTGCCTGATCATCATTTCTTATTAACAGTAATATTCTATTAAATTCATATACTACATTTTTCAGCTATTCCCCAATTAATGAGCATTTCATTGATTTCTATTTCTTTGCTACCATAAAGATAAATGTTATAAATATTTCTTATATATGTGGATCCTTTTCCTTTTTTATGATCTCTGGGATATAGACCTAGTAGTGGTATTGCTGGATCTAAAGTTATGGACAGAAAGCAACATTGTTAAGTGCTTACTGTATGTATGTCATTTTTCCCTCCTTACTATAACTCTTTATACTTTACAATTTACAGCTCTGTGCCCCTACTGGCCTAGGGATTGGCCTTTACCAATTCCAATTTCTACTGTTGTAATAATATTAATTAACATCTAAATAGCATTGTCTGGTTATTTACAATTGTTGTGCTAGGGACTTTATAATAATTCTCATTTTTTTCCTTAACATAACCCTAGAAGATATTGTATTATTATCCCCCATTTTACAGTTGAGGTAAATTAGGAAAGTAGAAGTTGAATGTCTTGTCTAAGGCCCCATATTTAGTCTTCATGACTTCCTGATCAACATTCTATGTCCTGTGTCACTCTATCAAAGCAAAGGTATAGAAACAATATATATACCCAACAATAAAATGTGCCCAATAATTTGTTCTGGTTGAACAAATTGTATCTGGAGATATTATAGAATATATTCATGATATAAGTTAACAATACCAGGAATTTTATCTTATTCAGTTATAGTGATATTATATGGGACAATGTGTGTAAAACTATTTCTAAATCTTGGCACACTCTCCAAGCTACTGTGTATAATAATGTGTGTAAAACTGTTTCTAAATCTTGAAACACTCTCCAAGTTACTGTACCAAATGAAGTCACATTGACAAGTTGGGTCTTTATACGGTAACTGCCACCTTGAATTTTAAGGGTAATGCCTTTGTCCTACTACTGTAGCTCATAAGTCCTAATCAATAAGCTTCTTATCAATCAATCACTTAATTTATATTTTAGAAAAGCTATGGCATTTAGAAAAGGCAAAACTCATAGTTATAATTCTTCCTTCCTAATCAGGGATTTTCTTTCTCAAAAATAGTCTATGGGAAAGGGAAAGGAATGGGTGTGAATTGAAAGTATAAATTGTATATGTGTATTCATATATATTTATTATATATTTTATAAAATATGTAAAGTATAAACTATGATGGTAGTGGACATTCATGTTTAAAGCAATTTTAGGCCTGTAGAAATAACTTAGGGTCATTTCTTTCTCTGGACAGTTCTCATAAAGTTTACAAGAGGATAGGACATTGGTGTTGGATGGGTAATTCCATTGCTCAGATAGATTTATCCCTTAGAATGTCTCAGACAAAGAGGTCAAAACACCACTGGGCCAAGTTGAGCATTTTGTCTCCTAGATTGGGGCAAGAAAATTGGGATGCAATTTTTATCCTAAACTACATCAGACTTCTGGGATTTTCATAGACCATGCTTTCTATAATGGACAGGTTGTTTTGGTTTCCTATTTGATGATGAGCTGAAGTCTCTACTCTTACTATCCCCTGATTCATATGAATGTGACTCTTGTCTTTTCTGTGGGAATATTACAATGGTCCTTTCATCTAGAGTGCCTCTGGTTCTCTTAACAAGAATAGAAACTCATAGGCTAGAATTGGCAGAAGCTTATTCTCTTTTGGTGACATAGACACTAACTCCTTCAATGCCTTGGATCGGAAGTCTGTCACCTCTGTATAAAAGTCCGCTCTTTCCTGTTCCACTATTCTCTCTCTATTTTTTTTCCAGAACAAATTATACTCAATGAGGTATTCTACTCTTAATTATGATAATTAGTCAGTTAATTTTTCCAGATTTCTGTTGGACTCTTAACCAGATGAATGCCTATGAATAAAGATGTGAAAGTAATCTGTACTTTTTGATGAATTCATCATTGTTCCTGGGTTTTTCATATGCTGCTGAGTTGTTCATGCCTCCAGCCCCAAGATCTTTTCTGGAGTATTTCCTTTATATCTATTTTTGACTCTTCCAACTTTCATCTTTTTTGACGTCTTGACAGAACCAGACTAATAGTATTTACTTGTTAATTACTATTATTACAAAAGTAAAAACGGCAGTTATTTTTCCAGTTTTCTTAAAGTTCCAGCTAAAAATTTCTCCTTCTCCAAGAAGCCTTTCCAATTCTTCTTATTTCCAGTGCTTTCCCACTATTGTTTATTTCCAATTTATCCTGTATATAACTTGTTTGTACATAACTATTCCCATATCGACTTGATCATTAGATTGCAAGTTCCTCCAGAGATTTATCTATTTATTGCATTTCTTCTTTGTTCTTTGCACTTAATCTAGTACCTAATGCATGGTAGTCACTTAAGAAAAGCTCATTGCCTGATTGATGGCTAGATATTTTGAATTAATTATTCTCAGAGAATGCTTTTGCAAAGGGGTTTATTGAGTGTTGAATAATGTCTGTTGTGGTAAAAAACCAAACATGATAAAATATTTCAAAAGAAAAGGATGTTAAAAAAAACCCTGGCTTTTCAACTTCTTTTTTTCTTTATGTATATGGTATCCTCCACATAAACCTTGCCTAGGATTCTCAGAGTGTCTTTGTTCTACTCTAGTTGAATTCTATGCATGAAATATCTATCGGGAAGAAATGACTTGGTTTTATTTTTTTTACATCTTTGGAAGGGGAAAAAACACATCTTGTATTGTTTTAGCTTCCAGCACAGAAAATGGTGGCATGTAAACTGTATCACAGAAAGAGGCAGATAGAGTGATGCAATGGTAGAGCACTGGATGTGGAAATTAGAAAATCTTGAGTTTCAAACTGGTCTCAAAACTCTTAGCAGTGATGTGAGCCTGAATAATCCACTCCTTTGCTTCAGTTTCCTCATCTGGAAAATGGGGATAAAGCTGCCCAGAGTTATTATGAGAATTAAATTATATAATTTAAAGTACTTTGTAAACTTTCAGGGTCTATATAAATGCTAGTAATTATTACCATTATCTTTATTTTAGTAACTAGTTCTCTGCTAGGAAAGAGTTTGCTGGTGTCAAGTAAATAAACTCTGTTACTTATCAACAATGGACATGTGATGAATACTAGGGAGAGGTGGTTATTTTGAGTGCACTAAGAGGTTCATGTCCTCCACAGGCTTGTATAAGTTACTAAATATAACGCCAGGATTAGAAAGTATAATCATTCCTCTTTGTGAATAATCTATAGAGAGTCTGAAGCTCATGGAAATAGCATTAATTATTTAAAATGGGGTCACTTTAAAGGACCTGCCATTTAATAGAAAAATTGAGTTTGACTGGTATGACATTTTTCTTCTGAAATCACTGCAAACATCTCTTCATCTAGCCCTCTCTACCACAGAAGCCATAGGTTGATTTCCCTTCCATCCATTTAGCCCATTAGGAGTGCTATGAAATGGTAATTGTGTGTGCTCTCCATGTTTACGGATTCAATGTAAAATAGCCATTAGATAGTGACAGTGGTCGCCTGAAAGGTTAAACATTCAATTGGAGGTACTTTAAAATGTGGGAACAACTGCTTTTCTATGTTCACAATGTACCCAGAAATAATAGCCAGATAGCTTGAGGAGAATTTCTAAATGAGGATATAAAAGGCCTTTACTTTCTAGTTATCCTTTTTTCTTTCACTTTGCCCTTTAAAGAATTACTTTGAAACTTAAGATTCTTATGGAGTGCTATCTCTTGCTCTGTCTCTGTTTCTTTCCCCCTTCTTCCCTCCTTCTCTCTTTTCAACTCTCTTTCTCTCTGGAGGGACTACCTTATTGGCTTCTAAATTATAGTTAATGTGGACAGAGAATCCCCTTCTGGAACCCAGGCTGAAACATGATAAAATTTCCTAAGGAAAAGATATAGAAAGTGATATATACAATTCACATTGCCAAAATTTCATCCATAAAGGGAAAAGATACTTATTTATAGTCACTGGTCTAACCTTCATATTCCATTATTGCCACCTTGTTGTGAGACAAATTTCCATCAATTATTTATTTTTTAAATCACTCACCAATCAAGACAGATATGTTACACCTGACATTCATCCTTTTAATAGCATTATATTACTCTGCTTAGGGAAATAACTATCCTTAATTAGGAAACAAATGGTAGTTCATGAAAATCTTTCCCAAACCACCAGTGAGATTTCTCTTTGCACTGGCAGTCAGTCATTCAAGTAAACAGAGATGATCTGTCTTCCCTTTCCAGGATTTGGGGATTATATTGGCTGTGATTTCCCTATCTGATCTTTCTACCTAGGAAGATAACAGTTCATTCTTGAACAATTTTGATATTGTAAGAAGCTTGGGATTTGACTTTGGGGACTTTTCTTGAAAGCTCTCTTTGCCACACAGAAATTACAGGCAGTACCTTATTGGTGTTAGTAGAAACACTGTCAGATTTTTATCAAATTTAAATGTACTGAAATATAATATACTCTAATTTTAACAGCTCTGTTTGGCAAGGGATTATAATTTTTAAAAAAATCTAATGAACTGCTCTTTGGTTGGCTTACTGTTCTCAATACAACACTTTAGTAGTTTGTTATTTTAGCTTAATCTCTCCTTTACCTTAATTACAGAAATTTAATAAATGCCTTGCAAAGTGTTATTGATAGGTACATTATGCAAATGTAAAATATTCTTTTGGAGTGGAAATAAAATGAATGTAGCTTTAATAAGGCAGTTAATGTACTAATGCCTTTGAGGAACAGGATGGAAGAAAGAGTGATAAATTGGCTTCGGAATGTCAAACCATGCTGTAGTTATTTCCCCAAGAACAATAGGACCTTGTTAAAAGGATATGTTCCCAGTGAAACATCTAATATCTCATGGAGAAGATAAAGCTTCAACTTTCAAGGTGACTACACAGATTTTCACAAATGGAATAAGACAAGAACTGAGATCTCCAGGACACATCTGTTTCTTTACCAAACAGGTGCCCAACAGGCTTAAGTCTGTTATTTAAATACATTTTAGTAATTTGATTAATTACAATTGCATATAAATAAACCTCATTAATTGTTTTTCCCTTAAAGATCTATTACTTGCAAGTGGAATTTTATTTAAAGAAAAAGATATGAACAATATTAAAATGAAAACATTCAGAAGGGCATCTTTTCTAGCACAGAGTTAAAAGTTGAAAGAAAAAGATTTTTAAGAAAGGGTCGTTAGAATTAGGTTAATCTTTAGACTCTGGATGACCTGTTTTAATATTGATTAGTGGAACCTTTCTGTGAACCTTCTGGTTTTATTAAGGTCAGAAGTTAAAATGTCTTTAACTACTAGAGACTTGTATAATCTGGGTACAAGTGACTGATCACATGATCTTTCAACAAGAAAGTAATTACTAATTCTATTTCTGTAAGCAGAAACATATATATTAGTTAATAATTTCCTTCAATTATCATTTAATTTGTAGCCAATCATTCAGGTAAACACAGGTGATCTGTCTTCACAGTCCAGGATTTGGGGATTATGTTTGGTTATGATTTCCTTATCTGATCTTTTTTACCTAGGAAGAGAACAATTCATTCTTGAAAAATTTTGATATTGATATCCCTAAATGTTGAATAGCTATTTGTTACTACCACTATTTTTTTAAAAGGTATCCTCTTAGAATTTACTTATTTTGGACTTACTGAGTCATGAAAACTCAAACAACTTTGTATCATCTAATTTAAATGCAAGAAAACTTCTTGAATATTTGGCAACTAAACAGATTTTTTTAAAAAGAGCTGAGTAAATTACTTTTGTCATTTATATAGCAATTTGTTCACATTTATAATATATGGGCACTTGAACATAATATTTTATGCCTATAGTAGATTTCATGGAACACTGATCTCCAGGTGAAGAAAATTTACTTCTTCCATGTTATGGGCACAAATAAGATAGAAATGTGTGTTCCGTTGGAAATCATTACATAAGCCTTTTATTTAATTGTTTGTAAAACTATTATAATTGTCTAAGATAAAAACATTTTTCCCCAAAGCTTTTTAGATGGGAAGTCAATAAAGATTTACAAAGATAAATGAAATGGTCTCTTTTCCTAAACAAATATATCATCTAGTAGTGAAAATAACCTTCTCTATGTATATGTGTATGTATATACAGACATATATACACTATATATGTGTGTGTGTGTGTGTGTGTGTGTGTGTGTGTGTGTGTATTATTATTCAGGATAGATGAAACTTTTGTGTTTTTAGGAGGAAGGGTAAAGTCCATAATGAAGGAAATGATGCTGATGAAAGAAATTAAAAAAAAATAATAAATGAAAAGATAACCTAGAGGAGAGGGGGCTGGGATGATAGGACCCAAAATTCAGGCAGAGGGATTAGTTCAAAGAAGAGCTACCTCTATTCATGTTGATACTTACTACTAACCTTCTTTTGGATGAATTCTCCAGCTCATTTTACAGATGAGAAGACTAAAGCAAATGGGATTAAGTGACTTGCTCAGGATCACACAACTAGTGAATGAGTGCAAATAGATTTGAACTCAGGAAGATGAGTCTTCCTGATTTCAGATTTGTCCATTGCACCAGCTAATTGCACCACCCCTTTTCCTCCATCTTTCATTACAGAACAACTACTATGGTATCAAATCTAATTATTCAACTTAGGTGCCATCTAGTGGCAACTAGTTGAATGGTAACCAAATGCCTCGAGGTGTAATTCCAACTGGCAAGCAAGAGGCAATCAACACTGTATCCTCAAAGAGGCCAAATAAGCAAAGCTGTGAATATTTTATAAAAATATTATATATTCAAAGCATGTTTAAAATTTGTTTTGATTTCCTAAAAAAGTAATTATTTTAACTATATATGTAATTTTTTAAAAGTCTATTTCTCAGAAATTTGTGTTTACTGTAAAATATTCATCAATCTCACATCTACCAAGGTCATAGTTATGACTTATAGGAAGTCTAGAAACAGTCATAGCCTTAAGAAGTTCAGCATCACTACTTTTTAGTGGAGGTTGTGCTTTAATTAGAATTTCTCATTGCCTAGAGCCTGATTTTCAGTTAGCTTATCTCAATTATCCTATGTTAAGAATCTATGGTTCATGCCTAATTTGCATACCTGACAGTTTAAAATACACTGATATTTAATAGGACAAACAGCTAATAAAATAAACATTGACAGAATATAGGTTTTCTCACAAGGAAAATCTTTATCACTCAAGTGAAACAAGAAGTTAATTCTCAGGGCAGATAATAGAGACAAATCCTTACAATAAAAGACAAGAGAAATCTGGCCCTCAGTAGAGCTTTCTTGCCTTATTTGTCAACTTTTGGAGAAAATAAAATGAAATTACAGCCTGGTAGAGGATTGAGACTGCCTCTCCCTTCCAAGACTCATGGAAGGGTAGCTAATTGGTGTGGTAGAAGAGACACTGATTTTGGAGTCACACTATTTGGATTTTGCCTTCCTTGTGTGAACTTAGTCAAATAACCTGAGCTTTCTGGGCTTCAGTTTTCTCATCTGTAAAAGGAAAGGTTTGTGTTTGGGTTAGATGCTTACTAGTGTCTGTTCCATTCCTAGCACCATCATGCTATTAATGTTAAATGTAGAAAGAAATGAATGAATGAAAAAAATCATGCTTATATAAATGTTTATATAAAACACAGATATAAATAAATATATTTTATAAAATATTTATAAAAATATACAAAATTAATATGCTTATAAAAAGAAAGACCAAAACTATAAATTTTGGATACAAATAGTAAGATAGTCCCTGCTCTTAAAAAGCTTACCTCACTAATGGATGAGGTATTGCGCTAGTCCAATGGGAAAGTGTCATGTTCCTCAGAAGCAAAGCTGATCTTTGATGTCATTTGCATTGATGAAATCATCTTGGTTTCTGATGTTGAACTATTTGACAAGGATTAAGGTCAAGAAGTTTTTTATGGGGGATTTCAAAAGCAGGATCAGCTTTTGAGTAAGCTGCCACTCCCACAGTTTTTGTGCTTCTCTGCCTGTTCCTAGTATTGGACATCCAATCTCCCACTCTGGGTATTTTCCCTGTTTTCCTACATATCTGGAGTTCTCTCCCTCCTTTTTTCTGCCTCCTGGGTTTCCCTGACTTCCTTCAAGTTCCAGCTAAAATCCAACCTTGTACAAGAAACTTTTACACCCAGCTCTCTTAATACAAGTTCCTTCCCTCTGTTATGACTTCAATTTATTCTGTATACTGTATTATTCTGTGTTATTTGTACATAATTGCTTCCATATTGCTTTCCCAATCAGACAGAGAATACTAGAGAACTTAACTTTTTCTGTTCCTCAGTTTTCCTTTCTATAAAATGGAGGTAATAATGATGCTATCCTCAGAAAATCAACAGGATTAATATTCATGCTTTGAGAATTTATAAGAAATATATATATATGCATGCATATGTTTGTACATATATACATACATATCCTTATACCTATATATATAGAGAGAGAAAGCAATAATAATTCACAAATACATAATATATTTACATGTATTATATATTTGTGAATTATTATTGCTTTCTCTATGTATAATTATGTATGTGTATATAAATGTACACATGCAAATATATATATTTAGTATTAGAATTAATATGGCTTTCTAAAAAGAAAATATCAGTCATCAAGAGTAAATAAGAGATTTCAATTTCCATTTGTATTGTGCTAGGACAATTTTAAGTAGCTAAAGGGATTGTGTTCTAATTCCTAGATCTGAATTCTAATCTCAGCATCTTTTGCTTCAGTTTTGTATTTTTTAATCTGAAAAAATGCCATTAATTAGCAGACACCATATATAATAATATATAGTAATAATAACAGCTCAAGTCAACATATTTTCCTTAATAATAGTCCAGTTAGTTGAAAATTATGGATAATTATATCCATTTTACAAATGATAACTGATTTACTCAGTCATCTGCATTAACTGCATTAACAATTAGTTAATGTCATATTGTTTCTCCTATAAATAAGTATAGTACTTGATACATAGTTTTTGTACTGAATTCAGCATTTTCTACTCTAAAATTTTGAAAAAAATAAACCATATAAACATTTTATAAAAACACCTTGAACTATTGTTGCTTTCCTTTTTAAGTATCACTAAAGCTGATCAAATTCATTCTCAAAATTAGAAAGAACATGGCAATTGTTTATTTTTCTCTTCAAATCTTCCATCATTCCTGGTTCTCCTTTCTTCTAATAGGTGCAATTTCAAGATAGATTTTCTTCACCATCACTAAAGATTCAGCTTTTCTAGTGAAAGCTTCAGAGTCACTTATTGACTTCCTTTCAGGCATGGTAGAGGAAATGTTACCCTTTTGGCCTCATTCTGGTATAATACATGAGTTTCATTTTTCTTTTATTTGTTGTAACAAATTAGAATCTCTGCTAGGGCCTCCTTGGCAGATTAAGACCAGATTGAAATTGAAGAGATGTTTAAAGGCTCATTACCTTTGAAAGAGGCTTAATTTTAAACATCTTTTAAAGAAAAAGGCTGTATATATGATGATCGTTAAGAAAAATAGATTAACGACAAAAAGACTCAAATTCATGCTAGACACATTATCTCTAACTCATAATAAGTGAATTGATATACAATAGAATCACAGATTCCTAAAGGTAAAAAATATTTCAGCCTGTATATAATCCCAACGAAGAATCATTTTGACTAAATTTGTGACTGAGCATTGAATCTCTATGTCAAGATTTCTTGTGATGCAGAACTTAAGTATCTCATAAAAGTATCCAGGTGGTTCTGTGGATGGACTCCAGGCTGGACCTGAAATAAAAAATACCTGAGTTCAAATTCTGCCTTGTATACTTACTTGTTGTATGACTCTAGACAAATTTATTGAAGTCTGCCTGTTTTTTATTTTTTTATCTGCAAAATGCAGATAATAATGACAGCTGTCTTTGAGTTGTTTTAGAATTAAATGAGATAATATTTGTGAAACTCTTTGTAAAACAAAGTCCTATGTAAATGTTTTTACTGTTTTAATTTATTATTATTTACTTATTATAACTATTATTATTATTATTAGGTAATATTACATCTATATATACATACATACATATACATATATATATATATATATATATATGTTCTAATTGGACAGCATTTTACATTTGGGTGAAATCTACTCTTCTTTAATCCCCAGCCATTTAAAGAAAAAGAAATGGAAATAATCTTTTTGTTATCAAACCATTAAACAATAGTCATATAAAAAGGATTAATTAAAAATTTCAAATTTCTTTAAAACATGTTATTGCCAATTCAAACTGCTCAGTTGAGTAGACTATGTGCACCATGAGGATAGGGGTTATGGTTTATACAGTTTTTATCACATCACTAGCACCTAGCACCTAGCAACATGGTAATATAATATAAAATTTGATGAATTTGGTTGTCAGAGAACTTGGTTTTGAATCCTGGCTCTGCTAATAACTACTTGTGTTAGTCTGAGGAAGTCACTTAATATCTCTGAGAATTAGTTTTGTTAGTGGTAAAGTAACACTTTATGTTAAATTACCTTTGAAGTCCCTTACAATTCTAAATCTATGATCTTGCCTATGATTGTGAAAGTTTAAATAAATATTTAGTATAGATTAAAGGTTAATTTATTATGGATGAAACTGATCCAACCATTTTGGAGAACAATAAAAAAAAAAAAACAGAATGATTAAACTACCGATACTGTTTGACCCAACTATACCACTACTTGGTCTATTTCCAGGATGATTAGAGAGAAAAGTAAAAGAACATATTTGTTCTAAAATATTTATAACAGCTCTCTTGTGGTGGCAAAGAATTGGAAATTGCTGAGGTATACATCAATTGAGGCATGGTTGAACATAGTGTGGTCTATGATTTTAATGGAATATTGCTGTGCTATAAGAAATAAAGAGCCCAATGATCTTAGCAAAACATGGGAAAAAATTGTACAAAATAATGAAGAGTGAAATGAACAGAACTAAAAGAACATTGTATATAGTAATATCAATGATATTTGAAGAAAAATTTTGAGCCAAATAAGTTATCTTAAGTATTACAAAAATCCAAATTAAGTATAAAAGAAATTTGAAGAAAAATGCTATGTACCAAAAAATGGATAAATAGTCATACTGTAGAATAATTTTACATACATCTCAACCTATCTATTGATCATCTATCTATCTACCTCTCTATCCCTATTTGTGTCTAATGGTAGCTCTTTCTAGGATTGGGGGAAAGAAAGGGGGGAAAAAGAAATTTACATGAAATTTTGTTGTATATGTGAAAAGAATAGCAAGTTGTATATAGAAAATATGCATTTTCCTGTGTAATCATTTGTATTATACTATGTTATGAAAATGCTTGTTTTATTTCATAAATTAAAAAGTAAAATAAAGTTCAAAAAACTCATTTTATGGAAGTAAACTATATTTTAATTAATTAGAAAAATATTGTGTAGTTGTGCTATTGTTTACACATTTGTTATATTTTAATGTCTCAAATCTTTACCAAAGAGAAAACTATTATTTTTAAAAAATAATAACTCATTTATATAATTGTTATTTAATTATTTCCATGACTCTATTTGGAGTTTTCCTCACAAAATTACTGAAATGGTTTGCCATTTCATTCTCCCGTTCATTTTACAGATGAGGAAACGAAGGTAAATAGGGTGAAATTGCTCAGTCATACAGCTAATAAGAGTCTAAGGCCATATTTGAACCCAAGAAGATGGATTCTTCTGACTTCAGATCCAGCAATCTATCCCTTTTGCTATTCAGCTGCCCTGTTACTTTTAATTTTTTTACACATATCATATGATTTTAGATTAGCAAGCAGCCTATGAGACAAGTAACATAGATAATATGATTCTGAGAATGAAAGGATTTAATTGGTTTGCCCACAAGCTCATAGACAAATAGTATTAGAGGTAGTATTCAAAAATAAATCTTTCTGACTTCAAATTCAAAACTCTCTTTATTAACAAGTTAAAAAAAACACAATAAATATTTTAAAGACTGTTCTGTGGAAGGGGAATTCAAATTATCCTGGGGATATATAACAATTATGAAAATTGTCTACAATGTTTAGAAGTTGAAAGGAGGAAACTAGATATTCAGCTCATTGTAAGGAGAAATTTCTCACTTTTAAAAGTACTCAGAGTGAGGTGGATTGTCAAAATGTTGAGTTCTAGGAAAGACTGGCTGACTATTTGTAGGAGATAATATAGAAGGAATTCCAATATTGGGAAAGAGGGAGTACTAGAAGGTGTTGGTAATGAAGGCTTATTGTCATCTTCAGTATTTGACAAAGAACAAGAGATTGTATTTTTCTAGATCTCTTCTCCTTTCTGAGTCCTTTTCAAAGGATCCCTATGATTTGCCAACACAGCCCTGATTTATTCTGTTGTCATTCTTTGATTCCTGTGGTTATTTGGTAACCTTTGATTTCTCAATAACTAATAATGGGAGATGACAAGATAGAGATCTGAAACTCATCAAAGGGAATTTGATTTCCTCTTTCTTCCTTTATCTGATTTTCATTATTTGGGTGTCATGGCCAGAGGTAGAATCAAAAGTTGGGTAAAGAAAGGAGATGCCATTCCGTTAAAATCCATGAGTAGATAACTAAGCTTTGAAGTTTCCATTAAGTCAAAAATACCTTGGATATTACACATTATTTTAGCGTCATCAAAACTGATATCCTCAGAGGTGTTGGAGGATTGAAGCAGTGCAGGTGAACCAAACAGCTCCGCAGAAGTGAACATTTCAAATTGATGGAACCTACTTTTTGAACAAAATATAAAAAAGTGTATTGAGGAGAAAAAGTCTGTATTAAATTTCCATAGTATATCTGTTGTTAAATTTATTTCAAAAGCTTTCCATAGTCTTTTCTTCATCCTAAAGAATGGTTAATTATCATTCTAAAAAGACATCTACAAAAATAAACATAAGTGGGGAAAGTATAAGAATTAATTAAAATAACTAACAAAACCGAATAAGGTAATGACCTTTTGTAATCATCAAAGTAGCAGATGATTCAGTTCTTTAAAGTAAGTGCTCAGCACTCCTAAAAAAAATTCTAGGTAATTAAATAGGTTTTGTAGTTTGGTCACTGTGACTGTAATCTTGCTGATTTGGGTAGTATTTTATTAATGATATCTCGGGGGAAATTGCCATAGCTTGAAAATTAATGAAATATTAATAACTAACAACCAAAGAGATACACAGACATATGAACTATGATAGCATGTTCCTTAAACTTAATGCATTTTTATTCCTTCAAAGATGGAGAATATATTTTTTTCATCTCATCCAGTGCCTAGCTCAGTGTTCTACATATTGAAAATGCTTACTAATGATATGCTGAGTGGATTTCATGGGACAGCAAAGGAGTAGTATATAAGGACTACATTACTATTTTAGGAAATATTTCCTTTAAGACATGATTATTGTTCTTTGAAATATGTTCAAATTGCCAAATCACAAATTATATTCTGAAATAGAGAAAATGTTCCTTAGAAAAGAGAATTGGCTTGGTTTAGAGGTAATTTGAAGTTTGTTCTATGACTTAAGGCAGCCAATGAAAGATTTTTGCTTCTAGTTTCTAATTGCGCATTTTGATGAGGGGTTCTGATACCTTATATATTTTTAAAATTTGAAATGTTTAGATGATGTACATTTTCATAAAGTCATTTTTTCACTCATTCTGCTTTGACACAAATTGTGGATTAATAGAAAGTATCTTGTTCTGTATTGGGTTCTAGTTCCTGATTCTACCAGAAACTAGCTTTGTGTCTGTTACTCTTTGACACTCAATTTCTTTACCTGATTCCTAAGACCTCCTCAACAATAATAATCGATAAATTTTATTTGATTATTGCATAATTTTAAAAAAGCATTATAAATACTCCCAGATATTTTAAATTTTATTTCAGTAATTGCTCACCTCATAAAGCACTTAACTATTTACAAAACACTTTCCCCAGAACAAACCCATAAGTTAGGAAATGCCCATATCATTGACCCTCCTTCAACAGCAAAGGAAATTGAGCCTTGGAATGGTGAAACCATTTGCCTAAGATCAAAAACCATAGGGTGCTACAACTGGGATGTGCACCTAAATATTATAATTATAATTCCAGAATTTTTGCTACCTCTTCCTAAGGTGCTGAATTCCAAATCTGCTTCCTTAGAGCTACCTTTTTAATCCTAAATTGAGACTATCTCTACTCACTATTAGTTAGTGCTAGTCATATCTTTAAATCACTTTGCTAGGAGATATTTTCCAGAATCACTGAATCTCAGATTTGGAATGGAGTAGATTCTAGTCATAAAATGGGGAATTTGGAAGGGACTTCAAGCCATGTAGTGAAATTCATACACAAAAGGAATCTTTACTCAAACATACCTGATAAGTGATTTTCCAGCCTTTAATAGAACCTCTGACTCCACACAGTCCAACTGGCTCCTAAGCAATTTTTTGGCCATATTTCTGACAAGGGATCATTCAGCTTTGATATTCTTTCCCACTATGAGCATAATACATTTCATAGGACATAGTATATTTTAATTATATTTATCTCTCCTTTGAACAATTCTATCATCTAATTATTATAATTTAATATAGAGCTCTTAACATTTTGGGATGCTAGATCCCTTTTTTTAATAGTATGATGAAACCCTTCTCAGGATAATGTTTTTAAATAACTGAAAAAAAAAAACCCTAAATAATTGAAAAAACGTGCTAAATTTCAGTTAGGAATCAGTGAAAATAAAGTTATATATTTTTGTCATTAAGGTAAATAAGCCCTATGAAATTTGGCTATGGAAACCCCAAGGCCCATGGATCCCGGATTAAGAAACTGTACTCTAGTGGTATAAGATCCATACTATTTTAAAGAAACATCAACAACAGTAAATTTACAAAGAGGAAGAAGGAAGGGTAAAAAAAAAAAAAAAAAAAAAAAAAAAAAAAAAAAAAAAAAGGCACAAGGTAATGATCCCCTGCCATATTCTGGTAGTTTGGAGGGTTATTTCTAACTGTTTGACTTTTAAATATGCTGACCTGCTGGTAAGCAAGAAGGGCCTTTCAGATAAACATGGCCTAGAAAAACGGAGAATGTTTTCCACTGAGTAAAACTATCACAAATTGCTTTTCTGCATATTGGGCATCTAGTTTCTCCCTGATAGCTTGGGGATTCTATGCTCATAACTCAGAACATATTACCAGAGGCCCAGAGTTTCAAAACAATTAGTGTTTCCTTTTTCAAGTGAGCTTGGGATGAAAAGCTGCATTCCTGTGGCAGCCTCCTGGCCTGCCCTCTGTGTATTCATGTACATTTGCACATGCACAATAGAATTATCAGACACACTGAAAAATAAGACATTGACAACATTTCCTCTATAGATATTATCCCTCCTTCTCCCTCCAGTACACTGTATGGCTCTGTATGTTCAGATTTGTGATGTGGAAATGTTCTTACAAAGTAGACATTAATTATAACAAGATCAAATGCTGGAAATTTGCATCAATACTAATGATGTGGAAGAATTTAGCTTTTTTTAAGGTTTTTTTCTCCATTTTTGAGAGAATATTTTTTAGCTAAGATAAAGAGATATTTTTAGTCCAGAGAATTAATTAATAATTCATTCATGAATAATCATTAAAGCAAATGATTAAAATGTATGTCTAACTTCAAAAAAGAATAATCTTTTAAAGTTGTATTTATTTTATCCATTTGATGAATCCTTTTTGTTGTTCTGTTCATTGAGGTTTGTCTATGCATTGCTTGTAACCCAAGACTTGATCTGTCCTAACCCCAATCACAATCTTTTTGTTCTTCAGGTAAATATGTGTAGTTTTTTGAATTTGTGACATAATTCTCCTTCCAAGGAAGAGCCTTCTCTTCTTCACTTTGTCTTGATCATGCTATAATCCTCCCAGTTACCCAGACTGAAACCCTGGAGTCATCTTTGAACTTTTTTTTTTCTCCTTGGCTTCTCAAATCTACTCTAATGTCAATCCTAGCAATCAGCCTTTCATACTTCTCACAAATGTTTCCTTCTTTCCCTTCATTAATTCCCTCTGCTGATGTTATATTATTTTGTCCAAGGAAAAGAACCCAATAGTTTCCTTTTTTCTTCCTAATTTCCTAATTTCTTTAACATCGAGGTTTCCCAGGTGAGAAAATTCTCTCTGCTAATGCAGGCCATTGCCTTTTCTGCAATTCATAATCTTATGAATTTGCCTAGAGAAGATGTCAAACAGATGGGGAAACCAGATTAAAATGCAATTGGGAAATATTAAATAAAATATAATAAAACTTAGCTGAAGTTACATTTTACAGTTATGTCTATATCCTGTCCACTATAGGAATTAGTAGCTTGAGTTCTATTTGAGTTTTTTACCACTGGCTTAGAACATTGAGAAATTAGGTGACATGGCCATAGTTATCATCTGTATGTATCAGAGACACAGTTTGTCCTAGGTCTTCCTAGGACAGCTAGATGATGCAGTAGATAGAGCATGGGACTTGAAGCCACAAAGACCCAAGTTCAAAACCAGCATCAGATATTTTCCAGGTATATGACTCTGGTAAAGTTATTTAAGCACCATTCCCTTCAGTTTTCTCATCTACAAATTTAAGATACTAACAATTTGCCTCCCAGGGTCATTTGGATGATTAAATGAGATAGTATTTGTGAACTACTTTATAAATCTTAAAGTAATTTAATAATGGTAGCTATTACTATAATTAATACTATTACTAACTATTCCTGATTTCAAGGCTGAAACTCTATATACTATGGCATACTGACTCTCATGTGTTATTAATAATATGCATTTGGTTAGGAAGAAAATATGGGTAAAGGTGATATTCCCTTACAATTTTATTCAACAACAATATTCACTTTGAAGATGACGATCAAATATTCTTCATGCCTGTGTCTTCGGCCTGCTGTATAAAAGGCTACCTCTTAAAATATATTTACTTTAAAAATTATTTCTTTATTATATGCAATTTTAACAAAACTATTATTTTTAATTTTTTTTTGAATTCCAGATTCTTTCCTTCACTCCCACTCTATTTCCTTCCTTGAAAATTTGATTTTGGTTATACAAATATATTTTCATATTAATCATGTTGTAAAAGAAAAGGCAAATCTAAAAAATAAAAATAAAATATGTTTCATTGTTCATTCCAAAGTTCACTAGTTATCTCTCACAAAGTGGACAGCATTTTTCATCATGTCTATTGCAATAGTGTTAGATCATTGTCTTGACCAGAAGCAGTTGTTTTCCATAGGTATCTATCCATATAATATTCATATTACTATATACAATGTTCTTGTTCTGTTCATTTCACTTCTCATAACTTCATAAGTTTTCCCAATTTTTTCTGAAACTTCCACTTACAGCTCAATAATATTTTATCATAATCGTATATGACAATTTGTTCAACCATTTGATTGATATTCTCTCAATTTCCAGACCTTCACCACTATACACAAAAAAAGCAGCTATATATCTTTTTGTGCAAATAAGTCTTTTTCCATTTAATTTGGTCTCTTTGGGATATAGACCTAGTGTTTATATTGCTGAATCAAAGGTTATATGCAGTTTTATATTCCTTTGGATATAATTCCAAATTGTTTTTCAGAATGATTGAAATAATAACCTCACCAACATTACATTAGTGTCTCTATTTTTCAATATCCCTTCCAAAATTTGTCACTTTTCCCTTTTTGACAAGTTAGCCAATCCCATAGGTATAAGGTAGAAAAGTTGTTTTAATTTATGTTTACTTTTAATTTTGCATTTTCTTGTAATATTGTTATAAAACCAGCATTTCAATATTGAATAATAATGATAATAATGGACATCCTTGCTTTACTCCAATCTTATTGGAGGCTCAGATTTATTCTTATTACATTTAATTCTTGCTCTTGGATTCAGCTAGATTCTACTTATAATTTTAAGAAAGGTCATATATATTCCTATGCTTTCTAGTGTGTTTTCACTAAAATTGTAATCACAAATATAAAATAAGAAAGAAAAAAAGTGTTGTGTACACAGCAGACCATAACAAAACAATTAAAGAAAAAATAAATTTCCATTTCAAGAAAACCTATAAAAATAAATTCTACAGTTTTCAGGGAGTTTCAGGTATGATGTTACTGAATCTTCCTTCACATGATTTCCTCACATATCCGGTTTCTTTGAAGTACCTGACCTTTTGTTCTTCCAAATGAAATTTTTATTTTTTTTCTAACTCAGTGAAAAAAAATTATTAAATGGGATAACATTGAACAAATGTATTAGGTAAATTATCATTTTTAAACTTACATTATCTTTTATATTGGCCCATGAACAATAAATATTATTTCAGTTATTTGGTCTATTTATTTGAATTTATATTTATTTGTCCTTATGTTTATATAGTTCTTATATCTGTTTTGGCAGGTATATATTCTCAAGTATTTTTTACTGTTTGGATTTTTAAATGGTCCAAAACAATATTAAATAATGTTGTCAACAGTATAGTTTATATATTTTTCACTTTTGACTAAATTAAATCTATGTCAACCTTATCTAACATCACAACTACTATCCCTTCTTTTTTAACATATGCTATTCAACTCCTGGACTTTACTTTATCTCTATGTGTAGCTCTCATTTTGTTCAGAAATCAATGTATTGTTTAATTCAAATTTTTAATCTAATGTGTCTGTTTTATGAGTAAATCTGTCCCATCAACATTCTAAATTAGTTATTTGTGTATTTTTTTTCCTTCCTATTTTTTCCTTAGTATTCTTCTCACCCTGTTTAACCAATCCTTCCTCATTCTTCTGCTTTACTTCTACCTAATTTTTCTTCCTATTTCTTAATCTTACCCCCAAGAGTTCTTTTCTTATCCTCTCTCCTCATCTTTTCTCTTTTCCTTAATTTTTTTTCTGATTAAAGAAGATATTTGTTTCTCTCTCTCTTTCTTTAGACACACACGCACACACACACACACACACACACACACACACACACACGATGTTGTTCTCTCTTTTACTCACTCCCAATGACAGCAAAGTTCTAATAATTTCCACCTTCCCCTACTAGTTTCTTCTGTATCATTTTTCCCCTTCTAGGTCTCATTTGGATGAAATAATTGCTCCTTTTTTTTTTAAATCACAGTGCTCCTTTTTTTCTCCCTACATAGTTTTATATTTTTAAAATCACCCCATCATACTCAGCTCAACCCATACATTTCTCTCAAATTATCCAAGTAATCATCACAATCATAAAAATACTGTGGCTAATAGTTTCACATATATGCAATAAACAATTTAATCTTATGGGGTCCCTTATAGTTGGTCTTTAGTGTTTACCTTGTATGTTGTATCTTGTATTTTCCCTTAACTTTTGGGTTTTGGTCACAAAAATCTGAAAGTCATTAAGTTCATTAAATGTCCATTTTCCTCATTCATGACTATGCTTAAAACTTGGTAACTTATTTATTATCTTTGGTCATAACCCCAGAGTCTTTTGCTCTATGGACTTTAGTATTCTAAGACCTATGTTTCTTTAATGTAGTAGTTGCTAGGTCTTATGTAATCCTTATTGTAGCTCCATGATATTTTTTTTTTCCTTGTTGCTTCCAATATTTTCCCCTTAACCCAGGAACTTTGCAACTTGGCCATGACATTTCTGCAAGTTTTCCTCCTGAGACCTCTTTCAGGTGGCAATTGGTAGATTTTTTTTTTCTATTTCTCCTTTATTCATTGGTGGATTTTTTTCTACTTCTCCTTCTTGTTTTAGAAATTCAAGACAATTTTCTTTGATAATTCCTTATTATATTGTATCAAGACTTTTATTGAAATTTTCAGGTAGTCCATATTATTTCTCCTCAATCTGTTTTTCAGATCAATTATTTTTCTGATGAGATGTTTCACTTCCAATTCTATTTTTTTTATTCTTTTGATTTTTCTTTATGATTTCTTGATGCCTTAGAATGTCAATTCTAGTTTTCAAGAAATTGTTTTCTTCTTAGTGTTTGTGATTCTCTATTCCCAGTTGGTTGGCTTTTTCCCATAATTTTCTTGATTTTTCTTAGATTGTTCTTTTTTTCTTCTAATTTTCCCTCAATCTTTCCTATCTGATTTTTAAAGTCCTTTTTAAGTTCTTCCAAGAACTCTTATTGTACTTAAAATCATTTAGGTTACTTACTGAAAAAGCAAACTACAATTTTACTTCCATTAGCTTCCTCTGAATATAAAAATCAGATCTTCTCTATCCCCATAGTGACTATCTATAGCTAGGTTCTTTCTTCTTTGCTTACTTATTTTTTTATTTTATTTTATTTTGTTTTTAGACTCTATTAGTGTAATCAAGTTGTAATGGTGAGGTACAGGGAATGATGCCCCAAGTGTTGAGTCCTTCTTAATGTTATTTTCTGAGGTTTGTTTTGAAGTCCATTGGGCTCTCCTCTCTACTTTTAAGATGGCAGCTAGGGCTCCCAGCCACACTGTCTTAGAAATGATCTTGCTCCCTGTGGCCCTTTCCATTGCTGCAAACTGCAGCTGTCCTCTCTGCCCTGGAACTGAAACCAGGACTCTGCTCACCTGCAAGTGTCCACAGCCAAAGGAATCTCTTCCCCTTATTACTGCACTCACCAGGTATGTGCTAGCTCTCTCTCCCTACATCTGGTCAGCACTGCTGTTCTTGATGACCTCAGACAGGGGAAAGTCTTTCTAGCTTCTACTCAATTCAGTTTCAGACCCTGATACTGTCTTCAAAATGGAAATGTCTTAAGACTGAGACTGCCTTTCAATTCAGCTGCCCTCAGGGGTTGTTGTTCGCTAATTCTGCAGATATAACCTGGAGATAGTTGTATTTCACTCAGGTCAAATTCCTGAAGTTTTGGTCTTTCCCCTAGTCTTTTCAGATTGTCTTATGAGATCAACTATTTTACCCTGTGTTTATTTATGCTGCTTTAAGGACATGTTCTGTCTTTTTATGTGGAGGAATTTGAAGAACAAAAATTTTCTGATATATTGAACCGCCTTCCCCAAATCCTCTTTTCTACTGTTTTTATAGGAATGAATGTTGTATTTTGTCATACTTGATGTAGTCATACTTTTTTTCCATTGCTTTTGTTATTAATATAGTCAAATATGTGTATAGTTTTCCTAATTTTGAATCAGTCTGATATTCCTTGTATAAATCCTCCCTGCTCATAGTATATAAATTCTGTGGTATGTTGCTGTGATTTCTTGGCTAGTACTTTATTTAAAATTTTTGTATTGTTATTCATTAAGGACATTGGACTGTAGTATTTTCCCCCCCTCTATTTTTCCTCTCAGTGCTTTAGATATTAAATCTATTTTTGTGTTAAAAAAAATTAGTAGGCACCCTTGTAAACTTAATTTTACATAGTTTAAAAAAGTATTGGGATTGTTTCTTACATATTTAATAGAATTCATTTGTTAATGTGTCTGGTCTTGGGAACTTTTAAAAAACTCACTCATGTATGTCCTGTTGGATTTTTTTCTTCTAAGATAGGGTTATTTAACTGTTCTATGTCCTCTTCTCTCTCTCTCTCTCTCTCTCTCTCTCTCTCTCTCTCTGTGTGTGTGTGTGTGTATTGTAACCATTCATATCACTTAATTTTCAGTTTTGCTATCATTTAGTTGGATAAAATGACTTCTAATAATTGTTTTAATTTCATTTTCATGAACCGCCCTATTTCTCCAATATTACTAAAATCATAAATCTGACCATTTCACCCTTATGATTAAAAATCTGAAGAACATAAAGTTTATGACGACAGAGATTGTTTGCTTAAAGTTTTTACTTGATGCCTAATATAGTGTCTCAAATAAGTATAGGGATTGGTTAGTGATTGGATCTGTAATTTCATTGGTATAGGATACACTAAGGAGAGAAACTACCCCAGCAAAGCAAATATTCACCTGTTTTGCAATTTGTAGTCTTAGCAAGTTACTTAGATTAGGGCTTCTTAAACATTTTTCACTTGACACCTTTTTGGCCAAGAAATTTTTATGCTATTCTGAGAGTATAGGTTCATAAAATAGGCATACAAATCAAACATTTACTGATAATAAATCATAATTTCATGACCCCCTACATTCAATTACATGACCCCATATGGGTTCCTGATCCACAGTTTAAAAAACTTTGGCTTAGGGTAGCAAGAGGTTTAAGGACCTAGAATTACTTTTTGTGTCAGAGATGAGACTTGAACTCAGATCTTCTTATCTTGAAGGCCATAATTCTGTCCATTATACTCTGCTGCTTCTAATATAGTGATAACATAGGAAAGCTATATTATTTGTTGAAGAAGAGAGAAGCATAACCATAGTTTGAGACTAGGAATAAAAAAAAAAAAAAAGACAGGAATGGGAGTCTGAATTGGAAGGAAGAAGGTAAAAGAGATAGGATGGGGAAGAGGTACAGAGGGAAAAAAAAACAGATTTAAAAAAAATTCAAACAGAAATGAAAAAAGTGATGAGAAAAGCACACCTCCAAGTGTTATATAATTGACAGATTTTTCTTAAAAGTACCTGTTTGGATAATAAGAAAGCATTAGAAATCTTAGAAATCATCATATTATAATCTCCCTCATTTTATAATTGGACAAAAAAAACTAAAACCCAGAGAAAATATGATTTACCAAAGTTGCCTTTAGCAAGAAGTGAGTTTTATATGGCTTATGTACTTCTACATTAGGCTTCACGAAGGCAACATCTATGTATAACTTAAACTGTATATTTTTAAAGGGCAAGCTTAGTTGTTTGCACATAGTAGGTACTTAATAAATTATTTGATTTGATATGAATAATATCTAAAAGTAGTAACAATATAATTAGTACTCCAATATTTATTAAATTAAAGAGATTTCAAGGAAAGACTGAATTACTCAGGCAGAAAAGGGATAAGGGGCTGTTTTGTAAGCACAACTTTGGGTAGCCCTCAAATTATGCACTATAAGCAGCTAACAACTTCACCTAAACATTGGTCTAACTCTAAGATACAGAATGATATTGCTGTTGATAGGGACACAGGGCTGCCTCTGAGGCAAGGATCTTTCCAATCTGCTGGAAAGCTTCCAGTCCTGAAAGTAGAGTATCTGCAGGCACTTTGAGAAAACAATGTTTCAAGAGCTTTCATTGGGTATTGACTATGTATCAAGAGGTTCTTTTTGGACAGGGTTGGAATTTCCTAGTATTATCCTCACAATTGCAGACATATGTAGATTTAGGACATCTAACATTTTTTGTGTCTTTCTGGACATATGATCTTTTATGGGGGGAAAAAAAAAAAACTTTTACAATCAAAATTAGTCACTCTATGTTGGAGAGGTATCCTTTCAATTCCAAAAGCAAGTTATTTCCTAGGGAGAAGGGTTTTGAAAGAAATTTTCATAGTGTCATGATATCGTATGCTTTTGAGACATGGCATGTCTATATATTTATGATAATAAAAAGATGGTTATTTTTAATATTCTATAACAATATATCACAGGTTAATATTAGAATACAGATTTAATGGCAATTTATATTCATAAAATCTTTATAAGTTGGCCTTCGGCTCAGTGTGGGCACTAAACTATCTATAGATCTTGTCACTTTTGTTTTAGCTCTCATACTGATCTCAAAATAATGTGTATTACTAAGAAACAATTCTGAGACTGAAGGAAAAGGGAATGAGATTTTAGTTTAAAAATGAACTTTTGAAATGCTCATGGAATATGGGTTTTATCATAGTATATTAATTATGCCACCAAGACAGAAAGTACCAGAGCATTACATAGTCATGATAATGTAATATATCTTATCAGAAAAGAAATAGTATTCTTATTGCAATTAGCATAAGGACTCATTTATATAAAGTTTTAAGGTTTATAAAGCATTGACATTAAGGTTATAAGGAAAACTGCTAATGTCAATCAAATCACTTGCTGGAATAATAAGTGAAATAACTCAGGTAATCTTTTATTTCTTATTTAATGTTACAATCTTTAAAAAAAAATATTGCATTTAATACTTTACTATTATCTATAAAGTACTAAGAAGTAATATTATGTGTTGTAGTTGTAGTGAGTATATCCTCCCACAGACTTAAGTACTCATTACTCCAATGGTCATAAACTTTTTTCTAACAATAATGACTTCCAATTTCAACACTTTCAATCTACATGTGTGGTCTGTTCTATACAACTCTATATAAATTAGTTTTCACATAATGCAAAATTTTCCTCTGCCTACTCATTTCCTCTGCCTACTTAACCTACATAACAAAAGAATACACTAAATACTACTTTAGAACAAGTCATAAAATGTATTAAATGCAGACATGTTAAATACTGTACCATGATAATAAACAGAATTATGAGATGAAAGGTAATAATAATGATAAACTGTGCACAGTTCTTTATAGTAAAGTGAACAAAGGTAAGCAATATGTTGCCTCTTTCCCATCCACTTTCCCTAACTATTCTCATTAGTGAATGGCATTTTTTGTGAAGCTTTCAAGAGATGTTTGGAAAGTGGCTTTTCCCCCCTTGCATATATCTAATAAGAGCAATCAATATTATTTTAAAGAATTCTTTATATAAAATCAAATTTGTGTGATGTAAATTTACATAAAGCAAGAATTGTCGGTAGACAATATAAAAGTTCTCATTGCCTGACTGACGGGGATTTTGTTCAGATATTATTATCTTTGTCTTCTCAGGTGAGAAATTCCTTTGACAATGTAAGTTCTTTGGTGAAGTGTAAATTTGCCTAATTCAAAATATTCCCTTTGTCCCTTAGACCAATTTGATGTTGCTTGATTGGTTGATTGACATCAAGTTCAACAAATTAGCAAGAAGCCTAAGTGTCTGCTCAATTTCTTCAGGGAACCATGACATTAGTGAACAAGATAACTCCAGAGACAGCAGTGGATAAAGAAAGTAGTTGGTAAAAAATCCTGGGGCAGCCAAATTTTTGCTAAATAATAGGCAGCAGTATTGGCATGGGAGCAATTAAATGGTGAAGGAATTTTGTGTCAAATGGGGGTTGTGTGGTTTAATAGATGGCCAGATTTTAATTTATACTTTCAATTCTTCAACCATACAATAAATCTGGAGAAATGTATAGATATCTGGGAAAGATGAATCTCATTGGGAATAGGAGAATTTAAGTTTCCTCTTGTATGGGATGCCTCAGGGTCTAGGTGGATAATACTATGCCTAAAAACTTGATAGGAACCTGCAATTTAGGGCTTGACCTTGAACAACAACAACAAAAAGAGATGAGATCTTAAATGTTAATGACTTGGGGTACTATTTCTTTAAATATTTTTTTGGGGGGGTAAGATGATACCTTTCCAAAAATGACATTTGGAAGCTTGCATAAGATTTGAAAGTTTCTTTCCTTTTTTAATGGATACTTATATATGGACAAAATCCCTATGTTCTCAAAGGAACATTGTGGTTTAAGGGGAAAAACCAAATCAAATTGTGGTATTAACTAAAATAGGCCTATATGGGGATATGAATTGAGATTTATTTTATTGATTACATCCCAAGATTGAACACAATCTACATAAACATTTAAATGAGATTCTAGGCCAGAGATGTCATTGTACTTGGAATCTCTTAAATTTCTGTTATTTAGAAGTATAGCAGTATATGAAAAACATAAGAACCCAGAGCTTGCCATTAATGAACCAGAGATGAATAATGAGATTTCAAAGGCATTTGTGAATTCAAAGTCATAAAAATCATGATATTTAACATGCAAAAACCAAAGCGATAGCATTGTTTTCACAATGTTTCTTCACATAATCCATTTATTCTCTTATTTAGTGATTCAATGAAGTTTGAATACTCACTACTTTCATATAGAGGTCTGGGAGAAAATAATTAGCTTGTGACTATGCGTGACAGAGGCATACACTGTGATTTACATCATGAGAATTTTCTTAAGATTTCATTAGATCTCAAGAGAATTTGATTGTATTTTAAGCAACCAAAAGAGAAAAAAAATCATTCATTTGCCTCCAGAGAAGTTTGAAGGCAAAATTATCTATGGTATCCTTCAGTGGAAAATTCTGTAGCGCATTGAAGGCTCATGAAGTTGGGAGCATACATGTGTCCTAATTATTTTAATAATCACAGACTTTTTAAAATAAATGAATTTTAGCAAAAATTCAAAATATTCTCTAGTTACCTTTATGAACTGAACATTTAAAAAATTATTTTAGACAATTATTTTCCATTTAAATCTCTATTATTTTCCTCTTACTGCAGATGAAAATTCTACAGTGAAAGGCATTTGAAATATGACAAGTCAATCACTGTAAAGTTGATAATTCCATCAACATTTGTGAAGACCAAGTTAATACCCTGGATACTTTAGAATCAGCTGGAGTCAGGATAAGCAAAAATCCTTGGTTTTTATTCTTTGTCAAAGTGAGAGCGATGATGGACACAGGAATCTCCACATCTCTCTTCTTCCTCTCCCAACCAGGAGTCACTCTGGCTTGAATTACCCCACCCTCTAATCCCTCCTCCAAATCTCTCTATACACCAACAGATAGCACCAGCAGAGAATGGTGGGGCAGGCCATTTTCCAAACATATGCTAATAAGATATTGTCCAATCGGTAGTTAGCCTTAAGTGCTTGGTTGTCCCACCTCAGTGCATGAACTCAAGAGTTTTCAGCCCTTTAACAAACATTATGGTGATATGATCCTACTTGATTTTTTGATAGTTGAGGGACTGGGAGGATGTCAATATTGTGTGGCCTTTCATTTTTATTTGTTATAGGTGTTTAAAAGTTATCTGTTTAAAAATTACAAATCATGTAATAAAGGCCCCCAAAATGAAATTTATCTGTAGCCTTAAGTGATCTAACATCTATGGGGCATAGATTGTGTCTTATCTGTTTACTGAACTCTGATAATGAGCAACAAATTGAGGAGTCTTGCCAATGAATTTTATTACAAAATAGGCAAACAATTAATCTATCAGAGAAACAGTATTAGTAATAACAAAGGCCATAGTTTCAGAGAGGTCAGGCTCTGAACTCAATGCCAAAATAGGGTAAAAGTAGATGGGGTAGTTTAATTCTATCAATAATTGATAATTAGTGACATTCTGGAAGATTAAAAATATCAATAGTTTTATTTTTTAAGCTAAATTCATTGAAAAAAAAAAACTAGTCAAATATTTGTCAGCATCTCTCTCTTTAACTTACATTTTGCCTTAGGATTGTTTGAGTTTAGATCTCATCTCTCCTCTTCTCAATCCAGATTCAATTGTGAGCTATAAGATAAGAACTATACCATTACATTTTTTTTTTTATGTGAAAGACTGAACTTTGTGTTAGAAAGACTCGAATTTAAAGTTCATTTTTGACTATAGATAGGTGATCATGTACAAGTCAATTATTCTTTCTGGGGCTCATTTTCCTCATCTGATTCTCAGAGTACTTCTGAGGTTCATATGAGATGACATATGCTCAATAGTATGTAAGTGCTAGTTGTTATTTCCAATGTTATTATTGTCATTGTATTTTTACTAAGGCCAAACATAGAGGATCATACATATTAGCTATTTGTTGCACTATTTGATAAAATTTGATAAGTTGCTTACTTAAATGATTTTATGTAAAGTTTATGCAAGGCATAAAAACTCAGTATCAGAAGCCCTATATGTATTTTGTGTGTATAAGTGAGGCAACTGGGGTGAAATGCCTTGCCTAGGATCATGCAGCTAATAAGTGTTAAGTGTCAGATAGTGGATTTGAACTCAAGTTCTCCTGACTTCAGACCTGGTGTTCTATCTGCCTCCATGTATTTATAAAGTGAAAACATTCATCAGACTTAGAACTCAATGGAGTCTTAGAACCATCAGCCCAGTTTTTTCATTGTACAGGTGTGGAAATCAAAGCTTAAAGGAAGATAACATTTATTATTCATGGGCACATGGATAGAAGAACTAAAATTTGAACCCAAACTTTCTGTAACTAAAACCCTATACTATACTATACTACACCATAGTTTGCTACCTGACAATAAGAAAAATACTGAATTTCTATGGTTGGTAGGAAAGGGGTCTTTAAACTTAGGATCTGTTTATCCTAAATATATTTCAATATGATTTATTCCCTTTATAATCTTATATATTTTATTTTATGCACTGAAAAGCATTATTCAGAAGAGTAATATAGGTTTTACTGGACTGCAAAAGAATCCTGTGCAAAAAAAAAAAAAAAAAAAATTGTTCCAAACTCCTGCCCTAACAAGATTTGATCATAGTTTCAGGGCCAAAAAGAATGTGATACTTGTGACTGCTGAGACCAGCAGTGAAGATCTGACTACAGAAGGAAAAAAGCATTGTTTAAAAAAAAATGCCTAAGGTTTTGCATAGTTTCTTTCCCACACCTAAGCAGAGACTGATTTTAATATAGTTCAATGCCAAGAAGTAAGGTGGGAAATCAACAAATGACAAAAATAAAATAAAAGAAAGAAACAATTTGAAAAAGAGCCTGACCATAAAAATTTACTATGGTAGCAGGAGAGAGCAAGACTCAAACTCAAGAAAGATAACATGAAAACATCTACAAATAGCTAGAAGTGAGACAGATCTGCAGGCTCCTGGCCGTCTTAGTCCATGTGCCTTTCTGGCTGGCCTTAGGCATACAGAGAAATACAGTAGAACCATAGGCATGGATCCTAAGGCTGATCTTGTAAGGTTCTTGAAGAGTCCCTGCCCAGCAGCAGGAACAGAGTTTTGGTGGAGTATTATGAACCCTGTGGCTTTGAATCCACTTACTTAAGCAGTTGGACAGCACTGTGAAAGAAAAGGACCTTGGCATTGAGATTGAGTTGCATTTTTGGGAACACTAAAGTTTCAAGTTCAAGATTAATAGGCAACTGTTTTTTTTTTTCCCCAAGCTGGAGGATGTGATGGGGTGGGAGTATATATATAAACATAAATAATATAAATATAAATGAGATCCTATAAAAAGGATCTCATAGAAACTATTTGAATAGCCAGTAGTTAAAAATTTCTGGAAAAATCAGCAATAGTACTTCCCAGTTTTCATATGATGCTTCAAGATCTTCAAATTCCTCCTAAGTTAGGGTTCTCTCCCTATAAACCTCTGTCCTAGAATGCCCATTTATATTGGGATCTTCTACCTTAGAAAAGTCCTTTTTCATTGGATGAGTAACTACATCACTTTGACCAAGTATTGATTCATACTCAACTATTCAGACACATCATTTCATAAAAGCACATTTTAAAAGTCATTTTTCATCTTAGTTCCTAATTCCATATCTTGTTTATTGAAAAATATTTGAAACATTTTTGTTAGATGCTTTTTTTTTTTTTTTAACTGCACAGATAATTTGAGAGGAGCATCTGGCATTGTAGAGAGAAAGGCTGGTCTTTGTATTGGGATGAACTAGATTCAAGTTCTGCCCTTAACACAGTAGTTTTTTGACTTAATAGTCCTGTAATCTCTTTTTCCTCAGGCAGTTCTTTAAAATTGTATTGCAGAGCAGTTATTTTTCTGGATTGATAGTTAGATCCTAACTCTTAGATCCACATCAAGGAGGGGAAATATTTGAATATATATTGAGCATTCTTCTTTGTTTATTTGTAATAATGTTCTGATGGTCTAAAAGATTGTAGATATGTCCCTTCAAGGTTTGGGAGGATGATCTTCCTTCTCTTTGAGACAAACTTGTAGTCTAAGTGTGATCCCATGTAATAAGCATCCACATTTCAGCTGCCATGTTTTCTTTTTTTGTGTGTTTTAGTTTTACGTTCCCCACCCACCTATTTACAAATATGTAAGAAAGTAAGAGAAAGATGGGAGGATATTAATAGAAGTTTATAGAATTTCTAAAGGCATTAAATATTTGGCAAAAATCATTCTCACAGAAATATACTTTTAGAGAATTGTTGTTCATAATTAAATTTTTAGAACTTTCAAAATACCCAATGTTTGATAATAAAGATTAAGATATAACTGAGTGAGGAGTTGTTGTTGCCCTCTAGGGCTATTTATTCTCTATGTCACAATAGAAAATCAGTCTCTAGAACTTATCACTGTATCTCCTATCTTTGTCAAGTATCTTGTCTTATTTAATTTTGTTGGAAAGCATATGAGTGATAGTAAATATTCTATCAGTCTGGTATATTCTTAAAACTTCAACTATTATCTCCATACTTATGATTATCAGTTCTCCCATCCAGACATTTCTCTTAAATTTCAGGCCTTTATCTCTTTCCCCCTGGACATTGTCAATTTGGGTACTTCAACACTGATTATAATTCAAAATATCCAAAAGATAACACGTATACTTCTTGCTATCCATTGTAGCCCCCAAAGGAGGAAATCATCCTTTACTGATGATATCAATATTACATTATTTTCCTAGGCAGATAGGCTCAAATTCTTATGGTCTAATTTGATAAATATTTTTTTTCATTTTCTATAGTTATGTCACTAAATTCCTTAAGAGTTTTCCTGCTAAATAGTTCTCATATTTGTTCTTTACTCTGTTCATATAGAATTGGGCATTTTGACTTTTATTTTATATATCATAGGCACTTTTGGCAGCCTAGAGAGGTCCCTAAATTCCTCTTACAATATATGTTTAAGTATACAAGATACAAATTTATAAGATTAAAAAGGAAACCAATTATATTGAAGTAGTTATTAAATATTTTAACATAAATAAAATTTTAAAGAAAAATATACTCTCTACAAATGTGTTAGGAGAGTGGCATTGAGATTTTTTGTTAAATTTTAATGTCCAACTTCATCATATATACTTCTATAATTAATTTTTTGAGATATAGTATATCTAATATGATACAAATTAATAATTGAAAAAATAAAGTATTTTTAAAGGCAACTGATGTTTAAATATTATTATTATTATTAAGTATTTGACCTCACATATCTCTTAAATAGTCTCAGGATCCCCTAGAATCTATGGACCATACTCTGAGAACTATTGGGCTAGACAAATTAACATAATGTCACACCAAAGTCTGGAAGCTTTTTTAAAATTAATTTTTAAACTTTTTTTTTCTTCTTTTTAAAATTTTGAATTTGAAATTATTTCCCTCTGACCTTCCCTTCCCTTAGGGAAAGTAAACAAAACCATATCAATTATACATATGAAAGCATAAAAAAACACAAATTCATATTAGGCATTTAAAAAAAAGAGAGAGAGAGAAAGCAAGAAAAAGAAATTGAGAACATTATGCTTCAATTTCCCTTTAGAGTTTATCAGTTCTTTCACAGGAGGTAGATACTTATTTTTCATCATGACTTCTCTGGAATTGTCTTAGATCATAATGTTGATCAAAATAGTCAAGTCTTAGAGTTTATGATCATTACAATATTGATGTTACTGTCCAAATGATGTCCCAGTTCTTTTCACTTCTCTTTATCAGTTCATTTGGTGGTATTGTGTTTTATTTATTTATTTTTTAATTTCACTTAAATTAGCCCCCTCATCATTTTCTGTAGCATAATAATACTTCATCTCAATCATATGCCACAACTTGTTCAGTCATTCTTCTATTGATGAACATTCCTCAATTTCCAAATCTTTGCTAGAACAAAAATAATTGCTATAAATATTTTATACATATAAGTACTTTTCCTTTTTCTTCAATCTCTTTAGGGTTTAGATCATATAGGTAGTGATGTTGCTTGGTCAAAGGTTATACACAGGTTTAAAGTTCTTTGGACTTACTTCAAAATTGTTCTCTAAAATGATTGGACTAGTTCACAATTCCACTAATAGTTTACTAGTAAGCCCATTTTCTTTCATCCACTCTAGCATTTGTCATTTCCATTAGATGTGAGGTATCAGAGTTGCTTTAATTTTTATTTCTCTGATCATTGGTAATTTAAAATATTTTTATATCACTATAGATATCTTTGATTTTTTTCCCCCTGAAAACTGTTCATATCCTTTGACTGTTTAATAGTTGCAAATGTTCTTCTCCACCTTGGAACTGAGACCCAGAACTATATTAGCAATACCAACTGCAATGACAGAGTTTTTTAAAAAGTTCTCATTCTCCAAATTTAAAAACCTTTGTACCAAATCAAAGAATTTAGGTTTGGAAGTGATTTTATTCTAATTGTCTCATTTTACAGATCAGGAAACTGAGGACTAGAAAGATTAACCCAAGTTAACATATGTCAAGTATCAGAGCTGATTTGGAGTCAAACTTCAATTAAGTATTTATTAAGCACCTACTGTGTGTGTGCCACATGAATGAAGTTAATGCACTTTTGGGTTTTTTTTTAAGTCATAGTCAGACTTATTATTTTAAGAATTTAAAATATTTATGTTGGATTGATTGTAGAGAAAAGTAACTTGAAGTAGGAACTAATTAGGAAATTATTATAATGGGTCTCTGAGTGGACAAAAAGTTGCACAATGCAAGATATATTACAGAGATAGAATAAAAAAATGATTAAATGTGGAAAAAAGGAAAACAAAATGTATATGAGTTGTAGGACTGTAGTTCAAATCTTGACATTGCTGGTGCTATTTCTTAGGTGATTTTCATTAAGTCACTTCAACTTTCTGTTCAGTTTATTTATCTCTACAATGAGGATGTTGAACTAAGATCCTGTCTAGCTCCAATCTATGATCCTATAAATGTCTACTATTTGAAAGACATTATGAATCAATTCTCTGTTTTACTCTACTTATCCAGTGATTCTAAACCTCCAGCCAATGTATAACTACTCCAGCTTCTATTTCCAAAGTCTCCCTCTTTTTTCCCAATTCAAGTTATCCACCTGAACTTATCTTACAATATCCTCCAGCTTTATTCATTTTTTAAAATTGTATCTTCTAAAATACTCATTTTAAAATGTCAAACTTTTCTTTTTTTTTTTCTTTTTTTTTTTTTTATTTATTTAATAGCCTTTAATTTACAGGATATATACATGGGTAACTTTACAGCATTAACAATTGCCAAACCTCTTGTTCCAATTTTTCACCTCTTACCCCCCCCACCCCCTCCCCTAAATGGCAGGATGACCAGTAGATGTTAAATATATTAAAATATAACTTAGATACACAATAAGTATACATGTAAAATGTCAAACTTTTCATCTTAAGTCTCCCCTTTTCTTACTCCTTCCATTTTCTGGCACTGAATGTAACCTGACTTCTTCCTAAAGATCCTTTTCTTGTAAGAACTCTTCTGGTATTTTCTATACTGTCATAAATGCTTCCTGACTCAATGGGTCATAATATTTCTGCTTCCCATTGCCAATTACAAACTCTCAGTACCTTCACTCTTCATCTTTTTTTTTCCCAATTTATTGCCTTATCTTAGCTCCTACTGGCTTCTAACTATTGACTTCCAGAATACTTCCTTCCCCAATTAATCCACTGTCTGATTCACAAAATATTTTTCTAAATCCCACACTCATACTAGGGAACATAAATATTGTTAAAAACCACCATTTTCTAGTTCATCCATCTATTCAAGCTCCTTGACCTATTCATCCACTCATTCTACTTTATTTCACACAGAAATGGTCACAACCTTGATATTACTATCACTCACAAATATTCTACTTCCATGTTTGTGAGTTCTGAATTTATGTCTGATCATAATCTTTGTTCCATTTGCCTTATGATTCGTAGCTCCTTTTTTTTCATCCTCACAGTAATCTCTTTCCATTTCCTTCAACCTTCAGTTATTTCCCAAGTCATCAGTCCTTCATCAGCCATAGTTTTCTCCCTTGGTGAACCAGCTCAGTTTTGTTATTTTCTCTTGAATTTTTTTTTAGCTCTGTGTCTTTCTGCTGATCCTACTGTCCAAACTTTGCCTTGCTTTGCCTACCCTTGAACATGAATTTGGAGTCAGCAAGATCTAAGAGATCAAGAGTTGTCACACTAGCTGATCCTGAATAAGTTACCTCACTCTTTTTGCCTCAATTCTGCATGCTTAGGTGTTCCTTAGCTAAGATGTTTGTATTAGAAAGTCTCTGTCTCTTCTAACTCTCAATTTATGTTCCTTTAGTTGTTCCTTTAGTTCATCTGTCTACTATTCTTTTATTCATTTTCTGTGTGATACAGCTGGAGAAAATTAAAGTCATCTTTTGCAAGAGACCTTTTCTTGTAATTCCTAATATTTTCATTCTCTACATTTCTTGTTTATCCCTATTTTCCTGTTTGTAGATAATCTACTTGAGGCTATTTTTTCCTTTATTTGTGTCCTCATCACTTAGCAAAGTGCCTAGCACACAGAAAGTATTTAATAAATGCTTTTTGACTTTAAGAAACTTTTATTTATTTCTTTTTATTGAATATATCTGGGAGTGAAGGAGAAGGAAAAGTAGTACCTGATTTCTGAGGTTGTTAAAGATAGGTAATTAGAAAGATAATAAAGCCCTCTAAAGAAAATGGCAAGTCTTGAAAGGAATTTAAATGTTAGGGTGGGGTAGGTGGGGCTGTAAGTGACCATAAAGAAGGTTAACTTGGTGAAAAGACTAGGAGTATTGGAACAAAGCAGTATGACTAGTGGGAGGGTATTAAGGCAAGATTAGAGAAAGATAATGAGGGTCTTATTCAATTAATGGAATAGGACTTACCCATAGACAACAAATATTGACATTTCCAGTGCTAGTGGATTACTTTTTTTGGTGGGAAGGGAGACTGGAAGGTTCAATTTAAGAAATGATGCTTAATGTTATTATTTAAAAGAAGCCTGTGGAAAGTGATTTTGGATAGTCTCTTTCATATCTCAATTCTTACAGTTCCACTTCAGAACAGCAGTATAACCTCAGGCTTTGGATGAAGTGAATTTTGCGTATAGCAGAGGGCTCTGATAATTTTCTGTAATTATTCTATGTTGAATTGAAGAAACTCCTGGGATCCCAAGCTTTAAAGAGGTTGCTCTACCCTGTGAGTTTATTGCTGAAATGGGTATTATAAATAAATGTGTGCTTTATGATGCTTTAGAAGTTTGCCTTAGAGCCTCCAAGGTTTTATGCATAGGGGTAGCTGCTACCCAAGCAAACCCACAATACTTGTAGTACATGCTACAGTAAATTCTGGAAACTTTCCTGAGTTTTCTTTCTCTTACTTAAATTTATTGTACTATCCCAGTATTGCTTTTGAATAATACTCCTCAGGCAGAAGGGCAATAGAGATATGTTTTAGTTTCCAAATCAAGATGCCTAAGGGTCTCAGGAAAAAAAGAATCATTAATAGACATTGATTATTCCAAACTCCAGCCAAATCATGTTCACTCATTTTAATTGTGTCTATTTTCATTACCTCATTTGGGGAATTCTTGGACAAAGATACTGGAGTTACTTGCCATTTCCTTCTCCAGCTCATGCTACAGATGAGAAAACTGAGGCAAACAGGGTAAAGTGACTTGTTCAGGGTCACACAGCTATTACATGTCTGAAATGGATTAGAATTCTTGAAGATGAGTCTTCTGATTTCTCCCTCCATACCTTTGCTCATATTGTTTCACTTAATTTGCTTGTATTTTCCTAAACATTTAGAGAAAGACATACTATCAGTTACCTCAATGTTATACACTTTTTCAATATGTTACAAATTGGTATTCCTGCTTCTAATTTCTCCCCTCTCAAAATCCATGCTCTATTCAACTGATCCTATTACCCAGAACAAATTCTGGGGAGTCACATTATGTCAATCTGGAAATTTAGTCGGAACCATTTCATAAGGGCCTCTAAATTCCAATTAGAGGAATTTATATTTTATGCTAAAAACAGATAGGTAGTCATTGAAGTTTCTTGAGTTGAGTTGTGGATATGGTCAGAAGTATATTTTAGGAAAGATCAGTTGAATAGAGCATGGATTTTGAGAGGGGAGAAATTAGAAGCAGGAATACCAATTTGTAACATATTGAAAAAGTGTATATAAACAAAGCCTAAATACATCCAGCATTTGAACTACATAGATCTGACACCTTCAGAAAATCAGATTAAAGATTCTACAAGGGGTTCAAAAATGCTATATCATGTTTGAAGGAAACTTTATGAGCACTCACATACAAGGGAAAAATATCACAGCAATCAAGAACTATCAGTTACCTCAATGTTTTAAGTGCTCTCCAAGCTTGAGTCCACTTTCCCCTTGATTTTGTATGTCCTAGTAAGGGTACAATACAGACTTGGGAGGGAACATTTTATATCCATTGCTTTTACTATGTCACCTTCATAAATACCCTTTTCTAAATGCAGATTGTTTGTCTGATAATATGTTAATTTTTAATCATTGGGAGAAGCACAGGATTGGAAATTATGAATGATAATGCTAAAAACATCGCATAATTCTTTTGATTTACATCTAGAAAACAGGTAACAAATAGCAGCCTCCATCTGGGAAACCATCTTGTTGGTCTAAGTGTTGGGAGAATAAGCCGGAGTATGTACTACATGTTGTATAACATATAATATGTACTTCAGAACTTAACAAATTTGGAATTTCATTACAGGCTGTTCCTTCTACCAGCATTTTATTTATGATCTTTTACAGTGACTGTAGCTTGAAGCATTCACTATTTAGCAGCTCACTCAATAATAAGATAATAATATGTACACTAGTCCTCAGACAATGGACATATATTTTGGAGGGCATGTTTTTATATTTTCATGTTTTTAAATATTATGAAACATGATTTATCAGTTTAGCCTTCATGTTTGTATTATTTTATTACCATCTAACCATGAGGTACAATGACTTTTTCTTCTTGATATATCTTTCTCATCACTGTTCATTCAACACTCCATTCTGATTTCTCTCTCCATACTTTTGCTCATATTGTTTTTACTTAATTTGTTCTTGTTTTTTCCTAAATATTTAGAGAAATATATACATATATATGTACATGTATATATATGTGTGTGTATATATATATATAACTTATATAACTACATGTATATATATGTGTGTGTGTGTGTGTATATATATATATATATGTGTATATATATATATATATAAAACTTATTTAGCCTCATAATGTTATTGTTTAGGCAAAGAGGAAATCCTACTTCACACTACTGATTAATTTTTTTTAAAGCAACATCTTTTCTGTTAACACCAACACTTATTTTCTTATGTTCTATTGTTAGAAATATCCTTTTTTTTTTGTTTTTGTTTTCCATCAGTGTTTACTTTCTTCAGCCCCTAATATCTTTTAATTATTTATTTTATAAATTATTTAATTTTAGATTGAAGATACTATCATGCCAAATTACAAGTTTCATTGTGGGGTTTAGTATCCTGCTAATGTTAATGTCTTCATGCTGTTTTTAATATTCAACAGTAAATAATTATTTTAAATTTATTTTTTTCCTGAAGAGTTCTTTTTCTAGCACATCTTGTCATATCAGAGATTTCTGCTGAGAAAATAATATGTATCATATTTATTTTCAGTAAATTTTAATTGTGCTAGCAAAGGGGCAGAAAGGCAGAAAATTGCAGACTTTTTAAACTTGTGAAGAACTATCAAACTAGAAGGGCTAGTTAATTATTTCTCTTGGATGGGTAATGCACTATAAAAACCAGAGACAATGATAATTGGGGTGACTTTATTTTGCTTCCACTCTGTTAGCACATAAAAGGAACAATCTGGTTTTAATCTACAACAACATGAATAAACTTGCTTTATGAGTTTCATGGTACATACTGACAGCAAATAAACACAGACTTTTGTGCTTTTGAAGAAGAGTTGGATTCTATCATCTGTTGAAGACTTAATAGCTCTGAAGTAATCAGCAACAAACCAACCGATTGGGGAAATAATTGGGATAATTAAAATCTATAGAATTAGTCAAATGACAAAAACAGCAGGGAAAAACAGCATAGAAGCTTTTCCATCTCTATCTAACGCTATGAATCCACAATCTTACTATCTTTTTATTTATGAAAGAGTTCCTGTGACATGTTTGTGCCTCAGAGTAACAGCTGGTTTGTGATTTGACTCTTTTGGGATCATAGAATCACACTGATTTTTGTTAAATCTTTAGGATCACTACCAAACTGCTCTTTGGCACAAGCAAATCATACATTTATGAATTTTCATGAAAAAAGAAACTCTAGATAGGAGCTAAATACATTGCATTAGCAGCTTTATTTTGCCATGTCATTTGACACTATAAGTTTCAAATGATCTACAGGTATATTATTATTTTGATGTAAAAAAAATGGATGAATGTCACAAGGACCTTACACATGAAAATTTTGCATCTATACTTATTATATATAGTGAAGAAGTGACATAAAACCTAATACCTTGATATATAATATTTGGTAATTCCATCCTTAATTTTCGGCATCTTTATTTTCTACATTTCCCCTGAGCATATTCATACCATGTGAGGTCAAGGACAATTGAATTCCAAAGCAATCAGTCCTCAGAATCATCATCCTGAAGTCTTTTACAAAATGAAAGACTGAATTAAGTATATAGGAATTTAGAGCATATACATTTTTCTCAAGAAAAAATAACTAAATACCAATTTTTTGATGTGCACGAGTTTATCTCACAAAAGATTTAAATTTAATTTTGTAGTAAGGAACTCATTAAAATGATTTCATCATCTCAGTAGACTGATTTCAGAATCAGGAAGTCTTAGGTTTTAGTATTGCCTTTGACATATTTGAAAAATAGTAGAAAACTAGGACAACTTATATAAGTATTTAATTGGGAAGAGACAGGTAGAGTATATTCATATATACATATTTATAAATATATACATATACATGCACACACATACATGTGTATATAATACATAGTATGTGTGTGTGTATGTGTGTATGTATATATACATATATATATATATATATAATATAAATTTAAATCAATCACTACTATGTACCAGACACTTTGCTAAATGTTTTTTAAAAATATTATCTCACTTGATCCTCTTAAACTAGGCCTTTCATTTCCCCCATTTCCCCATTGGAGAAACAGGCAAGCAGAGGTTAAAGGACTTACTCCAAACCCTACAAATAATATGTGTATGAAGCCTAATTTGAACTCCCACCTTCTTGACTCCAGTACAAGTGGTCTTCCTACTGTGTTACTTAGCTACCTCTATCTCTAAAAATATTATGATTATTTCATCACCTAAGTCTTCTTACAAAAAAATTTTTAAAAGGTCAGAACTTGATACTGAATGATTAAATAGGAATATATAACTGGCTGTGTGACTATGGGCAAGTTACCTAAAGACAATTTTTGGCTGGCAAGTTTCTTAGAATCTGGTTTCAGATCAGATGTTCAACTGCATTGACAAAGGAGTTCCTTAAGACAATGAAATCATAGGTCTACTAAAGAATAAAACAAAATATCAAATGTGGTAAAATGGGAATATTCAAAGAACACTTAGAAAATGTAGACAACAAAATTCTGTTTGAAATATATTTGAAAGGTGACACATGTAAAAAATGGATATAAAGGTTGTACCTTTTCTCTTTGTTTTTATCATCACTAAATTTGTGAACTGAGGTTATTATCAGAAAAGTCAGCAATCATCCCTCCTACAAAAGAAAGGGAAGATATCATAATAATTCCTTTCATGTAAATCATATGGACTGCTGAAATGTTTATAGTGTTAAAGATTAAATTTAATTATTTTGAGCAATATATCTGTAAAGTAAATGGAAGTGGAATTGGTTTACTGTAGTCAATGGTAGTGTCTGCACATGATAACTACAATAGACATAACATATATTTGCTATATGTATTGCAGTAGAAAATCCATTTCTTTGTTGCATCTAAATTAGATTTCTATCTGTGTTATATTTCAAGAGAAAATATTGGACATTATCCTCACTGGTGAAAAGGAAATTAAGCCACTCAGTGGAATGTTTGTTATTAGTTATTTATTCCTAATGCTTTGGTGACATGTTTTGTTTTGCTTTTTGTTTTTGATCCTTACTTAAGTGAACTAATAGTTATGCAACTTATTTATAATTGGAAACTTCCTTAATTTTGCTGTTTTTTTAAAAAAAACTTTTTTAATGAATCAAATTGTATTATGATTTTTAATTCCTTCAGATTTTCATTTTACCCTAAAGAACACACAAAGAAATTGTCCTTTCACAGAATAATATTTTTAATCAATGCAGCTTTAATTAAAGAACTTGACATGAGGACAGAAGTTGAAACTATAAGTATAAATCAGCATTTTTCTTACTCTTCATGTATACTTCTTGTGCTTGAAAATACCCATACACTCGTGCTTCCTTGACTATATCATTGGCTCTTAAAATTAAGACAACAAAATATACAACACAGATAAAATCAACTTTTGAGTAACTTCCATTTTGCATAGATTCTTGAGATCCTATATTTTTGCTTTTATGCAAAAACCAAGAAGATATGTTTTAGTGCCAATCCTCACATGCGCATTTATTTCATCTCAGGGGGAAAAATCTCTTCTCTACAGTTCAAAAATTCTGTATTTTGCAAGTCCCCTTTTTTGTGTCTGATGGAATATGTATTCTGCCTTTAGGGCTTTTTGTAGTAATGGGTGAGACAAAAACTCATGTTTATCTTTGTCATGAACTAGACTTGACCCAAAATGAAACAATTTCAGATCCACTAAATGCACATTATAATTATTTGGTTCAACTATTTGACAAGATCCTTTTAAGTTGTCTTTTAGCAACTGCTGGAGCTTATACATTGGTCATTGCCCAACTCAGCTCTGAACTGGATTTTTTGTTATTCCCTTTGTTCTTTCTTATTTTTATGTTTTGATTAAAATTCAGCAGCTATACTGAAGAAAAGCTACAGGAAAAAAAGGTGGGGGATGTCTAAGCAGGTTAAAGATCTCCTTGTGAGAGTATTTATGACATAAAATGCATATTCAATGTAGATACTTTGCAGAAAGAAGTCCATGGGTGAAGGAAAAGACATAATAGATGCTTACTTAAGAAAAAAAAATCTTGATTGATTTTCCTCCTTCAAAATGTTTTAGTTGCTTACATGTATTAACTGGTTATATCTCTGTATACTTATGATAAGAAAAAATAATATTTCCTGCTCTGGTCTAAAGCTGATACTTGAATAAATTCCTGATTTACCTTTATTGCTAGATAGAAACATCATGAACAATGCTTGACTCTAAGCCTCTAGTATTTTGTATTTTTTTCACTCATGCAAAAACATATGTTTAACTTTCATAAAAAGATTAACCTTGTAGAGATTTCTGTTTCTGTGCTATCATAGAAAAAAAGGGTAGTAATTTTATGATATCAAAGTGTGGGATGATAGTTTTAAGAGTCCATGAATTGGACTTCTGGGTCACAATCTCTCCAACCTCTCCAAAATATAAATTATGCACTAAAGATGAAGCAAATTAAATTGTCTCTATGGTCAAATTCAAAAGATTCAAAAATGTTTACTGATTCTGAGATAACTCAGCACCCTTCCCCCACCTCCCATTCTAATAGCAAAGAGGCTTACAACAAAATCCACAATTCTTCCCATTTTCTGGTGCCCTAGAAATTCAGATTCTCTGGACTGTGGAGTCTCTCTGGACCATGATAGAAAGCCAGCTGCTGAACTTAGAATTTCCCAGTGTGGAATGAATTTGAGATGGTTGGAGATGCTGCCCATAAGGAAACCACCATCAGAGGGAACCATCACAAAAATCATAAAAGTGGTGTTTAAAGAAATAATGAAATAGTTGCAGGAATACTCAGTGCTCATGGCTAGGTCATACCAATATGATAAATATAACAACATTAACAAAATTGACTTACACTTTTAATGCTATAACAATCAAAGTATGAAGATTGCCCTTTATAAAATTAATAAAATAATAATAAAATGCATTTGAAAAACAGATGTAGACTATCACAGAAAATGATGAAAAGAAATAGGGAAGAAGGGGAAATAGCATTTCTATGCCTAAAATAATATTTTAAACCTGCAATTTCCAAAATCATTTTGTATTGTCTAAAAATAGGGAGATAGATCAATGGAAGAGATTAGCCAAATATGGGTTAGAAGTAATGGAACGCAATAATATTTGATAGAGTGTAACTCATCAATTATATAAGGCTTGAGGAAAATTTCTTGTCTCATAAATTCTGCTGGAAAAACTGGAAATAGTATGGCAGAAATTAGGTTTAGATCAACATCCTATGCCATGCTCTATAATACATTCCAAATTGATATGTGACCTAATATTAAGAAATATACTATAAAAATATTATGGAAAAAAACGCACAACAGATCACAAACCTCTAACAGATAGGCATTTCTAAGAAACCAAAAGATACCAAAGGTAAAACAGATGCTTTTAATTAGTTGAAACTGAGAAGTTTCTGCACAAAATTAATTTACCTACAATAAGAAGGAAAGCAGTAAAATGTGAAAAAAATTCTTTGCATCAAAATTTTTGATAAGGGTTTTTTTCATCTAAGATATACATATTATATGTATATGTATTACCACAGAGACAATGCATACATATAGAATGTAAATACATGTGTGTATACCATTTCTTAATAAATATGTGATCAGAAAGTATGAAAAAATAGTTCTTAAAAGAATTATACAGTATTTGCAGCCACATAAAAAAATGCTTCAAATCAATAATAATAAGAGAAATACAAATCAAAACAACCCTGGGGTTTCATTACATACCCTGCAATTTGGCCAAGGGAAAAAAAAAAGTAAACCTCTTTAGAGAGATTGTGCAATGGTAGGTATAGTAATATACCTTTAGTGGAATTGTGAAATAGTACAAACATTTTGAGAATTAATTTGGAATTATAGAAGTAAGGTGACTAAGTTGTCACTACACATTGAAAAAGAGATTACATTGCTGTATATATACTTCAAGGAAGCCATTGATAAAAGGAAAGTAACCATGCACCCCATTTTTAAAAGGCAGATAAGTATTCAAAACATAGTAGATGTCCATCCATTGGAGGATGATTAAACAAATTGTAGTACACTAAAGTAATAGAATATTACTGTGTTGTCATACATATATACCCATATATATATATATATATATATATATATATGTGTGTGTGTGTGTGTATGTATAATGAATACATAAAAGCATGGAAAAAATCTACATGAACAACTTCAGAGTGAAGTAAGCAGAGCAAAGAAATTACTACAGTGTTACTACAATGTAAATGAAAAGAACACCTATCCATCGGAAAATCAAAAGAAAATTAGCCAATTATAAAATTCAAACAGATGACAAGAAAGAAATATGAGAGAATCCTTTCTAGCCCAACTCTTCATAGTAACCCACATATGCTAGAGAGTAAACTTTGTTTTTTACTTTTTCAATGTACTGATTAGTTATATAATGAGTTACATTTTCATCTCTAAAATCTTGTTTATTATAATAAATTACTCTTTTGGAGAGGAAGGGAACATAGTTGAGAGAACTATGATATGTAAAAAAACCATATGGACAAAAGAGGGGAGTTTTCCTTTTTTTTTTTTTTTTAAGAATTCATTAAATGTTTATGTCATTTGAATGAATCTTTAGTCAAAATTATATTGGGATTAAATTAAACTCCAGTTTTTTATCTAAATAGAATATTTTGTTGAATTTTGTGTCTTGCCATTTTGTAGAAAGTAGATTAAAATTGGATTTTAATCCCATCTCATACAATAGGTATGCAAATCTAACCTTCCCTGAGACTAGAAGAATGGAGAATGGATTGTAATGGGGAGAAATTTTAGGCAGATTGAACCACAAGTTAGCTATTGCTACAGTTCAGCTGAATGGTATTGAAAGACTACAGCAGAGTGGTAGTAATTTCAGAGAAGAGATGGGGACTTACGCAGTGATGTTACAAAGAGAAAAATCTGACAGGCTTTCACAACACTTTGGATATGAGGAAAGAGATAGTGATGAAAGATATTGAAGAGAGATAATGATTGTGACCCTGAGATAGAAGAGGATGGTATAGCTCACTATAATAGTAAGGAAAGAAGAGGGGAAGCTTTAGGGGGAAAGATCAGGAATTCTGTTTTGTAAATATTGAATTTGAAATTATCTACTGGATGTCAAAATGTCTTGAAAGCAGTTGGGGATGCAAGATTGAAGCCAATAGAGAGTTTCTGGTAGAATAGATTTGAGATTCATTCAACATAGAGATAATAATTGAATTCAGGGGAGCTTGTTGAGGTCTGAATAAGGGAGAGAGATCCTCAATTAATTGAGTTAGCTTTTACTTTAAATACTTCAGCATTATACCAGGTGCACACAAATTTAATATTGATATTGTTTCATTACTTATGATAGTACACTTACCATATTTGTTTAGTTTCAGTCTGTTATTCATAATCATGATTATCACTTCTGTTTTTTTTCCTAACATGAGGAAAAACATATTTTAGTCTTTCATTTTACTCCTAAGTTTTATGCTTTAAGGTTGTTCTTTTCTCTCTTTTTTCTCATCTATCAAATCCTATTACTGCCATTGCTTTTGCTGTTGATGGTACTCAGTCGAGTACAACTCTTCATGACCTCATTTATGTTTTTTTTGACAAAGATATTGGAGTGAGATTCCGTTTCCTTCTCCAGTTTATTTATAAATGAGAAAACTGAAGGATACAGGGGTTAGGTGACTTACCTAGAGCTAGTAGGTGTCTGTGGCTGGATTAGAACTCATGGTTCTTCTTGACTCCATATCCAGCACTTTATCAAACTCTGTTCCTCTTACCTTCTACAACTGTTAAGTACCTCTTTTTAAATTTACAAGCATCAACACTAAGTGTCTTACTGCCTACTTTGTTTGAAGTACTGCACCTCCAATTGATCTTTTTCACCACTCCCACCCCAGGCTAGTTTCAAATAACTGGATTTTACTTTAAAACATCAGCTGTAGGTAAATGATGCTTGTTTTATTTATATAGACACAGCAGGCAGTCTCCCACTCTGATTTCTTGCCAAATCAAACTTCTTTCCTCCTACTTTTACTGATATTTTTCCTAAGTCTCCTTGTTGAGTATCATTAATAATATTCTCTTCCTCTCAGCCCCAACTGCTATTCACACTCCTCTTTCTCTGACCAAGCTTCTTTGCCTGTGGCTCACTAATTTCAAGAAATGTCCTTTAATATCTTTCCATTTCCTTGCTTTGATATACTTCTGCTTGAAAACTTTGTTTCTTCAGTTGTTAGGTACAACTAAACAATAAATCATTACCTTGCCTTTTTCATGCTGCATCAACTAGTTTCCTTTTATATAATTTCTTTTCCCATGGAGTTTCTATGGCAAAACTTTTCTTTCTTTAATTGTTTTAGTGAGTTTGGGTTCTTTGATGGTTCTTATGGTAGTTCCATCCTTTTTTATTAAGGTCATGTTGTAGTCATTAAATTATTATTTTTATTCTGAATATTTCTTCCCAATTTCATTTACCTCATGATATTTTTCATTGCATTAGTCTGCTTAATTCATTTTTTCAATGTATTTCATTTTAGTATGTGTGAGGTGTTCCTTGTAAAGATTTTTCATTTCCTTTTTTTTTTTTTTTGTTAGTTTTCTTTCTCTCTTTTAAAATTTAACATACTTTTTTTGCTGTTTTGAGGGGTAAACCTAACTGTATTTGGGATAACCACACTCAGTTGAGCCCATGAAAATTATGTTTTACTAAGATGATCCACATATATCATAGGCTAGTCCTGATTTGATCTGGTCTTGAACTTCACTATCAAGATTGAATAAAACCAGATGCTTGTGCTCAATTAAGCAGTTCAGAAAAGGAAGTTTTACTAAGTATAGCAAGAATACAGTCCAAGTCAGGTTAACAAAAACAGCTTCTCTCATCTCCATTTGGAAAAAAACTGTTGACCAACAAGTTGTGTTGCATGTAATGATTCTTATGATGGTGAAATACATGGTGAGTCTGGGAGTTACTGACATTTTTTAAGCTGTCTTCTTGTGCCTCAGGAAACTGTCTCTCTGTATGTCTTTGTGTGTGTGATTCATGTAAGCACAAACACAAATTTAGAAAAAGTTATTGGTTAAAAAAATAATTTATAGTCTATCAAAACAAATCAAGATATTGGTCCGTTCTTAAAATGTATACCCCATTCCAAACTTTTAGTCTGCCTCCTATATATCAAGATGCAGGAAGCATGTTCCACTATTAATTGTCTGAAGTCACAATTAGGCTCTTGCTGTATTGATGAGAGTTATATCTTTCAGTGCTAGGTTTTTTTTTTTTTTTTTTGTTTTGTTTTTTTTTACATTATCAGGGTTATTGAATAAATTGGTTTCCTGGTTCTGCTAACTTCACCTTTCAACAGCTCATATAATTCTTCTCAAGTTTCTATAGATTCTTCATATTCATCATTTCTTATGGCACAGTGATGTTCAATTACATTGTTATACCAGAATTGTTCATAATTCCTCTTTTGATATGCACGTTTCTTCTCTGATCCTTGTTAATACAAATATCTTTGCAATTTTCGCAACCAGCAGCAATTTAATATGTTCCAAACTTGCTATTCATTGTATACACACACACACACACACACGTATATACATATATATCTTATAATGGGAGTTTTATATATATATATATATATATATATATATGTAACCTTATGTATATGCATACACAAACACCATTATTTATCTAATCTATACTACTTGTACTTAATCATAACTTGCTCTCTTGCTTTTGTACCTTTTCTAATACTATTTCTACCATCCAGAGTGCACTGATCTCATTTCCTCTATTCCAAATCTTCCTAGCAATCTGACAGATCCCTTCTTTTAATACTCTTCTCAGTTAAAATCTTCTTCATGAAATCTCTGGTCATTCTTACCCTTATCTGAATTTGTAGATACTTTTTTATGCCATTCTTGTGATACTTATAACACATAGTTTCCATCTTAAAAGGTTGCCTTTTATTTTCTTCTTGCAATAGTTCATCTTGCTTACTAAACTGGAAGCACTTATGCTCAAAGAAAATTCCATTTATACTTAAGATAACTATTCATATAATCATAATCCAATAAACATTGAATGAAATGATAAATATTGTTGGAGTAACAGAGATTATACTAGTATATGCCTGTTGAAAGAAAGCACTCTATATCAAAAGAAAGCACTCTATATCAAAATGTCACATTGTATCCCAAATATATACCTGCTTAGGAAATGTATCTAGGGATTAATTAGGAATGTTACTGGAAGTTAGTGGTCAGTGGTGCACTCAGACTCATGTTAAGATTCCATTTGATGCCTTTAATATTACAATTCTCTGCAATTATTTTAAATAATGAGTGGAGAATTCTCCGGGCTACTGAATAACACACATGGTCCTCTGTTTCAGCTGGCATCCAACCACAGAAAATTTCTGAGCCTTTTTGGGGCTCTACAAGACTTATATATACTGCACAGAAGGAAGCATGCTTCTTAGTTACAAGGAAATTTAGAGGTATTTTCAAGAAATTTGGACAAGATGACAAAATGAATATCCAAATGACTGGGGAGTCAAGGATATCTGCTATGAAATCCCTTCTTTGACACATATTGCGAGTTTGATACTAGATGGATCAATTAGTCTACCCCTCTACCCCACATCATGATACTCTTCCAGTAAACTCTCTGAGAGCAATTTTAATTTTAGGGAATTAATTTTAGGGAAAGAGCCAATCTGCATTGGTAGAAAAGATTCCTTAACAATAACACCCTGTATTGCTGAAATCACAGGTCTGCTTCACCTTTTTATTATTGAATCAGTCAATTTCAGTAATAGATATGGATATAGACAAATATATTCGAATAATCTTGAGAAACTAGTTTTTACTGAAGCAATTTTTATGTAGCCATAACTAAAGCCAATATAGTATATTTGCTCTTGAACTTCAGTATTTTGTACCTTCTTAATATTTCTGCTTTGTTATACCTTAGCATAAGGTACTCCAGTCATGCTTTTAACAAATCTATGTACATTGAGATTTGTTTAAAGGTCTCCTATTCAAAGTGCATTTTATCATTTTTTAAAAGCCCTTAGTCAAGATACCTTAGCATATTGAGGACTAAAACAAAATGTTCAATTACTATTTGGTAGATTGCTTCATGTCAAAAATAATCACACTTATAGTTTCAAATGTGATATATACAATACATATGTATGTATTTCTTATTCTTATGTCTCCCTATTTACATAAATGTGCATTTATACACACATGTGCATGCACACACAGATATAAAAATGCTATTATCTATCTCTAATGGGTTGATGAGTCTATTGGAACAGAATCTTGATCTTGGTGATAAGTGAATCACAATAGTGGGAAAAACAGAATAATTATCAATTGAAAGTGGTATAGAGGTACCATACTATCATATTTACAACTCATAGTTTCCAATGCTTTATTAAAATTGTTCTTATCTTTTTCATTGAAATATTAGTGACTATAGTTCAAGATAGTGTCCCATTTCTGGAAAAAGCATGCATTTTTCTGAAACACTACATCAAGAAAAAAGTTTTGTGTTATATTCATCCACTGTGAAGATTCCCAAGGGAAAGGGATGAATATCTTCCATATTTGTGGAGGATTGTGCTAATCAATCACTAGCAGAGAAAAGACATTTTTCCATAGTTTCAAGATTAAAGGGAGGATTAAGTGGTCGGAAGTGTGGGGATCATTAGTATAGGCAGAAAGGTAGAACCATGGCCTGCTGAGAAAAATCATTTTATGTGTAGTTGGCTCAGTGACATGCTCATCACTTCTCTGGTGGTAAATTGATGTACTACAAAGAGCGAAGTGTGACAAATGTCAGGCTCACCTCAGTATCTGTTAGTAAAGTTCTCAAGACAAGATACTTTTTCTCTTTGATAGATTTCCATTATATATCTCTGCACTGGTTTTTGTTCTCTGTCATATCTCTACCCTAGACCCAGTGGAAAGGACTTAAAGAGATTATTATTGGGTTCAGTCCCTTTCATAAAATTATCTCTCTCTTCATGGGATTCTCCTCTGTAGGGCCCAATGGCACAAAATATTATATTTCCTATAATTTGAGGTGAAATTATTTCAGACAGAGCTCATGCCCTTAGGATGTTTGATCTAAAATATACAAACCATCCAGAACTAGCATGTGAAGCATGTTTTAAAAGGTCTGTAGTCAACAGGTCTAGGTAAGAAAATAATGATTCTCCTAGTGAATAGAATACTTCTTGTATTAGACTTTGGGGAATTCATAGTCCTTATTACAGCTGGTCTCTCTTGAGGCAATATAAGTTGTCTGAAAGTGCCATAGAGGTAGTCAGAGGACAACTTCTTATTGAAATATCCTGTTGAAGCCTTTAAGCTCTCTCAGTCTCAGTTTCCTTTTCTGGAAAAGTATTGTATGACATCTACAATTTCTTTCTACTGTGAGCTGTGAGCCTGTGAACTCTAAAAGTCCTTGCTTCTTATCCTTTGAAGAATTCCTTACTTTTCCTGTAGGAAGATAAGGCAAATGGATCAGCTACTCAATTTGTTTTCATTGCAAGAGTCTTTAGGCTAATATATTTGATATAGAATAGTGTCAGTTATATAATAATCCCTAATCTTACTCCGAAATATATAATTTAGATTCGAATAAAATAGAGTCATATTGACAGGGGAAATTTGGGGAGCCAAAAGAAGTGAGCTGGCACATCAATTGAAACAATAATTATTAACTAATTGTTGAAAATCCTAATGGCATAAATTCTAAGTGTTTAGCGCTTTTCCTTCAAAATATATATAGCATTACTGGGAAAAAAAATCATTCTGTCCTTACCTTTGTTTTACTTAACTTTCATGTATCTTACAAAACTCCTACCAAAATATAATAGCTACTGTACAGGCTTTAAAAGGCAATCAGCTGTTTCAAATCAAATGATGGTGGACAATGCTGTATTTCAAAGCTATTGTTACACTTCAATGATATCAGATGTGAAATACAGAATTGGAGAGATAATCATGATGAATTTTTGACTTGTAGGACTCCTCTTTCTGCATGAAGAAATCAGTGTTCTTCTATTTGAACTTTGCTAATATGACATGTGGAACAATAGACAGTTATTTCAGATTCAAATTGGAGAAATTTTCTCTTGAAGGGGTGAGATCAAATAGACATTTGTTTGTCATTTCAAGGAAGATGAGAGATCTTGCAGTTACTATTTTAGTTCATAACTATGGAATCCCTGGTGCTAAAAATTACCCAGTCAATTATCCTCAAAGGTTTCAAGCAGAGGCTTATTTGAACTTTCTTGCATTTCCATTGAAGTATTTCTTCAGCTCATTTTTTTAATAGTGCACTCTCTCTCTTTCTCATTTTTTAATATTTAGGCGAAGAGGACATTAGCCTAGGGATCAGATGGTTTACAGAGTGGAAAAATATTGCTTTATAATAAAAGGAGGATATTGAATAAAGCCCAGATTTAATACCCAGTCTAACAGAACACCCTGATGAATGTAATTGCATTTTAAGCATTCTGATTAAATTTTTTGATCCATATTGCATTTGTTTTGCTTGTGAATCTTTTATGAAAAAAAAGTGTCTGGAGATTAAAGGATTAGTGAGTTCTTAAGAAGCTGGGCAGCTGCTAAAGCATCTGAATATTCTTGCTTAAAGTTGGTTGAAAAGCAGCATTAATCTCAGCTGTTACAATGAGTGATATGGCTAAAACTAGAAGAGTTAGAGGAAGAGGCCCTAGGGATGATTATTTGTGTGTGTGTGTGTGTGTGTGTGTGGTAGACAAACTGAATTATTTTTAAGAGAAAGAAAACTAAACAATGTCATAATTGAAAAGCAGTTAATCTAGTAAACGATGATTTCTTAAGAATAAAGGATTTTCAATTATCTTTCTTTTCATTTCCAAGATTAATCGACAATTCAAAAACATATAGGAAGATTAAAAAGTCATTTGAGTATATTAAGATCCTGAGTATTATTCATACCCCTTGATAAAAGGAAAATAAAAAGGCTAATAAATTAGAGTATCAGTCTTTACCTTGTAGTAAGATAGAAACCACTCAGACAGACCAAAAGCTAGATTAATTGTAACAAGTTTGCTGCAGATTTACAATTGTAGATTGTACAATAGTACAATTTTCTGCCTCCACTATTTTTTTTCCTTATTTACTATTTTAGTTTTCTTCAATTACATGTAACAACAATTTTGACATTATTTTTCTCCAAAATTTTTATTTACAAATTCTATCTCTGTGCCTTTCCCTCTCATAAAGAAGGCAAGCAATTGAACATAGTCTATAAATATGTAGTCATCTAAGACACATTTACATGTAATTGATTCTGTGAAAAAAGCACACACAAAAAAATCCAAGAAAAAAAAGGAAAGAAACAGTATCTTTGATCTGCATTCAGGCTGGACATCACTTTCTTTCTTTCTCTGGAGCTGAACATTACTTTTTAGTATGTGAGTGGTGTCATTCTCAACTTAAATAAGTGGCCAGTAATTAAAAGTAATCTTGGGTATTGCTTCTAGATGAATCCAAACTGGCAAATACAACTTTCCTTTTTGGGGTAGATAGAATTTAGGATATTTTTTCTGTTAGGAATATTAGAGAATATATAATAGACTTCAACAGACCACAGAGTATTATCATAAATTTAGCTGTACCAAAATAATGTCATGCATACCTGCAATTTTTAATGCTTTTACCATTGTAGACCAGATCATTCATTCATGCATGTATATTAATTAATCATTTTCATTAATTTACTATTGAGTGATAGCAGTGTTATGGATTGAAGGTAGATAATGGAGAAAGACCAAACTCATGTATTGTCTCTAACATAGACCAGATTTGCCTCTGACTGCATGACCATAAGCTGCAGTTCTGTAACACTATAAGTTGCATATACTTTAGCGATCTCTTTTGGTAGAGAGTTTCCACATCAGGAAATTCCCTAGCCCAGTGAAATACAGGTGCAGATCAAAGAAACTATCAATTGTTTGTTAATAAATCAAGCAACAAGCATTTATTAAGCACTAATCAGTGTTTAGCCCAGAAAATTCAAAGGCAAACACTGAAATTAACCTAATAATATGAAGGAGCAATATATATAGGTATCTATGATATAAGAAGGAGTGAAATAAGAGCAAAAGAGGAAGATTCAGATGAATTTTGAAGAAGGATTTAAAGTGGAAATGACCATTTGCTCAGACATGGTTTCATAAAAGAGGCACCTGAGTTGATCCTATGCAAAACTACAGATTTGAGGGCATTAGAAAAAAAAAAATAGAGAACTTCCTTTTAAAACTTCTTGGCAGAGACATGTGTAAAAATGACACCAGATTGAAATTTTTCTCCAGGAAAAAATAAGATGTGATGTTTAATCCTTTTAAGAATCATGTAGGGAGAGGGTGATGCTGTGACTCTCCAGAGGTTGAACCAATTTTCAGAAAATTGTCTACATTTCTGATATTTTCCTATTCACCTTTAGTATGGTTTTATTATTCATGAACTTTCATGATCATTTTATTTACGAATCTTAGATATAATTTAAAAATTTAAGAACATACAGGAATAATAAGCACATTTGCCAAAAAAGGACCACAGAAAGTAGATAACATTGACTTGTCTTATCAGAGATCTGTAGTAAAAAAGTGTGGCCAATCACATACTTCTAATCCTCCTGTTAATGATTTGATTTGGTTGGTAATAGCTAACCAGATTTCAACTTATTCAAAGTGGTAATTTTATAACCATTGAAGTTCATCCAGGAAGGAACTCTGTGTACTGAATCAAAATATTTAGATTAAGAAAAAAGACTTTACATATCATCTAATCCCATATGGAGTCACATAACTGATTGTGGGGGTCACAACATTATAATTATTATTATTATCACTATATATTTGATTTGCATACCTATTTTATTTATATATCTGGGTCACATAAAAATTTCTTGGGTGAAAAAGGGTCGACTGGAAAAAGTTTAAGAAGTCCTGATCTAATCCAATTTAGTCATTTTGTAGTTAAAGAAACTGAGGTTATAAGATATTAAATATTTTTTCACAGCTAGGATTTTGAATTAGATCAATCTGTATCTTCACAATTCAACATTTTTCTATTGCACCATGATGACTTATGGGCATACCATGAAGTCCACAGAGATGCTCTTAAATTCTAAGGAAGACATTAATTTGCCTGTAACTATGTCAAACAATGTTAACAAAAAAATTAACAAAGCACAGGTTGGGTATTTGGCAATCAGTGGGGGTGTGAGCTATCTTGTATATGATGTGCAATATTTATACCATTCTTTGAATGTGCTATTTGGAAAATAAAATAACTTAAAAGTATATTGAGCATAATTTCTATGCAAGTCAAAACTTCCAAAACCATTAAAAGTAAGAATAGAACTAAGATGAACTGAATAACAAAAACATAAAAGTAGCATAAGAATGCCTAAGGAAAGAGTTTTTTAATTTCCTCTACTTCCATTCAGTGCCTTTGATTAGAAGCACAACAATCTTTTAGAGTATTTTCCTCCCAGGTTTTATTAGGCAATGGGTATTTGCTCATTTTTATAAATGTCAATCTCTTACAATTGGCAGTATACAAATCACCTTTGCAGCCCTGCAGAGTTACTAATGACTTGCAGCATCCCTGTTACCCTGCGCACTCACAGACTGAACAGTGGGCATGCTCAATCCTTTATTAGAAACCAATGATTTGGAAAACCTTTGATTATTCAGATTGTGCAGTATAGATTTTAACAGACTCTTTCCCTGTTCTGCCATCCCAACCCCTTCATAACCAATAGCATTTCCAATCTAATGTGATTGTTTAATATGAGTGGATATCTATCTGACACACCTTGTGGAAAGTGAGAATTAGAGAGAAAATGTCATTATAGAGGATATAATTTTAGTGGCAAGTGTTGATATACTTGAATTTCCTTGGTTTTTCCACATATGATCCATCTGAACAACTAACTCTATTTATATAAAAATGGGCAAGCTCTAAAAGAGATACAGGTTCTTCTTCCAAAACCTTAAAAAACTTCAAAATTTAAGGTAATTCAAATTGGAAAATCAAATCTTTGATTGAAATAAATTTATCAAGAAAAAAGAAAGAACATCCAAGTAGAATGGTTATCTTTAAATAATTCAATGTTATTAATATTTAGATAAGTTTTAATGTAGTTTTCTTTCTTTGGGATAAAATAGAGTGGGTGCCAATTTTGAAGATATAGGCAACTCTGAATCTGCCACTGACTTTGCAAATTTATGTGCAGTGCAATTAACATTGCAGACAATTAAGATAAAGGTCTACAACTAAAAAGCAAAACAAAACAAACTAGACATCTCTGCTCTTATTGAATAAAAAATCCTGCTCATTAATTGGACAGATATCCCTAGGTCTTAGGGAATAGAGGTAATTGGTAAAATAAGATAAGTAGATGAAAGCACTGGCCCTGGAATTAGGAAATCTAGAGTTCAAATGCAGCCTCATACACTTTCTTCTTGTGTGATTATGCTCAAGTCATGACTTCTGATTGTTTCTCTTTACTCATCTGTAGAATGGTAACAATAATAACACTTAGCTCACAGATTGTCACAAGGATCAAGAGATGCAATCTGTAAAAAAAAAAAAAATCACTTTGCATAGTGTCTTGTATATATTAGGTTGCACATTAATGTTTGTTCCCATTTTTCTTTTCTCAAAGGACATAATATACATAAATCATTGGCAAACATTAAATTTTTCTACATCTGTCAGAGACTTTTCTTTTCACATTTGCTGATTCATCATAATACTCTTAAAAATAAAAATCATTATTTTAGGGGAAATCTTAGGGTCATTAAAACAGTTATATAGTTTCTCAAAAATATTACAATTCATGTTTTTCCTATTCACTTCTGGACTTTGTTCATTTTCTTTGTTCATTTTCTATTCACAGCATTTAATAGATGTATGAATCAACTAATGTGATAGGTTTCCCATCCAACGACAAGAAGTAAACAGGAGGTATAGGAGATAAGGGGGTCGTGATCTGAACCATGAGAGGGAAATCCAGATAGAGGAGCTCAAAGATATGTTAAGAAAAAGAAAACTCTGAAGTATTTGGAGGTTAATCTATGCCAGAAAGTCTGTCAGGTTTATGAATCTGTCCTGTTTGAATATCTCTAGCAATAAGCAAAATCATTATCTATCTCACATTTACAGGCATCAGAAAAAGAAAATATTGAATATCAATTTCCATATTGTGAAGTTTGGACATATCAAATTTTTAAATAAATCTAAAATTATTCAACCTTTCAATAAACTTTTAAATGTATCTACTCTGTGAAGAACATTATGTCAAGTAGTAGTAGACATATGTGGTTTTTGACTGAGATAGCATACATGCACCAACTATTTCTTGATAGAAAAACTTACTTGAATAAATTAGCTTTGACAATAGGAATATAAGCGGCATCTAAAATAATGGATCTATTTGTTGCTAAGCCTTGTCACATACAAACTAATTGGCTTAGCACTTGGGGATGCCCTAAATTCATAAACATTTCCTTGATTTGGTAAACTTTGAATCAGATTTTGAAGGACTGGACGGCTGTGTGCCATCAGATGTGTGGGGAAAATAATTCTACTCTGTAGATCATCCAAGGCCACTTTTTTTAAGTCCAGCTTTTCCTCAGTACACTCCTGGGCTGCCTGTTCCAATGCTGGCATGTACTTAGCAAATAAAAACTAATTTTAATACTATTCTAAGCCAAACATAATTGGGAATTTTTCTGAAAACAAACAAACCTCCCCTACCTAGTATATTCAAAAGCCAAACATAAAAGGCTATTGGACTTTTGACAATTTTTGAACATCCATATCATTATTCTCTTCCATTATGATGGATGATCAAAACTTGAAAATACTAAGTACATAGTATATGTTTTCTCAGGATGATGATGGAAGATTGAAGAAAAAACAGAAGTCAGTCAAATGCAGTCATTAGTCAAGTACTTCTAAGAAATAATCTAAATGAGAATTATACACAGAGTAGGAGTAATGGAAGAAATTTGTTTCAACAAAAAGAAGCTTTCTACATTATTTATCGTTTATTGATAACAGGCTTTCATGAGAGACAGACAAGAAATGGTATATGAATTTTGAATACTTTGCTGGAATTGAACAGTCACAATGACTTTTTTTGTTTGAGAATTAAGAAATAGATCTATAACTAGTGACATGGATTAAAAGTTGGGAAAATGGTTATGTTTTGTAAGATCAAAGTTTTTTTTTTTTTTTTCCCTTTCTGTCTTTTGATTAGTGCCATTCTCAAATATTTTGAATGTCTTTCTCACCTTGTATACTATTTCTCAGAATAGAATTCTTTTATATTTAACACTTGAGTGCTATAGTGCTATATATTCCCTGAGGGCAGGATTTTTTATTTCTTACTGTCATCCATATCTATTTTGTGTGCAGAACTATTTTTGAGTTAGTGAAAGTTCAAGGCAGAAAGAAGATATTATGAGAACAAAAAGCAATGATTAGATATTTTAGTATTTTTTACCTTCTATGAATTTTGCCTCTTTATTTATGGGACCAGAACACAAAAATTCTAGCTAACTCTAGTGGAAAGATGTGGGTCCAGCAATGTATTAAGTACCAGGTATGCACATAAGAGTGAAATTGCCTGGGTGTAGTCAGTTAGCAAATCTTTTTTTTTTTAGTTTTGAGCTGTAAGCAAATTTCACAGTAGAATGCTTAGAAAAGAGCATTTTTTTTTTTTTTTTTTTTTTTTTTTGCTGGGGAAAACCAAGTTTACCAGCTTTAGTTTTATTTAACATTTCTGAAAGTTATGTAGTTCACAATATATACAGGAGGAAAAAAAGGCTGTTACAAATTCAAGCCTAATTCTGCTTTAAATTAATGACTTACTCATGAGCCCCAGGATCACTGATTTGTCTCTGTTGTATATACAATTCAAAGGAATAGATTATTAGCAAGTATATTGTCTTTCTTTATATATGTTTTTAAGTGAGTCTTTCATGTTCTTGCTGTTTTTGTTTTTGTTTTTGTTTGTTTTTTTAAGAGGAACTAATTGTTGTCATACCAGAGGGTATGATACTTATTTTTATTCTTTTTTTTTTTTTCCAGAGGGTGGGGTGAAGCAGGGGATGGTACTGGACCTGGAGTAAGGGAAAGATAAAAGAATGTGTACAAAAAGTGTAGTTAGAAATAGCTTACTTTAAAAAAATGTATTAATTTGTTTTTAAAAGCACATTTTAATTTTTCCCTCATATGGTCCCCAACTCTTATCAATAATTAGAAAAAGAAGAAGATAATGGTGATATGTTAAAACTCTAATCCTAAACATTCATGTTTATCATTAGAATTATCAGAATTCTTTACTCCTTCAAAAGTGTTATTTTGGGGCAGCTAGGTGGTGCAGTTGATAGAGCACCCACCCTGAAATCAGGAGTCCCTGAGTTCAAATCTGTTCTCAGATATTTAACACTTCCTAGCTGGGATCACTCTTAGCAAGTCACTTAATCCCCATTGTCCCAAAAGCAAACAAACCAAAACTGATATTCCTTTGTAATATTGTTGTCCCTATATATGCTGTTGTCCTAGTATTACTTAATTCTGCATCATATCTTCAGTGTCTTCTTCATTTTCTCAGAAAAACATTTATTTCATTATTTCTTTCACATGATTATATACCACTACACTAATATACCAAAATTAATTTTGTCTTTCCCCAATGGGTAAGAACTCCAAGTAGCTTTGATTTATTTCAACCAGATTTCCACTATATATGATTCTATATAACATAAGGAAATTAAATGTTTTGCTATTTTTATATTTTCAAACTAAAACAATATCACATACATATTTTAATCAAAGCAATATAAAACTATTTTAAATATGTAATGTGGTTAATTAAATTAAAATGTTTGGATTGATTTGATTAAATAAAATATGTATGTGATATGACTTTTCTTTACATATGATATAACTTTTCTTTACATACTAGATGCTGGAAGGCATGCTATATCAAGGGAGTCCCAGAATCCAATAACAATTTCTTTTAACAATTTCTGGATTTTAAAATACTAACTTCATAAGTAGTTTAACTTTCAAGTGCTTAACTTTGGCATATTTAAAGTATTCAAAGTGGGATACTCATCAGTCAACAGATCAGTTAAATTCAGCAAGTATTAATTAATCTTCTACTTGATTCTATGTTCTTTACAGTAAATAAACAAATACATAAATAAACAAAAGGAGAAGACCATCTAACTCTCAAAGAACCTAAATCCTTCTATAGTGATACAAGATAAGCTCAGATAAAGCATTGTAAGGCAAGTATTCTAAAGGAAGTAATCATTAAAAAATAGAGAAAGAAGATGATCTTTGAGCTGAATCTAAAGAAATATAAGATTGTTCAGAGATGAGTATCATCTGCATTGTAGAACTACCTTCTCTAGTTGTATTCTTTGAATTTCTTAATGATTGCCATTCTTTCAATCACACAAATCAGAATTCTCAGAGGTTTAATTTTTTTTTTCCCCTATCCTAATTCCTTAGTATTCCCCTGCCAAATCCTATAGATTTAACTTTACAGTATTTCTCATTATTGTCTTTTCATTTTCATTTCTGTTCTGCAACTATAGAAACCTGAAATCACAGTTAAATAGTACCTTTGAGGTCACTGAATTGTCTCTATCTTTTAAAACTGGAAACTGAGGCCCAGAGAGGTAAAGGTCCAAGCTCAAACAGTTTTGTTATTCAGCCATTGCTCTTTTTTGGGGGGGTGTGTTTCCAAATCCTCATGACTCTATTTGGGGTTTTCTTGGCAAAAATATGGGAGTAGCATGCCATTTTCTTCTCTATCTCATTTTATAGATGAGGCAATGAGGCAAATAGAGTTAAGTGACTTGCCAAGGTTCACATAACTAGTAATTGTCTGAGAGCAGATGTGAACTCAGGAAGATGGGTCATCTTGATTTCAAGTATAGAACTCTATCCTTTATACCACCTAACTGCCCTCAAATAGATAGGCAGTACTATAATTTGGCTAAAACCATGTACTCCTAATTTTTGATCCTGTAATCAGTTCTACCATGCAGGAATTTATCTTGTCATGAATAAACAATTGTAGTATAATCCACATGTGTTTCTAAACTGCTGAATTCTCTCATCATACATATATGCATGTGAACAAATTTATGCTTCTAAAGTATTATTGTGATTGATACTTGTTTCTTCTTGCCTATAAGATAAAATCCATCTGCTGAGTTTGTCATTCTAGGCCTTTCACAGTCTAGTTCCTAAATAATTCACCATCCTTATCTGATTATATTATATAAAAAAAGAAGTAATCCAAATACAAATCTTGAATTAATCTAGATTCCTTGTTGTGTCCTGAATATGTTTTGTTTTTGTTTTATTACTAACTTATGAATCTTTGTTTTTACAATTCCTGCTCTTTGGAATTTTCTTCCAACCCCTAAGGAAGCAGAGAGAACCATTTTTCTATTATTGAAGTCCCAATTCTTCAAATCTTAGCTTAAAGGTTCATTATCTCTGCCTTCATAGGGCTTTGTGTCCCAAGGTCTTTGACCTGGTCTTGTTCCTCCAAACAGAGATATCTAGAACTATAGCACATAATATTTTATGTTAGATACATTAGAGGCACAAAACAAAGACCCAGAAATGATAGGGTAATAGTGGTAGAAATAAAGATAGCATATTCCCATTGGAGATAAAAGAAGATTTTATGAAAAAGTCAAGATATTAATTGGATTTTAAAAGATGAGTAGGAATTAAACATGCAAAGGTGAGAAAAGACGCTAGTTTGAACATTTTTTTTCATCCTTCTCAAATACTCTTAACTACTCTGAATCACCAAATTTGTGTTGTCTCTTCCCAATTTATAATTCAATTTTTATGTAACACTAGAGATTTTTAAAAAGAAAAAGCAATAACGCCTGCAATATCTTTTCTTACCTTATATAAGCTTGCCTTTTCCACATTCTATAGAAATAGCACTTTTTTGTCTTTTTTTTTCCATATTGATTTTAATTGTTTTTCCTTTTTCCTGTGTGCATTTTGTAAGTTACACCTTCTTTCTTGGGTTAACTTTTCTAATCTTATATTCCTTTTTAATCACTTTTTACTCCACATACTCCCTTATGTAGATTTGCAAAGGAGCCATTCTTTGTCTTTTGAATGTCTTTTAATTCAGTTTTAGGATTTCCCCTTTCTCTCCCTAAGAAAACCCAGTGGTCTTTGCTAACCACAAAAATACCCACACTCTTTGCTGTCCAAGGATTTCTGTTGTTTGTGAATTGTTTTTGATTCTCACATACCTTCCAAATCTGCTTAGGCTGTGTCTAGTATCCAGAGAAGTTTTCTGTCTCTTACTAACAGTTAGTTTACTGCACTTCACAGACCTAGTCTTCCATTAAAATAACCTTGAAACATAAGTCTGAAGTGAATATTGTAATGGGAATTCATTTATTCATTCAGAACTCTTCATTGAGCGCTATCAGTGTGCCAGGCTTTTTTCTGGGTGCTGGGGGATCCAGATAGGTGTAATAGTGATTGACTTTCTAGTTCTTATATTCTTTGCATATAGGGGAGATGGTACTGAGAGCACAGGCACATAGGTAAATAAATACCAAATGTCTACAAAATACTGTCTCCTATGTTTGGAATTTTTTACCTCCTTATCTCTAGTCTTCTCTTCCCTCAAATCTCAGCTAACATCCCACTTTCTGCAAGATTCTCTAGATCCTCTGTAATGTTATTTCCTTCCCTCCAAGATTAGAACCAATTTATTCTGTTTGCATCTTGTTAGTACATAGGTTTGCATGTGGTATTTCATGAGCTCCTAGAGAATAGGGACTATTTTTGCCTTAATTTAAATATCCATCTTGGTTTATTGTTGGTTGCTGAGTTGTTTCAGTCATGTTCATTTGAACATTTCATGAACAAATTTGGAATTTCCTTGGCAAAGGTACTGGAGTGGTTTGCCATTTCTTTCTCCAGCTCATTTTACAGATGAGAAAACTGAAAGAAACATAATTGAGTGTCTTGAGCAGGGTCACACAACTAGTAAGTTATCTGAAGCTGAATTTGAACTCGTGTTTTCCTAATTCCAGGACCAGCACTTATATCCTATGATGCTCACTTAGCTGTCCCATAGTAGGTGCTTAATGACTGCTTGTTGAGTTAACTTGCATGTTGAGGAATAGGGGCAATGGCAAAGTAGGAGGATGAGGAAAGGACTCAGTTTGGGAGTATAGGTATTTCAAGCACTATGATATCATAGTATAAACCATTCCTCAATACAGTACTTTAATAAGGCTTACAAAGTACTGTACTCTCCCAATCCCCAAGGCTGTAAAGGACATAATGTAAATATCGATACCCACATTTTATATAAGATAAATCTGAGGTTCAGAATTTAAATAATTTGTCTGTAGTCAAAAACAATAATTATCAGATTTGACCCTGTGTTTCCTGACTCCAGGTTGGGTGTTCTTTCTACATGTTGGACTAGAAGTCATAGAATCAAAGTCTTACCTGAAAAAATAGAACTTTTTGAACTATAAATAATTATTTACATTTCAATTATTATTTTGGTTATGAAGATGAGGATAATATTAATCTTATCTGGGAGATAGTTCTGTATAACAGGTCGATAACATTGCTGATCTCATTTAAATACTACTGTGTATGACTAGTAAGGAACAAAAGTGAAGCAAATGAAAATATGGTTGAGATATACACCTGCCTTAGGGATGCAGGTGACATAAACAGTGTGCTAATCTTGGAGTCAGGAACACCTGGGATCAAATATAAGTTCTAATGTTTGCTAGCTTTGTATCCATGGCCAAATCACTCTGAGCCTCAGTTTCTATCTATTAAATGGGGATAATAATACCTGGTGAGCCTGACTCATAAAACTGTTAAGAAAATTAAATTAATGATTGTAAATGTAAGTTTTTTTTTTTTTTTATTTTACTGATGAACAGGGACTTCGTCGGGTTAGTTTCATGGTAGTTTAGGTTTGAAATAAGACACTAGTAGATCATTCAAAAGTAAAGCTAAAGAGATTGTCTGAGTCATAGGAGAAAGATTAACCTTAAGGACAACTTGAACTTATTCAACTGATCAAAGTTTACTTTCTGAAGACTCTCATTATGATACATCAGCCAACTTATCTTATGGTTTGTGATTCAGGTTAAGACCCTGAATCTTTAGTCTCCTGAGGCAGCCTTTGAAGTGAAGGGTCAGGGATTAAGATACTATCCTTGCCATTGGCAGAGTCTTTGTTTAGAGATAGAAAAAGAAATAAAAAGGATGTAGTTCAGTCAACTGGTATTAAGCACTTACTATGTGATAGGTACTGTACTAGGGTGGGTGGTATAAAGTTAAAATACAGTACCTGTTTTAAGGGAGCAAATGGTCTAGAGACTAATAACTATGTACAACATTTTATGCACACACACACACACACACACACACAGAGATAGAGAGAGAGAGAGAGAGAGAGAGAATAAACTATTGATAATCCTAGATGGAAGGCATTAAGATTAAGAAGGAATGGAAAAAGTTTCTTCCAGAATTCAGAACCTGAAGGAAGTTAGAGGAGGCAGTATAAGGAATTCTCTATTCCATTTGAGAATAGGAGGAACAAGTAGCATATTTTATTTCAACTAGAAAGAATTTATCCTTCTCTTTGATGAGCTAGGCAAATGATACTTATGCTACAAGATTAAAATTTTCATAAATTAAATGTGACTATCAAACAAAAAAAAAGGTCATTGTGGAAATAAATTCATATTTTATTTGTGATATATCTTAAGGAAAGTAATGCTTTTAAGCCTTAAAAATAATGTTTAAAAGGGCTGAGTTGATGTTATATTTTCAACATTGCTCATTAATTTGTAAGTTATAAGAAATTTGTCATTTCTTTGTAATGACACACCATGTACAGGGCGCTTAATGCCTGAGCATATGTATTATTTATAGTAATCAACACCCTTTTCCGATCTACTGCTTATATTTCAGCTTCATAGAGATCTTATCAGTCCTGTAAGGCATAATGGTTAATGTTCGTGGAAAAGTAATTTGAAGTCCTTGACATAAGAGGTATCAAAGCTATTGTAGCGGTATGAATTTTTACATTCAGAGTTATTTATTTACATTATGCCATTTGCAAGTACAGCCAACTGAAGACATACTTGAGCAGAACAAAAATGAATGTGTCATCTTGGCTCAAAGCCACATTTGTCCTGTGATTGGAGAATTGTAGCTTTAGCAAGATTATTAAAAAAAAAAAAAGAAAGAAACGAAAATAGATTTTTCTTTTTTTGGTATATTAATAGAAAAATAACATTGTCTATTTTTTAAATGACTGTCTTTTACTTAAATCCTGAATAAAATAAAATGGAATTCCAAATCATTTCACACTCGTTGTCACTTTCTTAGTAAGAACATCCAAAAAAAGGAGGAGGGGTGAAGAAGAAAGTTGTCACCAAGAAATGTCATCAACAAATATTTGTTAAGCAACTACTATGTGCCAGTCACTTTTCTAGAAGTTGTATATACGAATAAAATGAAAAACCATTCCTATTCCCAACGAATTTACTTTCTTTTTTTTCTTTTTTTAAAGTGTAATACTTTGTTTTTTTCATTTTTTTAAAAATAACTTTTTATTGACAGATTCCATGCCAGGGTAATTTTTTACAATATTATCCCTTGCACTCACTTCTGTTCCGATTTTCCCCCTCCCTCCCTCCACCCCCTCCCCCAGATGGCAAACAGTCCTATACATTATATCCTAGATACAATATATGTGTGCAGAACTGAACAGTTCTCTTGACGAACTTACTTTCTAACAGGAATTTAACAAAGATATATGATTTTGCTATACTGGTATATATCTATAAATATAAAATAAATTTAAAGAGCATACATACAGGTATGTATAAAGTATAAAAGTTAAAAAGACAAAGCAGGCTGAGAGGAAGATCATAAATAGCTGACTTGAGAAAAAGCTTCCTGTACTAAGTAAGGTGTGGTGTCCATTAGCTATGTCTTGAAAGAAGAGAGGCTTTCTGCAAAGTACAGGGGAGGAGGAAGTGTATCTCACAACTAGGGATAGCCAGTGCAGACAAATGGGAAGGAAAGAATTGTATGAGAAACAGAGAGAAATGAAGTTCAGATGGATCTTGGTGTCAAGGACAGGAAGTGATGAATGAGGCTGAAAAAATAGATTTAGATTTTCAAGGACTTTGCAGGCTAAACGGGACCTTCCTTCCTTCCTTCCTTCCTTCCTTCCTTCCTTCCTTCCTTCCTTCCTTCCTTCCTTCCTTCCTTCCTTCCTTCCTAGAGGTAATAAGAAGGCACTGAAGTTGTTTGAGTAGAGAAGTCACATGCTTAGGTGTGTGCATAAGGAAAACTACCTAGGCAGCAATATCGACATTGAAGTGAAGCTTGGAGATACCTAAGACAAGAAGATCAAGGAGGTTTTTGCCATGATCTAAGCAAAAGATGATAAAGGACAGCTCTATTTCCATACTAATACGGCTGTATGAGTAGAATATACAAAGAATGTTGAATTGAAATAGCAAAATTTGTTAAATGATTTTCTGTCTCTGTTTCTCTCTGTCTATCTGCCTCTGCGTCTGCATCTCTGTCTGTCTGTTTCTCTCTATCTCTCTTTATCTTTCTTTGTCTGTTCCTGTCTCTATCTGCATGTGCATCTGTTTGTCTCCATCTCTGTGTTTCTCTTTGTCTTTGTCTCTCTTTCTCTTTTTCCTTCCCTTTCCTTTCTCATCCTCTATTTCTCCTTCTCTCTCTCTCTCTCTCTCTCTCTCTCTCTCTCTCTCTCTCTCTCTCTCTCTCTCTCTCTCTCTCTCTCTCTCTCTCTTTCATCCTTCTTCCTCTCCCTGTCACCCTTTTCCTCTCTCCTTGTCCTCCTTCCTTTCCCTCTCTCCTTCTCTCCCTTCCCTATCTATGATAGTAGTATACTAGGAGTTGAAGATAATGCCAAAGTTATGAACCCTTAGATACTGAAAAAATGGTGATATCTGTAATTGAATAAGGAAAGTTGGGAAGAGAAGTTCTGTGCATGATGCAGTTATAACAGCAGTTATAACATCATTTCTAAAATCTCTTACTCTCTGAAGCAGACAAAGTCCCTAGAAGATGTTTGATTATTTCTTCCCTTACGGTTCTAGGAGTAACTCTGAGATTGAGTGAAGTTTTCTGGTACTGAAGTGCATGTTCCCCCATCCACCCTTAGATTTATATAAATTATCCAGCCAGAATTAATTGGCTGCTGGTGGTGGTTCGGTTGTTTCATTCATGAATGACTCTTTTGTGACCACAATTGGGCTTTTCTTGATAAAGATATTAAAGTGGTTTGCCATTTCCTTCCCTAGCTCATTTTACAAATAAAGTAACTCGCCCAGGATCATATAACTACTAACTGTCTGAAGAAAGATTTGATCATTTGATGCATCTTCCTTGACTTTACGTCTGGTATTCTATGTACTGGGCCACATAGCTGCTCCCTTTGGTTTCAGGTTAGAGACATTTACTAAGTTTGAATATTAAGAAGAATTGATACAAAATGTTCTCCACCAAAATCTGAGCTACATTTTCCCACAAAAAAGTATACTAGGGGTGTCTAGGTGGCGCAGTGGATAGAGCACCAGTCCTGAAATCAGGAGGACCTGAGTTCAAATGTGACCTCAGACACTTAACACTTCCTAGCTGTGTGACCCTGGGCAAGTCACTTAACCCCAAATATATATATATATATATATATATATGTGTGTGTGTGTGTGTGTGTGTGTGTGTGTGTGTATTCTAGGAAAAATGGGATGAAATTTAGGGAATTCACATGACAAAGTTATAATGTATAGTTTTTAATTGGACAAACATCCTTTTCTTCTATTTTTAGAGTCCTCATAAAGTTCCCTTAAGTATACAGTTATTTATATGGATTCAAAATTTTGGACCTTTTTAGAGACCTGAATTCTCCCATCTTTCCCTGGAAAAGGCACATTGCATTATTAACATGAAGCATTCTTTTTCTCAGAAGTTGAACTTCCCATATGGATGCATTGTTCTAGTCCAGTCTCTCCCAAGGCATGTTCTGTGCTAAGGTGGGTGGAGTATAACATTGCTTCCATGTTTAACCTTGTTGCTCTCTGGTACAAGGATCTACTCTTCAAAGAATTCCTGAAACTTAAATCTGAAGTAGTTGCTAGAATTTTTTTTTTTTGGAAGATTCTTCTTTTCTGGCATATATAAGAGAGAGGTGTTTCTCATTATTTCAACCAATCCCACCCTTGGGAACTGAGCAGAGGAACATCGTAAGTTTTTTGTTTTTTGTTTGTTTGTTTGTTTGTTTGTTTTTACATTCAAATGTAAATGTCAAAATAAATCCATAGCTCATGTATCATTGAATTAAGTTGTAATGGCATGATGACCATTGTCTATGAATCATTCCATGATATTCCATAGTCAACTTGGTCATAGTCATTTTAGACTTGGAGAATAAATATACAATTAGGAGAGCAAATGTCACTTGTAAGTTTTGTCGTCTGGTAGGATATTAGAGTTTGTGCTCTGCTAGCATAATATTTAAATACCTACAGTCAAATTATGCTATGATAAAACTAGAGGAGGAATTTAATTTATTAAAGTAGGTTTAAAATATTTATAAATAATTAGAGGAATTATTCCATTCATATGTTGTTGCAATTCTATAATGTTTATTTTTATTACATTGAATCACTTCCCATATTATATATTTCTATATAATATATATAATATTCCCATATTATATATTTCTATATTATATATTTATACATTCTCCCCATTTTTGTAACAACATTTTATTTAGCCTTTTGTTTTATAATTTAGTAGCCTCCACAGAATCAAAATTATCATGGAAATAAGAGTCCACTCTATATAAATGTCTTCATCATAATACTCAAATACAGAGAATTTTAAATGACAGTAACTATCTCACAGAATTGTTAACATGTGGTTCAAGGTACATGAATTTGCAATGTCTGATAATATTGATGAATTGAAGATAGTTTAATAGTTATAAAGGCATCTGATATTTGGATCAAGTAGTATTTTTCAATGTGAAATATTTAAATCTCATGGAAACTATGCATAGATGTACATATTAATGGTGTTTAATTTGGTTTCTGTACTTAATGGCTTGTGTTTAGGGAATGGGATGTAATGATGTTTTGTGTTTCTCAAGTGTTCTGCTTGTATTCATCTTGATTTGTAGCAGCTGTTGTATAAGTAAGCGAGGATATACTCTAAAGAGGAGCAAAATTTAAAAAGCAAAAACATTTAAAAGCAAGCTTAATTATGGGTTGACAACTCAATTACAGTATAAGTCAAATGTGCATAATAAGAGAAATCTTATTTTTTATGACTCCTTCTTAATATATTAAATACTTTCCTGTAACTCATTCATCAAAATTATCTGTTAACTGAATTATGGCTTGCTTTTACATACTGTATTCAATCACACCAAGTTTTGGGGAGTCTGACATGAGAATAAAGGAATATGATTATTGGAAGTCAGGAACAAATAAAAAAAGCAGGAATATAGATAATGAGGGGAAAAAAAGTCAAGAAGTGGGTAAATTATCACAGATAGATTGCAGGCAATGGGATCAAGGGTCAAGGTAAGTAAACTACAACTAGTACTGAATTTAGAAGTAAACTGGGAGTTGACATATTCTAGTCTTATTGGTGCAATTAATTAATGGTCCATTATTAGACAAGTCATTTCTCATCACTGAGCCTCAGTTTCTTCATGTTTAACATGAGTAAATTGGACTAGATGAGCCTTAATCATCTTTCTAGAAAATTCTATTATTTTAAATTAAGAAAATTATCTGATATTAGAGTAGACAAAAAGTCCTTATTTCAAAACAGAAAAGTGAATTAGGAGAACTTTATTTTAAGATAAAGTTTGGTTCAGCCCTGTTCCCAGGTCAAGCACTGATCTCATAGTGTACATTGACTTAAAACAATAAATATACACAGCTGACTGGGTGAAGGTAAAAGAAATGATAAGTTCTGTAATATTCCACCAATACTTAATCCTGTCTTTTTTTATGCTTTTGCTTTCCCCAGAACTCATCAAGATCTCAAAAAATAAAGAAATAAATACATCAAACAAACAAACAAATAAATGTTTCAAGGAAATGAGGAATAACGAAACCATAACTTTGTTCAATCAAACTTCTGTACTATATTAACAAACTTCTTTAAAGTACCATCTTCTTTATGAAGCCGTCCTTCCTTGACCCTTGTGTACCCTTAGTAAACAAATTAGTATTTTTTATCCTCGCTCACAGATTTTGTTTTAAAAACCATTTTTTCCTGTATTTGAGTATATATTTGTCAATTTTCTTCTCTAGTTGGCCTATTTATATGACTTTTATTTCCCCCCCCCAAAAAAATGGTACAATCTTTAAGAACAAAGAATCTAACATACTTATGAGAAAAAGAAAGAGAGAAAGGCTCAAAAGAAAATCAGAATGATGTCCCAAACTAAGGAGGTGATAGTTTTGACATATTCCATACCAATTAGGTTATATCTGGAGTGTTCTTTCCAGTCATGAATGACAAATCTGAGAAAAGACAATGATAAGCTTGAGAATATCCAAACAAGTACTGGGAAGGATCATAAAGGCTGACTGAAAAAAAAAAAAAACTAAGTATGCTTAACTTACAAAAGAAAAGTTTAAATATTAAATTTTATTTTATGTTAATTAAATATGTTAAATATAATTTTAAAGTTTAAAAAAATTAAATGAAAAGTAACAAAAATGCTGTTCTTTGAATACTCAGAGACAGTCAGAAGAGACATAAGACACATGATGCTTGGTCCTGGGGTAAAACCAGGAGCAAAGGGTTATATAAAGAGGGAAATTTGGGTTAAATTAGCATAGCTGGGAGTAGGGGAGAGAAACATGGATTATGGTGAGGCTCTTTATTACAAGGCACTGGAGAAATCACTTAAATAGACTATCCTTTAAAATACCCTGAGTTTGGAAAATAGGCAGATGTGCCCCCCAAAACACCCAAATTATTGTGATGAGAACAGAAAATCTTCAACCACTGGAACGACTAGGGGATAAGAAGTGTCCCCTTCCCAGCCTGATTGATGTAATTGAGTTGAGGAATAAGGATCAGCTTTAAGGAGCTTGATCTATGGCAGCAGAGAAGAGAGCTGATTGCATTCAAGGAAGAACACTATCTCTACCTGTCAAGAGTCATTACGTGGAGGGGAGCAGACAGGCATCTTAGATGGAAAAACAACCTAGCAACAATATATATGGTGAGGAGAGGTAGAATGGGGAGGCAGCAGAATGGAGATAATATGAGAAGCAAAGGGACATTTGGGCCCTGCAGTAACAAAGGTGTGCATTGCCTTGGTCACCTGAGTTCTCTATTATATGGGCTTCAATACCAATATATCCCAAATTTGTCTCCACTTTCCCTAATGAACCAATATATTTTATGTGAACTTGCATCCTAGGTAGGTGTGTGCATGTGTGAGAGAGAGGGATGTTTTGGGAGATGTTTCATAAATTAAATTCACAAATGGTCTTATTCCATTCTGACTTATTGAGATTATCATTCTCACTCTCAATTATTTTCTCAGTTATTGTTTTTATGACCTATAGTTTTAGTAATATAAGCCTACACAATCTCCTTATATTTGAAATAGTAGTTGCCCATCCTAAGAAACCAATCTGACATACTATGGAGGTAGCCCAAAGAGGGTGCTTTACTTTATTAATAAAATTTTCATATTCCAGCATTTTAAAGTTGAATTGACTTCCTCTAGAGGTAGTTTCCCCATATAGGTCTCAGAAAAGAGGGGTAGAAGACTGCATGACCACTACTCAGGCTTCTTAGAAAATTACTTCTTATTTAAGTGTGTTTTGGGCTAGGTCAGTTCTGAAATCCATTCCAATTCAGAGATTCTAAGATTTCAAGATTTCCGATCTGAAAATAAAATAAAAATGACATATTCCTGGTAGCAAAGGAGTTACTCTTATTCACTTGCAACCTTTCCCTCTGCCACTTTCAGTTTGGTACAGAACTAGTGGAATAATCAAATGTGCAAATTGCCTACTCTGACAAAGCAAGAGGACATATAGAGAGGCATCTTTTATACTTTAGGTATTTGGGGAATATACTTTTCCTGGAGAAGTGGGGAAGAGGCAAGCTAGATAATACTACCAACCTCATAAAAAACACAATAAATTATTGATTAAGTGTTAAAATTTTCTTTCCTTTTCTGCATAAAAGTTTTAATAAATGCTGACATAATACTGGTGTATATATCCCACTGGTATATGCAAACACCGTGAAATACTCACTTTATGTAAAATCATCAGTGTCTAATTTCATCCATGTTAGTGTCCTAGAATTTTTTCCCCCAAGAGTCTCACTTTCTCTGGCTCATCTTATTTCCTATTCTTCATGACCCAGAATATACCAATGAAACTTAGGATGTTAAATGTTACATTCTTTTAAAGTTTTGAAAGGGTTTATTTTTTATTTAATCTTAGGGGGAAAGGGATGCAAAATGTGCATGTGTTGTAGACAAATTTAGAAGTAGCACATGGAGAAGTGGCCCAAATTGTGACAAAATTGGTCATCTGTGGATCTTCCCATTGAGGCTGCATAAATCTAGAAAAGCATTTTAAAAAGTTTCATTTGTTGAAAACCAAGATAGTTTTGAAGGACAAAGAATTGTGCATTTCAAAAACAGCAGAGTTCTAAGTTTTAACAAACCATTGATGTGAAGGATACCATACTCTGTAGGAACTACATGGTTTATGAACCAAACATTTATGGAATAGTTTCATTTGTAATGAGCAAAGCAAAAAAGCAAAGTTCTTTATGAAAACAGTTGAACACCAAAAGTAATGGCTAATGCTCTAACTAGGTAGGGTGGGTACTGACAATAAATTCTGCATAAAGAATAATATATAAGGCAGGCTTTTTTTTTCTATTACTTTGACCAGAAGGTAATTTGACCCTGAGCTATATTATTTTTGGTCAGCTCAGTTCTCATTCTTCCTCTGCAGTTACAAGTTCATAAGCTCATGTTTTGCTCTAAGAATTTCTCCTCTTTCTGATAACATTTTATCCCCATTGTAGCTTTATATCTCTATTGTCTAGCATGGTATCTTACATATAGACTTGTAATTTTTAACTGAATTAAAATATGAAGATTATTTTCCTTAGAGTCACAGATTTTGATCAAGTATCTTTCCTGCAGTAAGAGTGGTGTGTGTGTGTGTGTGTGTGTGAGAGAGAGAGAGTGTGTGTGTGTGAAAGAGAGAGAGAGACAGATGAAAGCAGAGAGATAGAGTCAGAAAGAATAAGAGAGACAGAGACTGAAAGACAGACAAAGAGAGAGACATAATAAAAACATGCAAGAGAGGTACAGAGACAGAAACAAGAAGAGGGGGAGAGGGAGAAGAAGAAAAGAAAGAAGCAGGGAAAGGGAGACAAAGAAGAGAGGAAGGAGAAAACAGAAGGAGGGAAGAGAGAGACAGAGAGAGAGACACACAGAGAGAGAGAGAGAGAGAGAGATACACAGAGACAGAGAGACAGAGACAGAGAGACAGAGAGACAAAGATAGAGAGAAACAGCACTAGGATTTTGATTTGTAATTTCACTGATATAAAGGAGACTTCTGCAACTGCAGGTCAATGTCTTCTTTGAAGATTGTAGTTCTAGAAAGCTGAGCACTAAAATGTTAAGGGACCTGTATGTGTCAAAATGGGACTTGAACTTCCTAGTTCTTCAGCAATATGTATAATATCCCTGGCATTTACATAGCACCTTAAGCTTTGTAAAATACTTTATAAATATAATCTTATTTAATTCTCACAGCTCTGGAAAGTACTTATTATTATCCCCGTTTTAAATATTTGAAGTGAGAATAACATTCTTTCTGCTTTATTCCTCAGCTCTCCCTGTTAGTGGAACTATAGATAATATAGATATAGATTATATGGACATATAGGTAAATACTACCCTACTTTTTTGTGGTCTCTATCTCTGAGATTATTTCTCTTCTTCCTAAGCATGACTAGCTACAATCTTGCCCTTGTGTGTTCTTCTGATTTTCTTTCCCCTTCCCTCTCTCCCTTATTTCAGAGAGAGTAAGATAAGTTTCATAAGTTTTAATTTGTATTAATTTCTATATTTGTTAATAAGAATTTCTCTTATAGTTTATAAGTTATAGTTATAAGAGAAATTCTTATAGTTCACCTGACTCATACTTGTTATTAAATACTTTTCCCCCCCTGAGGTAATTGAGATTAAGTGACTTGCCCAGGATCATACAGCTAGGAAATATTAAGTGTCCGAGGCTAGATTTGAACTCAAGTCTTCCTGACTTCAGGGCTGGTGCTCTATCCACTGCAACTCCAAGCTACCCCTAAATACTTCTTTAAAATAAAATTGAGTCATTATTTTGTGGTATTCAGCTTTTAGGTACCCTAGTAGACAAAGCTTAAGAATGATATATGATATATACAGTGAATAAATGAATGAATAAAGACATTGCTTGGGTGTTTATATTATGCAAAAGCACTATGTTGAAGTTTAGGGAACAAACATTGATGCAGAGATGCTTCTTATTATCAAGGGGTTTTTATGTTCTATCGAACTAATAAAACATATAAGTTTCAGATGCAAATCAGATGGAAAATCCCATGGTTCTTAGGATGCAATAGAAAAGAAAGTGATAATGCATCTTCTTTAGTATAATTTCCACTTATAAAACCATATCATTTCTCACATGAAATCATTAAATAATATGAAGGACTTTTTTGGAGACAACTTTTTTCCAGATATTCCATAGATAGAATTACTGAAGTAGAAGTTGTAGCACTTAAAGAAGCAGTTGGCCAGTTCCATCTCTGCTGTGGTTGCTTCCTGAGATGATTTCAGATACTGGAAGCAGGACTTGAAGTCTGGGTGGTGTCTCTTTGCCCAGGGCTGTTGGATCTGTCTGCCTAAGGTGACACTTGTTTAGCTGTCAGGATTGCCCTGCTCTAGTTTTTAATATGTGATTTTCTTCAGTTACCTTTTGTATCTCTTTTTCCTTTTGATTTATTCTACTGTTTAAGGAGTTGTTTTCTTCAGACAATTTTTTCCCTTCCTTTTCCAAACTGTTGACTCTCTCATCCATACCTCTCACTTCTTTTCTCATTTTTTTCTACCTCTCTTATTTGCCTTTTGAAGTCTTTTATGAGCATTTCCAAGAAGCCTCTTTGGGCTTGAGACCAATTCATATCACTCTTTGAGATTTCTTCTGTGGGCATTCTGTCTTTGTCCGAGTTTGTGTTTTGATTTGTCCTTACTATAATAGCTTTCTATGGTCAAGGTTCTTTTCAGTTATTTTTGTTTGTTTGTTTGTTTTGTTTTGTTTTGGTTTTGCTTTGCTTTTAAGGTGGAGCTTTCCTAAGCTGCCTGTGTTACTCTGAGCCTTGACGTAGAGCATAAGGGTCCCTTGTGTTTGTAGAAGGTAGCTTTTGTTCAGGAAAAAGCCTGGTATCTCAGAGTTTGCCTTTTGTGCTGGGATTGGAAGCTGTCCCACTGATTTGCTTCTGAACTGAGCCAGGATTGAGGATCTTAGTTGCTGATTTGTTGTGATTAAGACTCTCTCACTAGCTTTCTCATAGTCTGGGCTAAATACTCTTTTCACCCTAGTAAGACTGACCCTTCTTAAAGATTTTCCAGTCTTTCTTGAGATGGAGAGTGTCTTCATTCTGGCAGACTCTCTTCAAAAGCTTGGTTTCATGTGGTTTTCGAGGGAAACTAGGAGAAGGGGAGTAGCTTCCTGACTTTACTCTGCTACCTTGTCTCTACTCCCAGATCTTCCTGATGGGGTATAGAAAAATTGGCAAAAATCTAAATTGATACCTCCTTTTTTATTCCCTTCCCATATAAGTGGTTCCTCCTCAGGGAGTAATTAAAATATCCCCTCTTGCCTTGGTCACCATTTTTTGGAACTCTGTGATTCTTTCATCTTTGGTGCTGTTATACATGACTCATAAGAGTGTGGATGAGTTTCCTCAACCACCTGGAACTGACTTTATGTGTACTTTACCTCCTGATGTCTTTGAAAATCCTTTCAAACTTAATCTAAAACCTATGAATGAGACAAAGTGATAGAGTACCTTTTTATTACTTTAAGCGGCACTGGAAGGACTTGATTGAGGACATATAAACTAGTGCCATTGTTATGATATGAATACAAATTTCTAGCATATATTCCCTATTTTTAGTTTATCTCTTCAGTGGACAGGCCTAGATTTTACCCTTCATTTTTCCTTTTCTGGACTTTGGGAATACTATCACCTTTCTTTACATTTATTAGAGTACCGTTCTTCCTCATTTCAAAATGCTTTAATAACATTTCCATTTTATGTTGATTACATTTAAGGATGGCTGCTCCTGATAGCATCTAGGGAGGTATAATAAAATCAGCAATACCCTACCTCCAAATCACACAATAGGATGAATTGCTTTGGGGAAGCCTTATTGTGGATAGCTCTTCATACCCAGAGTGTGAAGAACTTCCAAGTTCTCTAATAAAACATTGTGCTTCTTGCAAAAGCTGGGTTGTTTTCTCCTTTTTAAAATTCCACAACTCAGTAATCTTTTATCCTCAAAGTTAATATTTCATTGACAGTCATATATTATGACTTTGACAAAAACTTTAGTTTTTTTTCTGTGAAGATGCTACTTACCCAAACTACTTCACAAAATTGTTGATAAGAACAAATATGACCTAATTTTAAACTGCCTTATAACATAGGATGTAATGTAAATATAAAATTTTCAATTTTAATTTTACAAATTAATTTCAAAATTCAATTTCAAAAAATCCAGTTTTCTGTGGCTTAATTTACAAAACAAGAATTTCAAAATGAATTGTACAATTGTGGAAAAAAATGAACAAAGCAAGTAGATCATCTCCTAAGGCTTGCAAAACTTTTTGTTACATGAAGAATTTCCATTCTGATGGAATCATGCATTAGGATTTGACCCATATAAATGCGTTTAGGTTCTATTTTGTTGTTGTTGTGAATGTTTATTACAGCCAAGGGAAGGGGTGGAGATGATAGACTAGATGGATTTTCTTGGCTGTTGATGAAATGTCATCATTCATCCTATTCATTGAACCTCTTCAGAGTTGCTCCATTAAGGAAATAATAAGGGCTCCTAATGATGTGCTGTGAATTGTATTTTCTCATGAAAGCTTTGAAAACAAGCACAAGTATCTCTATTATCTTTAACTAATTATTATCATTATGGTGGTACTGATGAATGTTCATTTTTCTAATTTTATTCAAAATATTCAGTAATTTTACCATTTTTGTCATAGTTGTTATCATGACATTAAAAAATGCAGTCCCTTATGCTATGAATAATAGTCATTTTTTTCAGTATGAAAAAGCTGACACCTACTTTAGCATCCTATTTAATTCATATTCAATGGTTTTGTTTCTTTTTTGATATATTAGCATTATTGAAATGAATCAATCACACTTTTGTCAGCATAATCATTATAACACTATTACTAGTTACAGGGAAAGAAAATAGTAACTTCATCATACTCTCCCAGGATTTCAATATTACTATTAAATAAAATAAAATAAAAGACATACCTTTATAGTATCTTCTAGACTGGCACACAGTAAGTGCATAATAGAAGCTTGTTGATTTGGTTTCATATTTTGTGTGTATGTGTATGTTATTTAAAATTCCATCTGCATATAATTTACCCTTAACTGTACTGTATTAAGTTAAATATTGGTTAAAATTAATGAAATGATATAGTAGAAAATGCAATATTTTTTGAGCTAGAGGACTTGGATTTGAATTCTTAGTTCTATTATGATGCTACCTGTGTGCATGTACTTGGGAAAACCACTTGATCTTAATAGAATGGAGTTTCCTTATCTATAAAATGAAGGGATTGGTCTATATTGGAAATGTTGGATATTAAACCACATATGATAAATAGCTACCAGCACTTTGGAGTATGAAATGGGAACCAGATTAAAATATAATTGAGAAATATTTGACAAATAAAAATGCAATAAACATAATGTAAGCTTATTATTTTCTTTTATTTATTTGTTCATTTTTTTACTTATTTATTTTTAGCATGCATTGCTTTATGAATCATATTGATAGAGAAAAATCAGGAGCAAAAGGAAAGACCATGGGAAAGAAAAAAAAATGGAAAAAAGAAGTTGATTTACATTTAGCCTCTTTAGTTCTTTTTCTGAATGCAGATTGTATTTTCTATCTAGAGTGTATTGGAAGTGCTTTAGATCACTGACCCATTGAGAAACAAATCTTTCATAGTTGCTCATTGCACTTTACTGGTGTGTACAATGTATTCCTGATTCTACTTGTTTCACTCAGCATCAGTTCATGTAAATCTTTCTAGGCCTTTCTAAAATCAGCTTGTTCATCATTTTTATAGAACAATAATATTCCATTATCTTCATATACCACAGCTTTTTTAGCCATTCCTCAATTGATATGCATCTACTCATTTTTCACTTTTTTGTTACTGAAACAAAAAGATCTCCTACAAACATTTTTGCACATGTGAATCCTTTTCCCTACTTTATGATTTCTTTGGGAAACAGACCCAATAATGGAACTTATGGATCATAGGGTTTACACAGTTTTATAGCCCTTGGGATATAGTTCCAGATTGCTCTCCAGAATGGTTGTATTATTTCACAACTCCACTAACAATGCATTCGTGTTCATGCTTTCCCGTCTCTTCCAACTTTTTGTTATTCTCTTTTCCTGTCATCTTAGCCAATCTGAAAAGTGTGAGGTGGTACCTCAGAATAGTTTTTAATTTGAATTTCTTTAAGCAGTAGTGATTTAGAGTATTTTTTATATATCTAGATGGCTTTAATTTCATTATCTGAAAATTGTCTGTTTATATCCTTTGATAATTTATCAATTGGGGAATGAGTTGTATTCTTACATTCTTTATATATTTTTAGAAATGAGACATTTATCAGAAATCCTGGCTATAGAAACATTTTCCTAGCTTTATAGTTCTCTTTTAATCTTGTTTCTGTTGGTTTTCTTTGTGCAAACCCTGTTTAATTTAATGTAAACAAACTTGTCCATTTTGCCTTTCATAATGTTCTCTAGTTCTTCTTTGATCATAAATTCATCCCTTCTCCAAAGGGATTGGACCCAAAGATACAATAGGTAAATTATCCCTTGCTTTCCTTATATGTTTATGGTATCATCCCTTATACTCAAATCATGTACTCATTTTGACTTTATTTTGGCATGAGGTATGAGATGTAGGTCTATGCTGCATTTCTGACATAGTATTTTCCAGTTTTCCCAGCAATTTTTGTCAAATAGTGAATTCTTATCCCAGAAGCTAGAGTTTGGGGTTTATCAAATACTAAATTACTGTAGGCCTTGATTATTGTGTGATGTGTATCTAATCTATTCCAATGATGTTCCACTTTATTTCTTAGCCAGTACCAAATGGTTTTGATGACTGCTGCTTTATAATATAGTCTTAGATATGATACTCCCAATCCACTATTCTTTGTATTTTTTTCATTGATTTCCTTGACATTCTTGATCTTTTGTTCTTCCAGATGAATTTTGTTATTATTTTTCTAGATTTATAAAACAAGTTTTGGTAGTTTGAATGGTCAAGCACTGAACAAGTAGGACAATTTAGCCAGAATTGTCATTTTTATTACATTAGCTTGGTATATCCATGAGCAATTGATAGTTTTCTAATTGTTTAGATCTGACTTTATTTGTGTGAGAAGTGATTTGTAGTTGTGTTCCTGTAGTTCCTGTGTATGTCTTGGTAGGTAGATACCCAAATATCTTATTTTGTCTATAGTTATTTTAAATGGAATTTTCCTTTCTATGTCTTGTTGATGGGCTTTGTCAGTAATATATAGAAATGTTGATGATTTGTGCAGATTTAGTTTATATCCTGAAACTTTTGTTAATGCTATTAATTGTTTCTAGTAGGTTTTTGCATGATTTTTCTAGGATTCTCTAAGCATATCATCATATTAGTTGCAAAGAGTGAGTTTTCTTTCCTCATTATCTATTCTAATTCCTTCAATTTCTTTTTCTTTTCTTATTTCTAAAGCCAACATTTCTAGTACAATGTTGAATAATAGTGGTGAGAATGGGCATCGTTCTTTCACCCCTCATTTTATTGGGAATGTGTCTAGCTTCTCTCCATTAAAAGTAATACTCATTATTGGTTTTACAGAGATAGTACTTATTAGTTTAAGGAAAATTCTCTTTATTTCTTTCTCTTTAGTGTTTTTAATAAGAATGGGTGCTATATTTTCTCAAAAGCTTTTTTCTGCATCTCTTGAAATTATCATATTTCTTTTGGTTGTGTTTTAATGTGGTCAATTATGGTAATAGTTTTCCTGATATTGAACCAGCCCTGTATTTCTGATATAAATTCTACTTGATCTTAGTGTATTATCATGTTAATAATTTGCTGTAATTTCTTTGCTAATATTTTATTTAAAATTCTTGCATCAATATTCAGTAGGGAGATCAGTCTGTAATTTTTTTCCTCTGTTTTGGCTCTTCCTGGTTTAAGTATTAGTACCATATTTGTGTTATAGAAGGAATTTGGCAGAACTTCTTTTTTACCTTTAGGTCTTTTTTGTGCCTCTTCATGTTATATAATTTGTTCCATTATACTTTTCCTTTCCTCTTCTTCTAGTATAGGCCTGTTTCCACCCCTTAATGTCTTTTTCTTTGATATTATCACCTCAGAGTTCATTTACAACTGCACCCTCTACCCATGTGATGTCCCCTTCTTTATACCCTGATAATAGATATAGATCTCAAGTGATACAGATATCATTTTTGCATTTAGGAATATAAACATTTTAACCTTTAAATAATATATATTTTCCCTGTTTACCTTTCTTTGCTTCTTTTGATTCCTGTGTTTGTAGATTAAATTTTCTGTTTAGCTCTGGTTTTTTCAGCAGAAATAATTGAAAGTCTTTAACTTATTGACAATTCATCATCTCCCCTGAAAGATGATGCTCAGTCTTGCTGGATAGTTAATTATTGGTTGTAACCCCAGGATTTTGTTTTCCTGAATGATATTCCAGGCTCTCTGATCCTTTATTCCAGAAGCTTCCAAATCCTGGGTAACCCTGACTCCTTGATATTTAGATTATTATTTTCTGGTAAATTTTTAGTTCTGGAGTTTTGCTTGTAGGATCTCTTTTCAGGGATGACCCATGGATTCTTTCAATGAGTATTTCCCCTTCTGTTTCTAGAGTATTGGGAAAGTTTTCCTTAATGACCTATTGTATAATGCTATCTGGGTCCTTTTTTTGGTCATGGCCTTCAGGTAAGCCTATTATATCCTTCAGTTATGTATCTTCAGTTGTATGTATCTGAGCATGAATTAGTCACTTGTGCCCTCAAAATAAGGACTGATAGTTAAAAGTTAATTGCCATGCAATTTATTATATCTTTGATGTTTTCTGGGCACAACAGTACACATGGAAATTGAAAACTTTAATAATTTAGTTTCTTAAACTTAGAAATAAATTTATACACAATTTTATTGTAAAGACACCAAAGAATTGTGCTAAATTTGATAGGTTGTCTTTGAACAGATTTCTCAAATTTGAACCATATTAAATATTATAAATCTTTCCTAGATAACATGATCGACTTTTTATCATAATTTACATAAGCTTTTATTTAAGAACTTATGTTAGTTTTTTTAAAGGCATTTAATCACTAGATGTGGAAAAAAATTCAATTTTTCTTCAAAAAAAAATAATCCTACATAGAGTTGAATGTTTTTCTTCCTTTACATTTTCCAAAGACTGAAAAATATTTTAGGCTTTCTTTCAGTCTGTTAAAGGTGAAGTCACTTTGAAGAAAAAATAGATGCATTTGTGCTTATGAATGTATGCTTTCCACCCCCCCCCACTACATATTTTGATCAATACAATTTTTCTGAAAGAGATGAACTAAAAGAAATGAAAAATAATCCCATTGCTTTCATTAAGAAATTTCATTTTAAAAGGAAACTTGATGCCTTGGTCAGAACATGGAAAAGAAATTAAATGTCATATCAACTGTTGGCTATTTTCTTTGATGCATTCTAGTCTTTCAGGCAATATTTCAGGTTAAATTAATGAATTATTAATTGTGAGAACAAATAATGGATGTTACTGAGATATTTCAAAACTGAAATTGAAAATGAAGATTACAAAAAATCACTAACATTTATTATTAACCACTTCCTTTTTATCAGGTCTTCTTTTTTAATTTGTGTTCAGAAAGTTTACTTCCAGAAGAAGTAGTTTTCTAAAGACAGGGATCATTTTTTTTTGTCTTTCAATAGTGTTTCACATGTAGTAGGCACTTAAACTTTTAATAAACTTAATTTCATTTAATACGTATTTAATATGGACTAATACTAGTTTAAATCATCAAAGGGGAATTTTTTTCTAGAAGATAAAATAATAATTCACTTTTGTGTGAATCTAGAAAATATTGTTAAAAGATAATTTTGATATATAACTGCTTTACAATAAACATTGTTATTGAAATTAAGACTATCAATATAACATTTTTACATTTCTAATACCATGGAAATCTATGAAATTTATTTGTTTGCATTTGTTTGCATTTTTTTTTATCTGAAGAGATGTGATTTTTAATTACCCTATGGTGAATAACGAAACCCCTTTGATACAACTTAGGTTCTGATTTGGCTATGACATGTAGTCAGCATTTCTTATGTGTTCCTAGAATAAAAATATTTTAAAACATAGTTCACTTTTTTATATGTCTAATTTAGTCTTATAAACATATATATATATATATATATATATATATATATATATATATATATATAAGAATTACATTCTAAACATCCAAAGGATTTTTTTAAAAAACAATATCTTTCAGTATTTCAATTGTTTCATAATCTCACTGATGTGAGCATTTCCTACACAATCCATTCATTTCTTATACTATACAATTTTTATTTGTGTGCTATCCTCTACAATATCTTGCAGAAGATCCTCTCAAAATTTTGTGGTATTTTCTTCCCATTATCTGAGTTTTAATTCTCCAAAAAGGTGTTCCTTTGTAATCTGTAATTCCTTTTAGGTGATAGATCAATTCCTTCTAATCATTCATTGCTTTGATGATATTGTCATAATACAAAAAAAACTCCAATACATCTTTACACTGTCCTTTCAGTTTTGAAATTTATGTGGCTTTACCAGAAGAACACAGATATTAAAGTATGAATATTGTGTCTGAATATGAAGTGGTCATTTAAAGTGCCATAAAATTTCCCAAGTGCAATGATGGACATGCTTTCCTCTTTTCAGTTTTGGATCTAGTTCATTGTCCAACTACAGTGCCCATTAAAAATATAGGTAAACATACAAATAGACAGACAGACAGGTTCTGTAGATTCTCCATTCCATTGTTTCACTAGTAAACATTTTTCATCTATGTGATTTTTCCCATATGGATAGTTATTCCAAATCCTTTTCAGTCATTTTAGAACTCCTGCAATATTCCTAGGCCCATAAAACAAGCACAATATTAAGGACAATGTGTAAATAAAATATAAGGAAGCTAAATTTTTCTGAAGAAACCCACGAAAAAAATAAAAATCTTTATGATCAGGTTGTGGGGACTGAATGCTAACCTTTAGAGAATATTTACTATTCCTTGAGGAATATTTATGCTGTGGTGCTTTTTCTTAGATTCATTTTCAAGTTCTGAGTATTAGAGACTCTCCTAATCATTAAAAAGTCCAGTTGCTATGGGGTGGGTCTGGATTTTTAAAAGATATTCTAAACTGTATTAACAAGCAGAATAATTACATTCTGTAATATAATATTAGGAGGTGGGATTGTTATTATCAAAATGTAAATAACTTAGTAGAAGTAATACCAGGATATGGAGGCAAATACAACCACTCCTCAAAAAAGGATTCTTGAGATCTTTAATAGTCACATTTGGTCAAGAATAGAGGTTGGTTTTATTTTGTTTGTTTGTTTTGTTTTGTTTCAAACCTTATCTAGAGCAAGGCTTCTTAATTTTTTTTTTTTTTTTTTTTGCTCATGACCCCTTTTTAATGGAGTAATTTTTAAGTGAACCTAGCTGTATAGTTATATCAAATAGGTATATAAATAAAACATTCACTGATAATAAATCATATAGAATTTATTTTAAAACAATTCTTTGGTATACATGTAGCTTTATCATTTATTAAAAAGGTGAGAAAATTTGAATTCTAATGAGATGGATGTGCTTGTTTATTTTTACATCAAGAATTAAATCTTGGTGGAATATTTGATTCATTTTACTGTTGCCAAATTTTTCACAACCCCCCATATGTGATTCCATATGGGTTCATGACCTACATGTTAAGCAGCTTTGATCTAGCATATAGACTTATTATCTCTATAGCTTGCTAAGTAATGGTAGATTTTCTCTCAAGTAGATGAAATGTATGGTAACTACTAATGTGCTTCTACAACTGTAAATTCATTGCCAGCTTTTTTGGCTGGTACAACTTTGAATTTTAGCTATCTGACCATTTTACAGGTGACAGTATGTTCATAAATATTCTTAGGGAGCACTATTTATTTATTTATCTTACTTTTTTTAACACTATACATTGGAATATAATTTCAGGAGAATTGTTTCTTTTTGTATTTATTTGATAATTTTATTTATGATTCACTATGAACTGTTTGGTCATAATATGTCAGCTTCCTATTTAGAACTTAAAGATTTATAAAGTGTATTATTATCTCCATCTGCCAGTGGACATGATAGAGATACAAAAAGGGCAAAGTGATTTAAGTGTCAGAACTGGGACTGAAATAAATATCTTCTTCAAGATCCTTACCCCATTACCTTTGTCAGCATAGAATAAAGTATCTCTAGTAAAATTTCATTTGGACCTTACTTTTATCAGTGTTAAAAATGTTAATAAAATTTTATTAGTGGTAAAACTATAACAGTGCAAGGCAAGTATTGGTAGATTTTCCCAAACATCTTGTGTAACAGAGTCAGCTGAAAATAGAATCTTGAGAAATGAAATTCCTGGAGGGAAGAATAGCTTTTATGGTTCATTTTTTGTTATGGTGTTGGTGTTGGTTGTGGTCATGATTGTGGTGTACTCAATTTGTTTTAGAAATGGAGTCCAACATTATGATATATTGCTTTGTATTTGCCTCTCAGGAAAAAAAATCCTGAATGGAAATTTTTGGTCCAAAATAAGAAAATGAACACAAAGTTAGAGATATTTGGTAGTCTTGAAGAATCATTATTTGTACCAAAGTTTCTTAAACTATCATTCATGATTCAATATGAGATTGTATAACTGAATGTAGGGGTCATTAAATTACGATGTATTATCAGTAAAAATTTGATTTGTATCCCCATTTTATATACATAGGTATATATATTTTATATATGTATATATATTACATTATATATATTATATATATATTATATATATATATATAGGTATATATAGATATTTGAGTGCATGTAAAATTTTTTCAGGTGAAAAGGGGTCATGAGTGGGAAAAATTTAAGAAGCCCTGAGTTATGATATTAAGGCTATTACATTGAAACTAATATTTGGAGAAAAACTCCATATTTTCCAGAAATTAATATATATTTTAAGTTCTAAAAAATTATGACATTTTTAGTTCTCTTATATATTTTGAAGGATACTTCAGTATAATGATGCACTTTTGCATGGGAAATACCTCACAGTAAATATTACTCACTTTTTGTTTATGATTGTTGTCCTATATGTGAGAATGTACATCCTCTTCAAAGTTTCATAAGAATGTTAAAGCTCATTCTGTTGTGATAACATGTAATGACAAGTTAATGGCTATAGGTAATTTAAAATAAGTCAATATTTATATTAAAATTACCAAACATTAGAGAAATTTTTTATCAAAATTTGTTAGGTGAAAAGTGGAAGAAAGATTTTTATAGAAGCAATTAAAGAAAAATTGAAAAATGATTAAAATATTCTCTACCTAACAGATCTTTACATTTTTGTGGTCCTGAGAAATGATTAGATCATAAATATGCCTTGAGAGTAGTATCTATACTAATGTTTGTTTTTTTCGTCACTTAGAGTTCTGCATTACTTTCTGATTCTGTAGGTGTTTGCATTCAATATTCTTGGACACATACATACTCTTTATTTTATTCTTACTCCATTTGACTAACATTATTTATCTGAGAGACTGGGGTCTTGTATATATACCTGCGATTTTTAAAATTTTCATATCAGTAGCATAACCTTTCATGTAATATACCCTAAAGATTTTTGAATATTTCATGTTCTTTTCATTTACCAAAGTGTGCTGTGATTCACATTTTAAATGACATTTTTTAAGAATGTTTTTGTTCATTCCTTACTATTTAAGGGCATTTGGAAATTCTGAATAATTCTTTTAAACTCTAATGAGCTTCCTCTGTATCTTTTATGACTATAGTTCCCTATCTCCCCCACAATTTGGAGTTACCTTATTGCCATATTCTCTAATTTCCTTTTTACCCCTCTTATTTTGACTAGATGTTTATAGTCATCATTCCTTTTCATGTTAAAATTTTAAAGTATTACAACTGATCAACTATAAACAATCCAGTTTCTGAGGTGATTGAAATCAGACTGCAAATGTCCTAACTGCTGTAGTTTTCTTTATGACTAAAAAGATCAGTAGCATAACTGATCATAATAAAATATCTACAATTTCAGAAAAAAATGAATCAACAAATTTGTGAAATTACTGTTGACATTAAATTTAAATCCTCTTGTGGCAAAAGGACTAATAAAAAATTGTGAATTATGATAGTCATTTTTACATAGTCATATTATAGTGGTGTAGTAATAATTAACATAGTCTCATAAGGACTCAAAGGTTCCAATCTGTTACAATCCCATAGTAATCACTGGCTCATGTAGAAATTTATAGAATATAAATTATTGTATACACATAATTCTATTTGTACCTCATAGTAAATTTAGATAGGTACATCAGAAGAAGGATTTGAATCCAAGTCTTTCTGAAATTAAATTTAGTATTCTGTTGATTATACTTCTGACATTTTATAAGGAGCAAGAAGCAAGTTGAATCAATATCCATATGGTAAACTATTTTTGATCACCATGAAGGTAGAATTATAAAGCTTCTTAAACTTTTATAAAACCTGGCCATTAAACTTTAAGTTTATAAAAATTTACCCATAACAACTTCCTTGAAGTCTTCAGTCATTGTTACTATGTTTAACACATAGTGGTTATATTTACTTATAATGTTATTACTTTTGCAACCTGTTTTTCTGTACCAATTTTATTAGAAGTGCTGAAAAAGCTATTAACCAGAAAATATTGTTTTAAAGAGTAATTATTGAAAACTTTTGAAATTTAATTGAGAATTCCAGAGAACTCAAGTCACTTGCAAAAATATGAGTCAATAAAGAAGATATCTGAAGATTTTTGGCCAAAAGTTCTTTTCTCATAGTGTATTAAGTTTAAAGCATCAAAAACAATGATTATTAGGTTGACTCATACATTGCTAGTCTAGCTCATTGTTTGGAAAGCTCCAAAGGAAATGTGGGAAAAAAGAGGTTTTAGACTGACTAATCAAATCAAAGCTCAACAGAACCTTGTATACCTCCTCGTTCTTGTATGCTTGTGAAATCTGAACAATATAACAGAACGATGCCAGGGCATTGAATTGCTTCCTTTTGAATTGTTTTAGGAATAGTCTGAAGGTTACTTAGCAAGCTGAGGAACCAGACATTGAGGTTCTTTCTTAAGTTAAACAGCCACATTCAAACTCTATAGAGAGAGCAAGTCTGATGGATTGGTTCAAATGCCAAATGTATGTTTGCCAAAAAAAAAAAAAAAAAAAAAAAAAACAACGCTATTTTATGGAAATCTCACACAAGGCAAATGCATTTATGGTAGTCAGAAAAAAGTGATGCAGGAACACTCTCAAGGTCTCTAAAGAACTTTGAAATTAATTGAATAACATGGGAGTCACTGGCATAGGACTTCTTGGTACAGTATACCCTCATCAGAGATGCTACTGTGCTCTATGAGCAAAGTTGAATTCAAGTAGCTCAAAAGAAATAAGACTTGCTCAAATCTAGAGAATTCACACCAAATTCACATAGACTATTTGTGTCTTACCTGTGGCAGAGCATTCTGAGCTTATATTCATCTGATCAGACATAGTTGGACACATTGTAGCTTGACTCTAACATACTGATGTCATTTTGGTTCTCTTCAAGAATGTATGATAACCAAAGGATATGAACAGACAATTCTCAAACAAAGAAATTGAAACTATTTCTAGCCATATGAAAAGATGCTCCAAGTCATTATTAATCAGAGAAATGCAAATTAAGACAACTCTGAGATACTACTACACACCTGTCAGATTGGCTAGAATTACAGGGAAAGATAATGTGGAATGTTGGAGGGGATGTGGGAAAACTGGGACACTGATACATTGTCAGTGGACTTGTTAACACATCCAGCCATTCTAGAGAGTGATTTGGAACTATACTCAAAAAGTTATCAAACTGTGCATACCCTTTGATCCAATGGTGTTACTACTGGGCTTATAATCCTAAAAGGATCTTAAAGAAGGGAAAGGGACTTGTATGTGCAAAAATGTTTGTGGCAGCCCTTTTTGTAGTGGCTAGAAACTGGAAACTGAGTGGATGCCCATCAATTGGAGAATGGCTGAATAAGTTATTGTGTATGAGTGGTATGGAATATTATTGTTCTGCAAAAAATGACCAGCAGAATGATTTCAGAAAGGCCTGGAGAGATGAACTGATGCTGAGTGAAATGAGTAGGACCAGGAGATCATTATATACTTCAAAAGCAATACTATATGATGATCAATTTTGATGGACGTGGCTCTCTTCAACAATGAGATGAACCAAATCAGTTCCATTTGTTCAATAATGAATAGAAGCAATTACACCCAGTGAAATAACTCTGAGAAATGAGTGTGAACCACTACATAGCATTTCCAATCCCTCTATTTTTGTCCATCTGCATTTTTGATTTCCTTCACAGGCTAAGTGTACATTATGTCCAATTCTTCTTGTGCAGCAAAATAACTGTTTGGATATGTACACATATATTGTATTTAACATATACTTTAACATATTTAACATGCATTGGTCTACCTGCCATCTGAGGGAGGGGATGGGAGGAAGGAGGGGAAAAATTGGAACAAAAGGTTTTGCAATTGTTAATGCTGAAAAATTACCCATGCACAAATCTTGTAAATAAAAAGCTATAATAATAAAAAAAATAATAGGTTCAAAAGAACATGGTACCATCCATTTTGAAATCCCTTCTCACATGGGTTACAATAGCCATAGAATGAACGCGATTATTTAACTCTAAAATGATAATTCTTTCACAATTAGCAAGATTGGTCTTTGGATAATTGAGTGCTTCTAGGATCTATGAAGAAGCTTCCTTGCTTGGTAAAAACTGCTTGAACTGTGTTATTTCTGTATCATCTCTTGGTCAGGATGTTTTTTTTTTTTCCAGTAAGACATAACAAAGAATTAATCAAGTTTGCCTCACTAAAAAGATCAAGTTGATCAGGAGAGAAGGAGATGCCTTTTGAAAAGATTGTTTTTGTTTATTTTTCTGGAAAGTGAATCAGTAGGTTTCTTATCTCCATTGGTGAGGGAAGGGAAAGGGTCAATCCTTATATACAGAAACTTTGTAACTAGAAATGAATTTTGGATTTGGACCTGGAAGAGAAAATAAAGTTCACAAAAGCCATTTCTTTTTGCAGATAAAGAAATTGAGATTCACAGGAGTTAAATTATCTCTCTGAAGTCACAAATCTTGTGAGTGAAAGACAACTAATGACTCACAAATTAGCATATATTAATATAATGGGATATTGTAATAAAATTATTTAAAAATATGGAAAGAATCAGATTTAAAGAAACCTGGAAGCACTTCAATGAAATTTTACATAGTAAAGTGAGTAAAACTAGGGAAACAGTTTTTAAAATAACTGCAACATTGTAAGAGCATCTAGGTTGTGCAGAGTTTAGAATGCCATGTCTAAAGTCAGGAAGACTCATCTTGAATTCAAATCTGGCTTCAGATACTTGCTGTGTGAGCTAAGCCAAGGCATCTCCCTGCTACTTTATTTTCCTCTTCTGTAAAATAAGCTTGAACAGGAGATGGCAAATCATTAAAGTATTTTTTTTGCCATTACAGAGATAATGAAGTTTTAGTCCCCACTGAACATCATATCTATATTTGCTAAACCCTCAGTGTCCATATAACCTCTATAAAATGGGAATTGTGCCATCTATAATCATACTATCACAGAATTCTGACTGAAGATATCACAAATATGTAAACTTTGAAAATAGGGACTATTGAAATTTCTGAATTCTATAATCACAGAACCTTGTATACAGGACTTAACAAAATAGTTAATCAAATACTGTATCTAAAATACTGAATCAGGAAAATCTAGACTCAAAGCTGGTCTTAGACCCTCGCTAGTTAAGTGACCAATCTTGTACTGCCTGAGGTTCCTAAACAGTAAAATAGAGATTATGGTATCATCTGCCTCTAAGGATTGCTTTAAAGATAAAAGATAACCTTTGTAAAGTGCTTTGGCAATGTTGAAGAGCTATATAAATTCTGCTGCTGCTGTTGCCATCATCACTGTCATCATTGTAGTAGGGATAATACGAATAAAAAAATTATTAAGTTATACTGATCAAATATTTTATAATATTAATTCCATTCCCAAATAGGAGTGTGTCTATCATGTAAGATAAACTATTATGAATAAAGTCAGTACACTGAGAGAGTGATTCCATCCAAATAGTAAGTTCTCCCACTTAATTGGATCTGTGATCTCATTAAGGCAGTCTTCTCTCTGATAATGCAGACTATGACCCATGCATGTTTTCTCATCCTTTGGGACTTTTGTCATGTCTCCGTGACTTCTCAACAAGAGGTCTCCCTATCATGCTGCAGTATGGGAGAGAGATGGGGAATGGCAGTTTCCTATTCTCTTGCTATTTGAAGGTACCAGAAGTATCTTCTTTTTAATCATTAGTTTCTGTGATAGTACACTTCAGTCCAGTTTCAGCCCGTTAAGCATGTTATCAGAGATATTATTAAAAATTAAAAGTTGTTTTAAACTTTAAAAAATTACATAATCGGAAATCCACTCATTCCCAAAGTTGATTTAATAAATGTCCTTTAGAATTGTAATACCTTAAGGCATATGATAATTCTGTTGGCCAATTTATTTTTATTTGGCAATAATTCCAGAAGCATAATTATCATTGATAATTTTTAATTGCCTGTGACATCATTTTGGGAATTGTATATATGTGTGCTTGGTACATGGCTTGATTTTGGGATTATTCTGTAGCAAATATTCTTTAGTCAGTGGTTTTTCTCCCTACTGTATGCACATATATATATATATATATGTATGTGTGTATATGTATATATGCATATTTTTATACATATGCATAAATATATTTAGAATCTTGTTGGTTAAAAATAAGAAGCAACAATTTTCTTCAAATAACTCACAATCACATTGTGTGGTATCTGCTATTTGGAAATCTATGGGTTCAAATCTGCTGTGACACTCAAAGGAACAAAAGAAGCTATCTCATGTTTCTCAGCTTATTTGCCAAATAAAAGATAATAGTACTGTCACACATTAAATTCTGGCTGGGGGTGTTTGTGGATCATGGAAAAGAAAATACAAAAATCACAGATTCAATAACATCAATTTTATGATTTTTTTTTCTATTTGAAAATTTTACAAAAAGAAAATTTAATTATTTGAATCTTTAGCTATTGTGAAAATCATGAAGAGATAGCTAATAACTGCTATTGACACTAAGTTCTGTTATATAAAGAATAATGTTAGCCAATTAGCATTTATTAAACTTTTATTGTATTCTAGGTACTGGGCTAAACACTAGTTAATCAAAGAAAGGTATAATGCAGTCTTTGTTCTTCAGTAGTTCACAGCTTAATGAGAGGGACAATATGTAAAAAATTAATAATAAAATTTAAACTGTACCAGTTTTATATATATATATATATATATATATATATATATATATATATATATGTGTGTGTGTGTGTGTGTGTGTGTGTGTATGTATAGTATAAGTTGGAAATAATTGTTAAAAGTAAGGAATTAACATTAAGGGCATTAATATCAAAGAAATACAATAAAAAGAGAACTAGAAAGAATATCAGATGACTTGGGTTTCTATTCTGGCTGCTCTATGCATGTGAATATTTGCTCCCTGGGCCACTTTTAGAAATAGGGAAATAGTAGTATTTGATTTTCAGGAAAAAAAAAGTTGACCTATTGCCTCATTATATGAACCAAATTTATGAAAACAAGCCATTTCCCTGTTGATAAATGGTCAAATGCTATGTATTTTTCATACATAGTTTTCAGAAGAACTCAAAACTCACAGGAAGTCACAGGAAAAATTACTCTAAATCACTATTGATTACAGAAATGCAAATTAAGGCATCTCTGAGATAATCTGACAGATCTGAGGATTATCTAACATGATGGAAACGGAAAATGACAAATGCTGCAAGTGATGTAGAAAAATGGGAACACTAATGCATTGTTGGTGGAGTAGTAAACTAGTCTAATCATTCTGGAGAACAATTTGGAATTCTGCCCAAAAAGCTTTAAAAGTGTGTGTACCCTCTGAGCCAACAATACCAGTATCAGGTTGCTTTCCTAAAGAAATCAAAGAAAAAGAAAAAAGATCTATATGTACAGAAATATTGATATCAGCTTTTTTGTGATGGAAAAATCAGAACTTGAAGAAATGCCCATCAAATAGGGAACGATTAAACAAAAGGTGGTATAGGATTATGATTGAATAGTATCATATTATAAGGAATGACAAGCAGCCTGATTTTCAAAAAAAATCTCTGAAAACATATTTGTACTGATATAAAATAAGGGAATAGAATCGGGACAGCATTGTACACAATAACAGAAACAAGGTAAAAATGATCAACTGTGAAATACTTAGCTACTCTAACAAAGACAATGATCCAACAAAATTCTGAAACGTTCATGATGAAAAATGCTTCCTGCCTCTAGGGAGAGAACTGATGAACTCTGAATTCAGGTTGAAGAACCAAATGTTGTTGATGTTTTTCTTTTTACAAAAGAAATAATTTTGCAGGGCTACAACAAATGCAGGTTGATGCTTTTAAGTAGCAACAATGGCATTTTAGGCTCTAAAATTCATATACAGCTCTAAAAGATTGATTTTTTTTCTTCCAATTTACTCCTCATCAGTCCTAGTTAAACAGAGGATAATGGCAAAAAAACAAGAAGAGTGAGGAAGTGATGTCACTATGGGGAAAATAACATTGAACATAAAGTTCACGATCCCATTTAGCTTCTAGTCCTCTCTCCCTTGTTCTCTCTTTGACTTTGGCCATTACTTAACTTTCCTGGGTCTCAGTTTCTCCATCTGAAAAATGACACAGTTGCAGTAGACCACCTCTGAGATTTTTTCTGACATTTCTTTGATCCTCTAGATGATAAGCCTTTTGAAGGTAGGTAGTCTCCATTATGTTTAGTGAATCCCTTGTGGGCAATTTAAGAGAGGTTAAGTGCAAGAATTATGTAGGATGAGCCACAGTAATTGAACTGCAATCAACAATGCAACAATTTGTTGCAAAGCAACAAAATCTGAGATCTCAGATACTTTGATTCTGTTTCTCCATCTTTATTCATTTTCTGTGCCTACAAAAGCAATGGACACAGTGCTACAGAATGATCTTTCTTTGCTCCTCAGGTTAAAAAATCTAGATAAGCATATTGATGTTGTTGGTTTTTTATATGCCCTTAGACCTCAGATTTCAACTGGATGTATATTAACAAAGATTGAGTAGCTAACATGTACAAACTAATGAATTTCTGCAGTTTGAAATGTCTATGTAGTGTGCCTAAGGAATTTCTTTCAAAAGTATCTTCCCCCCAACTTTTGTATCACATCTTATTATCCTGGCTGTAATTAGAAATCTTGTGAAATTAAGAACCATTAAATTCATTGGGCTTTCAGTATCAGAGATGTGCCCAGAGGCACCCAGCCGATGGGGGCTACACAGTAGCTGGTTTTCTGAGTTTTCTCTCCCTCTTCTCATATTCACTCTAAAAGGAACCGTCTTTTCCACTTAGCTAATTAATTACACCTGCCAACAAGCAGATGTTCTGTAGGCTTTGAAGACCAGAAATAGCTAGGTGCATATCAGCTAGCTTAAGCTGACTTCAGATGCAATTTAGAAGGTAATTCTTGAAGCTCTAGAGAGAAGAGTCTGTTAAACTAGAGTAAAAAAAAAACTGCAAGGTTTTCTCTATTTTTATGCCACAAATGTATTTTCAGATGTAGAACTATCATTAATTTTCTCTGATCTCAGTAAACACAATACTGTTTGCTGTTTTATTTTATTTTCCTTAAAGGTTAAAATCTAGTTTAGATTAAATGTTGGTACTAGTTGACTTTTCTGAACCCTGAAGTGAAGCAACATAGTCCAGTGCCTTTTAGATTACAGAATCACTCTGCACACACAGTATGATCTTTGTTTTGGATCACATAGTACAAGTTCAGTTATTTTTTTTTTTCTAGTTATGTGGAAGATTTTAACACAACAGTGTAAAAATGGATCAGGATGCTACTGATCACTTTCTTGGGGTGGAAAAACCTAAATTGCTACTTTTTATGAAATTCCTTTTCATCTTCCAGATCTTTGTAAAAGTCTTGTTCAGTCAACTGGGTTTTTCATGTCTTTTTTATATAACAGGATAAGTTGGTCTATTGAATTTAGAAACACTAATCTCTTGATTTTATTGTGCGACATCAGATCCTGTTCCTTGTGACCTTTAAGATATCATTGTTTTTGTTGAGTCCCCTTCCTGAGGTCTTTTCAAGCTCTATCAGAGGTCTATAGTGCTAGATTAAGTTTAGATACATAAAGGATATTATGTGGAGAATTTTTTTTTCTTCTTTAAAGAACTTTCTTATTCTATAGATAAATATGGTTACCCAACAAATAGAACAAATAATTAAATATATATATTTTAAAAATTGAAACCAATCCCTATTTGTAATAAAATGCTTTCTATTAAAAAATACAAGCTTTATAGGGGTATTATGAGAATAAATTAATATCTTTGAAATTAAGTGCATTTTAAGCTCTGAAAGACAGTGAATTTTTAAAGATCAATTTTTTCTCTTTTATTATAATAAAATGAAGAGCCTCCTTTTAGTTTGTAGAAAATCTCCCATTGTCTATTTTCTGGGCTTGCTTACAAGAATGATACAAATTAATTGACAAAGCACCTCAAGCTCCCAAATGAAATTTCCTCCTACTCTTATAAATCTTTTCATCAAAAACAGATTGAACAGATGACTTTTGCTATGTGTTTTTAAGATGGATAAATTTTCTTATGATCAAATAAGTAGAGAAAGAAAACGAATTTAGAGAAATGTGAAGGATGTGAATATAGAAGACTTGAATATGAAAAGTACTTTGCTAAACTTAAAGTGTTGCATAAATGCTAATTATTCTTCTTCATACATATGTATGTATATGCATATATACATAGATTTATCCAAAGAATAGTGTATTCACATATATGTATGTATATATCCATGTGTGTGAGTCTACCTTTGATGGCAATTTGAATTGATTGAGTAGACTCCTACTTTGGTCATAGGACTGCAGTTGGTTTTTGCAATGATAAAGACGACCAATTCAATTGAATTGAATATGCTGGTGGCCATTGATGTCTCATTCCAATACCCAACCCTAGAGGTCCCAATTTCTCCAAGCTATTGGCTAGTAGAACACAGCTTTGTTTTGTTTTTTGTTTTTACATATTTTACTAAGTTCAAAACACTTTGAATACTGAGCCAGAGAAGAAATTAACTTTTCATCCATATCCCTTTTGCAATTTACCCATGTAAAATTTAAGCTCAACTATCTTTTCATCAAATCTTCATTAGTTTTACTGATCCATAATTGTCTTCATTAATTCTTTGATTTTCTGGTCTAAACCTATGCACCAATCCTTGAAAATATTAAATGATTTCATTGACATATATAACTAAGCAGCCTAAATGAAGACTAGGACTTGGAATGAGGAAGACCTGAGATAAAACTTGGACATTTGGGAGCTTTGTGATATTGGGCAAGTGACTTAACTTCTAGCTGCCTTAATTTTTTAATCTATAAAATGAGTGTGATAAAAGTACCTACCCTTTAAAGTTTTCATGATTATGTGTGTATATGTGGATTGTGTATTTGTACAAACATATACATATGTCTATATGTGAATATATAACATACTTTTGATATGTGTTATTGTTATTATAATAATATTATTATTACAAAAAACTATTTCCTCTATTCATGAGGTCTCTGGTACTTAGAAGATGACCTTCATGATTTTCTGTGGATTAAAACAAAGCAAATTAAAACAAAACATGACCTGTGTAGTTGAAGCAATATCCTAACCTCTGCTGCCATGTAAAATAGGCTAGTTTTTCCCTATAAGGTATTGTAGCTATTTTGAGATTTGCCCAGCTCAAGAATTAAAGATTCAAGTTATTGATAGCACTTTCTGGTGTCATGGTTAAAAAACATCCTTGAGCTTTGGGCCTTCTTTGATTCTAGATCTATCACAATGAACAACTCAAGTAATGGAGCTCTCTATAGGCAAATCTATTTCTCACTTCCTCGGTGGTTATCGTTGCCATATACCCTCTTCCTATGGAGAAAAATGACTTTTTGTATCTTGTTTTTGTTCCAGCATCAAAACTAAGCTACCAAGAGTCTGATTTGAATTGAGTCTATCTCAGAACAAGATGATATTTACATCTCTGAATTTACCTAGATATGAGAGACAGTCTTTTTGTCTGGCCCAGCACCCAAAGATTTATAACTTTGTAAAACTTGCCATTACTTTTATCTGGGTGGTAGAGTTTTCAGAATTCCATGATTCTCTGCCTATCATGAAAAAAATAGAAAAGAGCTTTCTGGAATGCAGTTTGTTCAAATAGATAATAAATTATTTGAGCACAGAGTACAATGTAAAGTATTTAGTAATATGAACACAATTATATATGTGAATACATATACACATATGTGCACAAGCATATTATATATTTTACATATCTATATGTATACATGCACACACATATTAAAAATAGGTCCCCATTAAATTCTTGATTATCAATAAAATGTTACTGAGTGCATTTTTTGTATAGTGGAGAGACACTCAAGTTAGAAAAGCTGAGACTGAATCTCAGATCTATCACTTAATAATTGAATTACCCTAGGGAAGTGAGAGCCTTTGTGTGCTACCATGCTCTCATTTGTAAAACCCGTCTTGTTCCACCCACCTAAAAAAGCCTCATCTCTCCGAGGCACTCCATCAGAGTGCACAGCTATAAGTAGGGAATAATGAGGGTTTGGTGAGAAAAGTTCCAGATCAATTTGATCAATGCCCTCACCTACTAAAGGACTACAGGACATGGTACTGACATCCATTTCTCAAAACCCCTCTTTTTTTAAAGACTCAAATCAAGTACTTCTTCCCACATGACACCTTTCAGTATGCCAAGCTGCTAGTGTTTTCACTCTAAAATTACCTTTTATCTATTGTATGTGTGTGTGTGTGTGGGGGGGTACATGCATCGTCTTTCTGGGCTATATTTCAAGATCTTTGAGGGCAGAGACTGTTTTAATTTTTATCACTGTATCTTTCAACCTTAGTATACAGCCGGATGCATAGTAGGAACATAGTTATTGCTTGCTGATTTATTGGACTGTGGTCTAAAAGATGTATCCCATAGATGGGAGGAACCTGCTGGCACCCCTCTGAAAAGAGGCTATCCTGAAGGGTTCCTAATGACTGGGGTTGTCTCCAGCATGATTAGAGATTGAGAAGGAGGGGGTATAGACCTCTCCTGCGAAATTTAAAAGTGAGTTGAGACAGTAGTTCTGTCTTTTTCCAGAGATTCTCTTTCTTTTATAATTGAATACTGGAATTCAGCATTGAACCTTGATTATAGAGCAGGGAATTTCTCTTTCCCCTTTGCTCCCCTAGCATTAATGATAATTTATAGTAGGAGCACATGACAGTGAGTTTATAAATGGCATTAAAAGGAGTTGGAAAATACTATTCCTAAGCCCCCACATTTTGTTATAGAGAAGATGGAATTTTGAATTCCTCAGGAAACATAACTCAAGAAAATTGCCTTTTAGACAGAAAAGGGAGACATACTGGATAGTGCTAGCTTTTGGAAGTACCTTCTAGTCACCCCAAATCTAAAAGCTCCTGAGTTTGAGATTTTAGGTGCAGGGGAAGAGAAATAATAGGGACAGAAGATATTAAAATAATAATAGGCATACTCATAGTTTCCATTAATATAGTGCTTTATTGTATATATTTATACACATGTGTATACACAAACACAAACTGTCATTATGTTATGACAATAAGTTCAAGCATTGTTAGCTCTGTTTTATAAATGAAGAAACACAAATTCAGAGAGTTTGTGTCTTACTCAAGGTTACGTAATTAGAAATGGATGATCTGGGATAGGAAACTAGCCTCTTAAAATTGAGCAATGTCAATTCCTTTTTTTTTTACAGTTTAAGAAATGGAAGACCAGTTTCTTCCCTGTCATCACAATGCTCATAAGAAGACTTGATGTTTTTGAATTTTCTGAGTTTCTTATAGCTCTTTTTTTTAACAGCCACATTTGTCCCACCTCCATTTATTTCCAATTGGTTAGACTGATTTTTTAAAAAGTACTTAACTTTTTATGTTGAATAGCATATTCCTTACTTTATTTCCTGGCTGGAGTATCTTCATTTCATTCTTGTGGTCTATTAAAAATAATGCATATTTATAAATTATTATTTTATTATATTGTTAGAATTAATTTTTTTCTCTTCTTCTGCTCTTATCTTTTCCTTGCAAGCCTTAACTTGCAAAAAATATAAGTCCATTGCTTTATTATAGATTATTACATTCATTGGTGTTACCATTATTGTCTGAAATCACTGGAGAAGAAACAGTTTTTTAAAAAGCACATGTTTTAAGAATAGTTATTAAAATGCATGAAGTAATAGCAGTGAGTGACTTGAAAATGACTTCATATTAAATCCCAAGCTTACTGTATTAAGTTCTGTAAACAAAAGGGACAAATCATTTCTAGTTATTAATATTTCCTTTATTGGTAATGAAAACCTTGAACTATATTGATGCTTACTCAATTTTTAGAAATGTGAGGCAGTACTTTTAGATATGCTTTCTCTCTAGAGTGGGATCTTTTTTGTAGGAAAAAAAAGGAAGAAATGAAAGAAAAAAATATATACACACACATATATAACAAATTTATATATGTATATATACAATTTACATGTGAGCATTATACACATATACTATATATACAGATATGCATACATTCAGACATATTAGCAATTATTAAGTGCTTATATATTTAGCACTCTGGTTAAGCATTGGGAATACAAACATAAGCAAAGACTTTATATTCTAATAAGGAAAGACAACACATTAAGTCACTTTGGAGAGGAGATTTAGGAAAGAAATGATTAGTCACATGAGGCAAAACTATGAATTAGATGAAAAACAGTATGGAGATCTAGGATCCAACCTATTTTGGTTTTTCCAGTTGCCTATTTTAGGCCAAATATTAACTATAATGGCTGGGCATTATAGGGGAAGATCCCAAGTTTCAGATGGGGAGGAGATAGAAGCAGAATAGCTTCATGGTGTGGACATAATTGGGAAGTAGAATGAAGGCAAAAAAACAAATCAACTCTCAGAACTAGGTGACTCAGGAAAAGATAGCGAAAAATGAAGAATTTTTTAATAGAATGTTAAAAACAGAATTTTCTGTTTGAGTAGCATGCAGATTTTTTGAGGTGACATATTTTGTTCTCAATCAAACTTGTATGTGTGTTCAATATAGTAAAGTGAATACAAATGTAAACATGGTTTGTTTTTCATATTTTCTTCTAAAATTCACATTAGTATTCACAAAAAATATGTGTAAGATATATTTCCCTTTTTTTTTTTTTACATATTTTGAAAGGGTTTCTTTTTTTAAAAAAATAAATGTTCTGGTTTCTCCTTTTCCTGTCCATACCAACATAAAAATAATATGCCAATGCCTTGAAAGAATTTTGATTTTCCTTTTCAGAATTTCTAGGAAACAGTTCTAAGATTGAAAGAAGCTCTTTTAGGAAAAGAAGATTAGCATAGAGATGTATGTATTATATTTATGCCTATTACATATATATGCATATATGGATATATATGCAAACATATTCTTTAAGTTTGAGTATGGGTGGCAGTATTATATTGAGGAAATTATTAATAGTTAATATGTTAGCATTTTTATTATATTGGGTGTTTGAAGGATTATATTAAAGCGCTAAAGAAGGAAATACTTGTAAAACAAAAACTTGTAGATGAAATATTAATGAATGTTAATGTTATCCAAGATATGAAAATAGAAGAATATTTTAATGAATCAAGAACTGTGATCATCATTTTGCAGATCAGTAACCTGAAAATCAGAGAGGCTATAGAATTTGTCCTTAGTTCCACAAATAGTAAATATTGAAGCTGGGATTTTAACTCACGTTTTTTCATTCAAAGCCAGCATTTTGATTATGACAAGACTGCCCAAAATAAGTCAGTAAATATGACAACAGATCAGAAACATAGCTGAGGTCAGATTTTAAAATACTTTAAAGATAAGACTCCCAAAGTGGAATGTGAAGAGTACTAGATTACCAGAAAATATGAATTCAAATTCTAACTCTGCAGGTATGTGGCCATGGAGACAGCTACTTAACCTCTGAACTTAATCTTTTGTAAAATTAGGGTTTGAATTAAATTATCTCTGATCCAAGTTTTTTTTTCCAAGATCCAAGATTCCTTATAGATATGATATGATGAATCTGGGCTAGATAAATACACTTTGAAAAGTATAAAATAGTATACAAAGTGTTTTGTATATATACATATACATATACACATATGTATATATATATATATATTTTTATTATGTTCTCATTACCATAGTTTTGTTAATATCATCTTCTGTAACTAGGCAAGGAAAGCTGTGTGATGTTCTCCATCATCACACTTTCTTTTAAAGCCCATCTCAAATACCACTCACCTCTATACAGGTGAAATGTTTGTCTCTCTTCTCATCATTTCAATATATTTTTCTATTTTTTTTCACTTATCATATTCCTTTGTGTCCCAGGTATAATCAATCCCACTTTCCTTTCTATTAGAGTATAAATTCTTTAAGAAATGAGTTTATATGCTATTATCCCTCTGTACTTGTAAATCTTAGCACACAACTTTTAATATAGTGGGTGCTTAATAAATGTGGTTTTATTGCATTTAATATGCTAAGGGAGAGGTAATGAGGATCTTTAATTAGGTGTCACCAATGGAAAAAGAAGGGAGAAAATAGACAAGAAAAACATAGATTTAGCAACTGAACAGATGAAGAGAATGAGGACGAGAGTATAAATTAAGCTGATGCCAATTTGAGGTAGATAACTAGAAAAACAATGGCAATATTTGAGAATTTTTTTTAAGTTCAGAGTAACAACAAGATTTATGAAAATAATAATACTTAGCATATGTTGGCTTTGAAGTACCATTAGGGCTTCTAAGTAGATAGATTCATATATAGAACAATTGAAACTGAAAGTGACAATAATTATCAAAATAAATAATGAAGAAGAAACAGTGACTGAAGTAAAGAACTTTGGAGAAGGTTGAGGTTCAGTATAAAGAAGGGGAAAAATAAGATAAATAAAAATAGCAACAAACGTCCTCTCAGTGCTCATACCCTGTCTATGAGTTTAAATTTAGCCAGTTTAAGTAGATGATAGGGGAGCAGAATATCTTGAAGTATAAACTATAGTCACATTAGGAAAGGTGTTAAAGCCTGAGCTGGGAAGTATATATTAAATTTGAGAAGCAATAGGGATTCTCTGGATTTTCTTGAGCAGTGAAATGACATGATCAGAACTTTTGGAACTCAGTTTCCACATCTGTAAATTGAGGGGTTTAAACTAGAGGACAACCGAAGTCTCTTCTATTTCTTTTTTTTTTTCCTTGTTTTTTTTTTTTTTTTTTTTTTTTTTTTTTTTTTTTTTTGGCAAGAGAATTAGCTTTAAGAGACTTGCTGTGGGATACACAGCTAATAAAAGTTTACTATCTGGAGCCAGATTTAAACTCAGGTCCTCTTAATTTCAGAGCCTGTGCCATCAAGTTGCCCCAATCCCTTCTATTTCTAAATCTCTGTTCCTTCTTGCCAAATGACTGTTAATGGGCAATACATTAAACAAGGATTCGAGAAAGCATTTTTACGGATAGCTAGGATGGTGAATAAGGAACTAAAAGTAAAAATAATACTTGGACTTGGTCTGGAAGGCAATCTTAAATATAATCTAATTGTATTAGTATCATGGTGCCCAAGCACTAAGACTAGAGGCTCTATTTCAGAATCTGGAAGTTGAACTAAAGAATGAACTAAGTATACATTTATAATATATGATCCTCGATTTCATAATTAAGAGTTTCCAGTGGAAAATTCCCTCTACCAAGACAGATTGTCACATGTGAATGTAAATGTTTGTAGACTGACAGTGGGATATAAATATAAACATGTATGCACACACACATATAAACATAAATATTTGTATAACTATGTATATTGGGATATATAAGAATATGTATAGGTACAATGCATTTTGATATATTAGTATTTAGATTGTTTAATATTAATATAGCATTGTGTATACATTAACATATACATATATATATATATATACATATAATATGTGTCAAATATATTAAAAGTATGGATGCATGCACACATATATATATATGCATTTATACAAGTAAGGATGAAGGGGAGTACAGTAATAATTCTATAAGTGATGAGGACTCAATGCAAGTATTGATTCCTCTATGGTTCATATTATATGTCTGGATTTGAACAAACACCTAATGTTATAGTCAAAACTCTAATACTCTACCTATAGAAAACTTTGCTGACAAAGTTCTTCCTGGAAACCCCATAATCTGTTTAAATCATGGATCCAGTCAAATATATGTGTGTGCGTGTGTGTGTGTGTGTGTGTGTGTGTATTCCAAAAAGTAATTTGGAAACATTATATATAATGTTTCCAAATTACTTTTTAAATGAAAAAGCATTTTTTTTCTATTCATGAAGTCACTTGAACATTCACCAGTGAAGATACACAAGGACCTTACTTGGGCTGGTAGAATCAATGGGGGTGTGAACCATTTGGGCAACAAGCATAAACATCTTTGGGGAAATAACTCATGAAGAAAATGTTATTATAGCCCAGGCAAACTTCAAGACTTAAACAGTTGCCTGCAGTACCTAAAAACAATACTGAGGTTTTAAGAGTAGGGCAAGACATAGTCTAATTGAGAAGTCTGTTCAGGAATTGACAAAGAATGACAGAACAGGAAGGCTTTTGGCATATCAGGAAGCATGAAATAAATGAACTACATAGAAACAGTACATCAATAAACTCCATGAAACAGAAATCAAGAACGATCTCTGTGCCATTCTTTTCAAGCCTAGAGCTAGTTTTCCACTAATTGGCCTGATAATTCCTGCTTGAAAAGATCTCACTCAGATCAGAAGGGCATCCACTGTTATTTCCTGATATTCAGTGTCCACATCCACAAGCTTTTGAATGTGGTCATTGAGCTGAAATACAGAAGGTTAAATCACTCATTTTCATTACTGTGCTCCCCCCCTCCCAATACAAATGTGACATTTCCATTTTGCACACTTCAACTCTTCTTAAATCATCTGTATAAAAACTTCAAAGCTTGATTGATGATGAATGAGCCATTGTCTCCTGAAGCACCGGTTCTCATTAGCCTTTAAAGTTTCAGCTTATTAATAATGGACCCAAAGGGCTGACCCAGTGGGGTAGTATCCATTCATTGTGCTCCCAGCTGAAAGGTCTGGGTGAGGAAAGACACGCAGGATCTCTGGACCAAGGCCATTCCAGAGATGATGTATTAAGAGTCACAGGTGGATGGTGTGAACTGTATTATTTTTGCATCATTATCTGCCAACAGAATTTTTTAGATGTGAGATGATGATAGTAAGGGAGATACAGAGGATAAAAGAAGTCTAATAAGTCTTATGTAAAGTCTGATTTTAAAAATGAAGGTTGGGGGCAATTTGTCTATCAACTTAGATCATTTGACACAGATGAATCTCTATGACCATTACTAAAGGAAATTAAGATAAACTGGTATTTTTCTGGTTCCCTCCAAATGCTATCCCTTTTAGGACTGATATTTTCTAATCTCTAAGCTACAGCGTGTAAGCAAAAATATGACAGACAATTGAATGTAGCATATACCATTATTTCTTAAAAGGTATGTGTCACAGTTCAATTCTGGACTTAAAATCAGGACACTTGGGATCACATGCTATCTCAAAGACTTACCAACTCTGTGATCATGGGAAACTCACTCTCTCAGAGTCTTAGTTTTATATAAAAGGGGGATAATAATACTTGAACTCTTTATCCTAGATGGTTGTTGTGAGGAAGGGTCAGATAGGCACTGGATATATGACTTCATTGCTGGAGCTAACACCTAAAGGAGAAAACTTCTAACAAAACAGGTGTCCATATTCCTTGCAATTTATAATCTTAGCGAATTGCTTAGAACAGAAGTATCACATATGGATTATGTTTGACCTATTTATACCAGTTAAAAACTCCCTGTCTGATTTCTGTGTGTTAATGTATTAATAGGTAAAGAGAAGAAATAAACGGTTTAAAGAAATGAGAAGTAAAATAATTTACCCAGAGTCATACAGAAAATAAGTTGATATCAGAGGTGGAATGTGGATCTAGTTCTTTCAGAATCTGAGGCCAGCTTTTACTTAATCTCAAATATGAATTATTAAAATGTCTGTTTAAGTGGGAGGAAGAAAGGAGAGCCTTATTGTGGGTGCCAATCATGTAGAAAAACTGATATCTTTAAAGCTGTCTAAAATTTAAATATATTTGATGCTTATCTCTTCACAGAGTTGTGACTCAGGACAGATGGAAACATACTTGTTTAGGCTCTCCCAATGTGCTAATTTAACTTTCTTGGCCTTAACTATTTTTACAATTTTTTTCTTTCTGTTTCATTGGGTGATGTGAGAGGGAAAGAAAGTGCTTTTAAAAAAATTACTTAATAAAAATAATTTTCAACTTGACAAAAATGTAAATCATTCTTTAGATTACAGGAGGGATAAAGGAATTTAGAATTGTTTCATGGGATTTCATGTAGTGCTGAACTTGGAGTAGATGAGATCAGAGCCCAAATATTACCACTAATTACATGATCCTTGAGAAATCATTTATTGATTAAACATCTGAAATTCTTCAGTTTCCTCTTCAATAAATTAGGCTAACAATAGTATTCACCTCATAGGAATGTTGTAAGTAATAAAACAATAAACAGTCTTAGCAGATTTTAAAATGTTAGCTTTCATGATGATAACAAAATTTGTGAAATAACTTTTTTATTACCTTGATTCTAGTAAAATAGTGACATTATTTTGTTCATTTATGAAGTTAGTCATATGAGAGAAAAAAGTTTTGGGTTTAGAATTAAAAAAGGAAAAGAATCTCACTAGTGTGTATATCACTCATTTAGTTTAAGCTATCTTATTACTGAAATGTCACTGATTTCCTTAATGGGCAGCCATCTCTGCCCAAATTCACTGCAATAATCAGTGTGTTCAAAAAGAAATGAAGAATGCTAAAGAACTCATTTCAAATTACATGGTCATTTCCTTTTCACGTAAACCCAGAAGAAAGGAAAATCAAAAGAGGAAAAAATGTGTTAAATACCTAACTTAGAGAGAGTAAAAAAGTCTTGGCCCAGAAGCTCTGGGCCTTCTTTCAAATGACACTTTGCAGCTTTCTAAATCAAGCTTTAAAGAACTATTTGCAGGTAGAAATACAATAAAAAAATTTAAAATAAAAGAACTCAGAATTAAAGAGCATGATAACATAGGTTAGCTAATTTTTGAAAATAAAGTATATATGAAAAATTGTAATTACTAGCTTTTGTCTCTGGAAAATGTGTTAAAAAATAAATGTGTTATCTATTTCCTTTATAATAAATGTTACCAGAAATAAACATCAAAAAATTGTCATTAAAATTATGTGATATTTGGCACACTGTAAGTATTTAATAAAAGTTCGTCCAATTAAATTGTACTGTAAAACATTTTACTACAGTTGTTTGAGTTTTTTTGTTTGTTTTACTTTGTTTTGGAGGGACTTTTTTTTAGCTATTGATATCATTGAAGATATTTTCTCTGTCACTTTTGAGGGTAAATGATTAGGGAGGCATTTTTCAGTATTTGTTTTCTCTGCAATCCATTTTTTCCACAAATGTCAAAATCAAAAGCTCAATAATTTTCCATGGCTGCCTATTGATTCTAGGATAACATACAAACTCCATTTGATACCTTTCATGATCTGATTCCTGCCTATCTTTCTAGGTTTACTGCAGTTATTGCCTTAACACACTTTTGCAATCAGATTATCCCCCACTAAACTGTTATTCTGTCTTCTTCTTCTGTTCTTTGTACCAACCACCTACCTTCTCCCCCACCCATGACTGAATATATTCTTTTTACTTTAACTTATCTCTATTTATCTTCAATGCTCATCAAATGATCTCTGAAACTATTACTGATCCCCTTAGTTGTTAGTGTTCTCTGTGTCCTGAAATTATCAAATTTGTGACATGTTGTACCCCTTTTCTTCCCCTCTAACTCCAACTTAAACTCTTTGTCAGCCCTGAGCCATGCACATGGTAGAATCTTAATACAATCATGTTGGTTTGGATTAGATTGAATTGGATTTCTATAACTAGCAAGACTTTATAGATTTGGCTGAAATGTATATAGTATCAAACTGAATTCTTTTAAACAGTTTTTTTCTGTAGTTTTTTAAAAACATAATACAAGCCTCTGAAATACCAGCCATAATGTATAGGAAGACCACATGAATGGTAATCTTTTTAATTTAATTTTTTAGGGTTTTTAAACAGATTTTTATTTTTTATTCATATTATTTTATTTTTCCAATTACATGTAAAAATAATTTATAACTTTCATTTTTGTAAGACTTTGTGTTCCAGATTTATCCCTCCTTCCTTTATATCCTCCATCCCCAAGACAACAAGCAATCTTATATAGATTAAATAGGTGCATGTGCAATCCTTTTAACCATATTTCTGTATTTTTCATGTTGTGTGAGAAAAATCAGGCCAAAAGGGGAAAAATACTATGCTTTGATGCACATTCAGCCTCCATAGTCTCTCTCTGGATTTAGATGGCATTTCCCATCCTGTCTATTGGAATTGCCTTGACTCAGGATGGTGATATTTGTTTTCTGTAAAGCTGTTGCTCCTAGATGTGTAGGGATTAAGTTTTTCTATCTTCAGCAGATTTGGAATCTGGTCTGACTTATAGATTTGTTTACACAGAAAATACAAAGGGAAATTTTGACCTTTTGTTTTGCTTATAAGCAATAGAAGATAGGAAATCTTTGGAGAGCTATTAAAAGTTAAAATATAGTAAAAAAAATCATTCTGTGATGAAAAACACTATACAATGTCTTGTTTGTAAAGCTTTTAAAGTGTACTACATATTGTGCCATTCTGTTATATAATCCAACTTTGTAGAAATCTTCCTAAAGACAAATTTTGAGGGTTCCACAGGGCAATTTAACTTCTGTACAATAAAGAAGTATAGAGAACTAGATATTTTGACTTTTACATGCTGTGATTTCTGTGGTAGAAATGAAATGTTAATGAATGAATACAATCAGTCTTGTTTACTAGAACTTTGGCTATTGATTAAACATGTAACTTCACATATTTAACAATGTAGATAGGTTCTTAGATTTCAAGACTCCTCTCAGCTTTAAATTTTGTAGACAAATCCATCAATCACTCAAATGGAAATATTTTCAGGGAGGGGAAAAGGTGATCACATTAATTACACAGGGGGCTTTTTATTGTCACTCTTTATGGACTAAATGGAAATAAGCAGTAAATAAAAAGAGCAAGATTTTCCCATTCTGGCAGTTTTGAAGAGGAAGCTATTTCCAGCTATGCAGCCAATTGTAGAAGCCTATTTCCATCTTTTATCTTCTCCTAGAATCAGGGAACCTTCAAATTACATAAATTGAACATGTGAAAAACCAGCTCTAGTGTCACATGAAATAGGGCACTGACAAATGAAATTTTATTCTTGGAGAGCGTGCAATGGACCCATATAGATGTTAGTGCGTCTGCTTCTTTAAGTTTGTTTTAACAAGGAATGGAAGTATCTGATTCTCTACTTCAGGACATATTTGAGAATATTTTCTCATTGCATTGTATGAGCTTAGAAAAGAAAATATCATTTGGTTGGTTATTGAGTTGGTACTAAAGAGTGGATACAGGAAGTCCCAGTGGAAAATACTCATCCCCTTTTTCTTCCCTTCTGGCCACTAAGTATAAGAATACTTTTGTGTTTCTCACTGGACTTAGCACAAGTTGCTGTTGCATTCAATCCCTAGACCTTTCAAGTTATCAGAAGACCCTATTGAAAAAGGAAAAACATTGAACAGGAGGTAGCCCCATTCCAAAAACAGGTTTACCTTGGGAGATATGATGTGGATAAGGAGCTACTCCACTGACCTTCCAAAGTGCAAAGAATTATCCTTATATGTCATAGCCAATAAGAAAGAAAGAAAGAAAATTTGTCCATTGTAACTGCTTTTGTATACACTCACAGTTTCAGCTTAGAAGCCTCAAAAAAGCCTTTTCTTCAGCAACAATTAAGTGAACAAAAAAGGTTAGAGAATAACTGTGCATGCTCTGAAGGGAACAGACAAATATCTCTATTCCCTGTCAAAATATGTCTTCAATAGTTTAAAAAAAGAAAACTTTGACTTTCCATGTTTGGAAAACATTTTATTGACCATTGTCAAAAGTAAATGAACAACAAAAAGTATTCCTTTGGTGGATACTTAGAAATATAAGTCGATTGAAAGAATATAATGAAAATTTAGCAACTCCACTATAATATTAAAGAGATCATAAGTTTTCATATCATTTTAGTAGACATATAGATTAATATAATCCAGACATAGATTACAGGAGTCTAGTCTGTAGAAAAGTGACAAAGTGGGAAAAAAGAAAAGAAATAAACAAAACAATCATGAATTGCCTGTAGGTATATGCAAAAGATTATAAATCTCCTAGATCAGAACTGCTAACAGATGCTGGGTTTAGTATTCTGGGCATCATAAAAATATCAGAGAGTGATCACTATTGTGTTCTTCATTTAAATTTTTGTCAAGTAAGATGATACTCTATTTGCTATTACATAATTTTAAGCCTTTTCATGTAAAAGTTGAGCTTTTGAAGCACCTATTTCTAGGAACCAAGTATCATTTCTAGGCTGATTCATAAGGCTGGAACAAAAGAGCTTTTGTAAGATTATTTCATACACATATAATCTGATTTTAAGTATTTTTAGAAAGACAGTTGGGTACAATACCACAAACAGTGATTTCTTTCTGGAGTATCTTCTTTCATTTTTACTTATCTTTAAATTAATCATGTATTTACCTTATGCTATTTATTTTAATTATGTGACTTCTATAAATTTTAGACACTACAATCACAAAAAATTTCTTTTATATAATTTGGGGGGGATCACTTTGTTAGGTATACTGAAAAAAGAAAAAAAAAACACCTTTCATTTTATTTCAAGTAGATAACATTTGTATTTTTCATCATAATAAAGAGTGATTTTCAGGGCAAGAGAGCATCCCAAGATAGCTTGAATAATTCTTTGTAGTTCTTATATCAGAACTGAGTCTGGTGTATTGATGTAAGGATCTTAATGTATAAGATTCTAAGTTCTAAGTCAAAATAGTATTTTAAGTCCTACATCCTCTCCACTTAGCATATGAGAAAAAAAAATCCAGTCCCTACAAAGATTTGTGACAAAGATTCCATGTGGTGATAAATTTTGAGAGGAAAGAAATCTTCCAGGCCAGCAGTTCAATAGTCTAATTTTACAGATGAAGGTATTGAAGCTAAAGGTAATATAGAGGAAAAAGCCAAGATTCAAACTCAGGTGATCTGGCACCAAACTGCAATGTGCTCTTTACTGTGCTGTACTGCCAGCAGATATGAAGGTCTGAATTTGAATTCTGCCTCACATATTGATAATGTCAACTTTGACATTATCATTATTTCTCCCATTTTTAGGTTCCTGCAAGAACTGCATGGAAATAACATGCAGTTCTTGGGGATCAAATGAGATTATATATGAAATATTTTGCACTTTAAAATCTATCGTATTATCTCATTATTATGTTATCATCATGCTATTATATATAATTATATTATTACTAATTTTATATTATTATTGCAATAATTTGCACCTTTTTATCCTATATGTTCAGGGAACACTTCTCTAACATCCTCAAATGTGCATCTAGGTGGCAGGGTAACTATAACTGAGAACTCTTTTGAGGAAAGTTTGCCATTGGCCAAGAAGGATAAAATTAGTTCAGCCAAGGTTAGCCTTTGGAAAAAAAAGAGAGAAATAAGCAAAATTTTTGTGCTCAGGATACCAAAATGTTGCTTCAGGGAAAAGACCATTTAGGGAAATAGAATATTTGGGGTAAGTGGTAGAGTTTTCTTGGGGATGTAGTTGTTCTGATTCTGGTTACTTCTTACATCATCATCATTATTATTATTATTATCATCATCATCATGATTTACTAATTGGTGCTAATATCATCTTTTGCTATGTGTTTAAGGAATATAATGTTCCAGGGAGATGAATAGCTGGGGACTCTAAGACATTCTGGTAAAAGCCAGTCCTTCTATTTCCAGTTCCTGACATTGCCCAGTACTATCCCAAATCCTCCAGGTCAGAGAGAAAAGCTATTTAACAAACTCATCCACTGTAAATTATTAGTGTTAATCATACGACCTATTCAGGAGTATTTACACTCTGAAAATATGTTACCTTTAGGGAACAAGATTTATTGGAGAGATTTGTTTCTAACAAATATTTTAGACTTGAAGTTGCCATAAAAGGAAAAGAAAAACTTATCCAGTGACACATAGGTTATAAGAAAACAAAACCTTCATCAATTCAATCCCTGATTTTGAGGTGGTTTCCTTTGCGATATCTTTCCATTCATATCAAATGGATAACTATTTATTTACTATTCATATGTGGGTTTGAAAAGTGTTCTCTACATATCTTCCAGTATTATCTTTAATTGACTTTAATTTTTAAAAAGTCATTTTTCTATTCTTTAAACATAACCAATACTATAGGAAGTAACATATTGGAAAATAAGATTACAATCAAATTAAATTTAAAGTAAAATGCAATTTTGAAATTGTAAGTCAACACCACCAATAGTCTATATTTATTTAGCTTATTAGAAAGAACCTTTCCTATGCCAGTTCTATGAAGTTGATAGTACACTCATTATTTGCTTCCATTTTACCGACAAGGAACTCGAGGCTGTGACTTTCCAAGGTCACACAAATAGTATATGCAATACTTCTAACCTTTTTAGCCAACATTTTTGTTTTTATATTATGTGAATTGGGATATATTTTATTTACAGAAAATAATGCTTAGAAAAGAATAAGGAATGGTTTCTTGATCTTTGATATAATGATCATTGGTGAATATAAACTTTTTATAAGCTGTGTCCTCAATATTGCAACCAAAGTCAACTTTTGCCATATAAACTATTATTTTCTACTCACTTTGACTCTTAGTAGATCTGAATTCATACATATGAACTATGTTATAATGAAGCTGTAAAGAATTTTCCTCGTATTCTTTTTAGAAACAGCTAGTAAACCCATTTCCCCAATCTTTTTTCCCCAAAAATTTAACAAATTAATATCAAATCCTTGTTTTTCATTTCACAGAAATCTTAAATGGAGGAGTATACGTTGACCAGAACAAATTCCTCTGTTATGCAGACACCATTCATTGGCAAGATATTGTTCGCAATCCATGGCCTTCTAATTTTACACTTGTTTCAACCAATGGTAGCTCTGGATGTAAGTATTGTGATCTTTCTCTTTGGTTATCAGATCTACTTCATTATCAGAATGTTTTTGCAAAATAAAATAATTGTAAACCACATTTTTCATCATAGCTGAAAAAGATATATTGACTTAAAAAAATGTTCTTTGAAAAACTTATAGGTGACTCTCCATAATTCCGTGTTTTGCCTGTAGATTCCACTCTTCCTGCCCTAATGAACCATTTCAGAATCTTACTTACTTCTTCATGGTCATGAATACTCTCTCTCCCATGCCTCCTTCCTCTCACATAATTTACTTCTTCCAAAGGACAAATCACTTCCTTCATTTGTTTCCTATTCCACTGTTTATTACAGAAGTATAAGATTTCAACTCCTTGTCAGGTTTGTGAAAATGAAAAATAGGAGAGTAATGAATGAAAATAATTTCCTTTAAATAATATTACAAACTTCTACTTATGTTAGACTGAAAATCTCATCCAAGGCTTTTATTCACAAAACAAAAGAGCCAGAATGGGAGCTGTGTGATAATAAGGATTATGTTTTTGACATTCTTTGCATCCTAACAACTTAGCATAATGCCTAACACATGCTTAGTTCTTAATAAATGCTTGTTGGCAGTCAGGCTCATAAAAAAAATCGTGAAAGCATTTCCAATCTGACAAAAAGGGCAGCTTGCTAATGACCTTTTATCCTTGCATAGATTTCACAGGTTTTAGTGGCTGGCCCTATAACTCATCTTATTGTTCCATTCTTAAAGCCGTCCTTTAGTTTTATTTCAGTTACAGTAATATCAGCTATGATTGTGTTATATGCCTTTAAAAAATCTCAACTATCATCAGAACCTTTAAAAAATGCTGTCTGGATTCAATTTTGTGTTCAATAAAATGAACTATGTTCTCCCCACATTTATTATTACTGACATTTGTATGAAAACAGCATCTTTGTCAAGGGATAATCTGGGTTTTATATTTTTCATCTGCTATAATATATTCCCCATCTGAAATCCTAACTGTCCATCTATGGCTCTATAATTATTTGTCGTAGTAGTGATTGTATTACAAGCTGGGGATTATGACTTTTTATAAGACATCATCTGCCAGGGGAAATGATTATACATCTTGACTGACTCAAATATTATAATAGGAACATAAAAAAGATATTAGATAAAAAGAGACAGTTGATATTATATATATATATATATGTATATGTACCTACACATATATACGTACATTTCAAAAAAGGACTAAATTATTTTTTAAAGTGAAACAATTTTATGACACCATTTAGAAGAGATTTGTATTGATGTTTCATTTTTATACTCAATTATAGTTTGCTAAAGATTTTATACATGTGTATATACAGATTACGCATGTATGTGTATATATTTATATGTGTCCATACAATACCAGATATGGGCATATATACATATAGATATACATATGTACAAATACATATAGTTAATTGTTATTTTGAAATATTGAAATGAATTAGAAATTGGGCCTGTTTACCCCATAGGAGAAGACAAAATCATTCTCTCCTATTACTCTTTGGCTCCTGAAGGAAGTTTTTGAGACTTAGGACCCCTCCCACATTTTTTAATATCCGAGTGAGAAGGCAGATTGGCCGGATGAAAGGATTGGACTTTTGCTTTCCAAATAATCAGACTGGCCTGGAATGCTTGAATGAGATCAAGCAGTAGTGAAGTCTAAACCCGGAGCCAAGAGGGAAAGATGCCCACCAGCCTCTCAGGTTCTGAAGCCATAGAGGTCTGAGGGGTTTGTTGAACTATCACAGATGGTATCCCTTTTGTGTTAATCTCCTTTTGAGGGCAAATTTGGATGGTTGTGCCTACAATTAGACAACTGTGGCTGCAATTTTTTGCATGCAAATAATTGCAGGTGCAAAAATTGCAAATGCAAAGTGGATGTCATGGTAAGTGGTCCTTTAAAAATTAACTTGCCAAATGTTTCTCAAAGCTTTATTCTTTAAATAGCTGTTAAGTATCTTTACTTCCTGGCACATTATATGCTCTGAATGGCATCATATGCATAAATAATGAAACTGTACTGGTGCTCATTTAGAAAAACCACATGAATTATATTTTCATTCATGGTGATGTATCATTATTTAAATCAATTGATGATAAGGTGATATATACAGTAGAAAACCACATTGTTAATTCTGTTTAAGATAAGTCTAAGAAATTATATATGTTAATAAACCAATTTATTACAAATACTTAGAAAATTTCTGAATATTCATTTAAGTGAGAATACCCCAGTACAACAAAATCATCTTCTGGTTGTCATCTGTTTAGATCTTCTTATATTCAAAAGTATATTGATATTTTCTAGCTATTATGTTAATTCATTAGATGGATAAGAATGAATTTAATTCATCTTGTAATCTAATTCATGGAGATTTAGGAAAATTAAATTTCACAGTTTACGAATGGGACAGAAAATAAGTCAGGAATGTTTGTATTTTTTGAAAACATTCTCCCTATCTTGCTGTAAAATATTCGCTCAAGCCTACAAAAGAATTAGAGTTCTAGGTTGGAAAAACTGACCATGGCACAAAATTGAGATATATCTTATACGAATAAAAGACCTTCATTTGTATTAAGAGGACACTATACATTCAATTTGCTGTCTTGTAGATATGTACCATTTTGATTTTAATGCATGTATTTCAATTTATTAGTGTGTTAATTAAATGCATGAATAAATGCATAAACATAAAGTGATACCACTTGAATTTCTTTCCCCTCATGTAATTTCCCTATATATGCCATATATATATATATATGTATATATGTGTCTATATATAAGTCCATATATATATTCCCTATATAACTGATTGCATGCAAAATGTATGCTAAGAGAGAACTCAATTTTTCTAAAAGGTTTACTTGTTAGATTTCTTTCTTAAACCAAAATCACTCTGATTCTAAGTGGCCACCAATAGGTCCTAGGCCAAGCCCCAGTTGATCATTGTTTGGGTCCTGATTGACTCAGATTGAATGTAAATAGCAATCATTTCAGCTTTAGTCAGAAACAGTCTTCTCTTCCCAGATTCATTCATTTAGTTTTTTTTTTTTTTTTAACTAGGTATAAGGGAAGATTTTTTTGTTTTAGTTGCTACCTAGTCTTAATCACTGAATGGATGCTGTCTGGGTCATTCTGAGACTGGTTGAAAACTTTAACTTAAAAAATCGAAGGTTTCATTCTGGAGATTAGTTTGGAACTATGCTCAAAAAGTTATCAAACTGTGCATTCCCTTTGATCCAGCAGTGTTACTACTGGACTTATATCCCAAAGAGATTATAAAGAAGGGAAAGGGACCTGTATGTGCACGAATGTTTGTGGCAGCCCTTTTTGTAGTGGCTAGAAACTGGAAACTGAATGGATGTCCATCAGTTGGAGAATGGCTGAATAAACTGTGGTATAAGAATATTATGGAATGTTACTGTTCTGTAAGAAATGACCAACAGGATGATTTCAGAAAGGCCTGGAGAGACTTACATGAACTGATGCTGAGTGAAATGAGCAGGACCAGGAGATCATTATATACTTCAACAACAATACTATATGATGACCAGTTCTGATGGACCTGGCCATCCTCAGCAACGAGATCAACCAAATCATTTCTAATGGAGCAGTAATGAACTGAACTAGCTATACCCAGAAAAAGAACTCTGGGAGATGACTAAAAACCATTACATTGAATTCCCAATCCCTATATTTATGCACACCTGCATTTTTGATTTCCTTCACAAGCTAATTGTACAATATTTCAGAGTCTGATTCTTTTTGCACAGCAAAATAACGTTTTGGTCATGTATACTTATTGCGTATCTAATTTATATTTTAATATATTTAACATTTTCTGGTCATCCTGCCATCTAGGAGAGGGGGTGGGGGGTAAGAGGTGAAAAATTGGAACAAGAGGTTTGGCAATTGTTAATGCTGTAAAGTTACCCATGCATATAACCTGTAAATAAAAGGCTATTAAATAAAAAAAAAGAAAAAGAAAAAAAAATCAAAGGTTTCCCACTCATCCAGAGCCATCTCCAGTCCTTTTGATGAAGTTTGAGAAAGTAGAAATTTCTGAGAAATCCTTAGGCTACAAACAAAATATTGAGGAGAAAAATACAAGATTAGTGTTCCCACTTAGCTTAGTCAGTTTCTTGTGGGTTTGGCAAAAGAGTTCACACACTCAGCCTCCAAGTTAAGGAGGAAGAGATTTATATATTATGTTGTTTGACAAGGGACTAAAGTTCCAAAGGAGTTTAGCAAAAAGGCAGAAGCAGGAAGAAATTATGCTTCTTGACAGCAGGCTAATTCCAGGAGAATCTAGGAAAAAGGCAAAATCAAGGAGATAATTTTGTAGGAAAGAGAAAAGAAATAGGTTGATATGCTAATATTATGGTTTAGCCGCAGGGATCCTCAAACTTTTTAAATAGGGGGCCAGTTCACTGTCCCTCAGACTGTTGGAGGGTCGGACTATAGTAAAAACAAAAACTTTATTCTGTGGGCCTTTAAATAAAGAAACTTCAGAGCCCTGGGTGAGGGGGCCCGGTGGGTTGTAGTTTGAGGACCCCTGGAGAGGTACAATTGTGTAATGGTAGGGGTGGAGTATTTCCCATCATTGAACTCTACATCTTACTGACCAACAGAATCAGTATTGAGTTACTGCCATAGTCCAGTGGCACTCTCCCCAAGGCCGACTAGCCTTAGGCTTTCTAAGAAAATGCTACTTTCTCACAAGCTGTCATTCCCCGCTCAGGTAATTGAAATCCAAATTCTTTTGGGGAAAAGGGAGCTGTTTCAAGATGACAAGGGGTGTAGAGTTGGCCCTGCCTAGCTGAGTCCAGTTTGAGGAGGGAAGACTTGATGATGGCAGCAGCATCCAGGGGGAGGAGTTGAGTTTTAGGATTAGATAGCAGGTGGAATTCAGGTGGGGAAGTTCATGACCTGGCATCTGGACCGTACAAAGATTTCTAGAGTAGTAGAAAAAACAATTATGTTGGAGAAAGTGTGATAATGGCAACAACAAAAAGAAAGCATAGGCGGCAGACCTAATTGTTTGACCAGTGAAAATAAATTTCCCCAGAGATTGGAGGGCATTTTTTTCCCAAGTGAGTAGATTAGTGTAAACCAAAAAGAAATCTCTCCTGAATGGTCTCTGGGATTAAAAGTTGGCCTGATGGTATTTGAAAGCACCCAGAAAGAGAAAGTGGGACCTAAATGAGGGAGTGTAGGAATTGGGGAATCAAAGGTGTCATCAAGGCCACCTTAGCAAAAGCTTGGGCCCCTGAATCTGCAAGCCCGTTTCCGTTGGTCTGAAGTGAATCCCTCTTTTGGTGTCCTTTACAAAACATAACAGAAACCTCCCTGGGTGCATGAACAGCTTGCAATAATTGTGAAATCCCCCTGCATACTTAATGGGGGAAGGTTTAGCTGTCAAAAGTTCCTTTCTTTCTATATAGTGCCATGAGCATATTTTGAGTCAGTATAGATGTTCATTCTCATCCTTTTCTCCAGCTCTAAAGCTCCAGCGAAGGCAAGGATTTCAGCCCACTGAGCAAAAGTCCCAGGAGGGAGCCTCAAAAGTGACTGGCAAAGTGAGCCTTAGAAAAAGAAACTTTATAGCCTCGGAAGTGTAGAAAGTTAAGGGTTTTTATGGCAGCTGCCAGAGAAGTCTCTTGGGTTGTGCTGCAGATAATAAGGCTGCTATTAAGCCGCTCCAGGTTTCTTAAGTCTTTAGCCAGTACCTATCCACATGCACCTGGGGGTTCTGAGAAGAGAAAATTGGGCCCCCAATTTCACCATTAAGTTACACCTCAGCAAGGTTGGAAGGACAGGAGATGATAAGAAAAGTCTTTAAATAGCAAGCAGGTCACCAAACTGACAAGGCAGAGAGAAGGTCTGGAAATAATTCCCTTTAATCCCCATCACTTCAACATAGGAGGAGCAGGTGGAGCTAGAATACCAGGGAAGGACAGAAAACAAGTCAAAGAGAAAGTCAGTGGACTGCCCTGCCACATCCAAATGGGTTTGGCCATTGTGATGGAGCAAGGGGGTGTGAGAAGACCAGAGAGAGGGAATGGGGTAGAGGCAGCTTGACTCCCACTGTGGGAGGTCTCTCTTCCTGTGTCCCTCCTGGTTGCCTAAGGTTCTGAGGATATTTGAAGAGAACTATGGCCCCAACCGTGCCATCTGAAGCACGAGCCCACTTAGTTCTTGGGTATGGCAGCAACTACAATTTGAGACTGTTCTGTGATCCCCCTGGCTCTGCAGTCTCCCGCCTCTGCTGCAGTATGTACCCCATTATTTAAAACTCCAAAAGCTGTTTCCAACAGCTGTGTCTGGGGAGTTTGAGAACCCAGGGCTAACTTCTGCAGTTTCCTCCTAATGTTTGAGGCACACTAACTAATAAAATGCATGCTAATGGCAGTGGTCCTCTTTGGAAAAGGGGAGATCCAGGCTACTGTATTTCTCTAGAGCCTCTAAAAGCACCTCTGAAAGAGAGCAGGATTTTTCTCAGCTCTGTGGGTAACTTCTTTTAGTTTTTCATAATTAACCTGCTTAATTGGTTTCTTCATACCTTCAATGATGCAGACTAGAAAATGAACCATTCTTTCTCTGTCTCTGCTTCCCTCCTGATAGTCCCACCTAGGGTACCTGATTGGGACAGCAATAGCCCCTGGGGGGGTATTTCCTCTTCTGATAAATCTGACACTGAAAAAGGCACATGCACTCTGGGTATTCCATCACGACAGTCTGCTACTTTTCTCAATGGGCAGAGTTTAGAAGGGATGGCTAAATCAGGATTCTTAGGAATTGATAAAGGGATATCCTTTGTATCCTTATATGGAAGAGACTGAGGAATGGGGTCTGGAAGGTGTCAGAAACAGGCTTAAAAGGTGAGGGTCCAGAGGAAGGATACTGAGTTGAAGAAAAATTGCCAGATGTAAGGTTCAAATCTTGATAAAGAGGTGATCCCGGAAGGAATTCTGAGGCTTCCTGAGAAGGATTGCATGAAGGGGCAAATGGGGGGTTCCTTGTCCGTGGAGGAGCAGAAAAGAAATTTAAGAGATCAGTGTTCAATTCTCCTCAAGTAGATTTAAAGTCCCATCTTTGCCATCATCATTTGAATTCCTAGACCTATAACCTAGAGAGGATGGAAAAAGATGGCAAAGGTTCCTTAGTCAAGAAGTAACTTTGCCAATAAATGGGATGAGATTCCAAGTCAGGCATCCCTGGCAAGGAAAATTTGCAGAGCATGGAGCTCACATGACTCAGGCAAGTTTTCCTAGAGCTTGGGGATATCCCTCAGCTTTAGGATCAGATGAAAAGACTTTAACTTACCAAGGAGAGCACAAAATTTGTGGGGCAATGGGAACCCCATATTGGGTAACAAAAATGCTTCAGAGAAAGTCACTCCATCAAGACTAGGGTCCCTTTTGGTTGGTGTCATGCTTTGGGGAAAGAATTCTCATACTCAGTCTTCAAGTTAAGGAACAAAGATTTATTATGCTGCTGGACAGCAGGTTAAAGTTCCAAAGAAGTTTAGCAAAGAGGCAGAAGCAGGAAGCAATCATGCTGCTTGACAGTGGACTAATTCTAGAGGAATCTAGCAAAGAGACAGAATCAAGGAAATCATTTTGTAGAAAAGAGAAAGAGAGATTATGTTGATATTATAATATTATGTTTTAGAGGTACAGTTTAGGAAAGGTAGGGAAGGAGTAGTTCCCAGCATTGAACTCTACAGTTTACTGACCAATAGAATAAAAGTATTAAATTACTGCTATTGGTCAGCATTGTTTGTGGCACTCCCAAAATTCAGTAGTCAGTTTTTTAGCATTTCTCAGGAATTGCTATTTTCTCATCACTCTTAATCTATATCTTGCCACTGAACTCAGATGGCTTTAGAGGGGAAAATGGGGTAAGTGGCTGTGCTCAGTTCTCCCTCACTTAAATCCAATTTACATGCATTATCTCCCTGATATCATGGTCCTTTTCTAGAATGAAGGATAAACAACTAAGAACATATGCCTATGAATAGAAAAAAAAGTATCCTATAACTATATTAAAATATATTTGATAAATTTTATTATTTAAATTGGCTTTTCACAGGAAAATTTTTAAAATATGAAGATTTTTTAAAAGACCTTTTAAAATTTTGAGTTTCAAATTGTCTCCCTTCCTTGTATACTCTGTCCCACTTACTGAGAAGGCAAGCAATATGACATTAATTATACATGTGAAATCACATAGAATAATGTCTATATTAGTTATATATTTTTTAAATTCAAGAAAAATAAAGAAAAAATCATGCTTCAATTCATGCTCAGAGTTCATCACTTTTCTCTTTGGTGGTCAATAGCATACTTTCATTAATAGTTGTTTGGATTGTCTTGGAGCATTGTGTTAATTAGAATAATCAAATTTATGTACTCGGTTATCATTACAACATTTTACACAATGGCTTTCCAATTCTCACTTTATTTTATATCACTTCATGTACATCTTATCATATTTAATTTTTTTTTCAAAAACTACCCTCTTCACCATTTTTTGGTAGCCCAATAGTACTCCATCAGTATCATATTCCACAGTTTGGTCAACCATTCCCCAATTGATGATTTCCAATTCTTTGCTAAATCCCAAGAAAAGATGCTATGAATATTTTTTACATATAGCTCCTTTTCTTTTGGATGCAGGTTTAGGCCTGACATTACTAGATCACACACTCACTCACATGTATGAATATACATATATACACACACGCATATATAGTTTTCCCTCTTTAAACCAATTTAATTGAGAATGAGGCTCAAGTATTATCTACTACCCCATCTCTAGTTCCCCATCTGTTATAATCCTGGAGCACCCAGCTTCCTGGAGCATCATTTTTATGTGACAAAAATTTTCCCCTTTCTGTCTTTCCCAATTTCCAATGACTCTTTCTCAAGTCTTATTTTTAAAATAATTTAAAAAAATAATCCCAATAGAATTGACTCACACCCATGCCCATTGTCACTCCTTTATAACAGCCCTAATAAGGATAAGATTTTTTCAGAGTTACATGTATTATCTTCCTGTCACAAATGTTAAAGTTTAATTTTATTGAGTCCCTTATGATTACTCTTTCGTGTTTATCTTTTTATTTTTATTTTGAATTTGAATGTCATATTTTCTATTCATTTTTGGGATTTTTTGCCTCAGGAATTCTTGAAAATCCTCTCTTTTATTAAATATTCAACCTCCCAGCTCCACCAAAGGACTGTACTCAGTTTTTCTGAGTAGGTAATTCTTGGTTTAATCTTAGCTATTTTATCTTCTGGAATGATATGCCAAATGCTTTGCTTTTTAAACAAGGGAACTGTTAAAATTTGTGTGATCCTTATGGTGCTTCTACATTATTTGAATGTTTTTGTTTACTGGAAGTATTTTCTCCTTGACCTGGGATTTGGCTATAATATCTCTTGGAATTTTCATTTGAGGATCCTTTCAGGAGCTGATTAGTATATTCTTTTGATTTCTATGTTACCTTCTGGATCTTAGATATCAGGAGAGCTTTCTTTGATAATTTCTTGGAAGAAGATGTCTAAGTTTTTGTGGTCATAGTTTTTAGGAATTCAAAAATTCTCAAATTATGCCTTCTTAATATATTGTTCAGACCACTTGCTTTTCTAATGAAATATTTCACATTTTCTTTCAAAATTGAATCCAAGTTCCTTGTACAACATGACTTTTAAAAATTTCTGTCTATATAATACAATTTCTGGCATAATATTCAGCCAACATTTATTAACTGCCTCCCATATGCCAGGAACTGCCCTAAGCTCTGGGGATGCGAAGGAAAGCAAAATACAATACTATCCTTAAGGAGCTCACAGGCTAATGGAGGAGGCAAAATACAAACATCTATGGACAAACCAACTATGCAGAGGATATATGGGAAATAACCAAAAAAAGGAAGGAACTAGAATTAAGAGAATTGAGAAAGACTTCCTTTAGAAGTTTAGATTTTAGTTGGGCCATGAAAAAACAACAACAACAACAACAAAGAAGACAAGAAGAGATGAAAAGGGAGACAATTCTAGATGTGGGATATACAGCCAGTGAAAATGCCCAAAGTCATTAGATGGAATATTTTGTGTGAGGAACAGCAAAGCTATCATACCATTTAGGTCACAGAGTATTTAGAGTGAATACTAGAAATGAGTTTTTAAGGGCTTTGAATTCAAATATTACATTTTATATTTTGTTCTAAAAAATGAATGGGAACCATTGAAATTTATCAAATAGTGGTAGAAAGTCAAAGGTCAAAACAGTAATATATGCACTTTGAGAATATTTTGGTAATATAGTAGAGGTTAGATTGGAGGGGGGAGAGATTTGTGACAGGGGTTTCCCAATGAGCAGGCCATTGAAACAGCTTGTGCTTGGGATCTGAGCCAATGTAATGGCAGGGTATGAGAAGATTAGGAAGCAGGTGAGGAGGATCTTAAAAAGATAAAAGCTACAGGAAATGGCATTAGATTGAAAATGGGGGTCAAAGTGAAGAGACAAGTATAGCATATCAGTTTGAAGCTCAAGTGATTGGGAAGTATGATGATACCATAAATAGAAATAAAAAAGCAAGGCAGAAGGGGTTTTGGAAAATAATTCAGTATTACACATGTTGAGTTTAAGATATATGTGGTATATCCAGTCTGAGATGTTCATTAGTCATTTGAAGATACACAACTTGAAGTCAAGAAACCCCAAGGTCTAGATAAGTAGATTTGAGAATCATCAACATAGAGATGATAATTGAATCCAGGGGAAATGATGCAATTATTAATTAAAAGATTATATAAAACCTATATCAGATTGCTTCCTGTCTTTGGGAGGAGAGAAGTTAGGGATGGAGGGAGAAAAAAAAAAAGAATTTGGAACTCAAAATCTTACAAAAATGAATGTTGAAAACTATTTTTCCATGTAACTGGAAAAAATAAAATACTATTGAAATTTTTAAAAGAGTATATGATGAAAAAAGAAGAGAGCCTAGGACACAATTGTAGTTAGTGGATGTGGCTTGGATAAATATGCAGTAGAGTTGGAAAAAATGATCAGACAGAACCAAGAGAGAGAATTAGTATCAGGAAAACTTAAACAGAGAGTATCAAAAAGAAGAGGGCAATTGAGAGTAACAGGGGAGAAATTAATAAATGTTTATTGATTGAGTAGTAGTAAATATCCATTAGAAAGGTGATAATGTTACACTAGATTGGACTTAGGAGAAAGACACGGGTTAGACATATAGATCTGGAAATCCTAAACATTTTTTTTGCTCTTGTTCAGTCATTTCATTCATGTCTGACTTGACAAAGATATTGGAGTGATTTGCCATTTCCTTCTCTAGTTCATTTTACAGATGAAGAAACTGAGGCAAACAGTTCATTGACTTGCCCAGCTCTGCTAATAATTGTCTGAGGCTGGATTTGAACTTGACTTTCCCAGTCCAAGCCATTCTATCTACTGTGCCATCTAGCTGCTTTTACCCTAACCACTGAGATATGAGTTTCCAGTGAGAATATGAGAAGAGAAAAATGTCTTGAAAGGAAAGAATATCCAAAACAAGGGAAGAGTATCACTGTGAAATGCTGAAGAGTATTCAACCCTCCACCAGCCTCTTTCAATAGGAGCTGGAAGGATTCTTTCCCAAGGATTCTTTATAACTCCCTTTAGGCTGGGAAGGTCATGCCTAATTTGTTTTTGGTGACTCAGAGATTCAGAACATTTTGCAGAAAATTGTATGGATTGCACAAGCAATTTTCCTCTAAGGCTGATCTCACATCCATGTGGCCACCACTTCCACTTCCTGATGCCTACTGCTTTTTCTGTTATATATTTAGTTTGCCTTTCTGCCCCAGTTGAACTGAGCACAAAACCGGTTAATTAGAGTCTCAGCCAATCAGTCACAAAGAAAATATACGCGTCCTGTCTCCAAATAAGGTGGTATTCTCTCAGCCTCTTCTTTTATATCCAGCTTTACCCCCCTTTACAAAAATCTCATGCTCCAGCATTCCTCTTCATTCTGCAAAGGCTCTTTTCTCCTTGGGCAGGGAAACACACCCTAGAAGTTGATGAAATAGAATAAGCAAAGACTTAGGTAGGAAAGCCCAGAGTCAGATGATCTCCAAGATCTTGTTCTACTTATGTTATTCCCAAAAGTCTGTGAAAGCATAACATTTTTTGGCTCTCAGAAATAATCAGCAAATTCAGTGTAGTATTTAGCAGTAAAAAGGAAATCACAATCCGAATTTTTTTTTTTCTCTTGGGTGGAACTTCACAATCACTTATATGTGATTTTTGAAGAACTAGGTCCTCTTTCATCTTTGATTTCTAAGTCTGCTATTTTCTGTTCACTCCTTCAAAATATGCCATTTAAAAATAAACAGAAGAGAGTTAAGTATGATTATTTTGTTTTGTCTTTTAGTTTAATTTCAGAGCCATAAGGTCTACACTAGAGAATCATACTGATTTTGATTGTAGCCCTTTATTTGATCAGGTGTTTCTTCAGTCCTTCTGTGTAGATAACTACAAAGTTCCTTCTTGTAACTAGATAGTAAGTAGCATGAGAACGGTTGGAGCCTGGGAACTACTGAGAGGGAGAGGAAGGGAGGTTTAGAAATGACAAAGAACTGATACTGACTTTGGTGCTGTAAGAGAATCATCCTTACCAAATTAAACTTGTTCTGGATTTAGAAGCCAGATTCAATTTGTACCTGTCCAGTGTTGAAAAGCAATTGAAAATGTTTTCTGCAGTAGGTTCAGGAAGGAAAAGCATAGGATGAGTATGACAAATGTTCAAGGTATTTAATTCATCAATATGAAAATGAAGGAAAACATGCTGGTTGTTTACTTATATTATCCTTACCTTTTTTCCATGATTTGTTTGCTATAAAATGGGCAAAGATTTTTTAAGGGTCTGGATATTCTTTAAGCCAGCAGGGAAGGCAAACTTCATTAATAATCAAGAATCTCACACCCCCTTAGTAAAGAAAAGCAAATTCTAACAAACAGGGGCAAGAACCTTTGGTATCTGGGACTTTGATTAGACCTACTTTTTCATGTATTTTTTGGTAAACTTACAGTGAAATCCTCTTTGACAAAAGACAGAGGGGAGGGAGAAAGAAAGAGGCTTTGTATAATTGATTAAAAGAAGGTATTTAAAATCAGGACTTCTTTTCTTTTCCAGGCTCAGAATAGGGGTATAAGAATTTTTATTTATTTATTCATTTAATCACAGGAGGAAAGAAAGAACAAGGCCTGAAGTCTGATCTTACTTCTTACATCTGAGAGGATAGTAATAGTCTTTCACTCTCAGCCCAGAAAAAGTAGAAAATAAGAAAATCTGAAAACCTCACTAGCTTGAATCTCTTTTTCCTCTCTGAAAACAAAAATGGACAGTTGCTTTGTTTGTTCATAATCCTTCAGCAAGGACAGATCTTGTTGAGTATACAGAAAGATCTATGAACAATAGTGACTTGTTTCTAAGCATGCATATGAACGAGGAATCTTTTCTATAATGTTTTCCACACAAATGCAAAAATAATTTCCACAGACTATCATTCTGATGTTATCAATTCTCATTTGGAAAACCTTTAGTAACTTGTCACAGCCTCTAGAATAAAATACTAAATACTAATTGCCTGGCATTCAAAGCTCTTCACATCTGGTTTTCATCTAATTTTCCTCCATTATTTCCCACTGCTTCTCATTAGAGAATCTATGTTCCATCCAAAGTGGACTAGTGATCATTCTCCATTCTCAGCTCTATGTCCCTCTTTGCTGTTGTCCCACAATTGTAGAATGAACTTTCTCCATGTGAGGCTCTTTTAAAATTTCTGTCTATTCATATAATTCAGTTATGGGGCCATTTCTTTTCATAAATCCCTACTTCCCTCTTCCCTGCCCTAGGTTGTTAATATTCTTTCATTCCTCAATTTTCCCAGTATTATACTTGTATGCAGGCTTTATACAGCCATTAAAATGCAAGTTCCTATAGGACTAGAACTGTTTTTGTTTTTTATTGTTCTTTTATTTATCTTATAGGTATTATTTTATCATATGATTATTAATATCCCTTATTTTTGTAATTCCTAGAGTTTTACACATAGTAGGCATTTTCCAAATTTTTGTTGAATTAAATAAGGGAAGAAATTATATAGAAGAGACATTTCTTATTTTTTTACTCAATATATGTTCAAAATAAGGAAGAAGACATATATAAATAAATGGAACAGAAAGATTAATTGTATCTGTTTGTATGTGTATACTCTTTTAACACTGTTTCTTTCCTTCCTTTCCTTTATTCTTGGATCTCTAGCAATTAGCAGAGTGCTGCATAAAGCAGGTGCTTAACAAATACTTATCTATAATTTACCCACCTCCTTCCTTGATATTTTCTTCTGTTTCAATATAATATCTATAGTTACAGGTTATAAAACCTTAAATAACTAAATATACCACAGTATTATTTATTAAAACCACATTTACAAAGTGTGTTTTTAAAATTAATGGAGAATTTACATTTTATGAAGAAAATAAAATAGTGGCTCTATTTTTGAAAACTATACTGCAATCTGCAACTATTAACTCTTCATTCCAAATTTAAATAACAGAACTGTATAGTAAATTTTACATATATAAAATAAATGTGTATTATACATATAGGAATCATGTGTGTGTGTGTCTGGGTCTGTGTGTATGTGAAAAAAATGTATGGGATTCTCTATTAAACATAACTGATATGGATCTTTGGATCTTTCTGGCTTTCAGGCTTTATAGCATGAGGTAAATGCAAAAATATTAAAGAACTATAGATTATATAAATTTGAATAATCTAATAAGTCTTTAAAATTGCAAATGGTTTATATTAATCTTTATGTAGCTTTAATAAAATTATGTGCAAATGTATGTATGGTTTTAGCAATAATAAGTTAGCCTAAGAAATATAGTTACTAATATTTAATTTCATTCAGTGGTAATAATGCAAGGGGGATTCATAGCATTTACATTCTAAATATAAATACTCAAAAGAATATGGCCAAGAAATATTGAATAGCTATTATCATAGAGTAAGTCCAAACCAGCTGGACACAAGTATTATTCTAATCCTTGGTGGGCACTTTTGTTTTTGTTGTTGTTTTCTACTAAGTAATGCTTATGTTTGTTGTAAGATGTATATTTTCTGCTTTTGTTAAGAGAAAAGGAAAAACAACACAAGCCCATTTTATGTAACACATCTAGAGTGTAATAGGGAAACTGAGGCTAGAAGAGACTGGTTTAATTTTAAAGTGGAGAGTTTAATAATAAGGTAGCTGATCCAATGGGACTATGGTCCAAAGCAATCTCATGAGAAATGTATGGGTCCTTTTTGGATCAACAATAGAAGATTAAGCTAAAGGGACACTGAATGACTTTCTTGAGAAAATGAAAGGAGCTCAACTGAGAATCAAGTTTTGATGACCTGGACAACTGCAGTTTCTTTTCTTTAAGCTTAGCTTACATAATGACCAACTGATTTATAATATAGGAAAAATGTGGTCAAAGAAGAGCATTTTTCATCTCCTAGTTTGAGTACTATGGCTAAAACTCAACCTAAACTTTTGGTAGAATTTCATATAGAATTTATACAATTGACAAGTTCAGTATCATTCTAACAACCTAAAACTTGAATATCAAATCTTCTCTCCTGCCTACTCCCCTCAAAAAATCATGACCCACTTATCTTGGTATTGGTGAAATGAAATAGAAATTGTGAAGCACATAACTTCCTGAGCTAGTGACATTTGTGTGGATAAGAAATAACCTAATAGAGGAAATCCTAAATTCTATGACTATGGCTTAGGAAAGTAATTGGCACATAGTAGGAACATTTTTCGTGCCTATTCCCTTCCTTCCTTTCTTTGTCTTTGTATGTCTGTAAATTTGTACTTGTTCAACTCATTTCAAATACTTCCTCCAGCCCCATTTTTTCCCTCCTCAGTAGAATTCAGATTCCTAAAAAGCATTTAATTCAAAAATTAAAGGTTTTGTTTCATAAGAAGTTTACCTCCTTTCAAAGTATTTTCCATTTTAACATTAGACTTTAAAAACTTAAGTGGTAGGTAATTGGTGCATTGAAGAGAGTACCAGGCTTGGAGTCTGAGTTCAAATCTGGCCCCAGCCACTTATTAGTTGTATGACCTTCTGCAAGTCATCTAACTCTATTACAATTCCCTCATCTGTAAAATGAGTTGCAAAAGAAAATGGCAAACTGCTTTAGCATCATTGCCAAGAAAACCCCAAATGGGGTCACAAATATATAGACACAACTGAAAAACAACTAGACAGCAAAAAGCTTAAAAGCCCTTCAAGAGCTAATCCAAAAATTGATTTGTGACCAAATAATAACTGTATAAACTCAAATTCTTTCAGCACAATTTATATAGAATCTGATTTTACCAATCATCGAGCTAGGCTTGAGTATAAAAAGACTAAAAAGAAAAAAGAAAAATTTCCTCTCAAGGCACAAACATGTCAATATAAAATATACATAAAATAAAAGGTAGTGGTGTGTGTTTGTAGGAGTGTGGGGAAAAGGCCACTGTTGTAGGAGATGTAATTTAGTAGCATTGGGGGAATACAGAGATTCTAAACCTTGAGGTTAAGTGGTGTAAAGTCATACCACCCCCACCAGGAAACAGCTTGTGCTTAAGAATGGAATCTCTTTTGTGGGATAGATGGGCTATTCTGCAGAAGGAAGAAGTAGTACCTTCAAGCTGAAACTGGGAGCATGGAAGGCAAAATGATGAATTTATAATAAGCATATAAAGAAAGGTTAGGATAGGATTATTAACTGCTTTAACTGCGACTGGCTGGGGGGGTATTGTATTTTATTTTATAGATAACAAAGGGCTACTGAAGCATCTTGAAAGCAAATTGGAAGTCTTGTTATTTAGGTGTTTCAAAGGTGTCAGACTCCTAGTCTTTGGCATTTGAATGTATCATTGACCCTTTTATTAATAGCATGCTATTGCTACTAATAAAATAATATTAATCTTGTTAATAAGCAACAGTTATTGCAAGATTAGATTAATATTATTAGTGAAATTATTTATTACCCAGAAATTATGGTTCTTGAATTTTTTAAACATTATATATCAAATATCAAGAAGAGCAGAAACCATATAGACCACCTCCTCCCTCACTTTATAGATTAAGAAACTGGATCTTCATGAGATTAAATTATTTGTCCAAGATCATCAAGACATTAATCTTTAGAGACAGGATTTGAAGCCATTTCTGGGATTCTAGTGTCAGTGATCTTTTAATTGTACCACAGTAGAATCTGAAAGACCTCATAGTATGATGTCCCCCTCCCCCAAGAAACCTATTTCACTAATTATCTCTGAAATTATGTTCCTATTCTAAAATCCTTTGAGTCTTCTCTTCTTAAGCTTTTATTTGGGGGGTAGAATGGATGAAATTCAAGAGCAAATATTTTTGAATGTTAATATGATGCATTTTATATCACCTTTGTGCAAACATCATTAATTTTTAAGGCATGTTTCCATTCTTTAACTTCAGAGTAAAGATAGAATCCAGTACCATTTGGTGATGTTAGTTTTTTTTTTCTTTCTCTAAGGATTTATGAGGTTTGTTTGTTCTGTTCTTCAACAGTTAAGTTCCCAGATGATGGAATGTTAGCCATATGAGATGTGAGACTTTTTTGGCTGATAGGCTTCAGGAAGGCTTGTGTAATAAATACTGTCACTGAGCTACCCATTTTTTTTTTCAATTTCTTACCCATTTTTCTTTGTTATCTGTCTCAATAAAGTCTTGTGTGCTCAGCTCACTGCCATAGGATACTAATTTCTAACAAAAGACTAACCGTGATTTCACATCTAAAGAAATAAAAATGAATTTCAAAAGATTAAAGTCTTGACATATTGGAAACAACCATGGGTCAGAAGAAATACATTTGAATCCTGTCTATTTCTAATTAGTACTGGCTTTAGGAAAATCACTTGAGCTTTAACTTCATCTATAAATTGAGAGTTGAGATAGATGAGTTCTTAACATGGGGTCAGTGAGCTTTAAGAAAATTTTTTAAATAACAGCCTTTAAATATAATTGGTTTCCTTTTCAATCCTCTATATTTTATTTTCTGTATTTAAAAGTATTATTCTGAAGAGACCCACAGGCTTCTCTAGATTGTCTAAGAGTGTTTATGACAACACAAAAAAAGTTTAAGAAACCCCAGGCTAGATGATCTCTGAAGTCCCTTCTCACCCTCACTTTTATGAGCCTATAATTGGGAGGCCCCAGATCAGGTTAATTTTTTTGAGATTCCACTGTGAAACATATTTTTCCCCTAAAGAGATAGGAATCTATAAAATATTTAATTGTGACCATTAAAATATTTTAAAATATGATTTCAGGGCCTGATAACAAAGGATTAAAATAATGTAGATGTCCATAGATTAGAGAATGGTGAATATTATGGTTAATGAGAGGAAATATTGCTGTACTATAAAACATGGAAAAACATGTTAAATGAAGAGAAGCAAAGTTATATTAACAGAACTAGCAAACTCTGGAAACATATGTATTGTTTTAACAATGTGCAACTACATTACAGTTGTCATTAAATGTTGTAAAGTTATATTAATGAAGTTTGGACCCAAAGGAAGAAATGAGAAAATACCTACTTGCATTCTTTTGCAAAGATGGAGGTTCACACATGTGGACCATGACATATATCTGACATATTTGTGTGGTGATTCTGCTAAAGTTTTTTCTTCCTCTTTTTAAAAAGAAAAAAAAAATGTTATAATAGACAGATGTCTGAGAGGGAATTGCAAGAGATACAGAGGGGAAATGTAGGTAATATAAAAACAGAACATTGTTTGCAATAAGTACAACACATTGAAGTTTCATTGAAGCTAAAGGATGAAACACTAAAGTTCTATGTATTCAGTGTAAGCAAGATGGAATCAGTTGATTCAGGTTTTTTTAAAAAATCTTTTTTTTAAGTCTTTTATTAAGTCTACAACATAATTGGGGAGAGAACTATATTTCTGTCAAACAATCCATTTAGAATTATATATATATATATATATATATATATAATTTATCCATAGTGTACATTAGTAATTATGACATAAGTTAATAATAATAATATAATTCAGAATTATATGATGCTAAAATATTTACAATTAATTTTATATCCCATCATTTAGTCCTCAGAGATTTACTTTCCCAATGTTTCCTACCTAGCAAGTATCTGAAAACAGATTTTCTTGCTTCTCACTCAAACATTATTTACTTTGCTGCATTGGGCAAGGTAGAATATTGTAAGGGTTAAATGCTCAAAAGCACCTTAACTCTAACTACTAGAGTGCCATTTGAGAGCTCTGAGCCAGGAACTCACATGGTCAGAGTTACCCATACTATTTTACTAATCTGTAATATTACTCAAATAAATTTGGAGTTTACAATGTTACACTTTAGTTGGGGTGGAATATGAGGAAGATGTTAGTGAACAATGAAAACAAGGGGATACTTTTAAATAATAATTTTCCCCTCCCAAAGTTAGAAATATATAATTTGTCTAATAAATACCATTAAAACATTTGGAAAAATAATATTTTCAGGACTTTTGTGACAGCAAAGAACAGGAAACAGGGCAGATGTAATAGTAAAAATGATGTTTGCGTCAAGTACATTGCAAGTGTTTGTTGTTCTTAATGGGGCTACCAAAGAGAAGGCAAATTTCCATCATTCCCGTGGGCTTTTCTGATTTGTTCAAAATCCTTATTCATTACTTCAGAAATTCATTTGACACTGATTGGAACTAATTCTGTTCCACAGTAGGGGACGTCACATATCCTAAGCTGAGCTAACAGCTGTAAGCCCTGATAATTAATGGCTTCTAATTGCTTGCTCTGAATGAAATATTAGATCATTTCATATGTGCAAGCCTTGTTGTTTCCTCATAACTGCAAGTCATCAAAACAGTATTATTGATAATATGGTCCCTGAAGCCCTCAACTTTGGGCAAAAAGTTTGACTTTTTTCATCCTTTCCTTTCTTTTCTCTACCTGATGAATGGTCACTTTTTAATAACTCAAAACATTAAATGATCCATAATCATTAAGTAAGATCTATAATTAGCCACAAATAACTTGGTTTAACTATTCATAGAGGAACAGCTACTTAAATGAAGACTTACTATTTTTCTTAATTAGCAGTTAGTTGTGCAATATATGATGCTCATCCATCAGTGTGCATGTGTATATATTTTTGTGCACACATGTGTGTTATATATGTATCATGTATGTATGTGAGTTATATACACAATTATTGGTTTTAATATAACTAGATAGTATATACACATAATGACAGATGGTGCAAATGGACATTGAACTAGACCTAGAATAAAACAGAAACACAAACCAGGAAAGAAAAGATGGCTCTTTCAATGCCATGGAATCCATCATGAATAACCTTTCTCTATTTTTTGGTGACATTTGTCTATGCCTGAGTTATCCCAGTAAATGCCTCTTTTACTACAAGGAAGTCCTCATGGCTCAGCTATTTGTTTCATGCTCTTTGTGAATATATATTATTACTTCTCCATGGTATGTAGGAGGCCAATTCAGAGCCCTTTTGACTCCATTTTTAGATTTTAATCATTTCATTGGTTCCATCCAAAATTGTAAACCATTTTTATCTCTATTTATTGAACCCAGTGGAACGTATCTTTATTCAGGCTTTTCTATTGTTTGAGGATGTGCTGGACTTTATTTTTCCAAAAAATATTTTTGTAGGATTTTGACTTGTTTAGATGTGCTCTATGAAAATCTACCAATCTTCTTCCACCCTTTTAAAGTGTAATCATTATTGCTGATGCTGCTGTTTTTATTTCATTAAAGGAAATTGTGAAAGTAAGAATTTCCTTATAATAATTTTTTGAATTAAAAAAAATCTAAAGAAATTTCATTGGGGTGAAAAACATGTTTCCTTTATTTAAAAGAGTATAAATCAATAAACATTTATACTCTTTTAGGTAAAATGACTATATATATATATATTTGTTAGAGTCTGTCAGACAAGAGCATGGTTAAGTATTGTGGGCTGAGAGAGAAGAAAAATTCCTGAATCTTCCCATCAAATATGATGCCATAATTATATTGTGATTTTCCCATCAAATGAGTCTTGTTTAATATGTTACAAACTTGTTTTAATGCCTGCAGAAGTGGAGAAAGTAAAATTATATGTATCTGACAAATTGATGTTTAAAAAACTGACAAGTGAGAGAGAAAGCTGAGAAGATATTATAATCTAGGTTATGTTGATATTAAACTTTGGTACCCATGAATCAAGTCAAATCTAGTATCAAAAGCAAAATCTAAATATCCTTAGTTCTTTATACAGAACTACTGCTTAGCCAGACAACCAGTGATTATTAAGCATTGACTGCATGCAAGCAATTGCAGTAAGTGCTGAGCATACAAAGAAGTATAAAAGACAATCCCTGCTCTAAAGGAGCTCAAAATCTAATGGGACAGAAAACATGCAAACCTATGCACCCCCAAGAGGAAAAAAAACCCCAATATTCAGGATAAGTGAAAAATAATTAACATAGGGGAAACATAGGAAATTAAGAAGGGTTAGGAAAGTCTTTTTTTCTATAGAAAATGGAGTTTTGGTTGAAAAGCCAAGGGGTTGATAAAGGAAAATAGAATAATGTAGGTCTGGATGATATCCAGAGAAAATTCCCAGACGTAAAGTAGAATTTCTTGTTTGAGGAACAGCAGGGAAACCAATTTCACTGGACCAAAGAATACATGTGTTTGTGTGAGTACATACAGGTCAATGTATATATGTATACATATGTATGTATATCTATGTGTGGGAAGAAGCAGAAAGAAAGACAGAGACAACGACAGAGATGGAATGAGAATATAAGAAGACAGGAAAGATGTAGAGATAGCTTATGAAGGGCTTAACATGCTAAACAGAGGATTTTGCATTTTATTTTTGGACCTACAAGGAAGCAGGGGAGTTTATTGAATATGAGGTTGATAAGATAAAGACCTACATGTCAGAAAAATGATTTTCATGGCTAAATGGATCATGGACAAAAGTAGCATCATGCCCTGCTCTGTCACTATAAGTTAGAAGAACCAGTCATTTTCCTGTTATAATTTTATCTTAATAGAAACTATTATACTCTCACTTCTTTAACAAGTAAAAAGTCGTTTTGACAGGGCAAAATGTCAGGAATTAGCAGGAACAGAGGATATATCTGCATTGTTTTTAGCTAGAGGCTGTTTGATAACATTAAAAAAATCTGTTCCTGGACTTCCTACTTTTAAAACTATTTAACAGTCTTATGGTATTAATAGGCAGCATGGAAAGAATCATAGACCAAAATCAAGTTACTTCTTGACTCTCATATTGTCAAAGTGGCAAATCAAACTTCTAGGATGGGTTTGAAACTTTCCCAGAGTTCCAAATAGCTTCTAAATACTGCTTCATGTATTTGTTTTGCTCAAAAATCCTTTTTATTGAAATAGTTTATATTGTACTTTATAAACATTCTACTCTTACTAGAGGAGCCATGTTATAGAAAAGATATCATTTACCCCATTTGTGGTAATATCCTTTCTTTTTAGATACTCTTTCCTACCTGAAGAATTATTTTTTTTGAGATTTCAAGATATATTTTCAATGGGGTAGTAGTAGAAGAAGTAAGTATCCTTCTCTTTTCAGCATAATTGTCAGTTGAAGAAACCCCTTTCTAGGACCATGGACTTGACCATCCTCAGATGTACCAGAGGCTGCTGGTTGCCATATAATTTCTTTTCTGTAGCATTAAATTTGTGAACATTGAAAAGTCTGAGAAGGCAAATGCAAGCTTGTGAATAGGGTTCTATCTACCTGAATTATTTCAGTTTACAGCAGCAGGATAATTTACCTCTTGCATAATTTCCTTCTTGATGATTCCATTGGTATATTTTTCATAAAAATTCAAATTCATCATGATCAAACTTGAAATATCCCCTCCCCAAGTTCAAACATTATGACCCAAAAAAATCTTTCTTCTAATTTCCATTAATTGTTTCACTATTCTCCTAACTGCAAAGACTGGAACTTTGGAAGTCACTGTATACTTTCCCCTTTCCTTTGTCATTGAATTTCTAATCAGTTATGATATGTATTTGAATTTTATATGTTAGATCTTCATACTCTTCTTTGTTTTGAGTGACAATTTTATAATTATAAAATTAAAAGAATCCTATATTTTACTTTAAAAAAATCTTAGGTGCTTTATTAAACTTATACCACCTGCATTTTCAGAAATTTGGAGGCTGCTTTCTGGCCTCATCATTCAACTCAAATTCTTCTCTCCAGAATTACAAAGATTTCTTAATTGCCATATCTAATGGTCTTTTCTCAATTTTTACCTGTCTTGGCAGCAGGCTTTGACATTGTAGATTACCCTCTTCTCCTTGATATTCCTTCCTTTCTAGGTTTTCCCAATATTTTTATTTCCTGATGATTCTTCCTTTCTTATATGACTTTCTTGGGCTGTTTTGCTTGATCTTTGCCCGTGTTATACATAAAGCGTACATGTCCCTCATGGCTCTCTCTTGAACTCTTTTCCCTCCATACTATTTTGCATGATGATTTCAGCAGTTTCCATGGATTCAAATATTATCTCTATGAAGATAATTCTCATATCTATTATTTCAGCTCTCACCTTTCTTTTAAACTCCTTTCTTGAATCTCTCTATTACACATTTGAAACTGAATATTTCATAAATATCTTAACTCAATATTAAAGTCCAAAATTAAACTCATCATCTTCCCCCTCGATCCTTATTCTCCTTTCTTTTTAACTTTTATTTTACTTTCAAGAAACCACCATTCTCCCAGTCACCAACATTCTTTACCTAGATGTCTTCCTTGACAGTAAACTCTCTTTCACCTATCATATCTATTCAGTTGACAATGCTTGTCAGTTTTGGCTTCATTAGTATCTCTTCATATTCCTCCTTCTCTACACATACACATCTATATGTATACATTTTATTTATAGATAGCTTTCATATTTTCCCTGTTAAGATCTGAGCTCTTAAGAACCTAAATTGTTTCTGTCTATTTTTGTATACTTGGCATTTAGCATAATGACTGAAATATAGAAAGTGGTTTTATTAATTTCTATCCTTCTTTCTAAGTAGTGCCAAGAGTAATATTGTAGAAATTTAGAATGTGGTTTAACTGTGATCAAATTCAGTGAATGAATAATCTAAGTAATGGATAAATGGTTTCCCCAGTCACATAGGCTGAAGTTATAACATTTCTATAAGTCAACATTTAATGAATAAGAAATAAACCACATATATATATATATATATATATATATATATATATATATATGACAGTGATGATTTTTGAATGATTTGCATAATATATATGTACACGTACGATTTCTAAAACTAATTGAGGATGAGTAAATAGTAGCAAATAAGAGATTAATTTTATTTTTAATAGTATGTTAGTTTTCCAATTACATGTCAAGATAATTTTTACAAGATTGAGTTCCAAATTCTTCTCCCTCATCTGTCCCTAACTTAGAAAAAGGAGGCAAGTTAGATTATAGGCAATATAGATTATAAATGTGCTATCATGCAACATGTTTCCATATTAGTCACAGATACGAAAAAAGAGAGATCAAAAGGGAAAAATACCACAATACCACCAAAAATAAAGTAAGCGGGAGAAACAGTATGCTTTGACTTTCATTCAAGATCTATCAGTTCTTTATCTGGATGGCATTTTCTTTAATGTTTTTCTTGTAAACAATATATTATAGAATTGTGGGTGTGTATTTCCCTCCATTTTCTTTTTTCCTCCTATTTATCTTCTCTCTCCTTTTACCCTCTATCTCCTCATAATTGTTTTGCTTCTCTCTACTATCTCCCCCAATCTGCTTTCCCATCAGTCTCCCTTCCCCCTTTTACTTAGAGTACTCCCTCCCTACTTCTCTGTCAGGTTAAAATAAATTTCTGTGTTCAATTGATTGGGTATATATTTTTTCAACCACTTCTTATAAGAGCAAGGTTCAAGATGCCTGTTGCTTGCCTTCTGATCTTCCCCTCTACTATAATGAGTTTTTTAAGCCTCTTCATGTCAAATCACTTATCCCATTCAACCTCTCCCTTCCTTCTGAACTCAATGCATTCTTCTTTCTCAACCCATAGTTATGGGGTATGTGTATGTGTGCGTGCATGTGTGATTCCCTTAATTTCAGCTTATACCTTTTGTCTATTGTAAGACTTATCAGTATCATCTTCCCATGAATTAGAATTAGTTTAACTCCTTTGAATCCCTCACTCCCATTTTTCCCTTCTCCACTTTTTAGGCTTTTCTTGGGTATTGGATATCGAAGATCAGCTTTTTTTCTTCAACTCTTGTCTTCTCCTTGTGAAAGTTTGAAATCCTTCTATTTCATTGAATGCTCATTTTTTCCTGTTCAGTTATTATGATTAATTCCAGTAGGCAGGTAATTCCTCATTGTAGTCCTAGCTCCTTAACGTTCTGGAAATATTGTGTTCCATGACTCTGGTTTTTTAATATTGCAACTGCTGAATCTTATGTAATCCTTATTGGGACTATACAATATTTGAATTATTTTTTTCTAGCTACTTATTTTTCCCCTTGACCAAAGAGTTTTCTGATTTGCTGTAATGTTCCTTGGAGATTTTATTTTGGCATCTCTATTCTGAGGTGATCAGTGTATTCTTTCAATGCCTATTTTGCCCTTTGGTTTCAATATATTAGTTCAATTTTCCTTCATAATTTCTTGAAAGATGTTGTCCCAGTCCTCCTTTTGATTATGGCTTTTAGGTAATTCAGTGATTCTGACATCTTTCTTGAATCTTTCAAGGTCATTTGTTTTTTGAATGAGGTATTTCGTTTCCCCCCATTCTTATGAATTTATCTCATTGAATATTGGTTTTTCAGATGGTCATTAGCTTTTCCTTGTCCAATTCTAATTGTTGAGGAGTTCTTTTCTTCACTTGGTTTTTGTACTTCCTTTTCCATTTGACCAATTGTACTTTTGAATGAGTTTCTTTTTTTGTGTGGATTATTTTTATCTCCTTTTCCATTTAACCGATTCTTTTTAAGGAGTTTTTTTTTTTTTCCCCAAGCTGCTCACTTTTTTTTTTTTCATAATTTTCTTGCATCACTCTTATTTTTCCCTACATTTTTCTTCTACCTCTTATATGATTTTTAAGTTCTTTTCTGATCTCTTCAATGAGTTCTTTCCTGTAGTGGGCTGAAACCTCTGAGCAGATGTACTGAGGTCAGAGGACTTAAGGCCAATTACCAATTGGACAATACTCTATCAGTATATGCTTAGAGAAAGAATGGCCCTGCCCACTACGCTGCAGGCTTGATCTGTTGTATAGGAGATTGGGTGAAGCATTTGTTGGGTGGAGTGAGAAAACCAAAGTCACTCCTAGCAGATTCGTGTTGGGATTGTTCTCACTTCTTGTTGCCATTCTCTTCACCTCCACAAAGAATAAAGATCAAGGACTTTTGCTGATCTTGACTCAGGGTAATTCTAAACTACCCAGGGGGCTAACTCGGTCATCACACTTTCCAGCCTTGAGATTACTTCCTCTTTTTCTTTGGGGTTTTGCCTATAGGTGCTTTATCATTGTTTCATTGTTGTCATTATGAGTTTGTCATTATAATAAATTTCTGCGGTCAGTCTTTGCTGTGGTTGTTGTTTGCTCATCTTTTTAGTCCTTTTTTCTTTCTTTAAAATTTGATCTCTGCTCCCAAGGAGGAAAGTTTCTAGTGTCAAAGGCTACAGGCCCTGCTATTTATCTGGTGCTACACTGACATTGCCCTGAAGGTCCTGGGGCTCATTGTATCTGCAGCTTCTTTGCAAGGATAGGTTTGGGGATGGGGGGGGGGGCTAACACTGCTAAAGGTTGTAGTAGTTTACCTGCTGTTTAGCAGGGGTCTTAGTGCTGATGTCTGGCTTGGGCTGAGCCTGATGGAGAGTTTCTGCATATTTCTGGAGCTACACTGAGTAATGTGACCATCCAGGCCCCGGGAGGTTGCCTATTTGTCCAGGGCTATGTTGAAGCACACGGGAGTTCTTAGAAGTGGAATCTGCTTTTTCCCTTATTTATTCTGAGGCACATTGTGATACCACAGTGGGTTTCAGGATCTCCTGAGGGTGCATTGCTTCTGGTTTGCTGGGACCCTTCCTGTCCTGGACAACATTCCTTTTTTGCCCAAGTGAGACAGGTCTTTCTCAGTGATATTCCAAATTTCTTGGGATAAAATTTGTTTCACCTTGTCTTTTAACTGATTATGCTACTCCAGGATTTGTGTTAGGGAACTATTTTTATGGTTCTTTGAAGGTGAACATTGGAGAGTTATTTCAATATGCTAATTCTGCCATCTTGGCTCCCATAAGTCCAAGCAGAGATGAAATTTTATAGAGGAACAGAAACAGCAAAAAGGCTAATATGGGTAAAACAGATTATATGAAGGAGTACAATAAGCTGTGTAAAGGTGGGCTGTAAATAATTTGTGAAATGTTTTAAATGCTAAGTAGAAGTTTGTCTTTCCTCCTGGAGACAAAAGGATTCCCTTGAAGCTGCTTGGGTAATTGAGTTACCTGTGCTTTATGTATAGCTCTTTGGCATCTAGCAGTATAGGAGGCTGATTGAAAAAGGAAAACAGTTTGGGGCAGAAAAAGTATTTAGGTAATCCTTAGTAGTACAGGTGAGAGGTGATGAAGGACTGAACTTGTGTGGTAGTTGTATTAATGTGTAGTGAATAGAAATGAGATAGTAGGGAGGTTGATGTAACAAGGCTTGACAGCTTGCCTGTCTATGTTCACACAAGGAATGAGCAGCAGAGCTAAGATTTGAACTCAACTCATCTCATGACAAATCTAAGGCTCATGATGGTTTCTTCCATAGAAGCAGATAAATTAGGAAGGAGAGTGTGCTTACAGAGGTGAAAAAAATGTTCTTAACTATGCATTTTCACTCATGATTTAATTAAAACTTTTCATATATTATCATTTGTTTGGATCTTTGACAAACATCAGTGCACCATTCTTGAAAGTTTGATAATAATTCTCCCAATTAAGAAATATTTTTCAATGGTAATGACCTACTTTATCAGTAGAAAGAGAATTCAGTAATCACAAGATGAGTATAACATTTATTAAGTGAATTTAGAAGCCAAAAATGATCTGCTGCCTCTCCATTTTCCATTTGACTCACCTATAGGATTGATTCTTTTGAAGTTGTATTGATCCTTGATACCTACTCACATAACATCAACAAAAGGATATTGGTTCTAAAAATTATATTGTAGGGGCAGCTAGGTAGCATGGTGGATAGAGCACCAGCCCTGAAGTCAGGAGGACCTGATTCAAATCTGGCCTCAGACACTTAACACTTATTAGCTGTGTAACCCTGGGCAAGTCACTTAACCCCAACTGCCTCAGTAAAAATAAATAAATAATAAAATAAAATTATATTGTATCAGGGAACAGTTTGGAATCAGTGAAGATGCACAATTTGCCAAATCCAATATGATCTATTCTTCTCCATCAATTATGTTCAGCACCCAGCTCCTTATCAATCTTCAGTGCTTTTCGGTATCTTTGCACTGATAGGTTAATGCAATGGGCTGTTCTTCCAAATGAATATCATAGTCTTGACTGTTAACATTCTTAACCAGTTTCATTTTTCCTCTGTAGACTATTATGTCCATCCCTTTTGACTATGTGGAGGCAATAGAACTAGGAGAAAATTGTGGTATTCTTTGTCTTATTGCTACCATCCTGAAATAGCACAAATGGAAGGATTCCCTTTGGCTGGTGATATCTTCCAGATGCTACTATTTCAGAATGACAGTGTGCTGAAGGATATTTTATTTGAGAATGTTTAATACGTGGTCTTTTAAATGTCCTCATTTAATTTAGAAATGTGCTGAGCACATACTCACTACCCTACTTTGCCTAAGTAATTGAGAAAGGGGGGAAAGGAATAACACCAACACTGTTCCAGATCGGGGAAGAGCCTCTGACTTGCTTCCCCCTGGGGTACTGTTAGATATCTCCATATAAATGCAAATGATCTCCTGAACTACCCCTCTGAAGTCTGTAACAGGAAATGGACAAGTTTAAGGTTCATTTTAAAAAAAATGATTTCTGATAAGCTTAAACCATTATTTCCAAAGAGTTTTAGACTTGGCAAGGGATAGTTGGCTATTTACCAAGAATCTTCAAAAAGAAAAACTAGTCACACCAGCTTTGGTAAGGAGAAAGAAATATTTTCTACAAAAATCATGGGGGTAGATGAATTTGGAGAGTGACCCACAAAGCTGGAAATTTTAAAAGGACTTATTAAAGAAGGGTGGCTGGGAAGAGAAGTGTGCTTGGAGAGAGAAGGGTAGACAGGTCACCTGTTCTGAAATTTAACCTTCGAGTATTCCAACCCACATATATCATTTTAGCCATAAAGAATAAAGCTAAATGTTTTATTAGCTCAAATGTGGATCAAGAAGCCATAGAATAAATGACAGATCATCCCCTGCTTCAGAAAACTGCAATTAACTGACCACTTAATGGGTCGATTTAATGGATTTTAGCACATCCAGAGAAACAAGGCACCCATTAACCCCCACAATAACTACTTTCTCACTTAAAAAAAAAGTTTTGTGCTATGAAAAGTTTCCACCCTTTTCTGTTTTTCCTAACAGTCTTTTCTAATTTCCGCTGTTATAAATCAATTTAGATTTATTAGCTTTATACAAAAGAACTCCAGTAGGTTCTTAATAATAATTATCGTTATTACTGATTAAAGTTATATTATTCATGCCAGATGGAGCCCTTTTCCTGTCAGGCAGAATGAGTTTGCATTATGTAGTTATAATGTGTTTGTGATCTAAATAAACAGATGGCAGAGAGTGACAGGAAATTATACACTGATGATGTCAGCAATCGCGCTTCACAGGCATAATTGCCTTAAATGAACTATAATATAGCAAGGATCTGATGGTTTTATAAAGGTGGCTGGAATATAGGATATGTAATTACTATATAACCTAATCATTAAAACCATTCATATCCAGTTTGGTGAAAGGACTTGGGAGGAGTTGGAAGAAAACTTATGTGTATTGTGGGAGGAGGGGAGTTAGGGAGAGTTTTGTCAGCATACTTTTAACCAATGAATTTTAAACATTGTGTTCAAATATATGTCTATGAGTAAAAAATGAGTTGCTTGCCCAGATTGTTATGTCTTCCCATTTGAGGATTTAAATACTATAGGCTATATCCTGCCAGAAGAGAAATAAACCAAAGATGCAAAATGTGACAGATTTTTGGACATGATCAAGGGTAATTTATTTTGCTTGACCAGGCAGCTATGCATGTAAGTGAAAATTATATAATTTAAATTAAAAAGACTATAGTTCTTAAATTAAAATCAAATTATAGATTGATGTTGGTATCACATCTATACTTTTGAAGAAATGTTTTATAGATGACATAATTAATGTTACTTCAGTTATCCAAGAAGCATCTGCTCACTCAGAACTCACAGAGTTTGAAATAGTGTTTAATAGAAAAGGTTAGGCAGAAAAATTCTAACAGATTTCACATGGAGATGGTTTCACCAAGTATAGGTCACATGATATAATGGAATATACATACAAGTAGGTTTCAGGATATTGCAACTAAGTATTAAGAGATTAAGATTCTAATTGCATTTAAAAAAAAAATGTTTTGCTACTTTGGATAGGTCATTGGCAAGTATGATAGTACCATGGACAGAGTTCTTGCTCTGGATTAAGAGGATCTGTATTTAAATCTCTCCTTGGGTGTATTATCTCTTTGATTTTGAGCAAATTATTTTTTACTGTTGTAATTGTTGTTGCTTGTCCTCATCCTTGCTTTGTCTTGAAGAAAACCATGACATCAAGGAGGTAAAGCTTTACCTAATTTATCAATTTAGGTAATTTAGTTGGATTTAAGTGAAAGGAGGGCTGTGAAAGGTCACTTGCCTCACTTTCCCTTCCAGAATCATCTGGAAGCCAGATATAGAGCAAGAGGACTGAAGATGGCCCAGATGCAATGGGAGACCTTGCCCTTTTTAAACTACAGTTTCAATAGGTCTCAGTTTGACTGAGGTCTCACCTGTTCAGTAATTAAGGCTAGGTAGCAATTGAAGCAAAGAATCTGGTCTTTCAACTAGTCTCTGCCACTCCCCCCCCCAAAAAAAAAGAGAAACCCAAGTAAATAAATAAACCTGGGAGGCGAAGACCATCAGGATTTCTAGCCAGCACAGAAATGATTGCTATTTCCATTTAATCTGAGTCAATCATGACTTAAACAACGACCATTTGGAGCTTAACATCTCTAGGGTTTAATTGCTAAATTTGTAAAGGAATCTAGACTAGCCTCTAAATTCCCTCCCACCCTTTCCCCCTCCTCTTTCTTCTCCTTTTCCCTTTCTCTCCTCCTCCCTTTTCCTTATCCTCTTCCTCTCCTCCTTTCTCCCTCCGTCTCTCCCCTCCCTCTCCCCTTCCCTCTCCCTTCTCTTCTTCCTGTCCCTCCCCTCCTCCTATTCCTCTCCTCCTTTCTCTTCCCCTTACCCCTCCCTCTCCTCCTCTCTCTTTCTCTCTCTCCCTCTGTGTGTGTGTCTGTCTCTTTGTCTCTGTCTCTTTCTTTCTATCTCAGTCTTAATGAACTTCTAAGAACCTCATTTCCTCATCTCTGGGATAAGGATTTAAGGATGAGATTGCCTCTAATTTACTTTCATCTTTAGTAATCCCTAATTCTGTAAGGTTCATCTTTAAGTATCCATTGCCAATATTATTATTTCAGTGAGTTGAAGAAATTGATTTCTTTTTGCTCACTAATGTCACATTCATCATAACTCTGGCATTTTCTTGGTAAAGATACTAGAGTGGTTTACCATTTCCTTCTCCAGCTCATTTTATAGAATAGGAAACTGGCAAATAAGGTTAAATGACTTTCCCAGGGTTACAGTTAGTAGGTTCTTAAGTCAGATTTTGAACTTAGGTCTTCCTTACTCCAAACCTAAAACTCTATTCTCTGCACCATTTACCTGCAAAGAAATCAGATAGCAAGCTTTAAAAAAATTGAATGTTTTCAACATCCTTTTCTTAGATCCTTTGGTTGAGTTCTATGAATCTTGCCTATGAGGAAGCTGTCTGTTTGCTTTAGGCAAATGCTTTTGACAAAATACTCATAAGGGGAAAGAGACAGTTGGGAGAGATAAAGGGCACATTTGTAATTGGGAAAGTTCCCACATCAAAATTTGCACACTAAATTGGATTTTAAAGGCCCTTGGCTCTTAAAAAACATATGTGAAATTGTTTCACTATATGAAGAAGTATGAGAATTATACTTAGAGCATTTTCTTCTTAGATGCCTATTTATTAGAATATGTTGTTATTCTCTATGTGGTTTTCAGTATGCTTATTTGAATATTAATTTAATCTTCCCTAACTGGGATTTAGTATTAGAGGTAGAATTCCCCAAAAGAGTTAGGATAGATCTACTAGAAAAAGTGAAAACTTGTTTCATGTACCTTCTTCCTCTTTTCCCTTAAAACAACCAGGGAAAAATTCCATAAATTCAATGTTTTTGTTGTTATTAAATAAAATGATGGGAGGTTTTCAAATACCACGAGTTGGTGGTGCTCCAATCCCATATATATTTGACATTCAGGCCTTCCCATTTAAGTGGACTTTTTATAGGCAATGTTTCAATTCTAGTGCAGCATAAAGATTCTCATAAAGGAGTGAAAGTTGTTTCCTGTGAATGATCACTCTTGGTCAAAAATTGAAAGATTCTAATTTGCATAATTTCTCCTTCTCTCCTGCAGGTGGACGGTGTCACAAGTCTTGCACAGGCCGATGTTGGGGACCCACAGAGCACCACTGCCAAAGCTGTAAGTCATTGACATGAAGGAAAAAGAAAAAGGAGGATAAAATGGTCATTTTTTAAAATTTTCTAATCCTTTGGCATAGGAAAACATATCATCTATGTATTAAACATGGGAGATATAAAAGGGGGGCCAAAACAATTCCTTGCATCAAGGGATCTTGAGTCTAATAAGGGAAACCATGTTCAAACAACTACAATATTATCACAAGCACAAGCCCTCTATTTGGTTTAATTCACTAGCCAGGGATGAGAGGGAAGATATAGCTTATTTGTAGTGTACTGTGAAAAGGAGGAGAGACATTAGAGCAATAATTTGAGAAGAAGAAATGAATTTGAGAGTGGAGGAATATGTCATGCTGAATTAGTTAACAATAGTGTCAAAATTGGGAAAGGAAGAAACTAAATCAGTGGTAAGGATGCTGGCTTGGGAAAACAGAAGATGGTGTCCAGGAAGAGATTCTCAAATGTTGCAAAGGCAATCAAAAAAGAAGAGGTCTGAGGAAGGCTGAAGAGAGGTGAAATAATAAGGAGGGCCAAAATGAGAGAACTGAGGCAACGGCAAAGAAAGAGGGAAAAACATAGGAAATTGTTACTGGATGAAAGAATTTCAGAATTTTTGATAATGAAAAAATAGATGACTTGTAGGTGATAAGATCAGGATATAATCAGTCCTCTGTATGGCTATGGAGGACTGAAGGATTGAAGGATAGAGATTGAGGCATTTGGAGACCATGGTCCTTTGAGAAAATATTTATTATCAAAATGACCATTCAAGTGTAGAGGAAACCTATAAAGCAGATACTGAACTTCCTGAGGGGGAAAATATACAAATCTAAATAAAAGGAAATATTCATTTCAAGGCTTTTCTTTTGGTTGATGGAGGGTGAGCTGCTAGCATTCACAAGCATCAGGAAAAACCTTATTTAGCAGGTGACCTATGAGCTGAACTTTGATGGAATCCCTACGCATTAGAGGTGAATGTGAGAAGGAAACACATACCAAGTGTGGGAAGCAGGGTGTGCAAAGGTACAGGGAATGTAGGTTGAATTTTATGTCTGAGAAATAGCAATTAGACTAGTTGGTCTAAACTGTAAGTGTGAAAAGAATTAGACCACAATATAAGCAAGTACATATACCAATGTGCTCTGTGCTCTGGACATAGTGCTCTGGAAGTTCAGAAGAGGGGAGGGTAATGAAATTGGGGATTATTTGTTTCAGCCCTTATCAGGGTCAAGGAAATGACATCTTCCAAGAGGTGTCTCTTTATGATACTGAAAATGAAGCAGGAAATATCTCTTGTGTCATTTGCTAGTAAAGAGTGGTAGTAAATGACAAATTGCACAGTCATGGGGAAAACAAGGCCCTGATAATGAATGTCTTGTTAGTGGGGAAGTGAAGCAAAGAAGAGAGATCTGAACAAAACATCTGGGCTTGAACCAAAGTGGTTGGTAAAGAAAAATCCAAGTATCTCACTTTTATGAACCTAAGCTGAGCTTTGCAGGAGGCAGAATTTTATTTTTTTAAAAGAAAGAAAGTGAAAGTGTTTTATAGAATTAGTGGAACTTGAAACTGAAAGTGTGACTATTCTGACAATTTGCTAGGGGTAATCATCTGCAAACCTGTCAGACCTAAAGTTGGCAATGAAAAGGCTTTGTGACTTAATTTGTACAGTGTGACTGCAAGCTGAGGTTAGCCTTGATCTGCTGCTACATAATTTAAATATCTCAAACTTTTGTGTTTTCCTCCCAAAGCACATACTGATTTTAAGATTAACAACTGTTTCCCCCATGGCAGTCCATCTTCTTCATTTTCCTACTAAATTTGCCAACATTTGTACCTTTATAAAGCTCCTGGTGAATTACAGTCCAAGACCAAGTGAAATGTGATTAATGCAAGCACTGCTTTTGTTGCTGGTGATGGGCCAGTCAGTGACAAGAACATTTGGAACAACATTGTTGGAGATTGCTTTAAATTGGATTTATTTCTAGGGCTATATGCTACAGATCACACTAAGTTATGGGCTTTGTGTGAAGATTAGAGCAAATTGGACATATGTGAAAACCAAAAACATGTAATGCATTTGTAGTTTTAGACCCCACCTGAAAATCAGCATAGGAAAATGGTTTTATAAAGCTATTTAACATCCATTTCCTCAATTCCCATTTGACATTAGAGTGATCATATCCATATATAAATCTCAATAGAGAATTCATTCCTTGCTGAATTGCCAAGGGTATGCATCAGGTTTTTTGATCAAAACTGGGAGCCCTGCCTCTTACGGATTTGGGATCCTAACAACACGGTATTTTTAAGGTGGGTGAAATCGTGGCATACCTTGTTACACAGAACAGATTAAGGAAATTGATTCAGTGGATTAATGTAGTCATGTCGGGTAGAGGAAAACTTATCAGTTGAACTGAAGTCTAAAGCCTTCACGTGTTTTCTGTAGGCTTAGTTATTCCTTTCGCTTAAGAATGACAACTCTTCATTGTTAAAAAATTGAGCCCCAAGAGCTGAGCCCTCTGGGTACTGATATGAGGGTGACTAAGGCTTAAGAAATCAATAATGATGATGAAAGGAATAAAGTTATCTCAGGGCCAGCAAGATATATGGAGCCCACTTATCTCATTTAAAATAGCTCCTGAATGCCCTTTTATCTTTAAGCACACTATCAGCATAGCTTTTGGAGGGATCCTGTTGTCAGACATGTTTGTTGTTTCATCTCACATATGCCTTTTGTACTGTTAGCAACTGTGTCGTGTTGGCTAAACACAGCATTTGGAAGAAAGGAAAAGGTATTACCTATCAGAACAGTAGTTAGTTGTTCTTTAAAATTAACACCAATTTTATGTCCATACTCAAAAAGCTGGCTCTGTCACCAACTAGCTATGTAATCATAGTTACGACTTCTCCCGTCCCAGTTTTGGGTACTCCTCTATAGAAATCTCACATGCTATATAAGCATGGATTACTATTGATTGTTATTAGTATTAGGTAATGATTCTTTTAGTTCAGCAGTGCATGAGGTTTATGAACTATATACTCACAGATTTCCAAGCTATTAATCCTAAAATTGTAGTTTAGTAGTTTTCCAGTTATGTCTGATTCTTTGTCTTCCCTGAACACACTCTATAGTACCTATGGTGTGAGGGCTGCCCAGGGCTGCTTTCTACCTTTGGTGTCCACCTGATGCACCTAACTCTCATTTGTGGATCCAAGAAGTTGTAGCACACACAGTGATCACACCCCATTAAAGCTTCTCAGAAGATGAGCTATAAACCAGGTTCAGGGAAACCAAAAGGTCTCAAACCCTTTGGTGGGTTAGGGATGTCTAGCCCAAGACTGTATAGACTTCTCTGGTGGAATGGATGGATGAGAACAATTTGTTCCAATGACCCTTAAGGCAAGTGAAGCAAGTGTTAGATCTTGGTTAGATACTGCAGATACCAAGGTCATCCACTGCATCTTGAGCCATCACCAGTCATCTTGACTCTGTCCTGCCCCTGGACAATGGTAGTTCTAGGAGAGAGAATGAGCTGATGACTTTGTGAAACTCTGCCTCTCTTAAATCCAATTTATGCACAAATTAAAAAAAAAGTCTCTTTATCACCTGTTTTGAGAGATTTCTTAACAGAAATACTAGTGTTGTTTGACATTTCCTTGCCTAGCTTGCTTTACAAATGAGGGAACTGACACAACATATAGGTGAGATTTGAACTCAGATCCTTTTAATTCCAAGCTGAAAGATCTATCCAACTGCACCACATAGCTGTCATAACTACTCTTAAAATATCATTCAATTATCATATTAATTGTATATTTCATTCTTAGATGATATATTATTATTAATTCTTTTCTTTATTGGCTCTGAAATCTCACTAATGTAAGTATTTCCTTTAATGGGTTGATCACAAACCATCATTATCTTTCTGCCTACAGATATTCTTTCCTCTGTCCTTTAATAATCCACAGAGGAAGAAACTACCCAGATACTGGAGCCCCTCCTTTGAGCATTTAGCAATTCATGGACACTGGTAAAAACAAAACAAACAAATAAATAAAAAAAAACCATAATATTATCCAAGTGTTTTTTTTTTTCTTGCTCAAGCTATATATCATCTCAAGTATTTTTTTCCCCAATTTCCTGGTTGATATCTTTTAATCAATCATTAAACATTTGTTAAAGCATTTACTCTGTCCCAGGTAGGCCAGCATGACGATACAATAGATAGAGCACCCAGCAGAACTTGAGTTCAAATCAAGTCTCAGATAATTCTTAGTTGTGTGAGCCTAGACAAATCACTTAACCCTATTTACTTCTGTTTCCTGAATTGTAAAATAATCTTTAGAAGGAAATGACAAAACACTCCATTACCTTTGTCAAGAAAACCCCAAATGGAGAGTCATACCTGACCATAAAAACTCAAAAATTACAACAAATAAGAGCAGTATATGCCAGACACTGTGTTTTGTGACTTTTATCTCATTTCTTAGGTACAAATCTCTGTTGGTAATGTGCTTTAGCCTATTTACATTCCAACAAGGTACCTCACTTGTGAATGTTGGAATCACACAAGATATCTATCACTTATTCATCTATCATCTATCTTTCTTTTATCAAGTCTTTCATCTATCTAGGATATCTTCACAGATACAGAGATAGTTTTGTTCAATGATCTGATTATTGATATTAAATTATATAAAAGAGGGAGATATATGCTCTCCAAATTGTTAACCACTATTAAAAAGGATATTCTCTTTGGAAGGGAGTTGGAATGAAACTCATTGCAATTGGCAAATTCTTCTAGATGATTTTCCTGGAAGATTGTTTGGTACTGATTGTGTCATGTTTCAAAATATAGCTTTACTTCAGTAGTATCCATGGTATCAAAAAAATGGATCTATTCATCTCTAAAAGAAAAAAGAAAGTAGAAAAGAAATAATGTTATTCAATCATGTTTGGTCCAGGCCAATTCTTTGTAAATTCATTTGGAGTTTTCATGGCAAGGATATTCTCCAGCTCATTTTACAGATGAGGAAATTGAGGTGAATTTAGGTTAAGAGCTAAGTGACTTGCTCAGGGTCACACAGTTAATAAGTGTCTATGGCCAGATTTAAATTCAGGAAGGTGAGTTTTACTGACTCCAGGTCTAGCACTCTAAATACTGTGCCATGTAGTTATCTTGGATGAGGAATATTTTTTTTTGGTCTAAATTCTGACATGTAGCTATTTGGCCAACTTATTCCATCAGTATGTGTTGGGGAGAGGGGTGCAGGGGAAGAGAGCAGTATAGATTATGTTTGGGAAATTATGTAGTGCTTTGAGTAATCCTGAATTTTCTTGCTTGTGTAAAAATTGATCTTTTTAACAGTAGTGTTTTCATAATGATGTTATAGGGTATGACTCATGAAATCATACAATCTGCTAAGAAACAAAATGTGGATCACTCAAAAGATAATAGAAGAATGCATGATGGGTGTTATTAGGCTGTAGAAATCTGACATGACTAGATAGATATAAATATAAAGTTATATTTGAGTATTTCAAAGTTTTCTCCCTGTTATTGGAGAAATCTTTACTGATATGAATGTATTTTCCCTAGTAAAGGCGGGGATGGGGGTGGGAAGGCTATAGCTATTTGATAGAACAAATATCTATATTTGTTGCCGTTTAATCATTTTAGTTGTGTTCAACTTCATGATTCTATTTGGAGTTTTCCTGGCAAAAATAGTAGTGATTTGCCATTTCATTCTCTAACTCATCTTACATCTGATGAAGGATTAAGTGATTTGCCCAGCACATAGCTAATATCTATCTAAAACCACATTTGATCTCAGGAAGATGAGTCTTCTTGCATCCAAGCCCAATGCTCTATCCACTGACCATCTAGCTACCTACCTATATCTATATCCATAACTATACATGCCAAAATATCCTTTCATAAATTATAATTAAGGGGTAAATCTTCCTTTTAAGTGAATGGGATTAACATATTCATGGAGAACTTCTTATTTTGCCTGATAAAATCCTTTTCAATATAATTAATTTTCACTTATTCACTGAAGCCAAATTTCTAATATAAACCGTGTCTCTCACAAGTGGTCTCATTGAACATACTGTCCCTTTCTTGTGTGACATGTGCCTTTTTATCTAAGGAAAACAGCTTAACTCCTTGTTTCTGATTGAAAATTTGAAAAAAAGAATAACGATATTAGCATATAAAGATAAATGGAGATAACTATAGTTGATTTTATTTTATCCATAAAAATCTTTTGTGGCAGTTTTTTCATGGGGCAAGTAAAACGAAATAATTACAGAAAAAAACTTTGTAGTAGACATTTCTACACAAAGATTACAATTCTTATGTAAAATTTCAGTATACTCTGGAATTTTTCACAATAATTTATCAGGTTTATTTAGAAATAATATTATTTTATAGAGTTTTCATAAATTACATCCTTTGGCTTGGTGAAACAAAGACCCTCTATGCTATGGTTTTATTTGTGGATTAAAATTTAAAATTATCATTTCTAATATTAATTTTTCTAACTACTTAAAATGTGAGACATAGTGCTTTTTCTAAAGTTATTTTTTGCAGCTGCTTTTAAAATAGGATTGGTAATTCAAAAGATGTTTTATTCAGAAAATAAAATATCAAACATTTCCACAAAAATGTAGAAAGGCTCACGGAGATCTGTAAAAATTCCAGTGTCAAATTACAACAAAATAATAAACTATTTATGCAAACATGCATTTGTACATGTATCATTAGTCTGAAGCATAATAGTATTTACAGTCTTTTTGCAACAAATGTTATTTAAAAGAAGGTGCCGATGCAGTAAATATCCAATTAGAGCAGTGAAAAGCAAGTGAGAGCTAATGGGCAAGAGAGAAAGAGCTGAACCAGCAGCCAAGATCAATCAGAGTAACAGAGAGCCTTTGTGAAAAGCCAACATCTTTAATTAACATCCTTGTATTTCACTAATAACTTTGCATGTTCATAAGCCTTCCTTATTGATTTCAGTTATTTCCCATTTTTTTTCTTTGTGGATTTATGGTTTCTTGACATATTGTAAAATTAAGGGAAACATTACAATACACTCATTAATTGAATGCCTTTATGAAAGTAAAACTAAACATGAGTTCAAGAAACTCAGAAAAAAAAAACACCAAAACAAAAGAAAAACTGACCTATTCTGAAGAATGTAAAAATTTCCCAAGATACTGGTGATTTTGATACAAATTGGTTATTGCATTCATTGTATTTTAATTACTCTACCTAATGATTGAAAAAACCTGGAAAATTTTATTTCCTATTTTTGGTGAAATAGTTATTCATAGAATTCTTTGCTCTTCTCTTAGAAAGTACTATCCTTTTCCAACTAAGGAAGGAATTACTATTCTGTGCAGAACACATCTACTGCCTAATCCTGTTCTTTGGTACATGTCCAGACATAAGACAATTCAAGTCAATGTGACAAGTATGTATTAATCACCTATTTTGTGATATGTATCAACTTTGAGGCATGTTCTTTTTTTTTCCTCATAAATTTCAATAGTCTAGAAAAACAGATAATTGGTCAAAAGAAATGAATAATGTGCCAAAATGTTCCAAAGAGAGGGAAAGATCTGTGACTCAGCTTAGGAGGAATCATTGTACATTGGAATAATGTTACAACGTTTCATATAATAGATATATGATCAATGACATCATAGAGTTAAGTGAAACAGAATATCACAATTGTACTATGTACAATGTAAATGTACGATTACAATTACAATAGAATATTACACTGTACAATTGTATAATATGTACGATTACAAATAGAAAATTACAGTTACAATTATAGCTGCAAGGCAGTTGAGAGGACAATGAGAAGATTCCATTTATTTGAGAATGTAATTTTTAGTTTGAAGTACATTTTCTTTTACTTTTCCATATAATGGTGATAGATTATATTGGATTATTCACTCTCTATTCCAGAAGGATAATTGATTATATTTAGAGTGGCTTTTTTAAAACTATGCACCTGTAAATATCTGGATCACCTACATATAACTGATTCAATGAGATATCCCAAAGTGTTGGAGATTTGGATTAATGATTTAATTAATAAAGGGAGTCACTGAATCAGGAAACTCCATGTACCAATGCAGACATATATTTTCTCTGTAATTTGTAATTTTAAAGAGTTGTCCTAAGCACTGAGATTAAATAACTTGCTTATAGGGATGTCAATTGATGTCAATGCTTTATTAATTTAGGCTCCCTTAGTCCTAACATAGAAGGATATGCAAAAAGGATATAGCAATATTTAGCTTCAGTAGACTTTTCTAACCTTGTTTCCATATAGAAATGAATCTGGTCAGTAGGAAAGTATATAGTGATTTTTGTGGTCTGTACATATCCATTAAATTTACAAGAATTAAGATCCAATGTGGTAAGATCATCTATGCTGAAGTAGTCCAGAAAGTCATATTAATACTACCTGAAGCTACCATGAAGCTTGAGTCTTGTTCCACTCTTGTGCGAAGCAAGTTCTGGCTTTTGTAGGTTTCTAGAGCCTAACCCATTTTCAGGAAGATGGTATAATTCTAGGTGGCTGACTATAATCCTTTCACACTTGGCCCAGGTGTTCTTGAAGGCCATCTCTCTAATACAGTATTCTATACCATATCTCATATTCATTATAAAAAATGCATCAACCATCTCATAAGATCTGTAGTCATCTATAAATTAGCTACTCTATAAGTAACTGATATTTTTGTAAGTATTTGTGGAATATTATCCATTTACCTTCTGAATCTAGAATTACATTTTTTTTTTGATTACACAACTCTATTATTGAGATAGTCACTGTCTGTAGTGATTTGAAACCAGAACTGTTTTTGTCTTAAAAACAAACAAACAAATCAAAAAGCAGTTACCTCTCTTTTGGACATGAAAGGAAATTTAAAGAAGCCACATTCACTTTTTGAGGCGTCTGTTTGGGCTTGATTGGACAATGTTTCTACATAATAGAAATCAGTGGAGAAAGAAATTGAGGTGGATTAGTAAGAAGTAGCCAGGAAAACTGAAACCTTTCTACTGAGCTGCTCCTGCAACAAAAAAAAAAGGAGGTCTTCATAATTTTGAAATTAATTCCCTGAATATCATGTACCCTGATATTCAAATGCTAAAAGTGAATACACTTGTAATGATATAAACATTTTAGAATTTCTAAACTCTTACATTTCCTTTCATGGAAAGGAAAGCCATGCAAATTGTATTCGAGAGTGCAGGGCTCTATTGCTCATCTCCACTTCTGATGGTAGACATGAGATTTAGGATGAAAAGAAAAGAAAGGGTATTGTCCAGGAAAAGCAAAAAGGAGATTTTTGGGTTTTTTAATGGCTCAAAACTATAAAAGATTGACATTACTTTTCTTAACTCTTTCTGTTAAGCTTGATACATCCTTCTGATAGAGTTCTAAATGATATTAACTTTTAGATTGTTTTATTTTATGTGTATCTGTTTATCTGTCTTTCAACATACCATTGGGGGAAAGGGGAACAGAAAGAGAGAAAGGAGAAAAACATGGCAAAGGTACCATAATTCAATTATAGCTTTTCTGTTCTATTGCTCCAGAAATTTTTGACTGTTTAGAATCATAGCCTCTTCAGGGTTTACGGATTTCCAATATTGTTCTGAGACTTCTCAGTTCATAGTTCTGTTCAGAGTCTGAACTGTCCATACTGTCCATAATCTCCCCCTTAGGATTGTATGCATGAACAGTTATTGGAATATGGCAATTTGTTGGACATCTCAAGAATTTTGGTGATGCTTGTAGCTTATTAATTAGAATTTCCCTGGTGACCAGAAGTTTCATTTAAAATCATTTCTGAGGTTCCTCATTGAGTCTTTATGCATGGCTTTGTAAAAATTGATTGAATAAGTTTCATAATGGTACAAAGTAACTGGTGATAAGGAACAGATCAAACAAGATACCTTCCATTCTGACATAACTTAGTATCATTATGGCATAACTTAAGAATCTTGGTGAACTCAGTAAATGTATCTGGGGCAAAGGGTCAATGCTAATTAGTCATTACCAAAATCTTAGGCCTAATAAAGTTATCAGACATTATGTGTCGATGTATTTTATGAGTGATATGAAGAAGACTGGAAGTCATTCACTTTATTTATTCTATATCGGACCCATATATCTTAAATAAAACTGAAGTAAATCATTTTGCTCTATTACTAAACCTGGGAATTAACGATGAGTAGTTCTATTTGGTGTAAACTTTGACAATATTGTTGCATCATGGGAAGGCAGTATCATGAAATTATAACAACTCGTATGTTTTTCATATTTTATTTTTGAAAATGGAAATCATGATGATACCATTGAAATTTTCTGGCATTGACACTGTAATATGTTTTGTGAGGGAAACCAGCTAATATAATAGGACCAAGGAAGTGAAGGAAAATTTCTCATTCTTATTAGAAGAACTTATCATTCTCAGAATGTCATTCCAATATGATTGAATTCAATCTAATCTGCATTTGAGTGCTTATTATGTACAAATTTCTGTATTTGATATTGCTAGTACCAAGACAAAATGAAAAATAATTCCTCTCCTCAAGTTTCCATTCTATTATGTATGTGGATGAAGAGAAGGAAGATAAAACACAGAGAATGGTAAATATTTAACTTTAAAATTTGAGAAGAATTAAGAGCATTACCAAGCAGAGGGATCTGGAAGGGTTTCTTTAAGATTCTGACAGATACAAGCAACATGAAGGCAACCTTTGAAAAAAGCAAAATATCTAGAGATAAAATGCTGAGTTTGAGATAGATCAAATAAGAGAATATCAGAAGATTTTTGTATATTCTTCATGAGTTCTTCAAGAATTCATGATTTTACATTTTAGGAAACATTATATAATACATAGAACTACATTGATAATGATAAGAAGAGTACATATACATTTCTATGCTATGGTCACAATATTTCCAGGATTCTAAAGGAGTTTTGTGCGATAATGCTATATATAGTAAGGAGACTATTGGTAATTTCTTTGCTGTTTTATCTCTAATTCTTTGTCTTTACAGAGGATAAAAAAAACTCACCGAAAACTGATCATTACTTACTCATATCCCCAATGCCTTTTGCCCTGAGAAAGTGCTAATACCTCTTACTCTGTAATTATATATAGAGGGCAACAGAAATTAGCTGTATTTAGGGAAGCATTTGGACAGCTCACCTACACTTGTACTGTTTTGGCAGGTTCAGCAGAAAGAGTTGTCACACCACACTTTATTATTCAACAGGATGATCAACAGTACATTAAGGTTGACAGTAGAGATTATTATATTTATTGTTCATTGATGCTGTGGAGTCCATTCATTCTTTTTGGTAATGAATAGAAGTCTTTTGTCTTGGTAACCCATTTCAACCTGTTCTACAAGTCATAATATGCTTTTTTGAATTTCATGTTGACAGTGATTTACTCAGATCACTAAAAGTAGGTCCTAGTCAATGAGCTGATTATTTTTTTTCAGTCATAATCTCGATGTTGACAATTAAATTATGGCTTCTAGAGCTGTAAGGAACCTATAAGAACCATCTGGTCTAGATCCTTTATCTTTAAGGAGGTAAATGTCTGGATTATACAAATTACATAATCATTTTCTTCCAGAAAATATACAGGGATTTCTTGCAATCTTACTTGGTAACTTCTCTGAATTCCAGTTTCCATATTTACCAAATAGAATGAGAAATTGTAAAAGAAATCATGGCATACTAGGTAAAGAGCCAGTCTTTAAATACTCTCTCTGACACAAACTACTTACTTGTGAGACTCTGGGCTGGTCACTTAAATTCTTCAGTGTTCTAGGCCAGCTAAACATGAAGTCTATAGAATCGTACCTAATGATCCCAATTGTATTTTTACTCACTTTATTAAAGATTTCCCACTTGGAGTTGTGTGAAAGGCTCAGTGCAGCTCAGGGGCAGTATCTATGACACCTCAGTTCTAGACAGTTTTTTCACTTACAGAGAAAGTACTGACTTGGATTGGCAAAAAGAAGTTTCTTAGAGTGTTGTATTTCAATGAAATTTTTATGTCCCATCTCCATTCTAGACCCTCGCCAAATAATACTTGTAGTCCATGCCTCATAGAGTCATTGTGAGCACTAGGTGAAAAAAAAAAAGAAAAGTACTTTTTAAAGCTTTAGGTATTATAGAATGTAAGCTAGTCCTGCCTAATTGTTTCTTGTGTTAAAGAGGCAACCAAATATAATATGGGAAATAATATGATGCTAAGATAGAGAAAAATCAGACAGGACCACCCCCTAAAATCTCATAAATAGACAAGTAACTCTATAGAAGATGATATATTACAGTTGCATCCTTTTTTGTCAGAAATTCAATAATATGAAGAATATGGGTGCGTTACTGGCTGTCAGATAAACTATGCTTGTCACTAAACACTAAATAAAATAAAGTCCAGGGTGATAGAAAAAATAAACTGTGGAGGTGCCATGATATAATGAAAAGAACCCTGAACTAGGAGCCCCTGGCTCTAAGTCTCTTACCCTAGCTGACTATTTGACCTTGGGTGCTCAGTTGCTTCCTACTTTTATAAAATAAGGAGTTTGAATGAAGTGGCCTTGAAGTTGCCTTCCAATTTTGAAATGTTTGATTATATGAATCCAGTAGGCTGAGGCAGAATAAGAATAGGTTAATGTTAGGGCTTGTAGGAGATCTAAATCAAGCATATTCCAAGTAAAGACCAGGAGGATGCTCTTTCATGTCAGACATGTTTTGCTCTCTAGTGTGGTCTAAATTCTGGAAGAGAACAATTGATACAGGCTCCTATGAAGATTTTTTGGGACTAGATCTCTTGGAACCTCAGTTGGACCAACAGGCAGTGTATACTTTCTAGGGAAGCAGTTATATTTTGTGAGAGGATATAGATCTTTCTTTGACTCTTCCCATCCCAGTACTCCCCCCTTTAGCTCTCCCTCCTGAGTTCCCTAGCTTCTTTCAATATAGTGCAAATTTTGTCTTCCATAGGAAATTTTCCTCTTATCTCACCTCATTCCCAGTGCCTTCCTCCTCCTGCTAACTTTCATCCATTGTGTATATCTTGTATGTATTTCAAATATATATACACATTTATTTATATCTATTATATGTGAATGTGTATATTTTTACATGTATAAATATTTATAGCTACCTATGTACCTAGTCTTAAAAAGGACTAAGCAGATAAAGCCTCAGGGCAAGTCTGCTTTAAGTCTTTCTTTGTACAATTGAAATAAAGTGTAGGAATAAATTGGGGCAAAGAACAGGAAAGGATAGGGTGAAGGTTGGAGTCATTTCTGTTTTTCAGACCAAGGGAAGGTCTTCATTTCTTTTGAGTTCCTAGTACCGTAGTGTCACAAAAGTTATTTTGTAATGGAGGTGAATTTGTAAAGAATAAACCAGCAGTAAGCTCTGTTGGCTGCCATTAAGTTGAACAAACTGAGAAACAGTTTATGTCTATTATCTAGTTATCCATTTGGCTAAGTTGAGACAGGCCAATCAGAAGACTGGCCACTAATTAATGTATATACATATATGCATTTTCAGGGATGTATCTGTATGGCTTTTATATATACTATACACACATATATATGCAATACACATATAGTATATATGCATATATGGTATATACATAGATATATAGTTTATAATATATGCAATAGTTTACAAATATATATATATATATACACACTATATATGTTTTTATGTGTTTATGCTTGTGTGTGTGTGTGTAACCATCTCAATTAGCTTAGGCTATTCTATAAGGATGGAGATGGGGAATAGCCATGACAGTGAATTCAAAGACCTTTTAAAGTATTCAGTGAAATAGATGTTCATTAAAAATCAAAAAAAAAAAAAAAAAAAAAGGAAAAAAGAAATGAATGAGTGAACAAATAACTTCATTTAGCTGACTTCATATAAACGTTATCATATGTCTAGGGACTTCTCTAATTAAGGTAACTGGATATTTTAATTTCTTTAGGATGAACTTAATATATGTAAGGAGTAGAAGCAGAAGCCAAATAGATAAGGCTACCCTGATGTTGTAAAGCTTATCTCATATATTTTCTTTCTCTAGTTGAGCTGTCTTCCCTGCAGGGTAGCCTGTATGTATAATTCTTTTGAACATTTAAGCATCACCCTTGGAGAGTTCTTGGATATTTATAATGAAACCCTAATTCTGCTTTCAAAGACTCTGACTCGATTATGATAAACACTTACACTTCTGAGTATTTACCTTTTCCAGTTAACCAATTGCTATTAATGGTATGTTAACAAATGCAAGGGCCAGTTAGAATCCCACCAAATGTTTCTAATGCATCCCTATGTAGTAATTAAGAAAAGATACTAAATACTAAAAAATGTTAATGAAATAATGTTCAAGTCAGGATAGAAACTAATAAAACCAAAGTAATTATATGTTAATGTTACTGTGGAGGCCATGCAAGCCAACTTGGTGTGTTTAGTAGATTTTGGTTTTTGTTTCTATCTTAATGATGTATGGGTATGGTTGGGGATGCTTAATTTATACAAAATGCATGAAGCTCATCAATCTAGTCAGAGGGATTAAATATGGTTACTTTGCAGAAATCTTCATTTTATCCTGTAATAGTATATTTGTGAGTTATAAAGGACTGAATATTAACTTTGCTCCACATAAACTGGAAAGTACATTAACATGAGAAATTTATCTCATATACAATACTTGAATACTTAGAGATGAAACTTCTGTTTGGTAACCTCGCCTTATATTTTTGCTTTTATTCTTTAATCCTTGAAGTATTCATGTTATATCAGGACAGATATTTCCCCAACCAGTAAAAAGTACAAACTTTTCCATTACTGGGTTTTCCAGGGTTGCTGTAGTCAGAAATATTCCAATACCCTAAGCATTAGCTGACCAGTCTTTGTTTGGCAGAGAGCCCATTACCTGAAACATGCTCTTACATTTTCAGATTAAGTAATTGCTGTCTGAATTTGTGAAGAGAAGGATTTGATTGAAATTTCAAGTCTTCCCTCTTTTTAATATTATTATCCATATATTTCCTTATCCCTCAAACAAATATTTTCAAAATGTTTCCTACTCACTAAAGTTTCAATTGGAATTAGTTACATATAAGATTGAGGCTGAATAGTATGTTGTTTTGTGTCCCCTGTTCCCCTAGGACAGTTTTTTTCCCCATCTCCTCCATCACAGTAAATGCTTAAGATGTCATGATCTTACTAGAGACCTATGAGACATGTGTACTCTACAATATAGTACTGATCTATTTTGCTATTTCTCACACATGGTGGTACCTCTCTGGACTCAGTGCTTCTTGCCTTAAATGCTCCCCCTCTTCAGCTCTCCCTCCTGAGTTCCCTAGCTTCTTTTAATATAGTGCAAATTTTGTCTTCCATAGGAAATTTTCCTCTTATCTCACCTCATTCCCAGTGCCTTCCTTCTCCTGCTAACTTTCATCCACTGTGTATATCTTGTATGTATTTCAAATATATATACACATTTATTTATATCTATTATATGTGAATGTGTATATTTTTACATGTATAAATATTTATAGCTACCTATGTACCTATGATATATATTTGCATATATCATAGGTAACTATAGATATGTATGTGTGTATATGTGTACCCTTTAGTATAAGGACTTGGAGAATTTTTGCCTTTTTTGTATCCCCAGCATTTAGCACAGTGCCTGGAACAAAATAACTGCTTAGTAAATACTGGATCAGTCGATTGACTGACCTTAATCCATGATCAATAACATCAATTTAAAACATACCACCAGATTCTTCAGCACATTCTCTCCAATTCTCCTTCCCTCAAAAGGTACTGAGATTAATTAATAAATACTCCCTATATGCATTGCCTTTGCTACCTAAATAATTCAGAGAAAAGACAAAGTACTATTAAGAAGGGTTGATAAAATCTTAATCTTCAGCTTCAAAGCAGGACTTTTCCTTCTCCAAATTGCTCAAAATTAAAGTAATAGCTCTTTTGGAAGCTAATGCCTAGTCAAATACATACATTCATACACACATATGTGTACATATATACACAGAGAGAAGTAGTTCCTCTGTGAGAATAATGAGTCTTATAAAGCTGTCATATTATTTGAATTCTTGCTTCTTTGGGTTTGGAACCAATTATTATATTTTACATGATTATAACTTCACATATTTCAAATTCAAATATATGTGACCACTTTATAAGATTCATTATTTGCATTAATTGGGAATAATTATTTACATTAATCTAGGCCTAGTAGTGGGTTGCTTTATATATCTCCCTATTTATCTCCTCTAAAGCAAAAGTTGTACTGCTTTAGTCATTATCTTATATTTTCATTTTTATGTAGATACCTGCTTCTTTCAACTTGATCAAAACATTATAGCAATTTTTTTTAGTGTCAATAGTAAAGTTTTTTGGAACATAGCCATGCTATTATTTAGCTATTGTTTTTAAAATTGTTTTGTTTTATTTCCAGTACTGAATACCTCCATCTCCATTACACACTAAGAAAGCAAATATGTATGTGTATCTATCTTTATACATACACATATTTTTTTCAAAAAAATATGTGGAATCATCAAAGCTATGATTATATATAGTGTATGAACACAAACCCATATACAAAGTGTTCAAATAAATTCCATATATTGGCTATGCCATATATATATATATATATATATATATATATATATATATATGTAGATATAGATATAGATATGCTTCAATTACCCTTTGAGTCTGCCATCCCTCTGTCTGGTAGTAGATAGTATGTTTAATTATGAATTATTTGTAAATATAATTAGTTGTATTGTAGTGATAAGACTTCCTGTATCTTTCAAAGTTGTTTGCCTTTAGATTGTTATTGTATATTTATCCTTCCAATTTTGCTCACTTTGCTTTACATCATATCATACAAGTTTTCTCAGGATTTTCTCAAACCTTATCATCAAAAATATTGTAGCATTAGTAATGAAAAAGTAATATTGCTTCTAAGCTGAAAGCAAAATAGAAAAATAACCACTGATTGATATATGTCCATTCATTTACCTTGTATAATGGAATATTTGGGTATTTGTCTCTTTTTTATTAAGAAGTAAAATCTTGAAAAGAAAACAAACAATTCATTTAATGTGGGTTTTCAAATTTCATATGAAACAATAAATTCATTTGTCTTAACTTTCTGCAACGCTTTGGAAAAATTGTGTGTGTATATTGATGATTTTTTACTGTTTATTTTGAATCATCATAGCTAGAAACTCTAGTTGACTTTCTATCGTACGAGGCTATTTTTACTTATTAGTTCAGAGCAGGAATAGTAATCTCTCTATCTTACTGTTATGTGTGTCAAATATGACCTTATCATTTCAGGAAAATATGGGCAATATTTTAAAAAGAAGTTCCAGGTCAAGTTTCAGGGTTTTTTTTTTTCATGTAATTATATACACACGTCCCTACACATTATATTTATATACATATATGCATATATATATATATATATATATACACACACATGAACACTTTTCTGGAGCAATCTATATTCACATATATATGCATATATTTAGATATATATTTTTCTATAGAACTTTATGTGTCCCCACCTCATTCAGTCAAGTTCAGTAACATTTATTGTTTTTTAAATGTATATTGTCTTGAATTGGCTTCTTAATAACTTGGATATTTTTGCAAATTAAATTCAGAATAAGAATATGAACCCTAATATTCCATTTGTTTAAAGTATTAATTGACACACATTGTTTGCAACCAAGAAAACTATGATCTTTTTAAATGAAGATATGAATAGTGCTTATAAAAGTTCAGGGTCAGTATAAAAGTCAGGTCAGTACATAGATATGTATATTTATATAGGTTTACAAACATAAAAAATGAGCTGCATAATTCAGTTCAGCAATCTTTATTTAGTTTCATGAATTTGTATTATCTTGAATTGTCTGCTTTGGCAAAAAGAAATTGTGTGTATTACAGAATTTCTACTACTTATTTTGAATCGTGACAACTGGAAGTTCTAGTTATCTTCTTAACAATTAAGCTGTTTTTTTTTTGTTTTGTTTTGTTTTGTTTTTTTCACAAATTAAGCTCAGAACATGAATTTTATCCCTAGAATAGAGTTGTATACTATTAAAAAGTTATTTTCATTTTTTGTAAGTACCAAAAGTATGGTATTTTTTCTAGAAAATATGGATAATACTTTAAAATAAAATTCGAGTTCAATTTTAAAATGTCTTATAATATACCTATACAAAAAACCCTAATCTTGTTTGTGAAATTTATTAAGCATGATCAGTTTATATGAAACTGTATTTAAATAATGGGGAAAATGATACATTTTTCTAGTCCTCACAAATTTTAAGTCATCTTAAAGTTAATAGAAACAAAAATATATACATATTTTTAAAAGGTAGTATTTCCAACTAGATTAAGGATTTCAACTGACCTCACATTACCATTTTTTGTTTTTAATGTCTATTTAACTCATGGTGAAATTTCCATTATCTACTCAGATTAGGAGGATATGTCTCCATTAACAGTCTAAACCTAATGGTTTGTTTATTTAACTCCTGGCTGTTGCCTTAATTGGAAGCTATTGCCAAGTCAAAGGACTGTTTTTGAATGTTTTGAAATGGCATTTTGCCACTTTACTACTTTCACTTACTTCATTCACTATATGCCTCCTATGTGCAGTACAGTCTCTGTTAAAGAGTCAGCAATCATATCATTAAGTTGAGAAAAGGGAAAATCAGTATAAGCAAATTGTTGATTTTTAGCTAATTTGATAAAATACAGCATATATATATATATATATATATATATATATATAAAACAGTTATATAAAACTTATTAAAAATCTAATACATGAATTATAATGACATTCAATTAGCTAAGAACTCTAAAACTTATCTTCAGAAATCCAGGTTGGTTTATATACCTTCTGAAATTTTTTGATTTAAAGATTTTATATATATATATACAGAGAGCGAAGTTCTTGTTATAACATAATTTGAATTTATTATTAGAATAGAATTGAGATGATTTTTAATAAATATTTTATAAATAGAAGAACAGAGGCCACCAAAAACTTAAATGACATGGCAAAACTATTTGTCAGTATCAAACCTCTAGCTTTCTGTCTACCACCCTGTTCATTTTGCAGTAATTTTCTTTCTACATATTCAAAACTAGATAGAAACTTAAATAAAAACCTACTGTGTTCTCATGTGTCAAATTATGGTTTGTTTTGAGTTTATCTTGTATTGTTTTTTATTTCCCCATATGTTCCAGATCTAAATCTCTGATCACATAAATATAAATATGAGTGATAATAGCATATGCAATAGAACAATGTATCTATTTCATTTAAGTATTATGGAGTATATTCTGAAACTTTTATAAATAGCAGTTTGAAGATCAACAGAAAAGTCTTCAAATGTAAATCACAAATAAAACATGGAAAATTGAAAGGAAATATTTATGGTTGCTTTGCCTTTTTAAATTGTTGAATGATTTTTATTTCTACAATCTGTTCTTTTTTCCCTCAATATTCTATCATCGCTTCCTTTCTTTAATTGGTTATATCATTTTCTGTACAGTATTCAATATATGATATTAATTTGATTTTGGAAAAATATTGCTAATTTATGATGTGAAATTTGTGAATTTTAATAATCTTTTCTGAGGAAAACTATTCATTTTTATGAACCCAATAGATTTCATATTATATAAACATGATACAAAGTACTACTCTTCTAACTAAAATGCTGTTTCTCATTTTCCTTTGTGTCTATAAAGAGATAATGACTGTCATATATATTTCACATAATTTTGATGATCAAGCATGTTATGAAGATCTGAACATCTAGTCCAATTTAATTTAATATAAAACATTTATTAAGGGGTTGAGGTGTGTAAAAATATGTTATAGGTATATAAAACAGTTATGATTGTTACATACACTTCTTAAGCTTCTGGGTTTGATACCAATCAAACTCCTGAGAAATTATTTTACAGATCTAGAAAAATAATAATAAAGTTTATCTGGAAGAACAAAAGATCAAGAATTTCAAAGGAATGAATGAAAAGAAAATGCCAACGAAGGTACCCTAACTATGCTTAGAGCTAAAACTATATTATAAAGCAACTGTCATCAAAACCATTTGATAATGACTAAGAAATAGAATAGTCGATCAGTGAAATAGATAAGGATCACTGGAGAAAATAGTCAATAACTATAGCAATCTAGTGTTTGATGAACCCAAAAACCTTAGCTTTGGGAATAAGAAGAACTCACTATTTGACAAAAACTGCTGGGAAAATTGAAAACTAGTATGGCAGAAACTAGGCACTGACCCATACCTAACACCACATACCAAGATAAGGTCAAAATGGGTTCATGATTTAGACATAAAGAGTGATATTATAAGCAAATTAGAAGAACAAAATATAGTTTACCTGTCATATGTGTGGAAAAGGAAGGAATTTGTGTCCAAAGTAAAACTAGAACTCATAATTGAACACCAAATAGATAATTTTGATTATATTAAATTAAAAAGGGTTTGTACAAACAAAATTAATGCAGACAAGATTAAAAGAAAAGCAATAAATTGGTAAAACATTTTTACATTTAAGTGTTCTGAGAAAGGCCTTATTTCTAAAATATATAAAAATTGTCTCAAATAAGAATTCATGCCATTTTCCAATTGATAAATGGTCAAAAGATATGAATAGATAATTTTCAGATGAAGAAATTAAAACCATTTCTAATCATGAATTGATCAGAGAAATGCAAAATAAGCCAACTTTGAGATACTACTACACACCTGGCCAATTAGCTAAGATGACAGGAAAATATAATGACAAATGTTGGAGGGGATGTGGGAAAACTGGGAGACTGATACATTGTTGGTAGAATTGTGAATGCATCCAGACATTCTGGAGAGTGATTTGGAACTATGCTCAAAAAGTTATCAAGCTGTGCATACCCTTTGATCTAGCAGTGCTACTATTGGGCTTATATCCCAAAGAGATCTTAAAGGAAGGAAAGGTAAAAATGTTTGTGGCAGCCCTTTTTCTAGTGGCAAGAAACTGGAAACTGATGGATGCCCATCAGTTGGGGAATAGCTGAGTAAGTTATGGTATGTGAATGTTATGGAATATTATTATTTTGTAAGAAATGATCAGCAGGATGATTTCAGAGAGGCCTGGAGAAACTTATATGAACTGATGATAAGTGAAATGAGCAGAACCAGGAGATCATTGTATGTGGCAACATCAATATTATATGATGATAAATTCTGATGAATGTGGTTCTTTCCAACAATGAGATAATTCAGGCTAGTTCCAATGATGTCTTAAATTCTTTAGAGATCAAAACTTGTGTATTTTATTTTATGTTTTCCTGCTTGTTGTCATATAGCTACCATATAATGGAAGTAGGGCTTAAATACAGGTTTTCTGGTTTCCAAGGCTAGTGCTAAATCCATGATGTCTGACTGACTATAAACTCCTTGAGGACTGGGATTATTTTGGGTTTTGGTTTTGTATTCTTAGACTATGATAGTGCTTGACATATAGCAGACATCAAATATTTTAATTATTTGATATCTTGAAGTGCCTCTCTTATTCTCAAAGTGCTCTCTTATTATATTTCTCAAAACATTTAAGTGAATAAGCTTATCAATTTTAATAGATAGTCTAGGTTTTTGCATTTATCAACTCTTTGTGAATTAAAATTAAGCATGACCCTGGAAATCACATTTCAGTAACACCTACAAAGACTTGTGTGAGGTTCTAAAAAGATAAATATAATATTGGACAAATTATTTAAGATAGAATACAGTTTTCTCTAGGGTGCTTGTTTTAGCAATCAAAACATCTCAGGTCTCAGTTATTGTTATAATTGTCAGACCTTCTCTTCTATCTCTCACTTACTGAAGTGTTTATGTTCTGGCCTGCCTTTGAATTCCATGATGTCTTTGTATTTTGCAGTGACCAAGACAGTATGTGCAGAACAGTGTGATGGCAGGTGCTATGGCCCGTATGTAAGTGACTGCTGCCACCGAGAATGTGCTGGAGGCTGCTCAGGACCTAAAGACACAGATTGCTTTGTATGCTACCTTTTCCTTTCCTTACCCTCTCCTTCCTATTTGCCACATTCACACTTTAGGTCAAACATCTGAAAATCAGAAGAAAACCCAATTTGACCAAGTTCAGAAAAAATATATACATGTCAATATTGGAAAGAAAAAGAAATTCTTTTAATGTGGAGTTATTAGGTAATGTCATTTATTTTGGATTATTGGATGTTGTTCATTTAACTGGGCTTTGTCTATCTTAGAATAAACTGTGTAAAAGATGGTTCTGCAAAGGACAGGGTTGAATGACATTCTAATTGGTCATTTGGAAGAAGGAAGGACTATCAATATCCTTTTCTTTAGAGTATTTTCACTAGTAGTGAATCCTGTCCTAAATTTTTAAACAAATGCCTTAATTCAAAGTTTTACCATCTTCAAGTTTGAATCCCTATGTTTTCCATGTGGCTGCATTATTAAACTATTTTTTCAGAATATATTTCAAAATATTAACAGATATTTTTATGAACTTATCTGTTTTCCTTGTCAGTTTGTATGGCTTACAAGCTTAAATTACCTATTAAAACATTTATGGCTTTTACAAATACAGATTTAGAACTATTTATATGTTAATCTGTATGATTTTTATCTTAAATGAAGACACTTTTACTTCCCTAAAATTAACTTTTATAGCTTGTTGGGACTCTTTTAAATTATACTTTAATATTTTCAATATTGTTCTTCATGTTCCCGCTGATCTTGAGAACATTTTGTAAGCTGTAGTTAAACACAGCTCTCCATATTTTCCTAGTTTTTCCAATTAGTTTTAAATTGAAATCATATACAGACTCTAAATTTTTTTAATTTCATTTTTTTCTTTTAAAAACATAGTTAGAAAAGAATATCATTTTAAAACCATTTAATAAAAAAATTTCAGTTCCCTAAAGACTATATTCTAAAATTAAGGCTGTTTCAGACAGCAGGCAGATTTATAATCCACAGTAAGTCTATAATGATGAAAAAAGAAACACTGTGGGGTATTGAATGAGGAGGAGGGAGCCAAAGTGTAGATAAACTTAGGAAGGTGTTTCTATAGATTTCCATTAGTTTAGTAGTTTGTTCTACTAGAATTGAAACCAGGGCAAGCATTACTTATGACAACTCCATCACAAAATTTGCAGTTATGATTCTTTGATCATGATATCCTTCCAACTTTATAATAATTATAACAACATCCATATTGGAAGCTCCCTTAATACTTTTGTGTTGATTTACTGAGCACAATTGATTCACCGTTTAGCTAAATTGTAGCCTGATCTTCACATCACTCATTTCTCTGGGTTTTTTTTTTTTTTTTTTTTTTTTTTTTTTTTTTTTTTGGTGATCTAGGATTCTACTTTGGCCTGTGGCACAGGAAATTTAAAAATGTAATACCAAAACTTTAGTGGGTGGACAATATGTAGAAAGTTTAATTATTTTTTCCCTCTAGGGTACTTTGCTTTATTCCCAGGCAAGCAATGTAATATTACATAATATATGCCAGTATAGCAATTATAAGGCCACACAGACATTTGTAGTTATAATTTAAAACTTACTGAGTTTTTTAGATCGGTTTTTAATAGATTCTTCCTGGAGAGTGTCATTTTAGGGAGAAATATATCATCAATATCCCTCATTCTGATTATATATCTAGTACATGATCATGGGGAAATTGTCATGTTTGTGATAAAGCGCTTGCTTAAATACAATGAATATAGCAAATGTGGTGAGGCAACATAGCAAATTAATGCTTATTAATAAACACACCGACAATTTACAATCTAATGAAAAGTTTTGCTTGGTTCACATTAGCTTTGCAAAGCCTAAAATATCTCACTATGAAAACTTTTTGTAATGTGAGAACTCATTTAACCATCTTTTTTTTCACAGCACAACATTGATACATATATTCATGTCTAAAAGAAAATTCCACAATCCTTTGGTGATTAAAAATTATTTTGGCATATCCAGAAAAATATATTTAGTAATTTCAACCAAGGGCGAAAGTTTAAACCTGGGCTATTTGATAATTTGGAAAAGAAAACTTTTCTTTTCTTTCTTTCTTTTTTTTTTTTTTTTTTTTTTTTTTTTTTTAGTGGTAGGGGGATTTACATAAAATATAACATGAGAAGACAAAGAGAAGTGTGTTGTATGATTTAATCACTAGCTTTCCAGAGTACTTCTTTTCATAGTTATTGTAGTTAAAATCTAAAATAGTCACCTGTCAAGGTGTTTTCCTTAATCAGTAGTGGATGGTGGCCAATCTTAAATGAAAACAAAAAGTTCAACTATCTCCCTCTTCATCCTGAAAGATGGCAAATAACATTAGTTAACTTGACACTAAGAATAATGTCCACTTTCCCCGCTTCAAAGGAAATCCTGCTACATTGATGGCATAATTAGGAGCTTGCTTGTCAGCTGGCATTTGGCCTAATACCAGTAGAGACCATAAAGCCAGGAAAGATCAGAAGGTCAGAACATCAAAGCACAGATCATTTGTGCATTAGCAGTGTGGGTGGTTTAAATAGTTCTTTTGTTGCTAGCTAATTTTAAGCACACTATCAGCTTGAAATGAGTCAACAGATTAAAAACAAATACAAAACAAAACTTCATTCTAGCATTGCTGTATTTAGAATATTTATTTACACACATGAGGGAAATAATCACTTAAAAACATTTTGAATTCAAAAGATCAATTATTGTTTATTTTTAAATTTTCATTGGGGGGAAAAAGTTTTGGAAATAGGTACATAGGAGAAAATGACAAACCAAACAAGATTAAATCCAGGGCCCACAGGGTTCCATTGGCATTGTTATAAAAATGTCTCCCAAAAGCCAAGAACTGCTCTAAACTATTTAAATTCTGTTCCAGGCCTGCATGAATTTCAATGACAGTGGAGCATGTGTCACTCAATGCCCCCAAACATTTGTCTACAATCCAACCACCTTTCAACTAGAGCACAATTTCAATGCAAAGTATACATATGGAGCCTTCTGTGTCAAGAAATGTCCACGTAAGTAATTAAATTCCAGAGATCTTCTGGTAGAACTACCAGACATGATGTGAGAGCAGATCCTAATGTATGTGTATATGTATGTATGTATAAATGTATATTATATATATATATATATATATATACATTTATACATACATACATATATGCATGTGCATATCTATCTATCTATCTATCTATCTATCTATCTATCTATTTCTACTTCTGATAGTAGGGCTTTGGATGAACTGTATACCATCCCCAAGATAGATCTGCATTTAAGCAAGAAGAATTAACAAAAAAATAGAAAAGTTATGAGGTCCTTTATGAAGTTAATTTTCTTAAAGAATCTTAAAGCTAATTGGTCAGTCCTTATGAGAATATGGTATCATAAAATTCCTTAGTCTTTGACTGAATTTGCTTCCTTCCTTTTGATGATAATGGCAATACTAGTGAATACTAGGGGACAAAATGTTTTACATGTCGGGGAAAGAGCTCTTGGGAAATTTAGAATAGTATTATGTATCTCTTTAAAATGGTAAATCAAATTTTACATTTATTCACTTTTATGTGTTTCTCCTATTTTTGAAAAAAAAATATGTTTTTAATGGAATTTTTTAATCTTTATTTTGGTCTTCCATTTCCAATATATCTTCCTCTTTTATTGAACCTACCCATGTAAAAGGATGTTAAGCAAAATATATACAAAATAACTTTGCCTGATAACCTATCTAATATGTTTATCCTATAATCCTCCCTTCTCTACTGAGAAATGTTATTTTGTCCTTTTGCTCTCCAGGAACATATTTCAGTTACATATTATACTCAATCTGAGTTTGACTATGTTTAACTTTATTTTTATTTACAGTATTGTAGTTACTGCCCATTTGTTCTCTTGAATCTTATTATTTCTGTGTCAGTGTTTGTGCCTTTCCATGTTTCTACATATTCCTCATATTGTTTGGTTTTTAGGGTGCAATAGTATTTTGTTATATAATTGACTTTGTTTATTGTCATTCAAGTAAGATATTTTTCCCTTCCCCCCCCTCTCACTTTCTCTCACTCTCATTCTCTCTCCACTCTTTCTCCACTCTTTCAATCTCTCTCTCTCTCTCTCTCTCTCTCTCTCTCTCTCTCTCTCTCTCTCTCTCTCTCTCTCCATAAAATGTTATTTTATAAAAAGTTACTTAGCAGAGACAGAAATAGGGAGAAAGAGAATTAGTGAAGGAGAATATATCATTGAAAGGGGAAAAAAGGAAGCAGAAAAAGGTCATATTTCTTTCTGATTCAGAAGCAATAAAGGGTAAAATAAGAAGAGAAGTGAAGTTGAGAAAGAATATGAAAGGAATTTTATCATCTTTCTTTCTCATGAACTTCAAGCTGAGCTTAAAAGCATATTGCTATAGCATAGACCATAGCAAAACTCAGAAAACTTGATACCATTCAATTCAACAATCACTTATTAAGCACCTACTATGTCGTGTTAAGAATGCAGTAATAGAAACAATATGTTCCTATTTTCAAGGAACTTACCCTACATTCGGAATTATTCCTTCTTCTGCAAACTGGCTATCATAGAAACTGCCTTTCCAAAGGATCCAGGATACCTGCAGACTATTTCTGAACATAATAAAGTGTATTTTATGGATGCCCCAAATTCCAGCTTATTTCTTGTTGTATAATGTCACAAGATATTCTTATTAAATTAGGCTAGTTACAGCAATTGATAGAATATTTTATAGTTTGTCTATACCTATATTCAAAATCCACTAGGTCCCTATTCATCTAGCATAAGCTCCCATAAGGTAGAGTAATCAGTAGAAACTTGGCTTTAAATAATATCTATATTATTTAATAAGATGTTTTATTAAAGTATTTTCTCAAGTCACTGTCTTTTGAAATTTCATGTAAGTGTATTCACATAAACAGGGAGAGAAAACCCTTATGACTAAAATTTTCTATCATACTGTTCACTTCAATATAGCACAAACTTTAAAAACTTCTTTAGTTTTAATATAATATATTTTTTCTTGATCTAAAGCATATTAATTTAGACTTCATTTTTGTTTTAAAATAATTGCAAGTATATCTAGATTTCAAACTTGCATCACTACATGAAATGAAGTAGAACTACTGGGAAAAAACAAACTAAATGTCATGTAGTTTATTAAGCCTGTAAAAGAAATTACACTGTCGTGAGGGCTCTGGGGCTATATGAGATCAGAAAAAAAAAAATTAAATAAGAACAAACAAACAAACAATTAGCAGCCATTCTTACATCTTATTCTTAGACAAAGATACAAAGATGGTACAAATCTCTTTCTGAAAGTATCATCATCATCATCATCATCATCATCATCATATCTTTAATGTACTAAGGTTTGAAAAACACTTTATGAATTTTATTTTATTCACACACTAACTATGGCAAGTAAGCACTATCACAATCCTTATTTTTAGATGAGAAGATTGAGACTGGAGGATCTCAAGTGACTTGCTAAGGTCACTGAGATAGTACATACCTGAGTGTAGATTTGAATTTAGATCTTTTTGACTCCAGGTATAGTATTTGATCCTTGACTGTGCGTTTAGTTAACCATTAAGTGTGTAGTTGGAAAAGTACAAGCCTATTATAAGAGGAAAGCCATATGTATCATTAGTTTATATGGTCACTTCCAAATACAAGAAAACTCTCCTCCCCAAACATCTAACGAAACACTATTACTGAACATTTTGTTGCTTCCTTGCAGATAACTTTGTGGTGGATTCCAGTTCTTGTGTGCGGGCTTGTCCTAGTTCCAAAATGGAGGTTGAAGAAAATGGGATCAAAATGTGTAAACCTTGTACTGACATTTGTCCCAAAGGTAGGTTATACCTGTGATTCAACTAGAAAGAGCCTGGAGATAAGATTAAGGGTCCCTGTAAATGGGAAATTGACTTCAGAAAACCAAAAAGGAAAATAATGTTTTTGCTTTCAGAATATTGTCAAAAGTCTAATCATATACAATATTCCTGGATACTGGGCTTAAAACAAGCAAGAGATTATTGATAGTCCCCTGTCCTCAAGAAGTTCACAGTCTAACATAGCAAAGTGACCCACATCCTTGGAAAATTAAGTTAAAGTAGCAGATCATCAAAAAATTGTACTATATTCTATACTTAAGAAACCTCAGGGGTGTATACTCAATATGCATATAAATAAACATTACTGCTACATTATCAACAAATATTTCTTAAGCTCTGATTATATGTAAGGCACAAAAAATATTTGAAACTAGGTTTCTGCTCTCCAGGGGTACAGATTTTACATAAGATTCAAGATATGTGTGAATTTTTAAAGGGGGAAGAGGCACATTGCATTACATTGCATTGCATTAGTACCAAATATGCCATATGATGGAGGATAGTCTCAAACGGAGTAGAATTCTTGTAGGGAAAGCAGGATTTATCTGACTTTTGAATCGTGGACAAGGCTTTGTACAGTAGAAACAGATTTTGTAAGTATCGGCCTAGGTTGAGAGAGTTTCATCCCTGGAAAAGCTACAAGATGACAAATATTCTTAGTAAAGCAGCTCTTGAGAAGCCTCTCGTAAGTCATAAAGTGGGTAGTAATTTGTGTTAATGGGAATGCTCACATTGACAAAATTGCAACTCATTGTAATAAATATAATTCACGGCAAGATGTCAGTTGATTTTAAGGTCAGATATTCAATGGATCTTTGTTTCAACTTAGTATTCAAATGTATAACTGTCAATACTAATGAAAATAAGAATTGGACTAGCTACTTATTGGAAACTGCAGTTTTATATTTTTCTGTGATTTTTTAAAAAAAATATATACAGCATGTGATGGCATCGGCACAGGAACTCTGATGTCTGCTCAGACTGTGGATTCCAGCAACATTGACAAGTTCATAAACTGTACCAAGATCAATGGGAATTTGATCTTCCTCGTCACTGGTATTCATGGGTCAGTGATAAAATTTCATTCTATTTTTTTTTGTTGTTTGGGAAGAAAGGGGAAAGAAGTTTTTAAGGAGATATCATGTAGATCACTTGGGTTTAGGAGTTCTTAGCTGCACTGCAAAGAGCTAAGCTGATTGATCATTCACATTAAGTCCAGCAGTAATGATGGGAGTCCATGGAAATGGATTGAGAAGAGGGGAAGGGGACACAGAAGGAAGGGCAAACCTGCCCCAGTTGAAAATGGAGCAGGTCAAAGCTTCAGTGATGTTGAGTAGCGAAATCTTCCTTGTTAATGGGCACTAAGCTTCTGACTTGGAGAGATAGGGAAAGTTTAAAAAAAGCCAACTTTAATTCTGTGTTTAGAAAATGAGAAATTTATTTTAAATATTGGATAGTTTTTTTTCTGATTTTCCCCCTTAATTTTGCACTTTATTACTAACAACACTTGTTCCTAACTATGTTGTACTAAAACATCTGAGTTTTAATTAATAACCAAGAACAGACAAAGCTTTGAAAATATATTTATAATTTGAAGTTTGATGATCACAATTTAAGCACAAAAAGTTAAGGGGAGAGCAGATGTGAATCTCTTTTAAACTATGAGCACATTGCTCATGATTTCCTGAAAAAGTAATTTTCAGAAAATATTGGCATTATTTTAGATTTAAAAAGCACATTGTATTTGAAAACAGTGTTCAAATCACTAGTTGAATAAAACATAATTATGTAAATCAATAAATCTTTAAATTTCTAAACTCTGCAAGTTACTTTAAGTTGAAATGCCAGTATATTATTTCTGGAAGGAGTGATTTTACTGTTTGTACAAGTACAATGAAAAATCACTCTATACTCAAGAGTATCCCTCCTCTCTCTCTCTCTCTCTCTCTCTCTCTCTCTCTCTCTCTCTCTCTCTTTTCTCTCTCTCTCTCTTCTTTCTCCTCTTTGGTTTTTCATTTGGGAAGTAGTAACTATTGTACCTGTTCTGTTTAATAAATTTCAGTTTTACAATATATAAGAGAAACTGTGTCTGTGCTCCTTCATTATAGAACCACCTGCTGGTTTTAGCTGGGAAAACAACTGATCTCATCCTTCTAGAACCACAATAAACATGCCAATTTTCACTTTCCATGTTATCTGTTTATGTTTGTTCTTTTTAAGCCCAAAATAATAGGTTAAACAGTTATAGAAATCAACTCACATCTAACAGTAGGAAGTTTTACTGTGCATATTTATCATATAATAAAATCAATGTGACATATATGTTCAAGTAGAATCAACAGAGACATTACAAATAAGAAATTATGTTTCCATGTACAACAGTTTTATGCATGTGTATATTATTATTTAAAATATTTCTATTGCTTAAAATATTTATTAGATCCACATATTGCTTTCCAGAGTAAGTGTTAAAGCAGTTCTGATCTTGATCTTGATAATATTTGTTTTCATACATCTGGAAGTATAATATGTAGAACAATGACATCATCTCCCTAATTTTTAATTATGCTCACAATATGATTAGGAATTGAACAAAGCCTTTCCCCTGCATATTGGATTAAAATAGCAAAAAAGACATATCCATCTATATCATGGTATGTGTTGACACTTGAAAATAATAAATGAAATTAGCGCTCCTAATGCAGAAGGAGTAACCATTAGAAAACTGCTATCTAATTAGTTACATTATGTTTTTTACATGACATTCTGTTGATTAACCAACAGAATTATCCCACAGCAACTGTATTTTCCTCTTCATTTTGGTACCTTTCCATACTATGAATACTAGATGAAAATTTTGGAAATCAAATATTTCAACAAGTAGATATTCAGGAGATCTGAATTTTGAGAGAGACGGGGATTCCACTGACTATATTCCTTAAGGCATGGATTCTTATTCTGGGATCCAGGAACACCCAAGATGGCAATGGGGGTCTATGAACTAGAATGGGAAATATTATATTACTAACATAGAAATGAAATGTAGTCTTTCTACTGTTTTATACACATACACACACAGAGTCAAATGTATAAGCATCTATAATAATCAGTACACAAGAAAAAAAAATGATGAGTGCTCTTGTTGATTTGAATATTTTGTCTGGTGTTACAATTTCCAACCAATCTATATCATTCATCCTGTGTGATTTTTGCCCACACCCTCCCCAAAACAATCTCCACAAAGGATTTATCCAATATATGGGAAGCAATTTTATTAAAAGTAGAAATGCCCCTTCTAGGAATACTGTATTATATAGCAGGATTGTAATACATTCACAGCAATATATTTTGTGTTTAAGAAAGGTAGTTTTTCCATACTAAAAGAACTTATATCCTTCTTATTAATTTTGGTAGAGAAAGAAGTATTCAAAAATGTCTTCAAAATATGCTTCTCAGAATCAGTCTTGGTCATGTATTAGAAATAAAACCTTAACCTATCTTCTGGTGTTGTGTTTTTTTAAAAGCATAACTACTTTCTGGATGTGTGCTTAAATTATAATTGTCCTCTTGGGACACTGGATTAAAAACATCCACACATCCATAAAATCAGTACCACATATTGAGTAATAAATAGTATTTTCTATAATTGCAAATAGCAAATTAAAGCCAAGTGACTCTTGTGATGACAGTGTTTCTTAAATAGTGATTTCATGAGCCTTAGTTGTCACTCCAAGTACTGTCAGTATTTAATTATAGCTATTATTCCTGAAGAATTGAAGGGAAAATTAATAGAAACATGTATCTAAAAAAGTGACATCTAATATTTCCTGGTATAAAAATAATGGCTCTACTTTCTCTAATCTCATCCTCCCATTTTCTTGCTAAAATGATAAGCTTGACCTGTATTTTCTGAAGTCCTTTCCTGTAATCTTGGGAGAAAAATGGTATAGATATGAACCATCTCAGTGGGGCAGATTTCTTTACTTTCCAAAAAAATCTACAATTTAATTATTTGTAAAATGTAAAAAAAAAAAAATAAAGGAAAATGCAAATTGAAAATTCATGGCATCTCAATAAACTACCTTACTCTAATTACCCCCAATAAGGTACTAACCAGTTTTTTAATAAGATCATGTAGCTCCGTTAAAATAGCTGAGAGGCTTCTATAAACTATCACAAGAACAAAGTCATATTAAAATGAAATGGGATGATACATATCTGATACAAGTTTTCTCAAAAGGACCTTAAATTGCTCTACAAATTATCAAACACTTAAATTTTATTTTGTGATAGGCAAACTGAGTCCCATAGAAGTTAACTGCCTTGTACAACCTATAGAAAAAATAAGGGCTTATACCTCATCTAACACAATGACAACCAGACAATGCTCAGTTACTTTAACTAATAAAAGTGACAATATTTCTTTCCTCTACTGCCACACTTGATATTGTTTCTGTGCATTGAAGTAAACTGGGAACATACTAACAAAATATATCATCTGGGACATTGTCAGTAGCAGACAGAAACTAGGGAGGCTGACATTCCAAATCTATGGTAATGAAGAATGAATAGGAAATAATACTTCACTTTTGTAAGCATTGACTATGATTAAAATTGAACAAAAAAATCTATACATTTAGTATATCTTAACTTATGCTTAAATTTTATTTTGAGTTCCATTGCATGTTGCAAGGTCATGTACAGAAGGAAAAGCTGAGTATATTTTTAGAATGCTTTTCAATTTAAGTTTGAATATACTTTATTGGTAGTGGTGGGGATACATATGGGTTTCATGAGACAGATATGTTTAAAAAGTTTATGATTGGAAATCTGTTATTTTCTTTTTGATGAGTGCCCTAAATTGCCAAATGAAGGATATCAATCTCTTGAGATTCTTGAGCTTTTCGTTAACATTTCAGAATTCATTTAAATCTTGGCAACCTGGAAGTACTCACTGTAAAAATTAGAATTAACTCCATTTATCAATGCCTATACTGAATGTTGAGCATTTAATAAATAAGAGAGTGGACTGTTTTATTCCACAAAGTATATAAGTACTACACTTGTACACAAGATGTGCAGATATTAAAAAAACTGTTTGGAATTTGAGAATATAAATTCTTCTACATACAAATGGTTCCTATAAAATTATTTTAGCAACATAAATGATTGTTTTAGTATTTTTGCTTTCTTATTCAAGCTGAATTTCACATTTTGTTAGTACCTATTTATTGTAATAGGGAACAAGTCAAGGAAATAATTTATGAGCTCTTTTTGGATATCTAGAGAAATATAAATCATGCATGATCAAAAAGCACTAATCCATGATTTGTGACTGAGTTAAAGAAAAATATCTTCCATGTGTCTTCTGATCTTAGCCATAATCATTTTTTGAAACTCCTTTACAAGAACTTGTTAAGATAGTAGGGAAACATTCCACAGGCATTTACATGTCACATTATAAGTGCTATGGTTAGATAGGAAATATCAAAAGGACAGGATCATTAATCATGTGAAATGCTTTTGGGGGAATTATACTACAAAAGTAAACTCATTTTCAATCCCATTGAAATGAGTCTCAAAATACCAGAGCAGTTAGATGTCTTATCTAAAGTAATATGGACACTTGCTTTTTTTTTTTTTTTGACAACATTTATTTGACGCTACAATGTTTATAATTGGTTTAATGACTTCATCACTAGTTAATCAAGATTTTAAGACCATTGTGTTTAACACCATAGCTAGTTTCCTAAACTGGAAATTTCTTAAGAGGTTTGCAGATAAATTTAAAATTTTGAGATAAGAAAACATACTCTCCTGATCTTTAATGTGATATTAATATTAAGAATTCAATAACATTAATAACAGAAATGCTTTATCATCCATGAAAAAATGAAATATTAAGTAAACTTTTTTTATTATTTCGAAGGTACATGATATGGTTAAATTGCATTTTGTTCTCACATGTTCCTTACTTTCACATGCAATGTAAATACAGATGGACTAATGCCAATTTAAGGTTACTTAGTGGTATCCTGTAACATATTTTAATCAATGGATGAGTACATAGCTAAAAAAAAAATGCCTCTGTAAAGAATAGCTTATGATGAGAACAATGTCCCTTTTTTCTAATAAAATAATAATTTACATAGATAAAAAAGGAAACCTTATTTGAAATGAATCTAAAATCCCAGATACATTTATTTATTTCTACTAATTAATTGTTAACTAATAATGGGTTTGATTAGCCATCTGAAATATATTCGAGGTCTCACACACCTGATTACCCTCTTCATTATCAAAGTATGACAACATTTTATATAGCATTTCCCTTTTAGGTCTGATATGAGAATTTACAGAGAATATATAAATTTCCTACTGTATTTTATTTTTAAAGAACATGACTACATAGATAGATAATGGAATTTGTTTTAGTAATTGATCAAGAATTTTAGAATTGGGAAGGATTTTAGTGATCTTCTTTCAACAAGTTTCTCACTCAAAAGATGAGGAGCCTGAGACCCACTACAAAGAGTGTCCAAGACACCTTACATGTTATTCTCATGTCAAATAAGTTTTCAAGTTATATGGAAAAAAATTGTTTTTAGCAAGTTTATCTCTTCATATGATAGAAGAACTATCCTGGCTTATTCTTGAATCATTTATCGAGAATATCTTCATCTTTTAGGGATCCTTACAATGCAATAGAAGCTATGGATCCTGAGAAACTGAACATCTTCCGGACAGTAAGAGAGATAACAGGTAACTAGGGAGAAACAGAATTGTAATGTAAAGCAAATTGTATTCTATGGGGCTTTTATTTAAAGCACATCCAATATTTTAATCAGCATCTCAAAATAAACGTGAGCCTCTAAAAACCATTAAATTTTTCATAAAGGTCTGCAAATACCTAATAGTGTACATATATTTTGATTGATTCTGCAAATGGGGAAAATTATGTTGAAACTGAAAATTATTGGGTATTGCAAGTATCAAATAATCCTCATTCAGAAATAAAATTTTTATGATATTTTGTTATTTAATATAACAAATACAGTTATGATAGTATGACAAAAGTGTAGCATCTCATCATTTTCACCATCATCTTTGTCATAGCTCCTCACATTTACATAATTATCAACACTTTTCAAAGGACATACACACATCTCATTTAATTTTCACAACAATTAGGTAGATGGAGTAATTATTATATTCCCATCTTACAAGTGAAGAAAGTAAACCTCAAACTACCTAAATGACCTTTTCAAATTCACAGCTTCTTACAGGTAAGCTAGAATTTGAGCATAGCCCTTCTTACTCAAATCCATGAAATCTCTTTATCATCTACTCCCTGAATCTATAAATCACAGGAACTTGGAAGCCTTCAAATTTTATATTAGAAAGCAACAAATTAGGGGAAGTTATTATCATTTTTTGGAGGCAATCAGAATTTTTTTTTTACAAATTTTATTTATTTTATTTTTTTTTTATTTAATAGCCTTTTATTTACAGGTTATATGCATGGGTAACTTTACAGCATTAACAATTGCCAAAAGAGGCAATCAGAATTAAGTGATGTGCCCCAGGTCATATAGCTAGTGTCTGAGGCCAAATTTGAACTTAGATCCTCCTGATTGTAGTACCAGTTGCTCTATCCACTGCATTCCCTGGTTAAAGGGCAGTTATTATTAGAGTTATTAATAATTATGACAATGTTTATGTTGGGCATTAAAGCTACAGTAAGTTTTATAAATATTGTTACATTGGATCTTTCCCACAGACAGATAAATGAGGAGAATAATACAGAGAAGATAATTGAGTCCAAAGAGCTAGTTAGTGTTCAAAGTATTCATTCCCACTTACACAAGACTAATCTATTATCCACTACACTATGCTGACCTTTGAAGCCTAAGTCTTTTCTTTCTGAATACATTTGCATCTGAAACATGGCATTTTGTACTTTTTGTTACCTCTCATTGGACATGCATTTCAGCACAGAAAGTATGACTGTAATTCTGAGCCCCTTGAGTTGCTGAAAAATCCTATTATTGGAATAACACAACTGCCAATCCAAAATGCTCTTGACCTATTTGTAGGTTTTCTCACATGCCTATCATGTTACTTCAGCATAAGGTGATCCTGTCATGTTTCAAGATTTGAAGGATTCACCGTGAATGAGACAATAAGATACTGACATTTCTTTTTGCCCTTATCTTCCTCAGGTTTCTTGAACATACAGTCTTGGCCCCCAAACATGACAGATTTCAGTGTCTTTTCTAACCTGGTCACCATTGGTGGAAGAGTACTTTATAGGTATGTGTTCAATATCTGTGTTTTAGTCTGTAGAGCTCTCAAAGTTCACTAGAAATAGATACATTTCTTAAAGGCTCATGTAAAATATCAGAAACCTTAGTTTCATTGATTTCACTGTTATAGAAAAACCAACTTTTCCATTTTCCATCCTGGAGATAAAGCTCATAATAAAAAAACATGCCACAAATGATGGACTATAGAATGCAGGGAGTATGCCTCTTGATTTTCCAACTCCCTAAATCATTTAAAATAATACAATGCATTTTCTGGTTTGAAAATATAAGATATAAACCACAAATTTCAGTCTACCCTTTCATCATATTTCATCATAATCAAAAGATATATTTGGGTGACAGTTAACCATTGGTGCTGACATTTGGATCAAGAATTCTTTGAATAGTTAGTTACTTTATCAGTCGATGGGTCTATATGAACATAGTTCATGACAGTGAGATCAAAGCAGAGTTCAATAAATCCAGAGGACAGATTTTTAACTAGCATACTGGATCAGTAATTGAAACAGTCAAAGATCTCTAATGGAATGGAACATAGTAGATGTGAGTATGTTTCAACATATTACACATGATGAATTATTCAGGATACTCAGTGTTAAGGAAGTTATTAGAGAAATGGATGATGGGAAAATAAAAGAGATAGGCTGTTCATGAAGTAAGAATGGGAAGGGAAAGGTTAGGTGAGGGGGGCAGGGGACAAATTGTATGTTCTTTTGGTATTCATGTAAAGAAAAGAGAATCTGATAAAAGCAACCACTGTTGTGGCAATGTTCTAGGAAAACATGAGTGGAAGTATGAAGAATGATCTGACACCTCTGTTATTGGAAGGGATAACAACATTGATCAGATTACCAAATGATAATATTTTAGGAGTTATTCCTGACCTCGAGCTACACATGTGTGTTTATGCATACTGCTATACACAGATATGAACTTGTGAACTTGAGGTAGAAAATTTTGTGCTAACCTGTGGGGTTTGCTAAGAAATGAAATTGTGAAAAATGGCAACTGAATTTTCTCTTCCAAAGTTTCACAGAAAAAAGCACCCTCAAAGTCCATTGACACAAGTGCTATATTTGTACAAAAGTTGATAGGAAAAACTAAAAAGAAGCCAACATAATGAAAAATAATAGCCAATGGGAACAATCCATCTGGATGATGTATACCACTAATGCTGAGTCTCTTGAACCAAATGCTATCAATCAGGCAAAGCATTTTGCTGATGTAATAACACTCAACACCTCTAAAAGATTGTGAAGAGGAAAAAAAGATTTCAGATTGAATTGAATATTGTTATTCATTCTTGAGCTACTTGTTCTTCTTGCAGATTGGAGGAGCAATTATTGTCATCTTAAATTATCTTTTGAAAAAAAAAGTTGTTATTACTAAATTTATAAATAATATCCATTGGTTGGTGACATTGTAAGAAAATTTTTTCCCCAAGTTATAAAAAAGAAATATAAATCACTTTTCTCCCAAAGGGAAATGTAGAATGACAAAAATGTCCATGACATAAAACTTGCTTTTGTACTAATATTTACTGAATTTTGAGGGAAACTCTTAGGCCATCTGAATTTTAGTGTTTTAATTTCATTTTATGGCATTCCTTGATTTTTAAAACTTACATCCCATTCCTTTTCATCCATTTTCTTTCCATTATCATTGGAACATTTTAATCATTGAGTTCAATTTATAATCCAATTAATTCTACATATATTATATTTGTTATATCTTAGAGAACACCTAAGTATATTATTATATCAATGACATTAAGGAATGGATCAAGTTAGTTAGCATCTTCCTTTGGGAAATTAAACATTCATTTTCCATTTTATGCCTCTGTGTGTGTGTGTGTGTGTGTGTGTGTGTGTGTGTATTTGTCGGGAGGTAGGACATTGTGGTAGGCGTGTGTATATGTCTGCATGTATATCTCTATTACAAACTATATAGTAATTTTTATTTTATATATACCGTATGGTCTTAATAGCTATGGAAGATGAGAACAAATAGAAGATGCCTTCAACATATCCTGTCCTCTAGAAATTTCCAACAAGGGCCAAATGATTTTGAAATTCCACAGATTGTTTTTAAATGTTGTTTATATCAATCAATCACTACTGATTTTTTATATTTATTATCTACTATGTGCCACATGCTTTGGTAGGCAATGGGGATAAATAATCTCTCTTTTAATTAACTTACATTCTAATGAAGGGGGAAAAACTATATATAAAACTATCATCATATATAAATGTAATATAATCACATAAGCATATATACATCTATAAATAGTTAAATACAAGATAATATGAAAGGAGAACTATAAATTAGGGGACAGAAAAAGCATTATACAGAAGATGATGCCTGAGCTGCATTTTAAAGTAAGAGGAGTACATTCCAAGAATGGAGGATGGCAAATGGATAACAAAAATAAGGTCAGAAACATAAATATCACAAACTTTCTCTAGAATAATTCAGAATACTATTGCCCCTCCTTCTCATACTTGCTCAGTCATCTTTCAATTTTGATAGATTTCCAAGACCAGCTCTTCTGGTAAATTGCTGGCAAATGGCAGCAATTTCATAGTATTTACTTCTAAGCATGTCTATTTTAATAATTATCTTCCTATTCTCCTGAGTGAAAGATAAGATCTAAACGCTTTTGGTTGGCAATTTGTAGATTCCTTCCAATGTTCCAAAATAAGAAAACTCTCTTTAGTTACTATCTGTAGGGAGTGATTTCGACTATTTATTCCATTCTTGTCTTTTTCTGGAAATGCAAACAGAGTCAGTGTATTTCCAGTTCATTCTGAAAGTGCCTTCAGACTTCATTCAGGGAATATTCTTAAGACTATCATGAAGTCACTTGGTTTTGAGTCTTATTGGGAGCTTCAATTTAGTTTGGCTCAGGATAGACTGAGAATTTTTTAAATGCCTACTATGTTCCAAGCAATAATATTAGGTAGTGGTAATACAAACATGAAAAAATAATATTGTCTAAACTAATAGTGGTAATGCATTTTAATAATTTCTTTTGTTTTCCTTTGGATCACTTGAATTAGATATTTCTGACAATTATTGTGTTTTGAAATTACTTTTTTGCAAAAAAAAATCTGGGAATTTCATTCTTTGTCTATGTTTTATTAACATTCCTTTGGCAGGTAGGTAAAACATGACAGCCTTTTTATGAATGAATTTATGTTGTAGAAACATTAATTTCTCTCTTTTGTTTTTTCCTTTAGTGGTCTCTCATTGCTTATTCTTAAGCAACAAGGTATCACCTCTTTGCAATTCCAGTCCTTAAAGGAAATCAGTGCAGGAAACATCTATATAACTGACAACACCAATCTATGTTATTACCATACAGTTAATTGGACCACTCTCTTCAGTACTCTCAACCAAAGAATAGTAATTCGTGACAACAGGAAGGCAGAAAACTGTAGTAAGTACATCTACCAAGGTAGAAAATATTGGCTTACATAATGATTCTTGTCATGGGAGTTTTTGAGGGCAGGATGAAGAGTATGATTCTGGTGGTCAACTTAGATGTAATTGAAAACATAAAATTAAGAATATACTAACTATCTTTTATAGGCTAGCTTTAAGAGAAAAAAATATTTACAAATACTTCATTTTTAAAATACAATAATTCAGAGTTAGGTGCCATTATTATTTTTGTTTTACAGAGGAGGAAACTGAGGCAAAGTGACATTAAGTAAGTTTCTAGGGCTGCACTAGTGGCCCTACTAGCTACTAAGTATTTGAGGTTAGATTTGAACTCAACTCATTTTGTATCTAAATCCAACACTTAATCTGGTGTGCTATGACTGATGATGAACATATCTATGTAAGTTTCTTTTTCTTTTCTTTCTTTCTTTCTTTCATCAATATGGTTTTAATATTTTTACTTATTATAAATTAGGTGAGATTGGAATTATTTGAATCTACCAGAGGCTAAAACTGATAACTGTTATCCTTCTCCAGCAAGAGGACATCTTAAATGGCATTATACATTCTGATGGGATATATGTTCATTGGAGGATCAAGGCAGTAAAAACTGTGGAGATATATATTTGAGTTCATTTTAAGAAACACCTTCCTAATAGAGCTCTCCAAAGAAAGAATGTCTTGCATCTAGGGATAATGGGTTTCTCCTCACTTTAAGTTCTCATAGAAAGGCCATATCACTACTCACTGAGAATATTCTTGGGGATCCTTGGTATAATTTATAATTTATATACAACTAGCTTATAATAAGTGGTCTTGGAGATCCCTTCCATGAGTGAGCTTTTGTCATTCTGTGAATAGTTCTTTACAACAGTTGACAGGCTTTTCTATGTTGATTTGGTGATGATTTACTATGATGGTTTTTTAAGGAGACAGGACTCTGGATCTATGATTTCATTAGAATAGGTACCTTCTAATAAGGAAACTTCCTCCACTGATGACGATCAGTTGAAAAGTTGCCTGGAATCACTGGGCAAACTGAATGACTTTTCCATAGTCAAACAGCTTACACATATTTATATATACCCAAACATACACACACACACACACACACACACACACACACACACACATTTCAGGAGAAACATGAAATGAGCAAATTGAGACATCTGCACTCTACATATTCATATGGACTATTTGTGCCCAAAGCCTTTAAAGCTCATACTGATTGGCCACAGTGGGACACACTGTAGTCTGACCCTACAATAGTGATGTCATTTTTGTCATCTTAAAGCATGAAGTCCAACAACCAACCATACACAGAGACATACCTATATATACACACAAACACATCTCTCTCTTTCTCTGAGTGTCTGTCTGTCTCTGTCTCACTATCTTTTTTTCTGTCTCTGTTTCTCTTTCTCTCTGTGTGTCTCTGTCTCTTTCTTTCCCTTTCCTTCTTTCTGTCTCTCGTTGTTTCTCTGTCTCTATCTCTTTATATATATGTATATATATATATATATACATATAATATATATGTATTATATTATTTATTATATGTTACATTAATATTATATATAATATAATAATAAAACACATATTAATATGTATTTCACATACATACACACACACACACACACACACACACACACACACACACACACATGGCAAAACTTGAGCCTGGGTCTTTCTAACTCTAAGATCTGTTCTTTCTTTACTATTCTATATTTCTTTTCTTCGTCAACTTTACCTAAGTACTATAATTTTTACTTATAAAATGCTTTAAATTTTTCTAAGCACTACATACACATGCACACATACACTTAAAAATCTCATTTTTTATATAACTATAGGAACTCTGCTTCGCATAATCTCTTCTATTTAAACAGTATATTTGATATTTTTTACTTTGCTCCCATTGCCTCATAATTTCTTCTCCCTTATAGAATTCTGTTATAAAAAAAGAAAAACAGCAAAAATAAAGCTAAACAAACTGTCACTTATTTTGATAGTTTTTGCAAATTTTCATATTTGTACTACACAGTTGCTTTCCCCAGAGGAGGGAAATATATTTCATCATTGGTCCTCTGCAAACAATATTTGTCATTGTGTTCAATCTGAGTTGTGATGTCTTTTAGTTTGGATATACCATATTCTTTGTTCTGTTTGCTTCACTTTGTATCAGTTTATTTAAGTCTTTCTATTCTGAATTTCCTCATGTTTTTATATTGTATATCCCTAATTAGGTTAAAAACCCTTGTAGACTAGACAGGTATTTATAATTTTCAATCCTAATAATATGATTGATTTGAAAATGTATAAAAACATCTGATAAGCAAGACTTCAAATAAAATAATGTTACAAAGGCAGACTGCTCATATATATGATGAATTAATTACTTTGGAGAAAGAGTTTCTTAAAGAAAGATTCTAAGGTTGTTTCTCTACCTCTTTATAATCAGGACTGAGAAAACATTAAAGACTAGATCTTAGAAATGATTGTGTTAGGTTTTTAAAATAAGTGATTAAGACTCATTCTTACTGAACGAACCTAGCAAGTGTTGATTAGATTTAAGTAATAATTAAATAGCTACACTCTCATAGACTGGGGGAAAGGAACAATGGACTGAAAAGGTCAGGAAAATTGGATTCCACTCTTAGATTAGGTACTTAAGTAGAAGAGTCAATTTGGAGTCATCTATCACTTTTGGGTTCTAAATTTCCATTGAAATCATTGAATAGGTATTAAACTTGGGCAAATAGTCAAAGATCCTTTCTAGTAGTAACATTATTATTATGATGTGTGACTAGGGTGATTCCTAAATAGCTTACTCATATACGTATTGTTGATGCTCAGAAATATTCTTACTACAGATAACATTTTCTGCAGTGAGTGATACTTAAAAATAAGTTTAACTGGGATCAATTGATAGAATTGATAAAGAGTCAAATTTAGGCTTAGTGTGAAAGAAGAAAAACTTTAATAAATTAAATTATCTAAAGATAAAAATGGGCTAAATATGAAATTTAGTTCATTATTTCCATGATAACATCCATGTCTACTGTCCATCCTCTTCTCTGCTATCCCTTTTTTTGACAGCCCATTTTTATTACAATTGCAGCATAATTACAGTCTTTTGGGAACATTCACTTGTGTGGTCATCAAACATAGGTCTTCAAGTCATCTACCTGCAAAAAGCTTTGTTATCTTAATGCATCTGTATATAATTAGATCCTTAGCACCATTTAATTGTCCTAAAGCAGCAAAGAGCAGGCAAAGGTTAATGAATGAGTAGAGTAAAAAATTGGAGTGAACAGAGTGAAAATCTTTTTGAAAAAAAAGAGTCTAATTACAAAGGATTGTAAACCTTAGATGAAATTGTTACAGTGATAAATATCTTTTGTTTTTGTTTCGTAGAAGGGTACATTCTACAGTTCCACATATAAAAATATCTAAAAAAAGATTCTTCTTTCATCTAGTGGTTGGCACTATACTTGATTTAAATAAGAAGTAAGGAAAATGTACATTCTCTGGTCTAGATATTCCTAATTGGATGGTCTTATTAGAGATAAAAGATTTGGGCTAGCTCTTACCACAAGATTTAGTTATTGACAAAGCAAAATTCAATTGTATTGCATTTTATTGAGATCTGTTTTGCAAGGGTTTTGAACAGAACAAGGATATCCATAAGCACCCTTATCTGGAGAAGCAGATCTGCTAGAAGTAGCTGTTTTGAGGACCACTCTGTTCTAGTATGCCTAAGAAAAGAGGTTCCTAGAGAACTGGAGGTGCTTTTAGGAATATTAGTAGATGCTCTTAGAAACTACAAAGCTGAATGAGATGTCTGAGCCCTGAGATAGTATGGACTGATGAAATAAATGCACAGTGGGAATGGATCTCTGAGGAAGAAAGACTTGACTCTTCCCTCACACTCCTTCTCCATGCATCTTTCTTTGCAAGGTCAGCTTGCCGAAGGGGAAAGCCCCAATAGCTCCTGTCAATGCTTTGGTCAATCTCTCTTTCTCTCTCTTGTGGTATTTTCATCATGTAAAAACACACATACATATCATAGTTAAAAACCTGTAATGAAATGTTTGTCATAACACTTAGCAATACATTGAGGAGAATATGTGTGTGTTTGGCAGGGGGGGAGGCAGGAGATTGATGTATTTGGTCATAATCAGCCAAGAGAAAGAGAGGTAGAATGAGAACAGTAAAGTAGGGATCTAGGGAACCAGCCATTACCTCCAACAAACAAGTGTTATTTGAAATAGGCAATGGGATTACTTTGTGATGTTATTCCTTGGAATTCTTATTGTGTTTGGATATAGATGTTGGGAAGGAAATACAGAGATGGCGGGAAGAATGATGGGGGTCCATGTGGGTAGGGAAGTGGGAATAGGCACATTAAGCCTAGATTTGGGAGGGGGCATTCATAGGTCCCTGAATGTTGGGGTGTCAGGGATCTCCTGTGGAGTGTAACCCTGTGTGGTATTGTCCTGGTCATCTGGCATTGAATTAGGAGTTGGAACAGTCTGTTGCATCTGTGCCCTTGCATTTGGGGCACCATTTCCAGTGTGCTGTTCACAATCCATGTTAGTCAATGGGGTATCAGTGGAAGAGATGCCCTGGAGTCTATTCTGAGAGACATTCCGATCTGCCTCTTCAAATTTCTTGTCAACATCATCAATACCTGAAAGGCTGTCCTGGGCCTGACACCTGTAGTTTTCTCATTAGTCCCCCTTTTTCTTTTGCTTTCGATTTTTTTCCAACATCCAGGGTATTATCTAATGAGTCCTGTCTTGTCATTATATGACCAAAATATTTAATCTTTAAATTCAGTATTTAACCTTTCAGTAAATAGCCTCAATTATTTCTTTAAGTGTTGATTGATTTGACTCCCTTATTGTCTAAGGAACTCTTAAAAAAAAGTCACCACAATTCAAAAAAATCAGTTCTATGGTGCTCAAAAAAAATTTTTTTTGTCTAATTCTCTCTTTTTGAAATTTTATTATAGCTTTTTATTTACAAAACATATGCATGACCAAATCATTTCCAATGGAGCAGTAATGAACTGAACCAGCTACGCCCAGAGAAAGAACTCTGGGAGATGACTAAAAACCATTACATTGAACTCCCAATCCCTATATTTATGCCCACCTGCATTTTTGATTTCCTTCACATGCTAATTGTACAATATTTCAGAGTCTGATTCTTTTTGTCCAGCAAAATAACGGTTTGGTCATGTATACTTATTGTGTATCTAATTTATATTTTAATATATTTAACATCTACTGGTCATCCTGCCATCTGGGGGAGGGGGTGGGGGGTAAGAAGTGAAAAATTGGAACAAGAGGTTTGGCAATTGTTAATGCTGTAAAGTTACCCATGCATATAACCTGTAAATAAAAGGCTATTAAATAAAAAAAAAACAAAAAAACAAAAAAAAAACATATGCATGGGTAATTTTTCAACATTGACTCTTGCAAAACCTATTCCAAATTTTCCCCTCCTTCCCTCCATTCCCTTTCCTAGATGACAGGTAGTCCAGTATATGTTAAATATGTTAAAATATATGTTAAATCCAATATATATATATATATATATATATATATATATATATATATACATTTTTATACAATTATCTGTCTGGTTTTGTCAAATTCCCACAGCCATACATCATTATTGGCAAAAGCCAATAACCTTAGTCAGCATTACCAAAACTATTTTGATCTGTTAAAATTCCCATTAAAGTAAATTTCATTTTTATGTCTTCCCCGAGGCTTTTGCAAAATACCTTGTTTGAAACTTTCACTCTTGCTATTTCTGCTATACCTCTACTTATTTTCTGACATATTCATCCCTTTAAATATATAGAAAATCTTAAGTGTAAAATAGAACTTATGCCTTTATCATAAAATTAACCTTGGTAGAAAATTAAAGATTTTTTTTTTTAAATTGGAGGGAGAAGTACAGTCGTAAAATTAAATTCTATTCCCATATAACTATTTACAGTGCATAGTGATCTTTGTCATATTTTTGTGGAGTGGATCCCAATTATGAGAATTCCATGCAATTCTTTTTTGCCTTAATCTCCTCCAAAAAAATATCTAAAAAACCCCACAACATCTATGTCTAACATTCTAATTACTACTAGGTTCACTTCAGAATTAAAAAAAATATATAGAATGATCCTTTTTCACATGTATTTAATCAATATAGAATGTCTTAGAAATATTCTTTTTGTATTTATTTGTACAAATAAAAAAGAAAAGTAAATTGGAAAGAATAAAGAAGTTAGATGAGAAAAAGAGAAGAAAAGAATGTTTCCACAATGATCCATGTGGTTTTCAAGCTGTTTAAAATTGCTAATCAAGTTTTATAAAATAATGATATTAGGATGATCACATTAGTTCTTAGACTCAACTATCTAGAGTTGAAAAGAACATTCAGAATTATCTTTTATAACTCCCTCATTTGTAAATGAGGAAATTGAGCTTTATAGAGGAGTAGTATGAACTCATGAATAGCTTTCTGAACTTAAAATCAGAAATAGTTGCTTTATATTCTTCCTCTGACACAAGTTGCATTGCCTTGGCTAAGTTTCTTAAGCTGTCTAACTCATCTATAAATGAAGAGGTGATACTACCTATATGATATCTTTATCATGGGGTTATTCATTTCAAATGAGATGATATATTTAAAGTCTTTTGCAAACTTTAAGCAGTATTAAGACATGGTAAATAAACTATATGAACCACATGCAAAACTATGTATAACTATATATATATATATATATATATATATATATACTATCAAAATATCAATTATTTTATTAATAGTAAATGATGAATAAAATATCAATTCATCCTCTAATTCCCCTCTCTAATGTCTTTATTACTATTATTATATTCACTAGTATCAATGTAGTGCTTAGATTTCCCTGTTTCCTTTTCTTTCTCTTCCAAGTATTAAATTTCTGTCCAGTATATCCTTCTAATGCCTCTCCAATGGCCATTCTCCCTTCATTTCCAGTCACCTCTTGCATTAATCACTGAAATAGTCTCTACTTTTCTGGTCATTTTCTACATTAATAGATTTGGAAAATCAAGGGCTTTTAGATCAGTAAAGAATCAAATACAGAGTCCATATAGCCATTAATCTTCCAAGTTGAAAAGAACATTAGTATCCTGGTTCAATCTGCTCGGTTTGTAGGTCGGGGGTGAGGGGGGGGGGTAATAACAGGAGAGAACTAAGTTGCCTACAATTAATGTCAGAGCCAGGAATTGGAATGTAAGACTAGATTTGTTCTCCAGCATTTTATTCATTCCACTATACTTCCTTCCTTCTGAACAAAACGTTTACGTTAACCTTTCACACCATATTTGTACTGTTCCATATCCACATCTATACTCTTCAGCCAACTATCCAAGTGTTCTGCTGGATACCTTTTCTTCAACCTTTACCAATTTCCGAAGTCCCTCTATATTGATTTGCATTTTATCCTAATGGCTACTATTGAGTTATTATTGGGTTATATTGCCACCCTTTCAATATAGTGTCTACATCTCATTCACTTTTTTTCTTTTTCATTTGGGGACTCCTAAGGATATTTTGGAGTGGTTAGGTGGCTCTCAGACCTGGAGTCAGGAAGGCTTGGGTTTAAGTCCCATATCATATACTTATTAGCAATGTAACTCTGGACAAGTCACTTATCTCTTTTTGCTTCAGTTTACTCACCTGTAGAATGAGCTGGAGAATAAAATGGCAAACCACTCTAGTATCTTTGCCAGGAAAATCCCTTAATGGGGGTCATGAAGAATTGGACATAACTAAAATGAATAAGTGACTTTATTTCTTTGAAACTAGAAAATCCTTATGTACTAATTCTAAATTAACCAGAATATGTTTATCCCTTAAGTATTCTAGATAAATGGAAATTTACAATTATTTTGATTTACTATAATCATTCTTTATCTTTGTTTTTGTTCATTTTTCTATTATTATGAATTTAATATGCATATACACATAACAGGGTGTAAGAAAAATTCCTCCATTTGTTTTTCCTTCTGAATTTCTGGGTATTTTTTTTTTCTTTCAGTTTTGCTTGTCAGTGTCTGCCTCTCTCCTTTCCTCTCTTCCTCCCTCCTTCCCCCCTCCCTCCCTCCCTCCCTCCCTCTCTTCCTTCCTTCCTTCCTTCCTTCCTTCCTTCCTTCCTTCCTTCTTTCCTTCTTTCCTTCCTTCTTTCCTCTTTCTTTCTTTTTCTTCCTTCTTCTCTTCCTCCCTTCTTTCTCCCTTTCCTTCTCCTCCCTTCCTTCCTTCCTGTTTCTTTTTCTTTTTTATCTTCATTCTTTTCTTCCTCCCTTCTTTCTTCCTTCCCTGCCTCTTCTCCTCTTTCTTCTCTCAGCCTCTACACACACACACACACACACACACTCACACACACTCTTTGTATCTTATCAACTACTTAATGATTCAACCTTCTGCACCTCATAGAATTTCCTCCCTTGTAACAATTAAATAGAATCAAGCCAACTAAAGAATCATTGTCTGATCCTGTCTGAAAATGCATATCCCTAGATTTACCTTTAGTCCATCCCCTCTCTGTTTCAAAGTTGGAGACATGACTCATTTGTAGACTTTTAAAGTCATGATTAATCACTAATAATAAGATACACTTAATATTAAACATAGCATGTGACTGACACATTTCTGTCTCTGCTCATGTTCTACCCCTTTTTATTTACCCTGTTTCCCCAATTTCTTTTTGTCTCATTTTTTTTAAGATACAGGTCAAAATGACTCATCTAAGTAGATTTATAATTTATATTGACAAATTCATTTTCACAAACATTTAGTTCACATTTTGGAAAAGGCACTATGTAAGATGAGGATAATATAAAAATGAAAATTAAACAGACCTAACTCTTAGCATTTATATTCTAAGGGAATTATTTTCATCAGTCCCATACTATCCTTTTCTTCAAATGTATGTATGCAAAAGTAACTGTGTGGTTACAAATATATATACACACACACACACACACACATACACACACATGTCTTACACATTATATACATATGTTTATATATGTATTTTCAAAAATAAATTTATGGTAATATATTATATATACTATGTTTTCTGTAATATATATGTATATGTATTCATATTCCAAACTCTTCTAGTTGTTGGAGGTATCTACCCATTACAAAAGTTTTAAAAATGTATATGTTTTTGCAAACACACATGTGTGTGTCTCTCTCTCACTCTTTCTCTTCATTAACATACATTTACTTTTATTCTTCTATCCCATATTATATTTTTGTCCTTCATAACTCCAAAATGACTATAATTGCCTTAGGGAGATATTCCATATGATTCAATTCCAAGTTGTTCAGTGCCACAAAAGACCATCTTTTTTTGTCATTTAATTCATCCCAAAGGTTTTATATGGTCCAAGTCATGGTTTTTTGATTTCTCAAACTCTTTCATATCCAATTCCTTCTTTCTAGATTACTGTGATACCATAGCAAGTCATTTTTTTTCTATGAGTCTCAGTTTTGCCATCAACAAAATGAAGAAATAATATCAACTGAACAGGTTCCTTTTGAAAATTAGATAAGAGATTGAATGTAGATTAGTATTTAAATGCCTGCTACAATTAACTATGTATCTTTGTCTTTATGGAAAAACACAACAATTTAATTCAGCTTCATGTAATTGGAGAACAGAGAGTTTTTATTTCTGATTTTATCAGTTCCAGGGTCCATTTATATGGAAACTCCCACTATGGGTATATCATCACTTTTTCTGTATTTTATAGGCTCAGCCTCTAGCCACTCTGCCATTTTGCCTCAACATCTGCATAGTATGTATTTTTATACACATTTATGTGAATGGTCAATCTTTTGAATGACATCAAGAAGACCTTATAGTATTCTGAAGAATATAATATACTTGATGAAAACAGTATAATGTCATTCACAAACTATAGCATCTGAGAAGCTATTAATAGTCCATATAAAGACTATAAATCCTTATCCTTATACTAGGTAAATATTTAAATCAACAGGGAGACTTTTAGAAAAGGGGAAAAATGGATATGTTTAATGCTGGCCCAAATTTTATGAATGCTAGTATCTAAGATTTTTGTGATTCATGATATGTGGAAGAATTTCAATGGAAAATTAGTGGATTTATTATTGCTCTTTGCTAAGGAGGAAAAGAGAGGTAGAGAGGTATTGCATAGTAGGTAATATGAGTTTTCAAATTATCTGAAAAAATTATAAAGGAAAATTAATTTCTTAGACATGAACTGATTTAAGCTTTTTTTATCTGAAAAAATGCTGATAGTGGCAACTAGGTGGCGCAGTAGATAGAGCACCAGCCCTGAAGTCAGGAGGACCCGAGTTCAAATTTAGCCTCAGACGCTTAACACTTCTTAGCTGTGTGACCCTGGCCAAGTTAACCTCAATTGTCTCAGCAAAAAGCAAAAAGAAAAAAAAAATGCTGATAAAGGAATCATATTTTCCCCTTTCATAGGAAAATAAATATTTCCTTCAAAAATATTTCTCATAGACCTTGTATTAGATTATAAAATTCCATAAAACTGATCAGCTGACAACAAAAGAAAAAAAATGGCAGTCAGGCAGAGGAGCATAAGATCACTCATGAATTTCGCTACTAGTACATTTCTTCCAAAATGACCTCCTGAGATCCTAAACGAATAAAAATTCAGTGCCTGGAGGATCTCTTAAAGTATGAGTTTTTCTTTCTATTGCATTTCTTTCTGCTGCTAATAAAAATCCAACAAGAAATATTGCTGCATAATATATAATAGATTTAATGTTATCAGAAATTCTCCATAAAAAATGAATTACAGGAAAGCATTTTCTGGAGAAATATGTTTAATATGATGTATACCAGCTTTTCCCATTAAAAAAAGAAAGAAGTTACTGCCCCTTCTTGGAGCTGGACCTGATAGGACTAAAATTTGATACTTGAAAAATCTTCTTATGTTGAAAAATCAATCTAGGAAAAAATGAAATTAACCATATATGCATATATATGTATCAGTTTTCAACATATTTCAGTGTGCTTAAAAGATATATTCAGAAATAACATTTTACATCACGTCATCACGTTAAGATATAATGTAGACATAGAATGCTAAGGAAATCTTTGTATATTAAATATCTAAATGGAATAAAATGTGACACATTATTTAAAATGCTAATCTTCACATATATCTATTTAGACAATACATATACCTACATGTACACATGTACACATTTACACATAGATAGACATGCATCGAAAGCAATAGCAATATGGCTGACATATAATATAGATTTCTCTCAATCAAATCTTTGACTTTGTCTAAAATTAATGATTATTAGCCCTACTTTTTAAAAAAAAATGAATTCTACTTCCAATCCATGTTATTATGCTTGTGTGTATCTCTTATGTCTTATCCCTGCCAACTATTTAATTCTTCCTATTACTTAACTTCCTCCAATCCTTGGCTCTCTCCTTTATCTATGTCCCCCACCTCTTTCTTTCCTCTTTATCCCATTCCCATTAATCTACTGGCCTTATTCCTATAAATTAATGTTTGGTGTTGGCCTTATATGTTAAAGTTTCTATTAAGTTTTGACTTATTGGAGAAAAAGTCTTATAAATCTGCAAGTTCATTGACTGTCCATTTTTTTTTTCACTCTATATTATGGTCTGTGGTCTTTTATTTTAGCTGCTGATATAGCCTGTATTATTATAATTGTAGCACTCTAGCAATTTGATTTTTTTTTTTTTGCAGAATTTTCTCTTTGATCTGTGGGTTTCAAAATTTAGCAGTCATTTTTCTATAAGTTTTCCATGTGGGATCTCTTTGAGGTGGTGATTAGTGGATTTTTTTTTCTATTTCTATTTTCTCTTCTCATGTTCTGACATTCCAAATCCATTTTCTTTTATTATTTCTTGCATTATTGTGTCAAGTTTGATTTTTTGGTCACATATTTCAGATTTCCCAGTTATTTGTATCTTTTCTCTTGAATCTTTCTTCCAGATCTGTTGTTTTTTTAAAACATGTTTCACATTCTGTTCTATTTTTTCTTTCTTTATATTTGTCTTGTTATTTCCTGGCTTTCCTTTGCTTAGTTCTAATTTTCAAAGAATTATTTTACTCTTTGAGACTCTGTATCTCCTTTTCTAGTTTGTTAACTTTTTTTATACTCCTGTTTTTCTTGGATGGTTTTTAATTTTTTTTTTAGTCTTTCCTCAGTCTCTCTCACTTGATTTTAAAAAGTCTTTTATGAGTTCTATAAATTCTTTTTGAGTAGGTAGCCATTTAACGTTTTTGCTTACCTGTCCTTCTCTGAAGATGAATCCTGGTTTTTCCTATTCTCATAATTAGTTTTTTTGGTTGGATCCTTCTTTTCCTGATCATTTTTTTTTTTTTTTTTCATGAGAACTGTTAGTGTAAGCACTTCTAAACCTTGGGTGGGAAAAGTGCCATTACCTTTACTTCAGCTCTTCCCTCTGATTTTGAATCCCAAATAAAACTCTCCACCCTTCTATAAGTGCCCACAACCAACAGTATGCCCCATTTCTTCTGCTGGTTCCCTCTTTCCCAGATAAGTGTCTCAGCAGCACAGCTGGGCCTCCTGTTTGTAATCAGCAGTTTCTCTCATCTTCCTGGACTCAAACTCCAGACTTCACTCTCTCAAGGAGATGAAAATTCCTATGGTTGGGGCTGAGGCAACCTCTGAATCCAGCTAGCTTTACAACTCCCTCTTACTATTTCAGTGGAGCAAACCCCTCTAGGTATTTACACTTCACACCTATCCCATCCTGGTATCTTTATTTGGGTCTTCTTGGATTTTCCCAGGAGGACCCCTGTTCAGCCCCAAATTTTATTTGTTTTTCATTGGTCTATGTTTTCCATGAGGGATGATTTTGTTTTGTTTGTGGGGGAAATCAAGAGAATTTGGACTTTTCTGATCTGCCATCTTCCCACAATTCTTCCAACAAGTAATTTTCTTAGTTATTATATTATCATGGCAAAAAATATTATAAATGAGAAAACTGAGACTTAGAGACTTAACTACTTTCACACAACTAGTAAACAACAAGTATTTATTAGGTGTCTGCTCTGTGCCTAGGCACTTGGCAGACAACAAAAGGAAATACATACTCTTAAGAAGTTTACATACTATTAGGGAATACAAGATATTCAAAATTGGAAAGTAACATTTGAACACAAGACGTCTCTCCCAATTCCATGTCCAGTGCACTGTAAGCTGCAGTACATTGCCTCTGTGTTAAATAAATAATTTTAGAAAGTTATTTTTCTTGGACAAGCCATACTTAAAAAGGGGTTTTAATGAAGAACAATCTTTTATTGGGAGTAGGGAAGAAGTTGAGCAAGAAAGGAAGATTTTCTTATCATCAGTTTGAGAGTTGTATTTAGCTTATCACCAGAGAATAATTTGGATCTACCTAAGATTTCTCTTCCATTTATATTGTGAAAATTATTCTACATTTGTCTGTGTTCAACTGTTTCTGCTATCAAAAGCCTACTGTCTTGCAGCCAAATGATGTCTGCACATTCATGATGAGCTTATGATTTCTGAAGCAAAAGGGCCAAATGGCACCTTTTTTAAATGAAAGGTCACATCTGTGCAGTACATTTGATCTGTCACATAGTGTCTGGCCCCTGTTATTATGAGGCTATCTCCATCATCCCTTCAGATTTCTCTAGTACCTAAGGGAGCTAAATTTGCAAGCAGCCAATTCACATTCCCACAGCATTTAGTTGAAGGGAAATCTGTTCATCTTGGCTGCCTAAAAGTCCAGAGAGTAGCTGTTTGTATACTTTCTTATTCCTGACAATGTAATGTGAGGCCCTGTTATGGTAATGGCCCCCAGTGGCCTGAGACCTTATGTTAGGAATGGAAGAACACAGCCTGTCAGGCACATTATCACAATAGCTTCCAAAATGGCCTTCCTAACTCAAATCTCCTCCCTCTTCAATCTATGCTTACTACAGCTGTCAAAGTGATTTGGTTTTCATAAAGTGCGGATTTCATCATCTCTTTCTTCTCTTTAGTAAACTCTAGTGGCTCTCTTTACTTCTAAGATCAAACTCATTTAAAATTTAAAATACTTCATAATTTGTTATTAATATAACTTGCCAACCTTATTGTACATTATTCCTTTCCATGTGCATTATGGTCCAGAAAAAAAACAAAACAAAAAACAAAACAAAACAACAACAACAAAAAAAAAAAAACCACAAAAAACTGGCTATCTCATTGTTTATAGTGCTTAGCCTGTCATCTCTTCTTTGCTTTGGGCTTTCATTAGAAAAACTCAATCAGGTTTCTTATAGATCCCCTATTCACTGTTGATATAACATAATTTTCTCTCTATAGTGGTCCTTTTGCTTATGTTAATCAGGAACACTGAAAAATGAAATGTCTAAGTATCATATGGTAGATTATTTCTTTTATTTTTCTTTAGATACAAAAAGAAACCAAATCTTCTAAGTCCTATATTTTCTTTACAAGAAAAATCCTTGAACTTTCTTTTTACTTTGTTACAACTTCTTTCTATTTTCTGCTTTTATTTATATTAAACATTTCAAAATTGGTGCTCTTTAGTTATAGTAAGTAGTAGCACATCAGCTCTTCATTTTTTGAACAAAAAATGTCATGCAGAGTATCAGTTATTACATCATTGTTTAGCATTGATATAAATATTCTATGATCCTTAAAGGCACCCTTTGCTCCACCATGTTTTCTTTTCCCACTCTAACCCATAAACACTGCATATTTCATGGATGACCATGACAAGAGGATTCATCATCCAATGTTCATCCCACTGCTAATACTCTCTGCTATATAAGATGAAAACATCTTCAACCTTAATCAATGCAAAAGATCTTCAAATGGCAGATACTAAAGAGGTTAGAATCAACACTGAAAAAAAAGCCACCATTCATTAAAAAACAATGAAAATAACTTTGTTCTACTGTGGGGAGGAAAAAGAAGGTCATTGTTGTCTAACAATGCATATATTTTGATCCCTTCCAGGTCTTTGTCCTTTTAGAAATATAATTCACTCGTGTGTTTTAGCTATTTTTTTTAATTTAGATAACTTAATGACTAATGTATTATTTTAAATTTGCCTCCACTTGATTGAATATAAGCTTAATATTCTTTACAAGGGCAAGAAGAATAGGCATTTAATTCTCTTTCCATAAAATTTAGTCGATAGGCACAATTCAGGTGAGATAAAGAAAAATCTATCTTAAAGTCTCTAGGGAAAACACACTGAAAGTTAAAAGTTGTCTAATAAATACATTGGTAAAGTTTACTTAGAGAGCTTTATAATGTTCTCATGGACTGTCATTGAATATAGCATTTTACCTCCTCAGCATGCAACTGTCACTTTGGAAAGTCAAAGGTTGTTGAAGCTTCAGTACTGATCGATGACTTCTTTTCTCTTAAGAGTTTCAAAGAAATGGCTCCCCTGGTCTTTTGTTCCATGTTATATAGAGAAGCTTTCTTTTTAGCTTTCTATTGGGGAGAAAAAAGATAAGCCAACCTAAAATTCCATCTGATGAAAATAAAGTAACATGCATATATTTTTATATAAACATATATATATATATATATATATATATGTTATTTTGCTTATATATGTGGGTGAGTGTGTGTGTGTGTGTGTGTATATATATATATATATATGTATGTGTGTGTGTGTGTGTGTTCATTTGTGTGTTTGCTTGTTTATTTATTTGTTTTTCCCTCCAACTGTAGGAAATTGTTTTTAGGGAACCATTATTCCCTAAACCCTTAAGGATAAAATATGAACTGTTGTTTTTAATATTTATAGACCTTCATAATCTGTATTCAGATTTATCACTTTGGGATTCTCCCTCTCATCCACATTTCCTTGTAAATGTGAAGAAAACAAGAGAAGAAAAAATCATTACCTCTGTACTGTGGACCTTTAGAAGATTCTATAGGGTAACTGGGTTCACATGAGTGCACCTCATCTCACCTTATGAGAAGTGTATTTCAAGCAAGTAGTGGGCAAGTAGTCAATGGTAAAATGAATCATATTGTTCAGGGCACAGGTATTCTGCTTAGTATCCCTAAAAATTGCCAAGTGAAACTGAGTAGATAGCCCCACTTTAGCCTCCATGTTACCTTTTCTCATATTTTTAATGGCTTATCTTACCTTTCTAAGAATATTAAGGAGAAATACTCAGGATGAAATCAAGAAAAGGCAACAGCAACACAGTGTTATTGTCATTTTTGTTGTGGTTAGTGTTGTGGTCATCGTCATTATTATTATTTTTATCCTATTTGTTGTTCAGTCATCAGCCATGTCTGACTCTTTATGATCCCATGTCCATTGGTTTTCTTGATAAAGATACTGGAGTGGTTTGCAATTTCTTCTCCAGTTTTATGCAATCAAGGTTTAAGTGATTTGCCCAGAGTCACACAGATAGAAAGTGTTTAAGGTCACATTTGAACTCTGTTTTTTCTAATTCCAGGCCCACTGTTCTACCCATTATATCATCTTTCTTTCCCTGTAACTGACCCATAATCATTTTACAAGTAACTCTGAAAATTAGTGATTTTTGTGTTACTTAAAAACAATTATTTTTTTCTTTTTCCTTTTCTGTTGAATTTCTTCTACTACATATATTTTGACATGATATTCTTAAGTTATGACTCATTTGATTAAACTAATATTACTCTCCTTTTTGGGAATCTATAAATATTATTAGGAAAACAATGATATTAGTCTATATCATTTCAATTCTTATTCACACTTTATAATCCAGAGAAGTAAATTTCTTTTCTCAATTTAATTATTAGATCATAAAATACCCTTGTCTTCTTAGTTCAAAATTCAGATGAAATGATGGCAAAAATATACAAAGAGTCTGTTTCACCGATTCAAAATCTAATTATTTGAATTTTTTTTCTGAGAAGAAAGAATTTCTATGCCTACAAAGAATAAGACTTCCAAATACCTCTCACTGAATCTGTAGCATGTTTACAACTCATAAACACACTTCAGGTGCCATATAAAGAAATTCCATTGAGAGTAGTAAGGGAATTTTACAAAAAGAAAATGCAAATCTTACTTAGACTTGATCTTCTTTTAAATTTAAATAAGTTGTAATTCATATAATTTCCAGTGCTTATAATTTGATTTTGATTTGAGTTTGATTGATTCTTGATGCCAATGTCTCATAGCTTTAGCTTCCACTGACCCAATTCTAATTTTTAATGAATTATTTTCTTGTTAACCTGTTTATCTCCCTTTCAATTTGGCCAACTCTTCTTTTAAAGGATTTCTTTTCTTCAGTAGATTTTTTTTTTCCATTTTGCCAATTCTATTTTTAAGGAGTTGTAATCTTCAATCAGTGCTTCCTTTTCCAAGCTGTTGACTCTTTTTTTCCCCAAAAATTTTCCAACAGAATTTTCATTCCTTTTCCCATTTTTTCTTCTCTTTCTCTTACCTGATTTTAAAAAAAAATCTTTTTTGAGCTCTTCTAAGAAAACTTTTTGAGACTGAGACCAATTCATATATCTCTCTGAAGCTTTTTGTGTAGGCATTTTGCTATTGCTGACCTCTTCTGAGTTTGAGTTCTTCCCTGTTGTCTTAGTATATTTCAAAGGTCAGTGCTCTTTTTGTTTTTTTTTTGGCCATTTTCAAAAATTTGAATTCTGCTTCTAGGGCACAGGGGATGTTGTCCCAAGTTTCTTTTGTTGGAGGATCGGGTTCTTGTCACTCTCTTTCTACACTGGGGCTGGAAGAGATGGTTGTTTGCCCACTCTGCCGGAATGACCTGGCCCATATCTGTTTTGCTGAGATTTCAAGACTCCAAATTTGCCCTCTATGCTGGGGCTGGAAGTCTAACAACTAGCCTGCTGAACAAGTACCAAAGGGACTTGATTGCTGATCTCTGTTATGGTAAAGAATTCTTGTTACTTTTTCCATATTGTGCCTGTTCTGGGCTGTGCTCCCCTTTTACTCAAATTAGATAGCTCTTTCTTTAATTCCTTCTAGATTATCTTATTCTAGAAAATTGTTTCATTCCATCTTTTTTGTGGGTTCTGATACTCCAGAATCCACTAAAAGGCTTTATTTCACATTGTTTCCAATGGAAACTGGGGAGAGCTCAGGCAACTTCCTGTCTTCTCTTTTCCATCTTGAATCTTCTTTCTACAAAAATCTTCAAATCCCCCTTCAGACACTAGTTATATGACCCTGAGGAATTCATTTGATTTCTGTTTTCCTAAATTTTCTCAATTGTAAAATGGTGATAGTAAAAGAACCTACATAGAAAGAATTGTTGTGAGGCTCAAATGACATAATTTTAAAGCATTTAGCCTGGCACAAAATCTTTCTTTCCTCCCTTTCTCCTCCTTTCTTCTTTTTTTTTCTCTCTCTCATGCTTTCTCCCTCCCTCCCTTGCCATTTTCAGAAGAACCCAGGTGAAAAGGAATTTCGTGATATGACTGAAGGAAGATTATGAAGAGCTTGAAATATTTAAAAAGAGCTGCTCATATTTTAGCCTAGAAACATTAATCATTAACACTTTTTAAACCATGGAATGACATGATCAGACATATGCTTTAGGAATTTTTCTTTGGCAGTATAGTAGAGAATAGATTAGAAAGAGGAGAAAATAAAGGCAGGAAGATTGATTAAGAGTCTATTGAAATAGTTTTGGCATGTGAGGAAAGTCTGAATTAGTTCAGTAGCCATGTTAGTAGATAATAGGCTGCAGATATAAAATATTATGAAGGTAGGATCAATACTTCACAATTGCATGGATATATAGAGCAAGAAACAAATGAAGTTGATGACAACTTTGAGAAGACATCTCATCTCACCTCATTGCACAGATCAGAGATTTTGAGGATTGGAAAAGATCCCAGAGGCCATCTAACAAAACACATATGTGAATAGCAGACAAGTGATTGTCTGGAATTTTCCTAAAGTTCTATAAGATGGGAGGATATGGGAGTGGAAAACATCATACAATTGTAGAAGTTTTAAAAGTTTGTATCTGCTGAACTCCTCCCCACATATGTTTTTTTGTTTTTTTTTTTTCCCTTTCATTAAGGGCTTGCTATCTTGAATATCTGGGGAATACATTGGGAAATTTAGGTAATAAAAAAATCAAAAGACATTATTATTTTTATAAAGATAGAATTTCCTGAAACACTAAGAGATTTTGTGACTTCCCAAAATTATATAACTAGTATCTTTCAGAGGGAGAACTTGAACCTTGCCTCAGAGACAATCTCTATGAAAGACTTTTCAGTGAATGAATTAATAAATGACAAAATAAGCACATATATAATTTATTTCTCTTAGGATTATGATGCACTAGAAAGACAAAGGGAACTTTTGAAATAGACCATTTTGAGATGTTCTGTTTTGTAGAAGAAAGATATGAATCAAAGAAAATACTTTATCCTTAGCTTATGACCCTCTCTCTTCATGAAAGTCTTATTGGGCCTCTATCAACTTCTGAATTTCTTTTCTTGGTAGTCTGATTTAAGGACAATCAAATGCCTATACTTCATTTTTCTATAGAAAACACCTGTCTCGGCTTTCTCATATACAATATAGAATATCACAGATCATCTTCTATCTTAGGTCTTTTGTTTATTCTCAGCCAAAATACTACAAAAGAACACCTGATGTTCCTGGGGGAAAAAAAACAACTTTAGAAAGCTATAGTATAATAAATTTAGCCCAAGTACTACTATTTCAAAATATCACTTTCAATATAGAAAAACCAAACACCAACCCAAACTTACCAACGTATAGTAGTGTCCCTTAGCCTATGTCTGGACAATAGATTAGTTTACCTTTCACGTCAATTACAATTTTGTACATCTATTTATTGACCAAGTATTATTGTAGAATACGTGTGTGTGTGTGTGCAGGCATACTTGCGCATATATGGAGAGAGAGATAGTGACAGAGAAGGAGAGAGAGAGAGAGAATGAAAATTTTATATACCAGTCTATTTATAAGTGCCAGTACTTTATTAAGAGCAACTACATTTATAGGTGAAGAGATATCAATCAAGTTGATTATAAAACCTAATTTATTCCCAAAGAAAAAGGAAAAAGAAAGAGTAATCTATTTTTTTTTTTTTACTAGCTCAATTTTTCCTAGTTGAAGACAAAGTCTTATGGGGTTGCTCCAGTCCTTCAGTCTTTTGAAAAAGAACATCAAAGAAATTTGATTGCTGAATTTCCAGCTATTCCATCTCTGACTAATTGATTATATTTTCCTATTATTTATTCTGATTCTTTAGGAAAATGATATCTATGGCTATTGATGTTAAATTTAAGATTGGAGGTTACTCCCAGAAAGGAAATGGTTACTCTTATCATCCTCCTTATAATGTTTTTGGGAAGTTTGTTTTCAAGCCATCATCATCATCTTCATTCTCTTTATCCCTAATCCTTACTCTGTTTATAGTCATTAATTTCAAAATCCCTCTGATAACTTGGAGCATCAGATCTTCTCAGAGGGACTTGATATACTTTTGCTTACACATAATCCTGTCCAGTCCAGAGAAGACACTGAACTTGTCATTAGAAAACCTTTACCTAATCTTGGCTCTATTTCTTAATAGCTCTATGACGTAGGCTAGTTAATTCATGCCACTTATTCTCAAGTATAAAATAATGTTCAAGGTCTTCTCATTTTATCCTTATATATGTCTGGTCTAGTCTAATCACCATCTCGAATCTTCTGAAAAATTAAACTATATAGTCTAGTTTCACTGCACAAGCATCTTGCATTTATTGTCAAAGAAGTCACTACTTCTTTTGATAAATATTATTTATTTATATAGTTTCACAAAATGGTTTGTCTAGAAAGAAATAAAAGCTATAATATTGCTTTAAAAGTTTTAAAATGTATCTGAATGTGTTAATTAAACCCAATATAAATTTATGTTAACTATTCTCCACTGGAGCCTCACTGCAGTTAGGCAACCATTATATTTTTCCTTAATTGAGTTAATATCCCACTAGGTTAACTACTACGTATCTTCTCATCCCTCATCAAGTCTTTCATCTCACCCACTTCCTCCCTTTCTTACACTCCTATCATTCAGCTTCTTCTTACTATATTTCAGGGATTCTTTCTTGTTATTCCCACTAATTGCAGATGTTATCCAAGACTTTGCCCTGAATTCTCTTCTCTTTTCAACCTTTATTGTATTACTTGATAATCTAACCAATTATCATCTATATGCAGGAAGATTCCCATTTCTATATATTCAACCCAAGTCTCTTTCCTAAGCTTTAATATTACATTGACCACTGAATTTTGTAACCTTACGTTCTACTACTAGCTCAAACTTGCATACCCAAAAATAAGCTCATTTTCTTTCCTTTTAAAACCTTTCCATTTCAGAATTCCCTTCTTGCTGTCTAGCTACCAACATCTTTCCAGTTGTCCAAGCTTGAATTCTCAGTATTTCCTGAAAATTTTCCTTACTTACTTACCCCTACACAAATCCAAATATTTGCCATATTTTGAAGGTTTTTTTTTTTTTTTTTAACCTTCAGATTTCCCTATTTGGCCTTTTTTTTCTCTATTCATACAGTCACAATATTAATTCAAGACCTTTAGCCTGCTAGCTGAACTACTGCAATAATCTTAAAACTGTGCTCCCTGCCATGTTTTTCTCTACTCCAGCATATTTCCACTCAGTGACTAGAGATTTTTCTAAAGCATATCATGAAAATTGTCACCACCATCCTGACTCAGTAGACCACAATGAAATTTCAGTGACCTCCAGAATAAAATATAAAGTTATCTTTTGGTGTTTAAAAATCTTCAGAACCTAGTTCCTTCCCTAGACACTAGTCCTAGATTGCTTGAAATTCCTCAAGCATGATATTATGTCTGTAGTCTTTTTCTTTTCCTTTGGCTGTCTTCCAGGTCTGGAATGATCTCGTTCCATTTTGTCTACTTCTTTGTTGACAAACAAAGCTTCCTTCATGACTCATCTCCAAGGTTACCTTTTGCAGGTAGTCTTTCCTCATCTGTCCAGGTACTAATGTCTTCTCCTTTCAAATTATGCTCCTTCTCTCATCTTCTGTGTATCTAGTTATTTAAATGCTATTTTACTTCTCTGATCATTCCCATTAATATGTGTTTTTTTTTTCCCTTTAGGGAAGGAACTATTTTCTCTTTCTTCGTATACATAGAGTTCCATACAATGACTGGCATATAATATGAGATTAGTAAAAATTTATTATACAAGCTAATTTTTTCCTTGAGATTGTATCACTTATATGAATTAGCTTTGATTTTCCTTGACATCCTTTATTCTATCTCCTGTATCTATTCTTTCTTCCCTTTTTCTTCTCTCCTCTGTATTATCCTTGTTATTTTCCCTTCTCACCTTTCAAGGCATTCTATGTTCTCTGTTTTCCTACCATTAGTTGTTGGTTTCTTCTAGTATAGTTTTGTTGAGAGGGATCTGATGAACTAATTCACCACAGATTATCAGTGATTGAGTTTTCCTTTCTAAGGTCTTTATAATCAGATATAATCAGTATAAAACAAAATCTTTAAAGGAATGGACTTCCATTTATAAAATATGGCAAGGTTGGTTAGTTGAAACTATATCATTTAGGTTTATCTCTTCTTTCTGAAATGACTTATGGTTGTAAATAACAGATTAATACATACTGACGATATAAACATTACAGTTATATGAGTGAATTTAATTTTACAAACATTAAATAAGCCCCTATGCCATCTCAAGCATTATATTTGATTCCTCTGAAGCTTCCTCTGAAGTAAATGAACTATTTAAAAAATAAAAACATTGTATATATATGTATAATATAATAATAAATGATAATTATTTTCTTTAGGGTTTTGTGTTTTTCAAATGTAGATAGGGTATCTCATTTGATTTTGTGGTTGAAATTTAATTTTACAAACATTAAATAAATCCCTATGCCATTATTTCAAGCATTATATTAGGCACGAGAAATACAAAACAAAAAAACTCAGCTGTCAAGGAACTTACATTCTGTCCAATGAATGTAATTTTTTCCCCCTGAAGAACCTTAAGAAATAGAATATTTTTTGAGGAGGGTGTATAATTAATACATAATCAGAGCATCTAGATGGCAAAGTAGATAGAGGACCAAGCCTGGAGTCAAGCAGACTCATTTTCTTGAGTTCAATTCTGACCTCAAATAGTTACTAGCTAAGTAACCTTGCACAAATCACTTAGCCCCATTTGCCTCAATTTTCCCAGCCGTAAAATGAATTGGAGATGGAAATGGCAAACTGCTCTATTATTTTTGCCAAGTAAACACCAAATACATTCACAAAGTATAAAATATGACTGAAAGTGATATAAAAACTAAAAAAGTTGATCCTGAAGGAGGATGGACTAGAAGTTTTCTCAAGGTCACCCTCCTCAAGGCACCAGTCTTGATATTCTTTTATTTTATAACCATCATTATAATATATAATCTTTAAGAAGATGGAGGTTGATGGGCTGTAGACTACCCTGGACTTTGATCTTAAATGGAGAAACAAAAATTAATGGCCCTGCCTCAGAAAAGAATGTAGTTCATTCACATGGCAGTGTGCCATTAAGTAACACTTTATGATTTGTAGTGGCTGTCTCTGCTTCCTCTGAAGTGAATGAACTATTTTAAAGAATAATAACATTGAATAGATATGTATAATATAATAGTAAATGATAATAATTATTTTCTTTAGGCTTTTGTATTTTTCAAATGTAGATAGGGTGTCTCATTTGACTTTGTAGTTGAAAATTCAAAGTATTAAAAATTACAGTTATATATATATATATATATATATGTGCATTTGGATTCAGGCTTAACTTTTATTCTCCTTCCTCCCCCATTTTCTCTTGTGTTTTCCAGCTGCAGAAGGAATGGTATGTAATCTTTTGTGTTCAAGTGATGGCTGCTGGGGGCCAGGCCCAGACCAATGTTTATCCTGTAAACGTTTCAGCAGGGGTCGGACTTGCATTGAATCCTGTAACCTCTATGATGGGTAAAAAAAAAAAAAAAACTTGCTTACTAATTTTTTTGCCTCTTGTGTTCTCATGTAGTTCTATCATCTTGGCTTTTTTAGACAATATCAATCTGATAAACTTTGAGGATGTGTATATTGCTCAAGGTTTTCAATAAACATCAAATACTTAACCTTTGTTTGAGGGGGCAAATGCTTTATAGAAATGTACAAGCTATTTCTTTAGAAAGGAAAAGAAGGCATAGATTTGGAATAAAATCTATGGATGTCTTACCTAGGAAGAGTGTTGTAAGATTCAGATAAATATGGATTCTTATTGGCCACATATTGACTAAAAAAACCTACAGCTTAGAATTATCTGTTTCTTATTATCTGTTTATTTTTTTGGTTAAATATTTACCAATCATATTTTAATCTGAGTGCTGCTTTATGAGGGACCTATTGCACCTGGTAAACCAAGAGTTTGATAACTCGATGCTAAAAGGTATATTATAAAACAATTTTATGAGTAGCATGTAGATCTGATTGAATGATAATTTAAATAGACAGCTTGGATAATACATATAATTCTAACATATTACCTGAAACAGATGATTGTCTCCAGTCTTCTTTCTTTTTCCAACCCTTAGATTCTGCATTCCAAATTTAAGTCCTCGTCAAACTTCCCTATATAGTTTATAAATATGCGGTGAAAGAATATCTCTCATTGTAACTTTGGATTAGGTCACTAATACAAGTTTTTGATGTCTCCATACTGCTTTAAGAGTTACAAAGTATTTTATATACATTATTAGCTGATATGAATGTCATGATAACCCAGTTATATATTTTTAAAAAATATTAATGTTATCATTTTACAGATGAAGAAACTGAGTGTCAAAAACAATGGGTGGAGGAACAAGTATTTATTAAATACCTACTACATGACTATATGTCATGTACCATGATAAGGGCTTTTAAAAAAACACATATTATTTGAGATTATAACAATCCTCAGAGGTAAATGTTGAAACTGAGTCAGACAGAGTTAAATTACTTGCCCAGGGTCACACAGCTAGTAAGTTTCTGAGTCAGGATTTCAATTCAGTTTTCTTTACTTTAATTCCTACCCTCAATTTACTGTATCACTTAGCTGCATTAAGAAGTGAAATGACTCACTTCTATACCAGTGCAATGTGTTTACAAGGTTTTATGTTTGAGATGACTATTATTTCAGTTTCTTGATTGATAATCTGCCATGTAAATAGATGACAATGTTTGGAGGAAGGTTACAGTGAAGTCTTTCTTGGAAATATTCTCCTACTAGGACTATAGCAATCAGCTATAAGAACATTTTAATTTGTTTCCCCTCAGGAACTACAGCTATTGTGTTGAAAACAATATCAACCCTGTACCTTGTTGTGCAAAATTTCATATCCTCATAAAATTAGTTTATCATATTATGTCATTTCATGCATCATGGTTGTCCCTCATTAGGAATGATGTGTCTTTTGTTTTTGTTGTTGATCCCAAATCAGATGTTCTCATATGCTTAACTGCAAGGGTTTTCAAACATTAGATTTGCTCTGTCTCACTTTAATGCCCTCTGTGTCCCCTATCTTCCTATAAACCTCCCAAAATTATCTTTTGCTGGATCTCTTTGGTTTATATTAGTGTCAGAGAGTACCTGTCATTGAGCAGATAATAATTAAAGAGTTCAAACCTAGTTATACCAGTCTCTCGGAAAGAAGGCACAACATCCTCCATGAAATGAGGAAAAGATGATAAAGAAATGTTTAAGTATGAAAACAACACTCTTAATATTTTCCCCAAAAACATCAGTTACAATTGAGACAAAATATTGCAACACATGGTGTATATTTTCCCTTTGAATTGTCTTCTTTTATGCTTCATATAATTATTATAAAGAGTGTTTCACCCGATAAGTTACATGATGAAAGAATTTTTAAGAAGGAACAAAGTAAAGGGTTATCATGACAAAGTAGATAGGGCTTAGAAAAAGGAAATCTTGAATTCAACTTTTGCTTCAGAAATATACTTTGTATTACTTTTAGCAAGTCATCTACCTTCTGTGTGCCTCAGTTTTTTCATCTGCAAAAATGGAGGAACTAGTGAATGATTATTTAGTTCTGTTCTAACTCTTAAATTTATGAACCTATGAAACATATTTCTGAAAAAGAAAATGACCTGAATATGTGATAAGAGCAAGAAATCATTTATGTACTGCCTATTGCCATCATTGTACTATCAATAGAAATAAAGGACTCTGGGACTTTCTGCCTAATCTACACAGAAATATAGAAATGAGTCATACAAAATGAGTAGGCCTTAAGGGATTATGATCCATATCATTGGAGGGAATATTCAAAAAATATTTGGAGATTTAAGATGAGGTCAGGAAAAAGGTTAGCATTTGCCTATTTTTGGATAAAAAAGCATCTTTAATTGGAGGACATGTTTTAAAAACAGAATTATATTGATAGACTGTATTTTATATGACTGAAATCTTAATATTGGATATCAGGAAATAAATTATGTTATTGAAAGGAATTTCCAAAGAATCTGAAAGTATTCTTTTGAAAAATTCCTTATATCCAATAAGCAAGAATCCTCCTGGGGATAGGGATTACAAAATATTGACAGATACATGCATGTAAATACAACATTTTTTAAAAATGGGTAGAGATGAACTAATAAGTGGAGGAATCAGGAGACGCCTTTTAAAAAAAATAGTATTTGAGGTAAAGTTTGAAGAAGATGAAGTTAGTACAAATACTAAGGTATTGGTAAGGATGGAAAGCATTCTAAGCATAGAGAATAATATTTGCAAAGGAACAAAGCTGTAGAATGGAAATTAAGGCAGAGAGCAGCAAATAAGTTGAAATGTGAGTCTTATCATGGAGTATATAAAGACTTCAAAGGGCTCTGTGGATACATTTTAGGAGGTCAATAAATTTGGATGAGAAATCTTAAATATTTATAATAGTCATAACAGCATTAATAATAATATTTGACAATTTAAGATTTACAAAGCCCTATGCAAAAATTATATTACTTCTTTTCATTCTCAAAATATAAAATACTGGCAGAAAAGTGACATTTAGTTAGTCCTTTATATATGTAGGGAAAATGAGACGCAGCTATTCACAATTAGTAAATATCTAAGGCTAAATTTGAATTCAGTTTTCCTGAAATCAAGACTATCTTTTTATTTATCCATTGTACCACCCAGGTGCTTCTTCCCCCCAACACCCACTAATCTCTAAATGAAATTTATCATACTCTTTAATTGTAAAGGGTTATACTAAATATCATTTTAAGAATGGATTCATAGCCTTCTCCAGATTATCTAAAGAGTCCATGACACAAAACAGTTAAGAATGGCTAGAATGAAATGTGTGTGAGGGAGAGTATTAATGTGAATAATGTTAATAATCCCTGAGAGAGAAGCTGGATCCAGATTGTGAAGGGTTTTAAATGCCAAACAACTGAGTTCATATTTTATCATAAAGGCAATAGGGAACTCTGAAGCTTCCTCAGCAGGACTGGACCTGAATTTTAGGAATATCATTTTGGCAGCTATATGGCGAATGCAATTATTACATAGTTACCAGATGGCCTTTTTAAATGTGAACATCATTATTATTAGAAGTAGATTGTGAATTATCCTTTTAACCACTTTTGCAAATTCATAGGTTGAGGGTCTCTTCCCTTAGTCTCTGCCATGAGTTGTCACTTAGAGGATATAGGATCTGTAAAGTAGAGAATCACTCCCTCCTGAAATCCTGACTGGTGAAAGGTCAAAAATATGTAAAATAAAGGAAACTTTATAATAGGAGAATTAAATGTTGATTCTCTGGTTTTCAACCATTAAGTGTCCGGTAAATGTAGATTGTAATCCATTAAAATAGAAGTTATGGTACAGAGTTATATTTCTTGCCAGCATCACATGTACTTATTTAATTCTACACCCTCTACCATCCCATCACTCAATATCATTGATTCTTAGCTATTTTTGCACATGTATCATAAACAACAGCAGTTGATAGATGGAAGTCACATGATTATGTTAAAGGCAAATATCCACAATTTAAGAGAAGATGGAACATTAATTTTTATATGACATAATTAAAAAGTTGAAAGGTTTTCTCCTAAAAATCTTTTACATTTTATGTGAAAATGATTTAATTCAAATGAATCTAAATAGGAAAATATAACTAAATTAAAACAGTCCTTTAAAAAAAAAAAATCATCACAACGAGGCATTCCCTCTAGGAAAGTACCTTAACAACTTCCCCTCAAAAGATGTTACCTGGGCATTTTAGAGATAAATTAATTTGCCCATGTTACACAACCATAATATATCAAAGGCAAATCTTGAATCCATTTTTTCTTTATTCAGAGGCCAACTCTTGATGAAAAAGAAGAGGATGTTGATTATGATGATAATAGATTTATATACCACTTTAAGGTTTATGAACCACTTTGTAGTTATCATCTCATTTTATTTTTATTCTTATTTCTGGTGAAAAGGTACTCTTATTATCCTCATTTTTAGATGAGGAAACTGAAACAGATAAAAGTTAAATGACTTGCTTAGGATTTACATAGTAAATATCTGAGGCAAGATTTGAAAACTGATCTTCCTGACTCTAGGTCCTTTGCACTATTCACTACAAAATGCTGCCTCTCAATAATACTTGTAATAAAAATATTAATATTAATGATACTAGATCAGAAATCTAAAAAACCCCAAATCTATCACATTAATATTTTCTTCCAATGACATCTAGTTTAAAATTGAGTCATCAAAAAGAAATTGAAGAATATTAAGCTTTTAAGGATCAGTAGCATTCATGTAACTTAGCAACAACAAAAATATAATAATTCAATAGCTATCCTCAGGTGTTAAAATATATTAAGTTTTAGCCTTAAGTAATTTTTTAATGACTTTTAAACTCGACATCCACACTCATTAATTTTAGGTAAAATGATAAAAAGATGTGTTTGCCATGTCATGAAATCTTCACTTTTATACTGTAGGCTGAATTGAATAACATTACATGACAAAATAACTTTCCCCAATGTGGAGCTGAGTATTCACTCCAGTGGAGAATATGGAAAACCATCTGGCTAACAATTGTATTTTCCCCTAATGGAGGTTATTCCTCCATGTACAGAAAAAAAAAGTTCCAAAATTTGTAGCATATATAGAAACAACTCTATTATTTATCTTTGAAAGAAGAGTTTTTAGCAGATGTTATTATGTATTTCATGTCAATGGCCTTCTTGCTCACTTATCCTCATGTACCTGATGTTTTTTTCCAGTGAATTTCGAGAGTTTGAGAATGGTTCCATCTGTGTGGAATGTGACTCTCAATGTGAGAAGATGGAAGATGGCATCTTGACCTGCCATGGACCGGTAAGCATGAAGTAAATATGATATTGTAACATCCCTGTTTGTAGCTAGGCATTTTGTAGGATGTACAAATAAGCTTATCATAGCATTGTTTCATTTATTTGTTCATCTAATCTTATAAATTTATAATTTAGTAGTGGAGATAAAACCACAAATAATGAAACTAAAGCAAGATAGTCATAACATACCCCTAAGAATGGTACAAAGTAATCATATCAACTATTATGGATGTTTGACAAGAGGAAGGACAGTGTGATCAAAAAAAGATTCCCTTGGAGATTAGAGACTTCAGAATAATACAGCATACAGATAACTGCTGCTTATTTGAGAGTTATACTTAAAGCAGAGCCTTCTTTTTTGTGTCATAATTATCCATGAATTAGACTAATTATTATTATTAAGGTCACTGTGACTCTTTCATTCAAATTATCATAATAATCCTTCACATCACTTTTCAAGGTATCATCATCTAATATCATTAGACATCAATAAATGTAGGGCAAAGATTTCCAGTATAGATAAACATTAATCCAAAAGGAAACATTAACATTTTAAACATTTGTTTCATCACCAAATTTAGGAAACACCTATAATCTTTCTTTTCCATTTTCAATCCCAGGCTACTGATTATTACAAAAGTAACATATGCATGCTTGTTGGTTTGATTACAAATTTCATGCTAGCTAACTTGAAATGGTCTCTCACTATAACTCAGCAAATCATTTTTCATTTCTTCCAAACCTTTCATTCTCTTCTTAATTTCAACTGTAACCCTTTTCCCTCATTCAAAATAGATTACTTTGACTTTTAAAAAAGTAAAACCAAACCAAACAAAAAACATTTAAATATATTTGTTCTTTGAACTGATATAACAATTTAAAACACATACTCTTCATTTCTCCCCTTATCCTTTTTCCAGAGAACCTTGGTGCATTATTTATCCCCTTAGTTTCTTCTTCTTTTATTCTTTCTGTGTTTAGGGTTTGCATCTGTCATTTAATTTATATAGGAAACTCTAAGATGAGAAAACTGATTCTATCCATGCAGGTCAGTACTGTCTCTGAAACTTAGAATTCTAGAAATATTTCCTAGGTTAGAAGGAAATGAGATGAGTTACCCAGGATCACAAAAACATTATACATCAGAAGTAAAACTTGAACCTAGTTCTTTGTGGCTCTGAGGTCTACTCTCTGTCTACTACCCTTCTCTTTGTCAATAAATACTCTCATTTTCCCTTTCCTAAGAAAACTATCCTCTTGACTCATTTTTTCTTTAAACATTTATAGGCCTTTTGCATTTCGGGGCCAAGATTCTAGAAAGAGTTATATCTATTCTACTTTGTCATGATTTACTTGCTCTTTCTCATTTGGCTTCTATGTCCAAGATTCTGATTCACCCTTATTGAGTGGCAAAATCTCCCTTTCCTCCTTTCTTTGTTTATCTAGCACGCATTAGTGTGTTTCACATACAGCAGATGCTTAATAAATGTTTATTCACTGACTAACCAGTCTATTAGAATTTTCTTTTCAAAGATGCCTACTGACATTCTGATTACTAAGTTCCAAGACTTTTTCTCAGCCTTAATAAAGTTCTTCATTCAGGTTAAGATTTGGGGGGTTATAAATAATTCTTTCACCTAACAGCAATTTATAATCTTAAGGTGGTAGGAATTCTAATCCACTAAATCCTATTAAAAACTGAGACTAGTTATATGATGGAAATATTTAAGGAGAAAAAGGACCTTCATAAACTTCTGGAGCAATTTCTTTTTTATATTTATCTCTTTTAATGCATAATTCTTCAAATCCTACTAAAAATTAGCTCTTTGAAGTAGGGATAGTTGCTATTATAGTATAATAAGAAGTAATCAAGTTTATTGTTTTCTTGTGGATAGATCTGAAATTCTCAAACATGACATAGTAAATCCTGGAAAGTTTAAGAGAGGCTTTCCTTAAGAAATCTCAATTTTATCATGCTTGGGCATGGGCAGTATTAAGTTGGAGGGTGTTTCAACCAAAGCACTAGTTTTGTTTTGTTTTGTTTTTTCTTTCTAAATTTAATTCTTCAAGACATATAGCAAACTGAAAAATAACATATTCATTGCTGAACTCAGGATCTGTATTCAGATGCCAAGCCTACCACTGAATACCAGTGTATCTTTGGAAAAATCTCTATGGATCTCAGGTTCCTCAATTGTAATAAAAAGGAAAGTTGAGTAGCTTGGCTCTGCAATGTTTGCTTGCTCTGGGTCCATCATTCTATGAACCAGCACCTTGCTCTGGGCTACACTTCAGACTTTATCCACCATGCTCAAGAAATGTCTTCATGCTGGAAACTCATTGTAGCCCTAAAATTTGCATATTGGAAATATCCTTTAATCCTGCAGCTTCTAAAACTAAAAACTATTAAAAAAAAAAAAGTGATTGGATCTTTCTGGAATTACCAAAAAAGGCAATAGACCTATCTTTTTTAGCTATAAGCTGCATTCTTCATTCTCTTTACCTTGGCTTCCAAGTTTACCCTCCCCCCTTCCCCTTCCCTCCTTTGCCCCTCCCTCCTTTCCCCCTCCATACACACCCTTATCATCTTCCATTTAAAGTTTGTTTTTTTTTTTCCTCCCAGAAGAATGGATATTTCTTGAGGGCAAGGACTGGCTATCTTTCAGTCTGTATTTATAATCTCATTAGTTAGCATGATGCCTGAAGCTAGCAAACTCTTTAAAAAAATGTTTGTTGATTAACAAGATTCTCAAGTAAGCATAAAAAAAAGTCATTGCTTTTTATCAGTGAGGCTGGAGGGAACTGATATGAAGAGGGGAGTAGCTTTGTGATCTGCTAAAGTAATCATAACCTTGATGCTGAATTCATATGTTTGTCATTTATTGCATGGATTCAACTGGATTAGAGATAGAAATCAAGAGACAGAGACAGATTCAAACTATAAAGGAGAAAAATAAGTTGAGAGACAAGAGAAAAATAGTTTTCTAAATCCTTGTTAAGTTACATGTTTTGCTTACTTATCAGAGAGAAATGGTAACTTATTCACTTAGAGATATACAGTCTATACCTTCTGGCTTTTAGCCAATCCTCAAATGGGGATCTAGATTTTTTTGAGTTAAGAAGTGGTCTGGAGTCAGAGATAAGAAGAGGATATTGTCTTCACTTCTATTTTCATTCCTCATGTTTATCAGTGCCTTCAAAGCTCTTAGGTTCTTTGGGGATTTAGGTCCAAATGATCAGTTTAAATATGTAAAATTAAATCTATAGTCATTTGAGTTTCTTTAAATTTCTTTTTTTTTTTAATGGTAGTGAAATTGGAAGTCAGTTTTATTTTTCTTTGGGATTTTTAAAACATTTATTAAGTTTTGTCATGTTTAGAAATCCATTTATGCTTTAAAAAATCATGTTTATCTAAATCACATTTTTAGGGATATTTAGAAAACTAGGAGAATAGAACAAATGGTACCTGATCGTATTTAAAACTAGAATGCAAATGGAATTTGAGTTTAATGCTCATATTGCCTTTGTCTCTTTTGCTCAGGCAGTTCATTTTTACATTGCATGATTCTTAATCCAGAACAGAAAACCCAATTGACTCATACATAGTAAGTCTTTCTTTCCCCCCAAGCTCAGCAAGAAGACATCAGCAAGTCAATTGTCTTGTAGGATAATTTAGGTGTACTACTGTGCATACTTGTGCAGTAAATGATTTCTTTTAATAGGCAACAATATGTGCATAAGTGCCCTGGAGCAGGTGTTAAAATTGGAAGCATGAAAACTGTACTCTTTGATAGGAGATAAGAAGTCATTATTAGCAGTCTTTTCCCAATGTACAGACTAAGCATTCTTTAAGCTATGGGTAGGGGGCCAGATGGGCAGCTACATGACAGTGCACAGAATACCAATTTTGTGCTCTTAGAGACTCATCTTCACGAGTTCAGTTCTGGCCTCAGACATTTATTAGCTGTGTGATCATGGACAAGTCATTTAACTCTGCTTGTTTCCTTATTTATAAAATGAACTGGAAAAGAAAATGGCAAACCAGTCCAGTAGCTCTGCCAAGAAAAACATCAAATAAAGTCATAAAAGTTAAGCGTGAACAATCACAAAATTTGTTGAGAAGACTGAGGAAGACTCAAAGCTTGGAAATCAGAAGTGCATGCTTATCTAACAATTTTGTTGCTGAAGAAAGGGGGCCAGACTTAATGTATTTGTCACAAGCATCCCTTCTAACAAGCCCATTTCAGAGTGCAGCATACTCAATTGACCAGTTTCTCCCTTGCTTGAAGAATACTGCTTGGGCTATCGACACAAATCCTATTGGGTTGAGTCAAACATGTTATTTTTCAGAACTAGATTATCTGCTTTGAATACCAGTCCACTTTTCCATGGATTGTAGTTTGTGGACCTCTTATTGTTCTTCAAAACTTTAGAAGTGAGCTAGTTGCAACCTAGTCTCTTCTAGCTCTAATACTAATTTACCCAAGATCTATAAAGAAATCCAAGAAGAGACCAAAGAAAGGAGTCTGATGCAATTCACAACCAGTTTGATGAAGTGATGTGATAAGGCATCCAATAACAGCACCTATTACCCTCTCTCTATCCAGAGGCTTAAATCATTCATTATTACTCTTTCAAAAGGGAGAGAAAGAAAACTATTATTTGTTTGTACTAGTGTAACAAATTGAACTTCAGCTCATCTGTCAATAAAAAGATTTCTTGTCATCAAACAGTAAATGATCAGGAAATAATTAAAGGATTCCTGTACAGGCTTTGAATTGAAGGTAGAATCCCTATATCTCACACTACTATATATTCCCCATAATCAGGAACCCTAAGCTTTCATGAGGATTGGTACCAAGTGGTAGTGTATTATTCATGGTTGAAGGTCCCTAAGGGTCAGCCCCTATTTCATTATACACTAAATATTTAATTGAGGAAGACAAAGCATATTAGTGTTCAGCTACAGGGAGGATGAAAGGAATTGGAATTTCTAAGAGTGTATTGAAGGTGAGAGATTTATTGAGTTATCTGCTATGTGAGTGCTATGGGACTTATGGGGAGAGGTTTCCAAAGGGGATTGGTCCACCATTGTTGGAATAGAGTGAGAAAGAGTATGTTTTATGTGAATTTTGAAATAAATTAGGAATTCTGAGAGGTCTTGATGCAATGAGATGTATTCACAGCATGGGGTATTACTTATACATACATATGTATGGGGGATATATATATATATATTAATATACATATATATATACATATATATATCATATATATATATATATATATATATATATACACACACATATGGGGTATACAATACTTATACATCAAAAATGGAAAGTAGAATTTTATGTATGAGAATTTTGAATGGGATTCCTTTGGCCAGAACATAGTTCAGGAATGGTGACAATAGGTGATAAGACTAGAAAAGGTTTGAGTTATACTGAATTAGGCTTTCAACATAATACTATGGGTGGATTGTAATACAAATTCATTATTTTTATAAAGCTTATTCTCTCCTTAAGTTTCTAAAAATCATTTTGCTTAATGTCAAAATAAGAAAATGAGAAAGAAATACAACATAAAGTATTGACAAACATAGACCATATCTAGAAAATGTTGGACAATCTAGTATTTTATACAACTCGCAAAAGAAATTGTTACACAATAGAGTACAGGTTCTATATTTACAGCCTTGGATCCTTAACTTCACAGTGTCTCAGGCATTTATGTTTGGAAAATAATATATGAGAAGAGTTACTAATTATCATTAGTAGTAGTAGTTTCTACATTTAGAGTACCCTATACTGATGAACTCACAGGTTCATTCACCCGACTCCCTCCCCCCCAAAAAAATCCTTATGTGTAATCAATGGGTAGAAGTTGTAGTGACAGACTTTTTCTATGTAAGGAAAAACCTTCTTAACTTTTAGGACTCTTTAAGATTGAAATGAACTGCCTTGGTAAAGAGGGAGTGCCTCCTTATCAGAGTCTATCAAATAAAGATTGGATGATATTTGGAGTGTTCTCATTCAAATTCTGACTGGATTAAATAGTCTTTGATGTTATTTCCAATCCAAAGATTTTATGATGCTATTATTTATTGCTTTAGACCAATGGAAAGCAATAGACAAAAAAGAACTTAAGAGTCAGGAAAGAACAATGCTCAGGTTCTTCAGGAATATGAATTCTTACCACCTCCAAATATTATTATTTCCAACAAATCACTGATTCAAAATAATTACCATTACAGAGATTGTAAAGTAAAATAAAATAAAAGCCACCCAAAATACTTGAACTAAACAAATCCCACTATTTCTTTTACCAAATACATAAACATGTCAGAAAGTCAAAACAGATTTAGTCTATAAATGTATTTACAAAGTGGTAGAAACAGTGGAAAAATTTTCTTCATAAATAAAAGAACAAAAATTATAAAAAGTCAAAGAGGGAACTTCAGTATCTCTTTATATATGATACAACAATTAATGTCATACCATATTATTTATCTAATAAATAATATTATAGTGATATGGTATTGTTGAGATTATTTGCTAGAGTCAGACTCTCCCCACACCAAGCTCCAAAATGATGAGGTTACCCAAAATGATGGGATACAGGAGTGATACCCCAAAAGTATGTTGGAGTTATGGGATGGTATAGCAAGTTATGGAGTCGTGTGTCATCTCAAAAGAATTTGTGGGTTTAGACATCCTCCAAATCAAAGAACATAGATTTTATTATGCTGCTAAGAGCTGTTTAAATCCATAAGGACTTTTAGTAAGGAAAGAGGCTTTAGTAATTAACAAAGGGATAGACAAGTTTTCCAATGGAACTCCCAATTTGCCAGGAGGAAGATTCAATCAAAGCTTGGCAAGTGTGAGGCAAAGTGTGGCAAACCCTTTTAGGGTTAATCTTTACTGGATCCTAAAAGGAATTTAGGATGCTATTGTGATACTGAGCATGCAGACTTACCCCCAAAAGGAGTTAGCTATAACAAGGAGAAAAATACCATAAGGCAGGATCATAATCCTAGGCAGAACCCTAAAAAGAATTAGATATAACTATTGACAGGTAGGCTAGAGAAGCTTAGCAAGGATATATATTATGAGCAGATCCTTTATAGGGAAAACATAACTTTGGGGGTTTAACATCATAACTTGACTTGCTAATTGGATACAATAAAAGTGAAATTTCCAGAGACCTCTACCTGGAATGGGTATTTAATCAAAAGTCCACTTGGAAAAAAAAAAGGTTTCTTAAGAACAAAGGACCCACTTCAGGCTGAGATGATGCTCTTCCACCTTACCTCAGGGAGAGTCATAATCCTGTCAGTGCTTTAGACTTTTTTTGCTAATGCCCACCTGGATACCTAGGACCTCATCAATATTATGCATATAATAGATATGATACCCACAGTTATGCAATATAATATTGATGAGGCTTAGATATGGAGTACCTAAATGAAATTAGGGTTTAATTGAGGTCTAGTGGCAGGTTCCAGGTACAGGGAGTTAAATGGAGCTCCCCCTTTGGATTCGGTGCAAGGATACAGAGTTCAATGAAGTCTAGTAGCAGTGCAAGAGTTCCCAATAAAGGAATTTATTGGCCTGAAAAGCTAGATTGATAAAAGAGGTTTATTATGGATGGGGTTTGGGAGTAAGGTTAAAGTATAGTTAAGGAAATAGGTGAAGGTAAGATAGGCACCAGAAATAGGATTCCAGTGGACAGAGATCCCTGGCATGCCAGGTGTAAGGCTGGCATGTTTGGAACCTCTGCAAAGAGAGTATTCCAGCTTAACTCTTTTATAAGGAGAGATTCAGCTGGAGGGACCTGTGGGTGTAGCCCCAACTTGGCTCAGATCCTGGTGGGGCTGGGACAGGCCTGGATCTTCTATTGGAATTCAAATGGACCAGGATTTGTGAATCAAAAGGTCCTGGATTGATAATGCATCAACTAGGACGGGTTGGGAATCAGAAAGAAAGAAGTAATCAATTCTTAAAGGGACCACACCATACCCCCATCAATATACTCTAAAATAAATATATAATAATATATATTTATGTGTTTAATCCATTTATTCAGACTCCTCACCATATTGCATACAAGTAATCACTATCCATTGTTTGAAGAAATGACCCACTACTTCCTAATGTAGCCCACAACACTTTGGGAGTAATTCTTATTGTGAGAAAAAATATTTCCCCCTTATGTAAAGATTAAATTTGCATTTTTACAAGCTCTAACTCTGTGTTTTATTCTTTAGAAGGAAAACTGAGTAAGTCTAATAATTTCTCTTCTCTATAACATCCTTTCAAATATTAGGAGACAGGTGACATATATTCTCCAGTCTAAATATATTTATTGTCTTCAACTAGCCATTGTTACAATTCAGGTTGCCCTTCTCTAGAAGCTTTCTATATGATAATTTTCCTTTCTAAAATACAATGTACAGAACTTTATATCATATCTTATATGTGATATGACTAGGGTGGACTGCCTTAGCACTATTACCTGGAATCTATAAAGCTCTTAGAGTAATTCAAAATCATATTAACTCTTTTAGACAAAAATGTAATTTGACCTAGAAGAGCAGCATGGCTGTAAAATAGTTTATGTGAAAGACATCTTGAGATTTTAGAAGCTTGCCAGCTCAGTATCAGTTAATAGTCAACAATCCCAGGTGAATTTAAACTGTAGTAAAAGATGCTTAGTATACCTATTGGGAAGATGATAATCCTGCTGAAAGTCAATACTCAGACTGCATCTTGAGTATGTGCTCACTTCTACATAATAACATTGTATAAAGGCCATTGATATTCATTCACAGAAGGACAATCAGAATGCCATAATACAAAGTTCATGCCACAATACAAGATTAGTTGAATGAACTGTGAATGCTTGACTTAGAGAAGAAATAATGGCTGAGTTCAAATATTTGAAGGACTATCATGAAAGAGGAATTAGATTTGTTCTTTTTGAGTCTATGAAACACAAAGAAGAGCAATAGATAGGTATTGCAAAGAGTCGGATTTAAGCTCAATATAGGAAAAACCTTTTCAACAATTAGATCCATTTAAAAGCAACTTTGGTAGCTTTAGGAGGTAATGGGGTTTCCCTCTTTTTAGATCTTTAAGCAAAGACTTAGACAAATGCTTCTCAGGGATATTGAAGGGAACATTTTCAAAATAGAGAACTATCCTTTAACTCTAACGTTCTTTGAACTTTTGAAGATTATTAGCAGATTCACCTCACAAAGCAAGAGAAGGATTCAGTAAGGTAGGCACAATGGACTTAACTGAACCAGAGTAGTTAGAGATAACTAACAGAGCAGTTAGAGATGAAACTGAAGGGGAAAAGAACCAAGAAATATGAAATAGAAGACCTATCAGCATTTCTAGGGATCAGTTTTTATCAATGATAATAATGGAACCCTTATATTTCACCTCTGTCCCTAATGTATTTATATATCAATTGGAAAGAATTTTTAGGAAAATTAATTTAGATTAAATAGCTTCTGAGTTCTTAGAGTTACTCTAGTTTTGAAATTCTGTGATTTTCCTATTTACTATTGCAGAGCAATAGAATGCCATTTGTTTAATGCTTAGAGTTAGGGAAGAGAACTATGCTACTTCTTGTAGTGACTTGAACTCTATTGTCTACTTCCAAATATTGCCATTTCCAATTTTTAACTAATACAAATTTTAACTGATACAAAATTATTACCGCAACAGGGAAACTAAGAGAATCTCATACTCTATTGAGCCAGAAAATACCAGATCTCTTTGCTAAGTGTGAAGACATATTAGTTATTAAAACTGGACCAGACAATCACATGCAAAAATATGTTCTTGAAGGCAGCAGACTTTTGACGATACCACTTCAAATTTTAAAAACATCCTAAAGGAGAAACACCCAAACGAATGGAAACAAATATGGGCAATAAGTGAGAGGATTTTAAACTGGAAAAAATATGGAGAAGACTTCAATAACTAATCCATATGCCTACTTTCTTTTCTTTATAAAAGTTTTAGGAAATTTCTCTACCATTGGATTGATATTACCTTGATGAAAACACAAGAAAGGAGGCATATTTTAGTAAATGATTTTATGTATCAAATCTCATCCTTAAAGTTACACAATGACACAAGTAGTATCCAACTTTCTCTTTCAATGAAGTAGAGGAAAAATCTTATTTTAAAGACCTTTTTATGACAAGGTTTCTCCCATGCATTAGATGAGATTCTAGGAGAGTATAGTCACATAGATAACTTGCTTGCTTGCTCTTTTTGAGAGCCCCGAAAATGCCAGCATCTGGATCCTACCCCAACCACAGTTTCTGCTTCCAACCCAATGCTGGCAACAAGTATCCAGTGGAACTTTCTTTGAAAACAAAAGGCATATTGTATGTTCTTCTACTACCAATTAACCAATCTATCAATTACCAAATATTTATTAAGCGCCTACTATATCAGCCCCTGGAAGTGCTGAGATACAAAGGCAAGAATAGTCTTTATCCTTAAGGAGCTACCATTCTACTGATATAGATAATATATAAATAACTAAGTACATACAAGATATGTATGTATCTTGCTATGTACCTTGGAAGGTAATTTCATAAGGCAGGAATACTGGCAAGTTGGGAAAATAGGAACGGTTTCCTACATAAAATAAGATTCAATTTACATCTTGAGAAGTCAAAGATACTAAGAAAAAAAGCAGCAGAAGAAAGAGCATTCCAGATAATACAGGATAGTCAACTGCAATATCATGGAAATAAGAGATTAAATATCATGTGTGAGGAACAGTTAAGCATGCTAATGTAATTGGATCCTGGAGTACATGGAAGACAGTGAATTAATTATAAGAGGACTAAAATATTAGGAAGGGTCCAAGTCGCAAAGAGTTTTAAATTCCAGAGGACTTTAGAAGAATAAGACTTTGTATCTACCTCTTCAGGGACCACATGCTCCACTTCTTTATAGCCACAGCCACTATAAGACCTAGTAAAGAGAATTCTTGCCCCCAAATTCCTTGGCACCATGAAATGGTTCATTTCCTGTATTTTTCTCAGTTAAAATAACACTAAAGAAGAGACATTACCATTTGATTTGTTGTAGAACCCTTAGGACTAAATAGTCTTTCTATGTAACTTAAAGCCAAAACTCTGATTGAAATGTGAGCTCCAAAATAACAGGGACTATCATGATTTTCTGTTTGCATTGCCAGCATTTAGCTCAGTGTTTTAAACATATTAAGTACTTAATGGTTTTTATAAATTTTTTTCATTCATCATTAATATTTAGCATGTTGTACATAAGGAAAAATATTTCCATTTGAGTACATTAGCAATTATTTTCAGGGTCCTTATTTCCCATTTCAAAGTTGTAATGAAGATGATTGAAATGGACTCAGAACAAATGTGGTATTGCCAGATATTGTTGTAATCTAATGTTAACTGTCAAATTATCATGCAAAGAAAATGCTGTTATTCCTTATTCCATTGAATTGATCACTTGCCATTTTAGTCAGTTAATATTGGGAACAAAACAAGTAAAGTTATGAGAAGAGAAGCTAAAATTGTGTCCCTATGGTAGATCAAAGAAATTTTGATAAAGGAAGACAATTGTAATATTTCAAAACAAAACTTTTTTTTGTATTATTCTGTAAAGGTCCTGTTTGCAATAAGGTATTCTAAGAATTTGCTGTGTGTTTTTCATTACAATTAATTGTTTTTTACATAGTTAAATCCACATTCATTATTTCGGAAATGTCTTCCAGTTTCTTTGAGAAAACAATGCCTAATGTATTCCTAGCAAGCCAACTTTCTTAATAATTTCAGAAGAAAGCTCATCCATTTTTCTTTCTTTTCTCATTTGCAGGGACCAGATAACTGTACTAAGTGTTCTCATTTTAAGGATGGTCCAAACTGTGTGGAAAAATGTCCTGATGGATTACAGGGTGCCAATAGCTTCATATTCAAATATGCTGACCAGGACCATGAATGTCACCCCTGTCACCCAAATTGCACCCAAGGGTAAGTTTTCTCAAAGAGAAAATTTTGACTTTTGTAAATGTGGAAGGTCAAAGGTTAGATGTTTTAAATTGGCCAGAAGAAATGCTGTTCTACTTATTCTGAAACCATTTTTACCCTAGGCTCTAATATTGATTCATGTCTGATGCTTTGAGTTTAGAGACACTGAAGTGAAACAATTAATTAGAAAATTATCTTTACATCAGTTTTTTTTTTTTTTTATTCCATGATAAACAATTTAGTTTCAACACAACTTGGACCATTCAAGAATTTGATAGTTGTTCTTCATTATATAATAACCTAACAATAATTTTGTTTTTTGTTTTTTTAATAATTTAAGTGACATAAAGGGACAGACAGTATAAAATGGAAAAAATAGCATTAGATGAATTTGATTAGTCTTTGAAGATGAAACCAATATATAAATGTTCGCATCATGGGAGATTTTCTAGCTAAAAGTGGAGAATTGCATCTTTTCTAAGGAGATTGTGAAAAGGATAGAATTCTTTAGATGGGTTAGAAATTTAAGGGATTCTGAGTTCCTTTCCAGTTCTGAGAATTGATAATAATATTTTTGGTGTTGATTTTTTAAAAATCTCGATTCAAAGATACAGTTTTCTTTTTTTGTCATAAATGTTTTTCAGTAAAGAACTATCCCTTTGATCCAGAGCTTTGACCAACTCTTTCAGAACAAGTGAGGATGACAGATGAAACAGAGAAACTTGAGAAAATAGAAATGTTTTAAAAAAAACTGACCTATAAAGATACATTACATAAAGACCATTTTAATATAACCTTGAATTCTTTTAAAGCAATATATTGTTTAAAGATGTGTATGTCTCTTTTCTCATTTAGTTAATAAAATTTATTTTACAATATCAGATTCCCACATATTTCCTGAAGAGTACATGTTAATCCCTTTTGGAAAGACTGAAGATATAGCCATACTTAAGCTTTGATTAGGAAATTTTCTTGAACTCCAAGTAGGGGTCAATGATCAAAAAAGATATTGAGAAGCCTGACTACAGAACAATTTATAAGGAAGCAGGAAAAAAAAAAAAGGAAAAAAAAAACAATAAAAAGCACAAAAAGAAAATCTGAAGAAATACTTTCACCCACTTATTTCCCCTCTAGGAATGTAAACAACTTAACCTTTAAATAACATATATTTCCCCATTTACCTTTCTTTCATTCTCTTGAGTCCAGTATTTGTAAATTCATTTTTCTGTTTAGTTCTGTTTTTTTTTTTTTCAATAGAATTGATTGAAAGTCTCTTATTTCATTGAAGCTCCATTCCTCCTCACCCCACCCCCGCAAAAGATGATGCTGAATCTTGCTGGATAGTTACACCCACACTGAAAAATAACTGCTTATAGGACATTTTTTTTTAGCAGTGCTTTTCTCTCATTTTGTTGTAAAACCAACTTATTCTAGAATTGAGAGACTTTTCCTCCTTAAGTTATAACACAAAGTTCTCCTCCTGCTGTTATGGATACATTAACTCTTGCAGGTAAGTATGAGAATTCAAGATCTTTGCTAGTTTAATGACCAACTGGTAAGGAGATATTGCAGAAGCTAAGCAACCAACACTATCTACTGCCAGAGGAAAAGACAACCATTTTTAAGTATTTCAACCATTTTCTACAGGATGAGCACCAGCAGCTTAAGCTGTTTTCCTCAGTGGCAGTCCTTAAAAGGTGGAATATTAAAAACTCTGCAAGCAAGTTCAGTTCAGCCAATATACCTTTGTCCCTTCATTGAGTAATGAATGCTAGCACAAAGACCCATGGGGGCTGAAATCATCATGAAGAAGTATTTCGTGGAGGAAGCTAAAAAGTGATCACTGGGTACTAGTTGTGTGTTTTGGAGGGTGCTTTTACCTGAGTTAAGATATTTCATGAAGAACAACACGTACCTTTGGAAAGGAAGGAAGAGTCCCAGGCTAGGTGAAAGAGGAGTAGGGGGGGAGGATGAAGGGGTGAAGGGTTAGGAGAGAGGGAACTTTACTTGTTAAAATAATCATCCACAAGAGGGTTTTATTGTTTTGCAGCTAAAATTAAACCAGTAAATTATTCAATATAATGTTGATGTCAACAGCTGTTGCCATTCAAAATGAGACCTTTTGCTGCCTTTGCAAATCTAATTACAATGGAACCATTAGGGAAATGAAAGTGAGATCACAGAGACACAGACTGGATCTGTTGCTGATATGTCTTCCTCCCAGCTTCTTTAAATCACAGTTATGCAATAAAGGGAAATACATACAGTCAGGGAAGATAGAAGTAGAAAACTCTGAAAAAGAAATAGTTTTCCCTGAACTGCAAGATCTTGGATCCTGGCCAGAAGGCAGCATGAAGGTGTATTACAGAGAAGAACAAATCCCGAATGCTCACCTGGGAACCAAGAGCAAATAGAAAGGAACCAGTCTTCAACACTGGGATATTAAGGGCTGTGGATAGATAGAATGGGAATGCATCATGTTGGGGGGCAAATGGAGTCTCTAATGATTGATTCAACCCCATGTGTTTTTAATCTGCATTTTAGCCTAAGGCTAAAGAGCCCCAGAATATAATTTTTGGACTGAGGAGTTTTCATTTCTGCTCTACTACTGGCCAACATGCCTCTTTGAAATTTTTTGATGAAATACATATATTAGAGAATCCTTTTTGTTTCTTTGTTTTTCAAATTGGATATACAAAACCATGGCAGTTCAGGTTAAAATCATAGAATCTTTGGTTAGGTGATGCAACAAATGACTATTTTCCCTTTGAAATAATGTTTAACATGTGTAGATTACATGTGATCTTAGAAATTCATGGTAAAGGCTTTCTAGACCAGCTTTCCCTATAGCCACCAGCATCACTTTTATAAGTCTCAAAAGTGACAGTTTAATAAGCCAGGAACTAAGTTAATTGTAATGGTGTTTTCATCACTTTTTAGAAAGAAAATTGTTACCTTTATTTTTTAATGGTACCCAAAAAATAAAATCATCTGACAAAATCTAAAAAGCACTTACTCCATTAAGCTTATATTGAATATGATGATCATAATAAGTGCCTCAGATGAAATACTTATATTTAAATGTATCAAAATTTGTGACTACATTGATGAAGTACTCCTTTTACTAACTGAGGTATCAGCTTTCCATATCTTAGTAGGTGGCTTCATGAACAAAAAATTCATCCTCAAGCCTTCCCTAATTTATCTACACGGCCCTTGAATTTATATAAATTAATGTATGAATGTATACAAACAAATATACATCCATATAGACACATACAAACAATCATTTAGCTCTGTTCTGAAATGGTTCTAACTTGATGGTTCTTATTGATATTTGTACTTTACTGAGATGCACTTAGGGTCATATATCATTTGAAACATCCCGGTGAGGAATCTAGTACCTATTTCCAGTCTCATGGAGGATATGTATATTTCCAGTTTCAAGGAAGTACTTTACAAAGTCCAAATGGAACAAAGATTTCCCAAGGGCAATAATACTAGCTAAAAGTTATAGAAAAATTTAAAAAAAATATGTAGATGGATATAGCTGTATCTCTGTATCTGGATACACATACATTTATTCATTTACAAATATGTATATATAGGAAAATACATATTATATGTAATCTATATATATCTATATATATATATACACATATATCCTCATATATGTAAATGATAGATATACATATTGATCAAGATACCTATTTTGATCCTTAAAATAACCCTATGAAGTAGGTAATATTTTCATCTCTATCTTATAGGTGGGGGAACTGACTTGCTCAGTTAACTTAAGTGATTGGCTCAGTAAAAAAACATAATAAATATTTTGGGTTTGAATAAAGGCTTTCTGATTCTATGTTTAATGCTCTGTCCAGTAGCCTACCTTGTTCTTTATAAATGTATTACATTGGGGAAATTTTCAATGATATCAAACTGCCTTTTTGCTCCTTCCTCCCTAAAAAAATAATTTTCAAAAAAAATTGTAATAATAAATCTATAGGGCTATGAATCATATAATACTTTGATCTCAGAAGAATAAAATTTTTTGTTTAACCCAAAGATCAATGGAAAGACACAATGGGTATATATAGGCTGCAACATTATTGCTAGCAATAACACTATAATAAGAAGGCAAGGAATGTATCATTGGTACATACTATTATCCAAATTCTTCAAGGACATATCATTTCATCAGTGTCAATAATCCTTCTATGGACTTGTCATCAGCATAGTCATCACTAAAGCCAATCTGTTGATAAGTTTCCCTCAATTTATCTAGCCTGGGCCCCATAGAGCAACAAGACAGCCCTTTCACATCCAAGCTGTTGGTCAAGGACTTTGTAGTTTAATGAACTCTCCAGAGCTTTGATTCTATTAGCTTAAATCTTGAGATCTTGAAAATTAAGAACCATCTCAATGTCAATAAATATCATTACAATTGATCTTTCATTGAATACACATTATACAATATATATGTATATAATATATATTTTATATGATAATACATATTTATCTGGTTATCTAATGTATCATCCTGCTACTGTCAATACTCCAATGGATCAATGTAAATATCTTCTGATATTGTTCTGTTGTTATTGTTCTAGTGATGAAATTTGAAATCCAGCTCACTATCTTCTGTTAATATCCTCCCATAAGTTCAAAATGTTGTATATACATTATGCTAATGAATTCCCTGAGTTAACCTGAAATCACAAGGATACAAACAGAGGAATTAGATTATTCATTCCTTATGCTTGCAATGTAAATAGCCAGATTTTAAAATCACATTTATAGTATCCTTCATACTATTTCTATGTCATAACTCGTTGTGTGAAACCCATTGAATTCTTATGCCCATTATACTCCTCTCTATTGACCTGTGGATAATATTCAGAATCTTAAATAAGTCAAAATAACTTTTCATCATCAAGTATTATCAATTATCTCATTTGGACTCTAACACCATAAGCCTGTATTGCTTATACAAGAAAACACAGTTGGGAAGAGCAAAACAACTAGAACAAATAAAGATGAAGTAGAATCATGACAGATAAGATACCATTTGAAGGAATTAAGGAATCAATTCCAAAGGAAGTTGAAAGAGAAAGCGATATCAGAGGAGAAATATCAGAAGTTATTAATATCAAAAATTTACATTAAGGCACATAAATTATGACCATAGAAGTATTTTTTAATGAGAAACAAATCTATACATTATTATTTATAGACTATCACAACTTTTCCTAGACAGAAGGTGGTCTATTAGTCTCTTCTTTTTCTGGCTAGAAGACAGTTCAGAAGAAATACCAAGGTTATTTTTACATATTAAGAAATCTGTCAGTATAGAATTGCTAAAAAAAAATGGCTTTATGAAAACATATTTAAGAAATGAACTCTATCCTCCAACCTACAACACATACTTCTGTCCAAAAATTCTTTTGAAATCTACTGCATTCCATAATTCTAAAATCAATTTTTTCAATATAAATGAGATATCTATCAGTATCAACAAGTGAATTGTCTATTAAATTCCTTTCCCTATAGGTTGCTAGCTTGGTTAGGAACACAGAATATTTTCAGGGCATAAGATACTGGGTTGCTTTATGCCATTGTGTTTATTTCTTGTGCTGTATATGGTCTTTCAGATCTATTTTTAATTAAAAAGTGGGATGCCGGATGTTATTAGAATTCTTTTTTTTTTTAATTCATTTATTTAGCAAAAAAATAAATTATGACACTTTATTCTAATATATTGTCGATATTTTACCAATATAAAAGTCATATTAATTCTGATTTATTTCTGTTTTCAGATTAAATATATATATATGTATATACATACATACATATATATATATATATATATATACACACACATTCTTCAAATTTTATTTGAAAAATATTCAAAGCAACTATTAAAAAGTAGCTACCATAAATTGTTTGCTTTCATCTCATTGGGATCTATAATTGCTTTAAAACAAACCAATTCCAGCTTTATTAGATTAAATATGTAAATGGCACTAATGACTCAGAAAAAAATGTGGAAAATACCGTGATATAAATTAGGGAGCTATCAGATTTCTGTTGATCTAAGATGTATATGAGTATATGAAAATAAACTTATTGCCTGGCTTTGAGACACCTCCTCCTGTAAGGAATCAAGCAACCTAGGTGTTGCTTCACTATAGTCACTGTATAGAGTAAAAGAGAGTAGTCTTCAGCCATGAAGCAACTAGAAGCACAATGGAGATGTGAATCCTATCTCAAAGACTTAGCTGAGTGACTCAGCAAGTCACTCAACCTCTCTTTGCCTCAATTTCCTTAACTATAAAATGGGGATAGTGAAAATGGTATTGACATACTTGTGGATATACCAGACTATGAAATCAGTAAATACTACACTGCCAAATGATATTTAGCTTAGAGTAAGGCATTAATACATGTATGCATACATGCTTATGCATGTGTAGAATATATATATATATATGTATATATGTAATATATGTTTGTGGATATACAATCATATATTCAATTCCTTCAGCTCCTTCTGAAAATATATAACTTGGAATTTTTTTTTTTGAAAAATGCTAATACTTCACCTAGCAATTTCACCATTTTAAATTTACAAAATTTTTCTTTTCAGCTGATTATAAAATGTTAGGGAGTTTTTTGCATGATTTTTTTTATTATAAAAATTAATTAAATATGCCCCAAAAGCTACTTTTTCATAGTGAACTAAGCAATAAAATAAGGCCTGTTACACCAGGGAAATATTTTAAAAGCTGGCATAAACAAGAAAGATTATCAATATCTAATCTTTCATACCTTTTCCATACCCGTTTCATTCCAATTCAAAAAGTATTTAAATGACATAATTCAGAAATATTTAAGAAATTATTACCATGTATAGTAGTTCTCTGGAGGATACAAATTAATCATTATAGCATATATTAAGCAAATACTATTTGCATTGTGACTTGATATATAGAAGGTGGTTTATGGTTTATTGATGTTTAAATGTTTATTGAATTGAATTGTCAGGTATTGCATGAAGTAATAAGGATACAAATATAAGAGACACACTGTCCTCAGGAGCTTAAATAGTTTACATTTTAATATGAAGAACAAATAATCCTAAAGCGATAGAACCAAAAGTCTCTATAAGTTCATTTTCATATTTCTTCACCTTCAAAGTTCACCTCTAAATATCTTCTTCTGGGTTTATCAAAGGCATAAATTCAAAATGTAATGTTTTCATCTGAAAGAGTTTAGAGTCTGCTACTCAGTTTATATAATCAAAATAGAACCCAAAATCAAAAAACAACTCTTATCTGTCAAAACAGTTATTTCTAGAAAAACTATGTATGAAAATAGATATGTGTGGATATCCTTGTGATGCTTATTCAAATATATTGTGGTATGTTTCTTTAAAGATATGAAATCATCATCATTGTAACTTGAATGACAGATGAATGTCCCAGAGCTGAGGAAGCTAATTAATGCTCATCTTGCCTCACTTTAGTCAAGATGTTAATGACAAAGGACTTCTGAATAAATAAAATGTTAAAATTCCTATTTTAAAAGTAAAGACATTGACTCTTTTAGCTAGTATTATACATTTTCATTTTAGATCACTAATTTCTGTGAATTTTCTGAAGTAATGGACAATCTACATTTATTCTAGGAGCACTTTAATGTCCATTTGGAGTGGCTCTGATTTTGGACTGCTTTTTGTTTCAGAGAATGGAGGCATTAAAAAAATGCCTCTATATAACTTAAATGAGTTAGTAAATTGAGATTGGAAGACTTTATAGAATTTCTAAAGGTAAAAACAATTAGGTTAATCAGAAAGCAAACAAAAAATAAGTTTATTTGACATCTAAATTTCAGAAAGTATTCATTTGCTTTGTACAAATGAAGTTTGTTGTTGTTTACTTGACTAATAAGGGTCGAACTTTCTATGCCATTTACTTATCCAGTTCATTTGATAGATGAGATACACAAAAGTAATTGGACTTGAATGTAAACTTCTTGGGATTATTAAGTACTTGGACCTCCTTTGATTCATTTGCTTGCAGGATGGATGTTTAATAACTACTATTGACTTTTATATAATGGTAACTTAAACAATCTCCTTCTCTCCCCCCCCCCCCCCATATATACCTGTTTTTTATTTACCTGTCAGAATGGGGCTTTTTTGTTTTTGATAGTATTTTATTTTTCAAAATTCATGCAAAGATAGTTTCAAAATATATCTTTGCAAAACCTTGTGTTCTGAATTTTTCTCTTTCCTTCTCACTCTCAAGACAGAAAGCAATTCAGTATAGGTTAAACATGCACAATTCTTCTAAACATATTTCCATATTTGTCAAATTGTGCAAAAAATAAATCAGATCAAAAGGGGAAAAAAACATGTGAAAGGAAAAATAAACAATACACAAAAAAGGTGAAAACACTATGATTTTATCCACATTCAGTCTCCACATTTTTCTTTCTGGATGTAAATGGCACTTTCCATCACAAGAAGAATGGGGCTATTTTAAAGAAAACTTTCAAGTTAAACTGAAATACAATAAAGTGAATTATTTGTTGTAAAATGAATTCCTGTTTTGATTTAAATGTATCTTAAAGGCAGTTCCTGATAGAAAATAAAATCTTTTGTTGATTTTGTTCTGAATCCAACAAAATGTTAACTTTCTAGATGCTCACTCTTAATCAACTCGATCTAAGGTTAGCATTAAGTTATAATGTGATCAATGATGTTTTACTTGAATTTAAATAAATTTTAAAAGAAACTAAGTTTAGAAGAGTAATCATGGCATTGCCATGGACTTATCAGGTTTTCAGGAATATGTGTGAAAGGAGCAAAAGAATTGTGTCTACAAATTTTGAAAAAGATCCACTTGTTTGGAAGAGATCTACAGCAACCAATTGTCTTTTGCTATGAACTTATTTTCTATGAAATCTACTTGAGAGGTCATTTCATTTCTTTACTGCATTTCTTTCAGATAATTATTTTGACTCTGGTTTAATTTATGGGATCTTGAAAAACATTTAGTAATTGTAATTAGTAATGTGATATGTAAGATATTTGTTTTTTTAATCTTTCTGAAAATAACTGATTTTTTTCTTTCCTTTCCTTTAAAAAAAAAAAATCTGGATATGCTGCAGGTGCATAGGCTCAAGTATCGATGACTGCATTGGCCTGATGGATAGGTATTTGGAGTGCTTACTTCCTTTCTCCCTCCTGATGCTCCAAGTGTGAGCCAGGGTGCATGAGTGCATGTCTCTGTGAATGGCGAGTGATATTTTCTGTTCTGTAATTGCCTGCAGGTGTAGCGGTCCCTCTAGTCATGACTGCATTTACTACCCATGGACGGGCCATTCCACTTTACCACAACATGCTAGGTAACATCAACCATGTTTCCATTTTGTCTCTCAAATCTTCTCCCAATTGCACTAGATGAGAAGTACTAACCAGTTTAGTGTTTTATTTAAAAGTTAATAATCTATGGATTAAGAAAGATACATAGAAACACCAACTATTTTCATTTCTATTTATTCACTTCTTTCTTCAGTAAAATATCTTGATTATCAATGTTACTAATTAATTTAGAAAACTGAAAAAGAAAAAAAAAACAGTGACAAGCCAGTTACCCAGAATTTTACCAGAAAATTTAAAGTTCAGAACTCTGTGATTAGAAAAAAAAGGCATTTTTGATGGAATATGTAGAAGTCTGTGCTTAAGCTATTCCTTAAATTAATCTTTGATGAGTCATAATTAGATTCTGATTTTTAAAAAAAACTAATATAAACTGGTTGGTATGTTTATTAGAAACAGATCAATAATGGTTTTATCATCAGTTTCATGGAATTAAATGTTTCATAGTAATTTTTACTTTTCAATATCAAAACATGTGTACATTAAACATTTCCATCTTGTATTTTTTGTGAAAATCTTTCATATTTTCTTTATTCATATCTTTATTGGGAGGACCATTATATCTTTTAGGAACATGTAACTGCTGCTTAACAAGGTGCTTAAGAAATAGAAAACTTGAACTTCAATTCAGTTTAATTATGCAAGTAGTATAAGAATTGAATTATGTAGATTATGACATGGTATTATATATGCTATTGTGTTTTAAGTATTTTTCCTATGAAATCAATTGTGAAATCAAAAGTTTTGAAAAATGACTTGATTCCAAGAAAACTGGCCTCATTCTCACTGGCAATTGTTTGCCATGATATAAAGCTCAGTTGGTGAGAACATGCAGTTAAAGTTCCATCTTGTTTTGCACAGAAAAAAACTAAGTTCCTTGGATAGCAGCTACTCCATAGCCTTCTTCTAAATCTGATTAATGATATCAGAATGTGCAATCATGTTCCCAAAGAAAGAGTGTGTGTCATCATGCAATAAGAGGGAGTAAAAGTTCCAAAATACATAATGAATACTAGGTCACTAATGTTACTCACATGTTTTCATGACATCACATTTACTGTCATTATACATCTTGAAATTATGGTATTTTAATTATCTTAAATCTAATTATTCAACGATTTCATTGAAATAAGTTGACTGTCTCAGTCCTAGAAATTATGGTATCTTATTAATTAGGAGAAAATATCCTTTGTTTCCTTCTTTTGTTTTTTATGATTCCTACTCTTGATCTTTATCACTCCTTAACTATTAAAACATTCTTATAATTGGCCTCTCTACTTTTATCTTTCTTTTTATCATCTATTCATGTGGTTGCCAAAATTAGCATCCTAAGACATAGGTCACTCTCCTGCTGAAAATAATTTCCAATGGCTCCCATTATATCTAGGTCAAAGTGCAAAATTCTCTTCTAGGATCTTGTTTAAGTCAAGTTCTAAGCTATTTTCCTTTTACTCCTTTTTCTATCCTCTCTGATGTACCCACATTGGTATCTTTACTGGTTCCTAAACACAATGTGTGATCTGCCACCTCTGTACTTTTGCAGGCCCATGCTTGATAAGAAAGCCCTCTGACCTTTCCCCTCATAACTTCTTTCAGAGATCATTTCAGGTGCTATCTCCTTAAAAAATTTTCCAATTTCTCCTTCGCCAATTTGAAAGTACCTTTTTCTCTCCTTAAATTAGTTTATAATTACTTATCTCTATATATGTTTTTTCTTCTTTCAGGCAGAGACAGTTTTGTTTTGTCTTTTTATCTACAGAGCCTTTGACATAGTAAGTGACTAATAAATATTGGTTCAATTGACTTGAGTTTCTTTTTTTCTGTATCACTATGGCAGAATTCATTGTAGTTCTCTAACATCGCCTTTTTACAGAAATCTAGTTTTAGAAATCTAGACTTAGATGGACTTCACTGTGTGCATAAGAAGACTTGATTGAAGTTTTTGGTTTTTTTTCATATTGAAATGGATTAGTAAATGATGTTAAGCAAGTTCTTTATTATATAAACTTAAAATTGCAATAATTTATTTCTGCTCTAGGACCAGAGATCTTTCAAAAATCCTTTCTATTTTTCTCATCCTCTGATGACATTTAAAGTCTTACTTTTAATCGATTCAAAGAAATACTGATCAATCTTATAGTTATAGAAAGATCTGTTCTAGGACATGGTAAAAAAAAAATTAAAGAAGAAAAGTATCCCTATTCTAATGGAGATGACAGTTTATTTTGTGGGGGGAGGAGATACAACAAGTATGCAAATAACTCTTTAATATCATATTTGTTGAAATATATTAGAAAGTTCCAAGTAATGTCTTTTAAAGAAAATATATATATATATATATATATATATATATATATATATGATCAGAAATGTTCCTTTAATGAGGAGTTTTTTTCTTCTAAGATTTAAAAGATGAGTTCAAGAAGCAAGGAGGGGATAGTAAGAACACATTAGGAATAGAGGATATTGAAGATTAAATGCATAGAAGTGATAAAGTACAGGGTATATTTGGGAGAGAAGATAATTAAGTTTGGTTAAAATGTTGAAAAATGAAAGAGCAGTAGCATAAAATAAGGCAGAAGGATAGGATGACTTCAGATTATGGAAGATATTAAATTCTAGGCATAATAAACACAACTTTTTTTTTTTCTGAACTGAGTTGGAAAATTTTGTGTATATATGTGTGTGTGCTGTTTCTCACTAGGCAATAGGGAGCTATTGCAGAGTTTTGAATAACACAATTTATTGTTATTCAGTAGTTTCAGCCATGTCTGACTTTTTATGATTCCATTTGAGGATTTCTTCACAAAATTTTTGAAAGGACTTCCAGTTTTCTTCTCTAGTTCATGGGGAGACTGAGGCAAATAAGTTAAATGACTTTCTGAGAGTTACATAGCTAGTAAATGTTTAAGGTCAGATTTGAATTCAGCTCCTCCTAAGTCCAGGCATGGCACTCTATCTACTGTGTCATGTAGCTGCCCAGACTTGTTTGACTAGATCTCTGCAAAAGGAAAATGTTTTCCCACAGTGAGGAATGGATTGGAGTAGTGAGGAGCAAGAGTCAGAAAAACTTAGTAAAAGGATATTGCATCCATTCAGGTAATTTGGTATGATGAACCTATATGAATAGGATGATGACAGCAAGAGTAGGAAGGATAGGAAAGAAACAAATATGAGCTAAAATTAATAGGTCTCAGTTACATAATAGACATGTACGATGAAGACAGAGAAAAGGGTAAGAGGTTGCCAAAGTTTTGGACATGGATAATAGGCTGTCATTTAGGGAAATATTGTTGGAATGAGGGCTGGTTTTAGAGGGAAAAGTGATAAGCTTGGTTTTAGATATACTGAGCATATGGTACTGGAGGTGGGACATTTAGACAGACCATGAAATTCTGCCCTTTGTTGCTTTAGAGCAACTTTCCCTTTAGAGGGAAAGTTTAATCCCTGAAGTCGATGAAGTTATTAAATTTAACTCAATATCAACATAGAGACAGGGACAGAAAACAATCAGTGATGACAAGTTGACTTTTATGAAATACTGTACCTGGACTGTTTTTTTTTAAGAGTTTAGTTTTCTTTTGGTCACTAAATTATACAAAGCATATCCCCCTGCCACTTTAGAGTTCATATTCCTTACTGCTCCATTATGCTGAATTCTGTTGTCTAAATCAGCAGAACAAAGATTGAAGTTTTAAATGAAAACAGGTGAAATGTTTCCAATTTCTTTTATCAGCTTTCATTTTCAAAACTGTGTTATTCTTTCCCAGTCTTGCAATTCACAAATTGGTTTTCTACACTCCATTTAGCTTACAGGCTTCTTCCAAGTGAGTTGGAAGGGATAGTGTATTTTTTTCTTTGTCCCTTCTGGAATATACTACTTGTTCCTCCAAAGACACCTGGTATTCCAGAGCATCCTCTTACTTTCCCTTTTATATTAAAAAAATTAAATATCTATTGTATCTCTTTGTTAGTCTGAGCATCATGATTTCAGGTTAATATATATATTCAACAAATTTTATTATTCTTTGTTCAAATTTTGATGTAAAATATTTCAACATGCACTTTATCCTATAATTTCTATAGGGATTATAATAGAATCAATTATTGATTACTTTCTGTTATTTGGCAGATTTTTAATCCAATGTCACATATATACATGTAGTTGCATACATAGTATATATATATATATATACACACATATTCACACTCATAGAGACAAACACAATTACTATATTTACACCGATTTGTGACTATATTCCAAATCAAATTTACATTGCAAAAGTATTTCCTCTTGTTGCTTAACATAAGATCAAATCACAGATGGACCAAGAAATGTAAAATGCCACAATAACACAATATCCATTAAGCTCTTTTGTTGTGACTGCTTTCTGCAATTCAGTTTCTCTCATACCAATCAAATATAGAATATAGTATCCACCTGTGACAAATTTGCAAGTCTTTGAGAAAGAGCTATAACTATAATTCTTTTGTCCCAAAAAGACTTAATTGGTGAATAGTGATATACTCATATTTTTACCTGTGATATCTATCAATGTTTACGTGAGACAGTTGGTTAATTCTGCATGATGCCTTCTTCAGTTCTTAGAAAGAGTTATGATTTCATCTGTGTGAGCCCTCACTGCATTGATACACTTCTCTCATGGTGACCACCTGAGTATATTTTCTTCATGAATTTCCACAGCCAAAAAGAAGGAACAAAATCTGTTAATTACTCTGCTCATAATAAACTTTTTTTTTTTTTAAAGATAGAATGGCTCTAAGTCAACAAGTATATATTTTACCATTCCAGTTTGATTTTAATTTTCAGTTTTAGTTGGATTTTCCAGAATTTGTTCTCCAGAAATATCAACAAAACCAAACCAGGGTCATTAACACAATGCTCTTAGGAAACTTAATAGATATGAAATGAATTGTTCTTTAATAAACAAAAGTGAATGCTCTCCCTTATTTCTATTCTTAACCCACCATTCTCTGTACATTTTGGTTCTGCTTTTGAATCAAAGAAAGGTTAAAAAGATAAAAGAGTTATATAGTTTTTCTTATACTTGTCATCATTTCAATATATCAAAAGGAAGGGAAAGAGAAAAACATTGATCTCAGTGTTTCCTTGGAATTTGCTCATACATTCCAACTTATGTGTTAGCCAACACTATCTAATCAAAGTGTACTATTTCTTTTTCTTAGAACTAAAAATCCCAGAAAGATAAAAGGTTTTGAGATGCATGAATGTTAATATCTATTCTTAAATTATGGCCAGATAAAATTAAAATTTCAGCTGGAGGCAAAAAAAAAAAAAAAAGAAGTTTCAAGTACCTGGATTTGGAGTTGGAACACAAATTCTAAAAATGTCAATATTTCATTGAAAAATCAAAGCAGGTTCATTTGCAATAAAGGACAAAAAGAAAAATTGGACATAATGGGACATTTAGAATCTTACCCTACATTTCTTTCCTGTTACCCTCAACAATTCAGTAATGATAATATGTGGTATTTAATAGTTTCTTGTGTACCTTATCTACCACTCCATTTCTTAGCTAGTACCAAATAGTTATGATGATTGCTACTTTATAATATAGTTTGGAATCTGATACAGCTGAGACACCTTCCTTTGCATTATTTTTTCATCAGTTCCTTTAATATTCTTAATATTTGTATTTTCAGATAGATATTGTTACTTTTTTCTAGCTCTAGAAAATAATGGTTTTTTTAGTTTGATTGGTATGATGCTGAATAAGTAAATTAATTTAGGCAGCATGGTCATTTTTATTATATTGGTTCAGTCTATCCTTGAGCAACTAATGTTTCTCCAACTGTTTAAATCACTTTTTTTGTAAGAAGACTTTTTAATTATGCTGATATAGTTTTTATGTGTATTATAGATGCCCACATATTTTAGATATCTTAAAGCTTGCATAAAATTTTCATCCTTAGCAATTTGGTAGTATCCTTCATTAAGAATATAAATTATAAGGCAGAAAATAATGGATTTTTTTTGCCTTTTTTTCTTTCAGATATACATTTGCAGTCCCTTGAATATGATCCTTAGCATCTGAGTTGCTTCCATTTATTGGTTGTTTTTTTAAATTTTTTTTCTTAGTGAAATTAGACAATTAGATATATATTCATGTAATTAGTATTATATAGTACTTAATAGTTTTTAAATAAAATGGAAGAATAAAATCATGTTTTATCAGATCATAAATATATTTAGAATATTCAGAAAAACATTGAAAAAAGAAACAAAACCACAATTTTCTTTTCCTTGGATGTAAATACCTTCAAAAATATTGTCAGTTCCTAACATCCATCCATAGAATAAATGCTCATCTGTAGTAGGTGTCATGTGAATGGATAGAAGCAAAGAGAAGAGTAGACCCAGAAAATGCTAAAGATAATTTGATATAACGGAAAACTTGCATTCTCTAAAGTAATATTGTAATTTTTTGGACAATATAAATGCCTAAAAATTACTTTTTAAGTATCATATTGGGCTTTTAAACTATGAAAGACCTCACCAGAAAGGTCTCTCCCAGTATTTTGAATTCAAAATAAAAATGATCCTGTAAAGCAATATGATGTAGCTGGCAGAACAATGAATCGAAATTAAAAAAAAAAAAAAAAAGAAAGAAAAGAATGTAAGATGTTCTGTTCCTTCCTCAAACATTTATTTTCAGTCTACAAATGGCTTTTCATGGGACAATTCCTGAATTTAAGTTCTGGCATAGAGATTTACCACATACTTTTTGAAGTTAAGAAAATATCTGCATGTCTGAATTCCATTCCTAAGTCTGATATGGAATAGCCAAGTGACCTTGGGTAGACTGTTAGAGGTAGAAAAAACTTGATCAAGTTTATAACTTTCATTTTGTAGATAGAGAAACTATGATCCAGAAAAGTAAAAGGTTTTTCCCAAAGCCTTATTCTTCATATATATATATTTCCCCCCCACCCTCTACAAGGTGATTGTTGAATTAGATGATTCTGAAGGTTTCTTCTTGGACATTCTGTGATCCTAGCATCTAGGAAAGTGTCTGATGTGGTACACACTTAAATTGTACTGACTGCCTTGGAAAGCAGTACTTTATATTCCCCCATGCAAATTATGATTAAGGACCATTGCATTGTTCTTTCATCTATAGCTCATACTCAATATGAGGAATAAAAAAGTTTATTTTATTCAATGGATTGCTTTCCCAATACATTGGGGATGAAAGGTAAAGTAATTGTATGTCAGCAAATGTACAAGACTCCCTTGCTTCCAAAGGGAATGATAGGTAAATTTCCACCTATCATTGTGTTATGGATGGATCCCATGCCTGTTATGAAATTCAGTACAAAATAGAACTGAATGACAGACACAATAAATTAGAGTGTAGAAATGAATAAAAGGTAATTTTATGACTAATCTAAGTGATATGAAGAAGTACATTGGTACTTGAAATCATGAATCACATTTCCAGAGAGCCTTGTTTAATTTGAAATCTTGTTTCATGCATTGTGAAAATATTTATAATTTTATTTTGGCCTAGTTCAAATAAAAAAAAAGTATTAATATAATCTTAAGTTTTTAAAATAGTTCAAGAAATAGAGGAAGGAAATAAGCTTTTATTAAGCACCTATTATGTGTTAGAAACTATGTTAAACACTCTAAAAATGTTAATTCGTGTAATACTCATAACAAACCTTTGAGTTTGTTATTGTTATTATTCCCATTTTACAGTTGAGAAAACTCAGGCAAATATATATATATATATATATATATATATATAATATATTAAATTCTTTCTCCAGTCACACAGAAGTATTTCGTCCATACTAGTAAAACAAGAATAGTGATATGCCCTCAACCAAGAATTCCCAGCCTGAGTATGCTTTCAGATGAGTGTTTCTACATTGTAAGGTGGTAAGAAGTAAGCTGTCAATCTTAGCCCAAAAGCTACATTAATCTTCCTCCTCCTCTTGATGAAGACATTTTGATTTAACAGATAGCACCTGCATGGAGTTGCGAACATGTATATGCATCCATAGAAGATGTTTACTATTTCCAACTTCAAAAGAGCATAGATAAAATGAACAAGGGAAGTTTTGTCAGAAGTTGTCATTAAATATTTGTAAATTCACACACAGAGAGAAGCACATAAATACACACACAAGAGCGCGTGCACACACACACAAGAGCGCGCGCGCACACACACATAGACAAACCCATGTTGAGAATTGAGGTGAGGAAGACATTCATGAATAAACTGAGAGAAATCTTCTGTGAGCTATTATAAGGCTATAGAATTTTTATAACACATATCATTTCCTTGCTCTGACTTTTTCACTTGTTATTCTCCTGCCTGGAATTTTCTCTCTCCTTTGTCTCCCTTAGAGTACCAGTGAAAAATCTCTTTTTCTTACAAGAAGCCTTTCCCCATCCTCCTTAATGAGATACCTTCCCTTTGATGGTTATCCCCAATATATCCAATATATATTGTGTATTCCTTGAAAGCATGACTGACTTTTGCTATTTTCATTCTCTATGAAACTTAAATTTAGGAACTTCAAATCATTATTGAACAACTTATCTACATAATATATATATTTTAGGTAAAATTCCATGAAAAACTATGATACAACTAACTAGTCCACATTTAAAAGGAGTAAAGTTTTTGTAAGTGGAGTCACTTTTCACTGTTACAATGTGCAAATATCAGAAAAACAAAGCCATAATTGGGAGTATGGGGAAAAAATTCCTTAATGGTTCCCTCTGTAGCTTATGTATACACCAAATTATATCCTAAGTAAGTTTGTTCCTATTTCCACATTTTCCATTTAACTAAAGAAAGCTAATTAACTAGGACCCCCTTCTGTGAAGTGGTTACAGAAAATGATGTGTAGATATTAACTCAAATTGTGCTCTCTTCATATTTTTTTCCTATTACCTCAGCATACCCTACCTAATCATTCCTTCACTAACACAGGACTGCTTGATATACAGTGTATGTATAAGAGAGCTAATTAACTGTGAGACCTTTGTTTCAGCAAGGAAATCCTCTCACTAGGATTTCATTCCCCACCCCTCACATGGTATAATTTCATTCACATTTCACAGTAACTCAAAAGTTCAGAATGAATGATAAGGAAAGGGAAATCCACCTCTAATAAACTCAGAAAGCTTGCAGCTATCCTAGTTTTAATAGCACTCAGTTCCTCAGTTCAGAGTCAAGTATTCCATATGTTCAAGCCATTTATAGAATAATTATAGTCACTTCTAGTGGAATTAAAACAAAATCTCTTCCCATAAAAATTTGCTTGTGGGAGGAAAAACCATCTTTATTTATGAACTAAACAAAATCTTCCTATTATCTAATTTTTTGCTTTAAGTCATCAATGCCCATGAATGCCAGTCTATCTCCAGTTTTTTCTTAAATCATATAGAAGACAGAGCCAAGTATAGGAACAGCAAGGGAAAGGGTAAACAGTAAGACACCCTCCCCAATAGAACAAGGGAAACAAGCAATGGGAGGAATGAATTAAATCATCCTTTTACAATGCAGCTATTTTTCCTTTTCATTGATTCATATACTGTTTTGCTGCCATACTTCATTGTTAAAAAAAAAAAAAAAAAAAAAAAAAAAAAAGACCAAAGCTAGAAGAGACCTAAATAAAGAGATTAAGAGATTGGTACAAAATCATACATCTATTAAAGTAACAGCCAGGATTAAAATCCTTATGTCGAGTCCAAATCCAGTTACAGGTTGTCATGATTGACCAAATTTGGGGATCTCTTTTCCAGTTTGGATATTCACATGCCTCTGAATTTGTTGAACTTTGATTTCTTGATAATTCTTCCACCGTTAATGTTTATTTCATTTATCCATAATTTCATTCATGTAGATATTCTTTCCATCAATGGTGATCTCAACTCCTCTATTGCTTAGCAGCTATTTTAGTCATTGTAAGCAGGAAATGCATCATTTCTTGAGCTTTTATCCACAATTCCTAGAACAGTGCCTACTGGATGGTAGTGACAATTGTTGATTGTTTTATTGCTTCAGGCAATAACCCTCTCTATATTTTCACATTTTTAAATAGATAGATAGGCCTTTGGATGACAGAGCCTGGGAAGGAAATAAGTATTTATTAAGTACTATTCCATACTAGGCACTGTGAAAAATGCTTTAAAAATAGTCTCTCATTTAACCCTTGCAACTATTGTGATAAATAGGTACTATTATACTCATTTTATATGTGAGACTAATAAGACAGAGATAAGTGACTTGTACAGAGTCACATTGGTACTAAATGTCTGTACCTCTTTTTTGAAATCTTTGTAGCTTGAATCTTGAAGTTTACTGATTAAACCTCTAAAAACCTATAAAAAGGCATTAGATCAATTTCGAGGAGTCAAACTATCCACAAATATAGAAATTCATCTCAAATTCTGTATATGATCTAACAAACCCATTCTGACTTTTTAATGTCATTGGTTAAAGGTTTTTTATATAGGGGTATTTGCTATAGTTTTTAAATGCCTTTAAATAAAACAGAAATTAATATAAAGGGATAAACCATTTTTTAAAATTAGGTATTCCAAATGGTAAAGAACTTTGTAGAAAATCATTTATAAAGTTTCTAAATAACTAATATTCTCTGATCTAAATAAAAACATTCCACATATAGGACTTTCATATTTTTCTCTTTTTAAAATAATAACTCCTGTCTTCCAGTATTGTTTTGTTGTTGTTGTTGTTGTTGTTTTATTTTGTTTTGTTTTTGATAAGACAATTGGTTTAAGTGCCTAGGATTACACAATTTGGAAGTGTTAAGTGTCTGAGTCCAGATTTAAACTCAAGTTCCCCTGACTCCAGTAGTATTGCTCTGTACACTGTGCCATTTAGCTGACTAGACCTACATATTTCTTGAAACTATTTAATGCTACTTTTTTTTTAAATTTTTCTCTTCAAAACATGAATGGAAAAAAAAAAAATTTGCCATTTTTTTTAAATAAGGAAATAACCTCTTAAACCTTCAAATAATTATTACCATTTTCAAATAAGCAAAACCCTTATTGTTTTTTCCTTTTCCCCTGCTTTTTTATCACTTCTCAAGCTGACATTGGTATTTTAATAATATTCTGACTATTTGAGAAATAAGTGAAAGATTAGGGCTTTTTTTTGGTGGTTGTTGTTGTTGATTTGTTTGTTTCCAGTGATATACCCTAGTGAGTACAATAACTTGAAAACTCCTTTGGAGAATTTCAATACTATTAAATGATGTTAACTTGGCAGGAAGATCTGAGTTCAAGTCTTGTCTTCAATTTTTTTTGGTTATATGATCATGGGCAAGTCATTAACTCTTTGTAAAAGAAGGAGAAATAATGCCACCTGATTCTCAGGGCTTTTGTAAGGATAAAATGGGGTGTTTATTTAGTGTTTTGCAAAGTTAAAGATCTTCATTATTTTTGTGGCCTAGAAAATGTGGGGAGGAGTTCTTCATAATCATAACAGTGAGACATATCAAGTGATGAATAAATGCATGTCAAAGAACATTGAAATCATGCTAAGTTCAAAAGATCTTTGGACTTCTCTATGCCAGATTATGTATTACTTCCTCAAAACCATTTATAGTTATTCACTGAGAAAACAAATTAATATTAATCCAACAGGACAGTCCCTTCATGAAGCTATTATGGGGACTTCTTAGTACTTAGAATTATTCTAGAAATTTCCGAATTGGATTTGGTTTAAATTTATTTACTTCAGTTCATTGTAACCTAACTGATTTCTATCATGGAAATCCTCCCCACCCCCCCCAAAAATGTTGAAGGTACTGTTTGCTTCCTCTTTTTTCTCTTGCTGCAATTTTAGAAAGATAATTAACTTTTCTGAAGTTTGAGGTGATTAGCAGGAGCAAATTGTCCTTTATTTAACATAAAATAAGTATTGGATCACATATTGAGAGATAATTTATTCTGAGCATACAACATTTATGACCACACATTTCTTAACAAGTACAATGGATCTTTCCTTGTCTTAAAAGAACAAATATGTATGTGTTTATGTATATAAATGTACAAATATTTGTAGGAGTAGGCACAGTATTTGTATAAATATAAGACATGTGAAAATAAATGTAACAGAATTCATGGATACAAATGAGAATAGTTATTCAGAGTAGTTACCATGCTATATATTTGTGCTAACATGACTCCAAATATTTTTCCATCTCCTTTCTTTCTGTTTTTTTTTTTTTTTTTGGGGGGGGGAACGGTTTTAGAATCAATTTAAGGAGCTACACAAGAAAATCAATATTATTATTCAAACTAAAAATATTTTTAGCTGTTTTTAAAAATCAAACCCATGTATAAAAGGGAAAAAAAATGCAACACTGCAAATATTTAGAAGAATAAGGCTCAAATAATAAATATCTGAGGGAGGATTTGAATTCAGATCCTTTTGATTCCAACTCTAGTATTCAAATACATCAATGTAATTAAACAGATGACAAGAGACTGATATTCTTACCATAGGTTTGTACATGCCAGAGTACACCAGGACCACATTAAAATGTAATTCAGAAATATTTAACAAAATAAAGTAAAATAAAATGGAGCATAGATAATATTAATATGTAGTTTTCTAGGCCCCTTTGTTGTTGCAGAAAATTTTTTCTTTTCGGTTCTACATTTTATGGCACTATTAAAACTTTAAGGACATAATTGAATTAAAGTGGTTACATTCTTCCTGCCTGAATTGTATCAGTAAAAAAATGAAATCTCATGGAATCAAAATAACCTGTTTAAATATCCATTTTTCCTGTTTCTACACCAATCCAATAATGAATAATTTGAGAATGTGATGTTTTGTGTACTTTTAACAAATACCTTCCTTATTTTTTTTCATATAAATTATAGATTGTGTTTTTCTGAAAGGCTATCTGCAGTCACAAAAATAGAAAGTATTTTGAAATGTAATTGGAATCTAATAGCCTCTTATATGATTCTTGAGAAATTAAAAAATGTCAGGTCATGTGGAGTTAAATACAAAAAGCTCATCTACAATTACCCTTAAATACAAACATCAGCAATAGTGCAAATACAAAATATTAGATATAAAATAGGCCATCATTTGGAATTATTTCACTTCCCACTGTCCAGTTCAGGATTTCCCCCCCAATAATATGTGTTTGCTTTTTTCTTTCTTTTTCTGCCATATTATCAAGTAAGGAAATATGAAGTAAAATCTCATACAAATTAAAAGGATTTTTTGCCTACTGCAACAGATAGACTGGAAGATCACTAAATTCAAGTTTGAGTCAAAAGAGTAGTCTTAGAAAAGTGTCCCATGTGCTTCCTCCTTAGAAACCTAAACAAGGAATGATTGTGTCTAAAAATTGGCCATGGCACTTCAAGCTTACCAACCTACCTGCAACATTTAAAATCTAATCGACTAGTAACTTGGGCATGCTTTCCAAAGACTCCCATCAAATTTTTTTCTCTACTTAAATTCACAGAAAAGAGAATTTTGTAGCTCTGAGTTGGTTCTAATGTGCAATCTGTACTTTTGATTAAAAAAAAAAAGAAAACTAATGGGATTGGTAGCCCTTTAGGACACTCATACCTTAGGATTAGTACCAAATACTAAAGGATAAACTACTGAAATAAATTTGACTCTTGGTTTGTTCTCAACTTTACATAATTTTTTCATTGTTCCTCATTTTGTTAAGTATTGAAAGCATCAAAATGTTGGATCAAACTAAGCATTTCCCAGCACAGAAAACCACAATTTTTGTAAGATAGAGCCAAATTTGTCCCAAATCTAATTAGAAGCATCTTTACTATACTTCATTTCTGTGTCTTACAGAATTTTATTAACATATTTCTTAACATTTGTAATTAATGATTGGTAATTTATTAGCTGCTTTTTAACCACTATAGAATTAGGTAAGTATTGTGACCAAAGGAGAATGAAGATTAAAAATAATCAAAACTTGGAAAACTAACCTCAAGAGCTTTTACAAAGCAAAACTATATCTGAATGAACATCTACTGGCATCTGCAAAATTCACTCTGGCTACCTGCTCAGTTTTGAAAAATTCATTTCTTTTTCGATATTCAATTATTTTTTCATTCATTCTTGAAGTGTTCATTCACTACAAAATCCAAAGGACTGTAACAAGGGATAGTCCCAGGCCTCAGATTGCTTTTAAGTTAGCCAACGAAGACATTTTTAGTGTTGAGAGGTTTGGAAAGAATACTAGACAATGAATGAGAGAATGCTCATACTCTGCCCCCTAAACTCAGTAGCTGTGTAATGATAGTCATGCCACATAAACCTTTTGATATTTACTTTTAAGCCTGGTTAGAAGCATTTTCTTTCCTATATTGCACTTAAATCTATCTTATGGTTTTCATTCATGTAAAGCTATTTATTCAGTTCTTCTAAAATCCAAATGTATCATTATCCTTTTTATACTTATTGGGGACTTATCATAATTAGGGACTGTAGAAATCACATATAAGTGAAAGCAAAATGTGGGGTTGGGGTTAGAATGGGCAACCCCAACCCCACATTTTGCTTTCACTTATATGCCCATTCTAATTCTTCATGGCTTCACAGTAAGTACAGGGAAATCCTAGGGCACAATGCTTAGATTTTGTTAGATCCTTAAACGATGTACCTAATTGATTGTCTCTACAATTATGTTTATATAATGTGACCTTCTCAAAGAGAAGATATGTTATTTTGAGCAACTCTCAGATTAGTAAGGCAGTTAGACTTCTATAGGCAGTTGTCTTCTCTTCCTTAAAAAATAACTCATAACCACACAGTATTAAATGAAAGATACTAGACTACATAGTTGAATGAAATTTTCATATTTTACAAATCTTTTCATAAATGCTTCAGCTAAAAATAAAGATGTGTTAAACTATATTGTGCATGAAAAATCATTATCTTTCTTCCAATCTTTCTAAAAAAAGGTATAGTCCCATATATATTGTACATATGGATTATGGATTCAGTTAAAGATTTAGATAAGACAGTTAATTGGCAGAGTAGATAGAACTCTGGGCTTGGAGTAAGGAAAACCCATCTTCCTGAATTCAAATCTGCTTTCAAAGCTGCCTTACTAGCTGTGTGACCCTGTGTAAATCATTTAACCCCGTTTACTGCAATTTCCTTACCTGTAAAATTAGCTGGAGAGGGAAATGACAAACTGGTCCAGTACTTTTACCTAGAAGACCCAAATGGAGTCAAGAAGAGTTGGGTTGGGTACCACTGGAATGACTGAACAAATATATTAAATGATTCTAAATGCTTTCAGAAAAGAGGATGTCACAGGAACCCTCCTTCTGTTATAAATTTCCAATATCACAACTAGTCTTTAGGGACCAGTCTTTTGGGACTAAAGTGTCTATCATTTTAACACTAAAAATTAGAAACAGAAGAATTCCAGTGGGAAAGGTACATTATTATCTTTTTTTAAAAAATGGAGCCTTGATACCTACTTGAAGGTGATTACCATTTAGGAGACCCTGGTCAATTTATTTTCTCCAGATTCTTGTGTTCTGTATTCTTGGGAGCTGAATGTTGTAGAAACAGCATGTTCAATTCTCTGAGGAAGAATTGTCTCTCGGTCCTCAATAATGACCTTTTAATCATATAGTAATATGATTTTAGAAGTATAACATATATACCTTTAATCAAGTAATTGATGAAATTATATAGATATATGATTAAAGGTAATTGTTAACGAGATCACAGGAGAAGTCCTGTCCCTTTTTTTTTTTTTTTCAGACTTATGATGATGAAAGAACATTATACAAAGAAAAATAAAGAAGGAAGTCCAATAAAGTTCTCCAGTTAAACTTACAATTTGCATGGCACAATCAGTCTTTTGATAAGCTTTCAAAAGACTTTATAGTTATCCAAATGACTAGCAACAATGTCCAAAACAAACAGTGACCAGTGACGGAAGTACTTGAGAAATTCTGAAAAGTTGCTTTATTCAATAGACCATTAATCACTGTTTTCTCTAATTAGTTTTGGAGCAATTCCAATATTAAATATGGGGGAAGAAATACATTTACATAGCTTGAGTCATTAGGAGAGATTATTTCAAATAACCTGATCTAGGTGCATATTTTTAAATAACATTACAATTGAAGTTAGGGAGTATAGTGCCTAGGTTTTATGGCTCAAATCTTCATTGACTTTTACATTTGTCTATAGAACACCAGTATTTAGATTTAGAAGGGTACCAGATATACTGTATTCTAACTTGTATCTAAACAAATATCCTGTATACTTGAAAAATGGTCAGCCAAGCCTTGAAAGGCAGTTAGACTTCTATAGGCAGTTGTCTTCTCTCCCTTAAAAAATGTCATAACCACACAGTATTAAATGAAAGATACTAGACTACAAAGTTGAATGAAATTTTCATATTTTATAAACCTTTTCATAAATGCTTCAGCTAAAAATAAAGATGTGTTAAACTATATTGTGCATGAAAAATCATTATCTTTCTTCCAATCTTTCTAAGTAGTCCCATGTCCCATATATATTGTACATGTGGATTATAGATTCAGTTAAAGATTTAGATAAGACAGTTAATTGGCAGAGTAGATAGAACTAGTGTTAACTAGTTAACTAATAGTGTTAACTGTTTCTCAATTGATCTGAAGTTACAACAGTAAAGTGTCACTATTAATTCCATCTTTCTAGACTTCATACCTCTCCTTGTAGACTTTGATCAAATTAGCTTTTTAAGCTGCATTTCTTTTTTTTTTTTTTTTTTTTCCTTTGCTGAGGCAATTGGGGTTAAGTGACTTGCCCAAGGCCACACAACTAGGAAGTGTTAAGTGTCTGAAGTCAGATTTGAACTCAGCTCCTCCTGACTTCAGGGCTGATGCTCTTTTCACTGTGCCACCTAGCTTCCCCTTAAGCTGCATTTCACATGGTTACTTATATTGCATTCAATCCAGTAAAATATTTGAATATTTTTTTCAAAAGAACTTACTCTAGCACACAGTCCCTACTTTTTATTTACGAAATTGGTAAGAGTTGGTAAGGTAACATAGTAGTTAGAGTCCTGTGGCTGAAGTCAGGAGTTTAAATTCAACTTGAGATATTTTCTAGTTATATCAATAAGTTACCAAATCAGTAACTTAATTTCTTCTTTTAAAGTATTTTATGAGCATTTCTAAGAAATTTCTTTGAGCTTGAGACCAATTCATATCAGTCTTTGAGATATTGTCTGTGGACATTTTGTCCTCATCTGAGTTGGTGTTTTGGTCTTCTCTGTCATCATAGTAGCTTTCTATGGTCAAGGTTTTTTTTTTTTTTTTTATTTCTTTATCATTTTCTTTGCTTTTGTTTTTACACTTCCTTTTTTTTTTTTTTTTTTTTTTTTAACTTTTATACTTTTATAATCAAGCTCTGTTCCTGTGATAAAGGGGCATTGTCCCAAGCTTCTTGTGCAATTCTGAGTCTTGACTTTAAGCAAAGGGGCCTTTGTATTTGAAGGGTAGTTTCATCTGCTCTTTACAGGAAACAGTCTGCTTTCCTCCAGTTTTCCTTCAGAGCTGAGAGTGAAGGCTGTGCCACTGGTCTGGTCTGCTAGTTTCAGAATCAAGGATCTATTACGCTATTCTTCAAATAGCACTAAAAAGTGTAGAGAATTAAATAAGGCTAAGTAACCTTATTTAAGAAAAAAGAAAAACAGCTGTAAAACTTTTCCTTTAAGTTAATCACAATATTCTTGAAGGAAAGAAAAGTTTGTGATTGTGAATAAATGTATTTAAGTGTTACCTATTGTACTTTTTTATCACAAGTTAAATCTGAGTGATAGATTTCTTTAAAAATGGGTATAGATTGTGTGAGCAACAGAATCGTCTTCACAGTATTACTGATTTTATTTTTTTAAAAGAAAATACTTTATTTTGCTCCATTAACATCTTTCTGTGATCTACATCTTTCTTTGATTGTCTCATATGTGAATTCTAATATTTTTCTGGAACATTGTTAAATTGCACCATTTCTTGAGCATCCAGCTTTTTGGCAAAAAGTTAAGTATTTTATTTAAAACAAACTATTTAATTTATTTATTTAGTCCAAACTGTACTGGGCATTTAATATGTCAACTATGTGATATGGAAGCTTTAAAAGCAAAGATGTTTAAAAGCATACCTAAACAATGTGAGGTATGAAGTCTAGAATGAGGGAGTTAATAGTGCTACTCTTTTGGATTAATTGTGAAATAGGTTATTCAAGTATGGGTAATAAACTATGAATGGTATGGTTTATATCTATAAATTTTAGGGAAAATCTTAAAGTGACATTCATAGGATTGTTTATTGATATTAAATTTCAAGGACTTTTTAATAAATTATTATAGATCTTTAGCCATTCTACTAAATTTTCAACTATTTAGATCTTAGATTGTTGAGAAAATCAGTTATATACTATGTTCTAATTATTTGATATGTGCCTATTTCATATGATCATATGATTTGTTTTTTTAGACTTAAACTTTGTTAATTTTCATGATGTTTTACAAATGTAATAATGTTTAAAAGGATTTTGATTAATTCAGTTTATTGGCATGTCTTTGATTATATTAATTTAATTAACTTTTTGATTTTGTAAATTATATGATCACTTTTTTTTTTTCCTTAGGGACTAAAGGAGATTTTATTAGCTTTTTCATGAGGCTATTTCAGTTTGCTAACTCACTGTGACTTTAAATAAATTGAAATTATACATTTTTCTGTCCCAATTAAGGTTTTTCTTAAGAAACCAATTACAAGGTTGTTTTCACCCCCGCCCTGAATTTTAGGAAGTGAAAATCAATTGGTTAAGGTATGTGTTGGTTGGTTGGTTGTTATTTTTAACAAGAAATATAATTCTTGCAGGTTACTAGCACTATATGTACAAATCTAGATGTATTCTATACAAGGATGTCTGAAAAGACAATCTAGAAATATGTCAATATTTTAATTTTTCTCAAGTACCTTCTGACAAGTTCATTGTCTTTTTTTCTAATACTTAGCACAAGACTAGGAGGACTTGACATTTGATTCAGCCATTGCTCTTTCGAATATTTCAATTGTTTTGGGGCAATCCTCAATAGACAGATTTCTATACATAGATCCTTCACATTGTAAATGTTTATAAGACCACATTATTGCTATAATAACTTTATAGCAACTTTTAGTTTTCTCAGAAAGCAAATATGTGGCTTTACATATACAATATGTTTTAGTCTGAGGAAAAAGGCTTCGGTACTTTAAGAAATCTGTGATCCTATCAATGTGGATACTCTTTATTAATGCAGAACTCACCATTTATCCATTACTACATACCCTATTTAAATTTTGTCTATGGCCTTATGTAAATTTTCCTTAAGAGGTCCATTCAATGTTCTGAGGCCCCTTAATTATATTGGAGGCAACCAAAATTAACTTTTATAAAATAGAGTGTAATATTATGACTATGCTTATATTTATTTATGAAAATGACAGTTTATTTAAATTATAATTGGCCAGTAAGAAAACATACTTTATTAAGATATGTTCTCTGCTTTTTTAATATATATCTGTTAGGTCCTAGGGATGCATTTGATATGTATTTTGGTACCATTCATTAATATTCATTAATTATATGAAGCAGGAAAGTACTAATATTAGGCATCCCCCCAAAAAATGTTAGAATTGTGTGGCTTCTGACCACCTTAATCACAAGTTGGTTATAGTTTTTAACATTTTAGGGAATAGATGTAGGAATTCCTAGAGTTTATTTCTTTATAAGTCCTAAGCAAGATTGAAATTTCATATATGATTGTCTTGCTTAGACTTTTTATATGACATTTCAAATGAATGAGCAAAAATATGGAAGTTGAAAAATAATCTGTAAGTTCTCAGGAGAATAGAAATGAGTAACAGTAAGTGCTAGGGGGTTACATTGTCAAAGGAGCTGCAAGTTTTTGTTTTTTTTCTTTATTCACTTTCTTTCTCTGATTCTCTGTCTCTCTCTCCCCATATATATATATATTTTTTTTTTTAGTATGTTTTTTGGTGATCTTTCCTATTCTAAGTCAAATAAATTCTGGAAATAGCTCCCTATGAATATCTCTTTTTAAAAATAGCAACAAATATAGGGCTGTGTTTATTAATATGCATAGTCTCAATCACCATAAGGATAATAGACAATGAACAGATTGAAGAGTTGATATTCTATTTTAAAAGATCCTACCTCATGTAGATACATTTTTTCCAGTGGCAATGATTTCTTTTGCATGTAAATGAAATGGACTCAGGCAAAGTATAAAGCTAACTTGCTTTGATTTCAGTTTTGTATGAATTGGCTCAGGTCTAATTTTTTTCCTTAAATTTTTCAATGACTCTAAATGAACATCTTGAGCACTTGCAAATTCATATTATCTTTTAATCAACAGTCTTTGAAAATAAAAGTTTCTCCACACATACACATATGCATGCATGTACACACAATTAAAAATATGCTATAACTAAGGATTGTGATATTGAATAATTGTTTTTAAGAGGTGTATTTTTCTGTACTATTATTAATACTTTAATATGTTTTCCTACATTTGCTCACAATAATCTTCTTATGAGCATAGAAAAAGTAGTCAGACCTAGAATGAAGAAAACATTAATTAAAATGTGTGGCTCAATCAAAAACCCTTTATTGAGGTGGTTAGATTTTTTCTGTTTTTTTTTTAATTTGTCAAAGAAATATTTTAAACTATAGCAACTCTACCCACACATTTTTGTTGTTATTTCTAGTTAATTATGGGTTCAGAAATTAAGATAATTTAATATTTTCAAATTACTGAGAAGTGGTAAGTGGTATATTTCCTTTCTTGATTTTCTTTTGCTTAAAACCAGAATAAAAGTAAATATTTATAGGGAAGTGGTAGAAATCTGTTCTTTTGTAGTCAAAAACAAAAACAAAACCAAGCTCAGGCTTTAGTCTTGCATTAACAATGTGCTTCTTACTGTCCCTTGTCCAAGAATACCTGCTCTTTCTCACTTCTGTTCTTTGCCCCTTCACAATAGTTACTGTTTATAATATCCTTTAATCTATCTCTACTTTTTCTGAAATTATAGCCTTCTTAAAAAGCCTACTTCAAATGTCACCTCCATCATGTGATGTTAACCCCAGTTTCTACCCAGAAATGATTCCTTCTTTTATTTGATTAAGAAACAAATATTAATGCCTTCTAATGCTCTATGAATTGGGCTCAAGTTTGCAAGAAATAATTTCATTTTTTTAAAACATTAATGTGTGTCCAAATCAGTTCAAGTAGGGAGACATAGAAGACAGGAGGGAAAGGTGGGGAAGGAAGGAGAGAGTTAGAGAGAGGAAAGAGAGATGAAAGGAAGGAGAAGAAGAAGGAGAAAGAGGGGCAAATGAGGAGAAAGACGAGGAAGAGGAGCAAGAGGAGCATAAATGAGATCTAAATCAACAAAATAGCCCTCCTTCCTCTTACTCTGTGCTCCCTTCTTCCCCTGCAATTTGAGATAACATTTATATAAACATTGAAATAATAAGAAATACCTCCACAACTTGATAAAATGCAGTAATATTGCATAATAAAAAGCACTCGTTCCTTACTGAACCCCACCCCTTACAAATTAAAATAGTTTCTCCCTACAATCAATATTTTAATCTTGAATCCAAAAGAGAATATTACCTTTAGAAGGATCAAATCACTACCAGGGGTTTTGGAGGCAATGATTTCTCTATATAATTATAGAGAAAATAATTCAATTTGGTGATCACCTGCTAATCTAGTTTCCTGAAAAGGACCTTACGTTTTTTTTTTAATCCATTTTCCTAAAGTGAAAAATTTTCAAGAGGTTTTAGCCTGGAAAAATATTTTTATTAATATTTTTAGTGAAACTAAAAGGATATTTTAAAATATTCTTCCATAATCTGAACACTTACATGAGAAAGAAATGTTTTAAAAGAAAGAACGGGGATAGAATGTGGAAGTAGCATACTATTTCCTTCCTTTAGAATTTTTTCTTGGTACCTCTACCTTGCTATATTTCTTTTGAAAGAATACCTTTATAAAAAACAATGTAATTACCATTTTGTGGCTGGAAATTGTGGATAGGACAAATCCCATCGTAGTACCAAAGGTCTGGAGAAGTATAATGTTAGAAGAGAGGGCATTAGGGATGGTGATGGCACATTTTAGAATTTTTATGCTAGTTGAGTGAATGTGTTCTATCTATCATTTTAGAAACCAGGAGAAACCAAATTTTAGAAATATTTTAGCTTCTATTCAGTGGGAAAAAAATCAAATTTTCCTATAATATCACAGTAGATATGTTTGAATTAAGTTTCTGTTAAGTTGAAAAATGCTTGGAAAAGAGGTGAAAGAGTGGTATTTTTTCCAATATTGGCATAATATAGGAATAACAATAAATGAAATAAATAGTAACCGGGAATTGGTGTTATTTTAAGACAAACAGGACTTTTCATTTAGCTAGCATTTTTTCAACACACAGTATGTACAAAGGCTCTGTAAAGGTACTAGAAAACACATTAAAATGAGTTAGTTATTGTCCCTACTGTCCAGCATTTCATTCATTGGCTTGGTGATTTCATCCATGTGAATATTCTATCTACAGTCTGATTGAAAAATCCTCCACATTTCTCCATCCTATATGACTCTTCTCCATGCCTTACTATTTGTCTGCTAAAGTGTGTAGTCTAATCTTCATGGGTGGCCATCTTCATGTTTTGCATAAATACCAGGGTACAGTGAAAAACAAAAACAAAAACAAACTTAAGTCTGGACTTAAGGAATGAACCTTTCTAAAGAGTTAATTATCATTTTGCTTTTTTTTTTCATGGCCAATAATATCTCCATGCATATAACTGCTTACCACCATAATCTTAAGCAATCTAAATAGAAGTGGCAGTTAGCCCACAAAATATTACTTGAGTATCTTCAGTACAGATTTTCAAGGGACATATTCAAGATTTAAAACAAAATTGTCTCTTACCACAAGGATCTTAAAGAGGAGTACAAGATACGCATGCCAGAGTTGGAAGTTGTTAAGGGGATAGTAAGGATCTGAGGAATAAAGTCATGAGAGCAATAATAGGCAAAATAAATAATTATGTTTTTATACATTTCCTAGTCATTGTATGAAGAATGGAATGGATTTCAGAAAACCACTTGCCTCCAGGTGCAAGAAAATAAAGCAAAGAGCTTTTGAGAGACAAATGATCTTAGTTGCATGATGCAAATATACTAACCATTTGCAATTTCAGCAGTTTGGGGAATTCTTGGTGTGGGAATTTCCTCCATTCATACAGTTGTCAACTTTAGGTATTAGCAGAATATATGGAATCTTGAGGAGGAAGAATCTAGGAGCAAAGAGACTAATTCAAGGTTAATAAATAACAGAGCAAGATTTAAACCCAGGACATCCTAATTGCAAGTCAGCACTCAATCAACTATAGCCTATTGCAACTACAGTTTAATTGTAACAGTGAAAACAAAATTATTAATTATTTTGTAGTCTTATTTAATTTCCATACATAATTGAGATGAGTATGTAATAAAATCCTTTGGTGAAAGGACCATTTTGTTTTTGTATTTGACACAATAAATTCTCATTATCAAATGAATTAAATAATTCAACTAAATAATTTGAATTAAAAAAAATCAGAAAATTTACTTAGACAATAAATTTATTTTATTATTATAATAATATAATAATATAACACATTATATATTTTGTTATAAGGAAGGAAATAAGTTTCTTCCTTAATCATAATTCATCTTTTTATTACAGAATTTAGAAACAGTCAGGAAGTGTGTGTATGCATGAGTGTGTGTGTTTTAAACAAGTGTATTTTCTGTGAATCTAATTATAGCCCATTTTTTTCCTTGTTTGAAGTAGACTCTTAGGTTCATTTCATATTTTTGGGGGAGAGAAATTAAGATGAGCTAATGGTAGAATGCTTAAATAGTGCATTCATGTGAGCTGTATTTTCATCTTATGAAATTAAATCTATTGGAAAAAACTCAACTTTGCAATTTTAAAGCTTCCTTCACAAACTATCTTGAAATACCCTTGATATTTGGGGACATATTTATGTCCCCTTGTGGATTATGTCAAGTAAGATTTTGCATATTTAACATAGTATGAAAAGTATCCAGAATGTAGGTTCAAATGCAAATAGAACATCTTGACCATTTTAAAGACTGCTTGGAATACTAAAAAGCTTATTGAAGTTTATTTTTTTTTCCCCTTGTGCAAAGAGACTGCTGAAAAAGGGGAGATGGTTTTAGTTGTTAAAGAAATAAAGATCCCATTTCCCATTTGATTTCTGTAACAGTCTTTATTAACTAAATACATATAACATTGGTGCCTTTGGGACAAGTAAGAAAGCAAATGCCCATGTGGAACTTAATATGTGACATTTTATATAGCCCTTTAAGGTTTGCAAAATGCTTTCGATACATTATCTCATTTGTCTTCATGACAACCCTGTTAAGTAAGTGCTACTCTTAGTATTATCCCAGGTTTACAAATGAGGAAAGAGGCTGAGAAAGAGTTTAATCACACATGTAGTAAGTGTCTGAAGCTTAATTCAAGCCAAGGACATTTTACCTCCATGCCTTGTATAGTATCCATGTTGTATTTCCTAAATGGAAAGATTAACAATACACGTAAAGGAAGCAGAAAATATTTCTTAGTTTTTAATTAGGATTCTCAGAATGTCCAGAATATTTGGGAAAAAATGTTATCGAAGACAATCCCAATAAACTTTGGATAAAAAATGCCATTTACATCCAGAAAAAGAACTATGGAAATTAAATATAAATCAGCTCATGCTGTGTTCACTTTTTTTCTGTTTTTTTTTTCCCTCTAGCATAGTTTTTCCTTTTTGTTTTGATTTTTCTCTCCCAAAATGATTCATAAAGTAATATGTATTAAAATAAAATATTTTTTAAATTGTTAGTTATATTTCAGTAGAATTGGTTTTCTTTAAAGTACTTATGGGGTACAATGAATAGAACCTGATCTGAATAGAGGGTCTGAAATCAGGAGGATCTGAATTCAAATTTGACCTCTCAGATATTTACTAGGTGTTTGACCCTGGCCAAGTTACTTAATCCAGATTGCCTCCCAAAATTAAAAAAAAAAAATCCTTTATATTATAGCTTATCCATTTCAAAACTTTATTTTAAGAAAGGAGATATGGGCTTCCCCTATCTTCTGAGGGAGATCATGATACAAAAATATTAAGAACCCTTTGTCTGTAACAATAGGGTTGTTTAGGCAAAGAGGATTGCTTAAATAAAATGATTCTTAAAACAATAATTTATTCAGGGATGAGTATTGATATTAGAAATATGGATTGTTCCCTATTAAAATGAATAAGTTTAGGGTAAGTGTGATATGGTTTTGTTTAGAGCAGAATGTTTAATGATTCTCTGACAATTGGTTTTATTCAAATACCAATATTGAATGTAGAACTAATTAGATTCCAAAAAAGAGCTGGGAGGACTAAATGTTGAAATCTGTTAAGTTTACTGACTCTAGTGTTTGTTACCAAGGTTGACTCACACTTGAATCCACAAAAGAAGAAAAAAATAACGAGTGCCAACAAGTTGTTTAAATATCTTGACTATTCTGTAGATTTGTTAGTTCATCCAGAGATTAGTCTCAAAGGGACAGAAACAGGACCAGGGACAAAGATAGATTAAAACAGAAAGCCTTCACTTTAATGGGGCAGATTAAACTTCGTAAAGAAAGGTAAACTATCAGAAAATATTTTAGGAACATTAAATGATTTGGAAATTTTACCTTTAAGATTTTAAGGGTCTGGTGGAAAGCTAAAATATGAAAAAAGCTAAAAAATAAAATATGAGAGAGGCACTATTCCAACCTACATTGTCCAAAAAGCTATTAAAGTTTAAAACTGCATAAGTTTTTGATAAAAGTTTTTTCTTTTCTTTGATTAAAATGCTTAAGATAATAAAAGCTAAACATATGCACTTCTTGCTCTCTGTCTTCCAAAAGCTGTGCTTGAACTAGAAATAGTGAAAAAACAAATATAAACTAAGATTTTAATAATAGATTAAGCTTACAAACAAAAACAAACTGGAGTGTTCTCTGAAGTACTTGGAATCTACAGATGAATTCCTTCTCAACAACTGAATGATACTTCTTCCTCTCCTCCCTAGCCAGTACACATCTAGGTGTCAGTGTGGGGCAAGTTTCATGGAGTGTTTCTTTCCCAACATTCTCTTTCCTTTCCCCTTCTCCTACTTTGATACTTACCTCTCTATCCCTATCCTTAAGAAAAAGGACTCCAAATACCTATTCTTCTCAGACTATCAAATCTACTCCCCTCATTCCAATGATGGCAACTGGGATTCTTCTCGTCCCATACTCTTCTGTTATAAGAATATACTTATCTGTTCTCAATCAAGTTATTACCATCTGACTTCTTTGCCATAGACTTTTCTGATGCTGATTATTGAGGATTTCTCAGCATTACCCTCTACCCCATAGCAGACTGTCTTATGCATTGTGTTTTCAAATCAGAATGAGAATAGAAAGTGTATCCATTTTGTATATGTATTCCCTAATCTTTAACAGAATTGTTTGGGACCTAGAGATACTTCATACATGCTTTTTTTCATACATTATTTCTTTCATTTTTGTATCATCAGCATAAGAATATATATTCACACATGTAGATCATGCACACACACACGCTTCATGGTCTGTAAAAAGCTTTATATAAATTGTATCATTAATGTATGTTATTCTATAAATGATTTTTTTGATCATCCAAAGAGCTCTCTTACTATATTTTGTTACTATCATCATTTAGCAGTTTGTTAAGCTTGAGAGATTAATTGAATTGTCCTGAGTTTGATCTCTAGTAAGCTTCTAGGGAATAATTGAATCCTTTTTTAATACCCAAGAACAACACTTTATCTACTATGTCATTCTGCCTTCTATAGAAAGTAGAATCTAAGAATTTTAGAAAACTCTGACTGGAATTTACCATTTAAAAATTCCATTAATATTTGTTACCTTTGAAAGAATTGATAGTGCTTTAGTCTGTTAAACAGGTTTCCTAATAATTTTTTCAGAAATGATTTTTTTTTTTTAAATTATAGCTTTTTATTGACCGAACATATGCAAGGGTGATTTTTTACAACATTGCCTCTTGCGCTCACTTCTGTTGCAACTTTTCCCTTCCCTCCCTCCACCCTCTCCCCTAGATGGCAGGCAGTCTTATACACGTTAAACATGTTAAAGTATATCCTAGATACAATATATGTATGCAGATCCATACGGTTGTCTTGTTGCCCAAGAAGAATTAGATTCAGAAGGTAAAAATAACCTGGGAAGGAAAACAAAAATACAAGTAGTCCACATTCATTTCCTAGTGTTCCTTCTCTGGGCGTAGTTGATTCTGTACATAATTGATCAATTAGAAGTGAATTAGATCTTCTCTTTGTCTAAGAAATCCACTTCCATCAGAATACATCCTCATACAGTATTGTTGTTGAAGTATATAATGATCTCCTGGTTATGCTCATTTCACTCAGCATCAGTTCATGCAAGTCTCCCAAGCCTCTCTGTATTCATCCTGCTGGTCATTTCTTACAGAACAATAATATTCCATAACATTCATATATCACAATTTACTCAACCATTCTCCAATTGATGGGCATCCATTCATTTTCCAGTTTCTAGCCACAACAAACAGAGCTGCCACAAACATTTTGGCACATATAGGTGCCTTTCCCTTCTTTAGTATCTCTTTGGGGTATAAGCCCAGTAGTAACACTGCTGGATCAAAGGGTATGCACAATTTGATAAATTTTTGAGCATAATTCCAAATTGCTCTCCAGAATGGCTGGATCAGAAATGATTTTTTTGAGTTAAAAAAAACGACAACTAAGAATAGTGTAAGAAAATCAACAACAAACATCTTCATCTATCATCTGCTTTATCTAGGTTATTGTGCTAGGTTCTGGGAAATGGTACAATGGTTTCCTTTCCTTGGATCATGTCACAGTCTAAGAAGGTAAAATCTACTTGTATTAAATGACCTGAAAATATGGAAAATTGTAATATGCATATAGAAAAATCTGAACAAATTAAAAAAAAAGAGGATAGAAAAATAACTCATAGCTGAGCTTAGGCAGAGAATGGATTAGGAAACCCTGCATAGAGGAGGAAGACCTTCAAGAGAAAAAAAAACCTGAGTTGGAGAACATTTTAAGCATAGGGGGAAATGACATGAGGAAAGACAGGGAGGTAGAATACAGCATGGTAATGAGAGATACAGACTCATACATTTTCCCTAGAACACTAAATAGGTAGAAAGATGGGCTTTAGACACAAAGATTAAGAAATATAAACTTCTTGTAGTGATCAGCAGAGAAGACTAAAATTTGTTTGATTTTTTTGTTTCTATAATGATCACTATGTGCTTTAGGAAAATTGCTTGGAAGGATGTATCAGACAGGGAATAAATACAAAATAGTTATAAAATAATATACTCACTATGAGGTATAAAATGCACAGTACATAAACCACATGCAACCAATAACACTCCCAAGTGGGATCCAAACCAGATAAAAATGTCATTATGGTTAATAATGAAACTATTATTATTATTCAAATACTTAAAATACAATAAAACATCATGTTAATGTCATTTTCTAAGTCAATATGAAGCCCATAGGAATCTTACATATGGTTTAGTGATTCTCTCTTTTATTTGAAAATGTTCTACTTTGCCTTTTAGGGTGCTTTGGGTCTTTAAAATTCGTTTAGGGTCATAATTTAAAAGAGTTTATAGCTGTTGGGGGGCAAAGTTGGGCAAGTTCCTGCCTTTACCTTCTTACCTCTACCTCTCTCTCTCTTTTATCTGAATCTGACATTGCTATTCTAAATGATATCCCAAAATGGGATATTAGCAGTGGAAATGGAAAAAAAGGAGATGGATGTGAGAAATGTGATAGAGTATAGGAGGTGATTTACATTCAGTCTCCTTAGTTCCTTTTTTGGATGTAAATGGCATTTTCTGTCCAAAAATCTGCCTTGGATCACTGAACCACTGAGAAGAACAAAGATTTTCATAGTTGATCTTTTTACATTTTTGCTGTTATTGTGTAAAATGTATTCCTAGTTCTGCTTGTTTTGCTCAACACTGGTTTATATAAATTTTCCAGGTCTTTCTAAAATCACCTTGTTCATTATTTTTATAGAATAATAATATTCCATTATCATTATATACCACAATATGTTCAACCATTCCCCAATTGAGGAACATCTACTCATTTTCCAATTCATTGCTACCACAAAAAGAGCTGCTACAAACATTTTTACATGTGTTGATCCTTTTCTCTTCTTTATTATTTCCTTGAGATATAGACCCAATAATTGTAATGTTCTTCTTTTCTAAAATATGATTGTTCTCTGGGAGGAGGTTTCTTGGGGGGGCTTCTGGAGGCAGCCTTAGTTTCAGCTCAAAATAATAATCACCTCAAATGCAGCCAGGTGTTAAATAAAATCCAGTACTTTATTGTCTCTTCCAAAACAGCCCGGTTGGTTTTCTTAGAGACTTATCTCTCTCCTTGGTTCCAAGAGGTCCTGTTGCTAGTCCATTGCCTCTTCTAGCTTCAGCCTCTCTTCTTCCAAATCCTTTGTTCTGCCCAACTGAATCCTGCTTTCTCAATCTCCCAAGCCTCCTGGCTGAGGCTTCAAGAGCTTCTAGTGAGCTTGTCCTTTTATATGCTTGTTTAGAGGTGTGAACTCAAAGATTGACTCCTCCTCCGAGAGTGGGATTGTGGGAGCTGTGATTTGTGAATCTCCTCCACTGAATCCTGACTTGTGAATCTCCTGGACTTGTGAATCTCCTGGCTCCTCTCTGACTTGTCAATCTTATAGAACTCCAATGAGTACTAAATACATTAGTGAACCAGAGAAGTGCTAAGCATGATGCTAAAATTAGACAACTGACTTATTACCTTGTAAGAATCCTAACAAATAATGGTACTTCTGGGTCAAAGGATATGCACAGTTTGTTAGCCTTTGGGACATAGTTCTATATTGCTGTCCAGAATGGTTGGATCATTTCACAATTCCACCAACAATGCATTAGCGTTCCAATTTTCTCACATCCCCTTCAATACTTATCATTATTTTTTCTGTCATCTTAGACAATTTAAGAGGTTGAAGATGGTACTTCAAAGTTGTTTTAATCTGCACTTATCTAATCAATAGTAATTTAAAGCATTTTTTCATATGACTACAGATGGCTTTCATTTCATCATCTGAAAATTGTTGATATCCTTTGACCAATTATCAATTGAGGGATAACTTGTATTCTGATAAATTTGACACAGTTCTTTATATATTTTAGCAATGAGACCTTTATCAGAAACATTGGTTGTAAAGATTTTTTCTCCAGCTTCATATTTCCCTTTTAATCTTTGTTTATGTTGCTTTTGTTTGTGCAAAATCCTTTTTAATTTAATGTAATCAAACTTGTCCATGTTGCCTTTCATAATGTTTTCTAGTTCTTCTTTGATCATAAATTCTTTCCTTCTTTAAAGATCTGATAGGTAAATTATCCTTTGCTCTCCTAATTTGTTTATGGTACCATCCCTATGCTCAAATTATATATCCATTTTGGCCTTATTTTGGTATGGGGTGTGAGATGTAGTTCTATGCCAAGTTTCTGATATATTATTTTCCAATTTTCTCAGAAATTTTTGTCAAACAGTGATTTCTTATTCCAGAAACTGGAGTTTGGGAGTTCATCAAATACTAGATTACTATAGGCTTTGATTATTGTGTAGTGTGTATCTAATCTATTCCACTGACCTACCACTCTATTTCTTAACCAATACCAAATAGTGTTTGTGCTTTTATTTTTTGTTTCTTTTTTGTAAATATATTTTAACCTACATTGCTATATGAATCATGTTGGAAGAGAAAAAACCAGAGCAAAAGGGAAAAATCATGAGGAAGATTAAGAAACAGAAAAAAAGAAGTGAACATAGCATATGTTAATTTATATTCAGCCTCTTTAGTTCTTTTTGGATGCAGATGACATTTTCTATCCAAAGTCTATTGAGAGTGCTTTGAAGCACTGAACGATTGAGAAGAACCAAGTCTTTCCTAGCTGATCATTGCTGCTGTTATTGTAGCACCAAATGATTTTGATGACTGCTGTTTTAAAATATAGTTTTAGTTTTGTTACTGCTAAGCCACCATCCTTTGTAATTTTTTTTCATTAATTCCCTTGATATTCTTGACCTTTTGTTCTTCCAGATGAATTTTGTTATTATTTTTTCTAATTCTATAAATTAAATTTTTGGTAGTTTGATTGGTATGACACTGAACAAATAAACCAGTTGTCATTTTTATTATATTAGCTCCCCCTAGCCATGAACAATTGATATTTTTCAAATTGTTTAGATCTGATTTTATTTGTGTGAGAAGTGTTTTGTAATTGTGTTCATATAGTTTTTTTTTTAATTTTTCTTGGCAGGTAGACCCCAAATATTTTACTTTGTTTACAGTAATTTTAAATGGAATTTCTCTATCTCTTGCTGATGGGCTTTTTAAAAAGTAATATATAAAAATGTTGATGATTTGTGTGGATTTATTTTATATTCTATAACTTTGGTAAAACTGTGAATTGTTTCCAGTAGGTTTTTGGATGATTTTCTAAAATTCTCTAAGTATATCATTATATCATCTGCAAAGAGTGACAGTTTTATTGCCTCATTGCTTATTCTAATTCCTTTAATTTTGTTTTTCTTTTCTTATTGCTAAAGCCAACATTTCTTGTACAATGTGAAATAATAGTGGTAATAATGGACATCCTTGTTTTACCCTTAATCTTAATGGGAATGTGTCCAGCTTCTTTCCATTACAAGCAATGCTTACTGTTGCTTTTAGGTAGTTACTGCTTATTATTTTCAGGAAAACTCCCTTTATCCTTATGCTATTATGTGTTTCTAATAGGAATGGGTGCTGTATTTGGTCAAAAGCTTTTTCTACATCTATTTAGATTATCATATGATTTCTATTGGTTTTGTTATTGATATAGTCAATTATAATAATAGTTTTCCTGATACTGAACCAGCCCTGAATTCCTGGTATAAATCCCAGTTGCTCATAGTATATTATCTGGCTTGTAAATTGCTGTAATCTTTTTGCTAATATTTTATTTAAAATGTTTGCATCAATATTCATTAGCCAGATTGTCTGTAATTTTCTTCCTCTGTTTTTGCTCTTCCTGGTTTAGGTATTGGTACAATATTTGTGTCATAGAAGGAATTTGCAGGACTCCTTCTTTACCAATTTTTTCAAAATGGTTTACATGATATTGGAATTAATTGTCTTTAAGTGTTTGGTAGAATTCACTTGTGAAATTGGCCCTAGAGATTTTTTCCTAGGGAGTTCATTAATAGCTTGTTCAATTTCTTTTTTCTAACTATTCTACTATTTAAGTAATTTGTTAATCTGGGCAATTTATATTTTTGTAAATATTCATCCATTTTGGTTAAATTTTCAGACTTGCTGCCATATAGTTGGGCAAAATAGCTCCTAATGATTGCTTTAATTTCTTTATCATTGGTGGTAAGTTCACCCTTTTAATTTTTGATGCTGGTGATTTTTTTTCTTTTTCTTTCCTTTTTCTAATCAAATTAAAAAAAAAAAAGGTTTATATGTTTTGTTGTTTTTTTTATAAAACTTTTAGTTTTATTTATTAGTTCAATAGTTTTCTTAGTTTCGATTTTATTAACCTCTACTTTGAGTTTCAGAATTTCTAATTTGTTATTAAATGGGGATTTTAAATTTGATTTTTCCCTAGCATTTTTATTTGCATGACAAATTCATTGATCTCCAGCCAGTTTTTCTTAATGATCTTTTGAGGTATGCTAGCCAGGCTTTTTTTTTTTTTTTTTTTTAATGGCCTTCAGATAAGTTGATAATTTTAAAATTGTCTCTTTTGGATCTATTTTCCAGATTGCCTGTTTTTCCATTGAGGTTATTTCACATTTTCTTCCATTTATTCATTCTTTTTAATTTGTTTGATTGATTCTTGCTGTCTCAAAGTCATTAGCTTTCATCTGCCCTATTCTAGTTTTTAATGTGTGATTTTTTTCAGTCAGCTTTTGCATCTCTTTTCCCATTTGTTCTACTTTTTTTTTCCCCTGAGGCAATTTGGGTTAAGTGACTTGCCCAGGGTCACATGGCTAGGAAGTGTTAAGTGCCTGAGGCCATATTTGAACTTAGGTTCTCCTGACTTCAGGACTGATACTCTATTCACTGCAACACCTAGCTACCCAGGTTAATTCTATTTTCAAAGATGTTTTCTTTAGACAATTTTTCCCTTCTTTTTCCAAGCTTTTGACTCTTTTATGTATACCTCTCATTTCCTTTCTCATTTTTTTTTTCTTCTCCCTCTCTTAGTTGCCTTTTAAAGTCTTTTATGAGCATTTTTTAATGGTTAATGTATATCACTCTTTGAGATATCTTCTGTGGACATTTTGTCCTCATCTGAGTTCGTATTTGGTCTGCCTGCCACCATAGTAGCCTTCTATGGTTAAGGTTCTATTCTGTTTCCTGCTCATTTTCTTTTGTTTTCTTTATTTCCTCTTTTTTTCCCTTAACTTTTATGGTTGAACTCTGCTTCTGGGGTAAAGGGAGCATTGTCCCAAGCTTCTTGTGCAGCTCCGAGGCTTGGCTTTGAGCACAGGGGCCCCTTGTGTTTGTAGGGGATAGCTTTGTCTAATCTGTTCAGGAAACAACCTGGTTTCCCAGAATTAGCCTTCTGAGCTGGGACTGGAAACTGCCCCACTGATTTGCTCCTCTGCTGAGCCAGGACTGAGGGTCTGAATTGATGATTTGCTTGATTAAAACTCTTTCACCTGCTTTCCCAGAGTCTATTTGCACTGGGCTGAACACTCTTTTCACCTCAGTAAGACTGACCTTTCTTGAAGTTTTTCCAATCTGTCTTGAACTGGAGAGTGATTTCATTTAGTCAGACTCTGTTCAGAAGCTTGGTTTCATGTGGTTTTCTAGGGAAATTGGGAAAGCTCAAGCAGCTTCCTGGTTTTACTCCACCATCTTGGCTCTATCCCTGACTACTCTCCAGAAGTTCTTTTTAAAACAAATTAGTACATGGAAATAATCACTGAACTTCTAAATTTCTATTGATAGTCACTCTTGAAAGTGTCCCATTGGCAACTAGAGAATAGTTTCAACAAGAAAGCATTTGATTGCTATTTCAATCTGAGTTTATGATTCCTTCATCCAGGAACATGGTCTAATTGTGTTATCCACTGGAGCTCTAAAAAATATCTGAGTGTTCAATAAAAGTGGTTGCTGATAATATATCTGTATAAACAACATACTCAGTTCTAGACTAAAGTTCTAGACTAAATACAGACATAAGTTATCAATGGAGTTAAGATTAAACAATTAAGGTCAGGATACAGAATTTTTAAAAATATGATTGGAGAATTAGTATTGAAGAAATTTATTAAGAGTAGGAGACATGGCATGGAATTTATGGCATGGAATGATATTACTTTACTTTATTAGCCCTATGTGTATTTTATATTTCCTGCTGTATAGTGTTCCTTATAAAAATTACACTGTTGTCATTAGTCTTGCCAGCTTACTCTCTCACCAATTGAGAAGCTTGATTCTTGAGAAGCTTGATTCTATACTATGGTACAGACCAATTGTTTAAATTGACCATACCACTGGGATGAACAAGTGATGGAATGGGGATTTTCCTACTAACAGCTGCTGAGAGGAGATCCATGTGCAATTGCAAGTTCATCTAGGACTTTTTAGTTGACAGTTTGCAGCTGTTTTTGTTTTGCACAGGTTAGTGCTTTAATGTAAATTATGTGGCTAATGGTATAGGGGGAAATCATAAAATCACTTTGCTAATGTTTCTTTGTGGATATTAAAGATTTTGAGCAGTAGCTACAGAGCAGTTGTTAACCATCAAGCATATCAAAAGCGGCTTCAAAAATCATTAAGAAATGATTATGCTCCAACATCCATTTCTAGTAGCCTGTCTGAAATATAGGCAAGTTTAAATAGAAATGTGTAGTTGTTTCACATGAACAGGTGAATTATTTCCAATTTTCAATAAGGAACTCTATAAATGTGCATTTTAACACTAGCATTTGTATAATTTTTTTTAAGGTTTGGAAAAAATGTACATACATTCTTTCATTTGAGCCTCCTATCAACCCTTGGAGTTAAGTGCTATTATTATCTCCCTTTTTGAGGAAAAAAAACTGAGGTAGATCAGATTAAATGATTTCCTCAGAATCATATAGCCAGGAAGTGTCTGACACAGGATTTGAACAGTCTTTAAGTAATGCTCTTACAAACTGCATTTTGTAGCTACCTCTAGTTCTATAGCTGTCTCAAACTTCTAAATTTGCAGTTGACATTTTCCATAAAATGAGAAAGCAAAAGAGCGAGAGCAAGAGAGAGAGAAAGGAAGAGGAAGGGGAAGGGGAAGGAGGAGGAGGAGAAAGGAGGAAGAAGGAAGGAGGGAGGAGGAAGGAGGGAAGGAGAGAGAAACATTAGAAATTGCAGCATCCTATCCAGAGGAGAAAGACACTTCATAAATACCTTGAATCTTCTTCCCTCAGTGAAAGGAGTCCAAGTCAGGCACAAGATAGCTGGGCATGGGGTCAGAGACCTCAGTTCAAATGTTGTTTTGCATACTTCCTATAACCATGCTTGTACAACCTACGTAACCAGAATGAAGTAAACTCAGCCTCAATTTTCTGGGGAATGTGAATGATTATACTAGCCCTATCCACTTCACAGGACAATTGTTGAAAATGGGAATTTCAAGCATTAAGGTGCCATGGTAATGTAGATTGCTGTGATGAATGAGTCTAAGAGTAACATTACTGAAGGATCAAGAGATGAGTCTTCACCTGCAGAGTTCTTCTCCAATGCTTGTGGTACATTTCATATATTAAAAAGACAGTGAAATCAAGGAGAAGTCATGTTAAAAAAATAATTTAAGAATTGGGGGAGGTGATGTTGAACTTCCAATTACATTTAAAGTTCAGAATGAGATTATTTCTACCCAAAAGAAGAGATATGCTACTTCAGCTCTCATAGAGTAAAATGTAATATAATGACTGATTTGTTTCTACCACATAATCTGACCTTATTGATCACTCTCATCTGTATGAAAAAAATAGCTATAGCCTGTAGATCTGAAATTGGACTGTTGTCCAGATACAACTTATAGGACCAACAGTCAATCAAATAACTTAAGGCAAATTAGGAGGGAAAAAAATTAAATTTAGGTATCAGAGTTAAAAAGTAAAATGAAAACAAAACAAAATAACTAAAAACAAAAACAACCCAAATATTTGTCACCCTGTATAATCAACACTGGTAAGTTTATTATTATTATTATTATTATAAAAATTACTCTGTCTTACTTCTTAGAACCCCTCCTCAGTGGGTTTCATGATCATTGCATAGGTTTTTTCACTGCTCTTAACTGGTCTAATTAATTTCTTGGAGTTAATGTGGTTCATATATGAAAGACCTAGTAGATAGAAAGTCTGATTTGTAGTTATGACACCAAGATTCAAGAAAGGCCCTTCTCTACCCAAAATATTAATTCTGTGTCCCTAGTAAGCTCTCTGTCCCAGGGTGCTCTCTAAGACTAGTTTGCAAAACAATGTTTCTGTAATGATAGAGTTTTCTAGCCAGGAGTAACCTCTAAAAAGAGAATAATACAATTAAGATAATGTTTGTGTCAAGGGATCTTAGGTATGGAATTAAATATTCTATTTATTTTATTAAAATAACAGCAACAACAGGATACTTATGCTAGAATCATAAAGACCCAAGCTTAAATATAGCCATTAACATTTTCTGGTTATCTGAATATAATCAACTCATTTTACCTAATAGCCTTCAATTCCATCCTCCAAAATGGAGGTCATAATGTTACCTACCAGATGGAATCATTTTGAGAAATATCCTTTTCAAAAATGAAAGCATTTTATATGAATATGGCTTATTATTATATTTGCATGGAAAATAGTTTTCCCAGGAACAAATCTTTATTATAAATATTTTTTTCCTAATAGATTGGGATAAAATATAGTCATCTAAGCATTTTCTCTCTCAAAAATTATACAAATGACTCAAAATTATAAAGGTTACTATAAAATCAATCTTATTTAATATAATGATAGATAAAATAGTAGTTTGAAAGGTACTAAAATAGTAGAATAAAATAAAACTAAAATGAAATCAAGACTGAGATTTTTTTTGTTATTATTATATCTTTTTATTTACATGTTATATGCATGGGTAATTTTACAGCATTGACAATTGCAAGACCTTTTGTTCCAACTTTTCCCCTCCTTCTCCCCATCCCTTCCCCTAGATAGCAGGTTGACCAATACATGTTAAATATTTTAAAGTATAAATCAAATACAATATATGTATACATGTCCAAACAGTTATTTTGCAGTACAAAAAGAATCGGACTCTGAAATATTGTACAATTAGCCTGTGAAGGAAATCCAAAATGCAGGCAGGCAAAAATATAGCGATTGGGAATTCAATGTAATGGTTCTTAGTCATCTCCCAGAGTTCTTTCGCTGGGCGTAGCTGATTCAGTTCATTACTGCTCTATTGGGACTGATTTGGCTCATCTTATTGCTGAGGATGGCCAGGTCCATCAGAACTGGCTATCATATAGTACTGTTGTTGAAGTATATAATGATCTGGTCCCAAGCAGGCCTTTCTTGATCTTCCTCCATAGCTCATGCTTTCCCTATAAAACTACCTCCCATTTATACGATACACATCCTATACTAGAATGTAAATTTCTTAAAGGAAGAAACTTTGTTTTTGTTTGTTTGTCTTTCTTTGTAACCCCAGCACTTGTAGTAAACATTTGTTGTTGACAGAGGATAGGATTTGATTTTTTATTTTTTAAATTTTTCTGAGGCAATTGTGGTTAAGTGACTTTCCCAGAGCCACACAGCTAGGAAGTATTACATGTCTGAAGCTAGATTTGAACTCAGGTTCTGGTGCTCTATCAACTGTGCCATCCAGCTATCCCAGATCTGAGGGTTTTTTTTTTTTTTTAATTTAATAGCCTTTTATTTACAGGTTATATGTATGGGTAACTTTACAGCATTAACAATTGCCAAACCTCTTGTTCCAATTTTTCACCTCACCCCCCCACCCCCTCCCCTAGATGGCAGGATGACCAGTAGATGTTAAATATATTAAAATATAAATTAGATACACAATAAGTATACATGACCAAAACGTTATTTTGCTGTACAAAAAGAATCAGACTCTGAAATATTGTACAATTAGCTTGTGAAGGAAATCAAAAATGCAGGTGGGCATAAATATAGGGATTGGGAATTCAATGTAATGGTTTTTTAGTCATCTCCCAGAGTTCTTTCTCTGGGCGTAGCTGGTTCAGTTCATTACTGCTCCATTTGGAAATGATTTGGTTGATCTCATTGCTGAGGATGGCCAGGTCCATCAGAACTGGTCATCATATAGTATTGTTGTTGATCTCCTGGTCCTGCTCATTTCACTCAGCATCATTTCGTGTAAGTCTCTCCAGGCCTTTCTGAAATCATCCTGTTGGTCATTTCTTACATAACAATAATATTCCATAATATTCATATACCACAATTTATTCAGCCATTCTCCAACTGATGGGCATCCACTCAGTTTCCAGTTTCTAAGACTGAGATTTGTGAATAAAGAGAAGTAAATACTTCATCCTGTCTGATCTTGTTGAGTATTGGTAAATTAAGTTTAGACAGTAAAATAATAAGTACCAACATACATAGATCTTTTACAAATGTTTTTCTTCACTTCAAGGTCAGATAAATGATTTTGGACTAACATCAATCTCTGATTTTTATGTAAAACAATAGTTTCTGTCTTAAGGAGGAAGTCCTCTTTTTGAGTTGAGTTCCATGTTGAAGGTAAATTAGACAGTAGGTCACATATTATCTGTATTCTGAAACCCATTGGAAGCATACCCAGCAACACATATTTCTGAGCCATGGCCAAGTTGTTGATTTAATAATCAAAGGATTCAAACTCATGAGTACAAATTGATTGATCAACACTTCCAAAAATGATAGCATCATACTAACTCAGCAATGATTTAATTGAATTAGCTTTCATGTCTAATATAGACATTTCTTTATTGTTACCCTTGCACTTAGGCTTTCTGTAATGAAATTTATATTCATCAGGCACATATGTTATCTTTAAAAGCAATGTTTGTATACAGATCTTCAGTAGTTTTTCCTTTTAATGTATATTTTTCATTACCTTTTATATTAAATATATTTTACAAATATTTTGGGAAAAAAGCATGTAGAATTATTTACTCATAGCATTGTTAAGACCACTCCAAAAGTAATACTCCTATTTTAAACAAATATTATCTCTGTCAGATTTTTCAATAGTCATAAAATAAAGAAGACCAATAGATTTTGCAAGGTTTGAAATACAGAGCTAAGAAGTAATAAGTATGAACAAATTTTCTTCTATCCAAAAACACCATAAGACATATGGAGCAAAGATCAGCAGCAGTGTGATAATGCAAGTGAGTTTCAGAATTAGAGTGAATTTAAAAATGTCACACTATAGAAATAATTTTACATGATAAAAGATAAAAGAAGTAAAACCATGTCAGAAAAACTCAAGCATCTAAAATAACATATAGCTCTAATTTCCCAACTAGTAAAGACCGGAATATCTATATCTATATATATATCTATATATGTATGTATGTATGCATGTATATATGTATGGATACACACATACACACATCTGTTATTTATATAACAATATTCCTAGAAGTAATCTAGAAAGAAAAAATACTAGTGTTAGAATTATTCATACGATTTAGACTACATAAATATAATTTTCTTGGACAGGACTTGGATTAGAATGATATTTGTCTTCAATTGTAACAGATGGTCACTGTCTGCATATAGATTCCTAGAAAGTAAAGTCTGCAACTCAAGTAAATTGAGTTATTTTATTCATTTTTCAGTTTGCTCAATAAATTGAGCATCTGCTCTGTCCCACCACTGTGCTAAACTCTGGGAGTACAAAGACCAAAGATCCAATATTTTTGCCAAGCATTTATATTTTAACAGGGGAAAACAACATACTCAGATACACACATGTACATATACTCATGTATTTTTACAGATATATACATTTAAATGTAGAATCTCTACAAAGGAATTCCAAATTTTAGAATGTATGTTATGTGTTTTCATATATCTGAAAGTTAAATATTTACCATCACTTCCCTAATTATAATAATAAATTATATAAATTTAAACTTAAAAATAGGTTTTTAGTATTATTTTTGCCCTTACCCTTCACATTAAGGTACATGGTCCATTGTACCCAAAATTATGTGCTGCCAAACATTTATCATCACACTCAGCCTATTTTATCTGGAAATTCTTGCTATCATGTTTGACTTCTCTCTTCCACCCATCTTTTATCTCAACAATTCAATACCTTCATGGTCACTTTTCCATTTTCCTTTATCAAAACCTGTTCCAGGAAAAAACCATTGAGCAATAGAGAAACTCATTCATACTAAGATGAAAATGACTAAGTTTCATGGTATAATATTTATACTAGCAATATCTTCATTTCACCTGGAGGCAAAACCTTAAAGCAAAATAAAGGATTTTTAAACTTCAATTTCAAACATGCTTGAACCTAAAGAGGAGATATTTTGTAAGGTTAAATGGAAGACATTTCCAATAGTCTTGTAATCATATAAACATCTACCTACTTTGCCTATTCATCAGTTCTGTTATAAACTAAACTTTTTCACAGTAGAATTGTCTTCATTATGCCATTTAAACACTTGGTTTTAACTAAATAAATAACTAAATAAAATTGGTAAGTGTTCTGAAATCTCTTTCTAATTATTCCCTCTCTTCTTACACCCTACATGACTTTCTCCTGAAGTTAACAATGAGTAGAATTCATATATTTTGAAATAATCTCAATTTATTGCAATTAAAGAAAGGAAATGCAAAATAATATCAGCTTTGCCTGACCAACTTAAGTTTTGTGATGCTTATTGGGCAGAATGTTACTGTTAAAAACTGGTTGATACACAATCTCAGGCTATTTCTTTGATACGTGTGTATATTCCAAACAAACCTATTTTCACTTAATCTTCAATGCACAAAGATAAACATTGAAGCAGCTCTGTGTCAGGTGAAATGATCCTTGAAGACACTCCCTCAGATTATTTGGTTTCATTTGGATCTTACTGTAAATTGGGGCCTTCTGATTCAAATTTATTACCATTGTTAACAAATTATTCCAATGAGGTACTACAGGATATCTGGCCATTTCCCTTATGTCAAGGCAAACATTTCCATATTCATGAAAAATGACAGAAGAGAGAAAAAATTCATACAGGTACATGGGACAAAGATATTTCCTTTCATTTGTTTGTGAACTTGTTTAACCTATGAAACAATGTAGTGGATTTAGCTTGCTTTTTGGAAACGGTTAAAGCCATCTAAATTATATAGGCTCTGACTTGGCATATATTATAGAGAACATTCAATTTAGCTAAATTGTGCAATGCTAGAGAGGAAATTTCTGTATCAATCGTTACAGATTACTTGCCCCTGTCTTCAAATAAAACAGATTTTATATTTATATAACAACCTCAGTATGGGTTTTATTTACTTGGTTCAATGTTAGGCTGAGGATATAAGGCTCAAGACCTTAGTTTATTTATTGTTTTATAGAAGATATTGCATTTTTATTTCTGTAGAAAGATTTGCTATGTAAGTGATGTGAGACTATTTGTATTCATACAAATACTCAAATCCTCAGGGACTGTTCACACAGATATATAAATAAAAATATTGAGAAGATTTATAGAATTGTATAGAATACATAATTATGGAATAGTGAGATATGTAGATAAGGAGGAAATTTCTATACCTTGACTTTCCCGAACAAAAGAAGCCACAGGTCAGAATTTTCTATGTATCAAGATTGATATTTCCCATTTTATTTTTCTCTAAAAATTTAAACAAACATTGTTCAGAGATATGTGTGCCATTATGTGCATCATTTATACACAATACAAATATAAAGATATATCTAAGTAGATAGGTAAATAGACATTAATGTATCTGGGTATTTATATACTCTCTACCCTGTACAAGAGAGACAGACGGACAGACAAAGAGACAGAGACCTACAGAAAGCTTCATAAAGAAAATCAAAACACAGAAATATTAATACCTAGAAAATCTGCACCTATGACTTCATCTGTTTAGGAAAGTTGGGTATGGAAATTTTCCATGAATGCAGATTGGCAGTTATCTGTAATTTGTAGTCTTAGAGAGCTTCATGGGCACTGAGAAGAAGTTGCTCATGGTGACACAGTTAATATGTCAGAGTTAGGATCTATACCCATGGCCTCCTGACCTCCAAGCCTAGCCATATTCCCACTACACAAAGACTACCTAAACCTCAGTGGGACTTGTAATAGATTACATTTGTAAAGAATATTGGAATTTCTGAAGTACTTAAATAACTTAGCATAAGGATAAGTATAATTTATATTAGCATATAATCATAAACTTATTGGCATGAGGTTGTTATTATTGCTCACAGAGGTTTTTTGCTTGTCCTTCATTCTTAAAGAAGACCATGACATCAGAGAACTGAAGCCATGACATGCAAGTGAATTGGATTTAAGTGAGGGAGTAATGTGCAAGGTCACCTGCCTCACTTTTCCCTCCAGAGCAATTTGAATCCAGTGGAAAGATAGAGATCAGAAGTGCAGATGGCCCTGCAGGCAATGGGAGACCTAGGTCTTTGTAAACTAAGAACTACAACAGATCTCAGTTTGACTGAGGCTGCACCCAGTCTTGATTAAGGCTACCTAGAGCCTGAGGCAAAGCATCTTTTCTTTCACCTAGTCCCAAAAAATCTAAATAAATTAATGGAATGTTTGAATCTGGGAGGGGAAGACCCTGAGGATTTTAGACAAAGCAAGTTGCTGTTTACATTCAATCTGAATCAATCAAGACCCAAATAAAGACCTGAGAGGGCTTGGCTTGGATCCTATTAGTGGCCAATTTTAGAATCCTTTTGATTTGGGCTTAAGGCCTGGTCCATAAGAAAAAAATCTACGCACCCTCTCTCCCCCCAAAAAAATATATCTTAGAAGGGTTCAGAGGTGGAAAAGAAGGGGGAAATATATTTTTAAGAGCATCTGTAGGTAAGGGTATGATACCCTATGTAGACTGAGGAAAGAGGGAAAGAGGGAGGAAGTAGGGAGAAAGGGAAGGAAGAAAGAAAGGGATGGAGGAAGGAAGGGAAGAAGGAAGTAAGAAATGAGGGAATGAGAGAAGGAGGGAAGGAGGGAAGGAGGGAAGGAGTGGGGTAGAAAAGAGAGAGGGAGTTTTTCAGTTGATCACTTCCAAGCCAGCTTTACTCACAGAGGTTGATATTTGCCCTTTGTTTTAGGAGAGGACCATGACATCAGGGAGAAGATGCCATAATGTGCAAGTGAATTGGATTTAAGTGAAGTAGAACTGTTCGAGATCACCTGCTTCACTTTGTCCTCCAGTACCCTCTTTTTCCAGTGACCAGATATAGACCAGGATGTCTAGAAAAGAACTGATAGTGAATAGACTCCTTGCACTCTAGAAAGTTCTTTTTTTTTTTTTTTTTCCCACTGAAGATCTACAACTATTATACTAATAGTTTTTGAGACTTTCCTGGACCCTAGAGAGACTGACTGATTTGTCCAGGATCACAAAGACAATATATTATTGTAGATGTGTGTTTGAATCTCACTTAATTCTCATGGTGACTATTGGAGGAAATTTCACAAGTTTTACAATCTCAGTTTTACTGATGAGGAATCTTACGATAAAAGAGATTAAGTGACTTAGGCATAGTGGGACAACTATATGGGAGACATTAGAATTGAATCCATACTTTTTCCTAATAGAAAGTCTACAACTAGGTCTATTATATTTCATTGTTTTTCATTAAAACAACAAATAGGATGATGTAAATTACTGTCATATGGAGTATCAACTTCTTTCAAAATAATAATATATAGATATAAAACAAGCAACAGTTTTACATATAAGTAATTTAGTTGGATAATTATAGCCAGGGTAAGAGAAAATGTGTTTCTTTGATGTTGCCTTCATATGAATACATTAAATAACTAATACTAAAATAGAGGCCTTTAATTAATGCTCAAGCATACTTGTTGCAATGATTTAGCGAAATGCATTTGTGATTCAGAACTCTTCATCTTATATGAGTTACTAACAGTAGGGTCTTGTAGGAGGATTTTTAGTTCTATTTTACTGTTTAAATAACCACAAAAGAACTACAATAATTCTGGCTGGCACCCTAACAGCATGAAACCATGGTAGAAAATCAAGGGGTCCTTTATTTTTACTCAAGAGACACCCATCTAAATGTGGAAATCCAAGCAGAGAAGAGACTCCATGTGAGGCTTAGAGAGCTGTGAAAGTTTGATGCTTTATCTTCCAGTGTAGTTAGTTGTATGCAGTCTGACCTGGGAGCTACTTCTTCCTCCTTCTATTCCAAGAAGAGATTGTCTTCCCTTCCCAGATTGATTGTTTTGTGAAATTAAGCTAGGTCATCTTTTACCTAAATTCTTACCTAATCTTTTGCTATTGAATGGATGTTGCCTCAGACAAGCTAAGAAAAGATCTTAGCTTAAAAAGACCAAGGGCACACAACATCTCTGCACCTATCACCAGTCATTTTTGAGAATAATAGCTATATAATTCTGTATTGCTTCAATCCAATTCACTTGCAAGTCAAGACATTATACTCTTGAAGTCATTGGTTCTCTTTGAGAATGAAGGATGAACAACTGAGTGACTTGGATCTTTTAGATGATTATTTCCTTATATGTAAAATGAGGAGAGTTGAACTCAATCACACAGTATTTCTTTTAACTCTAAGCTCATGATGCGTAGATATCTTTATGTTGAGAGCTATAAATTTTTATAAGACCACTGGCTCAAGTATTAAGTTTTCTTTTCTTTTCTTTTTTTTTTTTTTTGCTGTTAGGAATGGCATTACAGAAAAATGGATCTTCTTTGCAGTTAAAATTTACAGGTAGCAACATGTCTGAAGAGAATGTGTGTATTTTATTATGCAATTAGACTATTATCAACTTTTCAGATAAGCCTAGTTTTATGGAACATGCTAATTTTATTAGGAAGAAAGCTAATTAAATATCTGAGTGACACTGAATTTCAAAGACTAAATAATCTATGTCTGAATACTCAGTTTATAAAAGTGGACAGGGAGCTGTCCATCTGAGAGATTGTGTGAACAAACCATAACCAAATATAAATGCTTAAGGAAAGAGCTTCTACAAGAATGGTTCTTATTAAATCCTTGGTCAAGGAACTTCTCTCAATCAGATTGAGCTATGAACCTCTTCTCAGTATAATATTGTAAATGCATACATTAAATCCACACAGTTACAAAAGAAGCCAATTATATTGAAACATAGTTAACAAAAGATTTTAAAAGAGTGAGCTTATAGCCCTTTCTTGATTAAGAAATCCTACAATAGAATGATAAATATTAATTGAATTGATTTGAATTGTTTAATTTAATTGAATATGAAATTAGAATTATTTTCATCGATCCTTGTTCTTCTAAAGATATATTTATAATCAAAATCATTTCATATTTGCATGAAATGAAAATGTATATGAAATATAAATATATTTATTCATATATCAATTATTCACATATGTAATCTGTGATTAGGCACAGAGTTCTACTTCTACTAAAACATGAGGACAGAATTACGTTTTACTTATATTTAATCAATCAATAAGAATCTAGTACATACTATCAAAGTATAAATATAATTAGATATAAATTGATTTTCATGTGATACAAGATACTAGGAAATAGAACAATCAGAACAGGCCTCTTGAAAGGGATAGCTCTTTATGAGCCTTGAAAGTTCCTAGGGTATCAGATGGGAGAGTCATTCAAGACATGAAGGTAGGTTCTGTATAGAGAAAGTGGTAGAAAAATGAAATACATTGTGTAGCAAAATACAAGTATGCCAGTATGGCTGGAGGGTTATATTTAATTAAATCAGGAAGGTGGACTAGAACAAAATTATGAAGGGTTTTAAATGCCCAGTGGAGGTATTTGAATTTTCTCCTTAAGTATAGCATCTGAAGCTTCTTAATCCTGGGAGTGTTTTGGGCAAATTCAAACTACAGGATATCATTCTGGATACTCTGGGGAGGAAGATTAGAGAGATCACTTGCTAGATTAATGGATGAAGGATTTTGAACCCAGGAGATGAAGTGAAGAAATTGAGGTAATAGAAATAGTCACATCTTAAAGTGAGGAAAGGATAAATATGACTTTCTTCTCTGCCTTCTGATTTCCCTGAGCCTCTTCAAGTCTCAGCAAAAGTCCTATCCCTTACAAGAAGCTTTTTCAACGCCTCAATCTTTATTCTCTCCATTTGAGATTACCCTTGGTGTATCCAGGATATAAATATGTGACATAGTTGTCTCTGTGTTGAATTTCTTAGTAGACTATAAGTTTCTTGAGAGAAGATATTGAGTCCTTCCACTTTCTTTGTATTTCTAGCATTTGGAACAATTTTCTGGTCCATAAAAGGTACTTGATAAATGCTAGTTGACAAATTGATTGACTGGTGATTATATTTAATTCTCACCTTATCTTGCCACCTATATCCCAGCTAAAACCTTCATCTCAATCCCACAACAAACTCTTTCTCTATCCCGTAAGTCCCCTTTATCTGATAGATGAGCCTTCATATTATTTCCCCAGGAACAGTTTCCATGCCACTTCTCAGCCATTTCCACATCATACTGCTGCTTTTATCCTAACCCTCTCCATTTTTTCTATTCCCTTCATTGTTGTCTTCTGTTATTAGAATGTAAGCTCCTTGAGGGGGCAGAGGTGACTGTTTTTCTTCTTTTTATTTGTATCTCCAATGTTTTCATAGAACCTAGAATGTAGTAGTAAATACTCAATATGTATTTGATCTATCAATCTAGCTATATTTATTACATTTATTGACAATTGGAAGTGGTATAAAGAAAAGTGGAAAAAGCCACAATGATGAATATACTTCCTTTTGGGCTTATTATAATTTTTTAAAAAATCAAGGTATAGTAAGGAAAAGGCTGAAACTGTTAAACAATTTTTTTTTTTGTGAATTTCATTACTCTAATGCCTATAAATAAGAAATGGAATCACTTCAATCATATCTCCTCCAAATTATTCAAGAATGAATAAACAAACACAAAAACCTAATTATTCTGTATTATTCTACTTTTAAAGAAAATAAAAAATAATAGAAAAGCAATTTTTGTTAGGGATGACATATATATGTATATGTTTATATATATATATACATATATATGTGTGTGAGTATATACTAGCATACATGTATGCATATATATATATATATATATATACATACACATAATATGCATACACAGGGCTTTCAAAATATTTTTATCAAAATAATACTGGTGAGAAGGTGGTACAAGTTTTTTATTTCCCATTTTAAATATTGAGAAATAGAAGTTCAGTAAAGTTAATGTGTCTTGTAGTAAGTCACATGGCTGATGAATATCTGGGCTAAAATTTGAACTTGTTTTTGTTTGTCAGTTACTTAAAAAGTTTTTTTTTTACTATATTATAATGCCTTTTATTTATATTATAATGCTTTAGTATTCCTTTTCATTTATTTCCTTTCATTTCCCTTCAGGTTAGATAGAAATCCACAGAAGGTTTAGAGACTGTTTCAAATGGATAGATTAATATTCACCTAATGGTTGCAACCAACTCTAGTCACTAATAAATTAGTCTTGGGAGACCAAATCTTTCCAATGATTTCTGCCAAATTGGCCTTTTAGGGAAATTTTTGCTAGCTGAGCTCAACACTAGAGTGAAGTTATAAATCTAAATGTGATACATTATCCCAAATACTTCTTTGACTCTTATTCTTGAAAGAATGATAGTATTTTAGTATACTGATTGTCATATGTCCATAGCATAGTTTGGTGTTCCTGGTGTGCGTGTTCTTAAGCATATATATACACACACATAGGTGCAACTAAATATAGGGATATAGGCATACATATTTATTTGTGCACACACATGTATTTTATTCCTTTGAAAAATCCCATTTAGAGATTCACAAGTTGAATTGTATATAGATTGAGGTAAACTCTGGTTTGTGAGAAAATATCCTTCAGATTTGACAATGCCTTTACGTTTCTCTACTTCTATAGGCAACATAATTGTTAGGAGAGAAAATTGTCCTCTGTAATGATGAGTTGCACTCTTATTTTTTAAGAATATTGAGAAAATGTAAGATTTATTCTATAGGCTATAAGCAATATTTCAATACAACATTGAGAGGAAAAATAATATATTCAACAATAATGAGTAATTTTATTGATATAATGACCATGTTTTAGGGTAACTTCTAGAAGCTATAAAAACATCTCAGAGAGAGGGAGAAAATTAAATATCAATAAAAAACAACTTGGAAATTCAGAGATTTATTTTACTTATTACTTCTGTCATAGATACCAGCTTATTTCATATCAAGAGAGATATTGAGACTTCTATTAAGTAACTAAAACTGGACTGGCTAATAATAATAATAACAACAACAAAATAACATTTATACAGAGATTTAAGGTTTTTGTAGCTCCTCATTTATCTCATTTATCCTCACAACAATCCTATAAGATAGGTGCCATTATTATTGTTATTTTCTAGATGAGGAAAAAGAAGCTGAGAGAGATGAATTAATTTGCCTACAGTAACACAGGTATTGTCTGAGGTAATATTTGAATTCAAATCTTCCTGATTCCAAATCCAGTCCTTATCCACTAACAAAACTCACAAAGCACTAAATTTGATAGAAGAAAAGACACCCTATAGTCTGTTATCTACAGGGAGTCTTCAATATTGTTAATCTTAAACATTTTAGAACAGAAATTATAAAGTTTGGGCTACCTCCTTGGAGGGCCTCAGGGTCAGCCAAACTCAGGATGAATCAAAGTCCCATTCTCCAATCCTTGCCTATGATTATCTCAGCATCAAACATTCAGCAAGCACCAATGGTGAGGAGAGCCATCACATTACCATCTCATCTAAATATGTAGATAGAGCCATTGTCTCAAATCGAATAGATAATTAGCCTTAAGTGCTCGAATGTCTGATTCAAGCATAGCTTTTTGGAGTTTCAGCCCTCTACAAGAAATGAAAACAAAAACAATGGTAAAGCCAGAAAGAAAGCTACTAGGGAAATAAAGAGCAGAGTTTGTATAATACAGTTGTGTTCCAACTTTACCCTGAATTTAGGAAATCATGTACTTTGTGAGCACCCTCTAGCTATTGTGGCTACTTAGTGTTTCTTGACTATAACTCTTCTTGGTTTTGGAATTACATTTCTTCTTTCTTGAAAACCATAAGTAAATGCCAAATATCATGCCTCTGTTCTCAGAAAATAATATTACCAGATAATTAGAGTATTGCCAAACTCTCTATTATTTTGGGAAAAAAATCTATGTGATTCTATCTTAGTCCTTTTTCATCCTTTCCTAGCCTTATCCTAATTATTAAGATGCCAATATCTTCTGGTACCCAGAACTATGCCATAAAGTACTGGTGACTTAAGATCTCTATTGTCCTAAGGAACACATTTTGGGAACGATATAGGGGTGTCAACAATCACATATGAAAGATAATGATATGTGTTCAATGATTATATATTACAGCATTCTTTTCAGTTCATTATCTACATTCTCAAACTATTTTTTCCCTTCCTTTCTTAGATAGAAAATAAGGCAAGCTATAGTTGACTCTAAATCTTAATTTAAAATCCTCCCCTGGCAACATTCTGGTATATTTTTCTCATTCTGTCATTACAGTTTTACATTTGTCATCAAACTGCATGTTGTGCCTACCCATTTCCTGAAAATTGGTTGTATGTGCATGGCATTTTTATAAAAATATTGAAATGAAGGCTTTTTTCAAGTGTGAAAATGAAAGTCCTTATCACAGCCCTTATGTGTTATTTTATCTGTTTTTCTTCTAACTGACTGAATTTATGATTTACAAATGTCATACTTTTCCATGTGGTTAATTTCATGCATGCTTCTGCTCTCTGTGCAGTCTTCCCTTCTTACATAAAAATCTTTGTATTCTGGTCGGTAGAACTCCCCTGATTGCGGCAGGAGTCATTGGTGGACTCTTCATACTGGTGATTGTGGGTTTGACATTTGCTGTTTATGTTCGTCGCAAGAGCATCAAAAAGAAGAGAGCATTGAGAAGGTTCCTAGAGACAGAGGTAAGATTTCATTTTCAGCTTATACTAATATGCTGTTAGTTGTGGGGTTTGTGACTAAGATCTTCCACAGATCCTACAAAATATGTCCCTTTTATTGTGCTTATGTAATATTCTTTATTACTTTGATTGTTATCAGTATGGATGTCCTAGCAACATAAGATCATAGAATTAGAGTAGAAATGAACCCCAGTGACCATCAAACCCAACTGCTTCATTTTATAAGGGAGAAAACTAAAGTAGATAAGAGCTAAGTGATTTGTACAAAGTCCCACTTACAGGAAGAAGGATAGGCTGTATGTGAATCTAGATTTTCTTTCCCCAAAGCCTAATAGCATAATGCCCTGAACATAGTAGGTGTTTTATAAGTCTTTGGTGAATGGAATTATACTCTTATTTTATTTTGAAAGTGAGGATGAAATTCCCTTTCTTAAACCCGATTTGATGAGGGCAGTGAAGATTACATTTAATACCCAATGTATGTTTATTCTTTGCAACTTACCTGTTGCTAGATTAACCTGGAAGATAATTAAATAAAATCAATAACTGAACTTTCATTGTAAGCAGAAAAAGCAGTTAAAGTTCCTCCAAATCCTGGGAGAGTAGCTAATAGAAACCAATAATCATTCTCCAGAAATAGAAGACAGAATCTGTTATTAGAGACACATTGCAAATGATTCATATGAATAAGATATTAATTTTACACTGTGGCTTTAAGCTATTTTAAGGAAGATGGTTGTAAGAAATAAAAGGTGGGAAATGTGGGAATCTGACTCAAAAGCCAAAATGATGTGTAAATCATCACCTTTGAAAATAGTATTTAATATTTAATAAAACAAAGTTGATAGCAAAATAAATCTAATACTTATGGATGATGTGCTCATCCATAAATGACAGACAAAACATACAGACAAAATAATGACACATTAATAACTATAGTAATTTTCATGAAGATAAACTAAGTTTTTATAGTTTTGCCCTTTTGGTCTTAGTTTTCCTTTATAAATATTTTCACTCCCATTAAAGCAAACTCATACCAAACATATTGCTTTGCAGTTTTTCTTTTTTGTTCCCTTTTCTCCTATGCCAAAAATGATAACCTCAGAAGGTGCTCCTGTCCCAAACTTCCTAGTCTTTAATGTTTCTATGCTCTTCTTCTTGAGAAGTAATATTTCTAGCTCTTCCTTTCTGTCCTGTGCTACTGAACATCTTGAAACATCCTGAGACTATGAATTCTAGACAGTTCAATCCAACAATCATTTATTAAGTCCCCATTTTGTGCTGAAAGCTGGTAGGGGAGGTAGAAGTTAAGCTAAGATATATTTTATACCCTCATGGGGCTTAAAGTATAGTAGGGAAATAAAGCAGATAGATGCACACATATCTACAAAATAATACATTATTCACTGCATGTAACAGATGCTTTAATAATTTTATATAACTTGAAGTGAGTAAAGTACTTAAACAGGTAAAGATCTGGTTTACATTAAAGATGATAAACTTTTTAATACATTGAATTAAAAGAATCTGATACTTGGGATGAAAGCGGGGCTGAAAAGAAGGAATTATGGGTAATCATGATCATACTTCAGTGGAAAGGAAAAGATGAGGAGTATAGATGAGGATTGGCTATGAGAACCAAGCTACAGAAAGTGAAAAGAATGCATCATAGAATATATTCTTGATCACTGGCTTCTGTTTGTTTTGGGACAGAAATATAGAGGTTGGTAAATAGGAATAGCTGGAGGGGAGCATAAGGGAGACACAGAGAGACATACACAGACAGAGAGAGAGAGAGACAGATACTGGGAAGGAATGAGAAAGACAGAAATAGAGGGAGGGAGGGAGGAAAGGAGAGAGAGACAGAGATAGAGAGAATGAGAGACACAGAGAGAGACAAAAACAGAAACAAAGACAGGAAGAGAGTGCGGGAAGGAAGGAGAGAGAACCAGAGAGAGATATAGGGAGAGACAGAGGGAAGGAGAGGAAGGCGAGAGAAAGAGAGAAAGAGAGAGAGAGAGAGAGAGAGAGAGAGAGAGAGAGAGAGAGAAGAGGGAAAAGATAGAAAGAGGAAAAAGCAGAAAGAAAGAAAGAAAAAATTTAGAGAAAAAAGGAGGAGAAAAAAGAGGAAAGGAAGAAGGCAAGAGACAGGGGGCCAAGATAGGGAAAATTCAACAGGGACAAAGGGAGAGGAAAAGTGGAAGAGGTGGGGGCAGAGGAAAAAAAATAAATGCTGAATATTGTAAGAAAAGATTCATGGAAGAAATTAAAATTTTTACCAAGGCATAGCCTGGCTGTAGGCCTATCACACAAACCAGAAGTCCATTCTTTTATTTCCATTGTTTTCATAATAGAGCTGAAAGAAATGCAATGGCACAGAACACTATACCCTACAAATAGAATACCTTATTTATGACATTAAAATTATCTGGACACATGCTGACATGGGTGGCTATTCTATTTGCATGTCCCATCGCCAATATTTCCAGATCACAAACCTTGACAAATCTTGACAAGTCTTCAAAGATTTGACAAACAAATCTTGCAGAGAGACAGGTAGACAGAAGGAAGCAGGAGGGGGCTATTTACTTTCCTCTACTCTTTTAAGTAGAATGTGTTATAGCCCCCTTTTCAAAAGAAGCATCTTTCTCTCTTACCATCATAGCTCTCTCAGCTTTGAGATTACACACTGATAGATGGTTTAGCCATCCACACAGAGATGCCAGTTATGTCCTAGTGTGAGTGTTGCTGCCAACAACACTTGTAGAGAGGCAGTAGTAGCCTACGTTAGCTGGCTTTCACCTCTAAGGGGGTACTAGTACTAAGGATGTAAAACAGCTGGAGAAAGAGGTGACTAGAGGCTCCAAAGACCAACTTCACCTACTCCACAATTTTGCCCAGGGCCACCCAGTTTACCTTCAACTGTGCACAAGCATATACAAATTCAATGCAGAGTTATTTTTGTCTTCCTCGCCCATGCACTTGGGCAGCTGAGCTGGCGTGCTGGAGGCGAGGAGATGCCTTCTTCCTGATCAGCTCCGGGCAGTCAGTGAGCTGATTCCCTACAGAGAAGGAACCTGGTGATGAATGACAGACCTGACTAGCAGGAGGTTTAAGACCCCAGTTAAATAGATAGCTAAGCAAAAAAGGGACACTGTTAAAGGAAAATTAAGCAAATAAAGGATAATAAGAGAGAAATACTTTCTTTTCCAAAGAGCATCATTCTTCTTAGAGTATATTTTTTATAGTCAAATAAAAATGTTCTTGTGGTTGTTAACAATAAAATTGTTTTTATGTATGTATGATTTTTATGTGTGTATACATACATATAGTGAATATATATTAAATATTTTCAATTTCAAATATTTCATTTTTCAGTCAATATTTTTATGATTAGAATTAATTATTGTAACAAAAAGTCATAAGGAAGCTAAGCACTTGTATTTGCCAGATAAAAAGTGTGGGTGCTTATGTAATTAGACTGGAGGTTGACTGGGTTTAAGGCCAGAACCAAGTAGCTGAGTAAGAAGAGAAAGTATCTCTCTGAGGCCATGTTCTAGTTTGCAGATTCTAAAAGGAGGAAAGGTATATAGGCTATTAATAATTAATATATGACATATGAGCTTAATCATTATTAGGACAAGAATTGGCCTGTGATTTCAATAATATAAGGAACTCCCAAGGGGAGGGGGCACAAAAATGCCTCTTTGCAAGGTGGTACATTGTCCATAATTTATAGTCTTAGAGAGATGCCTAGAATACTGAAGAGCTTAATGATTGGCCCAATGTCTGAAAGTGCTCTTAAACCCAAGTCTTCTTGGCTCAGAGGTTAGCTTTCCACCTATTGTCCTCTAGCTGGCTCTCTTAATTATTAAATAATAATACGGTTAATAATAATTGGCATATGTCATTAATTATTTTGATTAAATTCCACTAAGATTAAATACCAATACCATGTGGCAGAGTAAATACCACGGTGTATATTTTATCTTTGGTACAAACTGACTGTCTGACCCCTGGAAAGTCACTGAATTTCTCAGTATTCTAGGTATCTCTAGAACTTTAAATGGAAAAAAAATATCTGCATTAGTACTAGAAATTTCTTTACCCAAGAATACTCTATTCCAATACAATTGTAGCTCTATTCCCTATCACTTCATATAACAATTATAACGGAATACATAGCTCTTTAATAATGATTCATTATGTAGAACATTAACTTTTTTGATCTCAAAAATAAATCATACTTGTAAATCTCTACTACCTCATGTTGAAACTATACTTACCTTGTACAATGAGATCTCTAGAAGGAGCTGTTGACCTATTGGCAGATATTATGACTTGTGGCTAAATTGTAAATGAACATTCAGAAAATGCTTTATTTTCCCCTGGAAACTCTTCCACTCCTGCTGTTAAATACATCTTTAACAGATCAAAGATGGATCACAAAGTACGTACATATGATTTCAACTGGATCTTACATCCCTTTTCAATTTACATTAATGGTTTTCCTGACACATCTGATCTCATTTATTCATAGAGCTGTTGAATGAGCATAAACAAAGACAAATAAATGAAACAAGTTCAAATAGCTCATCAAGAGAAATCAGTGTTGCCATGCATTTTCATTACAGTATCTAGGCAGTTCTTGGGTAAATCTTGTTATAGCTTTGAACCCCAGATTCTTCTTCTCTAAAATGGGAATAATAATAATAATACTTGTGTTTTCTACCACACCATAAGCTCATTATCAGAATTGAATTTTATAATACATGTACAAGCATTTGGCAATTATATAGCAACCTAGAAGGAAAGTTATTAGTGGATGAAAAATAGATCTAACATTTATGCTGTATTTTATGGTTATAAAGCACTTTATATATACTTCCACTTAATGTATATTACATTATTCTTATATGCCTTATCTTTATACATTTATTTATTTTTATGCATACATTACCTATTTAAAATTTTCAGGAGACCGTGACCTCAGGAATATAGATAACCTTCCAAAAGGACAGATAATAACCTATCTACATTTGATTATCATATTCATATTATTTATATGTATTCATAAGACAGATATCTAGAGCTGGATAGTCATCTAGTCCAATCACTTCATTTTACAAATGATGACAATGAGATATAAAAAGTTTTAGTCATTTGATGAAGATTATACCCATAGAAAATAGCAGAGACAGATTTTGGATCCAAGTTATCAAATATGTTTTAACAATTCAAATCCCTAAAGAAATTGCTTGAAATTTTGCTTTTTTGTTAAAGCTCTTAAAGAAGAAAATCATATTTGTGATCAAAGTGTATATTAATAAAAGTTCAGAATATTATATCTTGACATTAAGAGAAAAAAAACAAACTTAACATCTTACTAATCATACACAAGCAGTTCCTACATGATAAGGTAACTCATTCCAAATAAAGAAGCTCTTTTTTTCTTGTATTCATTTTGCTATTAACAAACTGTTAAGGTGGCTTTCAGTGTCTTGAATTCAATCTTATACCATTATGTTAATTGTATTTTTTAGCGAAAATTTCACAACTGAAATGTACAAGCAAACCAGAAAAATATCAGGGAAGCTAAATTCTTTAACTTTTTAAAGTATAGATTTGAGAGCATGTAAGATAGATAGAGGATAGATTTGTATTACAAATATATTTATCTCTTTAGAGAGGTTTCTCACTATATACATATACATATACATGTGTGTGTGTGTATGTGTATATGCATTTGAAATCTGCATGTACATCTAACTTCAGAATTTTGACAGGAATGACTACAAGCTTATAATTAATAATTTTTAATTTCCATTATTGTTAATGTTCAAATAATAACTATTGTATAGTGCTTTGGAGTTTGCAAAACACAGTGTTTATACATTATCTCATCCATCCCAATTGAAGTCTCAGTGAGAGATGCAAAGGAACCTGGCCACATGATAGTATCATTTACTGGAATGATTAGGAGGGAAGATGAACCCCACAGGGGGAAATTACCCTTTCACACTATTTTAGCAGCAGCTCAAGATTAGGAGTAAAGTTTCTGCTTATACATATTCTTTACAAAGTGATTCCCAGCTATTGATAGACATACCTACACACAGGGGCCTGCCCGCCAAATGAAACAGACCATGATGTTCATAGAAGCATGATAATAGTACCCATGCTGTAAAGGCACAATGCACTTAGCCTTGTAAACAGACACTTTGAAATACGGTGGTGGTTTCAAAGCAATTTGAGAAGGAGTAACCCTTAATTATTTCTCTTACACAGTAATAGGACAGGCTATTTTTCTCTATTTAAAGTATAGTTCCTTTCATTTAACTTTCAAAGATACATTGCTATTTTCCTTGCCTGCCCTTTCCCTGCTGCTTTACAAGTGGACAATACAGAGAGTTTTAAACTGGGTAATGGTCTACAGTTAAGTACATTTAAATCTAGTTAAACAACTAAATCCAAAAAGTGGTTATTGATAGTCCTATGGGGATTTGAAATGGGGTAGAGATTGCTTTCTAATTTGAAATTTGCTTTCTAAACACTTTTTTTTTTGGTCAGTAAATTATATAAAAATTTCAATGGCAAGGTTCTCATATTTGAAGCTGATATAAATTGGAAAAAGAGAGTAAAGTTGCACTACTGGAATCTAATAAAACAAAACTTTGGGATGAATATAAAGTCTTATACCTAAAGGTCTGGAGGAACTTGTTACTACTGGTTATCTAAAGCCTACTGGTAAATTTTCCACGAGAGCTTTTACCCCTTAGAAATCAGGAAAATCAGGGCATGATTTGCTGTTTTGCCAATTGTCTAGACTTAACTGATGGAAAAAAAAAACAATAATGCAAATAAATCTAAAAGTGTCTTTTGTGAATATGTGTAAAACCCTCATCCCACCTTACCCCAGATAGCTGATTATTAAATATTTTCCAATACACTCCTGCTTATATTGAATTTCTAAGTACAAAATTTGGGAGATGAAGTTAAGAGCAATTTACCTTAAAAAAAAGATTTGACAGTTGTAATGAACAATAAGCTTGATAAGAATTAACAGTTTGATAGGGCAGCTCACAAAGCTAATTCAATAAGGTGAGATGTTCAGGACTAAGGAAATGCTAATACTATTGTACACTCCCTTCAGCCCATGTTAGAGTGTTGTATCTGTAGTGTGGGGCATATTTTAGGAAGGATGCTGATAAGCTGCAAAATATCATGAAGAAGAAAACCAAGATTGTGACAGCTTTTTAGTTAGTGCCAAATGAGAATTAGTTGAAGGAACTCAGGAAGTTTAAGCTTGAAGGCAGGCAGACTCAATGGGAACATGATAATCATCCCCAAATATTTGCAGCTCTATTTGATGAACTATCATGCAAAATAATAGTTAAATTAATATAGTGCTTTTCATTTTGCAGAATACTTTATTATACATTATTCTCATTTGATCCTCACAACAACCCCCTCATGGAGATGCTTTGCTCGTTTTACGTATGAGGGAAAAGGAAACCTAGAGAATTTAAATGACTTTAGTCACAGAGCTGGAAAGTTACTGGAGTAGGATTCAAAGAGGAATCCTCTTTTTATTGTTTATTCTCATATGGTATAATAAGCAATGGATAGAAGTCACAGAGATGAAAATTTAGATTTAATATATGGAAGAATTTCCTAAAACTTTCTTCCCAAAATATAATCCCCTAGGCTACCTTAGTTGAAATGTAAACAATCCATTACTTGGTTATACTGTAATATAGATTCTTCTAGTTTTTTATTAAAACTTTTTATTTTCAAAATGTATGTATAGATAATTTTTCAACCTTGACCCCTGGAAAAACCTTGTGTTCGTATTTTCCCCTTCTTCCCTCCACCTACTCCCCTAGATGGCAAGTAATATGTTAAACATGTTGAAATATATATTAAGTCCAATATATGTATACATATTTATACAATTATCTTGCTGCACATGAAAAGTCAGATCAAAAAGAAAAAGAAATGAGAAAGAAAACAAAATGCAAGCAAACACCAACAAAAAGAATGAAAATGCTATGTTGTAATTCCCCTTTCAGTTCCCACAGTCCTCTCTCTATGTATTGATGACTTTCTTCATCACAAAATCATTAGAACTGGCCTTAGTCATCTCATTGTTGGAAAGCATCACATCTAACATGGATTCTTCTAACTCTGAGATCATGTATCTTAGAGATTTGATTAAATTCATATTTTATCTTATCTTTGTTTCCCACAAGAAATATTACATATGTGATCTCTCTTAATGATACACATACTTCCTCATTAATTCTACATTTGATATCCTTCTACTTTAGTTCTCCTCACCAACTACATCTACCTAAATTATTTTCTTAATCTATTATAGCTTTCAGCCATATTGATCATTACCTCTCCCTTTTAAATTTTTCCCAGTTCTATATTTTTGATCATGATTTATCTTATGACTAAAATGTCTTTATTCCTCTTTGTCCCCACTTTAGTCATCACTACCTTGAAGACTAAGCAGTGGTATACTAGATGGTATACTACTTCTCCAAGTTTAAAAAATGCATCCATGACACTCCAGTAAATTTAATCTTCATTATGAGCATTTTTACCAACATTTTTTTAAATCTAGACAAACAAAACCATAGATCAAGTCCCAAATCGTAGAGTGCTGATTTCCTAAGTATACATTTCCACAGTGAACATTTGGCAATTAGCTAATTCAAATTCATTTCAACACATTCTTGAGTGAATTTCATAAAAACCTGCCCCCCAAAACTTTCAGCAATGACACCCTCATTCTCTGTTTTGTAATTAGTTCATTCTTTCGTGTTTCTCAATTTATCTGTAGGATTTAACAGAATAAAATTACAGTTTTTGATCTTGAAATCACAAATTTTACCCATGTTAGCTTTTGACTATATTCTCTAATCATGTTTATTTTAATTTTGTCTTTAGATTATAAACTTACTGAAAGTACTAATTTTTTCAAAGTCATGGTTATCTGGAGTAGACCAGATTTGATCTTTGTAGTCTGATTGACCCCATTCTGAGATCTGAATGAAATGAGGTATTCATAGGCCAACTAATAGCTAACAAAATAAGTTTTTTAGTCATAGCAGGAGAACATTAATAGAAGAAAATGATATGCCTTAATGATTCATTTGGTTACCTGATTATATTTTCCTTGACATGCTCTTGGTCCTGGTGCTTGTTGATAATCTGAAGCCTATAGAAAGCCGTATAGCTTCTAATGTAATGATTTTCTTGGGGGGGGGGGTGTACTCAGGAAATACAAGTTCATACTCATGTTGATCCAAGAAGCACCAACAGTGACCCTAGTCTTATTCCCATGAGCTAATGAAATTTCAAAAACTATTTAGTTACTTCTTAAGGGAAAAAATCAATTTCTCTTGATTGGGATCCTAGAATATTGCTCTCATAAGTTCAAAATAGTAGATAGTTCAATTCAAAATAGGCACAGAGTTAATGATTGGAATATTAATTTTAGAAACTTAATATTCATATTATTTCCTAATGAGTTCATTTCATAATACTTAAAAGACTTTGTTTTGTTTAATTCAAAGAACAGCATTGATATGACTATGTATATATCTGATGCAAAGGTTCAGGTCAAAGATATATATATTTTGTTTAGCAAAAATGTATGTCCACACCTGTTGCCATAGTATAATGAAATATGAGATGTGCAAATTTAGAGGCATCTTCATTCTAAATGTTCATACAAGCTATTTGTGGCCAACCACAAGACTCTATGGTAGAGTCTTCCAATCTTAGGTTTGTTGAGCAGCCACGATTGGATATTGTGGACCTCACAGGGATGACATTTTGATCCTTCTCAAGCATGAAGAGCAACAATGAATTCAACCAATTATGTCAGAATGTTACCTTGGATCTGGGAGACTGACCTAGGTGATCATGCTAGTTTTAGCATTCTCTAATCACATGATCTAGAAAAAGTCATTCTTCTTTGAGAAAAAGCTTCTTTTTTTGTGAAATGAGGATAACTGTTCTTGCCTACCTCATTGCTGTGAAAATTAGAGGGAATTCTTTTGTAACTCTGGCTTCAAACACTAGCCGTGTGTCCCTGGGAAAGTCAGTTAACCCAGTTTGTTCAGTTTCCTTATCTGTAAAATGAGCCGGAGAAGGAAATGAAAAATCACTCCAATATCTTTGCTAAGAAATCCCAAATAGGGTCACAAAGACTCAGTCATGACTAAAAATAACTGAATGGCAACAGCAAAATAGAATATACATGCACACATGTATATATGTATGTGTGTCTATAAAATTATTGAAGTTATTTAATAACAAAACTGACCATTTCAATTCCCTTTGTTTATCAGTTGGTAGAACCCTTAACTCCAAGTGGAACAGCACCCAACCAGGCCCAACTTCGGATTCTAAAAGAAACTGAGCTTAAAAGAGTGAAGGTACTTGGATCTGGAGCATTTGGAACCGTGTATAAGGTAAATCAAATTTTTTGAAGAATGAAATATTGAAGGTGACAGTAGCTTTAGAATTTTGCTAGCCTGATGAATAGGTGGCAGTATTGTAACTAACTCAGTTATTTTGAAGGCATTTAGCTGGTAGAGAATTGGACTTGGGTGTAAAGAAGACCTCCATTGAAATTTTTCCTCAGGTGCCTATTATTTATATGACCTGTAGGCAAATTAACCTCTCACCTTTAGTTTCCTTATTTCTAAAATGGGGATAATATTAGCATCTAAAGTTGTTATGAAAATCAAATGAGCATATGAAAGTGCTTTTCAAAGCTAAAAGTAGTTATATAAAAACAAATATTATTAATGTCAATATAAAATAGAAGTTAATGCATAAATATATACTCATCTCTTTGGTTTATATTATATAAATGTTAAATCAACTCTGACAGATACATTCTACCTATCCTTGAGAACTTGCTTAACTGCTCAGGGCCCTGAGGCAGCTGAGTTACAGAACTAAGTAACAGAATAATTTCATTTGAATGGGTATGAGTAATTTTCTCTGTAGGAGATCCTTAAACAGTTAAAATAATGAGTCAAAATTGATTAAAAACAAACAAATAGATATTAAACTTTGGAAATGTGAATGAACTAATAATCCAAGATTGGAAAGAAATTTTATTGTAATGTGAAAACAAAACACATTAGTAACACTTTAAATAAAAATGACATAATGAATCAGACTTTAAATAATATGAAGTGTGAAGTAGGAGTTTCTTGTTGGTATCTATCCCCTTTCTTTACACCTAATGATAGCATCACACTTTCCTTTTCCAATCTTTCCTGCTTCCGTCCTCATCCAAGGAGCCTATCCTTACCCCATAATAATCCAAATTCCTTAATTCTAAGAAATATTAAGTAACATATTAAGCACTATATAACACTCATGGAATTTTCAAAGTTATACACAGGTTTGAATTTTTTGGAAGACTTTTATTAAAAGAGATGTCATATCATTTTTCTTTGTTGTATCAATCAATCAACTGACAAGAATCTGTAAAATATTTGTGTCCCAGATATTGTATTAAACAAATGTAAATACAAAGATGAAATCCTCTAAAGTAAAGATCTAACTTTCTAGGATTGTAGCTCTTTACACTGATTTTGTTTCAGGATAGTAATATTTGGAATACAAATCCATTTTTCCTCCTAAAATATGCTCCCCCAAAATGATTAATTTTTAATTGTACAATCAAAATATAAGAAATCTCCAATATCAGAGATATTTGTAATATTAGTTGAAAAGATCAAAATCACTTAATATGTTTCTTAAAGTTCCTATATGTTCAGAGAATGGTTTTCTCATTTGTTTCAATAGTATACAATAAAAATCCTAGTGATGAAGCATCTAATTTTGTGTTTTTAAAGGTTACTTATAAACTAGACTTATTTGGTGTATGATAAAAATACTTCAACTAAATTCTTTCAATTATAAACTAAAGTATCCCAAATGCCAAGCAAAATAGAAACCATTTTTCTATGTTATTTCCTGTTGAACTTTCTGCCAGTGTAGTCCTGGACTGTAAAGTACAAAGATTTAGAATCCTATTAAACTGATCTAACTATGATGTTTTATTAATAATATACAAACTGATTTAGTGGAGAAATGATATTGCAGATATGTGACCTCTGACCATCTCTCTGTCACCCAAGTCTTATTATTGCTTCTGGTTCTATGATATGAACAGCATGCCCTTCCCAGACCTCTACAGGCTGATGCTGAGAATTTTATGTTCAAGAAAGAAAAAAAAGGAGGTTGAACCTTTTTATAATATAAATGAAACAGCTTAGAATAAGCAAACCATAAGTATACAATCATTCTTAGACTCTAAAAGGTGAAAGGTAGGCATTGGTAGAAGTTTTTGATGTCCAGCCCTTCTAGAGATTTCTGCCTCCATGAGGGAGATCAGACTGTCTTAACTTTGATCTTGTGTTTAACTGTATATCTTTTGTCATGTATGTATATACATATATGTACATGAATACATATGTGTCTCTATGTATATGGTATATACATAGAATAACTGTAATACAATATAATGATGTAGCCTATAATTCAACTATTATATGCTATATGTACATATATGATCTTTGGATCATAATGTTTTAAAATAATTTCATAAACCAAAAACTATAACATCTTTAAAGTGAGTCATTTCTTTCTGATAAAGAAACAGACCTAGAAAATGTGTCTATATAGACAAAATACTAGAGAGAAGAAAAATGAAGTACTGAATTTCACTGAGACTGACTGTCAATCTGGATAATTTGGCCCCTAAAGCAAATAAAATAAAATCGCTTGCCCATCAGTAACAGGATTCTTTTCCACTTCAATTATCTGGATAATTGCTTCAATTCTCTACTTCACTAGACAGAGCTTTACAGAGTCATAGAGCAAGTTAGTAGAAAGCTGGAATTACAACCAGTAGTCCTTGAGTTTCTTCTAGTCTGTTGCTTATCACCTTAGCCATGCTGACTCTTTTGAATATATTGAAACGACATATTTTGCAAAACTTAATGCAAATTAGGAAAAGTATGTGACTGGAAAGAAAGGTGATATGGACATGTGTCAGAATTTGAATGTATGACTATGACTTCTTGTTTCAAAAATAACCTTATCTTGGATGGATCTCATTACCCAATTGCTAGTATATTATTTATAGGCTCTAAGTTACAATCATGAAGTTAGGTTTTATAGAAAAAGCTTGGCTATATAATGATTGTAAAGTGGATATTAACTAATGTACACAGCAGGGAAGAATAATTAGCAGTTAGGGAATTCATTAATTATGGCCTTGTTTACATTTGTTATCAAGAACCATAATTTGTTTATTTAAGTGATGTTGTAATACCATAGACATTTTATACTCCACATTCCCTTATCTTCCTTTTTTCCCTCATAGACAAGTCACAAGACAAGATTTGGCTTGTTTGTCCCTTTCCTACTGATTTCTGACTGCCAACACCTCCTCTCTTGGCCTTAGTTCTATAACCTCTGTATATGGAAGAAAAGACAGAATTTTTTTGTCTCTCATCTTTCATTCCTTCCTGAAAATGGCACTCATTCTCCTTTATAATTTTTTAAGCATTACAAAGGATTATTTAAGGTTTTTAATAAGAAACAAGAAAGAAAGTTTATACATTTTAATTTTTTTGTTAGCCCAAGTGTTATTTACAATTATACAGGAAATATGGACTTTATTAACACAGCCTTCCCTTTTTGCTGTAATTTACCTTTTTTTGTAGCTTAATTCTTTCTTTTTTAAACAAAGTTTGTTCCAGTTTTGTCCAACTTTGACCAGAGATCAAACTTTTGAGTTCTTGGCTAAGTCAGGCTGACTTTGTTAAGATTTTTAAGAGGTTAAGTCTTTAGAATCTGTTTCTCTAATATTGGTTTCTAATGTAAAAGCTCAAGATTTAAGGCAGTTCACTTTAACTTTCTATGGCATGCCCACCAAGGCCTGTCTTAGATAATATCCCTGAAATGGCTATGTAGTAAGCTCCCTTTCCTATGAGCGCATGGCAATTCTTTCCTTACTTATGGCAAGAAATGGATTAGAAAGACTATTCCCTAAATGGCCTCCAAAGATTCCTCTTTTAAGTTCTTTGTCTCAGTTAGAAGTTGACTCTTTCATGTCCCCGGAAATGTTAATTGCACAGGCAATCACCAAAATTTTAATAAACTTTTTCTGTGAGCCAGGTCTTATGCTACCTGATGAGGATACAAAAAAAGGAGAGGCAAATAATCATAAAAATAAAATAAAATAAACCCCAACTAAACAAACAACAAAAAATTCAATCTGCTCTGATAGAGCCTGTAATTTGATGGGGGAGACATACAAACAAATATGTACAAAAGTTATATATAATATAAATAGATGAATCTAAAATAATCAAATGACAGAAGCTATTCACATGACATAGAATTGCAAAAAGTCTCTGACAGAAGTTATAAATTTAGCTAGGACTTCAAGAAAATCCAAGATACAAGGAGACAAAGATGAAGAAGGAGAAAATTCCAAGGATTCAGAATAGCTGGTGAAAATGTCCAGTCATGATATAAAGTGTTTTGTATGAGGAATAGCAAGGAGAACAATGTCATTGCAATTGTCATTGCATTTTAAGGCAATAGATCCATTAATATGTTTTTATAGTTGTTTTAAAAAACTCCATTTTCATAGAACTCACAGTCTTAGAATTGTATTTTACCAGAGAGGTCGTATTTCATCTAATATCTTTTCATTTGAAGAAATTGAGGCCCAAAGAGAGGTCCAGTTTATGGGTGGCTGATCTAGGACATTAACCCAGGTTTTCTAACTGTAAGTTCATATGAGATTCCCATTACTTCTAAAATTACTTCATAGATTAGTTCTTAGACATTTCTGCACCTTGTATAGCAATTGTGGGAAAATATAGCCTCCTGGTCTTTTTTGGTTTAACAGATTCTTTTCTTTGGTGTGGCAGGGCCTTTTGTAGATTTATTGGCTACTGACACTAGGCTCCCCTTTTTAGTTCTCCCCCAGGGAGAATTTAACAATTAAAGTTGTTCCCTAAGTCACAACCGTAGATTCACTTTTGTTAAACTACTCTCAAATGTATGTCACTTCTTGGCTTTCTATTATAGTAGTTGCAGTACTCATGGGAGAATATATGCTAGACAAAATGTATTGGACCAGAACTTTCTCTTATTTTTCTTTTAAAGTCATGACCAATAATTTTTAGGAAAGAAAAGAGACTTATTGAACTTATGATAGTCCAGGAATCAGTGTCACTTAATGTCAAGTCTGAGCTTTCCTTTTGGAGCCAAATATCATTTTTATGTGCTTCATGACCACATGTATGTCTATTCTTCTTGATTTAATTGATTCCATGAAAACTGTGTTAAGTGATTCTGGCTTCAACCCACCTTTCTTGCTTTACTACTCATTTTATACTCATATTTCAACCACACATGGACAGGAGCTCTTCCCTGAACTTGATTTGCCATTGCTGGTCTCAATGCATGAGTACATTCAAATTCCCAAGCCTAAAATATAATTCCCTCCTTGCAGAATCTCTCCCTCCCTTCCTCCTTTTCTGTCTCTGTCTCTGTCTCTCTGTGTCTCTCTCTGTGTCTGTTTCTCTCTCTGTCTGTTTGTCTCTCTTCTTTCCTCCCTCAGTCACACCCTCTGTCTCTCTATCTCCCTGTCTCTTTGTCTTCCTTCCTCTCTGTCTCCCTTTTCCCCTTTCCTTCTCCTTTCCTCTCTCCCTCCCTCTTTCTCTTTCCCTTTCTCCTTCCTTCCTTTCTTCACTTTCTCTCTTCCTTCCCTTCTTTCTTTTCCCCTTTCTTCCCTCCCTCTCTCCCTCCTTTTTCTCTACCTCCCTCTCTCTCTTTACTCCCCTTTCCCCTTTTTTTCTCTCTCTCCCCACTTTTCTTTCCCCTCCTCCTGCTTTCTCTCCCTTTCCTTCTCTCCAAGGTTCAACTCTAGTCTGAATTTCAATAGGAAGAATTCCTTGATTCTAATTTATTTTACATTCAATACTCATTTTAGTATCCCCTTCCTCCTCAGTCTTCCTAGTATTTTTCCCAATTCTCTTCTTTGTTTCCATCAACACCTACCTTATGTTATACTTGTCTATATACCTGCTTTATCTTTTTTTTTTCCGTAGTAGGATATGGTCTCCCTAAGGACAAGAACTGTGTGTTTTCCCCCAATCTTTATATATCCTTATATCCCTATCTCCTAACAGGACATCTTGTACTTCATATTTTGTAAAACTTAATGAGGAATTCATGGACCTTGGGATTCATTTGACTCGTCTGTTTATACTTTTATACATGAGGAAACCTGGAGTTGATGGGCATTAAAGGATTTGCCCAAAGATAGCAAATATTATAGGAGGAAGTTGACTCTAGACTTCCAGACATTGGATAAGATGTTCTTCCCCCTTTACCAGGACAAAGCAGAAGATACATTGAAAATATATATACCTATGCATATGTAAATATATATACACATATGCATATACATATATGTATATAAATATACACATGCATGTCACATATGGTCTCAATGCATGCATTATAATAGTACAATATTCCTATATATGCATATATGTATATAAATATACATATATATGTATATATACATATATACAGAAGATACATATCACAGCAGATGGAGAATTGGATAGTTAATCATACTATATTGATAATATCAAAGGAGATACTGTAAATTCAATTCAGTGCAAGACATTTATTAAGTACCTGTCACTATGTCCAAGGTACCAGGCAAAGAAATGACTTTAATTATGAGCATATCTGTAGTATAATCTCTGTCAGTTTAAACTAAAATCTTAAAAATATATATATTTTTGAAATTTATATGTTTGCTTTATTTTTCTTTTATTCACTGCCACAGGGTGGATAGCTCTAAATACTGTGTGTGTGTAGGAAAATGTAAGGTAGATGATGTAGTGGATACAGCACAAGAATTGGAATCAGGCTGACTCATCTTTCTGAGTTCAAATCCCCCTTCAGACACTCAATTACTTTGTGGCTCTAGGCAAGTGACCAAACCCTTTTTGCCTCAGTTCCTTGTTTGTAAAATGTGCTAGCGGTAAATCATTCCAGCATCATTGCCAAGAAAATCCCAAGTGGGATCAGATAAAGTCCAACATGAAATTAATTATTCCATGAAATTAGTCCAAATGAAATTAATAAACAACCATAATAACATTTACCTTTGTTACTCAAAAAAAATAACAACAACAACAACAACAAAAAAAAAAAACAAAACTAATAACTTCAACACCTAGACTAACAGGGGTTTTGTATATAGATGATTTAATAAATATCCCTAAACAAGTTTTATTGAACTTTCTACTTTGGGAAATTTTATAAACTTATTATAAGATTGTTTTTTAAAAGCTAAAATTCCCCTCCCTCTTTTCAGCATTTCAGTGCATCCCAGATAGAAAAACATTTCTTTTAATTTTTGTCATGTTGCACTGCATTTCCGTCATCCACATTCTTTGGCAATGTAAAAGAAATTCAGTCAAATTTTGTAATTCTTTTTGGTTGAGAGAGAAATCTAAAAACTAATATTAATAACATATTACTATAACATATTTCTTCCAAGGAACTTCAAGTGTTTTGCATATATACTATTCAGAAAAACAAATGAGGTATCCTATGGTGGCTAATAGACATTATTTTCCTTGAAAATTGAGTCCTAAGTCAATCTGCATATAAAGTGACAATATTTTCTATTAGCTTGTCTTTTGAGTTGCAATATAATCATATTATCAGCTGGAAAGAACTTTATAAACCATTCAATACAATCCACTTTGTTAATATAGGAAAAAATCCTAGCTATAGTGAGGTAATGATTTGTCCAGTAACCTTGCTCTCTAAGTGATAAAGGAAGAGCTAGAATTGGGATCTCCTGATTCTTAATTCAGTATTTTACCCCTCTCCCTACTATATTGCCTCTAAATATGATCTGGTTTGTGATATTATTTTTTTTGTGATCACTTATTTGAAAAAACATATTTTTGATAAAAAGCATAAAATAAATGTGTTTTATATTCATCAATTTTTAAAAAGTGTACATAATTTATTTTTCCTTTCCTTAACAGGGAATTTGGGTTCCTGAAGGAGAAACAGTAAAGATACCAGTAGCTATAAAGATTCTCAATGAGACAACTGGTCCAAAAGCAAATGTTGAGTTCATGGATGTAAGTACAAAGAGTTCAGCTCTTTGATTTCTTTCCAATAGTGACAAGGCTATTTGATAATTTCTAACAAAACAAACCTAAACTTTAAAACAAAATAAAAATCATTTTTCTGCAGTTTACAAATTTTGTCTTCAGAAACAAGGTTAAATCCTAAGTCTCAAAAATTCTCTAAGACTACCCCTGATTAGAGTAGGAAACAGCTTAATTTATGTCTTTACTTCTGATTTAACATAAGTAGATTTAATCAGAGCATTTGGAAGTTAGGCAGACCTGGGCTCCAGTGTTCTCTGAACTGAATGTTTCTCTCTATTATCTCTCCTGTCTAGTTTCCCAGATGTTATTCACAATTCAATTACAATTCCTTTTTTTTAAAGTCTTCCATAAAAGTGTTACAAATGTAAAAATAAAAGTATATTAGCTATTTTCATTGAATGCTATAGAAATTATAAGGATATTACTTTTAAAATAGCTATATCAATTCATAATTATCATATGTGTTTGCAGTGAGGAGGGGAAGGAGTGTTATGTTGGTATTGCTATAGGAAAATGACCCCATCTGTTCTTTTTTGCTATGGTCATGGCCTCTTTTATAAAAGATTTTATTGCTAAGTAGGAGTTGTGGTTAAAATGTATTGTATTGGATTTAGAAGCTGACCTAACCCAGACATTCTATATTTGAAATGTACTGCCTTTGGTTCAGACTCCCAAGTTAGAACCTAGAGGTAAAATGATCTTCTTCTATTGAATCAAAGGCTTTGTTAGTCCTAAAGGAGAGAAGTGTTGTATAAGGTCAACCTATTCATGACCTCAAATAGGCTTCCCTTACTTTTAGATCTCCACGCATCAACTAAAGCATATTTAGCACATATTTAGGGTAGTGCTTGAGAATATTCCCTTTTGGACCATTTGAAAATTTCTGGCACTGTGCCTAGAAAATATCTCAAAATGTAAAGCTGAGATGTTTTCCAAGAAATAGACAAGTGTCCTATTTTAAGTTCATCAGAGACAAAAATTTGCAAAAACAATGTCAAATTTTAAGGAAAAAGTAACAACAAAAACTTTACCCATGAGTAGAAATGGTACAGATTGTGAAAGAATGAGAAACAGTCCTTATATGGCCTAGGATTCACTTAGTACTGAAATCCAGAAGAATGTTAATAACTCTGCTGGATGCCCTGGGAAGCCATTTTTGTCATATTTCCATGGAAACAGGAAGGCAAAAGGGGGTTAAGAGGCTACAAAATAATCACCTAAAAGCTTTGAAAACCTCATCACTATTTTGAATGATTATTTGAAAGCTCCTAACCCCATTTTTTTTTTTTTTTGGCTGATCCAAAGTCTATTCCCATGGAAACAGGAGTAGGAATGGCAACTTGAAATCTTAGAGTACTGCTGAATTTTAGATGAGGCTGCAATTGAGTCATGAAAAGAGTCATTTTCTCAAGGCTCCTGGTGGATTTAGGAACTGACAGACTCCAGGGGGTCTACCTTTTCTCTTTTTTAAAAATTAAAAATAGTAGGAAATATTTTTAAATTTCTTTCTATCCCTCTTGTGTTGTATCAGCAAGACAGATTAACATGTTGAGAGACTACCAACAGCACAATTTCAGAATAATGCAGACATAATCTTTGCCTGCTATTTGATGCTTTCCTTCAGTGTTTAAATGTTAGTGTGGAAGAAAGAAGCATGTTGACTAATGAAGTGGAAGGAGCCTTTAGTATTATATTTCTGGTTAAAGTAAAAATATGGGAATATTCCTATACTTGATGGCAATCTATCCACTTATTACCAGTTTATTTTGCATAGATCATTAATAATCTTGGATGCAATGCTGAGCAAAAAGTATATTCATATTAGAGAAGCAAATTAGATCACAAAATGTTTTTCAGGTTACTAAAAATAAAAATGGATTACAAATAATACAAGTGGCTTCCTACATTTTTCCAAGGGCAAAGTTTTATTCCAAAATGAGATGTGTTTTTAGGAACACAGTACTTGAATTGGGTAAACTTTGTGTGGGCAATAGTGACTTTGTGAAAGGCAGAGTGGAAAACTGGCAGCTGAAGTAGAGTCAGGAAGGCCTGGAGTTAAGTATCAGTTATACGCATACTGGGTTATGCCCTCAGGTTAATTCTTTATGGGTATTGATTGCAGTGTAAGTGCTAATTAGCATTGGAAAAAGGGGTTTCCTCATTGGTATTCCTTTATATTGAAAAAAAAAAATCACACATTGTTGTTCAGTTCATGACCCCTTAGACCACAGGATTTATGGGGCTTGTTGGCGAGGATACTGGAATGGTTTGCTATTTTCTTGTCCAGTAAATTAAAGTAAACAGAGGTGAAATTTTTTTGCTAGATTCACCCAACTAGTAAATGTCTAAGAATGGATTTAAACTTAAATCTTCCTGAGTCCAGTTCCAGCATTCTATCAACCAGCCATCTAAAACCCCCAAATATGCATACTTAAACCTTTCTGTAGGGTAGATTGAAAAAAAAAAAAAATAAAGATCGCAAAGAAAAGTATTAACTTATGGTGATTACAGAATCTTATATTGTACTGTAACTGCATATGTATTTTATTTGTATGTCACTCATGAATTCATTGATGCAGTGTATTGGTGAGTCAGATCCTTTTACCAACACAAACATCAGGTGCTTGGCCACTTGAAGTGGGAGAGAGTTGCCTGAGAGGTTAAGAGAAGTAGCTCTTTTTGAGGAAGCATTTAAAAGCCAATAGGGTCAAAGGGAAGACTTAAATATAGGCTTACTGACTCCAGAGCTAATTCTCCATCCATACCATGCCATGGTATCTTTCCCAGGAATTTTTTAAACTGAATTATTCCATTCAACTTTATTCTGATGAATGTAAAGGTTGATATAGTTTAACCCACACAGGAAAAAAATACCCACATGTACACATACATAACATAAAGGATTTCTGCATATGTCCAAAAGAACAATCAAACACAATCTGATTTTCTTGGAATCTTCAGAGCTGACAGAATATATACTGGAAGTAGTTTAAATTCTATTAAATGCCACACTAAATGCAAGGGTCAGTCATCTTGGTTCCTCAGAACATTTCTAATGGATTTCTAATAACAATAATGATGAATTAATGATGAGTGAGTGAGTGAGCAAGTGACCATCCCTTCTTCCTGCTATATGAGGAAAACACTAAGCAACAAAAAGATCACATCTTCAAACTTTGTTGAAGGACAGCTTGTATTTCGCATAAGCTTTTCATTCTTATTTTAAAATAGGTCAGGAAATGCTCACTCTTTTTTTCTACCCAGCATGACTAAACATAGCTAAGAAATAATGTTAGTGACTAGACTTAATGGATTTGGGGAGCATGGCCTATGAAAATCGGACATGTCTCAGTCAATTTGTGAAAAATAACATTTGAGCATTCACACATTCTCCATGTAACACTAACTTTTGAACTATCTTTAAAAAATAATTCCTGCATGAACATTTATATTCAGTTTCACTGAAGTCCCAGTGTGACTCCTGCCACTTTCTTTGTCCAGAGAAATTATTGGAACAGGAGGGATACAAACCCAAGGCTTTGCATTCACTAATAATTTCTACAATAATCATAAAAACTACAATTTTTCTTCAAATGATCATGACTACATAAACTATTTTGCCTATGGACTTAGTGTGCAAAACCTAAATCATTTTCAGATTGTGCTTTTTGGAGTTGAAAGCATTATTTCCTAGAGAATGACAGTGTTTGGAAGGACTGCATGGCATTTAATACAATTTTATTTCACTTTCAAGAAAAAAAGAAAGAAAGAAAGATAAAGGGAGAAAACAAAATTTAAAAAAAAAGGAGGGCAAGAAAGCACACTTACGTGAGGCTAGAATGTGAAAATTCTAGTCTTCTAATTGTATTCCAGTGACTTCTCAAAATTGCTTTCTTCATGTTTAATCCCAATGTTCTTTGCTTCATCATCTATCATCCTGTTTATTTAATTAACTCATTGCAATTAGACTTACTGGGAAACTGTATTTTGATTTGGGCAAAGTTTAATTTACAAAGCTGTGAATTAAATATTCAAAATGGACCCTTATTGTATCATTTAGTTACCTCCACTCAGATACCCTAATCCTAGTCCATGAGAAGCTTTGAAAATAAGAACCTTTGTGTGTCTATATCCTTTACCCCTAAATTTCATTGTTGCAGTCATTCCTTAATATATCTATATATCTATATATCTATATATATGTATGTATATACCAGATACCACGTACATATATTTTAAATGTCTGGTATTTTTTCTTGCTTTTTACTCTTTACAAATTATTCATTTTTATTCTGAAATTAACAAAGCCCAAACAAAATGATCATTTTTATATAAGAAATAGAATGGGAAAAAAAGAATGTAAGTGAAACTGTGAGTCTCTTTTTATTTGCTTTTTCTTATAGCATATAATACATCTAACTTTAAATGCTTCTCTGATTTCTTAAGTCTTTTGTTTTCTTCACACTGTTATTACTGTGTAAATGGATCTTCTTTCTCTTTAGGCTATGGGTCCAATAGTGATATTCATGAGTTAAAGGCTTTGCACATTTCATGACTTTGGAGGCAAAGCTCCAAATTGCTTTCCAGAATGGTTCAATCAATTCACAGTTCTACCAAGAACCACAGTTCTACCAAGTATAGCTTTGTGCTGGTTATCTCATAGATCCTCTAAACAATGGTTACTTTCCTGTTGTTAGGTTTCTTTTCCCCCCCTAATTTGACAATTTTATTGATATGTGGTACAATCTGAAGGAGACTTTAATTTGTATATTTCAAATTATTAATTATTTTGAAATGTTTTAATATAGCTTTTAATAATTTAGATTTCTTCTTTGAGAAGCATTTGTTCATATCCTTTGACCATTAGTTTATTGGAAGTAATTGTGTTTGTATACTTGAATCTGCTCCTTATATTTTGGATATCTGCCTTAATCAAGAGAATGATAAAAGTTGTCCCTCTCCCTCCATTAACTCATTATCTTCTAATTTTTATTATATTAGTGTAAATATTTCTATGATATTTCTTTTTACTTTTGTTGGTATGACACATCAATTTGAGGTCTCAATGCTAAGATTGGAATATATATATATATATATATATATATATATATATATATATATTCTCTTTTCTCTTTTTAATATTCTCTTTTAAAATTACAGTGACCCCAAGAAACTAAGGATTAAATAATAATGAATGTTAAGGTGATGGTGATCATAATACTTGATCTTTATTTGGAACTTTCAGGTTTACAAAGTCTTTTATATGTTTCCCAATTTTATCCTCATTATCCTGTGAGGTACTAAATAGATGCTGGTTAATTGGACCAAGAGAGATTGAATGACCTACTCATTCACATGGTTTCACACAAATAGTATCTGAAACAGGATCCAATCTTAGGTATTCTGGACCATAAATGCAATTCTATCATTTCATTGTATATTCTGTGGGATATTCTATATGTCCTATGCTAAATCTCAGTATATATTTAGTCATATATGGTGCTTTATAGTCTTCATTTACAATATTATCAGAAGTTATTCCTGTAGTTCCCAGTTACTATCCACTGGTAATTATGTTAAGTGATGATTGTAGGAGGGTTGACATTTCATTTTTAAACTTTAGACCAGATTTAAATCCTTTTAGCCAAATACGATGAACTGATTCAAAGGCAAAGATAGTAGAGCTATTTTTTTTTTTGGTCAAAAATGGAAAAGTCACCTTAAAAAAAGTTTAGCCTTTTAAATATCACAAACCCCCTATGGCTAATAAGAGGAATTTTGAGAGGTCAGTTAACCCATCATCTCACCTCTAAGCAAAATTGTACTTAAACTACCTTCAACAGTTTTAGACTGTTAATTTTCTTAAAAATCTCTCAGATGGGATATTTAATAATATACATTTGAATCATGATTACTCTGCTGTTATTCATAAACGCCTGTAGTAAACCATAATTCCTGTGATGGTTAAATGTTATTCTTCTTTTATGTAATCATCTGGCACTATCAAAGGTAGAATGAGTAACAGAATGTAAGCTTCATGAGTGCAGGGACTGCTTCATTTTTTTTCTTGCTATTAAAACGGCTTAGTATATTTTCAAGCATTGAGTAAAGCCTTAATAAATACATATTAATAGATTGATTCTTTCACCTCTAACTAAGTTTCTATGATATTGAATATCATTTTTCCAGCCTTTCATCTTGTCTTCTTTATTGGAGGAATGAGGGATGTTTAGTAGCTTTTTTGGAAAGAATATCCACATTGATGAGATCCCATATTCACTGATGTTACTATATTAAGTTCTCATTTAGTCCTTTGCAATAGAGAGACTCTTGTCATTATTCAGTTACATCTGACTCTTCATGACCCAATTTGGGATTTTCTTGACAAAAATACTGGAATGGTTTGTCATTTTCGTTTCAGGCTCATTTTACAGATGAGGAAACTGAAATAAGCAGAATTAAATAACTTAGTCAGGATCACATAGATAGGTACTAAGTGTCTGAGGAAGACGACTTCCTGACTTCCAGCTTGGTACTCTATCTACTCATCACCTAGCTAATAGAGACTTTATGACTTATTATTTTTCTTGGTAAATGGAATTACTGGTAGAAAAAAATTTAAATTCAGAATAGGAACTGCTTTGTAAGAGTGTTCTTAGATCTTGCCAAGATCTTGCCATTGAGAATGATTTGCCCAGATTTACATAGTATTATTAGGTCCAGAATTTGTCATAGCTTTTGGTAGGAATAATAAAGTCCATGAGAAGCAGTGTGATATAGTGAATACAGAGAGCTGACCTAACTGTCAGAAAAAGTTGAAGACTTGAGTTCAAATTCAGCTTCAGACACTTAACATACAATCTCAATTGCCTTGACAAAAAAAAAAAAAATGACCATATGGCTATCATCTTATTGGATGGATCCTGAAGGAAATCCCACACGTAAGTGATGTAAGCTCTACAAACTTTTCTAAGGGACACCTAAGTAAGATTTAACACTTGTCTGTTTCTTAAAACCAGTGCTTTATTTCAATGCATTGTTTTAAAAGTAATTGTTCATAGTGTTATAGGCTGTCAATAAAAAGCCTAAGATGATTTTGATTTGCACTGAAGTTCAAGTAATAAGATAATCTTCATAGTTATGTTAGATGCGGGGTGTGGCTCCTGAGTATCCCTCTGCTCACTGGATGGTGAAGTGTTCTCATCATTGTAAGGAGGCACTCTGTCATTTATTACTTAGCATAGCACCAGGCACAATATGATTAGGAATCTGAATGAATAATTCTGTAGTGGTAGAAATATTAGACTGATTTGTCACATTAAAATAAGTGACCAAAAAGAGCCCTTCATCTCTTCAGAAATAAGAAACTGAGTTTCAGCAGTGATCCTGGGATCTACAATTTTTATCCATGGTTTTGATCTACTTACAAGTTTAATCTAACCTCTCTGAATTTAAATGTTCACATTATCTATTAGAAAATAATTAGAAGCTGTAAGCAAAAGTCTGCATACACAAAGTTCCTTGGGAGTCCCCAAGCTCATTGAGTTGAAGAGTTTGACGGATGTTGGTCAGCTGTTATTGGGCCAGTGGCTAATAATAGAAGGAATTGCTGCTTAGCTAGGTGAGAAAATAAACTTGGGAAAAATGAAAATGAAACATTTGGGATTTATGATTGGACATAAATTTCCCTTTTTCATTAGTTTCCTGGTAAGAGAATAGCCAAGGGAACTGATCTTTTTGCTGGTAGTTTTATAATTAAGATCAACGGGGCCTCTGGATTTTACCTAAATTCCCTGCACTTTGCTGTTATTCCCAAGGATAGATTTTAGTCAGCCAGGAGTATGTTGGATTTCAGCTTCATAAAAATGATAAATATAACTGACCGTTAGTTTCAGAATTGTCAGCTCTGATAACACTGAGGTAAATAAATTAGTGGAAACTTTTAGAAACTTGGTGCAAATGCAAGGGGTTTCTATGTAGAACTAGAAAATATCCCCTGTTATAATTAAAATATCAGAATTTTGTCAAAACAGCTTTTCACTGAACATCCCATTATACCAGAAATGCTTTCTCTTCCCCTTTCTTCTGTACTTTCCTGATTTCCTTTATGTCTCAGCACAAATCTTACTAAGTACCAGAGGCCTTGCCCTTCCTGTTGCTCATCCCTTCCCTCTGAGATTACTCTCCATTTACCTTCTCTCTGAGTCTTATATAGTCATTACTATTTGTATGTTGTCTCTCTCACTATAACATGACCCCTTGGAAGTGATGAAAAGGGAAGGGAAGGGAAGGAAATAAATGTTTATATAGCACCTACTATGTGTCAGGCATTATGCTAAGCACTTTCCAAACATTATTTCATTTGATTCCCACAAAAAGACTGGGAAGTATTGTTATTTCCCCCATTTTATATTTGAGAAAACTGAGGGAATCAAAAGTTAAATCGCTTGCCCAGATTCACACAGGCAATGAGTGTCTGAGGTTAGATCTGAATTCAGGTCTTCTTGACACTGACCCAGCATTCTATCTCTTGCTACTAGATAGTTCTTGGTGGAAGGAATTATGTTTGTTGTTACTTTCTTTTCATCACTAGTGTTTACTACAGTGCCTATCACATACTAAATGCTTATTAATAAAACAAGTGACAAAACAGAAAAGAAAAATATTTGACACTAATTTATTGTTTTCTATTTTTACCTATTTTTCTTTCCCCTCAATTACACAGTGAAATCTGTGAGCTTAGGGACTTATATTAGACAATGTCCTAAAAGTCTTTGAATTTTAAGCTAATACACTAATATTTTTGGGAAATGCTGTATTTCCCTCATGTTACCCTGTCTAGATTAAGTAGTACATACCAATGTTTATGGTTCATCATTAGGAAAGTTGACTTTTTTGACTACAGAGAATTTACTGGGTTAGAATCTAATTTTTTTTTTAACAATCCTATTTACAAATGATGCTGACAATGATTGCTAATATTCCAATTATATATTAAGTATATGAATATAGTACAATTTCTAAGTATATAATATTTCTATAATATATAGTACATTAAGTAATATTCCTCAGTATATAAGTGTAGTATAATATAGTAATATTCCTATAGAAATTATATTTCTCACAACAGTTTAATAACATTTGGTAGTTCAGATAATGATATTCCTGTTTGTCACATAATACAGAGATGACAGGTAATTTTAACTTATTTAAAGTAATACATCTAGTAAGTATTGAATTTGGAATTCTCGAACTGGAAATAAAAACAAAAAACAAAAAACAAAAAAAAAACGTTTTAAGCTCATTCTAGAGTTAGACCTCCAATGTGGCAACAATCAACTAAAATCACAATTCTCCCTTCCTTGTAATTTAGCTGATGCTTAGTTTTCTTCCTACATTTTAAAATATTAATTGGAGTAAGGTAAGAATTCTCCTTTTTCAAGACACTTCATTTCCCAACTCCATGTATTTTCACTCATTGTCTTTCATGCCTGATTTCTTTCCCTTCTTATCTCAGCCTGGTTTCCCAGATTTTCCATCTGAAATCCCACCTTCTCAGAGAAGCCTTTCCATGTTCCTCTTAACACTAGTACCTTGCTTCAATTTAACACACACACACACACTATATATACACATATATGTGTACATAACAGATACGTATACATGCATACACACATATATATAAATATATATGTAGGGATGTATATATGTACACATATGTATATGCATATGTGTTTATATTACATATGTGATATAATTTGTCTACTATAGAAACATTTCTGCACCCATTAGATTTTGAGTTGCTCAAGAACTTCCCTTTCTCTGTTTCATAGTACCTTGGCATAGTGCCCGGCACAAAAAACTTTTATCTTGCTATGCTAATTTTTTTTCTGAAATATGTCTTCATATTTTGTTATTGTTTACAATTTTATTCCTAAAAAAATTGGGAAACAGAAAATGAAAATGAATGGGAGAAATGACTCCGTAATCTTTCCTTTAATGCCATGAGTTTCTTTTATTGGTATTAGGGAAAAAAAAAAGTTCTTGGGTCATGAGAAAGCCCATAGGTTCTTCCACTTTATTATTATTATTATTGTTAATTCAAAGAAACATTCTTTAAGTGTCTATTATGTGAAATAAATACTGACAGCCAGACTATTCTGGAGAAGAAAATGGTATTCTATAATATCTAGGCACAACTCACTGGCAACTATAATTTTATTTTCTAATTGATCTAAACATCTCTAAAATTAGGTAATGCCCAATATTTTATAAACTCTTCACAAGGCCTCATGAACAGTAAATTGATGTTGATCCACAAAGTCTTATCACTATTAAAAGTTAATGGATATAGAAACTAAAAGAAATCATTTCATGACCATGTCTTTCCCCTTTTCTTCAGTCAGTGATTTCATCTTAAAGTATCTATTTATCTTTTTGGGAAGCTTACTCCCCCACTGTAAATCTGTTTCTATATACTTCACAAGAGTGTGTGACTATTAAGGAAATAGCATTTCTATTTACAGATGTGAATTGGGATCATTATAAGCTATTTGGATACAATCCTGCTGGCACAGTTTTTTAATTGAAATAGAGAGTAAAAGATTTGCTGATGGAATTGAGAGAAAAGCCAAGAGTCCTTCTAGGGAGGAAAGCAGAACTTGCTTAATAAACATTGTTATTTGTGTAATGACATATTTTGACCAAGAAAACATGAACTATGTTGTCTGTATATTAAAGTTTTAGTTCAAAACTTGTAAAGAATTATGTAAACATTAAATATTATATATACATACATACAAATATTTATATGATTCAACAATATTGTTGATTTGAGATTGATCAGTTTGACATCTTTTAAGAAATCCCTCAAACAATTGACATCTCTTAAGAGATCCCTCAAACAATGCAGTTATAACCAACATATGCCCAATCTATCATGTGTTCCTGTCCCTGTTGTTCACTATGGTAGGTCTGCCTAATATAATGGCAGTCTTGGTAGATACTGGGTTCTGTTCTAAAACTTTACTTCATGTAAGAGGAAATTTACAAATGAAATCTTGGCTTCCTATAAAGTTTTTCTTATCCTTTGGAAAACAAAAGAAAACACCATCGATAAGAACAACAATAATAACAAAACTAATTTCCCCTAGCTATTCCAGATTATTTCTGGCTACTGTAGTCCAGATCTGTCATGGAGTAAGATTAAAACCCTTAAGACTAGGGAAGACCAAGAGGATTTAGTAAGGAAAGTAAAGAATGCATTACTTTCCTAGAGTGAATATATAATTGCCCAAAATGGACCATGTAATTTTATCATTAGAGGATCAAAGAATATCACTACTGGATGATTATTTATGTATGTCTTATTTAAAGACCCCTTGCAAAAATGAACCTTCTACTTCCCAAAGCAATCAGTTTTTCCTTTTATCACTTGTTTGAAAGCCTTTGTTTATATTAGAATATAATCTGCATCTCTTCAGCTTCATTTCAAAAGTGGAATTTATTAATTCTACCTTTAAGGCCGAGTAAAACAATATGGACCCCCTTTTTTATACAATAGACTTTCAGAAACTTTAACATAGCCATTGGGTACCACCCAAGACTTTCTTTTCCTCAAATTAACCTTTTCCCTCCCTCCAGCTGATCCCCATGTGGCCTGATCTTGAAGCCATTCTCCATTTTGGAGGCTCTCTAGTTATCAGTGCCCTTCCTAGAATGTGTCAACCAGAATCTAACAGTGAATAAATTAAAAAAAAAAAAAAAGCATTTTAAAAGTATCCTATGTAAAGCATGGTGTTGAGCATGATGGCTCCAAATATGAAAAAGTAAGATATCTCCTCCTAACTAGGAGTTTATGATTTGGGATAGGAAGAAACATCAACAAATAGCATTTCTATGCCATTTCAAGGACTGAAAGTGCTTCCTATATAGTATTTCAATTGAGTTTCACAACAGCCCTTTATTGTAGATAAAACTGGTATCATTATCCAGATGAGAAAATAGAAATCTTAAGTGACTTTGCCCTGATCACATAGCTAGCAAATATGAGAATCAGGATTTAAATCCCATTTTTTGCAACACTGTCCAACTGTCCACCAATTTTCCAAACTGACAAGGACAGAGTATAGTGCAACTATCACCACTAGTTGAAGCAATTGCTTTTTGTGCCTTGAGGCCTCTATTTCCCACAGTTATCATAAACTTTCTAAAACAATTTGAGCAAATTAGAAATTTAGAAACTATTAAGTATGTTCCAGATTGTTCAACACAGTTTCATGCATTTTTCATGGTAAGAAAGCATCCAACTTTAAAGTAGACTTTGGCACAGGGAATCACACAATTAATGCCAAGATTTCACAATAAGAAACTGAAAACCCATATTTAAGAGCTTCCTATTATTTAGGAATTTTTCTGCCTGTCTCTGCTTCACATTAGCAATTCAAATAGACAGAGCAATGTTTCAATTTCTAAAGGGTAATATATATGCCAGATTACTCCTACATTGATAGTAAATGAAGGTTTTACTGTGTCTCTCTGTTAATAATGCAATGTATTACTTTTCTCATCTTAAATGTAATACATTCTAAACAAGCCTCTGTTGGTTCAAGGTTAACAGTCAGCCAATCAAGACTTGATGAAAGGTTATTCTGATATTAAAGTCAACCTAGGAGTCTGTAAAATAAAATAAAATAAAATAAAAATAAAAATAAATTGTGTTTTCTCGCTAAGCCTTTTGTGAAGCATGGTCCCATGTCCCTTAACTGCCCCTTTGGTGATGAGATAGGATATTACAAGGATTTTTGTTATCAGGTTGATATTGCTGAATATAAGACTAGCATCATACCTCAATTCTATAACTCACTCATCAAGAGAAGATCATAAAGTATACATGGACAGAGGGTCCTTGGTGTTGCAAAATTATATTTATCTTTTGGGTTTTTCTTACAAAAGTGTCCATATAGAGAATCAGAACATTGTTCACTTAAAGCAAAATAGAGACATTCCAGGGTAGGAAAATAAAGCAGCCACAGCTATATAGGGAAATTGAGCTGGTCAATGATGGAAAAATGCATAGAGTAACAAAAGAAGCTGTCTTAAGCCTCTGAGGCCTCAGGTTCCATAATCTCCTTAATGATATTGGAAGTAGCAACATTTCTTTATTTGAAGCTTTGGCTAAATAATGAGGGTCAAAAATGGTGTATCTAGAAATAGGTAATACTATGCTGATCATTAATGCAACTTCTTATTGATTCCTGGCTATTATTCAGTATAACTACAACAGCAACTGATCAATAATAATGAAGACTTATTAAAATAAACTAATATTTAGAGACTTTTACCCCCATTCCATCACACCCCACCTCAATACTAAGAAACATATAGTAGGCACTTGGCTCTTGGCCAGAGTATTATAAGAATACAGTTAAAATTTCTGACCTGGATGAAGTCCATTTTCCTTTATGAGATGGAAACTGTTTGGCTTATGAAATATTTCCTCTGTTTAAATGTCATTTGGCATCCGATCTTGTCATCGCTAATGAATAATAAGAAGAAATTAAATGTCTATCTCACAAAAGGTTTGGAAATTAAAAAAAGAATTATAATTTAATGACAAGCTTCATTCATCTTAATCATTTGTTTTAAGTGAATATATTTCTAATAACAACAACAACAAAAAAGAGCTAATAAGAACAAATGTAATTTCCTATAATCCTTTCCTGAAATATTTTGTAATATAGCATATGTTCATTGATAGTATGACATTCAGCCATATTCCTTGATCATTCTCAGTGAAATGAATATCTTCTTATAGTTTTCTACTTTCAAAATTGAGATTTTTAAAAATAAGGGCACTTGATATACAACAATTGCTAAACTTCACTGCAGGAGGAAAATTAAGGGTTTTTATTCATGAGTTACTTTTGAAGGGATTGAAATTGGATACTCAGAGTATCTGTTCTTATGCATCATCAGGAGTTAGAGTAAAATAATTTTTTAAAGAAAAATCAAATACAATGGGAAGTATTTAGCACTACTTCCCGTGTTATCTTCATTCATTGCATTATAAATGTGTTGAATGTATTTAAGTTAAAGGAGTTAATTACTTCTACAGAGAGGCTGATAGCAAATTGCTTTTGATAATGATCAAAGCATTTTCCTGAGATTCATTGATCAATTTACTGAATCCAATTTGTATATTATCAAACAGTCCTAAACAAAAACTTAGCAAAACATATGCACTGTGATATGCAAGAAATTTAAAATTGGAATTTAGGTAAGATTGGATTTTGTAACTTATGTCTTGTGCTTGATATTTGCAACAAAAGGCTCTACCTCATCTTCCAACTCCAATGAGAATATAATCTAACAGACCATAAATGAAGTATCAGAACATATATGGAGGTCATCTAATTTGATCATTGTATTTGTGATTAGAAACAATCATCTCTTACCATAATTCCCTCATGCAATGGTATTGTTATCTTTTTAGCCCAAATATATAATTTTATATTTATTTTGATTAAATTTCATTTCATTTAAGTAGGTCCATTGTTCTTCCCTATCAAGACATTTTTGGATCCTGATTCTATCTTCTAATAATTTTATAATAAGTAATATTCCAAGATTCATGTCATTTAAAAATCCAACAATATCTTTATCTAAATTATTGATTTTTCAAAAATGTTGAACTATGCCCAAAGAATAATTCTTACTGGATTGATGTCCACTCAGAGATAGTTGTATCATGAGACAAATCTCAAGGGATTTGTCTTTAGGTCTCTTTGTTTAAGGAGTTTCACATATACCAAAATGTATGATCAGCTAGCCTCTCTATGTGGTCCACAAGGACAATATCTTCAGATCAAAGAAAAGCTATTTCAAACTTCTAAAAAGAAAGAATTAAAGTAATATGAAACCAAAGTCAAGATCACATTAGATTTAGAGATTTACCAACTATTATCCAAATAAAGTATAGAACATTGAATACTACATTCCAAAAGATAAAAGACATTAAATTACAACCAAAAGTACTTTATAGGGAAAATGGAGTATAATGCAATAGGAGGAAATATGAACATAAGGACATAGAGGACTACCAAGCATTTGTCATGAAAGGATCAGACTTTAGCAATAACTTATAAATACAAACACAGAAATAGAGAAAACATTCTAGAGTAAATGCAAGTGAAAAAATCAAGAAATGACTTTGTAAGGATGAAGTATTTCCATTCTACAAGGATAAGGGAGATGACACAAGTATCACCTCAGAACTAATGTCAGGAGATATCATAGAGGAAATCAAATAATTTGAAGGGACTAGTGTTTGTTTTGAATATATTAAAAGCCAAAAGAAAAGAGAGAAGAAAATGGGATTCTGAGAAGTAAGGAGGGGACACCTTATACAATTGGAAGGCATAAGTAGATGTCTGTAAAAGCAAGGAATGGGGAACAGGGATCACTTGAAAACATTTTGAACTGATGCAGAGTAATGGGAGCAGAAGCAAAGAAAATGTATATTATAACAAACTTTGCAAAAATAGATAATATTGAATAAGATTTCTGAACTGATAATTTAGAAATTTAGAAAAGATTGATAATTTAGAATGTTTCCCATCTCCTGATTAGTGATAAGCTAAATATGAAAAATGAGTCATGTGTTCTCATATATGGTTATGTGGGAATATGTTTTGTTGCACTATATGCCTTTATTGTATGAGTTTTCTGTTTTTCCCCCATTGTTTAGGGGAATAAAAGAGAGGTCAGATACTTATTAACTGAAAAAGAAAAGAAAGAAAAAAATTGAATAACTGCCAAGAAAAAGAAGATAGGTGTATATGTATCTATATATCTATATGCATAGATAAAAATGGGGATCTCTGCTACAGATATTGTGCCAGTAGGATTAACAAGATCTGCTGTCTTACTAGATTTGTGAATTTCAATTATTAATCTACATTCACTTAATTAGGAAGGAAATGCTATAAAAATGACTTTTATCTATAATTTTAATGTTATGTAATAGGCAATTGAGTTTCAATTCACTTGAGGCCCTTGCTATGTAAATAAGATAACAAGTCGGAATTTCATCCATCCTTCCTTTTCTACTAAAAGGAGAAAATAAATGTGAATGGAAAGGAAGTGATTCTTCTAAACTCTTATAATTCATGTATTTTTCTTGAATTCAATTGCAATTTTCATAGTCAATCTAATAGTATTTTTTTTTTTTACATCTCTTATAGTCTGATCAGACAGTAGAAGGAGCAGACCCCCAAAGCAAAGTTAGGAATGTAATTAGATGTGATAAAAAGAGAAATTTTAATTGAGTTATCATGTAGTCTTAGTACAGTATTCTTAGAAGCTGTTGGATTTTGGTGATGATACTTTTATGTGAGGCTGAATGATTCTAGAGAATGAGTACCATCAGCTTAACTGCTTAAGGATGTTTTGGAATCTAAGTATACTAGATTAACACAAGATTGCTATCATTATAGTATTCAGATTGTTAGTCTGGAAATGCCCTTAAATTTTCGTTTCGCTTAAACATAATATAAAGATATAATTGAAATAATTTGAGGTATATTCATTTTCTTGTTGTTTAGAGATAAATTACTTGGGAAATTATTTTACCTGTTACATTTTATAGATTGGGCTGTTGGAGAGAGCTTCTTGACTGTTCAGTCTGCTCTAAACGTACATATAACTTACATGTATGTATGCATGTGTAAATTATATGCTGCATGGGTATAATACCATAATTTAGAGCTGGATTGACTTTAAACTTAGCCCAGTATAATACACTCTAGATGGATTACTCCTTAGCCAAGGGCAGCACAGATAACTATTGCTAGATTCAGGAATAGAATCCAGATCTTCTGGTTTGGGGATCTATGTTCCTTGCTATCTTCGTCCCTCTACATATGTATGAATTACATAGAGACTATTTTCATACTCCAAGTAGTGGTCAAAAAAGGAATTATATTTATTGTATCATTGGTTTTTGAAGTGATAATTCAGCGGGGAATGCAATATAGGGAAAGGGAAAGAAAGGGGTCAGTCATTTATTAAATGCCTACTTTGTGCCAGGCACTATGCTAAGTACTTCTCAAATACTATCTTATTTAATATACACAATAGTTCTGCAAAGTAGGAGTTATTATTAGACCCATTTTATAGTTGAGCAAAATGAGGCAGAAAACACCTAGTGAGGAACTTTTGTCTTCTTGACTCCATCCTAGAAGTCTATCTACTGTGTCTAGCCACTTAGGTGCTACGGGTAAGTAATCTCAATTTGATTAGATACTATTGTGATATAATCTAATTCCTTTGATAATAATCTGATAATAATAATAAACTTTGACTTAATAACCTAATCTCTTTGATGATAAAATCCAGAATTTCATGCAATAAAATTCAGAGTTAATCTTGAATAGATCTACCCATCATTAATTAAGCCCTCTGTAGACATTTTTCATTTATATTCAGTTGTGAATATAGTTTAAACAACATTGTCATTTAAAATCTATTTGACCATTTTGAAATATTATTTAAATTATCAAAGCCCTGGACATTTCCAATTTTGTGGATTTTTCATATTGGTTATTTCTCTAAAAGATTAAATAGTTTATAGTCTTCTATAAAAGATAATACCAATTCTTTGGGAGGTGATGGGAGTATAGTGGAATGCATTGAGGCTAAAGCCTGTAACAGGATTATACACATTCTCAGAGAAATCATATTAATTCATAAAAATAAGTAACATTTATATAGCTTCAAAATATGGCAAGCACTTTATTTTACATCATCTCACTTGAGCTCACAACAATCTTATGTGATAAGCAGTGTTATTTATTTTCCTGGCTTAAAAATGAGAAAAATGAGCCTGAGAAAGATCATGACTTTCTGAACTTCCACAAAACTCTCAAGTATCTTAGATAAGCTTAAAACTCCAGTAAATTATCACTTCTGCTATACTGTCTCTCTGTCAGAGCCCCTGAATTTTAACAAATCAGTTTCATAACGTCTGCAGTTTAATAGGAATTTGCAGAGATATTTACATCACTACTTTTGTAAAAGTATACTAATGCATCCTTCAGACATTTGGTAATTTTATTGTATATAAGGAAGATCATAGGATCATAGATCTACTAGGGATGTGGGAGTATGAAAGGTAGTTCAGGGGCCATGAGATCCAACTACTTCATTCTTTTTAAACCTACATTGCTTTATAAATCATGTTGGGAGAGAAAAATCAGAGTAAAAAGGGAAAAAAAAAAAAAAAAAACATGGGGCAGATAAAAAAAAGTAAAGAGAAGTGAACATAGCTTATGTTGATTTCCATTCATTCTGCTTAGTTCTTTTTCTGGATGCAAATGACATTTTTTGCCCAAAATCTACTGGGATTGCTTTGGATTATTGAACCATTGAGAAGAATAAGCTTTGTATCGTTGATTATTTCCCATATTTGCTGTTATTGTGTACAATGTATTCCTGGTTCTGCTTATTTCCCTCATTATCAGTTTGTATAAATCTCTCCAAGCCTTTCTAAGCTTGGCTTGTCCATTACTTTTTTTTTTTTTTATAGAACAATAATATTCCATTACCTTCATATATCATGACTTGTTCAACCATTCCCCAGTTGATGTGCATTCACACTTTTTCCAATTCTTTGCTTCCGCAAAAAGTGTGGCTACATTTTTGCACATGTGGGTCCTTTTCCCTCCTTTATGATTTCCTTGGGATATAGACCCAGTAATGGCACTACTGGTCAAAGGTATCCACAGTTTAATATCCCTTTGGGCATAGTTCCAGATTATTCTCCAGAATAGTTAAATAAATTTAAAAATCCTCCAATTTAAAAAATACATTAAAAAATGTATTAGTGTCTTAGTCTTTCCACAACCTCTACAACATTTATCATTATCTTTTCCTGTCATCTTAGTAAATCTGAGAGGTGTGAAGTGGTATCTCAGAGTTATTTTAATTTACATTTCTCTAATCAGTAGTAATTTAGAGCATTTTTTCATATGGTTATAGATGGCTTTAATTTCTGAAATCATCTGAAAATTGTTTGTTCATATGCTTTGACCATTTACCAACAGGGGAATGACTTGTATTCTTATAAATTTAATACAGTTATTTATACATTTTATAAATGAGACCTTTGTCAGAAATACTGACTATAAAGATTTTTTTTAGCATTATACTTCCCTTTTAATCTTGTTTCTGTTGGTTTTGTTTGTGCAAAACCTTTTTAGTTTAATGTAATCAAAGTTGTGCATTTTACTTTTCATAATGATCTCTAATTCTTCTTTGGTCATAAATTCCTCCCTTCTCCAAAGATCTGATAGGTAAATTATCCCTTGTTCTTTTAATTTGTTTATGATATCATCTTTCATGTCCAAATCATATACCCAATTTAACCTTAGTGAGATGTAGGTCTATGCTGACTTTCTGACATATTATTTTCCAGTTTCCCCAGCATTTTTTGTCAAATACTGAGTTCTTATTCCAGAAACTTGAGTTTGGGGTTTTATCAAATGCTAGATGACTATAGACTTTGATTATTGTGTCATATGTATCTAATCTATTCTACTGATATACCAATTGATTTCTTAGTCTATACCAAATGAATGATTTTCATGACTGCAGCTTTATAATATAGTTTTGGTACTACTAAGCCACCATCCTTTGTATTTTGTTTTCATTAATTTTCTTGATATTCTTGACCTTTTGTTCTTCCAGATGAACTTTGTTATTATTTTTTTCTGGTTCTATAAAATAATGTTTTGACAGTTTGATTGGTATTCCATTGAACAAGTAGACCAATTTAGGCAGAATTTTCACTTTTATTATATTAGCTCAGCCTAGCTATGAACAATTGATATTTTTCCAATTATCTTGAGAATGGAGAGTGGTTTCATTCTATTAGATTCTGTTCAGAGGCTTGATTTCATGTGGTTTTCTAGAGAAAATGGGAGAACTTGAGCAGCTTCCTGACTTTACTCCACCTTAGCTCTCCTCCCCCCCAGTAAAGGAAGCAAGATTTAAACCCAAGTCCAATACTCATTCTCATTCATTTGAGCCCCCAAACCATCAATTTGGGTTTGTGACTGCACACATTTTATTTTGAACAAATTCCATATTTCTGTTTTTGGTGTGTATCTGTAGTCTTTACTGAAAATAGAAATATAATAATTTAAGAATGGGCACTCCATTTCAATACTTTTGGAGACACATTAATTTATAAATTATGTATAAAATGTATTTGCCTCCTCAATATGTATCTTAAGCTATACATCTGAAAAAATCCTTAATTTAATGAATAAATAAATTTTAAAGATACTTTTAAAAATATCTAAATAAGATAATTTAGCAGATTTTGTTATATTTTAAAAGAAGTTAAATTTAATGAGTTGTTGAGGTGTAAAAAATGAATAGACTGTTTTGGATTTCACTATATTTGTAGGGGATCATGCCATATACATTGAATAAGAATTCAGTATAAAGTAGCTTGACAAAAATGAAAGATGCTATGTCCTCATAGTGCTGACAACCAAGATGGTTTTAGGTTTAAAGCATTTTTTTAAGAATCCATTTACATTGGGAGTGATGAGATGGTTATGATTTTCACAGTTTTTATGTGATTCTGCATTAAGGCATTATACTCAGTCCTTAAACAAAGTCAATGATCAAAAAATGTCATTGAATCAATGCATTTTTAGAAAAAAAAATGAGAACATTACCTGTAGTGATCAAGTCATTAACTCTGACATTCTACTCCACTTTGAAACATTTTGGAGGGTATTGTACCAATTCATTTTCAAACAATTATTTTCATAGATAAAGCTTTCATCAACATCATTGTCATCATCACCATCATAAGAGTGATATTTATATGGTGGTCTAAGCTTTATAAAGTGTTATACGTGCATTATCCAAGCCTTATATTTCATCTAGGATTAGCTTTTATGATTTCCAATGTTCTACTTGAGGAAATTGAGTTTGAGATTGTTTTTACTCATTCATCATAACTGTAGAGTAGTCTTGTAAGACTTGAAGGGAGTCTTCTTGAAGACAACTTTCACACAAAATGGTAATTAAAAGTCAAGAATTTCTGAAATCTTTATCAACATATTTAGGTTGTTGTTATTAGTTAATATGATACATTTATTCTCTCTGCTACCCAAATTTCATAAAAAGACTTTTGTATTTATTATAGACAATGTTTCATGGATCAGTGATGGTATGTGGACCAATTTTTACTGGTCTACAAAATTTTTAATGTTAAAGAGCCAGGCTTCTTTATGTATATAAATAAATATAAATACAAGATCCTCTGTTTACTAATGAGTTATTGTGTTTTTATAGGAATTAATGAATGAAAAAAAATTAAGTGATTACTATGTATAAAGTAGAAGTCTAAGAGTTCAGGATTCAAATAGAAAAGCAAGACATTGTCTGCTTGCAAGGAATTCATAGTCCAGTAGGGAGAGAGAAAACATGTAGTGAGGTTCAGCTTCAAGCCAGAAGGAAAGAAATCCTGGTCTTTAGGGTACAGTGGAAAAGCAAATAACAATGCCTCTTTTTCTTTTTTTTTTTTCTTTTTTTTATTTAATAGCCTTTTATTTACAGGATATATACATGGGTAACTTTACAGCATTAACAATTGCCAAACCTCTTGTTCCAATTTTTCACCTCTTACCCCCCCCCCCCCTCCCCTAGATGGCAGGATGACCAGTAGATGTTAAATATATTAAAATATAACTTAGATACACAATAAGTATACATGACCAAAACGTTATTTTGCTGTACAAAAAGAATTAGACTCTGAATTATTGTACAATTAGCTTGTGAAGGAAATCAAAAAATGCATGTGTGCATAAATATAGGGATTGGGAATTCAATGTAATGGTTTTTAGTCATCTCCCAGAGTTCTTTTTCTGGACATAGCTAGTTCAGTTCATTACTGCTCCATTAGAAATGACAATGCCTCTTTTTCAATGTCATTTCCATTAATAAAACAATAATCTTTTCTGATTTTGAACCATTTGGCATTACTAGAGCTTTTGGTGCTAAGGAATGTCTTTTCTTTAATGTCAGTGACTCTGGTTGTTTTGGTAGTAGAAATGGCAAAACTGCAAAAGCAGTTTCCAGATCATACTTCTACAAGTTTCTGTTCTCTAGTTGATAGGCACTAGAACCAGATTGGAAAATGGATTAGTGGTCTTTGGAATGATGCTGCTGCTTCTTGGTTTTAGGATCCTGGGTGGTCTCTATGAGGGTTTGAATGGATATGGTAGTAATGGCTTGACTTGTTTGATATATGGAATTGAGAGTGGATTTATGAACCTAACAACAAGGGATATCAGCCAAGACCTTTTAAAGGAAATGATATTTGACCTGAGCTTTGAAGGAAAAGAGGGCAGCTGAGTCGCAAATGGACAGAGTGATCATGAACAGGAAGATATATATTTTTGAATTCAAATCTGCCTGTCTGACTCAAAGCAAATCACTTAATCCTGTTTGCCTCAGTTTCTTCATCTATAATGAATGAATTTGAGAAGGAACTGACAAACAACTCCAGTATCTTTGCAGAGAAAACTCCAAATGGGTTCACAAAGATTCAAACATGAATGAAAAACAACTGCACCACAACAGTGAATTTTACAATTAGGAAGGACCAGAAAGAATGGTCCAACAGCAGGGACAATCTAATTTTAAAAGATGGAGATATGAGGTATATCTTGTTCAGATAACAAGTATACCAGTTGGGCTTGAACAAAATATGCATTAAGGAAAATAATATTTAATCAGACTGGAAAAGATATGTTAGAAGTAAATTGTGAAGAAATTTATGTGTCAATGAAAGGAACTTGTATTTTATCCTAGAAGCAACAGAGAATCACTAAAGCTTTTTGAGGGGGTGATATAGCTAGACCTGTGCTTTAGAAAAATCAATTTGGCAGCCACATGCAGGATGGATTAGAGAAGGGAGAGGCTGAATGCCAAGAGACCAATTAGGAAACTATTTCAGTGGTCCAGGTGAGAAGCAGTGAGGGCCATATATAGTATATTTGTAGTGTTATTGGAGAGAAGGGGCAAATGTTGTGGAAGCTGAAGGTGATTATAACGGGTAAATCACAAACAGATTATAATTGGAGATCAGAAGATGTTGATTACTTTTTTTTTTTTCCCCTACATCATAGAGTAGCTACTTGTTAAAAACTAAAAACTTAAAAAATATATATGTATTTACATATTAATTTGTATTTCATTTCTGCTTTAGACATGTAAAAACAGGTTTTCTCTCTCATCTCTTGTTCAGTCATGCAAACTCGAATAAATAATATTTGTGAATGACACAGGGAAATGAATTTTGGATTCTGAGTCTGCAATTCCATTTTTAGCCACTTAGTGGCTAAATAGAAATTTGACATGCTGATTTATATCATGGCTATGGAGAGTCAAACCTTTGTCTAGTCTTCATTGGTTAGATTATAAACAGCTTTTGCTTGATTCATTGTTTATTTGCATCATTTATAGAAAAAAACTAGGATACAAATTTATATCAAAATTATTTTAGAGATAGTTCCTTATATATTTTAAGTGATCTAATTGAAGAGTAGAATCTGCTCTATGAAATGAATACAAGACAGTCATCTCCCTAGTTCTCTTGCTGTATTTGAAACTGACATGCTCTTTGGTTTCCTCACTTAATTCCTTCAAATCCTATTTGTTCAAATCCTTCAAAGCTACTTACCCCAATTGGCTTGTTTATATTACTCTGTTGTTTGTATGTGTTATGGATATTAATGAATACCTTTAGAATGCTTTGAAAGAGAAAACACATCACTTTATTCCAACTGTTATTGTGATTAATATTAGTAAAGTTAATGAAATAATTAGAAATTATAAATTTTCCTCCAAGAGTTGCTTCATCAATTCTTTCTGATTTTCTTCTGATATCTCCAGGCATCCATTTTTCATTATACCTTTCATTCTTACGCTAATGAAAGTATATCAGCATTGCCAATTAAATTTTTGTTTAATTTTAAATTTTATATATGTGTTATTTAAAGAATTTAGTATAGAACTGTAGCAAGTTTTAACTATAACTAGAGATAACAAGATTTCATTTTTTGTTATTTCTTCTAAGTACTAATTGCTTATTTTTCTTTCCCCTTCTCATATCAAAATGTACCTTTATTCATGTAGTTTATCTATTTCTTCTTTATAATCCTTATAATATGGCCTTATGTTGTCTGGAATGCTAAACTTTGTAATCTGTACATTCAAATGAAAGCTTTCTGTCATAATGAAATATGTGCAAAATGGCCAGTGGATTGCATCAAAAGACATGCCCTCAATCTTGTTTTATTTGGGTACTTAGAGAACAATACTAATGTTGAGTTTTGTAGATTCACATCTATTTCTATCTTCCTCAGATATAAACATAAATAAAGACATTTATCTCCTTTTAACTATAGTTGAAAATGTTAAATGTTAAAGTATTGGATCTGGATATTTAATTGAATTAATTGTTTTTAAATGCATAAATTGAAATAAACAGGAAAATTGTTATGTCATGCTTTATATGTACAACACAACACAAATAAGTAAAAATATGAAACCAGAAAAGTTGAGATGTAGCAGAACTATGCAGTTGAACCAAGCTGTTTGGTTCATATTGTTGCTAAGAGATTCTTAAAGTTTGTTTTAAATTACTCAAAATCTATGTTTTGGTCAAATATTAAGGAAGGAATTTTCCCATCTTGATGTAGAATAAGGCCTTCAGATTCAATGATATTCAAAAACATTACAACTAGAGGTTTGATGGAATGAACTTGAATTGACAGTCGAATATAACTTCTCTACTACGCAAACAATGATTGCGTTTGGATGGAAAATTAAGTATAAACTCCATAATTTGTTTTCATTGTATGTGTGCACATGCATTAAGCCTATCATTACTAAATTGTAAGATTGTGGAGTGTCGGAGCTGAGTTATAAGTGTCTTTGTGAAATCTAACTAATATGGGATCTTATACGAAAGCCTTTAGTAGATATATGTAGAATTATTGCATATGCAATATCCATACTGCTGTCCTTTTATTTTTGACTTACTAAAGTTTTCAAGAAACAATTATGCATTTCAGAAATGGCTAACTGCAATCCATAGTGAATTTAACAAAAGCAAAGGGTTGTATTCTCTAGGAGGTGTTTCCAAATTAAAAATGCAAACTACATGTGTTGGAAACATATCAGTTTGTAATTGGATCCTCCCTGAGGCAGTTGAAACATGCACTCTGGACATGGCTTTTACTCTTGCAATTACTGTAAAATTAATGGAAAAAGGAGTATCTACTACACCATCTCTCCTGTCACAGTACAGACTTTATTTTAGCTTCCTAGGAAATTGCATATCCATATTTTAAAAAAGAGTAGTTCAAAACAGCATTTATATTATTTATTTTTCATTATTAAAATATAAGGTGAAAAGAAAATTTTTAATGTATAAAAATTAATTAGAAATTAGAATTTTGCAATTCTTTTTCAGGACAGAGCTCTCAGATAGGTTAGCAAGAAAACCAAATGAAATAGATATGGCAATATGGACCAGCCCATTTCAAATCTATAACTTTCTTTTTCCTTGACTGTGAAAAGGTAAAATCAAATTATAAGTTTCCACCTGTGTGTTCTATGATTATAATTTAAAAAACCCAATATATATTATATCTGAAGTTGGATCAATAAAGTTGTTCATAAGATGTCATCAAAGAAACTGTTCTCTCTATTTTCTTCCTTTTCCCATATTTATTTTTTTAATATACATTTTCAAAAGAGCCTTTATTTAGCAATAGCCTTTATGAGCAGCACTAGTATTCCATATTTTTTTTTACGGATAATAGATATTTTGTTCACTATATTGCAAAGCTCTTATGTTTTGTTTGTTTATTATTATTACATATTGTTATTTTTACTACTATTATTATTTTAGGAAACTGAGTTCTTTAAAGTAATTTGCCTTTTTAAGTGAATTCATATATCTACATTACAGAACATATTTTGAAAATTAATAATTATATTGAGAAGAAACTTGTGAAAGAATAAGTGCTTACTTTTTTGCCAGTTATATCACAATTTCTCTGAGGCCTGAAATTAGGTCTTATCTTTATTTTGTAAATACTACAGAACCTAATTATGAGAATAATAGGTGCTTAATAAGCACTCAAGTGATTGAAGTGAGCTTGGAAACAAAGTTGTTTTTTAATGTTTTATTTTGTTTTGTTTGAAATGTCGGAACTGATTCTTTTCTATGGAACCAGTAAGAGAGGGATTACTGTCCTCTGAATCGGAAACCTTGGGGTAAACTCATTCTCCACATGCTGCATGAATGTGGGCAAATCACTTAATTTCTCTGAAACTCTGTTTCTACATCTTTAACTTTGGGATGGCACACATTTCCAAGCTGGGAAGAAAAATGCTTTGCAAGCCATCATATACTTTGTAAACATGAATATTTAGGGTTTTATCACAATCTGGTTTGAATTATTTGTGTAATAATATCTTATTTCCCCCTTATTGAGATGAGGTCTCTATCTGACAGTCTGGATTTGTAGTGGTCAATCATGGACTCAAGCAACTGCTGCTTACAGGAATTTTGATCTGCTTTGTTTCTGATCTGAGCAAGATCATCTTTCCTTAGGTAGCCAGGTGGCCCTCCCAACACTGCCCAACTCCCACCACCACCCAATTCCCACCTAAATTGGTACTTCAAGGGCTTAATGTATTTGTGCAGCAGGACTTGCTGCCAAGTCAAAACTTCTGAGCTCAAGTGATTCATAAACCTCACTCTGCCTAGTAGGAGACATTATAGCACACAGCCTCAGATGGTTTTCTATGGAGTGCACAGAAATCCCTCCAATATCATCCATCACAATCCAGCAGTCGCAAACTTCTTGGAGTATTGATGACAAAATATTCACAGGTTTCCCAACCTGCCTTTCCCCAATCCATACAAATGTCCTTCTTTCTTATTCCTCTTGGTTTATTTGTGCTATAGTGGCCTGCGCTTAGCAGAAAGTTTATTCTAGATGGCACATAGACCATAAATAGCTATTGAATTGATTAACTAACATTTATACTTAATTGATTAAGCATAATTATTGGCTGCTTCCTCTGAAAAGCAGACATGAATTATTATAAGAATTCTATTTGCAAGCACGTGGTGTAGATTTCTGTTTCTAGACTTATCCAATGAACCAGCAAAGGACTCACCCTAATGTAGTCAATATATTTTAAATAGCAAGTATTTTAGACATGCAAAATGTCTCTCATTTTGAAACTCTGTCTCTCTGCTTCAGTATCACTAATATCCCCAAGTACATTACTTAATGTTACTACTTTAGTAACACTTCAGGTTTTAATTGCATAGTTTGCATTTACAAATCACTGAAATACTTTAGAACAACCATAAAATCCTTGCTTTAGTTATGCTATGATTTTTTAAATTAAAATCAATTTCATGTTATGATTCTGTAGTACTTGTTTTGCCTAACCCTTGAATTTTAATTTATACAGAATTCAATCTAAGCCTGTCACAGAAATGAAGGATATATATACATTTTTTTTCACGAACAAATTTTGTGTATTACTTAAAAACTTTCATTAACTAGTTATTGATCAGAGGCTACAAAATTTGAATAGTTGTGTTAAGATGGAAGGGAGTAACTCCTGTAGAAATGTTGTACTATATGGTGTGTGTGTGTTTGTGTGTGTATGTGCGTGTGTGTGTGTGTGTGTGTAGTTATTTCGTTTAATGAAAGTGAATAAATACTTTCTGAGAACTGAATATTTTTATTGCCCCAGAAATAATTCTTTTCCTGTTCATCCATAAACTTTCCTTGCCATGTCCAATGACTTTAGGAAGTATTAAATGATAATAAAAGCTAGCATTTATATAGCACTTTTAGTTTTACAAAGAATTTTCCAGGTGCATCTTCACAATATGTCCTATGAAGTATGTTACTCTCCATATGCTGGTAAAGAAATTGAAAGAGAAAAAAGATTTTAATTTGTCCAGGTCACAGATATTGAGGTAGGATTTGAATTCAGATCTTCCAGACTCCAAATCTAGTAGACACCAAGTTGTCTGATATGATATATAAATATCTGAAGTAAAATGTATGTATATAAAGATTTGTCTTTTAATTATCACATAATAATTGTGACCACATGACTGAGTGTAAGTCATTCTGACTCTTAAAAAATCACATTTAGGACAGTCAAAACATTGACCCCTTTCCTGACTGGGGAAGCTTCCCTACTCCTATAGTACATATTTAGAATAATTGGATTACCAGCTCTTTTGATCTTTTCTCTTTCTCTTTGCCCATAAGTGAATTTTCTTCAGACCTATATGTTCTTTTAATGTTCTCACAAAAATATTCTTTGTAAACTAATGAATAAAAAAAAATCAATTATAATGCTGGTCATCCTGCAGATTTTTACCAAATTTCAAATGCTGAGGACTGTGAGAGTCAAGTTTTTCAAAGACAAGGTGCTACCTAAATTCAAAGGGGAAATCAAAAGGGCGGAGGTGAGGGGGTGGGGAGGGTGGGAGCGTCAAATTAGCAAAGTTTCATTTAAGTCAATTTTTGTTTGGTTAAAAGGGGAATGGAAGGACAAGAGATGTACCACTAAGTAAATATAAGGAAGCCTCTAGCATCAGCTTTTATGAAATTATTTCTTCCTTACAACCCCATTTTCTGATATGTTCTTTCTTCAATATAACATAATAATATAATAACAAATAAAGAACTGACCTGGGAGTCAGAAAGACCTCATATAATTATATATATATATATATATATATATATATATATATATATATATATATTTATATATAATTTTGGACAAGTACCTTAAACCTTTTGCATTTCAGTTTACTAATGTATAAAATAGAGAAAATATCTATAACATTTATCTTTCAGAATTTTCATGAAATGAAATAATGAATGAAATTGTATATGAATGAATTATATATAAAATTGAAAAATATATATCTAGTGTATATACATGCATATGTATAGACACACATATGTTTGTGTATATGCACATATATGTAATGCAAATGTACATATACTTGTATACACATATTTATGAAATAAGTTATATACATTATAGACATATATGTATATATCTTATTTCATAAGTATGTTTCTCATATATATAAATAAATAACATTAGAATAACATTGAAATTAATTTTTAATATAAGGACCTACATATAAATCATACTTCCAAGTTTAATATGCTAGTAGCAATAATTAAGTTCATTAAAAGAGTAGAAGAGATAAGGAATGATGTGACAAATGATTTCTATAAGGAAATAACTTATGTGAGCATCAGAAAACTAAGTGAAAAATGGAAGACTTAATTAAAGTCATGAACCATTTTATGTTGGGTGACTCAGAAGGAACACAATCAGAATTCTATCTACTCTCTTATCAAGATAGTAGAATGTGAGCTGTTTTTGTTAAGTTCCCCTTTAAGACATATCTTTATTTAGTTTATTTAGCAGGTTTGCTGCTGCATGCCTTCTTTATTATCTTCATTAATTAAATGAAATTACTCTTGTAAATTACATGCACTGAAGATGTCTTCTTTTAAACAGATGTAGGATCTAACATAGCAGCTCTAAATTGCAGTCCTGAAAATGGATTAAAAAAAAAAAAAGCCATGTTTTCTAATTGACTAAGGTCCAAATGTTGTTTCAATGATATGGTTTTATAGTCCCAGACTTAAACAAATACTGCTCATTGACCTTTATCTAAGATTAAGAAAGTCAGCTTAACAGTGGAAAGTGTTCTTAGACTTGGTTAAGATCTGTGTTCGAATCTCATTTCTAAACATAATAGCTCTCTGACCATGAAAAAGTTAATCTCCCAATACCTTAAATAATTTCTCTCAAAAATTTAAATCACAGATATTTCCTTATATCAGAGGAGAGGTTTTAAAAGAAAAGACTTCCTTACACAGATAAAAACCATAAGTCCAGAGCATTGTTCCAATACCATGACTCCATCTAAGTGTAAATTTCCATACTTTTGGCATTAACGCTGTGGCAGTAAGATGTTTGAATAAATTAATTCTGTATTTCTGATACATAGTATTGCATCAGATCAGGGTTCCTCATAAGGGGAAGAAAAATACATCTTTATTCTCTCCAAACTCTAATTAAAGTTTAGCATTCCTTTTACTATTTAGAAAGATAATTCTAAGGTATCCATAGATTTCCCCAGACTGCCAACTAGATTTTTGACACAAAATGAGACAAAGCTCTGAATTAGAATAATCCAGTATGTACAAGATAAGGAGTTGTTCATATACCCACATCATTGTGGTTACAATGGTAATTTAATGATAACTTTGCCTTTTTACAAAATCTCTCATAAAAACTGTCAATTCATTCTACATGGTCAGAAGTTACTGGAGGAACTGTTTATTTTATCTATGTAGTAGCAGGTACTAATTCTATTGTTTTATTATCTATATATTTTCTATGGAAAGGCAATAGCATAATATCATTAAGAGAGTACTGGCTGTGAAATTAGAAAACCTCAGTTCAAACACTCCCTGTGTCATCCTAGATGAGCTAATTAACCACTTGGGGCTTTAGCTCCTCATTTATAAAACCAAGCTCTTGGACTAAATGGCACTGTAGATCTTTGATTCTGTAAAAGAGTTGTTATAGATCAATTATATTTTTTCTTCAATCTAGCAACCTACAAAAGTTTGAGTCTATTCTGTGCCAAACACTTTACTGAGTTCCTGGGACACAAAGGAAAAAGCAAAAATAGTCCCTGTCCTCAGTGAACTTACATCCTAATAAAGGAGCTTGCATTCTAAGAAATATGGCATTTATTTTTTATCGAATATGCTGACAAACTGATAGCTTGACAAAGATTTCCAACAGTTTAGAACATCTGGCCAGATCAAATCCATGAACTAGAAATTTAAGATGGGATTTGTAAAATGTTAAAATTGGTTTTAAAATATTAAATTTACCAGTATAGAAAAGAAGCAAGTGTGGTTCCACAGTTTATCTGAAAAAGATCCATACTTCTTATTGAATACAAGATCAAAATAAATCAGAAATATGATATGGACTAACCATATATGATGAACATCATAAAATTCTACTATGCTATAACATGAGATAAAATATATGATTTCAAAAAGATATGGAAGGGCATATTACATGAACTGATAAAGAATAAAATAAAAACAGAAGAATAATTTATTATAGTATAAATAACATAATATTAATATTTAAAAACAAATTTGAAAACTATACAAATTGTTGATGAAGGAAATGAGCAGGAGAACAATTTGTACAGTTACAGCAACATTATAAAAATAACCTTCTTTGAAAGAAGAACTATGATCAATACTAAGTTATTGATTACTGAGACTTAACAGATTTAAGATGAAGACTCAGACATAGATTTTTTTTTTTTGTATGAAGACACTGAGGTGATTTGTTTTTCCTAACTATGTATATTTTAAAAATGTTTTTGTTTTCTCTTTTCTCCAATGGGATAATATTAGATGTAAAGAAAATAATTTTCTATTATCACTTTTTAAACATGATAGGAGTGTTACAGCTATGTAATGATGCATGAAATTTTAGATGAGATCATGGTATACTTTTTTCTTAATTTTTTTTTTACTTTGTTTCAGGAGATCTTACAAAGCAGAACTGATCCATGAATGTTTGAAGTTTAAAAAAAATAAAACATGTCAATAAAACCAAAAATAAAAAAAAATTAGTGAGATGGGGACTGAACATAATATTTTCATTAGTATTAGGAAGTTACAGATGTGGAAACTCTCACTTCCAATTCAGGTCTGCAATTTCTCTTTAGCACAAAATTAATTAGCCAAGCAGTATTCAGCAGGGAACAACCAGAGTTTTAAGACTGCAACATATTAAGAACCAAGTAAAGTTATCAAAATATTGAGCCTGGAAAAAGTGATGAATTAGAAGAGCATATATTGAAGAAGGATCAGAACTGTTATGCTTGGGGCCTGAAGGCAGAGTCAGTAGAGCTTGTAGAGGATGCAAGGGAAAAAAATAAGCTTGATGTCAGGGGAAAATACTTGAAAGTATATGAAAATGAAATGGATAAAATTATGGAAGTTGGATTCTCACGTAGTTGAGTTGTTTAAGCAAAATCAGGAAGATTACTTATGAGGAATAGTGCAGAATATCTTTAGGAATACTTCAAATTTGTTGAACTTTGACTTCCTAACAACTATAAAATTCTGTGTGAGATACATTTCTCATTTATTTCCTTTTGTCTTCTTTTTTTCTATTTACTTTTCCTTCTATTTTTGTCTTTCATTTCCTTATTGTTTCTCCTCCATCTTTCTCCACCTCTTCTAGATCTTCTTCCTCTCGTGCTATTCTGCCTTCTTTTCTTCTCATTCTGTTTTTCAAAGTTTATAAGATTTAGGAATTAGCAGTTTTTTTTTTCTGAAATTTTCCTGTTCATCATTTATTATTGCACTATAGTATTTTATTATATTCAGTACCACAACTTGTTCAGCCATACCTCAATTGATGGGCATCTTTTAGTTTCCAATATTTTGCTACCACAAAACAGCTACTATAAATATTTTTGCACTATAGGTCTTTTCCTCTTTTTAATGATCTCTTTGGGATAAAGACCTAATGGTAGTATTACTGTATCAAAGGGTATGCACAGTTTGTAGCCCTTTGGGCATAGTTCCAAACTGTTCTCCAGAATGGTTGGGTTAGATCAATTCACAACTCCAGCAACAATGCATGAGTGTTTCAATTTTTTCACATTCTCTCCAATAGTATAATTTTATTTTGTATTTCTCAAATCACAATGCTTTAAAAGTCTTTTCCTTTGCCTATAGATGCCTAAAAGTGACCAGCATTACTGTCATAATATAAATATTATAAAATATTAGGCTGCAGAGTAAGAGGTAGATTGATTCCATACTCTTTAATATTTTGGATTCTCCCTTTATTAATCTGTGCCAAATTTGATGTTGTCCTGGATCCCTCATCACATATTCTAAGTGCCTTACTACCCAGATAAATATGTTGCAAATCTGCATTCTTTCTTTCTCACTCCAGGTTCTTCTATATGTATGTGTCAAGTAAGAACATTCAGGTCCATTCTCAGTTAAGGTCTGGATGGGAAGTAGGAATGAGAATAAGGGGAACATGAAGAAGCATTAAGCTTAAGAAGCAGAATAAAACACTTTCATTATTCTTAGCTTTCCTTATTGAGCTCAGATCATTGTTTTTTAAAATATTTTATTTAAAACAAATACAAAATAAAAAAAAATAGAAAAAAGGAAAATAAAATAAAACATTGCAATGTGCACAGTAGAACATCAAAAAGTATTTTAAAATGTAATGTTCTCTCTAAAATATAATGTTCTCTGTTGAGATTTTCCTTGGGGTCTCTGGATGCAGCCTTTGTTTCAGTACAGAATAATCACCACAAATGTAGCCAGGTGTTAAAGTCCAAATCCTTTATTATCTCTTTCAAAATCCTATCTCCTTCACTTAGGACTCTGCTAGTTTTCTGGAGGCCTTCTGGAGTCTTGGTTTTAGTGGGGAAGTGAAGGAGGAGAGCCTGCCTCCAAGGTGGTATGAGATGGGATGAATCTGTCTGAGTCCAAGGGCTTGTGCTCCAGCCTTCAGCCTCCAGCCATCTGTCGGCTTATCTCTGAAACTCTGAATTTCCCTGGCTGAGGCTTCTAGCTTATATGCTACACAATGAGTACAAACCAGTCATTATATCACTAGGAAACCATTATTTGTTGTAGGATTAAATCAATGTAAACTAGATTTAATCATTATCTCCTCAATTCCACTTAGTACCTTGTTTCAAGTTCTGGCCCATAACATCTCCTTGTAGGATTAAATCAATCATACTGAACCATGCTAAATTAAATAACTATTGTCTCTATCAATTCCACTGACTTGGTACCCTGTAAGAATCCTTTGTTTCAAGTTCAGAGTTCTGGCCTATAACATAAATATGAAACAATAAAATTCTATTTTAAGAAAGCATATATAATAATAAAAAGATATTATATTCACAATTGTCCATCTTTTTTTTTTTTTTTTTTCATATTTTTTTTTTACTTTTTTGTTTTTTTTTTACTTTATTCTTTTTTTTTTTTTTTTTTTGCCCTTTCATCCCCCTAACATCCTCTAAGTACACTATAATTAGGCATGGATCGAGTTAAGCATTTATGTGTATATACATATATACATATATATATATATATATATATATATATATATATATATACATACATACACACCTTCACACATAACCACACTATATACACAAACGCATGCACATACACAAACACACCCCTTACATCCAAAGATATATGCATACACATACATATGCATGGACATGGACATAGATGTGCATCTAAAACAATATTAATATGGCTGATACATAATCTAGATTTTTCTTTTGATTGAATCTTTAAACTTGACTTTGTCTGAGATCAATGATTACTACCCCTACTTTTAATAAATTTTACTTGTGAATGTTGATATGGTGTTTGTATATATTTCTTGTTTCCCATATCAGTTAACTCTTCTACTTTATTTCTACACTTTAATTTCATTAGATATTATTCAACTTCCCCTCCACCCACAGATCACTTCTTCATTTTCTCTCCACACCTTTTCTTACCTCTTTATACTATTCTTATCGATCTGTACATTTTGTGTCACTCTCATTAACCTACACAACTTACTATACTCCAATTATATTATTACCTCTTGATATTATTCTTGGTGTGTGTGTGTGTATTTCCACATTTAACCTATTCCTGATGTTATTAGGTTTTCAGAAGTAATAACAGGCCTTCCCTCACCCCCATTTAATTCCTCTGTGTTAGTTCTTTCTCTATACCTCATTCATATAGCATATACACTATTTTTACTTTTTCCAAGATAGTTTTACTTTTTAGTATCAGATCATACTCAGCTCTGTTCCAATCTTTCTTTTGGAGTACTCAATTGCTAATGTCATTCTTAGAGAGATAATGGACATTTCCAAATATAAAATAGTTTGTTTGAGTCTATTCAAATTAGTCTTCGATGTTATATGTTAAATGTTATATGTTAAATTTTCTATTGGGTTCAATTTGAGACAAAATCCTGAAAATCGGAGAGTTCATCAAATATTCATGTTTTTCACTCAATAATAGACTTAATTTTGCTTGAAATGGTAATTTGGCCACTACCCTAGTCGTTTTGATTATCTATATATAAAATATTCTGATATCTGTGGTATCTGTAGCTGCTGATAAATCCTATAATATTCTAGTAGTAGCTCCAGCATATTTGATTGTTTTATCTTTGTTTCTTGTAAAATTTTCTCTTTGATCATAGAGTTTTCTTTTTCTGTTTCTACTTTCCTCTTTTATTCTGTCTCTTCAGGACAATTCTGTTTGGTTATTGCTTTTCTTTTTTAATTTAATTTTTTATTATTAATTTTGTTTTGCTATTTTTTGTTCTCTTATAGCTTTACTGGATTTGCCTTATTCAGTTCTAATTTTTGAAGAATCATTTTCTTCTTTATGGATCTTTAAAATTCTGGTCTCCTTTTCTAATAGATTGACTTTCTTTTCATAACCTTCTGGTTTTTCTTAGATGGTTTTTTTTTAAAGTTTTCCCCCAATCTTTCTTTATTTGGTTTTAAATGTCTTTTTTTTAGTTTTTCTATAAATTCTTTCTGAGCAGATAGCCATTTAACATTATTCTATGGGGTAGGAGAGGCTTTTGTTTTTTAACTTCTATTTCCTCCTCAGAAGATGAACCCTAGTCTTCCATAGCCTTATATTAACTTTCTATGGTTGTTTTCTTTCTCCTTTTCCTTCTCCTTTTTTTTTTTTTTTTTTTTTAAACAAGAACTTATTAGTGAAATTATGTGTAGTACTGGAATAGAGGGGTAGTACCTCTATCTTCACTTCAGCTTTCCATTCTGACTTGGAACTCCAAATCAAGAATTCCAGCCTCTTCTAAGGGTGCACAGCCAGCAGCATATGCCCCATTGCTTATGCATTCAAATGTTATGATGGTTTCTTATTGCCCAAGGCAGCATTTCAGCAGCACAGCTGAGATTGGCATTCTTAATCAACAAAGGTTCCTTTTGTCTTTCCAGCCTGCGACCCTCAACTCTCCTGGCTGTATGGAAGGTGAAAGTTATTGTGGTTCTTGCTGAGGCTTCAGTTAAATCCAGCTAGATCCAGGGCTTCCTCTTACTGTTTCTGTGGAGCTAGCCTGGAAGTGTTTATACTTCACATTGGTTAAATCTCAGTCTTGCAGTCTTTATTCCTCATCTTCTCTGATTGTCCCAGAAGAATTCCTGTTCTTCCCCAAGTCTTATTTGTTTTTTTTTTTACCATTCTATGTTCACCCTGAGATACAATTTCGTTTTGTTTGTACAGGAAATTAGAAGAATTTGGAATTTTCTGACCTATTCCTTCATCTTCCCAGAATTCTCTCATACCTCAGATCTTTCTGAGTCTTACCTGAATTCACACTACTCTTGCAAGACAATTACATAATTTTCTTTTCAGGTTTTCATCCTCTATTATATGTCTTTATTTTTGTTTTCTAAAGATCTCAGATGCATTGAGAGGCAACAGTCTTCTGGTAAAAATATAATACTCAATATTAATAGTATAGTATCAAATTCAAAAGATACAAAGTCAAAATATTTTATCCTGATGCTGAGCAAAACAAGCAGAACCAGAAATACATTGTACATAATTGCAGCAGGAATGTGCAATGATCAACTATGAAAGATTTGGTTCTTCTCAGTGTTTCAATGATCTGAAGCAATACTAATAGACTTTGAACAGTTGCCATATGTATCCAGCAAAAGAACTATGAAGATTGAATGTAAACCAACACATGTTATGTTCTCTTCTTTTTTCTTCTTTTTTTCTCTCTCATAGTTTTTCCCCTTTGTTCTGATTTTTCTCTCCCAACATGATTCATAAATCAATAAGAATAAAATAAATTAATTAAAAAAAGAAAAAAGTTACATACCTACACATCTATTTACCTCCACACATATTTCTATCCTTGTGTTAACTTTCTCATGAGAAATTTTATTGGGATTGTATTTTTACTGAGATGGTTTCTTGGCTGGTTATTGGGAAGTATTTGTTATGTCAAGACAAAATCAACCAAATAAAAAATAAAATCTAAAAAAAAATTAGAAATACTGATTATTTATGTTGCTGTATCTTATATCCTACAAATTTGATAAAGTTATTAACCATTTCAAATAGTTTTTAGTTGATTCTCTATGATGCTCTAAATAAACTATATCATCTGCAGAGAGTGAGTTTTGTTTCCTTGTCTATTCTGATTCCTTTGATCTTTTTTCTTGTCTTATTGGTATAGCTAATATTTCTTGTACTATATTCAATAATGATGGTGATCATGAGTATCTTTGCTTTATCCCTGATCTTATTGGGAAGATTTCTAACTTTTTTAGATGCATGCCCAATTCATTGACCTTCTTTTACTCTATTTTATTTATGTAGCTATTTAGAGATATAAAATTTCCCTAAGAACTGCTTTGGCTGCAAACCATAGATTTTGGTGTATAACATTATTTTCAGTCTCTTGGATGAAATTATGAATGGTTTCTGTGATTTGTTTGACCCTCATTTTTTTGGAATTAGATTATTTAATTTTTAATTGGTTTTTTGTCTATCTTTCCTTGCCCCTTTACTGAATATATGTTTTTATTACATTGTGGTCTGAAAGGAAAGCATTTATTATTTCTGCCTTTCTGCATTTTTTTAGTGAGTTTTTTATACCCTGATATATGGTCAGTTTTTGCATAGGTCCCTTGTACTGCCAATAAATCTATGTATTCCTTTATGCCCCTAATCAATTTTTCAAGAGAATTATCATAATGTAACTTTCTAACAATGAGATGATTGATGCCAGTTCCAATGATCTTGTGATGAAGAGAGCCATCTGCACCCAGAGAGAGGATTGTAGGAACTGAATGTGGATCACAACATACCAATATCACTCTTTTTGTTGTTGTTCATTTGCATTTTGTTTTCTAACTCATTGACTTTCTTTTTTTGATCTGATTTCTCTTGTGCAGCAAGAGAATTATATAAATATGTTTATACATATTGGATTAAACATATATTTTAAACATATTTAACATATATTGAATTGCTTGCCATCTAGGAGACAGGGTGGGAGGAAAAAAGAGAAAATCTGACTCACAAGGCTACGCAAGGGTCAATTTTGTCAAATTATCTATGCATATGTTTTGAAAAAAAGCTTTATTATTAAAGAAGAGAGAGAGAGAGAGAGATCTATCATATCTAGTTGTTCTAGGATCCTATTAACCTCCCTCATTTTTTTCTTGCTTATTTTGTGATTAGATTTGTCTGATTCTGAAAGGGAGAGATTGAGGTCTCACTAGTATAGTTTTGCGGTCTATTTCTTCCTGTAACTGACTTAAAATCTTCTCCCTAAATTTGGCTACTCTACTTCTTGGTGCATATAAATTCACTACTTCATGTTTATAGTACCCTTTATCAAGATATACTTTATTTTCTTATCTCTTTTAAGAAATTTTTTCTTTACTTTTGCTTTAACTGAGATTTGAGATCAGAGTTGTTGCTCTCCCTGCTTTTTTTTTTTTTTTTTTTTTTTGCTTCAGCTGCAGCATAATAAATTTTGTTCTGGCTTTTTACCTTAACTTTGTGTATGTATGTGTATATATATATATATATATATATATATATATATATATATATATATCTGTGTCAAAGGCATTTCTTGTAAACAAAATATTGTAGGATTTCAATCTTCTTGGGCTTCTTTCAATCTTCTTGGGCTAAGAGATTGTTTCACACTGACTTTTTTTTTTTCTGTTACTGCTGTTCCAGGATTTGTTTGGGGTATTATTTTATGATTGTTTGAAGGTAAAGATGGGAAAGTTATGATGATTTACTTCTTACTCCACCATCTTGGTTCTTGGAAAGTAAGGAACCTGAATCTCCTATCTAAATCTGATCATATCTTACTAACCTATCTAAAGCAATGGAATTTATTTCAGAGACTCAGTATTTTGCTAGACCACATTGTCTGTTTTCCCTTTTTCCTTCTCCTTCTTTTTTTGTCTTCCTTCTATCCCCAATACAATCTGATTTCTTCTCATTTTAAGCTGAAAGATGCCAGATTAATAGTTCATATAATAATGTAACGTGGTGAAAGGGTAATAGATGATAAGATAAGTTTTCATAGAATAGCCCATAAGATTTCACTATCTGTCTGTGTATATATATATATGTATATGGAAGAAAGCACTGTCCAGAGAGAATATAAAAATAAACTAAGTGGATGAGATATAGACTTTTAAGGCTTGGCAAAATAATATCTGAATGTGATAGCTGACATTGCTTATCTTTGTTATTGTACAGAAATGAATTCTCTTCAAGTTGAAATAGATATATAAATAGCATATGGTAAGAAACTAATGGGACACATGCTTCAGAGCTTTTTATCTATGCCCTGATGGTCCCTTGATAGTTTTTAAAATGTCCTTCTTCTTACTAGGCCTCATTATGAAGAAAAATCAGCTTGTTTTACAAGGGTTTTTTGTTAAGTAGATGTTATCTTTTCCTCAATTTCCTTTACCACCAATGTTACATACATACATATATATTTTTGTGTATACATACATATATACATATATTGTATATGTGTGTGTGAATTTCAACAGGAATAATATAATGAGAAAGAGAAACAGAGAGAGAGAGAGAGGGAGAAACTGAGACTAATTTTGTCTCCAGGAAATGAATAATACACCTGTCAACATGTATTTATTTTGCTGACCCTCAGTGATATTTTCTGGTGACAACAGAAGAGAATCTAAAATTGCACCTATGAAGCCTCTTACATAGCTAGGTAACAAAGTACTGTATTAATTATAACTTGCTGGAATTTACTGAAACCAAATTCCCCTCACTTAAAGCATTAGACTCTTTTATTTTCTTTTCCCATCCCACTCATCTGGCTGAATGAATCCTCACTGCTTTTTTTTTTTTCTTTACATACCCCCCCCTCCCCACACATACATGCATATACATACGTACAAAACACACACACACACACACACACACACACAAATTGTGACCATCTGCTATTTCCTTTATGAAAAAATAAAACCTACAATTAGTGTCTTGTTCATCTTTTTCTTTCTCAAAAAAGAGAACTATTATGCAAATACTCTGCAATTTGGTTTCAAATACTCTTTGTAGTGTGATGAGCAATTTTCTTTAATACAAATCTAGTCTCTTTGCCAGGACTTTCTAATAGATATTTTTAAGAACTTCCATGAGACATTTTTCTTATTCCTCCAATAAAAACTTTTCCAAATGAGTATTTAGAATAGAATTATCAATTTCATCACTCTTAAAGTTGCAAGAAATATAGTTATTTTATTCTGTAAGAGTAAGCCAAAATAACTTCAGAATAGCCTTTTTTACCTCCCTCTCTCAAATTCTTCCTCTACCTGGGAAAATCATCTCAACAAAATCCTATGTTCAGTAAATCAGAGAGAAATGTTTCTCTTTGCTGCCTCTGAAAGGATGTCAGGGGCGATGGCAGTTTACCTGTAAGCACAGTTTTGTTGTTGGATTTTAGTCACTACTAAGCACCCGATGCACAACACAACCTGATTCGTTCAGCTGTTGGCTGTCAGGGAGTTGGTACTGAATTCTTGTTAACAGGATCACATTTCCATAGCACTGAGTGTTGATGAAACTGCAATTTTAATATAAAAAATGATTGATGCTATTCCTGTAGGTAAGCCATCACTGAGCCTTGGTTTTCCTGTAGAGTGATGAATCATGATATTTTTTTCTATGAATTATAGAGAAATTTACACTTCTGGGGACCTCAGACACTAGGGAATCAGATGAAATATGGCCTTTAGAAGTAGGAATTTGATCTAAGCAGAAGTATGACAAACATCTATGGCTATAAAAGTATTTGTTTGGGTGTACAGAGTAGAGGTGAATATTTTATCACTGATTTGTGTGTTAGCAAAGACTATCAATAATTTCAAGAAGAATATTCCTTTCTTTCCTTACATTATTTCCTATTAATCCTATTAATTAATTAATACAAAATTAATGATTAATTGATTAAAGCTTTTTATTTTCAAAACATATGCATGGACAATTTTGCAAAACCTTGAATCACCAATCTTTGATTATCATCGTTTTTTGTTTGTTTGTTTCAGTTAATTACTAAAACACAAATAAGAAAAACCCAAGCTAGAAGTAATATATATTGATGTAGATATTTTAAGTATTCCTATATTTGTAAGGAAATAGATAACTCATATGAAATGTTACCTTGTTACAACTGATAATTATCTAAAATTTAGATTTCACATGATGCTTTTATCTTAATCTGTGATTGCATCTGTATAGGGAATGCCCAGTATAGAAACTCATCTATAACTTATAGTTGTCTGGACTTTGAGAAGTTTAATGATACAATTGGCATATGTCCAGAATAAGACATGAACTCATCTTCTTTCTAAATCCAAGACAGACTTGTCCACTGTACTATCCTGCCTTTTTAGATTTAATAGGTCGTTCAATGTTTCTTTTCTTTTCCTGAAAGAATCAACTTCTAATTTTTCTTTTCTTTTTAAGTTATGTACATAAAAAAGCTTCCTCCATAAAGGGTATGTGTAAACATTCAATTTGTGATTTGAGTTTCAAGTGTAAAATAAAGGTCTGGATAATTTTAATCAGATTATTTTATTGAAGTAAAATCAGCATTGCATAGTATGTCAAAAATATCTAGGTCTGAATTATGCCACTGGCAACGTTGTCTATGTGATCCCATGTAAATCACTTTACACATTAGTGTCCCAGGCAAGTCTCTAACATTATTAATTACACAGCAGGTCTGATCAGCACATTGGTACAGAGGTTTTTTTCAATCAATGTTCCCTACACTGATGAAACACTGGCTTATTAAAAATGAAATGTATTAAACAATAATCGCATTTCATATTTTATTTCTATTAAGTAAAAGGTTTAGTTTGTGTTTACAAATACTTTTCCTTAATATCAAATGAAGAGTGGTTAAATTCAATGTAAAAAAAAAGATCATATAACTGGGAGTTATTTGCTATGTTCTTGTACCATTTCTAATACTTTATGTACAGATATAGTATTCATCCTAATATTTAGGAAAATTTAGTATAATATACAAATAATTTTATCTAAACTTGTTTTAGATTAGCAAATATATTGCAGTTTTTCTGAAAAAAATTATACCATACTTGAATATATCACATGGAAAAGAAAAGATCATAAGTATTTCTGATTTGGATCGCTAAATCTAGGTACCATTCATAAATAAACAGATGTAGAAAGGACTCCAAGAACCAACTTACTTATTATCACTATCCTTATCTAAATGATAACTCCTTAGATATTTAATTGACTTTTGATCTAGGAGTAATTCTACTTTAATAATTAAAAAATGTTATTGCTATAAATACTGGCACATCAACCACTACAGCACACACAGAGACATACACACAAACACACACACACACACACACACACACACACACATTTAAGTCTTGTGATAAGCTTTTCTCCAACAGTGAGGGTATCCATCAATTGCCTGAGTTAATGAAAAGAGGCGTAGACTTGGAATTAGGAAAAACAGAAATTCAACTTTTAGTTGCTTATTAGCTATGACATATCCCATTCATGGGCATATTTCTTATACTAAGTTTCAGTTTTCTTTTCTATAAATTAGGAATATTAATAAATCAACTCCATATCACTCCACAGGTTTATACATCAGTATGGAAATGTACTATATACTAGTTTTTGTCTTCTCCTTTTTCCTCCTCTTTTCTTTTTGAATTGGATTTTAAGTGAGGGAGAGAAATGAAAAGTTAGCAGCCTTACTTTGCTGGAGTCGTCTGAGTCCAATGATAAGATACAGATCAGAAATACTGAAATCTATGTGAATAGTAAAAGGAGTTGCTACACTGAGGACCAATGAGGGAGGACCTTACCAGTTGGGCCAAAAATCTTCTTTTTCCCCTTCTCTCTTCTCCTTTCTTCTCCCTTATTTTCCCCTCTCCTTTCCTCCCCTGTTCTCCTATTTTCTTTTCTTCCCTCCCTTCCCAAGGTCTCCCATCACCTCCAGGGCCATCTCTAGTTGTACTGACCTCTATATGGCCACTAGATCCAGTTGATTCTGGAGGAGAGGGTAAACTTGCTGACCTTGCTCAGCCTTCCCTCACTTAAATCCAATTCACTTGTATGTCATAGCATCAAAAACTTTTTTTGAATATAAATTGCAGAAAAATCATAATCACTGGTAGATGGAATTTCCTCATCTGAGAGTTTCCTATATTAGTGAAATCAGAGGTTCTTTTTCTATGCAGTTCAATTCAACAAATATTATTTAAGCAACATGTGCCAAGTAGACCTGTTGAGGATACAGATAAATAAAAGGAAAGAGTCCTTGTCCATCAAGGAGATTACAACCTAATGAGACAAGGCAACACACAAAAATAAACTGGAAAGCAGAGGCGCAAGCTTATTCCCTGTAGCTGAAACCAAATAGAGCTAAAGATTCAAAATGGAATAAGTTAGAAATCCAATTTCTGTCCTTCATAAAAAGAAAGCTTTGGATGAAATGGAGTGCTTTAATCTCCAGTCTTCCAGGGGGAAGAAGGGACTAAGGAATTTGGGACAGTGTTAAATGTGCAAAACAAAATCAATAAACCTGATGATGATATTGGAAGTAATATGCTACTTCTGGGAAGTTCATCTTGTTCCCTGGAGTAGAAACTTAACTATCTAAGTTGGAAAGTTGAATTGATGTGTCATAAAGGACTTAATGAATTGCCAAGTCTGTTTGTTGAAAAGAACATGTTAGAAGCTCACTGACTTGCAAGAACTCTTTGTTGTGGTACACTAGGTCATTGGAAGATTTCAGTATGAAAAAAAAAATAGTGAAGTGTATCAAAATACATTTAATTAAATTTGTGTTTTTTTTAATGACAGATAAATTTTTCAGATGAATGTATTTACTGCAATGTCTCCATATGTAAGTGAAATCTAAGAATAACATAAAGATAACATTGTTCACTAGAAAAACAGGGTCAGCTTCCTCTTTGAAGACAAAATGAGTCATTTGCCTGCTTTCATACCTTAGGATTGTATTAAGATTATTGGACCACATTATATTTATCTCTGGACGTATGCTGACCCCAGATGATGTGTGGCTCTTTTAATTGTTTGCAAATGATCATACTTTTCTATTCCATTTCCTTACTAGACATAAAGTCTTTCTAGTATTTGTTCAGAATTCAGAATATAGCTTTGAATGACTAAGTAAAGATAGGAACTTTAAAACTGCTTAGTTAGAAGATGAGGAGAGAATGGTGATTCTTTTAAAAACAGCATTATCAGAATCTTAGACTTGTTAGGGAATCTGACTCTGATTCATATAAAGCCCAACTCATATTTAATCCTATGACAATTTTCTCAACAAGGGGTCATCCTGTCTTCTAGTGAAGACCTTTAACAAGAAAAATTACACTGCCTCTAGTAGCATTTGTTTATACATTTTGATAGCTTATAATTTTTATGAAGATATTTTGGATAGCTGTAATTGCCTTGCAAGTCTATTATTACTCATATATAGTTTTAATTATAGTTAATTATAAATGTGATAATGCTAATCTCAATTTTCTTAACTGAAATTTTATCTTGAAATTATGATATCAATAACTTAAGTTCTGTCTTGTTATATATTAACTAGGACATATAAATTACAAAATAATTGGAGTAGTACAAATTTTTGAACAACTAATTACTAAACCCTTAGTTGATATGATGGAATTTCATTTTTTTCTTTAGGAAGCTTTGATTATGGCAAGTATGGATCACCCACATTTGGTACGATTATTGGGTGTCTGTCTGAGCCCAACCATTCAGCTGGTTACTCAACTAATGCCCCATGGCTGCCTGTTGGATTATGTTCATGAACATAAGGATAATATTGGCTCCCAACTTCTTCTTAACTGGTGTGTCCAGATAGCTAAGGTAAGTATATGTCAAATAGATGCATTTTTTATTTGTTGCACATAAACATTTAATGGCTTACAGATAGAAAATAAATTTACTTAGTAAAAAATACACTTCTTTATGTCTTAGTAAAATGAAAATAAGCTATTTTTTCCTGGTTTAGAATAGTATTACTATTCTGAAAGACTATTTTCGTTCACAGAGAAGGTGAAGGTTTATTAAAGAGGGAAAGGAAATAGTCTTGATTCCATAGCTCTGGTGTTGATCTTTTTGAAATTTTGTTCTCTTTTCAGTGTTTGGTTAGCCCGAGTGCTTCCATAATAATAGAGCTCCCTTTGAGATATTAAGTTTATTATTCTCATAGAAAGCTCTGAGTGAAAGAATATGACCAAAAAAAAAAAAAAAAAACAAGTTTGATAGTTGAAAAAATTTCAAGATTGAATGACATCCAGGTAAACCAGTCATTTTTCTGTCATGTTACAGGCCTTAGGTTATATTTTGGGTTATAATAAAGATTAAAACTCAAGTTGTCAATATAGATAAATCTTTGGGATACTGTAGTAAGGTTTCCTGGTAAAGAAACTGATTGCTAATGTATATGTACACACCCACAAATATGCACATATACATACATATATATCCTTAATAAAATAAAAAAAAAAACCACAGTAAATAATTGTTTTGATTGAATCAATTAAGTAACTGGTCATTTCTCATTAAAGTAAGGAGAGATAGTGCCATAAAATCATTAAATTCTTAATTCTTTGGTGGCTACTTTAATAATTATCATATAATTTTTATGTACTGCTTTTTTATCCCCTAGACTTTAGAGCATGAATGTGTTTTTCTTATGTTTGAGACATGACCTTATTTTATTTTTAAATTCTTTAAATAGTCTTTTTTACAGCCCATGGATGTGTACTCTGTCCTTTTGTTCTTTTTTTTTTTCCCTATAGTATATCATATGAGTGTATGATCCTCTGACATATAATTCAATACTTTCATTTATATGTTGTAAGTTTAACTAAAATATGGAAGTATATGTGGCTTTTTTCTTTGTTTCTATGAGAGCTTCATCCAAATTTCCCCACTTTATTTTGGATTTCATGACCACTGTAAAAGTGTAGCCTTACCAAAGATACTAATGTTGTTTCTTCCAAATATTGTTTTAGCTTGGTTCTTCTCTAAGTACAATAAAAGTAACACTAGCACATGATGTTATGCTAAATTTGGAAGCAGCAGTAATACTCATTAAATTTCCTTGTGTTTGCTGATTTACTAGGTGTTATAGGTATTATAAAAAGTTAGTTACATTCAGTCTCTGTCTTCTTGAACCTTCAATCTAAGACAAGATAGGAAAATAAAAATCTATCATGATAGCCAGAATGTGTGGTAAAAACAAAAATTGTTTTTTCCCTAAACTCAGTGAGTCTCAGTTGGAAAATTCAGTAATCTGATATTGTTTTCTGAATAACACAAGCGATGTATGTTTTTAAATTTTATGTAATATTTTTATTTTCCTCACTTAATGTAAAACCATTTTTTTACATTTTTTTTTAAATTTTGAGTTCCAGATTCTCTCCCTTCCTCCCTACCTTCTCTCCACTGGGAAAGCACATATGAAACTATGCAAAATATTTCCATGAAAGTCATGTGGTGAAGGAAAACATAGATCTTCTTCTCTTAACCAACCCTCAAGAAAAATTAAGGAAAAAAAAAGTAGGCTTCAATCTATATTCAGACACAATCAATTTTTTGCTCTGGGTGTGGATAGCATTTTTCATCATAAATTCTTCAGAGTTGTCTTGGATCATTGCATTGTCTGGAATAGCAAAATCATTCACAGCTGATCATCCCACAATGTTGCTGTGATTTTGGACACAGTACATTTCACTTCGCTTGAGTTCATGGAGAACTTTCCAGATTTTTCTAAGAGCATACTGCTCATCATTTCCCACATAATATTTCTGATAGTATTCCATCATACTCACATACCACAATTTATTCAGCCATTCCACACTTGATTTCTCCCCAGTTTCCAATTCTTTGTGCTGAGAAAAGAGGTACTATAAATATTTTTGTACATATGTTTCTTTTTTTAAATCTCTTTTGGGATTCATGCCTAGTAGTGGTTTTGTCAAAGGCTGAGCATATAGGCCTTGGAGCATAGTTCATAGTTTTGAATTATCATAGTTTTGAAGAAAATTCATTGGTAGACCAAAAATCCTCACAAACCCCAACTTTTTGGGGGGTGAATTTTAATTATCTTTCACATCACTCAATTTAAAAGTTCACTATATTCATTTCTACTCAAGCAAAGAGAAATAGAAATATGAGCTAATTTTAAAATCTTCTTTTAAATACAAAGAACATTTTTTAGGTCAAATTTATCCAATCTACTAATCCAAGTGAAATATATGACTTTCTTAATTAAGAGAAAATAAGTACTCTCATTTTTGTGATAATTAAGTTCTAAAGTTGTTCTGTTATTCATTTGTCTATTAATATAATCTGTGTATGTATGTGTATGTGTGTATAATTTAATATACAAATGATAGGACTTAGGATTCTGAGGTACTGTCCATTGCATTCCTTCATTGTACTGTTGGGCTAAACACCTGAATGGTGCCAAATGCTCAAGATCACAAATATGTTAAACAGCAAATTGAAGATTTTAACAATAGTGTTCTGACTCCAAATACTCTGGAAAGACTTTGTGAACATTGTATTATCTATTAGTAACAATAAAATTCTATTCAATTTTGACTCCATGTATTGAGCCAATACATAGTTTTGACTGGTTCAGAATCTATGACTGAACAATGCAAATTATCATATCTCATTTGTTTGGTATTGCTGTTCAAATCATTCTTTATAAGAAATGAGGTTTATATTTTTCAAGACTAAAACTTTTGTTGTTGTTGGGTTTTTTTGACAATTTTGATATAATTTTCCCTCAATTCACTTTATATTCAAACAACATTATTTAAAAGCTATATTATGCTAGGTGCTAAAATAAATAGGACATGCTCACTTAAAGCTTACAATAATGGAAAATATAATCCATTGGAAATAATTTAATTAGGAAGAGGAAATTTTGACACATATTTGGGCCTTTTGGGCCAATTTTGAATATATTTCATTTCAATTTATTTTCACTTATGAGAATCACTACTGAAAACTTAACTTGAATATGGGTGGCCAGAGTGTAGTTCCAATCACAGACTCTGTGAAGCTATCCACTTGATCCTAGATAATCAGGCTAAGTTCCCGACTTCTTCTCAGGTAAATCTGGATATATTCAATTCCTTACCTTCAATTTATATACCCTCTATATGTTTGATTATTTTCCTTCAAAAATAATGCCCATTCAGATGTAGACACTTGGAAGTGCCCACCTCTGTATTCCTAAAAGTTGACTCAGAAATGATTCAGGTATGCATAGTGTGTTTATATAAACAGAGAAATGCTTAATATAAAAAAATGGCAGACTGTAAGATATCAGACTGTAAAATGGGACAGGTTTGATCCCATTCTCTCCAGTGAAGAAATTTCCTTTGCTATCAGTTAGGTACATAATAACAGATCCTGGATCTCTAGAACTTTTAATCTCGCAAGTTTGCCTCCAATCTTGGACCTACTTTACGGATGGTAGTCATTTGCCTAAGGTCAGCAAAGAACAAAAAACCAAAGACAAGTAACCCAAACTTGAACTTAGACTTTCCTTGGAGGAATATGTCCTTTAGCTTCCTTGTGTTTCCTCACACATGTTAGTTAGACATAAATAAGGCAAGTGGCTCATCTCTCACCACTCTAGGGAAAACAGATCTATAAAAGAAAAGAGATTGAAGGAAGGCCCAGTTCCATTTTGTCCATCCATTCATCGAGTTCTCAGCTCTTTGTTTCTCCAGCCAATAAAGGGACTTTTTATCATCTCATAGTGCAAGATCTTCAGCATTGAATGAGACAAAGAGAAGATTCTGGGAAGATGGCAGACAGAGTAAGTCAGAAAACTCTCAGCTCTGCAAATTTTCTCCACCTACAGAAAATACAGAACATCACCCCAGATCAGCAGAACGAAGGGATGAAGTACTTCTTCTCCTAAGATCTGAGAAAACCCCAGGAAAGACACGACCTTAAGAAGTGAAAGTTTGGCCGGAGTAAAGTACAAATACCTCCAGACCAATTCTGCAAATGAACAAAGTACAATCCCTAGTGGGCAGCTGGGGTCTCAGTCTTAGAAACTTTTATTATTGCAGACAGTGTGGGGATCTGACAGCTGATTAGAAGATAGAAAAACCTTCCATTGTCAAGGGATTTCAAGCACAGTAGTGCTGACCAGATGAGTCCTAGGCTGTGGAGAGAAGTTAGTACATACCCGGTGAGTGCAGTAATAAGGGAACAGGGACCCTATTAGCTGAAGGCACTTGTAGGAGAGCAAAGACTCTGGTTTCAGTTCCTAGGTAGAGAGGACAACTATAGTTTGCAGTCACCAGAATGTCCACAGAGAGCAAGATCAATTGAAGGACAGCATGACTGGGGCCCAAACCTTGACTTTTAGGAGTTAAGAGAAAAACCCAAAGTTGAGCCCTGAGACAGACCTCAGAAAACAACAGTAAGAAGGACCCATAACAGTGAGAAGGAGCATCATTTCTCATGCCTCAGGACTACTACTTAATTTAACTACTCGCAGCTAAAATTAAATAAAAAGTAAATAAACAGATGAATGAATAAATGACTAAGAGTAAGCAAAACAAAATTAATCCAACCATAGATAGTTATTATAGGAATACAAAAGAGAAAGATAATTGAACTGAAAAAAGAGATACTCTTCTTTCTTTTTTTGTTTTAATATAGTATTTTTTTTCAAAATACATGTTGATAGTTTTCAACATTCACTTTGCAAAGCTTTGTGTTCCAAATCTCTCTCCCTTTCTCTCTCTCCCTTTACTCTCCCCAAGATAGCAAGCAGATATAAGTTTAACATGTTCAATTCTTCTAAACATGTTTTCATATCCATCATGCTGTGCAAGAAGAATCAGATCAAAAGTGAAAAATAAAAAAACATGAGAAAGAAAAAAACAAGAAAATAACCAAACAAGAAAAAAAATTAAAAATACTATGCTTTGTTCCATATTCATTCTCCATAGTTCTCTTTCTGGATACAGATGGCACTTTTCATCACAAGTCTATTGGAATTGCTTTGAATCACTTCATTATTAAAAACAGTCAAGTCCATCACAAATGATAAACTTCTTACTGTGTACAATCTTCTCTTGGTTCTATTCACTTAGTATCAGTTCATATAATGTTTTCCTGGATTTTCTAAAATTGGCCTTCTCATCATTTTTTTACAGAATAATAATATTCCATTATATTCATACACCTTAATTAATTGAGCCATTTCCCATTGATGGGCATCCACTTGATTTCCAGTTCCTTCTCACTACAAAAATGGCTACTACAAACATTTTTGCATATGTGGGTCCTTTTCCCTCTTTTATAATCTCTTTGGGATAAAGACTCAATAGTGACACTGCTGAATCAAAGGGTACACGAAGTTTTAAAAGTCGCTGGGCATAGTTCCAAATTGCTCTCCAGAATGACGAATCAGTTCACAAATCCATCAATAATGCACTAGTGTTCCAATTTTCCCACATCCCCTCCAATATTTATAATTATTTTTTCCTTCATCTTAGCCAATCTGATAGATCTGAGACAGTGCTTCAGAGTTATTTTAATTTATATTTTTCTAATCAATTGTGATTTAGATAATTTTTCATATGACTAGAAATGGCTTTAATTTCTTCATCTGAAAACTGTTCATATCCTTTGATGAACTCTCAATTAAGGAATGATTTGTATTTTTATAAATTTGATTCGGTTTAATAAGCAATAATTATTGCTTATGAGTAGTCAATATAATTTTTGAAATGACAATTATATTTAACTAATCTATTCATTCAATGTCATCCCAATTAAATTACTAAAAATTATTTTACTGAATTAAAAAAATGATAAAGTAGGAAACTCACATGGAAGAGCAAAGAAATCAGGAAAAAAAAATATAAAGGAAATAAATTCAGCAGTATCAGACCTTTAACTAAATCATAAGGGAAAGTATTATTGAAGTGCAAAAGGAAAATTTCACCTATTTTAAACTGAGATTTTCTTTTATAAATAAAACTTATATATCCCAAAATAGAAAAAAAATGCAGAAAATTGTGAGGGATAAAAATTTCACAGACAATTTCTTAGAATATGATTCAATTGGAATACTGCTATGGTATAGGAAATGATGAACTGGTTGATTTAGAAAAAGAGACTTGGACCTTGAAATAAAGTGCTATTAGGGATAAAAAGAGGGAAACCACATCCCACAAAGAGGCTAAGGAAACTTATCATATCTGAGGGAATTTAGAGAGGGGGAGGAACATTGTGTGAATCTTACTCTCATCAGAGTTGGCTCAAAGAAAAATAATTGACATTTGTTTTAGAGAAAATTCTCTCTTGCCTCATTAAAAACGGGGGAGAGGAAAGGGGAAAAGAAAAAGAGTAATAAGGGAAGGAAGGGGGAAAGACTCAAAGGGGGGGAGGGAGGGATTATAAAGAGGGTAAGCATCTTGATACAAGAGGGGTACATAAGTTTAAAAGGGGAAAGAGGGTTGGGGGAGGCAAGAATAAGTAAAGCACAATCTGGGGTTATTAGGATGGCAGGAAATACAGATTTAGTAATTCTAACCGTAAATGTGAATGGGATGAACTCCCCATAAAGAGGAGGCAGATAGCAGACTGGATCAAAAGTCAGAACCCTACAATATGTTGTTTACAAGAAACACATTTAAAGCAGGGGATACATATAGAGTAAAGGTAAAAGGCTGGAGCAAAATCCATTATGCTCTCAGGTGAAGTCAAAAAGCTAGGGTAGCCATCCTTATCTCAGATCAAGCAAAAGTAAAAATTGATCTAATTAAAAGAGATAAGGAAGGAAACTACATCCTGCTAAAGGGTAGCATAAACAACGAAGCAATATCAATATTAAACATATATGCACCAGTGGTATGGCACTCAACTTCCTAAAGGAGAAGTTAAGAGAGTTGCAAGAAGAAATAGACAACAAAACTGTAATAGTAGGAGATCTCAACCTTGCACTCTCAGAATTAGACAAATCAAACCACAAAACAAATAAGAAAGAAATTAAAGAAGTAAATAGAATATTAGAAAAATTAGGTATGTTGGATCTTGGAGAAAATTGAATGGAGTTAGAAGGAATATACTTTCTTTTCAGCAGTTCATGGAACCTATTCAAAATTGACCATATATTAGGACATAAAGACCTCAAATTAAATGCAAGAAAGCAGAAATAGTAAATGCTTTCTTTTCAGATCATGATGCAATAAAAACTACATTCAACAAAAAGTTAGGGGAAATAGACCAAAAAAGTAATTGAAACTAAACAATCTCATCTTAAAGAATGATTGGGTGAAGCAGCAAATTATAGATACAATTAATAATTTCACTCAAGATAATGACAATGATGAGACATCATACCAAAATTTGTGGGATGCAGCCAAAGCGGTAATAAGAGGGAATTTATATCCTTAGAGGCTTACTTGAATAAAACAGAGAAAGAAAAGATTAATGAATTGGGCTTGCAACTAATAAAAACTAAAAAGACCAAATTAAAACCCCAATCAAATACTAAATTGGAAATTCTAAAATTAAAAGGAGAAATTAAAAATATTGAAAGTAAAAAAACTATTGAACTAATTAATAAAACTAAGAGTTGGTTCTATGAAAAAGCCAATAAAATAGATAAGACTGATTAGAAAAAGGAGGAAGGAAAATGAAATTAGTAGTCTTAAAAATGAAAAGGGAGAACTTTCCACCAATGAAGAGGAAATTAGAGAAATAATAAGGAGTTATTTTGCTCAACTTTATGCCAATAAATTTGATAACCTAAGTGAAATGGATGACTACCTCCAAAAATACAGACTTCCCAGACTAACAGAGGAGGAAGTAAATTACTTGAATAGTCCCATTTCAGAAAAAGAAATAGAACAGGCAATTAAACAACTCCCTAAGAAAAAATCCCCAGGACCAGATGGATTTACATGTGAATTTTACCAAACATTTAAAGAACAATTGGCCCCAATGCTATATAAATTATTTGATAAAATAGGGAATGAAGGAGTCCTACCAAATTCTTTCTATGACACAGACATGGTACTGATACCTAAACCAGGTAGGCTGAAAACAGAGAAGAAAATTATAGACCAATCTCCCTAATGAATATTGATGCTAAAATCTTAAATAAGATATTAGCAAAAAGGCTACAGAAAATCATCTCCAAGATAATACACTATGATCAAGTAGGATTTATACCAAGAATGCAGGGCTGGTTCAATATTAGGAAAACTATCAATATAATTGGCCATGTTAATAACGAAATTAACAAAAACCATATGATCATCTCAATAGATGCAGAAAAAGCATATGATAAAATCCAACATCCATTCCTATTAAAAACACTTGAGAGTATAGGAATAAATGGACTTTTCCTTAAAATAATCAGCAGCATCTATTTAAAACCATCAGTAAGCATCATATGTAATGGAGACAAACTGCAACCATTCCCAATAAGATCTGGAGTGAAACAAGGTTGCCACTATCACCATTACTATTTAATATTGTATTAGAAACGCTAGCTATAGCAATAAGAGCTAAGAAAGAGATTAAAGGAATAAGAATAGGCAATGAGGAAGCCAAATTATCACTCTTTGCCGATGACATGATGGTATACTTAGAGAACCCCAGAGATTCTGCTAAAAAATTATTAGAAATAATCCACAACTTTAGCAAAATTGCTGGTTATAAAATAAACCCACATAAGTCATCAGCATTCTTATATATCACTAACAAAAATCCAACAGTCAGAGTTACAAAGAGAAATTCCATTTAAAGTAACTACTGATAATATAAAATATTTAGGAATCTATCTGCCAAGGGAAAATCAGAAACTTTATGAGCAAAATTACAGACCACTTTTCACACAAATTAAGTCTGATCTAACCAATTGAAAATATTAAATGCTCTTGGATAGGGCTGAGCAAATATAATAAAGATGACATTATTACCTAAACTAATCTATTTATTTAGCGCTATACCAATCAGACTCAAAAACTATTTTAATGACCTAGAAAAATAACAACAAAGTTCATATGGAAAACAAAAGGTCAAGAATTTCAAGGGAATTAATGAAAAAAAAAAATCAAATGAAGGTGGCTTAGCTGTACCAGATCTAAAATTATATTATAGAGCAGCAGTTACCAAAACTATTTGGTATTGGCTAAGGAAAAGATTAGTTGATCAGTGGAATAGATTAGGTTCAAGGGATAAAACAGTCAACAAATATAGCAACCTAGTCTTTGACAAACCCAAAGATCCCAGCTTTTGGGATAAGAACTTACTGTTTGATAAAATTGCTGGGAAAATTGGAAACTAATATGGCAGAAACTAGGCATTGATCCATACTTAACGCCGTACACCAAGATAAGGTCAAAATGGGTTCATGACCTAGGCATAAAGAATGAAATTATTAATAAATTAGAGTAACATAGGATAGTTTACCTCTCAGACCTGTGGAAGGGAAGGTCTTATGACCAAAGCAGAACTAGAGATCATTACTGATCACAAAATAGAAAATTTCGATTATACCAAACTGAAAAGTTTTTGTACAAACAAAACTAATGCAGACAAGATTAGAAGGGAAGCAATAAACTGGGAAAATATTTTACAGTCAAAGGTTCTGATAAAGGCCTCATTTCCAAAATATATAGAGAATTAACTCTAATTTATAAAAAAATCATGCCATTCTCCAATTGAAAAATGGTCAAAGGATATGAACAGACAATCTCAGATGAAGAAATTGAAACTATTTCTAGTCATATGAAAAGATGCTCCAAGTCATTATTAATCAGAGAAATGCAAATTAAGACAACTCTAAGATACTACCACACACCTGTCAGATTGGCTAAGATGACAGGAAAAAATAATGATGATTGTTGAGGGGATGGGAAAACTGGGACATTGATTCATTGTTGGTGGAGTTGTGAACGAATCCAACCATTTTGGAGAGTAGTTTGAACTATGCTCAAAAGTTATCAAACTGTGCATACCCTTTGATCCAGCAGTGTTACTACTGGGATTATATCCCAAAGAGATTATAAAGAAGGAAAGGGACCTGTATGTGCACGAATGTTTGTGGCAGCCCTTTGTAGTGGCTAGAAACTGGAAACTGAATGGATGTCCATCAGTTGGAGAATGTGAATAAATTGTGGTATATGAAAATTATGGAATATTACTGTTCTGTAAGAAATGACCAACAGGATGATTTCAGAAAGGCCTGAGAGACTTACACGAACTGATGCTAAGTGAAATGAGCAGGACCAGGAGATCATTATATACTTCAACAACAATACTAGATGATGACCAGTCCTGATGGATCAGGCCATCCTCAGCAACGAGATCAACCAAATCATTTCTAATGGAGCAGTAATGAACTGAACTAGCTATACCCAGAAAAGAACTCTGAGATGACTAAAACCATTACATTGAATTCTAGTCCCTATATTTATGCACACCTGCATCTTTGATTTCCTTCACAAGCTAATTGTACTAATAATTCAGAGTCTGATTCTTTTGTACAGCAAAATAATGTTTGGTCATGTATACTTATTATGTATCTAAGTTATATTTTAATATATTTAACATCTACTGGTCATCCTGCCATTTAGGAGGGATGGGGGTAAGAGGTGAAAATTGGAACAAGAGGTTTGGCAATTGTTAATGCTATAAAGTTACCCATGTATATATCCTGTAAATAAAAGGTATTAAATTAAAAAAAAAAAGAAATAAAGTGCTATTATCTTCAAAGAAATAGACGACAGATAGAAATAAGCATAGTTACATATGTGTATGTATGTGTGTATGAGTATATATTATATATCAATGTATATATGTGTATATATGTTACATATTCTATGTGTGTATATGTGTGTATCCATAGTTTTAGTCTTCTTTAGGGTGAGTAGGGGAAGGAAAATAAATTAACAAGTGTTCAGCAGAGAATAAATAGAATCAACAAGAAAATAAAAAGAAGTTGGTCAGCTTTGAAAACAAAATGTATTATTTATTATATAGTGGTTTTTTGTTTGAAATGGAAATTCACTGTTTTATATTGGATCTTCTCTTATTGTCTGCTATGGACATTTATTTATTTTTTCTTTTCTCATTTAGTTATTTAAGTTGAAAATAATATTTTGAAAAACAATTAATGAATCACATGTTCTTATGTAGTTTCCATGGTACCCATGGAACCATGAAAGATGTCTATGAGCATGACCCTCCATATAAGTTAAAATGAACTAATTGGAAGGCACCATTTTAGAAGATTTTAGAAATATAAAACCTTTGAAGTACACTACAATTCTGAGAAATACATTAAGATTCAATGAGCTAAGGATATATATGAATTAACTTTAAATTCAAATTCCAAAACAGATGAAGATTGAAAAGTTATTTAAAATTTTGAGGATTTAAGTTGACTTTGATATAAAAAACATACATTATTAATACATATGAAAAATTATCCTGGTGTTCTTTCTTTTTCAAAATAAATTCAGCTATGCTCTCTCAGGAAAAAAAAATTATATTCCTTAGATCTTCAATTTTATTTGCAAACCAATCTAATTTATCATCCAAAGATTAAGTGCTTATATTGACTAAAATTTTTATTTTATTTTATTTTTTATTTAATAGCCTTTTATTTACAGGTTATATGCATGGGTAATTTTACAGCATTAACAATTGCCAAACCTCTTGTTCCAATTTTTCACCTCTTACCCCCCCCACCCCCTCCCCTAGATGGCAGGATGACCAGTAGATATTAAATACCTTAAAATATAAATTAGATACACAATAAGTATACATGACCAAAACGTTATTTTGCTGTACAAAAAGAATCAGACTTTGAAATATTGTAGAATTAGCTTGTGAAGGAAATCAAAAATGCAGGTGGGCATAAATATAGGGATTGGGAATTCAATGTAATGGTTTTTCTGACTAAAATTTTTAAAATTTGCTGTTTTATTTACTAAATTTTAAGATTTTTTCTTAAATTAAATAACTTAAACAGCTAAGTTATTCTTTCTTTCACACAAAATATTTTTCTCCTCACTATAGCATCTGCCAACATTGAGCTTACTGTTAAGGGAATGAGTGAACACAGCCTATTAAGAGTAACTATACTCTTAGATGATTGTGTGCCTGTGTGTATATTTATATCTATCTATATTTTGTTTCTGTGTTTTTCTCAAAACATTAGACTTAAACAATGTAAGTAAAATGTTTTGACCATTTCCCAAGTTAAGAAACTCATTTTTTCTCCCATATAAATAGGTCAATGGTTCTTCTTTAGGAGGTTCATTTATTATTGGTAGATATGCTGCAATGTAGATGTACTTGCTTTTCCCCCTTATCTTCTTCCTCATCAATATTTCTACAAAGTAAGACTGTGAGGTTTTTTAATCTAATCTGATTATAGAAGGTGCTCTTAATCTTTAAATAGATAGAAGTAGTTAGGTGACTCAGCAGACAGAGATCTGGACCTAGAGTGAGACAAAGATAGCTGTGTGACTCTGTAGCCCCATCTACCTCAATTTAAGCATCTTAAGCCCAGTCTACCTCAATTTGCTCAACTATTAAATTGGGATAACAATAGCACCTACCTCTCTCATTTTGTTGAGAGGATCAAAAATGATATTTGCAAAGTACTTAGCATAGAGTCTGAAACAAAGCAGGCACTTGATAAATACTTCTTTCCCTTGTGGCCTGCCCCTCTTTGGCAATTTGATGAAGCACATAGATTTCCTTTTTGGAATAAGGTTTATGAGTGCTTCAAACAGAATTCATAGGATCAAAAAGGAAATGTGTGTGTGTGTGTGTGTGTGTGTGTGTACAGACTAAAATTAAGAATCCCTTGTTAAATAAATTCTTAAGAGACTCAGATATGACATTATCAGAATATATTTTGGTTGGTAAAGTTGTGTGAACAAGGTCCTAAAATTTACCACCTAGTTCATTTACTTTTAGTGAAATATGGTAAGTCTGTATAAAGATGATTTCAGTCTTACAAATATACCCACATGTGCACACTAATCATGAAAAGATCTAAAAAAGAAGCAGAAATTTTAACATTAAATTCTGAAAGATGAAATTCATGTTATTGTATAACTTTTAAAAAATCTAAAGTAAGATAAAAAGTTTGTAGAAATAATTCAATTATTTATGAAAATGCTTCTATGACAATGCCTTTTTTAAAAAAAGTGAACTAAAATATTACTAATAGACAATGTCAGTTGAATTGGTGGCTTAAGTGATCCTGATATAATAGCCAATAGTTTCTATTTAAGATTTTAGCTTATAATCATATAGCCAGTTTTCAAGAAAAGCTGAAATGAAAGTTATTTTATTACTAATACCTTATTATTATTTGCCTTGCAAAGAATGTATCATTTGTTCTAATAGATTATTATAAAATCCAGAATCATGATTCAAAATTAGGGTCTCCAAAAGGGCAAAAGACATGTATGCTTTGGTCAGATGTTAGGGACTTATAATTGAAGTAGAGACTACAAATAGTATATTGATTATGTCTCTAAGCTTCCTTGTTCACTTTATTTTTCTTATAGAGGGGTGTTGCTATTAGGTAATGAATAAACATAAAATGTTTTCTATTCCTTTCTTGGAATTTTAGAAGTGGGTCTCAGTATTTGATTTGGGGACTGTATCTCAAAGGACAGCTTCGGTGGATTTTTGTTAACTTAGCAGTTGTCAATAATGTCCCACAGAGCCTGATTATGGAACCCAGTAGGATTAGTATATTTATTGATGTTATAAATAAAAGAATCAATAATGAGTTCATCAAATGTAAGGTTGATGCTTAATGTTAGGAAGGATTGTATATGCTCTGAGAGACAGAAGTAAAATTCAAAATTCTGAATGACCTAGATAAGTTGCTAGGGAAATGTTCTTATAAAAAAGATGATGAAACTCTATAGAACTGAGCTTTGGTGCATGTATGTTAAAAAAAAAAAACATATACAAATAAGTATTGGAAAGCCTATTGAGAAATATGTAAGAGTCACAATTTTGCATAACATAGTTTAATGGAAACTGAATATGTCAGCAATATTGAGTATATGGGTAGAGATACTGTGGGGATAATTGATGATGAAGAAAGTATGAAAAAGATAATGACTAGCGAATACTGATTTGCTGGATGGCTGGAATGCTTACTAAAGCATTGTGCTTAATTTTTAAAAACTATCAAAAGATGTAAAGGAAATGAAGAAGGGTTTGAGAAAAGCAACAATATCGATCAAATCACTCCACAATCAATTATTTAATGATAACACTGTGCCAGGCATTATTCTAGGTAATAGGGATAAAAATATCAAAGTGAGACAGTTCTTATCCTTAATGACCTTACATTCCACTGCTTGCATATGTGTTCACAGTTAAATATATTGAAATACAAAATAAATATTATTTGATTTGCAAAGGTGGGAATGGAGGAGAGCTAACTAGTTGAGAGATAAGCTGAACCCTGAATGCACCCAGAGGCTGAGGTGAAGAGGCAGAGCATTGTAGGAATGGGGAACAATGGACTATGCAAAAATATGGAGATGGAAAGTGGAATGTGAAGTGTAGGGAGAAGCTGGTAGATCAGTTTAGCTGAAGCATAGAATACATAATAGAAAGTAATGTCTAATCAGTTTGGAAATATAACATACTAATATGACTCCTATTTTTATGTGAATCCAAAAACATTATATATATATATAAACATTCCTTTGGTGGAGTGTTAAGTAGGGTGAAAGAGGACCTATTTGACATGGATTTTAATTTTGTCATCCAGTATTTAAAAATCAGATCTAACCAGAGAATTTGCTGCTTCAATATTTCAAAGCTCTTCACAATCTGATGTGTGACTTCAAAGCTGTATCTATTTGATGGATACTTTTGACTTGGTAGAGTTTATTTTTAGATGACAAATATTCTGTTATTCTCTGGATTTAGAGTTTATCATTCTATCTTTCATAAAATGTCCAAAGTTCTTTTCCATTACTTCCCCAAAAGAGCCCAGCTTTTCCTCCATGTCCCAAAGAATATTTAGTGATGTGTTCAGTTATATGGAAAATATGAAAGAAGGAATAGACATCACCTGTGACCATGTTGTATATTCATAAGTTAACAAAGAACCTAGATTCCAACTTAGGCCAACCTGGGTCTGATTCCTGCTTTTGACACACTACATCTGTGGATTAGGCAAATCATTTAGTTTGAATTCACTACTTTCAAGGGCTGTTGGGAAAGGAAAGGAAATAAGTATTCATATGTACCTACCATGTAGCAGTAAAATAAAACAAAACAATTTTTTTTTTTTATCTTCACAACAACCCTGCAAGGTAGGGGCCTTCTCATTACTATTTTTCTGTTGAGCAAACTGAGACAAACAGTTTAGGTAACCTACTCAATTTCCTATAGCTAGTAAGTATCTGAGATCAGATTTGAACTCAGGTCTTTCCATACATTTCCACAAATCAAAAAAAAAAAAATTCTGTTTCTCTATATATTATTTGTAACCTAAAAAATGTTATATAAATTTTAAATATTATCATCATCAGTAAAAGTAGTATTAGAAATAAACAGCCTTTTCTGTCTTTCAAGTAAAAGTATATAGTTGTTTGACTTTGCCTGTTACAACTTGTCTGAAATCTAGATCTTCATTACTATGGGAACCAATGAGCCTGATCCTTCTATTAGTAAGTAAAATGGTATGTTTAGGTGAAAGTGTCTATCTACCTATTTATACATAGAAAGGTTACAGAGAGAATATCTCTTTTATCAGCAGAGAAGTCCGTTTTGCTTCTTTGATTCTCATTTAGATTATGTGACCCAACAATGAAAGGGAGATGGAGAGAACCATACCAATATTTCCTGAGTATCCCTCTGATTATACTGTAAAACAACAATAATTGCATCTTGTTTTCCAGTTTTTTCCATTTGTAAGGGAAAATATAAGACTTAATGTCTTGTTAGATCATACGTTGTAGGAGATTATTGGTCTAGACCAACATAATCAATCAGAAAACATTTATTAAACATGTGTTGTGTGCCAGGTATTGTGCTGGACATGAAGGTTCCCAAGATTAAACAAAAATAAATAATGGATCAATTCCTTTGATCAAGGATCTTTTATTTATTTTGAGAAATATAACCAGTGGAGAGTTTGGGGTAATAATTAAGAATTTATTAAAGAAAAATCAGCTTTTCTGCTTGTCCTCTGCTTTCTGAGACTTATGAAACTCTTTCTAAATTTTGGTTTATTAACTAACTTAGTGTGAGGACAGGTAGGTAGGTAAGTAGATAGATGAGATAAATCAGACAGACAGACACAGACAGAAAGACAGTTAAATATAATTGGTATAACTGATTTCCTTTGTGATTAATCTGATGCATTTTATTGTATGTATTTTAAACACATTATTTTGAGTATTCTAAAAGCTTCACCAGGCTGTCAGTGAGGTTTACAATGAAAATCTTCTGAATTAGAGGAATTCTACACCATAGATAGAGGATAAAATAAAGTATATATATAGATTTTGTTCTTGTTATTGGTTTGTTTCTTTTGTTTTTGAATGGGTCATAAAAGGGAAATTAAATTATTTGGGGAGTTATTTTTATACCTTTTTTTTTTTTACTGTAAAACAACCTTAATGAAAATTCTAGAAAATCTATTTTAATATGTATGAATAAAGATTTTAAAATATTTAGGGAATAGAAAGTCACAATTTTGACATTCTTATGAAAGCACTTAGTACCACTTTGACAGTAGATTCTTTCATTCCCATCAGCTGAATGTGATTGATTGGAAAGAGGTCATTGGAAGCTGTTTCTGTTATTTTTCATCTGCCTAAGGTGAGACTCAAGCAATGTGTATATAGTAGTGGGGGAAAAAGGATGAGCTGAAAGGTTATAAGTGAGAAAGTGTGGCTCTGGTTCAAGATCTTTATCCTTCATTAAGGAACTCAGGCCTATAACTCAGCAACTCTTTTTATCAGATGGAACAAAGGAAGAGTTTAATGGCAGTCATCCATCAGCCATCCACATTTTAAGCTTTAAGATATCTCTATTCCCAAAGCTCCTTGCCATGACAAGGCTAATTGCATAATTATAATGCTATATCAACCACTCCCAATGCACTTACATTGGCAAGGACTAGGACTAGGGGCTCTGATTATTATCACCCTAAGCAAGCATATTAGCATAAATACAGCCTACTAATGGAGCCATTTTATTAGGAAGTACAGTATAAAGCAGAACAGGATTTAAATTGAGGATGATGATAGCAAAACCTCATTTAAGTGCACATCAGAATAATCTTGACTAGGAAAATCAGACATGGTACAAATTATGAAATTTATTAGAAAGAGGAAAAAAAATGAGAACACTCTTATCTTCTCTCTGTGTGGGTGCACATGTGTAAATGTACAACATGCTTATAGATTTCAGAAACCTGTGATTTTGTAATATCATTGGTGGACAGATTCCCTTTTTCAAAGTTACTGCTTTTCTGTGCTCTAATAGACAAAACTTATCGTTGAGGATGAAAAAAAACTTTTACTCAAAGCTTTGGTTGTCATTCACCTGTGACTGTAGGTTCATTGGTCTATGGATGACAAATAGAGTCTATTGTCAGACCTCTAACTTGTTTAAGAATTATTGTGTTTCATCTGTTAATAAGAAGATAATTACTAAGTTTCTCCAGAAACCGCACTAAGGATAGTTAAAGGCAATGTCTCAAAGTGCTTTTGAAACCCATAGAAGTATAGTTATCACCATTTCAAAAACATTTTAAAGCTATGAGATGCCTATTGTGTATCTCAAATTTTTGGAACATGAAATCAGAGTGAATTGGTGAATAATTTTGGCATGATAAACCAAACTGATAATGTATACTTTCACTAAGGTAAAATGAATAAAGTAATATGTTGTGTATTTGATGTTTGGTGGGAAGGCCAATTAAAATCCATTACTCAGCACAAAACCAAGGAAATGATGTATAAAATGAATGGCAGCTCACCTTCGCATAAATGTCATTTAAAATTATTTAATATTTTTACTTTTAAGCTTCTGATTTAAAAAAATTAGTACTGATCTGGACAATTTTGGATAAGGGCTATTTAGTTTGACCAAAGAATTGAACATTCAGTCTTTGCATATCTAATAGTAATCAGTTTGTGAATGAGAAAATGACAGTAACTATAACTGGATGAAAATTAAAATTTTAAGCTTACTTTCTAACCTTAAATGCCCTATGGGAAATCAAGATATCATTTTACATTAACTTCATACTAAATCTTCCCCTAGACTAATTTCCCATTCTCCCATATAAAAGAGTTAGAACCATAAAGAGAATAGCTTGTGCAAGTGTCTTAGTGAGAGAGATAGAAAGGCACATGTGGACACTATAGTTTGAGACCAGAAACACTACTACAAATCACAGTAATTGCTCCATCTACCTCCACTAGATTTTGAATGAATCACTTTCAGATAGCACCAATTGGTTTAGTTTGGGGTTACACAGCAACAGATTACTACCAGAAGCCCCAAGAACATGCTTTTTAAATTGCCTTATTCAGAAAATGACTTTAGTGTATAAAAATGTCTTGGAGGAGTACAGAGGAACATTAATTTAAGTGGACTTTAACTCATATTTATATAGTATCTTAAAGTTTACAAAACATGTTCCATACAGCAACCCTGTGAAATATGTCATATAAAAAGTGTTATTCCCATTTTACAGATAAAGCAACTGAAGCTCTCAAATTAAAGGGATATAAAATGATTACATAATTGGCAAGAATCTGAAATAGGATTTGAACCCAAGTCTCTAATCTATAATTCTACTGCACCATATTGCCTCTTATTATAGATAATAATCTCTCTATGTTGGTGCTTTTGTGATATTTTATTATAATTTTATTTACAGTTATCCTGAGATATCTGGCCACAAAATTTCCATCAAACATAAAGGTAGTGGGAAAACCATTAAGTTTTTTTTTCCATTTTTTCCTTCTTTTTTTTTTTTCTTGACAGTCTTCTAAGACTGGTTTGGGAAAGCATTATTGAAAACCTCTCTTAAATCAGATTTAAGATATTACAGCAGCTCCTGCTACAACATTTCCATTATAAACCCATATTTTCCAGGTTTATAACTTAGCTCTAAAAATTTTCTGTGGACAGAGATTTGGAATACTGAATACCAGCCCAAAGAAATTTTTATGATCATCATTCAAAACAGTAAGCTTTTTAAAGTTATGATGGTAGAAAACAAAAGCTAGATACTTTGGGATACATCCACACATTTCAATCCCTTTATAAAATGCAACATTAAAACGATTTGCTCATGATGTAAACCACACATTTATATTGGAAATAAGCAAACAAACAAAAATACCAAATAGCTAAGCCTAAAAAGAGAATTTGGTTAGCAAGCCTTGGCATTTTTCTGTATGATTTTCCCCTTATTTAGTATTTAGAGATTTTTTTAAAAAAATATTGCTATAATAAGCTTTTTGTGAAAGTAGCACTGAGATTAAATTAAACTGGACAATAAACAAGGGAGAATTATAAAAATGAAATCCACAAACATAATGCCACTTCAACAACTACTGCTGTTAACTGTCTTCAAAAGCATAATTCTTATCTTTCCTGTAAGTAGGGGCAAGGACTGAGGATGGTATGAAACAGCAGATAGGGCTATTAAAATTCACAAATCAATCTGCAGAGAGCAAACCCGCAAAGAACTTCACAAACTAGGGAAATGTATGACTGGAAAAAGAAATGGGTTGGTCATGAAGTAAGAACGAGGGATAAATTCTGGTGTTCCTTGTGTGCTTCATTAGTATTTATGGATTAAACAAGAGATTCTTTAACTTTTTTCTCACCCCTTTTTACCCAAGAAATTTTTTATGTGACCCCATTTCAAATCTGAGTGGAGGTGCTTCTGGCAGTGTTTGTGCATACTCAGTGCAAAATGCACATGTGTGTTCAGAACCAAGGCTAGTAAAATTGCATTTTGCAACATGAGCAAGCACTGCCAAAAACATTTCAGATTCATCATATGCTTAATTTTGAATTAATTTTTGGTTGGTGTGTTCAGAAACCTTCCATTGTTGACAATTTTTTTTCTGACCCCCACATTTAATTATGCAAACCCATATGGATTGTGATCCACACTTGAAGAAGTTTTGTCAGCCTGGTGGTGAGATAGATAAGAACTCTTCTGGATTTGAATTCAAATTCTAACTCAGTCATTTGTTAACTATGTGACCCCAGGGAGGCCAGTCACTTATCCTCTCTCTGCTTCTATAAAATGGGGATTATTAGGGTAGCTAGGAGAGACAGATCCTGGAGTCAGGAACAACTGGATTCAAATCTGGCTACAGACACATATTAGCTGTGTGATCCTGGGCAGGTCACTTAAAATTGTTTCATTTCCTTTATCTATAAAATGAGCCACAGGAGGAAATGTCAAACCACTCCAATATCTTTGCCAAGAAAAATCCAAAAGGGGGCATAAAGAACTGGACTTGACTGAAATGACAGAGAAACAAAAATGGCCATAATAAACGCATTCATCTCACAAGGATTTTGTGAGGTTCTAGTCTGATAATATGTATAGAACTTTGCAAATCTCAAGCACCATTTAAATGTTAATTGTTATTAGCTATTAGAACACATTTTGTCTCATTCCCTCTTAAGGTCTTTCTGTGGCTATTGATAATTATTAGTCCCTCAGGGTATACTTATAACCATGTACCTACCCACAGAAGATTTGTATATAAATTTTATCATCTCAATTCTTCAGCATCCCCACACCTTGAGCCATATAGAACATCTGGCTGCATCAGGTGTCTCACAGTGAGTTGGTTCATTAATTTGGGACATTTAATCAGTGGGAACCCATTCATCCTCTCTTTCCTTTTATTTTATTTTATTTTAAATTGTATAGAGTAAGTCACAAAGGTTGAGAATGAATAGATGGCAGTTTTACCCCCACATCCCAATTCAACATTTCTCTTAATGTTTCTATTATTGTTGAAGATACCATCATGCTTGTGGTCACTCAGGTACCAGACATCAGGATCATCAGACTCTCACTTTGTCATTCTCTTAATCTTCCTTGCCCCATATATCTAATCAATTGCCCTATCTTTCTAAAATATAGCTAACATGGAAATATTTCGTATGACATTGCTATGTCTATAGGAAATCATATTTCTTGCCTTCTCAATGGTGTGAGAGGGTGTGGAAACAGGTAGAGAATGTGGAACTGAAAAGAAAAATAGAATTAAAATATAAGGAGGTTAATAATAGCATCACCTACTTCTTGAGTTCTTATATTTTTTTCTTTCTCTTTTTCCTTCCTTCTTCCTTTCCTTTCTTCTTTGCTTCTTTCTTCCTTCCTTCCTTCCTTTCTCATCTGTAAAATATGGGCTGGATGATGCCAATATCTTTGTTTTGATGATAATGCTATTCAATCATTTCAGTCATGTCTGACTCTTTGTGACTCCATTTAGGATGGGGTCACAAAGAATTAAACACAACTTAGCAACAACAAATATAAATAATCATAAATGAAGTCCAACAAGTGGATATCTTCTGCTTAAAAGTTATGACTTCAGCATAATAGTACTACAGAAAGAGGGAAGTTGAAGATTGTTCACAAGTAACTGACAAATAAATTCTAAGTCTGAGTCATTGATGTACCTAAAACCAATGCCATCTTCTCTACAACATACAAAAATGTTCAATTATTTTTATTTATTTTATTGCCAAAATATACCTTTATTTAAGAGAAGAGGTTACTGACAGAATGAAGAGGTAAAATAGGGGCTAGGTGTGGTAAATAGAAAAATAATTTGGGAGAATAATAGAGTAAGCAAGGAAAGGGTTTGGAAGAAGCCATTGAAGGATTATGCTATGAGGTATCAGTTCACCATTGACTGGCAGGCTAAGTCCATAAGAGTTTAGCAGACTAACAAATTAACTAAAGTAACAAGAAAGATACCATTAAGTGAAAAACACTATGAAGAGGAAAAGAATACTTCATAGCATTTTATAACAGATTTAGTCCTGAAAAGGACTTAGCCACATTTAGCTTTAAAGTAATATCCACCATTGAAAAACAAGATCGTACATGATATTGCATAGTCCATGAAAGCTATGAATTCTTAGACCTCCTTAGCTCCATTTCTAATTCTTTCCAAGAGCCCCAGGTGTGTATATCTGAGTCAGGTTGCCTAAAAGAAGAAATTGTGTTCCAATCTGGGACCACCTAATTAAATTGCCACTGGCTCAGCAATAAAAAACTTCAGTGCATTTATCTGAATTAGAGCTGTAGAAAAGTTCTCTAGTGGAACTTGACTGCTTTCATTATCCATTACTTAGACAAACTCATGCTACTCCAGCTTTCACTCACTTCCAGGTACTCTGTAATCCAGAGGCACTGGAATCCATGCTCTTCCTCAAATAAGACACTCTGTCTCCTAACTCTGGGCATTTTCACTGGTTGTCCACCATGCTAGAAACTCTTTTCCTTCATTTCTGCTTCCCAGATTCTCTGACTTCCTTAAGAAAATCTCAGCTAAAGTCTTGCCTTTCCCAATCCCTTTGCTATTTTTCTCAGTTTACCTTCTATATATCTTATTGGCACATATTTCTTTGTGTTTTTTTCCCTCTTTAGACTGTGAGTTTTTTGAGAGCATAAACTGATTTTTGTTTTGTTTGTATTCCCCCAATGGTTAGGATGTTCCCTGGCACACAGTAGGTGCCTAATAGGTAATTGATGACTAACTTTACAAGAGAAAGAATTTCATTTCCCTTTGTCAAAGCCTTAATACTATTTGGGGTTGGGATAAGAAATAGTCAAGAATGGAGAATAGGAGAAGAAGGAAGATATGTTGATAATGTTAGTCATCATCAAGGAGCAAAGGTAAGCTGTTGCCACTAAAGTAGGCACTGAGAAAAATTATTAAATTGGGGATATTTCACTTCCCTATTAATACCCAATCCTGCATTGTAGGTACTCAGAGCAGAGTAGGTACTAAGAGCAGATCTATAGACATCCAGAAATATTACATGTAGATTATAGGAGGAAAAAATACCCAATTTAATGACATCAATCTTTAAATGAATTAACCGTTTCCTTGTGTTGTGAATCGAGGCAGCAAAGACTATTGTGAGAAATTCAGAGGGTCTATCAGATAGACAAAGTATTCCTAGATGTAAAAAAATTGGTTAAGAAGCTTTGATTTAGAGGAAAAGAGAGCTAGGGGTCAATAGTAGTTAGCTCTGTGAATGGAAAGGAAGTGTAATGAGGATTGCCAATTCTGTCAGACCAGGTATCAAGAATTGATTAGTCAATTACAATCAAGCAGAGATCTTTTGTATAGAGTATAAAGTCTGGAATACTTAAAATTTTGCAAATTTTGAAAAAAAAATTAGCTGATGACTAGTTCAACTATGCTAAAGTTTTCAGAACATTAGGAGGAAAAATATAGCAGGAAAGAATCTTAGAAGCCATTTACTGGAAATTTATCATTTTATATATAAACTGAGACCCAGAGAGAGGCTAAGCAATGATTAGGATTTCAGCTAGTTCTGAAGTGGAATTTTTCCTTGTGTCATCCTGGCTCCAAGACCCCTTCTTTAGCCTCTATTCCCTGCTATTTTATTAAAGAAGAAAAAATAAGTTGTTCCTTCCTGGAATGACTACATTCTCCTTTTAAATCATTTTTGTCCATGTAAATACCTGCTTCTATCATTTGGAGATGACCATCCCTAGGTTAACTTAAAATCAATAACAGAGAGGTTGTACTTTTTTACTCTCCTGAATTTATATCAAGCAATCAGGTTCCTAATTGGATGAGGATGCAAAACCCACTTCTGAAGTCTCTCATGACCAAGTGAAAATCTCATATAGTTTCTGGTCTTGGTTAAGAAACTCCCTCACCTGAGGCTGACATAAATCAAGAAATGACTGGTGAATTTCCCCATATCTGGGCCTATTTAGCAATGCCTCCTCCCATATTGGGCATCAAATACTTGTTCTCAATCAAGCCCACCTTATAAAAATTCCATTTTCCTACTCCATTCTGAGCATGTATATTCATACTGAAATTTTTGTTGTGGTCCACATCATTATCACATGAATGACCTGTGTGTGGGCTGTATTGCCATACAGTACATTTCTGGTTTTTGTTCTGTTTTGGTGAGTGTGTATGCATTTATGCTTGCTTTGTAAGCTTACTGCACTATAAAACAGTAAGACTCATTTTTGTACTAGCTTCCCAAGTACCAATTTCCTACAATTTCTCCAACCTGGACCTTTGCTCTAAGTTGATCTTTGAAACTAAATAAAGAAGTCAGGTTTTAATTTTTGTTCCCCTCTGGTAAGTACAATATAATTTTGTTTTTTTTTACAGATCTAAGAAATGGCATTGAAAAGAAATAGCACAACTGATACTCTGAATCCTGCCAACTGCTCCTAGTGAGAAATAGTGAAATAAAAAAATAATAACTGTAGGTCCTTGATCAAAGAATGAGTACATATGGCAATTAGGAAGCTGATTGCTTGATATTAGTTCAAGAGAGTGAAAAAATGCAAGCTCTCTGTTACTGCTTGTGTTTATGGTCATTAGTGCCACTTGGCTTAAAAAATTCCATGTTGGAGTCCTGTCATTATAATTACCGTATCAGACAATATATTTCAAATATTATCACAATGATATTCTGATCCCAAAGTAACTGTAATAGTCAGGGACTTGTCTATCTCTGCATGAACCTTTGCTATTAAAGTCTGAAGAAAGCAATGTAAACATCAAGTATATTTAAGGGTCAGAATTAATAGAATTATCCCCTATGGGAAGGGTTACCTGACCTAGAGTTATGGCTTACCTTACCTAGAGGTATGATCTCCTTTTCGCTTTTTTTTTTTTTTTTTTTTTTTTTGAGTTGGAGGGAATGAGGGACAGCAGGAAGAAAAGTGGTAAGAATGTGTAGATGATTTCAGGTGAATTAGTTTGTTGTATTTCCCAAATCATCACAGCTAGCAATGAAATAGGATCATTGGATGTGAAGTCAGAAAGCACCTTAAAATCCTTCTAGTTCACCCATTTTATGGTTGAGGAAATTAAAATTAAAAGAGGGGAAGGGATTTGCCTTTCCCAGAAACACACAAATGGTAAATATCCTACATGGGGATCCAGATTGTCTGTCTCCAAGTCCAGCACTCTTTCATTATATCATATCTTCTATCTTTGGATCCCTTTAACATTTGTTGCTGGTTTACATCACTTGGTAATTAGACTTAGAAAGGCTAAGATGAGAAACCAAATACACAGATAGCCCCAGAATATGGATCGGGTTCCTCTAGGAGTACTGCATCCTGTCCTAGCCTTAGCCATTTTTCATTTCTTTTTTGTCCTAGAATAAGCCAGTCTTAAGCAATACCTGCTCTTCTGGGATAACAATTGAAAACAGGTGGTTAGGTGCAAAGGCAAGAAATAGACAACAGTTCTCTGGCAGAGATAATTCCCGGACCAAATGCCATTTCCCCTCCTTTGCTTCCTTCCTGCCACTACTATCCATATCACTCTGTTCAGAGAACTAAACACCAGCCTGAAGACATATTCGGAGATATCCTGCACAAACAGCCATTTCTCTGAACATTTAATTAAAAGCAAGTAGAAGATAGAGCATGTTCAATTTCTCCTTAGATCTACTGCCTGATTTTTCACTAATCTAGCTACTTCATTGCCACTGTACTAATGATGATTTCTATTGTACATACTAGAAAGTTGAGTTCAGCTCTTATTTTCATATTTCAGGCTCAGCATATGAAAGCAATGACTAAACTTCTATTGATTGGATGAAGATAAATGTTTTTGCTTGTATTCTTTTTTGTTTCATCCTTAGTCATCAAGTAGCATAGGATAATTGACTTCTCTCATCAACATGTCTTGCTCTGTATCTCATTAATGATCTAAGATTTATTTAATTATGCTATTTCAGATAGCTTCTAGAAATTCTTATATTCCAAAAATGTATATTTGACATAAAAATGTAGCCAAAATTTAGGAAATCCTGTTGCATTTCCTTATGATTTACTTTATAATTGTATTTCTATATATATGGGGTTGGTAATTTTTTTAAATGAAAAAAGTTGGGAAGAAGAAATGATAACTGTAAATGTAGATAAGACCAACACTTATTTCTCCCCAATAACATGAAATTTAGAAAAAAATAGTTTTTATTAAGTGGTTTTGATGTTTACTATTAAATCTATCAGTACTACAATTCAGAAAATACATGGATGAAAGAGTCCCCCATGGATGAGGGACAAAATGATGATGAAGGCCAAGGTGAGCTGAGTCTTATAAACAATGAGAAGGATGACAAAAATAGAACTTTGAATTATGTTCAGAGAAGTCCAGATCAAAAAAGAAAGCATAGAACTACTGCTTAGAGAGCATGGTTCCATATAAAGAGACAGTCAAGAGAAAAGAGAACTGTTGAGAAATCACTAAGCAAACATTTCATGTTCCTTACCCATCTATGTGACTCTTATTCATGCTGTACCATAAATCCACCAAAAGTGAGCCTTCTGGTACATTTAAAGCCTTCATTTAAGAACAGAGGATTCTTAGTCATTTTGTGTCACAGATCTCCTTGGCAATTTGTGGATCTTAAAGTTCCCTTCTCAGAAAGAAAAATTGACATCAATATAATAAAATACATAGTATTAGAAGGAAAACCAATGCTATAGAAATAGTTATCAAAACATGCAACTATATATAAATATGGGACACACATACAAATATGTATATATATATATATATATATATATATACACACATATCCATACACACATGCATGTATGTGTGCAGTGTGTATATATATGTATATGTATATATATACATATACATATATATTTTTTAAAGTTAATGGATGCTAGGTTAAGAATAACTGCTAGAAGAGTTCTTTACTATCCTTTGGATAACAATGGAATGAACCTATGAATTATCTCTTGCTTTGGCTACAATTTTTTTATTAATTGCAAATTATAGGAAAATTGTACATTTTTCTCCTTCTTTAAAGTCTTTATATCAATGTGTATCTATTGAATCAATAATTGGCATTTTCCTAAGTAGGGAACATAAGAAATGTTAAAAAACAAACAAAAAGCAAATAAAAATTCCCTGCCTTCCAAGAATTCACAGGCTAAAGAAAAAATGACATGTAAATAATTAAATATGAGATTAATACAGAATAGTAGTAAGAAGGTCATCTCAGTGGCAACAGGAAAGACCTCCTATGTAAATTGGGATTAAAGTCTTGAAGGGACCCAGGGAAACTGAGGCAAGGATGAGGAAATAGAGCTTTCTATTCTTGAAAAAAGCATGCCAGTGAAGAAACATGGATTTGAAAAGTGTTATTTGTAAAGAATAGGCTAGTAACACAGGATCGTTGTGTGAATGAAGGAGAAGAGCATGTAAAACATTGAGAAAGATAGGAAAGGGATGGGTTGTAAAGAGCTTGAAATTTCCAAGGACTTTAAGTTCAATCATGGAGGTAATAGAGAGCCACTGGAGTTTACTGTATAAGGATGAAGTATATTTTGAATAGTAATATAGTTGTTTATTCCCTCAGTCCTGTCTAACTCTCCATGACATTATTCAGGTTTTTCTTCATAAAGATATTGGAGCAGTTTGTCATTTTCTTCTCCAGCTTATTTTACAGATGAGAAAACCACGGCAAATAGGGTTAGGTGACTTGTTCAAAGTCATATAATATCTGAGGCCATAATTGAAGTGATGTTCTCCTGACTTTGGGGCTGATGTTGCCTTACCTATAGTGGAATGCTTTGATTAATGTATGATAGAAAGAAACTAAGTTACAATTAAATTAAGTAAATATATGAGTGCAGCTTATATTCTAATATATATCTCAAAAATACATCGTGGAACACAGATTTAAGTGCCAGTTGAGTATGATTAAAGGAAAAAAAATGGGCAAAATTGCCTAGAGTCTATGCATTAAGACTGATGGTAGTTTGATCAAATATGAAAGAAAAACTTCAATCTTGATTTTTTTCTCTTTCCCTTCATGTCTCCTAATAAGACCTTTAACTTAATTCTGGCTTTACTTCTGAGGTTAAAAGTATAGATTTTAAAGTCCCCCAAAGGGTTTTTAATGTTGAATTGGTTTTTAATGGCATATTTGGGAACTACACTTACTTAAACATCAGAGGAAAGTTCTTTAATGAAGCCTGCTTCCTCACCTACCCTCTCTCTATTTCTTCCTGAAAGTTATGGTAACATAAAAGGAAGTAGGCATTATGAAACCTCAAGCTGTCTTTTCCAAGGAAAGCTTTTAAAAGGGAGGGTAGCCTCATTTAAGAAAATGGGCTGTTAGAATACTCTTATGCTACAGGACAAAAAGCTCTTTCAACATTTTCTCTTTCTACCTCTGATTATATCAAAGCTAAATAATTTAGGCCAGAATATGTTTAAATATAATTTATCTGTTAAATAAATCTTATTTTCCTAATTTTATTTTCAAATGCAAACTTTTTGAGAATTGGGGGGGGGGTATTGAACTTTACTTAGAAAACTTTATAATATGCCATTTGGCAGATTTGTTGTGAAAACAAGGATACCTTTCTTTTTTTTCTCTGCCTTTCCTCCAACTATATTCTGCTTTTGTGTCCATCACTATATTCTTTTGAAGTAGGTAAAAAAAAAACCTAAGAATTTGCACAAAGTAATGGCTTTTGCATCAGGATAAGTAATAAAAATAAGAATTGAACCTTAGAGAATAAGGATCTCTGGAAATAGAGATGGTGATAGGATAGTACTTATATTCATGTCTGTTTCTCTTTCACATTATTTTCCAGAGCAAATTAAAGATTTTGAAGAGCTTACCACTTTGATTTGTAGTTTATATGTTAAAAGAAATCACTGGAACTGTTTTCTTTAGTTGTTGTTGTTGTTTTTTATTTTGAGAATCCCACCTGCAGAATATAGGGATGTGGCTTTGATTAGCGGCATAACAGAGATATTGGGCTTGAAGCTGACTTTTTAAAGTTAGCATTAGGTTACTAATTTTGTTTTGTGGGTTCAGAAGGAGGAGGGAAGTAGTTAGCATGGTTTTGTCCTCCCAGCCAAAGTACATTCTGTATCATTTACTGGAGGAGTAAGTAGTCATGGTACCATCCTATGTGATTCCAGGAGAAAATTCTCAGGTGAAAGAAAATGACAAAATCAGAACCACGCAAGCATGAACAATATATTAATATACTCATTTCTACTCAATTCAACAAGAATTGTCTAATAAACACATAATTTTTATTGGGTACAGCACAAGGCATTGTAGGGAGTGCATTAGGGATTTTTCTGCCCAAACTGGTCATTCCCTTCCTCCTCTTTCCTTCTTCTACAGTCCTAATTTAAGTTTCACCAAACACCTGGTTATCCTCACTTAGAATTGCAGTTTGAACTTTCAGTGTAATGTGATTATACATTATGTTCCTGTAGCCAAAATTCATACAGCTGCCTACATGCCACTCTGGATAAGATTAACTCCCTTTGCCCACCCACATGGTCCCTATGATCTTTTCAACTGGACATTGTTCTGCTGCACTTCTTTTGCTTAAGTATCTGGTGCCAACTACTTCATTGAATGATGAAGCATGGCAGACTAAATGGCATAAATCTGAAATAAACAATGTAACCTCTTTGCATATCATCTGTACAGTTTTATACTAGCTAATTTCTAAATGTTTTAACTCTAAAATACAATTCATTTTTCTTTGTTTTGCAGCCCAGTTTATTAACTTAAATAATATAGTGAATCTCTCTCTCTCTCTCTCTCTCTCTCTCTCTCTCTCTCTCTCTCTCTCTCATTTGCACATTTACTCATATAGTTGGAGAAGCCATATGGGATTGTAGAAGGAATACTTCCATGGAAGCTAGAGTCAGATTCTGACTTTAATTTTCTAACTTCATGATCATTGGAAAATCCTCTCTAGTCTTTAGTGACTACATGATAAAATGAGTAGTTTTCACTATATGGTTTCTAAAAGTCCCTTCCAGCTCCAATGATCCCATGATTTAAAAATTTCTAAGGCTCTTCTTGTCTCTAAATTTCCATCATGACTATGCCTCTAAAATATTGTTTCATCAGTATGAAAACTATTCATCTCTCATGCTTGCCTCTTATATTTCTTTGTGCATTGTCTTAATTTAGTCACAGCATGTGTCTAGGTTTGAGCTGTGAAGAAAAGAAGTACAAGTTGAATCTGATGAACAGTGGTAACAATAATGGCATTTGATATAGCTCACTGAATCAAATTTTGGCTTGGGATGCTTGTTTGTATTCCCCGATTCCATCACTCACTTATTATATGACCTTAGTTTCTTCATGGATAAAATGAAAAGAATCATACTAGCCTTCACAGACTATCTATGGAACACTTTACAATTCTTAATGACAAGGTGCTTTATGCATACAAATTGCCATCCATGATTCTCTTCAGACTTACATTTCTTCTTAGTTACTATACAGCATTTTAAAGAGAATTTCATTGAATAAACCTTTCTGCCCTTTAGATGGTAAAACAATAAAGTCCTAACAGTGTCATATTATTTTTACTTGACATTTATTTGGTAATGGAAATAGAGGGGGATAAAGGGGGAGTAGATGAGAGTAAAGGAAAAAAGGAGGCAGAAGCATCACATAAAATGTAACTCTGCAAGCCCCTGGCTCCACCAGTAAGAAAATCATTTAAGTAGAAATAAATGGTGTTATAAGAGAATTGGGTTGTCCATCGTAGCCCCCGCCATTTCCATCATTGCCTTTATTAAGCAGCAAAAGGTCATTCGTACACTCATATACAAACATAAGTGTGTACATGGGCACACACCTTATGCATTATTAAGGAGGGTCGTTGAGGAACAAATAGACCAAGTCCTAACTTTTGGAACAATAGATACTGTGTACAAGAATCCATTCATATACAGCCTCTTAGAGAAGAACCTCATTAGAATATACATTCTGTGGATCCTGATGATATAGTGTATAAATTTCCCCAGTGATAATAACAATAAAAAGACCAAGGTTAGTTTGTTTAATGAAATGTGAGGGAGAACAGGGCAGTTCTAAGTGGCTGCTGGCACAGTTTTAGATGTCATGCCAGTGTTCAAACCCACAGGGTCATTTGGCAGTCAGGTGTCATTAGTCAACCCTCTCCCTTTCTCCCTCTTCCCATCTGTTTTCGTCTAGCCTATTTGTGTAAATTAGCTCTCAGTATGCAGCAATGTTCACTACAGTCATGTATTTTCCTCCTACTTCCTTTGTCCTTTCCACCCCTGACTGCTCCTGTAGACTAATACCAATCATTTGGCCCAACATCCTACATGAAAAGCAATGATAACGATTACAATTAATATTATTACTATTGTAAATTGACTTCCCATGTGACCCATAGCCAAAAGAGAACTAATGATAGAATCATAAATATAAGATGCAGAATTTGGCACTCACCAAATCTAACCATGGACATTTTAATGGAAGGGCATGATTTGCATAGACAGGTTTTTGTTTAGGTCGTTTAGCACAGAAATTAAAAAAAAAATCACAGGAAAACAAATGATTAAAGAGGTCCATGTTTAGAAGCTACAGCCTGCTTTGAAAGCAGTAGAGCTTTTGTAGAAGATGAGTAAGATATGATCTTCTTTTCCTCTTCTGCTGACCTCGCAACTACCAGAATGCTGCATGTCCACTACCATGCTATTCTTTTGAGGAAAAAAAAAAAAAAAAGGAAACATAATTGCAACCATGTATCATCTCCAAGTGATGGGAGGAAAGGAAAGCAAGTCAGGATAAATTACCAACCAATATACCATTTTGGGAAAAAAAAAGAATTGTAGATTGTTTCTCTAGCTCAGCTGGCTGATACCAATGAATTCAGTCAGGGGATGACTCTTGATGACTCGGTAAAAATAAATCATAACCAAAAAGCTTGAAATCACAGTCTGAACAATGAAAAATAATTTGCCTCATTAAAAAAATAACTATAAAAGCACACTGTCAGTGACTAATTCTAGTTTACATTAACAAGTCAGAAATCCAGCTTTCCTTGGACTTCTATTAAGCGTTAATCAACATGTGAGACACTTAACACAGGTGCATGTGATTGGTCAAATTTGCTATTATTGTGTCAACTGCATTCATATTATAAGGTCAAACTGGTCATGAATCTCAACAGATGTTACACTGCATCCCCACTGTTATTTTAATCTATGAATAATTTTAAACAAATTTAGAGCCAGCTCTCTCTCTTTCTTTTCTCTTTGCTGATATACAGATGAATGTTTAGAGTATGAGAATATTTGGTCCAAAAGAATTATTACTTCATGCTTTTTCTTCTTCTTCTTCTTCTTCTTCTTCTTCTTCTTCTTCTTCTTCTTCTTCTTCTTCTTCTTCTTCTTCTTCTTCTTCTTTTTCTTCTTCTTTTTTTTTTTTTTTTTTTGCTCTGGGACTCCTTAAAAAAGAGCAAGACTTTTAGCAACATGTGCATTTACACTATTATAGGGTGTCGCAAAAGTTTTAATGCAGTGTTAAAGTTATTTAAGCCTAAAACTAAACTAAAACCTTTGGAAAGCCTGTATAAAAATCCCAATGATATCTACATGGTCATAGTCCATCAAAGAAACCACTGTTATCATTGATTCAAAATATGTCACTTATTACACATAAGAGTTATTAAGAATTCTAAATCCTTTTCAATTTAGAGAAAGGCATATGTGTATATTCACCTGGAATGATCAGAAGATTCAGTCATTTGTAATTAATGAGTCTTTCCTCTTTTCACAAGTCTTGAGACAAATTTTAACCACCATGAAGCATGCTGTAGATCATAATTATGTAAATTTCTTAACTTCTTACACCTTTGTTTATATTCCCAGAAATTTGACTTAAAAACCAGGAAATAACACTTCAATATACAATGAATACAATAGCCAATTTCCCTGAATAATAGAAAGTACAAGGTATTGTCTAGAAAAACTATGCTTTATCAGACTTGGGCACATTGTGCATTCATGATTTTGAATGTACACTTTATTTGATTCATTCTTGGTCTTTCCTGTCCAGAATGGCACATTAAACTACTTTTAGGTATCTTGCTTTGGATATCTACCTACTCAGTGAAATTCTAGTAATGAAATTGAAACTTCCAAAATTCTGATATTGCCTTAAATTCTCTCTGACGAGTGTAGATAGTCCAATTTCCTTTAACTCCAAATATAAAAGTCATTGTCTCTCTTGAATGTCTGTTTTTTCAAATAAAAACCCTCAACTTTCTCCTCATAAAGATCATTTTTGTTTTTTTTAAATATGTGTGTATAGTCTCCTATTTATCCTTAGCTTCAGAATTCCATCTTTCAATAAGTCTTTTATTGAATGCATTGTATTACAAAATATTATTCCCCATATGAGCACAGCTTTAGTATCATTTTTAGTATCATTCAGTTAGTAACATTTTTTAGTATTATAAAGATATCTTAGTATCATTTCTTCTAGGAATTTCTAGGATTTCCTGAAAGGAAAGCTCTCCTTATTAATAAGAATTTTGTAAGGTTCATTTTCTCCTATGAACAGAATTGTACCCTTAAAACAGAAAAAAAAATTAAAATATCATTTCCTGCCAAAATACTATTAAATAGTATTTTATACCAATATTCGCCAATTCCATATGTTGAAAGAAAATAAAAAGGACAAATGAAGGAAAATGAAAGAGGAAAAATGAATTCCCAAATTAGGTACATACAAAAACAAACAAGATAAAACAAAAATGAAGTTTACTCTTATTTAATTTTCCTTCTGAGTTTGACAATCAAACTTTTCTTTGCCACATGTAGTAAGCATAAACACACATACACACATCTATATACCTTTACTCCCTCACTTTTGCTAAATGTGATGACTATAACAAAATAATAGTTCTTATTCTCTGCTGTCCTGATTCCTACCACCTGTTATGTAGTACTTTCCCTACCCCAAATTAACTTGAAGTGTGTGTATGATAATTTTATCAGTGCCGGCAACTTGAATCAAGAAACTCCTACTATCATATATGTCATTTTGCTGTAACTTAACATTATTAGAGAGTTGCCAAAAACATTGACAAGTTAAGTGATTTCTCAGAAGTCATCAACTTGGTATGGTTTGAGAGGCAGCATCTGAATTCAAATCTTCCTGGGTTTGAGGTCAACTTTCTATCTGTTCTCCCATTCTGCATTTTGGATGCCCAAAATAATATACACCTTTACCTAATTGTTATAACAATAAAAAATGTTAGGTATTCTAAATCGAAAATTATAAATAGAAAAAATAAGTTTGCTTCAGGATATATAGAAAGATCTTAAATAATCTAGAAAGCTAATGTCTGCAACATATATTTGGTAACAGTAGAAACCCCAAATACAAATAAAGACATAGTCTTTTTATGAAGACACATGCAAAAACACATCTTCCCTTTCAATGGTCTTTCAATATCACTTTCTTTGGGTAGAGCAGAGTTATAATTTTATAAGAAGTCAAATCATGGAGGCATCTGTCAGTCTTGATAATGGTGTTAGATTGATTTCTAATAGCATTAAATTGATTTCTAATAGTGACAGGTACATTTTACAGTTGTTAAAGAGTTAGAAATTATTGATAAAGACAGTGAAGATGATGGTTTTGCTGTAGATAAAAAAATAGCTTGGGAAAAGACTATATCATTTGAAATTCTATTTTGTAGAAAGCGTAATATGTGTGTATATAAACACATATATGTATTTTATCCTAGTGAAGATCATATAGATGCATATGATTGTAAGAAAATCAATTATATAAAAAGTTAAGTTGATATTAAATAATGATCTAGGACTTGTTTGAGGCTGTAATCTAGAATCATTTCATTCAATTATCTCATAGTCTCAAACCAAGTTTGTCTTGTGCTTACATAGAAGAGTTACTGCTTTGGTTACTAGATAAATGAAATAGAAGAATATTAAATAATGAATTCATTAGATCTGGGCATATAGATCTTGGTTGTGAAAGAAGATAGAAATATGTATCAGTACAGAATATTTCTCTAATTGATTCTTCTTGGCATCAGATTAATTAACTTTTTTTTTTTTTTTTTAAAGAATATAGGATTTCTGAAATGAAGTTTGGGAATTTTAAATCCTGCAATCTGTTCTCCATGCCTTAATTAAAGATATTGTTTTATTTAAAAAAATATAATAATAAAATTTGTTTATTTTGATGTGTGTTTTATGTTTAGCAAAATGAATATTTAGCAAAAAAAGCCATTTATTCCCTAGGCAGAATTTTGTTCTTTTGCAATTGAGATTCTTCCTTTAATCTCCAAAGCACAAAAGTGATCTTTTGTTACTTCAGTATATTCATTACTCTCTTATTCTTTCTGTGCTTTCATCTTCAAATCTTTTCCAATGACTTTTAAAATATTTTTAATTTTCCCTTTCCTTTGTTATGTATATTTGCATTCATATTCACGTATATATATATATATATATATATATATATATATATATATATATTTCAAATGATTCCCCTCTTTTCTCCTTTCTAGTTCATTATACACTTTCTATTTCTATTTCTGGTCATATATCAATTTCTCAATAATTCTTATATTTATTAAGCATCTCATGGTTAACTTTAGATAGTTTTCTACTTTTCCTTTGAGTACTTACTAGGAGATATAAGGAAGAAATTGCAAATGGGAAAAAAATCTTCAGTAACTGAAATAATTCTTTGTCTCTCTTAAGTGAACACAAGATTTCTATAATATGATATTTAGGAAGCTGGGAAGATTGAGTCAGTTGTGGCTATGAATTTTAGAGAGATATACAAATAAATCAGAAAAAATTAAAAACACATATCAGTATGCATGCATATATAAACATGTACATAAAGATTGAATGTGCACATGTACTTATTCATATGTATATATGATACGTTTATATGTATGTTATATATACATATACATATATACATACACATTTGCACATTTGCTAATTTCTAGGCACTCTAGTGGTGGTGAAGATAAAATAAAAACAAAGATAAAATACTATGACCCTCAAAGAATTTACATTATATCTAGCAAGTATTTGGTATAGGGGAAGGCAGATACAGAAGTATGAGCCATATCTAAGAGTCAGAAGGATTGTTAGGTCTTAGGCTTTTGAAGGGAGCTAATAAAGAAAAAGTATTTTCCCAGTATCAGAAAATCTGTACCAAGACACAGAGACCAGATAACCAACAAAATACTTTTTAGAGAGTTATCTTTTTTCATTATCTCTGATATGTTAAATATGAATATATATATATATATACACATATACATATATTATGTATGTACACAAACACACATAGAGTGTGTGACTAAATTTGGGATTTCATTGGTTTAAGAAACTCCCTCTTTCAATGAAAATTGGCACCTTCTCTGCAGCTTAAACTTATACCATTGCCTGGGATACTGAGAAATGAAATGAGTTGTATCTCATTACCCAATCAGTATATTCAGCTAAATTTAAAGCAAAGTCTTCATAACTTTAAGAATATCTCTCTAATTTCCATATCACATTACCTCTCTTTATAATTGTATATATAAATCTCTGGATTTGATAATTTATGTAACATGGGCAGAAAAGCCTGGTTCTTTGAGTACTTGTTTGGAAAAACCAAAATCAACAGCAAGAAACAGGGCAGCAATCACACTTCGATAATGACAAAGATATGAAGGTGAACATATTTATTAAGCATCTAATGGTTACCCTTAGATAGTTTTCTATTTTTCCTTTGGGTACTTACTAGGAGATACAAGGAAGAAATTGCAAAGAAAATACAGAAATAAGCAGCAAAAGTGGGAATACAGAAGCAGATGTTATGGGGATGAGAGGATAGGATGCTAAGGGGTAACAGTGTGAGGAAGAGAATATAAAGGGCTGAGTCACATAACTGGATTGTACCCAAGCAGCAAGGACACAATGGAGATGGAAAAATGCTCAGAGGCAGAAGTTTGAAGTGTAATTTGATAGATTTTCCGGGGAAAGGAGTGGGGCAGACCAACTCCTATCTGTGTTGCCTTGGGATTAGTTCATTAACATATCCACATCATCTTAAAGTTGTCCTTAAAACTTCAAAGTTGCCATCTTAAAATTGTTAACAAACACTTTTTTAAAAAGTGTGCTACTGCTTTGAAACTACATAGGTCTGAGATTCATATACAATAGGACCAGAACCATGATAACAGTGTTTAGTTTGCTTCTACCAATTTATTACATGTTACCAGGACATATATTTTGGTTAATATATCATACAATTTGCAAATTTTTTCCTCCTTTGTTCTTTGGGATGGTTTGCATGTTATTTCCAGGTTCCCCTTTTCAATTTCCTGATATTATCCCTTTATGTTACCTTCTTATAAACTTACTATACTAACTACAATGAAGGAATGGTCATTAGGGAAACCCCAGAACAAGATACAATTTTAAAATGCCCCTCCATTAAATTTGTCCTTTAATGCATTAGAATGACATGGATATTAACTTTGTTTTTGAAAAAGTTATGCTATTGGGACAAATCTCTGTCAGTTCTTATCACAATGGAAAGATTTCAAATATAGGCTTAATAATGAATCATATATACAGAGATCCAACATCACTAATTTCACAAAGGCTCAACACTAGAAAACTGCCCAAATATCGTTTAGTTGTTTTTTTTTGTGACCGCAGGAATAAAAAAAATAATGTACTGATGAACAAAGTGGAGGATAATCTATCAGTGTTGGAAAACCCCCGCATAAAAACTGAAAACAAACCCAAACTATGTTAATGAAATCAGGAACATTAAAGCATTAAAATCTTTTATTTTTATCAAAATTTATTAATATACTATATTAATTTTATATCTATGTGAGAGAAGGGAGAAAAATAGATCTATCCATCTATATATGTACACAAACCTACTAAGTTCTGGAGTAGTAAATATTGAAATATATTATTATCTCTCCATATGTGTATGTCTATTTATCCATCTATTCCTCTATCTACATTTGTATGTGTGTATAAAATATGTACGCATGTATATAAGCAAGCATTTATCCTAAACTCTCTTTGCTGGAAATAATTTGTTATGTCAATTTAAAAATTTTACTGTTCTTTCCTTGAGCTGTTTTTCTCTCTCACCATTTGTGTTCTTTTGCTTCCTGTGTTTAATATTCATCTCTTTTAAATTCCCATTTTGTACTCTTGACTAATTAAGCATTGACATTCTTCATGATCTTAGGACTGCTATTTGACTCTTGCCTTCTTTTTCAGACTTCCTATAGAGAGTGAGAGGCCTTCTTTGCTAAAAGAGCAGGTTGTGTTAAAAGAAATATGATCCTTAAACAGGGCAAGATTTTTTTCTGGTTGGTCTTCATTACTTCTTACTAAATCTATCAAAGAGCCACAAACTTTTTTCCTCTTGAAATTACATTGTAATGCATACTTTTTGATTCAGGAATACCACTACTACATCTATATATTCCAAACAGATAAAAGGAAAATTAAATTATTAGTCCAAAAGTATTTATAACATATTTTATTGTAGTAACTAACAATTGGAAATCAAGAGGGTACCCATCAATTTGGGATTTACTGAACAAGTTGTGGTCCATGAATGTAATGAAATTGCATTATGTTATACAAAATGACAAGCAGGATGCATTCAGAAAATCCTGGAAAAACTTCCATGAATGGGTACAGAGTGAAGTAAGCAAAACTAGGAGAATATTGTACAGAATAAAAGCAATATTGTGTGATGAATAAATGTTTATTATTTAGATATGCTCAGTAATAAAATAAGTCAAGACAATTCTGAATGATTTATGATAAAAAATATTATCTGATGTCATAGAAAGAATTGATGGGATTTGGAACTCAAATTTTTTTAAAGTTAAATTTTATTGCATGTAATTGAGAAAATAAAATATTTAAAAAGAAAACATTAAAACATAAGCATGTACAAATTATGTTTTATACCATTTAGCTTTATACATATTATATAAAGAGAATAATAATGAGGACAATGATGATGATGATAATGATAGCTCTGACATTTATAAGATACATGGCTAGCAAGTATCTGAGTTAAGATTGGAACTCAGATATCCCTGACTTCTAGATCTATGGTCAATTATACTCTGTTGCTTTAGAGATGAATAAATTTCTTCAGATACAAGAATTATTTTGCTTTTTTTTCTGCATGTGTTTCCAGCAGGTTTACACAATAGATATTAAATGTTGGTTGAGTAGACTTGAGTAATAGATATCATCTGTGTCTTTTCAGTGTTTGCAATATGAGATAGAAAAGTCAGTTTGATATATAAAATAAATACAAATTTTAATCTGAAATGTTTAATGTGTATCATAATGTGAAAGACAATATAATATAGATAGATCTGACATAGTCTTTTTCAAAGCAGTTTAATTACTACTAATTTCTAATGTTTACCACTAGTTTTAGGTACCACTAGTATCACTACCACAATTTTATCAGTTTTGCTTCTAACAGAAACCAAGTGGATAGACTTAGAATGAGATTCCCCCAAGCAAAAATGTAAAAAATTAAATATAAAAAATTAACAAAACAAATATGTTTTGTGTAAACAGACTTTAAGAGGAAACATGAGCAGTATAATTTATATAACGTGATTAAGAATAGGGGAAATGACTTATCTTTCTTTTTGCAATTATAAGGGAAGACTTCTTGGAGGAGGATAGATTTAAGGATAATTGGGAAGACTTTTAAAAAAAATTTCTAAATTACTGTCAGCTAAAAAAAGATCTCAAAAACAGCCCAATGCCTCTTTCCATTATTGTGATCTTAATTGGGAGGAGGTGCAGAAGAAGTAGAAAAATTAAGAAGTATATGCCAACTATTAATTAATTGGCTTCCAATACCTAGTAGTATGGCAGTATCTTGCTGCCACATAGTTTGGATTTTCACATAATTTACATAAATGCAGAGCCTTGATTTCTTGTAATTTACCCAAATTTAGCTTTCTGCTGTCTGTGAAATAATGTAAATGTCAGAGACCTTTTCATTTATTCAAGGTGTGCTCAATTTTACAAAAGCCAAAGATGGTGGGGGGAAATGTGTAAAGCATAGACTAGATTTTTTTTTACGTCTTCTACCCTTTTATATGTATTATATTTCCATCATGAAAAATTGCAAGCAGGTATAGGTACATGAACTATTTGAGAAGTCAAACAAAGAATTCTTAAAAAGGAACTTTTAAAAGTACACTTCTTTTTCAAATTAGTAAACTTAAGATTCAGAAAGATGACCTGTACTAAGATAGTCAAGCCATTTAAAAAAAATTCTGATGATTTTCAGAATTAAAATAAAATTAATATTTAGGAGAGATCAGCTTTAGCAATGGAATACATAATCCTTAGTGTATAGATTTGACGACAAGCCTGAAAGACTCTATGGTGATTTTTCAAGCTACATGTTTGTAGGGCAGAGCATAAAGCCCAAAGGAATGATTGATATTTTGACCTATTTATGTTCTTGTCTTCTCTTACTAGATGAAAACTTCTAGAGAGAATGATGGAGGGGTGGCTATTGAAGGACAAAAATGAAGTTTTTTTTTTGTTTTGTTTTGTTTTCTTTTATACTCTCTGGCCTTGTAACAAGATATAAAGTGGAAAATAAAGAAAAAGCAATCCCTTAGCTTTAATAGGGCAGTGGGCAGAATGCTATGCCTGAAATCAAGAACACCTAAGTTCAAATATGGCCTCAGACACTTGCTAGCTGTATAATATAATGCTGGATTAGTCATGGTTTTACTCATCTTTGAAAATGAGCTAGAAAATGAAATGGCAAACTACTCCAATATCTTAGCCAAGAAAATCTTAACTAGGGTCATGAAAAGTTGACAACTGAAATGACTGCACCAAATGCTTCATAGGGAATAGAGAATGGAATAAGAAGGAAATTCTGATAGGAATCTAAAGAGAATAAGTGTAAAGATGAGAAATGGGATTTAGTAAATGGGAGGGGAAAAAAGGTACACACATACGAAAGATTGTTCCAACATATGAGAAATATAAATTAAAACAATTCATCTGTCTCTCATTCTTATCAAAGCTGAAAAAAGATAACATGTTCAATATTATAGGGTATATGTAAGGAAAGACATATTGATGTATTGTTGGCTCATCTATTTTGTAGGGGAAAAAAGAATTATAGCAGCTTCGTAGATTTTGAGCCAGAATAGACATTAAAGACTAGTTATTCCACTTCCTTCATTTATAGAACATGAACTGAGGCCCAGTGAACATATGACTCAGAGGTAGCAAATAGAATAGTCATATTAATACTCATGTTCTCTAACTCCAAAACCAGCAGTTTTTCCCTTTACCATGGAAATTATAAATCTTCTTATGCTCTGAGGCATTAGGCATTCTTAGGTAAATATACTACCTATCCAAAAGGTCAAAGATAGAGGGAAAGCTTATTCACATACATGCAAATGGTTTTTCACATATATATGTATATATATACACACACACACACACACACACACACACATATATTTAGAGAGAGAGAGAGAGAGAGAGAGAGTGAGTATAGTATATGGAGGGGGAAGTGGAGCCCATTGATTGGGAACCAAAGTGTTGTAAATTATCATGGGAAAATATTGTGCTCTAAGAAATTAGAGATATGATGAATTTCCAGGCATTTGGGGGAAGAGTTTTCTGAACTTGTATAGCACAAGTTTACAGAATGAGAAGAAAAGCTTAAGCCATGACTACAGTAGTAAAAAGGTAAACAACATTGAAGACATCCAAGCATCTCAGCAAATTTAAGAAACATTTATCAAGTGCTTACTGTGTGCAAGGAACATGTGCAGACCCTGAATGTTCAAAGACAAAAAATAGATCTTAAGACTTCTGTTTTCCCTCTCTTCCCTTTCTCTTATTTCCAAATGTCTCTTCCTTAGGCTAAACATTTCTAGTTCCTATTATTCTTCCTGTTTGCTCTGTTCCAATAAGTATCATCTTGTCAATGTTCTTCTTTAAAAAGTATAACTCACTCTATCCTGAAAATAATACACTAAATGGAACATGCTTACTAGATGTATAACCCTAGGCAAGTCACATAACTCTGTTTACCTCAGTTTTCTCAACTATTAAAAAATGAGCTGGAGAAGGAAATAGCAAACTACTTAAGTATCTTTACCAAGAAAACAACTAAAGGGATCGTGAAGAGTTGGACATGACTGAAAAAAAAAATGACTGAACAACAACAGTATTTCCTACATCTTCATATTTCACTGTTTATATTTACCATGCCTTGTTCATCTGTTCCCAAACATCCCAGTAGACTTGTTGAGCTTGTTGACTACTAAAAGCCTCTGATTTTTTCCAATAGAAATTCTTCATAGTCACATTTTGCTTTTTTAAAGTCAGATGTAGGATTTGCAATTGACCTCTTTTAAATTCATTTTATATCTGTTCTGTTGTATAAAGTATCTGAGATTATCACTCTTCCCCTACTTCTCCTATTTCTTTCTCTTATTTTTTCACTTTATTGGAATATAACCAATTTCCAATTGTATATCATCATTTTAGCAATGACAGAGAATAATCCCTGACACCTACAGCTATCACAATCAGAATTAAGCTCTAATGAATCCATCACTCACTGAGTGAACTCATTGATATTACAATTAACATCAAGAAAACATAGGTACTTCACCAGACAGCACCACATCATCCATTTGAGGAACCACTGGTTATAGCAAATGGAGAAATTTTGAATGCTGTGAATAAATTCATTTATCTTGGCAGTATACTTTCCAGGGATGTGCACATTTATAATGAGGCTGATACATGCATTGCCAGAACTAGCTCAGTGTTTGAGAAGTTTTGAAGCAAAGTGTGAGAGAGAAGAGGTATTACATTGACTGCCAAAACGAGCCATTGTACTGACCTTGTTGTATTCCTGTGAAACCTAAAAAATTAATCATTTCCATTTGAATTCTGAAGATGATCTGGAAGGATAAGATATCAGACACAGGTTCTTTCTTGACCTAAATTGTTAAGCACTCTCTTGCAGAGAGCACAATTCCACTGGGCTGGCCACATTGTTTGAATACCAAATAAATCCCTGACAAAAAGAACTATTTTATGGAAAACTCACACAGAGAAAGTGGTCACTTGATGGTTAGAAAAGGGTCTCTTAAGAACTTCATAATCAATTCCATGACATGGAAGACATTGCTGCAGGTCTCTGCTCAGGAAGACATGGCCTCATCAGAGAAGATGCTGTGCTCTATGAGCAAAACAGGAATAGAAGTAGCTCAAATTGGAGATTCCACCTCAAATGTTCATATGAACTATTTGTGTCTGACCTGTAAAAGAGCACTGTGAGCTGTATTGGTCTGATCCATCACAGTTGGGCATACTGTAACTTGATTATAACATAATGATATCATTTTGGTCTACTTCAAGAACAAAGAATAATAACCAATCAACAAAAATTACATAGCATATCCCAAAAGTCTCAGTGTACTTTTAAGCCCTAATTACATAGTATAAATTTGTAGCATAAAAGCTACAAATTTTTGAAATTTTTGAATTTTTTGAAATTTTTGAATTTTTTTGAAATTTAATTTTTTTTCATTTTTCTTGTTAAAATTCAAATATAAGAACTGTTATCTTGTTATACATGATTGTCAATCTTCAAACTTGGTTAAAAAACACATGAATCAGCAGCTGCTCAATCATAATGTTGAGATTATCAGAAAAAAATAGGTTTTGATATATGCATAAAAATGCAATGAAAGTAATCAATTAACAGAGGTATCCAAGTAGGAGGAATTCCTGTACCAATGTGTCAGAAAAAATGTAACCCTAAAACTATCATGTACCCAAATATCTAAAATAGTATTCCCTGACTGTTGAAATTAAAACTTTATTATTCAGATTTTCTGGTACTAAATAAGTGGGAAATAAGTTTAAATAAATGTTCGACTAATGGCTTTTGTAAGTTTGTGGCATTTATATTTCTAAAAATATTTTAAATTTCTAATTGTAATAATATTTTTGAAACAATCTATCCATAACTTTAAAATAGCTTTCCATTAGATTTGACTATGAATCTACCTTATTTTATGCTAATAGATACTACTTCAAATAAAATAAGGAAGCTAATGTGAACACCAGCTTCAGGAAAAGGTAGAAAAATATGCCATTTTCTGTTTTTTTTTTTTTCTTTCTGTTTTCTTTGGACAACATTACCAAATAAAATACACCAGGCCAAGGCATGGTGCTAAAGTGGAATTATTTTTTCTAAATTTGCTTTTGAGATTAACATATTTCTTGGTCTAAAGAAAAGCCATGAATTGTTTTATTTAGGATGGCTTCATTTGGAGGTTGTACCATTGAGTAAAAGTAATGGTAGTATATTGGCAAGCTTCAGCTACCATCTTTTCCACTCCTTTTCTCCAAGTGTTTAGGTATGGCAAGGTTTCAATATAGCTAATACTTCAAGCAGCCTCATAGGACATCCTTCATCAATGACTGCCTAAAGCAGTTAGCCTTGCTAATGGCACTGTATAATAGTCTTGTTTACCTAAGCTATAATGTAGACAGGTTCATAAGGAAGTTAATTTCCTCCAGGGACAAAAACAAACACTCCTGCTCAGGACTACTTGTCTAAATCCTAAAGCCATTGGGTGAAGGCGTGTATACACACAGCCATGAACTGCATAGATACAGTAGCATCCTAGTCAAGAAAATCCCAAACAGAATAACAAAGATTCAGAATGGACTGGAAAATGACTCAATAGCAACAAAAAGGTAGAGCTTGAAAGTGACTCTAAGAAAATCAGATAAAGTAAGAATTCTGTTAAGCAGTGTTAAGCACTGGAAATCAGTCCATATGGTATGGAAGGTTTTGGGGGAAGGTTGGACTCAAGAAAATAATCAGCTTAAAGGAAATTTATTCACTCCATGCTGGTTATTTATTAAGTCTAGTTATCTATACAACCTGAGTTTAAATCCAGTTTTTTATGAAGACAGGCAATTGGTGCATTCAACAGAGGACTTGATCTATGATCTTTCAAGTATTATACCTGAGATTTACATCTTAGATATGTCTTTGCATGACATTCTTATAATGTTGGCAGTTAGAAGACTGATTTTACCAACAAAAATCTTAAATGAAAAAGGATTGATTCTTTAAATAAGAACTGAAGCATACCATAGATAAATATACATATTTTATTCACTATTTTCATACTACTCTGGATTTTTTATAGCAAAAAAAATAATATTTGCTCTGTCTTTTAAAATCGACAGTAAAAGATCTTTTCAATGGCAATCTAGTTAAGTAATTAGTATTGCTCTGCATAAAATAACTGAATTTTGATAATGGTGATGATAAGAAGAATGGGTAAGAGGATATTGGTAAAACTTGACTGGAATTAGGTTACTTCTCATTCTGAATTTCAGCAATACTTTGCTTATAAAGTTGAGTCTTTGACATATTCATAGAAACCTAGAGTGAAAAGGAACATCAGTTCCTGATCTATCCCTGAAAAAATGTCCTTTCTACAACATCCCAGGCAAATTGTATCTTTCCAGAGCTTGAACTATCATGGGGCATCTGAGACTACTGTAAAATGTAATAACCAGAATGGAAAGGTGATTTATTCTTCTTAGAAGAGGGCAGGTTCTGTGCCTACCTGATGCCTACCTGATCCCTGAACTATTATCTCTTAGTTCTTTTTTGGCCATTGTGCCCTCCTTCCATGAATCAGTATTTGTCCAAAAGTAATGACCCCTGCCACTTTCTCCCAAACTTTCTACAAGTAGTTGACTCTTCTGTTGCATATTCCTCCATGTTATTCAGATTTGTAGACAAAAGGTTATTCTCTCTTCCCCCAGCAAGTTCAGCTACTAGTTCATAACTTTCAACATTGTCTTCCCTTCCACCTGGGTCCCCATTGACTGTCCTGGTTTCCCAATCCTTAAGGTCCTCAAACTCTTGACTACAGTTATAAAGGTATTCATGAACTACATATTATAGTATCATAGAATTAAGCTTAAAGAGGTTTTCTAGTACAACCCCTAATTTTTATAGATGAGTAAACTTAAATCATGGTGGTTAATAGGTTTGTCCAAAGTCATAAAAAAGAGACAGAATAGAGTTATATAGTAATCCTTTTTCTCCCCTTCTACTAATAAATGAATGAATAGCAGAAAATCATTTGCATAGGATACAAGTTTTTCTATTTTTGCAAAATAGAAAAAGCCCTGACATATTCCATTTTCTCAAGGAAAAGAAAATCATAAAGATTTACATATGTATTGCTTTAATATTTGTAGCATGGTTTACATGCATTACCTTATTTGATAGATAATATTAATTTAATTGGGTCAGAAAATATATTTTAAAAAGTTCTTATAGATAGCAGATGGAAAGACCTATAAGTCATAAGTGTATATCAGCAGTGCAAATGACAAGATGCATATTCTTAGGCAATGTCATTAGGAAAGATTACAGTGCTAGAGATCTGCAGGATGTAGAGGCAGGGCAGATGGCAAGGCATGGAGGATCTTAGTAGTCAATGTAGGGAAACTAGTAAGGTGTAGTGATTTTCTATCTGTGGAAAGGAATCCAATCTTTCCTATTCTCATTCAAATTGTGTAAATAGTCAATCCTAGTTCATTCTGAGACTGAGGACAGGAAAGAGGGAAAAGGAGGAGGTAATGGGACAGTGTTATCCCACCTTCATCTGGGATGGGTTCTAGGATAGTTAAAGACTATTTTAGGTGCCAGAATTCCTATGTCTTTAGTATTATCTTGAAGATAAGGTAAGTAACTTACAATTCCAATTTGATCATTTGTCCCAAATATACACAGTGTTAATCACATAAGCTGACTCCATATTAAGGGATCATGAAACATAAGTTAGTAATCAGCTGCTACTTAGGCTTCTTTCACAACACAGTTATGGTTGAGAAGAAAAAAAGACATTTCTTAAATTTTTAGTATCAAAGTTACCATAGCAACAAGATACATTTATTTTATTAACATGGAAAATCATTTTATTGTTCAATTCCCTGCTCTCTGGAAAGGTTTCTTCCCTGATACAATCACAATTAAACAATGCTTTCAGAAATTCAGAAATTGAACTGGTTCTAGTAGAAGTTGGTGACAATATAAAACAATTTTACTTATCTGTAAAGCATGCCGCTTAAAAGGAAATTTATGGATGGCTTTTCAATGCTTGTCATTTCTTATTAGGGTCAATATGACTCAAGCTCAGCTTTCACAGGTTATAACGTCACAGGAATTTTCCATTTAATTATGGCTTTTCAGTACTCCCCAGGGCCTGTCTTTTTTCTGTATATGTCATTTCTAAGAATATATGTTGCTTCCACATAGCATTAGTGGCTGCATATATTCATCAAAAAGACACCCAACAGTGATCTGTATCACACTCTCCAATTATGAACAAAATGCATAACCATTGCTTAGGATCAAATAACTGAACATGTTACAATTTCAGTTGCCAAGCTCAATGGATTGACAACTAGTGAAATAATTATAGGTACACAGTTATATCCTCTTCCTGTATTCATCTGAATCACTGAATTTGCAACATAATGAATTTGTAGTAGAAGATTCATTCATTTTTTTTTTAGTAGTAGTAGCAGGTTCAATTAGTAATTGCTTTTGTCCAGATTCTCCAAGAGATGACAGAGGGATGTTGTTTACTAGATTTCTAGTTTTTAAAACAAATTTAAATAACTGTGGAACTTTTGCCCAAAGTTAACTTATGTTACCATAATCCTCCTGCATTTTTCTGGCCAGGAAATATTCAGACTAAATGGGAAACAAGACAGATTGTCATTATTACTTAATAAATGAGAAAGGAATAGTATTTTTGAGTTTGGGAATTTCTCAGAGATTGTAGGCACTTTGAAGCAAAAAATAAGAGGAAAAATAGATATGAGTAGAAAAAAAGGTAAACTTTTTAAGTGTAAATTTTGATTTTTGTTTATTTGTTTTAGCACCCATGTTTTCCTATGTATGTTTCCTATGTTTTCCTCTGCCTGCCATTGAGTAAACTCATAACAAAATATTAAAAAAAACGGGGTGAATGTAAAGAAAAGCTTAATAGAACTAACCAACCCATTGAGGAAAGTTAATATAGGTAATATTCTATGCCCCAAGTTCCCCACCTGTTCAAAGAAGTCTGGGTAAAAGAAATGCATTGTTAGATAAGTAAGCTTTCATCACCCCCTAGTTTGACATAGGCAAGATACAAACTGAGGCATTTCTTCCAAAGGTGGGAGACTGTTTTCAATAGAATAAAAGCTGCTTGAGGGCAGGATTATTTTCTGTTTTGTCTTTGTGTCCTCTTTATCTAATAATATAAACAGGTGCTTAGAAAATGTTTACTATTGAATTACTTGGACTGAACTAGTCACTTAATAGATAAGAAAAATAAATAAATATGGATTCATGTTCATGTCTTATACAGTAGCTTATAATCAATTCACCAAGGAGTCCATATTAAAATTTAAAAATATTAATATAAAGTTATGTGCCCCTCTCTCTTTCAGGAATCAAATACTGAGATTTTAAAGTTGACTGGAGTATAGTTAACCTAAAGAAAAGAAAAAAAAAACAACATAAAGAAAAGAAAAACTAAGATAAAAACTTACTACTTTTGTTCACTGATGGGTGTGGATCCTATGTCTAGGCTACCATGGGGAAATTTTGAGGGTACTAGTAGTTCTGGAAGAAGAAAAATGGTACTAGAGGTCAAATGTTTTCAAAGATATCCATCTGAAGGGAAGTGTGTGATGAGTGAAAGTTCTTCCACCTATCCTGACATTGCCATCAATTAAAAAAAAATCAGGAAACATGAGTGATGAAAAATGAGCCTTAAGATTCAAACGTGGAGGAATTGGAAATAAATAGTAAATAGTCCAGCAGCATTGATAAACTAAATTTGCATTCATCTGTGCTTCTATTAATTCTTCAACTTAAGGTATTGTAGTGAGTATACTTGGCAGTATTCTGAAGTTATGAATGTCAGAAATAGAAGAGACCTTAGAGACCATCTAGCTCAGAGATTTTTAACCTTTTTTTTTTTTTTTTTTTTTTTTGTATTATGGAACCCACTGCACTCTATGATATCTATGGACCCCTGTAGTGCAATGGGCCAGAACTCTGAAACAAGGATTCTTACAACAAGGTGTTAACTTAGTGGAATTGATAAGACAATGATTATTTATTTAGCATGGTGATTAATAGTTCTCCAGTTCAGTACATGTACTTAGTACTTAATATAGTTCTACAAGATTCACACCTATGATGATGTAATTATAATAGAGCATATAAACTGCGATAAACTCAGCCAGAGACATTCATTCCATCTCCCACCACTTTGGGAGACTAGAACAGACTCTGGGAAGACAGAGAATTAGAGGCTGGAGGACTAGAGGCTGAAGCACAAGCTCTCAGAGTAGGGGAGACTTCAAGACAGAGACCATCATGGTGGTCCTCCTGCCTCCCCCACAGAAACCAAGACACAATCAGGAGGACCTCCAGAAAACTGGCCTAGGCCCCAGGCCAAGACTGTGAAGGAGACAGTAAAGATTTTTGGACTTTATTTCTGTTTATTCTCATGGAGATTACTCTGCTGAAATGAAAGCTGGTACAGAGACCTCCAGAAAACCAACCAGAATACCATAGATACGATTTTTAAATACATAAAATAAAATACAAAGGAAACTGATTATATTGAAATAAAGTACACACACACATACACACGTTTATATGTGTTTATATGTATGTAGAAATACATAGGTATGAATGGCCTATTATATAACTAATTAACTAACTGCAATCTATCTGAATAATAATAATTTCATGGATCTCAGGTCAAGAACTCCTGATGTAATTAAAAATAAACATTGTAAAAGTGAGGAAGCTAAGACCCAGTGAATTAAAACAATCAGAGGCAATTTTAGTAAGAAGTCCAGTATTAGATCCAATTTCCCTCTAAATTTCTATCCAGGTTTTTTTTTCCCTAATGAATCACAATGCCTCTGAATTGAAAGATACCAGAATGACCCCATTCTTTATCAGCAATATCAAAATAATGAGGTTCCTAGATCAAATTGTAGAAAAATAGAGAAAGTTACTATTAGCCACAAGAAACATGCATTCTAGATCAGAATATCTTAAGGGATTTACACCCTGATGAGGATATTAACTTGGGCAGTCTTGACCATTCTGAGCATCATGGGGATGCAGTCAACCAGTTGCATCCAAAAGTTAAATCTCAACTCTGATGCTTTTGCATAGCTGGAGTAATCTTGTCAGCATACTTTCCCATCTGCCTTGAAAGGAAACTCAGAGAATTCAAGTACTCTCTCTTTCATTGCTCCAAATCAAAAGAAGGAAGATGAACTCATACCCACCCTCAGAGGAGAAAAGTTTTCATTGTATTAGCTATATTTCTCAAGCCCAGTTTCTGCCCAATGTGCTTTGTGACATGTGAATGTTGTTATACAGGAGCCACTTGCCAGTGGCTATTGGAGTTCTAACTCAGACCTGTAGAATGGATCTCTTCATGTGAGAGGATGATGATGATACAATGAGACTGAGCACCTCCCTATTGAGAGGCAGTTGCATTCTCTGACCTCTCTCCTCTTCCCTCTGCCTCCAATTTATCTCATTCCCAATCCACAAGCAACACCTGTGTCAGTAAAGGCTGCTTTGTAACTCCTTCAGATGTTATGATTCACAGCTGTGGAGGCTCTCAGAGAATTGACCTGTTTCTTCACTTTTGGCATGGTCCTTAAGATGTGAAAACCAGGAAGTCTAGGATAGGATTTTATCCATTGCTTTAAAATAAAAGTAAAAATTTATTCTCATGTGCCCACATTTATAATCTATCCATCTCATTACTGCTGGATAGTAACCCACCATGAATCAAAACAAAACAAAACAAAATACAAAAACTCCATCACAAATATCCATAAACTAACAAAATAAAATTTCCAAATTAGGCATGTACTTTAAGATCATCATCACTCTGGCAGGAGTGTAACACAATTCATCTGCAGTTTTGTGGACTACTACTTGTTTATCATTGCATTAATCAGAGTTCTCAGTCTTTTGAAGTTGTTTGCTCTACAATGTTATCATTGTATAAATTGTTCTTTTTCTAATCACTTCACTCAACCTCAATTCATACTGGTCTTTCCATTGTATTATGCTGCCTCTCCTAGTTTTTTGAACACAGACTTGAGCTTTTCACAATAACATAACATACAGTAGCATAACATAAAATAGCATAAATGTAATATACATATAATGTAACCTAGTGTTTCTACAATGCTTTACAAATATTATCTTATATTATCCTTACAACAATCCTGGAAGGTAAAACCTCTGTATCATCACTAATTTTGATGAATCTTTGTCCAAGTCATTTACAAAAATGTTAAACATGACATTCTAAGAACAGAACCTAGGAGAACTCTAATATTGACTCCTTGTGAATTTGTATTAATCCTTGAACACTTCTCTGAATCCAGCTTTTAGAGTAGGCCTGAACTCCTCTGATGTTGCTTTTGACTTTTACCCCATTTCTTGTGTTACTTTCCTCCCCTATCTTTTCAACATATATAGGAGAGTAATATGAACAGTTTTATCAAATACATTGCTAAAATATATTAATGATAATTACATTCTTCTTCCCATTTATTAATTTAGTAACCATCTCAAAAAGGGAAATACTTATAATCTGTCATAACTTGTTCTTGATAAATCTATGTTTTGTAGTCATTATTTTCTTTCCTGGATGTTTCACTAACCATTTCTTTGGTTACCTGTTCTGCAATTTTACAGGAATCAAAGACAAACTTAAAAGTTTATAGTTTACAGACTCTATTATTTTTCCTTTTTGAACATCAGGACAATCTTGGTACTATTCCAGCCTTATGGCTGGCTATTTCTCTCTCTCTCTCTCTCTCTCTCTCTCTGTTACCTATCTGCCTACCTACTTTTCTATCTATGAATATCTATCTTTCCATATAAGATATCTATATTTATATCTATTTTGTATATCCTATATGAATACATAAACATCACCTATAGATTTATATCTATATTATCTATGTAAGTTATATAGATCTATATGAGAGAGAAATACAATAAATGATAATTGAATCTTTTTCACTAAGAGAGGAATGATGTGGATATAAATATGGAAAGGAGGAAAATGTTGGCTGATAATTATGATAGTAGCATTTGGGTAGAAAGATATAGTTCACACACACACACACATAGATGCTTTGACTTTAAAAAAAGATTATATAAACTCATTATATAAACATAAGTAGACATATTTTCATAACTTTTTCAAACAATGATTTATTTTTAGAACTTATTTTATTTTTCTTTTTTTCTTCCTTCAACCTGAAATATTTATATTTGTTTCTGGCTAACATACTCTTAGAAAAGATGAGTTCACAATATGCCAAAACTTAACAAATATTCATTAAGGTTATACTTTATTGTGGGAAAAATTGCTTTGTGTCAATACAGTACATAATTTGAATGGATATTTAATAGTCTCTTTATTATCACCTCCCCCCAAATAAAAATCTGAGTGTACTAGTGGACTGACAACTCAGTATGGGTCAACAATATATTGTGGTAGTTGAAAGAGATAATTTATTTTTTAGTTTTATATCTTAATGATTTCATTAAGATATATAGTTCCAGAAACAGGAATAGTCTAGGAAAAGTAATGAAGTAATTCCCTTTAATCTGGTCTCCACAGACTGGAGTGTTAGATTCAGATCTGGATAAGACATTGGTAGGGAGAAATTATCCCTGCAGAGGGCAATCAGAATGAAGATGAGCCTAGCATATATACCATATAAAGACTTGATGATGGAAATGGGGGTTAATTAATCTAGAAAAAAAGAAGGCTGGAGCACCCACCCTAGATCTGGGTACAACTAATTAGATAGCTATCATGTGAAAGAGGTTTTTGGCTTATTCTGCTTGTCCCCAAAGACAGAATCTGATGGCATTTCAGAGATTAATTTAAACCTGATGTCAAGGAAAACTTCGTAACATTTAGAACTTTGCAAAAGTGGAATTGGGCTACCTTGAGACTTGGAAGAGACTCCTCTCCTATCCTTTAAAAATCTTAAAAGCTGATGACCAACTTGTCACATATATTAAAGTCATAAATCTTTTGTGTATGAGTTGAACTAAATCGCCTCTGAGGTTCCTTCCAACTATCAAATTCTACAAAAAATTTTCATATGATATTTACCATAGCCCCACGTAGTAAGTGTTAATACTGTTCCTATTTTGCAGATAAGAAAATGGAGCTTCAAAATTTTAGTAAATTGCAGTGATCACAGAGGCAGTAAGAATTTAAGAAAGGATTTGAAAGATAACTACAATAGCAGCTAATATGCATGTAATATTTATTTGTATATTTAAAATTGGTAAAGGACTTCCTGTTCTTTTTCCAAATTAAGTAGACTTTCAACTCCCTCACACTTCTTCTCAAATATAAAACCATAACAATTAAGGAACATTTAATAATAATCCTATTTTATACATCTTATTGTATTATATAGCATAGTAAGACAGCATATAATGATAATGATGGCACTGAGTCATCAACAAAGAAGAATAAATAGCTTTTTCAATACTGTGATCACTGAATTTAAGAAGTTAGATTTTAGAATAAAATAATTTCTTGAAAAGTTGTTGACATAAAATGAGTTTTGGTCTTCAAGGTGAGAAACTTCATTTAACTTGCAAGTTTGCTTATTTTGATATCTTAATTACCCAAAACAACAAAGAAATGATTAACCATAGTAGGAAAAAGGAAAGATCTAGTTAATTTTCCTGGGAGAAAAATTCCCAAAGCATTCATTGAAGTATTTGATAATGACAATTATAAGGCTGAATATTTGCTTTGTGAAGGGAAAATATAAATATAGTTCTTATAAATGTACACCCACACATTCTGTGTTATGTACCAACGTGGATTGTTGTTAGCATAGTCAATTAATTGGGGTTTTTTGACTAATAAAATTAAATTTCTAAAAATTAAGATATGACATAAGCATAATGATAATATTATTTATATTGTGCTTTAAATTTTATAAGGATTTCTTCTCTCTCCTATGAGGTAGGAATTGGGAAAAAAATATTGTCCCAATTTTAGAGATGAGAAAACTGAAGCTCAGAAATAAAAAATGGCAGTTAATGAATGTCTGAGACACAATTTAAATTCAGTTTTCCTATGACTAGCATTCTATCCATTACTACATCCTATCTTGTTTTTGAGAAATTTAAAATGATTCTGTATATGATATCATTTACTCTGATAATTGTTCAGGACTTCAGGATTTTTTTTCCAGGATCTCTGCAATTTTTGGAACATCTAAATTATTTTCATACTTTAGATGAACAATAGTGTTTATTGATAGATTTCTCTCATTGATAGAAAGCTGCATAATTACTCTGGATTTAAATATGTATCCACTGGATAATTCCACATTGGTACATAACACAGAATGTGTGGGTGTACATTTTTAAGAACTACATTTATATTTTCCCTTCACACAGCAAATCTTCAGCTTTATAATTGTGATTATCAAATACTTCAATGAATGCTTTGGGATTTTTCTCCCAGGAAAATTAACTAGATCTTTGGATGAATAAAAAAATTATTCATTATACTGCAATAGGATTTTTTTGTAAGTTGGTTAGCTCTGTTGTTTGGTAGCTGCCCATGTGTTAACATCTACAAAGTGTTTTCAATCCCAAGGAGGAGAGAGTTGAACATTTAAAATAAATAGGAAAAGTCTCTTACTAACTGCCTTCTGACTGTAAGAAATGTTATAAATTGTCTGGAAGGAGAATCAGGTGTAAGAGTTAATGGTACATTCATGGAGGCGTAAGAGAAATAGAGGTATTAGAAAATGAAATTCGAGCAAGAGATATGACTAGTCAAAAAAATAGATACACATATGATCCTGCATACAAAATGATCATTTGCATTTTTACATAGATATGATCATATTTCTGAATGTTTTAAATATGTGTATATCTCAAAAAGTTCAATTTTCATGAATACTATGATCAGTAAATAGTGATCATGAATTGTTTTGGTCAAAGAAATTCATCACCTAAGGTCCAAACTTCTGGCCATTATTCTCTCTGAATTTAGCTAGGTTATTCCTAGAACAGAACATAAGCTTTTTTTAAAAAAAAATAATTAACTTATTTATTTCTAATATTGCTTTATGAATCATTTTGGGAGAGAAAAATAAGAACAAAAGGGAAAAACCATGGGGAAAAAAAAAACAGAAAAAAAGAAGTGAACATAGTATATGTCGATTTACACTCAGTCTCCAAAGTTCCCCCCCCCCCCCCCCGGATGCAGATGATATTTTCTATCAAAAGTATATTGGGATCACTGAACCATTGAAAAGAGCCAAATCTTTCATAACTGATCATTTCACATTCTTGTTCTTATTGTGTACAGTGTATTTCTGGTTCTGCTTGTTTCCTCTGAATTAATTCATGTAAATCTTTCCAGGCATTTCTAAAATCAGCTTGTTCATCATTTTTATAGAACAATAATATTCCATTATCTTCATATACCACAGCTTATTCAGTCATTCCCCAATTGATGGGCATGTATTCATTTTCCAATTCTTTGCTACCACAAAAAGAGCTGCTACAAACATTTTTGCAATATAAGTCCCTTTCCCTCCTTTATGATTTTTTGGGGGATACAGACCCAGTAATGACATTACTTTATCAAAGGGTATGCACAGTTTGATAGCCCTTTGGGCAAAGTTCCAAATTGTTCTCCAGAATGGTTGGATCATTTCACAACTCAGTCAACAATGCATTAATGTCCAAGTTTTCCAATATCCCCTCCAATATTTATCGTTATCTTTTTCTGTCATTTTAGCCAATCTGAGAGATGTGAAGTGGTACCTCAGAGTTGTTTTAATTTGCATTTCTCTAATCAAAAGTGATTTAGAACTTTTTCACATGACTACAGATGGCTTTTTAACATCTGAAAATTGTCTGTTCATATCTTTTGACAATTTATTAATTGGGGGGATGACATATTCTTTATATATTTTAGAAATGAGACTTTTATGAGAAACATTGTCTATAAAGAGTTCTCCCCACCTTTGTACTTTTCTTTTAATCTCACCTTTGTACTTTTCTTTTAATCTTGTTTCTGCTGGTTTTGTTTATACAAAACCTTTTTAATTTAATATAATCAAAGTTGCCCATTTTACTTATGATAATTTTCTCTAGTTTTTCTTTGGTCATAAATTCCTCCCTTCTCCAAAATTCTGATAGGTAAATTATCCCTTTCTCTCCTAATTAGCTTATGGTAGCACCCTTTATGACCAAATCATGTAACTATTTTGACCTTATTTTTATATGGGGTGGGAGATGCAAATCTATGCCAAGTTTCTGACATATTATTTTCCAGTTTTCTCAGAAATTTTGGTATAATACTGAGTTCTTATCCCAGAAACTAGAGTTTGGGAGTTTTTCACATACTAGATTACTATAGGCCTTGATTATTGTGTATACATAAGCTTTTATAGGGCTATTACCTGAAGGCTTTCCATATTGATAGAATGTGCTAGACCTTTTTTTCTTTTTACAAATATATCTTTCTCTTTTTTTTCCCCACATCATCTTCAACATTTATTGTTGTCTTGTCATGTTAGTCACTCTGGGAGTTGTGTAGTATATCTCAGAGTTGTCTTAATTTGCATTTCTCTAATCAGTAGTGATGTAGAGCAAAAACTGCACAATTCTTAAAATTGTAATCCTGTTGTGCCCTTGAGAATTATGGATATGGGTCTATATAGGATCAGAATACAATATTGATAATAAATATTTGAAAAAGGCCACCATTAAAATAATTACAACTTATACATTAGCCTTGATGTTTGAAGGTACAGAGGTAGAGAAAGCCTATGAAGAATTCATTTAGATTCTTCAAATTAAATCAGCACATACATTGATTTTCTGTTTATTTAAATGCAATGCTAATGATTCTTAGAAACGTGAGAAAGCAGAGTTCAGGGTGGGGGAAAAATGGGAACGACAAATGACTTCTAGACTACAGAAACCTCACCTCTTGCCTTTCTATCAGGATCATCTCCTGGGGACAATAGTGACTCTCTCTGTGTCATCTACAGTGAGCTACAATGGTTCCATCTGCTTTGTGGGCAGTTAGCAATCCTTTATGACTCTAGCTCCACCTCTCCCATCCTCTCCCTTGCTCATTATTTCCTTGGGGGAAAAATGAGTTTAGATATAAAGTGTAAAATCTTTCCCTTAAGCTTTTACAATTATCCTATGTGTATTATATTTATTCATTATAATTGGACATCAATATTTAACATCACCATACTTTACTTTTTATTTTTTACTGTAAACTAGGTATATTTTAAAGATCATTAGGCTTTAATAAATGCATGCTTAAGATAGCCTGCATATGTGATACTGAATAATTTATTATCATTATTAGTGACTATTAAAACTCTTTTGATTTCTCACTCCATGAACTATCTGCTGATTGAATTACTTCAATGTTGTTAGCCCACTATTTGCTTCTCCCTTTAAGTACCACTTAATATCAGTTAGCAGAACTTAACCAACTGTTAGAATGGATATTTACTATCATATAAAGCAGATCTTCAAGAATGTCCAACATACTATTCTCTAAGTACCCACACAATCCAGGAGAAAGGAGGTTTGTACTTTAAAAGCATGTGGAAAAAAATATCACTCGGATGCCAGAAGTCCTTTACTTGGAGCCATCAAGCTGTTCTAAGATCTGGTCTAGCTCTTGATCTGTCACATTCTCTTTATGTGGCTGCCAGAAAGCTCTGCTGCCCAGGTGCTGGTCTTCTTCCATTCTGTAATCCCAATAGTCTACATGAGCTCTGCACTGGAGATCAATATTGCCTTATCTCCTGTTGTGATCTGTGAGGTTCTGTGTTAGGTAATGGCTTGACTGTGGCCATTTCTGCTCTTGGGAGTTCAGATGCTGATTGCTTTGCTTTCTTATTTTAGCTTTCACAACCTTTGTGGAATTCTAGCTGTTTTCTTGGCAATCCTTGTCTAAATGGAAGAAATTATTGTAATTGTTCTTTAGTTTTCTTTGTCATTTTTCTGTCTAGCTCCACCTCTATTTTTAGAACTTTACCTAAATGTTTATGGGGAAGGGAATCTGGGCTCTTCTACATCTAAAAATCATACCCATATTACAACCAGAATTCCCCTTTTAAAAAAGTACATCCTAATATGAAAATCAACATATAGGGAATACTAAAAAAGAAGAAAAGTAGAGGGAAGATACTTGGCAGAAGAGAATATAAGAAGACTTCAGAAATGGCTGTTAAAGGCAGTTCCCAGACACATAAGCAAAAGATTATTTATCAGAGAAAGAATTGGAGTCCAGTTTATACTTTTAGGTCATTTAAGTCATTAAGTCATTTTAAGATGTTATACTTTTAAGTCACTTAAGTCATTGTCATTTTAAGACTATTAAATTGATTATAGAGATCAATTTAATAAAGTCTTAAAATGAGAAATTAAAACTCATTCTTCTTTCCTGGCTTCTTTTAGTTGTTTATCTTTTCTTTTTAATGTGGCTTCTTATAGATTAACTAGGCTATCCTCTTAATGGAGTTGCACATTTTGCACAGATAATGGCTTTCCAATGAAATATATATGTGTAGCCTGAGCTGAGGTAATGATATAAAATAAACATGGATCTGAAGCCAAAATGTTTATTTTCAAAGTATTAGACCATTACAGTCAGTTGATCATAACCTTTAATTTCATTAATGCCAAACCTATTACTGTAAAGAAGTAACTCTTTAAAAAATGAAATAATTAGAGTGACCTGGCAGACAAGTGTTCACAGTAGAAGGTTTGTCCCAGCGGTATTCTGAGTATGTAGACTTCAAAGATCATAGAAAAGGCGTAAGCCATAGAAAAGTTAATTTGGAAATGTTAAGTAGGATATGCTGGTAGAATATTAAAGTATAAAGACAGTACTAGATTCTCCTTTTGCTCCTATTTTCTAGCGAGAGTGAAAGCTTAGGTGCTCCATTTCCATTTCTTAGAAGTCAGTTAAGTGACTCATATGGCCAGTAATTCAAAGCTAAACTAATTATAGGACTGAAATAGTTTGGTCACTGTGCTGGGATGAAAAATAGTTTCAGCATATATTCTGAATGGATTTATTCCACATTTTTTTGGAATCAAAGCTATTCATGAACTGAAGTTCATTTATATGAACATGACTTGGATAAAAAAAAAGATAGTTTTCCATCAAATTATTTACATTTAAAGGTTTACCAATATAGGGTTCCAGTTCTGATCTAGATGAAGTTGCTGTTTGAAGCTGTCAAGTGGGAAGAATTTTAAAGTAACTTGCTACATATTATTCACCCGGCAGTGGAAATATTTTGTCAAATATTTGAATAAGTAATATGGCTCAAATTATACTTTTATATATGTCCATAAAAAGGCAGAACTCTGAATAAAATTATGACAGTCATTTTATAGAATTTGGAAAAAAAACAGGACCATAGTAGCCCAAACCAGAGCATCTTGCATGAAGATTCCATCAATGATTCCAAAATATTCCCATTGACTTTAATTCTGTCCTTCCCATTTCACACTTTTATATTTCATTATATTTTACTGAAATTTCAAGTCTGCTTTAAGGTTTATAAAATAATTTGCATGAAGTTTCTAATGAGAATTTTATAACCATCCTGTGAAAGATTTGCTTTAAAAATTATTTTCCCCATTTTATAGATGAGGTACCTGAGGTTCAAAGAAATTAAATGACTTGCCCATGGTCACATAATTGATAAGCTCTAGAAGACCTATGTCTTCTCAACTTTAAATCAAGCATTGTACTACTATAACTATCTTCTACCCCATGGTATCAGTCAAGGGAGGAAGAAGTTTTAGGATCAAGCAGAGAAGACTAAAGAATGGAAGTGAACCTATTATTGCCAACTTCTAGGTAAACAACCCTACATTTCCCTTTGCAGGGTGTGCACAAAATTGTAATTTTCATGACATGTTAGCAGCATGGCAATATAGTACAGTTGTCAAGCATTAGACTGGGCATCAGAAATCACAGTTTAAAGTCTCATCTCTGCTGCTAATTAACAAGACACAAGTCACTTACCCAAGATAGATAACCGCTATAGTCATCACCATCATCATCTTCATTATCTTTAGCATTTTTTTTCTTTACTTTAGAGAATTCATTCTTTTTTTTTTTTCTGAGACAATTGGAGTTAAGTGACTTGCCCAGGGTCACTCAGCTAGGAAGTATTAAATGTCTGAGGTCATATTTGAACTCAGATCCTCCTGACTTCAGGGTTTGTACTCTTATCTACCGTGCTACCTAGCTGCCTCTAGATAACTCATTCTTGAAATGAAATCTAATCTTTGCCCTTCAAAATAAAAAAGTTATTTTGAGAAAAAGAAACATTTTATAAATATGAAAGTGGCATAGAAAAATGAATTCTTATTAGATAAGGTAGTAAAGTTACTATTTTAAGAATTATCAACATCTAGAAATGGAAAGCCAAGAAGCCACCTTAGAAACCCTTAAGACAGTTGCAGAAATTGAAACTGAGGTACAGCATAAAGTCTTTCTAACTATATTTGCGATTCTAACACATTGCTCTTACAAAAGTTTCCATAAGACCTCTAATTTAGGGCCTTTAAAAAATACTCAAAGAGCAGTTTATATGGCACTATGGGTGGAGCATATGTTCTGGACTTGGGAGAACCCGAGTTCAAATCTGGCCTAAGATACTTAACACTTATTTAGCTGCATTACGTAACTCCAATTGCCTATCAAGAAAACAAAACAAAATACTCAAGTATAGATGGAACAGGCAAAGAAATGTATCCTCTGATAGTTCAAAAAACTTAGGATTTCTTTCTCCCCGTATTGTTAAAGCCTTTGCAATTATAACAAAATTTTTCCTCCAAATTTTTACTTTGATTTGTTTTTCCATTTAGACCTATGTTTTCAAACCTTTACTAATTCAAATGTGTGTCCATTCTGATATTTAAATTCTTAGAGAATTAGGTGGGGCACAAAGAGTTTAAGTAGCTTCTCCAAGTCACATGGTTAGAACATGTCAAAAAGTGAGATTTTTGAACCAAAATCTTCCTCATGAAAAAAAGGCATCTATGTTGGACTATCATTCTTAAAAATTTAAAAGCACTTAGTAAGAGTACTTAAAATTGTAACCAATTCAAATTTTGTCTCTTACCTTCCTGAATTTATATGACCACATTACCCCTACTTACAAGGTGTCATAGTTATGATGAATCAAGTTGGCAAACCATCTATATTTTCATATCTATCTATCTGTATATGTATCTATCTAAATATCTATATATCTGAAAAAGGACATTACAAATTACCCCTCTACACACCAGTCACCAGATATCTTTTAATACTGTTTTTATTATTTACATCGAGTGAGATATTGAGATCTTTGGTTTCCCTACTATAAAGTTGTCTGATCTGCACTTCCAACTTCCCCTTCCATATTATCTATATTGTACCTTTGTAGAGTTGCTTCCTCTGGGCAGATTTCTACGTGATCAGTGTCTTTATCTTTATTATTCTCTGTCCCTGTCTCTCTCACATACACTATTCACTTGTTTCAAGGTTAATTCAGTTGTAACTTTATTTATGTAAACTACTTTCCTCCTTTTTCTCTATCCTTTCTTACTTTTATAACTTACTATTATATTGAAGATTTTTCTTAGACTTTGTAATAAACTGAGAAGGAAGGATGGCAGAAAACTAAACATATTCTTAAATTTTATTTTGATTCCAACTTGGGTCTCTGATGGTGTCCTAAAGGTTTCTAAGGAGACTTTTTGGCTTCCATTTCCATATGACATCTTCACCTCTCTATTACATTCAATAGTCATTTATCATGTGCAGGTTACAAAGGTAGGGTCTAACAATATGAAGATGAACATGAAAAATATTTCTTCCAAACTACTTGGAAGCTAAGGTATACACACATAACCAAGATACAAGTTAGAACATAAGAACAAAGAAACTTATGGGTGGAAGAATTCCTTCTTTCTGGAGTTAGAAAGCTGCATGGCTGAAATAGTACCTGATCAAGGACTTGACTAAAAATTTCAACAATTGAAGAAGTGGGAGGTTTCTATATAAAGCATAGCAGCATAATTAAGCATCCAATGAGATAGTCATGACTGAAGGATGTGATTACATTTTACCCTACTGGAACCAATGCCCATTCAGTGTCTTTTTTTATCCTGAAAGTCTTACTCCCACTAAAGGTGTAGCCATAATTCCTAAATGTCTTACGCTACCCATTAGCAAATGAGATAAGCCTGATTTTTTTTCCCTATAACCAGGGTTACCTTTGATAAGCAGGTGAATAGTGGCTTTTTTTTTAATCATTATTTCTTCTTCCTCCTAGAAAATTCCCCCAATATATTCATTCTCCTTTTTGAAACTTAGATCAATGATTTTAACATTTTTGTGTGTGGCAGTGACTCTGTAGGGAATATAGTAATACTTATGGATGCATCCTCAGAATAATGTTTTTAGATGCATAAAACAAAATCCATGGTACTAATAGGGAACACATTATATTTAAATACCATTGCCTAAAAAAAAAGAAATACTGTTGCCAATTTTTTTTTAGTTCATGTACCACATGGTAATAACCTCTGTACTAGATGATCTCAAACAGATCATTGATATATAATGCATGTACAATTTGTTACTGAAACATTGCTTTTTAGCTTAGTATGAGATTTATTAAATCAAGTTGGATTTCAGTTAAATTTGAAATTACTTATAAATGGCTTATTGATTATACTCTTGAAAGAGAGCTTGACACTAATGAATACTTTCTTATGGAAGTATTCTAGCTAGCATTTACATAGTACTTTAAGGTTTACAAAGTACACTATAAATATTATATCATTTTGTCCATTATATCAGTTTATGTTTACAAATAGATGCTATGAATATTCCAATTTTACAAATGAGGAAACTGGCACAGACAGATACTAAATTACTTCCTTAAGATCTTGTAGCTAATAGGTTTTTGATGTTCGATGCATTTTCAGTTCTTCCATAGTCAAATTCTAGAGGTTTATGTATATTGCCACTTAGCGGCATTTTTCTATATTTACATGATAACATTCCTTGTATTATTTGATCATGAAAGTCCTAGAAGTATATGGCAGGCATGTAAATTAAATATAACTTAATAAATCACTATAGGAATTGTACAGATGATACATAGGAAGCACTTATACATTTTTGTTGACAAATTTTTGTCTGACGCATGATTCCCTAAGCCATTGCTTAGGGATTTATGTAATATTCCATAGCAGTGGGAATACAGAAGCAAAGATACTATATATATATATATATGGATAGATAGATATAATCATGCTAATAAAATGAGTAGTAGAGAAATGAAGAGGGAAAGGATTCCAGACACAGAGTCTAGCTAATGAAAATGCTAAGAATGAGAAGTTAGTGCATCTTGTGCAAAGAGAATCAAGAAAGTCAGTGTCCATGAATCTCAGAGCATGTGGGAGGAATGGGATCTAAATTATGAGAAGACTGTCAAGGTGAGAGGGACTGTGTTGTGAAGAGATTTAAAGGTCAGTGGATTTTATATTTAAATCTGGAGGTGATATAAAGCCACTGAAGGAATATGGCATGTTCAAATTGGGCTTTTAAATCCCTTTTAGAGTGAAGTGAAGGATGAAGGAATGCAGTAGGACCTTGAAGGAAGAGAATTTCAAAAGCTAGCAATGTTCAGAGCGTAACTTCTAGGGCTTTGGACTAGAGGTAGACTTCACAGATGCACAGATAGAAAAAGGTAAGATAAAACTAGATAGCAGCTATTTGGTTTGGTAGAGAATGTATAAAGGAGAAGAACAAAGAATAAATTAGATTATGGAGAAATCTTAAAAGAAAGCCTAAGATCTTTTTATCTTACTCTGTACATAATTGTAGGTTTTGTTGTTCATCTTTTACTCTTGAAGAAGACCAATGACATCGGGAGGGTGCTGTCTTGACTTGCAAATACAAGTCATCAGACCAGTGCAAAGTCATCAGCCTCCTCTCCTAAAGACTGATTGGAGTCCAGAGGCAAAATATAGGGTCAGGATGACTAGCAATATCCCAGGGGATTTGGGAAGGGAGAGTTTTTGGGGGAAGGAAAATTGGAGGAAGGCTTAGGTATGCAGTTTCTTATGTAATCCTGTTCCTATGAATATTGAAATGCTTGTGTTTGTTGTTGATTATTTAGGTTTACATTATAAAGGACAACATTACTGAGATTCTGCACTTGAAACAGAAGCAGTATGAATAAAGAGCAGAGCATAGATGTAGGAGAGATTGGGTTTAAAAATTCATTGGGCATAGTGGTATTGGCAAGTTTGGGAGAGAAGATGCTGAATTTAGTTTAGGCCACATTCAATTTGAGACAGTAGAGAGGGACATCTCTCAAAAGTAGAAATGTTGTCTAGCTGGACATTTTAAATATGAGACTGGGGGTGGGAGTGGAGAGTGGAGCCGAATCCAAAGCTTACAGAGTCCTCTGCAAAAAAGACAATGAAGCCATAGGAGCAGATGAGATTGTTTAAAGAGTAGAATATCCGGTCTAAAAACAAACCTTTAAAAATTACCCATATATAGCTGGCAAAATGAGGAAGATGAACCAGTGATGGACATTATGAAGCATTTCATAAAGTTTCTTACAGATCTGAAATTCTGTGATCTGATGAGTCACCCACTATACATAATGAAAGATTTTAGGAATGATCACATGACTGCTAGAGAGCCCTTATTGTGATCCACTGGAGACCTGATTCCTGTGATGAACAATAGAATTCATACAGGTCTCTCACCGAGTTCTTGAGAGGCATTTCATACAGAACACTGCAGGAAGTAACAGGATATTTATTAATGATGATAATCTCCTGATGATGATACACATATGGGTGCTATTTGTGAATTATCCTACAGATGCAGTTTTGCCCTTGATATCTACTTCCCCTCCTGCCAAACTTGACTCTATCTGCCATGTCTTTTGTTCAATGAATAATAAATCCAACTTTCATACATAGATTAATCAGTTTTACATTATCCTACTTTTTAAACACATGATTCTGGGCAGCATGGATCATATATTTCCCATTTATTCTCATGACCATTTGCCTGAGGCTCCTCTTTAGAGTAAGAATTGTTTTATTTGGATTTCTAGCCTCAGTGCTTAACACAATGTCATGAACATAGTTGATGCTTGATTATGCATTTTCTTTTTGTTGTTGTATGGATGAATTTATTTTTTCGTATAAGGGATAATATGATTTTTGTGGTGAATAAATGGTTCTCAACTTATTCTTGTTCGTAGAAATTAAACTCACATTAAGAGCTAGCATTTATATAATATTTTAAAGTTTTCAAAGTGCTTTATATATCTCATTTGATCCTTACAAAAATCCTAAGAGATAGAGACTTATTTTCCCCATTTTTAGAAATGTACAAACGGGTTGATAGAAGCCGAGCTACTTGCACAATTGTTAGATAGTAAGTTTTTCAAGCAGATATTGAATTTGGCTCTTCCTGACTTTTTTTGCCCTTTGCTTTAGATACTGTGTAACTGATCATTAAGAGCAATTAGTGGCAGATTTAAGTTCAATGCAAGAGAAAACATCAAAAAGTTAGGTCTCTTAAAAGGTAGAACAAGTAGCTTCAGGAGGTGATGATCTCCCCTTCACTGGCAGCCTTTAAGTGGAGTTTCAATGTCTGCTATTGTAGAGGAGATTCCTGGTTAAGTACAGGCAGACCTGGTAATCTCTGCTGTCCCTTCCAACTCTGAGTTTCTTATGGTTATTTAATTATTCACTCTCATTTCTTCATCCTTTATCCTTTATGCTAACTTATGAATTCTTATCTTTTTTCCATAAATCGGTAGACATGCTTTTGATATTTGGGATTCTCCTCACGTGTATATTTTTGTTCATGTTCCTAATGGCATATTTTCCCCAATATTTTCTCTGACATGAAATCCCCACCTTCTTTGCTCCTTCAGTGTCTCTTTTGTGCCTTCTTTGTACTTCTTACAATAAAGCCCAATCCATTTCTTCCAGAATTTCTCATTTCCCTTAAATCAATTTTCAGTAGGTTGCCAGTAGGGTGTGGATAAATAGCAAAGGATAAAAAGCAATGCAAACAAGACTATTCTGGAACATAAGTATTTTATAGCACTTTATCTCACTTGTTTTCTTCTCATTTTTAATGATTAAGTTATTATTTGTCCATGTTTTCAGGATGACATCCTTTTTTGCCCAGACAAATGATTTTTCATTTGTGTCTGAAGCAATATTTGAACACAGATAAAACATCAAAACCCTTCATGATTTTTGACTGGTAAAATAAGATATATTTAATGGCAACTCTGACTTTGTCAGTAGCCCAAGTACAATAATCCTGTTGGTCTTCTGTGATCTAGATGGATGAGCTGTAGCCTGGGAATATGAGAGTTTCTATGGATTTCTCTTTAGCAGCTTTAGCATTTTCTGTAGTTTTTATTTAAGGTCTCCTCGGGCTCCAGTGATTTGCAAGCTTGTCTGTTTCTACTCTTGTTATTGCAGAACTGCTAAATGCATTTTTCTAACAATCAATCTCAAATGTTAATGGCCATCTGCAGGTGACACTTTATTTTAAGAAGTAGTTTCACTGTAAAAAAAAGAAACATGAGAGTCTAATAGAGAGGACAATGGATTTTGTTCCTCACTCATATTCGTGAGATTTTAACTTCAGACAAAGTGCAACTATGATATTATGAGGTTAGATGAAGGTTAATGTTATTTAGGCAGATGGAGAATTGCAGATTCAACCTGTTGTCACAATAATGAATGGGTTGGAAGGGACATTCATGTTGCAAATAGGAGAAAAATGAAATGGAATTTGCTTCCCCTCAAATACACAAATGAACTTAGCATTGCTAGCTATGACTTAGTATGGCTTGCTATGACTTTAAACAAAAGGTTGATTAATTTGAGTTCTTTTACCAATCAATGCAAGAAATTGTATCATAGATTTTTTTGGTAACAATACTGATTGGATATGAATTTGCTATACAACAATGGCTTAATAATGTGATCTGCATCAGAAGTATATACATATATATATATATATATATATATGTAGTTTTAGTGAATAGTGTTTTACATCTTGTTTCTATAAAAATTTATCCAGTGATACTTTGGCTATATAATTGCAGAATCCTTCTAAGCACCACAGATTTGTTATATATTGGAAGATTTTGAAGTAGGGGAAATATTTTCTTTGATCCCATTTTCTTTTATTTTTGTTAGATTTAAATTTTGCAAAAGCAAAATGTCCCCATTCATAAATATACCCTACGTTTTGGGTTGGTTATTGATTGTTATTGATGTTAAAGAAATTTTATTTTTAAAATTCTGGCAGATCAGCTACTTTTCAACATGTATTGATATTCCACTTCCCATTTCACAGCATATTTTTAACGCTGAAATGTTTCCTAGCATTGAACTCAACTCTTTTTCTAAGACTATTACCAGAGATCTTCACAGCAAAATCCTGATATACATGAGCTGACTGACAGATGATGGGCTACAATCCAAAAGCAGCCAATTAAATAAGGAACTGGGTTGAAGCTATCACTCTTAGACATATTGCACACTTATCTCAACTTTCAAGTGATTGAAAAGTCATAACATATTTTAACATGAATCATACCTATTGCTTTTGGAAACCTCAGAGGATCATTATGTAGCAAACAAGTAATTATTTCAGATAAGATTGTTCTAATGTTGAACACTGAGAAACCAGCATTGTTTCGAGAACTACTGAGAGAACTAAGCTCTGGGGACTCTAAAAGTGCTACCAAAACAAATGGTCATTTCAGTGGGAAAAAATCAGTTATGCAGAATTATATTAAAAAAAAATCAACAAAAGTAATCTAAGTGTAATTTTTTGTCATTTTCTCTAAAAACTCAGACTCTTGCTACTGTGCCTAAATGTTCCTATGTTGTGGAAAAACTGAACCCACTGTTCATTTTATGTATTGACTCATGACATTATTCATAAAACTTATTCTTAATGCAATAAATGCAAAATTGGATTTCATTACCAAGTTTTTTGGGGTTTTTTTTTGCTTTTAATTTTAATTGTAGAACTATCAGGTGGGACAAATTATGGGAATCATTTTGGAAAGGGACTGTTAGTTTAGGCCAAGAAAAAGACTCAGCCAAGTCAAAATAGAGAGTAAGGGTCAAAAAAAGTCATAGAGACTCTGTGAAATGGGACTTTAGAAATCATATGGACTAATTCTTACCTAAGAATATGCTGGTGTTTTAATTTTTTTTTCAATTAACATACACTTATTTTCTCTCATTCCTATTCCATCCCCCATTAGGATGGAAAAGGTAAGCCAAATCAAGAATCATTTATTAATTCTGTATTAACCCATTAGGTTAAGTGCAGGGATATAAAGAAGGGCAAAAAAGATCCCTCTTCTCAGATCTAACTAGGAAAGAAAATATGCAAACAACTATGTACAATAGCATAAACACAGGATAAATTTGAGTTGATTTCAAAGAGAAGTAACAAATGTGTAGTCAAGCAAGATAATTTCCTACATTGGTTATGTACAAATAGATTTATTTCATTATGCATATTTAATCTATACTTCTCTATCATGAGATGGTTTCTGTTCTTTATCATCAATCCTCTGGAATCATAGTTTATCATTAGAGGGAGGCAAAGAATACACATTTATTAAATGCCTATTATTTACAAGGCATTGTGGTAAGCAATTTACAAATCACATCTTATTTGATTCTTACAACAGCCTTGTGAGATAGGTAGTATTATTATCCCCCATTTTAAAGTTGGCGAAAACTGTGGCTGACAGAAGTCATAGAATGAGTAAGGATATAAGACTATATATTAAGATCTTGATTCCAGGCCTAATACTCTTTATCTTCTGTGCCATTTATCTATGCTGATCAGAATTTTGATTTGCTTTTTATAATGTTGTTATAATTATAATGTTATTATAATGTATTTTTCCTTTCTTGGTTCTGCTTAATTGATCAGTTTATACAGTCTTCACACAGTTCTTAGAAATTGTCTCCTCTCTCATTTTATACAAAAAAGTAGTTTTTCATTATATTCATATACCATATTTGTTCAATCATTTCCCAATTGATGAGCATTCCCATCTTAATTTCTAGTTCTCTGCCAATACAAAAAAAAAGATACAATCAAAAACAAATAAAAAACAATCCTGCTATAAGCATTTTTGAATGGATGATTTCCAAATCTGTTCTGTAATAGTCTTCAAAGTGATCCAGCTCCATTGAAGACATCTAGTGAAAGAAGAACCCATTACCCCCTGAAACCGTCCCTTCCATTTTTGGACAGAAGAAATGATGAACTTTTCCTTCTATCCAACCACTGAACCGTCCACCCATTATTCTTTCTTCTGACTATTGGAGCCAAACCATATCCACATTTCAGTTTTTCATTGCTTTTTATGAGTCTTTTCACACCTAGATATGAATGGACAAACCCCCAAGTTCAGTTATATTGTTGTATGCTGTATTGTGAAGAGGCCTCTTTTTGAAAAATAAGAGCATATTATCACATTGTTGAGGTCTTTTGAGTTTATAATCTAACCAAAAATAGATATTTTTATAGGAAGTGTTATGTGTTCTTGATTCATCCATTTTTTAATTTAAAAAATTAAATTCATTGATGTGTAATGCTTTTTCATGGCTAAAATAGCCTAAAAAATAACTAGTATTAAGATAATTCAAAAGATGTTTCTTTAAAAATAAGCTGAAAGCATTCTTAGCTATTTTACAATATAATTAAAACAGAATAATTACAGCTGTGTGTGTTTAGTTTATTATGTATTTTACAAAGTTTATAATATGCAGAGTGTGTGCTATTATAAACTTACTTGGTATAATTCTAATTTCTATGTAATTAAATGATTACCTCCCTACTTTGAACAATAAAATAGATAAGAAGTAAAGAAGGAGAAAGTCTACATAGAAATTTCAATATTCCTTGTTTTATGAGAAGATAGATAATCTTAAGAATTAAAGGAGAGCAATTTCTCCTAAAAGTCATTTGTGAAATGTTTAACAGAAACACTGCTGAAAAACCTGATATTGAACATAATTTTCATGCAACACTTTTTTAAAGTTTGATAGTACTTCATAACATTTCAGTTGCTGAGATTCTTTAAAGCTGAAAAATTCTGTATAAGAATTATTTCTTTTAAATTTTCTGACATCATTACAAAAAAAAAACTCTAAAGAATTAATTGAAGCTAAATAAAATATTGCTTCCAATCAGAATTTTAATGGTGGTATTAGGGGGAAGATATTAAATTCTTTTCTGCTTCTTGATATTCAATACAGTAAATAATATAGCATAGAAAGGAGTTTGATATGGTAAAGATTACAAAAATTCTTCCATTTACCAACTGTTTTATTAAAAAATCACTTCCCCTCTTTGACCTCATTTACCCCATATTTAAAATAAAAATAATAATGCTTGCATTATCTACCTTACTATTGCTGCCAGTGCTGAGTTATCTGTTTTAGAAAGCGGTTATCATCAACATGACAGAGATCCTTGCAATCATCTCATATAAGAATGAGTAAAATAAAAAGTATATTTTAGCTGGGAGAAAATGTGAGAACAGCATAATTTCCATTAGATAATTGAATAACTATGATATAGATGAAAGATTACATTTGTTGTGCTTGGTCTCAAAGGGCAGAGCAGAGAAGAATCAACTCAAGTTGCAGAAAAAAAACGATTTAGTTTAGATGAAAGGAAAACATTTCTAAAAAAAATTTTAAACTTGCAAGTCATTAAATTACTTTCCCTCAAGGTCTTCTAACAGAGTTGCATCATTCCCTTGATAAGTATAATAGAGGGGATTTTGTTAGGGTAGAGGGTTGGCTAGACAGTCTCTGAAGTCCTTTACAACTCATATCATCTCTAAACCTATGATTCTGTGCTCTGAAAATCTGAGGAAAATATAAGAAATGCCATAAGAATTAAAATTATCAAAGTTTCTATGGCGTTTTAACCTTTAAGAGCTACCCAAAGGATCCACAGGTACAAAAATGTGTGTTGCAACTCTTTTTCTGGTAGCAAGGAATTGGAAAATGTAGAGTTGCCTATCAATTGGGGAATAACTGAATAAGTTGTGGTATGTGAACATAATGGAATATTATTGTTCTATAAAAATGATGAAGATGATTTTAGAAAAGCCTAGAAAGACTTACATGAACTGATGCTGAGCAAAACAAGCAGAACCAGGAATATGTCATACACACTAAGAGAAAGAATGTGTGATAATCAACTATGAAAGACTTGGTTCTTCTAAATGGTTCAGTGATTCAAAGGAATCCCAATATATTTTGGATAGAAAATGCCATCTGTATCCAGAAAAAGAACTTAGGAGACTGAATGTAAATCAATACATGACATGTTCACTTCTTTTTCTTTTCTTTTTTTTTCTTAATTTCCCATGGTTTTTCTCTTTTACTCTGATTTTTCTCTCTCAATGAATTCATAATGTAATGTGTATTAAAAACAAATATATTTACTAGAAAAAAGAGCTACTCAATTAAAAAATATCTAATTTGATCCTTATATTCAACAAAAATAATCAATAATTGTGTTTCTATTGATTTTAATAATTTCTTTCCAACAGTAGTTTTCAGACATCATGAGTAGATTTGGGGACAAAAAATCCACCCCCTACTCACATCTTGTCTTCTGATGATGAGTCCACGAATTTATAAAAACAGAACTGCAGATTATGGGCATTCAGTGCATTACCAGAGCCATATTAAGAGTCAACATAATGATATGCCATTAAATATGATCTGAAGTTCTGTTTGGCTGGAGCCAAAAATCTCAATGTGCATGTTATTGGGAAAAAAAAAACACCTGGAAATAAGCAAGTGAAAATCAATAAACTTTCCCTGGTTTCCCTCAAAACAAATTTTTTTGTAATTTCTAAACTGACTTTTTCTTTTTTTTCCTCCCTTTTTTAAATTAAAGCTTTTTATTTTTCAAAACATAAGCATGGATAATTCTGCAACATTAACCCTTCAAAAACTTTGGGCTCCAATTTCCTCCCCTTTCCCCCAGCCCCTCCCTTAGATGGCAAGAAGTCCAATATCTGTTAAACATAGTATAAATATATGTTAAGTTCAATATATGCATACATATTTATACAATTATCTTGCCACACACACACACAAAATCAAATCAAACCAGAAAAAAAATGAGAGGAAAATAAAATGCAAGCAAACAACAATAAAAAAGTGAAAATGCTATGTTGTCAACTACACTCAGTTCCCACAGTACTCTTTCTGGATGTAGATGGCTCTCTTCATTACAATCATTAGAACTGGTATGAATCATTACATTGTTGAAGAGAGCCACATCCATCAGAATTGATCATCATATAATCTTGTTACTGTGTACAATGATTTCCTGGTTCTGCTTATTTCACTAGCATCAGTTCATGTAAGTCTCTCCAGGCTTCTCTGAAATCATCCTGCTGATCATTTCTTATAGAATAATAATATTCTGTAACATTCATATACCATAACTTACTCAGCCATTCTCCACCTGATAAGCATCCACTCAATTTGCAGTTTTTTGCCACTACAAAAAAGACTGCCACAAACATTTTTGCACATAAAGGTCCCTTTCCCTCCTTTAAGATCTCTTAAACCCAGTAGAAACACTGCTGGATCAAAAGGTATGAATAGTTTGATAATTCTTTGGGCATAATTCTAAATTGCTCTCCAGAATGATTGGATCCATTCACAATTGCACCAACAATGTATTAGTGTTCCAGTTTTCCCACAATCCCTTCAACATCAATCATTATTTTTTCCTGTTATCTTAGCCAATCTGAGAGGTGAGTAGTAATATCTCAGAGTTGTCTTAATTTACATTTCTCTGATCAATAATGATTTAGAACACTTTTTTCATATGATTTCAATTTATTCGTCTAAAACTTGTTTGTTTATATCCTTTGATCATTTATCAATTGGAGAATGACTTGAATTCTTATAAATTTAAGTCAATTCTCTATATATTTTAGAAATGAGGCCTTTATCAGAACCCTTAAATGTAAAAATGTTTTCCCAGTTTATTGCTTTCCTTCTAATCTTGTCTGTATTAGTTTTGTTTGTACAAAAACTTTTTAAACTTAATATAATCAAAATTATCTCTTTTGTGGTCAATTATGATTTCCAGGTTTTCTCTTGTCACAAATTCCTTCCTCCTCCACAGATTTGAGAGGTAAACTATCCTATCTTCTTCTGTTTTGTTTATAATATCACTCTTTATGCCTAGATCATGAATCCATTTCAATTTTATCTTGATATATGGTGTTAGGTGTGGGTCGATGCCTAGTTTCTGCCATCCTAGTTTCCAATTTTTCCAGCAGTTTTTGTCATAGTCAGTTCTTATCCCAAAAGCTGGGGTCTTTGGGTTTGTCAAATGTTAGATGAGACAATAGTCATTGACTATTTTGTCCTGTGAACCTGACCTATTCCACTGATATAATATAGCTTTAGATCTAGACAGCTAGGCCACTTTCATTTGTACTTTTTTTCATTAATTCCCTTGAAATTGTTGATCTTTTGTTTTTCCAAATCAACTTTGTTATTATTTTTTCTAGATCTGTAAAATAACTTCTTGGGAGTTTGGTTGGTATAGCACTAATTAAGTAGATTAATTTAGGTAGTGTCATTTTTATTATATTTGCTCGACCTAACAAAGAACACTTGATATTTTTCTAATTGATTAGATTGAAGTTATTTGTGTAGAAAGTATTTTGTAGTTGTGTTTGTATAGTTCTTGATTTTGCCTTGGGAGGTAGACTCCCAAATAGTTTATGTTATCAATAGCTATTTTAAATGGAATTTCTTTTTGTATCCCTTGCTGCTGGACTTTGTTGGTAATATATGAAAATGCTGATGATTTATGTGGATTTATTTTGTATCCTCCACGTTGGCTAAAGTTGTAGTTTCTAGTAGTTTTTTAATTGATTCTTTAGGGTTCTCTAAGTATACCATCATATCTTCAACAAAGAGTGATAATTTTGTTTCCTCATTACCTACTCTAATTCCTTTAATCTCTTTTTCTTCTTTTATTGCCAAAGCTAACATTTCTAATACAATATTGAATAGTAATGGTGATAGTGGGAAACCTTGTTTCACCCCTGATCTTAATGGGAATGCTTCTAGTTTGTCCCCATTATATATGATGCTTAAAATGATGGTTTTAAATAAAAGCTACTGATCATGTTAACAGAAAAGTCCATTTATTCCTGTACTCTCTAATGTTTTTAATAGGAATGGGTGTTGGATTTTATCAAATGCTTTTTCTGCATCTATTGAGAGAATCATATGCAAACTGACTTTTTCTAACTGCTTTAATTATATTTAAATATTTTAAGGAGAAAACTTCCTTCACTAAGAACAAATTGAAATCACTCTTTACTCACTTATATGTGATTTAAACAATGTCATGTTTGAAAAAAAAATTCTTCCTACCTCAACTAAAATGTCAATAGAAGAAATGATATAGTATGGTAGAAATAAGTACTTGATTGGATTTCAGAGGATCTGGGTTTTAAAATCCACCTCTGTCACTTACTAGCTCTTTGGTTATAGACTAAATTTTAATCTACTTCTGAATCAATAAAATGAGAAGCTTGGACTAAATTAACTCTAATGTCTCTTCCAAATTTTAATCTCTGATCATATGATCCTCTGACCATATCATGTTATCCAAAATAATTGAGACAAATTAAAATAATTAAAGTATTACTTTATAAAATAAATCTTTGGGCAGTTGGGTGATGTGGCAGATAGTACGGTGGACTTAGAATCAGGAAGGCTTATAGTTAGGAATTCAAATCTGTCTTCAAACACTTATTAGCTGTGTGATTTTGGTCAAGTCACTTAATTCTGTTTAACTTAGCTCCTCATTAATGAAACGTGCTGGAGAAGAAAATGGTGAACTACTCCAATGTCTTTGCCAAGAAAACTTCAAATGGAGTCATGAAGAGTTGAATATCACTGAAAAAATGACTAAACAGCAAATAACAAATTTTATAACATTTTAAATATTTAAAATAAAACTTTGAATATATAATATATTATTTTATTGCAATCATTTGTTAAATTTGATTTGGCACTGAGTTCATGAGATTTTGCCAAACATTCCTTAATTCTTCATCATGAAAGCACAACACTGGAAATTAAATATACTATAACAGAAGTTCCTTTGTCCAAGTTTATTTTTTGTATATAACTTATATTTTCATTGAACTTTAAATAAGGTATATTCCCAGTGCACAGAAGAATGTTTATACCCATCTCTTGGATAAATATCAATTGTTTTGTGATGTCATATATTAATAAGAAGAAAAACACATTTATATAACAATTAATGTTTGTGAAGTGCTTTACAAATACTATCTCAGCTTCATAACAACTCTGAAGTTTAGGTACTATTATCACTCCCATTTTTCAGATGAGAAACCTGATTCAAGTATTTGTTTGAGTGACATGCCCAGAGTTACACTTCTAGTAAGTTTCATGTCTTCTTGATCCTAAGTTCAACACTTTATCCATTGCATCAACTAGTTGATACAGTATTACTTATACTTATAAGTGAAAAATAATTCTGCTTTTCAGAATATCAACACAGTTATCAGACTTTATCATTCCCTCAAGTTAGACAATATTTTCAGATCTATTGGAAGTAAAAGAAAAAGATCCTCAAAACAACTTAGAGGGGTTGAAGATATTTGAGAATTATAAAGATGACTATTTCAAGCGTGGAATTCCGACAAGTTTTGTTGTAGCCTTGAGCAAACAAATGAATTTAATTATCAAAAATTACTATCTTCTTCATCTTCAAATAATTAGTACTTTAGTTTTTTTTTTTTTTTTTTAAATAGTATTGTCCATATGTAATGTATATCAACAGCTAGAAGCTTTTTTGGCCAGTTTTTTAGTCATTCTTCTACTACGCTTCAGAAAGCTTAAATAACGATGTGGATAACAATTCTGTTAGCTTCCAAGCCTCTCAGAAAGTCTCTGCTCATTTTCTGAGAGCTAATAGGGTTATACTTCTCTGTTTAAGTACTTAGTATTGTTTTTCCACCCCACTTTCCTCCGAGTTCTAGTATGACTGATCTGTTTCGTTGAGGGTTTCAATGATCCTTGAAATACTTGGCTTCTCTACACATCAACAGACATTTAAATATCTCTAACAGTCATTGAAGTATGCATTTTAAAAACTACAACTCTTGTACATTTTTTTTCTGAAATATTCAGAAAATATTCATTCTTCAAAACCACAGAACTAAAAACATTAAAACGTGTATAACATGGCATAAAATGCTCAGATGACAGAGAACTAAGCATAAATCAGGAAATCAGCTCAATTTGCCTTCCTCTGTTCTTGGTTAGGTGTTTTATCAGCTTTATCAGCATACATATACACTGTGATCACAAAATGAAGCCATATATAAATTGTTTCTTTTGCCAAATAATTTGCAGACATTTGTGATTGAGCAGGGACCTACAGTGTGAGTTTGGACCTTTTCAATCCAAGCAAGATTGAGATCTTACAGGGATCTCCATTTTTTGACTGTATAGGTTAATTGAATATCCTGACACTTTATCTTGTCAGTCACAAAATGGACAGAGAACCATGAATGCAATGGGACAATTGACATTTAAATTTATTGATTATTAAGTAACTTATTCTAAATGGCCAATCTACTTATAAATTCTTTTTTTTTTCTGACATACCTCCCACCACCCCCACTTCCCTTACCTTGTTCCAAAGAGCATTGAGATGAGTCTCTTGCTTTCTGAATTTCAGCCTCCTCCCTTTCTCTTAACCACAGAACCTTTCTATGTTCTAGGCCTTTCTCTTCACTCATTTCAATCATTTACTCACAGAAAATAGCTATAGACTAATGAGATAAACCAGTGCCTGCCTTAATCCAGTGAATGTCTTCATAAAGACTCTCTTTAAAAAGTTCATCTCTCTGGGCCACATCTTCCTCATCAGTAAAATGAGCAAGGTAGAATAGATTCTCTCCAAGTCCCCTTTTATGAAAAGATCTTATTGATTTGAGGGGGGCATTATAGATGCTAAGAACCACTTCAATAGACCATCAAATATATTTTGGATTAGATTTTTTTGATTATCCACAAATCACACCAAATAAATGCATATAATTTCTAGTGTAACTCAAAATTATGATTTCTTAAAATATGTGTTAGAATACCTGGAAGAAATACTAGGAAACCAAGGGCTTCTGAGTAATATGTGAATTCATCATTTTCCAGCTATAGATGCCATAACCAAATCCAAACATTTAGAGGCAATTGGACTATTAAAATTATTTTAAATGATGAAAAAAGATATAAACTTGCTCACCAGAGAAACATGTATACTAAGGTAAAGATATTTTGTTGAGGAAAGTTATTTTTACTCCCAAGTTTTGATCCAGAAACAACCAGAAAAATAAGATCTGACTTGATTCTCTCGAAGTTGATAAAGATAATTTATTAACATTAAAATTTTATTTTCAAATAATGATGATATATGAAATATATATAATATAATGAAATATATATAATATAATGAAATATATATATATATATATATATATATAATTAAATAAAGGGCTTTTGACAAATAGAACCTCATTTGATATTCATGTAATCTTATGAATTGGGCAGAACAAGGATTATTGTTTTTTTTTTTTTAATTGTTCAGTCATGTCCAGTTCTAAATGACTCTAATCAGGGTTTTTGTGGCAAAGATACTGGAGAGGGTTGTCCTTTCCTTCTCCAGATCATTTTACAAATGAGGAAACTGAGACAAACAGGATTAAATGACTTGTCCAACATGGAGAGTAAGTGTCTGAGGCCACATTTGAACTCAGGAAAATGCATCTTCATGACTCCAAGCCTGACACTCTATCCACTGTGCCATCTAGCTGCCCTGATGTATTATTGTACCCATTTTATAGATTGTAAAACTTGTCATAAGAACCTAATAAGTGATGGGATTGGAACATGAACCTCGGTTTTCTTGGGAATCAGGAATTACATAATAACAAGAGTTAGAAGGGACTAGGATCTAGTGTGTACTTGAACAAGAATCCCTTTTATGATACCCATAGTATAAATGAATGAAGTAACTTGATGTAATAGGTAAACCACTAGTTTGAAAGTGAGAAAGAACTAGATTAAAAATTTGCTTCAGACTTTTACTAGCTATATGGCTTTGGGCAATGTACTTACCCTCTCTGGGACTCATTTCCTTCCCAAGTAAAAAGGGATAGTTATACTCTGTCTTCTAGCATTCTAGCTCTAAATTCTATTCTCCTCTTGTATTATTATATCTGACAAATGGTGGTATAACCTAGGATAGAAAACTCCTATTGGGAAGAAACCTTTTGTTTTTTTTTTTTTTTTTTCATCAAGCACTCCATTCTACTTTTAGATAGTCCTATTAGAAAATGTTCTTATTTTAGAGTTGAAATCTTTCTTCACAACTTTTACTAGTTTTTCCTGGGTCTGTTTTCTGGGGCCAAACAGAGAAGTCTAATTGCTTTTCCATGTGACTATTTTTCAAATATTTGGAAAGGCTTTTTTTTTCTGGAGTAAATATCTTGGGAGGTTTTGAGTAATACTTCAATGAACTATGATACCAAAGAGCCTGTTTTATTTAGTAGAAAGTTTTAGTGTGCTTAATAGAAGATTTTTTAAAATTACTTTTTAAAATCACTAAATAATAAATGTCATATGAGAAATTTTTTTTTTAGAATTTTATTATACTATCATGTTTATATTCACCAATTTATTCAAATTAGATGGTTGTAAATTTTTAAAAATTTAAAAATTTAAAGCTCAAACTCTTCTATATAATGTGCACAAACATTTACTTCCAGTACAATTCAACTGAGCAGTGAATTAGACTCAAAATCCCATTAACTGTGTAGACACAACTGATTAATTCAAAAAGCAAGTTAAACAGTTAGGAATGGGATCTAGAAAAAAAATTGATTTAATCAACCTTATTAATAAAAGATTGTCCTACTAAACTTTGTGCTCTAGATTTTTTTTCTATATTTACTTCAATAGTCTACAATTTTTTATTTAGCAAAGAAACATGATTTCTGGTCCCTTTAAATTGTTACAGTAAAAATGAAGAATTTTTAAAAACATGTATTTTATATGGTTAGATATATTCCTAATTTTGAACCTATCATTTTCTATCTATATTTGTTATAAAAGAATCACATAAAGCTGCTGTAAATTTTAAAGAATGTACTTGTCTCCCCCTAAATTTTTATTTTTCAGCAGAGACAATTGCAGCAGATGAAGAGTTGAGATTCTAAGTGCTTTTGAAAAGTTACGTGCATACAGATAATACATTTTGTATAAAAAGACTCTGGGATAAGATTATCTTCTTCAGCAATATACCTCTACTTGATATATTTTATTTAGTCTTTGCTCTGTCCTATTTGGTATACATACTTTTTTTTTTTTTTTTGCCAGCTCTGTGGCTAATCTTTTCATCTAATCAAGATAAAATTCATTGTATTTCTGTTTGAGATCGGTAATCCTCCATACCTCTTCTTTTTATGATATTTTTGTCTTTGTATATTGGAGGGATGCAAAGTGTTCTCCTTTTGTTGCTTTTTTTTTTTAGTAGAAAAAGAGAAAAAAGTGATTTTTTCCAGAGAATAGCACTGTGTTTTATGTGAGGGCTGGGTTTTTTCCCAGAGAAGCACTGGCATCTCTTAATTATTCTCTTCATGGGTAGTCATGTATAGCGATTACTGAAGGCTCAGCTCAGCAGAGCATTGTTCTTGCAAAGCCTTGGAGAATGGTAATGCTGACAGTTCAGCCCGCCAATGTCCAACATACTTTTCCTCTCTCTTCATTACACCAGCTAATTACTTTGACCAGTGCTTATTGTGTTGCTTCTCTCCTATCCCATAACCTTGCAGCCTTCCACTGTCAGTATAATTTACAATAATAGCATAATATTCTCCTGCTGCCATGGTTCTCCTTATTTAGGTGTTTAAAGACACAATATTCTTTTATCACATTCAGCTTCTACCCATTAGGAAATGAATAGCAACATAAGCTCTTGACTCATAAAAATAGGAAAATGTTAATGGTTCAGGTAACTGTAACTACCCCCTTCCAAATTCTCACTTAAAAAAAAAAAAAACAATTGGAACAAGAAGCTATAGCTTCATTTATGGGTTCTCTTTCTGAAGAAAAGGATTTTAAATCTGTAAATATATAAAGCTCAAACATCCATCTAGGGATGAGAGGAGTGGTGAGAGGAAAGATGATTATCTAAAACAATAGTTCAGAATCAGAGGGCTAGAGTAATAATATTGCTTCCTGACATTTAAATTCTTTTTATTTAGTCAACAAATAAGCTTGAAGACCTATTATGTGCAATGCACAGTACAAGAAGCTATAGAAGAACATTAAGGATTAATAAAAGAGAAGCATAAGTAGCTCCTGGCTTCATGGAGTCTGTAGTCTGGTTGACATTTATAATGCAGAACATAATGAAAATTATCATTTATGGAAGAAAGTGTAATATGAGTTGCTATAATAATTCATTGCAACCAATATTTATTTAGTGTATACTATATATGCTCTAGTAGCTACTGGAAATACAAAGACAAGATATAATCATTATATCATATTATGAAATCATAAAATTCAATAAAATACAATTATCAATCTTCTTTTCTTCTTCCTCATTTTGTATAATATAAGAATATTTAAAGATATCCTGAACAACTTTAAATATGAAAGTCATTATTACTGTATACTTACTCTCAAAGAAGGAAAATTGGGGCTGTAATAACCCAGAATTTTTTACAATAACAATTTCTGATTGCCTGTACCTGTGAAGAAGGTTTTAGCTCTAGAAGCTGAACAATCAGGGACACTGAAAATAACTTCCTGGAAAAAATTATTCTGTAACATAGGTAAAGTGGTACAAAGCTAATATATGAGAAGACTGCTCATTTATTAATAGCATTTATTAAGTGCCCTTATGTATCTTGGATTATGGCAAGCACAGAATCAGAATAATTAAGGAAAATATTTTAATAATAGGATTAATCAAAGAGGCTAACAGAGGAGTAAGCTACTAAATCATCCATAGCTAGAAGGACCGAAAGAGGAAGAGAACAATTTTTGGCTATGAGTAGGAAAATAACAAGGTCATTATATTACATACAAATTAATTAGAGTTTAATGTGTAAAACATATATACCATTTTCACAGTTTTTTATTCATGTCCTATATGGCCACGTTTTTACATATTTAGAAATATAGGAACCCATATGCATAGGTAGTCACTAATTCACCAAAAGTGCTTGGGCTACAAAGATTCATTATTTGTAAGCTGGATCTTTGAAGCCTAATACAAAATTCACTTGGGGATGGGAGAGAGTTTGGAAGGCAAATTAATGTCCAAGCTAGTCAATAAAAACCAATCTCCATCAGCAGACTTTTATTCATTTTCTTGTTTTATGCAAGATGGGCAAAATAGCCAAGCTGAAGTAGCAAAAGAGATGGAAAGAGAGGAGGCGTCATGTGGCAAACAAATCAAACCTTCACCACATGTAGGGCCAACTCCAAAATCATAGGGGTTGACCTGGTGAACTCTATATTCCATTCATCTCTAAATGCTTTAATCCTTTGAAACATGTCACTTTTCATCTTCCTCTTACCACTTTCTTTATTTCACTTACTGCTGGGGTCCTCCAGTTACTTCAAATCAGATCCAGTGTCACTAAAATGAAGAGATAGTGACTATCTTCTTCATTCTTGGAACAGCTCAAGAATTTTGGAGTTGTTTCTGTTTTGTTTTAATATTGTATCTTTATTTATAGACAAATCTTATGGGGTTTTTTAAACTTTGGTAACTGTTGAAGTTGGAAGGGAGGGTACCTGCTTTAAATTCTTTTGTGTAGATTGACAAAGGATGAATGCTTCATTCTGAGAAGTTATTTGTTCTTGATCTTGGTGATGAACAAAGTTTTCTGTTGACTGTTCTTTTGTTTTGTTTAACAGAGAATCAGAACTTTGGGTGGTAACTAAGCTTGTCAAGAGCATATTCTTATTGAGGACATTTAGTTTTCAAAATTTTGTCATTAGGATGAAAAGATGACAGAGTTGATTCATATATTAATACACATGTTCTCCATAAAAGAAAAAAATACAATTTTATCATAATGATTCTGCTGTAAATGCACAAACATATATATGTATATATTTGTATACACATACAGGATATATATATATATATATATATATATATATATATATACACACATACACATATATTCATGTATATATATACACAAATACATACATACATACAGAGAGGTAATAAGCTTCATAGGCAAAATCTAAACTCAGATCTTTTGATTCCAAAGACAATTAGTAAATAAACAAGTATTTATTAAAGATTTACTATGTACCAAATGTTGTCCAAAGAACTGGGGATAAAAAGAAAAGCAAAAACATTTTCTGCCCTGAAGGAATTAACATTGTAATGAGAGAGACAACATGTAAATAATATATTCAAGATGAATACAGAGTATTCTTTTCATTTTTCACCTCAGATAATATTATTTCTAGTCCCAAATGTATCATTAACTTTCTGACCATAAACAAATAAATCAGTTAGTTACTGTATTTTTTAGTTATTCCATTTAAGAAAATGAGATACTTTATTTATAACATTGATTTTATTTTCTTATTTATTTATTTCATAACATTTAATCATTCTATACAAGAAAATGGGATTAAAAAACCCACTGTGATCTAGCAAAACAAAGAATGTTTTTAGGAAAAATAAAAAAAGATGGTTGAAAAGTATATAGGAGAAACTTCTACTGTGGGATTTAATATTAGAAGATATACCAGAATATTCTTTCTCTCCTAGAATTAAAAGCAATTTATTTTCAATGTCATCCCTTTTTGTATAGTTTCCCCTTTAGGCTGCTTATTAAATGTGTTTATTAAGCTTTATCAAAATTTCAAAATAAAATTTTCAGTACTGGTCCTATGATTTCTAAATAGTATGATAGGAAAGAAAGAAAAGAAAGGAAAAAAGAGAGAGAGAAAGAAAAAGAAAGAAAGACAAAAAGGAAGGAAGGAAGGAAGCAAGGAAGGAAGAAAGGAAGGAAGGAAGGAAGGAAGGAAGGAAGGAAGGAAGGAAGGAAGAAAGGAAAGAAGGAAAAAAGAAACAAGGAAAGAAGGAAGAGGAAAGAAAGAGGAAGGGAGGGAGCAAGGGAGGAAGGGAGGGAGCAAGGGAGGAAGGAAGGGAAGGAGGAAGGAAAGAAAGAAGGAAGGAAGGAAGGAAGGAAGAAAGGAAGGAAGGAAAGAAGGAAGGAAAAAAAACTCTGCTAAATGACTACACAAATACACAGAGATATGTAAGTATAGAATTCATGTAACATTTAATGAATTTAGCATTTCATTGAAGGCCAAAACAACAGACCAAAGTGCAAGGAAATTTTACTTGACTAGAAATATTTTAAATATTCTCTCAATGGCAAATTGTATGTGCCATCCAAGGACCAGTACATGTAAAGAACTACAAGTTCACTGCAGGTCATTTGTCTACTAGATTACTAGTTTTTTCAGCATATCTACTCCCGAAACTTTCTGTACCTCTCCTTTGGGTTTCCCACTTAAACATAGCATCATACATATTTGTGCATGTTTATATTGTATTTTAAGTTCTTTAATGACTGATGCTGTCTTCCATCCCCTTTGATTGCACAATTTGTAATGTCTTGCTCATAATTTTCTTCTCTGACTCGGACTATTTTCATTGTTTCTTTATTAATGGCCCACTCTCACTATTCTCTAATCTTATAACATTATCTAACAAACTAGTTTTTCTAAAGCATAGATCAGACCATGCTATTTTCTTGCTCAAGAAGTTTCAGTGCTTTATATTGCCTCTGAAATAAAATACAAAGTCCTTTGTTTTGCTTAAAAGGCCCTCCATTATTCAGATGGTGTCTACCTTTCTAGATTGATTTTTACATTTCTCCTTGTAATTTTTTATGTGTGGTAGCCAGACTAGTCCACTTGTGGTCTTCATATTTGCTCTTTATTCCTTTAAAGACACTGAGCTCCTTTCCTGCAATATTCCTTATCCTCACTTCTGACTCTTGAAAATCCTAGATTCCTTTAATGCCCCTTCTTACCCAAAGCTTTTTCTATGTTCCCCTAGCAAACCTCAGTTGTTTGTTTTCTCTCTTATCCTGGTACCCCAAACTATTTTGCATTTCTTTTAAATAGGTAACTAAAGAGGATGAGTATAAATGTAACAACAAGGGGTGACAAATAAGAATAGTTGACCATAGGCCTATGTAAATTTCCTTCCTTCCTTCCTTCTTTCCTTCCTTCTTTCCTTCCTTCTTTCTTTCCTTCCTTCCTTCCTTCCTTCCTTCCTTCCTTCCTTCCTTCCTATTTTCTGTTTACTATGTATATTCTGTATGTATGTATGTATGAATGTGTATATATGTTCTCCCGTCTTGTGCCAGATGAAAGATCTGTGAAGGCAGAAATTGTTGTATAAATTTTTTCTTACATCCTAAGCAACCCAGTACCTGACAATTAGTAGATAATAAATACTTACTCAATTTAATATATGAAGATTGGGCTTAAAATGTCACTCCATTCTTATTTGTCAGTTTCATTATTTACGATCTAAATTCTTTCAGTTATCTCCTTGAAATTTTCTCTCTGTCATTATATCCAGAGACAGCGAATTGAAATCCATCAGTAGCTACCAAAGACTGGCAGATGGTGGATGCACATATACAAATTAAACTCATGTACTGTGCACCCTGTCCCAGACAAAGTTCTACAGTAAGGTTAATAGTAATTTGTTCATCTGCCAGTTGAAAACAGATATTATAGGAAAGGGAGAGGAGGAAGATAATATTTTGATTTGTACTGGTATTTTGTGTTATTATCATTCTTTTTCATAACCTTTTGGGGCTTTCTATTACTGAGGTACTCATAATGATTTTTATTGCTCTACTTGCCCAAATATGTACAGAGAAGAAATACTGAAGAGCAAGTTCTGTTCTCCCATTGAACTCAGAGCCAATATAATATTACCAGTTGTCAACAAATGATTGTGTGCTATCTCATATTTCCAGAATAGTGACCTGCATTTATGTAAGGATGTTCAGCTAAAGGTTATTAAGCTCTAATGTATTATGTTTTGTATTCTTGCTAATGAGTCCTAGAGAGACAAAGGAGACTATTTTTTGAAAGATATCACTGTTTTCACAAATGTATGCTTTAGAGACTTGAAAACAGTTTGCAATAGAAGCAGATGCCTGTAAGTCTGTCATTATTTGATTTAACAATTGTTTTATTCCAGAGTCAGCTGTCCTCTGTAACTAACTCACCTTGAGTTACAAATGAGGAAATGGACTATGGCTAATAGTAATGACTAGTTCATGAGAATTATCATTTGAGTATAAAAGTTAGAATTGTAAAAATAAAAATCATACTTTATCGTGAAGTCAGATGTAGTCCTTTAGCAATAGAAGAGAAAAGTAATAACATAGCATTCAAGTGTGAAGCCAGAATCAAGACCTGAGATTATATAGTTTTAATAGAAGAAAGAAGCAATCCATGAAACTCTTAAAGATTTAGTGGATGAGGACTTTTGGGGGAATTTTTGAGTTGGAAATGGGAGGTATCTTCTATGTAACTATTTTCTGTCTTAAGAAATTAAGTGGCCTTCATCACTGGACTTCATTTTAAATTTGAAGTCATAAATATGAAATTCAACATACAAATACAATTTATGACATTCATAACAGGAGCCCCTAGAAATTTCTGAAGTCTTTAATTAAACACTTCTGAACTGGCAAAGATAAAATGAAAACAAATAGAGAATCAATCACAAATATTTATTAAGGCCTGGTATATATTTTATACTGTCCAGGACAGTATTACAAGTTCAAAGATTGTGGCAGAAAATAACTGAAATCCAATTAGATAGTTATCAATAAGTTAATGACTAAATCAAATGTGATAATCAAATATAAAGGAAAACTACTATACCATATTCTGAATTCAGGGATGCATGAAAAGACCTTTGAATTGATACAAAATGAATAATACAGAACCAAGAAAGTAATGCTCAATGAATACAATATTATAAGTGGGGAACTATCATAAAACAATAAAAAAGGGAATGTCACAAAATTACAAAAAACAACCTTGTGATAACAGCTAGATGGTACAATGCAAAGAGCACTGGCCCTGGATTCAGGAGGACCTGAGTTCAAATCCAACTTCAGACACTTACAAGTTCAAAGATTGAAATTCTCTCTAATTCTTTTTTTTTTCTTTTTTTAAAAAATTATTTCTATTTCTAAGAAGCAAACTTTCCATTTAAACATGAAGAAATCTAGATCTATTTCCTTTTCTCCACTTGCTTGGTCACCACCACAACTAAGTCTACCAAAATCTATTTGTAGCTGGCGCCTAGTTAGTTTCTTCTATTTCAATCTCTTCTTCCCCAATCTATTGTTCCCTATTTTAATCTTTTGTTTTCAGTCATTTGTCATGTCTGATTTTGTGACCCCAAATTGGAGTTTTCTTTGCAAACATTTTGGGACTGGTTTGCCATTTCCTTCTCCAGTTCAATTTACAGGAAAACGAGGCAAATAGAATCAGTGACTTGCCTAGAGTTACCTAGCTACTGTCTCAGGCCCATATTTGAACTCAGGAAGATGACTTCAGTCCTGACTCCAAGGACTGGCCCTGTATTCACTGTACCACTTACATACCCCAATATATCCTTTATACAACTCTTAAATCTTTATATTAAGCACATGTCTGCCTATACTTTTCTCTTACTTAAGAAGCTTCAGTGACTCTATGTTGTCTTTAGAGAAAATGAACTCCTCACCATGCTATTTAAAACCTTTTGTTCCATTCTCTCTTTCTAGCACATTGCTCTGCAAATGCACCATGTTTCACTCAAAATGGCTTACTTGCTCATCCCTGATATGTCATTTCATCATCCTCCTTCACCTCAGCCTTTTCTCAGGTTGCCTCCTATTCTTAAAATCACTTTTTCTCAAGAATTTTCTTTTTAAAAATAGTTTTATTGTTATCTTCTATTTGTACTTGCTAAATTTTTGTCTTTAATTTATTCCAGAGGAATTTAAGCAAGGAAAAGAGGGAAAGAACAACAATTAGCAAAACTGATTAAAATATTAAAGATACATATAAAATATTTAATGTGCATCATTTTATGTATATATATGTGAATGTGTATACATAGGTATATATGCATGTATGGTATTTGTATGTTTGTATGTATGTCTACACAAACATATGCAATGATGCAAATTTATAATTTTCTTCACCTTTATATCTCTGCAAAGATATAGGTGGTTTATAGAAAACTTCCTACAATTACTAAATGGGATCAAGGTTTTTTTTTTTTTTTTTAGCGAAGCAATTAGGATTAAATGACTTGCTCAGGATCACACAGCTAGTATTAAGTGTCTGAGGTTGGACTTAAACTCAGGTCCTCCTGAATCCAGGGCCAGTGCTCTTTGCATTGTACCATCTAGCTGTTCTCACAAGGTTGTTTTTTGTAATTTTGTGACATTCCCTTTTTTATTGTTTTATGATAGTTCCCCACTTACAATATTGTATTCATTGAGCATTACTTTCTTGGTTCTGTATTATTCATTTTGTATCAATTCAAAGGTCTTTTCATGCATCCCTGAATTCAGAATATGGTATAGTAGTTTTCCTTTATATTTGATTATCACATTTGATTTAGTCATTAACTTATTGATAACTATCTAATTGGATTTCAGTTATTTTCTGCCACAAAAATACTCCTAGAAATATGTTTTATATGGAATTTTTTTTAAATCATTGACCTCTTTGGGTTACAGGCCTAGCAAGAGTATCTCTGTACAATAAGTATTGCCATTTTATCTACTTAATTTTCAAAATTCATAATTGTTTCAAGAATGTTTGCACTTTTGCAGTGCTATTCACAAAGTTTTAATGTAGCTATCCTTCTACAATCTGTTTAGCTGGTTATTACTGTAATGTTGGAGAAAGTGAGGCAAGATAAAGATTAGAGAGTTTTTAATATTTTATTTAGATTTCTGAGGAGAGATTTTCTGGGACCAAAGGATCCATTTTAGTCCCAGGGCTGATGTCTCGAAGCATTCAATAGCAGCAGCAGCAGCAGCAGCAACAAGGAATGTGAGTTTCCAATGAAATATATATGTTTCCATAGATCAGGATAGAAAGGGGTGGAGTCCAAACTCTGGTGAGCCAGGAATTTCCAGAAAGGGACCATCAATCCGGTTCTGACTGGATGGGGGGTGGGACCATAAATTCTTGATAACTGGGAGTAGTTGGTTAGAGACAGAAAATCTGGAATTTAGAGATAGAGGATTCTAATTAGGTATCTGAGAGAGAACATCTGGAGTTTTATCTTTTGGAATGACAGATCTCTATAGCCCTAATTATCTCAGTCCTAATGGTCAGGAAAGGAGAGATTGCCACCAGGAGAATTGAGGCAAAACAATTCAGGGAAACTGAGGTAGAACAATTAGGATAACTAAGGCATGCAATAAAAGGGAATTGTGACACAACATTACTATCCATTATCATAATTTGCTAATTTTCTGGATGTGAGGTGAATCTTGATTTTATTAAAAGTTCATTTTTCTTATTAATAATTTGGATTGTTTTAATATGCTTCTTTAGAATTATAAATTCTTTTGTTGTTTATATCCTTTGATCACTTATCATTTGATAATTTTTGGTTCTATATATTTCTATATTAATGTGTGTGTGTATAAAATGAATGTGTGCAAATGTGTGCATCTATTGTATATTTCTTTGTATGTATGTACATATATATGTGTATATATATATATATATATATATATATATATATATGATGAATGTATGCAAGTATAGCTGTTTTTAACCAAACTGTTGTCAGATGAATTTGATACAAAGATACCTTCCTCCATTTACCTATTTCTTTTCTCATTCTTGATACATTTTTAAAGAAACTTTCCAATTATGTATAATCAAAAATTTCTATTTTATCTTTTGTAATTACCTCTATCCATTATTAAAGAATTCATTTCCTACCCATAAATATGAAAGTTATATAATTGGTTTCTCTTCTAGTTCTTTATAGAATGATTTTAACATTCATGTTCTGTATCTACTTTTGTTATTTTTATATCAAAATGCTGCTGATTTTTGTAGGTTTATTTTGTAGCCTGCTAATTTGCAGGAACTATTAATCATCTCCATTAATTTCTTTACTGGTTCCCTAGGATTTCCTAAATAACTAATCATGTGATCTACAAGAAAGGATAGTTTGTTTCTTTTTTTGCCTATCTTTATTCCTTTACTTTCTATCTTTTGTCTTATAACTGCTAGAACTTCTACAAAAATAATTAAATAAGAGGAGAATGAATTTATTCCTATATTTACTTACTAACTAGTGACCATTGCACATGATATTTTCTTTGGGTATTAGATAGATTTTTTTACTTTTAAAAATTCCTCTATTACTATATGCTTTATAGCTTTTAGTACAAATGAGTGTTATACATACCACCAGCTAGTAAAGTGGATAGAGTACTGGAATCATAAAGGCAGGAGTTCATCCCAAACTCAAACACTAAATAGTTATCTGACCCTGAGCAAATTGTTTCACCTCTCTCAGCCTCAGTTTTCTCATTGGTACAAAGAAGATGATAATAACAGGAGGTTATATTTATAAAGAGCTTTACAAACATTAAAGTACTAATTACTATTTTATTATTAGTTATAGAATTTATCTGCTTCTTTTGAGATCATCATGTGTTTTGAGATGTTTTGTTTTTCATTCGATTCATTATGATTACTATTTACCTAATGTAGAACCATTTTTGCTTCCCTAGTATAATTTCTGAGTTTATCATAATAAATATATTTTGGATAAATTTCTATAGTCTTTTAAATAGGATTTTATTTAAGTTTTTAATATTTGTATTATTGGAATTGATCAAAAGTTCTTTGCATTATATTTGCTTGTTCAGGTATTAGGGATTCTAGGTCTTCCATCTTTTAAATACTGTGTACCCCTTCCCCCCCCCGACACACACACACTATGCCCATTAGCTTCCAAATGCCTGTTTAAAATAGTTTAGATTTTATTCTGTAGGCAGTCAAAAACCACTTAAGTTTTCATGGTTTAGAGAATGATAGGATTAAGGGCAATTTTTAGAAAATTTAACCTCATAATGAAAATGGGGAGACTAGTTTACAGTTAATTTCAAGACTCAGATAAAGAGATTTAGAGCTAAAAGGGACATTAAAGATGCAACACTCTCATTTTATAGATGAGCAAACTGAGGCCAATATAGACTTGCTTGCATTTGATTACCCAGATAATATGTGACAAATTGTGATTAGGTATTGAAAGGTTATAATTGACAGGATCTAAAAATTGATTAGATGAGGGTGGAGTTTGGACAAACAGAGACAGACAGACAGAGGAGCAGAGACAGAGAGAGCATGGAAGGCTGGCTTTTTACTGTATCATTCTGACTTGCTTCCCAAGATGATCACACATACACACACATACACACACACACACACACACACGCAAACAGATACGAATATCTAGTGATAATCATCTCTAGAACGGGGATGGGGAGAGAGGAAAACAATGAATTTTTTAAAAGAAATTTACACCATACTTTTAGGATATATTTAGAAGAAAGAGCAAGTTTTATATACCAGATTTGCAGTTACATGCAGAATCAAATTATTATTATTATTATTTATTATTATAATTATAATTAAACTGTGTTATGGAAATGCTTGTTTTATTCCATAAATAAAAATTATGATTTCAGTGTTCATAACCTGTTTGTATTATGCTCAGAAAAATAAGTAAATGTTGAAGGTTGGTGATGATAAATGTGATCCATTATAGATTGAGTTTAAGGTCTTGTCAGGAATAGGGACAGCTAGCTAACTAACATAGTTAGTTTGTTTTGCAAGAAACAAGAATTCCAAATCTTAAGTCAAGAAAAAAGGCTTGGAAGGCCTGGAATCAAGAAGATTCATCTTCCTGAGTTCAGATACTAACTGGTTGTGTGATCCTGGGCAAGCCAATTAACTTTGTTTGTCTCACTTCCTCTTCTGTAAAATGAGCTGCAGAAGGAAATCACTTCAGTATCTGTGCCAAGAAAACCCCTAATGTAATCATGAAGATTTGGACATGACTGAAATGGATGAACAACAATAGGGATGTCCAATATATGGAGCATGTATTTGGAAATGTGAGATTGGAGCCTAGGAAAAATGCCAAGACTGGAGAAAGAGATTTGATAGTTATCTTCAGAGAGGGGGTAATTGAAGAGAGAAGCCAAACAAAGGTTACAGGGGAAAAAAAGTCTAAATATGGAGAAAACAAGATATTGAAATTTGCTCCCTGTTGGGATTTATCAAGATTAGAATGATAAAACATGTAGAGGTCAGTGGTTCTAGAATGGTGGCAAATATATCATGGAAATGACTGCTGATCATGAATCTAAAGTGTTATTTTCTCACTTCACTGATGAAGCTGAGGAACTGTAAAACCAAGACTCATTAACTGAAATAATGAAATAACCACAGATGATGTTGCAGAACAGGATAGAGGAAGACTGCCAGATTTGGAGATTCACTAAGGAAAGGAGGAACATGCTCATAGGTAACTGGAGTAAAGAAAGAGTATTGTAATACATTTACATGTATCTCAAATAATATATTGAGAGAGAAAAGATCTAGAAATGGAGGATGGAGCAAAAATAAACTGATTCCTGCTTTTTTCTTAAGAGTGTGAGTAAAAAGCAGTTTTCATTTTGAGAGGGTTTTGACAGTATTTATTAAACACACAGAGAGAGACAGTTTTGGATTAATTCAGAGAGCTTGCTAAGAAGAATGAATGAAAGGATGATGAGTTATTTAAAAAAAACAGAAAGACATTTCAAAAAAGTATACATGAAATGGATATTGGAATGACTGAAAAGAGACTGAGAAAGGTTATGGTGGAAGTGGGTGAGGATGAGAACATTAGAGGAAGTAGTAGCTCCAGATTTTACCTAAATGAGGTTGTAATTTAGGGTAATAGACATTAAAGCAACAGGAAAAGATCTGAGCTAAGTACTGAGCAGGCAGAATATAGTGGATTGGAGAATGTGTATTTGTAATCACTCCCAAGGTTCCCGTTTAAAACAGTGAAGAGGTAGACTATGATAAGAAGGAAGTTTCTTGAGGGACGCCAATCAATAGAAAGACATAGTTTCAATTTTCTTATCTTAAAAATGATCAGTTAGTTAATGAAATATACACACTTCATTTTGATTTTCCTGTATAGTTTTTGTGAAGTTAATTACATTGGTTTCCACTATGGCACATTGTTGTTATTCAAATTGCTTCAGTTGTGTCTGACTTCATGATCCCATTTGTTTTTTTCTAGCAAAGATATTTCCAAATCCAATTCCAAATATTTTCAATATAAACAAAGGAGGAAATAAAAATAGTTCATTCTCCAGCTATTTTACAGATGACCAAACTGAGGCAAACATAGTGAAGTGACTTGGCCAGGGTCACATAGCTAGTGTTTGAGTTCAGATTTAAACTCAGGAAGACGAGCCTTACTGGGGCTACAGAGCTTGGCCCTCCATCCAATGTGCTAGCAACTGCTAAATATTCTTATTTAAATATCTTAAATGTTTTCACTGGAAGAATTTTTTTTAAAACCCAACCTGAGGCTAGGATTATCATTTGACGAGAGTGCTGAGAATTGGGGAGGGTTGGGGTTAGTCTGCCCTCTAGTGCCTCTTGAATATTCAAGTGCAAAGAGAATACACCAATGTCATTTAAGGAATTGAGAATCCTTCCAGAATCTATTGTTTTGCCATACATTGTAAGGAAATTACTATGAAGATGATATTTTACATTTGTGGAGTATTTTATACTTTGCAAATTACTTTCATTATAAATAAGAGCACTCATGTCTTTTCAATTTTATTTATCTGAATTACATAGAGTGTTGATCTTTTATGGTAGATTGATTTTTTTACTAGCTCCCCAGAAATGATTGGACAGAAATCATTATAATGTTGGGTTATGATTTAAGTTGTTTGTCTCATTTTTTTAACTGGATGATTATCAGAGTATGAAGGTTATCAGTTACAAAACAGGGTCTATCAGACTTAACGATCTTGAAGTTGTATAAAAAGATGTATCAGTGAAATAACAAATAAAGCTGGACTTGGAGTCTGCAAAATCATGGCATGGCTTCTGCCTCAACCTAGCTTTATCCATGAGAGAATAACTGACCTCTGAGCCTCAGTTTCTATGTCTATAAAATGGAAATATCATCTCACATGTTGTTGTGAAGATCAAATAACAAAGTGTTTTTGAAGTCATTTGAAAATTTTAATGAACTAGAGAAACATCAGCTATCATTATCATCATCATTATTAATTACAGAATGATTGAGTCAATATGATGATGATTTCTGAAACAAACTTCTTTTTCCAAGATAGCTTCACTGAAATTCACTTTTCTTTTTGAGCAGCAGAGAAAATGTTCAATGAATGGTATGAAAATGTTCATAGTTAATGATTTAATCCCTACAAGCAAATGGTATTTTTTTATGAAAATGAGAATATTAATTAGTAATGTCAGTTCAGATCTTTTTGCTAGATTCTTGCATAGTAACCCCACTGCAATACAATCAGGGATTTGGGGGATGTTGCAATCTGGTTGCTACATAGTTGTTGTGTATCAGGATCAGTGTATAGGAGAAGAAATAAAGGGCAGAGAGTAAGAGACTGAGAGGCTAGGGAACTGACTAGAAAGCAGACAGCTAGCTGCCTCTAAATCTGTGATACCACTTGTGAGTAGGCATCCTTTACAGACAAGTGGAAACTCTGGAGTAAACCTTTCCTATTCCTTTTGTTTCCAATTCCAATCTTAAATGGGAATTCTTGATAATATAGATAGTAATACCACAATGATCCCTTCTGAATGGTGGTGGAATCCATCTGGTTTTCTGAAAAATCTGAATTACAGAAAATATTGAAAAGCAATTAATCCCATTATTTCAGGAACAACCATTGAGAATCCTGACAAGAAAAGGGAAATCCTAATATATATCTTTTAAAAATCTTTTCATTTTAATAAGTAAGTCACCAACAAATAAGACATATTATGTTTCGAATACAAAGGAGCATACTGGAAATAGTAAATATGTTGATTTCCACTTTTAAATAAATTTCACATTTTTTATATTATTCTGGTAGCATATAAAGAGCAAGCATGCCAAATCTGAATTGGTGGAGTCAAAATTAATGATATTTTTACCATATGTTCTTCACTTATGTTTTACTAAAAATTATCTTTCCATTCCATTTGATAGTGATGTATTCATAACTATGAATTAACCATGTGATGCAGTGAAAAAGAAATAGTTTCTATTTGGGTTCAGAGGACCTGCCTTCAAATTTTAACTCTGACACTTTACCTATGTCATCTTGAACAGATCATTTAAGCATCCGTTTGCTTCAATTTCCTAATCTGTAAACTAAAGTTATTAGAATGGATACCTTCTAAGATCCTTTCAAGTTTTATATTCAGATCTTTTTTTTTAACACATATGAAACAGGGGGGTACCCTATTTAGAGATGAAAAAAATTGATGCTCTTAAATGAATACTCAATTTTTTTATCTCATTTATGTGGATACTTTCACATATCAAGTGAGATAATATTTGTAAAGCACTTAATACAGTGCTTGAGACATAATAGAAACTTAATATTTTTTTTTCCTTCTTCCCTTTTTATCTATTTATCTATCTATTCCCTATTTTATCTATGCCCACTCAAGATGGCAAGTTGGGGATAAAGGGACAGCTTCTCTTTTGCTTTTCCCTACACATGATGAAGGATAGTAGAGAAGTGTGAGAAAATAACTTTAACTTCCTGGCCATTTGGCCAAAAATATGCTTGTGACATGGAACATATATGAGCTTTAGAGGTATTTTATCCTCATACAACATCTGCCTCAAGTTCTATAGCTACACATTGGCTTTGTAATCAATTACTGTACCACAGAGCTCTAATAGGTGACTAGAAATAAGACAGGAGAGGAGCTCTCACCTTAGTACTAGACTTAAATTCCTGTACTGTTGGTATCTCTAATAATGCCCTTTATTCTCTCCAAAAATATAGCAACAGTCTTAGAAATATGTTAATTAAAAACTCAATTTTCAAATATAGTTCCTACTACCATTTATAAAATCAGAATAAGTGCTTCTTTCCATTTGAATATGAACTTTCTGATTGCTGCACTGAACAAAAAAAGTGAATGAAGCTTTCTTTAAAAAAAAAAAAATCAGAGAATTTCTGGGAGGGATTAATTGTTCATTGGAAACTTTTTCTACTTTAACTAGATGCTTAAAACGCACTTGTACTTTGTTCCTCATGTATCTAAGTAGGTCTTTGCACTCTAGCTCCTTAGCCATCTCTCTTAATAGATGTAGGACCTTTAAATTGTATTCTTTTGTGTCACCTTCTCCTCTATGTGGTGTGTATGTCCCGTACTGAGATGGTGTGAGCAACATTTTTGTCCTCTTAGACTACTTCTATTCTTTAAAAGGGGCTGCCTACTCCTTTGAACTCCACTGAAATTCAAACCCATGTCACTGTTGATATAGCTCCATATGATGGAAACTGGCAAGTTATAACAATTTCTATGAAATCCTACTTAGTAACAACAAATATTGTGTTAGCAAATTACATTTGCCAATTTTCTAATTTAACAAGAACTAGGATTCCTAACCAGCTTTGAATCTAAGATCCATGGCTAGACTGGACAACAGCCCCATAATGGGACTCGTTATTCTTTCAATCTAAATAAAGAAGCATGGAGTTGGAATTTATTTTTAAGTCTTCATTGTTTCCATTGAAGCATTTGTAGAGGGAATTTTAGTCAGCTGTGCAATGTGTATGCCCACACTCACATACTAATATACTGTGGATTACATGGTGGCTGACCTCCTAGTAATTTGATGCAGCCCTCCCAAACTGCCCTCCCTGTTTGGGGAAAGCAAGGCCACTGAAAAGATGCTGAAGCATGACGGGCAGAGAGGCTGCTTGTTTCTTCCTTTGAGAGGGCTGAGGAGTTTACCTTCCAGCTCTGTTTGGTCTCATTACATGCAGGATCAGGTCTATGCCGTTCCAGCCCTGTGAACAGAAGCCTCAGCCCAGCTCCTCTGGAGAGATGTCAGCTGCCTCATCTCAGCTGGCCTGCTTGACAGTGAGTGTAGCTCAGACAGTAAACTCACAACTCCCTGCTTTTTCCTTGAGGTTTTGTCTTTTTTATGAAAGAATATAATCTCTATATAGTATATATAATTTAGTTGCTAGTATTTATAAAGTATGAACACACACATATATACAGAGAGAGAGGTTGATAGATATAAATATATATGTTCTGCATTCTCTATATTTAAAGCATAAATAGAAAGAAAATATAGAAATATAGACACAACGATTTGTAAATATTTCTATCTATTCTATCTATATATCTTTATATAATCTCTATAAGTGTATCTTTGTATATCCTAGGAATCACACATGTACATATAAACACATGTATACATGTAAATGCATAATACATGTCTACAGACATGTATATATGCATATGCACAATACATACATACCACACATACATACATACACATTTATATGAAAAAAAGAGAACTTTTTTTTTTTCCAAGAAAACTCCCTTTGTTTTGCTTTGTCATTAAGATGCAGGGTCCAAATTACATAGGTGATAGAAAATGTCTGAGGTTAATCAAAAGATACCAGTTTGGTATTCTTCATTATTTAATATTGTCTGTATAACTTTTAATCTTTTTTGTTTTTAAATAAAAATCCATTTAATAAAATATTCTTTTTGTTTTTACAAAATTAATGTTTCTCCTTCTCTGCTGCTATCTTTTCTTTCTACATATTCCCTCACTTTTCTTCACAGCCTTCTCCTATAAGGCTTAACCCTTACTCAGGACTAGCCCAGAATGGTTCTTGGAGGACTTTGAGTATGTTGTGTCTATCCTGTCTCTCAAGACACCTTTTCTACATAGTAATCAGACTCCTCTTCTTGATGGCTTCCAGGTTTTCATATGGGTTCCCCACAAGTAGAATGCTATTCTCTAACTATCCTCATCTTTTGAATGTGGTCTCCTCTCTGTCTCATGCTTCATGGTCAAAAAGCTTTACCCAGATTAGAATGGTCAGTAATGTTACTCTGTCTTTTCTCTTTTCATAAGAACATTTATTCTTATCTTTTTTTTCACTTAATAGTATTTTTTCCAATTACATGTGAAGATAGTTTTCAACATTTATTTTTGTAAGATTTGAGTTCCAAATTTTTCTCCTTCTGTTGGAATGAATCTGACTTGCCTCCGAGAGAGGGCTTCTGTTGAACTGCCCTGACTGGCTCACTGAAGCTCTATTCATGTTGGGTGTAAAAGGTTGACTGTTCCTCTGAGGGAGGGATTAAGGGAAGTATGAATTCACAAAGTTACAAAGTTAACTTTGTGAATCTCCCATACTTGTGAACTCCAATGAGTATTTAAATACATTAGTGAGCTAGAGGATTTGCTAAGTACCATGCTAAATTAGACAACTGACATCACTTTGTAAGGATTCCAACATCTTTCCATCTCTTCATCCCCTTCCCTAAGACAACAATCTGATATAGATCATACATGTATCATGTTATTCATTTCCACATTAATCAAGTTGTGAAAAAAAGAATCAGAACAAAAGGAGAAAAAGCAAGAGAGAAAAAAATACGAAAAAAGTGAAAATAGCCTGCACTGATCTACATTCAGACCCCAGAGTTCTTTCTCTGGATGTGAACATCATTTTCCATCATAAGTCTTTTGGAATTATCTTGGCCCATTATATTACCAAGAAAAGCTAAGTTTATCATGGTTGATCATTGTAGAATATTGCTGATACTGTGTACTCATTCATTAACAATTCATGTGAGTCTTTCCAATTTTTCTGAAATCTACCTGTTCATTATTTCTTATAACACAATAGGCTTTGATTACTTTCCTTACAATTCATAAACTACAGTTTGTTCAGTCATTCCTTAGTTGATGGACATTTCCTCAATTTCCAATTCTTTGCTACCAAAAAAAACCTGCTTTAAATATTTTTGCACATATGGCTCATTTACCCTTTTTTTTTAATGATCTCTTTGAGATACAGACCTAATAATAATATTTCTGGATCAAAGGGCTTACACAGTTTTATACTACTTTGAGCATATTGCTCTCCAGAATGATTGGATTAGTTCACAACTCCACCAACAATGCATTAGTTTTCCAATTTTCTCTCATTAGACTCCAACATTTAGCATTTTCCTTTTCTATCATATTAGCCAATCTGAAATAGTACCTCAGAGTTGTTTTAACCTGCATTTCTCCAATTAATAATTATTTAGAGCATTTTTTGATATGACCACAGATAACTTCATTCATACATGTTTGTATTCTTTGATTATCATTTGGAGAATGACTTGTAGTTTTATAAATTTGACTCAGTTCTCTATCTGATAAATGTTTTGAAAAAATGTTTCCCAGATTTCTGACTTCCTTCTAATTTTAGTTGCATTGATTTTGTTTGTGCAATTTTTAAAATATTTAATACAATCAAAATTATCCATTTTGCATTTCATAAAGTTATCTGTTTTGTTGGTCATAAGTTCTTCCTTTCTCTTAGAACTGACTCATTCCTTGCTCACTTAATTTGCTTATGGTATCACTCTTTATATCTAATTCATGTACTTATTTTGATGTTATCTTAGTATGATGTGATCCTATCTTAAGCAAAACATATCCTGACATTGTTTTTCTTGCCATCTTTCTTTCCTCAAAAAAGTTCAGTGTTCAGAAAGTGTCCAGGCAAGGATTTTTCTTGTTTACTATGTGTATTTTGTATTGCTAAACACTCTTGTTTTCCTCTTCATCTTTTTCCTTCAGGTTTTTCACTGAAAAAAAGTTTCTTTTTAGCATGCCAATAATACTTTCCATACATATTAATGTTTGTATTTTTATATGTATACTTTTACCCACATTATACAGGAAATTGAGCTTCATAGGAACTAAGTTATTTGCCTAGTCATGCAGCAATAATAATAACCTAAGAACTTAAACCTAAGTTTTCTGACTTCAAATAATATACAGTGATTTCTTACCTTTCATATGTGCCTCCTACATGGCTATAAACAAACTCTTTTGACCAAATGTGATCTCAGTGCCATAGAATTAAGATCTATTGTCTTTCTTCATAATTTCTTGAAGTTTCCTTGGCATGTACATATGTCATGTTTATTGAGCCATCATTCAGAGATAGAAAGAAATCTATGAAATAAACCCTTTAAGATCTTTCCATTTACAATTCATTATATGCTCATGTCTAAGAAAGGATATTCATCTAATTAAATGTGAACCAGACACAAAACAAGAGAGAATATAATTTGTCCCATAGGCATTTTACTCAGAACTGTATTATCTTTATATTTTAGTTTTGTTTGAACTAAATTAAAGAAACAAAATTTTACAAATATCTCAGTATTTTCATTGATTCTTTTACTTCTATTAACTACTCTAGTTAATGGAATTTATCTGGGCAAATCAAAAACTTCCAGTGAGCTACCAACACACAATATTCTTCAAAAATAGAATGTCTAGTAGTTATGCATTGAATTCTATGTTTCAGTTAATTTTTTTGTTGTTGAAAATAGGTGCCAAGTTTAGTTAAACAAATACTAAATTTGTATAGCAGAATAGAAGAGTTCTTTAGAAAGGCTTGGTTTGTCCAAGTTCTGCATTGCCTTGAATAAATCACCTTAATTCTCTGGGCCACAGTATCCTCATCTGGAAAAAAAAAATGAGGAAGGAAAGAAAAAAGGAAAAAAAATCATTTATTCAATGACTACTATTTGCTAAGCATTGTGTTAATTACTTTGTAAATAATATCTAATTTGATCTATACAATAACCTTATAAGGTAGTTACTATTATTATCCTCATTTTACAGTTTAGGCAACTGAGACATAATTGCATAAAAATAACTTGTCTGGAATCACATAACTAGTAAATGTTTGAGGTTTGAGGCACATACGAACTTGTTTTTCCAGATTCATTACTGTATTCATGGTGAGAATTGGGTTAGATGGTCTCAAAAGTCCTTTTCTGGTATCATATTCTATGATTGTGTAAGTCACAGAATCCTTCTACAATCATGATCAGCTTAAGGACAATTTTGAAAAACTCATACAAATATCATTCCATCATTGGCAGGATTTTCTCCTTTAAAAAAATATGGCAGAAAAAAAAAAGATGAATACATGTTACTTACTTGTAGTACGAAGACACCTTTTTAATCTATCACTGAAAGACTTCCAACTCATACTGCTCTGTAAGTGAGGGCTATTGTCCTCCACAACAATACCAACTCAGGAGGATAGAGAGATTTCATGTAAAGGGTTTGTAAAGTCTCTTTTAAGGGCTTCAGAGTTCTTTCCATTTCAAGTACTTTCTTTTTCCCAGAGAATAATAAAATATCTCTTGATGACCACAATGGCTTTAGCCTCTCGCTTCTGACCTTTTTACCAAATGCCAGGAAATAAAGCTTTCTAACAGGACCTGACTTGTACAAAACAAGGGTGACACAAAACAGAATTTGACCTTCGATTATCTGAATGTAGGTTTAGAACTGGATAAGCAATAACTTCAAATTATAGAAATACAGTTTGTTCGCCAGAACACAGTGACTAGACAGTGAAGTCTCTAACACCTTTGAACCATTTACTGCCTTTCACCACTGTTTATCACAATAGTCCCCTTTTTAGTGGCAACTATCCTGGGTGACTATAGAAAAAGAGGATATTGTGGAAGTAATGGAATATTTAGTCTATATCAACAATCCTAATAGCAGGTCAAATAGAAACATTTTTTTTACATCATAATCTCTTTTGGTTGGGGGGGCATGGAAATTTTCATCATATAAACATATTCTGGGTTATTCTGTCATATAAAATCTGGCATGTCTCACACTATCACCTGAAGGAGGTGTATGTGTGAAGTTTCAGCCCTTTACAATCACCAATCAAGTCAACAAGAATTTCCTAACAACATTTTATATTCTAGCCATTAGGGAGGACAAAGGCAAATTTCTTTCTATTTTCAAGGAGCTGCATTTCAATTAGGGTATTGCAAAGTTAAGGACCTATATGATTAATTGGGAAGGAAAACATATTTAACAAGTATTGAGATCAGGAAAGGTTTCCTCAAAGGATGTGGTATAAGAGCAGAGCCCTGAAGGAAATTAGGGTGCTAAAACAAAAAGGTCAGGAGAGAGGATATTTTGCACAACAGGTACCAGAAATTGAGCTATTTCACAGACTTTTACAGAAGTAACCCAGGTTTTACCATTCAACGTGGCAAAGAAAGAAGGAAAGAAATATAGCTGATTTCAATTATTTTCCCTTCCTCAATTATTTTCTTTTTAGGACTGGTACAAATGAGCACCATGAGAGTTAATCCATCTTATTATAATATCATCCACAGAGATTCCTCCCTAGATATGTGAATATATTCCCATTTTTCTTTTAGAACAATATGTTTGCCAAAATTTGAATGTTTCTAGCCTACTCTTCAGCTTTATTTAATCTTTTTCCAGTGAAGCTTGACTTATAGGGGAAAAAAATGAATAAAACCTCTACCATCTCAGAGGTTTGGTTTTTTTTTTTTTTTCCGAGATGATGACACAATTTTGATTTCATGTGTTCAGCAAAACATCTTAAATGAGCACTTCACCAACAGTCACTAACATAGCTCTTCTATGGCAACTGAAGCAAAGTCTTATGATAAAATTCTCCTATTATTAATACCCAGAAGAGTGATTTCTAGTGCCAATCCTAAGTATCACACTACATTCTCAAGCATGGCCGAATAAAAATAGATTGAATAGAACTAGGTTTTATATAGCTTTCCTTCAGTACTTGAATGCTATCAATTCTAAAACTACTCACAAAGCTCCATATGGATACCACAAATAGTTTCTAGTTAGTAAATGCAGAGTGATGTAGTTGTCATTTTTTGCAAGTTCCAAATATCCTTCTGAAACCATCCCTGCCTTCTTGATGTTTTCAGTTAGCCTTAGTTTCCTCATCTACAAAATAGTGATAATCATTCTACATTGTACTGGTTATATTCTACATTGTACTGATTATATTCTTCTTAATGGATAAAATACACAAACACAATGGAACAACTCATACTCACAGTAAGATTATATTCTTCTTAATGGATAAAATACACAAACACATATCTACACAGATGTAACATATACACGGTAGATACACTTGTATAGTCATATAAACATAGTAGTTTATTACTATATTACTGTTATATTAATTTATTAGTTATTTCAGGAGGCTGGTCAGAAGTAGTTGTTGGGATCAGGAATGGCTTTTGCAAAAATTGATTCCTGAGCTATACCTTAAGGTCTCTGTGACATAAAGACAGCAGGGAGCGCATTCCAAGAATCACCAACACAAAAAAAGCATAAAGAGGAGAGACTGTGTATCACTGGCGAGAGGCAGATTCCTCTGTCTTCTCATTGTATTACATTATAAAATTAGTCTCCTTTACCTTTCTAAGTCCAGAGATGTCTATCTTTTGTTATATCCTGTTCATTCTGTCTTTTGCTTTTCTCATTGTCTACTTTCTTCCATGTATGCATTATATGTATATATGTATGCATGAGTGTATGGATGTGTATCCATCTCACTGCCAACTCAATGTCATGGGCATCTCAAATAAAACATGCCCAAAGCATAATATAGAATATTTCACTCTAAATTCTTCCTTTCTCTTAACTTCACTATTTTTGTGGAAGGTCCCACCATTTTTTCAGTCTTTCAGATTCATATTTGATTCTTCAATGTCCCTTAACTCCCTTATTTCCCCCCATCCAATCAACTGTCAAGATTTATGAATTTGTTCTCCTCAAACTGTCACATCTAGCCTCATCTCTCTAGTTCTATCATCAATACTCTAATCTAGCAACTCCTGCCCTAAAGCAATAAACTACTAGTTAATTTCCTTGCTTCAATTCTCTCTTCTAAACTAATCCATTTTTCACAATTCTGCCTAATTGGTATTCCTAAATTATAGTTCTGACCTTGTCTTTCCCCTACTCAAGAAGCCTTAGTGGTTTGCTTTTTTCCTTTGGAAAAAATGAAAATGCTATTGTTTGGCATTTAGGATGCTTCTCTTACTCAATAGTCTGTCTTTCCAGGCTGATACCTCTTTTTTTCCTCTCATGTACATTGCACTCTAGTTAAATTGGCCTATTAGTTATTCCCTGTACTCAATTCTTAATGTCATACCATTCCCCAGGTTATTCTCCAACCCTGGAATGATTTCCACACACGCACACATATACACTTTACTTTGGGTAACCTCTTAGAAGATCTAGCTCTATTCTAGATTCAGGTCATTTGCCACCTTCTTCCAAAGGTGTTTCCTGATTCTCCCCTGTTTTTCCTGTCTATCCCCTTCAATCACTGTACATTTATTGTGCATGTAATTATATATGCATTATATGTATATACTCATATATTTATATATACACACATATAAATACATGTATATATACATATGTATAGTATATATATATATATAATATATGTGTGTGATCATTCAATTTTAAATTTCTTTGCTTAATACAATCAAGAAATATTTATTAAAAACCTATGTTTCAGGTAATGTGATAAACAATACAAAATTGAATATGTTAGTATGCAAATGAAAGAAAACACTTCTATGTGTGTGTATACACATATCCTATATGTATATCTCTGTGAACATATTATATTAATAGTCATACATAAACCACTTGAAGGCAAGGGCTGAATTACTTTTTATTTGTGTACTATTGCACATTTTACTTTGTAATCTCTAATACAATGCCTCAAACCTGGAAGATTTTTAATAAATGTTTCATGATTGGTCATTCAGCATAAATCTTCTATGCTTTTTTCCTCCCTGTTAAGGATTTTAGTCTTCTTGTGAGTTTCATTTACATAGTAAAACTAGTCAAATAATCACTGTAAAGGAACATTAAAGAAAAATATAATACTTTGCATGTGACAGAATTTGCAGATACATTGCCTGGAAAGGGAACACTTTAGACTATTCATGCTAGTGGTTTTAATCCTAGTACATTCAATACTATCCTCAGCCCTTTTGATCTTCTTCAGTTATTCTTTAAACTGTAGCATATTTAATACTTTAGATAATGTACAATCAATTCAAATTAACCATCTGGCTAGCACTCAATAAGGCCCATTTTCAGTTAGGCTAATGAAGACTCAAGGAGAAGCTAAGGCTGCTCTAGCATTTAAGAAATCACTACCTCACTTACCCCCTCAGCCTTGTTGGAGGATTTGGTAGATCACCTTGGAGCATATAGTTGAAAGGTGCAGCAGTTTCAAATTAGTCCCTTTAATCCAATGAGTACCTTTGTCCCAATGTAAGTGACCCAATCCTGCTGAGATTTGAACCAGGAGCCCTTAGATCTAAAAACTACACTCTACAATTTAGAGATGAAGGAGAATTACGAATTACACATATAAGTAATAGCCTTTTAAGCTTCTTTCTTAGGTCTGCAATCATTAGGAAGCAGAGAACATCCCAGCATGTTGCTAAGTAGCATATTCGGCCCAGGCACTTTATTCCACGGAAGTTCCTATGTTAAAAGAAAGTAAATTAGGCTCAATTATTCCCAAGACTAGTAGTGTGGTGACAGAACACCTCCTTACATCCCCAAGGAGAACTAGATGATTTCAGAGCAGGCTTGAAGTGAATAGGGCTTTGGATTCATTATGTTTTGTTCTAGAGGGAAAAAAAGGTTAAAAAATATTATATATCTATCCTATTAACTTAAGCAAAGAGAAAACAAAGCTCAGAGCTTTTTTGTTTTGAATATTAAACCAGCAGCTTCAGTGGGGAAAAAAACAAGACTGAACTTATTAAGCATTTAAATATTACATCAGTCAATAAGCATTTATTAAGCACCTACTATATGTCAAGAACTGTGCTATATGCTGGGAATACAAATGCATTTAGGGACTTTATCAAATGCTTAATGGTGGGAGAGAAAAGATAAAGAAGGAGTGAGCTAGAAAACATTTTTGAATTTTTTATCTTCATGGAAATTAACTCTCAGAGATGGACATATCCAAGTATGGCTACTGCTTGAAAGTAGTTGTAGGATTAATCATGTAATCCATGCTATTGAGGAAGCTGAGGTTGGTTGATCACTTGATCTAAAAAATTGAGCTACCATCCTTATCAATATGGTAACCACTCAGAAGTAGGAAACCACCTAAGGAGATACAAATACACCCAAGTCAGAAGTAGAATATGTTAAAGTTTCTGTACCCATCAGTACTGGGATTGAGTCTAGGAATGGCCAATTTACTTCTAGTCTAAGTGAATCTTCAAAATAGAAAAGGAGGAAGAGAATGAGAAGGAATAATAGTTTCAGGTTGTCTAGAAAGCAATAGAAAAGAAAGCAGTCATCATCAGAGATATCTTTATGATTTGTAAAATGCTTTACACAAGTATCTTATTTTATCATCCCCAAAACTTTGTGAGTTAGGTAGTATCATCCCTAATTTACTGATGAGAAAATTGAAGCTAAGATAAGTTGAAGTGAGTTTATTCAATGTAGCACAACCTACTAAGTACTAAGAGCCCAGGTCTTGAATTCTTTCTAATGCACCACTCAGTTGCAGTCACTTAAATTATGGTAATATCAAGAGAATGTGTTAAATAGTTTTGTTGCTGTTGTTCAGTCATTTCAGTTGTGTCTAACTCTATATGATCCCATTGAGGGTTTTCTTAGGAAAAAAATTATGGGAAAGATTTATCATTTTTTTCTTCCAGCTCATTTTACAGATGAGGAAATTGAGGCAAATAGGGTTAAGTGACTTGCTCTGGGTCACACAGCTTGTAAGTAGCTGAGGTCAGATTTTAACTCACAAACATAAGTCCTTTCCAACTCCAGGCCCAGCATTTTATCCTCTGCACCTGGCTGCTAGTTAATGATCATTATCTGATTTAGTGGAAAGTCCAGTGATTTAGAAGTTTGTCTAAAATTCCTCAAAAGCCTACTTAATACTCATTTGAAATTAAATTAAAGTTAATGCTTATAAACTTTTTACTGGTTTAAAAATATATGTTTTGATTCTTGGGTTGTAAATGACATATGCACATATAAATATCCTTCCTAGTTATTAATTTATCTATACTTTCCTTTCCTGGCTTACATAAAAATTTATAAGCAACTGAAGGAAAAATAACCCTAGATTATATAATCCACTTCTGCCCACATGTTTTCTCCTGAATTCCAGGTTCTGTTCCTTTGCTTTGTATATCTCCCTGTATAGCAGTTTCCATATGTATATGGTCTCAGAGCTCTAATGACTCATGGTATAATGAAAGCAGCATTGGTGAGAGTCATAGGAGTTCATTCAAGTCCCCCAGAAATGAGATAATGTGTCCCAGTGAAATACCCTGTACCCCAGTGAGATAATCTCTAAGACACTTTGCAGAATTTAAAATGTTTCATAAATATTTGCTGAATTTATTATAACCTATTTGATATTAGGCAAATTATTCTAGTCAAAACAAACAAATAAACAAACTTACCCAACAATAACCCTTCCCTTTTTAGCTGCCTTATTTACAAAATGTGGAGATTGGATAAGAAAATCTACTTTCAGCACCAGACCTATGAGTTTAATCTTTGAGTGTCTTGAGAATTTAAAAATTATGAATATAGATATTTCACTAATGTCTCAGATTTCTTTGCTATTTGAAATGAAATAACACTGGGAGTTCTGTTTAGTTACCAAGTTTCTTTCCTCATTAAAATAATAACCATTGACAAGAAGCTTACTATATATATAATAGGCTAATAACAACCACCACAAACAGAATAATAACTGGTATTTATATAGTGCCTGAAGATGTTCAAATGCTTCATGTAGAGTATCCTATTTTAGCCACATATTACCTATGAAAAGAGGTCATGAATGAGGGCATATCTAGGCCAGAGCCCAGAAGTGGGGAGGGACAACTCACAACTCTATACCTTAGGAATCTGGGATAATGCCATGCTGTTCTCACTAAGCCTGCATCCCCTGGGTTTATCTCTTCACTGGTCATTACTGGTCTTAGAGTGGATATGTAGTTTCAAGTTTTCCCGGGAGCTGTAATAGGAATAATATCAACTTAAAGAAAATCATGATTAATAAACAAACATAAATAACTAAATTAAATGAATGTATTGATCAATAAATAAGTGAGTAGATAGATACATTGATAGATGAATATATAAATAAATGAGCTAGCATCTATTATACACCAGACTCTATAAATATTTTCTCATTTGAGCCTAACTCTGAGAAGTGGGAATTATCATTATCTCCATTTTATAGCTGAGAAAACTGAAGTAAACAGGGGTTAAATGAGTTGGTCAAGGTTACTGAGATAGAGGAGGTCATTGGGTGACATAATGGATAGACTACTGGGTTTGAAGAGAAGAACTGAGTAAAGCTTGAGATACTTTCTAAATGCGAGGCACTGGGCAAGTGAAATAACTTCTTGTTTGCCTTAATCTACTAGAGAAGGGAAGGCCAAAACATGCTAGTATCTTTGCCACATGGGAAGGATGATCCATAGGCTCATGAAGAGTAGGATGGACAACAACATATTTTGGGGGTAGTTTTTGCTCAATCATTCTTTCAATTGTGTTCAAATCTTCATACTTGACAGAGATACTGGAATTATTTGCCCTCAAGGAGTTTGTATTCTATTGGAGTCCACACCTAAAAAGGAAGCTGGAAAAGGGATGCATTAGGGAGACAAAGGAATCTGACTAGAGAGCATGGTAGAAGAAATCTAGGCTAGAGTCTTTAATAAAAAAGAAAAAAACAAGAAAAAAATGAGAATAGAGAGTAGATAATAGAGTATAGAACAGAGTAGATTAGAGAGTAGAATAGAAGTGGAGTGGAGTAGAGTGGGAGTAGAAGTAGAAGTAGTTTGGAGAACTGTGGAACTTGAAATTTTACATTAAGGAATCTTGTAAGATTAATTAAGTCTAATCTTACCAGTTACAATAGGAAACAGACCCAGGAAATTTCTGGATTTCTGGCATAGCTCATACAGAAGTATGATTGAAACTCACTCTTTAGCTAGCATTTTACTACACATATTCAGAAGTCCTTAAAAATTTATAACAACCCTAGTATTAGCTCTTATATTTTTGGTTTTATTTTTAAAACAAAAAAAAATTTTCATTGTTCATTTTGATTTTTCTATTAGTTTTATTTAAAAAATAATCACCCAAGCCTTGATTTAAAAGTGAATGTATTCATTTTTTTTCTATGGGATTCATTATTCTAGAACTGTCCCCTAAATTATAAGTGCATATTAACATGAGAATAAAATTAAAATACACACACTTAAAAAACTATTTTTTAAACATTACATTAAGAAACATTTTGTCTCTTCTTCCAAAATCACAGTTGTCATGTACATGGTAAGATTCTCTTTATCAAAAATAAGCTTTTCTTAGAATTTCTGGGGATCTCTTGTTCACAATATCTACCAACTCAATAGTGAAAAATGTCACATTAGATCATTGCTTTCCTGCTTGGATTTTTTATACTTTCTAGGAAGTAAGTAGGAAAGAAGGGAAAAAAGATGTAGAAAACACAGTTTCCAGTTGAATCCAGAAGGCTTATGTTTTAGAAGCCAATCAAAATGCTTTGATTTTTTTAAAAGAAGGGTTTTAATCCTATCACTTCTACTACCTAGATAATCTCTAAAGTAATTCTAGCTCTAAAGGTTAGAATTTCTAAAAACTAAAACTTCATGTGCTGATGAAAAAAATAAAAAGGAGTAGAGAATGAGGGTTTTCTTAAGATACAGTAAAGAATGAATTAATGACAATGTATATAAAATTAAAATCTTTTGAAAATGTTTAAATTTGAATTTTTATACACTAGACTATGCATTTTTTAAAAAGTGAAATATTCATTATAAGTATATAAAAAAAAGCTTATTTTGTCAAATCTTCCCATGGCATAACCTATCAGGTAAAAACATAGTCAATAAACATGTAAATGCCTACTATGTGCCAGGCATTTGCTAAGCACTCTGAGTACCAAAATAATTAAAAGAAAAGCCCTTGATTGTAAAAAAGTTTATAATTTAAGACAAAGCCAATAAATAAACTAACATATACAAATAATTTAAACACAAGCTAATTAGGGCCTAACTAAAAGAGGAAAGTCACTAAAGTTAAAGACTAGGAAAATATCCTTGTAGAAGTCCAAATTTTATTTTGGAAAGAATCAGGGAAGTTAGCAAACAGAGATGAGGAAGAACATTTTCTTTTTAAGACTAAACTGAGTTTCTTCCTTACCCTTGTCCTTCTGCCTCTTACCTCTTTCACATAATATTGAATATAACTATAAATGAAATAAGTGTTTCTTGGAATGAGTTAAGAAGGGAAGAAAGAGCAGGAAAGCAACAAAGTAGAAATAGAGAAGTTATATAATTGATAGTAGTGTCTTTCTCCAAATGCCAGATTCTTTAAAGGGAGCTAATATGCACAGCATTTGAGAATGTCTATAGTACATCCTAGGAGGGATGTTTGCAATATGGGACTGGCATTCAGGGATGAGATTAAAGGTGTATGTATTTATATTTGGAAATTATCTACATAGGAATGTTTATTGAGTCCACTGGAGCTGACAAAATTACCAAGGAAGAAAATATAGAAAGTTAAGAAAGTACAGGATGGAAGCCTGGAGTAGAGCTATAGTTAATGGATGGGAAAAGCTATAAAGCTTCAATTATATCTTAGATGAAATACTGTATGCATGTCACTTTTGCACCAGCCCAGTTAAGTACAGTGAAAATTCTCATTGTAAGATTGGTGGCCAAATAATAAATATTTCAATTGCAGAAGTACATGAGGAGCCTCAACTCATGTGTATAAAAGTTATAATTGACCTAGAATAGAATTAGAAAGAATACCCATACTAATAAAATTATGGATCCTTGTAGTACAAATGATCAAGTAGAAAAAGAAAACTTTTATATTTTATTTGAAAAATATTGACCTATACTATTCCATCTTTTATGTTTCTTTGATATAGTGTTATTTTGTTGTAGACAAATTATGTAATAGCTAAAATAAATATTTAAATTAGATTCATAAAGCTGAAATTAGTGTAAATTATATAGAAGAAAAGTTCTAGAAACTTGGGATGAATTTTTCAGAAAAAAAAAACACCAAGGTCTTCCTTTAAGGATTAAGATCTTTTGGGTAGGGGGGCGGGGGAGATGAAGAATCTTCTCTTATCTAGACTAAATATTTTCAGTGCCTGCAATTGCTTCCTTTATGCACAAGTGTAGAAATTATTCCCCATCCTGTTTTGTCTTCCAAAAACTCTTCAATTTATCCATCCTTCCTAAATTATGCTACCCACTAAGAAATTAAGCAAATACTCTAATTATGACTTGATTGGGGTCAAGATCAATAGGCCTCTCAGATATTTGTTGTCTTGATGTAATTCTAAGGGTATTTTGGGAAAAAATCTCATTGTAGCTATTTATAGTATCAACCACAACAAGTTAAGAATTGAGAGCTACATTTCCCAAACATATATTGAACTTATTTATATTTAAGGAGGTTAGAAGAAAGTCAGATAAATTCCCTTATGGGCTTAATTTTAACTTGTCAGTTAGGTTTTTTATACTTTTACTGTGCTTCCTTAGTGACTTGTCATTGCCCCATGCCAGGAAATATATTGCTGGAGAAATATTGTTGACATAAGGCCCCAAATCCCTCAGCTAATATCTGCCACAATGCTCTAAGTACAGGGATGCTTGACTTCATGTATCTGTCTCTCTGAGATGACAGCTAAAAGTTACCATGTTGTTTTGAGGTGGGATCATGGTGAGAATATGAAAAAAAACAGTTTATTTCCTCTGATTTCTTATATAATACTAAAACTAGTTTCAACTATTATAGAGAGTATATATCAACCAATACTTCTGTGAGCTATTATTTCATCAGTGTGGATAATTTTTCCAATATACAGATTGCAATACAATCCCTCCACGTCTGAACACACAGTTTAATGAGTTTTTATGATTCCTTCTTAGTCCCCAAATTGATGACCAGTGTTCTATTGATCTATCTTTGATTGATAGAGTTGTCAAGGGATGGATTTGGGATTTGAATACAATTCTTCTGCCATCAAGACCAAAACACTTTCTACTACACCTTAATTGTGAGTCATGATATAAGGAAGATTATATGTATATTCTATTTCTGTAAACATTCAAGGCATTTGAATGATATATAAGGTAGAGGGACTAGACTTATAATTTCATTTATGTGGGAAACTCCTTCAAGAAATCTCCTTTACCAATATGGTTTTGTATACATCCTGGAATACTGAGAGGTAAAGTGACTTTTCTAAAAATCACATAGTCAGGAGAGGGTAGAAGTTGAACTAAACCTTCTTGACTTCAAGACTATTATGCTATCCACTATACCAATAGTTCTCAAACTCTTCCGTGTCAAGACTCCTTTATACTCTTAAAAATTATTGATGATCCCAAAGGAAATATTTTGTTTATATTGGTTACAAAGATCTCAAAATTTATTATATTGGAAATTAAAATTAATTTTTTCAATAAAATATATTCAAAATAGTTATCAGTTTACTAAAACATAATATAACCATTATATGTTATAAAAAATAAATATTGATTATGATAAATAGATATATCTTCCCAAATTAAAAAAAAATTTGAGGAGAGTAGCATTGTTTTACAGACTGTACAAATTCTGCTAATATTTGACTTATAGAAGATAATTAGGTTCTCATATCTTTGAAATATGTTTTTTTCACTTGAAGTATGTGAAGAAAATTCAGTCTTACACTTATATGTAGTTGAAAAAAGAAAGGAATTTCTTAGGCAAACAACTTAGTAGCATTATTATTAAAATAATTTTGACTTCAGAGATTCCCTGAAAGGACTTCAAAAATCTCAGGTTTTCAAATACTCTGAGAACTTCTGCACTAAACCACACTTCTCCTTTTCCTCCTCCCTCTCTTCTTTCTTTTTTTTTTCTGCTTCTCTTCCTCCTCCCCATAGCATTTTTAGTTTCCATGAAATTTGCTCCCAAATAACATGCTTCCTAACTTCATTTGGCATTGTTTCAATTATTCAGATGAAATGATGGTATAAAAATCTGATTACTTTTATAAATAAAAGGGTTCACTCATCCACCCCATCCAAATAGCTTCTCTATTAGATGAATAGTCATAATGATTAGATACCCAACATCATAGAAATTCTCTCAGAGCATAAACTTTGATAATATTGAATAACATATGATTGGTGAGCAAGCCATATGCTGCAGACAATTTAAAACAAATATAATTTATAAGTTAGTGACCCTAACGACAGATCTTTATAATGTAAAGCAAAAATTCTGTTTCCATTGTCTTGAATGTGATGAAAAAGACCAGAAAACACTTACATCACTGGCTTTACAAATAAATGCTCAAATACAGAACATTCCTTTTCAATCTCTAATTCCCCCCCCCCAAAAAAAAAAAAGTTACCAAAGTGATATAGATAGGTTGAAGCTTTTGAGTAGCCTTCAAAAATAGCCACTTGTATTGGATACCATTACTATTATTGGAGACATAGACACATATTAAAAGGGAGATGTATCAGTAATAATAATAATAAACAGCTACAACAATTAAAAAAAAAAAGCCTTGTTATCCATGAGGGAGAGGAAGAAGAAAATTACATTTGACCATAAGGGGAAAAAAAAAAAACTGTCCATATTTTCTCCTTGAATGATCCATAGCTATTCAGAAACTGGAAATATTTCATGCTGTAACTTTCATCAAAGATTATATTTCCTCCTACCCATTCTTTTGCTCTCTTCCTCCCCCCCCCCTTTTTTTCCTTTCCCCTTTCTCATTCCCTTCTTTCCTATATAAAGTGTCCTATAAGCAAATTTGTGACTGTGATTCTCAGGAGTTGTATTCCACCCCCCACTTACTGGGAACACATGTTCACGATATTTGCAAGCATCTAAATTGAGAAGCTACTATAGGCATTTTTACTCTCATGGAAAGGTGGATTTTAGTCAGTTGGCTACAGAAAGCAGCTCAGCAGTGCTGCCACCTACTGCCCAAAGCTCTTGTGAACGTTATCAGGATTTCCCTTTTTCTTTCCCTAAGCACAGGATTTAAAGATTTGAATACTTGATTTTATGCAGTCCAAATAACAACTTGATTGGATGGGCTATAGAAATAACTTCCCTAGCCAGCTGGTAGAAAATCGTTAGGATATGGCCGTTGGGGAATTACGGCCTGATTGCAGGCAATAGTGGAAGGATTGCATTACCTAATTCTGAATTTAGTATTTTACATGAAAGCTGTCTTTGGGGATGCAAGTAGAATGGGGAATGGGAGGAAACCTCCCCATGGAATTCCACATTGATATCAAATAGCAATTTCAGGTATATTGTGCTGTGAAATCTACAGTGACAGGTTAGACACAAAAATTAAAATATATGACAGTACATTAAGATACTAAAAGGGGAGTTGGAAGAATGTGACTGTGAATAGAACATATTTTTGTGACTATGAACAGAGAAAGATCAATGGCTTATGCAGAAAAAAAAAAATAGCTCTTTGAATTAAAAAGAGAATCTTTTTTCCCTTCAAGGAAATTCTTTTATAACTAGCCAGCAGATACTGAAAGCATTCCCCATTTCCCATCCTGCCCACCAAGTGACTTAAACAAGTGAGGAAAGCAGAGCAGCCTGCCTGGCTGAATCTGACAAGCCAAATGAGAGTTGGCCACAGTAGTTGTTTGCCTAATAGGAAAAGTGATTACCTTCTCTTGTTATCCCAAGAAGGCTAATGGAGCCCTCATGGGCCTTTCTAGCCAGACAGGAAACAACATCAATTTCAATGATCACAATTAAAACAGGAGGTAGGCGAGTGATAAATTCCAAATGAAACTAATAATCCCTTGACTGACATTGTTGACTTTCTCTTGTGGTATATATTTTTAAATTGTTCCTTATTTTAAATTACACAGAGCTCCAAAGAGATATTGAAAACCCTACGGGGGAAAGGATAAATACATTGCTTCTTAGAAGAATAATGCTAAAAGTCTCTCTTAATCACCAGAATTGGATGCCTAATTTTCCAAATACTAGTTTTTAAAAAGTGTCCTCAGAAGTATGGAACATGAAGTGTGAAAATACTTGGATTTAGGCTAAAATGGATTTTCAACTTCATCATTATAAATGTAACTATGGGATTCCACCGTTTGAAGCCTTCTGAGCCTCCATTCATAAACTCACAGAAATAAATGTGTGTGCCACAGTAAATGTTGTTTTGGAAAGGGAATTTTTAAAAAGCCCTTTCCCAAATGCATGTGATAATTATTTTAAAAAGAAGACATAACAATGCCCCTAGAGCAGACTGGTCCTATGAACAAAATTAAAAAACTGCTTAAAAATATCCCATCACAGGTGAAAATGGATCCAGATTTAGGGAAACAATCTAAGAGAAGCATTGTGAAAGATAGAGGGAGAGGGGTCCCAGAATTATGGCAGTGTAATAACAACTACTCCCACCCACCTCATACCCCAAGGAGAAGAGCTCTAATTAAGAATTCTTCTTATGCTTGGTACTATTTAATCATGATCCCCCCTCCACATGGTGAGGATTATTCATCTCAAGTACAGTTAGTCATACCATAAGATGGGGTGACTTGTTCCTTAGAGTGCAGATTCTAAGAGCCATTGGAATGCTGTTGGATGATTGACTTTTAAAATAGGACTTGACAAGTGGCAGACTAAGACCCAAGAATAGAAGTGGCATTGTAATGGTACTGTGGGCTGTGCTCTAATTCTGAGAGGACTTCAAAGAGGTTTGATTAGAGGATCTCTTCAGAAAAAGAGTATTTCTCCATCCCTAGCCCTGATCCCCCAGATAGTGGTGCCCTAGGGAAAAGCCCCTATCAGCTCATACTAGTGACAGTTCTGCCAAGTAATTTAACTAGGGCCTTTGAAAATTTAACCAGAGCTTATTGACCTATTTCTCAAAGTATAGATGCAATGTCTTACAATGGCTGAATTAATGGATTTGGAATCAGGAGACTTTGTTACCTCTGTTACCCATGGATTACTTCTCTCTGGGCCTTGATAGATGGAGAGGGACATAGGGAGGGGGAGACAGAGGAAGAAGAAGAGGCAGAGGGAGGAAGGGGGACAGAGACAGAGAGAGAAGTACATAAAAAGATATCTAACTATATTCATATCTAGCTATCATCTGTCTATATAAACTGAGAGAAGGTAGATTATATCAATGCTTCTTAAACTGTGTGTCACGACACCATATGGGGTCTTGTAATTGAAAGTGGGAGTCATGAAATTATGATTATCAGCAAATATCTGATTTATTATATACCTATTTTATATGTCTGTGTATCTAGAGGCACATAAAAATTCTCAGCCAACAAGGGGTTGAGAGTAGAAAAAACAAAGTTTAAAAAGCCCTGGGCTAGATGCCCTCCAAGAACTTATTTATTTTCTCTGATTGCATATATTATCACACTGGGAACAGGTAGGTGGCTTAGTGGATAGAGTGCTGGACCTGGAGTTAGGAAGACCTGGATACTTAATAATGATGTGACCCTGAACAAGTCACTTAACGCTGTTAACTGGAGAAGGAAATGGCTAACCAGTCCAGTAGTTCTGCCAAGAAAACCCTAAATTAGGTCAGGAAGAGTTGGACATGATTTTAAAATGATTGAATAAAATCTAACACAATGCTCTGGATATAGCAGACACTTAATAAGCATCTGTTCAATGGAATTCAACAATTAGCCAAAATCGATATGAGATTTTCAAAGTTCAATAGTGTTTCTAGTCAGTTCGCTCTAAGCAATGCTATTATAGTGTGTGAAATGGTATGCACAGGTACATTAAGGCAGGTAAACAACTCTCTGGAAAACAGAGAATGAACAGATGGTTTAGTTACCATAGACACATTTTTAATGTTAGCTGATAGAGAATAAAATGTTCCCACTGTCTTGGGAGCCATGTCCATTTCTAGGCTATATCCAAGTGAATGTTATGTCAGTGATTTTTCCTGGTCTTCAATGTTGTAATATTATGTACTGGGTGTGCTTATAGAAAAGAGTCTGGATTCTTTTTTTTTTTTTTTTATCTTTAGTGCTGGCTGCTTATTTTTGTGCAAAATATAAACAGCTTCACCTGGAAATTAAAATCCTTATAAAGCAAAATACAATGAAAAAGAAAGGGGGTGGGAGAACCTATCCCTATTAGTATTATTTAATTGGAAAATGGCTTAAAATTTTACTTTCAGGTATTCTTTTAAATAATTAGTAAGCTATTAGGAAAATAGTATAGTAAAGTTGTTGTAAGCTTAGAAAAAAATTTAAGGGCTCTAAACACAGTAAAATTTAATAAAATCAAATTTCAGATTCTAGAGAATAGGAAGAAAACAAATGCCTCAGACTCAAGCACCTATATTTTGATTCACCTGCCATTAAAATGTTGATCATTTGTGAGGCAGTATGGGAGAGTAGATAAAGTACTGGACATACAATCAACAGAAATCTTGATTTGATTATAGGACACTTGATAAGGTATTTAATGTGACTAAATTTGCTCATCCATAAAACATAGGCTGCTCTGCTTTCCTCACTTGTTTAATAAGGACACAGTGTCTGTAGTATCTAATTCATGGTATTCTTGTGATGTTCAAGTGGGATAATGTATATAACATGATGTTTAAACATTTCATATTTTTATTGTCATTCTCAGTGAGTAATGAAGAACAGTAGTGATTTCATGCCCCATGTTTTATGTTGAAAAATTGTCCTCTAGTCTTGTGGCCAAGCAATACTTCCTCCTTTTCTTGTCAGAGAAATGAGACAATTCAATTGTTTCTCTATTCACTACTGACAACATTGCCTGGCACCTTGAATGAGCAGGTATACATATCAATTAATATCCTTATTTGACAGTTAGTCATTGGGGAGCTGGGCTACAAATCTTTTTATGACAATTCAGGGTTCAGTAAATGGAGCTAAGAGATCAGGTATAAGTTTTTAATGTAGCTAACTCAGTAGATGGGTGGGATAGGAACTGCTTAAAATATTCCTCAAGTCCTTTATCCTTGAAGAGATATAAAAATAGGAAAGTCAGGCAGAGATACACTTAATCTGTCTTTTGAAATTTTACATTTCTCAATTGACTAAAATGCCATATTGAATACAATGAATTGACACTCAATTCCACTAAATATTATGAAAGGGCACTGGTTTAGGAATTGAATTTTCTTTAAAGGAAATATTTCCTATCTTCAAAGGGCTTATGTAGTAAAGGGGGTTACAACAAATACATGGTTGAATGTAATATAAAACAGGAAAGGATGGAGTCTAGGAAAATTGAAGAAAGCAGAAGACATAAACTAGGAAGTTAGGGAAGACCTGAAAAAAGATGTAACAATTGAGGGGAGACTCAAAGGAAGAGAAAAGGGAATTCCAGGTATGGACAGCTCCTCCAGTACAAGAAACAGTTAACTGTTCAGTTTGGCTAGAATATAGACTATAAGAAAGGGAGCAACATGAAATAAGAACGGATAAACAGGGGCCAGATTGTGGAGGCATATTAGAACACAAAATAAATGATCAATATAAAATTTAACTTGTATTATTTCCTCAATATATATCACTATCTACTAATAAAATCTGTAGATACTGTTATTTCCTTCTATATATTAAAAAGTGAACTTCCATCACATGACACCAGGTTCTTTCCAAAGAATTCTCTGAATACATTTTCTGAGCAGTTTTATGACCAATAATAAATCAATATAGATAAGATGGTAAAGTATCCCCAAAGACCCCATCACAAGGTTGGGGATCTATAGTCACTTTCTTTCTAAATATTAGCCATATGGAGCAATAGAAAAGTGGATAGTATCATGTAGCTAAGTGGCACAGAGAATAGAGTACAGGGCATGGAGTCAGAAAGATTCATCTTGCTGAGTTCAAATCTGGCCTCAGACTCACTAGCTGGGGGATCCTGGGCAAGTCACTTAACTCTGCCTCAGTTTCCTCATCTTTAAAATGAGCTGGAAAAGCCAATGACAAATTCCTCTAGTATCTCTGCCTAGAAAACTCCAAATGGAGTCACTGACAGTTAAACATAACTGAAAAATATCTAATGACTTCCTTTATATATGCAAATTGACTTGTAAAGACAAGAATTCTTAGAATTTAGCTTTCAGGGTCACTCTATCAACAAGTTACCTTAAAAAAAAAAAAAAAGGAAAGAAATAAAGAAATAAAGGTAATCACCAAAACAATAAGTCAAGCAATAATTTGTAGTATTTGCCAATTTTTAAGGAGTAATGTCTCACACTACAAGCCCATGTGAGCCAATGTCAGTCCATATTGGGATTGAGCCCAACATGCTGAAGCATCTTCTGTGGCAACTTGTTATCTTTAGAAATGGGATTCTAATTTTTTGTGCTTCTTGAATACCTTGTACAGGCTACTCTGGTGAACCCTAAATTCCTGAGAAAAAGTTTTTAAATGCATAAAATGAATAAATATTATTATAAGATAAATCAGTTGTTGAAATATAGCTCATATATTCACACATGTATATAAATACATGTGTGAATATATAATACAACATATGTATGCATATAAAGTTCAAGGTCTTCAAGAAAACTATTAAAATGCAACATCTTCTGCCTGGTTTCATATCTCTATAATCTGCCCCCAGATTGCTTTTCACATTATTTCAAATTATTTCTCTTTATACATTTATCTGTTCCATCCAAACTGTGCTATGAGATATTCCATAGGCATGGCATCCTACTTCCTCACTTCTAATCTCTGAATATACTCATTCCTGGGTCAAGAATGGACTTCCATCTTAGTTGTTATAAAAGCTTGGAAAATAATTTGAAATCTTGTTTTCTGTCTTTAGTTGCAAGTCATAAGACTTCTTACTTCTTTCAAACCCTTATCAACTCTGTCCCATACTTTGGTGAGGAGAGCTGAGTAATCATTTTTTTTTTTCAAAAGAGGAAGGAGTTATTATACACTGGAATGGATCTGGAATTTTGTATTTTTTTTCCTGCTGAAGATATTAGCTCACATTTAATTTTTATCCATAACATATATATATATATATATATATATATATATATATATATATATATATATATATATATATATATATATATAAGTATATATAGATAAAACTGACTATGCAGATAATGTGATTATAGAACAAAAATACATGCATCATTTGTAAAGATTTGTGTGTCCTCAATTGGTATCATGTTTCATGCTCTAATCAATGAATATATTTTCAACTATAAAGTGATTGTTTTAAAGACAAGATAATGTTTAGGAAACAGTGGCTTGTGCAGTGGTTATGCAGAGGAGATGGAGTTTAACAAAAGGGAATGGAGGCCGAAAAGGAGAGTGAAGTAGACATACATATACATACAAATGTACACATATACACATGTATGTATATGTGTAGACAGACAGATAGGACAGGCAGAGGAAGAAAGGAGGGAAAGAGGGGAGAAGTATGGGATAGTATATTTAACAGTGTACTCAAAGTTAAAGAAAGTTCAGGGTTAAAGTAACAGCTTTATCATTTACTAGTTTGAGGGCATTAGCAAATCAGAAGACTTTGGGACCTTAGCTCCCTTGTCTGTAAAATAAGAGCAAACCTTAACATATATTCTTCAAAGAATGGCACAGGATATCATTTATAAATTCTAAAGGCCAGCTATTATTATTACCTGAGTTCATTAGCATTTGTTCGGTTAAATCCATTAGATCACAAATGTTGCTAATGAAATTCTTTCCAAGTGTTCTGATTTCTACCAAACTCATTCCCTGCCCTTGACTTAATTTTTAACTTTAAACAGTAGTTAAACTTGAAGATTGACAATTACATAATGTTGCCTATAACTCTGTTCTGAGTTATATGTTAATTTATTTCTACAAATTAAATGTGACATGATTTTCCCTGTTTTATATTTCAAGATGATTATCCCTAGAAATACTATGAATGAATTCCAATTCATCAAAACTTGTGATTTTAACTTTATCATAAAATAAAGGTATACACATATGTTTGCTGTATCCTGCATCTACACACATTCAACTCAGATGCAAAATCTAACATTCAATAAATGTTATTTAAGGATTTACTGGATGTTAAACAGAAGTTCCTCTTTAAATTATATAGGTTATTTGTTGAAGTGAGAATACCTGGTATGAACACTGGTAAATCAGTTCAATACAACACACTTTTGTATACTTCAATTTGTTGTTTCTTTCTCCTTCCACTATTCAGGTATTGCAAAAACTCAGTGCTGGGTCATCCCCAATATCCCTACATATCTATCAGAACTTTTTGTGATAGACAGGCAGAGCTGGCTTTAGAGTCAATAACACTCGAGTGTTCAGACTTATTAATTCTGGTGACCCTAGGCAAGCTATCAAACTTTTCTTGACTTCCCATCCTTAAAATGGGAACAATAATACCAATAGATCCCAGGTTTTTTTGAGTACCAAATGAGACAATGTAGATAAAGTGCTTTACAAAACTCTATATATTATATAAATGTTAACTATTATTTTTGCTAATTTCTATTCTCGATTTACTGAATGGTGATGGAGTAAGTCATAGCTGAATTCAGTACAAATTCATGTCAGCTAACTTCATCTGGGTTTTCTAAGTCTCATGGCTATTTTTCTTCATTTATAATGATCTATTATACCTCATAGCCACTTTTCCAAATCTTTTCTCTAAACCCCCAATGCTAACCCAACCCTGCTCTCAGGAGGTGACTGCCCCTCCCACGTTAGTAAGAAAATTGTTGCCATCCATCATGAACTTCTTCATCTCCCTTACTCCACAATACAAGGAAAGTCTCTGCATCTTGCTTGAGCTGTGCTTTCCTTCTTTGCCTTGTTAGAGAATTAAGGCTAACTACTCCTGATCCTATCCCCACTCTTGTATCTCTCAAAACACATTGATCAGTTCTGCTCTCTTGTCTTGAATCTGTCCCTATACCTCTTCATTTGACTTTTCAATACCCCCAAACTCTGATCCTGAAATTTCATCTCACTTTTATTTCTAAATGAAAGTTTTCTCTATTATATGTCTCTTCTTTATTCCTTTCTCCCACTTTACCTCCTTACCTCTCCTTTGTTTCCCTTGCCTCCTCCCTTGATATCACCTTTATGCAGATGACTTCTCAATCTAAGTATCTAGATCTAATCTCAATTCTCTAATCTTCATTTGTCTTTTGGATATAACCACCTGAGATCTCCAAAGACACTTAAAAACTAGAGTGTCCAAAATTGACCCAAATAAACCCCTCTTTCAAACTTCCCAGCTTCTGGTCATGGTATCATCACTTGCATATATTCATACAAACCATTCTCCATGCCTGGGATGTATGTCCTTATCTACTTCAGTATCTTTTCAGGATCCTCTTATAAAGAGTCAGGTCATTTCAAAGGCCACACATCTTAGAGCCTTTCTTTTTCCCTTATCTGAGAATACCTAGTATGAACACTGATTAATCAGTTCTATATAACACACTTCTGTATACTTAAGTTTGTTGTTTCCCTTTTCTGTAAGTGTTCTTTCCCTCAAGTATTTTGGTTGTGCCATTTGCCTTTTATCATTGAGCTTTGCCATGTATTATGCTTTCATGACAAATTCTGCCAGATAAATGTAAATTCTTTGAAAAGAGAAACTGTTGCTGTTTTTATATTTGTAACATCTAACAGTGCTTTCAATACGAGTCACTTAGTATAAGTTGATTTGATTTATTGTATCCAATTCATTGACTCAACAAGTCTTAAGTAAGGAATGAACCATAAAGTACACTGAAAAAATTTGTAGACATTTCACAGACATTCTCCATTTGTAGGTCAGGTCTACTGTCATCTTCGCCAATTTGAAAGTAACAACAGGTAACAAATATAATACAATATACTTTACTCTTAGAAGCAATTCGCTAAAACTTGTTGACTGAATATTTTAACTATCCAAATTTCTGATCTCACTGCCAGGTATGGGTAGCTATTTTGTGAGAAGACAAAATGGTGTGGTAATAAAAGGAGGGAAATGCAAATGCTTTAAAGTATAGGTAAGAATAGACCCAGTTGATGTTGTTATTATAATTCTTATTTTAATTATAAAATTTTTACATATTATAATAATATAATATATGTTTTAATTAATTAAATAAAAAGAGAGACACAAAAAGAGAAACCTAACACTGATATTCTAGTTCAACATTGAAACTGGTCATATATATATATATATATATATATATATATACACATATATATATACATACATACATACATATGCATTTATACACACATATATACACACATATATTAATGTCTGATCAAGAGGCAGTGAGGCATAATGGATAGAGAGCTGATATAGTCAAGAAGAGAGGTTCAAGTCTCTTCGCTAATACATATTCACTTTGTACTCATAGGAAAGTTGCTTAATATGTTCCTGACCCAATAATCAACTTGCTACAACAATGAATTACATATTGATTTGTGTTAAGTTAAAGGAATTTGTCACTAGAATTTCCTTGTGTTCACTAAATCAAAGCTGTCCAATTCAAATATCACAAGGATCAAAGTGTCATTTTTGCTTCTCATCATATATTGTCCATAATTTTGGTTTTTCTATTCCTCCTTTAGAACAAACAGCATCTTTGAACTATTTTTCCTCCGTGTAAACTTCCAAAACAAACTACTGCATTAGTAATTCCTAGTATTCAAATGCTGTTGTTTTTGTTCTATTATTCTACTCTAACTCAAAATACATATACATATAATATATACATACATATATGTATGCATATACAATAAGCATACAATTAAGTGTATATATCTGTATGTATACATATAAGTATTAATATATATGTAATTTCTATTTATATAGAATAGATATACTTTACATATAATTTACTAGAATTATTAATAGGAATAAGACATCTTTATAATGTCTTCACACATTAATATAGAATTATCATGTATGAAGAAAAGATCCTTCAAGATTCCTTCCTTTCTCTTATAGATTTTGATCACAGATTTTGTTCATCTGACATCATGATGAAGTGATGATTTTGGAGTCAGGGGTCCTAGGTTCCGCTACTTGGTCTTGTACTGCTATTTTTGTAAGTTTGTGTCTTGAGTTTTCTGAGACTCAGTATGCTTATCTGTAAAATGAAGGGTTTGGATGAGCTGAGTGAAAAAGAGAGGAAAGAGAGATCTATAGTCCTATCTAGCACTAAATCTATTATCACAATTAAAAGTTCCCAAGATAATCCTTGTATAAGAGGACATTTTATAAACTATCTAATCTATGAGGTTTCCAGAAGGTTGGTTCATCTGCTTGAATCCTCATCAAAACCTCTAACATATTTGTCCACATGCACTGAGTAACCCCTTTATTCCTCTCTAGGTCCTATCCCTAATACTTTGAACTACTTTCTCCACTATAATCCAAGCAACTTTTTCACCCAAGAAGATCACTCAGGAAGCAACTGCTCTAGTTGGTCAATTCTTCTTAGAATTTCCATTTTATGGAATGTCCAGCTTTGCTGGGTTCCAGTCCTGACTCACTAGGATATCTTTATCAACTATATAGGTTTTTCTTTTTCTCCCTTTTCAGCTTTCTTGTATATAGTTAAAACTTCCACATCTGACTTTTCCAATCTTGATTTCCATATATCACAGTCAACATAAGAAATTAAATGGGAATTTTGTGGAAGTTCCAGATGACCCACAAAGGCCAGCAAATGACATGGAAAAAAGTTTGGAAATTCAGAAATTATATATATATATATAATTGTAAAATGTCAACATATTTTATCTTTTAATACCATGATAAATTAGATTCCTTCTTTGGTAGGAAGTAAAGGCCAAACAAATTTTACATGGATTTTCCAGATGGGACAAGGGAGAGGATGCTGAGCCCCTAACCATCACAATATGGAAGGGATATCTATATTGTCTTCCCTCATTAGAATGGAAGTTCCTTAGGAAAATGGGCTCTTTCTTTTTGCTTGTATCAATTCCCAGTGCTTAACAGTGTTTGGCACATAGTAAGAACTTCATAAATTTGAATTGATTTGACAATAATCAGTCCAGATTGGATTCAGTAAGAGTTCTTGGATTACTGAGAACTTAAAGAGTTTAAAACATGTCTTCCCAAATGACTTTTTTTCTGGGTCATGAATACCCAGCCTTCCTGAAATCTTCTTTTACAATAGCCAAAATCTTCCTTTTAATTATCTTATTTTCCTCACCAATAAACTAGCAGGCCCTTATTAATTTTAATCATTTTCTGCTAGAAAGATATATTTTGCCTTTTTGCAATTGCTTCATAGTAATGGTGGGAGGGGGGAAGGTATATGCACTTTTATTGTCTTGCATATATCCTGATGTCCTTTCCTCAGATTTTGCCTAATGAATTAATTCATCTGGAATACACATTCTATAACTCTCATATCTGAAGTCCACAGTCAACTAACATACAGTTATGTTGATCTTTTTTCTGAATGGTAAATTTTACAGTCAATGTAGGAAAAAAACTTTCTAATAATTAGAACTAAGAAAAGAGTAGTGGCCTGGATTTTTATCTGTATAACTTTCCATTAGCAAGCACTTTAGTTTCTAGCATTGAAATTTCTGACAATGAATTTCTCATTTGCATGAGAAAATAATATACAGAATCAAAATAAGTTTTGGTTGAACTACATGGAAAATCTGACTCTTATAATTCTGAATAGATGCAATTGAACTGTCTTCTGAAGGTCCTGGCCTTGAATATAGTCTTCATGTGTTTCCAAACATTAGAAAGTAATGTGAATTGCAAAACATTCTTTCCCTCTTTGTGACTAAATCCAAAAAAAGACCAATTACACATTAATAGAATTTTTTTTGCCAAAAATATTATTTCTGCCAGAATATTACTGTAGGAAAAAAAGTACTCAGTTTTAATTTCATAGCTTTGTATAAGATTGTGTTTATGGTGCCATTATCCACAAAAGCCTTCCATAGGGTATTTTTTTCTTGTAATTAAAACAGTGGGAATTAATGACAGACTGGGGAAGCTTGCTGTTTTTGTAATAATGAATTGAACTACTTTGAGTGGGTAAAAATGTTAATACAGTGATTATTTCAGACTGAGCTAAGTCTTATCATAGAAGATAAAAGCATTAAATTTGCATCAGGGTATTTTTTTAATGGAATAGAATACAGTAAAACTGGATAAAGGTAGTCCTACTTTGCTATACATTAATATAATTGTAGAGGAATATAAAAGTTGATCTTGAAATAGAGTGGGTCTGACAGTAAAACCACCCTACTGTTCTTTGTAACACAGTCATTGGCTTAAAAAAAGTTCTCCCATGCTTTTTTCACTTTCTTCTCCCCCCTCCAGTTTTCAATCCATTCTCTTCAATGCTTTTAGAAATTTTCTTCTTTTTTTTCTTTTTGTCATTGGTGAGGGTAGAGAGAGTCTGTCATCAAAACTATGCTTACCAGAAAAATTAAACATTCATCATATGCTTTTGAATTGTTTGGTCTAGAAGAACTAAAAATAGTGGGAGGAGTGAGTTTCTTGCCAATAACAATGGAGGGAAATGATTATGAAATCAAACTGTTATGAAAATCATATGCTAGTATACATAAAGAAAAATGTTCTTGTTCGTAATAGAGTACACTGACTTGCTCAGCATGTGTTCTAATAGGATTTATGCCTTTTATGTTTTTTATACTCATGTCTGAAACTTTTAGACCTGAACATTACTCTTGTAATTTTATGAACGTTTTTAAAATGGCATTCAAAAATTTATTTTGTGTTTAAAAGGATTATTTTTAAAACAATTGATATCCATACACATGTGTGTGTATACATATATCTATATCTATCTATATAATTTTTTTAGTATTAAATTTCAAAAAAGCATTTAATTACATTTAGAAGCAGTTTGAAAGGGATATATATATATATATATATATATATATATATAGTTGGAGTTGCAATCAGAGGAACTAGCTTCAAATCTCATTTCTAACACTTACTTCCAAAGGAAATCAAGTCAACAAACATTAAGAGCTTACTGTGTGTTAAGTTCTGGGCATGCCAATACAAGCAAAAAGAAAACTTTTCCAGTCTTTGAGGAGCTTACTTGCTAATATGGGGAAGATAACAAGTCTTTAAAAATTGGAACTGAGGAGGCTTGAGCAGTTTCTTTTACTTTTGTTAATATACACCCTTAGAGACAAAATGCAGATGATTGATTATATAGTAAATCAACATGTTCACTGAGATGAGGTAGTAGAAAAAAGATTTATAACCTTAATGTAAGTAGACAAACAAGATTTATTAAACAATATTCTATATAGCTAGCAGAAGCCTTATGAGGGCAAGGAGGCTACAAACTTCTACATCCGTATCCAGATTGAATTGCATTCTCCAAATAGCATTCCAACTTTGTCTTCTTTGTACAGGAAAAAAATCATTGCTGATGTGTGTTAGAGATGCTTCCTCATTTTAGAAAGGGTAAGGAGGAGGGTCCAGGTTGGTAATTGGTAGGGAACCAAGATGCTACCTGATACTGTTTCCAGACAAAGTTTTTCCAGACTGGAAAAAATTCCAGCTTGCTTTGGAATTTTTGAGCATTTTAATTGTTTGAGGGGGCAAAAGAAGGATGTGGGAAGAAAATCTGATTCATTTCATGACTAGCTTTCAGTCTGTTCCCAGAGAAAGGATGTTATTCTTCGTGACTTTGACCAAACTCTGAAAATTTCTTCCCTGTACGTATGGTCAGATGTTCAGACAAAGATGCTAAATTTGTTAATGGCCTGATTTTTCCAATTTGACTCAGAACTCTTCTAGAAGGACTTTTAAATATGCCATAGTTACAACAAAGTTTAACATTCCCACAGAGTCTATTGTTATGAATTTAATATATTGGGGTATATAAGCCCCACATCATGAGATGACCCAGCAGGAAATTTTCTGATGCCAGGCTAGATCCTAAAATAGTCTTTTTTTATCTGATTAAGTATCCACACTAAGTGCAACAAAGATATGAGCCTCATGGAATGGAGACTAGCTACCAGGATGACTAAAGAGGAATGGACTGGGCAGGTTTTAAAAAATGAGCAAGTAAAAGATTTTGTGCTGATTAGTACTAAAGTAAGGTCTGTTAGCAATCATTGATATAATATATAGAGAGTATATAGTGAGTATATAGTAATAATATATATAGAGAGTATTTTCATAGTATTACATATCCACATGTATTATATATATACACATATATAGAGGAAATAACACAGAAGATTTTAGAATGAAGAAGGATTGAGAATTCCTTTGTTAATTATTTCCTATTTATGACATTTTCACTGGGATTTAAAGGAAGCCAGTAGGCAGAAATGAGGGATTAGGAGGATATTCCAGCTATGGGTGATGACTAGAGAGAATATTTGGAAGCTGTGTTGTTCATGGAACATGCAGGAGATCAGTGCCACTGAATTGAAGAGTAAGTGTTGAGGAATGAAGTGTAAGACTGGAAATATAGCAGGGAGCTGGGTTATGAATGGCTTTGAATGCCAAAATGATTTTATTTTTTATCCTGAAGTTTAAGAGTAGGAATGGGGGTGAGGGCAGGCTTATCACGACTACCTGAATGAGACACATTGCTTTTTACGGGGAAAGATTCCCCCAAACATTGAAAGTTTATTTACAGATAATCCAGGGCATTGCTTTCTAAGTTTCCCGAAGTTTCATTCATGTTCCACCAAATATAGAACTAGAATGGATGGGTGGAAATGGTACGGAGATTTATTTTGGGTTTTTGTTATTTGATTTTTTAATCTATTTACATAATTGTAAGTTATATAATATGGTAAAAGTTAAGAAGCAAGTATAACAGAAATAGTCAAGCTGTCAATTTGGCTACCATGCCTTCTAGTACAAAGTAGGAGTAGTGAATCAGGATTCTCAACTGGATATACCTTCTCAGTCCCTCTATTCATCCAATGATTTAGGTAGAGAAGACTGAATCTCATACGATCAAAAACTAGCGTTCTTGGAATTCCATCAGTTCATCTGAAAATCTTTGTAGAAAGAACTTGTCCTGTGTTCATAGGTGCAGAATCTCTCGGACTCATAAATGAAATTTTTGTTTTTAAATGCAGAGTAAAAATTAGTTCCCATTTTGACTTGGTATATGTGGGATATTAGAATTATAATTTACAATGAAGCCACTTTCAGAGAAAGTTAATGTTGTCAGATTAAAAAAAAGAAGAAACTGATGAGTATTGACTGTTGTTTATAAACCAAGAGCATGTAGATTGTATAAGCATATAATATTAGCTAGCTTGTATTTCAGCTCTTTTCTATTATGATAATGGTGGCAGAAATGTGTTGCCATTCCTATGGTATTTGAAAATATATTTGCACAATGTCTGGGCGCAGAGAAAAGCTGAGCTTGTATCTGTTAATCTAGAAGTTGGTATATTAATAGGCTGCACACTTCATTGATTTTTAATTAATTTCTAAAGAGACACAGAGGATAACGACCACAGCCCACAGACATCTCTGAACTTATTGCAACCCACATCTCTATTGATTGCCTGCCTAAGGAGCAGAAGTAATCCATTTTAAATACACTGCTTGGAGAGAGTGCATGCACTACACAATATACTCCTCCCATTGTAATTGTATTGACAAGAGGTCAATGGGAGAAAAAAAAAGGTGGCATCTTTAGTATTCTGCTGATCCTGTGAGAAGAGCTTTTTATTCACATTTTATTTTATACAAAAGCAATGACTTCATAGAAGTACTGTTTAACCGAAGGATTTTTTTTCCTAATAGAGGATTTTTTTTGTTTGTTTTATTTTAATTTCCCCCTCATTTTTTAGTATTAGCACACACACACACACACACACACACACACACACAAATGGGATTGCCAAGGGCCTGCATTTCTGAAGCATAATATAAATAACAGATTTAAAGCAAATAATAAAAACAAAAACAAAAACAAAAACAAAAAGAAGAAGAAAGGAGAGAAAGTTGTAGACTATGCCTGTCTTAGGAATGAGCAATGCATGTACCCTAGGGATGCCTCGTTTTATTCTGACAGATTCAGGAGTGTGACTGGACAGGATTTCTCTTCATTTCTCTTAGTAGGTTGGAATTTATTTTCCTGTATCCATGTTCAAGTAGAATTTGTGATTTTTCTAGAATGTCTTATAAATTTGCCTCTTCAAGAAATCCTTCCTGGAGCAAGCATGATTCCTGGCTACATTTATAATCATTTGGTGAATTTTATCTTCTATTACTCACCACACAGGGTTTTTTTTTTTTAAATAAAGAAAACATTTTTAAACTTTAAAGTGCTATATAATTATGACTTGTTTATTGAAGTTATGTTTTCATTTTTTTCAATGACTTCAGTTATTGTTTTAAAACTGTCATTCTTCACATTTTTGATGGAGGTCAAATATGGATGATCTGGGAAAAAAGGTTACTATGTTGCTACCCTTCCATCATATTTTCTGTTTTATGGACTATTTCACAGTATTTTGTAATTGAACAAAAGCAATTGGAGATAAATTTATTGACAGCAGCTTAGGGACAGCTGCATTAACAGCAAGATAATAGAGAAGGTATTACCCTGTCTTGTTCCCACATGTCTTGATTTCTTCCACTTGCTCTCTTTATTTTGGAAGCTTTTTATTCCGTAGTTTGGAAGTTATAAATACACAATTTAAAAATGCTTGTTAAAATGTCATTCTTAAAATTTTATGGATGAGTATTATATGTGAATGGTTGTGGCCAATGGTTTTCTTTGTGATTTGTTTTTTTTAATTTAGCATGGCTTATTTGTTGAATTCTCAGTGAGTTTGACTTTTGAATTATCATTATTTACCATCGTTAGTATTAGGAATTTGCTGAGTTTCTGATGTCTAATTATGGCAAATGAATAGTGTCTACTTAGGTTATAGGATACTGTGATCATGGATTTAGAGCTGGAATTTACCTTAAAGGTCAACTGTTGAAACCAACCCTCATTTTACAGAAAAAGAAACTTAGGTCTCAAGTGGTTAAGGGACCAACTAGAATCATACAAATACTAAGTATTTATTGCATAATTCAAATGCAAATCTTTTTGTTTATAAAACCAGAGCTCTATCCACAATATTAGGCTGCTTCTCAATAGTTCATAGGTATTAAAGTTTAGCAATTTATCATGTGTTGTAAGTGTCTAACATTTTCTTGAATAAATTGCATCAAATCAAAAAAAAATCTAAATCCCTAAAGTATGAACTTTCTCTAATTTTTGTTAGCAATGACCTGTTTCTAAAATACTATCATAAACTACTTGCCACAGTAAACAAATTTGCATAACTAAATCAGTTTTTAAAGTTTTCTTTTCAACATATTGTTGTTGAATCCTTGGGGATGTTAACCATGTAGGGCTTTTTGATTCTACTCTTGGATCTTAGCCATTTCATAGACTCCATCTGGAGGTAAAACACTTTTGTTTACATTCAGTAAATTCAATAACATTTATCTGTTGCCAGGCTTTACTATTATTCAGTAAGGGAATGCCAATTTGTTCCAAAAATATTTTTGTAAATGCTTAACTGCTTATTGAGGGCTTTTAGTACATCTATCAACTCTGTATCTATCTGTCTGTCTCTCTTCCCCCTACCCCGTCTCTCTCTCTCTCTCTCTCTCTCTCTCTCTCTCTCTCTCTCTCTCTCTCTCTCTAATTAAATACAAAATATTATTAGTTGGCTTAAGGATAAGAATATTATATATTCCAGGGCAGACAGTTGGAGTGGTAGATAGAGCATCAGCCCTGAAGTCAGGAAGACCTGAGTTTAAATCTGGCTGCAGACACTTAACGATTCCTGGCTTTGTGACCCTGGGCAAGTCACTTACCCCCCAATTGCCTCAGCAAAAACAAACAAAAAAATTACACATTCCTAATAACATGAAATTTTTTATTAGAATGAAGTTGCAGAAAAATACATAGAAATTAGTATTTCACTGTTGTTGATTGCTCTAAACAGTTTCACAATGAATATTATAATTTATATAATAATAACAGCATTTAGTTAGTTAAGTGCCTTAAGGCTTGCTAAGAACTTTACAAATATCTTCTCATTTGATCCTTACAACAAGTGAAGTAAGTGCTAATGTTATACTTCTTTTACAGATGAGGAAACTGAGAGAATTGCCCAGAATCATTGTCGGCATTAGTCTCATGTTTTCCTGATTCCAGTTCTAGGACTCTATTTACTAAACCAGCAACTGCCCCCCTTTTTAATGACTATATTTATAATTAATTATAAATATGATAACTACTTTGATTTTTGTTCTCAGAGGCAAATGGTTAGAGTTATCCTTAAAGTCAAGAAAATCCGGATTCAAGTCCCATTTCTAAAGCATAAGAAGTATGTGACCCTAGACAAGTCACTTAAACTCTTAATGCTCTAGACAACTAAGTCTATGATTAAAATATACTTGCATTTAGAGTTTTCTTATCTAGGTATTCCCTTATGCCAGTGAAATCATACTTTTAGCTCTAGCCTCCTGTTGTTATAAATAATCTGTGAAACAAAGGTAAATAAATTAACTCTTTGAGAGTAAAGAAATTTTCCCTTTCACCAAAGTAAATCTAATCCCGCTTTCAGAACACTTTCCTGCAATGATCTTTCTCTGCTTGAAACCTTATGGAACTTCAATTCTATATTATAAACTTTGAGTCTGATTACTATTGATTGTCTTATATAGATTTCTTGTCTTCCACACCCTATAATGAACTTCCCTCTTCAGGAATTACATATTTTTGTAACCTATATCGTACTCAGTAATATAACACTGTATTCTTCAGGGTTATATATTTTTTCTATATTTTGAATTGAACATATGATTTTATTCTTAGGGAGAATATTTACTATAACTACCCCCTTGTTTGTCCAGAATGATTCCTTATCTCTTATTACTTGTAACTATCAGGATTAACATTAAGGATTATTTTTAGTGAAATGATGTCCATATTCGTATTCACAAAACAAAACAGCGTGTGTGTGTGTATACATATATATATATATATATATATGTATACACACACACACACACACACACACACATATATATATATATATATCAGAAGAGACAAAGACAGAGACAGAGAGAGGGAAAGACATCAAAGTGAATCTTTCTGAATACAGGACCAGTCCTTTACATATAAAGAAATAATGACTCTTTTTTGAGTTACCAGAGATTAAAAAAGATTAAACAAATAGCAACAGTAAAAACAAATATTACAAAATATATGAGATCGGGGATAATCTGTCCTTCTTTCTAACAATGGGACACCAGCATCTGGAACACTTGAACTCATGAAGTTGCCACCAAGGCCAGAGATAGGCAAATCATAATTTTTCATCTGTGCTCAGGTGAGAAGTATGAAGCAGAAAACACAGCTAGGAGCTTGAGAATCTAGACTCATGTTTTTGCTGTCATAGGTGATTACCTGTAATGTTACAGCTACTTGGTAGTATAAGATACTAGTATAAGAGTTGGAAGCAGTCTTTGAGGCAATCTGGTCAAACTATCTCCTATTACAGATGAAGAAATTGATGTCTGGTTAAAACTGCCCTGAGGAACTCAAAATAAGGCAAGAAAACCCCAACCCACTTACTAGAAGTCTAAGTACTGGCTATCAGAATCCCCAACTACATTCAAAAGCAGGGGGGGAAAGAACAGAAATTTTATTCCCTCCATTTAAAGGCTGCTGAGTGAGTGGCTCTTTCTGGACCTTTGGCCAGTCCTTTTCAGCATAGTCCCTCCTAACCTTCATGCATCAAGAGTATCAAAGTACCTCGTAGGAACTTTTAGGTCAAGTATGCCTTTAAGGGCCTGAACCACATGTGTCTCTAGGGAAATACCCCCATCAACTCTGTTATGATATCATTTGTACCATTAAATAAATTTGAATTATAATGACAATTTAAGAATTATGGGTTACATGTATTAAAATACATTTAAATATATATTCTAAAAGATAATGAAAGTAAATAATCATCCATATTCAAAGTCGATAACTTACTAAATCCTTTACTGGCCAAAATAACTTGTGGCATCATAACATAGCAAGGTCACTTCTGAAGCCAAGCTCATTGCCAATACAATCCAACATAAAATCAGGGGTGAACTTACTCAAAAACCCAGAGACAATTCAACAAAATTAAAGGGAAAATATAACATTGCCACACATTTCAGAAACCATTTTTGCTTTTATTGTATGAGTTATTATTTCAGTGACTTAGCTTAAAAAGAAACTTAGTTTCTTTCAATGACTAGCTCAAATGTTACCTCTTGAAGGAAGACATCTTATGTTCCCCAGGTGATAGTGTTTTCTTTCGTCAAATTTTCCTAGAGTACTCCTTTGTTTCTATCCTATCTCACATTCTTGTTTATTTAGTTATTAGGCTTCTTGATGTAAAGATCTTTTCCTCCCACCCTCCAACCCTAATCCCCAAGAAACTCTGAATTCCTTCTACGAAAGGCCAGCATTATTTTTAATATTTTTATGGTTAGCACCTAGCATCATGATTTGTCAATATGGCAATAATAAAGTGTCTTAAATTTAACTGAAGATCTGTTGAAAAACTTTACTAGATTAAGCTATAGAATTTAAATCTGAAAGGAAACATAATGAAGGATCAGTATATCTATTGCAAAGACTTAGTTTGGAGAGTTTATTTTTTTCCTTATCGTTTGAAACTACTGCTATGAGAGTGATCTATTACTTTAGTTTCTCCATAAAAGTGAAGAAAATAGTTAGTAGTGAACATTAGAACTGCTACAGTTATGGAGTTCATTTGGTCTAATACTTTCATCTTCAAACTGAAACTCAGAGAGGGTAAGAGATTTGTCCAAATAGTTAACAGTTAATATGTTAACAGCACGTTAACAGTCGATGCAATCCTAAATCCTAGATCTTGACATATTTTATTGCTCTTTTCATTCTATTGTGCTGTCTTCCCAGGGAATTCTCATGTTGTCTTAATTATGGATCCTCTTTGGTTTTTCCATCTATTTGTTATTTACAAGGAGTGGGTTGCTCACCTCAAAAAAAGGGAGCGATGGGTCTCTTCTCTTTGAGAAAATACACTTATCTTCACCCCTACAGTCAATACTAGAGTTGATTTTTTTTTTTCTTTTCCCAGGAGGTATGGATATTCTAGAGGGAAGGTAAAAAAGAGGAGAGAATATTATTTGAAGCCAGCTTTCCTGAAGCTTCTTGTTATTAAGAAAACTTGTGATTATTAGGATGAAAACAGGAAAATGTCCTCCTGCCAGCTCTAGAGATTAATGTCCGTGAGAGCTGACTGCCGCTTGAAATTTCCTAGCTTCACATAGCTCTTTGATGATACTGTCACATGGTCTGGATATGGGAAGCATGAGTTATTATCAGAACAAGTCAGGTCTCTCTTAAGTTCACTTTAGCTTCCCGGGACTGGGTAGATCAACTGTTTTCCCTTAACTTGAAAGAAATTGGTACATTTTATGTTAGAGAATGAAAAATCTTCCTAAGAATATAAAATGCTTATTGATAACAAGAAAAGAGTTATTGAATTTACTCCCCATAAAGATGGAAGTTTTTTTCTTCTAAATTCAGAAAGCTGTTATTATTGAACAGTTCATATGAACCAATTTTAACAAGAGATTAAAGTTTGCATTTCAACTCTAATTCTGAAATAGATTTCAGACAGATTTCTAAAAGTCAAGAATTCATATTACCTCAAATTAATCTTCATTTATTTACTGTGCTAAATTTTAAGGGATGAAAATGTTAAATAAAATAAAATAAGCAAGATTTTCACAAAGATAATAAAAGGCAGAAGATAACTGGTCAAGTATAAACAATCTTGGATAATACCCATTTTGCAACTATTCAATCATGAACTAGACAAAAGTCCCCAAAACATTGTTACCCAATAATTCCCCTCTGGTATTCAGTGACAAATGACAGATACCTTGCTTACAGAAATGCTTTCCAGGTAATAAAGCAAGAAAGCAGCACACACATCTTCCAGAAAGAAAATCTCAAGAGCCAGACCTACAGTCCTTTAGATTCTGACTGAGACTGGGTCCAAAGTTAAGTTGTAGGAACGATGCATTGCTTTTATTTTGTACCCTTTGGCTTTATTGCTGTGTGGATGTGCCCTGTCATTTATCTGCTATTGCAGGAATTCTGATATTTTAGGAGTCTATTCTGCTGCATTGCAGTGCTTCCTGTACACTCCAAAGCCAGCCTTCACTCCAGGGTATGTGGGCAGGGGCTCTTCTCTTCCAAATCCCAAGATATTTTGATTTGCTGGCATCATATGATGGCTTATTTTATTTTATGGCATTTTTCTGTCAGAAAATGATCGATTATAGTCTTGGGGCATTAGAGATGTCACTTTAGATCTGAAGAGATTACTTCAAAATAATCAATAACCCCCACCCAAATAAATACTTTATGTAATCTTGACATTTCTTTCTCCTCTAGATATTATTTCCTAGATCCTCGTGTTTAAGAGATTGATGATAATTGAAATATTTATTGAATTCCTTATATCTTTTCAAAAGGTAGTAAATATAGTTTTTAATTTACATTGTCCACTGCCCTATGATGCAATATCTACAGATGGACCTTTAGTAAATATGTGATTGCTGATGGTGATGACTTTAAAATGTATTTTTCATTCTTATTTCTGTGTATCAGATTTGATATATTGATTATATAAGTATATGTCCCATAATCATCAACATTCATTAATATCCCTTTAATATCCACTGTCTCCACATTGTACAAGTTATAACAATAAGCTAATGACTATGGGTACTTTATAGAGTGTACTTTATACACATTATTATCAACTGGGATTCATATAAGAGAATTTTTTTTTATTTTAACTGCCCAATATATTTTAAAAGACTAACTAAACATTAAAATAAAACTGAATGAAAATTATTGTTATTGTTTTTAATTTTGTGAGGTATGGGTTCCTTTCTATGATTTCAGTGCAAAGAATTCCTAGAAGAGATGCTCCTTACAATGATACAGAGAAGCAACTCAGCTGTAACTTACAGTTGTAAAGATTTGCTTAGAGGAATTGAGAGGTTAGAAGAGTTCCCTATGACACAATTAGTTTAAAGCTAATGATAGGTTTTTCTGACTATGAGGTCATATTGCCCACTATAAAATGACAGTTGTGGAGAAGAAAATTTTTGTTTTACATAATTTCACATTTGATGAGAAACTATTTCTTTGCAAAATAGATTTTTTGTATTGAAGAAATTTTTTTTTAATTCTATGAAAACTTACATTAGTTTCAATAATGAATTGTTCATCTTCAAAATAGGCCATTGTATCCATGATAATTTCTGCCTTGAGATTTAACAAAGCTATGTAAAAAAAAAAAAAACAATTTCCTAGATTAATTCAAAGAATTCATATTAGAATTAGCATTCTCATATTTCTATTCTCTATTCCATCTTGAAACCTGTCACCATCCTTCTTGAAACTTAAAAGTCACCTCTATTTTAAAGAATCCTATGACTTCTTAATAAAACAACATTTTGACATAAAAAGTGATTGTATATTAGCATATATGTTCTGTAAATAGAACTCAAACATTGTTTTCTAGTGGGGAAAAAGAGTAGCATTCTTAATAACAAATAACATCTATTATGAAGCCACAGTCAAACCAGTTCTATTATTCGCAGTATCTCAGATTAAGTCAGCAGACATCATTTAATCACAAGCACTTAGTTAGCTTCTACTGGGTTCTAGACAGACATGTGAGGCACTTGGGAGACAAAGATAAAAAAGGGAAGTGTCTGTTAATTTATCATTTTCAGATCTCTAATCTACAGACCAACACTATAATGGTCCCTGGTAACCCTAAAAGTTTTAGGTAGGTGATGGTGATAATAGAGTTTCATTTTTCAAACTAGCTTTGTCACAGGAGATTTTTGAAATTTGACCTTGAAATGTATTGATGAAATCTCTAAATACTGATTAAATGAAGAACTTGGGGAGGAGTTGGTCTGATGTTATAGAATATTTTAAAATAAGTGAAGTTAGAGAAATTTAGAAGCAAAATACATATACTGATAATTATATTTGTATTCAAAAATTGTTGTACTAAAATCTTATACACATTAACTATTTTATAAGGAAAATATTGAAATAAGAATATTTTTATAAAACCTTTATTCACATCACATGATATACAATATCATACTTTGTGAGACACAAGTTGAAATTTTTGTTGTGCACCTATTTGGGGATTCATTTTTTAAAAAATATTCACTGATATTTTCTATTTCTGACATCATTATAGCTATTCCAATTATTATTTCTCCTCACTCTTTCCCAGATAATTGTCCCATATGAGAAATAATATTTTTAGAGAGGGTACTTTCAATGGGTTTTATTGGGTATGAAAATTATATAAGAATTATCACCTGATATTCTTTAGTACTTATTAGACTTATTACTAGAAAGCAAATGCATATATGAATCAATAAAAATAAACCTCATTATTTATTATATCTAATGACTGAGGTTGCGTCTCCAAGATTACATACAAAGGATGACAAGATTTTTTCAGATCACTTTCAGAATTTAGACTTAATAACAAAAAAAGTGACTTGTCCATGGCCACACATTTAATATAGTTAAGTATTTGTCTCACTGACAGAAGATTTAGTCACAAACCCCTAATGTTGAATGAAGATGAAAATGTACATTGTAATTCTTGTCAGTATTTAAAAGGTACTTTTCTGATGATTCCAAACAATGAGATTTTAGTATTGCTGTCACTTTAAAAACATATTTGGTAAATTATCCAGCAATGATGAAACTAAACCGCTCCAAAACCAGTTTTTGAGATTGGAGAATATTTTCCTTAAAATCATGAAATTTAATTTACTTCAAAGACAATGTTTCTTTAGTTGGTAGGAGACATATATATTATTTTTTTCTCTCTAACATCTAGGAATTGCCTATCTTGAAGGACCTAAAGAAAACCAGTATTCAAGAAATAAGAAAAGCAGCACATAAATCTTCAGTTCAGTGTTGATTTCAGATATTTGTAGATAATACCAATTCATGGAGTGTCACAGCTGCTGATTGATTGGATCATATTATGCAATATCTCTTATTAGTATTGTTTATCAGACATTTATACTGGGTTTGGATCATGATGTCATCTAAAGCAATCTTCTATTTTCTCCTATGGCTGGTATATGGTCTATAATTACTTGACTTTATGTGATTTATATGTCTGTTTTTTTACAGCTTTTGTTTTGATGTCAGAAATTGTTAATCCTTCAAAGTCCTGCAGTTCTAATGTTGACTGCCAACAGCATTGATTTGCAATTGGCATGAGAAAGCAATTCATCCATCCATATCTGTATAATAATTCTGTTCCATATTGAATGATGCCTGTTGCCACTGAAATTCACTGATAAAGGAAATTGATTGCCTTTAATTATTCTCTCACCATTCTATCATCTTTTACCTTCAATGATGTGCAATGTAATATATACTTCTGAAATTATCTTATTGATGTAACCAAAGTATTTTCATTGAAGTTTATTTGAAAGCTATTGGATTCCCTTTTGCAGAACTAATTGTAATCCATAGAAAGATTTGAATTTATTCATTTTCTGCATATATGTATATATACTAAATATTATTTTTCTTTTTTAATAGCTGGTTGAACCTCTCTGAACTTCCCAGTTTATATGTGCTCTTAATCATGCTATTCACCAATAGGTATTAAGAAATGACCTTATATGTTTTCAGCAGCCAATATATTAAAGGATACCTTGAGGGTAATTTTGTAATTATATATAATTTCATCTATAGACTCTCATAATGACTACCAATGTCATACAAGTTTCTTTATGAAATTATAGGCTTCTAATACCTTAAGAATTCTGGCCTTTTTAATATAATTAATATGCCTAAACTGGTGATGATCTTGATACTGCAAAAATCATGTAAAGGTATTATTTTTTTAATTTTAATTTTTTAAGGCATGAGGTTAGTCTTTTATTTGGGAATAAAGTGAATAGGAGGCAATAAGATGGTCAACTGTAGTGTTATCAGATTAGACACCTACCTGGATGATCCATTAGTGAGGCTTCTTATAAGAGGTTGTATAAACTTAGAGAAATGAAGAAACATCGATCCCCATATGTAGGCATCTTATTCTTCCCTATATGTTATTAATGGGGAAAAAGTCAAGAAACATCTGGGGATTTATTTTTTTCCATGGCTTACTGAGAATTTTGAAAATAGCCATGCTTCATGCTTCATTTGGGAGAGATTAAGTCCCTTCAAGAGAAGGCAAAATCAGTCAGTTGTAGAGGAGAAAAGGAAAGCACTGGCTATAACTAATGATTGTTTGGGACTGGCTGTTTTCACAGGGAATGATGTACCTGGAAGAGAGGCGCCTTGTTCATCGAGACCTGGCAGCTCGGAATGTCTTGGTGAAGTCACCAAACCATGTAAAGATCACTGACTTTGGTCTGGCTAGACTCTTAGAAGGGGATGAGAAGGAATATAATGCTGATGGAGGGAAAGTGAGTATCCCTTTTTAAAAACAACACCAATAAATATGAAATGCTTAATTTCATAAGCTTAATAAATGCTTATTGGTATGTGGATAGATTTTTGAACTGGAAAGCAGCTTAGCAATACGCTCTCAAATCTTCTGATTTTACATATGGGTTTGTTGAGACCCATGGAGGAAAAAAATCATATTTAAGGACACATAAAAGGTAAAAGTAGAACTAAGATTAAAATTTTGGTTTTCTGACCGCCAATTCAAGGCTCTTTTATTTTCTCTGAAACAGATTAATTTTTTTTTTGGTAAAAATCATGTAAATATACATATAGCTGTTTTAAGGAAAACCATTTATATATCCAACATATGTGGTATGCATATTTATCTTCACTTTTCAAAATTCGGAATTTTGTTGTTTTACCTGTAGGTTATAAAATTTTAGCAAGTGATTTTTTCCCATTAAGACTTCCTATAAATGTCATTATAAATGCAAAACTCTTTAAAAGGTCAAGTTAATAAAGCGTTCATAAACAGTGTTAATCTTACAACATTGCTTTACTTTTACCCTCATCTGTTCTAGACTAATCGGAATTAGCATAAAATAAATTGAATATATGTACTTTGAATTTCAAGAGCCAGATACTTAGGAATGTTAAGGCTTAAGATCCCATAGCAAGATTACATAGAAGCCTCAGAAGTGAATAAATCATATATCTTTACTGCTGCTTAGTATATACAGCTACAGAGTTTGTCTAAAGTAAGATTCATTACAGCTTTAAATACCTAGGAACCATTACGTCTTTTATCAAACTACTTGTGTTTTAAACTTGCTTCTTTAACAGAGTGTCCAGTAGTCTATAAAGTGTGCTAAGTCCTTGCCTTAGGGGAAATTACCTTCTACATGGGTGCTGTTCCCTTTCTTTGAATGCTATAATTCTGTCAGAGAGTTACCTTGATGTCACCTTGGTGGGCAGCCAACCCATATGATTTTAAATTCCTTTTTCATTTTTAACTTTCAATTGCATAGTACAAGTGTTTTTGTTCCAATGAATTTAATTGCAATAGTTATATAATACTTCTTATCATATATAGAGAAGATACTTCTGTCCCCCAACAGGAAAGTATATATTTTTTCACATATTTTCCCAACAATGGTGCTGAATTCACGCTAAGTTTTCCATCCATTTTCTCTTGTCCAGCTCCCCTTCTGAACAGTACACATTTTCTAAGATGGTTAATTAGGATAAGGGATAAAGACAAGGCCACTGTTCTCTGATTTGAATTGGAGAAGAGATTAGAAAATAATCTAATGCATACAGACCTGTTGTAGGGCAAGATAAAAGCTTGAGAAGCCATAATGATCTCCAAAAGTTTCTAGTAGGCAATAAATAGATAATAAAACTGATCACCTTTTCAAGCCTAAGAAAGGAAATTTAGATTCAATGTTGTGAATTTATAATATAGAATGGATATGATATTAATCTGATTTTACATTGACAGGTGACTAGTATATTTGTTGCTTAAAAAGCATGTTCTGTATCTTCCTAGAGGATATTGCATTTTATGAACTACCCTTCATCAGTGCATTTTTTTCTGCCCTAGGAAATAAATAAAGCTATGTAGATGGAAGTAGGTATAGACAAATTAAAATAATCAAATTAGGGGAATGAAAAAAAAATTGTTTTTGTATAATTATAAAACTCATTTCCTTATTATTTTTTTAGATGCCAATTAAATGGATGGCCCTGGAGTGTATCCACTATAGGAAATTTACCCATCAGAGTGATGTTTGGAGCTATGGTTAGTAAATTTCTGATTGTGATTTAAGGCTTTAGGATTTTCAGCTCTTCTAAAGTCGTCATTTCATTGTGCTAGTGGTACATATTTATTAAGTCTCTTTTCCTAAAGGAGTTAAGTTTTTTCTCTTCTTTTCTTTAAAAAAAAAATAAATCTAAATGGTATCTTTACCTGTCTTCGGTGTTATTTCCCTACTCACTAAAATGTAATATCGCAGCCTCCCTGCTGGGCTGTCTGCCTGTAGCTCAGTCTGGTAGCACTTTGGCTGATCATTGTGACAGGGAGGAAAAAAGAAGCTTCTTTTAGTTTAGGCACAGATTCATGGAATCATATGCCTCAAGGCCATAATTTTCAACAGCTCTTTGAAAATCCAACTCTAAAAGCAATGAATGTCAAAAAACATTTTCTAGCTTATGGAAGTTTCTGTACTACAGTCAGATAAAAGGGAATTTGTCATAACAGAACAAACATGGAAGATAATGGAGCAGAACATTGAATAAAGAGGAAGTTAGAAAGTGAGGGAGAGTTTACTCAGTATGGACTTTATTTTAATTGTGGAAACAACTTTGGGAGCAATCAGAAGGGTTGGATGATGTGTAATTGGAACTGAAGCTGGATGGATTTTAAGACACTAATTTAATTGTTCTTAACTATAATGTTAGGATGAGCTTCTAAGAGTTTTTGACACTTAAGCAATTCCATAAGTGAATAAGTATAGAGTTACACCATCCTTAATAAAGTCATGCTATGTAAGAATAACTGTTTACCATCATCAATACTAAGCATGATGTTTGCTCTCCATTATAGTATGTGACTGAAAGCCAGATCTACCTGACTATTTCTGTAGCTTAATATTTTATGTCAACCCTAACTTAAAGGGGATTACTGAAAATTACTATTGCTAAGTAAATTAATTTACCTTTTTTTTTTGTTAAAACCTATTAACCTTCATGCACCTGTAATTTTACTATCTGTTTGAAAATGCAAACTTTTATTGACCTATAATTTTGAAGACTACAGCAGAAAATGCTTGATAAATTTTGTTTGGGGGGGAACTAAATAAAATAAAATAAAGCTTGTTATATGATAATGAAAAGAGTGAGGGAGAAAACATCATGCATGTGTGTATATACTATACATATATTGTACATACACATTTAATATGTTACCTGTATCTCCTGGATATGAAATGATAGCCTGCTAAATATATTACAGGCTGCAGGCAAATTTTAAATGACCTTTAAAAAAAAAGAAGACAAAATGTTGGGAAAGCAGTCACATTTTTAATATTAAAGTTTGTCTTTTGGGAGAAATTCTGTTACTTCTGCTACATTATTTATCTTCTTGTTGAATGCAAAATCCCAGGGGCTCAGAGAAAAGGAGAGAAAGAGAGAGAGAAGTATTTGTATGTGCTATTTTGAAACAGCACAAACCATCAAACCAAATCCATAAAATGCTTTAAGAAATATCATCAATGATTCCTGGAGACTTCCAAGACAGAGAAAGTCAGATATAACCTTGTTCAGCAATGCACATAGTGGAAAATTGCTACTGGGAGCATCTTTATTTTTGTAAAAATAAATATGTATCTGCCATGATGTGTAGGTATCCTTAAATGATGAAAAAGCAAGAGAGATTTTATGCTTGCTTACAATTTATTCAGTACATAATTCCCCTTTTACATGAAGCCTCCTGTGTTTAACCCCATAGAGGTATTATAGAAATATATCATTGGACATAGAGGGGATGCTTCACAATGTTTTTGTTCAGGGCTTCATCCTACAGAATCCTACAGAAAAGTTACAGAAAAGTTTTGACTTGAAGAAAGCCATATTGGAAACAAAGAGCAAAAAAAAAAAAAAAAAAAAAAAAAGACAAAAACAAAAAGCTTACTTAATTTTCTAACTTCAGACTAGTCATTTCATTTTTATCGTGCTACTTTTTCAACTTCTTAAGATCATGGCACCTGGTAATTGTATTTTATGTTTCTGCTAATAGTTTATTAGCAATTATTTATTCAGATTCTGTTTACTCTTTGTCTTATCAATGGCAAACCCTCAATTAACTTCAATTATTATTTCAATATAGATGACCAGGAAGTCTATTTTGAGTCTGCATTTTCTCTCAGAGCTCCAGTTCCATATTTAAAACTTTCTTGATTATTTCTACCTCAATATTCTACATATCTCAAACTTAGCATGCTTCAAACTGAATTTCTCAAAAAGCCACGCTTTCTACTTCCCTCTCTCTATCTCTTGATACTGTAATACTTCCAGTGGCCTGACTAAAAAAAAAATGTCATTTCAAATTCTGTTTTCCTCTTTCATTACCTCTAAAATGTTCCTTACATTTCTCTTCCTTCCCATCCATATTGATATCATTATTGTTTAGGGTCCTATCTTCTCTTACCTCTTATAATAGCCTTCTATCTGGACTTCTTGCCTCTAATCTCTTTTCTTTTTAATCCACCCTTTACTTTTCTCTCCATGTAATTTTCCTAAAATAAAATTCTGATCACTTCTTCCTCCTGTGCAAAATATTTCCCAGTCCTCATTGCCTCGGTATCTATTAGCTCTGTACACTGAAACTTAAGAAATATTGTTAATAAGGGACCTATAATTTCTTAAAATTTAGAGCTACACTAGGTCATAGAAGGAAATGTCAAACTGTGCCATTTACACATTCTGGGAAAACTAAAGCATATAATTTCCTTTTATCAGGCAACCACTGAAACAAACCAAGGAGATCTCAGTTCAAACAAATAAGAGATTGCTGTTGGCAATGGAAATGTAAACCTGGCTCTAATTAATAGATCAGCTAATAGACACTTCCTGCTTATAGACCAAGCACTTTTCCTCTACAATTGCTGTTTCAGAACTTGCCCATCTCAACCCACTTGAATATACATATATGTATGTATGTATGTATGTATGTACACACACACACACACACACACACACACTCCTAATTAAAAACACTTTTAAATGTGTCTTTGTCTATATTGCAAAGTAGCAATTACATTTGTGGAGTAAAAGTTTGAGTCATCTTGTATGTATAGTATATATGTTTCAAGTTAAGTCTGGTTTATAATTTATGTTAAGATTAGCTGACTAATTTTGACATCAACTGTTGGCTAACATTCAGTACATATCTGCCTTTGTATATAAAATCAATGTTCCAGAGTTTAGGGAAGTAATAATTCATTTGTTAGACTTAGATTTATAGTAAGGATAAAGGCTATTTTTCTCTTTGTTTTTTTTTAGAGTCATTTATTAATCAATTGCAAATTACATTTTGCAAACCATAATGGTAGGTACTAAGGGAAATACAACAGAGATAACTAAAGCATTGTCCCTTCCCTCATATAACTTATCATATCATATTGGGGGATATAACACAAATATTATATTCCTGACACAAAGTAGTCATTTAATAAATGCTTGTTGATTTATTGAAAAAATATTAAATACTAAATAGTTATTATAAGATAATTATATAATATGTATATTTCAGAGTAGCATATAACAGGTAATGCAGAGTACTATATGTTATTGATGGAATAAAGATCATGTATAACTAGGATAACCAGTGAAAGCTTCTTGACAGAAGAAGAATTTAAGCAGTCTAGAATTCTCTCCCTCTTCAATGCTACATCCTGGCTTCCTTCAAGTTGCAGCTAAACTCCTACCTTCTTCAACAAACCTTTCCTGATTTTCCTTAATTCTAGTGACTTTTCCTTGTTGGTTATTCCCAATACATCCTGTATATATCTTGTTTTTATATGGTTGCTTGCATATTGTATTCCTCATTAGGTTGTGAAGTTCTTAAGAGCAGACTGTCTTTTATATTTCTTTGTAACCTTAGAGCTTAGTACAGTATTTGGCATGTGATAAGCACTTAATAAATGTGTCAGTACACATTCTTTGACCAGCTAACTTACTGACTAGACTTCTTTATCACATCTTACTACTTAGCTTCCTTATTCACACTTGTTCTGTCTTAACAACATATCTATTATTTAGATGAAACATTAAAATTTTGTATAACAACATATTGATATATTCCTTTATTCATCTATCAATGGCACTTAGCTCCCTAACCTGTCTAACATTCTAACACAGTAATAAACCTATCTATCTGTGTGTCTTCACCATCATTATCTTCATCATCATCATCAAAAACATTTATATAGTATTTTCTATGTTCCAGGTATCATGCTAAGTGCTTTATAATAATTATTTCATTTGATCCTCACAACAACTCAGGAAGATAGGATAAAAAATAACATTTTTATTCACATTTTATAGAAGAAAACTGGGATAAATAGGTGAAACCACTTATCCAGGGTCACAAAGTTAATAAGTGTCTGAGAATAACTTTGAATTTAGATATTCCTTACCTCAAACCTGATGCTTCATCCTTTATCCCATTATTCCTCTGATGCTATTGTATTTCAGAAACTTAGAGTGAGGGACTTAGACAAAAAAATCTTTTTTTTTTGAAGTTTGCCCAGAATTTTTTTTTTATGTTGATCACCTAGTAGTTTATTTTATTTTATTTTTTTTATTTAATACCCTTTTATTTACAGGTTATATGCATGGATAACTTTACAGCATTAACAATTACCAAACTTCTTGTTCCAATTTTTCACCTCTTACCCCCCACCCCCTCCCCTAGATGGTAGGATGACCAGTAGATGTTAAATACATTAAAATATAAATTAGATACACAATAAGTATACATGACCAAAACGTTATTTTGCTGTACAAAAAGAATCAGACTCTGAAATATTGTACAATTAGCTTGTGAAGGAAATCAAAAATGCAGGTGGGCATAAATATAGGGATTGGGAATTCAATGTAATGGTTTTTAGTCATCTCCCAGAGTTCTTTCTCTGGGCGTAGTTGGTTCAGTTCATTACTGCTCCATTGGAAATGATTTGGTTGATCTCGTTGCTGAGGATGGCCTGGTCCATCAGAACTGGTCATCATATAGTATTGTTGTTGAAGTATATAATGATCTCTTGGTCCTGCTCATTTCACTCAGCATCAGTTCGTGTAAGTCTCTCCAGGCCTTTCTGAAATCATCCTGTTGGTCATTTCTTACAGAACAGTAATATTCCATAATATTCATATACCACAATTTATTCAGCCATTCTCCAACTGATGGACATCCATTCAGTTTCCAGTTTCTAGCCACTACAAAAAGGGCTGCCACAAACATTCGTGCACATATAGGTCCCTTTCCCTTCTTTATAATCTCTTTGGGATATAAGCCCAGTAGTAACACTGCTGGATCAAAGGGTATGCACAGTTTGATAACTTTTTGAGCATAGATCCAAACTACTCTCCAAAACGGTTGGATTTGTTCACAACTCCATAGTTTGCCCAGAATTTAATGTTAAATGATGTCATATGACATTTATTCCAATAAAGTCTTGGATTATTTATATTTAGAAATTAAATTTAATATTTTAATAATAGCTTTTTAATTTCAAAATGCATGCAAAGATAGTTTTTAATATTCACCAATGCAAAACCTTGTGTTCCAAATTTGTTCTACCTCCCTTTCCCCTTCCCCTACTCTATACAATAAATAATCCAATATATGTTATACATGTGTAATTCTCCTTATACATACTTTCACAATTATACTATAGAAGAAAAATCAGATCGAGAAGGAAAAAAAATGAGAAAGAAAAGAAAAGGCAAGCAAACAACAACAAAAAAGGTTAAAATACTAAGCCATGATCCACTTTCAGTCCTGACAGTTCTCTTTCTGGATGCAGATGGCTTTCTCCATCACAAGTCTATTGGAATTGGCCTAAAATACCTCACTGTTGAAAAGAGCCTTGGAAAAAAACATATATCAAAATATTACAAAAACAGAATTTGGGAATCAGTCTTCTTTCTAACTCAGTGGCCATCTACCCAACTTTTGTGTGAAAGAAATACCTGTTGTAGTATACCTGCCAAGAAACTATCCAGACTTTGCTTAAAACTTTCCAAGGAGTGCGAATCTACTGCAGTTTGAGGAGGTTTTTCCATATGGGGACAGCTCTGTTACTTTGTTTGGTTTTCTATAACAAAGCCTAAATTTACCCCTTTACAATTTTTTATCCATTGCTCTTTGTTGTGAAGATCGCATATTTTAAAATCAGCCAGAGTCAGGAAATCAGGTTAGGGGAAAATCATCAATCTTTATTCTCAATGAAGCAAGATCAGAGGTGGAAGGGAATGGGCAGTAGCAATGTGTGCAGCTGAGTCAAGAAGCTAGCTAAACCAGAAGCCACACGACCAGCAGCTGCTGGAACCCAGCATGGAACCCAGGCTCAATCTCTCCCCGCCTCTCTTCCTGTCTCTCTGCCTCCACCCACCAAAATCGTCATTTCCTATACAACACATCAGGACTTGCACAGAGAGTGGGCGGGGGCCAATCTTTATCCAAGCATGTATATTAATAGAGTATAGTCCAATTACTATTTAGCCTCATGTGCTTGGGACCTCAGTGCATCAACTCAAGCCTCAGCCCATTACACTTTGTTCTGCCTTTTGGTACCGAATTGAACAAATCTAAGCTATAATTCTCAAGATAGCTCTTCAGATTCTTGAAGTCAGTGATCACATGCTCCTGACTCTTCTCTTCTTCAAGTATAAACACATTAAATTGTTCAATGAATTCTCCTATATCATGGATTTAAAGGTTCTTGAACATCTTGTTTGATCTCCTTTGAGCCTATAGGGTTTATACATTCTAATCCTTTTTTTTTTTCCTTTTAGAAAGACTTCTAATTTTTTAACCTCTACTCATAGTTTATGATTTTCATTTTTGGCTTTCAGTGACTTTTAGGGTATAACATGTCTATTCCAATGTACTATAATATATGCCATTTTCCTGCTAACATTCTTCCTCAATGCTTGCTCATATTGGGAATTAAGTGAGTGAATGAATGAGTGAATAAACAGGAAAGACCATTTAGATATTTTGGCATTGAACTTTCCATTTTATGTAGAGAAGTCCAAATACTCACCTATTTTTTCATTTGACATGACTCCACATAAAAAGTCATGTTCATTTAACATTAAAAAATAATATGCCAGTAAATTAAAATTTTAGTTCTTATCCGATCATGGTACTGACTGTTGAAGATTTTCTGGTCAGTTTAACACAACTTTAGGTTGGCCACAAGATGATGATATTTTCAATCATACCAACAACCAGAAATCATTTATGAATTTGTAGATTTGGAAGGTCCCAAAATTCTTTTGCTTTCAAGATAAGCTTTCTACCTTTAAATCCTCCACTGATTGGATAATGGAAACATAGTAGCTTACTTGATGTTTCTCATGTATATCATTCCATCCTTTGTTTCCTGACTTTGCACTGACTATCCCCCATGCTTATGAAGTTCTCCCTCTTCCCAATTTTTTTTTTTTCTGGTTCAATTTTCACCTTCTAAAAAAGGTCTTTCCAAATCCCCTCAGCTGCTGGAGCTCTCTCTTCTGATATTATGTTCCTTCTTCACTTCTTGAGTCTATGTAGTTATTTTCATGTTTCTTTCCCTTTAGAATCAAAGTTTTAAGAGAGCAGGGACTATATTTAGCTGTCTTTGTATGCTAGTGCTTTGCACAGTATTGCTCAATTAATAACTGCTGACTAAATAACTAATATATGTATAACCCTATTTATATCAGTCTCTATCCATCTATACATACAATCTCTCTCTGTTTTTCTTTCTTTGTCTCTTTGTCTCTCTCCCTCCATGTTACCTTCCTCAATAGAATTTAGCTTCATTGAGGGCAGTCTTTCATTTTTCATTTGACATTTAGCACAGAGTATGCACTTATTAAATGTCCGTTCACTGGTTATATAGATGACCTCATCTTTTTTCCACCAATTTCTGTGATCCGAATTTGCAACTTTATCATTACAAGGCATTTTATCATCTTTATGATGATAAAAAGATGGAGGTCTGATGATGAGATCTTTAATTATACTTCTCTAACCCTTCTTCCTCTCCAAATTCCATAATTTTCAGTTCCCCTAATCCCCAACATACTTTCCAAAGCTACTTTCCATGCTTCATTAGTAATTTATTTGATGACCTTAGATAAACCAATTTATAGAGAAATCTGTTTTTCACATCTTCTATCTGAAAACTGAAAATAATATAATTCACCTAATCTGCTTCACAAAGATCAATGAAATAGTACACATATTAGCACTTTAAGCTTTTAAAAGGAAATAATGTTGGCAAATTCTGCTTTTACACTGAATAAAATATTTTATATTGACCTCCTATATTGTCATTCAAATAAAAGTGATTTGTATTTATTTAAGTAAGAATTTTATTTCTTTTATTTTTAGGGGTTACCATTTGGGAACTAATGACTTTTGGTGGAAAGCCCTATGATGGAATCCCAACAAGAGAAATACCAGATTTATTAGAGAAAGGGGAACGCTTGCCCCAGCCTCCTATCTGCACCATCGATGTTTATATGGTCATGGTCAAATGTAAGGTTGCTAAATTCTCTTAACAGGGGTTCAATCCTTTTAAGTTGTGAAATATATTAAAATTCTTGCAATTAATTTTTCTTAGACTACTCCATACAATGTCAACAAAATATATGAATTTTGTATTTGAAGAGCATGGATTTATCCATAAAAGGTCTAATTAGCTTTCCCTCCTTATAATTAATTAGTAATGTTGCCATACTTCCATGTTATAGAGGTAAAATGATAAAATTTTAACTGCTCTCATTATTCTTATCTTTCCATGACAATCAAGTTGAATGTCATAAGAAAATATAATTAAACCTGATTAAATGGATAAATTTTTTTCAAGAAAAAAATCAGGCTCTAAATAAGGGCCTTACATATTTGAGAAGAAATCTTGAATATGGTATTTAATGAAAATGGAATTAAATGAAAAAAGCTTCACAGCTTTAGTAACAAAGAGGATTTGGGTGATTGACCCTTGTGAGAACAAAAGGTTATGAATGTTTACTTTTGTTCCAGTTGATAATTTGTTTACAACTGGACTTTTCATAGCTTTGCCCTCTTTCCCCCTTTCCTTTTAATTTTCCTTCTAAGTACACATTGTAAATGTGTTTTCAAAGCCCAGACTTCTAATTTAAATAGAATTAGGAAAGTCTCAGGTGTTTTTGACTTAATTTAAGGGAGATTAACATACAGCCATCTTTCCTATATGATCTGGGTCTTTCCTCTTTTTGATTTATATGGAGCTAGCAAAGAACCAGACTGGTGAAGGTGAATAAGCATCTTATTAATAAGAGACTTTGGGCCCGGTTATGCCTAGATTTATATTCATGACATGTGTGATACAGTTTGACAGGGAGGAAGAACTAAAGAATTTGTTTTCCAGTACAGGTCAACATGCCCTTTACTACAAAGCATATTTCTATTTACTTAATATTTAACTAGAAAGAAAGTGATCCTCTATTTTCAAGTTAACTGCCTCTAGTTCAAATAGTAAGTGGAAATCCTAGAAAATCTCAGTAATTCATCAGCTTTGAAATGACAATAGTCAATTTTGTATTATACATATACCTGAAGTCATAAAGGCAGATTTGAGGGAAAAAGTGAACCACTGAAAAATGAAGATTTTTTTTTTACTGAACTAATATTATATTCCAAAGATTGGGAAAGGCTAGCAAGGGGGAAGAAGAAAACAAGAAAGAAGGATGGCAGAAATTGTAAATATCTCTCTTAACTAGGATAGTAGGATACATGCATTGGGACATGGCAGCAAAATGATGCTGATGTAGGTTAAATTTTTGTCTAATGCATACTCTTAACCTTGCAGTTAAGGACTCCAAGTGACCAAAAAAAGTGTATTGGGGGAGAAAGGAGGAGGGAGGAAACGTTGATGCTTTTTACTCTGGTCATCTCATCAACCAAATAGAGCCTGGGGAGATAAAACCCACTTTATCTAGACTTCCAGCTAAATAATAATATATACCTTGAAAATGGCTGATTTGATCTTTGTGCTAGAAAAGGCTAGCACTAAGATAAGCTAATGGACCTTGCAGAACATAAAGTACTGATCATTTTGCATTTGCTTTTCCTGCTGGGGGACAAAAAAGAAACAGAGGCAATATGTTTCTTGTACTTCTTACCTTTTCTACTTGCTTTAATGCTAACAAAATTCTGCCTTTCTCCCATCACTTACTGAATTCCTTCTTTATATCTGTACCCCTCCCTAACATAAATGCAAAATGGCTATAAAAAAGACACAGAAAAAAAAAACAGATATTTAGATGCCATGTCGTTCTACTGATTCCTGGTTTTAGTCAGGGTTACATATTTCAAGAAGATTCAGACAAATTTTTCAGTAAGGGGACAAAGAAGGTTTTAAAAAAAAGGCCAGAGACAAAGATGCTTTTATCTTATGTTATTTCAGAGCCTATTATGGTTAGCACAGTTCAAATAATGAATTCAGATAGCTTATTTCACCCCAGTTGACTATTGTTTTTACATGTAGGTAGCTCTTAGGTTTTGTTTACTGGAAACATGAAAAGTGTTTACCCTTTAGCTGTCAGAGTCACTGGGATGCTGAAATTTCCTTTTATTAGGAAATCATTTAGCCATTGACTATTTTCTCATATCTCTGTACATTTCTAGGTTGGATGATTGATGCTGACAGTAGACCTAAATTCAAAGAACTGGCCGCTGAATTTTCCAGAATGGCTCGTGACCCTCAACGATACCTAGTCATTCAGGTAAGCAGATTTAAAAGAAGACTTTTTACTTTGAATGATGAAATACTTTTCTTTAGGTAGTTACCTCAACAACATTCAAATTAAATGCAAAATATGAAGAAAATCTCCATTATATAAACATTCCCTGTTAGCCAGGATTTCATCCAATTTTAACTAAAGAAATGGATGTTTATGGAAAAGAACTACTGTTCACAGTGATTAGCATAACTTATAAGAATGTTACCTAAATGTTTAACTGCTTCTGGGATTGAACAACTAGATGATAATTTACCATAATCACAAATTATTTTGACCCTCAGCAAAGTTTTCTAAGCATCCTCCTTATCTCTGTCTTTTATTTTACAAACTTCAGAAGCACAGGGAAGTGAGTTTATTTTTTTTTCCCTGAAGGCAATAACTCAAAATATTCAACATATTGAAGTGTGATTTCCAGGAAAAAAATATTTTTTTAGATTGTCTTTTCCCTTTCTTGAGTATCAAGGAAATAACTGAGATAAAGTGAAATGAAATAGAATTAAATTAAAAACAACAGATAGAATAGAAGATCAAATATATATAGCTTATTATATTCCAAAATTCCGATTAAGGAATTCTTAAAAAGATGAATTACATTCATCTTTTTTGAGGGGAAGTACTTCTTATTTCTTTTTTTATAATTATTATGGGAATTTAATAAGTAATAATTTATGTTACTTTCACATTTAAACATTAGGTTAGTTAACTTAAAAATAATTATGGCTCTTTATTGGTAAGGCAACAAATCTCAGTAATAAGATGTCTCAGTAAGAGCATATTTGGTTATTAAGATGTTGAGATAGATAAAATAAGAGAGGAAAAGGATAGTTTTAGAAATGTTCAGCTTTTTTCAAGAAGAATTATGAAACAAAAAGTTTCCTAAAGCTGGGATGTCAAATCTAAATTGTTATTTTAAGATAACATTCTCTAATGCCAGTAGTGTCAGAAAATTATTATGCGACTTTATCTATATGTCATCACATTGAAAACCTTTTGTAAATTGATAACCTAGCAGGTTTTTGAAGCATTTTCCTCTACCTCCAAGAATCTTTCAGCATATCTTTAACATAATAAATATTTGAGGAAATCAGTTTTTAATAAATGAAAACATTTTCTTGTAAGCTATTACTTTACTATATAAATATGAGCAAAAAGTCTTATGATTAAATTGAGACAAAAAACAATGAAAATGACATATCCTTTTTTTTTCTACCACATGGGTTATGCATTTAGGGTGATGATCGTATGAAGCTTCCTAGTCCAAATGATAGCAAGTTTTTCCAGAATCTCTTGGATGAAGAGGACCTGGAAGATATGATGGATGCTGAGGAATACTTAGTCCCTCAAGCCTTCAACATCCCACCACCTATCTATACATCCAGAGCAAGAATTGACTCTAATAGGGTAAGAAACAATAACTAAACATCAAAAATTTCTAAATGCACTGTCATTTTTGGAAAGTAATGTAACAAACTTTAATATAGCTGTGAGTTTTTATTATGTAATCCAGGAAATTAAAAGAGATCAGAAAGAATTATAGATCAAAAGATGAGGATAAAAGGTAAGAAGGTGCTATGTAACCATTCTCACAATTCCAGAGGAGATATTCTTGTTTGGACTTTGAATTTTCTTCAGGATGTCAAAAGAATAAATATGAAGGGCAAATTTATATAAAAGAGGATACCTAATTCTGAGGAAATGTGCTAAAATGAAATTTGAAATGGAAGGCTATTTATCTAAATGTTATTCCATTAGAATACTATTTGGCTAAACATACATGAAAATTCAAAATTAATCTTCCAATAAAAGGCTTGAGATTATGATCCAGGCAAGGTGACACAAAACCGTTATCTCTGGTTCTGGAGACACTGAGGCTGTAGATTTCTTTAGCTGAGAATTTCTGACTGTATTGACTGTATTCTGATTGTATCGATCAGATCAGATTTTGACACCTATTTTTTATCCAAATCTTGAGCTTCTAAAAGTAGGTATAGCCTTAATCAAATTGGATAAGAAGTATCAAACCAATCCCAGAGAGAAGAGAAGGAAGAAAAAGCTTCCATTCAATTACAACAATCAAAGTCCATTGAGACTGGACTTGTGAGTAATCATTATACTTCCAGCCCAGCAAGACAGGGAGATATGTTCTCATAAAAGGAAAAAGAAGGGAAAAAGACAGACAGAGACAGAGACATAGATGGACAAAGAAATATGGACCAAGATATAGAAGGGTTAGGGAGACAGAAAGAAATTGTAAATTTGTTCCAAAATCCTGAGGATACGAGATACAAAAATCTTTCTATTCAGGATGTAGGTCAGGAATATTTGAGAATAAGCAGTTATGTGAACTTAAATAATCACACTTTTTCAAAACTACTGAATCTCTCCCACAATGTGTTTTTTTCAGGAATAGAGCTTCATGGGAATATATATATTTTTAGAAATCTTAATTGTTTCTCCCCATTGAATATATTAATGCCTACTGCAAGTAGCCAGCATTATATTAAACGTTCTATCATTAGCTGAATCTATAAATTGAACATAAACAACATAATTCATATGATTTTCTCTTCCCTTATTCCTCAAAAGAAAGGATATACTAGATAGTATGAAATTGTGTGACAAAGGCCCTGACACATTTTATTGGGTGTAACAAATCTGTCCCTGTGACAAACAACTTTCCTTGTTCAGAAAGCAGAGAAGACTTTTGACTTCCTTCTCATTCTCTCAGATAAAATACTTTTGTCTTCTTTCAGAATGGCAGAAAGTACTTGTGTAGAATCTCTCAGAGGGAAAGCAGCAGTTTCTTTACCATTGATGGTCAGAAAACTGTCTTGAAAGTTCCAAATCACCCCATCTATATTTTCTTCACTTTCTCTCTTTTTCCCCTCCCTAACTTTATTATTAAATTCAAAAATACCACTGGCAATCAGAAAAAGTAAATATATCTAGTATTCTCTCCTAGGTTCTAGAAAGAAGGAAATGGAAGACAGAGACCAAGTATATTTTATTTCTTTTTAAACTTCTTTACTGAATTTCTTTGACCTAGTTAATTTCTGGGATTTTAAAGCCCAGCAATTAGCAATGGCTTTGAAGGTTCATTGCCAGGATTCAAATCAGTTTTGCCAAAAAGCTAGAAGAACCAGTCATATTGAAAGCAATAAGCCCCTCTTTTGTCACATTTAAGGAGAATGTTTTGGCAACACCAAAGGGGATAACAAAGAAAGAATATGAATTTTGGGGGTAGGAAGAGTCAGAGAAGTTATAGCCAACTTTCTTTCCTGTATATTCAGGAAATAGATATTCCCTGGCATATGATGGGAATTGTGCCCATGGCATTTGGAACATAAGTGATAAATTAAATATTTTAGTTGAAATAATGTCACTTTGAGAAATTAGTTTTCTAGGAATAGGACACTAAGTTCTTTTTTTTTTTTAGTTGTTATTTTAAGAACACTTCTTAATTCCTCATTCTTCATTCAGTTTAATTCACCCTTCAATAGATGATTTTTTAATGAATTTTTTAGCTTAACTACATGGAAACAATGAGTAAAAGTAGGACTCACATAAGGAGACTTACTTGAGCTACAATCATCATTCTTTCTTCTGATTCCTTTTTCCACTAATATCTTGCCTCAAGAAACATCTTGCCTTATTCCTTTCAAGGATTTTGTTTAAATGTCTACCAATTTATGTGAATATAAAAATAAAAAAACCCAATCTCCCTATTGAAATCTATATTTTATCCTCCCATGCCTGGAGTTGTATTACTCTTATGTTGCAACTACTACTAATTACCTTTAGTAAGCATTCCTTATTCCAATATTTCTTAGTTCTAAAATATTTTCCTTCTGAAAAATTCAGTTATATTCTCCTAAAATCACTAAATAATCCTACTCCTTCTTTTAGGTATTTACTATGATCTAATTTAGGTAATGAGAATGATATGTCTCTTGATGGCATGTTCTTAAATTGTGAATCCCAAATTTTATTTCCATATTTTTCTTGTTTCCTTTCACCTCCATCCTATCATGTGTCATTGCATGTAATATTTTAATTATTATCATTGACAAATGTGCTTACACAATTACCACTTTATAAGGAGGTTATTTCCATTGACTATAAATTATACTATACTGAAGATTATTATTTTAAGTAATATTATTTTATTTATTTGCTATTCTAATATTCTCTGTATTAGTAAGAGGAATACAGATAAAAGATTCAAAGGAATGGGGTTAGAAGGTATCTCAAATACTGATGATTGTAATGATTTTTCATAAAAAGTAAATGATGTGTACACATCAATTTTTATAAAACCTAAAACATGATTCTTAAAATTTGTTCAGAATGAATTTTGTAAAACGTTATATTTAGCAAATATATCATTTTATGTTTTGTTCTTTAAATAGGGGTCTTAAAATAATTGTTGGCACTCCTCTCTATAACTCATTTAAGTATAGGCTGATTTCTTTAAAGAAAAGATATTTAAGTGACAGCTTCACACTCAGATTTATAGTGTGTGTGTGCATATCTCTACTTATATATAGTTGGTTGGTTGGTTGGTTGGTTGATTGTTGTTCTTTGTTCTTGAAGAAGACCAAAATGATATCACTATGTTAGATTGAATCAGATTCAGTCCAACTGTGGCTGATCAGACCAGATCAGTGATTAGGCTGGCAGATCACTGAGCTTAGAATGCTTTGTCACAGGTTGGACACAAATAGTCCATATGAATATGTAGGTTGGATTCTCTAACTTTGGGCATCTAGCTTTTTTTTTTTTTCTGAGCTAATTCAATTCTGCTCTGTTCATAGAGTACAGAACCTTCTCTGATGAGTGCCAGTGTCTCCCATGCCATACAATCAATTCTAAAGTTGAGAGACCTTGAGAGTGTTTTTGTATCACTTTTTTTCTGACCACTTATAGGCATGTGTGTTGTGTATATTCATATTCATTTAAGTAAATCAGTCTTGGCCTTTTCCCTTTGTGTGACCTGGTTTTATATTTGTTTGGTGTAATAAATAGTAATAGTAAGTGTATTCATAAAGAGTGAGAATATCAAATAAATTGATATCACTTAAGGCACTTTAAATTAAAATATTAATATCATGGAGCTAATGTTAAAACTTCAATATTGTTTTATAGAGCAAAACATAATTTCATTTGTTATAGAATCTTTTCATCATTTTGAAGATGAGCAGTTTGAAAGAACATATGCTTCACTGCATTCAGACATTTATCAATTAGCTCTCAATTATCTGAGCTAATGGGAGATAGAGGGATATAGATAATAGTGAAGGGAAGAAACTTTTTTTTAATGTACATATACATATTATGTATCTCTGTACATATATTTAGGTACACATATATATTCCCAAACCTGGTCAAGTCTATATATTCAGATGGGCTAAGAAAGGGAGAGGAGATTTATTTGAATTTCCCACCACCTCACATATCCATATCTATTTCCCTTGATGATTCCATTAATGGAGAGGGGAATGAGTAGTGAAGTGACTAGCCAACAAGTATTTATTAGGTGCTTATTTTGTGCCAGACACCATACCAAGAGTTGAAAATATATTTTTTTGGAAAAGGCAAAAACAGTTCCTGCTTTCAAGAGGCACATATTCTAATACTGGAAACAATATGTATAAACAAAATATATACAGTGTGAGTGAAATGTAATCTCAGAAGGCACTCTAGTTGAAGATAAGAGAGTGAGATTTAAATTGAGACTTGAAGGAAACAAGAATATCCATGAATTGAAGAGGGAGACAATTCTAAACATGAGGGATAAAAAGACACATAGTTGGGAGATGATATGTGTCATTTGAGGAATAGCAGGTAGATTGGTATAGGTGGATTTCATTCTTGTCCATTCATTTCATTTGTGTGTAACTCTTCTTGAATACATTTGCGGATTTCTTGACAAAGATAATGAATTGGTTTGCGATTTTCTTCTCCAGATCACTTTACAGATAAAGTACCAGAGTTAAGTGACTTGCCCGGAGGCACACAGCTATTAAATAGACTGGATTTGAACTCATGAAAATGAGTTTTTCTGATTCCAAGCCCAGTGATCTATCAATTATACTACTTAACTGAATTATGGAGTACATGAAAGGGAATGAAGAATCGCTTTACTCATCTTCAAAATGAAGAATAAGACTAGAAAGGTGGGAAGAAGCCAGATTATAAAAGCCTTTAAAGTTCAAACAAAAGACTTTATATTTGATACTAGAGATAAAAGAGACTCATGGAAATTTATTGAGTAGTGGAGATAATATGATTAAAGTGTGAATTTGATCATATTATCTCCACTACTCAATAAATTTCCATGATAATCACTATGATAGGTGATTAGAGAATGGATTGAATGGGGGGAAGATCTGGAGAGGTAATGAGACCAAGTAGAAAGCTATTGAATTTGGTCATAAAGTCAGGGTGGCTAGATGGTATGGTAAATAGAGTACCAGATTTGGAGTCAGGAAGCCTCTTCTTCATGAGTTCAGAACCATGTGACACTGAGCATACTCTTTGTCACATCTATAAAAGGAGTTGGAGAAGGAAATGGCATACATATCTTTGCCAAGAAAATACCAGGCAGAATCACAAAGATGTAGACAGGACTAAAACAACTGAATGATAGTAGTCATGAAGTCATAAGAGTGTCTAGCAGGATATTGGCTCTGTGAGTATAGAAAAGGGAATATACACCCACACATACATATATAAATATATATGTGTGTGTGTATATATATATATATATATATATATATATATGTATATATATATGAGATGTTATATAGCTATAAAAGATAAGACTCTGCATATTAGATATATAGAATAAATATGCTAAAAGTGATATGAAGATTAAGAATCTGGATGACTGGGAAGATGGTGATAAAGAGGAAAAAAATTAAGAGGGAAAGATTGCATGTCAAAAAGATAAATTGATAAGTATGAGATGTCTACATGACATCCAATTCAAGATGCCCATTCAGCAACTGGTAATATGAGATTAAAATTCAGGAGAAGGGGTAGATTGAATATGTTGAATTGAGAATCATTTTTAAAGAGATGATAATTGACCCCATGGAAGCTGATGAGATATATAGCCAAAAAAGATAGTATAGAGTGAAAGGAGAAACAAGACCTAAAACAACCCCTTGTTGGAGACAAACAGATAGGTCTTGACACACAATATGATGCAACAAAGGAAACTGAAGAGAATCATGTAGGGAAGAACCAGGAGAGAGAAAAGGACAAATAATCCAGAAGAAGAGGATGATCAGTAATATCAAGAGTAACGATGTGATTTGGTTTTGTTTTTTGCCTCTATTTGTACCACAATGTTGTTATGTAGCAGGGGTTTAATAAATATTCGTTTATTGAATTTTAAGGTTCTTTTTAGTTCTAAAGCTCTGCTCCCATTAAAAGTCCCATAATTTTACTTCAATACTTAAGTTAACATGGCTAATTTTAAGTTTCAAGGAAAAGAAAAAAAATAAATAGTAATCATATTATCCCGATATTTTTGATCAGTGGAATATCATTTTAGCTTAATGACTGGAACAGAGTAGGAGTCTGATAATTGTTTCTTGACTTGATTAACTAAAGTGAGATGGGAAGGGAGGAAAGGAGGGAGGAAGAGAAAGAGGGAGAAGGAAAGGGAGAGAGAGAAGAAGAGGGAGAGGGAGAGGAAGAGGAAGAGGGAGAGGGAGAGGAAGAGGGAGAGGGAGAGGGAGAGGGAGAGGGAGAGGGAGAGGGAGAGGGAGAGGGAGAGGGAGAGAGAATTGGAATATAAGTCATAAGGTTTGAGTTCTAGTCCTATGCTGATATCAACTGACTGCAATCTTTGATAAATTCCATTACCTCTCTTGACCTTGGTATTCCCTTATCTATAAAACAGGGGACTAGGTATCTTCTAAGATCATTGCAGCTCTGAAATTCAATGACTGGCTCCCAGGAGTAGCAATTCTCTTTGTATACACACATGTTTTTTTCTTCTAAAGGTAACATCATCTTTGGATTTTATTAAATAAATCTCTAGCACCACTACAAATTGCCTTTCTTATCACTGACATTTCTTCATATGGGAATTGAACATGGAAGAGAAGACACAGGAAACTTAAAAACACAAATTGAGGAAGCATCCCATAGCTAAATGAAATGGTAGGAAGATTTTGTGATGACATAACAAGGTTACTCTAGTTGCAATTTACTAAGAATCGATATCAATTCTTACAAAGACTGCAGTTTGATGATAAATGACTTGGTGTTCAAGATATTGGTTTTACATTTCATCTAAAATATGTCACATCTTGCTGCATGATAACCTTGGCATTCCAATTGGGATTTTTCACTACCAATCCAGAAGAAAGAGTTCTCAGTGAATTACTTCACAATACTCCTATGTACTTAGATATCCTGCAGAGTATACAATCCAAATACTAATTTATCAAGCTTGACTTCAGTAATTTATTGTAATCAGAGCTTAAATAGATAAGACCTTAGGCTAAGAATAAATAATATTTTTATTGACACTTTACAGTTTAGTGTTTGCGATATGTTCCTTATGCTATGAATTTGAAGGCTTTAAAAAAATCACTCTTTAGAAAGATTATGGTTTCCTATCGAATTTCTGAATTTTGGTCAACTATTCTACCTCCCAATGATCAGAGCTTCATACATACAACACCTTAGTCGCCTTTGACTTACTATTTCATTTCTGATATAATTTCATTGATATAGTGAACATTTTATATCAAGATATATGTCTCATTTAATTAAAAAAAATCTTCTGCTATCTACATTTCTTTCCCTTTGCTATCATCTATATCAAAGCCTACTACCCTGTCCCTATATTACTGCAATAGTCTAATAACTGATCTCCCAGTCATCAGTAGCTTCCCCTAATCCATCCAAAATCATATTCTGTGGTCTGATCTTTCCTAAAACACTAATTTCATTACTTCACTCATTTGTTCACAAATTATTATTTTCTGAGCATAGAAACAGGGATAGTGTTTGGACTTGTCATTGCAGTAATATGGAGAATTCCAAGTGAAGCAGTTCCTTTTATCTATGCTGCTCAGCATCTTCTCTCCTCCTTAGAATACTGAGATTATGATAAATGATTTGCCCACAGACCCTAGCTACCTTTTGTCAGAGGAAGGACTTGAACCCAGGTTTTCCCATTTTTTGGATCAGATTTCTATCAAATGATCTGTTCTAGTCCCATATAGCCTTCTGAGCACATCATTATTGTTTCCATCTCTGGATCTTTGTCTATTCTCTTTCCATCTCCACCTCCTTACCAAACTCTATCCAATCTTTGAGACCTCACCCAAGACCTATCATTCCAAGTCAAGTTGTCATATCCTTTCTCTGAATTCTCAATATCTTTTATTGGGATAGTGCATTGGATACAGATTTCAATCTGGGAATTTTTGGAGTAGTGCTTTCTTTGGGATTGGAAACTCCTCTTGCTATAGAAGAATGAGACAGACTCAATAACTTGAGCCATAGAGAGGTTAAGTATCTTCCTTAAGGGCTGAAAAGCTAGTAAGTGTTAGAAGAAAGTCTTCAAACCACATCTTTCTGACTCCAAGTCTTATTCTGCTTTTCATTCTAATCAAAATCAGATACACTAAAGCTGTGATTTCTTTCTCCAGACTCTTTACAAATTTTCTCATTTTATTGAACAGGAATGTTAATTTTATATACACTGATTATACCACATAGATTAAGAGATCATAGATGTAAAGGTACAAGATTATACTAAAAACATACAGTACCATAGTGGCTAGTCCTTTGAGATCTACAGTTCTTTTCTGCCTTTCCTTATTATCTCCTCAAACTGTTTTTGGATCAGCTAGTCTTTCTGTTCCTTTCATGGATGTTGGTAGACTTGTATAACATCCTTTTAACAATAACAACAATAGCTAACATTTCTGTACTACTTTAAGATCTGTAAAATGCTTTACAAATACTATCATCTCATTTCATTTTTATAACAATTCTTCAAAGTAAGTTTTATTATTATCCGCATTTCAGAGATAATTAAACTGAATTATAGAAAGGCTAACTTTCTATAGAAAGCCACACAATTAATATGTATTGGAAGAATGTTTTGTACTCAGATCTTCTTGACTTGAGGTCCTGCAGTTTATTCATTGAGATACTTAACTGTTTCCTTTTACAAGAACATCTAACCCTATAAGATACATAAGTCTGCTGTCATCAAATCTTTTATAGAATTTACTTCATTTACGCTAAGTAGTTTCATTGTGGTTGCAGACATTCTCCTTTACTCCTTGGACATTAAATTGACCAAAATTTCCAACATTATCTCAGATCAATTTTTTCCCCTCACTTCAGTTATCAATTCCTATAATCCTGACATTTAGCAACGATTACTATCATGGACTTTTCTTTTTTCATATGATCACAATGCCAAATGACATTTGTTCAGTTGTCCAAATTATTAGTACTTTCAGAGACATCAAATGAGTTCTCCAGGTCTCAATATTGGTCTTCCTTGATTTTTCATGTCTTAGAATTTTTATCTATGCAAATAGTTCTTTTTATGTCCTATAAAATACCAAATTAGCTTCTTGTACAATACTTCTTATTATTGGTTTCTGGTAACTCCAGATATGTTTTTATTGATAATGGTATACCTGCCACTACAATTGCATTCATTTTTCTTCTCCCTCTCCCCCTCCCCTTTCTCTCTCTTCCCCCTTTCTCTTTCTCCCCTTTCACCCTCTCTCTTCCCTTCTTCCACTGTCTCTCTATTCCCAATACCCTTCTCCCTCTATTATTTCTCAACTACCCCCTCTTCTAATTTGGAATTTCAGGGTATTAAAATTCACTAAAGATAATGAAGAATTGTCCCCTTATATCAACTCAGTGTCCTCTTTGAGTCTAATCTATAGAGGTTATAATTTGGGTTAAATTATTTCTTTGTACTTTTAATAACACATAATTAACCTTTGTCTACTAATTTTAAAAGTTTGGCATTTGGAATTGAAGTAACAGCCCTAATTTTGGGATTCTATAATAGAGTTGTGACTGCCTAAATATGGTTATTCTCTTTAGTTTTTCTCTTTTTTTGCAAACAAAAAAGTCATTTTTTTTTCTGTCTTTTTGAATAAAAAATCTTATTTGTTCTACCTACAACCTGTAAACATTACCCAATACTGTGAAGGCTAAATCTCAAATCCAAATACACACACACAAACACACACACACACACACACACACACACACACACACAAATATTGACATAGTGAGGGAGTGTGTCAAAGTGAATAGAAAGCTGACCAGGAAGATGTGAATTCAAATACTGCTTCTGACATATACTGCTATATGATCCTTAAATCTCTAATGCTCTAATCAGCTCTTTTAGATTTTAATTTACAGAGAAAATATTGGCTGGAATTAATGAAAACTGTTTATTCTTGGAGTTCCATTTCCCAATGAAATCTTATGTCTAGTTCCTATTCATTTCTATATCCATACTCATATATATAATGCAAATGTCTCTGAGATTTGGAGAAATAAAGATGACTTCTTGAGACAAGTTGTTGCCAAAAAATAAATGGCAAATTGAGGAGGAACTTCAGCCAGCCAGGTGAGAAAAGCAATCAATACAAGAGAACTTAATTAACATTGTCTCAGTAAAGTAATATCTCTCTTCTGTCAGCACCACAGGTACTCCTCCACCTTCATCCCTTACATAACTGAAATTTAACATCACAGACTCTGTGTTCATTTTAATCAGATTTTGTCTACATAAAAATGGTTGAAATGAGACTTGCTCCGAGACCTTAGGGAAAGACCTGACTATGTATATGCATGATCAATTTGATTATAATCACATGCCATTTAAATGCCATTGCAGTATTCACCAGTGAAGCATTCTTTTCAAGGATTCCCTAAAAGGGATGGATACTTGTTTACTCTATAAGATTTTTTTTTTTTTTTGCTTCTGTTTTGTTGTTGTTGTTTCTTAAATTATTCATGAAGATCCTTACTTTGATTTTAGTGCTAAAGGGATTTTGGGTCAATTGACTTAAGTAGTAACTTAGTAAGAAGCAAGAACCCTAGCCATTTCTGTCTTTTGTCTTTAGTTTATGCTCTTGAAAGTGGCTGTAATCAAGAGTTAATGGTTTAAAGGAACCAAATAGAATTAAAGTAGCCAAAAGAGAAGAGGAAGGAAATAGAGAGGCAATATGGAAAATACCTGTTTTTTTACATATACTGGATTCTGATCTGTGGAATCAGAGGTTCTATCCTGAAATCCTTCTGTCAAAATTGTTATGATTTTTCTAGTTCTAGAGTACCCATCCGCAAGAGACAGTGAAGTGAAGAACGGTTATGAGAAGCGAAAGGAAATGAATTTTTCCTAGATAAATAGATAATATTGACAATATATCTAATGACTTTCCACACTAGCTTCAGAAGTGGGAACTCTTAGGTAGTTTTGGTTTCTTTGATTTCTTCTGTAAAATATTAGGGCTATTTAAAAGAAAATCTTCTCTTGCTTCCCCAGATGAACTCTTTGCCACAAAACACTTTTTAATAAACATCCTATCCTGCCTAATTTCTCATCTCAGATTTCTTGGTACCATGTTAAAGTACCATAGCCATATTATCTTTAATAAGCCCATAGTCTGGGGCACCCGTAGTAGTTTTTCCCATATCAGTTTAGCCAGAAAACACTTTGGGGTTGAAATCATAGAATGTGAGAGGTGAAATAGATCTTAGAGGAAATCAAGTCCAATATTTTCCTTTTACAGGTAAGGAAAATGAGAGAAAGTGAAACAAAATCAGAAAGAGAGAGAGAGAGAGAGAGAGAGAGAGAGAGAGAGAGAGAGAGAGAGGAAGAAGAAGAAGAAGAAGAAGAAGAAGAACTGAGGGAGAGGGAGAGAGAGAGAGAGAAAGAGAGAGAGAGAGAAAGAGAGACAAGAGGGAGAGAGAGAGAGACAGAGAGAGAGACAAGAGAGAGACAGAGAGAGAGAGAGAGAGAGAGAGAGAGAGAGACAAGAGGGAGAGAGAGAGAGACAGAGAGAGAGACAAGAGAGAGACAGAGAGACAGAGAGAGAGAGAGAGACAGAGAGAGAGAGAGAGAGAAAGGGGGAGGGGAAGTGTGTTTGTGTGTCTTGGATATATCTGAGAATGGGATTTTCCAGGTCACCTGCCTCACTTTCCCCTCCAGAGCCATCTGGATCCAGCGGCCAAATAGGGATCAGGATAACTAGAGATAGAAAGATGGAAGCAGTGAGAGATCTTGTTTTTTTTTAAGATTCGGTCGTTAACAGGTGTGTCTGACTGGGCCAGCATCACTTAGCACAATGCTCTTGCACATAGTAAATGCTTCTTGGTCAGGTCTAGTGGCTCAGGCTTGTAATCCAGCAAATTATCCAAAAAATTACTGGATTACAAGCAAACCAAATCTCTTGGGTTCAAAAGTTCTGAGCTTCGGAGGGCTGAAGTTTATGCTAATATTACATGGTAAACAAAATAGAGAAGAGGGCTACCAGAATGTCTCAAGAGTGACAAAATAGCCCAAGTTAGACCAATGGAGCAGGGTAAAGCTTCCTTATCCAACATTAATGGGATTGACTCATGAGTGGCTGCTGAATTTTCAACCTAGGGGAGATAGGAAGACCTGGTCTTAATACACACACACACACACACACAAACACACACACACACACACACACACACACAAACACACACACACCACTTTTTGACTTCTCTTTGCTGCTCTTTGACTCTGCTTTTTCTGTTTTATTTATTTATTTTTTTAGAATTCCCTATTCCTATTATATGTATGAAGGTATCTTTTTATATTGTTCTAATGCATATATGCTGGTGCAGAACCTCCAAAAATACAAAACAAACTCAAGACAAATCAGTGTTAAAAATAAGCATTTACTAAGCACTGCATATGTGTCAAGCTCTATATTAGTCACTGAAGACACAGATAAAAATAACAAAATAATAAATATTTTTATAATAAGTAATTTCATATAGTCACTTTTTAGAAATAATAAGATCACTTACACTCAAAATGTTCTTATAACTACTATTTATATCACGTGGAACACTTGAATTCTGTAGGGAAAATAAAGTTCTAAATTTAGTGCTGGCTACTTACTCCCTGTGGAAAAGGGATCCCTGAATACTATACTAGACTTGCAGTTCAGAAAGAAGTCTTTTCTGTCACCTTCTCTGCTATCTTACTATATTCGGTAAAAATTCTGGCTCTGCAAATAAATATAAAAATAAGGTAATTGCTTTGGGAGAGGGACTTGTTTGATCTATAACAATTCTTCCTTTGACTTCTTCACATTGCCATTCAACAATACATATTCTGGGATACTATTCAGATTCAGAAATCTTTAGCACACATTAGTAATAGGACAACATGGAGACAATGCTCTTTGGAGAAATGCAGTCTTACTTGACTTACGGCAAGTCTAGCATTAAAGATCATTTCCATGATTTCAGTAAATTTATTTTACACATGGCAATTGTCACATAGTGTAGAATGACTTTGTGAGTATTGTAGAGATGGGGTATTCCCCCTCCCCCTTACCACTTGTTAAATAGCACTAATGAAGGAAATCAGAGGTATTAAAAGCAACAATGGGAAGGGAGGTAAATCACAGATGAGATTTAGATTTAGAATGCTAATGATTGTTTTATCCAAATCATTTGGATGGTTATTTTTTAGTGTTATTGCCACAAGACTCCCAGCTCTGCTGTAAATCATTGATAAAAAAAAAAAAATCTCATCATGAAGTCTATTCTTTACTGTAAGAGACCTAGAGAGCACAATTATGGGTTTCTTTACCCTTTATGTAATAGAATTGGGAGATTATCATCAACTTTCTATTCAGATTTTAGGAGGGTTTTTTTAAAAAAAAAAACCCATCTTTGTCTGCCACAGCTCCCTGTTCAGACCAGCATGCTATGATGATTGCTCCTGTAAAGGCTTGAGAGAGATGTGCTCTATTTCATTCTCAATAAGGGTTGATGGCATTTTGAGAGGCTCAGAATATCCTTTGATTACTGTATGAAACAGAAAGGAGAAGATGGTTAAGGGTGGTGGGGGGTGGGCTGGCTCATCAACTTGCCTTTGTGCTTTTTCTGCAGTTGAACATATCCTAATCACCAGCATCTTGTGTTTTTAGTCCTGTTCCCCCTCCCACCTGCCCAAATGAAGTCCCCAGTTTCAAGTTCAGAATTCTGACTTAACATTAGTGTACCCAGAAAAGCTAATTCTGACTCGAGTTTTTAGCCAAAATTTATAAATTAAAAGTTGAAGGATCAATATCTCAGTGTATTCAAAAAGGGCTAGGAACAGTTTAACTAGTGATAAATTCCCTTGACTATTAGGAGATACTATGTGCAGTGGTCATTCCTGTTTGCTGGTGTGTTTTTTGCATAGTGATGAAAAAGTATGTGATAAATCAGACATAGGGCAAGAAATGGGAAATCTAATTTGCAGGTCCATTGAGTTTACTTCTCCCAGGTAGCATGTGTAGAAATTTAGTAAAAGATAAGTTTTATTTTCTTTTATTTAATAAAAACTTATTTATAGTCATTCTATATAGAGAGAAATTTGAAATTGGACCAAATTCTAATTCAATCGTATTCTTATTCTGAACTTTTAAGTGAAAGTTTTCAAGACACACTGCAGTATTGTCAGAATATATAGAAATGACAAAACTAAATGATATACTTATATTTGTGTGGTTTGTATATTCTTATGATCAAAATGGATTTAAATTTCCCTTAATGCAATTACAGGAGATAACATTTGAATGTAAGGTATAGTGGAAAAATTTCTAGACTTGGAAGCAAAGGACCTGCATTCAAATGCTGACTGTAATTTACTATGCGACTTTGGGCAAATCAATTGAACTCTGAGGGGCTCCATTTCCTTGTCTATTAAACAACATGGCTAGGTTGGTTACATGACTTCTGATCTTCCTTTCAAGTATAAATCTTTAATTCTATAAACTCCAAGAATAAAAGAAAAAAGAATAAAAATTCTCTCATCAAAAGAGAATGACATTTCTCTTTCTCTTTTTTTTTAACCACTTATCGCTTTCAATCCAAAATACACTCCAATAAAAATAGCTTTTATAAGTAATCCTTAAGTTAAGAATGTAACAAGAGAGCATTTTATGTTGTACTTTAGATTCAGAAATTATATTTCACTTTGAAAGATATTATTTTCATTCTTTATTATTTTTCAGGCTACACTAAATTTGGCTATTTTGTCCATTATTGCAGGCAAGTAAATAACCGGTTTCTTTAGGCAAATAACAATTTAAGTATTGAATTCATCAGTTCCTAACCTGATATTGCTCCATTTTTCCTCTCTAAGAGGGAAAGCAAATTTGTAAACTGACAGTTTTTAAAGTTTGTAGACTGATAAACTTTGTGCACATGCCAAAAAAGGTTAAAGGGAGGAAAAAAGGCATTTTCAAACCAAATGGTATGTAACCTGTAATACTATTAGACTTCTCCTGCCTACATGATTGACATCAATATGTTCATGTGCAGCATCAAAGAAGAATGAACTCCTAACACTTTCTCCACTATATTAATATTTACTGTAATTGCTCTCAACTGAGCTTTCAATTTCCTACCAACTGCATTTCTTCATTCATCTAACTGCAATGCTGTCAGGCTTTTGAAAGAGTATATAAGAAACCATTACAGTATCAAAGTGACTATATCCTTATGTATAAAATGAATAGGGTGACAGAGGTTTGCTTATCACTTCTTGAAATACCAGGACAAAGGGGCACCCTTTGAAACTTGAATGAAGAAAGTATAGCTTCATAAAAGAGTAACATTGATACTGAACACAAAAATATTTGGTCAAATTTGTGGAAATCCTAAGAGAAGGTGGGATGTGTATGTATCTATGTATGCAGAAACACGTATAAATCTGCATGTGTATCTACACATATATGTACAAACATACATAAATATATTTAAAGTAGGAATTTATTTATATATTTATTTTATGTAAAGTAGGAATACTTAATCATGTGTGTTTTGACAATCTAGTGAAGTCTGTGAATATTTCAGAATAATATTTGTTATCCACATCCATAATTGAAGTACATGCTAAATTTCATTTAAACATTAGTGAAAAAAGGGTATGTATGTTTTCCTCATCCAAGTTCAAGTTCACTAATTCCTTGAAATACATCCCCAGGTTAATAATTCTTCATAGAATTCCCATGGTATCCCTACTTGGGATTCTACTGAAAAAGAGAATACTGAAAGGGATCCATGAATCTGAGACCAGATGGTAATAATTCTTATGTTTACAATTTACGTGACAGTATCAAACAACAAGAATATTCCCCCAAAAAAACTTTTTTATGAAGGAACTTACATTCTTCTAGTGAAGAGAAAATTCAAACTATTTGGTACATACCAGATATTTATATGGGAACCTATTTAAAGGGAAACCATTAGCAATTGGAGGAGGGAAGAGAAAGGGACATGATCAATGAAAGACTTCCTGTAGAAGGCAGGATTTAAACTATTTAGAAAGAAGTCATTAAAACTGAGAGGCAGATGTGAGGAAGCAGAGTATTCTAGACATGAAAGTTAACTAATACAAAGGCAAAGAGTTGGAGTGTCCTCTTCAAAGATCTGTAAGTAGACCAATACATTTGTGCTAGAGAGGACTCTTTACTGTGAGAAGAGAGGAAAGTATTTAAAATGTGAAAAAAGAGGACTTTCTATTTAATTTTTATGGTAATTGAGAATTACTGGATTTCAATGAGCAGCATGTGAGGTTACAAAGTCAAATAGAGGCTTTCCGAAAATTACCTTGGCAGCTAAGTATGTGATGGATTGGAGTAGAGAGAGAATTGATGTAAGAAGCCCAGTTAGAAAACTATTGACCTAGCTGTGATAAAGCAATGTTTGGAAATAAAATAGGGTTATGGCTGTATGGGAGGGATATATATGAAAGATGATGTAAAGGTAGAAACAACATTTACCAACAGATTAAATATGAAGGGTCAAAAGATCAGAGTTGTTTTTGTCAGCAATAAGTACATTGGGAAAAAAGAAGCATTTGGAGGAAAAGAAAATAAATTATCTTTCAGACATATTTGGTATGCATGCCTAAGGGACATTCAGTTCAAGATGCCCAAGGAACTATTGGAGGTATATATTTGTAGCTCAGAAGCGACTCTAGAACTATGTACAGAAATATCTCTCCATAGAGAGAATAATTGAATCCAAGGATGCTGATGAGATCATCAAGTGAGAATATAGTGAAGAAAAATATTCAGGCAAGTGCCTTTGGGGACATACATTATAGGGGTACTGTCTTGAATGGAGGGATTTAAATAAATTTGTGGGACATTATATAAGAATCAAGAGAGATCAATATCATGAAAACACAAAGAGAAGAGGATATCAAGAAGATAGAAGTAAATAGTATAGGGGTAATCAGTTCCTTGATTTGAGAAAGGATTAATTGTGACCATTTGAGTACATGATTAAGGTAATATCATCCAGGTTAATATAGTTAATATTCTTTTCTCATTAGTAAGCGTTATAATAGGCTTATTTCCATACTTTGCAATTTGGGGTAATTTGCCATTTCTTTTAGGTGGGTATCCCCTCTCTCAATACTGATTAAACTCCTTTTGAAACCTTAGCATGTGTAATTGCGTTTACAGTTTACCATTAATTCTCCAAAGCAAATCTACCCAGCATTTTCTAACAGTTACTAGTTGGATATATAAATTAAATATTACCTTCATAGGGAGCAGTGGTGGGTGAATTTTCAGAATAAATTGCATAAAGAAAAGCAATTATGGTACCATCATTTTTACTCTGAGATGTACTGATGTAATAGAAGGGTATCCTTGGAGGGAGATGGGCCTAGGTTCATGCCATCATCAACGCATACTAGGTTTGCAATACTAAGTAAGTCATTAAACTTTCAGTTATCCAAGTAACTCACTCTGACTAAGAATTGAAAAGACAAATTGTAGCTCCATCAGGAAATTTTCCATAAGGACGGACCTGCCTTCTGTCTTCCCTAAATAAACTCTCATGCTTTTCTGTAATTCAGATGCTTTCTTAATTCTCCAAAAATGTTTATTATGATTTTTAAGTCTATAAAATGCTTCATACCTCTTCATGAAACCATGACACATAAGTGAAGTATGAAAATACTTCTCACTTCACAAAACAAGATGGAATGGTTTAAATTTCTCCCATGTAACACTATGGCCTCTCAATATGTTATTTTTATCTGAAAAATTACCAATCACGTGGAGGGAGAAACCCAGCTTGCACACACACTTAGCATGAGGGCTTCAACTGATAATGTTTGGCCACAGATTCCAATGGCATCTCATTAGTTGACTATATCTTGATGCTTTCAAGTGTTCAGTGGGAGTTCTTCAAGAAAACAAACCCAATATGTTTGCTGTCAGGCATGTGAATTTTCAGGTACATTCTTTCACCAAATTTATTATAGGCAGTACCTTAAGAACCCAATAGTTATATGGATATTTTTCATCTAATCATCCTTTTTGCTTTTAGTTCATTCACCTAATTAGGACCAGTTATCCTAGACTCTGATCATTAGACATTTAACATGCTGGCTATACAAGATAGAAGAATACCAATGTGTTCATCCTTTGAGTTGTTTCAATACTAATAGGAAATGATTTTTTTTTTTAATCTTCAAAAGGATTATTATTTGAAAAAGAGAAAGGCCTTTAAAGTAGAATATTAGATATGCAACTGTACCATCAAATGAACCTTATAGATTAATTTCTTCTCGTTGTATTTTTGTAAATGGCATTAATAAGTCTTAACAATTGGCCTATGTAGAATGATAATCATAATACGCCAATAAATATTCATACTAAATTTGCATAACACCTAACTAGTGTAGTGTTCCATCATTAAATAAGCACCTAGATAAATAAAAGAAGAATAACAATCTCAAGACTGTGGTGTTTTATATTTGCAATTTCTGTTTTTCAGTAATCTCACAGTTGTGAGATTGATTGAAAATATACAATCAAATCATTGACTCATTTGATATCCACACTGGTGGCAGTTGCAGATCTGACTTCAAAACTCTTGAGTTTGAACCCAAGTTTGCTGCTTAGTTTTTCCTATATAGTAGGGGAAATTATTTCTATTCTCTTGACTTCAATTATCTTATCTGTAAACCTATGGAGTCAGATTAAGTGGTGTCTAATATCCCTTTCAACTATATAAATAGTTATCCTGTAAACATTGTTTAGGTAGGTACATAGACATTGCTGTTTTATTTGGTATATGGGTTAACAAGTAAAATAATATTTTTGAAAAGAGAAGGAAATATAGTAATATCTTTAAGGAACATTAGTCTAGGCTTCATTCAGATTTGATAACACATTGATTTATGCTACAATGGAATTGTTTGAATTTTATACATGAGGAAACTGTACCTTGAGGTTCCAATGAATAGTATATGAGTTTAGGATTCAAATCAATGTGTTCTTATTCCTAGTCCATTGTTCCTTCCCAACTAAGTGGACCTGAAGTCAAGAAACCGAGTTCAAATATACCTTAGGACCCTTACTAGCTGTATGATCCTGGCAAGTCACTTCATCTATGTCTATCTCAGTTTCCTCATCTGCAAAATGGGAATAATAGCAGCACTTATCTTCCAAGGTTGTGATGATAACATAAGATTTACAAAGGTCTTTACAAACTTCAAAGTATATATATAAATATTAGCAATTGTAATTATTTCCATTATGTCATGCATCCTACCTCAGCAAAATAACACTTGTTAATATCTTGAAAAATAATCACCTACCAAAAATATTTATTAAGTGCTTCCTTTGTGCAAAGTCCTGGGCAACACACAGCATACAGACAAAAATATCTGAGTCCCTTCCTCTAAAGATACTTCTAATTGAATGGTCAAATATAAGATGTGTTAACAGTGATTATTTTGTCTCCCACTGCCTGAGAGCTTGGTTTGTTACATTTCTCAGGTAACTCAGGTTTTTCTAGTACTTTTAATGGATTTTGGAGAACATTTAGTTTCTTCAATCCGTTCAGTTCCCCAGCACCCCAGTTCTATTTAATCATTTAACAGCTAGATTAGGCTTTTTAAAAGTATAGATAAGAACAAATTAACAAACACTCAAACTTTCTCCATACTGAGATAATAATCCTCCCCCCATTTCTATCCTTTTAATCTATGGAGAAAAAAAAAAAAGAGATTAGGTTCACAATTTAGTTCAGTTCCTTTATAACTCAGCTTCTTAAATGACAAGACCCCCATAAGGAGTTCTTGTAACTGGAATTATGAAATTGTGATTTATTATCAGTGAATATTTTACTTGTATACCTTTTTTATGTACCTAGGGTCACATAAAAATTTCTCAGATGAAAAGGCATCGCAGGTGGGAAAAGTTTTAGAAACCTTATAGTATATATTATCAGTACTCCCAAGTTTTAATTATTCATCCATTCTCACCTCCAGTTCTCATCTTGACACACTGAACTGACTTCACAAAGCTTTTTTTTTTTTTTTTTTTTTTTTTTTTTTTTTACTGGGGTTGACAACATCCAGCCTGGACTCCCAATTCCTAAAACCCCAGATCTCTAGATTTTGGGTCTGGAGACCCTATCATCTGCCCCTAGAATTAAAAAAAACAAGCCGATTTTTTTTCCAGAATCTATAGTGTCCAAACAAAAAATGGAAAGTTAGGCCTTTGCTCCCACATTGTGACTACATGAGACATTTGATCTTGATCAAGACATCCCTGTCTAGTAGTTTTAAAGACATAACCTGCAGTAGCTCTGCAGTCAGTAGAAAGGTGCTGCTTCCACACAGTGGTAAATAGATGTATAATATCTTCTCCTAGAAGCAGGAGCCTGTCTCTCTCATATGGGTACTTCTTTCTTAAGTGATATGGACATGATCAAATCCCTATTAAGCTCATATGATAATAAGTATATATACAATGATTTTAGGGAGAATACACATAACTGGAAAACCACCTGAAGGAAAGAATTCGTGGGGTGAATTTTGAAGGCAACTAGGAATGCTAAAATAAGGACAAATTATAATCCACTTGTGAGAAACAGTCTATTGCAAAGGCACAGAAATAGGTGAGAAATAGGATGTTGTCTCTGGGAAATGGTAAGTAGCCAAGTTTGTCTGTGATATAGACTGGGGAGAGGAAGAAGCATTAAGAATGGAAAAGGAAATGAAATAGCTCAGGTAGAGCTCATATTGAATGTTAAAGCCTTAGTTTTTTCTACAGACAATTGATAACCACACAAGTTTCTTGTGCAAAGGAGTGACCTGGTCACTTGTGCTTTTAGAGGAAATTTTGGTGACTGGGTGGAGGATGGATTATGGACAGGCAATGTTGGAATCAGGGAGATTTATTAGGAGGCAATGAGAAGAAGAGAAAAAAGGAGATTATAAAGTAATTTTCAGATAAAAGAGACTCATTTCTAGGACAGCCAGGCCAAAAGAGTGTTTGGGAGAAAAGTGAAGATTGGACTGGGTCTCAATGGAAAGGATTAGGAACATTGTACTAGTACTAAAGGAAGTTCAGATTCTATCTTCTATCTACATACACACATATATATGTATATGTATATATAGTATATCTATCTGTCTATGGACTTATCACCATATGTCTGCTTCATTTTTCTAAAGAGATGATAATATTTTCTAAATTATATTTGAAAGAAAAATATTTGGGGAGTTCATATATTTAGTCTTTGCCATTGGAGATTCAATATGATAGATCAGTTACACTACAGGTTTCTGAGACATAGTAGGGATAAAGTCATTTGGGCATCTGTATTAAATCTTTTGTCAATAATTATCTTCCAAGAATAGAGTTACTAGGCTTCCCAAAAAGAAATGAACAGGTTGGAAATAGAGTAGATTAAAGTTCCTGTCTAATCAGTAGTAAGATTGGACCCAGGAATGGTCATTGTACTTTCAGCATCAGTAAGACAGGGAGGTGAAAGGAAAGGGAAAATATTGGTAATAATAATAAATTAAGCAAACTATTGTCAATTCAGATACCAGGCTGCACATATCTAATGTTATTATTTTCTATTTTCTGTGAAAGAGTTAACCATCTTAGAAAGTATAGATTAATATGATCATATGCCAGTCTAGTTTTACTGTGGGGAACCTCAAGAATGAAGAGTAGAAAAATAAGAATTAATACTTTTATAAATTTAGGAATTTCCAAGAGGTCTATAAATATACACAAGGATTACTTGTACCATTGCTTTCTCACCTTTTATATCCAGGAAAAAATATGTTTTAGTGAGTTTTTAAAGGAATATGTGAGGAAAAAATGGTATTCATTCCTTGGTCAACTGGCAGCCCTTGGGGCAAGTTGTATTTTTCTCTTGGGGGTACTACCTTCAATCTGATATTCATTTTGGCTCAGATCAGTTGTAAATACCAGCCTGTTTCTATGAAATGGAACTGGTGTTTGCTCTGTGCTGCTGGGACAGCCATGCATTGTTTGTTCTGTCAGTAGCTGTGCAGGAGTATTCACTGAACATTATTCAGATCAGCTCTCTCCAACCAGCTGTCCTAATTCCAGGTGGACCTTTTTACTTGCCACAACAGCTGCGCAGCCTGGTAGTTTAAAAGGTAGTAGTTGGGTGAATTAACTATTGTTGCAAAATTTCTTTTTATCCAGTAAACATCTTGCATGGATGAAGTAGCATTGTTGAAAATATCATTTCAGTAAGTCTAATAATGGACAAAATAATTCTGTATGTCTTAATTATATGACCTTAAATTATTTACAAGATGTTGCTATCTAAAACATTTCAGGGAAGTATATGATCACCCAGATTGTAATAGAAATATTTATTTCCCTCTATCACTTTTCTTACCAACCCTTTGCTATATAACTGCTGCTGCTCACTTGCACCGCTTCCAACAGACAGAGCTGTTTTTCAAAGTAGATAAAAACCTAAAATAGACGAATTATAAAAATTATAAATTTTTAAAATTTTAATTTATAATGATTAAAAATCTTCTGAACCCCCAGTGATGGGGATGGGGGAAGAGAGAGAGAAAGAAAGAAAAACAGAACCTTTGCAATGAATATGTATGGTCAAGGAAAACCAATTATTAGTCATGTCCCAAAAATGTCTCAATCTGCATCCTAATCCCAATACCTCTTTGTCAGGAAATGGATCTTTTTTCCTTTGATTTGTTTGTATCTAAGTTATTCATAATAGATCATCTGGGCCTTAAATCTTTCAAAGTTATTCATCTTTATGATGTTGTTAGTATCGGTACAATATTGTTGGTACTGTACAAATTGTTGTTCTAATTAATAGTCACTTCACTCTATATCAGTTCATATTAACTTCTTGGGTTTCTCTGAAACTATCCCTTTTATTACTTACAACATAATACTAATATATTCATGCATCATAATTTGTTTAGCTATTCCCCAATTGATAGACAACTTCTTTGTTTCCAATTATAATTCCTCACCCAAATAGCTGCTATCAACATTTTGTAAATATATGCCCTTTTCCACTTTGATCTTTTTGGCCATTAATCTTTGTATTGATAAAGCTGAATCAAAGGGTGTGTGTAGAACTAAGTAATTATTTTTTGAGGGGAGGTGACATAGTTCCCAATTGCTTTCCAGAATAATTCTACCAATAATGTTTTTATATGTTCCCTTTGCCCCAGTCCCTACATTTCTCTACATGTAGTTTCTGTCATATCACAGTTCAGATTTACTATTTTTTGGCAAATATTGAGTTCTTATCCCAATAACAGGAGCCATTGAAATCTGGTACTGTCAGATCTTCTTCCCTTCTACTTTTTCCCTTATTTCCCTTGAGATTTTTGACCTTTTGTTCTTCCAAATGAATTTTTAATTCTACAAAGTAGAGTTTTTTATATTTTGATTGTTCTGGCATTGAATAAGTAAATTATTTTAGGTATCATTGTCATCTTAATTACATTAGCTTAGCCTATCCATCATTAACTAATATTTTCCCAGTTACCTTGCTCTATTATTTCCATAAAGTATATATAGATGAATTCATGTAGTTTCTATGTATATTTGAAGAGGTAATTTGCCAGTGTTATATATAATTTTTAACTATTTAAAATGGGATCTCTTTTTATCTTTGCCTGTTAGTTTGGGTTAGTAATGCATTGAAATGCTAGTGACTTATGTGGATTTTTTTTTTTACTATCCTACAACTTAAAGCAAGTGTAAATTACAAAAATATTTTAAATAAGAAAAGTTTTATTTAATTAATCAAGCTGGAACTTTGGAGCCAGTAAGAACTGAGTTCACATTCTGCCAATGGCACAAATCATGTAACCATGTATAAGTACATTGAGCTTTCACTAATTCAGGCTACTTTCTGACTCTAACTTCTGGGAAAATTATATCTCTGCACTAGGTCAAAGAGTCTGCACACTGGAAGAATTTACAAGTTCATACTAATACATAGAGAACATGAAGTTTTATTAATTATGAGCAAAATAACCCCATAACTACTAATAAAAAAATCTCCATCTAAAGTTTTTACCTGGTATGTCTCAATGGAGACCATTTATTTGAAATTTGTAATAGCCATTTGCATAGAAGACAACCTCCAAATGGACTTAGGGCAACTATGCTGACATATTTATAAATTGGCTCTTTTTTATAAGTGAATTATGCATGGTCCCTGAAATCTCGTTTAAATTATTAATCAATTTATCAACTGTGTTTTGCACAAGTAGTATAAAGGTAAACTTGCCAATCTACTTTGAATTATCTCAATATAAATGAATGGGATTTACATTAAACTTTCTGTATTTTATTCACTCAGTTGGAACAACACATAAAAGCAGATTGATCCTTAGAATGCAGCCTTTTAAACATTTAATCTATTTCTACTGCTCCTAAAATTTGAAAAGAGGAGTGACAAGAATATGTCAATTATATTAGCAAATTAGAATCCAAGGGAGAGAGGAAGAAAAACATGCGTACATATATTTATGTAAAAATTTTATATAAAAAACAAAGAAGTATAAGTGTATAGGTTTTCTAAAATTGAGTATCTAATTTTATAACTTTGATGTTTACATACACAGATATATGGATATATGTGTATATATTTATATCGATATTGATATAGATATATATATATACACACACACATATATCCATATATCTGTATGTGGATGTTGGTGTGTATAATGTGACTTTCTGAATCCTGTCAAAGTTAACTATTAGAAGGTAAGCAATGTTCTTAATAATAACTGATATTTGTTAAGTCCATGTTGGTTCTAATAAAGTAGACCTGCAACTGAAATTATCCTCTGCCATTATCCATGGAAAGTTGCTTACTTTTTCTGAGTCTTCATTTCTCTCAATTATGAAGTAGCAATCATCATACTATACTAATCAGGGTTGTTATGAAACTCCAATGAGATAACTTCCATAGAGTATTTTGTAAATTTCAATGCTAATATTGCTTATTGATATGAAACCATTATCAATAATGTTGTGTTAGGCATGGGAAAAGTTGAGTTTGGAACTCAAAACAAGAATTTTTGGGTTTCATACATAGCACAAAATTTAAGCAAAAAATCAGCATTCAATTCCCTATTCATTTACACTAATAACAAAAGAACAATAGATTCTTAAGCAGAAGATCTTGTTCCTAAATCAAAAATGGGAGATTATGGCTATGTTGAATTTTATTTGGTTTGAATAGTTGCCATGTCCATTAAGAATTCCATCTATCTACTTTAATGTCACTTATAGAGTTGAAATATTGTCACATAATAGTTAAAGGAAACCTGTGCAGCTCAAGAGAAATGTGGCAGTTCCCTGAATCTTAAACCCAACCAGAGATTGTAGAGATGACACTAGAGGAGAAAATAGGAATCTCTGTAATTAATGATGCCAGAATGATATTCAATGAATGATATTCATTGAATGATATTCATTCAAAAATGATAACCAAGTTCCATCTGCTTATCTTTAATTAACTGCTGGTATTTTGTGGCTAAGTAAAAATATACATACATACATATATATATATTTTTTTTTCTTTTGTTTTGCTTTGAGAATGGGAATAACTTCCCTCCCTTATAATGAGATGCCATTTGCACAAAGCAGACATTTAAAGCAATAGGATTAAAAATTCAGGGATTTAGAAATTTTCCTTAAAGAATCATAGTAAAAATAGTATAGAAAGATGACTCCTTGTAAATGAATTAAGATGCATTTTACAAAAGGATCTTTTAAAGAGATAGAATCTTATTGTTCCACTTCTTATTTCAAAAGGATATGAGTCATTACCTGTGAATACTGCAATTTACTTAGCCTCTAATAAAGAATGTAGAGAAGTTTATTGAGTAGAGTCCTGTGCTAAGAAAAAAACTCCATTAATCCTAGTTTTATCACGTGAAAACTTTATCATCCAATCATTTAAAATCACCCTTCTCCCAATTAATTACTGGACCCTGGTATAGGAAAACTATTCAATGGTTTAAGTAAAGAGATTTCAGGGACAATGAGATGGCAAACCCCCCATTGCCAGCCTCATCCAAACATTTCCCTCTTCCTGATTATCCGTGACTGAAAATTCAACCTTAGAGATGTATTTCTTTCACCTCATAATCACTTGGAATGCAGATACCCCTAAGAGAAGCACTGCAAATTGTTATTATTCATTTATACATGTCAGATCCTCTCTTTAGAGGAGGTATTGATAAGGAGTTGAGATAAAGAAGCCAGAAGAACAGTGGATAGCTAAAAAAAAAAAATGTGGGCAGAGGGAAGCAAAGAATCAAGAAGGTATGACAAAGAAAAATCCTATTTACTTCAGAGTTTTCTTAGAGCCAATCATGTAACTATATCTATCTATAAAATAGGATACTAAATTCATCTATAAAAATTCATTTAATAATCTGATTAACAAAAATATTGTAAAGAAAAGCAGATTTGTCAAAAATTATTTATTTTATTTACACATTTTTTTATTTGGCCTGAAAAGTGTTCTTTTTTGGTCCAGATAAATATTGGCTAATATTGTCTCTTCACTTACCTCATCATCTTGTAAGTCAGGCAGGGAAGAAAAATGAGAAAATTAAGAGACAGGGGAGATTAAGTCACTTGCCCAAGTTTATAAGCTAGTCAGTTGTGGCTTCCAGCATACTTATCTTAGCCCAGGATTTTTTTTTTCCAAGTAGATCATCTGGACAGTTCTCTTTGAAAACATGGTTTGTTTCCTTGCTAAGATAGATTCCCACAAAATCAAATAAGCAAAGACTGTAAAAGTATTTTTGGACTACTTTCTGATTTTCATTAGTTTACTCTACTTCCTATAAGCAGATTGACAGGCATATTGATTGTATCTTATTTTCCTGGTGGAACTGTGTAAAGTAAAGGTGCTAGGGGTACATTAATATTGATTTGATAAAAAAAAGTCATAGAACAAGATTCTAATTTTTATTAATTGGATCAAGAACTTCATCAGGAATAAGTCATTTAAAGGGAGAAAAGTAATTTACTTTTTATTCAATAATTTAATAAAATAAAAAATAGATGGAAATTGTTGCTCTGTCAAAAAATTAATTTGGGGAAACTGATAAATAATGATGAAATAACAACAATTTTCTGTTTGGTCTGATTTCCATTGGTTATAAGACCAGCAGTTTGCTAAGAAAGGAGAAAAAGATATAGTTAGTACAGGCTACTTGAAGTGAGGAAATCTTAAGAATTAGCACTATTCCCGAGCAGAAGAGTAGGTGTAAGGAAGGAGGGAATAGGCTCTCTTTCACTCATGGTATATAAATAGGACAAGAGTCACTTGACAGTGATATTACTGAAAGGCTCATTATTCAATATTCACTTCTGATTCTGAGAGGATGTTGTTCTGACAAAATATATAGGGAAACAAAACTTTTCTATTTATCAATGTGACATATAGGTTCAATGATACAAAATATACTTTAAAATGTTTAATATTTTAATGCTACTAATATATTTTATGCACTTACTATATTACCTGTCCTTCCCATAACTTCTATAATTTAAGCCAAAGTTATGAATCTAATACCCCAAAGATAAAGACACAAAATTAAACTGTTCTACATATCCTACCTTCACAAATCTCCCACTAGAAACTACCATTTATCCTCCTTCACTTCATAGCCTCTCTCTTTGTATCTCCATCCTGCTGACAGCAAATCCCTTCACTGGCTAATTGTAGATATGGACCCAGTTCTACCTTCTAAATATTGGCCAAAGTTGAACTTTGCTGGACCCCTGAAAGAAGTGTATTCTAAAACCAAAAGTCTTCCTTCTGAGGTTACTGGTTTTCTCTCTTAGTTCAAATTCACTCTAGTCTAAACTGTGTAGATTTGAATTTTGACTCACAGCTTTATGTGCAGCTGTAATCATTTACAATATTAAGAGTTCAATTCCCCAAATGAAGATGGGGGTAGGGGGAGTTGGAGAAAAAGATTGTTAAAAAGCTAAAAACAGAAAGAAAAAATGAGTAAAATCTGGCTTGGCTCTAAAGCACAAAAAGTTATTTTCAAAGCCCATAAATTATGACATTGTGATTAACATGTAATTTAAATATATTTAAACAACAATTATATCAAATTTTGAGCCTAGTTAATTGCCCTCACAGATGTTCCCTAGAAGTGGAATTGCTCTTACATGGGGAAGTGAAAAAGTGTTTTTTTTTTTAATTATAAAAGACCAATAATATAAAAATGCATATATATATAAAATATATGTGTGTATGTATATATGTATGAATAATATATGTACATGCATGTGTGTACTCATGTATACATACACAGAGAAATTCAACAATCCTAACAACAATAACTACTAAAAAGCTCTTGTTTATTATTGAGCTTTTATATTGAAATCAGAGGAAAATATAAAGGACAAATATAAAGGACAAGCTGATGTTTTTTGGCAAGAGGACCCAATATGGATTTGGCAAGTTGCTGGTGGTAAATCATGTCGTAATAGCAACATTAAGTGAATTCTATTATGGCGCAGCCTTTCTTGATGTCTTACAACAGACAAAAAGAAAAAGACCAAAAAAGTCCAATTATTTCGATCACAATAGAATGAAAACTAGTCAAGGTTATAGAAAAAGGTGGCTAACAAACTATTTTTCCAGAGAGGAGCAAGTGAATAATTTTGCTTCTGTTGTCATTTTTCTTTGATTATTCTATGACAAGTAAAAGGCACAGAGATGATTGATATTCTCTCCACAGTAATTGTAGTTTAACAACATTATTGGCAAGTCAATAGGTTAAAACGTATATACTAATGATGAGTATTTTGGTGAATCCCTCTGGCCTTAGCCAACTCAAAAGTTACATGAGTTTTACATTTCAGCCCTTTTTCAAGTCTTCTTACTAAATTGCAATAAAGTCACCCTACTTTTGTTTGTATGTGCTGGTAACAATTATTGTTCTCCTTTGAGCTAGTGGTTCTCAAGGCACATTCAGCAGAAAAAATGCAGAACCTGGAATCAATAGAATAGTATGTTACATTTTGCCTCTGACACTTCCTAACTACATATATCCTGGGCAAGTCATTTAATCTCAGTCAGCCTCAGGGTTTTCAGCTATAAAATGGGGATAATGGAAGTACCTTCTTCTGAGGGTTGTTGTAAGAATCAAATTATTTGTAAAGTGTTTAATATAATGCCTTACTTATAGTAGGCAGTATATACATGTTTATTCTTTCTCTTAATTTGTGGTCTCTATAATAGTGAAAGTTACAGCTTTAGCCTTTACTCCTGTTTACATATATTATTTCCCTTTATTCCCATAACAATCCTGTGAAGTACATGCTATTATTATTCCCATTTTACAGATGAGGAAAACAGAGTGAGAGAGGTGAAATGAACTGTCCAAGGTGACAAATTATCATATTAATTCAAATTATCAAGTCTTACTGGTTTCAAGTCCAGAGTTCTGTCCTCTATGCTAACCAGTAAATGTACAATTATTACTGGTTAGCAGCAGAGTTTAATATCACACATCATATTTCTGTATCATTTCAAGTTCTAATAAGGGCTTTCTTTAAGTAACACAGGTGCTCCTAGCATTATATATATAAAACTTGGCTGAAAAAGATAAAAGAATTATTTCCATTTTACAGATAAAGAAACTAGGTTAAATGACTTGTCCAAGGTAACATCTCAAACAAGAAGAGCAAAAGAGGAAAGGACAAAGGAATGCCAGACAACATTTTAGGAGTAAATGAGCCTAAGGGAGTAGGCAGAAAATGAATATGGGGATCAATAAATTAGGGCCAGCACCAAGCTAAAACAGGAGTATCTTGCCAGTTAAATTACATAATGAGAATTAATAAATGTTTGACTTCTACCAAATTAATCAATTGTATATTTCTTCTCAGAGTTTCATTCTAATTGAATACTACACATTGTACTATGATTGGCAGGGAAAGTCTAATAGTTATATGATTCATTATTTTTAAGATGGTTTTATCTCTTTTGGCCTTTCATTGTGGATGATAATTGACAGTTTTTAATTAACTGCATTTACACATGAATTGCATTGTCTGTGAAAAAAATGTATCTCTAAATATCTGAGACATTCTAGACCATCACAACATATTTATGAAAATTTCAACAAGACGAGCATCAAGAAATATCTGAGAACATTATAGTGCTTTCTATTTCTATAAGAATAAAATATCTACTCACCATAATAGCAAAAGTCTTTCACTATTAATTATTCACTATTTGGCTTTGAGCTTCCTATCCATATTATCCTATTCAGTGAATTGCTTTGTAAAGTTACAATAATCCATCACTTTTTCTGACATTTCACATTAGAAGACTCAAGAATGGTCTTTTTTTTTAACCAATCCCCAAATTATTTGCAAAAGATTGTAAGCCAGCTCCAGTGATTACCCACATTTGTTTGACACTATTTTTTCTTTGATAGTTCCCAAAATTTTATTTGGTACCCTGGCATTCAGAAATAAAATATTCCCCCCCATGATTTCTTCCCAATGTTTTTTGATAAATGGAGATTCTTTCTTGAGAGTCCTCTTCCTTGCAGATTTCAACTGGGGGTCTTTTTTATTTCATTTTGCTTTGTTTATTTTTTTTGAAATTGCTAACATCACTAAGTTATCTATAAAACACTACCTTGGCCAGACATCATGACCAGCATACATTTTTCTTACCTGACTACAATTATGGAGAAGATGGGAATAGATTTTCTTTCTTATTTTAGCATTTAATTCAAAGATTCATGATTTCAGTTGGGTATATAGCTATCCCCTCACATTATAGTATTTAGTAAAAATAAAATTTGTCTTTCAAGTGACATGTCTAATGGGTGGCAACAGGTGTGAAAACAGATGGGAGACAATAGAGCCTGAGGAAAGAATGGTGAAAACCAGAATTTGTAGGGTCTCTTGCCTTTTTTTATAATCACTTTATAGCAGGGAAATGATATCTAAAGAATATAAAGCCCCAGTGACTTGTCTTCGGCTCTGAAAATTTGGTCAGTGGGACATAGAAGGCATTGTTTATAGAGTCAAGATGGGACTTGAGATGGGGAAAGGGCTCTGCCAGAAAAGCTTTCATATTTAATTTTTTTCTAAACTAAATGTAAAGATACAGTTCTAGCTTCTCTCCCTTACTCCTTTGCTTTCTCCCTCATTGAGAAAGCAAGAAAATTTGACATAGGCTATATAGGTGAAATTGTGCAAAATATATTTCAATATGGGTCATGTTATATGGAAGAAAACACAACCCCCCCCAAAAAAAAGAAAAAGAAAAAAAGAAAAGAAAGTGAAAATAAAGTTCATTTCAATTTGCATTCAGACTCCATTAAGTCTTCTCCCTGAAGCTGGATAACATTCTCATTATAATTGTAATTGTCTTAGATCATTGCCTTATCAAAGTAGTCAAGTTTTTCATCATACAATATTTCTGTTACAATATTCTTCTTGTTCTGCTCACTTCAATTTACATCATCTGTATATGTAAGTTTTTTTCAATTTTTTCTGAAAGCATCCTTCTTATTTATTTCTTATAGAACAATAATATTCCATCACAATCACATACTACAACTTGTTTAGCTATTTCCCACTTGATAGGAATCCCAGCAATTTCCAATTCCTTGAAACCATAAAAAGAACTGCTATAAATATTTTGCACACATAGATCCTTTGGCTATTCCTTTTATCTCTTTAGGATAGTAATATTATTGCTAGGTCAAAAGGCATACACAGTCTTTTGAGTTTAGTTCCAAATTGCTCTCCAGAATAGTTGAATCAATTTAGTACTTTGCCAGTGGTGCTTTGGTGTCCCAATTTTCCCATATCCCAATTTTCCTTTTCCAACATATTATCCAGTCTAACAAATGAATAAGTATGAAGTGTGATATTTCAGATGTTTTTAAAGTTTTAATTTTTCTGGTCAATAGTAATTTAGAGTATTTTTATGTGAGTATAGGTTTTTTAGAAGTTTTCATTTGAAAAATTTCCAAATTTGTAATTATTTGTTAATTGGGGAGTGCCTCATTCCTATAACATTGACTACGTTCTCTACATTTTAAAAATGAGGCCTTTATCAGAAAAACTTGCTTTAAAATGTTTCCAAAGTTGTAGTTATTAATTGTGTATTTCCTTGTATGCTATTCCCATTTATCCTACTCTATCCTTTCATCCTGACCTTCTCTCAAAAGGGTTTTGCTTCTGACTACCACTTCCTTCAATTCATTTGTCCTTCTACAATCCTACCACACCTCTTCTTTTATTCCCTTTTCTTTATGCTTCCCTGTAGGCATATATTTCTATATAAAACTGAATTTATTGTTCTCTCTTTAAAGGTTCAAGTGTTTTTGTTTTTGTTTTGTTTTGTTTTGTTTTTGCCATCACCCCCATCTTCTAGTTCTTTAGAAGCTCTTTCATGCTTAAGTGAGATAACTTCATTTGACCTCTCCCTTCACCTTCTTTTACACTCTTAAAACCATTAAAACCATTTTACACACTTAAAAACCATTGCAATATAGTCAACTCACACCCATATTCTCTATGAGGGTACCTTTTAACTGCCCTAATGGTGAGGAAGTTCTAAAGAATTACAAGTATCATCTTCCTATGTAGTAATGAAATCAGTTTAACTTTATTTAACCTTTACTTCCTTTTCTGGATTATCTTTTTATGTTTCTCTTGAGTATTGTATTTGAAAGTCCAATGTTCTATTCAACCCTAGTCTTTCATCATGAATGTTTTAAAGTCCTCTATTTCATTAAATATCCATCTCTACCCCCCCGCCCCCAGTGGATGATAGTCAGTTTTGCTGGTGAGGTGATTTTTTTTTTGTTACAATCCTAGGTTCTTTGTCCTCTGGAATATCATATTCCAAGTCCTTTAATAAAGAATGTGCTAAATCTTATATGATCCTGATTGTGGCTCCATGATACTTGAATTGTTTCTTTTTGGCTGTTTGAAATATTTTCTTTTTTACTTGGGAGCTCTAAAATTTAGCTTTGATATTCCTGGAAGTTTTCATTTTGGGATCTCTTTCAGGAGGTGATCACTGGATTCTTTCAATTTCTCTTTTGCCTTCTAGAATATCAAAGCCATTTTTCCTGATAATTTCTTGAAAGAGGATCTCCAAATTCTTTCTTTGCTCATGGCTTTCTAATAGTACAATAGTTCATAAGATATTTCTCCTTGCAGTATTTTTAAAATAATTTTTTCAATGAGATATTACACATTTACTTATATATTTTTTCATTCTATTAAATTTGGTTGATTGTTTTTTGATGTTTTGTGGAATGATTAGTTTCCACTTGCCCAATTCTAATATTTAAGGAATTATTCTCTTCACTGTGCTTTTGTACGTCCTTTTCTATTTGACCAATTTTGCTTTTTAGGGAATTCTTTTCTTCAGTAGATTTTTGTTCCTCTTTTTACCAATATTGACTCATACTTTTCATGATTTTCTTTCATCACTGTCATTTCTTTCCCTGTTTTTTTCTCTACCAATTAAATTTGATTTTTAAAATCCTTTTAGAGGTATTCAAGGAATTATTTTTTTAGCCTAAACTCAATTCACAGTTTTCTATGAGGCCTTGGATGTATCTGTTTTTATTTTGTTGTCTTTTGATCTTCCCTGTCATCATAATAACTTTCTAAGGTTAGGTTCTTTTTTGCTTTCTTGTTAGCTCATTTTTCCTTAAACTATTTCTTGTACTTTAATTTATGTCAAAGTTAGGATTTGTTCTTGGAGTTGAAGGAGCTATCTGTAAATATTCATTTTTAGGGTAATATGATCTAAAAAGACATATGATTGTTCCTCAAGTCTGTGCTCTGGTTTGTGAATAAAACAAGTATGTTCTCTGCCCTGAAATTATGGCTCCTATACCCCTGTGGTTATAGGGTTTAGGATATTACTTATCCTCACTCTTGGACTGCAACTTGAAACCACATGTGGACAATGTAACAGTCTTGAATCCAATGCCAACAAAATTTCCTTCTGACCAGTTTCTGATCCCTTACCATCTATAAACTGAGATTTTCAGAAGTCACTATTACTGATTTACTCAGCCCTGCCAATTCAGTTGTCCCCTAGGCTTACTGTTATTTTGCAGGTATGTAACATATACTTCAATGAGAGACTTCTGCTAAACTTCTAATTTTTCTCAGGATACAAAATTGTTTCACCTCATTGTTCTGTCATTTTGAGGCATTATTTTACATTTGTTTGGGAATTTGGGAAAGCTCAGGCAAGTCCATTCCTTTACACTGTCATCTTGAAGTTATAATCATCTTTGTGAATAACTATCTTCTTCCTATCTTTGGGTCTAGAATCATGGAACTCACTGAATTTAGGAACCAATTTTTTTGTTTGTTTTATCTTTATACTGATTAGCACTGTGTCTTGTATATTAATTATTTAATAATTTTTTTAATGTCAAGGTCCTCTTTCGATGTCTTATTTTCCTGAAAGAGAAAGATAGTTGGATTTCTTGAGTTAGTGCTCTAATTTGAGATTCCTGAGAATAAGGAATATAGATTGTTGGGAGGGACCTACATGGCTCCACATCCTGAGTTGGGGTGAAGGAAATTAGGGAACCTGGGAGATATCTTGGTAACTTTTGAGGATACTAATATTAGAGAGGTAAAACAAATTGTTTTGAAGTAGAGATAAAGTTCCTATGATTTTTCACTCATATTAGGAGACTGTGTCAAAGGCTTTTAGGCAACTTTCTTTCTATAGTTTTCTATTTTTTTAGTCTAATTAAGAGTTTTCATATTATTTTTATCCTACATATAAATCAACATTTTCTATGTTTTTTCCCCTCAAAAACAAATCATTGTTCACACACACATACACAAAAACAGAAGAGCAAATAGCATATCCACTTTTATAACTACGGCTGTTGGATGGTACTGTGGGTAAAGTTCTGGGCCTGGAGTAAGGGGGTTCAAATCTGGTCTCAGATACTTACTATATGTGTGACTCTGAGCAAGTCCCAACCTCAGTTTGCTTCAGTTTCCTCAACTATAAAAATGGGGATCCTGTAGAAGAAAATGTCAAAGTATCTTTGTCAAGAAAACTTTATTAAGATGGGACCATGAAGACTCAGACATAACTAAATACTACTCAAAAACCATTTTATAACTATAGAAAGAAAAGTTAGGGCACTGACCTATTAAACTACTTAAAAGAAGAAGTATAGAAGAAGCATAAGTGGTCCCAAACCATAAGAACTCCCACTTATTTTGGAACAATCTGATTTCTTCTTAGGATGGTAATAGTAGCTCACATTTAAAAAAAAAGACTTTAGTAGATCTTAGAGATTGTTTTCCTTATAAGATTTTAATGAAGTAAATAGAACATGCAGATAAGGGGATGCTTTTATTTAGTGAATATCATTGACTTGTCCAGGGTTATGCAACTATTAAATGACAAAGTTTAAGCTGAAACCCAGCTGTGAGGCTCATTTTTCTACTTTACCATCATGACTTTGTGCATGAGCCTTATTTTTTTTCCTTCTACTTTCTTGACATGTGTAGAAAAGAAATCTTTCCTTGTTTGGGATCAAGATTTGAAAATATTTCTTTGGTGTTCTTTTTTACCTTTCAAACTTATTAGAAAAAAAAAGTATGATTAGATTTGTCATCCTTGGCACATTGAATTTTGGGATGAAATTTTCACTTTCTGGAATTAAATCCAAATATTTGATTTTCCAAAGAAAACTAGTTAGCGATCTTGTAGTCAGAGTAGGATGTGATTTCACCAGTTATGCAACTTCACTGTTGTGCATGAGTTCCCCATTGATTCACACAATTCATGTGGTTTTTTGTTTTCCATTCATGTGACCTCTTATTATATCCGTCATTCCATTTTTCTTTCCTATTAGAGTGAATTTGGACACAGCCCTCCTCCTGCCTACACCCCCATGTCAGGAGTAAGTATTTCACAAACAACCTTCATCTTTTAGGCCTTTTGGGCTTTTAAACATTCCATATCTATTCTCCCTTTATCTTCCATAATTTTCCCAATCCCTCCCAATCCTTTCACCCCTTCCCCCCTGCCAACAGTGAGTAAACTATATATAGTCTATTATCTGGATCTGTCAATAGATGCTTTTTATCCCAGAGTGGGACGCAGTAGAAAACTTAGAGTTGAGGGATGTTATATACAGCAATAACTTTTCATTGATTTACATGAACTCATAAATTATGCTCTTGAATTAAGGAGCTAGCTTTAGCTCCAAATTTTCATGTCATGTTGTGGAAAGTAATAATCTTTCTAAAGCCTTCTAGTATAGTACTAGAGTTTGAAAGCCATAGGAGTCTCAGAAAAAAAAAAGGCAGCAAACAGGGAAATTTCAATATTAAAACACATCACCATACTTCTGTTTGTAATGACAATTGTCTATAGGCACTGACAACTCTATTTTTCTGGAAAAGATTTAAACTTCATGCCACAAATAAGGTATTGAGGGAGATATTGTGGCTGTTTTTGTTTTTGTTTTGTTTTTGTGCCAGGTCAGGCTTAAGTTGTGTTGAAAAATCAACATGGATAATGTATCATTACCAGGTATTTTATAAAGGATTCATCATTTAAGGAGAATTATATTTCAGGTGTTTTTAGTCTATATCTCATTTAAGAAAAAAACAACAAAAAATTGTAACTTTATTTTTCCTGAAAAAAGAGCTTTGATAGGCCTTTATGATTTTACTGGTGCGCTTGATGTTTCTGCTATTCTCATCATCAACCTATCTCAAAATGCCTTTTTGCTTTTCACAGAACCAATTTGTGTATAGAGATGGGGGCTTTGCTACAGAACAAGGAGTAACTCTGCCATACAGGGCCACCAGCTGTATTATCCCTGAAGCCCCCGTTGTACAAGGAGCCACAGCGGAGATTTTTGATGACACGTGTTGTAATGGTACTCTGCGCAAACAAGTGGCACCCCTTGTCCAAGAGGACAGCAGCACTCAAAGATATAGTGCTGACCCCACGGTATTTGCAGCAGAACGGAGCCCACGAGGAGAAATGGATGAAGATGGGTATATGACTCCAATGCGTGACAAACCCAAACAAGGTACATATAATTGGAATCTTTGGGACAGAATATTTTAGTTATGTTGACTTTGTTCTTAATCATACAGGACACCTGATAAATACTAGAAGAAACATTGAATAGTTGATTTTCTTTTTTAGGATATGCTATATTCTGATGAAATAATGATGATATAAATTGATAGTATTTCAGAACTATTATCTTGTTTGGCAGTTGAGAAGGATTTGGTTGGTAAACTTTTTACTGTAGAAGTATCTTTTTCATTCTAATAAAAGCATTAGTTTACAGGTTGGAGTGGTAGACAATTAACAAAGGTAGAAATGACCTTGCAAAATTCACTTAATCCAGAGGAGGTTCTCTATCAGTAGGGAAAGTTCCTCAACCAGGCCACTATATCAGTGAAATCAATGAAAAAAGAAAGGACACAAAGAATAATTGAACCTGTAAGACTTGTGTATACAATCATGAGAAATTTTTAATTCCTTAAAAAATACATTTTTGTGGGGTTGAGGCAATTAGGGTTAAGTGACTTGGCTAGGGTCACACAACTAGGAAGGATTAAGTATCTGAGGCAAGATTTGAACTCGGGTCCTCCTGACCAGGGCTGGTGGTCTATCTACTGCACCACTTAGCTGCCTCCAAAATACTTTTTTTTTTAATTAAAATTCTAAACTTTGTACTAAAGAAATTCACCTCTGCAATCCTTAAAAGAATGGATAATATTTTCTTTAAGGAGGGAGGAGGCTAATCAAGAATTTTGAATTTTTTATTGAATGGAGTTCTTCCTTTTTTGAAAATGGAAATGTTTGAACAGATATTGCTGAATGCTATCACTTTGGGCTCCCTTAGGCAACTTAAACTGGGTGATCTATTTTTTCAAGCACTTCTGACTTTGTATATAGACTGATTCAGAACCTCAGAGTCCAATTGAGCCCAACCCTTCCCTATACAGATGAGGTTTGTTCAAAATCTTATAAGTAACAAATCACACAAGAGAATTTGAACTCAAGTGCTATGATCCCAAGTTCAGTACTCTGTCCTACTATATTTACCTATATATAGCATATGTTTATATATGTATATATACATTTATATATGTGCACACACATATAAACATATCTGAAAGTTAAAGAGAAGTCAAACATCTTGAGCTCAATAATAAAACTTTTAAAGTTGATAGCAAGCCTCCTAAAAACAAGAGAATAATACAATCTCAACTGAATTGAGTTTATTTTTTACCCTCATTAAGATTTAACCATACAAGCATTATAGCATGTAGTCAACAGAAAAATAAATCACATTTTTCCCTAGGTCATATATACTTTTCAAGGTAGAGAATATACTAAAATAGACTAGGATACCATTGCATGGATGTGATGCTTGTGACTAAATGGACAGATACTACTTCATATTCAATTCTAAAATTACCCCCATATTGTGAGGGAATCCATCATTGACCACTCCCTACAAAATAAAACAAACAAAAAACTGGGGCCTACCTTAGTTATAATAAAAATCTCCATTCAGTTTTTCAATCATTATTTTTAGTATTAAATTTCAAATTGACTTAGAAAATTTTTTAACCTACCATCTATTTTCTTTGATTTTATATGTATTTATTTGTTTATTTATATTTATATGTAGTGTTTCAGTTAGTGAAGATTGCTCATTTGAAGCATTCATGAATTCTGGTCCAAAATTTAAATAGCAGTTATCATGTAGGTTAAATAGCTGAGTGTATTTCAGGCATTCCATTTTAATTTCTTAAGGTTCTACACCATGAATAAATCAATTAAACTATTCAATAACATCTCTAACATTTTCATACAGACATCTTCTAAATATGTGAAAATATTCTGATTTTTGAAAGCTTAGTCAGTTCTTTAAGAAACTCCTGTACGCAACTAAAAGTCTATGATAAATATTCTTTTTGCTCATGTTCTCTTCAAATGAATCAAATAGAAACATAATACCACAGATTTAGAACTCAGGGTGACTTTTGAAACAATCAAAGTCCTTAAACAGTTTCAGATAAAAAAAAATCTGAATTAAGAGAAAAGATCAAGTTCTGGAGAGATGCGGTGGAAAGTATAAATAGTATGAAGGAATACTACTCTCAAAGTAAGGAGGCCTAATATAATCCTGGCCCTGCTGATGATCTATTATTTCCTCACTACATTTAACTCCCCCTCCCCTTACATTTCTTGTTATGGTGATAGTAATCTGCAAAATAGTTATTGTGAGAATTCATGAAAATAAAACCAATAGCTTTGATTTCCCTGGAAAAAGGAATCAATTGTGATTACAATGGGTTTCATAGTAACCTTGATAAAACAGAAGTATTATTACATAGGAAATAGAGGCTGACAATGACTTTTTATATATTTTAGATTACCTGAACCCTGTGGAAGAGAACCCTTTTGTTTCTCGGCGAAAGAACGGTGACCTGCAAGCCCTGGATAACCCTGAATATCATAATGCTTCCAATGGGCCACCGAAGGCAGAGGATGAGTATGTCAATGAGCCACTGTACCTCAACACCTTTGCCAACACCTTGGGAAATGCAGAGTACCTGAAGAACAATGGACTACCCGGACCAGAGAAAGCCAAGAAAGCTTTTGACAACCCTGATTACTGGAACCACAGCCTTCCTCCTCGGAGCACCCTTCAACACCCAGACTACCTGCAAGAGTACAGCACAAAATATTTTTACAAACAGAATGGACGGATCCGGCCTATTGTGGCAGAGAACCCCGAATACCTCTCCGAGTTCTCCCTGAAGCCAGGCACTGTGCTGCCTCCTCCACCCTACAGACACCGAAACACGGTGGTGTAGGTCTATTAGTGTTCCCCAAGTGGAGAGACCCTTCCTCTCCAGTGTCCATGTCCCATCCCTCTTTGGTTCCCCTTCTCTTTCTCTTGTGGGCTTCCTCTACTTTCCAGGCCAGTCTTTTTGAGATGTCCAAACAGAAGCTGTAAAGGATGCAGTGAGAAAATGAAAAGTCCCACGCTGTTCTAGTTTGGAACTTAGAATAAATGAAAGAAAGAGAAAGACAGGAGGGATCACAACTGTTTTTGGTTTCTCCACATGGGGAGTCAAGAGAACAGAACAGACAGGGAAGGACCAGTAAATGTCACTGGGCAGTGTCGCCTGCTGTCAAAATAGTTCTTGGTTTTTAAAACTCAGATGCCATTGAGAAAGTCACGTGGTGTCCGTTTCTATCAGCAGGAACTGATGAGCGCATATTCAGCATTCCTGGAAATCATAATGTAGTTTCCATTAGGAAAAGGACAATTTTTTTTTATATCACATATGATAGAATAATAATTGAGATTGAGAATCCAATTTCTGTAACAATTTCTATCCTGGCAACTGAAAATGGCTAACTCAGCTTTCATAATTATTTAAATCTCCATCAAAGTTATAATAATTTTGTGATTTCATGTCTTTGGCCAATCCCTTCGTCTTAGCCCCTACTCCAATTTTGTCCCTTTTTATTTCTAATTGTAGAAATTTTACATTGATTTGAGTACATATCATTAACATTTTTAAATGTGTTGAAATATTTTAACAAAATAGTTTGAATAAAAATTCCTCTTAGGACTGCAAAAATGGCAAAACATCAAATATCCAATTTTTTGAGGTTATCAAGGAGGCCAAGACATAAGATTTATACAACCAAAATCTAGCTTTCATGATTTATTGTAATAAATACAAGACCCACATACATAATGTACATTTCCCAAAACTTTTACTACTGCTTTAATTCATTTTTGATAATAGTTAAAAAGTCGTAGGCAATGCTGGGTCTAAGAGAGAAACCAAGAGACAGTTCCATGTGGTTCATGAAAACTGCTGATATTTTTCAGGGGTGGCCCATTGAGTAATCTTTTTAAACTGGAAGGAAAACACTGGATTGGATGAGCTTACATACCTGGCAAAATGGCTCAGGAATGTAGTTTGCACTTAAGCTATGATTTTATTTGTTCTCATTCTGAACTCTTCTGGATTTTGAAAGAAGCAATATGGAAGTGACCAGCAAATTCAAATTATTTAAATATTTTTTTTAAAAGAGTAATGAGGAAGAAAGACTGTGGAGATGCCAAACCAAGTAAATCGCATCTTTGGAACAGTATCCAAGGATTACGGGAGGGCCAAGCACATTGTCTCCCTGTGACATTCAATGATGTGTGGAGAAAGGCCACCCAGTCCACATCCTCCATATGAAGGAAATTGAACCGAGCAAGACCTGAGCTGAAGTCCATTAAGTGTCTAGTATTAAAATTATAGTTGTTGAATTAGAAGTTAACTCTAGCACATAAGGTGGTATAGTATGTAGAAGGTTAAAAACATACAGACATGCATGGCTCAGAGGAATTGGGATTATAAAAACTATAAATGATCATGATGCTTTTTCCAAGCTTTGATTTTATTTTCTGACACACTGACAAACTTTTGTATAATGAGTGCAGTTTTATTTAACCATTACAGTACCTCTTATTTGGAAAACATTTCCATGGTATCATTGTGAATTTTAATGCTAAATAGATGTGAGATGGTGATGGGCCTAGTGGCAAGAATAAGAGCTTCAAGTGCACTAGAAATGTTCTTCTTTGGGGTGTGAGTAGAAAAGAATAAATTCTACCTAAGATAAACAGACTTAGAGACAAATTAAAATCTAAAACCTATATTTAAGCAATTTCATTGAAAACGATCACTGACCTTTTAGAGGCGATTTGGGGAAACCCCAAAAGTAAAGGCCATTTTTCTATATAGTTTGTAAGAGTAAATTGCCTTAGAGTGGTCATTGAGTTCTTTTATTTGTACATATTCTTGTTGGACTCTTATCATTCAGGGACTGTTAACAGAGACTGATTTTTTTTTTTGTCCTCTGTAATTTGGAAAGTGTACCTTGTGATTTCATTCACAGAGCAAGGGTAATCAAGATGCTGCTACCAATTACATTAAGTGCTACCATTACATTACGAACTAGGCTAGAGTGATATGGAAACCCTACATAAATTGGACTACTGGGCAGACAAACTCAAGAGGACTCAGAGCTAGTCTTAACAGCTTTGTCACCAAGAAATCAGCTCTACTAATAGAAATGCTAGTAGTAATTAGGGGACTTTAGCCATAGACTCCAGAAAGAGAACAGTCAAGAAAAGGAAGTCTTACCAAGCCATGAAAAAGAGAAACAATGTCAAGGGAGGAATATAAATTCTTCCAGAATAGCACCAGCAACTAGAGTGACTTCCTGGAGAAAAGAAGTAAAATGAGGGAATCCTCAATAATTCAGGGTTTACTAGGGACATATCAGTAGCCTTCAGCCCATTCATTCATTTGAATGGATCTCTTAAACAAAGAGTCTTCATCACATAGGTTTCTAATATACTTTTTTTTTTAAATCCATTCTGTCTCCAGGTAGTCAGTAATGACAATATTTTCCTCATCTCTCCTATTTAAAAAAATGCTATATAATATTTACAGAGTATTTACTACAATAGTACTTGGTTATCATGAAAAATGATGAAGAAAATGGTTTCTTAGGGCAGTATATGAAGGTTCTGCTGAGGTGATAGGCAAGTGGTTTCTGGGAACTAAGATTATCTCAATTCCACTGCAAGAATAAAAAAAGATCTGATCCCTATGGCTCAGATTAGGTTCCAGTAGTATATGGATCAATAGTATACTGTGTAATTCAGATTGAGCCAAATAGCTCTGATTATTCTCCCTTAATTATACCAGGGATATTCATGTATATTCTAAGAAAGGTAACTGGATGTGATATGCTAGGAAGAGAGTGAAAATATTTCAGCGGTTTCCAAGATGGTGGGTTTTGGCTAGTAGAGCCAAACATAAAACAAAATAAAATAAAACAAACAAACAGAAAAAAACTGCAATAAGGATCTAGGTAGTTCTCCAGGGGATCAGATGCCAGAGGATGATTGTACTAATGGGAACTTTCAGTTCACTTATGTAAATTTGTGATATCTTAAAGTAAATTTCAAGTGAGTGAACTTTTCAAATCTACCAACATTGTTTGTAGATAAACCCACCTTGGGAAATCACATTTCCAGAAATGAAAAGCTTTGAAGATAAGTTGGTTATTAATATAGTTAAGTAGCTCTTAGATGGTGAGATATAAAGAGTCTCCCTGCTCCTAAACTGGTTTAGGTCCCTGTGCCTATGGAAGCATCTCAAAAAGGTTTGTGTACATATGTGTGTGTTTTTTCCCATGGAGACATTTTTCTCCTGGCATTCCTAATGGCATAAAGAAAATTTATGTCAGGCCAGAAGTTGAACCATTTTTCCAGTAAGCTTCTTTAAAACAATAAATAGAATTGAGTGAAATTTAGTCAAAGAATTAAAAATGAAAGTCAAAGTTGAGTATTTCATCTCTTTCAATATAAATGACCAAAAGGGCAAGAGGATTCAACATCAGTCATTGCACAGATAGATTACAAAGCATAAGATAGAAAATAGTCTCACTATATATATATATATATATATATATATATATATATATATATATGTTTTTATGGAAGGACAGTTAGGTGCATGGGTACCTCTATTATTGGAGTAAATCAAGGAAAAAGACTTCAGGGTCTTAGCTGCTAAATGAAGCTGGATCATCTATCTTCTTTTGTTAAGAGTGAACAAATTGTTTCCCCTTAACTTCTACAGGAAAAGATGTAAATACGTGTTTGCTCTGGAGCTATCTAATTCTTCTTTCAAAACTTGAATTATTTATTCCGTGGTAATTGTTGCTTGTTAAACTATTTTATTCAGTCATAAGACATTAAGAAGAAAGTCATGAAAGCTCATGAGCAGCTCTGCTCTGGCACTGGAAGAGGAAAACATTTTCTCTGAGCACTGGACAAGTAAACCAAACAAAATAACTAACCCCAGAATACTTGATAATAAAAAAAGTAGATGCAGAGGGAGAAATTTAGGGTTGGTTGAACACAAACAAACAAACTGCCATCAGAATCCTTGCTTTCTGGATAGATCATGAGAGCTATTAAAAGAGCCAAACCCACCAATAACAACTTGTTTTATGGAGTTTTTGTGCTATGGTTCTTTTTTTAAGATGGCATACTAAAAGATACCTTCAAACACTGAAATAAATGTTTTTGACTGTTTTTGTTTTTAAACCTCTCTTTAGACTTTTCTCTGTCTTTTTATTTAATATCATGTAAATCCAGTTGAGGGATTAGGGAAGAGAATATATCACCATCTCAAATAAAAATGAGCTTTAATCACTAACCAAGATTCATTTACAATAAAAAAAAATTCTCTCATTTGGTGTGTTGGGATATAGAGATAGCACATGTGTATGTGGGGTAATTTCACTCCCTCACACATTTTGTTTCTTTTTCTTAAGACCTGTTAGTGAAATATGTATGCTATTATTTGAGTGAAAACTATAATTGCACTCTTCTTCTCAAAAAAAAAAAAAGAAAAGAAAAAGAAACAAGACAATGAAATATAATAGACCACTCTTTACGTTTCAATTGGCTTGAATACCAGATAGTGACTTAATAATTCACAGTTTGCATTATTGGAAGTGTTTTTTCTCCTCAGTTTTCTGAAAGGGAAAGCTCCTGACAAAAAAACTATTTGAGTATATGCATGCATGTTGATGTACATCCAATTGGAGAACAACCCAGAACCCAGGGGAGATGTACAACGAAGAGGATATTGAGCCAGTTGCTCAGGCAGAAATGACACTGGATAGATGTTGATTAGCTGAAAGCATCATTTTAAAAAAGAGGAATAACAAAGAAACCGAGTCCTTACTATGACTAATATTGCAATGGGACTATCTATTTCCGATTAGATAAGAATAAATGCAAGTAGTTCAGCCCCAGCGATACCTCAGTAAACATATATTTCTATAGCATCAAACCTGACGTCTGCTGTGTGTAGTCTCTCAGGTCAGAAACCCTTCTGTTTCTATGTTAACACTGCCGGCTGTTCTATGTCTTTTAATTAAAAGAAAATATTTCATAAAATTACAGAAGCTACAGACAGCCTCATTCATTTTTATGGAGCAGTGATAAAAATAGGGCATCTTCCTCTTACATACATTTACACATATTTCCTTCCTTGTCCCTTGACAATGGTAATACTTTGGGTGGGATAAAATTTTCCCAGAGTCATGAGCTAATAGAAATCCTAAACTTGTATTTTATATGGAAAAGTCAGTTTTACTTCCCCAGGCTTACTCTGGAATTCACTTTTTTCTAAAATTAACTTGGTCAGTAAATGATCAACTTGTTAAAAATCACAGAAATTATTTCTACTAAAGAATCATTTGGTCTTCAGTTTTAAAGCTCCTTTTTCACTAAAAATAAGAACATATAAATAAACAAAAAACCCCACACCATTTCCTGAGAGCCAAATTGATGGAGCTGATGTAAATTTTTATTCTCACAAACCCTTTCTTTATACCCTCCTGTTACTCAAAGCAAAACATCAACCTTTCTTCCCATTCCTCTTGGAACCACTGCCCATCTTCTGCTCACTTTCTCACCAATTATTCCATGATTCCTTTCTTAATGCCATCCTGGAGCCCTGATGATTGATCCCTTATAAGCCATAGTGGACCCTTAAGGTCTTGTACCTCACTTTGTGAAATACTGATCTAAGCTGTCCCCACAAACACAAGAATGAATTCTGTATTACGTAGCCAAGTGATTTGGCCATGGTTTAGGGATTTTGTTAGTTGTTGGGTTTTTTAGTTGTTGTTGTTTTGTTGGCTTGTTTTTAGCATTTCACCAAGAATTCCAGTTACTCTGCTTATCTATTATAAGTTTTCCCAAAAGGATAGATTCACATATCATGTCTTATGCATATTAATGTTGGATGAGAGGCTGGTCTTCAATGAATCTTGCAACCCTTCTGAATACATATAACACATGTACACAAGACTTTGAATTTTAGTTTTCCCATAAAAAAAAAGATAATCGGAGGTTTGATTTTTTTAAAGCAACAATTAATATTCATTTTCCATTCTTTTTCAATAATTTATTTTTACTTCCAGGCCTCAAATTTTAATAGTGTTATTTTATATAAAATCTTTTAAAATGGAGTCTAATGGAATAACATTTTTTTTGAAGAAAAAGATAAGAAGTGTACCACTTTGAAGCATCTTCTAGTGCTTTTGTCATCATGCGATATGATCAAAATTCATGCTTTGGGATAGTATATCATTTTTCCCTACCTTTATTCTTTCAAGGGCAGTTTCTCTTTTAATGCTCCAGTGAGCCTTATGCCAATAATCAAAAGTGTTCCTTTTTTCTACAAAGTCATTCTAAAAAGGGTAACAAAACAAGAAAACATACTTTCATACCTGGAAGAAACAGTCAACATGTCTCAAACCATTTTGTCATAACTCTTATTTCCATTTCCAATGAACAGATATTTCTCCCTAACCCAGAAGTCTTTTTTTTGTTTCCTATGATATAAATCCAGTTTTCAACTTTGATTTATAGTGTTTTCAATGAATAGGGTTTGCTATACTCCCTTTTTTTCCTGAAGAGAGATTCACTTGCCCTAGAGCTTCCTGATCTCTCAGGAGCTTGAAGAGGGAGTGAAGAAACAATACCCAAACCATAGCACTCTGAAGACTGACACCTTTTGGGATTACCACAGTACCCCACTGGGAACATTATTTTCTAAGTGTAGATATGTAAGCTGTTCTTTTAAAGTAAGGTACTATGAAATATGTAGCATAAACTGGTACTGCTGTTAAATGGGTCGATTATTAAACTGAGCAGCTGTATGTAGGCAGCTAACTTTGAATGTGCACCCCACCAAAGGCTGGTGTCCACATCTCCATGCTGTATGTACTAGTTGCCCAGTGTTTTTGCATGTTACAGTTACATTCTTTAAAATATTTTGGTAGGCTTAGATTCCTATCCCTTACATTGACTCCAACAAAAGAGAATGATATTAACTTGAAGGCCAGTCCATAGCACAAACAAAATACCCTTAGTTTTCTTCTAAAGAATCTTCTAGATATCCACCCCCATTCTCTCCTCAAAGCCTTTATAGTGAGATCCATTTAAATAGTAAAGGTGAGACATTACCTAAAAGACCAAGGCTGGGAGTATCTTATCCATATGTATTCATTTTCTAATGTTCTGAACTTGTCAACATAAAATAACCCTCACTCTTATGAAGTATCTTCAAGGAACAGAGATGTAGCAACAGCACCTTTTTGGGTAAGAAATCCATATTTCATTTACACCCCTACATTCAAAGTTAGCTGCCTCTTTTTTTGAAATAAAAAACTACTACTGTATGTTACTTTGAAAATGTGAATAGTATTTTTATAGCTTGTTAAAAGACATGGCTAGTTGCATTTGTAAATAAGGATAATGTTGCTTTTATTTTCTTTTGTGGACATCTTTAATTGGAACATAATTGTCTTTAGGATTGATTTGTATATAAGTAATTGACTTGTGATTTTTTTTTTCTTTTTGGTTGGAAGGTATCATTTTGACATTCTGTGTGATTCCGTGTTTAGCACTATTGTGGCGTGTTCAAACTTCTGCATTTGCTTACACAATAGGATATGCCAATTGTGTGTGGTGTAATGTTCTTTTAACATTTTTTTCTATTTCAGCTATGAAGGATTATGCACTTAACACGTACTAACTTTTTAATATTAGGTATATATTTTAGTATAATTTCCCCCTTTTATTTTTTTCCTCAAAAAAACAAAAACACAAAAAAATACCCCACAGGTTTCCCTTTTCCTTCCCCCCATTGTTGTTTGAGAATGAGGGAGAACCAGTATCATTAATTTGTGTGATTTAGGCTCTATTTCAGTTCTTTCTCAAGTTCCATCTTTTGGATCTTGGGTAAGAGCTTCACTTGTTTAAGGCAATTGTAGAATGTGACCTGCTTTGCCTCATTCCACTCTGATCATCCAGCTGAACAATTTGAAAACTGTTCTGCTTTTTTGTTACATGAATCTGTCAGAAATATATTTTTAATTTAATATAAATGAAATTCAATAAAATATGAAACAAATGTCACTTTGTGTGCTTGAAATTTCTAAGCAGTTTGGGGAGATAGAGGATTCATTCTGGATTTGTAAATATGGGTTCATTTGTGTCCACTTCTGTGCATCCCTTTAATTATTCTCCCGATTCAAAAGGAATTCTTTGGTGGTTTGAAGTGTGCTAGCCATATGTCTTTTTTAAATCTTTTATCAATATGCCTGCTCATGCATATCACCTATAGTAGCTTGCTAATTATTTTCTGTTTAGTTTCTTTGGAAGGGGAAATTAAAAAGAAATACACACACAGAGAAAAGGAGAATTCATTTCTAGTATTATTTTCTACTCTGTGGACAACTAGATTTTACAAAAAAAAAATGGTATCAGGCTAACTTTATGTGTTACCCCGAGTGTACTAAGGGTGAGGAGGGGAAAGTGAGATGGCAATTAAGTAGGCACAGATATAAGGGAAGGCAAGGGGAAATGTTGTTTCAGACCTTGTTAAAAAGCAAAGGAATGCTATACCTCTTCATTATTGCTCACCCCTTGCTTTCCCCTCTCCCCTACCTTAGGGAAAGAGTTAGCCTTAATATTTCATTAATTATTAATTGCCTCAAGATAATTGGGGTTAAGAAACTTGCCTAGAGTAATTAATAAAACTATATATGTGTGCATATACACATACATACATATATATGTATACACACATATATACATTCCTCTGTGTTTTTGTGTGTGTCTATTATTAATTTGGGAGAGCATATTAACCCTTTAAACTTATAGTAAAGTTAGTATCCATGCTCTCAACTATAGATCCTCATATAAAGGGCATTTAACTATTTTAGCTTTCAAAGTCTCAGAACTGTAAGGCTGTAAGGGGCTTTAGAAAACCACACTCTATTTTAGTTCTTTCCTGAGTTCTAGCTTTGGATCTTGGGTAAGAACTTTACTTGTTTAAAGAAATCTTAGAATATGACCTTCTTTGCCTCATTACACTCTGATCATCCCAGCTGAACAATCTGAAAACAGTTCTACTTTTTTGTTCCATGAATCTGTCTGAAATATAATTTTAAATTAATATAAATGAAATTCAACGAAATATGAATTATGTATCTCAGATGACAAACTCAGAGAAGCAATGTCCAAAGTCAGAGAAATATTTAGAAGCTAGGGTTGGGCTGGGATCTAAATTTCTGGTAATTTTGCCACCAATCGTCATTCTTATCTTATAATCATTCAGTCAAAAAAAAAGTAATTAAGTACTTATCCTGACATTGTATTATATCTTGGGACATAAAGAAATGTAACAATATGGTCCTTTCCTCAAAGAATTTACATTCTAGAGGGAAGATAAAATACAAATACTATATATACAAATACATAGTTTTGCTATAATGCATATTTCAAAACCTTGAATTGATTCCAATATAATTGATGTCTTTGGAAATATTTTGAATATCTCACAAATTTCAAGTTTGCTTCTGCCCGATTTCTTCTGTGAGAAACAAAGAGAAAGCAGAAAACTATACTATTTCACAATAACCTATAAGCTACAACCCTTCTCAATTTCTGGTGATTTTGCTACTTATCATTATGCTTATCTTATAGTCATTCAGTCAAAAAAATAATTATTAAGTACTTATCATAACATTGCACTAAATCCTAGGGACATAAAGAAATGCAACAATGCAGTTCTTCCCTCAAGAAATTTATATTATAGAGGGCAGACAAAATGCAAATATTTTACATACAACATACACAGTTTGCTGTAATGCTTATTTCAAAACCATGAATTGCTTCCAATATAATTGATGTCTTAGGAAATATTTTGAGTATCACACAAATTTCAAGTTTGCTTCTACCCAATTTCTTCTGTGAGAAACAAAGAGAAAGCAGAAAACTATACTATTTCACAATAACTCTATGAGCTACAACCCTTCTAATGCCACATCAACTTCAGGCCTTTATGAAGTGAAGAAACAATACTGATTGCATGACTTCAGGTTAAGTCAAAAGCTATGGACAGAATAGGGTTGATCCAACCATCACCACCATCACTGGTTCTTTCCATGAGGCCACCAGGCTCAAGTTATACCCTTCCCAACTCAAGCAGAACTTTGCCAATCCTGCCTCAAAGAAAGTTGAGCACAGGGAGAAAAGCAGCCTTAGGTTACAAACATAGCTACTATTTATGTATTTCTTAACCATTTGACATGTATAAATCATACTACCATTTTATTAGGTTCCTATTTTTTTGTGTGTTTCACTGCCAAAGTTTTTGCATGTTTTACATTCAACTCCATTTTCCCTATAAGCCTTACGATTTTTATCATCCAGTGTTGAATAGCTGTGGTGATTTTTAAGAAGAATTATGTCTTCATGTAGTAGGATTGATTGTATACATTGCAAATGAAACATAACCTCAGAAAGATAAAAGGTGTAGGTTCCCACCCAGGAAAGATTTGAGCTCAGTCTTGAGGGTGGGATGGAAGAAACCATAAAAGCCATTTTGACCACATTGATCTTAATACCTTTCCCCTAGCTTTTTTCTCTAGATCAAGAGGATTTCCACATTTCTCTTTGCCTTCAGCATGAAGTGGCAAGAGACAATTAACCAAGGGAGTGAATTGGACCAAAGGGAGTTGCCACTAAGGGAGACTTTTTTTCCTCTTCATGTCTGTTATTCCCACTTAAAACTAGTGGTTTTCTTAAAACTAATTTACAGACTATCCTGTGTCTTAAACTGGTTTATTGACTGCATAAAAAATATGAGTATGAACTTGAAATACATTAAGAAAAGAAGGATGATAATGATCAAAAGGCACTAGTGACTTGTTTTAAAAATGGCATCAATTGTTCCTTTTAGATATAAGCTCAAGCTTCCAAAGACAGTTTAAAAAAAAAAAACTTTTTCCCCTTTCAGTCTTTTACTATGCTAATTAGAGACTCCATCAGGGCTGAAGCATATTATCACACAATTATTTTATAAATAAGTTAGTTAATTTCCTACTTTTACATGCTAAATAGCATATAAATTCTATTTTTCTGAGATACCCACTATAAAGGGTATGACTCTAATGCAATATCAGCACATCAATTAAAATAATGACAATAAAGGGGAAAGGAGATGGAGGCTCTGAGGATGTGAGGAAATGGAAGGCAAGAGGCTAAAGTGAAAATCAAAATTGAAACTCTTTCAACTATTTCCTAAGCAGTTTTCCAAAATCACCGAGACTCATGATATTTTCTTCCTACAAGCATTACTTTTACACATTTCTTACAAAATCTATATTTTAAAGGCGTTTCAACCTCAAGCCCCAAGATGCATATCATAACACAGGTTACAGTCATAAAACTGTATACCAAGCAGGTGCATAGTTAGTTAATTTTCTTCCCCTCCACAATCTTTCCAAGCTGCATGATAAACCATGGGGAGCAAAGCCACTAGACAACCATCTGAAGATTAGAAACAGAAGACTGTCACCCAGATAGCAATTTTAAAGCTATAAACAGAACAATTCACCACAAGATAGCAATCAGAAGCCTGTAAACCAAATGGTGCACACGAGACATGTGAATATTGAAATACCTGCACTTGCAAATTACCTGGAGGTATTTAAAAGAAAAATATCCACCTTGCAAAAATATTTGACCTGCTTCTACTTACTTAAAAAAATCAAGTACATGCTGCTTTCTCTCTTATAAAGAGTTCAATAAAATGACATAATCCAAACTGTCAGTTGAGAATAAAAACAGAATAGAGTTGCTCAATACCAAGCCCAGTGCTTCATTATGTGGCACATTGTTCTCAGTATTTTGTACAGAACCCTCTAGTAGTAGGCTCTCAGGAAATGATGAATGAATGGAGATTTATTTTGGATGGCAGTTGAGTTATTTGGAAAAGAGTGATTAACTTGGAATCAGGAGACCTGGGATCTGGTAGAACCATGTCCCAGACTATTCTGTTTGTATAGAATGATTGTGAGAATGGAACTCTTTATCAGCCTCCATTCTCTATTCCTCAAACTTCTGAGTATCTTTAAACAACTTTTGAGATATTGATTAGTGTATCTTTTAAACAGGTCTGGGACTTGATCTGCCAGATATTCCATCTGACTCTTCCTTGATATCTCTTTCTTAGTTACCAAATTCTTCCTTGGTTCACTCTGGGAAACCCTCGGGATTATATTTTCCCTATAAAAGATCTGCTCATCATAAAGCTCTTTTCTAAGTCCTTTTCAGCATTAAGCCTGCTATGAGATACTGTCTCTTAATGTCTTCCCTCTAATGACATCTTTCTCCTTATTTATATATAACTTTGGTTAATCTGCTAAACTCTTCTCTGGATCTAACCCACCAATCAATACCATACCCCGAGCTCATGGTACATTCCTTTAATGGATTCTTCCAAATTCCTTTTCTTGGTAACCCTGTTGCTTTCCCAACGCTATTTTATATTTGTCACGTCGTGCCTATTTTACCTCTTCATTTTATCTGTAACCTTTCCCCCTAAATAAACCTGTTTTTTGGCAAAGAGAATAACCATTGTTAATTTGTCACATGTTTATTTCAAACTGGGAATTGCTCCTCTGACCTCATCACATTGATAAGTTCACAATCATTTAGAAGACCACCAAAAAGTTGAAATATATTAAGTTTACACCATATGAGATTAGATTATGTATTTAGTATAAGAAAAATGGACCACACAATAGTGGATGGCAATGCGAAAGAAATATTTAATCTGCATTATTTTGATTTTTCAATATTATAATTTATGCCTAAATTCTTTTGATTGGTCCCAGAGATCAAAATTAGCTGCAATTAGAAAAATAATATGGAGGCAATTAGAGGTTTGAAAACAGAGAAAAGCCAAAATTTCTTAATATTTAGAATTAGCCCAAAATGGAATGAGTTGCCCTGACTAGTAGAAAGTAAGTTCCTGCATTACTGGGGGTCTTCTAGCAATATATGGTTGAACACTAGTCAGGAATCTAGTAGTTGGGAGCATTTTTCAATTGGGAGTGGCATAGAAGGCTACTTAAACTGTCCTTTTAATTCTGAAATTTAGTGATTCTGTTTCAGTCTCAATTCTCTTCAAATTTGTCATTAGAAGGTAGTATGTTTACAAAAATAACATTTAATGTGTGAGAAAAATTATCTATTTGGAAAATTTAGTTCAAGAATACAAAAACCAATAAACTGTTTTGGAAGAAAAACAAAACAGATAAAAAGATGTCTAATTACTGCCTGTCTCTGCCACTGAAAAAGTCATTGAAGACCCAAGGTTTTAAAAATGAAGACAATTACAAGGCTACATTTCTCTAAAATTAAATGTTCCAATGGGGCCCCCAAAGTTATTTCCTTAACAGGAACTTATGCACCTCTATAGAAACATGCAAGTTAAAACTGCTAGAAGACCATTCATTCTGAGAAAACATGGAAATATCTGATTTTTCTGAACTCTGAAGTATTTGTTGGTTCATTTTAGTATGATGGCTTCTGTCTACTTTGTGTTTCATTTCACTGTTATTGCCTGCTTATTCAGGAAACAAGAGATTCGTGATGAGAGCAGCTTACAGGTATTAAAACAAGTCAATCTACAGGTAAATTGTCTTCTGTTTTATGACTGTTTGTTTCTTTTTTAAAACTTGGCTTCCCTCCTACTACTTTCAGAAATGTGACATCTGTTGGCTATTTCCTAGAGTGCTGTGTCTTCTATTCGAACAACAATCTTTACATGAAGCATTCTGTTTACCTTTTTCCAGGATGTTATTTGGCTGGGGGCTCCAGACGGCCATCTTTCTGTACAGAATTCCATGGACATTCTCCAGATAAGGATCAGCTTCTGACAGTCCATTCTGTTTCTAATTTTCCATTGCCATCTGCCTTTGCTGGTTACTGAAATTAACCACAATAATGAATGGTACTGTTAGTAGACAAGAAAGCTTAAATTACTTCTTGGGCCAGAGGCGATGAGAAATTGTTCCATGAAAACCTATTCTTTTATTGAATGTGAATGTATTCTGCATTATTATTATTTTTAAATGCCTTGTTTTGAAGGAATCGAAGTAGGCAAACATATTCCTTTAACTTAGTTTTTAAATCATTTTGGAAAAATAGTATCAACAAATCTATCATATCAATCATATCAATGTGACATTCTCTTCAATAATGCTAGTCAGGGCTCATATATATTTGCTGATCATTTTCAGTACTTATCCCTGACTTCCCATCAATTATCCATAGGGAGTCCACTCAATATGTTGAGGGCATTCCTCATATTTTCTTGACTTTGAATGGATGGATCCCAATGGAATAATTGAACTATCCTTTGGTTGTCTCTTTGTCTTGCTATGCAGTTTCATTTATACTGTTCGCTGTGCATAGCTCTTAATATATGATATGTTGGAACCCTTTTCATATTCATTGTGGGCTTTTCCATTCATTTCTAGGTGATCCTAAATTTGAATTGTGAAGGAACAATAGTATTCCATGCCTTGGAACATGATATACACACGTGTAGCATTATATATGTATATATAATATGCATATAAGTGTTTGCACATATCTATAGTATGCTCATATACAGATACTTTTTTTTTTTTTTTTTTTTTTTTTTTGCTGAGGCAATTGGGGTTAAGTGATTTGCCCAGGATCACACAGCTGAGAAGTGTTAAGTGGCTGAAGCTAGTTTTGAACTCAGGTTCTTCTGATGCTCTATCCATTGTGCCACCTAGCTGCCTTACAGAGATATTTTTCATGTGTGCATGTTAATAAGTGTGCACATGGTTACACAATATGAGGCACATGTTATCATCTTTAGTGAGACTATGTGTACATACACACACACATATATTTACATGCACATACATGTATACAGGCATTTATGTGTGTATATACACATAAATTGTGTATAAATACTGAGTATTATTTATATATGTACACATGTGTATATATGTATACATATACATATACATATATTTCCTTATATGATTTTTATGGTTCGTTTCAGGAAGATTTTGGATCCTTAAAAAAAATCTTTCCATTTCCCAAAGACAATACAGCCCACTCTTTTATTCCTGCTTAAAAAATAGTATTGAATAAAAAACAGAAACCAACATTTACCAGACAGAATATTTTACTTCAAAAACAACAACCTACTAATAGAGCTTTGTTTGGATGCCAAGTATTTGTTGTTGCAGTTTTTGTTGTTATTGTTGTTTTGTAAAGCTGGCCCTTTTCTGTTTGAAATACTTGGGAACTTCCTTACTAATGGTGAGCATTGTTCTTTTCTTGCTTTATTTAAGTAATTATAGTATGATGAAATTCATTGATCCTGACATAAAAAAAAAATTTTGCAAACTCTATTGAATATGGTGAGTGATAAGAACAGATAAATGAAAAATAGTTTCACTACATAAACACCAATTTAGAGTTCCATAATTATCAATACTCTAATGTCCTACTTAATGTTAGGATTAGCCAACTTTAATTACAGCATTAAATAAATACCCTTATAAGGCATTACATACCCCAAGCTAAGTTTCTGTCTCTCACTAAATATTTATATTTCAAGACAGACAACTCTGATTTGGAAAAGGTGTTTTTTTAAAAAATTTTTCAGTGCCAATTAGTACATAGGAACAATATTTATTTAATTTTAGTTCACTGAAAGAGTTCATATATCAGCAAGGCAATTTGCTCAATTATGCACTAAAAGTTAATATCATTCCTATTACAGCAACTGAGGCATCTATAGATTATTTTGTTAACGTTATAATTTTACATATTATTTATTAATAAATAAAATATTAGGCAACATACCAAAGACTTGGTACTGGAAAAAAGGTACTAGGTTTATCTTAACATCTTATTAATATCACACAGATGATAGTTTAGGACCTTCATTATTTAAAAAATATATATTTTCCTATTTTCAAAAATGAGCATACAGCTAGACAGTGTTTTGCAACTGATTTTTTTTTTATTTCTTTGAAATGTTTGAGTTGTATTTTGGATGCATCTCTATCAGAAGTTAATTAATAGAATATAGTTTTGAAAAAAAGAGTAAAGGAAAAAATTAATATTTAAGGAAATAAGTTAGAAAATCAAAAACAGAAAAAAAAAATAATGCCACTATAAAAATCATCATAACAAGGACCATGTTTATTGACATTATAAATTTTGGTATATCTAATCCAGTCAAATTTCAGTACTCAGTGAGCAGGATGTAATGTCCTATTTTGTATGACTATTTTGGAGTATTATACTTTCAGCAATAGAAATATAATAGTCTGGGGTCTCTATGTAAATCAACTGACTTTGTTGGTTTTCCCAGATTCCTCCAGCTCCTCAATAACAACACATATGCATATACACACAACAACAACAGCAACCACAACAACAATAATAAAGAGAATAATGACCAGATAGATACTCTCAAAGACATTACAGCTTTAATTTTCAAATGTGTCAAAATTTAAATTATGCACAGAATATAAATTTTTCCTCCAGTGACAACCATTTTTATGGACTAATTCAGAGATTATATAGGTTGAAAATTATATAATGAAAAATATTGACAGATTGCTTTCAGGACTAGAGACAGAGTGGAACAACCAAATACTGACAATGATCCTAGAGCCCTTGCTAAAGGTAGTAATAGCCCTTCTATTGAAACCAGGGATCAAGAAGCAGAGTCATGATCAGAAGTATAGTCATTTCCCACCTGGTCAAATATCTGGGACATTTTTCAGAGGAAGGAAGATGAGAAAATAGAGAAGATAGACTTCAGTGGTATAATCCTGTAAGATCAGATGAAGAAAAATTAATGTTGCTAGGAATGAGGATGATGTGTCATCTGGAACATATCAAAACTAATTGGAATAGATTAGTTCCAAATGAACTTTGAAGCTTGAAGGTATTGATTTTACAACATGTTGAATATATGCTGGGTTTTTTGCTTCCTTTTAGCTTCCCCAAAATGACTAAGATTCCGTAAGTTTCCCTTCTGAGACTTCTGAGTTCCTTTAATATGAAACTAGGATTGGCTGCTTTTCACTCAGTCAGCCTATGCACAGAACACAAACCCATAAAATCAGCTATCTGAGAGACCATTTGTTATATCATTTGTTATCACTAGTTTGAGGGTGAGAGCCAAGTTGAGTACCAGCAATTCCCTTAACTATGGGATCTTAGAAAAATCACTTCATCTCTTATTGGTTTGATTTCTTCTTTCTTAAAACAAAAGTACTAAATGCGACAATATCTAATATTTTAGTGCAACAGCACCGTAATGAGACAACTAGCAATATTGCCTCCTCCTCCTTCTTTCTTTCTTTTTTTCTTTCTTTTTTTGTTGAAGCAATTGGGGTTAAGTGACTTGCCAGGGTCACACAACTAGGAAGTGTTAAATATTTGAGTTTGAACTTGAACTCAGTTTTACAGTCTAATGGGTCAAGAGGGTATACAAATGGAAGTTGAAAAACAAGAAGGGTTAGAGAAAGCCAAAGGATAAATAATGTAGGTGGATTCAAAATCAAGCAGAGAAGCTTGTAGAAAATAAAATGATGGCTGGAAATTCTAAGGGAAGCTTTAATTAATAAATAAAATATGAGACTATATACCAAAGATGTATAATATTCAATCAGAGTAAAGCACTAGGTTTAATTATCTTAGCCTCTTATTAATATCACACAGATGATAGCTTAGGAACTTCATTATTTAAAAAAAAGATGCTTTCTTTTTACTGACATTGAGCTAAAGCACAGACTGTTCAATCCAACATGTAAGACTGACTACTTTTATAATATACTAGAATAATCCAATAATAATAACCATTTAAGCATGTGTTAAAATGCTAATGCTAGGTACTGTACTAAATGGTGTGGATACTTATTTTATTAAAATAAAGGGAGGCTTGGGAAATAATTTTTTTCTACCTTCCAACTCTTAAATCAGAAGAGTTGAGACAAATGAAAATACAGATAAGGTATGGAAAATTAAAATTGAAGCAATCTTTATGATGATGATGGAGTTGGAATCAAGCAGAGGAAATGATGGGAAGTGAAGAGGCTTAGTTTATATGAATCTTTCTTTGAAAAATTCTGTATTCCAGTCAAACTGGTTTGCTTATTGTCCCCTGAAAATAATAATTTAATCTCTTATCACTAGGACTTTGGATAGACTTCCTTTATGCCTGAATTTCATTGCTTCACCTCACATTTCTTATTTGTCATCTGATATACTTATGGTAAACTTTCTCTTTCTCCTCACATTTTCAGTTATATATTTATATTTACTTAGAAGTTCTATCCATCTAATATAAAAGGAAAGTTCCTTGAGGAACAGGACTATATATATATATAGATTAGATATAGATATTGACCAGGGATGGAAGAAATTTCTTTGTCTTCAGCATACAAGATAGATCCCTATGCATAAAAGACACTTAATATAGCCTTGTTGATTTGACTTAGATCTAAAGTTTCAAGTCTAAAATTTTATAATTTAACTCCCAGGTCTAAAATTCTCTGATCCCAGATATCTATGATATCAAAATCAACAAAAGTAAGATCCTGGAGAATTTGTCCTTTTCTTTCTTCAGGATGGAGTTAAATATATCGAGTATATTTAAATTTAAATAGAATTTAGGTGAGAAGAGTAGGTGATGTAAACTCTCTAATATTAAATAAATTTATATTAATAATGTGGGTATCATGTTCAGTTTAGGGCCTTGCACCTTAATCATGTTACAGAAAACCTGGAAACAATCCAGAGCAGAGGGACAGAAATGATTAATGGCTTGGAAATTAGGTCCTATGAGGAAAGGCTAAAATAACTGGGTTTATGTAGCCTAGAGACAAAAGACTGAGGAGGGAATTAATAAGTCTTCCAGTATATAAAGGGATCCTGAGTGACAGAGAACAGCTGTTCGTATCTTTCACAATTACTTCCCTTCCTCAATAATCACAAAATTAAAAGAAGCAAAGTAATCATTGGGGACTATTAGTGATATGGGTTATTTCTCCACAAACTTGGTCTCTGTAAGGGTCACTCCAGTGCTATTCTTCCTGTGTAGTTCTACTACAACTCTGAGTCTATCATTCAACCTTATATCCAGTTTTCCAGTCAAACCCAAATGGTACCTCAAAACATTCAACCTAGGTTTTTCTTTCAAAAGGTGACCAGTAGATTCTCTTTCCACTTTTTCTACTGCCTGTAAGAAATTTAGTTTCTTTTATAATTTTGTTCCCTCCTTTTTCTCTTTTACTCTTTCATCCCTTCCCTCCCTTCTTCTCTTCCTTTCTTCCTTATTTCCTTCTTTTTATGTATTCTCTCTCCCTCACTTTCTCAGCTTTCAAGTAGCACAATGATTCTTAAATCATCTCTATTTGACCTTTTTTTTTAGGTCAGTTGTTTTTGTGGTAACATCTTACATTTTGTTCTAGTTTTGAGCCTTTTAACTGTGCTTTGATATTTCTTATTGTTTCATTGAGGCATCAACAGAAGCCTATTTGGTCCATTTTAATTTTCAGATTGTTGTTTTGATATGGTTTTGTACCTCTTGTGCCAAGCAATAAATCCCTTATTAATTTTTTCTTTAATAGTTTTTTTTTTCCTTTTTTCCTCTAATGCTCCCATTTAACTTTTTAAAACTTTAGGTCACTTCTCCCAATAATTCCAGTTGAGTTTCTACCCAGAACATGTTTTGTTTTGTTTTGTTTTTCCTTTGAGGATTTGTTTGAAGATGTTTTGGAGGCATTCTCTTCATTTGGGAGTATAACTAGATTATCTTTTTCTTCATGATAGTTTTGTTAATTCTTTCATTCTATTATCTTACTTTGAATTTTAGATTGGAGTCTATCTTTTCATACTTCTAGAGGGAATGTCCGGGCTGAACTTATATATCCGAGAGTGTTGCTATTGAGCAATGCATTATTTAGGGATTTCAACAACAAATCATACTGGAGACGGCCATGCTTTCAGTGCTCTCAAAGTGGTATGATCATTAGCAAAAAGTCACCATTTCGCTCTTGGTCTGAGATTTACAATTTGTCTTTGGGTCTAAGCAATAAATCCTTGGGCTTTCCCCTGATTGAAGTACCAGGAAACGTGTGCTGATCTCAGTCACTGCCAGACATCTGGGAAGCTCATATGTATGCATTTCTGAATCCCAAAGTTATCATTCATTCTATAGATAGATGGATATAGATATAGATACACACACACACACACACACACACACACACACACACATATATATATATATATATATATATATATATGTATAATATATGTAATTGAAACTTTAATGTAAAAAAAACACTTGGGCTATACATGAACGTGCATAAAGTTATAGACATGCATATACATAAAATGTGCACATATTTTATGTATCAAAGCTCAAGATTTTATACATGATATGTGTCAATATAATTTATATTTTCCAGATCCAAATATGTATATGTAACTTGGCTCATATATTTCATACACATACACACACACACACACACACACACACACAAAGAATGCATATACAGTGAAAAGGGCATGGATTTTGGAATCAGAAGGTCTGTGTTCCAATCCAAGCTCTGCCACATATACCTGTATGATAATAGATAAGTCACTTAACCATTTTCAACTATTTCTTATCTATGACATGAAGGAATTGAACTAGAGGGTCTTTAAGAACCCTTAAAACTTTAATATTGATATATTCTGATCCTATGATATATGCAGGGATATATATTTCTATCTATATCTATATATTAATTTATCTGCTATTACATCTATCTCCAACACATACTTCCATGTTCAATGTGTGTATATAGATAGACAGATGATAGATAGATGGAAGGAAAGATGAAAGAAGGAAAGGATGGAGGGAGGGAGGGATGCAAGTCGGGAGGGATACAAGTAGGGAGGGATGAATGGAAGGAAAAAGGAAGGAGAGCCTAAAGGGATAAAAAACTATGTATAGTTTTTGATCCAGGGAGGGAAGGAGGGAGAGCAGGAAGGAGGGAGAGAGGGAGAAAGAAAGGAAGGGAGGAAAGAAGGAAGTGAGGAAAGATCAATAAATGGACTTTTAGATTGATGGATAGATGGAATAACAGATAACTAACAGATAAAGAGATTGTTAGTAGTAAGAAATATCTGGTTCTCAGTTTCTCCCATGGCACATTTTGAATATGAGACTTAAAAAAAATCATTTAACTTTATCAGTACAGTGGCATCTTTGGATGGCTTTCACTTGCAGAATATTTGGGTCTCTATATTTGTGGAGGGGTATTTCCCTACTAAAAATTGCCTATCGAGAATATCAAGGGAATTGACAAAAAAAAATACAGAGGATCAGGGTCTACTAATACCAGGCCTAAAACTCTATTATAAAGCAGCAGCATCAAAATCATAAATACAATAATCAAGGCCTCCAGAAATCTAATATTTGATAAACTCCCAAATTCAAGTTTCTGGAATAAGAATTCAATATTGGTTGCTGAGTTGCTGAGAAAACTGGAAAATAATGTCATAAACTAGTCATAGACCTACATCTCACACCTCATATCAAAATAAGCTCAAAATGAATTCATGTTTTGGGCATAAAGGATGATACCATAAACAAAGGTAGAGAATAAGGCAATAATTTACCTATTAGATCTTTGGAGAAGGGAAGAATTTATGACCAAAAAAGAACTAGAGAATATTATGAAAGACAAAATGGATAACTTGGATTACATTAAATTAAAAAGGTTTTGCACAAATAAAACCAACAAAATAAGATCAAAAGTGAAGTACAAAGATGGAAAAAATATTTATAGTCAGTGTTTCTGATAAAGGCCTCATTTCTAAAAATATATAAACAATTATGTCAAATTTATAAGAATATGTCATTCCATAATTGATAAATGGTGAAAGGATATGAACAAAGAATTTTCAGATGACAAAATTAATGAAAAAATGCTCCAAATCACTATTGATTAGAGAAATGCACATTAAAATAACTCTAAGGTACCAATTCACACCTCTCAGATTGACAAATAATGATAAATGTTGGAGGGAGTGTGGAAAAACTGGCACACTAATGCTTTGTTGGTGCAGTTGCAAAATGATCCAACCATTCTGGACAGCAATTTGGAACTATGACCAAAGGGTTATAAAACTGTATAATCTTTGATTCAGCAGTGCTATTATTGAATCTGTATCCCAAGAAAATCATAAAGGAGGAAAAAAGACCTACATGTATGAAAATGTTTGTAACAGTGCTTTATTGTGGTAGCAAGGAATAAGAAAACAAGTAGATATCCATTAAGTGAGGAATGGCTGAATAAATTATGGCTTGTGGAAGTGAAGGAATGTTATTGCTCTATAAAAAAAAATTATGAACAAGCTGGTTATAGAAAGGCCAGAAAGATTTACATGAATTGATGCTGAGTGAAATAAGCAGAGCAGAAATATGTTGTACAGAGTAACAGTAAGATTGTGCGATGATCAACTATGAAAGACTTGGTTCGTCTCAAAAATTCAGTGATCTAATACAATTCCAATAAATTTTGGATAGAAAATGCTATCTGTATACAGAGAGAGAATTACTGAGACTGAATGCAAATCAACACATGCTGTGTTCATTTTTCTTTTTTTTTTTCTCATGGTTGTCCCCTTTTGTTCTGATTTTTTTTTCTTTCCCAACATGATTCATAAAGTAATGTATATTTTAAAAAAATTAATGAAAAAAGAATCGACTATATCAATGAAACCATAGAACCAGATCAACAAGAATAATGCATATATAAACTTCCAAGGAAATTTTGAACATTGATCTGTAAGGGACCTCTGAGGCTATTTAGTCAAATGTCCTCTACAGTTAAGAAGACTGTTTCTGAATAAAATAAGGTAATTTGCCAAAACCCCAAACCCAGAAGAAACACTCAGAAAGAAAGCACATGACTCAGGATTTGAATTGGGATCCTCTGATAAAAAGGACCTGTACAAACTGACTCTCTAAAAAAGTTGATGTTTTGGTTAAAAAAAAATCTCATTATTGAATGTTCTGCAGTTCATATTTTGTGAATCATTGATTCATAAGAGTGAACAGGAAAAATGTCAGTGTTACTAAGGTTAATTAATATGTAAAAGAGATGATCAAAGGAGGAGAGGCATCAACATTTTTAGACAAATTAATTTGGAAAAACCCACTAGGAAATACTATGATGTGGGCAAATTGCTGAAAGGGACCTGTGGGCCCTTGCCAAAAACAGTCAAATTCTTCTGTTTTTATTTTTTTAATCCTCTGGCAGCATTCATTGGTTTTATTTCCTTTTTATACTATTTTTTAGTGTTGTGAAAGAATATAATGACATGTTAGATATATTAGAAGAGGTTCAAGTAAAGTATCTCAATCTCAGGTTTGGAAGGAACTTCAGAAGTCCTATAGTCTTGTTCTTAAAAAGCAGTTCAATTCCATGTGAAGGCCTCTAATAAGAACAAACCTCCTAAAGGTCGCCATTTTACTTTGGGATAAATCAAAATATTAAGAAGTTTTGTCATTGCTTTTGTTGCTGTTTTCTTTACATTGAGGTAAAATCCCCAGCTCTACTGATGAGGTTATATAAGCCCTTCATCTTGTATATATCCTGAAAACACATAAAATGACAGATTTACAGATGGAAGACAACTGAAAGAGCTACTGAGTCCAACCTCTTGGTTTTTACAAATAAAGAAAATGAGGCACAGAGATAAAGTAACTATCCTAGAAAAAGTTTCAAGTGGAATTTGAACCCAGATATTCCTGACTTCAAGGCTATCATCTTAAAACATGAGCCCCTTGTAGGAAGGGATTATTTCACTTTATCCTTCATATCATATCCCCTTTGCACAGCAGTGTTTAGCATTTATTATTAAATTATTTGCTAATCAATTGTGAATTCTAATTGAATGTGATTGTGACAGATAACTGGACAGCCTGCAGTTTTCTCAGAATATCAACAAAGAACAGGTTGGAGGTATACTGATGGAATGGAAGATAAAATCTAGGAAATGCATGGTATAAATCCACAAAATAGGGAGACTGTGAACTAAAGGACTTTCCTTGACCTATATGTCAACATTAAAGAAGTAAAATGTTATATGAACCCTTTCTGAGTGATAGCCCTGTTAAAATCTATTTACAAATTGTTGCTAACTAAAGCAATGTTAAGGTTAGTATACAAACCGTAACTAGTAGTTATTGTGTCTAAGGAAATCAGTATAAATGGATAGAGCTGGAGAAAGTACAGACACTAAAAATCTCAAATCATAAATGCCATTAAGGAAAAGGTACTATCAAATTATCCCATGGTGGATATGCAGTGACCCTAGTTCACCAAGAGATATTGGGAATAGATAAACTCCAGGGGACCAACATTCCTATCTTAAATAATTTTTCTAGGTAATTATAGGCCCTAATTTTTACTATTTTTGACTCCTAAAAAAAGCACAAAGCCAAATACCAAAGATACTCCTAATGAATATTCTAGAAATATGTAACATTCCTTCCTTTTAAAGGAGTTAGAGTTACAGGGTCTAGGCCCTTGTACAGGTTTGTGTGTTCTTGTCTACAAAGCCCATTTTTTAAAAGGATGTATTTGATCCTTCCCTTTTACCACCTTTATTCCTCCCCAGCTTCCAGAATCATAGCTGTTTCCATATCAACTTTTAACTCCAATGTTCATTCTTGCTCATTGAAAGCAAGGGCAAATTCAAAGCCCCACAGAGAAAAGGAAGGGGTTCCCATTAAGAAACACTCCAGTGGCTCAGAAACCTCCAGCCCACTGGTATGTGCAATGAGCCATATTTTGGGACAGGAGGATGGTGTTTATTTGTTGTGAATGACAATCATACATTCAATCATTTGCTCAACATATATTTGGCTGTTACATGACTAGGTACAGTAGGAGACACAAGGATAAATAAAATATGATTCCTGCTCTTGTTATAATATGTCTTCTGTATTTTAAATTAAGCTCACATTCACTTATCTAAAACAAGAAACAGGGACAAAATTAATAACATTTTTCTATATCACATAATTTGTAGGTAGGAAATTCCCCATAGGGAATGTTTTCTCTCAATGCAGCTTGGTTTCCTCTCTACATATAGTATCTACACATATCAATCAATCAATCAATCTATTTATCTATCCATACTTGTGTGTGTTTATATATATGAATATACACACATATATAAATATACATACCCATACTGTATATACTATATGCATCAAAAATGTAACATGAATATGAACAAGATCTGTTTTCTAAAACAAAATCCATGTGGACTTGGGTGAATCATTTTACTACTCCTGGCTTCTCTTTCCCTATGTTGAACTGGACGACCTCTAAAATTCTTTCTAGTGCTAGCTCCTATGATGCTATAAACTCCATGAGGGGAATTCCACAAGTACCATCTTCAGAAGGTAAAAACAAAAAATTAGACCTCAAAGAAGGAACTTGTCACATGGCTACACAATGTCAGGAACAGACAAGGAATCTGGGGCTCCTGACATCACAGCTAAACCTCCTATCATATTACAAATACTTGTGAAATATTATGAGATAGAGTTGAAATGCCCTATAAAATCACTCGATTATATAATACCATACACAGTCCTGACCTTGTCATAGTTGGGGAATGCTATAGGGACCATCAAGCATAACCCAACCATTTAGGTGGAAAGCTCTTTACAAAGAGCTCTTAGAGTGACACATAAATGTAACATATTTACTATTCCAGTTTCCCATTTTCATAAATAAATGGGTGCTTATAGGAATGAATGGTGGAGACTTTAGAACAGGTAACATAACAAAAGAAGTTCTTAATCTGAGCTCCATTAACTTTATATATATAAATGTATTTCTACATTGACTGAATTTCTTTATAATTCTATGAATTTCATTTGTATTTTTAAAAACATTTTTGAGCTCTACATAAATAAGCAGTTCACATTTAATAATGCAATCAATAGCTGTGTAGTTTGTAAAGCGTAAATAAAATATCATTTTATTCTTAACACAACTCTAGGAGATAGGTTCTATTATTATCCCCATTTTATAGATGAGTAAAGTGAGTTAAACAGAAGGTGACTTATTCAGGGTCATACAAGGTAGTGCTTGAGGCTGAATTTGAACCCCTCCCTCTTCCTAACTCCAGGTCCTACATTCTATCCACTGTTCCAGATAGCAGCCTATTTAACTTCTATGAGTTTCAATATCCTCATCTGCAAAAAAATAGAACTTGAACTTCCCTCTACCCCCATGAACTAAAATTTTTATTTAATTCCTACCCTTTTCATTGACTCAAATCCTGCTTTTATCATGTGACCATGAATGGCACTCCATTTTCCCAAATCTCAAGTTTCTTTATCTTTGAAATGACACAACACTTGTGTAGACAGTGTATGTAAAGTTCTTTACAAATTTTGAAATGCCATATAAATGTTAATTAATAATGTCTTCTTGGCCAAATTATAGCAAAATGGTGACAATAATTTTTTGTACTCAGTACAAAACTCCTCTGCAGGTAAAGGTCTGGGTCACTTTGTATTTTATGCAAGCTTGTTAGAACTGAGTGAATTTCCTTTCCCATTTTTCTCCTGGGGCAGAACTTTAGCAATAAAGACAAAAATTGTCCTGGGCAAACTTCATCTTAGTTTTAATACAATGAGTTTTGGCAAATCAAACGCCCTCGGTCTAAATGCTCGAATACCCTGAATCAAATTCTCTCACCAAACGTTGAATCTAGACTCAGGTGAGCATTTTATATTTAGTGAGGAAAAGTAAAGGTCATTTAGCTCTTGGAGGCGCATTTTAAAATATTCCAATCTCCCTAGATGCCAACTATTTGTTTCTTGAATGACCTCAATATTTTATATTCACTACTCTGGAAAGGTCATTTCAGAGGAATATAATTCTCTTAACTGGAAATGTCCATGTTTTCAGTGTTTATTTGGAATATATGATTTGTTAGCTTCTCTATAACATGGTTCAAAATAAATGTGTTTAGTAGCTTACATAAAATGCTGAGCACTTGACAAAACGAGCTAAATATTGGTGATGGTTTGTACCTAGTAGTCAGATCCTTTCTCATGGGTATATTTTGCAGTCAGTTATATATATAGCTCTCCAATAACAGAGTACAATCTTCATTTATAGACTGTCCTTAATAAGGAATTCTTCTCCTGAACAACCCACATCTTTTTATCTTTGATAAAATGGGGAAGACAATCATTATACAAAGAATCTAACTCGTCTTTCTGCCCAAAGCAGCTTCTTCTCTTGACTACCTTCCAGTAATTATACATAAAGCCATGCATCTTGTTGGATACCTCTTTCTCTCTTGCCATTACAGTGAATATGTTTCATAATCTCTCTAGTAACTATTTAGGTTGTTTGACTGTTCACAGTCACTCTTATTCCTTGTAGAACCCCAGCATTGTTATGTGACTTTCTGTTGAAACTAAATACTCATCCTATACTTTTGGGGACCTGGTATTTTCTATTCTCTTTGCAACTAAACTGACTTTTAGATGTTGTCTCCCTCAGTTAGAGAGCACGTTTCTTGAGAGAAGGAGAGATTTGTTCAATCAGCCATGAAACATACATTAACTGCCTCCTGTGTACTAGGCACTGGGCCAAGAATTGGGGATACAAAGAAAGCAAAACACAGTCCCAATTCTCAAACTGCCACATTCTAATTGGAAAGAAAACATATTAACAATTCTATATACAAACAACCTATAATCACATATTGGAAATAATCAACATAGGAAAAGCACTAGACTTATGGGAAATAGGGAAAGGCTTCTTGATGAAGATGAGATTTTAAATGTACTTGACTTTTTTTCCTCTATGTCCGATATATAATAAGTAAAAAAAAATGCTAGAGTTCACTTTTACCTCACACAAAACCATACATACAGCAATATCCTATATCCTGACAAAACTGTCTTCCCTAAGGTACTCACAGAGGTTAGATGATACCTCTTTTCTAATTTAATAGATTGAGCACACAGAAACCCTGTTTCTCCCATTTATTACACATTAGTGACTAACTCCATAGTTCTATTTGACTACTGGAAATCAATAAGGTTTTAGAAAGCAATATTTCTGGGAAAAGGATCCACTTGTACAAAAATGTTGGTAGCAGCTCTTTTTGTGGTAGCAAAGAATCAGAAAAGGAATGGATGTTTATCGATTGTGGAATAGCTCAGCAAGCTGTGGTACATGAAGGTAATGGAATATTATTTTTTAAAAATGATGATCAAGCTGATTATATAAAAGTCTGGAAAGTGTTACATGAACTGATGCTGAGTAAAACAAGCAGAATGGGAAATACGTTGTATACAATAACAGCAAGAATGTGTGATGATCAACTAGGAAAGGCTTGGTTCTTCTCAGTGTTTCAGTGATCTGAAGCAATCCCAATAGACTTTGGATAGAAAATGCCATCTAATATCTAAGGAGACTGAATGTAAATCAACAGATGCTATGTTCATTTCTTTTTTCTGTTTTTTTTTTCTCTCTCCCATGGATTTTCCTTTGTGCTCTGACTTTTCCTCTCTAAACATGATTCTTGAAAGTGATGTGTATTAAAACTAGACGTATTATAATTAAAAAAAGAAAGCTATATTTCTTTCAGTGTTGTAGCAATGATAAAAATACATTTTCTCCCCAAAAATTTTGGAAGCATGCTTTCCCTATCTCACCCCAGTCTTGGAGGCAAGTGGGCTCAAACTTAGCTTAGGTTCTACAGACCATTTGTTCCACTGATTTCTTGTTTAGACATAGTATGACTTTTGGATAGGCCTTTTTCTTGGATACCACTGAACGGACTCTTAGGAAGCTTATTTCCAAAGACCACTTCTTGCCCCTTGAGGCAACAATACTGAGAACACTGAAGCATTCACTACAAATTCAGATGCCTATAGGCTTCATCTCTTAACCTTTCAAAATGCACATGTTTCAGAGCCTTCAGATAAATTCCTTTATCTAAAATAGAAAAAAATAAATTCCAAAGCAGGCAAAGGGCCTAGGTTTGTTTCACAGGTTATATGTGGGCCTTACATGGGAAGGATCTAATCCTTTCCTTTCCTTGTCTCTCACTGGAGTCTTCAGTGAAAAAATCCAAAGATGAAGAAAAAAATGTCAAAAACCCCAGTAGGAGTAGTCATTTTCAGATTATCTTCTTGAACATTTTCTTTACTTTCAGATTTCTACAGCCATATGATATCTCTAGCCATACTACCACATGGATTGATTCCCTTTCAAGTTATCTCCTTCTGTATTGTTGTCCTTCATTAGACTGTAAACTCCAACAAGTATAGTATTAGTATAAAACCTAGAATGTAGTAAGAACTTAATAAATACTATTATCTTTCTTAGTACCCAATTGTCCAGCCAATCCAATTTATACTCAACTTCAATACAACTGGCCATATAGACTCTACCTCAAGATTTCCAATAAGAGGAATGCTGCAAAGGCATCTCACTTCAGTTTGGGATTTTTTTTTTTGGCTTGCTTTTCATTAGACCTGTGCTTTTGTAGGAGCTCCTGGTGAGTAACTCCAAATACAGATCAGCATCTTTTCTGAAGATTATAGATTTAGAGAATCATCTGGAGTAATAGGAGTTTAAGTGAATTGTACAGGGTCACAGAGTTAACATGTGTTAGAGACAGGAATGTAATCCAGATATTTCATCTCCCAAGGCCAGTCATCTATCTACAACTACCTCTCCTGTTTAGATTAACCTTTCTAAACTTTAATGATGTCATTCCTTTCCTCAGAACCTTTGTCTAAGGAATAAAGTCCAAACTTTTCAGTTTAGCATTCCAGCTCTCCCAAAAGAGGCACCACCAAACTGACCACTCATCTCCATAATATTAATCCTAGATTCCAGATAAATTGGTTAAGTCATTATTCCCTAAGCATATCTCACCTTACCTCTTCCAACTTTTGTTCATACTATTACTTTTACTTGGAATACCTTCTCCTGATACCTCAGTCTTTCAAAACTCTAGTCATTATTTCAAGGAGCCTTCATAAGTCATAATCTTTATGAAACCTTATATGAACACTTCAAATGGGTTATCTCTCTAATAGAAATGAACTTTAACAGCCTTTTATTTTTTTACCATTTATATGACTCTCACATTACTCCATATTGTAGTTATTAGCATCTTTCCTTCCCTCTAAGAATCTTAGCCCTCATCTCTTATGCTTTTAAAACTGTTACATAGCTTTAGCACAGGAGGTATTCAATCAATATTTGATAAATGAATGAGTAAAAGGAGTATAAAATCCTGATTGAACTGTCATCAAGGCAGGTAATTCTAGAAAAAGGAAGTCCTATTAAAGGTACATTTCACAATTTATCAAGCCTTTCTGATTTCTCTTCAGTTCTAAGATTTCAGGTATTTTCACAATCAACAATTATCTCTCCAAATGTCAAAAAAGGAGAAATCACTAACTTTAGGATCCATCAGTGTAGCCCATCAGTATTACTTATAATTATAGCCAGATCTCTAAAAGGAGAGTTATTAGGACATTTTTTGAAGCAGCTACTGTGGGGACTTACATAAAATTGCAAGTTTATAATTAAGAACTGCCATGCTAATACACTAAAATACATTTTAAAGCAATGCTGCCTCATTACCCAATGCTAAGCTATTATCATATACCTGGGAAGGAAGAATCCTTGGGTTTCAGGCCTTGTGCTACCTTTATCTCTAGGTCATATAGAATGAGTCATGTAACCTCTCTTTCCTTATCTATAAAATGAGAGAGTTGTGCTGAATGTTTTCTGAGATCTCTTCCAGTTTTGAAATTCTGTGATTTTAGAGAAATGTTTATATCATGTGGGGCATACACACAATCACACAAATTAATCCGCAAACTATGTAACTTTAGCATAAATTTAGAGCATTAGCATAAATTAAAGATAGATTGGAACACCATAGTTCTCTTGAGAAGATGATTCCCAGAAGGGAAAACAAAATAAAGAAGAGAGAAAAAGAAGTTTGTTTTTCTTAAAATAAAAATACAAAAATTCTTTCAAAAGAATAAGGAAAATATAATTTTTAAAGAGCACTTTTCAAAAGGAATTATATAATATAAAACCAAGTTTGTTTGACCTACTCCATGATGTCATCAAATTCTTCTGTTAAGATTCTATTGAAATGTACAGATAGACATCAGAATCTAGCAGGGGATAGCATTAAGGGATCAATTCAATCAATTAATCAAAAAGCATTCATCAAACATCTTAATGTGAGCCATGTACCATGCTAAGCAATAAGACTACAAAGATAAACATGATATAGCTCTTACCCTCAAGGACCTTATTCCTAATAGAAGAGAAAACCTATACATAAAAGGATAGATTTGGTTGTACATATGTATATGTGTTAAGTTTATGTATACTTGTACACATATATACATATGTATACATGTCATTTTGGTATATAATAAGAGCTTAATACATATTATTGCCTAATAAACTGGCATCCTGAGTGGTAAACTTAAACATCCTAAATCAAATAAAATAAAAACAGAAAAAGGTCACCAGCATATTAGACAGGTGTCTTGTGGAATATTTAATTGTGGTTTGTCCTTTGTTCTGGAAGAAGACCATAATATCAGGGAGTTGATGCCGTGATATGCAAGTGAATGGGATTGAAGTGAGGGAGAGCTGTGCAAGTTCACCTGTCTCACTTTTGCCTCCAGAGCCATTGGGGTCTAGTGGCCAGATAATGATCAAGATGATTAGAAATAGTCCTGGACCAAATAGAGATTCAGCCTTTTTAAGCTAAGATCTTCAACAAGTCTCAGTTTCCCTGAAGCTGCACCCATTCAGTGAAGGCTAAGTAACAATTGAGGCAAAGAATCTACTATTTTATCTGGTCAGAAAACAAAAAACAAAAAAACAACAACAACAACAAAAAAACAAGCAACCATCCTATATAAATAAATAAATAAACAAACAAACAAACGAATGAATGAATGAATGAATGAATCTAAGAGAGGAAAACCCTCAGATTTACTGGCCAAATCAGAAATGACTGCTATTTATATTCAATCTGAATCAATCAACACCCAAACAATGATCAGCTGGGGCTTGGCCTAGGACCTATTGATGGCCAATTAGAATAGAGAACAGAATGGACAAAAGAAGGCATGAATGGATTGCACTTAGAGCTAGTGAAGGTAGTTCTTGTATTGATAAGTTTATGGATCTATTTAAACATCAAAAACATGAATAATAACCATTCCTAGAATTACTGATATACTGTAGGAAATATTTTAAACTTTAAAGCAGGTTAAAAACATTTTTAAAATATATATTTATCTTTTAGGCACTGATAAAACAAAGATTAAAAATTACAAAGACATGGCCCTTTTTTCAAGGAGTTTATATTTATAGAAAACACATGACTTGTATACAAATCAATCATAAAAATAGTTAAAAGTAAATAAATAACTGATAAAAGTAGTGTGGTGCATTGTATAGAAATGACTCTCCCCTCTTACTGCCCCCCAAAAAACCTTTGGTTTTTGTATTATATCATAACACATACTGCTATGTGAACCTGACCAAGATACTTGATACCTTAGTGTTTGATCAAGTCTCACTAAGACCTATAAGTGAAGGTGACAACCTGCAGTAGTAGAGAAAGCTTTCTTATCTGGGATTCCTATTTTATATATAGAACATTAAAATTGGCTGAGAATTTCAAATACTTGATTCCACTTGAGTTTCAAAACCCATTAATTATTAGGAAATTGATAAGGAAACTGACATCCAAAGAGATTAGCTTATATGTCCATGGTCACACAATTTCTTAGGTTTGGGATAAGATATATAGGGATTAGGAGGTACAATATACACAGGTACAATATTCATAGAGATTTTTTGTAGTAGTAAGTATTCCTGAATGGGCAGGAGTGTCCATCAATAATTGAAAGATTAAACAAATTGTTCAATAACAGAATTCTATTGTAAGAAGTGGGAAACATTAGGATAGTTAGACAGTTAAGTGGAAACAGGGATTTTAATATAGGTATTCTGGCTTCAAATTATTTTTTCTATTCATTAAACTCTGGTGTTACTTGAATTTGTGTGAAATCTAAATGCAAGATCATATATACTCTAAATGACTACTAAAATCCCATCCTTAGGTGGCTCAGTGGATCCAGTATCTGGTCTCAAATCAAGGAGACTTTTCTTCCCGAGTTCAAATTTATTCTCTGATCTTTATTAACTATGTGACCCAAGGCAGATCACTTCATCATGTTTGCCTCAGTTTCCTCATCTATAAAGTGAATTGGAGAAAGAAATGACAAACCATTTCAGTGTCTCTACCAAGAAAATCCCAAATGAATTCACAGAGAGGCAGACATAACTGAAAGGATTGAACAACAACAAAGTCTCATTAAGTTCTAAATCTATGGCTCTAAAATAACTTCCAGAAAGATAGCTGTGTTGTTGAAAACATGTAGTTAACACAGAAAATACTAATACATTCAATTCAATTCCTAGAATCAGAGATCTAGAATTAGAAAAGAAGAGATCATTTAAATTTTATAGATGGGGAAACTAGAAGTCCAAGGAGATTAATGGACTTGCCCATCATACCACAAATATTAAGTACCAAAGCTGAAATTTAAACTGTGCTTTCTTGTTTCACTTGAATTCCAAGCCAAGCATCTTTTCCACTACAGCATCATGTCAGAATTCAATGCGAAAATATTAATCATATCCCTATGTCATCCCACTCTCAACTTAAGCAAAGTACATCCTGCATAAAAGCTGAAAAACTTTAAGAACTGAGTTTGAAGATAATTTTGGAAGGCTGTGGGATGAATGAGTCATAGTTTTAAAAAATTGTTATAAAATCGAACTTGTAAGAGTCAACATGGCAGAGTAAGCAGTAAATCAGCATAGCTCTCCCACATTTATTTCCAAACAACCATAAAATTGTGCCCCCAAATAAAACCTTGGATAGTAGAACCAGTAAAAAGATATGGTAACACAATCTTTGAGTCCAAGAAACTCAAAAAAATTGACAGAAAAGGTCTAGCTCTCTTGAGTGAAAGGGGAGCATAGTTGTGAAAGGAAAGCATCACAGCAAGCCAGCAGTAAGCCCTACATCACTAAACCAGTGGTAGATCCTGATCTCCCTGTGAAGGGGAACAGGAAAATGCCAATACTAGGACCCCCAGCATGCCTCAATACAGTCAAGGAGCTGTGTTAATTTCAGTTCTGAGCATACCAACAACGTCAAAGCACCTAAAGGGTAAAACACCAAACAAAAGCAGGAAGCAGTCTTTGGTCAAAAGTAATTCATGGAAGAGCTTTTAAAAGAGTCTAAAAATCATATCAAAGAGGAGAAAGAAAAATTGGGGAAAGAAATTAGAGTGATGCAAGAAAATAATGAAAAAAATTAACAGCTGGGGAAAAGAAAACAATTGTGTAAAAAATAGAATTTTGGATGGGAAATGGAAATGCAATGGATTGGAAAGGAGATGCAAAAATCCACTGAAGAAAACAACTCCTTAAAAATACAATTAGCCAAATAGAAAAGAAAGCACAAAAGTTAATTGAGATAAACAACTCCTTAAAATTAGCATTGGAGAAATACAAATTAAGATAATTCTTAGGTACTACTACAGACCTCTTAGATTGGCTAAGATAATGATGAATGTTAGAGAAAATATGTGGGAAAACTGGGACACTAGTATATTGTTGGTAGAGTTGTGAACTGATCCAACCATTCTGGAGAGCAATATAGAACTATGCCCATAGGGTTATCAAATTCTGCATACCCTTTGATCCAATAGTGTCTCTACTGGGCCTATATTCCAAAGACATCATAAATAAAGGGGAAATAACCCATATGTGCAAAAATGTTTGTATTAGCCCTTTTGTATTGACAAGGAACTAGAAATTGAGTGGATGCCCATCAGTTGGAGAATGGCTGAATAAATTATGGTATATGAAGGTAATGGAATATCATTGTTCTATAAAAAATGATCAGCAAAATGATTTCAGAGAAGCCTGGAGAGACATGAACTGATACTAATTAAGTGAGCAGTACCAAGAGAATATTGTGCATAGCAGCAGGAAGATTATATGAAGATCAATTCTGATGGACATGACTTTTCAATAATGAGGTGATTCAGGTCAGTTCCAATGGTCTTATGATGGAGAGAACCATCTGCACTCAAGAATGGAGAATGGTGACTGAGTGAGCATCACAACATAGTGTTTTCACTTTTTTGCTGTTTTTTGCTTGTATTTTTTTTCTTTCTCAATTTTTCCCTTTTTGATCTGATTTTTCTTGTGCAACACAGTAACTGCTCAAATATGTATAGAAGAATTGAACACACTTAACATATATCAAATTATTTGCTGTCTAGGATGAGAAAAATTTGAAACACAAGGTTTTCCAAAGGGTGAATGTGGAAAACTATTCATATGTTTTGAAAATAGAAAGCTTTATTTAAAACAAATTAGAATTAATGAGTCTATGAGACATCAAGAATCAAACAAATTCTAAAGAATGGGAAAAAAATAGAAAACAATATTAAATTCCTCATGGGAACAACTGACCTAGAAAATAGATCTAGGAAAGAAAATATCAATATTATCAAATTACCTGAAAACCATAATGAAAAGGAGAACTTGAACAGCATCTTTTAGGGAATCATCAAGGAAAACTACCCTGATATCTGAGAAATAGAGAGCAAAGTAGACATTGAAAGAAATCACCAATCACAACAGGAAAGAGATTCCAAAATAAAAATTCCATGTAACATTATATTATAGCCAAATTTCAGAACTATCAGGTCAAGGAAAAAGTGCTGCAAGTGGCCAGAAACAATTGAAATGCTGAGGACCAATAATTAGGATTACACAGGACTCTGAATGAAGATAAAACCATATTTTTTCTACATATTTTATTCATTTTTCCTGTTTGTTTTTTTCCTCTTTTGATGTTTTTTCTTTCACAACTATGACTGATATAAATGTTTTAATTGATAGCACATGTATATAGTATATTAAATTTCCTACCATTTTCAAAATATAGGAGGGAAGGGGAAGGGGGGAAAATTGGAACTCAAAACTTACTAAAATGAGTGCTAAAGAGTTCCAGGGATAGAGCCAAGATAGCAGAATGAAGCCAGGAAGCTGCTCAAACTTTCCCACATTTCTCTCAAAAAACACATGAAACCAACTCTTTGAATAGAGTCTGACAGAATGAAACCATTCTCTAGCTCAAAATAGATTAAAAGGCCTTCAAGAAAAGTCTCATTGGAGTGAAAGGAGTGCTCAGCCCAGCTCAGACAGGGTCTAGGAAAGGCAGTAAAAAGGTCTTAATCACAGCAGATCAGCAACTGAGATCCTTGGTCCTGGCTCAATAGCAGAGCAGACCAGTGAGACAGTCTCCAGTCACAGAACAGAAGGCAAATTGCCAGGCCAGGAAATCAGGCTGTTCCTTAGAGAGAGAAGATAGGAATACCCCCTGCTGTGAGCAAGACATCAAACACAAGGGGTCCTTTTGCCCAATGCCAAGGGTAAGAGCTACACAAGAAGCTTGTTATGGCACTTCCTGTGCCTCAGGAACAAAGCTCAATCTTAAAAGTCACAAAATAGGAAAAAAGGAAGAAAGACAATTAGCAAGAAACAGAAAGAAAAAAAAAAACTATAAGCATAGAAAGCTACCATGATGACAGGGAAGATCAAAACACCAACTCAGAAGAGGACAAAATACTCATGTGGGAAATCTCAAAGTGGGATATGAATTGGTTTCAAACTCAAAAGGTTTTTTGGAAGTGCTCAGGAAAGATTTTAAAAGGAAAATAGGAGAGGTGGAAGAAAAGCTGGAAAAGAAACAAGAATTATACAAGATGGAGTCAGCAGCTTGGAAAAGGAAGGACAAAAATTGGTTGAAGAAAATAATTTCTTAAAAAAAATACAATTTAATCAAATGCAAAAACAACACTGAAGAAAACGCCTTGAAAATTAGAATTAATTAGATGGGGAAAGGGATACAAGAGCTAAGTGAAGAAAATCATGAATTAAAAACCAGATCTGGTCAAATGGAAGGAATTACTCAGACACCAAGAATCAGTTAAATAAAGTAAAAAGACTGAAAAAATGGGGAAAAAGTAAAATAACTCATTGGAAAAATAGCCAACCTGGAAAATAGAATCCAGAAAGATAATTTAAAAATGATTAGTCTACCTGAATACTACAACCAAAAGAAGGGCCTGAAAAGCATTCTTCAAGATATCATCAAGGAAAACTGTTCTAATATACCAGAATCAGAAGGGGAAATAATCATTGAAATACTCTATTGATCACCTCCAGAAAGAAATCTCACAAGGAAAACTCCAAGAAACATTGTTGTAAAATTCCAGAACTATAATCTCAAGATGCCAGAAAATGGCAAGAAGCCATAATCATCACTACTTAGGAACTGGCAGCTCATACAATAAAGGATTGGAGAGTGTAGAATACCATATTTCAGAAGGCAAAGAACCAAGAATTAACTACCCAGTGAGACTGAACATCATCTTTCAAGAAAAGCTATGGATCTTCAATGAAGTAAGAGACTTTCAATCATTTCAACTAAAAAGACCAGAACTAAACAGATCTTCAAACACAAGACTCAAGAGAAGCATAGAAAGGTAAACAGCAAAGAAAAAAAGTATTTAAAAGTTAAAATGTTTACATTCCAGATGGGAAAATGATACTTGTAACACTTGAGAACTAACTTGGACTAGGGCACTTAGAGAGGACATACATAGACAGAAAGAGTGGGCTTAAATTGACTGATATTACTTCAACAACAATACTATATGATGATTAATTCTGATAGACCTGGCCATTCTCACCAATGAGATGAACCAAGTCAGCTCCAATGGAGCAGTAATGAACTGAATCAGTTACACTCAGCGAAAGAATTCTGGGAGATGACTAAGAACCATTACATTGAATTCCCAATCCCTATATTGTTTGCCTGCCTGCATTTTGGATTTCCTTCACAGGCTAATTGTACAATATTTCAGAGTCCGATTCTTTTTGTACAGCAAAATAACAGTTTGGTCATGTATACTTATTGTGTATCTAATTTATACTTTAATATATTTAACATCTACTGGTCATCCTGCCATCTAGGGGAGGGGGTGGGGGGAAGGAAGGGAAAAATTGGCAATTGTCAATGCTGTAAAATTACCCATACATATAACTTGTAAATAAAAAGCTATTTTAAAAAATGACTGATATTATATTAAAGAAAAAGACATTAAGGAATGGGAAAAAATGAAAGAGAAGATAAAATGGAATAAATTAGATCACATGAAGATACACAAAAGACCTTATTACAAAAGAGGGAAAGAAGGGATGGGAATAACCATTGTTGGAAGCTTGGTCTTATTGGTTTTGACTCAAAGAAGGAATAACATATTCATTCAATTATGGAAATTTATCTCATCTTATAAGGAAGTAGGAGGGAACAAAGGAAAAAAAGGGAGGGGTTGGATAGAAGGGAGGGTAGGAATACTAGGAAGAGAAGATAAGAGAAGATTAGTAGACTGTTGTCCTTTATTCTTGAAGGGGACCAAAATAGCATCACTATGTCAGAGTCATGTGTCCAACTGCGGCTGATCAGACCAATATGAGCTCCTAGTATTCTGCCACAGATTGGACACAAATAGTCCATATGAATATTTGGATTTTGTAATTTTGCATATCTTGTTTTTCTTTTGAGCTAATTCAATTCTGCTTTTATCACAGAGCACAGAATCTTCTCTGATGAGGGCATGCCATACTGGGTGCTCCTTTGCTAATGTCTCCCATGCCATAGAATCGATTCTTAAGTTCTTAAGAGAAACAAATGGTACAGCATCCAAATTCCTAGAGAAGCAGTTAAGCCAATCACAGGAAGAAAGAGATGCCAAAACTATACTAGTGAGGGACCTCAATCTTCCCTTTTCAGACTTAGATCAATCTAACCACAAATTAAACAAGGAAAAAAAAAAAACTAGGAAAGTTAATATAATTTTTAAAAACTTAGATGGCAAAGCTCTTGGAAAAACTGAATCGGGATAGAAAGGAATATATATCTTTTCCTGAGTGCATTACCCCTGCACAAACTTTGACTATGTATTAGGATATTAAAACCTCACAGTCAAATGTAAAAAGGAAGAAATCATAAATGTTTCCTTTTCGGATCACAATGCAATAAAAAAAATTCCATTCAATAAAGGGCCAGGGAAAGACTAAAAACCAGTTGAAAATTTAATAATCTAATCTGAAACAATGAGTGGGTCAAACAAGAAATCATAGAAATAATCAATAATCATATTCAAGACAATGACAATAATGAGATAACATAACAAAACCTATAGAATTCAGCCAAAGCAGTCCCTAGGAGAAATTTTACATTTTTTAAATAATTACACGAATAAAATAGAGAAAGGTAAGATCAATGAATTGGACACAATTAAAAAAGCTAAAAAAAAATAACAAATTAAAAACACCCAATTAAATACCAAATTAAAATTCTGAAAATTAAAGGAGAGAAATTGAAAGTAAGAAAACCATTTAACTAATTAATAAAAGTAAGAGTTGGTTTTATTTAAAAACGAAACAAAACAAATAAATTTTGGTTAAATTGATTAGGAAAAGGAAAGGGAAAAACCAAATTATTAGCATCAAAAATGAAAAGAGTAAATTTATCACCAATGAAGAAAAAATTAAAGCAATAATTTATAGCTATTTTACCAAACTGTAAGCTAACAAATCTGACAAGCTAATTAAAATGGAGGAATGTTTAAAAAATAATTAAATCATCCAGATCAATAAAAGAGGAAATAAATTACTTAAATAATCCCATTTAAGAAAAAGAAATTAAACAAGCCATCAATGAAATCCATAAGAAAAAAATTATCCAGGACCAGATGGATTTATCAGTGAATTCTACCAAATATTTAAAGAATAATTAATTCCAATATTATGCAAACTATTTGGGAAAATATGCAAAGGAGTCCAGATAAATTCCTACTATGATGCAAATATGATGCATATCCAGGAAGAACCAAAACAGAAACAAAATTATATACCTATCTCATTAATGAATATTGAAGCAAAAAATTTAAATAAAATATTAGTGAAGATATTTCAGCAACTTATCAGCAAGATAACACACTATGATCAAGTGGGATTAATATCAGGAATGATTCAATATCAGGAAAACTCTTGCCATAATTGACCATATTAATAACAAAACTAATAAATCATATAATAACCTCAATAAATAACCTCAAGTTTTTGACAAAACATAGTACTCATTCCTATTAAAAACACTAGAGAACATAGGAATAAATTGAATTTTCCTTAAAATGATAAGCAGCATCTATCTAAAACCATCAGCAAGCATTATTTTTAATGGATAGAAGTTAGACACATTCCCCCAATAAGATCAGAGGTGAAACAAGAATGTCCATTATTACTACTATTATTCAATATTGTACTAGAAATGCTAGGTTTAGAAATAAGAAAATTAAATTAAAGGAATTAGAGTAGTCAATGGGGAGATAAAACCATTACTCTTTGCAAATGATATGTTGGTATATTGAGAGAATCACAGAAAATCATCCAAAAATCCATCTGAAAAAAATAACACCTTTAGCAAAGTTGAGGATATAAAACAAATCCATACAAACTATCAGCATTCCTATCTACTACTAACAAAGTCCAAAAGCAAGAGATAGAAAGAGAAATTCCATTTAAAATTGCAATGCCCAGACAAGAGAAAATACAGGACAGCCAAAATAATGAAAATTTTAGAGTTTATTGCTAGCTAGCAACTGAACCCCACCAGAACAGGGGAGTCAGTATCAAGCGATTTCAGAGACATATTTATAGAAAGACATAAAAGTTCCCTAATACATTTGTTATACTAAAGGAATTTCAACCTAGACAGGAGGCAAAGATTATCATACTAAGGCTGCCATTCCCAGACAGGAAATATGACAGTATTTCTTTGTTTATCAAGCTGTCAAGGTCTTAGGTTTTTTAGGGCAGCACATTTAGAGGTGTAAAAATACCATCTGCATTAGGACATAAAGAGCTAGTAACAAAATTCTGACTACAGAGTTCCAAGATTATATTCCTAATAGTCCAGAGAGGTATCCTTCCACTTCAAAATAACTATAGCCAAAATAAAGTATTTGGGTGTCTACCTGCCAGACAAACCCAAAGTATTTCTTTCTTTTTTTTTTTTTTAATTTATTTAATAGCCTTTTATTTACAGGTTATATGTATGGGTAACTTTACAGCATTGACAATTGCCAAACCTCTTGTTCCAATTTTTCCCCTCTTTCCCCCACCCCCTCCCCCAGATGGCAAGATGACCAGTAGATGTTAAATATATTAAAATATAAATTAGATATCCAATAAGTATACATGACCAAACTGTTATTTTGCTGCACAAAAAGAATCAGACTCTGAAATATTGTACAATTAGCCTGTGAAGGAAATCCAAAATGCAGGTGGGCAAAAATATGGGGATTGGGAATTCAATGTAATGGTTCTTAGTCATCTCCCAGAGTTCTTTCGCTGGGTGTGGCTGGTTCAGTTCATTACTGCTCCATTGGAAATGATTTGGTTGATCACAATGCTGAGGATGGCCAAGTCCATCAGAATTGGTCATCCATCATATAGTATGGTTGTTGAAGTATATAATGATCTCTTGGCCCTGCTTCAAACCCAAAGTATTTCATAAAACCAACTCTCAGTTTTATATATTAGTTCAAGAGTTTTCTTACTTTCAATTTTATTCTCTCCTTTGATTTTCAGAATTTCTAATTTGGAATTTATTTTCACACCAATAAAATCAGATCTAATCAATTATTTATGAGTAGGCTAAGAATAGAAATGACAATTCTACCTAACTTTGTCTAAATTGGTTCAGTGTCATGCCAAATCAAACTGCCAAAAATTATTTTATAGAGCTAGGAAAAAATAACAAAATTCACCTAGAACAAAAGATCACGTATTTCAAGGGATTAACACACATACACATACAAAGGAGGATACAAAGGTACTAGCAGAATCAGACCTAAAATTCTATTATAAATGTCAGTCATCAAAACCATATGGTACTAGCTAAGAAATAGAATAGTTGATCAGTAGAATTATGACAAAATAATCAAGAACTTCAGTAATTTGGTATTTGCTAAATCCCCAAACTTCAACTCTGGGAATTTGACAAAAATTGATGGGAAAATTGAAAATAGTATGTCAAACCATCTTATACCTCATATCAAAATAAGGTCAAAATGGGCATATGATTTAAGCATAAAATGTGATACTATCAGCAAATTAGTAGAGCAAGAGATAGTTTACCTATCAGATCTTTGGAGAAGAGAGGAATTTATGACCAAAGAAGAACTAGAGAACATTATGAAATGCAAAATGGACAAATTTGACTATGTTAAATTAAAAAGATTTTACACAAACAAAACCAATTCAGCCAAGATTAAAAAGGAACCAGAAATCTGGGAAATTATTTTTACAGCTGGTTTTCCTGATAAAGGCCTCATTTCTAAAATATATAAAGAATTGTGTTAAATTTATAAGAACGAACTTCATTCCTGAATTGGTAAATGGCCAAAGGCTATGAACAATTTTCATATGATGAAAATAAAGCCATCTATTGTTATATGAAAAAATGTTCTAAATCACTATTGATTAGAGAAAATCAAATTAAAACAACTCTAAAGTACCATCTAGTACCTTTAAGATTGGCTAAGATGATAGGAAAAGATAATGATAAATATTAGAGGGCATGTGGGAAAACTGGGACACTAATGCAGTGCTGATGGAGTTGTGAAATGATCCAACCATTCTGGCGAGCAATGTGGGTGTATGTACAAAGAGTTATAAAACTTTGCATATTCTTTGATCCAGCAGTACCATTACTGGATTTGTATCCCAAAAAAATCATAACAGAGGAAAAAAAAAAGATTGACAAGTGCAAAAATGTTTGTAGCAGCTCTTTTTGTGGTGGCAAAGAATTGCAAAATGAGCTGATACTCATCAATTGGAGAGTGACTGAATAAGTTAGGGTATATGAAAATAATGGAATATTATTGTTGTATTAAAAAATGATGACTGATTTCAGAAAGGCCTGTAAAGATTTACATGAACATATGCTGAGCAAAACAAACAGAATTACAAAAACATTGTTAATAGCAAGATTGTGCAGTAATCAACTAAGATAGACTTGATTCTTCTCAGTGGTTCCATGATCCAAGGAAAAAAAAAATCTAACTTTGGTTGGAAAAACATTATCCACATCCAGAGAGAGAACTAGGGAGATTGAATCTAAGTCAACACATGCCATGTTCACTTTTTTCTTTTTCTTCTGTTTTGTTTTTCTCTCATTGTTTTTCCCTTTTGTTCTGATTCTTCTCTCCCAAAATGATTCCTAAGGAAATATGGGAAAAAAATTAATGAACATGCATAACAACAACAACAAAGAAATTAATGATTTAATGAAAAAATGAGTGCTAAAAATGTCTTGATGTATAATTAGGAGAAAATAAAATATCTTTATAAATATTAGCAAGCCTGATCTAAAAAATTAGCACCCTCTAAGTAAGAAGTTCTTATTCCATTTGTCCATCCTCTTTCTGCTTCTCTTGGGTCTATACTGCATTTTAAAAATTTTGTACATCATCACCAGAGTGGAAGAGAATTGTATTTAACATTCCCCTCAAATAGTTTAGCAATTTTGTTACTGAGAAGGAATTGTTCTCTCTTTTAGCTTTTTCTTTGAGGACAGGGGATATTCAACATACTTTGTACCTTTTAGAGATTTTTTAAAAGATGTATATAGAATAATTGTAAAAATTTGTTTTTAATTGCAAAAAGTCTATTGTCTCTGTCATTTTCTTATCTCTACCACAAAAATAAAATGTTTGTAACAAATATACATAGACAACAATGCCACCAAGCCTGTCATTTGAAATTACAGAGATGCTAGCAACAGCAATAAGACAAAAACAAAGATTAAAAACATAAAACAAGTAAAATGTAGCTAAAATTTTCCTTATTGGCAAAGAATATAATATAATAGCTTCAGAAAAGTTGTGAGCTACAAAAATAATCTCTCAAAAATTACCTGCATTCCCATACAATAATAATGAAATCCAAAAAGGAAAAATGAATGAGAAATTCCTTACCAAATCACTATAAAATATATAAAATAGCTAGAGATCAATCTACCAAAGCACACATAAGACAGTTTCAATTATAACGTGTTCTTTAAGAAACATCTTAAATATCTATAGTAATGGTAAAATCTCATGACAACCATGCCAATATGCTAAAAATGAAATTTTTTCCCCAAAGTTAATTTTATTAAGATAGCATTAAAACTATATATTATCAATATGTTATGGAACTTAATAAAATAACAAAATTCATTTGCAAAAAGGGGTGAAAATGGTAAAACATGAAGCAACCTAGAAGTTAGGCTTAGACCAAGTCTTTAAAGTATCATCCAATACTTTTTAAATCATTATGTAATCTTAATTCTAAAGATTGAAGAATTTAAAGATAAATGATAAAGAGATTATGTACCTCTCACAACTACAAGTAGCAGGTATGTATTCTTAATCATACAAATAATAGAGACAATTATAAAAGATTAAATACAAAATTTTGATCATATGAAACAAATCTTCTACATAGACAAAACTAATGTACTTAAATTGAGAAGGGAAGCAGTAAAGTAAGAAGATCTTCATATCTTTGTTTTTTTTTTTTCTTATAAATGTTTGGTATAAAAATTAACATATACATAGAACAAAAACAAAAATCAATAGTCATTCCTCAAAAAAAAGTATTAAAAGGATATGAACAATTCGCAAAGGAATTGGAAAATATTCATATGCACATGAAAGAATATTCCAAATCATTAATAATAAAAAAGCAATGTAAATAAAAGAACCCTATATTTTTTTTACCTTTCATCCTGCAAATTGACAAAAAATGACAAAATATAATAATAGTTAATATTGGAAGGGTGTGGGAAGAGAGGTATGATGATTCAATTGTTGTTAGAGCTGTGAATTAGTAATATCATTTTGGAATGCAATTGAGAATTATGCAAATGAAGTGACTAAAATACTGATACCCTCTGGCTCAGAGATTTTATTAGTGGGCTCTTACTCCAAAAAGACTATTGATTAAAAAAGAAAGAAAGAAAGAAAGAAAGTCCTTATAAATGCTAAAATATGTATAGCAGCACTTTTGTATCAACAAATAAATGGAAACAAAATAGATAACCTTCAAATGGGATATACTTTAAAAAAATAATAAAATAAACATTGTGGTTCATCAATGTAATGGATGATACTTTGTACGATATAATGAATTTGATGAGTGCAGAGATAAATGGAAAGACGTATGATGATATAGGGTGAAATAAGCAACATATGCAATGACTACAATAATGTAAATGGGAAGAAAAACCTCACACAAAAAAGAAAAGTCAGTTTTATAAAATGATAAAGAACATTATGTGAGAGAGAAAAAGACATATAGGCACAGAGGCATAGAGAACAGAGACACAGAGAGAAGATTTCTCCAATTCTACTTTTCTTTCCAGAGGAGGGAGGTCCACAAGTACTGTACATTGCACATATCTTCAGACTTTTTTCAATATATTACTTTTATTTTTTCCTTCTCTTTCTTTTTTTTAATCTTTAGGAATTATTTTATATGAGATGGGAGAGGCGAGTTCAATAAGGAAAAATATTGTAATATAAAAAAATACAAAAAATAGCTATAACATAAGAAATATACATAGTCAAACAAAAGAAATTCTCAAATTGGCCCCCTTCAAAAACCATATTTCATGCCATATTCTGACTTCGTTGTCTCTCTGTCACTTAGTAGAAAGCATATTTCATCATTGGGTCTATGGAAAAATTAGTCATTATGTTGATCATAATTCTTTAGCTTTTCAAAGTTTGTATTTTTGCAATAATTTTATACAAACTTTTGCCTGTTCTACTCACCTCCTTCATCATCAGTTCATATAAGTTTCTCAGGTTTCTCCAAAACCATTCCATTCATTATTATTGTCAAAAATTATATTTATCATATTCATGAATGATAATTTGTTTAACCCTTTTCCAAATGATGGATAAGCCCTTAATTTCTAGTTTTCTGTAATTATAGAAAGGGCTGTTATAAATATTTTTATTCATATAAGACCTTTTCCTCTTTCTTTGATAACTTTAGGTTATACTCTTGGTAATGATATTTTTGGATTAAAGGTATATATTATTTAGTAACTTTGGACTTTGCCTCAAATTACTTTCTTTAATAACTATGCCAACTTACAGCTCCACCAATAGTTTATTAATATGCTGTTTTCTTCCTTAGAAAACTGCCTTGCTCATATCCTGAGCATTTATCACTTGGAAAATTCTTATAAATTTGAATCAGTTTCCTAAGTCTTGGAAATGAGACCTTTATCAGTGAAATTTGCTGCACAGATTTTATCCCCCCCACATACCTGTTTCCTCTGCAATTAGAGGACAACTTTTATAATCCTGTCCAGTTTCCCCAGAGGAAGATAAAAGATAAGATAATAGAAAGGAGGGAGGAGTACATCTTTGAACCTTAGGATTCAGCAAATGATATTTAGAGTTACCCATAGTGATCAATGATGAGGCTTGGGAGAGGAGACAAATTTGCACAACTCACTATGTGCTAGCACTGAATGGGGAAAAGAGATTTATTTGAATGATCCAAAAATAAGGCATTTCTACAGATGTTTGAATAAATCTTTCATAAGGAGGATGGACCTGTGGGATCAAGGTTTAAATCACAGAAGTTGAACTAGTATATGCCAAATGGAAAAGATGAAGGGTTGTGACATTTTCTAGTCTCTGAGCTCACGTGTAAATCCTCTCAGAAACCTTTAATTTGTAGTAGTCAGTCACCAGCAATGATTTATTAAATACTTAGTATGCATTAGGCACTATGTTGAGTGCTGAAAATACAAATGCAAGCAGAAAGAAATGTATTCCCTGCCTTCAAAAAACTTTCATTCTAGATTAGCTATAAATAATTCTTGATACCATATAAAAGGAGGTTAAAAGAGGGAAGGAAGAAGGGACAAAGTTACCATGTACAACCCTTACTTCTACCAAGGGAGAAGTATAAGATAGTATAAGTATATAGTATAAGGAATATAAGGGAAGTATAAGATATGCATGAGCACTCTCCATAATTCATTCAATCAAAGGAAAAGGCCAAAAGGGTAGAGTATATGTCCCGTGTGTGAATTCCAGAGCTGAAGGCTTCAAGATGAAGAAGTGGGGTAGGGTAGAGGAAGTATGAAGTTTGTAAAGAATTTGAAGGGAAAAAAAAAGAAAGACAAGGAAGCTGAGATAAGCTATGCTGGAAGCAAGAAATTCCAAGAGGGAGAAGTGATGTAGGAACATATTATATACATACTTTTGAAGAAATACTCAAAGTTTCACAATTCTCAAATTCCATATGAATGAGGTAAATGAAGTAGAGAAATGAGAGGTACAGTGTATCTAACATATTTCTGGCATATCTTCTATTCTTTCAAAAATAGTAAGGGAGATTTCCAAATTAAAAAAAAAAAAATTGGAATCTGCCTTTGCAAGGGTTTAAAGTTCTTTCACAAAACAAGTATAGTGAGTAGTATAGATAATGCTACTCTTCTCTCTGTTGCTTTTTTTTGTTAGCTCTCAGCTTTCTATTCTTTTTATTTTTTCTGTATCCCCAACATATAGGTAAGTGCCTAATATATAGTATGTACTTAACTAATTTATTGACTTACTGGTGAATCTGGACTTAAAACCAGCAGGACTTAAACCTTGTAACTATGTGACACAGTAGTTAGAGCCTGGGCCTGGAGTTGGGAAAATTGAAGTTCAAATCCATCTTATTATATTTGATAAACTTCGTAACTTTGGGGTCACACAACTTCTGTTTGCCTGTTTCTTCAACTAAATGAGTAACTCTAAGAGTCATCATAAAGATTAAATGAGATATTTGTAAAGTGTTTAGTATAATGCCAGGGAAGTTAATTGGTTCAGAGGGTCGAGGAGAGGGCCTGGAGTCAGGAAATCCAGTCTCAAACACTTAATAACTGTGTGACACTAGGAAAGTCAATGAACCCTTTTATTACCTCCCTTTCCTAATCTGTAAAATGAGCTGGAGAAACAGACCACTGTCAAGAAAATTGCCCTGAAATGGAGTAACCAAGAGTAGAACATGACTGAAAAACCAACAACAAATATATAACGATCTATAGTTATATAGCCATAATTATAACTAACTATAGTTGTAATTATATTGTTATATAATAATATATAAACATAATATACTTATATATCAATGTATAATTATATATAATTATAGTTATATAATTAGCTATATAATTAGCAATAATTATATAACTATTGTTATATATTATTCTATGTATATTATGCCATATGTTAATGCCATATATCAATATAGTATATATTATGTATATACCTGTGTCCATACAGACACAAGCAATACAAATGTGCATGTGTACCATTTCATGTATGCAAATGTTTTATATATGGCATCAATAAAAATATAATATAAATACATACACAATACAAAAGAATGTATATGTAAATATGTATGCATATATGTATATGTGAGTATACACACATACATATAAAATAATAATAGACTTGTGGGCCAGCAGAGTAGAGGGCAATAATCATGCTTGACTATGTCACTACTATGCAAGGTCTGGCCACTGGACCCAGATGGCTCTAGAGGAGAAGAAAAAAGGTGGTAACCTTGCACAGTGTTCTGTCACTCAAATCCAATTCACTTGTAGATCACGGCATTACCTCCCAGACATCCAACATGACCAGAGCAGGCAAATAACAACAACAACATCACTAGTTGATGCAAATCCAATTCATTTGCAGTCCAATTGCACTGACTTATAGAAGAAAGATACATTTGATAGCCTAAAAGCTGTTTCATAGCTCTTAAAAGGATTTATTTTCTTTTTTGGGAATAGTGACTGAAATCTGATTTGGTAGACTAAGGATCCCCAACTGTGTGTTAAACAAAACTTACAAGGAATTCTCTATCTCTAAATCAAACAAGATCATGGACTTTGAAATTGAACTACATTACACATTGGACAAACAAACTTAGTTAGGAGACCCTCAGACTGACCTTTTTTTCCCCCTTTATTTTGAAGCTATCCCACTATAAGTTATTGGCTAATAGCCCCAGTGCCTATGTGCCAGCTAAGTTTTGTCTGAAAGAGACTTTTTACAATTGAATTCTTCTAGATAAGAGTAGAAAGAACCAGCAGATAGACCTGAAGAAATGATGGCTGGCAGAGGATGGAGGCAAGCTATCTGGTATAGGGACAAAATATTTAGTGGAGATAATGCATTGATTCCAACAGGAGTGTGTTAGAGAAGACCATGATCACATCACCAGAAAATATCAGTGTGAGTTGTCTAAATCATGTATATGCCATGAATACCCTGCATGGGCATCTTCCACCAATGCTTGTCATCCACTAAGTCTATATATGGGCTCTTGCTTCATTGCAATATGGCAATCCAATGTAGATAGGGTATCATTTAATTTGTGTAGTAGAACAGCATTAGGGACAGAAGAAATATTTTCTTGTTAATTTTTTGCTGTGATTTCAAGATGATTTTTAAATCTAATACAGGCTCAGGGTGGTTGGGAAAAGCCAATACATTATTTAGACCTCTGGTGTGCTATGATTTTGAATGGCTCCTGACCTATAAAATTCTTTAAATCTAGGCAGCTAAGTATCATAGTGGTAGAGTAATGAACTTGAGTTTAAATTCAACTTCAGATACTAGCTATTTGTACCTGGACAAACCAATTGATCTCTCTCTCTCTCTGCCTCAGTTTCACTATATGTAAAATGAGGATAATAATCATATCCACATTCCAGACTTCTTGTGAGAATAAAATCAGGTAATATTTGCAAAATTCTCTGCAAAATTTAAGATGCTATATAATTGTTATATTATTAGTTATATTTTATATTATTGATATTAATTTATTGGAACCACATTGTGACAGAATATCCCCAAGTAGTACTTTAAGAACAGAGAGTGCTTATGAAAGCTTTGAGGCAAGGGGTTTCATTTAAGTATCAGAAATATAAGACACACTGACAGGTCTTTGAATTGAAGGTTAAAAAACAAAACAAAACAAAAAATCCTCAGCTGTGTAATAAAGAGACTTTAAGAAGAGAGCTACAAGTGATGAGCGGAATGCTAGGGCAGCAGAAACTACCTAAAAGAAGCTGAAAGTAACAACAAGCTAGGATAACTTGCAAGAAACTTTTTAAAAAGCTGCTCTTATTTGAAAAGTACAGTTCTTCACTCTCTACAAATAACTATACTGAATATCTTTTTTTAAAAAACTGCCTCAAGGAGCAATGCTACATTTTCTCTCTGCTCAATTCAAAAGGGAATCAAACTCCAGAAGCTAACTTTGGCCATTTAATTCATTGTAAATCAGCATCTCCATCAATGTGTCAGTGTTGCACAGGCAACATATAAAAATATTTTCTAATCATTAACATTGTCATTTTGTAAGGGAAGAAAAACATCTTTATTATTATTAGCAGGCAAAGAAGATCTATTAGAATTGGATTAGGAATAACATCAACAGATAAACAATACCATTGCAACAGAGAATGGGTAACAATTTCCTACTCATTAGAACCATCATAATTTTTTGCTCTGGCTTTATAAGCCAAATATGATATACACATGCAAAACCATATGTTCTAAAAGCATGATGTCATAAAAAGAGTCCTGGTATGGGAGTAAGAAAATGGGGGTTCTCTTAATGTCATCAGATGGACTCAAAGAGGGAATAACATACACACTCAAACTGAGGATAAAAATCTATCTTTTCCTATAGGAAAATAGGATGGAGAAGAAATTAAGATAAGGGGCAGTAGGAAGAAAGAACAGAGTAGGGGAGGGGGTAATCAAAAGGAAAATACGTTTCTGTCATAGTTGATCACCACAATCTTATTGTTACTATATACAATGTTTACTTAGTTCTGCTCACTTCACTCAGCAGCAGTTCATGTAAGTCTTTCTAGGCTTTTCTAAAATCAGTTTGTTGATATTTCTTTAAAAATAACATTACATTATATTCATATGCCATAATTCAATTAGGCATTTCCCAGTTGATGGTCATTCACTCAAAACCTAATTCCTTGCCACTACAAAAAGATCTGCAACAAACATTTTTGCACATGTTCCTCCTTTGACCACTTTTATGGTCCATTTTCTATATAGACCCAGTAGTGAGACTGCTGGATCAAAGAGTATGCACAGTTTTATAGTTCTTTGGGCATAGTTCCAAATTACTCTCTAGAATGGTTAGATCATTTCACAACTTCACCAATAATGCATCAGTGTCCCAGTTTTCCTACATTCCCCTCCAACATTTATCATTATCTTTTCCTTCAATCTTAGCCAATCTAAGGGGTGTGAAGTGTGCTACCTCAGAATTGCTTAATTTCTCTAGTCAATAGTGATTTAGAGCATTTTTTTACATGATTAAAAATAGCTATAATGTCTTGGTCTAACCATTTATCAATTGGTGAATGACTTGTATTCTTATATATTTGACTCAATTCTGTGTATATTTTAGAAATGAGGCCTTTCTCAGAAACACTGGCTGTAAAAATTATTTCCCAGATTTCCGGTTCCTTTCTAATATTGGCTGCATTGGTGTTGTTTGTGCAAAATCTTTTTAATTTAATGGAATCAAAAGTATCAATTTTGCATTTTGTAAGATTATCCAGTTCTTGTTTGGCCATAGATGCCTCCCTTCATCAAAAATCTGGTAGATAGACTATGTACCTTGTACTCCCTGTAATAGTATATCTCTTTTCTTATAGTAGACATGGATGAATTATTGATGTAGTGATGAACTGATTCAAACATTCTGTAGTGCAATTTGTAACTATGTCTAAAGGGCTGGAAAATAACAATTCCACTATGCTTTGTATGCCTAAAGAGATTTCTTTTTTTAAAAAAAGAAGGAAAAAGGACCTATTTATAGCATCTCTTCTCTTGGGGTAAAGAACTGGAAATAGAGGGAATGTCCATCAATTGGGAAATGGCTGAACAAATGGTGGTATGTGATTATGATGGAATACTACTGTGCTATAATAAATGTTTAGTAGGATACTCTCAGAAATATCTGGAAAGGCTTACATGAAATGAAGTAAAGCTGTGTGGTATATATTGTGTATATAAAATAGCAGCAATATTATAAAATGGTCAGCTATGAACAACTTATCTATTTTCAGTAATATAATGATGCAAGACAACTTTACTTGTGATGAAAAATGCTATTCATTCAGAGGAAAAAAAAAACCGATAGTGTCTGAATACAGATTAGAGCACAGTTTGTTTTATACTATCATTTTTCTTGTTGATTATTTCTTTTTGGTCTATATTTTCTTTCATAACATGACTATTGTGGAAAGATTTTATATGACTACACAAATATAGCCTATATCAAATTGCTTGCCTTTTCAATGCAGGGTGGAGAGCGAGTGGGGAAATTGGAAGTGAGAGAATTTGGATCAGAAAGTTTTAAAAACAAATGTTAAAATTGTTTTTTACATGTAAATGGGGAAAATAAAATGCTAAATGAAAAGGAAAAGGGGTTTCTACTTTGACAACTAACAAAGTATGTGATCTTGGACAGCTCAGATTATCTTTCTGGACCTCAATCTCCTCCATAAAATGAAGGATGTAAACCCAGTGATTTTTCAGCATCCTTCAAATTCTAATTATTTTTGAGCTTTTGTTTAAAAAATTGAATTAAAGTAGGAAATGGCTTTTTTCAATAGCATGAATAATCATGAATTCCAATAACTTTTTGGAGATGTCTCATGTGCATCAGAGAATCTAAAATATTCCAGGAGATCTGTAGTTGAGAGAAGAGATAGACACAATAGGATAACTCAAGTTTGTTTCCATGTATTCATCTTGGTCTCTCTTACTAAACTTTACTTATTGATTGATATATTTATTGTTGTTCAGTAATTTATCGGTCATGCCTGACTCTTTGTGATCCCATTTAGGGTTTTCTTAGCAAAGATAATACAGTAGTTTTTATTCTTTTCCTGCTCAGTTTACAGATGAGGAAATTAAATACTAAGTGTCTGAGGCTAGATTTGAACCCAGAATGAGTTCCTGACTACTAGCCTGGGTTTCTGTCTGCTGTACTCCCTACTCTATTGATATATTCTTTTATTGATCTAAAATGTCATCTCTCACTGTGACTGGTACAAACTTCTTTCTCTATCTTTAAGCTATTAACTCCTCCATACCCTATATCTCTCAGATGATAATTTTGCCTTCCACTTTACCAAATAGATCAGAGACATAAGATGTGAGTACCCTCATTTTCTAGATCTAAAACTGTGATTTCTTTGATCTTCACTTTCCCTCTTCTTAAATATCTTTTCACCTTATTACCTTATTACTTCTTCTATTCCTTTTCTAGCCTAGCTGAATCATAGAATACCATTGTTGGAAGGGACCTAACACAATTTTTTTAATCCAAGAGTAAGACATTAAATTCATCTACATTGAACTTTTATTTTATTAGATTCAACCCAATATTCTAGCTTGTCAGTTTTTGGATCCTGATTATAGTTTTAATAATCTTAAGAATCTATGAAGCTTTGCTTTATCTGTAAGTCTTCTTAATCTTTTATCCAGGATCAAATGAAATAATATTTGTAAAGTGCTTAGCTCAGTCCCTGACATAGAATAGGTGCTCAATAAAATGTATGTTCTATTACCTTCCACTTCCTAAGTTAGTCATAAAAATGTTTAAACAGCAGAGGGTCAAGCACCAAACTTTAGAGCCCTCCTTCTAAGAAGGCATTAAATTATTAACAAGTACTCTGAATTTGACATTCAACCAGCTTTTAATCTGTTCAATGATCCCCTTAATCTAACCCACACCCACATTTCTCCATCCATTCCACAAGAAAAGGAAGAGATAACTGCAAATATCATGATAAAATCTAGGTAAACGTTTTTATAACATTTTCCTGATTTACTAGACTAGCACCCTTATAATTTTTGTCATTCATTGATTTGATGACATTTTTTAGTCCAATTTTTCTTCATAATTCCTTGGAATTATGTTCCATTATTGGAATTCTATAATCTGTTAGCACTGTCATGGACTTCTTTTGTTCTCTGAGTAAATTATTCAAGAGAGTAATTTATGGGTAATATTCTACAATTCACTGCTATAAAACAACACTGGTAGAATATTAATATTAAAAGAATGAATCTTTGTTTCATGGAGAAGTGTGAAGTCATTAAAGGGATTTTGCAGTTTTAAGAAGACAGCCCAGTTTTCCTCCTCTTTTGATTTTGGATCAAACTTGGTATCCATTTGAGTCATCTATTGAAAACAGAGTAAGTAATTAATAAACATCTGTAAAAATGAATTGACCTGAAGTAAATTGGACACATACACACAACCAGAAATTCAAGAATTCTTCTCATTCTGTTGTCTACCACAAATAGTGGAATGCATCCCAGAACCAGCAGTACAGGGAAATGATGATCATTCATACAATACTCTCATATATGTTCATAGTCAACATATTCATGTTTTAAAATAAAAGTTCTTGAGTCAGATTTGGACCCACTGATTCAAATATAATTTAGATTAGCAATGAACCATAGAATATGCCTGTTGGCATAAGCACTGAACCATTGGCAAGGTGGATGTCTGTGACAATAAATGTGAATTCAGAGCCTGCAGGTATGGGGAACCAATTTTGAAAATTGGAAATTCCTTGTTCACATCAAAAATTGTGTGTCAGTGTACTCTTACTATAGTATAGTATACTATAGATATCAAGTGATACTGCAATATGGGGAAATAAGGATTGTCTTTTCTGGACAGAATTTTAGAAAATAAATCCCACCATATTTTGACAGTTTGTATCAGGCTACTTCTCTTTGCTCCCTTAGGAGTCAGACTCTACCCCATATATCTCTCTGCCTAGAATGTCTATTGATTCCAAAGGGTATTTGCTATATGAAGCTTAAAGTTGCAGTCCTAACATGTCAAGAGTGTTAACTGACTTAACCAAGTCAACTTGACAATCTGAACTGACACCTTTTTGGTAGTAGAACCAATGTACTAAAGGACAGACAGCAATCCATCTAACTCTCACAATATTTCCCTTCAAAAAACTTAAAAGCACTCCTTAAATCAATTTTTGACATGACGTGATGGATAAAGGTCAGATTGAGATGCTTTTTCAGTTTAGGAAGTCAGCAAAAGATGTTTGATGCACCTAGGTTAGGGCCTGCGCAGCATATTTGGAAACTCTCAGGCTAGAGATGGTAAGAAGGACCTACCTGGTCAGAAAAGGGTGACAGGAGACCCTTTGCTGGCACTTAATACAGCTTGACTGATTGGCAACTTTATTATGCATGGCAGTTCTGGGTCACAGTTTCAAAGCAGTGGGGAGCTTGTGAAGTTGGTCAGAAAGGAGAAGGGGCCTTTCTTTGTTAAAGACTAGAGTACAGACTAAGAGAGCAGTGATGATCTCTCACAAGAACACTCTACCTTGGAAGCACTGAAAGCTTGCACACTCTCATAACTAGCTTGAAAAATAGTACAAGAAAAAGGATGAAACTCTATGGAGTGTTTTCTCATCCTCGGGTGAGCAGATATTAACATTAAAATAAAATTTAGTCATGAAATGGGCTGAAAAATGAGCAAATCAAAACAAGAACAACAGACTTAACCACAAAAGGCTACTACTGTGGTAGGGAACACCAAAACTCAGAAGAAGACATCATATTTCAAAAAGTAATCTAGGAAAATTGCCATGAAATTCACAATAGTGAGTTTGTCTGATAACAACATTATATCTCAAATATATGGGAAACTGAGCCAAATTTATTAAAAAAAAAAAGATACTCCAATTGATACTGAAAGGATATCAACAGATAGTTTACAGAAAAAGAAATAAAACCTACATATAGTTATATGAAAACATCTCTAAATCACTTTTGATTAGAGAAATACAAGTTAAAAAAATTCTGAAGTACAACCTTATATTTATCAGAACTCCCAAACTATGGAGATAAGAGAAAATGCATCCAGTAATGCACTGTTCTTGAAGTTGTGACCTGGTCCAACTATTCTGGAGAAAAATTTGTAACTATACCTAAAGGGCTATAAAGGTGATCATTCCTTTTGACATAGCAATATCACTGCTAGGTCTGTATTCCAAAGAGATCACATTAAAGGAACTCTATGCAGAAAAAATATTCATAGCAGTTCTTTTTGTGGTAGAAAAGAATTGCAAATTGAAGGGATATTCATAAATTGGGAATAGCTTAACAATTTGTGGCAAATGAATTCAATGGAGTACTATTGTATTGTAAGGAATGACAAGAAATGAAGCAATAGTTTCAGAAAAAAATGGTAAGAATTTAATAAACTGATGCAAAGTGAAGTGAGAAAAACTGGGAGATCATTGTGACAGTAATAGCAATGCTGTAATGATGATCAACTGTGAAAGACAACTACCAGTATCAATAAAATACATAAATTGATATCAATGCAATAATACAATATAAATAAAATAACAAAAGACAATTCCAAAGGATTTGTGATTTTTTTTAAAAAGCCATGTGCTTCCAGACAGAGAGAGAGAGAGAGAGGAGCGAGAGCGAGAGAAAGAGCGAAAGAGAGAGAGAAAGAGAGTTGAAGAACTCAGTACAAATTGAAGTATAATTTTATTGTTTTCTTTTACTTTTTATAATATGGTTAATATGAATATGTTTTGTATGATTTCACATTTGTAATTGATATCATTTTACTTGCTTTGTCAGTGTGTGGGGAAGCAGTGGAGGGGAAGAAGAGAATTTGGCACCTAAATGCAAAAAGAAAAGAAATTTTAAAATAAATAGCAAAAGTTTAAAAATTAACAACTTTTCTTATTTGGTTCTCTATGATGAGTCTGTCCAATAGAGATTCCATGACATTTCCATCATCTGCAATCCAATCATCTGACTGCTAACATTATTCCTCAGGGATACTGACTTGAGACTTCAAGTTATTTTAAGTTTTCTTATAGGGTTTTTCAGTCCTGGCTCACTGGCTTTACTTGCCTTTTGCAGTCAGATCAGAGAAGGGAATAAAGTTTACATTTTAGCAACTTTCATGTTTTTAATGGTGAGATCTCAAATTCCTCCCTTTAGATTATTGCCCTTTTTTGAGGTAGCAACCAGGCATTACCACCAGAAAAATTGTTCTGTATGACTTCACTTTGAGTTTAGAAGGGAAATTTTATCTGGAATAAAAAAGATGTAAGAATCCCTTCTCTGGAAGGTTTAATCCTATGAATATCTTTCAAAAACCAGCTTAAGACTTGAATCTGGGAGGGTGGGAAAGGGAGCAAAATGCAAAATAAAATGCAATCAGGAGATGCCACCCAAGGGCACAAGAAGGTAATTTCTTTTCTTCAGCTGAAAGATATGCAGAGTATACCATATTTTTTCCCCCTTAAGCATCTCCAATATGAGGAACAAGCCAAGGAAATAAATCTCCCTTCTCAAGAGGGAGAATACAGGAAGAAGCCAATCAGGTTAAACCTGATTGTCATTTCAAGTGACTCCAAGTCAAGACTCAGGAATACTTTTTGTCTCTACATAGTGTCCTAATATAGAGTTGAGGGTAAGCATAGTACAGAAAGGAGAAGAGAAAAAAAATGAATATTTTCCACTTCTATTTCTCTTCTCTTAATGAGCATTTCTATGACTGAAAAATGAAAAATATATAGTTTCTCCTTTTTTCCAAAAGGACAAAAGCAGAACTTTCCATTTTTCCACTTCAATTAAAAAACTCAGTGTAATGTCCTTTAGGAGACTATTACCTCCACTGATGTAGATAACAACCCATTAGTAGCCTACTATTTGGTGCGATGTTTGTTCATGATCTCCTCTATATCCTTTGAATGCCACAGAACAAGTAGATCACTTTTTAGAGAACCAACAAATAAATTAGTCTGAATCCTTCATTCATAAAACAGGAATCATGAAGTCATGAAGAGTTATGAAATATAATACAGGAATTAAAAGATAGCAGCAGAATTATTTCCCAGTTGACCATTAAATACAGAGCCTAATGTGGGACTTATTAGAACTAGTCAGCCATAGGACACTTATTATTTAAATTAGTGTTGTTAAAAATGTTATCCCTATAGGCAACATATTGTCTTGCAAACTACAAATTAATATTATCTGTGTTGCATTGTATTTCTATTCATTTTGTTAAATATTTCTCAACTATATTTTATTCTGGTTCAGTGTGTACTTTGAAATACTGTGGTCTGCATGTGTTCCAGTCTCATTTAAATGACACTGAATGATACATTCTCCCCAAAATTCCCATCATATAGTATTAGTGTTCCTCTTTAACTAAACCATGAAGGTATCTGGTTTTGAAAGGACAATTCTTTCAGGGAATTTTCAAGTGTGAGGTGAAAGCACAATCAAGACAAGTCTTCCATTCAATAATTTTGCCAAAGATCTAGATAATGATAGATTATATATGATTTTGAGATAACATTGGTCTTGTATATTTAATACAGACTTATTAACCAATTTTTGGAATGAAATAAAATAAAAATAATAATAAATTTATTCATCAAACATTCATCAAATAATACAAGCAAGTACTGTGCTTCCCTCAGGGAATATAATAACCAAAATAATAATATCCAGTATCAAGGAATCTACATCTAATTAGGGAGGGTAGAGACAAAATAGTAAACATATAAAAAATGCATAATACCCCCAAAAAATTTTCAGTGGAAGAACATTATTCACTGATGGGGAGGAAAGAAGTTCAGGAACAACTTAATCAGTCTTTCATTTCTCTGTATATAATCGCCAATACTGAAATCTTACACAGAGTCTTAAGAAGACTCTGACAATGTCGTATATTCGCCATATTTAAAATGATCACTTTGCATTCTTTGAATTCTAAATCAAATGGATGTGACTATATGGTTCCCCTTTACCTTTTTCATATGATCACTCAAGACTTCATTACTTTAAATGCCTCAACCAACAGTTGCAAAACTTGTAGATAGTACTATTTTACTGAATTATGCATTTCATACAAATGATGTGGGCATGCAAATGAATTAACACAAGTTGTTTTTCAAGGCAGCTAGAGCTTATATTGAGAAGACAAAGCTATATAGAGCTTGGTACAAACTAATATAGAACATGATTTCTATCTCTATGCATATATATTCAGGAAATAACTTGACAGAACACTTAAACTACCATTCATCCACCTTCAAAAGATCTCAATCACAATTCAACCATGATTTCTCATTCCAGGAAACTCTTGTCCATGTCTCCTAAATCTTTCACTAAGCTCCCCACTCAATAGGTCAAGGATATATTTTTTCTCAAAATTTCTCAATATTTCATTGATACCATTTATATATATAGATATCTAGATATATCTATATATAAATAGAGAGAGAGAGAGAGTGTGTGTGTGTGTGTGTGTGTGTATGAGAGAGAGAGAGAGAGAGATCCTCAGACTTGATTTTTACCAAGTAATTCCCTTCCCTCACCCCCAGTCATTCCTTTCTTTGCTGGGCTTTGTTTGGATAGGCTCTCTTCTTTAAACTTTTACTTATAATGTATTACAGACAATTCATGCCTACCATGTGTCTTTCCCTTGCTTCTTGGTAGAACCTTTGCTCAAATATTTGGATATTGTTATGTGGTTCATAATCATGATTAATATCAGTAAAATGACAAGTTTTTTAAGAATAAAAGACATTCCCCAAGTGAAAGTCAACAGATATGAACAAGCAGTTTTCAGAAGAAGAAACCCAAAGTTTAAGAGTAGCCATATTTTAAGAATGTTCTAAATAAATACCTAGAAAATTCAACATTAAAACAATTTTGAGTTGCTTCCAAATAGCAACATCTGCTGAATAGGTAAAGTTGGGAAAAAAAAGGTAAATGATAACTACTTGGAGTGGGTATTGGGAAACAGGTACATTAATGTATCTTCATAGCTGTGAACTAATCTAGCCATTCTAGAAAACTTTTTTTAAAAATTCATTTTATATATATATATATATATATATATATATATATATATATATATATATATATAAAGGCATATGTGTGTGTGTGTATGTTTAAAAGCATCTTGCATTCTGAATTATCTGCCTTCCTTTGCCCCTCCCCTACCCATTGTGAAGGGAACATGTTATCAATTTTACCTTTAAAATCACACAAAACATATTTCCATGTTAAGTATGTTGCCAAAAGAAAAACAACAACAACAAAACACAAAAATAAACTGAGAAAATATACTTCAATCTGCATTCATATTCCATCAGTTGTTTCTTCAGTGGGGGACAAGATTCCCCCCTTCTCTGCCCATAAATCCTTCAGAATTGTCTTGGATCATTGTATTGATCAGAAGAGCTAAATCATTCAGAGTTGGTCATTATACATTATTGCTGTTACTATGTACAATGGTCCCCTGGTTCTGATCATTTCACTTTGCATCAGTTCAAATACTTCTTGCCATGTTTTGTCTTTTTAATTCTGAAACCACCTCCCATTCACACCTTCTATAGTACAATAACACATCATCACATTAATATGCCACAATTTGTTGTCTTTCCCAATTGATCAGTATCCCCTCAATTTCCAATTATTTATCACACAAAGAGCTACTATAACTATCCTTATACATGCTGATCCTTTTTCTTTCTCTTTATCTCTTTGGGATACAGATCTAGGAATGGTATTGTTGGGTGAAAGGGTATGCACACCTCTATGGGCATGATTCCAATCTATTCTTCAGAATGCTTTGCAATAACCATGCATTAGCATCCCATTTCCCCCCTACATCTTCTCTAACATTTGTTCTTTTTTTTTGTCATATTAGCTAAATTAAGAGATCTAAGGTGGGACTCCAGAATTGTTTAAATTTGCATTTTCTAACCAATAGATAGATACATAGTTTGGATTTTTTTCTTCTGAAAACTGCCTTTTGTAAATATTAATACATTTCATTTAAATTGTTAGATTTATTGGCATACAATTAGGCAAAATTACTCCTAATAATTGCTTTAATTTCAGTTTCATTGCTAAATTTTTCTTTTTCATATTGTAATTTCTTTTAGATAAAATTAAGCAATGCTTTCTCTACTTTACTTTTCTCCCCCATAAAACCAGTTCCTAGTTTTATTTATTAGTTCGCTAGTTTTCTTATTTTTAATTTCATTGATTTCTCCTTTGATTTTCAAGATTCAAATCTGATGTTCAATTGAAGATTTTTAATTTGTTCTTTTTCTAGATTTTTTTCACATGTCTAATTCATTGTTCTTCTTATTCTCTATTTTATTATAAGCATTTAGAGATTAGATTCTTTCCCCTAAGTATTACTTTGTTTATATCCCATAAATTTTGGTATGCTGTCATTCTCTTTCTTAAAACTATAAATTGTTTCAAGGAGTTATTCTTTGATCCACTTATTCTTCATCATTAGATTGTTTAGTTTCCAATTAATAATGTGGGAGTTCATTTTGTTTTACGATAAATAAGAAATTTTGCTTGACTTCTATTAAATTTTGTGTCCAATTGTAAAGTCTAAAATTGATGTAGCAAGCTTGACCCAAATCAAAGAAAATATTTCCACCAAGTCTTTGAAGAGGAGGAGGACTATGAGTGTGAAGGACCGAGTTTATCATCAGTTTCTGTATATTGGTTAATTTTGCTGCTCTCATCTAATTTTTCCTTATAAGAGATGGGAAAAGAAATGAGATATATTGAAAAATAAAAGCAAATAATAGCATTTTTAAAAATTCAAGAGATCTTGCACAATTTTGACAGGCACAAGAAAGATCCCTTTTTGGAGAAGAGTGCTTGAGTCAAATCAAATTCTTTTTATGTAGTCAACAATATGTACAGTATAATTGTGCATTGTCATTGTCTATAACCCTCAATCATTTATGTGATTATAAAGTTATAGTCTGCTACATGTCAATAGATTACCAATTCTCTTTGCAGAGTTTCATCAAGGATGTTATTGATACCTGAGTGGAATACAGCTAAGTCCTAACTGGAGCAAATAACATATTTTCAGTGGTCACATTATTAATTTTTCTATTTCATATTTTCATTGGGGAAACCAGTTACCATATTTTCCTATAATTATAACTTTTAATAGTGCAAGTTCAAATACATGCATTCATTCAGGTGACTCATTCACACATTAATTGAGTACTAACTTTCTTCTCAGTAAAAATAGTCTGTGTGTGTATATATATATATATATAATATGTGTGTGTGTATGTGTGTATACGTATTTATGTGTGTACATGAAAGCAGGTTTATGAGTCATCAAACATGAGATATGATTAAAACCTATGGAATTATGCTAATTATGGAATATGCTAAGTATGAAAATAGTTACAAATAGATTGGCCTGTCACCCAGATGAAGCATGAGAAAACAAGGAATTAAAATTCTGATCTTCAATGGGAAAATGTTATATCTCTAATATTAGATACCAAGAATTTCTGAAAAACCAGATTATTATAGACTTATTACAATAATATATAAGAGTAGATGAACAAATATTGAAAGTCCTTTATAGAACTTGGAGCTAACCTTGGATTACATAGGATCACAATTATTAGGAAGGAACCTCGACTATGTAATCAAACTATATCTAAACAACCTCACAAGAAGAAATCTTACAGTTCCTGGCTTGTGGAAAAACCTATTATTTTTAGAAACAGATTATTCCACTTTGTGATAACTTTGTGCAGAAGTCTTCCTTTGTATCAGGCAAATTCTACTTTTCAAAGACTTTCCTTTTTTCTCTTAATTATATCCTCAGAGATGAAGCAGAACAAGTTTATTCTTTCTATCTAACAATTCCTCTAATATTTCAATTCCACCCCCTACTTCTCAGTCTTCTCAGAAGTAAATATCCTTATTTAATTTAACAAATATTCTTATGATATATCAAAGTCACTCACCAACCCAATTCATCCTGGTTGATCTGTAACTAATAAATATCTTTCTTAAATATGGTAGCTCTCACTGAATACAATCATATGGATGTGTGCTGACCAAGGCAGGATACATGTTATTATTTCTCTTGTTATAGACCCTTTATGCTCCTTGAAATTAAATATAATTTTTGGCTGCCCTATTATACCTACTTTATCAAACAGGACATCCATATCATTTTTAGAATAATCAATTGCTCATTCCATTAATCAACAAGTAGCTAGTAAGTGCCTACTATGCATTAGGCACTATGCTAGGTTCTGAGAATATAAACAAAGATGAAAGAATCCATAATACAAGGAAGTTATATTCTATCAGGGGGACTATATATACATATGTAGGTATAGACAAAATAGAGAAAAGGAAATAAGGAGGAAGAAAAAGAGGAAACCATCTTTATTGTTATAGGTAGGTCTCCTTTGAACAAACCAAAGTCCAGATTGTCAAACACAGTAAAACATTTAACCCCTGCCACACAAAGACAACTCAGAGATATCTAGATAAGTGAAGTTTCTCATAACAATTGTACTGTGCATAAATGCCAGCCTGAATATCTTCATTCAAATATTTTCAATGTTTCTCTTTTACAAGGTATGTGATCCTATGAAATCACTCAGTTTTGTCACTTGAGATAATGTATGTAAAACTCTAAAAATATTAAATTTCCATATAAATATTATACTATAGTATAAATACTATAAATAATAATCTCTCATGAATATGAGTTTATCTTATTAAAATATAGTACATATTTCTTTACTCTCCACCCTTTCATTTGATGCCCTTTTTTGAAGAAATTGTCATTTTGGTATCATATTTTAATCATGATATCATCAAATTTACATATTGCATAATCACCTCTTGCTCATCTCCCTTGATAACTACAGAATTTTGAAGCCATAAGTTTTACTGCATAAAGTTTATATACATTTAAAATCATGAATTTTATTGTAGGGCTTTTTTTTTTTTGATTGTTTCTCCTATGAATTACTAGCTATCTTTCTTGCTATTGTTTTCATATTGTAGCTACTCTCAGTGATAACTAGCTTGGCAGACATACCAGTAATTCATGACATAAAGCCTTTAAAAATTATTTATGAGTCCAGGAAGAACTATATTTGCCAGTCCTTATTTGGTGCTCTTCATTGTTGGATCAACAATCTAATATTTTGAAAACTGCAGAAATTCAAATACTATTTTCAGATACTATTTACTTAGGCAGCTTTTTACTTCCAAATATTTGGCTTTCTCTTTTGAAGCCCTTACTTTTGACTGGAAGTAGTAATGAACTGATGAACTGACGTCCTTAAGCACATTTTGCTCAGTATTTATAATTATTAAAATTATTAACAAGACTTTTGATGCTCCTTTTGTCATTTTTGTTTCAGTTATTTGTGTTTTGTTTCTAAGTAAATTACTAAAAGTAGATAGTATTCATTTTGCTTGTTGAATTTAGATTACCTTTATCATCCTGAACCTAGTTGTAGGGAAGGTAGCAACTTCATAACATTAAATAAATTGGGTCTAAGCCTTTCATTTTAAAGATAAGGACAAGGTAACTAGACAGAGTAACTCACCCAAGATTATTTCCCAAATGGGCAGCAAATTGAAGTTGACCCCCAGATCTCAGAGCTTGAAACACCTTAATCTACTGCACTTTATTTCTTTTTCTCCAACAGCTGGCCCTCAAAATTTGGATAATCACTTAACAGATACAGTTGATCTCAAGTAACATTAGTGCTTTTAGTAACCGAGATATATCTTCTTGGGCAAATGGGAGTTTTTGTTTCCACCTTATTGTTCTACATTCTTGAACTTTGGTTCTTCCTAGTTCCTTTCTATGAGGACTCCTGAATTTCCTAATCTCCTCAACCACTTCCCAGTGCTATTTATGCATTCATATAAGAAGTAGCAAAAGTCTGAGTTAGTGAAGAAAAAGAATACTTTTCCTTTTTTTTTTTTTTTTTGCTCAAAAACTTACCTATAGTTAAGTATCATAAAAATAGTTTTCTTTTTTTCCCCAAGTCATAACCAGGAGCAATAAAATAGAAATCAATAAACAGGGAGTTAAGAGACTTTCCATCATTTCCACAAAACATAAGCTTTCTTTTTTTACTTGTAGTTCAGAAGATGCCAACTGCAATATAAATCAATACAGAATACTCTCCCTTGAATTATGGGTTATGGGCTCTCTTGATAAGGACTGATGTAGAAGAGGAAATGAAGCCCAATGCTGCCAGTGACCCACAGTCAGGGCAAGCCACAGGCAAAATTTTTAAGTAGGCCGAGTTTGTCCTCCCTTCTTCCCTCAGGTCATTTCTCCCAGCTAGCCCTTCAGTAGATTGTAAAGGAATCCTATCTTAAGTCTTAATGATAACTAAGGTGTTAATTTAAGACCTACCTAAACCTCTTCCAGGTCCTGCTCCTCCCTAGGCCCCTTGCTGTTGGGGTTATTTAAAGACCAGGAAAAGTATGCGACATCCAAGAGAATATTGTAATTAATGGGGCAGTATTTTATTTTTACCAGATTACCCATCCATTGCCCCATCATATGTCAAATTGTGTGAATTCCAATAATATTCAGATCGTCTATTGGCAATTTGTCGCTTTCATTGAGATTTGATATCTTTTTTTAACCATATATTTCTTTGATGATACTTTTTAATAGAATTATTTCCTTATAATTCTTTTTTTTAATGTGCTACAACTCACTCATAAGCACCATGATCCAATTCCTCACACTTTGGTTATATCAAATTTCAATTCTTCAAAAACTAAGTTTTTTGCATCTCATAGCCATATGATTAGTCTTATGACATAATAGAAAAGAATATTTGTATTTTATAAAATGAAGCTATTTCAGAAAAAAATTGGTATATTTCAGTCATGATATCATCAAATTTACATTTGATGTCCCATTTCCTGTGGGTAAGGGGAAAGATTTAAATTCTCAAAGGTAATCTAGCTTGTTCTCTTTCCATTTTTAAAGTTGGGAATCATTTTGTTGTCTACCTACTTATGGCCAGTTTTTATCATGACTTAGGAAAAAATGGGAAAATTTAAAAAATATAAGACCTTATTATGGCTGTGAAATATTATGTTAGACAGAGACAGAGAAAGAGAGAGACAGAGAGAGAGAGAGAGAGAGAGAGAGAGAGAGAGAGAGAGGGAGAGACAGACAGAGACAGAGAGACAGAGACAGAGACAGAGAGAGAGACAGAGAGAGCTCTATGAGCTGTTATTTCAACAACATGGTGTAACATAGACCATAGGCATATTTTCTCCTTTCATTTTTTTTTCCCTTTGTGTTGGCAAATGAAGTCAAATTCCTCAATGTGATTATGAATCTCTTTTAGGAAAATTTGTAATACCCTGGGTTTTATGGCAAGCAGTAAAGTAGTTTCTGTAAATGGTAGAGAATCTAATCTTTGGGGAATCCCTCTTCCATTTGTGTTGAGGTGGAAGACATCCCAACAATATTAGGGTCCTCTGGTCAGTGTCCCCGGTATGATAAAAGAATTGACAAACTCAATTTGTCTCAAAGTTAAGGGGCAAAGATTTATTATGCTGCTGACAGTGGACTAAGTTCCAAGGGAATTTAGCAAAGAATCTTGTTTCACTCCCAAGACCAGGCAGTCTTAGGGTTATTTCTACATCCTCCCTAGTTGATACACCACATCAATTGGACTTTGTGCTGGTTCTCCATCATGACAGTGATAAACTCTCCTACTTAGTATACACATTTTAGTTTTGTTATTCTTGATTACTAGTCAATACTACTAATATTAGATATATTAGTAATCAAAGAAGTGTAGGAAAAAGGAATTCTATATAATTTTGATAATAATTTTGACACATATACTTGAAATACTCTCTTGGAAGAGAGCTTTTAAGGGAGCTTTTTGCTCTACCAAATAATTTTGTTAGTTTATAGGCAACAAACAATTGGCACAATGAAATCTCACATTTTCTACACCTTTCTATAATAATAAGAGATTGTATCATGTGAAATATCACTTGTTCTAAAAAGTCTTCCTTTTCCCATATTTTCTCATCAAGAATGCCCTCACCAAGTATACAGGTTGTTCTCATAAAATTTATATAGATATGAAAGGAGGAGTGTGGATTGGCAGTTAAAATACAAGCTCTTTATGAGTACAGATTATTTCATTTATTATATTTGTAACCCCACAACCTGGAAGAGCTTGCTTGATATATGAGACGGTGGTTGATGTATTGCTTGTTGATTACTAATATTCTTTCAGTCACTCTTTTACTTTATGGCCAGTTTTTATCAGGACTTAGAAAAAATGGGAAAAATTTAAAAATATAAGACCTTATTATGTATTTGAGATTTTCCCTATTATATCTCCTTCCTTCAAATATCTTGATAATCATTTCTTCAACCAACTCAAAATTATTCTCCTTCAGGATAATCTAATTCTGCTGCTACATCTTTTTTAGTTTCATACAACCAAACAGATCACAAAAAGGTCCCTCAAATGGTTATCAAAACCATCTTTTTCCCCCAGACTCACAATTTACTTCTCAAAGGTATGGTTCCCAAAACCTTGCTGATAATTAGGATAAAGGGAATGATTTTCTTTCAGGTTCCATAATTTTCTTGGAATTTAGTATCTAGGTCATGTGAATTGCCTTGAACTTAAACTAGCCTCAAGTCAAAATGCACTCTTATATCTTTACACAAACACACATACCCTTTTACATATTACATGTACTATATACAAATATCACCACAGCATAATTAATGTGTACAATATTTCTGAATAACTAACTAGCAATAATCACACATGCCAGGTAATTATATATATATATATATATCCATAAATATGTATATATATGTCCATAAATATATATATCCATATGTGTTTATGTATTCAATATATGTCTATATAAATCAATGTCTCTATAATAACAATGAATAATGAAAATAGTATTCACAGGTACACAGAATTCCGCTAAACTCTACCATTTTATTTTCTCTAATTAAAGCTTTTGGCTAGATTTAGGGTTTTTATTGGTAAGTGACCAATAAATGTTTGATGATTGATTGTTAGGGAACTCCCAGTGAAGAAACTCCTCTTTCAAAAAAGAACAGAAGCTGCATTTTTATAGAGTTGCCTTGGCACTGAGAGGTTAATTTAGTTGCTCAGAGTCAAACAGCTAATGGGTTGGAATGGCACTCTTCACATTGTGCCATCTCTCCACATAAATAAATATAAATCCTTTAAATTATACCAAATAAGAAAACTTGATAGTTTATATTTACATGTAAAGTTAGCTTTTCTTAGTATTTAGAAAGAAACACTTGAGAAAGTTTTAAAAATATATAAATTATTATAATTGTCATAGTTTATATTCCAACTCTCCTAACAACAGAATTATCAAATCACAGGAATGTCACAGCTGAAAAGGACCTTAGAGAGCAGTTAATTTGATCCCTTTCTATTACAAATGGGAAATTTAAACCCAAGGAATTTTCACTCATGTTGGCCAGGAAAGCCAGCACAAACATGGATGATAAAAGTCAAATTTTGCTTTTGGTGGAATTCTGGTTTTTATGGAAAATCCCCGGATGTTTCCATTTTTTCCCTCTCCTACACCCCTTGACACTCTTCAGATTGTCACCTTATGGTTCCTATTCAATCTAACCTTTAGAACACTCAGCAGCAGCTGCAGCTGAGCATACTTATCCTGTGAACCTCCTGTAATTTCCTGAAGATGAGCTCTCATCTGCAGGTGCTGAGGTCTCCCATAACTCGTCCTCACATAGTCCTTTCTGACTGCTAATGAATGCAACCTACCCTAACTTTCCCCTCTTTTAACCCCATGATTAATATGCCCTTATTCTAGCAATGAAACCTTTTTTCTAGGATTCTGTCTTTTTATAAACACCATTCCTATCTCTTAGAAACCTGCCAAGTACTTAGCACAATGACTGGCATATAGAAGGTACCAATAAATATTTATTGATTGATTACTTAGCAGGTTTTTCTTTTTGGTATCAGAACTCTGCTTACTAGACTCCAGGGACAAAAATACCTGTTATTGTTTAAATGTGCATGATTTTATATGTTTGCGTCTGTAAATATATATTATATATATATATATATATATATATATATATATATATATATATATGCATGTATATATATGAACACTCCCAGAATACTAGAAAGAAAATGTGCTTCTTTTAATTCTATATTGAGCATGCCAGCAGAAATCCAGTTGTACAAATATAAAATGCTAATGTTTGTATTCATTGTAGCAAAGCTAATTATGAATGGTTTTATGTGTATATTAAATATAAGTATTTTTTTAATTTATGTAATCTATACACATATTTATTATGTGTATAGATTATGATTGGTTTTATGTGTATGTTATCCACAAGGGTTTTTTAATTGATGTAATCTATATACACATATAATTTATATATATATATGCATATATATACATGCATGTATGTATATAAATATTTCTAGAATACTAGAAAGAAAATGTACTAGAAAATACTAGAAAGAAAATGTGTTTCTTTGAAACATATTGAGCATACCAGCAGAAATCCAATTGTATAAATATTAAATTCCAATGTTTGTTTTCATTGCAGCAAAGCTAATTACTACTGGTCTTATATGTGTGTTACACATAAGGGTTTGTTTGTTTAATTGATGTAATTTAAGTTCTACACACAAAGAAATACAGATGTATATGCATATATACACATCCATATCTCTCTGTGTGCATTTTATTGATATGGGGAGCTCTGAGATGAAATAACTTCAGCTCGAATTTTATGTCAGCTCTAGCCCTTGTAGTGTCTCCTAGGAGAATGAGAGCTTGACCTGTCCAGGATCATTTAATGAGTCAAAGACTTGAGTTCTACAGAACAAGGTCTCCTTGATTATGAGAGGGACTCTCCATTATACCACACTGTCTCCTTTTTATTTAACATATGCTATTTATGTGATTAATAAAATTTTAAATGTTTATATGTAGGTATGCTTATACCCATGTGGGAATAAGAATAGCACCTATCTACCAGAGTTATTATGAGTAAAAAAGGAAATTATATTTGTAAAGTACTTCATAAAACTTAAAGTAGTTTAAAAATGCTAACTACATTATTGTTATTATTGTTATATATATATACATATATATGTATAAAGTAGTTTAAAAATGCTAACTACATTATTGTTATTATTGTTATATATATGTATATAAATATGTCTGTGTATCTAGAATAATATATTTAGCTTTGGATGTCATCTGAGAGGTCTTGTCTAACCTACTAGTTTTATAGATGAGGAAAAGGAATCACAAACAAGTTAAAGACTTGCCAAAGATCAGATTATGAGTAAATATCTGAAGTGTAATTTAATCCCGTCTTCCTGAACCCAAATCCAAGTTGAGAATTAATTTTTTTTTCTTTTCTTTGCCTCTTCCCCTCCTCTTATGTTTATACAAAGATATAAGATGCATATATTTACAAATGTAATATAAAAGCATATGTACATATTAAAGTATCCAAATACACAATTGTTGGGATAGCATGCTCTGTAAACATATGATACTATTGTTAAATGTATTATTATTGTTGTTGTTTCCATGTTGAGAGAAATCGTCATTTCTCTCTTGAAGTAATAACTAATTATTGAATCACAAATGAATTTTTTCCTTCATCCAGAATCAAATATGAGGGAAATCTTTCTCAAAGACTTACCCAGCCAGGATGGCTAAGATTTAATAAAAAACAATAAAAGAAATTCTAAGTTTGGGGGAGTGGGATGATTACTACTCTTTGTGTTTGCTCAGACAGGTCTGGAAAAATATGGATTATCCTGTTTGGCAGGCAGGTAATATAGAAACTGATAAGTCTATTTGACCTCTAGATCATCATTAGAATACAACCCAGCTTTTCATTATATTATTCATTCTTTCATTAGTTGTTGACCAATAAGAATTGCTTGCCACCCTCAAGAACACCCAGTTTTCCAAGGGAGTATAAATTGTGAACCTAGCATCATGGTGTCACTGACCTTTTTTATTAATAACATGCTAACTTTATTGATGAATTTATTAAATGACCAAGAAACTGTCTTTCAAACATTTTAAACATCTGAATGGAAAAGGTACTTCTAACTTTTAGTTTAAATAAATAATAGTAAATAAATAAATAGTCCTGTATTCTTAGCAGTTACAGATTATAGATCTTATTTCTTTGTTTCTACTCTCTATATACCCCACCCCTCTATCACTGACTCTTTGTGTAACTATAAATAAGAAAATGCTTTGAGAAAATATTAAATAACCCTCCTAAAATTTCTTTGATACTTAACAAAGATTTGTGATTTCATTCCCTTCCTTGCATTACTACATGGTCTCAGGAGTGATTTTGGCCAAAATATTGTTCAACAGTAATCAAAGGATCTACACCAGACCAAACTAAAGCCAATAGAAAAGGTTTGGTGGTGGGTGAGTAGGGAAAACCAGCTAAATTATAGATAAGACATTTATGAATATGATGATTATTTACTGATCCAGCTTAGAAAATTATTTGAGAAAATATTAAATAACACCAAAAAAAAAAAAACTTCTTTGATACTTAGCAAAGATCTCTTATTTCTTTTTCTTTTCTTTTATTTATTTATTTTTGGTTCATAAAAAGACAGATGCAATTGAAAAATAACAATAATAACACTCCTTTTGAAAACATATTTCCAAGATAAATTCATTAAATAACTGATGTCTACACAAATTTTTCCATAGTTTTTAAAAAAATATTTATATAATTTTTTCTTTCATTTGATTTTGCTTCATTCTTTTTTTTAAATAACTTTTTATTGACAGTACATATGCATGGGTAATTTTTTACAACATTATCTTTTGCACTCACATCTGTTCTGACTTTTCCCTTCTCTCCTTCCACCCCCTCCCCTAGATGGTAAGCAGTTTTATATATGTTAAATATGTTATAGTATACCCTAGATACAATATATGTGTCCAGAACCTAACAGTTCTCTTGTTGCACAGGAAGAATTGGATCCAGAAGGTAAAAATAACCTGAGAAGAAAAACAAAAATGCAAACAGTTCACGCTCATTTCCCAGTCCTTCTCTGGGTGTAGCTGATTCTGTCCATCATTGGTCAATTGGAACTGAATTAGTTCTTCTCTTTGTTGAAGATATCCACTTCCATCAGAATACATCCTCATACAGTATTGTTGTTGAAGTATATAATGATATCCTGGTTCGGCTCATTTCACTCAGCATCAGTTCATGTAAGTCTTTCCAAGCCTTTCTGTATTCATCCTGCTGGTCATTTCTTACAGAACAATAATATTCCATAACATTATCCATTACCCATAACATACCCAATCATTCTCCAATTGATGGGCATCCATTCATTTTCTAATTTCTAGCCATTACAAAAAGGGCTGCCACAAACATTTTGGCACATATCTTTCCCTTCTTTAGTATCTCTTTGGGGTATAAGCCTAGTAGTAACACTACTGGATCAAAGGGTATGCACAGATTGATAACTTTTGGGGCATAACTACAGATTGCTCTCTAGAATGGTTGGATTCGTTCACAACCACCAACAATGCACCATTATCCCAGTTTTCCTGCATCCCCTCCAACAGTCATCATTATTTTTTCCTGTAATCTTAGCCAATCTGATAGGTGTGTGGTGGTATCTCAGAGTTATCTTAATTTCATTTCTCTGATCAATAGTGATTTGGAACACAATGAGTGGAAACAGTTTGAGTGGAACAATAAGAGTGGAAATAGTTTCAATTTCATCATCTGAAAATTGTCTTCATATCCTTTGACCAATTATCAATTGGAGAATGGCTTGATTTCTTATAAATTAGAATCAATTATCTATATATTTTGGAAATGAGTCCTTTATCAGAACCTTTAATGGTAAAAATGTTTTCCCAGTTTGTTGCTTCCCTTCTGATATTGCTTGCATTAGTTTTGTTTGTACAAAGGCTTTTTTAATTTGATATAATCAAAAATTTCTATTTTGTGATCAATTATGATCTCTAGTTTATCTTTGGTCACAAATTCCTTCCTCCTCCACAAGTCTGAGACATAAATTATCCTATGTTTCTCTAATTTATTTATAACCTCATTCTTTATGTCTAAATCATGAACCCATTTTGATCTTATCTTAGTGTATGGTATTAAGTGTGGGTCCATACCTAATTTCTGCCATACTACTTTACAGTTTTGCCAGCAGTTTTAGTCAAATAATGAATTCTTATCCCAAAAGTTGGGATCTTTGGGTTGGTCAAACACTAGATTGCTATAGTTATTGACTATTTTGTCCTGCGAACCTAGCCTATTCCACTGATCAACTAATCTATTTCTTAGCCAATACCAAATGGTTTTGGTGACTACTGCTTTATAATTTAGTTTTAGATCAGATACAGCTAGGCCACCTTCATTTGATTTTTTTTTTCATTAATTCCCTTGAAATTCTCGACCTTTTGTTTTTCCATATGAATTTTGTTGTTATTTTTTCTAGATCATTAAAATAGTTTCTTGGGAGTTTGATTGGTATAGCACTAAATAAATAGATTAGTTTAGAGGGTATTGTCATCTTTATTATATTCGCCTAACCTATCCAAGAGCATTTAATATTTTTCCAATTATTTAAATCTGACTTTATTTGTGTGGAAAGTGTTTTGTAATTTTGCTCATATAATTTCTGACGTTCCTTTGGTAGATAGATTCCCAAATATTTTATGCTTTCAACAGTTATTGTGAATGGAATTTCTCTTTGTATCTTTGCTGTTGGATTTTGTTGGTGATGTATAAAAATGCTGAGGATTTATGTGGATTTATTTTGTATCCTGAAACTTTGCTAAAGTTGTGAATTTTTTCTAATACCTTTTAGTACAATCTCTAGGGTTCTCTAAGTATACCATTATATCATCTGCAAAGAATGATAATTTGGTTTCCTCATTACCTACTCTAATTCCTTTAATGTCTTTCTCAACTCTTATTGCCAAGGCTAGCATTTCTAATACAATATTGAATAATAATGGTGATAGTGGGCAACCTTGTTTCTACTTCTGATCTTACTGGGAATGGTTCCAGTTTATCCCCATTACATATGATGCTTACTGATGGTTTTAAATATATGCTCCTGACTATTTTAAGGAAAAGTCCACTTATTCCTATACTCTCAAGTGTTTTTATTAGGAATGAATGTTGGATTTTATCAATGCTTTTTCTGCATCTATTGAGATCATCATATAGTTTTTGAGAATTTGGCTGTTGATATGGTCAATTATGCTAATAGCTTTCCTAATGTTGAACCAGCCCTGAATTCCTGGTATAAATCCTAGTTGGTCATAGTGTATTATCCTGGGAATGATTTTCTGTAATCTTTTTGCTAATATTTTACTTAAGATTTTAGCATCAATATTCATTAGGGAGATTGGTGTAAAATTTTCTTTTTCTGTTTTCAACCTACCTGGTTTAGGTATCAATACCATGTCTGTGTCATAAAAGGAATTTGGTAGGACTTTTTTAATCCCTATTTTTTTTTCAAATAATTTGTATAGCATTGGAGTTAATTGTTCTTTAAATGTTTGGTAGAATTCACATATAAATCCATCTGGTCCAGGGAATTTTTTCTTAGGGAGGTGATTAATACCTTGTTCTATTTATTTTTCTAAGATGGGACTATTTAACCAATTTACTTCTTGCTCTGTTAATCTGGGCAAGCTATATTCTTGAAGGTATTCTTCCATTTCATTTAAGTTATTGAATTTATTGGCATAAAGCTGGGCAGAGTAATTCCTAATTGTTGCTCTAATTTTCTCTTCATTAGTGGAGAGTTCTCCCTTTTCATTTTTAAGACTAACAATTTGATTTTCTTCTTTTTTAAAATCAGATTTACCAAGGGTTTATCTATTTTGTTGGTTTTTTCATAGAACCAACTCTTAGTTTTATTAATTAATTCAATAGTTACTTTTTTACTTTCAATTTTATTAATCTCTCCTTTCATTTTTAGAATTTCAAGTTTAGTATTTGGCTGGAGGGTTTTAATTTGTTCCTTTCTAGTATTTTTAGTTGAAAGTCCAATTCATTGATCTTCTCTTTCTCTATTTTCTGCAAGTAGGCCTGTAGAAATATAAAATTTCCCCTTATTACCACTTTATCTGCATTCCACACATTTTGATATGACATCTCATAATTGTCATTTTCTTGGGTGAAGTTATTAATTATGTCTATGATTTGCTGTTTCACCCAATCATTCTTTAATATGAGATTATTTAGTTTCCAATTATTTTTTGGTCTATTTTCCCCTGGCTTTTTATTGAATGTAATTTTCATTGCATTGTGGTCTGAAAAGGATGCATTTATTATTTCTACCTTACTGCATTTGAGTTTGAGGTTTTTATGTCCTAATATATGGTCAATTTTTGCATAGGTTCCATGAACTGCTGAGAAGAAAATGTACTCCTTTCTGTCTCCATTTCATTTTCTCCAAAGATCTATCATATCTAACTTTTCTAGTATTCTATTTACTTCTTTGACTTCTTTCTTATTTATTTTATGGTTTGATTTATCTAATTCTGAGAGTGCAAGGTTGAGATTTCTCACTATTATAGTTTTGCTGTCTATTTCTTCTTGCAGCTCTCTTACTTTCTCTTTTAAGAATTTAGATCCTACGCCACTTGGTGCATATATGTTTAATACTGATATTGCTTCATTATCTATGCTACCCTTTAGCAAGATATAGTGCCCTTCCTTATCTATTTTAATTAGATCGATTTTTACTTTTGCTTGATCTGAGATCAGGATGGCTACCCCTGTTTTTTTTTTTTTTACTTCACCTGAAGCATAGTAGGTTCTGCTCCAATCTTTTACTTTTACTCTGTATGTATTACCCTGTTTCAAGTGTGTTTCCTGTAAACAACACATTGTAGGATTCTGGCTTTTAATCTAGTCTGCTAACTGCTTCCTCTTTATGGGGGAGTTTACCCCATTCACATTTATGGTTAAAATTGTCAGTTCTGTATTACTTACCATCTTGTTAACCCCTGCTTATACTTTTCTCCTTTCCTTTCCCCTTACCCCCCTCCCCAGTATTAAACTTGTGAGCACCACTTGCTTCTCCCAGCCCTCCCTTTTTAATATCCCTCCCCCATCTTAGATTTCCTCCCCCTATCTTATCCCTTTTCCTCACAATTTCTGTATTCCCTTCTGCTTAGCTTACTCCTTCCCTTTTCACTTTTCCCCTCTCACTTTTCAATGAGGTGGGAGGAGTTTCACCATAAATCGAATATGTCTAATATTTTTCTCTTTAAGCCAATTCTGAAGGTAGTAAGATACATACTATGTTCATCCCCCTCCATTCTTTCTCTCAGATATAAGAGGTTTCCTTTTCCTCTTCATGAGATGTAGTACCCCCGCTTTACCCTTTTCTGGGTACAATTTCCTTTCTACCTCTAGTTTCTAGAATAAAGTATACATGTGTTCTTTGTATATATCTTTATAGCAGAAATATAGTTCCCAAGATTTATTTTTACCTTTTTAGGTTTCTCTTGAGTTCTATATTTGTAGATCAAACTTTTTGTTTAGTTCCAGTTTTTTCATCAAAAATAGATGAAATTCACTCATTTCATTGAATGTCCATCTTCTTCCCTGGAAAAAAAAGAGCCTCAATTTTTGTCTGGGTAAGTTATTCTTGGCTGCATACCAAGTTCCTTAGCCTTTCAGAATATCGTATTCCAGGGCCTTTGATCCTTTAATGTGGACGCTGCTAGATCCTAAGTAATCCTTATTGTGGCTCCTCTATATTTGAATTTATTTTTTCTAGCAGCTTGCAATATTTTTTCCTTCGTCTGATAGTTCTGGAATTTGGCCATTATATTTCTTGGAGTTTTGATTTTAGGGTCCCTTTCAGTAGGTGATCAACAAATTCTTTCAATGTCTATTTTACCCTCTGTTTCTATAACATCTGTAGTTCTCTTTTATAATTTCCTGGAAAATAGCGTCCAGGCTCTTTTTTTGTCAATCATATTTTTTAGGGAGTCCAATAATTCTCAGATTGTTTCTCCTCGATCTATTTTCCAGGTCTCTTGTTTTCCCAAGAAAGTATTTAGAATTTTTTCCATTGTTTCATTTTTTTGGTTTTGCTTGACTAATTCTTGGTGTCTCCTCAAGTCATTCATTTCCATTTGTTTGATTCTGATTTTTAATGAGTTATTTTCTTCACTCACATTTTTATATCTTTTTCTAATTGTCCAATTGAGTTTTTAAGTGAGTTGTTTTGTCCTATGGTATTTTTTTTTTCATTTCACCAATTTTATTTTTTAAAGAGCTATTTTCTTTTTCCAGCTCACTAATTCTGTTTTTCAAGGATTTGATTTCTTTATCCACTCTGTCTTTAAATGAATGGGATGACTTATCCAGACTCTCTTGCCAAGCTTCCCTTTCCTTTTCCCATTTTTCTTTTAGCTCTCTTGTGAGAGCCTTTTTAATTTCTTCTATGAGTCTTGTGTGTTGAGCGCCAGATCATATCCTCCTTTTGGGGATTCATCTGGAGACAATCTGTTTTGAATCTCCTCAGGGCTTAAAGTCTTCTCTCTAACCATATAGAAGCTATCAATAGAGTTCATTTTAATTTTTTGCTCATTTTGTCAAAGAAGAATCAAAGAAAACAAATTAACAAGAAAAACAAATGCAGTCTACTTTTTTTTTGGTGGGGGGAGCAGAGCTGGATGGTATTACTGAGCTTCCTCTATAGACTGCAGGGGGCAGCAGCGAGGCACAAGCAGGACAGCAATGGCTGCACTGCATCTGCGCTCTGAGACTCTGAGAGCATGCTGAGACTTTCCGGGTGAGTGTGGCAAGGTCCCAAGAGATCCTAGCTTTTCGGGGTTATAGTCTTTACCCCATGTGTTTTTAGCTTCTCTACTTGTCTATTGGCTTGCTGCCAGGGCAACACTGTAGTAAATCTCAGAGACAGCTGAGATCATACTCCATCCCCCTCCTGTCTGCTCAGGTGTGAGCTACCTGCCTTACTCTCACTATCTGTAGTCTCCCCCCATCTAACTGTCCCCACCCATGAGCAAAAACAGACCTTTTCTGGCAAATTTCGAGGATATCTTCTCTTAGAAATTATTTGTATTTTTTTTCAGCCAAGTACTAATTCTGAGGTTTGTCATGAAATAAATTATTCTGAGAGAAAAGATGGAGCTTAAGTAGATGTGTGGGTCCTCCCTACCATCTTGGCCAGAATTTGAAAGATCTCTGATTTTATACCCCTCCTTGTATTACTACATGGTTTCAGGAGTGATTTTGGCCAAAATGCTGTTCAACAGAAATCAAAGGAGCTACTCCAGACCAATCTAAAGCCAATAAAAAAAAAGGTTGGTGATGGGTGGGTTGGGAAAACTAGCTAAATGAGTATCATGTTTTTTTGGAGCAAATCCCAGGATTATAGTTTGGCTAAAAGCTGGCACAAAAGTCATGCCAAAGCCAAAGGCTTCCTGTGAGATCTGTGTATTATGACTCTCTCAGGGTTAGCATAGAATCTTTGCATTTGAAATTTTGAGTCAGCAATAAGAGTAGTATTTGCAATTTAACTGCAGAATGGGTCAGTTGGGATTTAATACTTCCAAATGGTTGGCCAGTATTGGGATTTTAGTGATTTGCAGAACTTAGCATAAAACTCAGGAAAAGCATAGAGGAAAAAATAATAACCAGTATCATAACAATTATACCTTTCCCCTGCCCTTCATCATTTCAGATTTGTGTTATTCTAATCAGAAATCCCTTTGCAATTCTTGATTTTCAGTGCTCAACAATTGAATGAATTCAATGATCTAACACCCTCCTTACTGAATTCTTGGAATATGGGAGGTAGGGGATCACAAATCTTACTTTCTGGTTTATTTACTCATTCATCTATGATCAGGAGAATCCTTATGTGCTTTCAGCACTCTCCAGTACTGTTGTCTTCAATCTGTAGCAAGATCACTGTCTATGCCCTATTACAATTTTCCTCAGATTCAAAAGATTTATTATGATAAATCTTTTTGAAGATAAAATAAATAACTGAAATAATTTAAATCAGTTATTTCTTTCTCCAATCAATAAGCACTTATTAAGCATCTATTATGTGCTAGATTCTGTACTAAACATACCTTAGAAAAGAGTGAAAATATGCTCCAAATATGAAAGTGTTAAAGTTCAGAAGTGACTGGGATACTATACACATAATACAGATGTCCAATACCTCTTAATCTTATTAATTTCATCAAATTTTATTTCACCATGACTTTGATGCTCAAATTGTGAACAACACACTAGACCTAAAATTCTTTTAGTGAGATAGGACACATAATCTAAGAACCACAGAGCCTAAGAGTAGAAGGACCTATTTGCCTTATCACTTTTGAAGTTTGGTTTTTCATATAATCACATACACATACACACATATATATTATACAAATATACACATATATAAATATTAGGTTTTATATATAGAGAGATTATATATCTTATATATTATTATTATCATATTACATATATGTATATCTTAGGGGAATGAATGGATGTAATTAATATTCTAATATTTCCATGATCTCAAAAATGTTGCATACTCCTTGAAGTAGAGTTCAATGCATACACATTTCTCATTTTACACAAGTCTTTTCCAAGTCTTCCTTTAAATCCTCAATTTAAGATCTATTCAGTGTGGTTGGAGGTAGTAGTTGTGGTTGTATTTTCTATTTTGACAATTGTACCAATGTAGGATGCTCATCTGACTGGCTAAGTCTAGGCACCTTTTTTTTCAGTTTATTGTTTTTAAATTAGAAATTGTTAAGGGAAAGAGAAATAGAGCTGTCAACAAATTATGGTAAGAAAGGTTGCCTCACTTAATTCCTGCATCAATTAAACTTGTAAGAGTGATTTACAAATGACTGTTTAAAGTGAACTGTATTGTGTAAATACTAAATTAAATAATTTCAAACCATTTTAATCCCAGGAATCCTGAAAGAAAACTCAAAATCCAGGTAGTCTCACAAAATAGCTATACCATTCTCTTTCCTTTTGCTTAGGAGATTAAGACTATGTGATGCCTTACTTACTACAAGATTTCTATAGGAATGTGTTTGACTCTTTTATTTGCCACAGACAATTATCATTCTATTGTGTTTGATAATACCTTAATAGGAAGGGTATTGTTTAAAGTCAACCTCTAGTTCAGCAAGCCTTGTGACAGGTATTGTTCTCAACTCTATGGGAGTTAGTGTTGACTATAACATTTTGACCCACCTACAATTGACATTGGGTGAAATTATTGTATCCTATTCTTGGGGATATCTTTATGTTCCAGGAAAAATAGGGAAATGGATCTTTTGTGTCATATAACATTTTCCTAAGCTATTTGGAAAAGTTCCAAGTAACATTTTATTCACAGTTCTCTCAAAGGATATTTTTTGACAAAGATTTTACAACTTGTATACTTTATTTTTATCCATGGCAGGATATCTTAAACAAGAATTTAAAGTGTGCTAAAATAAGTTAATAAATATTAGTTTTGTGTGTACAGGTGCTAGAAATAAAGGGAGAAAGATATTAGTAAATCCAAATGGTGAATAAGAAAAAACAACAGGTAGAATTTTTGGAAATGCAATAGAATGTTAAAGGGAAAAAAGGGATGGAATAGTTTAGCCGACCAATAGAACAGATAATATGACATAGCAGAACTGCTCTGTGATCTCCTTAAAAAGCTCAATTCACAAGCCCCATGTAAAAGCAAAGATAAAAATAATATCCAGTATAGAGTTCTAGTTTCTTACATCCATCAATCTCAAAATGGGTTCTTACTGTATCAAAAGAGATTCCAAAATGCTGAGTAAACTTTATGTTTGCAGAGTAGCTTTTATAGTCACTTCTTGTATTATACAGTGTTCAGTTTACATTTCTAGTCATCTCTATGGTGGAATCTGGAATTTAGTTTACAATAATAAAGTTATACCTAAAATTTTAATAAGAGAAAGGAAAAGGAAAAAAATCTCCAATGAAATAGAAAAGTAAGTAGATTAGCTTGAAAACTGACTAGTTTTTGCTATCCCACATAGTCAGCAATTGTAGTGAATGTGTCCTTTTAGCAAAAGTCATTGTTAGAAGTATGAGGTTAGCTCTTATAGGAATCTTTATCTTTACAGGATCTTTATCTCTTCCTAGAAAACTAGATCATGGATTTTTTTTAGAATTTTTAGGAATAAAGCATCTTTCAGATTTCAGAACCTTATCTTAACAGCCCCCACCAAAAAACAAAACAAAACAAAACAAAACAAAAAAACAAGGGTCACTTAATCAATCAATAAGCATTTATTAAGCTATCACGATGTGTCAGAAACTGCTAAATACGAGAGATACAAAAAGAGGTAAAAGACAGTACTACCTTAAGAGCTTACAATCTAATTAGGGAAAAGTAAAAGCTGTTTGTTTTTCTTTTTAAAAAAAATAGGGGAAACTTAATTTAATTTAAAAAGAGAGATCAGAAAACCAAACCAAACTGCCCATTTGAAAAAGGGAAGAGTTTTTAAAACATTATTAAGTTCATCCTAGAGAGAATTATTGCCTTTCCCGATTGGACATAGTTAAGCTTTTATTTCAAAACTTCAGTTCTCTGTCAGTAGCCTTGTTAAATGGTAAATGGCTACAAATGTTTTGGTTTTAAATAAGGCACCAGGAACACTTTACACACAAGCAGAATATTTCTAATGAAAGAAGGATGAACTGAAAAAAAAAAAGAAGAAAAAGCAATAGGATGATGATAACAATAACAAAGACTTGTCATAGGCTGTCTTGCTTAGATTCTTAACCTTGCTATTTTATGAGGGATAAGGGTAGAATATAAAAAGGGGGTGATATCAATCTTCTTTTTATAACATAGTTTTTTCTGGATTATATTGCAAATATATATATTTATATATGCTCCAAACATATGTACACTGAATTTCCCTTTATAAAAAAGGAATACATATGTGTGTGCATATGCTTATACAGAATTTTTAAATAAAAATAAGGAAAACAATTTGATATTTTGGAAATAAAGAAAAATAGTTGAATCAAAACAATTAACAATGACTATATCTGTCAAAATATCTCTTGCCACTCCATTTCCCCACCTTTTTAACTCCCAGATTTAAGCCAAGAGTTCTTCACTTTTTTTTGTCATATATTCCTTTGGAATGGGATTATATTTAGGGAGGTTTACTCCACACAAATACACACACACACACACACACACACACATGTATAATTGAAGGGAATGCTATATTTTAGTTAAAGATGGGTGAAAATAGAGAAATAATATCTTCCCATCTAATTTCAACCTCATGAAATCTATAAATACCTGACCTGTAGTTTCTAGCAATCTCACAAATCAAGTCTGTCTCCCAATTTACTGATGAGAACATTGAGTCTCAAGGAAATTGTATCACTTTCATGTATTATGAGGAGAAAAACATAAACTTAGTAATGTTGACTCTAGAGCTAATATTCTTTCTTCTGTACCATTTTACCACCTGTTAGGCAAGTAACTTCATTTTCTGTTGTCCAAAGATATTATTGGCTTTTCAGTTGACCAAGAGTTTGGTTTCCTCTTAGTCATCTTTTCATGTATGTTACTGCAATCACTGTTAACTCTTGAATGTTAAAGGAAAATTTAGAGAAAATCTCAGGAGACTGATTAGTGTGTCCATTTCTCTCATTTTATAGTTAAGAAAATTGAAGGCAGGGAGGTAAATGGTTGGCTCAGTGTCTCATAGTTAGCTAAGCCAATATTTGAACCCAGATCAAAATTGTGACTATTTATATGATGTTCATATGAAAACAAATAGTAAATAAATTCTTTGAAGTGTAGCTTTTAAAGATTCCTCTCACCTCATTGGAAATATCCCCCAGCTGATGGGGATTGTTGAATACTAGAGACCATACTTGACCCAAGGGTAGCAAATTGCTGAAAGGTAATAGAAATCAGAGCTTCCCCCAGCTTTCTCAAGAAACTTTCAATGTTATGCAAAACCTGACCATTTCTGGAGGTTATATCGCTAATGAGATTCTCTCCCAGTTGAAATGTATTTAATTCCTTTTTGGGCACCTGCCCCCTGGTGCTACATGGTGAATTCAGATGGCAATTCATTTGTCTAGGTCAAAAAACCATAGTTTTTGTTGTTTGGCTGTCTTCTTTATTTAGGATGACAATTCTCTGAGTTAAGTCTACAAACTTTACAACTATATAGTTCATGAGTCTAACTTTTCATAGGCAATCATAGGAAGCAATTCAAAACAAAAACATTTCATGAAAGAATATAATAAAGAAAAGAGCAGCAAAGCATTTCTGACATAGATCTGGGGCACATTCTAAGGAAAACACACAGAATCCTTTGGAGGAGTGGATACACACAGGCAGCACAACTAGAGAGGTTTTGTGTCAAAAACATGTGTGTTCAAGCATTTGTGGAAAGTGTACACATTTAGAGAACACATGATTAAAACATACATGGATGAATAGTTTATTCCTCTGCCACTATGGGGTTATTGATATCTTTCAATGGGGTCATGATAATGCTCCTGTTTTCACTGATTTCAGTCCCTGATGAAAGCTAAAATTGGTCAGCATTGGACTCTGTTCCGGATACTGCCAGATGTTACTATCTGTTTGACATCTGGTCCTTCTAATTCCTCCAGCTTCTGACTGCCTTAGCTGAAATCTTCCATATTCTTGCTAACTAGTTCTCTTGAAAAAATTGAAACTTTTGCCCTAGAACCAGCAAAGAACCCTGCTGCTTTGTTACCTCAGAGTCTAGGCTTTGAAGCTCCCCATTTCTGGAACAAGAGACTCTCAGCCCCAGGTTTTTTGAACAAAGAGCAGGGTTATTCCAGCTATCTATAGCCCCTAGGCTTCATCTTTTCTTCCTACTCTTCATCTCAGTACAATTTCTCCCTGGAGGAGTCTCACATATGGCATCTTTTCAATAGATATTTCAAAATTCTTTGCCTGAAGGCTATGCTACAAACTAAACAGTAGTTATTTGCTTAATAATTTGCAAATGTTTCTGGAGATGTAAGGATCCCCAGGTTTTAAACCCCATGTCTCTCCCATTTGCTCATGTACATGAGGGGGCAGGAAAAAAAAAAGGTGGCAAGGTAAACTCTGAGTTTTTAAAAACAGGTTTGTATTCCTGTCCCTTCATATGCAAAGAGTCAAATAGCACTTATTAAGTGACTACTATATGCTAAATATTGCAACCAATCAAAATCAGAAAGAGCTTTGAATACTTCATTAAACAGATCAATAGTGATTCTATTTATAATAAAGATCAGGATTGGGATAGGGACTAAATATGTAATTTCTATTATATAGAAAACTCCCAGATGAAGAAATCTCAACCATTAACGCAGGTTGGAGCAGCTTGGTAGAACAGTGCATAGAGTGCTCGGCCAGAGTCAGTAAAACTCATCTTGCTGAATTCAAATCTCACCTTAGCCACTGAGAAGCTGTGTGACTCTGGACAGATCACTTAATTCTGTTTATCTCAGTATCTCATCTGTAAAATGAGCTGTAACTACTCAAGTAGCTTTGCCACTAAACCCCAAATGGGCTCAAAGAATTGGACATGACTGAAATTACTACACATCATCATATGCTTATAGCGTACATTGGGATTTACATGCAGGTCTTTCCAGTCAGTAGGACCATTATTGAGCTCTCTAACCATTATTGAGCTTTTTTTTTGTTACTAGTAATACTAGTAATACACTAGTAATACACAAAGTAATACACAAAATTAGACAATAATTAGTGATGAGGTTAGGATTGCAATACCTAAATTGAAATAACTTTGACAAATCCTCAGTGGCCATTCTCTCTGGCAAAAGGCTGTTTTATTTACGGAAATAGATTACAAACAAAATGAAGGAATACAATAGATAAACAGGGATGGTGAATATGAAATAAAGTTGGGAGAGCATATAGCTAGCAAGAAAAAAAGACAAGTTCCCCAAAGGAATTCACAATTAACCAAGAGAAGGGAAACCTTCTGTGAGTAAACCATTGACTGGCAGGTTAGACTAAGCAGAGTTAACTAGAGTAAGAATAAAATCACCATTAGAGGGAAGGCACTATGAAGACCGGGGGGGGGGGGGGGGGGTTTCTCCTTCAGTTTCCTCAGGGGGGAGGAAGAGAGAAAGAGAGAGAGAGAGAGAGTAACTTCATGGTGGACTTAGTCCTGAAGAGAACTTAGCAAAGATCTTCATCATAAACATTTCCTTTATAGGGGAAATGAAGCCTTGAAGGTTTTCCAGGTATAAATGATCCCCCCTCAAAAGGAAGGAAGGATCAAGAAAGGGAGAAAGAATCAGGAGCTCAAAGGTGGAAGAATCAAGGAGCCAGATGGAATGCACCTGGCAAGACCAGGTCCCATGACCCATCTAAACATGTGCTAATCAGTTATCACAATAAGGGGAAGCCATTATACATGTTTTTGGCTATTATTAATTCTTACAGTTTTCAAGGAAGGGATGAAAGGGAATATGCATCAATTTAACACCTACTACATTCCAGGCATTATACTAATCATTTAACACATATTTCAGTTGATGGTCACAATGATTTTGTAAGATGGATACCACTATCATTCCCATTTTATAGATGAGGAAACTGAAGCAAATAAATACTAGATTACGAACCTGAACAAGTTACTTAATCTTTTTTTTCTCCTTCAGTTTCCTCAGCTACAAGACACATAATGTGAAATATCTGTCTAGTGATTATCACCATGCCTGTCACATAGTAGATGCTTAATAAATGTTTATTCTCTTCCTTTTTTCTTTCCTTCCTTCTTTCCTTTTCTCTTTCCTTAATCCCTCCATTTCTTCTTTCCTTTCTCCCTTCCTTCCTCAAGTATTGCCATTAACTTACTCAAATGAATCATTTATAAAGCTTTTACTGTTCTATAAGTGCTAAATGTTGAGGAAAATGATGGGAAAAGCTAATCACCTTTCCTGTCTCCCCTAAGTTTATATAAACATATCTAATACATCACAATATTTTTATTAAAGCTTTTTATCTATAAAACATATGCATGAACAATTTTTCCAACATTTATCCTTGCAAGACCTTTTGTTACAAATTTTCTCCTCCTTCCCCCCTTCCCTAGCTGACAGGTAATCCAATACATGTTAAATATCTTTAAATATATGTTAAATCCAATATATCTATACATGTTTATAAAGTTATTTTGCTGCACAAGAAAAAATTGGATTTAGAAAGAAAGAAAAAAATCTGAGAAGGAAAACAAGAATGTAAGCAAACAATAACAGAAAGAGTGGAGATGCTATATTGCAGTTCACTCATTTCTCATAGTTCTCTCTGTGGGTGTAGCTGATTCTCTTCATTACTGAACAATTGGAACTGGTTTGAATCATCTCAGTTTATGTAAGTCTCTCCAGGCCTTTCTAAAATTGTCTTGCTCATCATTTTTACAGAACACTGGTATTCCACAGCATTCATATACCATAATTTATTCAGCCATTCTCCAATTGGTGGACAGTTTCTAGCTATTACGATAAGGGCTGACATAAACATTTTTTGTACATGTGGTCCCTTTCCTGCCTTTAAAAACTCTTTGGAATCTAATCCCAGTAGAAACACTGCTAGATCAAAGGGTATGCACAATTTGATAACTTTTTGAGCATAGTTCCAAATTACTCTCCAGAATGGTTGGATCCATTCACAGTTCCACCAACAATGTATCAGTGTCCCAGTTTTCCCACATCCCCTCCAATATTGGTCATTATCTTTTCCTGTCGCCTTAGCCAATCTGATAGGTATTTAGTGGTATCTCAGAGTTGTCTTAATTTGTATTTCTCTGATCAATAGTGATTTAGAGCACCTTTTCATGTGACTACAAATAGTTTCAATTTCTTCATCTAAAAATGGTCTGTTCATATCCTTTGACCATTTATCAATTGGATAATGGTTTGAACTATTATAAATTTGAGCCAATTGTAATGGGCTGAAGCTCGAGTTGATGCACTGAGGTCCCAAGCACTAAATAGTAATTGGACTAAATAGTGAGACTAAATAGTAATTGGACCACACTCCATTAATATATGCTTAGAGAAAGAATGACCCCCACCTACTCTTTGTGCAAGTTCTGATGTATTGTATAAGAAATGACGTAGGGACAATTTTGGTGGGTGGAGAGAGAGGGGCGGAGAGAGAGGCAAAGAGACAGCTGGCCGGGTTTGTGCTGTGGCCACTCACATTCCTATTGCCATCCCCCTTCACCTCCACAAAGAATAAAAATCGAAGATTTTCCCTTAACCTGAATTCCTGACTCTGGCTGATTTTATAATATGCGATCATCACAATCAATTTTCTATACATTTTAGAAATGAGTCCTTTGTCAGATCCTTTGGATATAAAAATGTTTTCCCAGTTTACTGCTTCCCTTCTAATCTTGTCTGCATTATTTTTGTTTGTACAAAAACTTTTTAACTTAATATAATCAAAATTATCTATTTTGTGATCAATAATGATCTCTAGTTCTTCTTTGGTCACAAATTCCTTCCTCCACAAATCTGAGAGGTAAACAATCCTATGTTCTTCTAATTTGTTTATAATATCATTCTTAATATCTAGATCATGAACCCACTTTGACCTGATCTTGGTATAAAATATGGTGTTAAGTGTGGGTCTATGCCTACTTTCTGCCATACTAGTTTCCAATTTTCCAGCAGTTTTTATCAAATAGTGAATTCTTATCCCAAAAGGTGGGGTCTTTGGGTTTGTCAAACACTAGATTGCTATAGTCGTTGACTATTTTGTTCTGTGAATCTAACTTTTCCACTGATTAACTTCTCTATTTCTTATCCAGTACCAAATAGTTTGGATAACTGCTGATTTATAATATAGTTTTAGATCTGGTACAGATCTTCATTTGCTTTTTTCTTCATTAATTTCATTGAAATTCTTGACCTTTTGTTCTTCTAAATGAATTTTGTTGTTATTTTTTCTCTAGGTCAGTAAAATAGTTTCTTGGGAGTTTGATTGGTATAGCACTAAATAAATAGATTAATTTAGGTAGTATTGTCATCTTTATTATATTCGCTCAGCCTATCCAAGAGCATTTGATATTTTTCTAATTGCTTAGATCTGACTTTATTTGTGTGGAAAGTGTTTTGTAGTTTTGCTCATATAGTTCCTGACTTTCCCTTGGAAGACTTCCCTTCCCAAATATTTTATATTATCAAGTTATTTTAAATGGCATTTCTCTTTGTATCTCTTGCGGTTGGATTTTGTTCAAGATATATAATAATGCTGATGATTTATGTGGATTTATTTTGTATCCTGAAACTTTGCTAAAGTTGTGGATTGATTCTAATAGCTTTTTAGTTGATTCTCTAGGGTTCTCTAAGTATACCATCATATCATCTGCAAAGAGTGATAAATTGGTTTCCTCATTACCTACTCTAATTCCTTTAATCTCTTTTTCTTCTCTTATTGCCAAAGCTAGCATTTTTAACACAATATTGAAGAGTAATGGTGATAGCGGGCAAACTTGTTTTACCCCTGATCTTATTGGGGATGGTTCCAGTTTATCCCCAATTACTTGTTGATGGCTTTTCATAGGTGTTATTGACTATTTTAAGGAAAAGTTAATTTATTCCTATACCTTCTAGTGTTTTTTAATAGGAATGAGTGTTGGATTTTATTAAATGCTTTTTCTGCATCTATTGAGATAGTCATGTAGTTTTTGTTAATTTAGTTTTTGATATGGTCAATTATACTAATAATTTTCCTAATGTTGAACCAACCCTGCATTCCTGGTATAAATCCTACTTGGTCATGGGGTATTATCCAGGGGATAATTTTTTGGCAATCTCTTTGCTATTATTTTATTTAATATTTTACATCAATATTCATTAGGGAGATTGGTCTATAATTTTCTTTCTCTGTTTTTGTCCTACCTCATTTAGGTATCAGTACCATGTCTGTGTCATAAAAAGAATTTGGTAGGACTCCTTCATTCCCAGTTCTTTTCAAATAGTTTATATACTATTGGAGTTAATTGTTCTTTAAATGTTTGGTAGAATTCATATGTAAATCTATCTGGTCCTGGAGATTTTTTCTTAGGGAGTTGATTAATAGATTGTTCTATCTTTTTTTCTAAAACTGGGACTATTTAAGTAATTTATTTCCTCTTCTGTTAATCTGGGCTATTTATATTTTTGAATGTATTTTTCCATTTCACTTAGGTTGTCAAATTTGTTGACATAATATTGGGCAAATTAACTCCTAATTATTGCTCTAATTTCCTCTTCATTGGTGAATAGTTCTCCCTTTTCATTTTTGAGAATAACAATTTGATTTTTCTTTTTTTAAATCAAATTAACTAAGATTTATCTATTTTGTTATTTTTTTCATAAAACTAACTCTTACTTTTATTTATTAATTCAATGGCTTTTTTTTTCAATTTCATTGATCTCTCCTTTTATTTTTAAAATTTCAAGCTTTGTGTTTGATTGGGGTTTTTAATTTGTACTTTTTCTAGCTTTTTTAGTTGTAAGCCCAATTCATCAATCTTCTCTTTCTCTATTTTATGCAAGTATCTAGAGATAAAAAATTTACCCTTATTACTGTTTTGGTTGCATCCCACAAATTTTAGTATCTTGTCTCATTATTGTCATTTTCTTGGGTGAAATTACTAATTGTGTCTATGATTTGCGGTTTCACCCATTCATTCTTTAATATGAGATTAATTAGTTTCCAATTACTTTTGTTCTATTTTTCCCTGGCCTTTTATTGAATGTAATCTTTATTGCATTGTGATCTGAAAAAAAAATGCACTTACTATGTCTGCCTTCCTGCATTTGATTTTAAGGTCTTTATGTCATAATATATGGTCAATTTTTGTATTGGTTCCATGAACTGCCAAGAAGAAAGTATACTCCTTTCTGTCTCCATTCAATTTTCTCCTAAGATCTATCATATCTAGCTTTTCTAGTATTCTATTTAGTGCTTTAACTTCTTTCTTATTTATTTTGTGATTTGATTTATCTAGTTTTGAGAGAGCAAGAGTTTGAAAGAGATTTTGAAATCTCCCACTATTATAGTTTTGTTATCTATTTCTTCTTGCATCTCTCTTCACTTCTCCTTTAGGAATTTAGATGCTACACCACTTGCTTAATATTTAATGTTACTTATGTTTAATATTTATATTGCTTCATTATTTATGGTACACTTTAACAAACTATAGTTTTCTTCCCTATCTCTTTTAATTAGATCAATTTTTGCTTTTTCTTGATTTGAGATTAGGATGGCTACCCCTGCTTTTTTGACTTCACCTGAAGCATAATAGATTCTGCTCTAGTCTTTTATCTTTACTCTGTTTGTATCATTCTGCTTTAAATGTATTTCTTGTAAACAGTATATTGTAGGATTCTGTCTTTTAATCCATTCTGCTACCCACTTATTTTTTATGGGATAGTTCACCCCATTCACATTTACAGTTAAAACTACTAATTCTGTATTTCCTGTCATCTTATTAACCCCAAATTATACTTTTCTCTTTCCTTTTCCCCTTTCCCTACTCATGAGCACTATTTACCTCAAATAGTCCACCCCCTTTAGAGACCCTCTCTTTTTCTTATACCTTTCCCCTACTATTTCTGTTTTCCTTTCTATTTAGCCTAATCTTACCCCTTTCTCTTTTCCCCTCCCACTTTTCTATAGGGTGAGAGAACTTTCTTGATGAAGACAAATATAGCTTATATTCTTTCTTTAAGCCAAATCTAATGAGAGTAAGATTGACACAATATTCATCACCTTTCCTTCTTTCCCTCAATTATAATATACTTTCTTTGCCTCTTCCTGAGATGTAATTTCCCTCAAGTTACCTCCACTTTCCTGTTTTTTTTTTCTGTTACAATCTCCTATCCACCTCTAGTTTCTTTTTTATATTATAACAATAAAATCAGATTATACATGTACTTTCTATGTATACCCATAACAGAAATACAGTTCTCAAGAGTTCTTTTCTTTTTACCTTTTTATGCCTCTTGAGTTCTATATTTGGAGGTCAAAATTTTTGTTTAACTCTGGTCTTTTCATCAAAAATAAATAGAATTCACCAGTTTCATTGAAAGTTCATCTTCTTCCTGAAAGAAAATGCTCAGTTTAGCAGGATAACTTATTCTTGGCTGCATTCCAAGTCCTTTTGTCTTTTGCAATATCAGATTCCAGGCCCTTCAATCCTTTAAAGTGGAAGCTGCTAGGTCCTGAGTAATCCTTATTGTGGTTCCTCGGTATTTGAAGTGTTTCTTTCTGCTGCTTGTAATATTTTTTCCATGATCCCATAGTTTTGATATTTAGGTATTATATTCCTTGGAGTTTTAATTTTTTGGTCTCATTCAGGAGGTGTTTGGTGATTTCTTTCAATGGTCATTTTACTTTCTGATTCTATGACATCCAGGCAGTTCTCTTTGATGATTTCCTAAAAAAAATGGTGTCTAGGCTCCTTTTTTTTTTTTTCATCATGTATTTCAGGGAGTCCAATAATCGTTAGATTTTCTCCCCTAGATCTATTTTCCAGGTTGGTTGTTTTTCCAATTGGGTATTTTACATTTTTTCTATTTTTTTTTTTTTTTTTTTTTTTTTTTTTTTTTTTTTTTTTTTTTTTTTTTTGGTTTTGCTTGAACGATTCTTGTTGTCTCATTGAGTCATTCATTTCCATTTGTTCAATTCTGGATTTTAGTGAATTATTTTCTTCTTCATTTACTTTTTTTTAAACTTCTTTTTGTATTTGTCCAATTGAATTTTTAAATGAGTTGTTTTGTTCTATGGAATTTTTTTCCATTTCACAAATTCTGTTTTTTAAGGAATCATTTTCTTTTTCCATTTCACAAATTCTACTTTTTAAGGAGTTATTTTGTTTTTCTATTTAACAAATTCTGTTTTTCAAGGAATTGTTTTCTTTTTTTTTCATTTTATCAAATCTATCTTTTACTGAGTTATATGCCTTTTCCAAACCCTCTTGCAAAGTTTTTATTTCCTTTCCCCAATTTTCTTCTAGCTCTATTTTAAGATTCTTTATAATTTCTTCCTGAAGAGCCTTGTATGATGGGGACCAGGTTATATCTCCTTTTGGGGTGTCATCTGGAGACAATCTGCCTTTAGTCTCCTTAGGGTTTGAAATCTGTTCTTCTCTTTCACCATAAAAGTTCTCTTTACTTTTTTACTCATTTTTTAAAAGTTAAGGTCTGCTTTTAGGGCAGGGAAATATTTCCAAGCTTCCTCTATAAGCAGCCACAACTGTGCTGGGTCAGTGCTGACTCATTCCCAGTGCTGGGTGAGTGTGGCCAGGTCCCTTGAGACTCCAGCATTTCAGGGTTCACTATTTACCTTTTGTGTTTGTGTTGGATGTTTTCTAACTTCTATGCTGATCTACTGGTTTGTAATCCAGGGTAGAGTGGCTAACACTGCTGTAGGTTCCTGTAGATTCCTCCCCATAGATTCTCCACAACATGGAGTCTACACCCCGTCTTGGAGTGCACTCCACCCTGTGGAGTCTGCACCACTCTGGGACTCTGCACTGTCTGCTCTGGTGTCTGTGCTTGGCTGCTTGTGCTTGGCTGCCTCCCTCTCATTTCCAATTGAAACAGACCTTTTCTAGAGATCTTTGAAATTATCTTCTGCTGGTAATTGATTGCACTCCCAAATTTGTGGATTTTGCCAGTCCAGAGCTAATTCAGAAGATGGATTTGCTAATTAGTCTGAGAGTTGTAGGAAGTGAGAAAGAAACATGTGTCCTCTCTATCTTGGCTCTGCCCCCTTTTTTTTTTGTAATTTTTAAAGACTCTAAGCAAGTCTTCCATTTTGGGAAGATCTCTTATAGAAAGTTTTGGAAGAAAATGGATAAGAATTGTATAGTATGAGGGAAAAAAAGAATGGTTGTGATTTCCTCTACAAGTTAGATCATGGACCCATTGAATTATTGATGTTTTAGAAGTTGTTTTAGAATACACTATTCTTATGGGGCATTAGAAGTAGAAATTATTCATCAGACCATATGGAACAGAAGCTACAAATCTAAATTCTGTTCCTAAATGAAAAAATAATATTTTGTATCTAATTTGTTTTGAAACTTCATTTTAAGACTAATATTGAATTATAGAAAACCAGGCCACCAGGCAGTTTGACAGTATTCAATTAAGAGTTGTCCACAGTCATTTTTCTCATGTTTTCAGTCCTTTTGGTGGTATGATTTTCTAATTTTGAGACTCAGTTTTCTTGTCTATTAAATGAAAATGGGGAAGGTTGGACTAGTTGACCTTAAAGTTCCTTTCAACTGCTAACAATCTTTTTTTTTTTCTGAAAAAGTAGAGTATAGGTTATTGGAGGGTAGATATTATTTCCTAGGGTTTTTTTTTTGGTATTCCCAAGACTATTTAGAGAATAAATGATTAATAAATGCCAATTTAATTTTTTAATTGTATCAGAAGAGGTGGTGATATCACATAGGTAATGTTGCTATGTATCAACATGATCATATGCCAGCATTCTTAATCAATAATATGCTCTTTTTCTTCTGTCAGTAATAATTTCTCCCTACCTCTCATCTTTTGGAATTCCCATTCATTGTTTTGATTCCAACTCAAATGTCACTTCCTACATGAAATCATTTCCCAGCTATTTGACTATGGCAAGAAACTCCAAAAAGCCATGCAAAGGGAACTATCTATAGAATCTCTCTTTGAGATTTTCCTTATTCCCTGAAAGCTCTAGAACCCAGAACTTAATAGTTTGCTATATCAAATGAAGTGGTCCCTGATCCTCTGTCTCTGAAAATATTATCTTCACTCCACACAGACCCCATACAATCCTTTCTTCTACAGTTTCGTTAAAAAAAATTGTCAAATTACTTTGTGTATTACAGTTATCTTTATTTGTAACTTCTACTCTTTGCCTTCTAGGCTAATAGATAATTATATTGAACAAGAACCCTGCCTGTCTACACTAGGTTTCTCTCCCCAAATTTAGGACAATTCTCTGCCCATAGTAAGTGCTCAATACATGATGACTGAATAAATAACCATTTTTTTAGTTCAATAACATCACCCCTGTCCTTTCCATCTTCTCTCTTACCTAACTACTGGCATATTTTAGCCCCAGGCTCCTCTGAGAACCTTCAAGTACAATGTTTTATTTTGTGTGTGTAGTTTCTATGTCAATGGCTGGGAGGTAATCAGATTTTATAGAGCTTTAAAGGTCTTTTTTCTTTTTCTTTTTTTTAAAGCAAAATCTATAATGATTCCCAGATGACTTCTGTAAATGGATTTGAAATCTTTGAAGACAAGCTTGACAACTTAACGCATATAAACCAGCATCTACCCTTATCCCTATCCCTTAAGGGGACAGCCAGAACTCCATTGTCATTTTGTATTGTCCACGGGTTCTCAACTAAGATAGTTGTGACTTTAGTATTGTTGCTAATTACCATTAAAAATCAAATAAAAAACAACAGCACTTATGCAAAGGGAAGAGCTATTTAAAGTGAACAGCAGGCAACACTTTTTGACATTTTCCTTATGACCTAAGAAGCCTATACTCCAGCTCATAGTAATAATAATTGAAATCTTAGGAGCATTTATGATTGACATAGCACTTTACATATATTATCTTATTTGATCTTTATAGCATCCTTGTAATATAGATACCACTTACAGTCTCATACCCTTTTTATAGATAGGGAACTTGAGGCTCAGAGAGGTTATATGATTTCTCAGTAGCCAGAATTCAAAACTAAGTTTATCCTGACACAAAATTCAATGCTGTTTCTTCTAATAAAAATATCTGATATTTATGGTATTCTAAGTTGGTAAGGGATTGTGAATATATTATGTTATTTGAACTTTACAATAGCCCTATAGATAGATGCTATTATCATATGCATTTTACAGATAAAGAAATTGAGACTTATAGACATTAGGTGACTTGCCCATGATTACATAGCTGAACAAATGTCAAAGGTGAAATTCCAATTCCAAATTCATCATTATTTCTCTTATACCATTGTATCTTGCAAGGATTTGAGCCTATTGGTGAGTAAGGAAAACTTCAAGGAAAGACAAAAGGGTATAAGTCTGATCATCAAAAGATAGAAATCATCAGATTGTGAGCTCTGTGAGGACAGGCACTGTCTTTTGTCTCATTTTATATCTTCAGAGCTTTGCTCACTGTCTGATGTGAAATAGCCGATTATTGACAAGGGCAATTCCTAGTTCTAATCCCTTCAGGCTGCTTTGATTTTTTCATCAGTAAAATGGGGATGATAGTTGTAGCACTTCACAAAATTGCTATGAGAAAATGAATATTTCTTTTAAATCTTTAAGAGTTTTGTAGGATGTCCCAAAAATCTTAATACAAATTTAAGCTTTAAAACATTAAAACTTAATATGAGCTTAAAACCACACTAGGCCTTTTGTAATACTTTACATAAATATGACAATTATCATTCAAATTCTATCTCTCTTCTCAAATAAGTGTTTTGTTTTTAAACATCCATTATAATTTGCTGGAACTAGTTGTTCTCTTAGTCTAAAATAGATGAAAAAAATGAATAATGTAAAGTATAAAATTATCATCAACATCATCATCATCATCATCATCACTATTAATATGTAGCAATTAAATAGTGTTTTAAGAGTTGCAAAATGCTTTACATATATTATCATATTTTATCCTCATAACAATCCTGAGAGTTAGGTGCTATTATTCTCATTTCAAGGCAAACGGGTTATTTGGCTTGTTTATTGTTGTTTTTCACTCATGCCCAAATCTTTGTGGCCCCATTTGGGGTTTTCTTGGCAAAGAGACTGGTAAGAGTTATTTCATTCTCCAGCTCACTTTACAGATGAGGAAACTGAGGCAAACTTAAGTGACTTACGCAGACTGACATAACTACTAAGTATCTGAAGTAAGATATGAACTAATAAAGATGAGTCTTAGAACTAACTTCAGGCTCAGGGCTTTATCCACTGTGCCACTTAGTTGCTCCTAAAGTGATTTACTCAGGATCAAATATCAAAATGTTTCTAATGCAATTAATTAATATAAAGGCACAAAAAAGTAGATCGAAATCATAGCATTGGCTACAGAGTGTTCCTCTCTAGGCTTAAAAAAGTATTAGACATAACTTCTAACTTGATAGACATTGATATAAATGAAAATATTTTAATTTTTCTAGTGGAGTTCCAAAGTGAACAGGGAGATTTTGCTCAGAAATCTAACTGATTAAAACACTGTGCAGGAAAAGAACATTAGGGAATCAAGTTCCTATTACATTAGTAAAATACCAAGGAAGCTAAAAAGAAAAAAAAAATACCAGCATTTTGTTTCAAATCAAAACCATGACAGTGGATCCAGTTGAATATCTAATAGACTAACAGGGTCAGATGAGACCTCAAAAGCAAATCCAGTCCAAATTGTATGTGATAGAGAAATATCTTCTAAAACATAGCTAACAAGTGGGCATCCAACTTCAATTTCATCATTTCTGATGAGGGAGAACTCCCTTAACCAACTGATTTTTGTGCTACATGTTGAGCCAGTATTATATGTTGGGATGTGTGTGTGTGTGTGTGTGTGTGTGTATGTTCCTTCTCTCATAAAACCTATAGCTCCCTCCCTATACTTGTGCAGCCAAAGTATTAAAATTGTCACTTTATCAAGTAACTAAAATTTGCTATTGCTACTATAGTAGCAGACAATTTAACTAGAACAAAATAAATGTTTATTGACATAGAATAAACCTCTTATTTTTGTACTTCTAAAACTTTTAATATACAATATGTTGCTTTTGTTTATTTTTTACACAAGTGAGTTCACAAGATTTTGACATATATTCTTTACTTCTTTATTATGTATGTAATCATACTTTTCAAAGTAGATTTTTAAACACTATTTTTTCAATTACACATGAAAAGATAGTTTGTAGTTATATTTTTATAAGATTTTGAATTCCAATTTTCATCTCCCTTTCTCCCTCATTCATACCCCATCTCCCCAATACAGTAAACTAATATACAATATTGCTGTTACTATATACATTGTTCTCTTGATTCTGCTCACTTCATTCAGCATCATTTCATATAAGCTTTTCTAGGTTTTTCCAAAATCTGCCTGCTTATCGTTTCTTAAAGCATAATGGTATTCCAATGCATTCATATCACAGCTTTTTCAGTCATTCCCCAATTGATGGGCATTCCCTCAATTTCCAATTCTTTGCCACCACAACAAGAGCTGCTATATTTTTGTACATTTAGATCTGTTTGCATGCTACAGAATGTTTATATAGAGGTGTGTTTTTTTAATATACAGTTCTTAACCTTTCATAAAATATGGCATGGAATAAAGTTGTATTGTAGCATTCTGTCTCTATTTGTAAAGTTTTAGGTGTTCTAGAACAATTCTTCTTTCTCACTATATAAATAAAATTTTCAGAGTTCACCATTACCTTCATGGAGATAAGTTTTTCAGGCCCAATGGAAATAAAATCACATTCCCCAGATACTGCTTTGCATAAATAGTTTATGTCTGATGAAATTTTAGATTCTTTATCTAGGATCTACATGATTCTAGAAAGATGGGCAGAACACCTCCAGAGTATTCCCATCAGACAACTGGCAATCAATGCTGAAGCTTTTGACCATTTACCTTGAAATGAAGTTAATCCCTCTTTAGCTAAACTCCCAACAAGAAATTCTCATACCTATAACACGTGTCTCACACCTGTTTCATAAGCTCATGTGGACATCTGAAAGAAGTTGTAATATACTCTAGAAAGAAACATGAATTCCACAAATAAACATTAACTTTTCCTAATCTTCGATAATCTAATATTTTCATTTTTTTGTTCAAGAGAAGCATTTTTTTTCATTCCAATGGTTATTTTCTGTTGTACTCATATTCTTAAAATTCTTCCAAATTCATAAAAACTTACACTGAATTGAAGATGGATTAGGAACATCCTCTCATCTGTCAGATCTTTGAAAATCTTTGCTTATCTCTTAAAAATATTTATGTGTTTTGAAGCAAAAGTTTATATTATATTGAATTTTTTGTTTGTTTTTGTTTGGAGTTTGTTTTGAGTTTTGGGGTTTTTTGTTTTGTTTTGTTTGCTTGGTTTCAGTCATATTTTCCTTTGAAATTGCATTACTCATCCTGTTTCACTGTGGGTTTGAATAAACCTTGAATTTCTTTGTTTTCCCATACATACACTACAGAAGTGTCTTTCATCATCAGTGAAGTGTACTCTTTAAAAGCTACAATTTTATTTATTACCTTTGAGTAATATCTATTTTAACCAAAAATTAAAAAACAAAATAAAACAAAACAGGAAAGGAGAGTGATAAAGATTAATAAAGAATGAAGAAACAAAGCATTTTCACCTAGCAAAAGTCAGGTATTCTGAATTAGCTTAATTTTAATAAAACACACATGAGCAGTAGTAAGATCTCACAAAATGTAACAAGTATCAAAATTATGCCTTCTCCCAATCAATTTTCACAACAATATATTATACTACCAATCCAGACTTATAATCTATTCCCAAACTTCTCATCGATTTTCTCTTTCTAAGTACTAGATACCTTTAATAAGAAATTTTAAAGGAACAATATTTCTATGTAGCAACATTATAATGTACAACTGCATACCAGAAGTATCTAAGAATTGTGAAAATACTTGATAATGGAGAAGAAAAAAAATCACATCATAGATTTAAAACTAGAGGTAAATTGCAAGTCAGTTAGTTCAACCTCTTCCTTTTTTAGCTCACATGAAAACCCAGGAAAGTTAATGACTAGTCCGAGATCATGTAGATAATTAAATGGTAGGATCATGATTGACCTTACATTCTCTAAACTGAACAGTATTCCTATATTGATTCAAGATACACAAATGTCTTAAATTTCTTGTCTACCTTATTCAAAAGACCATATAGGACTTTCACACAATTTATTAAAATTCCATCTGTATTCCACAATGAAAAGACTCTAACTTTGGTTAAGATCAATAGCTTCTTCAGTTGGGAATGTAGCTAACAAGGGATTCATTTCAATCTGAGGTAAATGATCAATGGTTTCAGCATTGATTGGAATTGTCAAGAACAATCTGGAAGTATTTAGCCCATGTTTCTAGGATCCTATCTTTATCACAAATCTATGTGCCTCCATCAGCACTAAATACTTAAGATTCACCATAGGTCTTTGGCCCAGAAATACCCTACAGGGCTTCATAAAAGTGGAACCCACCAGAAAGACATGCTCTCATCAAAAAGGATGTTGTGCTTTATGAGCAAAAAAAAAAAAAAAATTGAAGAAGCTCAAAAGAAATGTGAGATGTGCAAAAATGTTCACGTGGACCATTTGTTCCTATCCTGTGGTAGAACATTTGCAGAGCATATTGGTCTGATCACACACAGTTGGACATACCCTTGACTCTAATAGAGTGATGTTATTTTGATCCTCTTAAAGAATGAAAAACAGCAACCAAGGTCAATAACTAATTTTCAGGAGCTTCTATGTATTCTCCAAAGTTGGAAAATGATAGGTAATGATGGCTTTCAAAAAAAAAATCACAAAATTAAAGACCTGGACAACCAAGAACTCTACCTTGTTCCATCAAAATAATGGTCAAAGAAAATTCTGAATATTAAAAAATAAGGTTAACTGAATCTTTTGGAAGCAGTTTTAATTTAATATACATATGGATGTACTTTAGCAATTAGAACTATATGTACAGGATTAAGTCTGAGTATTTAATTCAATATTTTCATATCTGCTGAGCCTCAGCAGCCAAGGTTTGTCAATTTTAATAAAGAATCCATTAAATGTTGCTTATTGTTTTGCAGAATTAGCATGTCTTTGCATAAAGTTGACACTGGTCACATTATTTCCTAGGAAGACAAAAGATAAAAAGAACAGTAAAGGACAATGACAATAAAATTAAGTTCATTGCCCGTTTGTTCAATGAAAATTCTCAAGGGCTCTTGAATATAGATGAAGTTGACTTTCAGCAAAGAATACATTTCCATGTGTTACAGAAGACTGGTTTCTGCTCTACCAGGTAAGACATTTATTTGCTTGAGGGAATTTCATTAGATTACTACAGAGCAGTATAGGACTTATTTTTAGCTAATGTCATATTCCTTTACTATCCCCAACTATCAAGATATGTTAGATTATCTAAGTGTTTAAATGACAAGTGTTTAGTGTTTAGTGACAGCTTTACTGATGAAGCTTAGAGGATTGTGGGTACAGGAACTAGTATAGAAGCAACCTAATGCAGTAGGAAAATTACTAGCTTATATTATTAGAGAATTCCAGTTCAAAGCCCACCTCTAATAGTTACTACTTTTATTTCTTTGGACAGACTTTTAACCATCACATGTTTTAGTTGCCTCATCTGTAAAATGAGAGAGTTAGACTGGATGGTCTCTGAGGCCCCTGCCAATCAATCTATGATTGTATAAGAGTTGGGCAAATGCCAGGATCTTATAAAATCAAAGATCTAGAAACCAGGAGATGAATGAAGAGATCAATCAGGGCAAGAGAAAGATGAATGACCCAGGAATCAAGAAGCTCATAAAGAGAAGGTCACTTTTTTAGTTCAAAGCAACTGTGGGTCAAAAAGCTAGGAGGTAATAGAACCTTAGTTTTTCTCCTCTCCAGTACTGGTGCATAGACAACCAAAAGACAGTGTGCTCTATTTTAGGTCTTTAAGCCAATGAAAGAGAAGCATTTTTCCTCATTCTTGAGGCACAACAACCTGCTCACTAGGCTAGTGATAGGCTATGAACCCAGCATCACCATATGATTTCAATATCATATTTATGTGTGTATAACATATACATATACATTTAGTAGTTTACATATATATGCATATATAAATTATATATATATATATATATATATATAAAACTACACACAGATTTATGTATATGTATACACACATATACACATGTATATATAAATATATACATAAACTTTTGTATATTTGTGTTGTTATGCCCTGAATAAAATTATTATGAATACCACATACCCCTTCCCCGCCATTAGGACTGGGAGAATTGAATCAGGAAAAGCCTTGAAGTTCTGACCACTTTACATACCATTGTGTCATAAACTCCAAGAGCATTATCTCACTCCTTGCTGGCATAATTCCCCCTCCTTTTCTTTTATTGCCCCTCCAGCAGTCTCCTGTGGGTGATCTTATCTTGACTCCTATCCTATCAGAATTAAGTTATGATCCTTTCCTGGAATTATGGCTTGTCTGTCCTCCCAGCATCCTGCTCCCCACCCCCATCTGTCTTTGTTAAAACCCTAGTTAGCTAAAACCCTCATGTAAGTTTTCTGCCTCAGTTCCTTGGAGCTTTTGGACAGCCAGCTATTCTAAAACTCTCCATATTAAAAGATTAAAAACCAATCTCTGTCTTGCCTCAGCTTCTTTGGTATTACATGTCGTGTGTGTGTGTGTGTGTGTGTGTGTATATATACATATATATATATATCTATATATGTCATGTATATATGCATATATATGTATTTACACACATACGTTCTCGCTGTATGTTGTATGTGTATATATATATATATATATATATATATATATATATAGGCCTAATGTGAATTCTTCTCATCATTAATTATAACAATGAATGAAATTTTTTAAAAATACTGACAAATCCTGAATAAAGTGACTTTTTCTCTGTAAAAATCACTTAAACTTTCTCATTTTTAAATTAAGGCATTATCTTCCTTGGTCTATCTATATGATAGGATTTTTATGAAGATCAAATAGATAAAAAATTGAGATATAAAGTACCAATAAAATTTAAGAGAATATTATTTTACTCAGTTTATTCATGGAGATGCAAACTTTTGCCTTTTATTGGGCAGTATCTTGGAAGGAACACGTTCAAACATGGATTGGAGTTCAATTCCTAGACCTTAAAAGTCAGTACTAATGGCTCCCAAAGTTTTCAGACATATAGCAAATGTTAATTGTAAAAGTCTTAAAGTGAACAGATTACTTTAACTAATTCTTCCCTCTGTAAAGTTCATAGCTACATCTAATCATACTAAAGGTCTGTGTAGAGCTGAAAATCAGCCTTAAGATAGCTATATGTGTTCCATTCAATTTGGTTCATTATTATTAATCACCTTCAGTATGCATATGTCCTTAGGCTATATGCCAAAATGTTTCTGCCCTCAATGAGTTAAAATTGAGACTATTTTTAGTTTCATAAAGAAGACGATTACAGGAATAGTGTATGCACTTGATGATTTTTTGAGGCAGTGAGTGCTTAGCTTAGGGACAGGAAGATCTGAGTTCAAATCTTATCTCAGTCATTTACATAGTTTTGTGATAAATTAACAAACCACTTAACTTCTCTCTGACTCAGTTTTCTAATTTGTTGAATCAGAAAATTGATAACATTCCCCTTTATAGGGTTGCAATATATACATATACATATATACACATGCATATATAGCTTTGTACATACATTTTTGTGTATTTGTGTTGTTATGCCCTAAATAAAATTATTCTGGCCACCACACCTACACCCCCCACCTTCCTTGCCATTAAGACTAGGAGAATTGAATCAAGGAAAAAACCTTGACACTTTACATGTCATTGTGTCATAAACATGTGAAGATCCGATGATATAATGTTCTGGTAAAAAAAAAAAAAAAGAAAACGGAAGGAAGGAAGGAAGGAAGGAAGGAAGGAAGGAAGAAAGGAAAACATTTTATGTACTTACTATGTTAAATACATAAAATGTTTTCTTTCTTTCAATAAGTACTTAAAATGTTTTCTTTTTTCTTTCATCTTCTATGTGCTAAGCCAATATAAATAATATTCTCATAAAAATGTACACATATAGGTAAATAGGCAGAAGATTCAGTAGTTATTTATTTCCCCTTATTTACTTTAGGCTGATATTGAGAATGAGGGAAGTTAAGGTAATAGAACTAATTTATTTTTTTCCCAAACTTTAGTGTACTCTGATATTTGAGGAACCTCAAGAATCAATCCTTAATCTCTTTATAATTGTGTTATCTACAATGCTGACTTTCTTTGTGTATATTTTGGGGTCTTGTCTCACTTTTTTTTATCTTTGGTTCTTTTAATGCCATTTTGCTTCTTCATAAAGTATATAGAGGAATGATTGTGAAAGTCTTAATGTGGTGACTCTAATGTAATTCATGAAAAAATTAGTTTATGATAAAAATTTTAAATATTCAATTTTAAAAATTTGTTTACTCTCCTTCCATTTCCAGAGTTAAATTATCTCAGAATAATTTCATTTAATAGAATCAATCAACAAAGTTTTATAAATTTGTTCTTATTCCCCCCCCCACAAACTTATTCTTACTGCTTTATGAAGTGATACTTTTCACAATGTCATACCATCATTTATCATGATATTTTACATATGCTTGTCTACCAAACTGGTTATGCTCCTGGATCCTGAATCTCTCCAAGCATCAAAAAGATCAACTATCAGCAGCTGAGAGTTGCTGTCAAGAGAATTTTTAGGATTTTTTAAGTCTTCACATTGGCATTTGATTTATATAACTTGAACTTCTTTAGAAAATTATGAAAGTCTGTGTTGATATCTGTTCTTTTATATTCCTTCAGTTTCTTAGAGTTGTTGCAATTGCACATAAAGATAGATAGATGCATAGATACATAGATGATAGATGGATGGACTGCCAAGAAGATGAACAGGTGGGGGGGGGAGAGAGAGAGAGAGAGAGAGAGGTAGGTATGTATATTTGTCATTCTTATGTGTTTTCCCTGTAAGACATATATGTTTGTGTTATATAAATATAATGATATGGCTAGATATTATCTGAAAATGGCCTACATCTATGGAGAATAGGAGAAGGGGTATGTGTGCACCTCCTGAAGACTAGATGGGATCAACTCGGAAAAGTTTAGCTACTCTGATCAGTACAATGACCCAAGACATTTCAAGGGTTCAGGATGAAAAATACTATGTACCTCTAGAAAGATAAGTATTGAACTCTGAGTACATATTGACGTATAATTTTATACGGAAAAATGATTTCCTATGTATAATTAATATCTTATTGTATGCCTTCTAAATAGGTGGGGTGGAACAGAAAGGAAAGAAATTGGAACTCAAAATTTTTTTAAATGTTAAAAATAATATATATAATGTATATATATACATATATACACAAGCATGTATACATATATACATATGCACAATATATATATATATATATATATATATACATACATATGTATACATATACACATGTATGAATGTGTATATACCCATGTTAGTTGGGAGAAAATATTAGTTAAATCTTTAAGGCAAGAAAAATAAATTAAAGGAATTAGAATAGGCAATGAGAAAACAAAACTACCACTTTGTGGAGATGATAGGATAATATACTTATAGTTACTAGATAATCAACTGAAAAAGAAATTAGTTGAAACAATTAACAATTTTAGCAAAGTTGTAAGATGCAAAATAAGCTCATATAAATAATCATTATTTCTATATATAACTATCAAGTCCAGCAGCAAGAGATAGAAAAGGAAATTCCATTTAAAATAATGACAGACAACATAAAATGCTAGGAGTCTATCTGCCAAGACAAATCTGGGAACTATAAGAATACAGTTACAAAATACTTTTCACACAAATTAAAAGTCATCTAAACAACCGGAGAAAATGTTTATTAATTATATATAGTTTAACCCAATATACTAAAATGATAATTCTACCTAAATTAATTTATAGTGCCATATAAATCTACAACAAAAAATTATTTTGTAGACCTAGAAAAAATATTAGCAAAATTCCTCTGGAAGAATAAAAAATTAAGAATATCAAGAGATTCAATAAAAAAAAAATGTGAAAGGAGGTGACCTAGACATATCTCAAACATTATTATGAAGTGATAATCATTAAAATAATCTGCAGCTGGATTAGAAATATAGTGGTAGATTAGAAAAAAAAAGATTTGGTGCACAATACAAACAGTAAGATGTGACTAGAATAATCATGTTTGATAAACTTAAAAATGCAAGCTTTTAGAAAAATAATTCACTATTTGACAAAAAATCACTGGGAAAACTGGAAAGCAATAAAGTAGAAATTAGGTATAGAAAGTATATATTCAGATTATATAGAAAGATAAGATCAAAATGGACACATGACTTAAAGAATGATATTGTTAGCAAATTAAGGGAATATGGAAACTTTTATCAGATTTATGGATAATGGAAGAATTATGACCAAAAAATAAATGGAGAGTACCACAGCAAGTAAAATGAATAATTCTGATTATGTTAAATTTTTAAAAGGTTTTACACACACAAAACCAATACAGCCAAGATTAGAAGGAGCACAGGGAACTAGAGGGGAAACAATTGTACAGTAAGATTTTCTGATAAAGCTTATTTTTGAAACAGAAAACTAGCCCAAATTAATGAGTATGAATCATCTCCCAACTGATAACTGGTCAAAATATATCAAGAAACAATTTTCAAGAGACAAAATCAAAGCTATGAATAGCCAAACAAAATATTTAAATCACTACTGATTAGAGAAGTAAAAATTAAATTGACTTAGAACTACCATTTCATATCATAAAATGTTAAAAATATTTATTAATATTACAAAAATGACCAATATTAGACAGGAGGAAATGTGAAAAATTTAGGACATTAATACATTGTTGACAGAGTTGTGAACTAATTGAACTAACCTGGAGAACAATTTGGAATTCTGTGCAGAGAGCCATAAAAATGCATATCTTTAATCAAGCAATACACAAAGAGATCACAGAAAAAGGAAAAAAAAAGGCCTATATGTACAAAAAATATTTATAGCAACATTTTCTGTGGTGGCAAAGAATTATAAATGAATTGAATGACTATCAACTAAGGAATGATTGAATAACTTATGGTATATAATTGTGGTGAAATAATAATGTTCTATAAGAAATGATAGGCAGGATAACCTCAGAATAAAATCTGACTAAACTATGAACTGATGCTGAGTGAAGTGAGTTGTGAATCACTTAGTTACTCTGATCAACATAGTGATCCAAGGAAATTCTGAAGGACCTACAGTGAAAAAAAAATATTAACAACCTCTACAGACAGAATTAATAAAGTCCAAGAATAGATTGAAGCATAATTTTTTTTCACTTTCCTAATTTTCCTTGCTGGTTTTTTTTTTTTTTTTTTTTGCAATATGGCTAAAAATGAAATGATGTTTTGCATGACTTCATGTGTATAGCTGATAACACATTTCTTGACTTTTCAATGAGTTGGGAAAGAGCTAGAAGGGAGAGAGAGAGAATTCGATATTTTTAAAAATGCTAAAGATAAACAAATAATGAATTGAATAAAATTTTAAAAACCAAGATCACAATATAAGATCAGCCATCTTGGTTATACAGAAAAAAGATATTTGGGGCTTAATGGAGCTACAAGATTCATCAATGAGTAAACATGGCAGCCAAAAAAAAAAAAATGTGATATGAGCCTGCCTTCTAAGCCTACTCAAATCAAATCTTGGTTCTAAATCTTTAGACAGAAATAAATATGCTTGACAGTACACACACACACACACACACACACACACACAAAGATGACTAAATTGATTGAGAAATCTGATGATTATGATTTAAAATCATCTGTTGAAGTAACTAGGAATGTTGAGATTTAAAAAATATATGATTTAGGAAAGACAGTCAATTACCTTTCAGTATCTGAAGAGATGGAAGGAAGGAAGATTGAATATGTTCTGCTTGGACTCACAGAGCAGAACTAGGAGCAATACATAGACATCACAAAGATATTAGATTTAGTTCCTAAACCTAGAGTTAGATTCCAAAGGAGAATTGATTGACTGCCTCAGATCATACTGGAATCCTTTTCACTTAGAGGTTTTTAATTGAAAACTGCATTACCATTTATTGAGGGTGTTTTAAAGAGTTCTAGCATAGGCTACACTAGTGGGACTCTCAAATCCCTTCCAAATCTGAGGCTAAATGATTTTAAGATTTGAAGAAGCTAGTTACCTTGGATGTTAAGGTATTGGTAAAAGTTGCTTTTTTTGGCAATAACTTAAAGATCCAACTTCTAGAGTTTGCTTCAGAAGACCATTAATTACAAGAATTGACAGCAATTAGGAATAATTTTTTAGATAGGGAGAATGGGACACCAATACTGAAAACCCAGAGATTTCAAAGGAATCTTTGGGATCCAGATGGATAGAATGGTTTCTTGCTAAGAATTAGTAGTGTGATGTAGGGTCAGAGTAGACTCTGCTATAAATATATTCATTAGGTCAAAAAGTCAGGTTTAATGCACGGCTTTGAAGAGAAGTCCCCAATTCCACTGGCTACTGAATACAATGAATGTTCATTGAATACCACATTGAGAATCAGAAAAAAAAAAACAGTTTTTAGGAGGCTCTAAAAGACAGCCCAGACAGCCAAAACATGGAACAAGAGTGAGAACAAGATATTTAAGCAAGAGGAGGACAGGAAGAATAAACAAATATACAGAACTTGTTATTTAAAGACCAGAATTAAACTATGATTTTTTTTTGGTAAACTGATAACCTTTTTATTTGTTTCTATATCAATTGCCTTATTGTCTACTACCATGGGATATGGATTAGTACTCCTGGTAAGAGAGATGCTGAGCCCTTTCAGGACTGCTTTCTACCTTTGATGTCCGCCTGATTCACCTAACTTTCACCTATGGCTCCAAGAAACATAGCATATTCAGTGGCCATACTTCAGTAAACCATTTTGGAAGACCAGCTAAACCAGATTGTGTGTAACTGAGGGATCTCAAATCCATCAATGAGTTAGGGGGAGTGTATATCCCAAGCACATAAAAAGCTCCCCTGATGCAAGGGATGGATGAGAACAGTTTGTTCCATATGCAAAAAGCACATGCATAAAAGTGCACACACTTATAGCCCACACAAAATCCAGTAAACTTGAGATATGAACAGCTTTTGTTATGAGAGAACTCAGTAGGTATCACATCCAAGTAGAAGTTCTTGAATGAAACAATTCAGCTTACTGAATTTAAAGAAGGATACACATTTTTCTGGAGTGACCACAGGGAAGAGAAGAGCCATGAATCTGGAATAGATTTTTTTCAATCAAAACTAAACTAGTCAGCAAGTTTTTATGCCTAACAAAAGAAGTGACACAACAGCTCATGGCAATACAATTGTCACTTGCAAGAAAAGAGCAAGCCATCATCATCAGTACCTATGCCCCAAATAAGAAGAACCCTGATGAGATCAAAGAACAATTTTATGAAGACCTAGAGAACCTTATCATCAATATGCCAAAAGATTACAAGCTTATAATTCTGGATGACTTTAATGTTAGTGTAGACGTAGACTACCAGACATAGCAGGGATTCTTTGGAAGGAATGGAGTTGGAAATAGCAGCAGCAATGCTCACTTACTAATGACAACTTGTGTTTCTCATGAGCTTATCATCAACTTTGCTTTCTTTTTAGCTAAACACAACAAAACTTCATGGATTCACCCTCATAGAAAATATTAGCATTTATCAGACTGTGTGATTGCAAGGGGAAGAGAAGTAGTATGATGCAAAATGATGAACTAATCATAAAATTATCCTTTCTAAGCTAAATATTTCCATGCAACAAAAATGGAGAGTGCAAGGCAAAATCTGTACCAAGAGACAAAGTTAACTGATTAGATTAGAGTTATTTTCTGAAAAATTTGTTGCTAGCTTGGAGGGAAAGTTTAAACAATACACAATCAACTGTAGTGGAGCAGAAAAGGAGAGGGCATGTTTCAGAGATTTGTTGTACATCCACTTAACCTTGGCAGTATATTTTTAAGGACATACACAGTGATAATGAGGTTGAAACAAGCATTGCCAAAGCTAACTTAGTATTTCAGAGATTCCAAAGGAAAGTGTGGGAGAGAAGAGTTTTAGACTGATAACTAAACTGAAGGTCTAGAGAGCCATTGTACTGATCTTGTTGTTGTAGGCATATGAATTCTGGACACTATACCAGCATCATACTAGGAAACTGATTGCTTCTATTTGAATTGTCTTAGGAAGATTCTAAACTGAGGTCCTTTTCCAAAACATACTTCAAACTCTATTAAAGAGAATGCAATTCCATTGGACTGGCCACATTGTTTTAATGCCAAAAATACAGTTGCCTATAAGACTTTATTAGAACTCACACAAGGCAAGTGAATACATGGTGATTAGAAAAGGCAATTCAAGGTTTCTCTTAAGAACTTTGGAATTAATAGCATGACATGGGAGATACTGAAACAGGACTTCCCCCCGCAGCATGGGATACCCTCATCAGAGAAGGTGCTGGGGTCTGTGAGCAAAGCAGAATTGAATTAGCTCAGAAGAAATATGAAATGTGCAAATTTAGGGAATCTACCCTAAATGCTCATGTGGATTATTTGTGTCAGCACAAATGTGGTAAAACAGTCTGAGCTCATATTGGCCTAACACACAATAATTTGATTTTAACATAGTGATGCCATCTTGGTCCTCTTAGAGAATGAAGACAAACAAACAAAACAAACAACCTTATTGCTCATTTTATACTTTTCCCAAAAAATTAATTCTTTTAAAATACCTAAGAGGTTCATTTGTGTTAGTAGAGAGAATGGAAAATCTGGGCTAAAGAATTCCTTCAATGAATAATCTTCTTTATCAAAAGGATTTTAATAGTAAGAAATCCATAAAAGCTAGGGAGACTAGTGAGAATCAAGAATCTGAAGTGGCTTCAGAAAGCCACAACCTAGACTTGTTGGTGAAAAAATTAATGAGGTTAGCAGGTTGGAAGATGCCTCTTTAATTTAACTTTTAATTTAGCATTAAATCTTAGTTTGTTACTCCCACCATTTTCTTTCTACTAAATGTATATAGCTAACACTCACAACTACATTTGACAGATTTGACATCTGTATCAGCAAAGACAGTCACTAATATTCACTAAAAGTCATGCTCTTATGCAATTTCACTAAAAAAGAAATAAAACAAATGCCCAAGTATACTCTGGGGCTTGAGAAATACTTCTAAGCTAAAGCTGGAATTTTTTTTTAACTGATCCCTGAAGAATCAACTTACCCTCCTCCTTCTTATATTTGCATATCTTTAATAATCAATAGCAAGCATGGTCTATTGATGGCCACTTGCCCCTACTTCACAGGCATTATAATATTAAATAACATATTTTATTATCCTATAGTTGACACTCTCAAAGGATGATATGAGTCAGGATTCTCACTTGACATGTTGGCCTATATATTTTCCATTTTTTTTCTTTTGTATGCATCAATGTGATTTCTTTAGCACTTGTAAATTTCTGCCTAAATCTAGGAATTAAGTTTTTTTTATGTTTCTATGAAAACAAGAATCTCATTAAATTGTATCTATCCTTCAGCAGTTAAAACCAAAATAATTTAAAGATCTAATCTGAATTAAATTGATTATTTTGGGGTAAGTACTAATTATATAACCGGTCCAACTAGACGAAGTTGACATGAACATTAGAGAATGACAAAGGCAATCTCTGCCCTTAATGTATACCACTTAGGAAAGATGGAGGAAGCATCATATCTGAGAAATAAACTAAGAAAACAAAGGGATGGAATTATATATATACCATCACTTTAAATATTTTGTTTGAACTAATTGATGAAGTTGTTCAAAATGTTGGGTTCAGCCAAAATGTCAGTCAGTATTCTTGATTGATTGAATTGAACAGTCTGCTCAGTGAAAATAAAGTGACAGCACTTCTTGTATACACTTCCTGAATTTATATCAGAACAGTAGAATCTTAGTAAAAAAGATTTCCACATAGGATAAAAAATACAATATATTATAATATGAAAATGGGAACTATATTTCCATTTTAAATTATTTTATAAACCTTTGAGCAAAAAAAAAAAGAAATGTAATGAAAATTAAGTTTTTATATTTATTCAAAGCCAGATACAAAACAGTTATGACAGTCACAATCAATATAAATTCTTCCACTGTGTTTACCTAATTTGTTTCAACATGTTAATCTAGAGGGAGTGTTCTCTCAAGTATATTTCAGTTTCTATATTCAGTTGATCTTAGGAATCTTTTGATTAGGGAAAAATGTGTATAACGGAGACTCAGGGGGAAATTGGGAAATAAAGGATAGTCTATTAAGCTGGTAATTTTATGTAGATAAAACTCAAGCTTTCAAAGCACAAAAAGGATGTTAAAAAACAAAAAATCAAGGGGTTTGGAGAATACACAGTCTTTTGCTATAATAGTGGTGACTTTTCAACTTAGTCAACTATTCCAGCACTGAGAATAGGGATGGACACAAGGGCCAAGCAAGCAAAATGATCATGGGGGAAAAAGATGGTTGAAGATGCACCAGTTGCAAAACAAGCTTTTGGTATTTCCCTTCTGACACAGCGTCTGTTGTGTACTAGGGCAATCATATCCAACAGTAATTGTCTAACAATTGTTCCGAGCTGAGAAAATAGTTCTGATTACAGACATTAACACGTTTAGGCATTAAACCTCCTCACTGTAATTACCCTTGAGCCTATTCTCACAAATGAATTAATATGCTGATCACTTGGACTAATATCACCAGCAAAAGGGTGATGAATTGCTTCCAAATCAGATAAAATCAAGCATGACATCATTTAATTAATTTCATGGAAGTGATGGGGGATAGGAGGGAGGCAAAAAGAAAATGTCTCCACTGGGGATTTCTTCACCAAATGGAATGTAAACGTGGGGCAACAAGATAGGAAGAAATGGGTGATGGGCAGTGTCACTGAGGACCTTCAGTGAGATAACTGGTATATATTGATTTTTTTGTCTATCCAAATGTCTACTGGGTGCTCTGAAATGGGATGGACTTTGTGTATAAGTGTCCAATTGGATGGCATATTAATGGAATCCCAAACATCAACTTGACAACAGAATTAAAATGCAAGATGTGTATTTTGATTTAATGACACAGCTTTAATGTTGAGAATATTTTAGTACTGCAGGTGATTTACTTGAATAAAAACTTACATTTTAAAGACCTTTCAGTTGACAAAGGGCTTTGTTCATAACAACGTTCAGAGGTAAGTAGTGATACAAGGCATTCTTATTCTCATTTTACAAATCAGGTTGCTGAAACTTACAGAAATAAATGACATGTCCATGGCTACACAGTAAGGAAGAGTCAGAATTGGAACCCAGATTTTCTGATTCAATCTGGGTTTTTTCCACTCAAAAAAAAAAATCAAACAGTCTTACCAAAGACCAAAAAGAAGTGGAGCTTTGCAGTATAAAATCTGTATAGGCATAAAATAAATCATTCTGACACCCATTCCCTGTCCATATTGTGTACCAGGTTTTAAAAGATGATTTGGATGGAGGAGTTTTTTTTCCCATGACACTGCCAGAAAACAGTGATCTATCTCCCGGCCTTCGGGCTTGATAGTGGTCTCCAAGCAAAAGGAAGCCTAAGCAAAGAGATTAACCAATCAATAAGTGGTTGATTTAAGGTCTTTCTTTCCTTTCCCTGCTAGGTCTCTTAACTATGCATTTCTTTGAAGGGGATTGAATTACTAGTTGGGTATTATTATTTTTATTTTATTATTATTTTTTGCTGAGGCAATAGGTATTAAGTGGCTTGCCCAGGGTCACACAGCTAGGAAGTGTTAAGTGTCTGAGGTCAAATTTGAACTCAGGTCCTTCTAACTTCAGGGCCGATGCTGTATCCACTGCACCAACTAGCTGCTCCTGGGCATTACTTTTAAAGGTTACACTCCACAAGAGTGTGTTGGTTCCCTAGTTCTAATTCACTTAAAATTTTGAAACTAAGTTAAGGTGTAGAGCAGAAATATGAATGTTAATTATCCTTCATCCTCCAGGAGGAATTAAACACTTTAGGAAGTGGAAAAACTTCTTTTGTTTTTTCTTATTTTTAGAAAAAGAAAATTCATTAAAAAATACAAGCACTCCAGTAAACCAGGAATCCAGCTATTGGAGCTTTTAAATTCAATTCAACATTTATTATACATTTATTATATTGAAGTTATGTTAATATACCCTAGGGATATATGTTATGCTACAGTTCTCTTAAACTGTCCTGACTCAGTTTCCCTCCACTAGTTTCTCTTGTCTCAGTTTCCTTAACTGTTCTGTCTCAATCCCCTAAACTGTAAAACCCCCGCTCTGGCCCATTAAGACTGAGGACCATTTACTCTAAGGTTATATATTGTTAGCAAGATAAACAGGAGCGTAGACCTCTTGACTCTTTTCTGTCCTCAAGAATTTACAATATCCCTCTAAAATATTCCAAGATACCTCACTGACATCTTTATTTCTGTGTATTCAGACATCCTGTCTCTGGTTTTTAGGATTTATGGCCTCCCCCATCCTGACAGAAGATTTCCAGCGCTTCTTGCCCCTTCCTTTGTTTAGAGAAAAGGTATTTAAGTTGGGTTTCTCCTATTCATTGCTGGAGGCTGGCTGCTGGCTGCTGGATGCTGGATTCTTTGAGATGACAGTCTCCTCCAGCCCTGGGACCAACATGGATTCCTTGGTCCCAGTATATCTTTATCTCTGACTGGATAATTTGAGATGAGAGTCCTGTCCAGTCCAATAAAATATTGAAAACTCTCTAATCTCTCTCCTGCCTCAGTTTCTCTGGCATTACATATGATGGTTAATAAAATGGCCCCTGTGAAAGTTTACTTCATTCTGAGGGGAAACAAAGGGCACGATTCTTTTCTTTGACTCATATCCACAATATTCTACATCATTTCCAGCCCAAGGCTTACATGGAGCCTTTAGGGTACTACTTTGCACAGTTGGTGCTCAAAGACTCCTTGGGTCACTGACAGACTACATTTATGCAAAGTGTTTTGTTTTGCTTTTTTAACGGAGTTGGAATTGACAAACTCAAAGTCTATTAATAAAGTCATTTCTAGCTATCATCTCCTGGTTTGCTTCAATTTGATTCAACAATCAGTGACGTTCTTGTAGGTGTCAAAAAATGCCATCCACAGTTTGCAGGGCAGAGCACAGGGACTGAGATTTGATATCATTTCAGTCCAAACCTTATGCTTCATTTTTGTATGCACAGTTTTAATATTCATATATTTGTATGCAGTGAGCCTTCAGTACAAGCAAATGTCCTCTAACTGTAATTTCAGCCTGGTCAAGGTAACAGACCTTTTTCATTAAGTACATCCAAATTTCCAATCTATCCATGAACGTGAAAAATCTGTGCTAATTAAGGCCTGTCATATAGGCCAATAGTGCAGAGAGAACTTGGGAGGCTTCTAAGATTTAAAGGGGCAGGCCCTATATTAATGTGACTCATATTTTCTGCACCATGATTCAAGCTGATATTTCATCCTGATTTTGTTAGTTGGTTTATGAGAAGCAACCACCTACTGAAATATTCCACTGGACTTTTGACTTGGAAAATGTTGGTCTATTTTTATACTTAGGAAAAGGGAAACCCACTCAACAGAAAAAAGCCTGGCAATGAGGGTTCAATAGATAAAGCTTCCATTTCCTTTTGCACCCTCTCATGTGTTCTCTTAAAAATATTCCTGCATATTCTAGGCAGCACTGTAGTGTTTCTTGAATCTAATAACAGAAATGAAGTATGAAAGCAAAAAAGAAGGAGGAAAATAATTTCAGTTCTGATATTTATGGAAGTCAATTGATAATACAATTAGCAAACTAAAAAGACTATAGACAGGTAAAAGATATGTGAAGTTTTTTCTGTAATTTGCATAATTGACCAAATGAAGTATAGAAGAAATATAGTATTGATGAAATGTGAGGGGAAAAGTACAACAAAAAATAATAAAGAAGTAGAGAGGTTCTCATTTCTTTTCAAGCCAACAAAAATACATGTTTTGAATGAAAATTTCTGGGGTGATTTTTATTTTATTAAAAGAATTTGTTTAGCCTTCTGTTTTTGATATGAAGCCATTTTGGTCTTGTTTTTTTTTTTTTTTTTTCACTACAACTAAAGAGCATATTTTTGTACTCATGAATCTTTTCCTTGAGTTAGTAGTTGGTTTCCTATGGCAAAATATCACAGTTTAGTGATTTTTGGGATAGAGTTCCCAAATGTTTTCCAGAATGACTAGACTGATTGACATTTTCACTGAAAGGGTATTAATACACTTTTCTTCCTACAACTCCCACAACTGTTATTTCCACCTTTTGCCATCTTTACTAATCTGATAAGTTCAAGGTAGAACCTCAGTTTATAATTTGTTTCTTACATTTTGTTGCTAATTTGGAGCAAATCATCAATGATTTGAAGAATATGGTTGTATATAACTTTCTGTCATTTGAAAACTTCCTAGTCATATATGTTGACTAATTATCTGAAGAAGAATGGCTTTTTTTTCTGTTCTTTTAAAGAGGTATGAAATTATGTGTGTAAAAAAAGTGACAATTTATTTGTCCAGAGAATAATAGGTGCTCAGGATTCTAAAAACAGAAACTCTGATTCAATGTTTTGAGACTAATATTATTAACTTTACCTATGACAAGTTGTAGTATAGTGGAATGATATAGATATAATAATTGTGCTATGATTATGAGACAAACATGATTTATGTTGTAGAAAAAAGATGAGAATTAATTTGCCAATCATGAACAAAAGTGGTATCATTGTATCATTTTCAAAGAGAACTCAGAACCTGAATCTATAAAAATAAGAGGAGCAAGAAAGAAAATAAAAGACAGATTTCAGATTTTTATTACCTAATTTTCAAATTGGAAACAATGGATATTATCGTTGTTATTGAATAATAAATATAGCTAAGAAATGGGCAGCTTGGAGAAAAATTCAGAGAACCTACAAAGCAGATCAACTGGTCTTGTTGAAACATCATGACCAATGAGGTCCTACTCTAGCATAGCGTAATAGATAAATTTGCTTAAGCAATGGAAGGGTCTATATTTAAAAGAATTATTTTTATAAAGAAATTTTAATAGGCAGTTCCAGAGGTAAAAGAAGGACAAAGAAGTTATAGTTCCAGACTATAAGTTTTATCAAGTATATAATATCTCCCAACTAATCTTTTCTCCTGCCAATTTTCTATATTTCTTCATTCTCCTTTCACAGGCAACAATAATATAATTGTAATAGTGTGAGATAATTTTATTTTTAGATTGTGATATATTTATTATTCATGTATTTGCTTTAATATATAAGTATCTGAGGTGTGATAATTCCATCTTCTTTTGATTAGAGAATGTCAGATTTGTCAGCATCCATTCATTTAACAACCCTTACTGATTGCAACCTTTATGTAAGGCATTAGTTCTTTGTGTGATATGAAAGACAGTTCTGATTTCTCAAAACTTACAATAGAAGATCTGAAATGTACATAATTCATTTATATGTTTCACTTACTGAGCTGTATATGCTATATGATCAATAATTTAGAGGAAAATCATTCTACAGTGACAATAAGTCACTGTAGAATACTTTGTGGAAGAGTTACTATTTCTATGGAGTTTTCAGGGTTGGAATGGTCCTTCAAATCACAAGATGTCCTTTAAAGTCTAAGCAGTATAATGTAATAGAAAGAGTATTGAACTTGGAATCAGAAGACCTTGATTCTAGGTTTGGATTCACCACTCATTTCACAGGTGACCTTAGCCAAACCACCTAATATTTTGGAGACCTAATTTCTTTACCTCTAAAATGAAGAAAATAATTATTCTATAACTCAGAGATTTGTTCTGGAAATAAATTAAAAGAATTATATTGGAAGCACTTTGTCATCTAAAATTTTTATGTAATGCTATTTACATTATTTTATTATTTAATTTTTTATTATTCAAAAAAGTATTAGTATTGTTTTTTTAAGTCATCACTCTGCAGAAAGCTATCATTCTGCTCAAAGTTTTACAAAGTAGGCTACCATGTGTTATATATCACATTACAATACTAACCTATTATCTATTAAGTTTAGTCATTTTTCAATTCCCATTTTTTACATATCTCCAATTGCTGAGTTGCTCTATGCCTATTATATCTAGACTGCATGACTTTTAATAAATCATATCTCTAGAAATGGAAAATTCTTTAAAAATTATAAAGTTCAATCTTATAGATAAATAAACTGAGGCCTGTAGAAATACCTAGCCCAAGATTATGCAGATAGAAAATAGCAAAATCAAGATTCAAAGTGAAACTCTTTGATTTTAAATCTAGTAATCACAACATTATACTACATTGCTTCTTTCATGATTGGGCTAATTTAAACCAGAATGTGACTATAATTCCATTGAAAGATCTGGAGACCCTATTTCTTTCAGGCATCCAGAAGAAAAGAAAACTTTTCAGATATTGACATTCAAATATAAAAGTTTAAAAATATGCTCCAATGACTCCACATACAGAATGACTGGGGGTACACAGATGATGTTTTTTTATCTGACACTTCTAATATCCAATACATCTCTTGGATAAGAGGGGAGGGATCTTCATCCATGGCAAAGTCAAACACTAACTGATCTAAGGGAGACAGAATCATAACTATTACTTTAGGCAATTTCATGTGTTCAGTCAAAGCAAAATATCTCTTCTAGCACACTGCAGAAGGACCAATTTCCAAGAATAGAAGAATCATGGAATTTGAAAACCAGAAGGGAGTATAATAGCAATCTTGTCTAACTTGGATCTAAAGAATGCTCAGTTAAACACAGTTGATAAATGGTTATTTAGCTTTTCATTCAAGACCATCAATGATGGAGAATTCACTGTCTTCTGAGGCAGCTCATCCCACTTTCAGATAATCCCAATTGTTAGGAAGTTTTATCTTATATTAATTTAAATGTATTTTTCAAGTCCTACCAGATAGCATAGCCCCTATTTTTAAAATGTAATTACAAGCTAAGAATGGTAGCACAAGTTTGTAATCCTCAACACCAAGAAAGATGATACTGGTGGATTATTTAGAGCATAGGAGTTCTGAGTTTCACAGGGTTAATTTGACCCAATGCCCATACTAAATCCAAATGCCCAGCTTAAATCCAAAACCTCCCTGGAGTGAAGGATCACCAGAATGCATACCTAGGATAAAACCAACCTGGGACAGAAAAACAAAGTTGATCAAAGAGCCTATGCCAATCAGTAATAGGATCAGACCTGTAAAAAGCTACTCAATTTTAGGGAAACTTGGGATTTTAAAAAATGAAAGGAATCTAGTGTGGTATGTATGAACATGGTATGCATATGGTAGATTCAAATATGTTTTAATCTCTTTCAGATCATTCTCCAATACAATATTTAATTTTACACATGATAAATCATTCATTAAGGTATACACACTGAAGAGTATACAGTGGGTGGAGTTGTATAAATGGGACCAGAATGAGTTCAAAATTTTCTTGTACATTAAGAAAAAATATAGTCCCTTTGCTTTTTAAAGATTTATTAGGAGACCAAAGAACAGTTTTACTGCTTGGAGTCAGATGCCATAATATTCATTATTATCGTTATTTTTCCTTCATTCTCTAAGAGGTCCAATGACATCACAGAATGATGTCTTGACTTGCCCATGAATTATATTAAAGTGAGACAGAGCTTCACAAAATCATCAACTTCGTTCTCTCTTCCAGAGTCATCAAAATCCAAAGATAAGGAAAGAGTCAAGACAGATAGTGATGGTCTGGGATTTGGTTAATAACATTAGTATCTTCAATGTCCGACCAAACCTTTGGCCCTCCATAGGGCTTGCTTCAGCCATTTTCATGACCATTGGAATAAATTGTCTCCATCTGCTCATTAGATTGGGGAAGACTTCACCTACTTGCAGTATACATCCTCCTTCCTCAGTGACACATCTGAAGCCCTCAACCTTGACCTTCTGTCAAGATGCTTCCACCAGTATGTAGCTGCTATGCATGCTATAGTTTCTTAGACCCATAAGTGAGAGTTGAGTGAAAAGTAGAGACCAAAGGTGAAAAGTAGTCCTGAAAAGAGCTTCAGAAGCTTTCACATCAGAGGTGTTAGTCTTCTCTAAACACTTTACAAACTCCAATATTAATAGAAGGTAACAGAGAAGGTATAACTATTTAATCCATTTTTATGCTTATCTTCAAAACTAATTATTTTCAAAAAAAAAAAGAAGAAGAAGAGTTTTTTTCCTGGTAAATTTGGCTATATGAAAGACTAAAAACAATTATCCTAAGAAACTCTTCATTCAAGATAAATAGGGTATTAGGTAAAGTAATGATCAATAAAATCAAAGGGAAACACCAGTAAAACACTCCATTCAAGCTTATTTTGAGCTACTGATGAATACTATCTGGATGTTGTTATTCATCCACTTCCAAATCTACCTAATTGAACTATTGACTAGCCCAATTATTAATCTAACTCTCTGGGTCCTTGTATTCCACCTAATATAAACCCTTCATTTTACAAATGAGAGAATTAATAACTAAAGAAGCTCCGATCCTTTCCACAAGAACATCAGGGTCTTTGCTGAATGCTTAAAGCACTATTCTAATTAGATTCTAGTACAATTTATTGCACATAGCATGTGCTTAAGAAGTCTTTGTTGGATGACTTCATTTTGGCAAGGTTAAGCTTCTTTGATTTATCTAGAGTCGATTTCCTTGTTTTAGTTACAGGGACAGGGATGATGTTTGCAATTGGAACTTTCTGGCCTCAAAGAATCTTCCTTTCAACTTCAAGCTCTGATCTGAACTACCTCTGTCATCTATCCTGGAATCTTGATGGCTCCATTATCTCCTTAATCTTGTTTCAGCCTTGTTACTATGCTTCATTCAATAGACATGCATTTACTTATACATATTCTTATGAACTTTGGATCTTTTGATCTTGGCAAAATTATATATCAGCAGAATAAATCCAACAGTTTACATTCACAAAGACCCTTCCTTGCAAAGAATAGTACACATAGTTACTGAGCACACAGAATTAAAGTATACATTAATTACTCTGGGGAAATTTTGACTCAGAGACAAATATGCAAATCATTTTTCATTAGCATGTGGAAATAATGAGTTTGCATGGTGAAAACAATTTAATAAATCTTAACCATCACTTACAGCACAGTATCTGTAGACAGTAAAAGGAAATGGACAGTACTATAACATAAAAACACACCCAGAGAGAAAAGCTGGGGAGATTACAACAATATAGTTTTCTGGGAAACTAAGACTGGGCATAAATGTTTTGTGAAAGTTGCTTTTCTGGGGGCTCACTTCATCACTCTTGGTCACTTCATATTGAAATTCCTTCTTGGCAGAGAAAAGAAAGGGATGAAGAAATTAGTATTCTATACGACTTTGAATCTCTAGTCTCCCAAGTCATCATGACTAAATTCCTCAATTTCTCAGAGAGAGAGAGAAAGACAGAGACAGAGAAAGATAGAGAGAGATAGAGACAGAGAGACAAGAGAGATCAATCTCTTAGTCCGCAGAGTGAGCATCATTAAGTCAGCTAGTCTTACTCTTACTCTCCAGTTTCATATCATCCTAAAAACCTCATATACACATACCTTATAGATTCCTTACCTTTCTCATAGCAGGGATGCATAGAAATTGTTGTATTTTTTTTTCTATTTCAGTCTTTTCACCTAACTTTATCAACATCTATTTTTATGTATTCAAGTTACCTAGCCCCACAAAAGGCTTAATTAGAACAGTGATCTCTCTTACTTCCACTAAATTTATGATTATTTGCATTATTATTGCCTGGGGATAATCTTGGCTATGTCAATAAAGGACAATTTCTTTTTTATATAATAATAGTTTTTTATTATAATTGATAATAATATAAAAAATAAATCTATACAAAATTCACTTGGAAGAACAGATGATCATGAATAGCAAGGAAATTAATGGGAAAAGAATGCATAGGAAGGTAGCCTAGCCAACAGACCTAAAACTATATTATAGAGTAATAGTCATTAAGACTATATGGTACTGGCTAAGAAAGAGTAGTGGGTCAGTAGAATAGTTTAGGTACACAAGATACAATTGTCAATACCTATAGTAATCTAGTGATTAATTAACCCAAGGACTTAGCTTCTGGGATAATACCTCAGTATTTGACAAAAATTGCTCAGAAAACTGGAAAATAGTACAATAGGAACTAGGCATAGATCAACAAATCACATCTTATACTAATATATGGTCAAAATGGATTAGGGATTTAGGCAAACAGAATAATACTATAAGCAAATTAGGAGAGAAAGGAATAGTTTACCTCTCAGATCTTTGGAGAAGGCAGGAATTTATGACAGAATATTACACTATGCAAAATGCAAAATTTCATCAAATTAAAAAGTTTTGCACAAGCAAAACCAATGCATCCAAGATTAGAAGGAAGCAGAAAGATGGGGGACAATTTTCTCAACCAGTGTTTCTGATAAAGGTCTCATTTCTAAAATATATAGAAACCTGGGGCAACTAGGTGGCATAGTGGATAGAACAACAGCCCTGAAGTCAGGAGGACCTGAGTTCAAATCTGGTCTTGTACACATATTTCCTAGCTGTGTAAGTCACTTAACCCAAAATGCCTCAGCAAAAAAAAAAAAAAAAAATATATATATATATATATATATATATATATATATATATACAGAGAGAGAGAGAGAGAGAGAGAGAGAGAGAGAGAGAGAGAGATGAGTTAAATTTATAAAGATACAAGACATTCCTTAATTCATAGATAGTGAAAGGATATAAATAGATATTTTTCAGGTGAAGAAATTAAAACCATCTATAGTCATATAAAAATGTTCTAAATCACTATTCATTTTAAAAATGAGAATTAAAACAACTCTGAGGTACTACTTGATACCTCTCAGATTGCCTAAAATGACAGGAAAAGATAAATATAAATGTTGGAGAGGATGTGGGAAAACTGGAATGGTGATGCATTGTTGGTAGAGTTGTGAACTCATTTAGCCATTTGGGATAAAACAATTTGAAACTATATTCAAAGGGCTACAAATCTGATTCAGGACTGTTAAAACTGAGTCTTATAACTGAGGTTATAACTGAGTTATAACCAAGAGATCATAAAAGAGGGAAAGCAACCCACATCAGCAAAAGTGTTTATAGCAGCTCTTTTTGTGGCAAGGAATTGGAAATTGAGTGGATGCCCATCATTGAGGAATGGCTGAATAAATTATGGTGTAGAAATATAACAATATTATTGTTCTATAAGAAATGATGAGCAGGCTGATTTCAGAGAAGCCTGCAATACCTATAATGAATTGATGCTGAGTGATGTGAAAATAACCAGTTAATACAGTATACAATAATAATAAGATTATCTGGTGATCAACTATTATGCACTTAGCTCTTACTGGCAATACAGTGATTCAAAACAATTCCAATAGATTTGGGAAAGAAAATGCAATCTGCATCCAGAGAGCAAACTATGGCGACTGAATGTGAATCACAGGATCCTATTTTCCACCTTTTTTGTTTGTTTCCTAACTTTTTCTTTTTCATGGTTTTTCCTTTTTGTTGTAATGTTTCTTTCCCACCATGACTAATATAGAAACAAATATGTTTAAAATAATGATAATATAGAACCTATATCCGACTGCTGTTGTCTTGGGAAAGGTGTGGTAAGTAAGGAAAGGAGAAAAAAATGCAAATCAAAACCTTACAAAATGAATATGAAAATCATATTTACATGTATTTAGAAAAATAAATATTATACTGAAATTTGAAATTAACTTAAGTTTAAAAATCCTATCTCAAATATTTACTAGTTGTATGAACATGGGTAAGCCATAAATCATTTAACCCCCAGTTTCTTCATCTATAAAATGGAGATTAAAAATAGAGCCTATTCAGTATTATAAAGATCAAATAAGAAAATATATTAAAATGTTTTGCAAATTTTAAGGCATTCTACAAATGTTAGCTATTATTATTATCTAATTCTCATTTTTCTCAGTGGGGTACAGAGAGAAATGAACTGGTTTTAAGTTGCCAAATATTGATATTCATCTTTTGTATCTCTACAGTGTGTGCTCTACACACTGACAGAAATAACTGTGTGTGTGTGTGTGTGTGTGTGTGTGTGTGTAAGAGATCCATTTAGATTTGGACAAGAAATGGATTGGTATGATAGAACCCTAACTTTGTATCCCAGAAGTTTAACTAACTAACTCTCTCTCTCTCTAATGATTGCCCAAATACAGAAAGGAAAGCTACACATTACACATATACATATATATACATAAATACTATATATAGGTATAGATATAGATATGCAGAGATAGAGAGAGAAGAAAAAGAATAAAAGTTTCTTTAAAATTTTTTCTTTTTTATTCATTTTTTTAAAAAGTCCTTAAAGTCACCTCTATCTACAGAAAATTACCATTAACATTCTACATCTACCTTTTCACATGTGAAGGTAGGTTTTTTTTTAAGCACTTTTCACAGTTGAAGGGCAATTTTAAGTCATTCTGTTTGAAGGCACTCTTTTTTACCAAAGAACCGAAAAGGGTGGGAGGGGGAAGAACTCTATGTTGGAAAATTAATTTACTTTTGTAAAAAGCAATCATGTTCTGTGAAAAGTTGGGAGAATTACTGTGACTCCACTGAGGAATAAAAACCCCTAATTCTTCAGTATAATACACCCATTGCTCTCCTATGGTTTACCTCATTTCTATGCCAATCAAGGTTGTATTGCTTTATTTTTTGCTAGTTACTTAGACTCTACACAGCAGCAAAACCAGCTGCATTATTATTATTATTATTTTTTTGTATAGGGATCTTCATTTGTGTAGTCTCAAGAATATATATATATATATATATATATATATATATTTCCCCAAAGTATCCATCTGGCACTAGAATAATCTTTCTTCTTTTCTAGCCTCTTAATTCTTTTCTTAGGTAGAATTAAAGCTAATTTCTTTGGGGTACAACACAAATAGTTCAGTTACTAGAGAAGAAAGAGGGAAAAAATAATTGTTATCAATATCATCTTCTGTATTCCTTGGGTGACTGATTCATCACTTGGAGCCTTTTCACTTTTAAATTTTCTAAATTATTACCAAGAACTGATTCTGCATAAATCTCAAATTACACATATATTCAGGAAAGATTGTGTCTGATATTCTTTCTTGTTTCATACATTAGGGGAAAAAAAATTTCCAAAGTTGCCACACCAGCTTCTGCAGTTTAGTTAAAGTCTGGGAATAGAGTTGTCATTCTTTTGGCAATCTAATGCTATTCACTTCTCATAGAACATATCATATTTAGCATTAAATAATTTTTAAAGACAAAAAAAAATGAAAAGAAGAGTGATTTCATTGGATTTACACATTTGACTCTATTCAAAGATAAACAACAAATGAATCAAAATATCATTAGACATTCTGAAAGTGAGTTTTATATACTTTCTTTTTCAAAAAAGCTTATAAATATTTCTTCATACAAAAGTAAGATTTTCAGTTCTTTTTTTTTTTTTTTTGGTTTGTTTGTTTGTTTTAAACATGGGGTTTTCCTGGATTTTCTAATTTCTTTTTACTATTTCAAAAAAAAAAAAAACAAAACTCCATGTCTCAACCAATGAGTTTGCTGCCTTACCAGTGACAGCTACCATTTACATGAATTAGGAGATAGTTGAATGAATTTTAACAATAGCTAAAATTTAAATGGTTCTTCTAAGGTCTTTACATACATCATCTTTGCTATTGTCTCCATATTACATATGAGGTAATTGAGGCTTAGAAATATTTATGACTTATTTATGGTCAGAGAGCAACTGTTGGAGATAGAATGGGAAGCCTGGTCTCTTTCCTCGAAGTCATGCTGATTCTTAAACTATAATGGTCATAAATTTTATAATCAGGTAGTCAATCAATAGTGCTAATTAAAGTGGTAGAGTAAAGTGTGTTTATATCTGCCAATGTTTTTATGGCAAGTACTTATGATAAAATGATTTCATGTCAACAATAATCTTTGAATGTTTCTAGAGAATGTCTTAAGGGAAATATCACATAATCATAGTAGTCAAAAAATCTACATAGGAGAGAAAGCCTTTAAAAATGACAAATATGACAAATTATTACCCATTATTCATATAATGATGTCCATCAGAGAATCCACATAATAGAGATTCCAAATATGTGGTAAAAGGAAGTATGGAAAAGAACTGAGATAAAACTTGGGCTTTAATGGACATCAGGGAGGTCAGGTGGGAAGGGAATCCCATCAATATTCTGCAGAAGACATTTTGTATCTCAAGAGTTCCATTTACTATCCCAGCCTAAATGTTTCCTCATGAAGGTAGTTTTCAGCAATTTGGGGGGATGATCTCAGCAGAGACCCTGGGAATGTGATTAGAATCTTCTCAGATTCTTTTTCATGTGACTATCTTCAGAACCTTGAAATACAAGTGAATCTTTTCTGGATATTCAAAGATTCATAATCACTCCTTATGTCTCTTTAATCCCACTTTTATCATAGGTAGTTAGGGAATGAGGACTAAAGAATCACTCTTGCAAGATATCACCTTTATCCTTTTGAGATTGCTTCTTTCTTAGAAATAACAATAATATATTTTTATAAAGGATTTTAAGGGTTTGCAAAATGGTAAAAAGAACTCTGTGAGGAACTTCCTGTAGGTTGTTTAAGCACTATTCTAAGGGCTCCAAGAGGTGCCATAGCTTCCCCCTAATCATCTAATTAGTAGATATCAGAACAAGGCTTTCAACCTGGTTTCTAAACTCTATTCTTCTTTTCACTGTATGATATAACCTCTTCCTAACATTAGTACCTAGCCTATATTTGAGGTTTCCACCCATAGGCTGGTGTTTAGAAAACAAACAAGCAATAGTTCACCTAGTTCATGCCTTTTGACTTTACTGGGATCTATTTGTCTCTACATAACCTTTGAGAACCAACTTCCCATCATGATAAGGTATTGCAGTAGGTTTTTTTGAGGGCAGACAGTTAAAGTTTAATATATATATATATATATATATTATATATATATATATATATAATATATATATAATTAGCTCAGATGTTTCTTTAGTAATATTTTATTTTTTTCATACATGCATAGGAATAAAGATAGGGAAGAGCCTTGTCTATCTTTATTCCTATGCATGTATGAAGAGAAGGCTTAGACCATAACCAAATGCTTTCCCCTAAAAATGTTATATTTTCTTTTGACAGAATCCTTAGGAAGATCCTAGTTCTTCTAATAGGTAAGTGTTCTTCAGTTTTGGCTTCAGAAACAAAATCTGGGACTGCCTCAAAAAAGAAATGTTAATCTTCTTCAAGAAGAAAATCTGTCAAGTTTAAAGAATACTTTTAGATGTGTGAAAAATGATCTGGAAAATCAAACCATTCCCCCTAAGTTAAGATCCAATGGGGGGAAAAAAAAAAAAAAATATATATATATATATATATAATATATATATATATATATATAATTATTTCTAAAGATATAGAAGTGTTTAGTGACTGTACTCATCAATTTGCTGAATGTCCACCATAGCTCAGAGAAGTAAAACTACCAATTCTTCAATGAAACCCAGACTAAAGATAAAGTGTTGGATCTCTACACAAATCCCCATTAACTAATGCCTGTTTAGTCCTTTAATAACACCTATAGGGATATGAAGAAAACTATTAAGTCTGAAATGTATGTTACTTGTACCCAAGAGCATTTGTAACGATAATAATTATGTGATGAAAGACTGGCCAGTTCTGATGGCATGAAGGTCAAGAAGCCAAGATCTTCATTGGTCCGTCTCCCATTCCAAATATAAATATGAATTAATAATAAGTATGATATTGTTATAGAACATAATGAAAATATTCATGTCTTCAGGTTCTAAAACATAATGAAAGTATTTGTGTCTCCAAGGCCTAATGTTCAGGAGAAATAGTTTTATTACATTTTTATTTTGTTATTTTATTTCACTTTCATTATTTATTCATTTTATTAATTAATCATGGCATTAATTAATTAAGAATTATTTATTTTTATGAATTAATCTGTTGTGCCACAGTTCTCTTTTTAATGTCCTGACCGAGTTTCCCTAATTGTCCTATTTAGTTACTCTGCCTCAAGTTATAACCATTCCCTCTTAATGTTTGATAGGATAAAGGTCTTATATCTTAGAACTTAGGCTATACTTATTCCCTCTTAATGTTTAATGGGATAAAGGTCTTTATCCATTTTAGACATCATTAGAATATCAGGAGCCTCTCCAATATCTCCCATTATATCATGGTAGGTGCCTTTCCCTATTAGGTCATCCCCATCCAGGTACTTCCCCCATTATGTCATTGTTCTTGTTACCCTATAAAAGAATCTTGTATCTGACATTCACAGCTGGATTCTTTTTGAGACAATAGTCTCATTCAGCCCTGGGACCAAACCGTGGATCCATTTGGTCCCAGTAAATCTCTCCCTTTTAAATAAATTATTAAATTGTTCTCTAATCGCTATCTTGCTCAGTTTCTCCCGGCATTACAAATCATGTCACTAATTAATTAATTAAGGAAAGGGGTTAATGCCATTCTTGAATGTCAAAGACCCCTCATGGAACACATTCAATGCTTATAATGCCCTTCAAAGAGAGATGCTTGGGAAAGTGACAATCACCTCTGACTGGTTAACAATTAATGAGGAAAAAAATATATATTATAGTGAAAGGTAGACCTAGTTTAATGAGGGGCTGGGGACATGAGGCTGGTGTTCAGATGATCTCCAGCCTCAGACAATCCATTCAAAGCATCTACCTTTATTCAGACTTATTTAAGTAGGACACAATAGGTTGGAAATTCACCTTAAGATTAAATTCTTTTCAAGGTTCTTTAGTATGGTGGGGTAACAATTCCAACATTTTCTCTCATCATGTACCCTGCCCATCAGAGAACCAAGTTTTAATCTAATTCCCTAATAAGGAAAGGGAAAAAAAAGCACCTGGATCTCCCCATATCAAGTTAGTTATTCAATGATCACTTCTCTCACACCTAATAAAAATAATCACATCAGTCCAATTCATACATATTCTTGGTTTTCCTTCTTGAGTAGTTAACATCATCAGTACCAAAGCATTTCTGGCAGGTGGGGTATTGGTGGACTTTTTGTTCTTATTCTTGTTGTTATTTTGTTTGTTTTTTTCTTTCTTGTACTATCAAGAATACAAAGAAATGCCATTCAGTCCATGACCTTTTGTATCAAGTTAATCTTGATGACTTCAAATTGGGACTGGCTGTAACCTTATCCAGCCCCATCTATTTCTTAAATTTATAGATAGGTTTTAACCAAGCTTATTAAAATACTAATCTCACCAGTACTACTATTCAGATTTGTGGATACAGAAGTGTTGAACCTCAAAAATGTATTGGGATTCCAGGACTCTAAATATACAAGGACACCAAATGTTAGGGAATAGGGAGTTGACACCAAAAGTACACTGGGGTTTGGGGTCAGTGTCATGAGATATCTCAAAAGATTCTGTAGGTTTATCCTCAGATGAAACTTTACAAGCAACAACAACAAAAATAATTCAGATATGCTGGAACTACAATTAGACTTGTGCAGGATTTATTAGCAACAGCAAGTAAAGATTGTAGTTCCTGGAACATAATCAAAAGAGCTTGGCTTACCAACAAAAATACCATATTCAGCAAAATTAAGTATAATATTGAATGACCAAAGAAAAAGACATTCAAGTGAACTCTTAGATTTTCAGAATTTTTTTCTCAAACATACCTGAATTCAAAAGAAAATTTAACACATAAAGAGCTAACATCAAAGACTATTTTCAAGTAAACTTGGCAAGAACAAATTATTTATGTTTTAGACATGAAAATGTAAACCATATGTCTAAAATTTACATTAGTAATTGGATAATCCAAAAGAATGATTGTGGTAAAGCTGGGTATAATGTGACTCTCAAAAATAAAACCATTTAGGAAAAGGAAAAAAAAAAAGGTAATTATGTGTGCAAATGAAGTACAATACAAAGAATGAACACAGAGGAATTAGATGGAGGAGGAGGTCTGGTAGTTCTGAAAACCTACTCACATTGGTAATGGATTAAAGAGGGAACAATACAAGCATACATACAGACATGTATGTCTACATATATACACTCACACACACACACACACTATACAATATATATATATATATATATATATATATATATATATATATAGTGTGTGTGTGTGCACCCTCTAAAATCTATAAAGAAGGGGGGAGCGAATAGGATAAGATTGGGTATAGGAGAGTATGTAAATCAATGGGAGTGAGATAAAGTATATAAGTTAATGAGAAAGGAATAAAGAAAAAGGAAAAGGGGGACATAGGATAAGGTAGAGTGAAGAGTATTTATATTAACAGGAATAGGACAAGGTATGTTTTGTAGATTAATAGGAATGGGTTAAAGAGGGAGGGAAGGATGGAAGGAGAAGATATGGGAGGAATCCAAGGGATGGATTAGGTGGATGTGGTGAGAGGAGTTTAAATAACAGCTAGACAAGTTAATGCATAGAAGGAAAGGAGAAGAGTTAGCAGGTATAGGAAATAAGATATATATATATATATATACATATATATATATATATACATACACACACATACATACACACATTCATGCATTTATACATAATAATAATAATGATCATGAGTAGAATTCATTTAAAAAAGTAGGGATAGTAACCATTGATATTAGATAAAGTCAAACTAAAAAAGATTCAATCAAGAGAAATCTACATTATATGTCAGCCATATTAATATTGTTTTAGGTGTATGTGTGTATATATGTAAATATATGTATGCGTGTATATACATATATGTATAAGTATATGTGTTTGTGTATCTGTGGATGTATAGGTATGTGCATGTGTGTGCATGTATGTAACCATGCTTAAATGCAACCTAATTGGGGGAGGTAGGCAGGAGGAAAAGGGAAAAAAAGAATAAAGTAAAAAGCATACATCAGAGAATAAAAGAAAACCCATGAGGAAGCAAAGAAAAGATAGTTAATAATACAATGTCTTCTTTTATTATATGTGCTTTTTTGTAATGGAAATTTATTGGTAGATATTTTCATTCTTCCCTGATGCTCTGCCAAGCACCTGACAGTATATATTTTCTTTGTTGATTTTTGGTTTGCTTTTCCTTTTCTGTCTTTTTTTTTAAATTGCTTTTTTATTTAGTATTTAAGTAAAAAATTAATAATAAATATAATTATTTTTTTAAATGGAGATATCACTTTGAAAAAAAATGAAAACTGGAGACTTAGACCATGTCCAAATAAAGAGGCAAAGATTTTACTATGCTGCTTACAGTGGACAAATTTCCACAAGGGATTTTAAATGAGTAACCTGGGGAAAGATCTGAGCTAAATTCCCTAACATAACCTACTGTTAATAAGGGGGAAGACACCATGAAAGCACTAAGTTGCTAATGAACTAGCCATTGTGATGCTTAATAAGTGGGCTAAAAGGAGTTAGTTGTCACTAGGGGGAAAATGCTATAAGGCAGACAAATTTAACTGCCTTCCATAAGGTGGACAGTACCTAATGAAAAAATAGGGTCCAAGTGAGTTCTTTTATAGGAGAGTTGGGGGTTGACTTCATAACTTGGCTTTCTGATTGGATACAGTAATTGTGGGGTCATGATAATTTTGTCAATAAAAGGAATAATCCTCACAGAGTACTTATGGAAATTTAATTCCCTAAAATGTATATAATGGATTGAACATTGAAGGGGATAATAATAAAGGTAATTAACAATTTATATGTATATAAATAATTTTGCTTTCTGTGATATCACAATGTATTGAAATGATATATAAAATGTACAGAAATAAATAGCAATAGCAAAAAGCAGAATGTGGTAGGTACATAAAGGAGAGAAAATGCCTTAAGAAAATGTAAAGATAAAGAGATAACTTTTAATTGTAAGAAACCATCAAAACTTTCAAAAAGCAGGAGGGACTTAAGCAGAGATTTAAAAAAATAATTTCACTTAAAGATATGATAGGTTCAAAACCTACCTCTCAGGATCCTTTATCTCTGCAACTTTGAGCAAATTATAACTTCTATAAGCCTTAATTTTCTAAAGTATAAAATGAGGATGCTAAATTAGATCAGTAATTCCTACTTAGTGATGTGCAAAACCCTTAGGCATTTGCATTAATGGTTCAAGGAGTTCATGTCTAAAATTCCTTTGTGGAAATTTAAAAAGTAATTTTTAAAAATTTAAAAATTAAAAATAGATTAAGATATGTATGTATGTATGTGTGTGTGTTTCCTCTACAACAAATATGTACATAATTATAAAGTTATAGATATGTCTCTGCAGTAATTTGAAAATATTGTGAGGTACACAATGGCTATTTCATCAAACTCTGAGCACTTCCGACTGAGTGAAAGGTTGTCTAACTCTTTCTCATGTCATCAAATTGTTTCCAAACTTCCATGTTTAAGAGTCTAGTTTTCAATGGGTAGTCAAAAGCATATACATATCTTCATTTAAAAGACAATTTAAAAAACTCAAAGCCAAATATTATTTTTATCATTATAATGTGCAAAATAAATTTAATTTGGAAATGCTGTAGCAAAAATATTATTATATTAATTGTGAGTACTTACTAAATAAGTATAAGAAAATATTTTGAGCAATATATTTAACTATTCTGGGGATTTATGTGAATTTATATTGCTGTTCTAGTTGAAAGGGTGACATTGAACAAAAAAGGAGAACAACTAGACTAGATTATATCAATAATCTCTTTTCAAATGTAAATGTGATGATTATAAGGTAGTAGAGCAAAAATCCAAATTTATCTCACTTCATATTCATCACTTTTTCTTCTAATTTTAATTGAGAACACCTATGTCTTTAATTTTTATACTATTCTACTAATAACTGAGTTCATCAAATCACAGATATAGAAGTGAAAGAGACCTTAATGGTCTTTAAGTCCAAGAATATTCATTTTATAGGTGAGGAAACTGACACCAAGGAAAACTAATTGATTTAGGCAACAACAGTATTGTTTGAAATGGCAGTCAACTATGTCTTCCTGACTCCAACGCTGATGTTCTCTCCATTATATCATTCTATCTCTCTTAAAATGCGGTTTTTGTTGCCTTTCTATGTAATGTTATTATACATATTATGTATATTATTCTTTTTGCCGTGCTTTCAGTACTATAAATCATTTAATATAGGCACTCCCATGCTTCTCTGACTTTTTTATTCTTGTTACCTAAGATACAGACAAATTCCATTTATATGTTCTAATATGTGCTTGATACCGTTTTTTCCCAGATTTCCCCCCATAAATAATGGGGCTTTGCATTTTTTGTGCTAACAGGTTTTTTCTTTCTGTCAATAATTTTTGACCCTGAATCATAATAATTCAAGGAATTTATAGCTTCTTTTAAAAAATAAGCAATCAATAATTTTTAAAAAGTTCCCTTCCCCACATTCATTTTTTTGTCTAGCCATAGCCACATCAAAACATTTAAGTTGTTTACAAGTTCAAGTTATTTCAAATTCTGATAGTGTTCTATTTGCCTGTTACTTTATGTTAACTTCTATTCCTTTTGAAGGAATGGTTCAAATTTGCTCTTTTTACTAAACATTCAACTGTTTTCTTTATATTTAGGCTCATTGTTATGGGATATGTTAATTTGTTGTTCCAAAGAATTTCCTTTGTTCTTAAGAATATTATATTCCAAATTTTTCTTTTTTTTTGTAAACATGAAATAAATATGCAGTTTTAATTAATTTAATTTAATTTAAGTTTTACTGGCCTTGAAGGTTTTTATTTTGCTTAGTATATTATAAAAAGGTTTCTTTAATATTCTACCTCTGATATTTAATTAAGATTTCTTAGAATTTCTTCTCATTATTATCCTAAGAACTCTCATACCAGTTAACATCTGCTTTCTAACATGTATAAAGTTTTTCTCTCTCATTCTTTTCAAAATACAATTTTTAGATATTCTTTTTCATGACATTTTCCTAGATCTTTTGTGTTTATGTTATCTCTGCATCCTGTCTGGTTATTCTTGTCTGTAGTAATCTTGTATATTCCAACCAAATTTTTTCCTATTGTTTTTCCTTTTATTTGTGCACTATTTATTGTCTTTCAATTCTGACATTATTTAGAGCTTCTAATCTGCCTTGGGTTAGATAAAATCTCAGTTCCTTTCTAACTCTAATTCTGTGCTCCTCTCAATCTCTCTTAAATATTTTCTATCATACTTTCTCACTGCGATTCAAAGATTTCTTTAATGAAAAAATATATTATTAACCAGCATCTTTTCATTTATTTTAAATTTTATTTTTCTAATCAAACTATTATTTGCCTAAAGTATTATTCATTTTAAATCCAACTAGCCTGATTCTTTTCAAAACCAGGTCATGGTCATATTTATATGGCTGGATGAGCTATTAAAACATTAAAAAATACTTTAAAAAATGAATGTTGTATTGGCAAATTTAATGACTGATCCTGAAAATTCAGAATGAATTTTTTTAAATTCTTGATATTTGCAGTTTAACTTTCAGGATGATTCCAGATTAATGACACAATGATGTGAAAATGTATGTTTGACTTTAAGACTTGAGATTTACTTTATTTGTTCTCCAAAAAAAAAGTTTAGATTCAGATTTTTCTTAATAAGTGACCTATTTCTCAAATTTTTTTTTAGTTTAATCTCACTCTAATCTCACTGATTGAGAAATTGTCTACAATGATGCATAATCAAGCCCATCATGTCCTTCTTGTGCATATTTTATTCATATCCTTACACAACTTAGTGCCAGGAGTATAATCAATGTAATAGAAGGCTTTCTTCTAAATGCTTAAAGTTACTAGTGGAACACTCTAGATGTCTATCTGCCATCTCTTATTATCACCACATAACTAGTCCATATTATTTTCCAATTATATATTTCCTTGATGGCATTTTTTATTTCTGTTCTTCAAAACTTCTTATTACTTGTGCATTGTAGTAATGATAATACCAGTTGAATGCTGATTTTTAATAAGATAAGTCGTCACTTATATGGGAAAACTGGTTAATTAAAGAAGTTTTGTGATTTCTTGAAAGAAAATTATCTCCTACTCTTGTTCAATTCTGGGTTCAATTAGCTGCCTGATGGTCCTATCTTTACTAGATATCCTACTAATGTAAAGCATCTAAGGATATTGAATACAAATCCATGGAATATATACATAATATGCATAATGCATATATGTGTCTATCTATCTATATTCTTGGCCTTTCCAGTATGGCTACTTGGGTCAAGAATTTGAATGGATTCAGATTTCTAAAAATGAGTTCTCTCTTTAAAATGACATTTTATACTGAAATGGACAGACACGAGATAGACAACTCAGACAAGATTATTTAATTTAAAGCATCCTTTAACAGCTAGCCGGCCAGGACTGACCTCCACTAGACAGGCTAGAAGAGATCAGCCCTGAACCTTTAGCAAGGTACACTTTTAAGCGTGTTTACCACCGGGTACAGCTTTGCAGTTACAGATTTCAGAAAGCATTGACACAGTTTCTCATTTACAATGAGGATATGTCTGGATGAGAGTGAGCACACAACAGAACCTGTTGACATATTTTGCAATGTTGTCTAGGATCTCATGAATTGGGGGATGGGGCCCAGTCTGAACTAACACTTCCCTTAACTTAGTTTGAGCAACGTCTGCCTATAAGCCTGAGATCCCTTGACCCAGGGAGAGGGGGCCATCCTTTTGTCCATTTCAATACCACCAAAATGGAATATGATAGTATATTATATGATCAGGCAAAAATAAAACTACCACCAATTTCTAACTGTATAATATTGAACATTTATCAGGAAGAACCTAGGAAAACAAAACAGAGACTGCAATTTTTCTCTTTATTGTTCACTTAACTGTCATAGTCAAGTAAGTCCTTTTGCTATTTGAAGAAAACAAAATGCAGATCTAAACATGTTGCAAATTTTGGTCAATACCAGAATATTTATTGAAATGAATCATTCATTCATTCATTTTTGCTTTGGTTTATCCAACATAACTGAGGACTTTTAGGCATGTTGAACTTGCTAAATTTTGTGGATCATTTAAAGAACAGGGCTTTTAAATACAGAGCTTTTTCTTAGGGAGTTTATAGTCTACTGGAATACATGAGACAAAAGAGTAATTCAAGATAGAATGTGGAAATGGAAGAAGAGAGTCACAAAGGAATTGTTAGAGCTCAGAGAAGGAAAATATCAGTAGAAATAATCAAAGAAGAGTTCAGGGAACATGAGATGTTCAAAATGAAACTAGTAGAACTAGTAGGAATTTAATATCAAGTTAAAGAAAAACTGCTTTTTCTTTAATCTAAGAAAGTATTATCTCAACTAATCTGGAAATGGCAAGGTTTTATTATCATTTTAATGAGCATAGTAATCCTATGGCTATCAACCCATTGAGATCAAGATACAGAAATGGTAGTGGAATCAAAGCTCTTTCTGCTAAAATAACTATCACCCTCACAATTATTAATGGGCCAGAACTACTCAGATTTAATTTCTGGGACCTATAAAATGGAAAATGAGGTAATTGGTTCAGTGGGATATTGGCATAATTAAGGGGAAAAAAAACTTGAAGAGATATCAACAAGGCTATTTTTTTAAGTGTTCAGGGAAGGTTTTTGAAGAACATATATCAATGATTTCCAATGTGTTGGCAAACTTCCAGTAGAATATTTAGCCAGCCTTTGTATGTGCTATCTGTCAATATTATGAAATTACTCACAAAAATCTTTTATTCTAGGAAAGCTTTAATAATGTATTTAACAAACACAACAGAATTGGAAAATCACTGATATTAATTTAGACTACAGAAATACATTCAACTAATATATTTGACTCAAAATTACAGTGAATAATGTATTAACAATAGGCCTAGAGCTAAGGGTAATTCTGATATAATGCTCTAAGAGCTTGTTCCTTTGGTTATCTTCATGTCAATATATCTCCATTAGATTGATGATGGATTCACAGAGTTCAGATGCTGATATTCACATGCTATATATAAGTAAATAAAGTTAAATGTTGAAATTCGTGGCCCTGTAGAAAAAACAGCAAATGCCCAAAGTGTTAAGATTTTACTTATTCAAGAAATGTCAAGTATGGCTCTCATGAGTGACTGACATCATTTACACACTAAAGTACAACAGGAAAAAAAAAATCAATCTTTCAAAGTAGCTGCAGGGGATTTCATCTGATAGAAAATTGGAAAGAAAGGAAAAGCAGAAGAATATGTAGCTCAGAATATAATAATTTACATTAGTTTAGAAGTCAAGAGGCATGATTGGTAGCTACTCTATTCCAGCACATTTGCTAGGCTTTTAAAAACAAGGACCAAATACAAGTAGAGATAGATATCTGTGATGATAAAAAAGAAATATATTCTACTCATTGTCTCACTCAGTTCCCCAGACCATCAAATTCTTCCATGCCTATGGATGTTTTGATTTCAAATTTCCAGGTCTCAGAATTTAATCGCCCTCCTTCTGTTTCAACTTGTCCAACAGAGCAAGGTTTCAATATCCCATTTCATCAGAAGGTACCAGTATAAGATATTTCGTATTCCAGACAGAAAATTCCTTTGAGTTGAAATCTTGAGGTAGAGAGATAAATTAATGCCCAAATCAATCAATTCTCTAAGTCTGAAATTCTATAATATGTTGTAAGTTTGCCCCCAAATGAGAAACCCCTGTGGTAATGAGGATTGAAAGAGTTTTTGCATTAATTTTCATAAAATTAGCATTAAATTTGTGCATATTTCTGCATGTGCATGGGCCAATCTTATGAAATTGTAGACTCAAAATTTACCTGCCTTTGCCTCTTCCTGATACTTGGACTTGGCAAAGATAAAACACATGAGTTGCCTTAAGTATCAATTTAGGCAATCAAGAATAATAAAGGTCACTTTCACTGCCCCAGTAATACTCTGGTTTTTAAGCTATTGGGTTCTATATGTGGTGATGAGATGTATTCTCGCCATCATTGTTACTCTGATTGTTTCCTGTCACCCACCTTAATGTCTAGCAGCAGTGAAAGTGAAAACGAGGGGGCTAACTTTAGGGGGCTAGAGACAGCATGCTTTGCAGGAGCTGGACTCAAGAATAATAGGTGATATTAATAGAAAGATTTTAGTTTTACAAAGTACCTTACATGTCATTGTGCTTGATTCTTAAAATGACACTATGTAGAAGATACAATTATCTCTATTTTTCAGATGAGAAAACTGAGACTAAAAAAGTCATCTGACTTGCTTAGAGTCCTATGTAAGGCAGTATCCAGATGCGGATCTTCCTGAGTGCTCTATCTACAATAATACACAATATCACTGTAGCTCAGTCTATCCTCAGGGATCACTGTGACTTGATACTTCAAACTGATGGAATAATTACTCACATTTTCAAAAACTCTTGCCAGATATTTTTTTAAAAACCATTTCCCATCCCATTCTTGGTTCTCCCGACATAAGTCCTTGTAAATTAATCAATCAACTGAGTAGTTAGTAAGATCACTAGGATTTTAAGGACATATAGATTGCTTCCTTCATTCCCCCTTTTCCCATGCTTACTTGTGAAGAGCCCATTGCTCTTTGAACTTAAGACAGGGTATAGTGTAAAGCAGAACAGGAACACAACTGAAACTAAACTTGGGGTCCATTTCATCTACCAAGTTTTCCTCTTTGTATTGAGGTAACCCCACACCTCAGCATTATCAAGGGGAAAAAAAAAGTAAGGATTCAAAAATTCACCCCAAACAAAACAAACTCATAAATGCAAATTATGTCTATTAATCAACAAATGCATCTGTCTATGAATTCTATATTTTCATACAAATCAATCAACAAAAATTATATGTTGCAACAATTCCTGAATAATGCTTTGTAACTAATAACTATAATTTGAATAGCTTAACAAAGTTATTAAAATGTATTTACAATACTCAGTCTTGTTAAATCTCTCTCTCCTCCTCTCTCTCTTTCTCCTCTTCTTCTCTTCCTCTCTTCGTCCTTCCCTCCCTCTCTCCCTTCCTCTCCCCTCCCCCACCATCTCCCTCTTCCTCTCTCTTTCTTTTTCTCCCTCTCTTTCTTCCTCCTTCCCTTCATCCCTTTCTTTCCCCTTCTCTCTCTCTCTCTCTCTCTCTCTCTCTCTCTCTCTCTCTCTTTCTCTCTCTCTCTCTCACACACACACACACACAGAGAAAGAGATTGAGAGAAAGAGGCAGAGACAGACAGAAGGGGTGGGGGGGGAGGGAAGAAAGGGGGGAAGGAGGGAAGGAGGGAGAGATTAAGCAGATCAGAAGTCATTCAAAGCAAAAACAGTTTAAAGACAAGAAGTCTGCCATTTCCAGGGACCAGGTCACCTCAGGAGCTAATCCAAAACCCTTATCACTTTTACTCCTTTTTCTAAAATAGGAAATAATTCAATTCTTTGATATTTCAATGTATCTCTAATGAAATGTGTATAGTTGTTCCTTCTAGCAGCATTCATTGTGCCTTATCCTTGTTTTCTTACACTGGGCCTTTCATCTCTAGGTCCACTCAAATCAGTTCAATAATTATTAGAAACTCATTGTGTAGAAGATAGCAGAATATCAGGAAAAATAGAGTGAACTCCCCCTCTCCACCCCATCCCTATCCCTACACTGCCAAAACATCTTCTCCAAATAGACCTAGAAAGTATACCAGACTAATTCCTGCTCAGGAAATAAAAGGGAAAAAAATTATAGTAAATCATTTTTTCCTAGCCTATATAAGCATAGAATGTTCTGCAAACACTAGGAATGGTGTCTGGTCAGAAAACTGGACAAGTAGAGTACCCTATCACAGAGAGAGGCTAGGCACAAGAAAAAAGTTGGTCCAGTGCCCATATCAGGCAATTGAGACTTGGGTCAACATATAGGAACAGGTGTGTTCTTGTATCAGTTTTGCCACACAGAATTGAGGTGCATGAAGATGGCACTTGTACCTTAGTGTGGCAGTCTAGGAGAAAGAGAAGGAATCTTAAGACTTCTTTGTGTGGTAGTCAAGGAGCAATTTCAGAGAAAAGGAACAGCTGTGTGGCTTGGACCCCAAAGGAAAGCATTGTTTCTCCAACTTCTGGCCCAGTCTGAATTGAATAGAGAAATAATAAAGGCTCCTCCCCAGAGACCAGAGGGACCACCAGAAATCAAAATGAAATCTGCCATTGTCACTGCCACAAATCTGTCAATGAATCAACACAATATCCTAGTCTGCTGATAAGGGCCCCGCATCCAAATTTAGGCCAATAATTTAAAGAACTGAAATCATAGCCCCACTAATTAGACTTTGCCATAGATTGCAGGTTTCTAACTTGTGCTATCTCTGAGAGTCTGGAATAACACAATGTTCAATGATCCAAGAAAGCAGCAACAGAACCAGCCTGGTCATTGCATCAAGTCTGAAGGCAGAAAATAGATTGTTAGAATAATCAAACAAACAAAACACATAAGCTATTGTGGTGAAGGAAGTACATAGAAAAATGCAGAAAAGGAGAATGACTCTAAAACTTCCATAAACCAATCTTCAACATAAAACAATTTTTTTTGAGTAAAATTAAACTTGAGCAAAAACTAAACTTTAATTCTGGAAGATATGAATCTAGAGTCTTGTTTTATTTTGTTTATTTTTTAAAATTAATATGTTCTAGCACTTTCACTCTTTTTGTTGTTGTTTGCTTGCATTTTATTTTCTTTCTCTTTTTTGTTTTGATTTGATTTTTCTTGTGCAGCAAGATAATTGTATAATTATATATGCATATATTAGATTTAACATATATTTCTACCATTTTTAACATATATTGGACTACTTGCCATCTGGGGGAGGGGATCAGGGAAAGGAGGAAAATTGAAACACTGTTCTGCAAGGGTTAATGTTGAAGAATTATACATGCATGTATTTTGAAAAATAAAAAGCTTTAATAAAGAAAAAAATTAAGATATTCTTATAAATTTAATGAAAGCATTAGAAGATGAAAATGGAAAACTGAGAGCTACAGAAGAAAGAATTGGAAAAAGAATTAACAGTTTGGCATTAGATGCACAAAACCTTGCCTTACTTACCATCAAACTCTTTGAAAATTAGAGTACACTAAAAGAAGAAAAAAAAGCCAATAAATCTGTGAGACAACAAAAAATAATAAAACAAAGTTCACGACTGAAAAAAATAGAATAAAATATCAAACATCTGACAAAAGCAATTGACATGAAAAACAGATCAAAGAGAAAGAATTTATGAATCATCAGACAACCTTAAAGCTAGGATGAAAAAAAGGGCTTAGCACGTACAAGACATCTTAAAAGGAAACTAGATCTCTTAGAACCATGAGGCAAAGCAGAAATAAAAAGTAGAAATAGAAAGAAATAGAAAATCTATTAGTCACTCCTTGAAAAAAATTTCAAAATAAAAATTTACAATAACAATATAGATAACACCTAGAGCTTCCAAGTCAAAGAACAAATAAAAAGCAGCCAAAAAAGGAGTTCAAGTCCTGAGAAACTTTGGTCAGAATAATAATCCACCACTATACCAGGGGAATAATGATGAAGCATGTCATCTACTACATGTTAGAGAGGTGAAAAACAGCATAAAGAATGAAGTAGTTGTGTGGGAGAGTGTGTGTGTGTGTGTGTGTGTGTGTGTGTGTGTGTGTGTGTGTGTAGAGAGAGTGACAGAGAGAGAGAGAGAGAGAGAGAGAAGGGAAGAGAGAAAAGGAAGAATGAAAACCAGAGAGAGATAAATATATAGACAGGAGGGATGAGGAAATTTGTTTTGCTTGAATAAAAATATAAAACAAGTTCTATTTTTCTTTTATTCTCCATTAAATATAGAGGGAAGATTTTTTTGATAGCAAAAACATAACATTTAAGTTAAAAAATAAACCTAAATATATCATAAAGCCTATTACTTATAATCAATGCAAGCATCATCTTCTATGAGACAATTCTCCTGCTCCCCCAGTCATCACTCTCAGTTGCTGGAAGCATCCCCTGAGGGTCTCTTGTATCTGTTTTCTTCATTATTTATAACAATATATTATATGGGTGTTGTCTCTCCCATTAGTGTAAGCTTCTTAAGGGCAGGGATTTTTTTTTTTTACTTTATCTTTGCATCCTGATTGCTTAATAAATTGTTTGTTCATTGATTGATTGATTAATAAATATTGACTAATTCACCAAGTACTCTAATAAGGGGACAACACATACTTGCTAGGAATTATGATAGAGGGCAAATGTGATAATTGGGAAAGAAAACTTCTAGCAAAATGCTATAAGAATTTTAAAGAGATGCTGTAAAGTTACCCATGTATATATCCTGTAAATAAAAGGCTATTAAATAAAAAAAAAAAAAGAATTTTAAAGAGATAATCCCTTGAGAAGAAAGTGGTGCTTAAGTTGTACCTTTAAGGAATTTTCAAAAAGCTGAGTGGGAGGACTGAGAATCTACTATAGGTACTAAAGAGAGCAATAACAAAGTTATGAGATGACAATATATAAGTATTTACATGATACTTTAAAGTTCATGAATATATATTATATATATGAATGCATTTGATCCTCACAACACTGTGAGTAGGGGCTATTACTATATTCATTTTCTAGATGAGAAAACTGACATAGATGATTAGTTAAATGACTTGACCAGGGTTAGCATCTAGATGACAGATTTGAATTCAGGTATTGCTGATGGTGATTTGAGCTCTACTCATTATCTAGATGCTTTTATAAGGGACAATAAGTAGTTTAATTAGTTGATCTGGATCTAGAGTAGATGAGAGGGTCATAGAAATGAAAGATAGAGTGGTAGATCATGGTGTAGTTTACAATTTGCTCAGTAGAAAATTGAGGTCCATTGAAAACTTTGACCAGGTATGAGTAAATCAACTAGAATCATTTCACTTCGTTATATCTTACACACACAGTACACATACACAGTATTATGGGGCTAAATAAAAACATAAAATTAAAAGAGATTACTAGCAGAACATTTTTCTGAGAATGGAGGATAGTAATTTATTTTTCCTTCTCTATTCATCCTCCCATAGCCACAAGAAAAGGTATTACTTCATAGTGTCTAGGAGAATTGATAATTATATCCAAGACAGTCTTGGTGGGAGCACAAAGGATATTCTCCCTTCTAGATTCCAGAATAGCTAAGTTTGAGGGTTCTTAGATCAGGAGAAGGTTCTTTATTTCAAAAATTTTCTTGTTGCAGCAAAAATCAGACATATTTCTCCTCATCTAGAATTAAGACTCAATTCTTCCATAATGACAAAAATAATCAGAATGACAAAGAATGATTAGCTTCCACTGGCCAGAAAAGAAGCAGCTCCCTATTTTTTTCTAATGATTGTTAATGAGTTTAGTTCTGGTAGCAGTCGTCTACAGACCCACAGGTCACTCTCCTTCCTTCCCAATGAATTCAATACTTGGCTTACATTTTTTCTCTCTTCAATTGCTGTCCTCATACAAGGACAATTCACTATATCCCTTGCTTCTCCCTCAAATATCTTAACCCCTAAGTTATTCAATCTAGTCTCCTCCCATCAGCTACTCTTCTACCCCACTTCAACCAAGACAAAGATGATCATCCTTAATTTTCCATCATCTTCAAACGTACCACTTCCATGTTCAATAATTCTGAATTCTCTTATTTGACCATGATCATGACCTACAATGATTTGACCCTTTCTTTATTCCTTTCTCTGCATTGGCCACTTTCTTTTCTTCTCTCCATTTTGACTTCTTGGTGAACCATTTTAACTCTATTCTGTCCTCTTTTTTTGAATCCCTAAGCTCCTAATCATGTTGCTAATTATACTAAGTCTTGGAAGAGTCTCATCATTCATTGTCTTCACACCTACATATGTGCTGCTGAATGAAGGTGGGGGGGGGAAAGTCATACTTATTCTAGATGGGTAAAATTTATGTAAAATAACAGCAACTAGGCCCTCACTGGTGTTATGCAGTTCCACTATGCCATCTTTATCTACTCATTATCCCCCCTCTCCATAGAAATTTCCAAAATTTTTCATCTCTCCTCAAATCTCCTATGATCCCCTTCCCTTCCCTCCCTCAGCAGAGAATCAAGCCTCATATTTTACTGAAAAAAAAAATCTGTCCATTGATTATGTACTCTGACTTCTCCCTTGTTCCTCATTTCTGATCATTTAGGTGCCTTTTGCCATTTTTTCATTATTTGCTGTGCCGAAGGGGCACAGTGGAAAAAAAGCCAGGCTTGAAATCAGGAAGACTGATCTTCCTGAGTTCAAACCTGGCCTCAGACATTTATTAACAGTATGATCCTTGCTTAACCCTCACTTAACTCTATTTGCCTCAGTTGCTCATCTGTAAAATGATCTGGAGAAGGAAATGGCAAATCACTCTAGTATCTTTGCCAAGAAACTGCCAAATGGGGTCACAAAAAGTCAGACAAGACTGAAAAACAGCTGAATAACCTCCATCATGCATGTTTCATTTTGAAGTGACCTTACTCCTTATGAAGGCTAATAACTCCTCTAAACTGCTCAAGTGATACCACTCCATTTCATCTCTAATACATTGCATCCTTTGTCATTTCTGTTCTTTACTATTTTCAAACTTTTCTTCTTTATTGCTCTATTTACTGTCTACAAAGATACCTATATCCTGAAAAATATCCTCACTTGATCTTTCCAACTCCCCCCCAACTATTGTCCTATTTCTCTTCTGCCCTTTGTATCTAAACTCTTTTCTACAATAAGTGCCTCCATTTTCTCTCCTCTCACTCTATTCTTAACCCCTTACAACACACCTTCCAACCTTATCATTCCATCAAAATTGCTCTCTTCAAAGTTACTAATGATGTCTTACTTGCTAAATCCAATGACCTTCTCTCAATCTTCATTCCTTGATCTCCCTATAGACATTGACATTGTTGGTCATTCTCTCTTTGATACTCCCTTTTTTCTGGGTTTTCAGGATACCTTTTTCCCCCTGTTATTCTTCTACCTCTCTAACCTCTTCTCAGTTTTTTTTTTTTTTTCTGGATCCTCATCCAGGTTATGTCCTCTAATAGTGAGTGTTCCTCAGGGGACAACAATTTTAAAAAACCAGTATGAAAATTCCAACCATTACCTTCATTCTTCTTGTTCTGATAAAAAGCTAGAATCATGACTGAAGGCCATCTGTTTATGTCATAACCTTCTCCTAATAAGTCCATTCTGCTTTCCTCAAGGCACTAACTAGAAACCCTTACCTGATAGATGAAATCTGCTTAGGTGCAAGGGCCATTGTATTTTATTCTGGAAAAAGGAAATTGAACTAAATTAGGAAATGTCTCTAACCTTTTGAAAAAAATTATTAATTACTTTTATCAGTTATCTGATA